>NW_024871210.1:2484055-4968110 GCF_019054845.1 Dipodomys spectabilis | reverse complement strand
TAAAGTCATTGAATATGGTTTCATGAAAGTGCCTTGTGTTGTACTCGACAGTCACAGCCCACTTTCGTTGGAACATTGTAAATATATATTGTGAAATTACTAAAGATGCATATCCTCTTGCCCTATAAATATCACATTCTATGCACAAACATATGCTATCTTCACCAATCGCATTTTGTGCACTTGTTTTTTCCTTGCCACACGCTTTGGAAAGAACTCACAGTGTCCTTCAGGTGAGATTACACATGGAAATCATTGAGATGGATGAGCATCTTGTATAGTAAAATATACACTTCAGAATTTTGGTTGAAAAATCCCGTCTAAATTTTCATGCCATTCTATATGGAATTGATGTAAGATTAATGTAAGGGATAATGTGTCATTAAACTTTTGTTAAAGATTTATTGGGCTTTACAATTATTACAATAAATGAAATGGAAGTTGATATACACAGGAAAACTTGAGGAAAGTGAAAAATTAAGTACGACTTATTCTCTTTAGGGAATCATGCACATTTGGACTTAATAATTGAAGTTTCCATACACCTACCTTACCAAATCTATGTGGAAACTGACATGGTGATTTGCAATATCTATAAACACCTGGGTTTAATTGTAGGTTTGAGGAAAACAATGTGTACTCTAATGAAATTTAAAATTTTTAATAGTTATTAGATGTCAAATCGAATTTATTTCATAAATTGAGCTTCACAATGTATTTATAAACTTAAAATGTAGGTAAAGTAATGAGAAATGGTTTCAACTCATGTTTTGTTCACTGGTCATTGCTGCGGAGTAGTAAGAAAAAACAATATTATTATTCTTTCTGTGAAAAAGACCCAAATATATATTTCTGTATGCTGCCTATAAAGAAAAAGGAAATTGAGTAGTGGTTGGAGAGAAATGCAAAAACTAATAACAGCAGTTATTGTCAAAAGTTTCGTGCTTCTTTTCACTTTTAGTTCCATTCAAACTTTGTCACTGTATACACAACTTCTCTAAATTACTCATTGACACTCTTTCCCAACACATTCAAATTTTGTTGAACATTTGAAGTGTGACAGTAGTCAATCTATTTCTTTAATTATTATCGTCCAGTTCTTCAAACTTACTCTAAATTTTTCATTCAGGCCCAGTTATTTATTGGCACAAGTTCTGAAATATGCCTCTTATGTACTATTTATGAATATGTTATGCATCCACGAAAATTAGAAGGAATTCTTCAATGGTTGTACTAGAAAGAAAATCTACAGTGGATATACTGTATAACTTTATTGCAATGAACAAAAATCAACATGATAGTTTTATCTCCATTTCAATATTTGTGAAGGAATGCCTAAAAACAAAGCACACACAGTGATTATTTCATGAGATGTATCCTACCAAAGCTACATGCTTAAGGTTAGGCAAGCAAAATAAAAGGGATAGCATGTAAATACTTTCAGGTACAATTACGAGCAATGTGACATCACTCAAATAAAATCTTTTCACATTCTTATACGCGGACAACACAAATACCATTATGAAGTGACAGTCACATTGTGAAGTGTTATGATGTAAATATCTTCTCCAGGCAAAAGAATATGTAAATGTCACCTGTCAGTATGAACATGGGAATATTGGACTTTATGAACATGGAAACGATTGTCATTAGCTTACATTACCATTTCATTGTTAAGAATATTTTCTCAAATATGTATGACTTTGAGAATTCTATTCCAGAGGCACACCAACACTTGGAGCACTTGCCTGGGACGGAACACAAGGTAAGAGGCTTGAAAGCAATGACCTAATCATGGATTCAATCCTCATTACCAAAGAAGCAATACAAAAAATATATGGAACAAACTGTGATTAAAGTTTATCGTGATTGAGTAAAATCAAGTATTGAAGGTGGGCAAGTCTCCTGAGTTTTAAATTCCAAAAATCATAGTAATGTGCTCTGCTTCACCTTATGGGTACTGAACAGCGTAGGGAAAAATTGTGACATCATTTCAGTTTGTACACATACACCCACACCCCCACACAGAAACAGACACACAAGGATCTACAAATGGATAGGTAATAAAAATATCTGATCATGAACAGAAATCCTCTCACAGGTGTATAATTACAAAGATAGAGTTGATTAAATCCTTAATCGACATCAGCAAGTAACCTGGTATCCTACATTGACATAGATTCTCTTATCAATTCACAGATTGATAGTTTCATCTACTTTTAAAAGCCAAAATAATTATGCTTTTATAACTAAGACATATTAGAATAAGGGAACAGGATTAGTATTACCATGGAGTTACATTCAGTGTTCTAACAACCAAGGAACTTAGAGAAATATCACTGCCCCTCAAACATGACTGACTTTCAAAGAGAAAATGCAAGATGGTCCAAATAGAGAGTCAATAAAATATAAATGACTCTTATTTCATTTAAATTAATTCAAAGATTCTGGAAATACCCATGAGTATGAGGCGTTATTTCTACACATTGCATGCCATTTCTGTCTCTGGTTTTTGTTGCAGTTTTCATTGGCCTTCAACTCCCAGGCCTTTTCTCATCAAGGCTAATGCAGTCCCAATAAAACAACAATTCCACTTCCAATTCTCAGGTGCTGAATTAGTGATGAGAGCCTCATAGAAGATCCTGGTGGACTACCATGAAACCTGATCCTCAGATGTCAGCCTCTTACAGGTTTCTAATTGACCTGTATCAGGCTTCTTTTCTCTGTTATCCATATGGTATTGATGGCATTTTTTGATCAATGAGTAACCATGATTTTTCTCAAGGATAATACTCTATAATATTCCATTTTGAGGGCTTCATTCCCTAAATGAAGCTGAGAAAAATCCTTGACTTTATTGATTTGTAATGACAGCCTCCTGTGTAAAACACTTGAGATGCTTGAATTAACACCATTGTCAGCTGGCCTGGCTCAAGTGTGGTTTTCGACCACAAAAATAATTTCCCATGTCCTGTACATTTTCCTCTGCATGAAGAAGGATGCTAATCGCGATAACCAAAAGAGTAAACATTTTCTCTTGATCAAATACAGAATTGATCTGCATATTTAAAAACAGTATGTGATTTAGAACTCTCTATAATCTTCATGAGTAAGAAAATTGTCATCCTTTGTTAGGATGAATTTTTCCAACAGTGTTATCTCCTCAAGTGGCAGTTTCTTCGCTGTCTAAACGGCCAAGTCATCTTTCAGACAACATTGAATTATATTTGACATACAACTGACAATCAAATATATTTTCTTTAAAATGCTTTTACCTTTTCAGGTAGAGAATACATGAGGCCCCAAAGCTGGTTCAATATATGCAAGTCAATTAAAATAATTCATCACCTCAACAGGAGCAAGGATAAGAACCACATGGTTATCTCAATAGATGCAGAAAAAGCATTTGACAAGATCCAATACCCCTTTATGATGAAGGTTTTGGAAAAATTAGGAATCCATGGAACATTCCTCAATACAATAAAGGCTGTATATGACAAACCTACAGCCAGAATTACACTTAATGGTGAAAAACTAAAGCCATTTCCTCTTAACTCAGGAACAAGAAAAAGATGTCCACTCTCTCCACTTCCCTTCAATCTAATATTAGAATGCCTAAATACAGCAATAAGACAAGATGCAGACATAAAGGGGATCCAAATAGGGAAAGAAAAAATAAAACTCTCGCTCTTTACAGATGACATGATCTTGTATTTAAAGAATCCCACTCCCAAATTACTCAAGCTGATTCAAAACTAGAACAAAGTAGCAGGGTATAAAATTAACCCCCCAAAATCAATGGCTTTTCTGTATTCCAACAATGAGAAAAGTGTGGCTGAAATTAGGAGAGCAACTTCATTTGTAATAGCCCCATAAAAAATAAAATACCTAGGAATTAACTTAACCAAAGAAGTGAAGGACCTCTATGATCAAAACTTTATAATCTTGAAAAAGGAAATAAACACAGAACTTAGAAAATGGCAAAACCTCCCATGCTCCTGGATTGGAAAGATTAACATCGTGAAAATGGCAATATTTCCCAAGGCTATCTACAAATTCAACGCGATACCTATCAAAATTCTAACCTCATTCTTCAAGGAAATAGAAGAGGCAATCCAGAAATTCATACGGAACAATAAGAGACCCCGAATAGCAAAAACACTCTTCAACGGAACGAACACTGCTGGAGGAATAACAATACCAAATTTCAAACTCTACTAAAAGCCATAGTAATCAAAACAGCTTGGTATTGGTATAAGAATAGACCTCAGGACCAATGGAATAAAATTGGAAACTCAAGAAATGAAGGTACAGACTTATAGCCATCTAATCTTCGATAAGGGAGCTAAAACAATAGAATGGAAGAAAGACAGCCTCTTCAGTAAATGGTGCGGGCAAAATTGGTTAACTGCATATAGAAAACTAAAGCTAGATCCTTATATAGCCCCCTGCACCAGAATCAACTCCAAATGGATCAGACCTTGGAGTCAAAGCAGACACTCTGAAAACATTACAGGATGGAATAGGAGAAACCATAGGTCTCCTTGGCTCAGGCCGAAATTTTCTGAATAAAGACCCGGAAACACAACAAATCAAAGAAAGGTTGGACAAATGGGACTGCATGAAGTTGCAGAGCTTCTGCATGGCAAAGGACATAGCTACCAAGATCAATAGAAAGCCCACGGATTGGGAGAAGATCTTCACTAGCCATACAACAGACAAGCGTCACATATCTAAAATATACTTGGAACTCAAAAAATTAAATCCCCCAACAACAAATCCTCAAAGAAACAACTGCCCAATAAATAAAGACTTAAAGAGAAACTTTTGTGAAGAAGAAAGAAGGATGGCCAATAGACACATGAAGAAATGTTCAACATCCCTAGCCATAAAAGAAATCCAAATCAAAACAACATTTAGATACCACCTCACCCCAGTAAGATTGGCAAAAATCAAGAACTCTAACAACACCAGATGCTAGAGGGGATGTGGCCAGAAGGGAACCTTACTTCATTGTTGGTGGAAATGTAAATTTGTTCAACCACTTTGGAACGCAGTATGGAGGTTCCTCAAAAGACTTCACCTAGAGCTCCCCTATGACCCAGCAATCCACTTTTGGGCATTTACCCAAATGTTTACAAACAAGACCACACTAAAGCTACCAGCACAACTATGTTTATTGCAGCATTATTTACCATAGCTAAGATATGGAACCAACCCAGATGCCCCTCAGTAGATGAATGGATCAAGAAAATGTGGTATATGTACACAATGGAATTCTATGCCTCCATCAGAAAGAATAACATTGCCCCATTTGTTAGGAAATGGAAAAACTTGGAGAAAATTATATGACGTGAAGTAAGCCAGGCCCAAAGAAACATAGGTCCCATGGTTTCCCTTATTTGCAATATTTAGTATATGTATGTCATGCAGAAAATGTCAGATAATGTGATGTTAGGAAAATGAACCCTTAGATATGTATTTTAATGTTTTTTTCTTTCATGAATTTGTTTCTAACACAGTTATAAGATTATTTCTTTGTTGCTTTGTATGTCCCTCCCCCATAATATTACTCCTGCTTTCAGTATATTTGATGTCAGTACAACTTGTGGAGGAGATGGGGAAAAACAAGTCGTTTAAGGATACAGGTGGACCTGTTGCAACAATGATAAGTACATGTTGTCATGTCAAAAATGAGCTTTACAATGTTGGGGGGGTTGGAGAGCGGGAGGATTGCTTGCGGGGGTTGGGTGGGAGCCTGGGAAGGGTTGTGAAGTGTAACAAAGGAGGAGGCTGCAATCCTTGATAAGAAATGTATGCATTATCCTGCCCATGTAATTGTAACCCCTCTGTATAGTATGTTCACAAAAAAATAAAATAAAATGAAAAAAAATACATGAGGCCCCGCCATTATGACCAACTTATATATTAACAGTTTGATACTAAGTTGAATAAGCTTGTTTTTTTTCTCACTACTGACCACAAAGGAAATACTTGAAAACATCAATATATCTAGAGTCTACTGCCTCACTTACAAAATGATGAGGGCCAATATTGGCAAGCAACACAAATCACATGATTCCAAATGGAAAAATGCTTATGAAGAGTACCTGGCAAGCCCAATTACTGTTCATTTTTCTTGAATTTGCTCCATGCCATGTCATTAAGAGAGTATTCTTATTTTAATATTCCATAAATTCAAAAATGCAATCTATTCTGGGACTACATAAGAATAAGTATGTGTCACCAGTTACAATTCTTTAAGCAATCTCATAATATTCTCACTCAGAGATACAATAACTTTTGAAGTTATACATTTATTTTGATCTTCCTCTCTTCAAAATATTGAAAGTTTTCATATTTCATAAGGAATGTGAAATTAGAAATCCATTTATGTATAGGTGGTTTAACATTCACTCTAAATTCATTTATTTAATATAGAGCTACTTAATCAATTTCAGAATGAAGGCATAGTACACACCCACATGTGAATACATTAGTTAATTACCAGTTAAACATACTCCCATTCACAATTTCAGAATTGATGAGATGAATGAATCCTGAAACCATGAAAATGGGAATAAAAATATTTGTGTGACATATCACTGTCATCTACGCTTTCCCTTATTGAAATTGAATATAAGAGAATGAGAAAAAATAAATAAAAGAAAAAATATAAACACAGAACAAGAATGAAGCAAACATTCAGATGCAGTAATTTTGTTTTGAAGTAGTTTGGCGGATGACACTTTTTATCGGTCCCAGTGAAATTACTCTTGAAGTTTGTCACGAATCATAGGGTCAACAGATCATACAGAAATTCAAAACTTACATTGTAATGAGGAAAAATTATGGGTTTGGAGAACAGAAAGTTTATTCATTTATCCTATTTGTAACTTTCGATTTTGACACAATAGGGTGTCCTAGTAAAACCACCAGTGATTATAGAGCAGGCATGTGAATCCAGAGCACCTTGTGCCCCAGAAGGCTCACTGGTATGAACAGACACAAGGATTCCAAGATACGCATTTACAGTACTAAGAGTCCTCACTATCAATGCCACATGTGCAGTAGCAGGATCGCCAGTACTGACAGACACAGAGACCCGAGGATACACATTCACAGTGCCAGGTGCCGCTTGTACAGATGACGCGTATGCCTGAACAGAACCGAGGGCTCCAGAGTAAAATTCCCAGTTCTGTACTTCAAGTTGAAGGCCCAAAGTTCAAGGCCCAGGCCCTGATTTCAATCCTCAGACCAAAATTTCAAGGACGTGGATCCCAGTTAAACTACCAGCCTATGAGTTCATGTCCCAGGTTTTGAGTTCAAGGCCCAGGTTTTGAGTTTAGGCCCAGGTTTGAATTTCAAGGCCCAGGTTGTGAGTATAGGTCCCAGGCCCAGTTTTAGGCCCAGCTATGGGTTGAAGTCCCAGGTCAACAGTTCAATGTCCAACCATCCAGTTTGAGGCCTAGGTTTTGAGTTCAAAGTCCAAGACTTTAGTTCAAATCACAGGCCCCAACTTAGAGGTCCATGTTCTCAATTCAAATGCCACACTGAGAGTTCATAGCTCAGTCTCGGAGTTCAATTCCTAGGTTTTTCAGTTCAATGTCCAGGCCAAAAGTTCAGTCTATGAGTTCAAGTAATAAGCCCAGCTAAGAGTTTATGGCCAGGCCAGTAGTTCAAATCACAAGCCAACAGTTCAAGTTGCAGGCCAGCAATTCAAATCCCAGGCTGAGAATTCAAGTACCAGACCATGAGTAAAAACGCCAGGCTGAGAATTCAAGTCATAGGTGCTGAGTCCAAGTCCCAGTCCTTGAGTTAAAGGTCCATGGCCACTGTTTAAAGCACAGGTCATAAGTTCTGGGTCGAGGTCCTGAGTTTACTGCCCAGGACATAAACTCAAGTGCCAAGACTGGGTCATGCCCAGGCTGTGAATTTAAGTTCTAGGACCCATGTTGAAGTCCCAGGTTCCCTCTTCCTCTTACAGTTCAACATTGTGGGATCAAGGCACAAGTTGTGAGTTGAAGCCCAAGTCTTTGAGTTCAAAATCCAGACTCAAAGTTTCAGGCCCAGTCTATGAGTTCAAGTTCCAGATTCCAATTCAAGTTTGAGGTACTCAGTTCAAGGCCCAGATTACAAATTAAATGCCAAAGCATTGAATTCAAGACCCAGGCACAGACATCAAATCCTAGGCTTTCAGTTTAAGTAGCAGACCAGGAGACTAGGGCCCAGACCATCAGTTGAAGGGCCAGGACCCAAACTGAAGCACCACTATCCGGTTCTTGCTGAGTTAAAGGTCCAGGACCGCAGTTCAAAAACCCGGATATAAAATCAAATCACAGACTGTCAGTTAAAGGCATTGAATTCATGGCCCAGGTTGGATGTTCAAGGCCCAGATCTAAGATTAAAGCACAGATTGTGAGATAAAGGGCCAGACTGTCACTTCAAGATCCAGGTTGAGTGTTCAAGGCCCAGGCCCAGAGTTTCAGCCCCAAATATGATTTCTATTCCTAGGCCCCAAATTCCAGGCTCAGGCACCCAGTTCAAAACCTGGGTTGTGAGTTCAAAGCCAGGCAGGATTTCAAATCCCAGGGTGCAAGTTCAAGGTCCATGCAGCATTTCAGGTACCACCCCATGAGTTCAAGCCCCTATCTGTATGTTCAAGTCCCAGGCACTGAAGTTAAGGATAGGCCATGAGGTGAAGTTACAGATCCTGATTTTGCAACCCAGGTAATGTTCATGTCCCAAGCTTTGTTAACATCCCCTGCCACATGTTCAGATTGCACACTGTGAGTTCAAGGCCTGAACACTGAGTACAAGGTCCAGGCAAGGCCTAATTCAAGTCCCAGGTTGTGAGTTCAAAGCCCAGCAAGGGAGTTCCAGTCCCAAGCCTGAGTTCAACTACCAAGCTCCAAGTTCAAGGTTCAGGACCAATTCATTGCCTAGGCTGTGTTAATATCCCTGGCCCCATGTTCTAATTGCATACTGCAAGTTCAAGTCCCTGACACTGAGTACACTGTCAAGGTCCAAGTCCTATATTGTGAGTTCAAGGCCCAACATGCAAGTTCCAGTCACAATCCTGAGTTCAATTCCCAAGGTCTGAGTTCAAATTCTAGGCCCCAAGTTCAATGCACTAGGACACAAGTTAAATGTCATGGATGTGACTTTAAGTCTCATACCCTGATTGCAAGTCCCAGGCTGACAATTCAAGACCCATGGCCCGAGTTCATTGCTCATGGTTTAAACTCAAGTCCCAGGCAATGAGTTCAAGATTAAGTCTCTGAATTCCCGAACTAGTTCAGAATTTCAAGGCTCAGTCTGGGATTCCAGTCCCAGTTTCTGAATTCAAGTCTCTGTACCTGAGTTTAAAGACCAGGTCATAAGCTGAAGGCTAAGCGCCTGAGTTCAAGGCTTAAGCTGGTTATTCAAGTCCTGGATGCGAAGTTCAATGCTCTGGCCCTGAGTTTAGGTTTCATGCTGAAAGTTCAAGTCCTTCACCCAAATTCAAATCCAGGCAAAAGCTGAATACCTAGGCCCCAACTCCAAAGCATAGGCTGTGAATTCAATTGCCAAGTTTTGAATTCAAGTCTTAGGCCCCGAGATCAAGACTTAGACTAAAAATTTAAGTCACAGGTCCTGAGTTTAAAGTTCTGGCCACAATCCAAGTCCCAGTTCCTGATTTCAAGGATCAGGCATGTGTTCAAGTTTCAGGCTGTGAGTTTAAATCCCAAGTTCCCACATCCACCAGAAGTTCAAGATGCAGGGCCTCATTCAAATAACACACTTTGAGATGAAGGTTCAAGCTGTGAGCTAAAAGTTCAGTGTGTGAATTCAATGTGAAGGCCCATAGTTTCAGGTCCACAAATAAGTTCAAATCCCAGGGTCCAGTTCAAGGCCCAGGATCCCAGTTCAAATGGGTGTTTTGAATGAAAGACCATAGCTTTGAATTTAGTCCCAGGCCAAGAGTTCAAGTCCAAGACCATGAGTAAAAATATCTGGTCCGAAATTAAAATTGTAGGCTCAGAGTTCAAGGTCCAGGGGCCCAGTTCAAATTCCAGGCCCCGTGTTCAGGTCCAAAGCTGTAAGTTCAAGGCTGAGCCAAAGTTTCAAGCCCAAATATGAATTCAAGTCCTAGGACCCCAGTTCTAATCCTATGCACCGTTTTCAAGGTCCAGTGCTACAATTTAACTCCCAGACACTGACTTTAAGGCCTAAGCCAAGATTAAGGCTGTTCCAGTAATTTCAACTTCCAGGAATTAAATTCAAGGCCCAGGCACTACTGTCAATGCCCAGGCTGAGTTCAAGGGCCAGGCCATGGGTTCAAGACCCAGGCAGCAAGTTCTACTCCCAGGCCCTTAGTACAGTTCCCAAGACATGAGTTAAAGTCCCAGGACTGCAATTCAAAGAGCTGTCCACAAGTTAAATGCCCAGACCTCATATTCAAGACCTATTTGTTAGTTCTGCCTAGACAGCAATATGCTTTCTGTGGTTCATAAGCCACAATAAATCAATCTTTAACTGTTACTATATTCTTCCCTTCTTCATTTCTTTATTTTTCTACTGATAGCTAGGAACATCTAGAAAATGCTATCTTTAGTAAACAAACAGGCAGCATCATTTGAACATTAGGAAAATTCTCATGTTCATAAATGGTGCATGCTAAAAAATGATCATAATACATCACTAAAATAAATCTTACTGCTGCTAATTTACTAAAGCAAATTGTCTCGGGTTAAGTTTCAGTGCTGTTTATACATAAAACTTTCATGTTCATTCTCTGACTCCATCATTACACAAAGTTATCCATACTGTTGTGAGGGCAGAGTTTGTCTCAGAATGACAGTGTTTATTTTTATATACAGGAATGCCAATTAGCACTGTTATTAAAAAGTAGTTTCATAAGATATTTTTAGAATATATTTGATTTATGGCAAAAATATTCATCTTCTTTACTTCATGTGCTTCATCTTTCTGTATGTCTCTTTAATTCATACCTTAGATACATAATCATGTAAAGTACTAGTAAAATGGGCTAAGATTTCTCAAAGCAACTATTTGCAAATATAAAATAAACAGAGCAAGACAAAGACCAGATCCCAGAATGGATGCCTCATATATATATAGATATGTATATCTATGTCTATCTATATATATGTATATACAACAAACATATATACAAATATTAACGTTAGTATATAACACAAAGAACCAAAGCATTTACTCTATAAAGACATATTACTGAATGTGTGTGTTTATGTACACACATACAGTTTTATGTATTTGTGTTCCATATAATAGGAAGAATTTGCATATTTCAAAAGAATAAAACTTCTTTGTAGAATTTTCAATTAAAGTCTTGGTTAACAGATCTATCCAGAAAACATGAAATTGAATTGTGTATTATTAAAAATAGTATATTCAAAGTTCTAAAAATTGAAATCATCATGTGTAATGACATATAGAAGACATATAGAAGGCGGTTCATTGTATTTGTCACTATTCTAGTATTAGGCAGATTCACTACTCATAGTTTTCATAAATACTAAGTAATTTTTTAAAAAACCCCCTACACAATATTTTGTAGTCATATTCAGGGGACTTTGGGAGTAGAGAGACTTAAGCAAATTTCTAGTATGTATTACTCAGTGGCACATTCCTTCATTAAATATCTAGTGTATCTGAACAAAGTACTGCAAATATAAGTAGTTGTTATTAAAATATAAGGAACGGATAATGTGGATTGTCAAATCTCCCTGTTTGGAATTGCTCTTTGGTGAACCTGAGGAACTGAAGAATTTCAATATTGCTATGTGTCAAACAATGGAACAGGGTTTGCGACAATTCTAACAAAACCGCAAAGGGAGAAAACTATTAAAAACCATTATTTGTCTTTAAATGGAAAGTCAGGCCAAATCCCTGAGCAAAAACAAAAACATGAAAACTTAGGATCTGATAAAGGATGGTATAGGAGTGCTTGATATCTGATGAAGCAGGGCAGGAACCCTCTCTGAAGTAGATAGAAACGATTCCCTTAAGAAGGCTTCTCAGGAGTAAAGAGGAGGTTTTATGTTCATTGTGCATGTGTTCATCATTCTTGTTAGGGCAAATCAAGCTCATATAAGAATCAGGATCTCTGGACTTCCAGCCCAACATGTGTTTCTGACAATTAATTCAAAGTCTAGGACAACATCCAACATCTTATATTCTTCATTGCAGTAGAATTCATTTCAACTGTATTGAAATTCAGTAATTAATCAGTAGTTGATTTCTCCCTGTTATTGAGCAGCCTGCAATTTGATCCTCATTCTAATTCCTTCTAAGTAGTCAGTCCCGTTTTCACTATCTCTGTTGTGTATGCTACTGCATTGTAAGCTACTGCATACAAGATACTTTGGTTAACCCCAACTGCAATGGAAGTAATAGAGATAAAATAGACTACATTTGAAATCACTAAGCACATTTCAAAGATGGAGTAGGCTTCCACTGGTTTCTTCATTAAAGGAGTCTACTGATAGATACAATTACTAATAATTCATGCACATTGTATATGTTGGGAAAATATTTGATAGGAGAGTGTCTCATGAAGAACCAAAAAACAAAAAATCACTGAAGTTGTATTCTAGTGAATGGCATTCAAGGATTCATGAATATTTGCAATTTGTTCTAACAGTAATCGAGCAAAAGGTGCACACACGATAAGTAACAAAGAAAATGATCCAATGAACGCTTTACTTCATGGCACTATTGGAGTTGAAATGTCATGGACCAAACTGAAAAACTATTCAAAAATGGTTTGTCACAAATAAATCTTCTGAGTTAAACATCTATGAATTTTTGATGACAGAGAAATCATGTTACTTCTGAAATTGAGGAGTTCATCCAAGTTTCAATGACTATTCTGGCTTTAATTACTTTGTCCAGGTGTTTTGAACCTAGACAACAACCAAATACAGAATAAGAAAATGTGAATATTAAAAAATGCTTTGCTCACCACAAACAGGCTTCCATTTTCCTGACGTGAACAGTTAGAGAAACATGTATAAATTTATAAAAATGAATGTTTCTTGACTTATGTTGGTCACTGTCTGGAAGGGCAGATATAGTCAATCTATGTATATATTCTCACATTTTTCCTTTTTAATATGCATTGTAAAACGTTTCTGCTTATGTTGATTCCTTGGTCTTTCTATAGTCTCTACACAATCCAATAGGAATAGAAATTGCTTAGGGTAACCCATAAACTCTCTTTTCCAGGATTCAAGTAAGTATTAGTTTTGAAACAAGCTCAACAATTGTACTCATGTTAAATTTTTCTGCAAAGATTCCATCCAATATTTTATATTATTCAATAGGAAAAGTACTAATGACTAAATATGCACATCACCAGAAACACCTGTTTTCAAAATCAGCATATGTGATGATTATCGTCCGTATTCACGTATCTAACCTGTACCCTAACTACACAATTCCTGTTTCTATCACAAGGTAAAAATTCATAAAATAAGCTTTGAAGAACCAGTCAAATTAGCAACAGGAATAGTTCCACAGTATTATTTATTCATGGGCAATACTTTTTGAAAACAATTTGTAATTTCAGAAAAAAGGTAATCATAACACCGGTTTGTATGAAAAGTGAAATACATTATGTGGGAAACAATTAGTAATTAGTGTTTCAACTCATGTGCAAAATTGTTAAAATTGGCATGAATTTGGGTAGCATGTGCTTCTGGCACATCAGTACTTTCAAAATGTGCAGACAATAGTGTTTTAGCGTTTATCCTAATTGTATATTTGAAGGCTGTAATTTTTCGTTGACAAGTAAGAAAAAATATGATCAATAGCATTTTTTCTAAAATTCTCATGAAGTAACATTTTGAAAAACCAAGAATGCATTGATCTCAAGAAAATGATATATAATATTCATTTTCCCATTTGCTCTATGAAAGACATAGAAAGAGAGGTTTTCCTTGACTTACTTCCTTTTCCATATTTCATGCATTTTGTTTGTTGGCTTATTTTGTTAATGTTCAAAAAGGAAATTCCATTCCTTCTTTATGTATTTATTACTAGAGTACAGGAAATCTCTAAGTATTGGCCCTCATAACTATCTTCTGAAATTAATCAAAACGAAGTGTATTTGAAATGACACATTGAAAGTTTAATATAGATCATTGGATTTCAATTCCTGCCAATAATTATATTGTCCACATTTCATATCAGACTATAATCCATTAATCAAAGACTGTTTGTGTCCCTTTAGGTCTTGAACACCAAGTCCAGGTCTCCAATTTTAATCATCTAAATAGGACAGGAAAAATGTATAACAAAATTAATGAAAATACGGTGAAATATGATTTTGCAAACATCAACAAAATTTTTAGTTGTAAGTGGACAGGTAATGATTTTATCTCACTATACCTGAGCAGTATCTACTGAATATATCTCAAGACCAGTTTTATCTCTTCTAGATGTGATTGCTATAGGAATTTATAGAATCCCGTTAGAGTCTCTTGTGTTGATACTTATTAGGATTGTCCCTTCCAAATGTTCAACACAAATGGATCATTTGTAATCATTGGCATATGTATATGATATCAGATGAGCAGAAAGTGTATCAGATTGATAGATTATAGATAGATAGGTAGATAGAGAGAAATAGATAGATAGATAAAAAGATAGATAGGTAGGTAGGTAGGTAGATAGATAGATAGCTAAATAGATAGATAGATAGATAGATAGACAGACAGACAGACAGACAGACAGACAGACAGACAGACAGACAGACAGACAGACAGACAGACAGACAGACAGACAGACAGACAGATAGATAGATAGATAGATAGATAGATAGATAGATAGATAGATAGATAGATAGATAGATAGATAGATAGATAGATAGATAGAGGTATATAATTATTGTAATACTATAGAAAACTATGTTACATGAAATAAAAAAAGATAAGGACAGAAGCTGTTTTTCTTTGTTTTTCTTGATTTTAATGTATTACATGAATTTTGTTGTTGTTTCTACTGTATGTTCTTTCTCCATTGGTATATTCCTGTCACTGCATTTGATTTTGGTGCCTATTTCCTATATAAATTGGTCTAATTTGCAAAGAGAAGGAGAAAATTAAAATATTGAAACAAGAACAAAATATGATCCATTCAAATAATGATACTCACAGGACACTGCATTGGAAATGAAATTTACCAAATTGTGATGGAAAAAGAGTATTGGAGATGGAGGAGGGAAATGTTAGTGGGAAAAAAAAAAGGATGGATAACAATGACCCACAAGAAATATACCCATTAGTGACATAAATGTAACTCTGCTCTATACCATCTTTTCACAACATTTTTAAAAAAGAACAAAAAATACCAACACAAAGCAAAAATGAACTATTTATGGCATCCAAATTCCCTATTACTCTATATCGTAGAGGTAGCACTATCACATATGACAATGTTTGCATTGTGAGATTTTTGTTCTATTTGAGTTCTCAAAGGAAAATAGCCTTCCTGACAGGTACAGAAAATATGACCAGGATTTAAGAGAATCTACCAGTTGATATTAGACTGCATTATTCCGTAAATGCTACGTTGAACAAAGTGTATTAAGGAATGATCATCTTTTTTTTTTCTATTCTCAAGGGTGGAATTCTATTGATTTAGCAGAAAATTGAAAATCAATTAAACTGAAGTGAATTATAACGTTTACTTCATGTTTATTGATATTCAGAATGACTACTCCCAAAAAATTCTTGTCAAATATATTCCGCTTTGAAATAAGAAGACAAGCATCATGAAATTAGAAGCACACAAATGAAAGCGTCCTAAAGAAAAAGAAGAAAAAGGAAACACAACAATATAAACACACACTTTTATTATAGTGCAATGTCCAGCCAAAAGAAGGTAAAGTTTATCAATTTAATTATAAGTAGTAATTCATTAAGTAACAAGGAAATGATGTAACTTACAGTTAGTGTTAAAAGAGGGATTTGTACTTGGCTAAATGAAATTCTCAGCAATTTAGTTTTATGTATCATATTTTTGTTGGTTTGTGCGGGTGGAGGTGTAACTTGACAACTGTTGTAACAGGATGTGGAATTTTTTCCTAAAATTTATGAATCTCACCATATCAACATCTAATATACATTTTCACGTTGCTAGTTTCAATAGTTTTTGACAAATCACATTCTTAAAATATTCAGCATGTCTTCTCTCTTGGAAGTTCCTTCAGCAATATGAGTAGATACTAAAATCCAAAACCTCACTCTACATTAAACAATTTACTCAGTGATCACCTATGATAGAATGATTCTGTAAAAACCATGGGAATAGTCTATTCTTGCTAAAAGTTTTCTTGCAAGTTCTAGTACAAATGTCAGTGGGAATTCAGGTGTTTGGGGCATTTAAATCCATTTGAAATTTCTGTAAAATATAAAATTGTGTAAAGATTTATTTGGTGCTCTGATACAAAGGCATTAAGACAAACCTTAACATACACCCATTGATAAAGTTAACATAGAACTTAATATTAGGGGTCCATGATTGGATCCCCTATCTAATTTCAAGAAAAGGGGGGTATGTAGAACCCACCAAGACAATCACCATTTTGTGCATAAAAGGTTTAATTTGAGAGATGGCCTATTTCCAGCATATGAGCTTAGGTCTCCGAAATGATCACAGATGTCCCACCGGCACCCTACCTGATAAGTTCCCCTAGCAACAGCCAATGAGTGAGAAGGTGGAAAGTCCCCAGAGACTGAGACCCTGAGACCCCAATTGTTGCAAGGTCAGCATATTTTTTTGTGGTTTACTCGCTGCCCTATCTAATGAGACTGTTACAAGACTGTTATAAAACGCTGACTAAATGTCTGCTAAAATTGGTAAATAATAACCAATTGTACTAACCGATAAGAATGTGCCAAAACTTACAAACCCTTAGCTAACCATTTGTTAGCCAATGATGTAACTGCTAAGTTGGGGGCCCCCGCCCTTGCTTTACTTGTGATAAAAACCTTGCCACCCCATAAGTTGGGGCTCTCAACTCTGACCCGCTGCATCCGTGAAGGTTGGGAGACTAAGCTTGAGCTTGCAATAAATGATTCTCCTGTATTTAAAAAGCAAAAAAAAAAAAAAAAAGATTTATTTGGTGTTAAAAAATAATTCCTGAATTGGAGAATACTATTCACTGGTAACAATAAAAAATTAATATGTTTTCGTGCAAAAGACCTTAAAATACTTTCTGTAAGCAGGAAATAACTGGCACATCTACTCATGGGGATTGCTATAGATCCAAAATTCTGAAAATAGCACTTGTCTGAGGCTGGGAGGTTGGCTGAATTGCATGCCTTGCATGTATGAGGTCATGGGTTCAATTGCGCAGCACCAAATAACAAGAAAAAGTCAGAAGTGGTTCTGTGGCTGAAGTGGTAGAGCACTAGTCTTGAACTATAGATTTGAAGGACAGTGCTCAGACCCAGGGTTCAGGGCACATAATCCCCTACCCCCCAAAAATTTTTTAAAAAACTCTTGCACAACACAATGTGAAGCTATGTATATTCTGTGATGAAAAAAGTAAGAATTGATTTAAGAATTGTATCAACTTACAAAAATTTATGAAGTGATATGATTTAAAAAATCTTCAATATAATTACAAAAGGCATGCCATGCATAATTCTGCCCTATATTTAAACTGAGAATCGCTTTGTTTCCCATAAAAATTGTGCACTGTTTGTAAAGTAGTAACAGTCACAGTATGTAGTGATAATAGGGAAAGCTATAGAATCATGTAAAATAATTATATTTTCATAAATTTATGAATGTTAAACGTCAATATTGCACAACAGCACAATGTGAGGGGTTTCTAAAGACTGAATCCTGCTTAAAATTAGTTTTCACATATCTGTATCTTCAGACCTGTACTGAAAGGGAACATCTATATTTTTTAAATCCTGTAAATGTTAGAGAACATAGTGGTTATCCTAAATGAGTGATAAGAGAGAATTTTAGGCAGGAAACATAAAAAAGGTTTTATTTTAAATATTATTTCAAGGTGCCATATTGTACATATTTGTGTATGGGTTAATCCTATTGAAGGCATGAGAATATCTCTGCTTCCCTAAATAATGTAAGAAAAATTTTGTTTTTGCAACTGAGGAGGCATAAGTTGAAACAAGATTGGGCCAGATCAAATCAAATACTTCAGAAACATGTATAAGAGAAAATTATAGGAAGAAACTAAGAAGAACATAGCAAGTGATGAGTACTCACACATTAACATAGTTCGACACAAAGAAACAAATCAATACTTTATGGAAAAAAAATGGAATATATTCATTTGGCCACTATATTTTCACATGTTCTCTTTACACAAATATCTAGACTATTGTATACTTTCCTCCTAAAAGAACTATAATTTGAGCTGACAATTATTATCAGAATGAGGTTAAAATATTTGAATTATCATTAGGTCACATTAAAAGGTTTTGTCTAAATTTATAATTGGAAAATCATATTTCCTTAGCAAACTGCCTTTGGGGATTTTCTCTCCAGGAAATTCAAAGAGAAAATGGAGAGTATTTCAGATTCAGCAGATGGAGTGCTGTCTCAAATTGAACAACTATTACAATTTTGAATAAATTTTTACAAGTAAATCAACCTTCATCTGAAAAGAAGCAGAACTTGTGATTTTATAGCCAGACATACAGTGTTGTTCTTGTTAGGTCAGCTGTGCATCTTATATATATTAAAGGTAGAATGTGTGAGTATAATTACTATTAACTGCATAAAATGTAGATCCCATGGATGTCATCTGAACAGTGTGTTTGTCCTCCCAGAGCACCTGTACTGGAGGACATCCACTTAATCACTTTACCCTTCCAGGCAGAAAATTAATTAAATGAATAAATAACGCAATTCAAAACATAGTACAGGTAATGTAAAATGTCACTCATTTTCCAAATTAATTTATACAAGATTATTTTGGAAGTCGTTTCTCAAAAGGTGTTTATTCATGAAACATGCTCCCTTTTTCAGAATTGTCACTGACATTTGGTTATTGATGGTGAATTTTTTTCTCATAAATTATTAATTGTGAGTCCTTAATCAGTATCAACCCTGATTGATTATTCTTCATTACTCGTTCAGATGAGATACTTTTTTTTTTATTTTCCACATGATTTAAGAAAATATGCATGCCTTCTTGATTCCTCTCTCCAGAGTCGCTACAAGCTAGGTAGAACTCATTATTGCAGAATATATTCAAATACTTTCCTGTTTCATTCAAATCAAAGGCATTGCAATGTCTCCCCCAGGTATCTGTTTAGAAACTAAGTTGATGTGAAAAAAAGAAATGTTATCTCAGATATAAAACGATTGGATAACTACTAAATTCATTTGAAGTCCTCTTTTTGATAAAAATATTTCTCAATATTTATTTAATAAATATTTTTAACTTTAATGTTAGGAATGTTTCTGGAATTAATTCTGTACTATTACTTGGTGCATAGCATATGGAGGATAACCAGCCCAATTCTCAGAACTATTCAGATGAATTTAATAAAAAACTTTCCTTTATTTTTTATTTTCAAAATACTGTATAGAGGGGTTACCATTACATGGGCAAGATAATGAGTACATTTCTTATCAAGCATTGTAGACACCTGCTTTTATTTTCCCCCTTCCCATCCCTTGGCATCCCCCCCCACTCCCATCCACCCAATTCTCTTCCCCCCCAACCAATGTTGTAAAGTTCGTTTTCTACATAATGACTTGTACATCTCATTGTTAAAATGAATCCACCTGTATCCCTATTTAAACGATTTCTTTTTCCCTAAATTTTTAATAAAATTTCATAGAGCATTTCTACTTTGTGGATCACAGGTTGAATTATGAGAAAAAATTCCCAGGAAGCTACTGAAAATGTATAGTTATATAGTTTCTGTGCCTGGATAATTCATTTTTTAATGTATACTTTGATACTTATCTTGTGCTATTATTAACTGTTAGGAAACAATCCTAAAAGTTTCCTAGCAAAGACAAAGTTTTAAATTTGGAGACTTAATGGAATATTGGCCAGAAATTTAGAGAGCAGTTCTACAATTATGTGATAAGGACAATATTGCAGTTCATTGTGTAGTATCCTGGCATTTCAATCAAAACTAGAGAATATGACAAGAGAATGAACTTGTAGGAAGACAACAACTGATATTCAGAAAATCTCTGAATATGAGTAATGTTTAGAAGCGAGAGTAAAAGGAAAAATCCTGAGCTAGGAGTTTCAAACCCAGTATGGGCCGGAATGTCAGTGTGAATTTTGTCTCCAAATAACCACTAGAAAACCAAAAATGGCAGTCTCTTTCAAGTGGCAGAGCTCACGCTTTGAGCTGCAATGTTCAGGGAACAAGCCCAAGCCCAGGGTACAAACTCCACCACAAACAAAAAAAGGAAGAAACATTCACAATATTTCTGTGTAACATTGAAGGTCTACAAACTTAATGTTTGGCAGAAGTGCCTCAAAATACTAACTGCCTTATGTTGAGATGGCATTTTTTGAAAGAATTTTACAGAGCTTTGCAAAATCACAAAGTTCAGAATCATTCCATTCAAAATTTTCCTTCAAAAAGAATCATTTTACAAAGGGGGTTTCCAATCAGCAGAATGTGTGATATTAGTAGCCATTTCCTTCATATTCCTTAATTCTTACTAGTGTGCTATGTACCATCAACAATTTTCCTTGAACGACTTACTGACAGCAGATATGAACCAATGTACAATGGAATATTTGATAATAGTGAGACACCAGCAAGGGATTTGGAATTATGTCTCTCCAGAGAATGCAAAAGTTATATGACTGTTTTGTCCTGCAATGACAGGGACAAGTGTTATAGAAACATTTCAAGGCAAATAGAAAAGAATCAGATTTTTTTCTGATTTTGGGGGAGTTAAGTATCTTGACTATTTTACATAATGAATAATTGTGCCTAATGCCAGAACAGTCAATGAAACAAAATGTGGAATTGAAGGGCATAGAAGACAAAAGCACATCTTTCAGGGACACATTGGACATAGCGAAGTGCTCATTACTTAGCATTCCCAGGTTGTTGGGTGAAGAAAGATAACTGAGGAAAGTACTGTTTCCTAAATTCTAAATGTAAGTGGAACCATCACAATATTTATGTTTTTCTTGGAATAATTTGCTCCATTTCACTAGTTATTGCTGTAGAATGTAATAAAAATATAAGAAGAGTATACTTATATTTGGTCCCTTTTAAAAATTTCAGATCAACTTCTGTGTTCCAAACACAAGAATAGGTAGGGAAAGTTTATGGGTTTGTTAAACCATCTAATTTTGCAATGTTTCTCACAAGTCACAATATTATAAATCTTCTCAATATTTTTCATGTGTTATGTAATTTGCAGAATTCTGTGACTTCTTCCCATTGCTTGTATCAGGGAAAAAGTTTCTTGCAGGTGTACATACAATACCAACCAAATTATGTTTTGGTTTTGGAGGGGGCAATGTGTACATTTTGAAGAAACCATATTTTGTACAGAGAATCTGTGATTTATCAGATAAGAATACGTGTGTAATTTGAGAATTTTCTGGTACATTTATAATCTTTTGAAGAAAGATTAATCCGTAACTTTGGATTATAATTCAAGACCAGTTCACAAAACCATATCAAATGAATGTTTGCTTTCAACTTGTGGGTAATTTGTCCCTCATATTTATGGGCCAACCACAACAGTGTTATGGTTCGTTTGGCATTCCTGGTCCACAGCATTCCTACTGATAAATGGAATAGACTTTGAAATATATTTTAGGAAGATCTCTCTGGCCAAAAAATATTTATTAGTAGTTACGATTCCTATGTAATCAAAAAAGTTGAAATATTTGACTGTAGATGAGGAAATTTCACATGTGAGAATCTTGCTCACATTTATGATAGATGCGAAATTGTAAGGGTTTCTGATCTGAGCATATTTGAGCCTCTGGATTTCTCCGGGTTTGCAACTTCAAATGAGTATTGGGATTCGTACAGAAATATTTGAACAAAAATGATTTCAACATTCATTTGTCAACTTTGCCTTGCAACCTGGTGACAGGGAAACCTGTATCTTTTCTATGTTTTAGGAAAGTCAAGAGAACAAAACTATTTTCACAAGTATGTGTATGTACTTATGTGTATGTACTACAAACCCATCGACAAGATTCTATGTGTAAATTGATGAAAATTGTGGTGTATATATCAATACTGTTTTTTAAATAGAATCTTGTCAAGGTGATGTACAGAGGGAATAGTTTACATATGTAAGACAGTGAATAAGTACTTTTCTCATTACATGTTCTTGCTTTATTTTTCCTACACTGTTCTTCAGCATAAAATCTCCATTTTTTTCCCACTAGATGTAATGTGTATTTACAAGATATTATTTTGCTGGGATTGTTCTTAATTTGTTTCTCTCTCCTTTGTCTCATATTTTGACATTCCCTTTCCCTTGCCTAATTCTGATTAACTTAAATGTAATACACAGTGTACCAAAACCAAATACAATGACAGCATTGTATAAAACATAGGAAAGTAAAGGAAAAAAAATGCAATTAAAAAGAAACAGCTCCACAGATTCTTTTTTAAAAAATCAAGAAAGAAAAACCAATTTATTTTGTATCTAGAATTCATTTTGCTTAGCCTAAGCTTCTATAGTGTTAAGTATATTATTATTAAGCTATCGTGATCCTCCTTTAGGACCAAAATGGACATATGCCAGATTTTACAAATAAGAGAAACCATGGAAGATAGGTTTGTTTGTGTCTGCACTCCTTCAATTCACAGTTTTTGTTTTGTTTTGTTCTGTTTTGTTTAACTCTTTCCATTTCCTTACAAATGGGACTGTGCCATTCTCTCTAGTGGAAAATCGAATTCCATTGTGTATATATGCCACCTTTTCTTGATCCATTTATCGACACTCAGGCATCTGGGGTGATTCCTTATTTTCCCTATGGTAAATAATATTGGAATTAACGTGACTTTTACATTATAATGGAATGCGTTGCCATCTCAATGTTGACTTGATTTGCATTGTTGAGCACTTCTTCATAGTTCCTTTAGTCATTCTCAATTCCCCATCACTGAAATCTCTCTTTAAACATTTACACTTCTTGCCATAGAGGGTCATTATCAATTGGATTTTTTTAGGAGGCAGGGAGCTTTGGCTGGTTGAATTTTCATTATATTTCAGCTCTAAGACCATTTTCTATTTCTTGGCTTCTGAAGATCTTCTCCCAGTCTTCTGGCTTTATATACCTTTCTAGATATGTCCTTGGTCATGAAGTAGCTCTGCAGGTTCAATCAATTTTGTCTCGCTTTTCTTTGACTTAATGTATTTACGCCTCCGTAATCAGAACGTTGCAACCTCTTCTAATGAGCCCTAGTATTTCTGTATTCCTTTCATTCACAATATTTTCCATTACCTCGACATCTTTGATTCATTTGGAATTGATCTGATGCAGGGTGATATAACTTTTAAGTTTTTATAGGCCTTTGAACAGTATTACAAAAACTTATTATTTATTATTTCTTTTTAATTTTTCTGCATTAATCCTGTTTCCTAGTGAAGGACCATAATTTTTTCTTTAGAAGTGACATTTGAAATATAGGTACCCTGGTTTCTCTTTTTGTATTCATTGTTATATGTCATGTTTCATCCCAGAAGAGTATGGAAAGAGCTTAATTTCTATGATATATGAACTAGAAAATTAGGGTAAGCAAAATGAACACCAACATACTGAAACAAGAGGTTTATCATTGTTATTTTTTTAATATATGATGAAACACTATTTCTTTTTTTCTTACTTTGTATTCTTTTTTATAGGGATTCTCCCTTGTCATTATATTTGATTTTGGTAGCCTGTGGATTGTATAAACTTTAATCTGAATAGAAAAAAGAAGGGGCACAGCAACATATTGAGATGGAGGAAAGTACCACAACATTCCTCACAAGATAATATCTTGGAAATGTCATTTACTGCTGGGTCAAAGGATATTTGAAACAATAAAATGTAAGAAAGTGAGAGAGAGGGTAACATAAGACAAGAAAGTGATCCACTGGCTTACGCAAATATTTATAATAACTTTGTAAATCAACTTGACAAGTTGAATTGAAGAGCAGAGTATTGATACACTTATTTTAAATTTCCTAAGTTTACACATGGATATGTATGCAGATTGGTTTGAAGTCTATATACAGACGTGTTGATAGATCTGTTCTCTTCTCATTCTGAACATTCTAGAAAAGGCACAAGTTACTCTGAGTCTACAGGTTCCAAGCCATCCCTCAAAAATTAATGTTGAATTCATTCCTCCTCACTATTTCTTCAGGAAAACCAAGAAACATTTGGAATTACACACTAGGCACACATATGCCCATAAACAGAAATTCTTCTATTTCACCACCAATAATAAAAATATTAAATTTCCTCCTCTGTACCCATGTAATTCAACTGTATTGAAACTATATTGCATAGGAAACCAACCAACAAATGTTCATAAAGTGGATCTTCCTAAACTATGCTTCAGAATATTGCATTTTCATCAAGAATGTTGTATTAGGGAAATGAACCCTAAGATATGTATTCAAATGTTTTTCTTTCTTTCATGTGATTATTTCTAACATATTTATAAGATGATTCCTTTGTTGCTTTGTAGGTCCCCCCACCCCATGATATAACCCTTGCTTGCACTGTATTTGATGTCGCTATAATTTGTGGATGGGAAGGGAAAAAATTGTTTAAATAGGGATACTGTTGGACCCATTGCAACAATGAGATGTACAAGTCGTTATGTCGAAAACAAACTTTACAACTGTTGTGGGAGGGGAGGAGGTTTCAGTGGAGGGGATGAGGGGAGGATGGGAAAGGATGGGAAGGGCAAAAAAGGAGGAGGCTATAATGCTTGATAATAAATGTAATCATTATCTTGTCCATGTATTTGTAACCCTTTTGTACAGTATTTGCACAATAAAAAAAATAATGTTATAGACCAAAGTGCCAAATCAACTATAAATATGTGAGGGCAAATATATATGGAGCAAAATTACAAATAATTTGAAAATGAAGATAGTCATCAAATATGGTTCTATGAACGTGTTTTTGTTATACTCGACAGTTACAGTCCACCCTTCTTGAAACATTTTTAGAAATATATTGACACATTTCCAGAAAATAAATATTCTCTTGCTTGAAAAATATGTTTTCTTCACAAAATCATACCATCTTCACATTTTGAATTTCCCTCCTCAAAAGAATATATTTTGAATGATATTTTGTGTACACACAAGAACCTGGTTTTTCCTTGCCACAGGTTTTGGAAAGAACTACTAGAATCCTTGCTCAGATTAAATTACACATGGAAATTATTTAGATGGATGGGACACTTGTGTAGTAAGAAATTTTCCATCTTTCAGTACAGAGTAGAAAATCGTAAGTTTGTATAAGAAGTCTAATATCATTAAGGTTTTGTTATGTATTTATTATGCTCTACAATTGTAACAATATATGTAATGGAAGATGATACCCATAAGGAAATTTAAGGACAGTGAAAAATGAAGTATGATTTGGTCTCTGTTGAGAAACAAATGCAGATTTGATGATTGACGTTTCCATACTCCAACCTTAACATGTCTATGTGGAAAGTGACATGGTGAATTCCAATGAAGTCATAAACACATGAGTTTACTTATGGATTCAATGTACGGGTGAATAGGTAGAAGAAATCAAAATGAATTCATTTGCTTGAGTGAACGTCAGTATATACCTACATACATACATGTTTCTGTATATAAGTAAGCTGTAGCTAAAACTGTGAGAAATGGTTTGAATTCATGGTGTGATAACAATGATTCCTGCAAGAAATAAGAAAAAAATATCGTTTACTTTCTTTGGAAAAGAAAGTAATATATTTCTGTATTCTGAATATGAACATGAACTTCATTAGTCGTTCAAGAGATGTTCAAAAATTAATAAGAGCACATCATCAGTTATTTTCAAAAAATTTCATGCTTGCTGTTCCACTTCCATGTCCATTCAAACTTGTTCTTTGTATACAAACCATTTCACAAATTATGCTTGGACACTCTCTGTCTCAACACATTCAAAGTTAGTTGAACATTTGCAGTGTAACCCTAGTCAATGCATTACTACAATTATTATGGTCCAGTTCTTCAAATCATTCCCAATATTCCCCATTCAGGCTCAGCTATGCCTTGCCAACGGTTCTGAAATATGTCTCTTTTAAAATATTCATGAATGTATCATGATCCAGGAAAATAAGCAGAAAGTGTTCACATGGTTGAATAGAATAGAAAAGCCACAGTGGATTTTCTATATAATGTTATTGCGATGAATTTAAATAAACAGGATATTTTTTTATCTCCATTTCAATATTTGTGAAGGCATGCATAAAAACAAATCACAAAGAGTGATTATTTCATGAGATGTATCCTTTAAAAGGATATATGCTGTATGGTAGGCAAGTAAAATATGGAGTTACCAAGAAAATACCTTCAGTTACAATTACAAGAAATGTATTAAAAAAATGCTTTCCCATTATTATCTGTAGAGAAAAAAATTCCCTTAAAAGTGACATTCACATTGTGAGTTGGTATGAAGTAAATATATTCATCAGTCCAGAAAAATAACTAACCTTTAAGAAACATACACATGTCAATTGTCAGTGTGAAGAGTGAAATATTGGACTTTGAAATGAATATAGAAAACTTCCATTAGCTAGGTTAATATTATTTCATTAAAAGTACTTTCTCAAATACATATGGTTATGAGAATTCCATGCCAGAAGCACACCAAGGTTTGGAATGCATGACTGGGTTTGAGCCCAGGGTCAGATGTTTAACTATCAATGGCCCAATTATGGATTCACTTCTCATTACCAAAGAAGACATATAAGGAAAATATTTCTGGACAACCTGTGATTAATGTTTATCATGATTGAGTAAAATCTAGAATTGAAGGTAGAAAAAACATCCTCAGTTTTCAAGCGAAGAATCGTAACACAATTTAGTTGACACACACAAAAATACACAAACACACAAATATTTGCATCGCCAAATTGGACAGGAAAGGAAACAGAAATATGAGATCACACACACAAATCTTCTCACATATATATAAAATGACAAAAATGGGGTTGGATAAACTTTAAAAGACAAATGAGGAAGTAACATTGTCTACATATTCACACATCCTCCCATCAATTCACAGGTTCTCAAGTATCATCCAATTTTAGAAGCCAGAAAAATTATGATTCATAAATAGGACATATTATCATAAGGGAACAGATTAGTAATACTTGGAATCATATTAAATGGTAATAACAAAAGAAGTTGAGGAAATATCACTGCATGTTACACTACTCTGAATTGCAAAGAGAAAATGCAAGTTAGTACAACTAGGAAGTGAATAAAATCTAACTGGCTCCTATCTGGATGAAAGTATTTCCAAGATTTTGGAAATACCAGCGAGTAAACCAAAATACCAGTGATGAATATTGCATTACAGTCCTTTATTTGGTTCTTGCTGGTCGTTGGGCTTGAATTCTGGGCTTGTTCAGAGTCCCTGAGCTCTTTAAAGTTCTAATGCTCTACCAATTGATCTACAATGCCACTTCCAGTTATGAGGTAATGAGGGTGTGACAAAGGTTCCTGTTGGACTGCCTTGAAAACTATTCCTCAGATCTCAGCCTCCTACATGTCCCTAAATGACTTGTACCAGGCTTCCTTTCTGTTATCCATAGTGTTGATGATTTTTCTGTTTCATTGTTCCCGACATTCATGCACACTGCAGGTCCAAACCTGATTTTCCTTAGGGATAATGCTCTATAGTATTCCATTCTGAGGGGATGAATTCTAGAAACGAATCGAAAAATACTCATTGACTTTATTAATCCATAATAAGAGCCTCATGGTTCAAACACAAAAATGCTAGAATTAATAACATTATCACCTGGCCCTCAAATGTGGTTTTCCACCCCAAAAATCATTTCCCATGGCATATTCTTAATTCTATTGATCAAAAATTGAATTGATCCATTCAGTGTGAAAGCAGTATGAGTTTTAGTCCTCTCTATAATATCCATGAGTTAGAAAATTGTCATCTGATGAAAGGGTGAACATGTCTATTCCCATTAGTCTGCCTCAGTTAGCACTTTCTTCACTATAAAACCTGCCAAATCATCCTGCACATAACATTGTATTGTCTGACATACAGCAGGCAATTGAATACAAATTCCAAGTACGCTTATTACCTTTTCACAGGAAGCATATATGAGGCCCGACCGTGATGAGAGGCTCATGTAAATACAACTTGGTCTTAAGTTAAACATGCATGATTTTTTTTAAAAACAGGACTGATCAGAGAAGATTTTTTTTATAACATCAGCACATCTAGAATCCATTGTCTCACTTATGAAAAGGATAATATCTCTTATTGGCAAGCAACACAAATTACATCATTCTACCTGCAATAAATGCTTAGGAACAATTCCATGCAAGCCCAATTACTGTTCATTTGTTCCTTTATTTGCCACCTTACCATTTCAGGAAGAGATAGTTGCTTTGATAATCTATAAAATCAACAGTTCTATATAATTTGTGACCTTGGAAGGACAAGTTTATTCTAACAATTACAGTTCTTTAAACAATCTCGTAAATACTCAATAAGCTACAATACCTTTTGTAGTTACACATCTAATTTTGATTATCCTAACTATACCATATCCAATGTGTTTTCATACTTTATTCGGGAATGGTAAATGTGATATCCATGTATGTATTGATGATTAAAAATAACTCTAAATATATTTTATTAATATATATGTTTGCAAAATGCAAATTGTAAATCATCTCAAGAATCTCTTCAAATAATGCAGAAGACAATTTAAACCATGTAGTTATTTTTACAATAATAATCAATTTCAAAATGTAGACATGATACCCACATGCGACTGTATACATTGATCAATTACCAGTTGAAGGTATTCCCACTTACAATTTCATAAATGATGAGATGAGTGAATCCTGAAACCAAGAAAAGGGGAGAAAGTATTGGTTTAAAAAAAACTGCAATGGATGCATTCCCTGATTGAAATTGATTGTAAGCGAATGAGAAGATTTTTCAGATAAGGTAAATCTGATCTTCAGTAGTAGGTTGAATTTCTTTTTTTTATTTTGAAAATACTGTACAGAGGAGTTACAATTACATGGGCAAGATAATGAGTACATTTCTTATCAAGCATTGTAGCCTCCTCCTTTGTTTCCCCTTCCCATCCCTTCTCATCCTCCCTCCATCCCCCCACTCAATCCTCCCTGCCCTCACCCAGGCACAAAAGTTGAAAAGTTTGTTTTCGACATAAGGGCTTGTACATCTCATTGTTGCAATGGGTCCACCTGTATCCCTATTTAAACGATTTGTTTTTCCCCTTCCGCTCCAAAAATTATACTGACATCAAATTCAGTAAAAGCAGGGGTTATACTGTGGGGGAGGGACATACAAAGGAACAAAGAACCAATCTTATAAATGTGTTAGCAACATTCGCAATAAAAAAAAAAATTGTATATACACCTTAGGTTTGGTCTTAGTGAAACTATAATTCGGTTTTACCATCAAGTCACCAGGTCAGAGAGTAATCCAAAACTTCGTATGTAGTGAACAATATATATGTTTGTGCAGAAGAGAAAGTGTGTTATTCATTCATCCTATTTATTCAACTTCAATTATTATAGGAAGTTATATTTCATAAGAAGACAGCATTTTCTTTACCTGTTGTTGCCAGAGGTTTTGATTGTGCCCCAAACAAAACTTGGGATACGATCTTCTAACGATTCTGCCAAGGAGAGGAATACATACTTGGTTGAGGAGTCAGACTAAATTTCCTTTAACCTTATCAATATAAAGAACAATAACAAGATTGACAGCCTTATGAACCTTACAAGAAACATTTAGTTGGATTATATACATTGAAAAGAACAAATTATTTTAGAAATATGTTAGAAGCAATAGCAAGCAAGAAAGAAAAAAACATTTGTGTTTGACATGGCTTTTGATCATGTAGGACTGCATATCTCTATGTATGTATTGATATTAGCATAGGAGACAAACAAAGTTGAACAAAGAATTTTAATTTCACACTTAAAGGAACAAATCATACATAAGCACCACATAAGTTGAGATTCAATCACGGAAGTTTCAGAAAAATACAACAAATCTTTACCTTTATCCCAAACTTCCTCTGAGGAAACATACTGCCATGTATTTTCAGAACACTTTTTTGGGGGGGAGGGGTCCTGGTCGTGGGCCTGAACTCTGGGCCTGGGCGCTCTCCCTCAGCTCTTCAGCTCAAGGCTAGCACTCTAACACTTGAGCCACAGGGCCACTTCCGGATTATTTTTCTGCTTATGTAGTGCTGAGGAATCGAACCCAGGGCCTCATGCATGCAAGGCCAGCACTCTATCACTGAACCTCCTTCCCAGCCCAGTACTCTTGCCTTGTTTCTGGTTCTAAGTTATTTTGACTACAAGCAAAGAGAAATCTACCATCAGAGTAGATTCGGAAGCAACTGGTCTACATTGATTTGGACTGTGTTTGAAATATCAGGTTTGCCTACATCATCTTCAAGAGAAGTTTTGTCTATAAAAGTTGTAATATATTAACTGAGTTAATCTCACAGAACCAGGTGGCAAGCATCGAAGGGACAAGTAGAAAATTTGGAAGCAATATGAGAATCATTCTGTGTAACAAAAGTTCAAATGTGAAAAAAATATTCAATTTTTTTCTTTTTAGATTTCTTTCAGCACGATGCCTTCCGTGAGGCTTGACACCACGATATGGGAGCTATGCTAGTGACCCTTTGGCAGAGAGCTAGATTTCTGCAATTTTAGCCATAGCACCTCTTCTCTCTGTTGTCATTTGATAGTCGAGATAAGATTCTCAATGACTTCCCTTCCTGGGCTGGCATCAAAAAATAATACAGAGATCTCAATCTCTCAGATTGATATGATTGCAATAGAAGGAATCAGTGCCAGGCTTCATAAAATTTTCTTACGAACTTCAGAAACATACATTTACTCAATTTTGGCCTTTATTTACTAAAATATGGGTTACTTATGCACAATTTATACACCCATAGAAATGGTGATTGAAAATATAGTTGACAATCCAAAATGGAGGCTCATCAAATGTCTTCTTTACAAACACAACGCAGAAGCTGTGTTTCACTTGAAGCTCTGGAAATTACTGTAGTAGTGTTACATTCAGAAAGAAAAAAAAAACCCTATTCTGTCAAACTTCAAATATTGTGAAATTTTTGATCAAAATAGAAGAACAATTTTGTACTCAATACCCTAAATATAGATAAGAGACACAATACATCTCCCATGTTAACAGTTGTTGAGCACGGTCTGAAAACTAAAGTATCCAAAATGAATTATAGGCCAAATGATAATACAGTGCATGTCTTAACAAAATGATTTGGTGTTGAAGAATGACATTACTTTACATTTTGGCAATTAGGCAATGGGAAAGAAAAGGACACCACCTCTAAAATTTGTGAAACATGGCATACACAGTTTGACATAACTGCCCACACAAAACATTTTGCTCATGTTCTGCTTTGAATGGAGATCTAGAAATACAAGTGGAGAAGTACAGAAGTTGGACTTCCATTGTCTTGCTTTCCATTGCGTGCTGCGGAGATTTCAGAAGGAATACAAATATCTCTCCATGACATTTCTGCCATACACATTCTCTCACACGTTTCACAAATACTTTCAACAATTTATCTTAAAAATAATTAAATTTATCCATGAACTCGATATGAGACCCTTGTCCATTTTATGGCTAGTGAAGATCTTCTCCAAATCTGTGGGCATTCTATTGATCTTGCTAGCTATGTCCTTTGCCAAGCAGAAGCTCTGCAAGTTTTTATTTGACCTTTTGTTATGAAGGAGATTTTACTTGGGTACAGTATTCTTGGTTGATAGTTGTGTATGTTTAAGGCATGGCATATGTCATTCCAGGCTCTTCTTGCTTTAATTGTCTCTGCTGAAAAATCTGAGGTGATTCTAATTGGTTTCCCTTTATATTGATTGATCTTTTCTCCTAGACACATTAAAAAGGATCTTTTCCTTGGTCTGAATTGATCTTGTGCATATTATACTGTGATGGTGGGAGATCCAGTTCTGGTCTGCTCTATTTGGGGTTATAAAAGCTTCTTGTATCTTAATGGACCTATCCTTTTGCATTTTGGGGAAGTTCTCTGCTAGGATCCTTTTAAATAAATTTCCTAGACCACTAACCTCTTTCTAGGTGCTCCTCTACAACCATTATACACAGACTAGGCCTTCTGATAGTGGCTTCCAAATATTGAATGGATCTATCATATTTCTTGGATTGCCTTGGATAGTTGTATATTCTTTCTCTACAATAGCTATGCTGTCTTCAATCCCCGAGGTTTGATTTTCAGCATGGTTTAACCTACTGTCAAGGCTACGTTTTTGTATTTTTTTAAATTTGTTTTCCTTCTAATTGGTGAGCTTTGATGGCTTCAAATTCTTCGTTGCATCTTTGATTTAGATCTTGTGTGAAATTCTTTACTTCCTTAATTTGGTGTTCAGTGTTCCTTCTGAAATCACTTAGTTGATTCCTTCTGTTGCGCTCCATTCCGCCTTCGCTTTTGGTCTCCCTGAATTCTTTCGCGGTGTATTTAGGCGTCCATGATTGCCTCTATTAATCTCATCCCACTCTCCCAATTCCTGTATTACCCTTGTATTAGATTTCTCATGTTCACACAATTCCTGTTTTTCTCTTTAACTGTCCTCAACCTGCTCATGCACTTCCTGTATTTCTCTTTGACTGTTCTCAACCTGATCGTGCCATTCCTGTATAAAAATATTTGAGTAGCCTCCTCACAAGCATGAGATTCTTCTATTAATTTTGGGTTTTCTCCTCTCGCTCCCTATTACACTCACACTGAGTCCTTTGCAAGTTTTCAATCTTTTCATACAACATGTTTACCAATCGTGTTTGGAGAACTTTTTGGACACTCGCCTCTGGATTATTGATTAACTGTTCTGTCACCTGATTATCAAGAATAGGAGTTGATATACCCATCTTGCAATTTTTCTTGTGTTTCTCCAGCTTTTTCTGCCCATTTGGTATGAAAATAACACCAGTTTTGTGTTAGAGCATTATTTTAAAGCAAGCTCCAACCAGAATCCTGTAGTTGCACAGTAAAAATGGCTGCAGATAAAATCTAGTTCAATAGACACAATCTATTCAATGTCAAACAACTATGGATTAATGGCCTAAGAAGAGGAAAGAAGGATTTAGCAAGCCAGAAATTATTGGATTAAGGGAGAAGGGTGGAGAAAAATATGATTAGAGGGATGTGGAGAGGTAAAAGGAGAGTGAATTTAACCAAGTCCTAATGCCAGAGAGGGAAATGGATTGGACAGTATGATAGAAGAAAGATTTTTAAAAAAGAAAAAAAATGAAAAAACAAAAATTTAAATTTAAAAAGTGAAACATAAAATAATGTAAGACTAAAGTAATTATATTGAGGGAAGAAAAGGATAGGATGAGAGGGGGGGAGGGACACTAAAGAGACATGAAAAACAAAAAAATAAAATTTCTTAAAAGTAGTTATTAATTATATTAATTATTATTAATTATATAGGTATAAAAAGATAATACCCTATTAAAGTAGTGAAACCTAAGACCTTGTGAATCAAGTAATAAATTTATTCATTACATATGTAAACAATGGAGGATAAGCTCTAATGTTCGAAGATGGGTGTATATCTCGAGATGAGCAAAACAGTAATTAAGTCATCCAAAAAAGAAAAAAAGAGAAAAACATGAAAAGAATGAAAAGAGGGACCCAAATGTCAAAAAAATAAAAATAAAAAAGAAGTACACACACACCCATATGTAACCTAAAATAAAACTTTTGAAGGAAAAAAACAGATTAATAGAAAACAATTCTTAATTTAAATTTTAAAAGTTACAAAAAGAGTTCTTTGATATATTTTTTGCGGGGAGGGGAAGGGAAGATCGTGTATCTCCCCTAGGTCCATAAGCAGTCTCTTGGTAGGGTCTCTGGTCTGCTTGAGGTGTTTGGTTTTCCTGTGGCTTGATGGGTTTCTTACGTCAGTTTGTTTGAACAGGCAGAAAAATGCTCTGCTTTACCCAGGATTTTGTGATCCTCTTCCCAGGCTACTTCAGTGGTAGGGAGATCCGCATTGAGATTCACAAAAGAGGAAGATGGCTGTTTCCTCTAGTTTGGAAATGCTGTGAAGAGGCTAGGTTCTGAGTAGGGTTGAGGCCTTTCAGCAAACAGCTTTTTCCTGAAGGGCTATTTCCTGAGACACAGAGCCCAGCCTGGTGTAAATGTCAGGGTTTATGTTTACTGAGTTTCAATTGTTTGTCTATGCTTCTGTAGAGAGGGGCAGTCTCTGGCTTTGTATACCCAATGAATAAAGTCGCTCTTCCAGGGGCAAGGCTACGTGTTCCTGGGCAGAGTGAATTTCCCCTGTATGGTGCTGAGCCTGGCAGGTCAGGTTAGGTTCTTGTGATCTGACTCTTTTGTTTTCTTCTAAGGCCTGAGTTGGAGCTAGATGCTCAGCTAGGCTTTTGCCAATATTAATGATGGAGTTCTCCGTAGTGGGGGAGGGGCGGCCTTCCCTCCTCTGCTTCCTCAGGAGTGAGGATGTCAGGGGTCTATTCACTCCAGATTCTGGTCCGTGAACTTCAGGATGAAAATATCTGCTACTCCTCAGTTCTTTCTGGTGTTGAGTAGAGTCCAACCCCTGCTGTGTCTGGCACCTTTTTCTTGAACTCACTCTGTTGTAGGTGTGGAGGCTACAGCTACCGCCACTGCCACCACTGCCTCCACAGCTGAGGCTACCAGCAAATAGTCCTATCTGTATCCTTGCCTAGATTTTCCCTCTCTGGCCAAACTCTGTACTGTGATGGCACAACTTGGCGTGATTCTTTAGCCTAGGACTGCTCACTGGAACACTAAATCTGCTTTCTATGAAAGAACATGATTAGCCTCCAGCTTCTCCTCTGCCATCTTCCTCTCCCTCCTAGGCAGTTGTTTCTTTGAAGATTTGTTCTTATAGAATTGATATTTTCAAGTTTCAAATATATTTTACATATGAGGCTGTTGTCCATTGTATAGCTAGTGAAGATCTTCTCCCAATCTGTGGGCTTTCTTCTGATCTTGCTAGCTATGTATACTTTGCCATGCAAAAGCTCTGCAGCTTCATGCAATTCCATTTGTCCACCTATTCTTTGATTTGTAGTGTTTCTGTGTCAAGGAGACCTAAGGTTTCTCCAATTGCTTGCTGTGATGTTTTCAGGGTGTCTGCTTTTACTTTGAGGTCTTTGATCCACTTGGAGTTGATTCTGATGATTAACCAATTTTGCTAGCACCATTTACTGAAGAGGCTGTCTTTCATTCTATTCTTTTAGCTCCCTTATCAAAGATTAGCTGCTGTTGGTCTTCGTGTTCATTTCTTGGATTTCTTATTCCATTGGTTCTTAGGTCTGTTCTTGTGCAAGTACCGAAATATTTTGATTAGTATAGGTTTGTAGTAGAATTGAAAATTTGGTATTGATGTTTCTCCAGCACAGTTCTTTCTCTTAAGGATTGTTTTTGCTATTCATGGTCTTTTATTGTTCCATATAAATTTTTGGATTGCTCTTTCTACTTTATTGAAGAATGAAGTGGAATATTGATGATTTGCAATGAATTTATAGATAGCCATGGGAAGTATTGTCATTTTCACTGTTGATCCTTCAAATCCAAGAGCATGGGAGGTTTTCCACTTACTAAGTTCACCTTTGATATGCTTTTCTATAATTTAAGTTTTCATCGTAGAGATCCTGCACTTCTTTGGTTAAGTTAACTCCTAGGTGTATTATTTTTTGTAACGGTATTACAAAAGGAGTAGCTTTACTGATTTCCGCAGCTCTCTTCTCATTGTTGGCATACAGAAAAGCCATTGCTTTCTGAGGGTTAATTTTATGCACTGCTACTTTGGCAAAATTTCAGATCAGCTTAAATAACTTGTGAGTAGAGTCCAGGTGATTCTTAAATATGACATCATGTCATCCACAAAGAGGGAGAGTTTTACTTCATCTGTCTCTGTTTGGTTCCCCTTTATATGTGCATCATCTTATTGATGTAGCAAGGCATTCTAATACTAAATTGAAGAGAAGTGGAGAGAGTTGACATCCTTGACTGAATCCTGGTTTTAGAGGAAATGGCTTTAGTTTACACCATGTAGGTAAATGCTTGCTGTAGGTTTGTCTTATATAGCCTTTATTATAGTGACGAATGTTGCATGGATTCCAAATTTTTCCAAAGCCTTCATCATAAAGTGGTGTTGGATCTTGTCAAATATTAATTCTGCATCTATTGAGAGAATCATTTGGTTCTGATCCTTGCTCTTCAGAAGTGATAATTTGTAATAATTGATTTGCATATATTGAACCAGCTTTGCATCCCTGAAGAGAATTCTGTTGTTGATTGTTTCTGTGCTTTTTTTTTTTTTTTGGATTCTAATTCACTCATTTTGATGTAATTTTAATTGTTTCCATCTACAGGATTGGAGTTTAGTTTGCTGTTGTTTTTCCAGGAGGTTCAGATGTCTCATTAAATTGTTTTCACATCTCTCCAAATTGTTGATGAAGGAACTCGGAGCTATAAACTTGCCTCTGAGTAATGCCTTTCCTGTGTCCCAGAGGAACTGGTAATTTGTGTGTTCATTTTTGTTGAATAACATGAACATTTGAATTTCCTCTCTAATCTTTTACATGGGCCACTGGTGATTCAGCCATGTGTTGTTCAGCCTCCATGTGTTAAAGGAGAATTTCTTTGCTGGGTTTTGGTATTGTATTCTAATTTTATTCCCCTAGGTATGAGAGAATGCAGGGCATATTTTGAATGTTTGTGAATATGGACAATTTTGCTTTGTGACTTACAATGTGCTCTGTTTTGGAAAATGTTTCATGTCCTACTGAGAAGACTGTGAATTCTGATGTTGCTGGGTGAAATATTCTGTTAAATCTAGTCTGTTAAATGTAGCTGGTCTAGGCAGTTGTTTAGATCTATGTTTTCTCTGTTCAATTTTTGCCAAGTTGATCTACCTAGAGGGGATAATGGTGTGTTAAATTCCCCAACAATTAATGTCTTTAGATCTAAGTGAGATTTGAGGAAAAGTAGGGTTTCTTGAATAAATTTGGGTTCTCCGTTGTTTGACGAATAGATGTTTAGAATTTTAATATCCTCGTGAAGGAGAGATCCTATAACTTGTATGTTTTTTATCTCTTCTCATTAACTTTATTTTGAAGTCTTTTTTATCTGATGTTTGGATTGCAACTCCTACTGGTATATGGGTACTGTTGACTCGCTAGATTTTATTACAGCCTTTCAATTTCAGAATATCTTTGTTTTGATGGGCAAGTTGTGATTTTGAAAGCAGCAGATAGAAGGATCCTGCTTTTTAATCCATCTAGAAAGGCTATGTCGGTTAATTGGAGACTTTATTCCATTAATATTGAACGTTAGAACTGATAGATTTTTGGTACTTCCTGCCATGTAGCTCACATTCTTGGGGGAAGTGACAGCTGGGTTCTTCCTATGGTTCTTTGATTCTCAGTTTGGGTGTGGTTTCTTGGCCTTTATAATGCTCTTGTTGGTTTTCTATGTGTAGGACATCTTAAGTATTTTGTAGGGCTAGTTTTGTTCCATATATTGTTTGAGTTTTTCTTTGCTATGGAAGGTTGCTTTTTTTATTCCATTATAAAGGAGAGTTTAGGTGGGTACAGTATTCTTGCTTGATAGTTTGTCTTTAGAGCATGCCATATATCATTCCAGGCTCTTCTTGCTTTGTTTGACTCTGCTGATAAATCTTCGGTTATTCTAATTGTTTTTCCTTTTTAATGATTGATATTTCTCCCTGACAGTTTAAGGATTCTTTGCTTTCTCTGAATTGATCCTAGGTGTATTACACTGTGTTGGTGGTTGGTCTTGTTCTTGTCTGATCTATTTGAGTTCTAAAAGGTCTAGGTTTTTGCATGTTAGGTTAGTTCTCTGCCAGGATCCTGTTAAATAAATTTCATAGAACATTAACTACTGTCTCTATGTGCTCTTCTACACGCATTTTCCTCACTTTAGGCTTTCTGAAAGTCTTTCCAAAATATGCAATAGACCTATCATATGTCTTGGATATGTCTTGTATAGTTGTATGTTCTTTCTCTGTGTTACCTAGGCTGTCTTCAATCCTAAAGATTCAGTCTTCTGCATGGTTAACCTACTGTCAAGACTTTCTATTTTGTGTTTTATTTCCTTTCCTTCTAATTAGTCTGCTTTTATGACTTCAAATTCTTTGTTGGAGCTTTGTTTCCGATTTTGAATGGACTTCATTAATTCCTTAATTTGGATTTCATGAATGACTCTATTGAACTTTGTCTATTCTCATCCAGCTTGCACAATGCCTGTATTCCTCTTTGATTAGCTTCCTCATGCTCAGGCAATTCCTGTCTTTCTCTTTGGCTATTCTCTGCCTGCTCAGGCAATTCCTGTATTATTCTTTGATTAGCACCCTCAAGGTCAGGAGATTCCTGTTTTAAATTTTGTCAGCTTGAGTATGCTCACGAAGTTAGTGTCAATCTTTGGTTAGCTTCTTCTTGCTCCCTATCATGCTCACACTGAGTCTGTTGCAGGCATTCTATCTTATTATTCACCAATCTTATTATTCACCATGTTTCACAGTGTTTCTAGAACTTCTGGGCAATTCTCTGGATTATTCATGAACTGTTCTGTCACCATATATCATGAGTGGGAGTTGAGATAACTGGACTTGCCATTTTTCTTGTGTTTCTCTGTCTTGTTCTGCCCACTTGTTATGAAGCAACTTACTGCTAGGACTATTTTAAGGCAACCACAGCCCTTTAGTTGTACAGATTGATTGATGCAGTCAAAATGGCTGCAGATACAATCTATTTCAGCACATACAATCTGATTCAAGATCAAACTACTATGGATTATTGGGCTAAGAACATCAAAAGGGTATTCAGCAGACCAGAAATTAATACGTTTATGAAGATTCATTGGGAAAAATAGAATTAGAGCAATAAAAGTAAAATCATATATTTAAAATTAAAAAAAGAAGCATTGTTACTTTTCAGAAAGGGCTAAAATACACACATGCTCTGATTGTGAATACCTGGGAAACAGAAAGAGCATTGGACAGCAAAACATTACAGCTAAACACACAGTTGAACGATCTGTCACAAAAATAAACTTAAGTGAAAAACAAGAAAGAAAACTAATAAAGAAAAGACTTAACAGACTATTGGGATCCTCACTTGAAAGGTAATGCAGAAGTAGCATGTCCCAGTGCAAACTGTGAAGGTATGAAAAAAATCTCAATAGCAACGTTGAGAATTTCGAGGTGAAGCTGAAAAGCAAAGTTGCTGTGAGAAGGAGCAGCAGTTGGACAGCCAAAGGAACTCTCCTGTGACTCTGGAAGCACACTTGCAACTTGAGGAGTTTGACAAGGCGATTGGGATCATGAAAGGGAGCTTTCATGAGAGAAAAGGAGGAGGATAAAAAGTGAGAAGTCTCCAATGTTCCAGACTGAGCTTAAGGATACTAAGCAGTTGGTAAAGGAACTAGAGTCCCCTGATGTGCAGGGAAACCACTGAGCTAATTACGTAGGTGGGTAGACCACACTAAAACTAGTAGATAACATTGAAAGAAGCAAAAAGAGTGGTAACGTGTGGAGATGCATGTGTTGTAGCAGAATTTCAATGTAATAACGAGATAGAATTGTCACAATGTCTAGCAGTGTGATATCACAGTCGTCATGATGTCACAGTAGATTTCTGATGTCACTTGTCATACCTGAAACATGCGGTCCAGAACAGACTATGAGCTCAGAAAGATCCTAAGATATCAAAATAACAGCATATCAGAGATGATTTGAAGACAGGACAGGTTTGTGATGTCTCAGTGGGTTAGTGATGTCCCAGTGGAAATATGACGTTAGAAAGGATTGTGATGTCACAATGTTTATGAGATCATAAGGAGTTTCACAGATCAACAAACATGCCACGTTTTGTGCATTCACAATTGGTCTATGACCTCAGAATTATATTGTGATATCCTCATTCTATGATGTCATTGTGTTTTTGTGATATCACATTGAACTGATGGTGTCATAATGACAATGTGATTTTACACTGGTGATGATGTCACAAGGGATTTGTGACATTACAATAGCATGTCATCTCAATTGTATTTTGTTAATGAGGACATGGGTACACATGTGGTTTTTCAAACTTGCGAAGAGGTTATAGTAGGATTGGGATGTCACAATGTGATCATGATGTCAGAACAGCAATGCAATTTCACAATAGTTTTGTTACAGTGATGATGAGGTTACAATGGGTTCGTAACGTAGCTAAAAGTTTATGATATCACAATGACATGTCCAGTTCATTTTCATCAGTGTCCAGTGCAGCTGAAGGGGCCCCTCTGTTGTATGATCTTCCCAGTTTACCTCTGGTTTGGTGTATTCCTCCTAGTTTCCCTCAGAATTGCACATATATGCCATATATTTGGTCAGTAGAATTAGGTCATTATGTAACGATATAACAAGACAAGTGGAGGTCATTGGTTCTAGGGACCTGTTTACTTTGTCATATCTCCATACATTTTGTATTTTACATGCACATATCAGGGACATCATACCATTTGTCTCTTTACTCTTGGCTTACCTCCATCAAAATAACTTTTTCTAAATTCCATGCATTTTCCTGCAAATTCCATTATTTTCTCCTTTCTAATGACTGTATAATATTCTATTCTATACAAGTGAAACAATTTTTGGGTCCATTCACCTGCACTGGGGCTTCTGGTGTTCTTTTTATATCTTGGCTACTGTGAACCGTGCGCCAATGAATGTGAAGATGCATGTGTCCCTGTATACTGCTTTCTGTTGCTCAGGGTAGATTCTGAGGCATGGTATGGCTGGGTCATAGGGGAAGTTAATATTTAGCTTTCAGAAGTATCTCCATACTGTTTTCAAAGTGTTTGTATTAGTGTACATTCCCAACAGCAGTGCAGTAGGGTTTCTCTTTCTCTGCTTCCATTCCAGCATTTGTCATTGGCTGAATTGAGGCTGTGGACCATTCTGATTGGGAAAGGTGATATCTCAGGGTTGTTCTTATTTGCATTTCCATTACAGACAAGGAGGATGAACATTTCCTCATGTATTTCTTTGCTATTTTTATCTCTTCTAGAAGTCTGTCTTGAGTTCCCTTGGTCATTTAGAAATTGGTTTGTTAGTTTTTGGAAGGATCATGTTCTTGAGTTCCCTGTATATACTGGATATATCATGGGTAAATTGTTTTCCCAATTAGTTGTCTGTCTTTCCAGTTTGAGTTCTATGTCTTTAGCCATGCAGAAACTTTTTAAAGTAGTCCCATTTGTGGAATCTCTCTTCAATTTGTTTTGACCCTGTGACTCTGTTCAGGAAATTCCTGCCTGTGCCTATAACGTCGTGTCTGTCCTTCTCTGTCCTGAAGTAATTACAGAAATTCACATTTGTTGTTAAGGCCTTCAATTCATTTTGAGTTGATGTAGGGTCCATTTTTAGCTTTCTGCACGTGGCTGCCATGTTTCACCAACACCAGTAGTTGAGGAAGCTTCGGTTCTTCACTGCATGTCTTTGGCTTCTTTGTCTGTAAGAATGTGGTTTTATTTCTGGACCTTCTAATCCATTCCAATGGACTTGGGGCCTGTTTTTTGCCAGTACCAACTTGCTCTCTTTATTATCATGGCTCTATAGTATAGTTTGAGAACCGTATCATCATTTCCCAGTGTTGTTGGAGTTTCTGCATAGAATGGTTTTGGCTATGAATTTTTGGACTGAAGCTTAATATATTATGTCATTGTATTTTAATGGGAATTGCATTGAATTTGTATATTAATTTAGGCAGTATGATCATTTTCCTCATATTAAATCTGCCTATCTAAGAACATGGAAGATCTTTCCATTTCCTGGAGTCCTCTTTGATTCCTTACTTTAAGCTTTTATAGTTTTTATTAAATAGTTTCTTTACATCTCTGGTTAGGTTAATTTCTAAATATTTTATTTTTTTGAGGTTATTGTGAATGGGGATCTTTCCTTGATTTCCCTTCCTGCTTGTATTTTCTTAGGGTACAGAAAGGCAAATGATCTTGTGGGTTAATTTTGTTTCCTGCTACATACCCAAGTGGTTTACAAATTCTAAAAGTTTGAAGCTGGAATTTTTGGGACCAATGAGGAATATTATCATGTCATCTGCACAAAGGGATAGTTTCAATTCCTCCTTTTCTATGCAGATCCCTTTAGTGTCTTTTGCTTGCTTTACACTCTAAGGATTCCAGAACTGTACTAAAGAGAAGTGGGGAGAGTGAGCATCCTCTCCTTCCTGATTTTAGGAGAATTGTTTGTTGTTTTTCCCCATTAAATATAATATTAGCTATTGGTCTGTCATATATACATTTTACTATTTCAAAGAATGTTTCAACTATACCTATGCTCTCAAGATATTTTAACGTAAGTGAATATAGTATATTATCCAAGGCCTTTTCCATGTCAATGGAAATAATTATGTCGTTCTTGACCTTGGATCTGTTGGTGTGATGGAATTCATATATTGATTTACCTATGTTCAACCATAATATCATTTCTGGGATGAAGTCTACTTGATCATGATATATGATTTTTATATGCTTCTGAATTCTGTTGGCTAATGTTTTTGAGGAGATTTACCTCTATGTTCATCAAGGAGATTTTTCTGTAGTTCTCTATTTTGTTGGGTCTTTGCCTGGTTTAGAGATGAATGTGATATTGGCTTCATAGAATTCCTTCTGTTTTTTTGTTTGGTTGTTTGTTTTCTGAAGAGTTTGGGGTGTGTGGATATTAGTTCCTGTTTACAGGTTTTATCATATTCCTTTCGTCTTTGGCTTTTCCTTGTTTAAAGACATCTGATTGTTTCCTCTATCTCATTGTAAGTTATTGGATTATTTAAATTGATGTATTTCTTCTATGTTCAGTATGGGCAATTTGTATTTCTGTAAAATTTCATCGATTTCTGCTGTTTTTCTCCCTTACTGAGTTTAGATTCTGGAAATAATTCTTTAAAATTGAATGTCAGTTATTTGTTATACTTTTTCTCGTGGAATCTGTGATCTTATTGATTTTGATTTCCTCTCTTCTTCTTTTAATCTTGTCAGCGTTTTTTCAGGTATGTTTTTGCTAAATTTATTTATAGTTTCCTTAGTCCCTATTTCGGTAAGTTCAGCTCTTATTTTGATTTTTCTCACTCCATTTAGTAACTTTAGGTTCAATTTGTTCATGCTTTCATAAAAGTTTTATTTGCAACATGACATTATTTACTTTCTCTGTCTCCCCTTTTTTGATGTACGCACTGAGAGGAAGATTTTGCCCCTCAACTCTTCTTTTGCCATGCCGCACAGATTTCTTTGTGATTTGTATTCATTTTCATTGAATTTTAGAAAATTTTACTTTTTTCTTTAATTTCTCCTGTTACACAGATTTTGCTCAGAAGTATGTGTTCAATTTCCATATATTTTATTAATTCTATGGTGTGCTTTGATATTGAGAACTAGCTTGATTCCACTGTAGCCAAACAGATTACAGGGGAATATGTCCACCCACATTTACTTGCTTAAAGCCTTTCTATGAACTATGATATAGTCTGTTTTGGAGGAACTTCCATGGGCTGCTGAGAAGAATGTGTACTGGATTGTTGTAGGGTGGAAAACATCATTGACGCCAATTAATTCTGCTTGAGATATGGCATCATTGAATTCAGAGACTTCTTTGTCAATCCTGTCATTGGTAGATCTTCGTTTGGTGAGAGTGGAGAATTAACATGTCCCAGTATTATTGTATATGGATCTATTTTATTTTGTAAGTCTGAGAGTATTTAACAAACATACTTGGGTGTGTCAAGGTTTGAGGAGTATAAGTTGATGAGGTTTCTAGCTTCTTCTTGAATTGTTCTCTGAATTAATATGTAGTGTTCCTCTTTGTCTTTTTTTTTTAATGTTGGTTCTCAGAATACTGCATCTAATTTTGTAGGCTTCTCCTGTTTGAAAATCCTGTATATCTTTTGATAATTCATTTTTTGTTCCTGAAATTTCGGATCTGTATCTTCCTTTAATAATTGAACATTATCTCTAAAATCTCTTGGATGTACTATTTGTCTTCCATTTCTGTTTTGTTTTCACTGGGGCTCTTTTCTGGGTGTCTGTTGTTATCTGGGTTTGGCTTTCTATCTTGGCTCTTGATGAATTTTGTAAATTTTTGCTGTGAGTTTTGCATCAGGTTTCAGGGATTATTGGAGCACAATTGCAAACTCTGACTGCTTTGGTCAATAGCTGGCTGGCTTACTTGGTTCTTGGTTGATGCCTGGACCAATTGAGGAAGCTCACTCTCAGCCTTGAGTTGGCTGAGTCTTTACCTGTTCTCAGTTCTGATAGGAGAGAGGCCAACATACAGATTATAATCTGATGCACATAGGACTCTCAGTTGTCTTCTGGAGATCACAGGCAGTTCCCATCTTCAACCAAGGACTAAGCAGCCAACACTGCTCCTGCTCCCTCCTATGGGTGCTCTTGCCTCCAGTTGCTGGAGTCCTTCAGGAATTCCTGAGTGTAATAATGTGCTAGTACCCTAAGTTGTCCAATCCCCCGCCCATGATATATAGGTCAGGTACTGATGAGATTTGTGTTTCTGGTTCTAGCTCCCTGGATACACAGGTTTTTTGCCAACACAGGAATGGTTCCTAGGGGTGGATTTTCCCTTCTTTCAACCCTCTTCTGAGGCATGTATCAGCTTTTCACTTCAATCATGACTGGTGGGTTGTGTGGCTCAAGAACCCTTTCCCAAGTCCTGGCCCTGGCTCCTGGTCCCCAGACTGCGACACACTATTTGGGCTCAGGCAGGACCTGTTATGCTGGATTTCCCGCTTTGAGTATGCAGTTCGGATTTCTTCTGCTGACTGTTGTCGCCCATAGGTGCTGTTCTTGGCTTGAGCCCTTATGATTCTGCCCCAGGGCACATTTTTGGTCAAGCTTGGTGGGCTGGTTGTACCACTAAAGGTAATGGGAAGCTTGCACATTTCCCAGTTTTAATAGGCCCTGTAGTCCAGGTGGTAGGCAGTGGGATCTGGATGAAGTTTGGGGGTTACCACCAGCACTGGTCTCCCTTGGGGAAAAGGGTGTTCCTGTGGTGTGCCCAGTTATCCAGGAGCAGGTTGGGAGCTCTTCAGTATTGCTGTGGTCTATCTGTTTCTGTGTGCTGTAGGACACTGGATGCTACCGTATTCTGAGATCCATTGAGATAATTGTGAACTGGGCCAGATGGTGTTGGTGGCTCAGGGTCTGTGTTATACACCATCTCTGCCTCTTTTTATGTGGTCCAGATCAGTGCCATAGGCTTGTTTTGTGATAGCATGGAACACTCTAGTTCTGGGGGTTGGTGATCTTTGGTGGGAAGATGAGAAGCTGATCTGCTGGCAAAGAGTGGGTAGGGTCTTCATGCAGGTTCTAAACTCCAAGGTTTCTTTCTCTGCACTGTCTGAGTTCGCACTGGCATCTTGGTAGTCTTCTGCACTGACATTTTGTGGATAGACCTCTGTATTTCTGGGGTTTCAGCGCACAGCTGTGGGACCCGATGACTTTGGTGAAATTCCTCAAGGCTGCTTCACTGATGAAGTGTGTGGGAAAGGTCTAAGCTACAAGATTGCTCTGATTGAAATCATCAGGTCTGACATAGGCACCTTGGACATCTGCTGCAATGGCATTCTGCAGAATACCCACTGTTGCTCTGGGGTCCCTGGTCACTCTAGACTGGACCATGCTAAAGCATGGCATGTAGTTGTGCCATCAACAGGCAGTGGAGGAAGGGTCTTGGTGCACGTTCTCTGGACCAATAATTGTCTCTGTTTGCACTTTCTGGGTTAGCACTGGCACCGTAGGAGTCTTCTGCACTGGTGTTCTGTGGTCAGACCTCTGTTTATCGGGGTTCCCCCCATGGATTTCATGCCAATTGACTTAGTGGGATGGTGGGGAGCTGCTCTGCTTATGAGGGGTGTGCGAAGGGTCTTTGTTCCGGTTCCAAACTACAAGGATTCTCTGTTTATATTCACCAGGTCACCACTTTGGGTGTCTGCTGCACTGGCATTCTGCAGATTATCCATAGTTGCTTTGGGAACTCTGGCAGCTCCAGACTGAGCCAGGCCACAGTTTATCAAGGGTGAGGGAAGGTCTTCATGCTTTTCTGTTCTGAAATATTATCCTTTTGTTTTTTACACCCCCTGTTTTTCTCTGGGTATTCATCATTTTGCTATGTAAACATTTGGAACTTGAACTCTATTTGGTTGGAGAGAGCTGTGGTGATTCACAACTATTCTGTTGCCATCTGGGTCCTCCTTCCATAATAATATTTTGATGTAACAATTAGTTGGTGACGCAAAATTCGTGATGAGGTCACAGTAGATTTGTGATGTTGTAATGGTTTTATGATGTCAGAGAGACATGCCAAATCTCAATTATGATTAAATCAAAATGATTATATGAGTTCCCAAAGGGAATAGGATGTCTCGAAACACAAAATGTGATGATGTCCTAACAATTTTGTGAGTTCCCAATGTGACACAATGGTCATAATGTCAGGAAGTGTGATGGAACTGTGGTCATGATGTCACAGTTGATTTCTCATATCACATGCCATACCTGAAATATTATGAGCTTCAAAAGAGGCTATGAGCTCAAAAAAGGCCTAAGATATCATGATTATAGCATGCCACAAACTTATGAGAACAGGACCGGTTTATGGTGTTACACTGTGGTAGTGATATCACCATGGCTATGTGAAGTCACAAATGGATTGTGATGTCACAATGGGTTTCTGATATCAATACATATGCCACATTTGAAATAGAATGAAATCATACAATAGACATTGTCAATGAATCTATGATATCACAATGACTATGTGTTGTCATAATGTTATAGTTCCATTGCTGTTTTATGATGTCACAATGAGCTGATGGTTTCATCATAACAATAAGATGTCACAGTTTACATGATGTCTCAAAGTACTTGTGAGGTTACAATGGAATGTGTGGGCTCAATTGTCATTATTTCACAATGAGGATATGAATAGGGATTGTGCTGTCACCAAGCCACAAAGGACATATGTTTTTTAAAAGATGCTAAGAAGTCATATATTTGAGATAACATGTGATCATGATGTCACAACAGCAATCTGATGTCAGTTTGTGATCTTACAGTGATGATGAGGTTACAAAGCTTTTGGGATGTCACTATGAATTATTATATCACAGTGACATCTTCAATTTCAAATGTTACTATTTTACAATGAGAATATGAGTTCACGGAGGGAGCTTGAAGTCCCAAAGGCAATGAATTTCTTAATGTTATGAAGTCATACTATGTTTGTGAAAATATGAGACAATGGTATCATAATAGCAATGTTAATAGCAATATCATGTGATAATAATGTTTTAATGTCACAAATATTTCATGATGCCATAATGGTGAAGAGGTCATAATAGGTTTGTGATGTCACAATAAATTGGTGTTGTCACAATGGAATGCTGAAAGATAAAAATCATTAACTCACAATGAGTATATGAGTTCACAGAAACTGATGTCTACACAGATGTCAGATGTGTTGTAACAAATTTAATGAAGTCCTGTTTTGTGATGTTACAAACCTGTGATACAATATCATACTGAGACACAATGGTTATGCAATCTGGCAATGGGATATCATAGAGGTCATAATATCACAGTTCATTTATGTATCATATGTCATATGTGAAATATTAACAGGTACAGAACAGCTTATGAGCTTACAAAAGTCCTAAGATATCACAATGGCAGAATGCCACTAAAGGTATGAGAACAGGAGAGTGTAGTCATGTCACAGTGAGTTTGTGATATCACAATGGCAATGTGATATCACAAGGGATTTGTGATGTCACAATGGTTGTGTGATCAGAATAGGTTTCTGATATCAACACATATACCCTATGGGAAATAGAATGAAAATACATAATATGCATTCTAATATTTCTTTGACTTCATAATGATTCTGTGATGTTATAATGTTATGATATTATTATATTTGGGATGTTACAATGAGCTAATGCTGTCATAATGACAATAACATGCCATCATAAGTGATTACGATGTTACAGACATGTCTGATCTCAATTGCCATTAGTTCACAATGTCCAGATGGGTACACAAAGGGGTTGTGATGTCACAAAGACCATGAACTCTTTTAAAGTGCTTAGAGGTCCTAATAAGTTTTGGATATCCCAATGTGATCATGAATTCATAAGGGCAATGTGATATCAAATGGGTTTGTGATGTCACAATGGTAATAAGATCACAAAGGGTTAATGATGTCACAACAAGCTTGTAATATAACAACTATAACAGCTACATGTTCACTTTCAATTGTACTAGTTCACAATGAGGTTGTGAGTTCCCAGAAGGAGCTCTAGTACTCAAAGTACGTGAATATTCCAAATTATTGTGGGGTCATAATAGGTTTGTGAAAACAATGGAATTGAATATCACAATGTCATTATGATTTCAAAATATCACATCATACTAAGGTTCTTATGAGGTGGTGATAACATATTGATGATAAGGTCAAAATAAATTTCTGATGTCAAATGCACGGGTTTGTCAGAATGGCATTACTGATATCAAAGGACATTCATTCACAATAAGTATATGAATTCACACAGAGACTGAGGTATTTCTTGGACATGTGTTGTCACAAATGCAAAAATTCCTAAGAATGTGCTCATGTCACAATGTGACACAGGTTCATGATGACTGACAATGGTCATGATACCACAGTGGATTTCTGATATCGCATGATATATCTGATATATTATGAAGTCAACAACAAATTATGAGCTCACAAATATACTTAGATATAACTATAGGAGCACATGAGAACAGGACAGGTTTGTGATGTCACCGTGAGTTAGTGACATTGCAATGTCCATGTGATTTCACAGAGTGCTTGTAAGGTCACAATAATTATGATGTCACATGGATTTCTGATGTCAACCCACATGCCAAATTTGATATAAAATGAAACCAATGCATAGGCATTTATAATGTGTGTATGATATCACAATGGCAGTGTGAAAGCATAATGCTTTCATGTCCTTGTACTTTGCTGGTATCTCATGAACGGATGGTCTCACAAAGACAATTTGATGTCACATGTGATGATGCCACAAAGTGTTTGTGATATTACAAAGGCCTGTGTGATCACAATTGTCATTAGCTCACAATGAAGATATAGGTGACATCACACAAAGAGTGTGATGACACAAAGGCCATATGTTTTTTCAAAAGTGCTAAAAAGTCATAAGAGGTCTGGGAACTGACAATGTGATAGTGTTATAACAGCAATGTCATGGCACAGAATCACATCACAATCTTGTTTTGTGTCACAATTAGTTAGTGATTCCATAATGGAGATGAGGTCACAATAGTTTTGTAATGTCAAAATGGGTTTTAATGTAACAATGGCATTCTGGATCTCTTATTTTGATACCACATTTAGTTTGTGATGCCATAATGGAGATGAGGTCCCAATACTTTTGTGATGTCGAAATGGGTTTTAACGTAACAATGGCATTCTGGATCTCAATATTCAGTTACTCACAATGACTATATGAATTCACAAAAGGACTGTGATATCTCCAAAGGCATGTGTTGTCACAAATGTGGTGACGTCCTAACACGTTTATGAAGTCAAAATGTGCCACCAAGTCATGACATCTGGCAGTTTGATGAATCAGTTGTCATGACATCAGTGTATTTCTATGACATATCATACCTGAAGTATTATGAGGCCCAAAACTGATTATGAGTTCACAAAGGGCCTAAGATGTCATAATGGCTGCATGTCACAAAAGTTATGAGGACAGGTTTGTGATGTCTCAGGTTAGTGATATCAACATGGCAATGTGATGTCACAAAGGGATTGTGACTGCTCAATTGTAAAAAGATAAAAATGGGCTTCTGGCATCAACCCAACTGCCACAATGGCATTTGACATCAATTCCCATGACATATTTGATAGAATGAAATCACAGAATAGGCATGCTCAATGTATCTATGTAGTAACAGTGTCAATGAGATGTCACAATCCTATGATGCAAATGTAGTTTTGTTATGTCACTTATGAGTGGATTGTGTCATAATGACAATGTGGTATCATACTGGTGATGATATCAAAAGGTGTTTGTGATGTTATAACACGTGTCTGATCTTAATTGTCATGAGGTCACAATGAGGATATGGGTAATGAGAGATATTGTGATGTAAGAAAGGCAATTTATTTCTTGAAAGAAGCTGAAAGTTCATAAGAGTTTGGTGATGTCTCAATGTGATCATGATATCACAACAGCAATGTGATATCACAATGGGTTTGTGATAACACAGTGGTAATGATATCCCTTGGGGTTTGTGAAATCACAACAAGTTTGTAATATCACAGTCACGTGTACAATTGCAACGCTTCTAATTCAAAATGAGGATAGGAGTTTAGAGAAGGAGTGTAAATCCCAAAGGCCGTGACTTTTCTAAAATGTTGTAACGTATAATAGGTTTGTGAAAAACCAATGGGACAGTGATATTACATTGTCAATATGATGTCATGATATCTCCTCATGATAATAGTTTGAATGCATAATTGGCTATGCCATACCGGTGATAAGGACATTATAGTTCTGTGATATAACAATGGGCTGATGATGTCATAATTGAATTCCAGATCTCAATTCTCATTGACTCTCAATGAGTATATGAGCTCAAAAGAGACTGTGATGTCTCCAAATGCAAGTGTTGTCACAAATATGATGAAGTCCAAACAGGTTTTGATGTCACAATGTGACACAATAGTCATGAAATCTAGCAGTGTGATGCCACAGGGATCTTGAAGTCAATGTGTATTTCTGATATCATATGTCATACCTGAAATATTTGAGGTCAAAAACAGATAATCTTCTCACAAGGTGCATATCACAATGGCAGCATGTCCCACAATGTATGAGGAGAGGACAGGTTGGTGATGTCACAGTGGGTTAATGATATCACAATGTCAATGTGATGTCACAAAGGGATGGTTATGTCACAATGCTTATGCAGTCACCAAGGGTTTTGGCTAGAGACCTACAAGCCACATTTCAAATGGAATGAAATCATAGAATAGTCATTTATAATGTGTCCATATCCCAAAGACAAGGCAATGACTATGCTATGATGACATTGAATTTTGATTATGTCACAATGAACTGATGGTGTTATATGTGAAAATGACACAGTGGAGATGATGTCACAAAGTGACATTTTATTGTGAAAATACCGTACAAATGGGTTACAATTACAAGAGCAGGGTAATGAATATATTCCTTATGCAACATTGTTGCCTCCTCCTTTGTTTCCCCTTACCATCCCTTTCCATCTCCCAACCCTCAACCCCCACCCTCACCCCTCACCCCTCACCCCTCACCCCCAGCCAAAATTGTAAAGTTCATTTTATGGCATAACTACTTGTACATCTCTTTGTGGAAATGGGTCCATCTGTATCCCTATCTAAACTGTTTTTCCCCTTCCCCTGCACAAATTATAACAACATCAAATACAATGAAAGCAGGTGTTATACCATGGGGAAGGGACGTACAAAGCAACAAAAAAAATCATCTTGTAAATATGTTAGAAACTATTTGATGTTGTGATCATTTGTGGAGGGGAAGGGGAAAAAAAAAAAAAAACAAGTGGTTTAACCAGAGATACAGGTGTACCCTTCCAGCAATGAGATGTAAAAGTCGTTATGTCGAAAAACAAAATTTACAACTCTGTCGGTAGGTAGGGGTTGGGAGGTGAGAGTGGATGTGCAAGATGGGAAGGGATAGGAAGGGAAAACAAGGGCGGAAACAACATGCTTGACAAAAAATGTACTCATTACCTATGGGTCTCTCAATTTTGTTAATGTTTTCGAAAAACCAACTTTTTGTTTTGTTGATTCTTTCTATAGTTTTTTGGATTCTAATTCATTTAATTCTGATGTATTTCTATTTTTTTTCTTTCCAGCTAATGGATTGGGGTTTATCTTGCTGCTCTTTTTCAAAGAGGTTCAGATGTTTCATTAAATTGTTGGTTTCAGATCTCTCCAATATGTTGATGTAGAAACTCAGACCTATAAACTTGCCTCTAAGACCTGCCTTGGCTGTGTCCCAGAGGAGCTGGTCATTTGTGTGTTTATTTTTGTTGAATATCGTGAACCTTTGGATTTGTTTTCTAATCTCTTCCATGACCCACTTGTGATTCTACAGTGTGTTGTTCAGCTCCAGATGTTACAGGACTGAGAGGTATTTGGGATGTCCAACCACCTTATCCACTATCTTGAGACCTGTGGCAACTGGATTCTTCCTTATGGTTCTTGAATTCTGTTTGGGTGTGGTTTCTTGGCCTTTAGTATGGTCTTGTTGGTTTTCTATGTGTAGGACATCTTTAAGTATCTTTTGTAGGGCTGCTTTGGTTGAGATATATTCTTTCACATTTTCTTTGCTATGGAAGGTTTTTTATTTGACCTTAGGTTTGAAGGAGAGTTGCCTGAATAGAGTATTCTTGGTTGATAATTGTTTGTCTTAAGGGCATGGCATACATAATTCCAGGATCGTCTTGCTTTGATTGTCTCTTGTGAGAAATCTGAGGTGATCCTAATTAGTTTCCCTTTATAGGTGATTTATCTTGTACCTTTGACAGCTTTAAGGATCTTTTCCTTGGTCTGAATTGATCCTATGCAGATTATACTCTGATGGTTGGATGTCCTGTTATGGTCTGATCTATTATGGATTCTAAAAGCTTCTTGTATATGAATAGGCTGGATGACTTTCTCCTGGGTGGACCTGAGACTGGCAGGGCAGGGCAGGTTCGTGTGACCTGCTAAATGACTTGTTTGTTTTCTTCCAAGGCCTTAGTTGGAGCTAGCTGCTCAATGGGCCTTTGTCAGTATCAAAGATGGAGATACCAGTAGTGGGTGTGGGAGAGGTGGCCTTCCCTCTTCTACTCCCTGTATAGGAGTGAGGATGTCAGGATTCTACTCATGCTATACTATTGGTTTCTGGATCGTCTCTGGTGTGGGTTCTGCAGAATGAAGGTATCTGCTCCTTGTCAATTCTTGCTGGTGTTGAATAGAATATGCTCACCTGCTCTGTCTAGAGCCTTTGACCTGGACTCTCTGTGTTGTAGGTATGGTGGCCATTTAAGCCACCATTTCCGCAGCTGCAGCTACTGCTTAGTGTTCATAACTGTCTTCCTGCCTGGATTTTCCCTCTCTGGCCACACTGTCTGTACTGTGATGGCACACTTGGTGTATTTCTCTGGAACACCAAACTGCTTTCTATTCGTTCGTTCGTTCATTCCTTCCTTCCTTCCTTCCTTCCTTCCTTCCAGTTTTCTGCCTTTCTATACTTCCTTCTTTCTTCCTATTCTCATTTAAACTCCATATCTTACCATCCATCCAAAATCATTTCATACTTTCCTTTCACCTTACCCTCCCTGACTAACCCAAGCATGAAGATCTGAAGTTAAATTCCTGGCCTGGAAGTTGAAATTGGGATTGAGATTGGAACTAATACTCTGGTCCTTTAACTCAAAGGCTTGTACTTGTACTCTTGAGCTGGAATTTGAACTCCTATCCTGTGCCAGAAACTCTGGGCCTGAGACTTGAATTCACAATGTGGGCTTTGAACCCAGGCCTGCACTTGAGTTCGTGGCCTGGGAATAGAATTCACGGCCTGTTCCTAGAACTAGTGCTTAGGAACTGAACTTGGATCCTAGGCATTTAACTCGTAGCTGGGCATTGAAGTCAGGTGTGAGCCTTAAGCTCACTGCCTGGGACGTGAATTCATGTCCTGACATGAACTTGTCACCTGAGATTGACAAATAGGGACATGGGACCGGAACAGGTATCCTTGCCTGAGCTCATTGCCTGGGAATTGAACACAGAGCTGGGACTTTGAAACTGGTTCCTAGGCCTTCAACTAAGGCTGGGTCTTGAACTCCAAGCTGCTCATTGACCTAATTGTCTATGCCATGAATGTTGGCCCAGGAACTTGAACTCATTTCTGGGTCTTGAATTTGTAGCCTGGGCCCTGAATATAGGACCTAGAAATTGAATTCACAGCCTGTGCCTTGAACTAGGAGCCTGGGGCTTGAACTCAATTCTGGGCCTTGAACAAGTGACCTAAACCTTGAATACATTTCCGGGGCCTTAAATTTGGAAACTCGAGAAAGTTTCTGAGCTTCTCTGTGCTCAATACTGGTGCTCAATTACTGGAGACTCAACTATTTTTCTGTTTTTGTTCCATGGCTGGAGAAAAATTTTAGTTTAAGTTTTAGTTTTTGAATCACAAATGTACATTTTGCTACAAGACAAGTCAATCCATCTGTTTCCATATTTCTCACATTTGGTTTATTTGCTTCTGCTTTATATGTAAATAGTTCCCTTTATGTGAAAGTGGGGGGTCTGGGCTGGGAGGAAGGGAGTTTGTAATGTGGGGGGGAAGGGCTCTACACTTTTATGCTTTCAATAGAAAGGGAGGAGAGGGAATTATCAGGCATCCAGACTGTTGGGAGATAAGTAGGTGCACAGACAAGTAAGTAGGGTACAGAGACAGCTGTGCAAAAAAAAGATTTAATTGCAAGACCAAAATATGAAGCAGACATGAATAGAGTTGCACATATGTGCACACACAGAGGGTTGAGAGAAGTTTCATAAACCAGGCCCTGCTTTGATTAGGTGTTCTCTACCTTTCCAGCTGCTTTTCCCTTCAGGTTAGGGTTGAGGGATTGATATTGAACCCAGAGACTTTCTACCTTCAACTCCCCTACCTCATGTCCAGAGGCCCCCCTCCCCTGCTGTTGGAAGAATAAAGCTCCCAAAATTACACCACAGGACTTGTTATGATGGATAAGCATGACAAGATACACTGCAATCCAGTAGTTGTAATGAAATAATAAAAAGTAAATCAGAATTAAATGAATTACAATAAAATATGTATAGAAAAAATCAACAAAAAAAATAGTTGGTTCTTCGAAAAAATTAACAACATTGACAGGCCCTTACCAAATCTTATCAGAAAAAGAAGAGAACACACCCAAATAAATAAACGCAGAGATGAGTATGGAAACATCACCACGGAAACAACCAAGATTCAGAACATTATAAGGGAATACTTCTCAAAACCTTATGCTAATAAGTTTGAGAACTTGACAGAAATGGACCTTTTCCTAGTAAATAATGACATGCCAAAACTAAACCAAGATGAGTTAAACCATCTTACAAGGCCCATATCAAGCATTGAAATAGAAACAGCAATAAGAGACCTCCCAGCTAAGAAATGTCCAGGACCAGATGGTTTTACAGCAGATTTCTACAAGGCCTTCAAACTGGAGCTCACACCAATACTCCTCCAACTCTTCAATGAAATTGGAAGAGAAAGTTCACTACCGAATGCATTCTATGAAGCCATCATAACCCTCATCCCAAAACCAGGCAGGGACTCATCAAAGAAAGAGAACTACAGACCCATTTCTTTGGTGAATATTGATGCAAAACTTCTCAACAAAATTTTGGCCAATCGACTTCAACAGTTCATACAAAAAATCATACATCACAATGAAACAGGATTCATTTCAGGGATGCAAAGCTGGTTCAATATACACAAATCAATTAATATTATTCATCACATCAACAGGAGCAAGGATAAGAACTACATGGTTATCTCAATAGATGCAGAAAAAGCATTCGAAAAGCATTAACACCCCTTTATGATGGGGTTTTGGAAAAATTAGGAATCCATGGAACATTCCTCAATGCAATAAAGGCTGTATATGACAAACCTACAGCAAGCATTATAATTAATGGTGGAAACTAAAGCCATTTCCTCTTAACTCAGGAACAAGACAAGGATATCCAATCTCCATTTCTCTTCAATCTAGTATTAGAATGCCTAGCTACAGCAATAAGACAAGATGCAGACATAAAGGGGATACAAATAGGGAAAGAAGAAATAAAACTCTCCCTCTTTGCAGATGACATGATCTTGTATTTAAAGAATCCCATAGACTCCACTCCCAAATTACTCAAGCTGATTCAAAACTTTGGCAAAGTAGTAGGGTATAAAATTAACCTCCAAAAATTAATGGCTTTTCTGTATGCCAACAATGAGAAAAGTGTGGCTGAAATTAGGAAGGAACTCCATTTGTAATAGCCCCACAAAAAATAAAATACCTAGGAATTAATTTAAACAAAGAAGTGAAGGACTTCTATAATGAAAACTTTAAAATTGTGAAAAAGAAAATTGAAACAGAACTTAAAAAACTGGGAAAACCTCCCACGCTCCTGGATTGGAAAGATTAACATCGTGAAAATGGAAATACTTCCCAAGGCTATCTACAAATTCAACGCGATACCTAACAGAATTCCAACCTAATTCTTTAAGGAAACAGAAGAGGCAATCCAAAAATTCATATAGAACAATAAAAGACTTCGAATAACAAAAACGCTCCTCAATGGAAAGAACACTGCTGGATTTATATCAATACCAAATTTCAAACTCTACTATAAAGCTATGGTAATCAAAAGAGTTTGGTACTGGGATAACAACAGACCTCAGCACCAGTGGAATAGAATTGGAAACCCAGAAATGAACCTACAGACTTATAGCCATCTAATCTGCGATAAAGGAGCTAAAATAATAGAATGGAAGATAGACAGTCTCTTCAGTAAGTGGTGCGGGCAAAATTGGTTAACTACTTGTAGAAAACTAAAGCTAGATCCTCATATATCACTCTGCACCAGAATCAACTCCAAATGAATCAAAGAACTCGGAGATTAAGCAGACGCTCTGAAAACATTACAGGATGGAATAGGAGAAACCTTAGGTCTCCTTGGCTCAGGCCGAAATTTTCTGAATAGAGACCCGGAAGCACAACAAATCAAAGAAAGGTTGGACAAATGGGATTGCATGAAATTGCAGAGCTTCTGCATGCAAAGGACATAGCAAGATCAATAGAAAGCCCACGGATTGGGAGAAGATCTTCACTAGCCATACAACAGACAAGGGTTGCATATCTAAAATCTACTTGGAACTCAAAATATTAAATTCTCCAACAACAAATCCTCAAAGAAACAACTGCCCAATAAATAAATGGGCTAAAGACTTAAAGAGAAACTTCTCTGAAGAAGAAAGAAGGATGATTCTTGTCCTGCTACTGCTTCCAAAATTCAAACCCCTTGCTTTGTCTGTTCTTCTTCTTGGTTAATTCTTTTATCAAACACGCAGTGGGTAACCTCTACCAACTCAGTAGCTTTCCTAGCAAATCTTTTGTTTTGAAACGTTCTTCTAATTCTGGGGCTAACTGGGTAACAAAGGCCATAATTAGGACTCTTCAAATTTCCTGGGCCTCAGGATCTACAGACATATTCCTCCCACAGGCCTCTACCAGCTGTTCCAGAAAAGCATTTGGGGACTCACTGGGGAGGTGTACAGTCTCACTCACCTTAGATTAATGATTTGGCTTCCTAGTCACTGCCTATATCCTGATAACAGTATCTGGTACTAATTGGTAAATACTTCCTTACCTCGATTGCTGTTATAGTCCTACCAGCTTGGGTTAGTCAAGGGCAAGGCTTATGTTAAATGGACTAGGTCATCATTGGGGGAATCATCAGATCCAAAGATTGGCTTCAAGGCAATGTGCCAGATTCTTTCCCTTTGCCTTTTACAGGTAAAAAAAAAAACACCTGTAAAATTTGCTGACAAGCATCACAGGTGGACTGCCATGAGAAAAATACTCTCTAATAAGAAAATGATCACTGGGATTTTTTAGAAAAGGACACATTTTGTTGTTTCCAGTTATAAAGCTCACTATTTGTAAAGGGAACATTCTAAGAAAAGAGGCCTGGCCACCATCTCCACCATGAACCTGTCTCAAGGATAATAAGGGGACTGGAACACATTGTAGCACCTAAGGATGGTTCAGGGAACCACTGTTGGTTTGGGACGTTCTTAACATTGGAGGTGCTGATGGATCTATCAGAACTAGAGGGAGAGTAACCTGTTGGTCTTACTCTGGGAGATCCTATAATACAGGGGGAGAAGATTTTTCAGTAAGAGAAATTTAGGATATTTTTCTCCAATCCTGGAAAAAAGGAATAAACAAGGGTGTATACATAGGTCATAGAACTAGCAACAAACACACAGAAACTCATAACCTGTTCCTACATGTCAGATATGATATCAGAAATCCACTGTGACATCATGGTACAGTGATATAACAATGCCTAAGTATCACAAAATTATATCTTAATAATGTTTGTTGTCAAAAATTAGTTGGTAATGCCACAATTAGTTGGTGGCCACAATGGGTTCGTGATATCACAATGGCATGTAGTATTGTAGTATCTCAATTTTCATTACCAAAGATTAATTCATTTCACAGTGGAACTATGATGACTCCCAAGTCATGTGTTGGCATAAATGTGATGAAATATGAGTAGGTTTTGATATCACATTGTGACACATTGATCATGATACCTGGCAGTGTGATGTCATATAGTTATATCATAGAGGATTTCTGATATCACATATCAGAAATATTATTAGTTCAAAAACATGTTATGATCTCACAAAGGGCCAAACATATAACAATGGCAGCATGTCACAAAAATTATGAAGACAGGACAGATTTTTGGGTTGGTGATACCACAATGGTGATATTATGTCACAAAGGGATTTTGATGTCACACTGTTTATTAGGTTCCAATGGGTTTCTGATATCAATCCACATACCACATGTGAAATAGAATTAAATCACAGAATAGTCAATCACAATTTCTATGCTATGACATCATGATAGCTTAGTGATATCACAATAATCTGATAGTGTAATGTCACAATGTGATGTCATAGTGGTGATGAGGTCACAAAGTCCTGTGATGATAGGATGGAATGTCTGATCTCAATTGTCACTAATTCACAATGAGCATTTGTATACACAAAGGGACTATGATGTCACATAGGCCATGTGTTTATTCAAAGGTGATGAGATCATATTGTTTGGGATATCCAAAAGTGATCTTGATTTCACAATGGCAATGTCATGTCAAAATGGGTTTGTGACAATGCATTTTTGATGTCTCTACAAGTTTGTAATACCACAATGACATGTTCCATTTCAATTGCTACTTGTTCCCAATGAGGATAATAGTTCACAGAAGGAGCTTGAATTCCCAAAGTTCATAAATTTTCTCAAAGGTTATGAGTCCTAATAGAACAATGGGATGGTATTATCACAATTGCAATATGATGTCACAATATTATCATAATAATGTATTGATGTCACAACTTGTTGGTGATGTCATAATGGGGATGAAGTCACAATATATTCATGATGTCACAATGGGTTTTTGAAGTCAAACTTGTGTGTCATGTCTCAATTTTCATTAATTCACGAGGTGTTTTTGATTTCACACAAGGACTGTGATATGGCAAAGTGTCTGGGTTGTCACTAGTGTGATGAAGTACTAACAGATTTGTGATGTCACTATGTGACATACATTTAACAGTGTAATATCATAGTAGTTAAGATGTCACAGTGGATTTCTGCTATCGCATACCATAGCTGAAAAATGAGGTTGGAGATTCTGAGCTCACACAGTGCCTAAGGTATCACAAAGGCAGCATGTCACAAACATTATGTCAGGATTAGTTTGTGATGTTACAGTGGGTTAGTAATATCACAACAGCAATGTGAAATCACAAAGGGATTGTGATGTCATAATGGTTATGAGGTCACAATGGTTTTCTGATAACACATATGCCACATTTGAAATAGAATTAAATCACAGAATAGGCATTCACAATGAGTCTATATTGTATCAATGAAAATGTGATGTCAAAATGCTATGATATCATAGTTTGTTGATATCCCAAATAGCTGACGGTGTCACTACCAACATGGCAAATTGATGTCATAAATGTTATGAGGTCATATGGGTTTCTGATATCAACATATGTGTCTCTCATTTGAAATAGAATGAAATTACACAATAGGCATTCATGATATACCTATGAATTCACAATGACAATGTGACATCATAATGCTATGATGTCATTGTAGTTTTGGGCTGTCACAATGAGCTGATGATGTCCTAACAACAATGTGATGTCACACTGGTGATTAGAAATTTTGAGGATGAAAACACGTTATGACCTCATACAAGGCTTATGATATCACAATGATAGCATTGCACAAACTTTTTGAGCACAGGACAGGATTGTGATATAACAGAGGGCTAATGGTGTAACATAGCAATGTGATGCCACAATGGTTAGGAGGTCACATGTGTTTTGGATAACAACCCATATGCCACATTTGATATACAATTAAATCACAGAATAAGCATTCACAATGTGTCTATTTCATGAAATTGCCAATGTGGTGTCATAATGCAATGATGTCATTGTAGTATGATGATATCACAATGAGCCGATGGTTTCATGATGACAATGTGATGTCACAATATTTGAATTGTCACAAAGTGTGATTTCTCAATGGCAAGTCAGATCTCAATTATTACTTCACTATGAAGGCTGTGATGTGACAAAGGCTATTTGATTTATCAAAGGATCTAAGAGATAATAAAACGTTTGAGATTATAGAATGTGATCATGATATCACAAGATCAATGTAATGTTAAAAAAAAGCTTTGGGATATCACAGTGGTGTTGATATCACGTGATATAATTATGTCACAACAAATATCTAATATCACAAACACAATGTTCAAATTCAATTGCTACTAGCAATCAATGAGGATAGGTGTTCACAGAAGCTTGAAGTCCCACATGCCATGAATTTTTTTAATTTGATGAGGTCATAATATTTTTTATAAAAACAATAGAACAATTATAACACAATGGTGATATGATGTGACAATTATGTAATATGACATATTATGACAATAATATGTAATAATACAGTTTTGATGTCACAATTGGTTCATAATGCCATGATGGCTATAATGTCACATCACAAATATTTGCAATGTGACTAGGGACATATAATGAGTTTCTGATATCAATACACATGCCACATTTGAAATAGAATGAAATTACAAAACAGGCATTCACAATGTATCTATGACTTCATAATGAAAATGTGATGTCATAATGCTTTGACACTATGATGCTATGGTGCATTATGTAATGTTATGTCACCAAGGGTTTTGATGTCACAGTGATGAGATCACAATGGGTTTGTCATTTTATAACGAGTTTGTAATATCACAATTACAAGAACACTCTTAATTCCTACTTGTTCACAATGAGGATACTAGTTAATAAAAGGATCTTAAAGTCCAAAAGGCCCATGAATTTTCTAAAAAGTTTCGAGCTCATAGTAATGTTGTAAAAACACAATAATGTATTGATATCACAATGGAAATGTGATGTCACAATATTATGTCATAATATTGCTTTAATGTCACAACTGGTGGGTGATGCCATAATGGTGATGTTGTCACAACAGGTTTTGATTTCACAATGGGTGGTGATGTCAAAATGCCATGCTGTATCTTGTTATTAATTCTCAATGAGTATATGACTTTACAAATGAAATGTGATAAAGGCAAAAGGCATTTTTGTCACAATTCTTTTGAAGTCCTACTAGTTTTTTGATGTCACCATTTGAAACAATGGTCATGACTTCTGGCAGTGTGATATCACAGTGGTCATGTCACAGGGAATTTCTGATATCATATGTCATACCAGAAAAATTATGAGGTAAAAGAAGTTTATGAGCTCACAATGGTCCTAAGATATGTCAATGGTAATATGTCAGATATGTTATGACGAACATTTTGTGATATCACAGTGGGTTAGTGATATCACAATGGCAATGTGTATTCCAAAAGAGATTTTGATGTCAAAATATTTGTGAGGTGACAATGAGGGTCTGTTATCAACCCTCATGCCACATTTGAAATCGAATGAAATCATAGAATAGGCATTCACAAAGTGTCTGTGATGTCACAGTGACAATGTGATGTAATGATGCTATGGTGTCATTGTATTTTGGTGATGTCACAATGAGCTGATGTGGTCATAATGACAATGTGATATCACACTGATGATGTCACAAAGTATTTGGGATGTTACAAGGGCATGTCTGATCTCAATTGTTATTTTACATCATGAGGATACAGGTACACAAAGGGATTGTGATGTCTCAAAGATTCTACGTGGTCATAATAGGTTTGGGGTTTCACAATGTGATCATATTGTCACAAAAGCAATGTGATATCACAATTGGTTTTTTATGTCCAAGTGGCAATGTGGTCACAATGGGTTAGTGATTATATGAGGATCCTGAGGATCCTGTAATAACCAGGAGGTCCCAAGTAATCCTCAATAATTTTTGTGTCCTTGTGGACCTGCCTTTCATTGAGAGCTAGGCATGCAGTCAAAGGGGGAGAGGTATGCTGCCTGATTGGGTGGGGGTATGAAGCCCCACATGGTGTGAGGTCAAGAAGGGATTGGGCAGTGTGTAGTTTGGTTAGAGATGGTTGAAAACTGCTGGCAGGGAACCCTTTGGATTGGGGGAGTGGTAGAGCCAATATCTAGGCCCCATGTTCAGAGTAACAGAAAGGGAAAGGGTGAAAAGAACTGGAAGCAAGTGGTGAAACAGCAGGAGGGGAAAGACTTGGGAGGAGAGGAATTTTAGGGATAGCAGGATGGGAAGGACAGCAACTCGCCTCTGGAGGTGATCTGTGGCTTCCTTAAGTGTCCACTTAGGACCTCTGAGGACTTCTTGGACACCTTTTAGAGGACATCTGGGACCTATTCTGGAGGTCATATGGGTCCTCCTTTAGAGGTCATCTACAGCCTCATTGAGAGACCATTTAGGACTTCCTCCAGAGGTAATCTGGGGAATTCACTAAGAAGATACCGTGGACTCTTTGAGAGGTCATCTTGGGCCTCCTTTGAGGACATCTGGGACCTCCTCCGGAGGTCATCTGTGTCTCCTCTGAAAGTCATCTAAGGCTTCCTTGTGAAGTCATCAGGGTCCTCCTTTGGAGAACATCTAGGACACCCTCACAAAGCTTCTGGGACATCTTCTGGAGGTAATTTGCTGCTTTTTCAAGAGAGTATATGGGACATACTCGAGAGTCCATTGGGACCTCACCTCACTGGCGCCTCCATAATAGGCCATCTGTGACCCTTAACGAGATGATCTGGCGCCTCATCGTGAGGTCATCTGAGAACTCCTTTTGAGCCTCCTCTGGAGGTCAACTCAGGCTTCCTTTAGAAACCATTTGGAACCTCTTCTGGAGGTAATCTGGCATACTTGAGAAACAATTTGGGTCTTTCTCAAGCGTGTCATTAGGGGCCTCAACAGGCCTCTGGCAAGTCCTCCATCAGTCATCTGGGGCTAGCTTGGAAGACATCGGAGACCTCATCTGGAGATCATCAGGGGTTTCCTCAAGAGGCCATCTCTGGCCTCCTTTGGAGATCATCTAGGGTTTCCTCCTCGTGAGTTAATCTTTACCTCCTCTGGAGGTCCTCTGGGGCTTTGTTGGGAAATCATCTGGGGCCTCCTTGAGAGGTCATTTGGGCATCCTCCATAGGTCTTCCAGGACATCCTTAAGACATCATCTTTGAGAGATGTGGCACAGGTGAGTTAAGTGTCTGTGGCTATCGATCTGTGTGTGTTTGCTCATCGCCCTATATCCTGTATACTCCTTTATTGCAGGATGAGAGAACAATGTCCAAAAGTTCTAACTAAAAAATCTTTTCCCTTGTGTCATAGGATCCCCCAGAGGTAGACCACTGGAGTTCTCTCCCTCATATTCTGTGCCATCAACACCTCTGATGTTCAGAAGCCACCATAACAGAAGTTGTACCAACATCCTCAGGTAGTTCAATGTGGTAAGGTCCCCTTATTACCCTTGAAACAGGCACATGGGGGAGATGGTGGTTCAGCCCTCTTTCTAATATATGCTTCCTTACAACTAGTGATCTGTGTGGTTGGAAAGAGAAAAATGCACCCTTTTCCGAAAAATTCCAAGGGCTCATCTCCTTATTAGAGACAGTATTTTTCACACACCAATCTAGCTGAGATGATTGTCAGCAAGTTTTATAGGTGCTTTTCACCTGGAAGGAAATGGAGTGAACCTGGCACAGTAATTTGACGTTGGTCCTTGGACGAGATGGTCACCCCATTGTTGATCCAGTCCATTTAGAGCAAGTCATTTCCCAGATTAAACCAAGCTGGGACTACAATATTGACTGAGGAAAGGAGGTACTTCCCAAGTATCACCAGACTCTGTTTGCAGGGATCCAGGCAGAGACTAGGAAGCAAGTTCATTGATCTAAGTTGATCAGTACTGTACAACTCCCCAATTAATTCCCTGATACTTTTCTAGGACAGCTCCTGGAGGCCTATAGGACCTATAGCATATAGATCCTGTTGCCTCAAAGAATGGAAGAGCCCTAAATATGGCCTTCATTACCCAGCTGGCACCCAGGCAGTAGAAGGAAACTTCAAAATTAGCTTTTGAGGAAAATATGAGCGGGTAGCTGTTGCCCAGAGAGTGTTTGATAACACAGATACCCTCGAAGAAAACCAGTCTAAAAAGGGGACAGGGATCGTGAAACCCGTGGCAAAGACAGTATAATTCATATGCAAATGGCAGTAGGGAACCTCTAGGACTAGATCAGTGTGATTATTGCAAGAAAAATGGGTAAAGGAATCTCCAAGGAGGACAAAGAGACAATGACAGGCTAAGTAAGCATGTTAGCCTATTGGATACTGTGTTCATATCTCTGGAAAAACATGAGGAGCTTCAGGCTGTAAAATCCACCTGTATTCAACTAAAAATTTAGCTCTGAACTTCACAACAAATGAGGCAAAGAAAGAAATTACACATTTGTGTCTGAAACAGGATTTAAAAAGACTGAATCTCCAATACCTACCACTCAAAACACAAGAGGTTAAAAACACATGAACAGCATGCTAGAGAAAACCAAGAATTATGGAATGTGAAAAAAATGTTTTAAAGACATAAATCAGGGAGTTGTGAGAGTCAAAAGTGAGAACAAAATCCTCAAAATGAACCTGGAAAACATTCAAATTAATTCCAAGTACATCAACCTCGGTGAGCATTAGGCAAAGATGGGGACCAAAGTTCAGAGAAACAGGATACCACTACTACTGTCACCATGGTTTTGTGATATCAAAATACATGCCACATATGAAATAGAATGAAATCACAGAATAGGAATTCACAATGTGTATATGACATCACGTTGACATTCTGATGTCCTAATGAAATATCATTTTTGTGATTTCACAATGAGCTGATGGTGTCATAAGTACATTGTGAGATCACACTGATGATTTCACAAAGGGTTTGTGATGTTACAATGGCATGTCTGAACTCAATTGTCATTAAAACAAGGATACGGTACACAAATAACTGTGATCTCACAAAGATCATGTGTTTCTCCATAGCAACTCAGAGGTCCTAATAGTTTTGGGAAGTCACAACATGATCATGATGTCACAGTGGCAATGTGATGTTAAAATTAGTCGGTGATGGGGATGGGAAGGTGGCTCAGTGGTAGAGTGCTTACCTTGTATGCATGAGGCCCTTGGTTCCATTCCCCAGCACCCCATAAACAAAATGAAAAAAGCTGGAAGTGGCACTGTGGCTCAAGTGGTAGATTGGTAGCCTTGAGCTGAAGAGCTATAGGACAGTACCCAGGCCCATAGTTCAGGCCCCACGACCGGACACCCCCCAAAAATTAGTTGCTGATGCCATAGTGGTGATGTGGTTACAATGTTTGTGATGTCATAGTGTGTTAGCAATGTCAGAGCAAGTTTGTAATATCGCAATGACATGTCAATTGCTACTAATTCTAAATGAGGATATCAGTTCACAGAAGGAGATGAAAGTCCCAAAGTGCATCAATTGTCTGTCATGAGATCTTACTAGGTTTCTGAAAACATGATGGGACAGTGATATAAAATGTTAGTATGATCATGAAACCACATTAGCCATTTTATGTCACAATGCATTGGTGATGTCACAATGGTGATGAGTTTACATGGGTTGATACAGTCACAATGGGTTCGTGATGTCACAATGAATATGTAATATCACAATGACCTGTCCAGTTTGGATTCCTACTAATTTACAATGAGGTTACAAGTTCAAAAAGGAGTTGAAAGTTCCAAATCCCATGAATTTTCTAAAATGTTAGGTGTTTATAATTTTTTTGTGAAAACACAATGGAACCGAGATATCAAAATGTCAATGAATTGTTAGAATATCAGATCATAAAAAGGTTTCATTATCACAATTAGTTGGTAACGCCATAAGGATGAAGAGGTCACAATAGGTTAGTAATGTCACAATGGGTTGGTGATCTCACAATGGCATGCCAGATCTCTAACTGTCATTAATTTATAAGGAGCATATGAGTTCACAAAGGGACTTTGATGTCTCTAAAGCCACGAATGTGATGAAGTCCTAACAGGTTTGTGATGTCACAATGTGACAGAAATGATTGACTGAGATATCAGAAAACCACGTATTTTTTCAAAAGTGCTAAAATCGCAGAATAGGTTGGGTTGTCACCATGTGATTGTGCTGTCAAAATGGCAATATGCTGTCACAGTGGTTTTGTTTTGTGGTGTCACCGTTGTGATGAGGTAACAATGGGTTTGTGATGTTACAAGTTTATAATATCATACTCATATTTCCTATCTCTGTTGTTTTTTGTTCATGAGGATGCAAGTTCACAGAAGTAGCTTCAAGTCCCAGTACATGAATCTCCTAAACTGTTATGAGATAATTCTAGTTTTATAAAAACATAATGTGACAGTGATATCACAATAGCAATATGATGTCAAGATATTATATAATAATGTTTTTATGTCACAATTAGGTGTTGATACCATACTGGTAATGCAGTCATAATAGGTTTATGATTTCACAATGGGTGTGTGATGTTACAATGGCATTCCAGGTTTAAATTGTCATTAATTCACAATAAGTATATGAGTTCACACAAGGACTGTGATGTCTCCAAAGGAATGTCTTGTAAGAAATGTGATGAAATCCTAACAAGTTTATGATGTCACAATGTGAAACAATTGTCATGACATCTAGAAGTAATATCACAATGATCCTGAAATCACAGTAGATGTCTGATATCACATGTAGTACCTGAAATGTTCTGAGGTGGAAAACTGTCTCACAAAAGGCCTAAGATATCACAATGGCAGCATGTTACATAATTTTTGAGTAGAGGGCAGGTTTGTGATATAGAATCAACCCAGATGCCCTTCAGTAGATGAATGCATCAAGAAAATGTGGTATATATATACAATAGAATTCTATGCCCCATCAGACATAATGAAATCACCCCCTTTTTTAGCAAATGGAAAGATGTCACAATTTGTTGGTGATGCCATATTAGTGTTGAGATCCCAATAGGTATGTGATGTCACAATGGTTTTGTGGTGTCACAATGACATGCTATATCTCAATAGTCATTAACTCACAATGAGTATATGAGTTCACAAAGGACTGTGAAGCCTAGAAAGGCATGTGCTGTCACAAATGTTTGACGTCCTAAGATATCAGGCCTGTGATGTCACCTTTGGTTTGTTATATCATAATGGCCAAGTGAGGTTATGAAGGAATTGTGATGTTACCATCAGTTTACAATATCAAACTACGTGCCATTTTGAAATAACATGAAATCACAGAATAGGAATTATCAATGTGATTATGATGTCTCAAAGATAAAGTGATGTCATAATGTTATGATGTCATTGTAGTTTTGTGATGTCCCAATGAGCTGTTTCATACTCAAACAAGTACATTGTGACATGACATTCCATTGTACCATCAGAATCACATTGTGACATCCCAAATCTATTATGTCTTCTTAGCACCTTTGAAAAAGCATATGCTTTTTTGACATCACACTATAGTTGTGTGCCAATATTTTTTTTATTGTGAAAATACTGTACAGAGGGGTTACAATTACATGGGCAAGATAATGAGTATGTGTGCCAATATTTTGAATAACAATTATATGCATGCCTCTGTAACATCACAACCACTTCGTGACATCATCACCACCATGACACCACACTGTCATTATGACACCATCAGCTCATTGTGATTCACAAACCACAAAGACAGCATAGAATTATGGCTTCACATTGTCATTGGGATGTCATAGACACATTGTGAATTCCTATTATGTAATTCATTCTATTTCAAATGTGGCATATGTGTTATCAAAAACCTATTGTGACCTCATTACTATTCATCACCGGTGAAACACCAATTTGTGGCATCAAAATATTATTATGGTATGATATTGGAAATCCCATTTGTGTTTTGATATCAGTCGTATTTTCTCAATTCAATTATGATCTCATAACATATTAGAAAATTCATGGCCTTTGGGACTTGAAAGTCCTTCTGTGAACTCAGAGCCTCAGTGTGAACTATTAGCCATTGTTTTTAGACATGTGATTGTGATATTACAAATTCCTTCTCACGTCATTGGCACATTGTGACAGCGTATTCCATTGTGACATCACAATCATTTTGGGACATCCCAAAGCTCTTATGATCTCTTAGGTTCTTTGAAAAAACACATGATCTTTATTACATCGCAGTCCCTTTCTGTACACATATCCTCATTGTAATCTAATGACAATGGAAATCAGAGATGCCATTATAACACCACCAGCCCTTTGTCACATCATCACCAGTGTGATGTCATATTGATCTTCTGACATGATCAGCTCATTGTGACATAATAAAAAGAGAATATCATAACATTATGACATCACAGTGCCATTGTGACATCATAGTCACATTGTGAATACCTATTCAAGGATTTATTTCTATTTAAATTGTGGCATGTTTGTAAACATTTGGGTAAATGCCCAAAAGTGGGATTGCTGGGTCATAAGCGAGCTCTATGTGAAGTCTTTTGAAGATTCTCCATACACCTTTCCAAAGTGGTTGAACAAGTTTACATTCCCACCAACAATGAAGTAAGGTCCCCTTCTGTCCACATACCCTCCAGCATCTGTTGTTGTTAGGAGTTCTTGATTTTTGCCATTCTAACTGGAGTGGGGTGGTATTTCAATGTTGTTTTGATTTGCATTCCTTTTAAGGCTAAGGATGTTGAGCATTTCTTCATGTGTCTATTGGCCATCCTTCTTTCTTCTTCAGAGAAGTTTCTCTTTAAGCCTTTAGCCCACTTATTTATTGGGCAGTTGTTTCTTTGAGGATTTGTTGTTGGGGGATTTTTAAAGCTACCAGCACAACTGCTGCATTATTTACCATAGCTAATATATGGAACCAACCCAGATGCCCCTCAGTAGATGAATGGATCAAGAAAATGTGGTATACATACACAATGGAATTTTATAACTCCATCAGAAAGAATGACATTGCCCCATTTGTTAGGAAATGGAAAGACTTGGAAAAAAATTATATTAAGTGAAGTAAGCCAGGCCCAAAGAAAAATAGGTCCCATGGTTTCCCTTATTTGAAATACCTAGTATATGTATGAGTCAAGCAAAAAGGTCAGATAATGTGATGTTAGGAAAATGAACCCTTTGATATGTATTCTAATGTTTTTTTTTTCTTTCATGCAATTGATTCAAATGCATTCATAAGATTATCTCTTTGTTGCTTTGTATGTCCCTCCCCCACAGTATAACCCCTGCTTTCACTATACTTGATTTCAGTATAACCTGTGGAGGAGATGGGGAAAAACAAGTCATTTAAGGATACAGGTGGACCTGTTGCAACAATGAGAAGTACAAGATTTCATGTTGAAAACGAGCTTTACAACGTTGGTGCGGGGAGGGGGGGTGGGTAGGATTGCGGGGGGAGGCTGGGAATGGATGTGAAGGGTAAACAATGGAGGAGGCTGCAATGCTTGATAAGAAATGTACGTATTTTCCTGCCCATGTAATTGTAACCCCTCTCTACAGTATGTTCACACAAAAAAAAAATTAAAATAAAAAAATAAATTGTGGCATGTGAGTAGATATCATGAACACATTGGGATCTCCTAACCACTGTGACATCATAATCCAATTGTGACATCATATTGCCAGTATGCTATCATTAATTCACTGTAACATCACAAACCTGTCCTGTTCTCATGACTTTTTTGTGTCTCAATCATTGTGCTGGAATGCTGTGCCTCAGTGCTGTCCCTCAGATCTTCAGCTCAAGGCTACAATTCTACCTCTTTACCAGAAGCACTACTTCCATTTTTTTGTGGTTTATTGGAAATAACAATCTCAAAGACTTTCCTGCCCATGCTGGCTTTGAAGCACAATCCTAACAACTCAGCATCCTGAGTAGTTAGGATTAGAGGCAGGAGCCACTGGCTGCTCCTAAGTTTTGTGAAAAACCCATTGCTACATCACAAACTATTGTGACCTCATCACCAGTATGGAATCACCAATTAATTATGACATCAAAACATTTATATGACATGATATTTTGTTATCACATTGCCACTGTGATATCACAGTTCCATTCTGTTTTAACAAATGACCTTAGAAAATTGATGACTTTGGGAATTCAAGCTCCTTCTCTGAACTCATATCGTTTTTGTTTACTAGTAGCAATTGAAATCGAATGTGTGATTGTCATATGTAGAACTTGTGAAATCACTATCCAATAGTGACCCAGTCACTACAATGACATAAAAAACCCATTGTGACATCACATTGCTTTGTGACATTGTGATCACATTATGACATCCAACTATTGTTATGTCCTCAGTACCTGTGAAAGAACACAAGGCTTTTGTGACATCACAGTCCATTTGGGTAACAACATTATCATCGTGAATGAAAGACAGTTGAGAGATTTGCCAATTTAACATCACAAAATCTTAATGACATGACTAGTGTGACATCACATTGTCATTATGACACCATTAACTTATTATAACATCACCAAAGTACAATTATAGGATTATGACATTACATTGTCATTGAGCTATTGTGGACATATCTTGCATGCCTATTCTGTGATTTCATTCCTTTTCAAATGTGCCATGTGGATGGCAGAAACCCACTGGGACCTCATAAACACTGTGAAATCATATTGTCATGGTAGTAACCCTAACCCACTGTCGCATCGTAAACCGGTGCTATCCTCTTAACTTTTGTGACATGCTGCTTTTGTGATAACTTAGCCCTTTTTGAAGTCATAATCTGTTTTCAACCTCATAATATTTCAGGTATAACATGAAATATGGAAATCCACTGTGATACAATGAGCATTGTGATATCAGACTGCCGGATATCATGATCATTGTGTCACTTTGTGGCATCACAAACTTATTAGGACTTTATCACCTTTGTGACAACACATGCCTGTGGATTCATCACAGTTCCTTTGTGATCTTACATATTCTTTGTGTGTTAATAAAAATTAATATCCCCATGCTATTGTAACATCCCCAACCCATTTTTGATATCAGAAAGTTATTGTGAACTCAACACCAATTGTGACAATAAAACATTAGGACAAGATGGCATTCTGTCATCACATTGCCAATGTGATATCATATTTCCATTGTGTTTTCAGAAACCTATTATTATATCATATTTTTTTAGAAAATGCATGTACATTGGGAATGGAAGCTCCTTTTGTGAATTTGTTCCACATTGTGATCTAGTAGCAATTGAAATTGTACATGTCATTGTGTTATTACAAACTCATTTTGACATTGCAAACATATTGTGGCATCATCAATTGTGACTTCACAAATCTATTAAGATAACACATTGTCATTGTGACATCAATACCAAAATGTGAAACCTATTATGAAAATAACTTTGAAAATAACATTGCCTTTGTGCCATCAGAGGTTCTTCATGTACCTGGTTAAACTCGTTATGAACTAATGGCAATTGACATCCAGCATGCCATTGTGACATAACATACATATTGTGATTTCATCACCAGCATGGCATCACCAACTAATAGTGATATCTTAAAATTATTATGTCACAATGTTTTGGCATCACATTGCCTTTGCTTTTCACAAACGTATTATGATATCATACATTTTAAACAATTCTTGAACTTTAGGTCTTCAAGCTCCTTCTGTGAACTTGTATCCTAATTCTGAACTAATAGCAATTGAAATTGGACAGGTCATTGGACTATTTCATACTCCTGTGATCTCAATCACCCATTATGACCTCATCAAACCACTCTGACATCACAAACCTGTTATGATATCATAATACTGATGTGACAACATGATCACATTCTGACATCCCAAAACAATCATGACTTCATTGCAACTTTGGAAAAAAAATGTCTTTTGTGACACCACAGTGCCTTGCATATGCCTATCCTCATTGTGACCAAAGGACAATTGAGATCAGACAGCCCATTGTAATGTCAAACCCTTTGTGACACCATCACCAGTAAGACATCATATTGTATTTATGAAATGATCAGCATATTGTGACACACAAAACTACAATAACATCATAAAACTATGGCATCACTGTGTCATTATGATGTAATAGACAAATTATGAATACCTAATCTGTGATTTCATTTTATTTCAAATCTGGCATGGGGCTTCATATCAGAAACCCATTGTGATCACATTACCATTGAGACATCAAACTCCCTTTGTTACATTACTTTGCCATTGTGATATCACTAAGGCATTGTGACATCACAAGCCTATACTGTCCTCAGTACTTTTGTGCCATTCTGCCATTCTGACATCTTAGGACTTTTGTGAGCTTATAATCTGTTTATGATCTCATCATATTTTAGGTATGATATTTGATATCAGAAATCCTCTGTGACCTCATGACCATGGTGACATTACAGTGCCAAAAATCATGAATATTGTGTCACATTGTGAATTGACAAAACTTTTATGACTTCATCTCCTTTCTGACAACACATGACTGTAGACAACACAGTCCCTTTGTCAACTCATATACTGATGGTAATTTAATGACTAATGAGAACTGGCATAATATTATGAATGACCAACAAAATTCATTGGATGTTATCACCAGTATGGTCTCACCAAATAATTGTAACATAAAAACAAGATTATGACATGATGTAGTGAAATCACATTGACATTGTGATATCAATGATATATTGTGTTTTCCCAAACCTGGAAAGGGCTCATAACATTTCAGAAAACTTATGGACTTTGTGGTCTCAAGCTCCTGTGAACTCATACATAATGTGAATGAGTAGCAATTGAGTTTGAACATGTGTTTGTGATATTACCAACTTGTTGTGTCTTGACAAACTGATTTTGAATTCATTATGGTATCTATGACATCACAGTATTGTTCTGTGTCCATATCCTCATTGTAAACTAATGACAATTGAGATCAGACCTGCCATTATAACATCACAAAAACTTTATGACATCATCACCACTGTGACATTGCATTGTAGTTATGATACCATCAGCTCCTTGTGACAACACAAATGACAATGACATCATAGAATTATGACATTACAATATCAGTGATGTCTTAAAAACATTGTGAATGCCTACTCTGAGATTTCATTCTGTTCCAAATGTTGCATGTGGGTTGGTATCAGAAACCAACTTCGATCCATAAAGGTCATCATCAAATAATTTTGACATCAAAACTTTATTATGACATGATATTGTGACACACATTGCAAGTGTGATATCACTGTCCCATTGGGCTTTCCAACCCTATATTGACCACATAACATTTTAGAAATTTCATGTACTTTTGGACTTTAAGTTCCTTCTGTGAACTCATATCCTCATTGTGAACTAGTAATAATTGAAATACATGTATGACGTGAGATCAGAAATCCATTGTGACATCATCACCATTGTTACATCACAATGACAGATGTCATGATCATTGTGTCCCATTGTGACATCAAAAACCTGTGAGGACTTCATCACATTTGTGCAACACATGCGTTTTGAGACATCACAGTCCTTGTGGGAGCTAATATACTCATTATGAGTTAATGACAACTGGGATCTGACATGCCATTGTGACATCAACAACTGATAGTGACATTACAAACATATTGTGACCTCATGACCAGGATGATATCAACAAATAATTTAATCAATACATGGTATTGTGACATCACATTGCCCTCATGATATCAGAACCGCATTGTTTCCAGAAGCCTATTGTTACCTCATAATGTTTTAAAAAATTCAAATTAACTGGGCACTGGTGGCTCAGGAGGTTGTAATCTTGACTACTCAGGAGGCGGAGATCTGAGGATCATGGTTCAAAGGCAGCATGGGCAGAAATATCCATGAAACGTTTATCTCTAATAAACCACCAGAAAACAAGAAGTGGCATTGTAGCTCAAGCTGTGGAGCGCTAGCCTTCAGCTAAAGAGCTGATAGTGCTGAGCCCCAAAGTTCAAGCCCAATAATAACAAAAAAGTAGAAAAGAAAATGCATATTCTTTGGGACTGGATGCTTCTTTTGTGAACTTGTGTCATATTTGAGAATTAGTAGCAATTGAAAATAAATACATACTTGTGATATTACCAATTCATTGAGATATTCCTAACCATTGTGACCTAATCACCAAAGTGACATGAGAAACTCATCATGACATCACATTGCTGTTTGTGACATCATGATCACATTGTTACATCACAAACCTATTATGACCTCTTAACACCTTTGAAAAACCAACTCACATTTTTGACATCACAGTCCCACTTCTGTCTGAAAACACGCTTAAAAAAGGCTCTGAGTCTCCAATAGGTGGAGTCAACATACACCAAAAGGTTAAAAGCACATTGAAGAGCATACTGGAGAAATCTGAGAGGGAATTATCAGACATGAAAAATAGATTTCAAAAAATAAAAAAGGAACATGTAAAAGTAAAAAAATGAGAAAAATGCTCAAAAGGAATCTAGAAAACAGTCAGTTTGAAATGAAATCCATGACCCACTAGCCTGGGTGAGAATGAGGCAAAATTGGAGACCACATGTCTGAGGCTGAAAGATGCACTGGATGCCAATGCTGCCATCCTTGCTGAATGCAAGCCAGCCCAGGAGGAGAACCTGATGCTATATGTGGAAATCAAGGCCTATTAAAAGGATTTGGACATGATACAAGAATGTATTAGGCTGAAGTACAGACTGATTACAATCTTTGAAGTGTGTGAGCAGAAATTTAAAGCAACAGAAAAAGAACTGATAGTGTAGTTAGTGAAGCAGACACAGAAGTGTCATGTTCTAGAATAGGAGGCCAAAAAAGTAAATAGAAAAATATCAGGCTCAAGAAAGAGATTGTTCTCTTCAGAAAGAGATAAAGGACCAACATACTCGGATAGGGAATGACTGCAAATGGGAAAAAGTATTAGGCAGAAAAACAGAAGAGTCAAACAGTTGAATGATCTGTCACAAAAATACACAGAAGTGAAAAAAAAAGAAAAAGATGCTACTAGAGGAAAAAGACCAAGAGAGCAACAAGGTCCTCACCAAAAATGTAAGGAGAAGCATTGTGGAGCAATGGAACAAGTGGAGCAAGGAAACAAATCCACTCAACAACACCATTGAGAACTTTAAGGAGGAGCTGCATAGCAAGCAAAGGTGCTGTGAGAAGGAACAGCAGTTGGACGGTAAAGGAATTCTGCTGTGACCCTTGCAGAACACTTTTAGGTTAAGGAAGACTTTGAGAAGGAGATTGGGATCATGAAAGCAAGGAGCAGGATAAAATGGAAGAAGTCTCCAAGCTGCAGACTGAGGTTCAGAGTACTAACCAGAAGTTAACGAAACTAGAGACCCCAAGGATATGGCAACAAGTGAGCTGGTCAGGTAGCTCAGGAGACCACTCTAAAATCAGTGGGGTCACTAGAGATATTAGTGATTAAGATTAAAGGAAGAAGTCAAAACACTGGTAACAAGCTTGCCACTTGTGGTGACTCAACTTGTGAAAAATGGTTACATGCCTTTTGTCTGTTTATATCTAATTATTGGGCACCCTGATAAGTTGTCCCGTGTCACTTCCTAAAACTGTCTTCAAAACCAATAGGCCCTCAGCCTAACAATCTTATGTGATGTATATAGAAAGTTGTGAACTGGTAAATGCCAAAGAGCTTGAAGATATAGTGAAGGCTTATGTGAGGAACCTCACCTGATGAATTTTGGAAAGCAGACTTCACAGAGAGAAAGTCTGGAATGTATGGTTTTAGGTATCTGTTATTGATAGTGGACACTTTTCCAAGCTGGACTGAGGCATTCCTGACAAAAACTGAAACGAGTCAGGTAAAAGCCAAAAATTTATTCCATGAACCTATTTCCTCAATTTGACTTACTGACAGCAGTGGGGTCCTACAATGAGCAGGACTTTACAGCCCAGGTTGTTGAATTAGCTAAGGCCCTAGGGATAAATTGGAAATTACATTGTATTATTGACCTCAGAGTTCATGACTGGTAGAAATTTAAGGAAACTTTATATTAATTACAGAGACTAGCCATGACTGGGTACATAGGCTGACCGTTGGCTCTCTTTGAGCAGGAATCACCCCATATTTAAAGAATTCACTCCCTTTCAAATAATTTATGGTAGATCACAGCCTTTGGCTCCTAAATTTCGGAAAGCTATAGTAACATAAATGTCTAACCACAATCTTGTATAGTCCCTGCAGGTTTTGCAAGAAGTTCATTTATGTCCTTCTACTTTGGTAGCTAAGGCTTATCCTGAGTAAAACTCCACCAACCATTTCTTGCCTGGACAGCTGGTGTGGGTTAAAAGCTATTGTGCTCCTGAATTGGAGCCCATGCGTCAAGGACCTTAATTGATTGTGGTAACTAAACCACTGCCTATTAAATATGCATGGAAACAGCATATTTCACTATCAAGTGAAACAGACAGCGGACCAATATCCAGAGAAGACTACAAGATGGACAGTTCAAGACACTCAGGATCTGTTAAGGATAACACTTACTAAGTGGTAATTATTCTTAGCTAGTGTGTTTCTATGGATTCTTCCATGTTATCTGTTAAATTTGCATTTCAAGTCAGTTCAATGCAGGGAGAGAAGGGACGCTTAGGTTTTGGTCTAGAATTATTCAAGGATTTGATTGGACATGAAAACCAGTGGAGATTGTAAAAACCAGTGGGGACCTACTAATTGATGGGACCTGAGAATCAGCATAGTCCCTTTGCAAACACATCTAAACGACATAATATCATAATGCTATGATGCTATTGTAATTTGGTGAAGTTACAATTAGCAGATGGTGTCATAAAAAAACTATGATGACACATTAGAGATGATGGAACAAAGTGTTTTTGATGTTAAAACCGAATATGTGATCTCATTTGACATTAGCTCAAAATAAGGATATGAGTACACACAGAGACTGTGATGACAGAAAGGCCATGTCTTTTTACAAGGTGCTATGAGTTCATGAGTTTTGGAATGTCACAATGTGATCTTGATGTCAGAACAGCAATATAATATCACAACTGGTTTGTCATGTTACAATGGTGATGAGGTGACAATGGGTGTGTGATGTCACAATGAGTTTGTAATATGGCAATCGCATTGCAATTGCTACTAGTTCAAAATGAAAATATGAGGTCACAGGAATTTAAAGTCCCAAAGACCATGAATTTTGTAAAATGTTACCAGGTCAAAATATGTTTGTGAAAACACAATGGTATAGTGAAATCATAGTTTAAATATGATGTTACATCATGTCATAAGAATATTTTGATTTCACAATGAGTTGGTGATGACACACTGGTGATCAGGATACAGTAGGTATGTGATGTCACAATGGATTGGTGGTGTCAAAATCACATGACAGATCTCAATTTTCATTACCTCACAATGAGGATATGAGTTCTCAATGTGATGTTGATGTCTCAAAAGGCATATTTTGTCATAAATATGATACAGTTTTAACAGATTTGTGCTGTCAAAATATGACACCAAGGTCAGGTGTCTGTAAGAGTATGTCACAGTGATCCTTATGTAACAGTGGATTTCTGATATCACATATCATTCCTGACATATTATGAGGTGGAAAACAGACTATGAGCTCACAAAGAGCCTAAGATATCACATTGGCAGTATTCATTGTCTTTGGGACTTCAAGCTCCTTCTGTGAATTCATATCATCATTGTAAACTAGTAGCTATTGAAAATGGACATGAGGTTGTGATATTAAAAACTTGCTATAAAGTCAAAAAAAAAAAAAAAAAAAAAAAAAACAAAAAAAAAAAAAAAAAAAAAAAAAAAAAAAAAAAAAACAAAAAAAAAAAAAAAAAAAAAAAAAAAAAAAAAAAAAAAAAAAAAAAAAAAAAAAAAAAAACAAAAAAACATTGTGGCATCACATTTACGCATTGACCTGATATCCTCATTGTGAACTAATGACAGTTGAGTTCAGACATGCCATTGTAACAATACAAAACATTTTTTACATCATTACCAGTGGGACTTCACATTGTCCTTTTCACACCATCTTGTTGGCTATATCCTTTTCCCTGCAGAAACATTGCAATTTCATGCAATCCCATTTGTCCATTCTTAGATTTGTTTGTTTCTAGGACCTCATTAAGAAAATTTCAGCTTGTGCCAAGGAGCCTAGAGTTTCTCCTATTCCTTCCTGTAATGTCATGCAATCCAATTTGTCCAAACTATCTTTGATTTGTTGCATTTGTGGATCTTTATTAAGAAAATTTTGGCCTGTGCCTACGAGCCCTAGATTTTTAATCCTATTCCTTCATGTAATATTTGCAAGGTGTCTGCTTTGACTTTGAGGTCTTTGATCCATTTACAGTTGAGTCTGGTGCAAGGTGATATATATGGATCAACCTTCATTTTTCTGCGTAGTTTACCAATATTGCAAGCACTGTTTACTGAAGAGGATGCTTTCTTCCATCCTATATTTTTTGCTCTGTTATTGAGAATTAGGTGTTTCTAGGACTGTGGGTTCATTTGTGGACCTGCAGGACCTGATACTCAGGCCTGTTTTTGTGCCTAGTACCAAGTTGTATTAATTACTATGGCTTTGTAGTAGAGTGTGAAGGTTTGTTTTGATATTATTCCAGTAATTTTCTCTCTGCTAAGAATTATTTTTTGCTATTTGGGGTCTTTTTTTCATATAAGGTTTTGGGTTGCTTCTTCTATTTCATTTGAGAATGAGGTTGGAATATTGATGGGTATTGCATTGAAATTGTAGATAGACATTGGCATTATTGCCATTTTCATGATGTTAATCCAACCAAGACAGGATCATGGTAGATATTTCCAAATACCCAGATCTGCTTTAATTTCCTTTTTCAGGTTTCAAAAGTTTTTATCATAGAGGTCTTTCACTTCTTTAAGTTATTTTAGTTTTTTAGTTTTGTGTGGCTATTATAAAAGCAGTTGCTTTCCTATTTCAGCCTTGTCTTTCTTTGTATTGACATACAGAAAAGCCATTCATTTTTGAGGTTTAATTTTATATCCTCTTCCTTTGCCAAAGTTATGAATCAGCTCCAGTAACTTGAGTGTGGAGTCCATGGAATTCTCTGTATTCCAGATCATGTCATCTGCAAAGAGAGGTGAGTTTTACTACATCTTTCCTTTGGGATCTCCTTTTCTTTTCTTATTTTTTTGGGGTCCGGTCGTGGGGACTGAACTCTGGTCCTGGGCGCTGTCCCTCAGCTCTTCAGCTCAAGGCTAGCACTCTACCACTTGAGCCACAGCGCCACTTCCAGCTTTTTTCTTCTTGATTATGTGGTGCTGAGGAATTGAACTCAGGGCCTCATGCATGCAAGGCAAGCGCTTTACCACTGAGCCACCTTCCCAGCCCCTCCTTTTCTTTTCATCTTGTCTTATTGCTCTAGTGAGGCACTCTAATTCTAAATTGAAGAGAAGTGGAGAGAGTGGACATTGTCTCATTCCTCAATTTAGAAGAAATGGCTTTAGCTTTGCACCATTAAGTATAATGCTGGATCTAGGTTTGGCCTACACATCCTTTATTATATTGAGGAATGTTTCATGGATTCCTTGATTTTTGAGAGCTTTAATAATAAAAGGAGGTTGTATGTAGGTAAATGCTTTACTTCATGTGGTTCTTATCCTGGCTATTGTTGACATGGTTAATTGTATGGATTGACTTGCAAATATTGAACCAGCTTAGCGTCCCTGAAATGAATCCAGTTTGATCACGGTTTATGATTTTTTTTTTTTTTTTTTTGCTGTTTTTGAATTCGATTGGTCCAATTTTTTTTGAGAAATTTTGCATCGATGTTTATCAAAGAAAAAGGTCTCTTTCTTTGATGAGTTCCTCCTTGGTTTTGGAATAAGGGTTATTACAGCTTCAAAGAAATTCTTAGGTAGTGAACTTTCACTATCAATTTCATTGAAGATTTGGAAAAGTATTGGGGTGAATTCTGCTTTGAATGCCTTGGGTAGTCCACATGTAAATCCATCTGGTTTTGGACTTTTCTTGTGTTGGAGGTCTCTTATTGCTCTTTTATTTTGATGCTTGATATGATTCCGTTAGTTGCTTTAAATCATCTTGGTTTAGTTTGGGCATTACAAAATTTGCTAAAAAATCAACCATTTCCTTCTGATTCTCGAACTTATTAGCATAAAGGTTTGGAAGTATTTCTTTAGAATGTTCTGAATCTTGTTTTGTTGTTGTTGTTGTTGTTTTCCTGTGGTGATGTTTCCATTGTCATCTGAGTTTGTTTATTTGGGTGTGTTCTCTTTTTCTGTTATAAGATTTGCTAAGACTCAATTTTGTAATTTTTTTCCCTAGAACCAACTGTGTTTTGATGATTTTTTATATGTTTATTTTGGTACCTGATTCATTTAATTCTGATTTAATTTTGATTAATTTTACTGTATACTGGATTGGGGTTTAGTGTGGAGGGCTGCGGGAGCCACGCCCAAAGACGGTGCAGCCGTAAGGCGCGGCCGAAAAAGCAACATTGTAGCTCCTTGGTTCATGGCACGGCTGCGACCAAAGATGGCGCTGGCTCCACCTTCCGCTGGCTCCACCTTCCGTCTTCCCTGTGATGAGTGCTCTCTGTAAAAACAACTCCTTATATGGCTATGACTTGCTCCTAGTTTGCTTCCGCGTTTGCAGCCCTATGGGTATATGCCACGTGGTGCTTCAGGATTGGCCATCCAGGAGGCTTATAACTGGAGCTCGTGGGCGGGGGGGGGGGGGGGGGGGGGGGGGAGGGGGGGGGGTGGGGAGGGGGAGGGGGGAGGAAGGAGAAGGAGAAGCAGGAAGAAGCCAGAGGGAGAGAAGCTTGTAGACAAGGTTCCTGAATAAACTGCATTGAGAAGAATCCCGGGTCACGTCTTCCTTGCTGGTCGAGGTGGTCGCGACAGTTTAGATTGTTGCACTTTTTCAAGAAGGTTAGGTATCTCATTAAATTTTGGTTTCAGATATCTCCAATTTGTTGTAATTGGAACTCAGAGCTATAACCTGCCTTTGCTGTGTCCCAGAGGAGCTAGTAATTTGTATGTTCATTTTTGTTAAATATCAAGTACATCTGAGGTTCCTTCCTAATGAATTCCAAGACACACTAGTGGTTCAATTGTGTGTTGTTCTGCCTCCATGTGATACATGATTTCTTTTTTTTTTATTTTTTTGGGTCCTATTGTGGGGTCTGAACTCTTGGCCTGGGCGCTGTCCCTTAGCCCTTCAGTTCAAGGCTAGCACTCTACCATTTGAGCGACAGTGTCACTTCCGTATTTTTTTTCTGCTTACGTGGTGCTGAGGAATTGAACCCAGGGCCTCATTCATGCAAGGCAAGCGCTCTACCACTGAGCCACCTTCTCAGCCCTCTGATACAGGATTTCTTTGGTGGCTTTTGGCCTTGAATTCCACTTTTATTATGCAGGGGATAATTTCAATATTTCTGAACTTGCACATGTGGTTTATTTTGGAGAATGTTCCACGTGCTGCTGAGAAGAGTGAATTCTGCTCCTTGTGGGTGAAATATTCAGTAGATGTCAGGACTACATGATCTATTTAGTTGTTTAGGTGTGAGATTTCTTGAGTTTTTCCTAGGTTGATTTATCTAGCAAAGATAATGTTGTGTTAAAGTCTGCAACATTTAATATCTTTGTACTTATGTTATATTTTATGGACTGTAATGTTTCTAGAATAAATATGTGTGCTCCGTTTTTGGTGAATAGATATTTAAACTTGTAATATCCTCCTGAATTAGAGATCTATTAATTAGTATGTAATGATGTTCTTTATCTCTTCTCATTAACTTTAATTTAAAGTCTACTTTATCTGATATTACAATTGCAACTTGCACCCGTTTATGGGGACTGTTTGCTGGGTAGAAATTATTCCAAATTTTCAGGATGTATTTGGTTTTGGGGGGCAAGATCTGTCTCTTGAATGAAAAAGATAGAAGGATCTTCTTGCTTTCATTGTTTCTGGTGAGTATGATGAAGTTTTTCTGATAGGTTTCCTTTTATAAGTGATTGACTTTTTCTTCAGACAGCTTTAAGGATCCTTTCCTTTCTTTCCATTGAACTTTTTGGATTACAATGTAATGGTGGGATGCCCTGTTCTGCTCTGATCTCTTTGGAGTGATAATGGCTTCTTGTATCTCAATCAGTCTATCTTTTTGCATGTTTGGGAAGTTCTCTGCTAGGATCCTGTTAAATTTCCCACACCTTTCACATCTGTCTCTAGTCCCTCTTCTATAACCCTCAGCTTTAAATTAGGCTTTCTGGTGGTGTCTTATAAATGTTGAATAGATCTATTTTATTTCTTCAATTAGTCTTGAATACTTGTCTGTTCTTTCTTTCATGTCTTGACTGTGTTTAACTACAGAGATTGGATCTTCTTCATGGGCTAACCTACTGTCAATGCTTTCAACTTTTTTTTTCTTTCCTTTCATTCTAATTGGTCAGATTTATGGTGTCAAATTTCTCGTTGAAGCTTTGTTTTAGGTATTCTATAGACTTCTTTAACTCCTCAATTTCTTTTCATAGTTAATGCTCAAATCCCTTAGTTGACTGGTTATAGTTTTTTTGGACTGCCTTTCCTTCAGTTGGCTTCAATCAGCATTCCATTTGTGGCCTCCATATATTCCTGCAGCTTCCTGTTTGTGTGTTCCATGATTATATCTATTAATTTTTTTTTACCTCTCACTCAGGCAATTCCTTTCTTAATCTATCATTGGCCTTCTAATGTTCATGAAATTCTTGAATTAATTTTTGGTTAGTCTCATCATGCTGATGCATATCCCTATCATACTTATACCGAGTTCTTTGCAGGCTTTCAATCTTCACTCAGCAAGTTTACCAGTAATATTTCTAGAGAATTTGGGAACTCTCCTCTGGATTATTCATTAACTACTCTTTTGCCTAATTACCATGTTTGGGAGTTGCCATTTTACTTGTGTTTCTCTGGCTTGTTCTGCCCATTCAGTCCTAGAGCACTATTTTAAGTCAGGCATAATACAGAGCCCTCTAGTTGTACAGATTGATGCAATCAAAACGAAAAGAGACATAATCTAATTCAACAGATACAACCTAGTTCAACATAAACCAACTAGGGATCCATGGACTAAGAAAATAAAAGCTAAGTCATCAGACAAGAAACTAATAGGTTTAGGGAGAATTGTGAGCAGAAAATATTAGAGGAATGTGGGGAAGGAAATGGAGAGAAGGAATATCTATATAATTGATGCTCTCCTCTATCTAGTTGCTAGATGTCAGAAGTAGACAGCAACATTTCTGCCAACTTCAGTACAGATTAGAATGCAGGAGTTATAAAGTATTCATTTTAGCCAGGTCACCAATATTTAATTTCATGCCCCAAACTCTTCCACTTGCCTTTTGCTCTCTAGTAGTTGTTTTTTTTTTTTTTTTTTTTTTTTTTTTTGGCCCGTCCTTCCCTGCTGCACTCAGACTTCATTGAAGGACTACCACCAAGGGACAGCTGCTGCCTACTCCCGGAGGGGACCACATTTCAGCATTTTACCCCTGATGTCAATGTTTCTAGCCAGCAGGTACTAGCCAGAGAGAATCTGCACCCTTTCTATAATTCTCAAAGGCTGGAATGTAAGGTCTGCCCAAGGCCATGCAGTCCACTGTGCAGACACTTCCTTACCTCTTGGATAAATGTCTGTCCATTTTCTGTTACATAGGTAACTGGAACACCTGGAAGTACTCCAACTTGCCCTCTTTTTAGGTCACATCCTGGGTCGCCCCAGCTCATGCCTCCCATCTGACCATAAGAGTGTCACTGTCCCTGAGGTTATATCCAACTCCAGTGTAGCCATAACCTTTTGCTACCTGGCACCCTCTCTTCCTTTACCTGGCCGAGATAACTCCATGTCCAATAGTAGGACTCCTTTTGCTGCCATGGCTCTCCACCATGCAGGGTGCGGGCAACAGTTTGGTATTTTCCCTGATTAGCACATTTTCTTCATCATGTACCTAAAGAAACCTACCAACAGAGTATACCTTAAAATCACAAATCCATTGTGTTCTCATCACCCCTGTCATATCAAAAACCCATTGTGACACCACATTCCCATTGTTACATCATGATCATATTGGACATGCCTTTGTTATACCTTTGTGTACTCATATCCTCATTATGAACTAAGGAAAATTGGGATCAGACATACCATTGTAACATCACAAACCCTTTCTGATGTAATCACCAGTATGACAGCACATTGTCATTGTGATACCCTCAGCTCATAAAGACATCACCAAACTACAATGACATAATATAATTACATCACATTATCATTGTGATGTTATAGACACATTGTGAATGCCTACTCTGTGATGTAATTCTACTTCACATGTGTCATGTGAGTAGATACCATAATCCCATTGTGGCCTCATAACCATTATGACATCACAATCACTTTGTGACACCACATTGCCATTGAGAAATCACTGTCCAATTGTAATCATGGCCTCTGGGACATAAAGCTCCTTCTGTCAACTCCTATCCAAATTTTGTACTAGTAACACTTGAAATGGGACATGTGATTCCTATATTTCTAACTTGTCATAATATAGCTAACCTATTTTGACCTCATAACCACTGTGACATCTCATACACATGAAATCACATTGCCGTTGTTACATCACATTCACATTCTAATACTCCAAATATAGCATGATCTCTGAGCACCTTTGAAAATGAATATGGCCTTTGTGACATCACTATCCCTTTGGGAACTAGTGTCAATTTTTATCAGACATACAATTTTAACATCACAAGGCCTTTGCAACATTATTACCAGTGTGGCATCACACTCATTTTGACACAATCAGCTCATTGTGATATAACAAAATTAAAATGACATCATAGAATTATGACAGCATATTGTCATCTTGCTATCATAGGAACATTATGAATGCCTACTGTGTGAGTTCATTCTATTGCAAATGTGGCATGTTGGTTGATATATGAAAACTATGATATCCTCATAATGATAATGATATCATATTTCAAAAGTGACATCACTCAAACAATGTGACATCACAAACCTGTCCTGTCCTCTTAAATTTTGTGACTTGCTGTAATTTTGATACCTTAAGTCTCTGTGAGATCATAATCTGTTTTGGAACTCATAATATTTCTGGTATGATATGTGACACTGAAATCAACTGTGACTGTCAAGGAGAAAAGATCAATCACTTCAAAAAGGAAATGAATTAGAATCACCTCAGATTTTTCAGGAGAGACAACGCAAGAAGAATCTGGAATGATGTATGCCATGCCCTAAAGACAAACAACTATCAACCAAGAATACTGTACCCAGCTATATTCTTCTTTATAACTAAAGGTCAAAGAAAAACCTTCCATAGCAAAGAAAAACTGAAACACTACTATCTCCATCAAACCAGACCTATAAAAGATACTTAAAGATGTCCTATACAGAGAAAAGCAACAAGACCAGAATAAAGGCCAAGAAACAGCACACAAATGGAGAATCCAAGAAACATGGGAAGAACCCAGTTGACACAGCCCCCAGCCACCAAAAACCTTTCAGTCCTAACTCTCAACATTAAGGAACTTAACTCTCCAATTAAGTGACATAGACTGTCTAGTTGGATTAAAAACCAAGGTCCTTCTGTTTGCTGCCTTCATGAGACACACATTTCCCATAAAACAAACACATTTTAAAAGTGAAAGGCTGGAATAAAATCTACCAAGTATAGGACCCCACGCACAAAAAAAGAGGTGTGAGTTGCAATGTTAATATCAGATAAATAGACTTCAAATTAAAATTAGTGAGAAGAGATAAAGAAGGTCGCTACATACCAATTAAGGGATCTCTCCTTCAGGAAGATATTAAAATTATAAATGCCTATTCGCCAAACAATGGAGCACCAAATTTATCCACGAAACTCTGCTTTCCCTCAAATCTCACTTAGATCCAAACACATTAATTGTTGGGCATTTTAATAAACCACTATCCCTACTAGATAGATCAATTCCACAAAAACTCAACAGAAAAACCCTAGATCTACTACATAGATCAAATAGATTTAACATACATCTATCGAAATTTCACCCAGAAGCATCAGAGTACATGTTTTTCTCAGCAGCACACAGAACATTTTCCAAAATAGACCTCAATTTATGTCACAAAGCAAACATCCAAATTCAGAAACATTGAATTTATACCTTGCATTCTCTCAGACCCCAAGGGAATAAAATTAGAATTCAACACCAAAAGCCACCAAAGAAAGTCCTGTAACACATGGAGGGTGAACAACAACACACTATTGAGTCACCAGTGGGTCATGGAGGAGATTAGAAATGAAATTCAAATGTTCATGATATTCACCAAAAAAAACACACAATTTACCATCTCCTCTGGGACACAGAAAAGGCAGTACCCAGAGGTAAGTTTATAGCTCCGAGTTCCTACATCAACAACTTGGAGAGATCTGAACACAACAATTTAGTGAGATATCTGAACCTCTTGGAAAAAGAGCAACAAGATAAACCCCAGTCCAGTAGACAGAAAGAAATAATGAAAATTAAATCAGAATTAAATGAATTAGAATCCAAAAAAACACAGAAAGAATCAACAAAACAAGGCTTGGTTCTTCATTCGCATTGTGACTTCCGAATCCTTTTGTGACATCACATTGCCAATGTGATATACCTAACCCACTGTGACATCACAATCACTCTTTTCTCGTAACTATTATGCCATGCTGCTATTGTGATATCTTGGGCCATTTGTGAACTCATAATCTCCTTTAAACCTCATACTGTTTAAGGTATGACATGTGATATCAGAAATCCACTGGAATTTCATAAACATTGTGACATCAAACTGCCAGAGGTCATGATCCACATGTCTGATTGGGACATTACAATGCTGTAGGGACTTCATCACATTTTGACAACAATTTTGGAGACATCACAGTCCCATTTTGAAATCATATTCTCATTGTGAACTACAGACAATTGAGAGCAGATGTGCCGTTGTAATATCACAAAACCTTTGTGATATCATCACCAGTATAATATCTCATTGTGTTTATGACACCATGAGCTCATTGTGACGTCAGCAAACTACATTGGCATTATAGCACCTTGACATTACATCATCATTGTGACATCATAGGCACATTTTGAATGCCTACTCTGTGATTCATCTTAATTCAAATGTGGCATGTGGGTTGATATCAGAAACCTATTGTCACCTCATAACCATTGTGATATCACATTTCCATTGTGATAAAAGTAAAACAATGTGACATCACAAGCCTGACATTTACTAACTGTGTGACATGTTGATATTTTGAAATAGGCCTTTTGTGAGCTGATAATCTTTCATTCTCTTCATATTGCAGATATAACATGTGATATTAGAAATCCACATTAACTTCTTTATCATAGTGACATCACACTGCCAGACATCTTGACCATTTTGTCACAATCTGATATCAAAAACCTGTTAGGGACTTCATGACATTTGTGACAACACATGCTTTGGGAGACATAGTGTCAATGACTGAGGTATTGGGATCCCTGGGTATGGTTCGTGAAATCACCAGGACACAGAGTATGCTGAGTGCAAACAGCAATTGCCACTGCATGCTGTGCTTTATTCCTTGTGGGTATTTAAAGACAAGCAAGCATTATCTTTGCCATGATTTAGTCAGGAGACATTCACACAAAAAAATTTCAACAGATACAATTTTGCTTAAACTATGAGACAATATCTTTGTATATTTTTATCTAAACTATTTTAGAGCAAGCTCAAACCACTTCCTCATACTCAGGAAAATGCTTAACTAGCTGTTCATCTATGTGACTAACTGTTCGTCTATGCTTAAGTAAGCAGAAGAGCTACTTTCTCAGCTCCCAGAAGTCTGTAACAAGTGCTTTGAGATAGGGAGAGGGAACATGTTCCCTCTCTAGCCCCGCATGCCAAGAGCTTCCTACATGCACAAACACAATCCTCAAATAATCCTGAGGCTGGAGTCTGCATTATTCTGCCCCTCCAACACAGACACTGAGTCTTCACAATTTCCTTCTTTTTTCTTTTGTTTTAAAAGTAAAACTTTCCACAGGGTTATCATAGAAGCTTGTATTGGTTTCATAAAAATCAAACATAACAGTACAAGTATAAACAAAACAATAGCAATCATAATTCCCATACCACTAGCAGCATGTGAAATGCTTTGTAGTAATTCTTTTGGTTCCAACCCTTCCAACTGTTTAATAAATGCATCAGCAATATTAGAAACATCATCATTTGTAAATTGTTTAAGAAAATATCATGTACATTACATTGTAACTGAGCAATCAACTGAGCCGCAGTAGAATTTCCAAATAAATACTGCTGTATTACATTCCAATCACATATAGATTCATTATATTTTACATTAGTAATGCAAAAGGTAGTAGAATTCCAATCACATTTCAATAATAACTGTTTTTCCACAACCAATAACTTTTTTCCTAACCATCCAACCATCTGTTTAAGAACATTAATCTGTGTTTGTAACTGAGCATCAATTTCTACCAGTGAAACCGACAATTCATGTCAATCCCAGTGCCAATCTTCCACAGTGTGTAGTTTTTAAGGAAGTATGTAGGGCAATTCCAGACACTGCAGCAACAGTGGTAATAGCAATTAAGCTTAAAATCACAGCTACAGTGGCTCCAATCATACGCTTTGTACGTTTTAGCAGTTAGTTAAAAAGTTGATTAACAACACTATCCAGGGGATTTGGGGACCATTCTCTTCCTAATTTAACAGGCAACCAAATGTGAGTTCTTTGTTGAAAAGTCATAATACTATCACTGCCTTAAGATCGAGAGGAATTAACGCAAGAATACAGGCGACAATTAAAACAAGAAAGAGTAGGAGAAACTGTAAAATTTCCTACTAAAAATACATAAGCCAGAGGTACACAAGCAGTTACATCATAAGATTTGTACAAAGTAAAATTATAAGTGGACGCAGTGATCGCCGTTCCCAAAAACGATCCATTTGATAGCATCACGGGTTTCAGCACTGCTGCGACCTTCCCCAAATGAGTCTAAATAGCAGTGGGTGGAGCCATGAAAGCCCATTGAGCATCTGCAATGCCTCCATCTCCCCAGGCCATCAATCCAGCTCTGGTAAGCGATCCATTAATGGCATCAGGCATCCGAGTAACATTAGATAAATCATATCTAGTAATATTCCATTCTGAACATGTATTAATAAACTGTCCAAAAGGTCCCCAATTAATTAAATTATACAACATTTCTCCAAATGTTCATCTACACTCTTGCCACACAAAAGCCTGATATTTTAAATCAATATAAGTGAAATCAGGGCACATAGGTAAGGATAACTCTCTATCCAAGGTGATGCTTTCCCAGCTACTATTAGTGGGCCAACTAGGCAATCACTGCAGCTGTGTTCTAGAATTGGAAGTGCCTTTAGCAGGGAAGACCCAGTGTTGCCAATTCATAACTAAACACAGAGGAGGTCCCAGAAAAACTGGCAAGGAATGAGTATAGTAAGTAAAATTTCAAAAGCTACCATCATCCTTATTGTTAATTGTCAAATTATTCCAAGGAGGAGATGAAACAGCAGGGAAGGTATTGAGAGTTATATGCATGTCTCCCCATACAACGGGTTCCAATAAAGGAGTTTTAGGAACAAAGGCCCAATAACTTACATTGGCATGGGCAGAGTTTACAGAAAGAAGGGTGCACATGGCCAGGAATAAGTTCTCGGCTGTGACAGGTATACTAGTGCGTTGTAACATCTTTTGTCCTTCTCCAGTCAACTTTTTAACCTGTCTCCAGTTGGGCAGCGGGGCAGCCCACTGACACTGATGGTGACGTCGTCCCAAAGCTTAGTGAGACATGGCCTGCACGGGGGATTTCTTCTTCCTCAGTAGGTGGCCAATTCCTTATAGGATACGGGGCTGTCATCACTAGGCCGTGTCTGTATTCATCGGGCATGAAACCAGTATTGTCTGCCATCCTGTGTAAACACAAAACCATATCCTCGCCCCTTATGCAATAATGTTCCTGTTTGTCATTCAGCATCCAATGTAATCTTAATCCATACGGGACCATTTAAATAAGGTGTTCCTAATATTTGTTCAAAATGGCCCTCAGCTGTAGTTAAAATATCTCCTTGTGACAACTTTAAAAAGTTAAGAACATAATGAGCCTGATGTAAAATTATTTCAGGATTTTGCATGGAAAACCACAAAATATCCATACATTTGTCCAAACTTTTCCTCCTTCTTAATTTTTTTAAAAATTTGTTGTTTTACTGTGCATGAACTCGTTCATTAACGGCTTGTCCTTGGGGGTTATATTCTATTTCTGTAATATGTACCACTTCATAAAGTTCACAAAATCTTTCAAATTTGATACGTATATAGGCTGGTCCATTATCAGTCTTTATTTTGGCAGATACTCCCTTGATGGCAAAAGCTTCCAATAAGTGTTGTATTACATGGCTAACAGTTTCTCCCATAAGGGCAGAAGCCCAAACAAATTTGGAATAAGTATCTATTGTAACATGTACAAAGGAAAAATGGTCAAAGGCTTGTACCTGGGTAATATCTATTTGCCAAAGTTCATTAGGTTGTAATCCTGGAGGATTTACTCCAGGAGTTAAAACTCTCAGATGCATTGGTCTGCAAATAGGACATTTTTAAATAATTGGTTTAGCTTGAGAATAATGCATATGTAAAAGGTCAGCATTTGTATATAAATGAGTGTGATCCTGTTCAGCAGAAGCAAAACTAATTTATCCACCTGATCATTGCCATACACAAGGTACCCAGGAAATGAAGAGTGAGCCCTAATGTGTTTTACAAACATTTTGGCATTACATTGTTGTAGTAATGCTTGTAATTGTTCATTTAATTTGTTTAACTGGGGTTTAGATGAATATGTAATAGCAGTGACTCTCTTAGTCACAACTCCTACAGCATAGGCAGAATCAGTATCAATATTAATATCTCCCACAAAACCTTGCAACACCTTAATAATAACAAAATGTTCATCTGTTAAACTTATGTTAAAGTAGTACTTTGCACCGAATATGTATTTGTCGTCAAATAAGCACTCTTTGTTTTGAAGGCATCTGTAAAAACGGTAAGAGCAGTGGGAATAGAGTCCTTGGTAATTATATCATTAATGACAAATTGTTGTTTACCCAATGAATCCCACAGTTTACCTTTGGGAAAATTGCACAGTAAAATTTACTAATGCTATTTGTAGCATTTCAGACATGTTTAACAGGAAAAATGATTTCAAACAAATCATACCCCAATAGAGTATATACCCGTTGCCTGGCCTGTTGAATAATAATTGCCAACTGTTGTTCATAAGCTATAATATTTTTGTAAATCTATGCAACGTATAAATACACTCTAATGACAGCTCATTTTGTCCTATAATTCCTGTTGGGTATATCCAAAATATATAAACTTTATGGATTGATCCAGGGTTACTCGATGTATAAACATTTCTGTCATGCTCTGTTCTACATATTGTAATTTTCTTTCAGCCTCCTTGAAGTTCTTTTGCTATGTAAATCAGGCTCCCCTTGTAACAATGAAAACAAATTATGTAATTGATAAGTAGGGATTCCTAGGGCCGGTTGCATCCAAATAATAACTCCTCCTAAATATTGAAAATCATTTAACATATGTAATTGATCATATCATAAATATATTTTTTGAAGTGCCACTTTGTCTAGAAACAACATATCCTAAATATTTTACTACTGTATCTTTTTGTATTTTTTCAGGTGCTATTATTAACCCAAAATCTTTAAATATACAGGGTAAGCACTGTAACACCATTTCTAATTCTGCCATATTTGGTCCTGCAAATAAAATGTCATCAATATAATGAGAAATACAAATGTGAGGCCATTTTTGTCTAACAGGTTTTAAGGCGTTATCAACATATATCTGACACATGGTTGGAGAGTTCCCCATTCCTTGGTGCAACACCTTCCATTAGAGGCGCTGACAAAGGCCTTGATAACTTATTTTTGGTAAAGAAAAGGCAAATCTTTTACAATCTTTTACATGTACAGGAATGGTGAAAAAAAAAAACAATCTTGTAAATCTATTACTATTTTTGGCCAATTTTTAGGAAGCATGACAGGCAATGGTATACCATGTTGTAAAGCCCCCATAGGGTACATGGATGCATTAACTCCTTGTAAATCAGACAGCAATCTCCATTTCCTTTACTTATTTTTAATAACAAATGTTGGAGAATTCCATGGTGACATAGACGGCTCAATATGTCCTTTGTTTAACTGTTCTTCAACTAATTGTTGAGCTGCATCTAATTTCTCTTTTGATAAAGGCCATGGTTCAATACAAAGAGGTTCGTCAGATTTCCATAATATGTTTATGGGCTCCATCTAAAAATGTTAAAATGAATATGAGCTCCTCATTGTTCCTGTACATCTCTACCAATTATGTTAACTCTAATTTCCATAATATAAGGTTTAAGGACAGCGGTCTGTCCATCTTCTGAGGTTATAGTAACATACAACACCACTTGTCCTATAGAATTTATGGGAGTATTGCTAACTCCTTTAATATTACACGGGATTATTTCATATAATAAATGATAGGTCATTCATGAGTGTTGATAATAGTAACATCTGAGCCGTTATCTATTAGTCCTGTTAATATCTTTCCCTGAATATTAATTTTAATCTTAGGCTGTATTTTAGTAATAGGAATAGTCCAAAACACCTTTTGTTGGTTAGTATTTCCAAATCCCCCAAAACAGGCTGTAAATGACTTTCCAATAGATATATATGGTAATAACAAAATTTGAGCAATTCGATCACACTTTATGAAGGAAATATCTGCAGCAGCTGACATTAAGATTTTTATTTCTTCAATTTAGTCAGCATCAATCATTCGTAAATGTACTAAAACTCCTGCATTAAGAGTGGATCTACCAGTCAATATGCCAAATGTTCCTTCAGGTAAAGACCCATAAATTCTGGTAGGAATTTTTTGTGGCCTATCACCAACTTTCAAAGTAAAATCTAAGATTGGCATGTCCACTGCAGCGCTGTGGGCTGTGGCAGGGACAAGGGAGAAAATGATTGGCTGTCTTCGGTTATTAATCCTGGGCCCCTGGGCTAGCCCGATGGAGACTTTCCCTGCATAGGGTAAGCATTTTTTATAGAAATTCCAGTATTATGTAATTTTGATTACAATCTCTTGCCCAGTGCTGTCCTTTTTTAGTGAAATTACTGGTTTCTCTTGTTAACATCAGTAGCCTTTTTACAATTCTCCTTTATATGTCCCATTTGACCACATCCAAACATTTTAGAGGCTTTGGTTTTAAAGCATGCCAGGTAGTGGCCATAGGTTCAGCAAAGAACTGCATACGTCGGGATTTGGATGTAATATCTTTACACATCCTTAAATATTTATTTACATCCCCAGATTCTTTAATAAGCAATAAGGCTTGTCTAAAGTCTTCATTAGCATTTTCATAAGCCAGCATGGACAGCAGTTTTTGCCGTGCAGCCTCTCCCACAACGGTACATTCCAAGGTAATTTCAATCGTGATAAAAATTCAAAATAAGATTCATTAGGTTTTTTAATTACTTTAGTACAGGAGCCATAATGCTCTCCTACCAGCCTAATCCTCTCCCATGCCTCAATATCTATGTCTGGTAACTGCTCAGGGATCTCTTCAGGAGAGTTCATTTGCATATGAGCATCTGCATATTGTTCTGTTGTTCTGTTCCTCTCAACATGGGAAAGGTTATGACCTGCAGGCATGGAGTATTGCCCTGTCCATTTTGTCTAGCCCTTTCTGTAAGTAAACCATATTTTCCATTGTAGGTATTCAGGTTCCTTAAGCAAGACTCTACAAAGCATCTATCAATCCTTGGGAGCAAAATTATTGTAATGTCCGGAAAGCCCATTAAGCAATTCCTTAACATAATGAGACTGAGGACCATATAAAATCACTACCTTTTTAAGTTTACCAATATCATCTATAGCACACCCTCATATCTGGCTGGTTGAGCTATAACATTCATAGTGGGTGGTCGGATTACAGGATAAGAAAAAATAGGCATTTCATCATCGGACTCACTGTCTGAGCCCTTTGTTTTGTGAGGGAGTGGTGCCATAAAAATTGCATCCGCAAGCGGAGGAGCCGAAGGCTGTTTTACTTTCACTTTCTCAGATTCTCCTTTCACTCTGCTAATTTCTAACTCAATATGTTGTAAGCTTGATAAAATCACTTCAATTTGCTCTGACCTTCTATTTAGGCTTTCAGTTTATTCCTTTTCAACCTCTTTTACCTGTTGTTTTTATTCCGTTAATTGCGATGCATCCTTATCTATTGCGTCCTTAACCTCAGAGTTCAATTGTAAATCTACAATAGAAGGGGCAGCCTCTTTCTTGAAGTCTGCTATTAATCCTCATTTAAAGCTTTAAGAAGGGTATGTAAAATAACCCAAATGAACGAAAATCTAATAGGAATTCTTTCCACTTCTTGAACAGCTCTTTCTACATTATACTCTACTCATTTCCTGTTATCAACATCTACCGTCCCTTCCTCTGGGAATCAAGAATTCCATTCCCTAAATATATTAATACACATTTCTATGTCAGAAGAAGAAATAGTTACACCATAGGCAGCAAGTAAATGTTTTAGCACATGTAAGTACAGAGTAGACTTAACTTGTCCCATCACCCTGTAATTAAAAATACTTACCTGAATATCCCTTCCTGAATTCAACACTGCAAGGTCCCTGTTCAGTCAGCAATTGTCAACAACTAAGTTGTTGGGGTCTCTGGGTAAGGGTCGGGAAATCAGTAGGACACAGAGGACACAGAGTACAAATAGCAATTGCCACTGCATGCTGTGCTTTATTCCTTGTGGGTATTTATAGACAAGCAAGCATTATCCTTGCCAAGATTTAATCAGGATACATTCACACAAAGAATTTCAACTGATACAATTTTGCTTAAACTATGAGACAATGTCTTTGTATATTTTTATCTAAACAATTTTAGAGCAAGCTCAAACCACTTCCTCGTATCAGGAAAACGCTTGACTACCTGTTCCTCTATGCTTAAGTAAGCAGAAGAGCTACTTCCTCAGCTCCCAGGAGTCTGTGACATGTGCTTTGAGATAGGGAGAGAGAAAATGTTCCCTCTCTAGCCCCACATGCCACGTGCTTTCCACATACATAAACACCATCCTCAGATAATCCTGAGTCCAGTGCCTGCATCATTCTACCCCTATATTACAGAACCTGAGTCTTCACAACATAGTCTCTTTTTGAACTCATTTACTCATTTTGAATTAATGACAATTGAGGTCTGGCCTGTCATTGTGACCTGGCCAACACATTTTTATTTCTATACCTATTGTGACCTCAACACTAGTATGGAATCACCAGGTATTTATGATGACGATTTTTTTTTTTTTGGTCAGTCATAGGTCTTGAACTCTATGCCTGGACACTGTCCCTGAGCTCTTCAGCTCAAGGCTAGCATTCTGCCACTTGAGCCACAGAGCCACTTCTGTTTTCTCTGTTTATGTGGTAATGAAGAATCAAACCCAGGGCCTCATTCATGAAAGGCAAGCACTCTACCACTGAGCCACTTACCCAGCCTAACATACAATATTATGACATATTTTTCCATCACATTGCCAATGTGACATCACTGTCTCATTCCATTTTCACAAACCTATTATATCCTCCTAACATTTTAGAAAATTCATGGTCTTTGGGACATGTGCACACCTGTCTTCACTGTTTACTAGGAGAATTGAAATTGGTCATGTGGTTTTCATATTACAAACTCATGAAATCATAACTTCATTTTGAATTCATTATCACAAACCCAGTGCAAAATCACATTTCCTTTGTGACATCACCACCACATTGTGACATCTCACACCTATTATGAAAAACCACATTGCCTTTTTGGCACAGTCCTTTAGTTTACCCATGTCCTCATTGTGAAATAATGACAGTTGAGATCAGCTATGCCTTTGAAACATCACAAACCCTTTGGGAAATCATCACCAATATGATATCATATTGTCATTATACCATCAGCTCATTGTGATAAAAAAAATCTATGACATCAAAGCATTATTAAATCATATTGTCATTGTGACATAGACTCATTCTGAATGCCTATTCTCTTATTTCATTCTATTGCAAATGTGGCATGAGTTTTAATATCAGAAACTCATTATGACACCATAATCCCTTTGTTAAATCACATTGCCCTTGTAAAATTACTGACCCAGTGTGACATCATAAACCTCTCCTGTCCTCCTGATTTTTGTCATATGGTCTCATTGGGCTACCATTTTTAGTTCATAATCTGTTTTTGAATATAACATTTCAGTTATGATATGTGAATATAATATTTCAGGTATGACATGTGACATTATGATCATTATGACATAACTCTGTCAGATATCATGACCATGAGTCATGTTGTGACATCACAAACAATTCATGGCCTTTGGGACTTCATGCATATTTGTTTAAATTGTGACCTCATTTAAACTAGTAGCAATCGAAATAGGACATATATTTTGTGATATTACAAACCCGTTGTGAAATCATAAAACCATTGTGACCTCATCAGTGCTGTGGCATCACCAAGCTATTGTGAAAGCACATTGCCATTGTGACACCATAATCACCTTGTGATATCCCAAATCAATTAACACCTCAACATCTTTGAAATCTAAATGGCCTCTGTGATATCATAGTCCCTTTGTGTACCCATATTCTCATCGTGAACTAAGTATGGGACAGGTTTTTGTTGTCACAGTGGATTAGGGTTTTCACATTGGCAATGTGATGTCACAAGCTCATTGTGATGTCCCAATAGTTATGAGGTCACACTGGGTTTTTGATAATCTATATAACACATATAAAATACTATGAAATCATAGAATATGCATTCACAGTGTGTCTATGACATCCCAATGGCAATGAGATGTCATGATTCTATGATGCCATTATCGTTTGTGATGTAACAGTGAGCTGATGGTATCATAATAAGAATGTGATGACATTCTGGTGATCGTGTCACATAGTGCTTGTGATGTTATACTGACCTGTTTTAAATCAGTCGTCATTAGTCCACAATGAGTATACGGGTATATATAAGGACTGTAATGTCACCAAGGCGATATGTTTTCAAAGAATCTAAGAGGTCATAATAGTTTGGTGATGTCAAAAGGTGGTTGTGATATCACAGTAATATTTGACATCACAATCATTTTGTGATGTCACAATGAAGATGTGGTGACAATGATTTTGAGATGTCACAAAAAGATCGCAATAATGGAATGGTCAGTTTCAATTGTTAGTATTTCAAAATGAGAATACAAGTTCACAGAAAGAGCTTGAACACCCTAAGTCCAACAATTCTGGAAAATATTATGTCATTATAGGTCTGTGAAAACATAAATGGGCAGTGACATCACTATAGCAATGTGATGCAGAATATCATGTAATAATAATGTTTTGACATCACAATTATTTGGTGATGACATACTGGTGATGAGGTCAGTAGGATTGAGATATCTCAATTGGGTTGGTGATGTCACAAGTGCATGAGGGATTCTCAAGTATTAATTTACAATAAGTATATGAGTACACACTTTGATTTCTCCAAAGTTCCATGTTGTCACAAATGTGATGAACTCCTTATAGCTTTGTGATGTCACAAGGTGACAACATGGTCATGACCTCTGATAGTCTGATGTCACAATGGTTATGATTCAATAATGGATTTCTGATATCACATTTTTTACCTTAAATATTATGAGGTGGAAAACAGATTATGAGCTCACAATGGGCCCAAGATATCACAATGGCAGCATGTCACAAACCATATGATGATGAGAAGTTTGTGATATCAGAGTGGGTAAGTGATATCACAATGGTACTGTGGTCTCACAAAGGGACCATGATGTCACAATGATCATCTGGTGTCAATTCATTTCTGATATCAATCCACCTGCCACATTTGACATAGAATGATATCACAGAATAGACATTAACATTGTGTCTATGAAATCACAATGACAATATGATTTCATAATGCTATGTTGCCATTGTAGTTTGGCATGCCATGATAAGCTGATGATGTCATAACAACAATGTAAAGTCACAGTGTTGATGAGGTCCCAAAGGTTTTGTGTTGTTACAATAGCATATCTGTTCTCAATTTTCATTAGTTCACAATGAGGAGACAGTACACATAGGTAATGTAATGTCACAAATACCGTGTTGTCTTTTAAGTTGCAAAGAGTTCATAAATAATTTCGTATGTCACCAAGTGGTCATGATGTCACAGTGGCAACTTTTTATCACAATGGATTTGTGATGTCATCATTGTGATGAGGTCAAAATTGGTTTGTCTTGTCATAGCTTTGTAATGACTTTGTAGTGACTTTTACAATTTCAATTGCAACTATTTCACAATGAGAATACAAGTTCCCAGAAGGAGCCTGAATTCACAAAGACCTTGAATTTTATAAAATATTATGAGGTTATAATTGCTTTGGGAAAACTCAATGGGACAGTGGTATCACAATGACAATGTGATTTCACTATGGTTATGGAGTCACAATGTGCTTCTGCTATCAACATACAGGCTACAGTTTGAATAGAATGACAGAATAGGCATTAACAATGTGTCTATTATGTCACAATGACAACGTGATGTCCTAATTTTATGAAGTCATTGTATTTGAGGATGTTACTATGAGCTGCTGGTGTCATAACGACAATGTGATATCACACTGGTGATGACGTCACTAAGGTTTGTGATGTTACAATTGTATTTCTGATCTCATTAGTTCACAATGAGTATATACGTACACAAGTGTATTGTGATGTCACAAAACACCATGTGTTTTTTCAAATGTTCTTAGAAGTCATAATAGATTTGGGATGTCAGAACGTGATTGTGGTGTCATATGGCAAAGTGATGTTATAATGGCTCTGTGATGTAGGAGTGGTGATGATATCACAATGGGTTAGTGTTGTCACAATGAGTTTACAATTACATATCCAATTTCAATTGCTACTAGTTCACAATGAAGATACAGATATAACCAGGAGGGCTCACATTATTGGTGGGATTCATTATCGGCCCATGTGTGGGCCAGGTGGAGGAGGGGCAAATGCCATTAAAAGTTGGTGTGTATACTCCTATTGGGATTGGGGTGACAAGCCCCACATAGTGTACTGTCAAGAAGTCTTTGGGCAGTGGGTAGTTTGAGATGTGATAGTTGAAAATTGTTAGGGTTTATTGGAGTCGGGGAGGGAGGGGTCCCGTCTATACATGGGCAGAATGTTTGGAGCAAAAGAAGGGGAGAGAAAGAGAGGAATGACCTGGAAAGAAGGATGGGAATTGACAGAATGGAGGAAAGACTGGAGGAGAGGAAAATTAAAGGAAGGTAAGGATGGCAACTGGCCACTGGACTGCATCAGGGCAGGCTAGTTGAGAGTGAAGTGCCCTGAAGAGAAGAAGGAAGTAGGGGAAAGAAAAAGAGAAAGTCTTTGAAGGAAGGAATGGTTATGCAGGAGTGAGGAACGAAAATGGAACAAAGCCTTGCCTTTTGAAGTTTGGAGCTTTAGAGAAAATACATTTTGAGGTTGGTGGTTTGCAGAACAATTAACAAAGTGTGGGTGATCTGAAGTTTGATGGTCGAGGCTGCTCTTGGATCTGGGCATCCAGCCTAGGGAAAGGTATTTGCAGGCCACTTTCTAATATAAATAAATTTGTTTATTATCTTAAATGTGTCTCAATGGACGGTCTCACACTTTAGAGTTCATAATTATTGGATCCCCCAGTGAGATAGTCCACCTGGATGGCATCAGGCCTTTGTCCCCTAAAAACTTCCTCATAGGTGAGCGTCTCAGCCCTCAATGTTTAGATCCTCCTTCGAGTGTTAGTTTGCTGAGGACCAATAAAGACAAGAGTTATTTAGAACGCTGTAGGGTTAAGTCTGGGCAAGCTTTCCAGCATATATTGGGGGCTCCTTTTGGAGGTTATTTGGGATTTCCTTTGGAAGCCATCTGTATCTCCTCAAGGATGTCTCCGATGAGAAAGCCCTAGAAGTCATCCAGGTCTTCCTTGAAAAGCAATCTTGAACCTCCTTGGATGTGATCTCAGAGCGACCATCGGAGACCTCTTTGGAAAGTCATCTGGTACCTCTGAAGAAACCATCTGGGACCTCCCTCAGGGGTCATATGGGGCTTCCTTGCGAATCTATCTGGGATTACCACTGGAGATCATCTGTTACTTTTCTGAGGAATCATCTGTGATCTCTTCCAGAGGTCATCTGGAGCTTCAATGAGAACCCATCCAGTACTCCTTGAGAAGTCATCTGGGGCCTCCTCCAAAGGCTATCTGGGACCTATTCTGGAGGTCATATGGGGCCTCCATGAGAGACTACCTGGGAATTACTCCTGGGGTCAACTGGCTTACCTCCAGAGGTCATTGAGGACTTCCCTGAGAAGCCATATGGGACCTTCTCTGCTGGTAACCTGGGACTCTCTCAAGAGGTTCATCTGGGACCTCCTGCAAAGGTCATCTGGGGCCTCATCTCAAGGTCATTTGGGGTTTCCACAGGAAGCCATCTGGGACGTTTATGAGAGGCCATCTGTGTCCTCTTTAAGAGGCTATATGGGACTTCCTCCAGAGGCCATCTGGCAGTTCCTTGAGAGTGCATCTTTGATAGATGTGGGACATGTGTGTTAAGGGTTCGTGGCTATTGGTTTATGTGTGATTCTTGATAGTTCTATCTGTTTACTCCTTTTTTTGAGGATGAGAGAAAAATATCGTATAGTTCTCTTGAATGAAGATCATTTCCCCTGGTGTTAGCAACATTTTCAGATGCTGTACACATGGGAGGAAAGGGAGAAAATCCAGAGCAGTGCCTTGAAAGGGGTCCTTGGATGAGATGGTTCCCTGACAAAAGACCCAGTCTGGAGCAAGTCTTTCCCCAGAATTGCCCAGGCTGTGACTACAAGTGATCGAGGTAAGGAGCCACTTACCAATTATTGCCAGATTGTGTTAGTAGGAATAGCCTCAGCAGCTAGGAAAGCCAACCCATTTCTCATTTAACTAAGGTAAGTGAGACAGTACAGCTCCCCATGAGTCCCCAATTGCTTTTGTGGAATGGTTCCTAGAGGCATATAGGAAATATATACCTAAAGAAGCTGAGGTCCCTGAGAATCGAAGAGCCTTAAATATAAACTTCTTTTCATAGTCAGACACACCTATTGGGAGAAAGCTTCAAAAGCTAGAGAGTCTTGAGGGAACGTTGTTATCTGAGATGGTAGAATTTGTCTAGCAGGAATTTGATATCAGAGATAACCTGGGAGAAAAAAACAGCCTAAGAAAGGGAGTTTTTGGTAGCAGCACCTGGACATGGATCAAAAAAACATCAGCAAAGACAGTATAATTCATTTGCAAATGGCAGTAGGTAACATATAGGGCTAGATCAGTGTGCTTATTGGTAGCAAAACAGACATTGGAAAAGGGAATTCCAAAGGAGGGGAAAGATAGAAAATGACAGGTGATGTAAGAATGTTAGCCACCTGGAAACTGCATTCAGATCTCTTACGAATCATGGAAAGGAGCTCTGCATTCTGAAATCCAACTATGTTCAACTTAAAAGTCAGCCCGCTGTACTTATAAACAAATGTGGTGAAGAAAAATATTCACACACATACCTGAAAGCACAGGCTTAAGAAGACTCTGAATCTCCAATATTTTCCAGAAAAAAACACCAATAGCTTAATACTGCATTGAACAGCATATGTAAGAGAGATTTTCTTGGATGTAAAGAATAGTTTTGAAGTCACAAATCAGTAACTTGTGAGAGTCAAACAGAATAAAATCTCAAAAATGAACCAAGAAAAACACTCAGAATGAAATAAAATTCAAGTATATCTGACAGGGTGAGAATGAGGCACATATGGAGAACACAGGTCAGACCTGAAGGAGAGACAGGAGTCCAACACTGCCATCCTTGCTGACTAGAAAGTTGGCTAGAAGGAGATTCTGATGCAGGATTCAGAAATTAAGGCCCAGTAAAAGGAGCTGGACATGTTATAAGGAGGTTTTAGGATTCAATACATGCTGATTATGAACATTGTAGAGAGTGTGAGCTGAAATTCAAAGCAACAGATAAAGAACTGAAAGAGGAGTTAGTGAAACAGGCACAAAGTGCCTTGCATTGAAGAGGAGACCAAGAAAAGTAAACAGAAATATATCGGGCTCAAGAGACATTGCTTTCATGGGATATTCCTGGGAAAGGGAAAGAGCATTAGGCAAAAAAACACAAAAGCTAAACAAATAGTTAAAAAGATCTGCCACAAAAGTACAATGAAGTGAAAAATAAGAAAGAGAAGCTAATAGAAGAAAAGTCCAAACAGACTGTTGAGATTCCCACCATAAATGTAATGCAGAGGCAGAATGTCCCAATGGAACAGCTGGAGGTGAAAAAAAAAACAAAACCCTCTCAGTAGTACCATTGAGAACTTTACAGAAGAAGTTGACTAGCAAGCGAAGGTTATATGAGAAGAAACAGCAGTGGGATAGTCAAAGGAACTCTCCTATGACCCTGGTAGAACACTTGCAGGTTGAGGAGGACAAGTGTGCAAAATGTGGAGAGTGAATTTCAGAAAATTGTTTACAGGCTTACACCTTCTGCCTGTACATATCTGGTTATTTGGGGCCCTTGTAAATTGTCCTGGGCCACTCCTAAATCTATCTTGAAAACCCCTAGGGTCTTGGCCTTACTATCTTATATATCATATATAGAAAATTTCCAAGAAGTAAATGATGGAATGCTGAAACATATGGAGAGGGCAGTTACACTTATGTGAGAAACCTCAATTTGTGAATTTTTGGAATTGGACTTCAATGAGGGAAAGTATGTTATTACAGTTTGTATTATGTTAGTATTACTGTTAGTAATAATGTTCACTTTTTCAGGCATGGTGACACAGTCAATGGACCAATCTCCAAAGAAGGCTGCAATTTTGGCTTGTTCAGACACAGACGGTCTATTGAGGATACAACTACAATTGTTAGTTTGAGTTAAGTAGATTATTTCTTTGGTTTTCTTATTTTCTGATAATTTTGTGTGTATTAATTCTGTACTATAGGTGGGGGGAGAGAAGCAATGTTTAGAATTTGTTCCAGAAGGAATCAAGGATTTGATTAGACATATAAAATAATTGGGAATATTATAACCGGGGGGCTCCAATAATCAGCAGATCTGCTAATCAGTGTGTTCTCACATCCAGTCTGCTGGAATGGATAGGGTGCATGGTGCTGAATGGGTGTGTCATGCTGCTGGAAGGTCTAACAAGAAGGTACTGGACAGTGGACAGTTTTGGAAATGATGGTTGAAAACTATGAGGCAGTTAACCCTTTGGAGTGGGGGAGGGATACAGAGGATATATAAGCTGTCTGTTAAGAGAGGAGAGAAAGAAGAAAATCCTGGAAGGAAAGAAGTGGTGAGACAGCAGAAGGGAAACCTGGGAAGAGAGGAACTTCAGGGAGAGCAGGGGGGGAAGGTCAGCAACTGGCCACTGGGACAGAGCAGAGCAGGCTTTTGGAAATTGAAGAGGACTGAAGAGAAGGAAGAAGTGGTGGAAGGGAAAAAGAGAAATATCTGAAAGGGCAGATTGTAGAGAAGAAGCGAGGAAGGGAAAAGGACAAAGCTTTCCCCTTTGAACTTTGGAACTTTGGAGAACATAATTTAGGAGTTTGGTGATTTACAGACCATTTAACAAAGTGCTGGGCTGCCCATTGTTTGTCTGATGTTTAGTAGTCGAAACTGCTGTTGGCTCTTAATATCCAGCCTTGGACAAAGAAGATGTAGGCCCCTTTCTAGTGTAAATCATTTTATTATCATAAATATACCTCAATTGAATGTCTTGTCCTTTATGGGTTATAAGTTTACAAGTTCAACAAAGAGCTTGATGTCCCAAAGGCCATACATTTTCCAAATTGTTATGAGGTCATATTAGATTTGTGAAAACCCAATGGAACAGTGATATCACAATTGCAGTGTGATGTCACAATACCTTGTCAGAATAATATTTATGATGTCACATTTACTTAGAGATATCATACTAGTGATAAGGTGACAATAGGTTTGTAATGTCACAATGGCTTGGTGATACAACAATGGCATGGTGGATATCAATTGTCATTAACTCTCTCTGAATGTATGCATTCACAATGGGACTTTGATTTCTCCAAAGGCATTGTGATATCACAATGTTTACAAAGTGAAAATGGATTTCTCTTATTACATGACATATGTGGAATATTATGAAGTTGAAAACAGATTATGAGCCCACAAGGGGTACAAGATATCACGGTAGCTTTATGTCACAAAGACTGGAGGAGTTTTTGATGACAGAGTGAGTTAGTGATATCACTATGTAAGTGTGATGTCACAAAGCCTTTATAAAGTCACAATAGTTAAGGGTCAAATGGATTACTGATATCAACCCAAATGCTACAATGTAAATAGAATGAAATCATAGAATAGGCACTCAGAATGTGTCTATGATGTCACAATGACAATGTGATTTCATAATGCTATGAGGTCATAAGAGGTTTTTGAAAACACAGAGGCAATGGTATCACTATGGCATTGTGATGCCACAACTTCATGTCATTAATAATGTTTTGATATCATGATTAGTTGATGAGGTCACAATAGTATGCCAGATCTCAATTGTTAATAGCTCATAATAAGTATAAGAGGTCTCAATGGGAGTGTTTTTTTTTTTCTCCAAAAGCATGTGTTGTTACAAAATTGATTAAGTCCTATCAGGTTTGTGATGTCATGATATCTGGCAGTGTGATCATGATGCCATATCATATTTCTGATATCACAATCATACCTGAAATATTATGAGTTTAAAAACACATTATGAACTAACAAAGGGAGTATGATATCTCAATGGCAGTATGTGACATAAGTTTATGAATAGTTTGAGATTTCACACTGGATTACTTATATCACAATGGAAATATGATATCACATATGAATTGTGATTTTACAGTGGTAATTATGACACAATGTGTTTCTGATATCAACACACTGGCCACATTTGAAATACAATTAAATCACAGTATACTCATTCAAAATGGAACTATGATGTCAAATTAACAATGTGATGGCATTAATGCTCTTGTGTCATTGCAGCTTTGTGATGTCACAATAAACTGATAATGTCAAAATGACAATGTGATGTAACATTGCTGATGATATCACAAAGGGTTTTTGATGTTACAATGGCATTTGATTGATCTCAATTGTCATTACTTCACAAAAAGGACATACATATACAAAATGTGATGATACAAAGACCTTGTGTTTTTGCACATGTGCTGAGAGGCCATTAGAGGTTTGGGATGAGAAAACGTGATGGTGAAGTTGCAATTGCAATGTGATTTCAAAATGGATTTGTGTTGTCACAGTGGTGATGAGGTCACATTGTGTTAGTGTTGTCAAACCAGATTGTAATATCACAATCACATATCCAGAGTATGAGCTCTAAATGGCCTAAGATATCACAATGGCAGCATGTCACTAAAGTTATGTGGACAGGACAAGTTTGTGATATCACAATGTTTTAGTGATATCAAATGGCAATGTGATATCTCAATGGTTATGAATTTTCTTTAGGTTTCTGATATACACACAAATGCCACATTTTAAATAGAATGAAATCATGGAGTAGACACTTACAAGGTCACCATGGAAATGTGATGTCATAATGTTATGATGTAGTTCAGTGATATCACAATGAGATTATGGTGTCATTATGAGTATATTATGTCATATTTGAGGAGGTCATGAAGTGTCTGTGATGTTACAAAGATGATGAGGTCAACATGGGTTCCGATATCCACATAAGCTACATTTGAAATAGAATGCCATCACAGAACAGATTTTCATTAGTGTCTATGACATCACAAAGGCAATGTGATGTCATAATGCTATGAAGTTATAGTAATTTGGTGATGCAGTAATGAGCTCTCATAATGACAATGTGATGTCACATAATGATGATGTCACAAAGGGTATGTAATGGTAAAATGGCATGTCTGATCTTGTGTCCTTAGTTCACAAGGATGATATGGTTACACAATGGGACTGTGACATCACAAAGGACATGTGTTTTTTCATAGGTGCTAAGTGGTCATTTAATGTTTCAGATGTCACAATGTGGTCATGATGTGACAAAGGCAATGTGATGTTAAAATGGGCTAGTGATGTCACAGTGATGTTGAGGTCCCAAATGATTTCTGACTTCACAATGCGTTTGTAATAACACAATTACATGTACAATTTCAATTGATTTTAGTTCACAATGAGGATAGGAGTTCATAGATGGAGCTTGAAGTCCAAAAGGCCATGAATTTTCTAAAAAGTTATCAGATCATAATAGGTTTGTGAAAAAGAAAACAATGGAACAGTGATAGCACAATGGCAATGTGATGTCAAAATAATAGGTCATAATCGAATTTTGCTGTCACAATTAATTGGTGATGCCATCTGGTGAGGAGGTAATAGGTTTGAGATGGGTTGGTGATGGCAAAATGTCTGCCAGACCACAAATATCATTAATTCACTGTGAGTATATAAGTTCAAATAAGGACTGTGATATATCCAAAGGCATATGTTCTCACAAATGTGATGAAGTCTTAAAAGAATTGTAATCACAACAAAACACAATGCTCATGATGTCTGGCAGTGTGATATTACAGTGGTCACGATGTCACAGTCATTTCTGATATCACATATCTGAGATCTTATGGGGCCAAAAATACATTATGAGTTTTAAAAAACCTTAAGTTATCACACTGGCAGCATGCTACAAATATTATGAGGACAGGACAGGATTGTGATGTCACAATGTGTAGATGATATCACAATAGCAATGTTATGTCACAAAAGTATTGAAATGACACAATTGTTTCCTTGTGAGTCAATGAAAATTGAGATCTGCCATGCCATTGTAATATCTCCAATGTATTGTGACATCACAAACCTATTGAGACCTCATCACCAGTATGGCCTTATCAACTAATTGTGACACCAAATCATTATGATATGATATCGTGACATCACATTGCCATTGTGATTTCACTAACCTGCTGTGACATTGAAAACCATTCCTGTCCTCAAAACATTTGTGACATGCTTATAATCTGTTGTAGATCTCATATTTTAGGTTTGATATGTGCTGTGGAAATACACTGTGAACTTATAATTGTGACCTCACACTCAAGATATCATTAACATTGTGTCACATTGTGATATCACAAAACTTTTAGGACTTCACATATGTGCCAACACATGACTATGGAGACCTCAAAATCCTTTTTGGAACTCATATCCTCGTGAGGATTTAAAGGTGGAGGTCTGACATACCACTCTGACATCACCAACCGATTGTGACATCACCAAAATATTGTGACATCAGCACCTTTATGACAACACCAACTAATTGTTACAACCAAACATTATTATGACATAGTTTTGTGGCATCACATTGCCATTATGATATCACTGTCCCATTAGTTTTTCATAAATCTATCATGAGCTCATGACATTTTAGATAATTCATGGCCTTTGGGACTTCTAGCTCCTTCTTTAAACATGTATACTTATGACCTATGAAGCAGAAGACAGTCCATTGAGACTTATTTAAGACAATAAACAAAATTATTTACTAGAAAGCGTCCTTAAAATAACTTGTTCTGGTCTGGATAGCCAGAGTGAACCAAGAGCTACACTGACCACCAAACGTCAGAGCTGCCATGGGTGGCCTCAACCTTTGTTAATTTGTCTGCAAACCACCAACCCAAAATTTATGAACTTCCAAGGGCAAGGCTTTGTCCTTTTCCCTTCCTCTGTCCTTCTTTACAGATCTGTCCTTCTTTCCAGGTTTTTCCCTTTTTCCCTTCCACCACTTCCTTCTTCTCTTCTGGCCTCTCCACTCTTCACTGGCCTATCCAGTTTTATCCTGGTGGCCAGTTACCATCTTTGCCCTCCAGTTCTCCTGCAAATTCCTCTCTTCCTAAGATTTTTCCCCTTCTGCTGTCTCTGCAATTCCTTCTAGGTGTTTCCAATCTTTCTTTCCCCTTCTGTTGCTCTGAATGTGCAGGCTATATATAGACTGTACCCCTCCATGACTTCAAAGGGTCTCCTGCCTAACAGTTTTCAACCATCATATCCCAAACTTCCCACAGCTCAATCATGTCTTGATAGCTCACATGTGGGACATGATACCTCAAACCCTACAGCAGCATGTCCAGCCCCCGTCAGAGGCTTGCCCCATGCTCTCCAGGGCCATGGGGTCATTGTAATTATTGGGCCCCTGCTTGTTATTACATTCACCACTGATTTTCATATCCAATAAAATCCTTTATCCCTTCTTGACCAAATGCTAAACGTTCCCTCCTCATTCCTATATTGGACAGGTTTGAAATCCAAATTAAACATATAACAAGGAGGAAACCATAGAAAGACACTAGTTAACACCAATTAACTCTTGGTAATTCTTATCTTTAACAGATCCTCTGAGTGTGTTTGAACATTCCATCTTGCAGCCTTCCCTGGATATCATTCCACTTTTGCTTCCATTTGAGAGTGATGGACTCAATGCTGTTTTCCTGCAACATTAGCCTATGGTGTAGTTAGCACTACTGAGTAAGGTTCTTGCCACTTGGTTTCCAGTTCTGAAGCATGTTGCCTTTTTACCCACACCAGCTGTGCAGACAGGAGGCCAGTGGGCCTCAGCTATCAAAGGAGAGACACCTCCAAGAATATGTTGCAATGCCTTCAGGGACTGTGTAAGATTGTGATTAAACATTTTTGTTAATATAGTTTACCAAGTTTAGGAACCAAAGAGGATGATCTATAATAAATTATTTTGAAAGGAGTGAATCCTTTAACATAAGGTGTGTATCGTTCTTGAAAGAGAGTAATGGGGTGGAGGCTTAGCCAGTCATGGCCAGTCTCTGTAATTAATTTAAGTTTCTTTAAGGTTAAATTCATTCTTTCTATCTGCCATGAACTCTGAGATCAATAAATACAATGGAACTTCCAATTTATTACTAGAACCTTAGCTAATAATTGAATAATTGGGCCTTGAATATGGGGCATTGCTAGTGGTAAACCAAATCGAGCATCTATTTAATGGAACCCTTAGATATGTATTTTAATAGTTTTTTATTTCATGCATTTGTTTCTAATGCAATTATAAGATTATCTCTTTGTTGCTTTGTATGTCCTTCCCCCACAGTATAACCCCTGCTTTCACTATATTTCATGTCAGTATAACTTGTGGAGGAGATGGGGAAAAAACAAGTCATTTAATGCAACAGGTGGACCTGTTCCAACCATGAGAAGTACAAGTTGTCATGTCAAAAAAGAGCTTTACAACGTTGGTGCGGGTGGGGGGTGAGGGGTGAGGATTGGGTGGGGATGTGTGAGGAGGCTGGGAAGGGATGTGAAGGGTAAACAAAGGAGGAGGCTGCAATGCTTGATAAGAAATGTACGCATTATCCTGCCCATGTAATTTTAACCCATCTGTACAGTATGTTCACAAAAAAGAAATTAAATTTAAAAAAAAGAAGTTCCTGCCTGTACCTATAAATTCAAGTGTCTCTCTTAGTCTGTGCTTTAGTAGATTCAGATTTTCAGTATTGATGCTATGGTCTTTTATCCATTTTGAGTTGTCAAATATCAGATGATTGTAAGCATGTGGTTTGATTTCTGGATCTTCTAATCTATTCCATTTTTTTTCTTTTATGCAATACCAAATTGTCTTCGTTATTATGACTCTATAGGAGAGTTTGAAGTCCAGCATAGAGAATCCTATGGTTTTTTTGCCTAGAATTGTTTTGGCACCATTTCCTGGTGTCCTGATATTTTATGATTTTATACTTTTCTTTAAATAAATAATTTCCATCTTTGGTAAGGTTAATGCCAAAATATTTTTTTTTAATTTTTACTTTTTATTATGAAAATACTGTACAGAGGGGTTACAATTACATGGCAAGATAGTGAGTACATTTCTTATCAAGCATTGTAGCCTCCTCTTTTGTTTACCCTTCCTTTCCCTTTCCATCCTCCCTTCCCCCCCACCCAACCCTCAAACAAGTTGTAAATTTCGTTTTTGATATGACAACTTGTACTTCTCATTGTTGAAACAGGTCCACTGTATCCTTATTTAAACTACTTGTTTTCCCTCCTTCCCCTCCACAAATTATACCAACATCAAATACAGTGAAAACAAAAATTATACTGTGGGGGAGGGACATACAAAGCAACAAAGAAATAATCTTATAATTGTGTTTGAAACAAATGCATGAAAGAAAAAGAAACAGTTAAACACATATGTTAGGGTTCATTTTCCTCACATCACCTTATCTAACCTTTTCTGCTTGACTCATACTAGATACTGCAAATAAGGGAAACCATGGGACCTATGTTTCTTTGGGCCTGGCTTACTTCACTTAATATAATTTTTTCCAAGCCTTTCCATTTCCTAACAAATGAGGCAATGTCATTCTTTCTGATGGAGGCATAGAATTCCATTGTGTATATATACCACACTTTCTTGATCCATTCATCTACTGAGGGGCATCTGGGTTGGTTCCAGACCTTAGCTATAGTAAATAATGCTGCAATAAACATAGTTGTGCTGTTAGCTTTAGTGTGGTCTTGTTTGTAAACATTTGGGTAAATGCCCAAAAGTGAGACTGCTGGGTCATAGGGGAACTCTATGTGGAGTCTTTTGAGGAAACTCCATACTACTTTCCAAAGTGGTTGAACAAGTTTACACTGCCAACAACAATGAAGTAAGGTTCCCTTCTGTCCAAATCCCCTCCAGTATCTGTTGTTGTTAGTGTTCTTGATTTTTGCCATTCTAACTGGGGTAAGGTGGTATCTCAATGGTATTTTGATTTGGAATTCTTTTATGGTTAGGGAGGTTGAGCATTTCTTCATGGGTCTATTGGCTATCCTTCTTTCTTCTTCAGAGAAATTTCTCTTTAAGTCTTTAGCCCATTTTTTTATTGGGCAGTTGTTTCTTTGAGGATTTGTTGTTGGGGGATTTAATTTTTTTGAGTTCCAAGTATATTTTAGATATGTGACGCTTGTCTGTTGTATGGCTAGTGAAGATCTTCTCCCAATCCGTGGGCTTTCTATTAATCTTGCTAGCTATGTCCTTTGCCATGCAGAAGCTCTGCAACTTCATGCAATCCCATTTGTCCAACCTTTCTTTGATTTGTTGTGTTTCCGGGTCTCTATTCAGAAAATTTCGGCCAGAGCCAAGGAGACCTAGGGTTTCTCCTATTCCATCCTGTAATGTTATCAGGATGTCTGCTTAGTCTCCGAGTTCTTTGATTCATTTGGAGTTGATTCTGGTGCAGAGTGATATATGAGGATCTAGCTTTAGTTTTCTACAAGTAGTTAACCAATTTTGCCAGCACCATTTACTGAAGAGGCTGTCTTTCTTCCATTCTATTTTTTTAGCTCCTTTATTGCATATTAGATGGCTATAGGTCTGTAGGTTAATTGCTGGGTTTCCAATTCTTTTCCATTGGTCCTGAGAGCTGTTCTTATGCCAGTACCAAGCTGTTTTGATTACCATAGCTTTATAGTAGAGTTTGAAATTTGGTACTGATATTCCTCCAGCAGTGTTCTTTCAGTTGAGGAGCATTTTTGCTATTCAAGGTCTTTTATTGTTCTATATGAATTTTTGGATTGCATCTTCTGTTCCCTTAAAGAATGAGGTTGGAATTTTGATATGTATAGCGTTGAATTTGTAGATAGCCTTGGGAAGTATTTCCATTTTCATGATGTTAATCTTTCCAATCCAGGAGCATGGGAGGTTTTCCGATTTTCTAAGTTCTGTTTTAATTTCCTTTTTCAAGATTTTAAAGTTTTCATCATAGAAGTCCTTCACTTCTTTGGTTAAGTTAATTCCTAGGTATTTTATTTTTTGTGGGGCTATTACAAATGGAGTTGCTTTCCTAATTTCAGCCACACTTTTCTCATTGTTGGCATACAGAGAAGCTATTGATTTTGGGGGGTTAATTTTATACCCTGCTACTTTGCCAAAGTTTTGAATCAGCTTGTGTAATTTGGGAGTGGAGTCTATGGGATTCTTTAAATACAAGATCATGTCATCTGCAAAGAGGGAGAGTTTTATTTCTTCTTTCCCTATTTGGTTCCCCTTTATGTTTGCATCTTGTCTTATTCCTGTAGCTAGGCATTCTAATACTAGATTGAAGTGAAGTGGAGACTGGATATCCTTGTCTTGTTCCTGAGTTAAGAGGAAATGGCTTTAGTTTTCCACCATTAATTATAATGCTTGCTGTATCTTTGTCATATACAGCCTTTATTGTATTGAGAAATGTTCCATGGATTCCTAATTTTTCCCAAACCTCCATCACAAAGGGGTGTTGGATCTTTTCGAATGCTTTTTCTGCATCTATTGAGATAACCATGTAGTTCTTATCCTTGCTCCTGTTGACGTGATGAATAATATTAATTGATTTGCGTATATTGAACCAGCTCTTTTTGACGTGATGAATAATATTAATTGATTTGCGTATATTGAACCAGCTTTGCATCCCTGAAATGAATCCTGTTTGATCTTGGCATATGATTTTTTGGATGAACCGTTGAAATTGATTGGCCAAAATTTTGTTGAGAAATTTTGCATCAATATTCACCAAAGAAATGGGTCTGTAGTTCTCTTTCTTTGATGAGTCCCTGCCTGGTTTTGGGATAAGGGTTTTGATGGCTTCATAGAATGTGTTTGGTAGTGAACTTTCTCTTCCAATTTCATTGAAGAGTTGGAGGAGTATTGGTGTGAGCTCTGTTTGAAGGCCTTGTAGAAATCCGCTGTAAAACCATCTGGTCCTGGACATTTCTTAGCTGGGAGGTCTCTTATTGCTGTTTCTATTTCAATGCTTGATATGGGCCTTGTAAGATGGTTTAACTAATCTTGGTTTAGTTTTGGCATGTCATTATTTGCTAGGAAAAGGTCCATTTCTGTCAAGTTCTCAAACTTATTAGCATAAAGTTTTGAGAAGTATTCCCTTATAATGTTCTGAATCTTGGTTGTTTCTGTGGTGATGTTTCCATACTCATCCCTGCATTTATTTATTTGGGTGTGTTCTCTTCTTTTTCTGATAAGATTTGCTAATGGTCTGTCAATTTTGTTAATTTTTTCCAAGAACCAACTTTTTGTTTTGTTGATTTTTCTATAGTTTTTTTGGATTCTAATTCATTTAATTCTGATTTACTTTTAATTATTTCATTCCATCTACTGGATTCCGGTTTATGTTGTTGCTCTTTTTCATCATAACAAGTGCTGTGGTGTAATTTTGGGAGCTTTATTCTTCCCGCAGCAGGGTAGAGGGGCCCCTGAATATGAGGAAGGGGAGGTGAATGTAGAAAAGCTCTGGGATCAATATCAATTCCTCAACGCTAACATGAAGGAAAAAGCAGCTGGCAAGGTAGAGAACACCTAATGCAAAGTGTGGCCTGGTTCATGAAAGTTCTCTCAACACTCTGTGTGTGCACATATGTGCAACTTTATTCCTGTGTGCTTCATACTTTGGTCTTGCAATTAAATCTTTTCTTCCACAGCTGTCTCTGTACCCTGTCCACCTACTTATCTCCCAACAGTCTGGAAGGCCTGATAATTCCCTCTCCTCCCTTTCTATTGAAAGCATAAAAGTGTAGAGCCCCTCCTCCCACATTACACACTCCCTTCCTCCCAGCCAAGGCCTTCCATGTTCACATAAAGGGAACTATTTACATATAAAGCAGAAACAAATAAATCAAATGTGAGAAATATGGAAACAGATGGATTGCCTACTCTTCTAGCAAAAAGTACATTTGTGATTCACAAACTAAAACTAAAACTAAAATCTTTCTCCAGCAATGGAACAAACACAGAAAAATAGTTGAGTCTCCAGTAATTGAGTACCAGTATTGAGCAGAGAGAAGCTCAGAGACTTTCTCAAGTTTCCAAATTTAAAGCCCCGGTAAAGTATTCAAGGTTTAAGTCACTTGTTCAAGACCCAGAACTTAGTTCAAGTCCCAGGCTCCTAGTTGAAGGCACAGGCTGTGAATTCAATTTCTAGGTCCTATATTCAGGGCCCAGGCTACAAATTCAAGACCCAGAAATGATTTCAAGTTCCTGGGCCAACATTCATGGCATAGACAGTTAGGTCAATGAACAGCTTGGAGTTCAAGACACAGCCTTAGTTGAAGGCCTAAGAACTAATTTCAAAGCCCCAGCTGTGTGTTCAATTCCCAGGCAATGAGCTCAGGCAAGGATACCTATTCAGGTCCCATGTCCCCATTTTTCAATCTCAGGTGACAAGTTCATGTCAGGACATGAATTCACGTCCCAGGCAGTGAGCTTAAGGCTCACACCTGACTTCAATGCCCAGCTACGAGTTAAATGCCTAGGATCCAAGTTCAGTTCCTAAGCACTAGTTCTAGGAACAGGCCGTGAATTCTATTCCCAGGCCACGAACTCAAGTGCAGGCCTGGGTTCAAAGCCCACATTGTGAATTCAAGGCTCAGGCCCAGAGTTTCTGGCACAGGATAGGAGTTCAAATTCCAGCTCAAGAGTACAAGTACAATCTCAATCCCAATTTCAACTTCCAGGCCAGGAGTTTAATTTCAGATCTTCATGCTTGGGTTAGTCAGGGAGGATAAGGTGAAAGGAAAGTATGAAATGATTTTGGATGGATGGTAAGAGATGGAGGATAAATGAGAATAGGAAGAAAGAAGGAAGTATAGAAATGGAGAAGATAAAACTGAAAGGAAGGAAGGAAGCAAGAGGAAGGAAGGAAGGAAGGAAGGAAGGAATGGAGGAAGGGAGAAATACAGGGCAGTAGCGAGAAATATAGACAGGAGGGAGGGAAAGAAAAGAGGGGGAGAAGAAGAGAAGAAGGGGAAAGGGAAGAATGTGAAGTAAGGAAAGAAGGAAGAGTAGAAGGAGGGGAAGAGAAGGACGAATAGTGAAAGGAAGAAGAGCAAGAGGATGAGGAGTGGGAAAAGAGAGGGAGGGTGAGGAAGAGGAGGAACAGGAGAAGTATCTTTCCCAGGATTTAATGTAAGTATTAGTGTTGAATCAATCCAAAGAATTTTATTCATGTTCAAAGTTTGCTTCGAAATTTGGAGGACATTGATGGTAGGAAAAAACAAAGGGGAGAGGCAACGATGCTTGATAGGAATTGTATTTATTACATTGCTCATGTAATTGTAACCCCTCCGTAAGTATTTTCACAAAAACAAACTTATTGAGAAATTGTAGCCAATTTTTGATACTATTCATTAGGTAAATGTAGCTGTATAAATACGCACATCCTCAAAAACAACCTGTTTTCAAAACCACCATGTCTGCTCATCATCTTCTGAATTCACATATCTATACTATACTCTAACTGCATTGTTCCATCTTTCTTTCTCATGGTATATCTTCAGAAAAAAATGCTTGATGTACCAATCCAATGAGAAACAGGGCTGTATTCAGTGTCTTATGTGTTCATGTGCAATACTGTTGGAAAACAAATTCTATTTTCAGAAAGACAAGCATTACACCGGTTAGTGTGAACAATAAAAGATACAATGTGGAAAAGAAGTAATAATTAGTGATTGAACTCACGTGTAAAATTGTTAAAATTGATATGAACTTAGGTAGCTTGTGCTTACTGCCCTTCTATACTTCGAAAATAGCTAATAGAGTTCTTAGCATTTATCAAAGTTGTACACCAGTGATTGCTATTTTCCTTTGACTCAAGAAAGAATGAACAAGTGTATTTTTCTAAAATTTTCTTGTCATTCTCTGAAAGAAATTAAAAGATACAGTGTGTTCCATGACGGCCTTTCTTTTTCACAGTTCATGCATTTTTTTGGTCAACTGTTTTTGAACAATGTTCAGAGTTCCCATCATCTGAAAAGTATATCTAAATATATGAAAATGAGGTGAAAGGTATGATTTTGTAATTGTCAACCAAATTATATGACAGTTGTAATTCAGCAGGTAATAATTTTTTCTCACTAAGTCTTAAGACTATCTAATGACTGTATTTCTCGAGATAATTTTTATCTCTTCTTAGTGTGAATTCTATAGTAATTATTAAAATTCTATTCTTGTCCCTTGTGTTCAAATTTATTTTGAGGGTCTCTTCCATCCCATCAGTATAAAACTGACCATTTATTTGCTATAATTAGCATATAACTATGATAATTTTATCAGATTAGAAGAAAAGCTCCAAAGCTCTATACTTTGGTAAAGAGAGAGAGAGGGAGAGAATATATTATTATATAAAATGAAGCTCCAGGAAATGAATATCAAGATAGCTTCGGAACTGTTTATGCTTATACTTCTGGTTCTTAATAAAGCATATGATTATTTTTGTCTCTACCTCATGTTTTTCCTCCTGTTGTCATTGTATTTGATTTTGGTTCCATGTTGTATGTTGATTTTTGTAATGATGGGATAGGAGAATAAAAAAATTCCAGATATAAGAATACAGGAGGAGTAGGGAGTACTGGGAAGATGGCAGGGGCGAAGCTGGAGGCTGGACAAGCTCTCCAATAGAAAGCAATTTGGTGTTCCAGAGAAATACACCAAGTGTGCCATCACAGTACAGAGAGTTTGGCCACAGAGGGAAAATCCAAGCAGGAAGACAGTTATGAACAGTTAGCAGTAGCTGCAGCTGCGGAGATGGTGGCTTAAATGGCCACCATTCCTACAACACAGAGAGTCCAGGTCAAAGGCTCTAGCCAGAGCAGGTGAGCATATTCTACTCAACACCAGCAATAACTGACAAAGAGCAGATACCTTCATTCTGCAGAACCCACACCAGAGACGATCCAGAAACCAATAGTATAGCAAGAGTAGAATCCTGACATCCTCACTCCTATACAGGGAGTAGAGGAGGGAAGGCCACCTCTCCCCCACCCACTACTGGATATCTCCATCTTTGATACTGACAAAGGCCCATTGAGCAGCTTGCTCAAACAAAGGCCTTGGAAGAAAACAAACAAGTCATTTAGCAGGTCACAGGAACCTGACCTGCCCTGCCAAGCTCAGGTCCACCCAGGAGAAAGTCACCCAGCCTATTCATATACAAGAAGCTTTTAGAATCCATAATAGATCAGACCATAACAGGATATCCCACCATCACAGTATAATCTGCATAGGATCAATTCCGACCAAGGAAAAGATCCTTAAAGCTGTCAAAGATACAAGATAAATCACCTATAAAAGGGAAACTAATTAGAATCACCTCAGATTTCTCACAAGAGACAATGAAAGCAAGATGATCCTGGAATTATGTATGCCATGACCTTAAGACAAACAATTATCAACCAAGAATACTCTACTCAGTAAACTCTGCTTCATAACCCAAGGTCAAATAAAAAACCTTCCATAGCAAAGAAAATGTGAAAGAATATATCTCAACCAAAGCAGCCCTACAAAAGATACTTAAAAGATGTCCTACACATAGAAAACCAACAAGACCATACTAAAGGCCAAGAAACCGCACCCAAACAGAATTCAAGAACCATAAGGAAGAATCCAGTTGCCACAGGTCTCAAGGTAGTGGATAAGATGGTTGGACATCCCAAATACCTCTCAGTCCTATCTCTCAACATTAACGGAATTAACTCTCCAATTAAGAGACATAAACTCAATAGTTGGATTAAAAACAAAGATCCTCCTATCTACTGTCTTCAGGAGTACACCTTGCCCATAAAAACAACACATTTTGAAAGTGAAAGGCTGGAATAAAATCTACCAAGCCAATCACCCCTATAAACAAGCAGGAGTTGCAATCATAAAATCAGATATAATATACTTCAAGTTAAAATTAGTGAGAAGAGATAAAGAAAATCAATGCATAAAAATTAAGGGATCTCTCCCTCAGGAGGATATTATAATTCTAAATCTCCATTCGCCAAACAGTGGAGCACCAAAATTTATACAAGAAACACTACTTTCCCTCAAATCTCACATAGATCTAAAGACATTATTTGTTGGGGACTTTAACACACCATTATTCCTACTAGGTAGATCAACCCGGCAACATCTCAACAGAGAAAATACAGATCTAAACAACAGTATAGATAAAATAGATTTAAAACCATGTACGGAATATTTCAGTCAGCAGCATCAAAATGCACATTCTTCTCAGCAGCACATGCAACATATTCCAAAATAAACCATGTTTTAGGTCACAAAGCAAACTTTTCCAAGTTCAGAAAAACTGAAGTTATACCTTGCATTCACTGAGGCCACAAGGGAATAAAATTCAAACTCAACACAAAAAGCCACCAAAGAAAGTCCTGTAACACCTGGAGATGAACAACACACAAGTAGAATCACAAGTGGGTCATGGAAGAGATTAGAAAACAAATCCAAAGGTTCACGATATTCAACAAAAATAAACACACAAATGACCAGCTCCTCTGGGACACAGCCAAGGCAGGACTCAGAGGCAAGTTTATAGGTCTGAGTTTCTACATCAACATATTGGAGAGATCTGAAACCAACAATTTAATGAAACATCTGAACCTCTTTGAAAAAGAGCAGCAAGATAAACCCCAGTCCATTAGCTGGAAAGAAAAAAAATAGAAATACATCAGAATTAAATGAATTAGAATCCAAAAAAACTATAGAAAGAATCAACAAAACAAAGAGTTGGTTTTTCGAAAACATTAACAAAATTGAGAGACCCATAGGTAATGAGTACATTTTTTGTCAAGCATGTTGTTTCCGCCCTTGTTTTCCCTTCCTATCCCTTCCCATCTCGCACATCCACTCTCACCTCCCAACCCCTACCTACCGACAGAGTTGTAAATTTTGTTTTTCGACATAACGACTTTTACATCTCATTGCTGCAAGGGTATACCTGTATCTCTGGTGAAACCACTTGTTTTTTTATTCCCTTCCCCTCCACAAATGATCAAAACATCAAATAGTTTCTAACATATTTACAAGATGATTTTTTTGGTTGCTTTGTATGTCCCTTCCCCATGGTATAACACCTGCTTTCATTGTATTTGATGTTGTTATAATTTGTGCAGGGGAAGGGGAAAAACAGTTTAGATAGGGATACAGATGGACCCATTTCCACAAGTAGTTATGCCATAAAATGAACTTTACAATTTTGGCTGGGGGTGAGGGGTGAGGGGTGAGGGGTGAGGGTGGGGGTTGAGGGTTGGGAGATGGAAAGGGATGGTAAGGGGAAACAAAGGAGGAGGCAACAATGTTGCATAAGGAATATATTCATTACCCTGCTCTTGTAATTGTAACCCATTTGTACGGTATTTTCACAATAAAATGTCACTTTGTGACATCATCTCCACTGTGTCATTTTCACATATAACACCATCAGTTCATTGTGACATAATCAAAATTCAATGTCATCATAGCATAGTCATTGCCTTGTCTCTGGGATATGGACACATTATAAATGACTATTCTATGATTTCATTCCATTTGAAATGTGGCTTGTAGGTCTCTAGCCAAAACCCTTGGTGACTGCATAAGCATTGTGACATAACCATCCCTTTGTGACATCACATTGACATTGTGATATCATTAACCCACTGTGACATCACCAACCTGTCCTCTCCTCATACATTGTGGGACATGCTGCCATTGTGATATGCACCTTGTGAGAAGATTATCTGTTTTTGACCTCAAATATTTCAGGTATGACATATGATATCAGAAATACACATTGACTTCAAGATCCCTGTGGCATCACACTGCTAGACTTCATGACTATTGTGTCACATTGTGACATCAAAACCTGTTTGGACTTCATCATATTTGTGACAACACTTGCATTTGGAGACATCACAGTCTCTTTTGAGCTCATATACTCATTGAGAGTCAATGAGAATTGAGATCTGGAATTCAGTTATGACATCATCAGCCCATTGTTATATCACAGAACTATAATGTCCTTATCACCGGTATGGCATAGCCAATTATGCATTCAAACTATTATCATGAGGAGATATCGTGACATCATATTGACATTGTAATATCACTGTCCCATTGGTTTTTCACAAACCTATTATACGTTACAACATTTTAGAAAAGTCATGGCCTTTGGAATTTACACTCCTTCTCTAAACGCCTATCCTCATTTTGAACTAGAAGCGTTGCAATTGTACACGTGATTGTGATATTACAAACTTGTTGTGATTTCACAAACCCCAAGGGACATCATTACCACTGTGTTATCACAAACCCATTGTGATATCACATTGCTGTTGTGATATCATGATCACATTGAGACATCACCAAACTCTTATGAACTTTCAGCTTCTTTCAAGAAACAAATTGCCTTTCTTACATCACAATATCTCTCATTACCCACATCCTCATTGTGACCTCATGACAATTAAGATCAGACACGTGTTATAACATCACAAACACCTTTTGATATCATCACCAGTATGATACCACATTATCATTATGACACAATCCACTCATAAGTGACATAACAAAACTACATTTGCATCATAGGATTGTGACATCTCATTGACACTGTTACTACATAGATACATTGAGCATGCCTATTCTGTGATTTCATTCTATCAAATATGTCATGGGAATTGATGTCAAATGCCATTGTGGCAGTTGGGTTGATGCCAGAAGCCCATTTTTATCTCATTACAATTGAGCAGTCACAATCCATTTGTGACATCACATTGCCATGTTGATATCACTAACCTGAGACATCACAAACCTGTCCTCATAACTTTTGTGACATGCAGCCATTATGACATCTTAGGCCCTTTGTGAACTTATAATTAGTTTTGGGCCTCATAATACTTCAGGTATGATATGTCATAGAAATACACTGACGTCATGACAACTGATTCATCAAACTGCCAGATGTCATGACTTGGTGGCACATTTGACTTCATAAACGTGTTAGGACATCACCACATTTGTGACAACACATGCCTTTGGAGATATCACAGTCCTTTTGTGAATTCATATAGTCATTGTGAGTAACTGAATATTGAGATCCAGAATGCCATTGTTACGTTAAAACCCATTTCGACATCACAAAAGTATTGGGACCTCATCTCCATTATGGCATCACAAACTAAATGTGGTATCAAAATAAGAGATCCAGAATGCCATTGTTACATTAAAACCCATTTTGACATTACAAAACTATTGTGACCTCATCTCCATTATGGAATCACTAACTAATTGTGACACAAAACAAGATTGTGATGTGATTCTGTGCCATGACATTGCTGTTATAACACTATCACATTGTCAGTTCCCAGACCTCTTATGACTTTTTAGCACTTTTGAAAAAACATATGGCCTTTGTGTCATCACACTCTTTGTGTGATGTCACCTATATCTTCATTGTGAGCTAATGACAATTGTGATCACACAGGCCTTTGTAATATCACAAACACTTTGTGGCATCATCACATGTGACATCAAATTGTCTTTGTGAGACCATCCGTTCATGAGATACCAGCAAAGTACAAGGACATGAAAGCATTATGCTTTCACACTGCCATTGTGATATCATACACACATTATAAATGCCTATGCATTGGTTTCATTTTATATCAAATTTGGCATGTGGGTTGACATCAGAAATCCATGTGACATCATAATTATTGTGACCTTACAAGCACTCTGTGAAATCACATGGACATTGCAATGTCACTAACTCACGGTGACATCACAAACCTGTCCTGTTCTCATGTACTGCCATAGTTATATCTAAGTATATTTGTGAGCTCATAATTTGTTGTTGACTTCATAATATATCAGATATATCATGCGATATCAGAAATCCACTGTGGTATCATGACCATTGTCAGTCATCATGAACCTGTGTCACATTGTGACATGAGCACATTCTTAGGAATTTTTGCATTTGTGACAACACATGTCCAAGGAAATACCTCAGTCTCTGTGTGAATTCATATACTTATTGTGAATGAATATCCTTTGATATCAGTAATGCCATTCTGACAAACCCGTGCATTTGACATCAGAAATTTATTTTGACCTTATCATCAATATGTTATCACCACCTCATAAGTACCTTAGTATGATGTGATATTTTGAAATCATAATGACATTGTGATATCTCAATTCCATTGTTTTCACAAACCTATTATGACCCCACAATAATTTGGAATATTCACGTACTTTGAGTACTAGAGCTCCTTCTGGGAACTCACAACCTCATTGTGAACTAGTACAATTGAAAGTGAACATGTAGCTGTTATAGTTGTTATATTACAAGCTTGTTGTGACATCATTAACCCTTTGTGATCTTATTACCATTGTGACATCACAAACCTATTTGATATCACATTGCCCTTATGAATTCATGATCACATTGGGATATCTAAAACTTATTAGGACCTCTAAGCACTTTAAAAAGAGTTCATGGTCTTTGTGACATCACAACCCCTTTGTGTACCCATCTGGACATTGTGAACTAATGGCAATTGAGATCAGACATGTCTGTAACATCGTAATCACTTATGATGGCATGTTATTGTCATTATGACAGCATTAGCTCATTGTAACATCCCAAATATAATAATATCATAACATTATAACATCACAGAATCATTATGAAGTCAAAGAAATATTAGAATGCATATTATGTATTTTCATTCTATTTCCCATAGGGTATATGTGTTGATATCAGAAACCTATTCTGATCACACAACCATTGTGACATCACAAATCCCTTGTGATATCACATTGCCATTGTGATATCACAAACCCACTGTGACATGACTACACTCTCCTGTTCTCATAACTTTAGTGGCATTCTGCCATTGTGATATCTTAGGACTTTTGTAAGCTCATAAGCTGTTCTGTACCTCTTAATATTTCACATATGACATATGATACATAAATGAACTGTGATATTATGACCTCTATGATATCTCATTGCCAGATTGCATAACCATTGTGTCTCAGTATGATATTGTATCACAGGTTTGTAACATCACAAAACAGGACTTCATTAAATTTGTTACAACACATCTGACATCTGTGTAGACATCAGTATCTGTGAACTCATATACTCATTGTGAGTTAATGATTTTTATCTTTCAGCATTCCATTGTGACAACACCAATTTATTGTGACATCACAAACCTATTATGACCTCTTCACCATTATGGCATCATGAAATATTTGTGACATTAAAACATTATTATCACATGATATTGCTACTTAACATTGCTATTATGATACCATTGTCTCATATTTTCACAAACATAGTATGACTTCATAACATTAAGAAATTCATTGCCTTTGGGACTTCAAGCTCCCTCCGTGAACTCATATTCTCATTGTAAAATAGTAACATTTGAAATTGAAGATGTCACTGTGATATAATAATTCATAGTGACATCCCAAAAGCTTTGTAACCTCAACATCACTGTAAGATCACAAACTGACATCAGATTGCTGTTGTGACATCATGATCACATGTTATCTCAAATATATGACTTCTTAGCATCTTTTAAAAAACATATGTCCTTTGTGGCTTTGTGACAGCACAATCCCTATTCATATCCTCATTGTGAAATAATGACAATTGAGCCCACACATTCCATTGTAACCTCACAAGTACTTTGAGACATCATGTAAACTGTGACATCTTATTGTTATGATGAAACCATCAGCTCATTGTGACATAATAAAACAGCAATGGAACTATAACATTATGACAACACATAGTCATTGTGATATCATAGATTCATTGACAATGTCTATTGTATGATTTCATTCTATTTCAAATGTGGCATATGTATTGATATCAGAAACCCATTGTGACATCACAATCCATTTGTGACTTCACATAGCCATGGTGATATCACTACCACAGTGTAACACCATAAACCGGTCCTGTTCTCATAAGTTTGTGGCATGCTATAATCATGATATCTTAGGCCTTTTTTGAGCTCATAGCCTCTTTTGAAGCTCATAATATTTCAGGTATGGCATGTGATATGAGAAATCAACTGTGACATCATGACCACAGTTCCATCACACTTCCTGACATTATGACCATTGTGTCACATTGGGAACTCACAAAATTGTTAGGACATCATCACATTTTGTGTTTCGAGACATCCTATTCCCTTTGGGAACTCATATAATCATTTTGATTTAATCATAATTGAGGCTTGGCATGTCTCTCTGACATCATAAAACCATTACAACATCACAAATCTACTGTGACCTCATCACGAATTTTGCGTCACCAACTAATTGTTACATCAAAATATTATTATGGAAGGAGGACCCAGATGGCAACAGAATAGTTGTGAATCACCACAGCTCTCTCCAACCAAATAGAGTTCAAGTTCCAAATGTTTACATAGCAAAATGATGAATACCCAGAGAAAAACAGGAGGTGTAAAAAACAAAAGGATAATATTTCAGAACAGAAAAGCATGAAGACCTTCCCTCACCCTTGATAAACTGTGGCCTGGCTCAGTCTGGAGCTGCCAGAGTTCCCAAAGCAACTATGGATAATCTGCAGAATGCCAGTGCAGCAGACTCCCAAAGTGGTGACCTGGTGAATATAAACAGAGAATCCTTGTAGTTTGGAACCGGAACAAAGACCCTTCGCACACCCCTCATTAGCAGAGCAGCTCCCCACCATCCCACTAAGCCAATTGGCATGAAATCCATGGGGGGAACCCCGATAAACAGAGGTCTGACCACAGAACACCAGTGCAGAGGACTCCTACGGTGCCAGTGCTAACCCAGAGAGTGCAAACAGAGACAATTATTGGTCCAGAGAACGTGCACCAAGACCCTTCCTCCACTGCCTGCTGATGGCACAACTACATGCCATGCTTTAGCATGGTCCAGTCTAGAGTGACCAGGGACCCCAGAGCAACAGTGGGTATTCTGCAGAATGCCATTGCAGCAGATGTCCAAGGTGCCTGTGTCAGACCTGATGATTTCAATCAGAGCAATCTTGTAGCTTAGACCTTTCCCACACACTTCATCAGTGAAGCAGCCCTGTGCAATTCCACCAAAGTCATCGGGTCCCACAGCTGTGCGCTGAAACCCCAGAAATACAGAGGTCTATCCACAGAATGTCAGTGCAGAAGACTACCAAGATGCCAGTGCGAACTCAGACAGTGCAGAGAAAGAAACCTTGGAGTTTAGAACCTGCATGAAGACCCTACCCACTCTTTGCCAGCAGATCAGCTTCTCATCTTCCCACCAAAGATCACCAACCCCCAGAACTAGAGTGTTCCATGCTATCACAAAACAAGCCTATGGCACTGATCTGGACCACATAAAAAGAGGCTGAGATGGTGTATAACACAGACCCTGAGCCACCAACACCATCTGGCCCAGTTCACAATTATCTCAATGGATCTCAGAATACGGTAGCATCCAGTGTCCTACAGCTCACAGAAACAGATAGACCACAGCAATACTGAAGAGCTCCCAACCTGCTCCTGGATAAGTGGGCACACCACAGGAACACCTTTTCCCCAAGGGAGACCAGTGCTGGTAGTAACCCCCAAACTTCATCCAGATCCCACTGCCTACCACCTAGACTACAGGCCCTATTAAAACTGGGAAATGTGCAAGATTCCCATTACCTTTTGTGGTACAACCAGCCCACCAAGCTTGACCAAATGTGCCCTGGGGCAGAATCATAAAGGCTCAAGCCAAGAACAGCACCTATGGGCGACAACAGTCAGCAGAAGAAATCTGAACTGCATACTCAAAGCGGGAAATCCAGCATAACAGGTCCGGCCTGAGCCCAAATAGTGTGTCGCAGTCTGGGGACCAGGAGCCAGGGCCAGGACTTGGGAAAGGGTTCTTGAGCCACACAACCCACCAGTCATGATTGAAGTGAAAAGCTGATACATGCCTCAGAAGAGGGTTGAAAGAAGGGAAAATCCACCCCTAGGAACCATTCCTGTGATGGCAAAAAACCTGTGTATCCAGGGAGCTAGAACCAGAAACACAAATCTCATCAGTACCTGACCTATATATCATGGGCGGGGGATTGGACAGCTTAGGGTACTAGCACATTATTACACTCAGGAATTCCTGAAGGACTCCAGCAACTGGAGGCAAGAGCACCCATAGGAGGGAGCAGGAGCAGTGTAGGCTGCTTAGTCATTGGTTGAAGATGCCTGTGATCTCCAGAAGACAACTGAGAGTCCTGTGTGCATCAGATTAGAAACTGGAGGTTGTTCTCTCTCCTAACAGAACTGAGACAAAGTAAAGATTCAGCCAACTCAAGGCTGAGAGTGATCTTCTGCAATTGGTCCAGGAACCAACTAAGAACCAAGCAAACTCAGCCAGCTATTGACCAAAGCAGTCAGAGTTTGTAATTGTGCTCCAATAATCCCTGAAACCTCATGCAAAACCCACAGCAAAAAATTACAAAATTCATAAATAGCGAAGATAGAAAGCCAAACTCAAATACCAACAGAAACCCAGAGAAGAGCCCAAGTGAAAGCAAAACAGAAATGGAAGACAAATAATAGATCCAAGAGATATTATAAATAATGATTCAATTATTAAAGCAAGACATATCAGAAATTTGAAGAACAAGAAATGAATTATCAAAAGATATACAGGATTTTCAAACAGGAGATGCATTAAAAAATAGAAGCATTACTCTGAGAACCAACATAAAAAAAGACAAAGAAGAGCATTCTATATTAAGTCAGGGAACAATTCAAGAAGAAGATAGTAACCTCTTTAACTTATACTCCTCAAACCTTGATGCACCCAAGTATGTTTGGTAAATACTGTCAGACTTACAGAATAAAATAGATCCAAATACAATAATACTGGGACATGTTAATACTCCACTCTCACCAAAGGACAGATCTACCAATGACAGGAATGGCAAAGAAGCCTCTGAATTCAATGATGCCATAATTCAAGCAGAATTCATTGACATCAATCATGTTTTTCACCCTGCAACAATCCATTACACATTCTTCTCAGCAGCCCATGGAACTTTCTCCAAAATAGACTATATCATAGTTCATAGAAAGAATTTAAGCAAGTAAACGTGGATGGACATATTCCCTTGTAATCTGTCTGACAACAGTGGAATCAAGCTAATTCTCAATAAAAAAGCACACCGTAGAAGTAATAAAATAGATGGAAATTGAACACATATTTCTGAGCAACACTTGTGTAACAGGAGAAATTAAAGATAAAAGCAAAAGTTTCTAAAATTCAATGAAAATGAATACAAATCACAAAGAAACTTGTGGGACATGGCAAAGGGAGTGTTGAGGGGTAAAATCTTCCTCTCAGTGCATATATCAAAAAAGTAGAAACAGAGCAAGTAAATAATGTCATGTTGCAAATAAAACTTTTATCAAAGCATGAAAAATTGAACCTAAAGTTACTAAATGGAGTGAGAAAACCAAAATCAGAGCTGAAATTAGTGAAATAGAGACTAAGAAAACTATAAATAATATTAGTAAAACAAAAAGCTGCTCACCTGAATAACGCTGGCAAGATTAAAAGAAGAGAGGAAATCGAAATCAATAAGATCACAGATTCACGAGAAAAAGTATAACAAATACCCGAGATTCAATTATAAAGAATTATTTCCAGAATCTAAACTCAGTAAGGGAGGAAAACATCAGAAATGGATGAAATTTTACAGAAATACAAATTACCCATACTGAACATAGAAGAAATACATCAATTAAAATACGATAACTTACAATGAGATAGATAAAGCAATCAGAACATATGTAAATCAATAAATATATTTCCTCACACCAACAGGTCCCAGCTCAAGAACGACATAATTATCACCATTGACATGGAAAAGGCATTGGATAAAATAAATATTCATTCATATTAAAAGATCTTGAAAGCATAGGTATAGATGAAACATTCTTTGAAACAATAAAATCTATATATGACAGAACAATAGCCAATATTATACTTAATGGGGAGAAAACAATTCTAAAATCAGGAAGAAGGCAAGGATGCTCACTCTCTCCACATCTCTTTATTACAGTTCTGGAATCCTTAGTGAGAGGAGTAAAGCAAGCAAAAGACACTAAAGGAATCTGCCTAGGAAAGGAGGAATTGAAACTATCCCTTTGGCCAGATGACATGATATTATACCTCATTTGTCCCCAAAAAATCCAGCCTCAAACTTTTAGAACTTGTAAATCACTTTGGCAATGTAGCAGGATACAAAATTAACCCACAAGATCAGTTGCCTTCTACACTCTAAGAACATAAATGCAGGAAGTGAAATCAAGGAAAGATCCCCATTCACAATAACCTCAAAAAATAAAATATTTAGGAATTATTTTAACCAGAGATGCAAAGAAACTATTTAATGAAAACTATAAAAACTTAAAGAAAGAAATCATAGAGGACTCCAGGAAATGGAGATTTAATATGAAGAAAATGTCCATACTGCCTAAATCAATATAAAAATTCAATGCAATTCCCATTAAGATCCCAATGACGTAATATATTAAACTGGAGAAAACAGCCACAAAATTCATAGCCAAAACCGTTCTATGCAGAAACCTCAACAACACTGAAGAAATGATGACATGGTTCTCAAACTATACAATAGAGCCACGATAATAAAGAGAGTAACTTGGTACTGGCAAAAAACAGGCCCAAAGTCCATTGGAATGGATTAGAAGATCCAGAAATAAAACCACATTCTTACAGTCAGCTGATATTAGACAAAGAAGCCAAAGACATAAAGTGGAATAAACATAACTTCTCCAACTAATGGTGCTGGGAAATGTTGGCAACCACATGCAGAAAACTAAAAATGGACCCTACATCAACTCAAAATGAATTGAAGACCTTAACAACAAATGTGAATTTCTGAAACTACTTCAGGACAGAGAAGGAGAGAAATGAAGTTATAGGCACAGGCAGGAACTTCTTGAACAGAGTCAGGGGTCAAAACAAAATTGGAGAAAGATTCCACAATAGAACTAGCTTAAATTAAAAAGTTTCTGCACAGCTAAAGACATAGAAACCAAACTACAAAGACAGACAACTAATTGGGGAAAAACAATTTACCCATGATATATCAAGTATATACAGGGAAATCAACAACATAATCCTTCCAAAATACAACAAACTAATTTCTAAATGACCAAGGGAACTCAAGACAGACTTCTCAGAAGAGAAAAAATAGCAAAGAAACACAGGAGGAAATGTTCATCATCCTTGGCTGTAAAGGAAATGCTAATAAGAGCAACTCTGAGATATCACCTTACCCAAGCACAATGGTCCACAGCCTAAATTCAGCCAATGACAGATGCTGGAGTGGAAGCAGAGAAAGAGGAACCCTACTGCTCTGCTGATGGGAATGTACACTAATACAAATACTTTGAAAACAATATGGAGATACCTATGAAACCTCCCCTAATACCCTGCCATACCATGCCTCAGAATTTACCTGAGCAATAGGAACCAGTATACAGTGACACATGCATCTCCACATTCATTGGCGCACGGTTCACACTAGCCAAGATATAAAAAGAACCCCAGAAGCCCCAGTGCAGGTGAATGGACCCAATATTCTATTGTATACAATAGAATATTATACAGTCACTAGAAAGGAGAAAATAATGGAATTTGCAGAAAAATACATGGACTTTAGAAAAAGTTATTTTGATGGAGGTAAGCCAAGAGTAAAGAGACAAATGGTATGATGTCCCTGATATGTGAATGTAAAATACAAAATGTATGGAGATATGACAAAGTAAACAGGTCTCAGGAACCAATGACCTCTACTGGTCTTGTTATATCGTTACATAATGACCTAAGTCTACTGACCAAATATGTGCACTTCTGAGGGAAACTAGGAGGAATACACCAAACCAGAGGTAAACTGGGAAGATCATACAACAGAGGGGCCCATCAGCTGCACTGGACACTGATGAAAATGAACTGGACATGTCACTGTGATATCACAAACTTTTAGTGACATTACAAACCCATTGTAACCTCATCACCACTGTGACAAAACCATTGTGATATTGCATAGCTGTTCTGACATCCTGATCACATTGTGACATGCCAATCCTACTATGACCTCTTAACAACTTTGAAAAAGCACATGTGTACCGTTGTCCTCCTTAACAAAAGACAATTGTGATTACATGCTATTTTAACATCACAACCACCTTGTGACATCATCATCAGTGTAAAATAACATTGTCATTATGACACAATCCGTTCATTGTGATATCATAAAATTACAATGATATCATAGCATTATGATATCACAATGTCATTGTGAGATTATAGGCCCATTGTGAATGCCTATTCTGCAATTCCATTCTATTTCAAATGTGGCATGTTTGTTGATCTGTGAAACTCATTGTGATCTCATAAACACTGTGACATCACAATCCCTTTTGACATCACATTTCCATTGTGACATCACTAACCCACTGAGACATCACAAACCTGTCATCTCCTCAAAACATTTCTGATATGCTGCTATTGTGATATCTTAGGATCTTTGTGAGCTCATAGTCTATTCTGGACCTCATATTTCAGGTATGTCAAGTGATATCAGAAATCCACTGTGACATCATGACCATTGTGATATCACACTGCCAAACATTGTGACCATTTTGTCACATTATGATATTGAAGTTCTGCTAGAATTTCACATTTGTGAGAACACATGTGTCTCCACATTTATACCCTTGTTACCAGTTTTTGCTTCCTTCAATGTTATCTACTAGTTTTAGTCTGGTCTACCGACCTACATAATCAGCTCAGTGGTTTCTCTGAACATCAGGAGACTCTAGTTCCTTTAACTCCTGCTTTGTGTTTTTAACTTCAGTCTGGAACTTGGAAACTTCTCTCTTTTTATCCTCCTCCTTTTATTTCATGCAAGCTCCCTTTCATGATCCCAATTTCCTTCTCAAACTCTTCCTTCACTTGCAAGTGTGCTTCCAGAGTCACAGGAGAGTTCCTTTGGCTGTCCAACTTCTGTTCCCTCTAACAGCACCTTTGCTTTTCAGCTTCACCTTGAAATTCTCAATGCTGCTATTGAGAGTTTTTTCATACCTTCACATTTTCCAATGAGACATGCTACTTCTGCATTACCTTTCCATTGAGGATCTCAATAGTCTGTTAAGACTTTTCCCTTACTAGTTTTCTTTCTTGTTTTTCACTTCAGTGTATTTTTGTGACAGATCTTTCAACTGTGTGTTTAGCTGTAATGTTCTGCTGTCTAATGCTCTTTCTGTTTCCCAGGCATTCATAATCAGAGCATGTGTGTATTTTAGCTCTTTCTGAAAAGTAACCATTTTTCTTTTTTATTTTAAATATATATTTTTATTTATATTACTCTAATCCTATTTTTCTCCCTGATTCTCCTTAAACCTATTAATTTCTGGTGTGCTGAATACCTTTTTGATGTTCTTAGCCCAATAATCCATAGTAGTTTGATGTTGAATTAGATTGTATGTATTCTTATGATTGTATCTGCAGACATTTTGACTGCATCAATCAATCTGTACAACTAAAGGGCTCTGGTTGATGCTTGCCTTAAAATAGTTCTAGTGTTAGGCTCATAACAAAAGAAAAGTGGCAAGTCCAGGTGTCTCAACTCCCACTCATGATATCTGGTGACAGAACATTTAATGAATAATCCAGAGGAGAATTGCCCAGAATTTCTAGAAACACTACTGGCAAACATGGTGAATAATAAGATTGGTGAATAATAAGATTGAATGCCTGCAAAGGACTCAGTGTGAGCATGATAAAGAGCAAGAAGATGCTAACCAAAGATTGATACACTAAATTCGTGAACATAATGAGGTTGACAAAAATTATTACAGGAATATCCTGACCTTGAGGAAGCTAATCAAAGATTAATACAGGAATTGCCTGAGCAGGCAGAGAAAAGAAACTTATTTAAAGAAAAATTACACCAGTATTTCTAGCTATTCAGGAGTGTGCAAATCTTAGGGTCATATTTCCAAGCTAGCTCAGGAAAAGAATCTGATAGACTCCATCTCCAATTTACCAACGAAACCAAGGCAGGGAGATAGTTCATTTAGTAAAGCATTAGCCAATAAAGCAAGCAGAGTGAGTAGGAAGTCCTGAGTTATAATAATAGTACCAGCAAAATCAAGAAAAAAAAATCTCATTTTTTTCTTTCCCAGTAATCATATTGAAATATGTTTTACATTTTTGGGCTATTTGTGTTTATATTTTAAGATGAATTACAATTCTGGAATATAATTTTAAAATTTCTGGTTACTATTTGCAATTCCTTTTTTGAAATTTTATTGTAAAAATGATATACAACATGTTTACAGTTAGGTATGGAGTACATTTCCTTTGAACAGTATCATCCCCTTCTTTATTCTCTCGCACCTGATTCTCTCCACGTCCCAGTTATATAGTTTATTTTAAACATATTTTTCCATTTGATTTCTTGTTATATTCATATTCTGTGTTTTTTCATTCATATACAATTTTAGTTAGAATGAATCAATTCCTTTACTTCTATCAAAGAACAGAAATGTAACTTATTTATATTGCTTTTTGGTGTCTCTTTTATGTTAGCCCATATATACAGAAAAAGATTTCATTGTAGTATTTACCTGCATTTATATAATTTTCTTTGATGAAGACCACCTTGAGTTACATCATTAAGTTTCCATAAAATTGTATAGAATCTAATGATCGCATTTCAATCTACTCCATTTGCCCACTGCCTCTCTGTAATCTTCACTCCAAAATACTCTTTATTTAGTGTATGTTATTTATTTTTTAAGGTTCCAAATGCACATATAAAATTCTGTCTGATAACATTAGTCTTTCTGCTGAATTTAGAACACTTGACATGGTGACTTTCAATTTTTCCATTTTCCTGCAAATGACATAATTCTTGATGGATGAATAATACTTGATTGTGTAAAAACACTACATTTTTAAAATAATTCATTGTTTGAATGGATCACCTAGCTTGATTATATTGATTGTGTAAATTATGCTTTAATAAATGTTTCTGGGGGCTGCAAGGTGGATCAGTGGTAGAGTGCTTGCCTTGCATGCCAGAAGGCCTGGACTCGAATCCTCAGCACCACATAAGCAAAAAGAAAAAAGCCAGAATTGGCGCTGTGGATCAAGTGGTAGAGCGCTAGCCTTGAGCTGAAGAGTTGAGTGGCAGCACCCAGGCCCAGAGTTCAGGCCCCACGACTGGACACCCCCCACCCAAAAAAAATAATGTTTCTGTGAAACTGTCGCTATTGTATATTGATTTACATCCTTTTGGATGTATTCTTGAGTGGAATTAATAGACCATATGTTCTAAACCTCCATTGTGATTTCCATAGTGGCTTTACTAATTTACATTGCCATAAATAGCATAGGGATTACTATTTTCCCTACATCTTCAATAACACTTCTTGGGGTATTTGTTTTGTTTTGTTTTGTTTTTATTTGAGGATAGTTATTCTGACGACAATAATACAGAATCTCAGTGTCTTTTTATTTGTATTTTTCTATATAGGAAAGGATGTCAAATAGTTCTTTATATATTCGTAAATCATTTGTATTCCTTTGGAGAAATGACCACTTATTAAATTGTTTGGTTGTTTCGTTCTATCCTCATATTGCACCTATGTCACAATATAACCAGATCATATGTTTATATTTGAGTCAGACCAAATTTTTTCAACGGTTTTTGGTAAAACTAAACTTTCCTTCTCTTTCCTTTTCAAATCTGAGTCAAAATATGCTGGTATATGAAGACTGAGGGACAATGGGACATTTAGTTTTCCTTTTCTCTCTAATCCATTTTCAATGCCTTCCATTATAATAGGTTTTACGCTCTTCACAACTATACTGTGTTAACCTTTTTCTCTCTTTCTCTTAGTTAAAATTAATAGATGTTATTTAACCTGATTACAGTTAAAATTAATACGTATTATTTAACTGGTTTACCTGTCTTCTTATGTTATGATAAGCGGTGCTATTCGGTGTTAGATTTCTATCTTATAGAAAAAGACACAAAACCTTCTACTGGTTGCTTGCACACATGAAAGAATATCCTGAACAGAAGCAAAGGGCAGAAAGCTCAGATTCTCTTCCAAAATGGTGTTCCAAATTTAATCTGCAATAGGGTTTATTAAACTACTCCTTCTATACCTGATATAAATTAATGGTCAGGTTTATTGTCTCCAAAACTTTTTATATTTTTCTCCGAGCTCAATTCCATTTGGAAACCGAGATCACCAAGGACAGATTGTCTAGGTCAAATACACACATATACACACACACGAACACACACACACACACACACACACACATACACATATGTATCCATATGCTATATATCTCATTATAATCAGTAATGTGGTGATAAATATCGTCGTTCTGTTTGCTTTCACATGTTTCAGTGTTCTGGGACCACACATATAATGGACAGGATTTACTGATAACAATCTTAAGTCCATCTATTTAACTGTAACATTTCTTGTTCACTAACATTGCTGTAAAATCATACTTGTTGAACTCATTTTCTAAATTTATTCATACTAGTAACTCTATATAATTATTATATGTGCCGACTCCTAACTCCCTTCCCATCTTTAATTTTCTCTCAGTGGATCACTCAGATTTTAACTTGGTGTTTGATTAACTTATCTGTCTCTTCTTCTAAACCCTGTTGACCCAATAACCTTAATCTTTCACTGGGTTCCTTGTAGACAAATCACAAGAGAAAAGTAAAGTGATAGACTGCGTTAATGAATTATGCACAAGGAATGAATTGTCTGATGAAATATAGAATACCAGGTTGAATTTGCATTTCAGATGAACATCCTTTTACTAAAAATTACATGTTTATCTGAAATGCAAATTCAAGTGGATATTTTGTGATTTTTTAATTTTTTTAATTTTTGCTAAATCTACAATCCTATATATTTAACAAGAATTTGGTACTTCAGTTAATCACATTTTATAATTTTCATCATACTTTCTTTATTCATATTTTATTCAGTCCAATTTATGCCTATCAGATGCAATTCCTATGACTCCTCTATCCCCCATCCAGTCTAATGTGGTTGCTTCTTCAAACATTTCTCAAGGGCAACACCTGCAGAAAATTAAGCTATTGATCTAATATGTAACTAAATACTGATCTATTTGTTCATAGACCCACACTGGAGAACCTGGTTCAAGTCCCATCAGTAAAATAGTTGTTAGGTCTTATCTCATTGCCCTTTTTTATATTACTTTTAAAATTTATTATGCTATGGAAAACTCAAATTATTAAATGAAAATAAATTGATAAAAGTATTTACTTAAATTATCTAGGGAGAGGATCTAGGATATAGAAATAAATTGTAGTTATTAATATTGCTCTGCCTCAACAGAATGGTGCAGAGGCCAGGGAGATCCAAAGAGAAGTCACCAAATTATATGGGAATTAGAGGAAGAAAGTGCCTTCTGTCCCATTAATGCTTGTAAGAGAAAATACGGAGAGACCAACAGATTTGTTCCCTAAGAACTAGCAGAAAATACTATGTGGACTCAAAAGGCAGGAAATCTGAGGTGGTGCAGTTCAAGAAAGATGTCATATAGGATGGAAAACAAACCTAAAAAGAATATACCCCTATCAGCAAATAAGAAAGTATGTAAATATTTAAATCTATCCTAAGTAGTCATAGAAAAAAAGTAAATGTCTAATTGAAGATGTCAAATATATCACAACTATTGAGTGATCAAAATGGGAAATCTTTTCAACTGAAAAGTTACTTTTGGATATTTGCAACATCATGATGTAACGTGCACAAGTTTCTCTCACAGACAGACAAGTCCAAGGCAGCCAACAAAAAGCCTATGTGTCTGTACTGTCATGTACGACATGATTTTGTGAGATGTATGCTGTCATTGAATATTCCCTACACCTCCCCTTCTCAAGCCTGAACTACGCTTAGTGGTTGAAACTTGCTATGTTCAAAGATACATAAAGATAATATTATTGGGTAAGAATGAAAATAATAATCTAGTATTAATGAAAATGTTAGTGGAAGTATAGTCGTGTATAATATTGAGAATAACAATGATTCTGCATGCCACAAAATTTGAAAAAATTACATGGACGTAAGTATTATTTTATAAAATTATTATGAAAAAGTAAAAAAAATAATTACAAGAAATAATGTGAATTTTGTGGAGTGGTGGATAACAGTAGAAGTAGGGACTGTCAATAGAGAAAATAATTGTGAATTTGCTTGAAATGGTTTCTATGCATGTAACAAAATAAAACAAGAACATAGAAAACTTTATCAGAGTAAATTGCATATAAGAATTGAAATGTCATTAAGAATTCCCCCACTTATACATCTAATAAATATTGATATAAAAATGCCCAATCTATATTCTGAAAATTAAAATGCAAGTATTTATTCTAAAAAATCAGTAGACAACTGTGTTTGGTTTGTAGATACAAAAATTTATACATGTATATAAGAATATTCATTCATGATTGTAAAACCTAAAAGCAATTTAAACATGATAATAAGTATTTAAATAAATATAGTGTAACTAATTTGCTCTCAAAGTGCTTTTGATTCAGCCATTATCTGCATGAAAATTACTTAAATGAAGAGATTTATAAAATGAAATATACACTGCCACTGAACCTTTATTTAAAAAGTATCTTGATAGGCATAAACCCTAAAATAATGGCTAGAAGTAATTTTGATAGGAAATATCTCTGAGTGTCAAAAAATAAGTGATTACAGTTTCTTGTATATATTTTTTTCTTATAAAATTCAGATTAATATACTCAGCACTTTAATCCCTCTGTACATCATCTTGATAAATATTTATTTTAATATTATTTTATTAATTTAATTAATATTTAATGTAATAATTAAAAATGTTTAATTTAATATAATTAAATTTAAAATAAATAATAAAAATCAGTTTGGGTTAAAATTCATTTGTAATAAAATACAACTTTACCAGTTGCCACAGGCACTTCTTCTGGAGTAGCTAAGATCTAAGGATTGTAGCTCAAAGCCTGCCCAGGCACAAAAGTCTGTGAGACACTTTCTCCAAGTAACAACTGGAAAAAGTGAAGTGGTGCTATGGCTCAAATGGTCGAGCACTAGTCTTGAGCTGAAGAGCTCAGGGACAGCCCCAGAATTCAAATCCCATAATGAAGGAAAGAAAGGAAGAAAGAAAGGAAGGGTGAAGGAAAGAAAGAAAGGAAGGAAGGAAGGGTGAAGGAAAGAAAGAAAGAAAGAAAGAAAGAAAGAAAGAAAGAAAGAAAGAAAGAAAGAAAGAAAGAAAGAAAGAAAGAAAGAAAGAAAGAAAGAAAGAAAGAAAGAAAGAAAGAAATCAGGGAAGGAGGGAAGGAGGGAAGAGAGAGGGAAGAGAGAGGGAGGCTATTGACTTTTGTCTCTTTTGGTTCTGTTTTTTTTTTTTTTTTTTTTCCTGCATCAGAAAACCACAGATGAAGTTCAGGAAGTCTTTCTTTACATTAAATGTCTCCAATATTCATAAATTCTTATTATACATTCTCATAGCTTCATTTATTTGCCCTGCTCTTGTATTTCAAATTACATTTTCTCTCCAACACCCTTCATTGAAATGATTCAGACTTCTCAACACGGCGCCAGTGCCTTACACCTGAAATCTTCCTGCGATCTGAGAATCATGATACAAAGTTAGCGCAGGCAGGAAACTCCATGAGCCTCTTTGTCTTCAATATACCTCTATAAAACCGGAAGTGGTGCTATGACTGAAGGAGATGAGCATGCATCTTGAGCTGAAGAGTGCAGGGAAAGCACCCAGGCCCAGAAATCCAGCACCATGACCAATAAATAAATGAATGAAAAGAAACGATTCAGAATTCTCATAAATAATGCTGAAGTTTGTATGCTGTATACTTAAAATTTGTATTATTCTACTTTTCTATGACCTATCAGTATACATTTCATTTTTGAAGCAGGAAGATAATGATTACCTCTGTAAGACATATTTATTAGTTTGGATCTGTTCTTGAGACTATTCTTTCTAATGTTCACTTATTAACTTTGTAATCTTTTATTATAATGTTATAAATAAATTATTAAATTTATTTAGACAAAGTGCACATTTCCTTTTGGACAATGTTGCCCCTTACCTTGATCTCTACAAAATTTATCTCTCACCCAAACCACACATTATATTGTTCATTTTCAACATAGTGAACACTGAGAACCACAGCTATATTTTTCACTCTTTGTGCCTCCGCTTACAATCCCAAGGACATATAGACAAACTAAGAAGACTAAAATAAAAGAAATTTAACCAAAAAAAAATCAGAAAAAATCTTCTGTCCATTTATTGGGAGTATTGTTTGATAAATATTATTTTGTGTGATCAGATACACATAGACATTTTGCCATTTTGTTCCTCTCTTTGGTCTCACTTTGTAGGTATGCCTAGAGAACTGTATAATTTATTATGCCCCCATGTATGTTAGATCTAGCTTTTGCATATAAGAGATTTCTGTAATTATTTTAAATTTTATTTCATTGTAAAGATGCTGTACAGAGGGGCTACATTTAGATGAGTAACGTGAATTCTATAATTTTTGAACAAATATAGAATAAAAAGGACAAAAATAAGCCATATTTTCATTATTTTACCTTTGAATCTACAATTTACCCTAGCAGAGATTATGTGTTGCTTTGCATTCTCATATTAAAAAGTCTTTGAAAGTCTTCCTATATTATCCCAGAGTGTCTCTGCTAATTATTTAGAATAATATAAAAGAAGGAATTTTTAGAAACAGATGAAGCTACCTCATATAGCCTAAAACTTAGACTCCAATCCTCGGCTAAGCTTTGGTGGTATAAATTATGTTTAATAAGTAGGGTGTAAACTCAAAAAATTAAACCCCCCAACAACAAATCCTCAAAGAAACAACTGCCCAATAAATAAGTGGGCGAAAGACTTAAAGAGAAACTTCTCTGAAGAAGAAAGAAGGATGGCCAATAGACACATGAAGAAATGTTCAACTTCCCTAGCCATAAAAGAAATGCAAATCAAAACAACATTGAGATATCACCTTACTCCAGTTAGAACGGCAAAAATCAAGAACTCTAACAACAACAGATGCTAGAGGGGATGTGGACAGAAAGGAACCTTACTTCATTGTTGGTGGGAATGTAAACTTGTTCAACCACTTTGGAAAGCAGTATGGAGGTTCCTCAAAAGACTTCACATAGAACTCCCCAATGACCCAGCAATCCCACTTTTGGGCATTTACCCAAATGTTTACAAACAAGACCACACTAAAGCTACCAGCACAACTATGTTTATTGCAGCATTATTTACCATAGCTAAGATATGGAACCAACCCAGATGCCCCTCAGTAAATGAATGGATCAAGAAAATGTGGTATATATACACAATGGAATTCTATGCCTCCATCAGAAAGAATGACATTTCCCCATTTGTTAGGAAATGGAAAGGCTTGGAAAAAATTATATTAAGTGAAGTAAGCCAGGCCTAAAGAAACATAGGTCCCATGGTTTCCCTTATTTGCAATATCTAGTATATGTATGAGTCAAGCGGAAAAGGTCAGATAATGTGATGTTAGGAAAATGAACCCTTAAATATGTATTTTAATGTTTCTTTTCTTTCATGCATGTGTTTCTAACGCATTTATAAGATTATTTCTTTGTTGCTTGTATGTCCCTCCCCCACAGTGTAACCCCTGCTTTCACTATATTTGATGTCAGTATAATTTGTGGAGGAGATGGGGAAAAACAAGTCGTTTAAGGATTCAGGTGGACCTGTTGCAACAATGAGAAGTACAAAATGCCATGTCAAAAACGAGTTTTACAATGTCGGTATGGGGGGGAGGGCACGAAGGACTGGGTGGGGGGGCAGGGGGGAGACTGGGAAGGGAGATGAAGGTAAACAAAGGAGGAGGCTACAATGCTTGGTAAGAAATGTATGCATTATCCTTCCCATGTAATTGTAACCCCTCTGTACAGTATGTTCTCAAATTAAATTAAATTAAATTAAAAAAAAATAAGTAGGGTGTATAATTTTATTAGTGCTGTTCTTCTGTTTGATTGAATGGTTGTGGCTAATCCATTAAGTAAAATGACTTACAGATATAAATTTTCATGACTCATTGAAGAGTCATAACATGTATGGCTTGTTAAATGTTAAAGTGGTAAATGCTTCCAAGAGTTCATCTGCACTGAATTTCATTTTGTCACCCTCACCATTTAAGGAAACAATTCATAACATATTTGTCAGGCGAAGATTTTTATGAACTTGCTGCTTTTATTGTAGGATTGAGCAAAAGAAATTAGGGTCATTAGATGATAATGTCAAAGCAATAATGTCACCACCAATAACAAAGAACTGCATGTTCCTACTAGGAGATCACACAGAAAATGTTATGAAATGTTACAGCTATGAATTGTGGCTATTGGTCTAATAGGCAAATAGCTCGTTAGGTCATTATTCCAGATCTATGCTCATCTCTTTAAGGCTACTACAATTTCTATTTTTTAAATATTTATTATAGAAAAGTATACTGGATATTTTTTGTGTGTGATAGCCACACTTTTTCTCACTACTGCTTGTATGACTCAGCATAACAATTTGAAAACCACATGAAGGAAATAAGTGGCTAGAGAAAATCTCATAAAAAACTTTTAGATTTAACTATAGACTCTTTCAAAAACAACTGATATTTCAATCACTGATTAACTTTAAGATCCCTGATCCTAGCATGTGCATTAAAAACAAAATCGCTGTTATTTCAGACATGTCTCTGCTATTTTTTTCTTACCTGTTCTGAGGCTTGAACTCAGGTCAATGTCCCTGAGTCTCTTTGTGCTCAAGATTAGCACTCTATAACTTGAGTCTAGGATCTAATTCTGAGTTTTTCTTCATAGTTATTTGAGATTAGAATCTCAAGGAATTTCTTGCTTGGGCCCATTTAAACCAAATCTTCAGATACCAGCATCCTGAGTAGCTAGGATTACAAGTGTGTGCCACCCTCTATTAACATTTTTGTTCCAATGTATAAGTTATGCTGAGGGTAATTCTCACATTAATTTCTTTAAGATAATCAGACTATTTTCCACTGTGGCTCTCTAAAACCACTCACATTCCTGCCAAAACTGCAAGAGTTCCTTATCCACACTATGGCCAATATTTGTTAATTTTACATTTTTCACTTGAAAATAATATTACCATAATGTGGAAATCAATTTGAGGTGCAAATTGAAATAGAATTTCAATTCTCAATGATAATAGATCCAATAAGGATATTGTACGACCTGATGTCATGCTAAGTTTCTGTTTTAATGAGGTTTAAATCGCCCATACAAATTTTCAAAAGTTAGCATACTTATCCCATTTTAAATACATTTTATTCTAAAAATACTGTACAGAGGGTTACAGTTACGAGAGAAAGGACATGAGTGTATTTCCTAACAAGCATGGTTATCTCCTCTTTTTTTAATTTATTTTTTATTGTGAAAATACTGTACAGATGGATTACAATTACATGGACAAGATAATGAGTACATCTCTTATCAAGCATTGAAGCCTCCTCTTTTGTTTCCCCTTCCCATCCCTTCCATCCCCCCCCTGCCTCCCACTCAATCCTCCCCACCACTCCCCTGCACCAAAGTTGGAAAGTTCGTTTTCAACATAACGACTTGTACATCTCATTGTTGCAATGGGTCCACCTGTATCCCTATTTAAACGATTTATTTTCCCCTTCCCCTCCAGAAATTATACAGACATGAAATACAGTGAAAGCAGAGGTTACATTGTGGGGGAGGGACATACAAAGCAACAAAGAAATAATCTTATAAATGTGTTCGAAACAATCACATGAAAGAAAAAAAAAACATTTGAATACATATCTTAGGGTTCATTTTCCTAACACCACCATATCTGACCTTTTCTGCTTGATGGAGGTATATACTAGATATTACAAATAAGGGAAACCATGGGACCTATGTTTCTTTGGGCCTGGCTTAATTGACTTAGCATAATTTTTCCCAGCCTTTCCATTTCCTAACAAATGAGGTGATGTCAATGGAATATATATACCACATTTTCATTATCCATTCATCTACTGAGGAGCATCTGAGTTGGTTCCATATCTTAGCTATAGTAATTACTGCTGCAATAAACATAGTTGTGCTGGTAGCTTTAGTGTGGTCTTGTTTGTAAACATTTGGGTAAATGCCCAAAAGTGGGATTGCTGGGTCATAGGGTAGCTGTATGTGGAGTCTTTTGAGTAACCTTCATACTGCTTTCCGAAGTGGTTGAACAAGATTATACTCCACTCCCGCCAACAATGCAGTAAGGTTCCCTTTTGTCTACATCCCCTCCAGCATCTGTTGTTTTTAAAGATCTTGATTTTAGCCATTTTAATGGGTTGAGGAGGTATCTCAATGTTGTTTTGATTTGCATTTCTTTTATGGCTAGGGAGGTTGGATTTCTTCATGTGTCTATTGGGCATCCTTCTTTCATCTTCAAAGAAGTTTCTCTTTAAGTCTTTAGCCCAAATATTTATTGGGCAGTTGTTTCTTTGAAAATTTGTTCTTGGGGGATTTAATTTTTTGAGTTTAAGGTATATTTTAGATATGAGACCCTTGCCCGTTGTACAGCTAGTGAAATTCTCCCAATCCGTGGCCTTTCTATTGATCTTTTAGCTATGTCCTTTGCCATGCAGAAGCTCTGCAATTCCATGCAATACCATTTGTCCAAACTCTCTTTGATTTGTTTTGTTTCTGGGTCTCTATTAAGAAAATTTCGGCCTGTCCAAGGGGTCCTTGGGTTGCTCCTATCCCATCCTGTAAAGTTTTCAGAGTGTCTCCTTTGACTCCGAGGTCTGTTATCCATTTGGAGTTGATTCTGGTGCGGGGTAATACACATTTTATGAAGCCATCATAACCCTCATTCCTAAACCAGGCAGGAACTCATCAACGAAAGAGAACTATAGACCCATTTCTTTGATGAACATTGATGCAAACCTTCTCAACAAAATTTTGGCCAATTGACTTCAATAATTCATCCAAAAAATCATACACCACGTCAAATAGGATTCATTTCAGGGATGTAAAGCTGGTTCAATACACACAAATCGTTCAATATAATTCATAACATCAACAAAAGTAAGTATAAGAACCACATGGTTATCTCAATAGATGCAGAAAAAGCATTTGACAAGATCCAACACCCCTTTATGATGAAGGTTCAGGAAAAATTAAGAATCCATGGAACATTCCTCAATACAATAAAGGTTGTATATGACAAACTTACACCCAGCATTATACTTAACGGTGAAAACTTAAAAGATTTCCTCTTAACTCAGGAACAAGACAAGGGTGTCTACTCTCTCCATTTCTCTTCAATCTAGTATTAGAATGACTAGCTACACCAATAAGACAAGATGCAAACATAAAGGGGATCTAAAAAGGGAAAGAAGAATAAAACTCTCCCTCTTGCAGATGATATGATCTTGTATTTAAAGAATCACATAAACTCCACTCCCAAATTACACAAGCTGATTCAAAACTTCGGCAAAGTAGCAGGGTATAAAATTAACCCTCAAAAATCAATGGCTTCTCTGTGTGCCAACAATGAGAAAAGTATAGCTGAAATTAGGAAAGCAACTCCGTTCATAATATCGCCACAAAAAATAAAATATCTAGGAATTAACTCCACCAAAGAAGTGAAGGACCTCTATAATGAAAATTTTAAAAACTTGAAAAAGGAAATCAAAACAGAAATTAGAAAGTAGCAAAAACTCCCATGCTCCAAGATTGGAAAGATCAACATCGTGAAAATGGCAATACTTCCCAAGGCTATCTACAAATTCAATGCGATATCTATCAAAATTCCAACCTCATTCTTCAAGGAAATAGAAAAGGCAATCCAAAAATCCATATGAAAAAATAAAAGACCCAGAATAGCAAAAATGATCCTCAACAGAAAGAATAGAGCTGGAGGAATAGCAATACCAAATTTCAAACACTACTATAAAGCCATAGTAATTGAAACAGCTTGGTACTGGCACAAGAACAGACCTCAGGATCAATGGAATAGAATTGAAAACACAGAAATGAATCTACAAATCTATAGCCATCTAATCTTCGATAAGGGAGCTAAGAAATAGAATGGAAGAAAGACAGCCCCTTCAGTAAATGGTGCTGGCAAAATTGGTTAAATTGGTTAAATACTTGTAGAAAACTAAAGCTAGATTCTCTTTTGTTCTTATCCTATGCTCTATCCCCTCCAACCTCCGCAACTACAATACTCCCTCCCCCTTCTCAGCCTAATTCAGAAAGTTTGATTTTCTCATTATTACAATCTCATTATTGCAATGGGTCAACCTATATTCTCATTTAAGCATTTTGGTTTTTTCCTTCCCCTCCCCGGTTAGAGAAGTGTATGTACAAAATACAGGGCACTGAAATCAAATACTGAGAATACAGGGTTTATATCGTGGGGTAGGAATACACAAAAAAACAAAAAAAAATCACATGATACTTTACACATAGTTTAGGAAGAATAGCAAAAAAGGAAAAAAAAAACACTTGTGTGCCTACATTGGCATTCATCTAGCTTAACATCATGTTACATGGTCATATGTAAATAGCTTTTAAACTTTTCTGCTTGTCCCAGACATTTACTACTTACTTCATGAAATAGTTCCAGTAGGATCACTAAGGAATACAGAGAAAGATTAGGAGAAAGAATGAGAATGAGGATTAGATTGCAGGCTGGTCAATAACAGGGAAAATTCCGTTTAATGTTCAAAAGAACTGAATTTTAGTACAGTTGGATTGAATTTCAGATCATTTCACCATAAGAAGAAGGAATTGGATATTTTGTTATACATTGATTCATTTGACTGAAGCACATATTGAACTGAAATTTCTGATAACTTGGTTCTTACCTGAGTTTACAAGAATGATGAACACACCCAAAATAGAGAGAAAATCTGATCAATGCTTCTGAGAAGCTTTCTGATGGGAATTATTTCCTGCTCAGCTTTGGTGTATCTGATTAATTTCAGGAGATATCAAGTACAACCATACCATCCCTTCTTTTATCAGTACCTGTGTTCATGTTATTTGGATTGCTCAGAAATTTTGACAGGTTCTCCATTTAAAGACTAAACAGACTTCTAATTCTTCTCTCCCATATCAGTCTTGTTAAAATTGTCTCAAACCATATGCATCACAATATTGAAATGCTTCAGTTCCTTAGGATTCATAAAACAGTAATTCCAAACAGGCAGATTTGGAAACCCACAATAAGATGTCCTTATTATTGTAACACCAAACAGTAGTTTTATTACCGTTTCTTTGTTTATATACACTATATATTTAATGAAAGAACTTGCCACTGAATAATGCATACTTCCAATATCCATATTTAATTCCCCATAATCCCAAAGTTCCTTCAGTATAAACCCAAAATTTTTGGTAGAAGATTCTGGTATAAAATTACTTGTTATTTATGAAAATTAATGAAAGGCACTATACCTAATACTAAATCAGTGACATATAATAGACATACCTTATATATTTCAGTAGACATTTTACTCCCATTTTTCAAAAGCTGCATAATTACATCATATTTTCAGTAAATCCTAATTGAATTTCATGTCTTCTACATAAACCTGCAAACAGAGGCTTTACTGAAAAATTATGCAATTATTATTTATGTTCCAGGATATTTATAAGTCATTTATACAATTTTGATTAAATGTAATATCAATGCAAAAGCCTAATGTATATGCATAAACCACATGTTCACTGATATATCTCTATATATTCCATATTTATTTCTTATATTATATAGTATATTATTATATTTTATATTTATATTTTTATATTATATAGGAATTAATATAGTAATTAATATTTGTTTAATAAAATATCCGGTATATACATCAAAAAATCCTTCTCCCTTCTGGTAAACGTTCTCTTTCCTGCTTATTTTGTTTAACATTTGCTAGCACTTACTTTGGAAATCTTAGCCCATTTTACTGTTACTTTGAATCAATATGAATTTAAGATGTGAATTCAGAAGATAAAAACAAACATAAAGCATATCTACAAGGCAGGCAAAGCAACATATGTGTCAGAAACTGGATAACTTCTAAAAATGCCTTGTATTGAAATTACCGTCTACTAAACATAAACATAAAACTGGACAATCTTATAAAAAAAAAAAAAAAAAACTATCCTTCTCATACAAAGTCTATCCTTACTATATTGTTGTCCCCTTCGTGTCAGAATGGTGACTGAGAATGTGCATGAAAGTTTTATGTAGAAACAGCATACAAACGTAACCCAAATCAATTTGGAATACAAAATTTGCAATAGAAATATTTACATTTGTGATGTGTTTGCATCATTGTTCAGTAGGCACCCATTCATGACCACAAGCACTTTCTGAAAGCCCCCCAAATACAGCCCATTTCTTTCCCTAAGAAACCATTTTCAGATTTTCCTAGACATCATTATAAAATTAAGATACCAAACAAGTGAAGAAAATAATATTTAAAGATTGATTTATTGCAGCTGCATAGGCTAAGAAGGAGGAGTTGATACCTAGATGAAAATGTGAGACAAAAAATAAAATACCTACGAGGTAACTCAAGAAGTGAGGGACCTCGATGATGAAAATTTTAAAAACATGAAAAAGAAAATTACTAAGGAAGCAAACAACAAGAACAAAAAAACAAAAACCTCCCATGCTCCTGGATTCAGAGCTTTAACAGCGTGAAAATGGCAATAGTGCCAAAGGCTATCTACAAATCCAGTGATACTTATCAATATCCCAACTCATATTTCAAGGAAATAGAAGAACTAATCTATAAATTGGTATGGAACCTTAAAAGAATAATACCAATACCAAACTTCAAACTCCACTTCAAAGACATAGTAATCAAAACACCTTCGTACTGGCACAAGCACATATCTGAGGACCAATGGAATAGAACTGAAGAAAAAGAAATAAACACACAGTCCTATAGCCACCTAATCTTCAATAAGGGAGCAAAAAAATATAATGGAAACAAAACAGCCTCTTCAATAAATGGTGCTGGCAAAATTGGTTGAATCTCTTGAAAACTACTGCTTCAAATTTATATATCACCCTGCACCAGAATCAACTCCAAATTGATCAAAGACATCGGAGTCAAAGAAGACACACTGAAAATATTAAGGATGAAACAGGAGAAACTCTAGGGCTACTTAGCAAGGGCCAAAATTTCATATTTTAATGGATCTTTTTCTTTTCCTTTTTGTAGTAAGTTTTAATTGTGAAAAATACTGTACAGAGGGATTACAATTACATGAACAAGGTAATGAGTGTATTTCTTATCAAGCATGGACTGACTCAGAAAGACAACAAATCAATGAATGTTTTGACAAGTGGGATTGCATGAAACTGCATAGCTTCTGCATGGCAAAGGACATAGCAAGCAAAATCTATAGAAAGCCAACCGATTGAGAGAAGATCTTCACTACCCATAAAATGGACAAGGGTGTCATATCTAAAATATACTTCGAACTCAAAAAATTAAATCTCCCAACAACAAATGCTCAAAGAAACAACCATTGATTAGCAAGAGGGTAAAGACTTAAAGAGAAACTTCTCTGAAGAAGAAATAAGAATGACCAAAAGACATGTAAGAATTGCTCAAGTTCTCTAGCCATAAAAGAATTGCAACCTCCGATGTCACTGTATTTGATTCCATTGTCCTGCAACATATATATACATTTTTTTTGTAATTTCAGGAGGGAAAGTGAAATAACAAATTGTTGAAATAAGTATATAAGATGACCCATTGTAACAATTAGATGTACAAGGCACTACGTTGAAAATGAACTTTAAAATTTGCAAAGGAGTTGAAGGGAGGAATTAGGGAGGGTAGGGAGAAGAGGAATGGTAGAGAAAAACAAAGGAAGGGGAAAAATATTGATATGAAATGAACTTTTTACCTTGTATATATAATTTTAACCCTTCTGTACAGTCTCTTTTCTATATATGTATATACATATATATATTTAAAATACAGAAATAAATAAAAACAGAAAAAAACAATATTGAGATTACACCTTACACAGAATGGATATAATCAAGAAATGTACTACCAACAGACATTGGAGGGGATGTGGCAAAAAGGGAATACTACTGCATTGTTGGTGGGAGTGTAAACTTGTTCATCCACTTTGCAAAGTATGGAGGTTCCTCAAAAACTACACATAAAGCTCCCCTATTACGAAGCAATCCCACTTTTAGTCATTTATCCAAAGATCACAAATAAGGCTATACTAAAGCTACCAGCACATGTATGTTCATTGCAACGTTATTCACCACAGCTAAGATATGGAACCAACATAGATGTCCCACAGTAGATGAATTGATCAAGAAATATATATGAACCTCTATGTCTCTATCAAAAATAATGTCATGGCACCGTTTGTTAGGAAATGGAAAGACTTAGAAAAAATTATATTAAGTGAAATGAATCAGACCCAAAGAAACGTAAGTCCATGTTTTCCCTTATCTAAAATAAACAGTATAGGTTTAGGATAAGCAAAAGAGTTCTAAAGCTATGTACATATCACCATATAAGCTGGTGCTAAGTGAAATGAACCCATAAAGAGATAGAAGTTTTTAACTTTCTTACTCTTCTTTTTAATGTACTTATAAATTACTATGTAATTTTACTTGTTGTTCTTTCTTTGTATGTTCTTCCATGGAATAGCGCCGGTTGTCACTGTATTTGGTTTTAGTGTCCTGCATTTTGTTTATACATTTTTCTTATTTGGGAAGGGGATTAGAAATATCAAAATTCTGAATTTGAGATGTATAATGTACTATGTTGAAAATGAATCTTACAACATTGGGTGGGGGAGGGAAGAGTTGGGGATGTAAGGAGGAAAGAGATTTTAAGGGGAAATCAAAGAGGGTTAACAATGCTCAAGAACAAAGGGATTCATCATTTTGTTCATGTAAATGTAATACCTCTGTACAGTATCTATATGGCACACGCATACACACTCACAAGAGAAGTGTGGGAAATCAGTTCACAGTGGTCCACTACTTAGTGCTCATGCAATTCTCTTCCACAGAATTATAATCCAGCAATGCATAGTAAGAGAAAGTGAGATGTTATCTCCCTGGTTCAGGCCATCAGTAACCATTTCTGTTTTCATATAGGGAAAGAGGGCTGACTTTCCTCTGCTGGTTAAAAAGAAGTGGGATTACTGGCTACATCACAGTAACCATGGCCTCACCCAGAGAAGACTCTCCACTGAAGAATCGATTGCTGTAGAAAACTAAGAGAGGGATATCTTCCATCTTTGGGAGGAAAGGATACTGAACATTTTTGGTGAATCCAGTATACTTTATGAAACAGGTCACAGTTCCTTGCCCTCTTTTAACTCTTTCCCACCTTACATATACATACTATCTTTTTGGCTCGTGAACATCACTGGGACATTTCTCTTAATGGCTTGTTTTCTTTCTACAAATGACATCCCAAGTTATATTTACTAAAATTTTCTCCAAGTTGACACTATTGTTCAATAAAAGTATCAAAACATTTTACTTCACCACACTTCAGAAAATAGCAATTATCATTCTGGTGATCTTAAAATTTACTTCTACTCCTGTCACTTTTATGTGGGTCCTATATTTAAATGTCTTCTGTCTTGGCTTCATGGCCAACTAAACACCTTCTACTGAAATTTAATTCTTATTAAACAACAGCCCTAGTCTCAAACTTTGACTCTCATTATTTACAATTTTTTTTTTTGCTTTGAGATTTATATCAAATCTAAGAAGCAGTTACCTGAATGATTCTTCCTACTGATCTTATAATCCTAGTAGGAATCAAGATAGATGTAAAAGAATGGCAAATACTCCATCAGGTGTGTATATTTTAATGGGTGTTTTATATTTTTAAAGGGTTAATGGAATTGGTTATCTCAGACAACCATAATTTAGAAAACCTTTTCCAAATTCGCTCAAAAGTTGTCCCTTTACTCGTTGTTCCTTTACAGGTTGTCCAAGATGAAGAAAAAAGCTTGAAAAGTATGAAATTTGTTGAGTACAAAAGCTTTAATTTCTTGGCAAGACTTGGAAAAAATTATATGAAGTGAAGTAAGCCAGACCCAAGAAAACATATGTCCCATGGTTTCCCTTATTTGCAATAACTAGTATATGTCTGAATCAAGCAGAAAAGATCAGATAAGTTGATGTTAGAGGAATGAACCCAAAGATAAGTATTCAAATGTTTCTCTTTTTTTTTTTTGCTTTCATGCAAGTGTTTCTAACATATTTATAAGATGATTTCTATGTTGCATTGTATGTCACTCCCCCACATTATAACTAACCCCTGCTTTCACTGTATTTGATGTTGGTATAATTCGTAGAGGGGAAGGGCAAAAACAAATCGTTTTAAGAGGGAATACAGGTGGACCCACTGCAAGAATGAAATGTACAAAATGAAAAACGAAAATTTACAACTTTGGTGGGGGCATGGAAAGGATTGGTTGGGGTGTCGGTGGATTATGGGAAGAGATGGGAAGGGGAAACAAAGAGGAGGCAACAATGCTTGGTAAGATATGTACTCGTTATCTTTCCCATGTAATTGTAACTTCTCTGTATGGTAATCTCACAATGAAATAAATAAATAAGTAAAAAAGAAATAAAGCCTTAATTTCTGTTGCTTGTGATATCTATATGTGACTCTAATCTGTGAAATACAGAAATCAATGTATTTCAATTAAAATGTGTCTAGCTACAAAAAGATTTAGAAATGACTATATTTTTCTGTAAGTTTTTTCCTTTCATTAAAGAAATCACATTTAAGATATCTAATTTTGAAGTGCGTAATCATGATTTTTCATGAAAAATTTTGCTCCCCACAGGACTTGCTGACATTTACTTGCCTGTCACAAAGGAAGAAGTCACACACGTTTTAATAATTTATTTTCTTGGTCGAGTTCACCTTATTTTCTTCATTTATTGATTCACAGAAATTATATTCACATGAGTAGACAGTACAGGTTAGATAGCATTAGTCTTGATGGACTCTGAAATTTTAAACATGTGAGAGTACATCAGAATGTAATTTCCACAGTAAAACTCAGTGTCATAGTTTAATCTTCATTCTCCTAAAAGGGAGTCCTAAGGTATTCTATAGGTCTAAACGTGAATAACAGCAAAGATGGCTATTTTCCGCAATGTACTGCTTTTTCTCCAATACAGGTTTTTTTTTTCCATTTTCAGAGGAATCCGTTGATCATGAGATTTTATTGCAATAACCCTATGACCAAAATCTTAAAATTAGGTCCTGCTGGTTATACCATCTGGTGAAATGTAGAAAGGTAATGTTGGTACCACATAAAGTCTCCATTTATGGATAAATTTTGGTATCTTAACAGGTAAATGTTGGTAAAGTATGTCAATTATGTCAGAGAATGTGTGGGAAGAAATGTCATGGACAGACATTTGTATATCTTCTGAAATCTCAGCAGAATTCAATGGAAATTATGATAGTGGATGTTCAACTTGTGTTTCTAATGAAGAAAATAGGAGAGATGTTTTGTGTTGGACAAATATTTAAACCTGTGTTTAACTGTGGAAGTGGTTTTTATTCACCATTACCTAATGGCGAAAATGTAAATTACTGACATTATTGAAGGTTAACTTTTAATGTGTTAAGACATCCACTCTATTATAATATGACTAGAATTTAGCCTGAATCCTTGAGAGTTCAGGCCATGGTTGTAAACTGATAACTCTGAGAGATTCATTGTGTCTCTTTCTATATCTAGGATAATGATTACAAAATGGCTCGTAGTTTAATATAAAAAAAAACTTCACAGTATTTGAAGGTTGAGAAAACTGTGTGTAGAAATTATTTTTTTCTTAATTTAACATTGCTACAGTAAGTTCTAGAGGCATAGAAGTGGAAGTTTCTGCTGTTGTGTTTTGTAAAGAAGACACCTAGGATATCCTTTTCTATCCCCTTTTGCATGCATTCATTAAATATCTATAAGTAAACATTATTTGCATAAACAGAGGCCAAAATTTTGAATATAAGTATGTTTCTAAAGAATGATAAAAATATTTTATGGAGCTTCCCACTGGTTCTCCATGTATGAAATCATATCTGTGAAGGAGTTTGAGATCCGAGTATCATTTTTTTAAATGAGCATGGACACAAGTTTCACAGACTCTTATATAAGCAATCAAATAAGAATTAAAAGAGTTTCTCTTGCTAACTAACCAATCTACCAGGCCAGCCACCAACCACACAATCATTCCAACAAACAAGCAAATAACCCACAGTCTGATCAGTCGACTAGCCCATCTTTTGTGAGTGAGGTCAGAACTTTGCCAGAGGTCATCACAAACAGGATTTTTCCTGGGATGCTATCCAAGGCCCTAAATCTCTGTGAATGCCATCTATTTCTTAAACTCCCTATTCCCTGCACCTCCCTCCACCCATCTTCCCCAGCGATTCCTGATACTGGTGCAGGGCTTCCTGTTGTCCCTGGCCTCCTATGGCTGAACTGGCTGCAGCATGGTGCAATGCCTTTCCCCAATGGTAATCCAATCGTTGTCCATTCTCTCCTTGGGGTCGATGGAGGTAAAGGAAGAGGAAGAGGAAGACAATGATGAGGAGGGGAGCTTCCAATATCAATGTCTTTTAGATCTCCATTTCAACATTTGTGAGGAATGCATAAACACAAAGCACGAGGTGTTATTATTTCATTGCATGTATCCTAACAAAGAAACATGTTTAATGTTAGGCAAATAAATTATGAAGGGATGATATGCAAATACATTCTGGTACAATTAAAAGCAATGTGCTATTGGTTAAAACAATAAACTTTTTTCATTATTTTTTATAGACAAAACAAATTTGATTGTGAAGTGACAATACATTGTGAAGTGTTATCAGGTAAATATTTGCATCAGGCCAGAAAAATAATTAATATTTAAGGAATATATGCATGTCACCTGCCAGTATGAATACAGAAATTGGACTTTGCTATGAATATTGAAAACATTGCCATTAGCATTTCTTTTGTTAAGATTATATTCTCAAATATGTTTGACTTAGAGAATTATATGCGAGAGGTACACAAAAATTTGGGATACTTTGCTGGGATCATGACCAGGTTAAGAGGTTAAAACCAATGGTGCAATCATGGTTTCAGTCCTCATTACCAAGGAAGAAATATAAGAAAAATATCCTGGACAAACTATTAATAAAGTCTACCATGATTGAATGAAATCAAGAATTGTAGGAAGGCAAAATCTCCCCATTTTTAAATTGCAAAAATCATAGTAATTTGCCCTGCTTCACCTTATCTGTGCTGAAACAGAATAGGGAAAAATTGTGAAATTCCAGTTTGTACACATACACACATACGCACACACACACACAAATATTTGCATCTACAAATGGACAGGCAACAAAAATATCTGATTACACATACAAATCTGCTCACATATACATAATGATAAATATAGGGTTGATTAAAACTTTGAGACAAATCAGCCAGTAACAGGTCTCCTATATTGTCACAGATTTTGTCATTAATTCTGAGGTTCTTTAGTTCTAGTATCATACATTTTTGAGAAGCCAGAAAAAAGTATGGTTCCATTAGATATATAAGGATAAGGAAACAGGACTCATTTCCATGAAGTCATATTCAGTTTTCTAGCTGCTAAATTAGTTAGGAAAATATCACTGCCACATTAAACATTACTCTCTGAGTTTCAAAGAGAAAATGCAAAATGGTCCAAATAGAGAGTGAATAAAAATGAAATGATCTTTTTTGGTGAAAATAATTCAGATTGTGGCAATACTGTGAGTATTGGACATTACTGATTAATATTGCTTTACATTTCTTGCTCTGCTATTTTGTGGTGCTGGTCATTGGCTTTTACTGCGGACTTGGGTGCAAGCCCAGACCTATTCACCTAAAGGCTAATGATCTACCAATTGAGCAACAATTCCACTTCGAATTCTGAGGTGATGAATGAGTAATGAGAACCTCCTAGAGGCTCCTGATGGGCTGCCATGAAACCTGATTCTCAGATGTCAGCCTCCTACAGGTTTCTTAATGACCTCGATCAGGCTTCTTTTCTCTGTTATATATACTGTGTTGATAGCATTTTTGCTTGTTTGTCCCTACTTTCATGCATACTGAAGGTCTACGTGTAACCATGATTTTCCTCAAGGATAATTCTCTCTAGTATTCCATTTTGAAGGGCTTCATTCCCTAAATGATGCTGAGAAAAATCCTTGACTTTATTGATTTATAATGAGAGCCTCATGTATAAATATTACATTGTACTGAGGAAATTTTATGGGTTTGGAGAAAAGAAAGTATGTTACTCACTTAACCTATTTCTTTTCTTTCAATTTTACAGACAATTGTATGTCATAGCAAAAGAGCACATGATTAAACATCATGCACGTTCATGCTGAACATCTTACATGTCAGCAGGTTCACTGGTACTAACAAACCCAAGCATTTCAGGGTACACATAAACTGTACTAGGAGTCCTCAATACTGATGCTGCAAGTGCAGTAGCAGGATAAATAGCACTGACAGAACAAAGGATGCCAGGATAAACATGCACAGTGCGAGGAGCCAACAGTATAGAGGACACTTATGCCTGAGCAGGCCTGCCCAACTAAGGACCCAAGGACTCCAGAGTAAAAATGCCAGGTCTCTACATCAAGTTGCAGGCCCTGAGATGAAAGCCAAGATGATGATTTCAATCCTCACACTCTTATTACAAAGTCCTGGGCCCCATTTAAACTACCAGCCGATGAGTTCCTGCCCCAGGCTATGAGTTCAAGGACTAGCCTGTGACTTAAAGTCCAGGCCCAGAGTTTAAGGCCCAGCTATAATTCAAGTCCCAGGCCAACAGTTCAAGATCTTAACAGCAGTTCGAGGCCTGGGTTTTGAGATCAAAGTCAAAGCCCTGAGTTTAAGTCACAGGCCATGAATTCTAGGTGCAAGGCCCCCGTAAAAATTCCAGGTTGAGAGTTCATGGCTCAGTCTCTGAGTTTAAGTTATAGGCTTTGAGTTCAAGGCTCAGGACACAAGTTCAATACCCAGGCTCTGAGTTTATCCCAAACTTTGAGTTCTTGGCCCAGAAGTCGATACCAGGGCCATGAGTTTAAGGTCCAGCTAATCAGCTAAAGGTCCGATCCCCAATTTGAAGTCTCAGTGCTCCCTTTCTCGCTGAGTTGAAGATCCAGGGACCCAGTTCAAGTACCAGTCCATAAATTCAAGGCCCAAGTTGTGTGTTTTAGGCCCAGTCTAGGAGTTCAATACCCAAGTTCAATATCCAAGTCCAGCATGTTAGGCCCAGACTATGAGTTCAAGTCCCAGGAACACAGCTCAAGGACTAAATGCTAAGTTCAAGGCTCAAGCCATGAATTCAAGTCATAGGCCCTGGGTTCAAGGCTTAATCTTTGAGTTCATAAGAACTCAAAGAGTTCTAGGCCAGGAGTTCAAATCCCAGGCCAAGTACCAGATCATGCGTAAAAATTCAAGGCTAAGAACTCAAATTGCAGGCCCTGAGTTCAAGGGCCTGCATTTGAGTTGAACATCCATAGCCCACTGTTTAAATCCTAGGTCATTAATTTAATGCCAAAAAGAGGAGTTCCATTCATAAGCACGGTATTAAAGAAATACCCAGACCAACAGTTCAACTCCTAGGCACTGAGTTTAAGGCCCAAGACCTGAATTGAATCTATGCTGAGAGGTCAAGTTTGAGGCTTCAAATACAAGTCTCAGTTTGACAGTTCAAAGCCCAGGCCAGGACTTCAAGATAGAGGCTGCAAATTCAAATCCCAGGTCCTGAGTTCAAGACCTATGACACTGTTCCAGTGTCAAGATGAAAGTTCAAGACCCAGGCCCCAAGTTCAAGTCTCAGGCTGTAATACAATTCCCAGCCATGGATTTCAAAGCTCGGGTGCAGTTTAAGGCTCAGGCTGTGAGTTTAAGTCCTAGTCCCCATTTTGGAGACTCAGGTCCACCCTTCCTCCTGTGGTTCAACATTTTGGGATCAAGGCCCAAGTTGTGAGTTCAAGGACTACTCTGTCAGTTCAAGACCCAGGCCCAGAGTTTCAGGCCCAGGCTAAGAGTTCAGTTCCAGGTCCCAATTCAAGGCTGAGGCACACAGTTCATTGCCCCTATTACAAATTGAAGGGCAAGGTATTGAATTCAAGGCCCAGGACTAGAGATCAAATCCCAGGCTTTCAGTTCAAGGCTCAGACTATGAGTTCAAAGCCTAGGCCCCAAAATGAAGTCACAGTACCCACTTCTCATCGAGTTCAAGTCCAAGGACTCAGATCAAGAACCAGAAAATAAGATCAATGCCCAGTCTGTGAGTTGAAGACCCAGGCCAGGAGTTTAAAAGTCAGGCTGTGAGTTCAAGGCCCTGGGAGAGAATGCAAGGCCCAATTTCTGAGTTCAAGGCCCTGTCCCAGAGTTTAACCCTCTAATATGAGTTCTATTCCCAGGCTCTAAGTTCATGGCCCAGGAACCCAGTTCAGGACCTGGGTTGTGAATTCAAACAGAAGGTCCAGGGTAACATTTCAATACCACCTGATAAGTTCAAGCCCCCAGGCTGTGAGTTCCAGTTAAAGGCTCTGAGTTTAAGCCTACCATGAAGTCAAGTCCTAGATCCTGAGTTCAAAGCCCAGTCCAAGTTCATATGCCAGGCTTTTTAATAGCCCCGGCTCATGTTCAACTTACATACTGTGAGTTCAAGGCCTGGACACTAAGGACAAGGTCCAGGGACCAGTTCAAATCCAAGTATTTGAGTTCAAGGCCTAGCATGCGAGTTCCAGTCCCAAGTTTGAGTTCAATTCCCAAATTCCAAGTACAATTCCAGGCAGAATTCATGTCCCAGGCTACATTAACATCCCTTCCACATTTCAAAATTGAACACTGTGAGTTCAAGGCCAAAACTGAGTACAAGTTCCAGGCCCCCAGTTCAAGTTCTAGGTTGTGAATTCAAGGCCCAGCATGAGAGAACCTGCCTAAAGCCTTAGTTCAACTCCCAAGCTCAACTTCAAATTCCTGGTCCCAATTTCAAGGCCCAGGCTGAAAGTTAAAGGCCCAAGCCCTAAGGATCTGACTTTAAGTTCTAGGCCCCAAATTCAAGTCCCAGGCTGATAGTTGAAAGCCCAAGCCATAAGTTCAATGCTCATGTTGCAAATTAATTCCCGGGTACTGAGTTCAAGGCTTGGGCCTTGAGTTCATGGAGCAGGTCAAAAGTTCAAGTTTCAAGTCTTCAAGACTAAGGCTGGGAAATTAAGTCCCAGACACTGAGTTCAAGGCTCAGACTCTGAGTTCAAGTGCTATGCTAATAGTTCAAGACCTAGTCCTAAATTCAAAACCAGGCAGAAAGTTGAAGGCCTAGGTGCTGAGTTCAAAGCTCAGGCTGGGAGTTCATTTCCAAGAACTTAATTCAAGGCCTAGACCCTGAATTTAAGGCTTAGGGGAAAAGTTTAAGTCCCAGGCTCTGAGTTGAAGGTTCTGGCTACAATCCATGTCCCAGGCCTTGATTTCAAGGCCCGAGCAGAAGTTCAAGGTTGTGAATATATAAGTCCTAGATCCCCTCTTAAACCTGTAATTCAAGTTCCAGGGCCCCAGTTCAAATACCACATTTTTTTTGGGGGTGGGGGGGAGTCCGGTCATGTGGCCTGAACTTTGGGCCGAGGCGCTGTCCCTGCTCTCTTCAACTCAAGGCTAGCACTCTACCACTGTAGCCACAGTGCCACTTCCGGCTTTTTTCTTTTTGCTTATATGGTGCTGAGGAATCGAACCCAGGGCCTCAGGCATACAAGGCAAATGCTCTACCACTGAGCTACCTTCCCAGCCCCCCAAATACCACATTTTGAGATGAAACCCCAGGCTGTGAATTCAAGGTTCAGTGTGTGAATTCAATGTCCAAGCCTATTGTTTCATGCCCACATTATATGTTCGAATCCCAGGCAGACCCCATTTCAAGGCTCAGGATCCCAGTTTAAAGATGAGTTTGAATGCTTGCCCAAGGCCTTGAATTTAGCCGCAGTCCAAGAGTTCAACTCCCAAGTCATGAGTAAAAATTCCTGGTCCCAATTTAGAATTGTAGGCTCAGAGAGGAAGGCCAAGGCCCCAATTTTAATTTTCAGACCACGGATCCAAGGTCCAGGGGCCCAGTTCAAATGCCATATGCTCAAGTACCAAGCTGTGAGTTCAGAGCCACAGCCAAGAGTTTCTGGCCAAAATAGGAGTTCAATTCCCAGGACTGCAGTTCATGTCTCAGGCACCGAGTTCAACATCCTTGGCCTCAGTTCAACTCCTAGATCTTGAGTTTAAGGCCCAGGACAAGTTTTAGGCCCTACTATGATTTCAATTTCTGGGAGGTGAATTCAAGACCCAGGCCCTATTTTCAAGGCCCATCCTGAGTTCAAGAGCCAGGCCATGGGTTGAAGGCCCAGGCAATGAGTTCTGGTCCCAGGACTTGAATACAGGTTCCAAGCCATGAGTTCATTTCCCAAGATTTCATTTCAAGGACTGGTCCCCACGTTAATTGCCCAAGCCTCATATTCATTGTTATATAATGCTTAGACAGCATTATACATTCAATGGACCCTACACCCACACTTAATCAATCTTTCAGTATTATTTTCTTCACTTCCTTATTTCTCTATTTTCCTATTAAGAGCTATGAAAGAGATGAAAATATTACTTTTGGTAAGCAAACAAGCTAAATCATTTGAGCCTTAGGAAAATTCCCATGGTCATAAATGGGGACTGAGAAACATGATAATAACACATCACAAAAATAAACCTTACTGGTGCAAATTTGCTAAAGCAAATTGATTATGGTTAAGTTTGAATGCTGTTTATACATAAAATTTTCATGTACATTTTTTTTGGGGGGGGGTCCATTTGTGGGGCCTGAACTCTGGGCCTGAGCGCTGTCGCTCAGCTCTTCAGCTAAAGGATAGCACTCTATCACTTGAGCCACAGTGACACTTCTGGCTTCTTTCTTTTTGCTTATGTGGTGCTGGGGAATCAAACCCAGGGCCTCGAGCATGCAAAGCAAGTGCTCTACCACTGAACCAATTTCCTAGCCCTCATGAACGTTTTGTGTTTGCATTCTGACACGAAGTTGCCATACTGTTATAAGGATAGAGTTTTTCTCAGAATGAGAGTGTCTACATGAATGCCCATTATCAATATGTTTTGTAGAAGGTAGTTTCAAAACAAGACATTTCAGAACGGATTCAACTTCTGCCCAAAACTTTCCTCTGCCTTCCTTGATGTGCTTCAACTTTGTATTTTTAATTCACATCAAAAATTCATATTCATATAAAATAAAATAAAATGAAAAAATTCATATTCATGTGAAGTACAAGTAAAATGGGCTGAGATTTCTGAAAGCAACTAATTACAAATGTAAAATTAAAAGAGCAAAAAAGGAGCAAGTTCCAAAAATGTTTTGCTCATATATAATAAATATACACATACTTATATATGTTTATATATTTATAAGCATACATATGTACATATACACACATATACATATATTTATACATATATATATACAGTTAGTATATAAAACAATGCAAAAACATTGTGATTGAAAGTATTTGGAAATTACCTGGAATATAATTTGAGTTTGTAGAATTTTCACTTAAAGCCTGGGTTGACAGGCTTATACAGGTGTAATTTCATTACACATGAAATTAAATTAGGTATTATTAAAAATAGTTATTATTCAAAGATCTAAAAAGTAGAATTAAAACGTGTAATGACATATAGCAGGTGGTCAACTGTATATGTCACTCTTCTAGTATTAGGTAGTTTCCCTAGCCATAGATTTCATAAAAATCAGTAATTTCATTTAAAAATCTCCTACCAAATATTTTTGGGTTAATATTCAAAAAATTTTGAGAGTACAAAAATTTAAGGATATTGGTAGTATGTATGTATAACTCAGTGTCAATTTCCTTCATTAAATATCTAGTGTGTCTGAAGAAAGTACTGGAAATATAAGTAGTTGGTATGAAAATAAGAAGAAAAGGAAAATGTGGGTTTTCAAATCTCCATGTTTGGAATTGCTGTTTTGTGAACCTGAAGAATGGAAGAATTTAAATATTGCTATGTATAGAATAACATGTTTAAGACAATTCTAACAAAACCACGAAGGGAGAAAAGTATTACAAAGCCATGATTTGACTTTAAATGGAGAATCTGGCAACATCCCTAAGCAAAAACAAAAACATGGTCAATTTGGAACTGATAAAAGAAAGAATGGTGTGGGAGTGCTTGATATCTCATGATATCAAAATTAATGAAAATATGTTGAAATGTATGATTTTGCAATCTTCAACCAAATTGTATGAGTTTGTATTTGAAGAGGTAATAATTTATCTCACTATCCCTGAGGAATAGCTACTAAATATTTTACGAGACAAGTTTTATCTCTTCTTGATGTGACTGATATAGTAATTTTCAAAATCCTATTACACTCACTTCTGTTCAGCTTTATTTGGATTATCCCTTCCAAAGGATCAACACAAACTGATCATTTATTTGCAATAATTAGCATATGTCTATGCTAATTTTATCAGATGATCCGAATAGCTTAAAAGTAACATAGATTTGTATAGACAGACAGATACATAGATACATAGATAGACAAATAACTAAACATAGCTATTTTATTTCTATATAAATTGATGTTATGTGAAATGAGCCACAAGGTATAGATAGAAGAGTTTTTTCTAGATTTCATTATACTATATGATATTTTTGTTTCTACTTTACTTTCTTCTTCCTATGGTATATATTTGTTTATATTCTATTTGATTTTCGAATGCATTTTTACATAAATTTGTCTAATCTGGGAAGGGAAGGATGATAAGAAAATAATGAAACTAGAACACAGGATGATCCATTTGAATAACTATGTCAGTTGTCACTATGTTGAAAATGAAATTTACTGCTTTGACATGGAGAAGTAGTGGAGATGGAGGAGGGAAAGTACAGTAGGAGAAAACAAAGGAAGGGGTAACAATACTGCACAAGAAATGTGCTCATTACTAACGTAACTGTAACTCCTCTGCACAGTACCTTTACAAGAAAATATTTTTTTGAGAAAACGGATAAAAATACCAACAGCAAATATTTCCTCCAAATGCCCAATTACTCTGTATGGGGTAGAGGTAGCTTTATCACATGTGACAACTATTGGATTGTGAAATTTTTGCTCTTTTTGAGATTTCAAAGGAAAACAGCGTTTCCTTCAAGGTAGTTAAAATATGATCAGAATGTAAGGTTGTTATAGACAATATAGCATTTGACATCAAACTGTATAATTCCCTAAGTGCTAAGTCAAAAAAACCTGTGAAAAATAAAATGATCATCTTTCTTCTATGAAGAGTGGAATTTGATTGTTTTAGTCAGAAAAGTGAAAAGCATTTAAACTAAAGGGAAATAAAATGTTTACCTCATATTTATTGATATTCAGAATGAGTTAATTCCCTGAAAAATTCTTGTCAAATTCGTTGTAATTTGAAATAAATGTACAAACGTCATGAAATTAGAAGCATATATTGTGGTTTGGAAATGAAAACTTCCTTTAAAAAAAAAGGAAAAAGAAAAAAATGAAACTAAAAAACAACAAAAAAACATACTTTTATTATAGTGCAATGTCCAACCAAGACAGCATAGTTCATCAGCTTTATTATATGTAGTAATTCTTTCAAGTAACAAGAAAATGAGAGGAAGTAAAACAGTTAAGACTGGGATTCGTACTTGGCTAAATGAACTTCTCAGCAACTTGGCCTTGTATAACATTTTTGGGGGGTCGTGTGTGTGTGTGTGTGTGTGTGTGTGTGTGTGTGTGAAGGTGTAACTTGCCAATAGTTGTAACATACTGTAGAATATTTCTTAAAATTTATGAATTTCAACATAACACATAGTATAATTTTGCAGGCTTCAATGAAGTTTTTGACAAAATACATTCTTAAAATATTCAACATGTGTTCTTTCTTTTTGTAGCTGCTTCTACAATAGAGTACCTACTGCAATCTAAACAGTTCATACTACATTAATGATTTCACTCAGTGGTCACCTGAGTTAAACAATGATTCTGTCAAAACTCTGGCAGCACTCGATTTCTCATTCCATTGTTAGTCTACCTTCCTGTGTTTCGAACATATATATCCTTATGAAATTTCTGGAGAATACCCGATTTTGTGATTTATTTGGTATTAAAAAGCAATACCTGAATTGGAGAATACCATTCACTGGTAACAACACCACTTTTATATATTTCCTGTGCAAAAGACTTTAACATACATTCTGTAATCTGGAAAAAAACTGGCATGTATATTCATAGGGATTGTTATAGATACCAGAATTCTGAAAATCGCACTTGTCTTGGGCTGGGAAGTTCGCTCAGTAATAGAGTTCTTGCCTTGCATGCATGAGGGTGAAATAATAGAGCACTAGCCTTGAGCTGAGAAGGTGAGGGACAATGCTGAGACCTAGATTTCAGGAACCACAAATGACAAAAACAAAAATCTCTTGCACATCATAGTGTGAAGGGATGCATAGTCTATGATGAGGAAACTAAGATTAATTTATTCAAGATTTACATCATCTTCCAAAAATTGTCAAGTGATAGGATAAAAAATCTTGAATATAATTAAAAAAGGCCTGTCATGCATAATAGAACCACTATGTTTGAACAGATAATCAGTTTGTTTCCTTTAAGAAGTGTGAAATATTTGTAAAATAATCACAGTCACAGTAGTTATAATAAGGAAAGATATAGAATGATGTAGAACTATATTTTAATTAATATATAAATGTCACTAGTTCATGTGAATGTTGCAGTTCAGCAGCAAAATATGAGGATTTTCTAAAGCATAACTTCTGTTAAAAATGTTTTTACTTATCTACATACTCAGAACTCTGCTGAAGGGAATATCAATATCTTTAAACCCTGTAGATGTTAGACAACTCAGTGGTTATCTTTTATTTTATTTATTTTTTTATACATTTTTTTTGAGGGGGGTCTGGTCGTGGGGCCTGAACTCTGGGCTTGGGCGCTGTCCCTCAGCTCTTCAGCTCAAGGCTAGCACTCTACCACTCGAGTCACAGCGCCACTTCCGGCTTTCTTTTTGCTTATGTGGTGCTGAGGAATCGAACCCAGGGCTTCATGCGTGCAAGGCAAGCGCTCTACCACTGAGCCACCTTCCCAGCCCCTTTATTTATTTTTTATTGTGAACATACTGTACAGAGGGGTTGGTTACAATTACATGGCCAAGATAATGAGTATATATCTTATCAAGCATTGTAGTCTCCTCTTTGTTTACCCTTCACATCCCTTACCAGCCTCCCCCGTGCCTCCCATCCAAGCCTCCCACCTCCACCAAAGTTGTAAAGTTCGTTTTTGACATAACAACTTGTACTTCTCATTGTAACAACGGGTCCACCTGTACCCTTATTTAAATGACTTGTTTTTCCCCATCCATTCCACAAATATTACTGACATCAAATATAGTGAAAGCAGGGGTTATATTGTGGGGGAGGGACATACAAAACAACAAAGAAATGATGTTATAAATGCGTTAGAAACAAATGCATGAAAGGAAAAAAAAACATTTAAATACATATCTTAGGGTTCATTTTCCTAACATCACCTTATGTGAACTTTTCTGCTTGACTCATACATATAGTTGATATTGCAAATAAGGGAAACCATGGGACCTGTGTTTCTTTGGGCCTGGCTTAATTCACTTAATATAATTTTGTTCCAAGTCCTTCCATTTCCTAACAAATGGGACAATGTCATTCTTTCTGATGGAGGCATAGAATTCCATTGTGTATATGTACCACATTTTCGTGATCCATTCATCTACTGAGATGCATCTGGGTTAGTTCCATATTTTAGCTAGGGTAAATAATGCTCCAATAAACATAGTTGGGCTGGTAGCTTTTGTGTGGTCTTGTTTGTAAACTATTGGGTAAAAGCCAAAACCAATGGGATTGCTGGGTCATAGGGGAGCTCTATGTATAGTCTTTTGAGGAACCTCCATACTACTTTCCAAAGTGGTTGAACAAGTTTACACTCCCACCAACAATGAAGTAAGGTTCCCTTCTGTCCAAATACCCTCCAGAATCTGTTGTTATTAGAGATCTTGATTTTTCACATTCTAACTGGGGTGAGGTGCTAACTCAATGTTGTTTTGATATGAATTTCTTTTATGGGCTAGGGAGGTTGAGCATTTCTTCATGTGTCTATTGGCCATCCTTCTTTCTTCTTCAGAGAAGTTTCTCTTTAAATCTTTAGCCCACTTATTTATTGGGCAGTTGTTTTTTGAGGATTTGTTGTTGGGTGATTTAATTTTTTAAGTTCCAAGTATATTTTAATATGAAACCCTTGTCTGTTGTATGGCTAGTGAAGATTTTCTCCCAATCTGTAGGCTTTCTATTGATCTTGCTAGCTATGTCCTTTGCCATGCAGAAGCTCTGCAACTTCATACAATCCCATTTGTCCAACCTTTTTTTTTGATTTGGTGTGTTTCCAGGTCTCTATTCAGAAAATTTCGGCCTGCGCCAAGGAGACCAAGGGTTTCTCCTACTCCATCCTCTAATATTTTCATAGTATCTGTTTTGTCTCGGAGGTCTTTGATACATTTGGAGTTGATTCTGGTGCAGGGTGATATATAAGGTATAGCTTTAGTTTTCTACAGCAGTTAACCAATTTTGCCAGCACCATTTACCTGAAGAGGCTGTCTTTTTCCCTTCTAATTTTTTAGTGCCCTTATCGGAGATTAGATGGATATAGGACTGTAGGATCATTTCTGGGTTTTCAATCCTATTTGATTGGTCCTGAGGTCTGTTCTTGTGCCATTATGAAGCTGTTTTAATTACTATAGCTTTATTGTAGAGTTTGAAATTTGGTATTGACATTCCTCCAGCAGTGTTCTTTCTGTTGAGGAGTATTTTTGCTATTCAGGGTCCTTTAATGTTTAATTACTATAGCTTTATAGTAGAGTTTGAAATTTGGTATTGATATTCCTCCAGCAATGTTCTTTCCATTGAGGAGCATTTTTGCTATTCGGGGTCTTTTATTGTTCCATGAGAATTTTTGGATTGTCTCCTCTATTTCCTTGAAGAATGAGATTGGAATTTTGATAGGAATCGCAATGAATTTGTAGATAGCCTTTGGAAGTATTGCCTTTTTCAGGATGTTAATCTTTCCAACCAGGAGCATGGGAGGTTTTGCCATTTTCTAAGTTCTGTTTTGATTTCCTTTTTCAAGATTTTAAAGTTTTCATCTTAGAGGTCCTTCACTTCTTTGGTTAAGTTAATTGCTAGGAATTTAATTTTGGGGGGCTATTACAAATGGAGTTGCTTTCGTAATTTCAGCACCCCTTTTCTCATTGTTGACATACAGAGAAGCCATTGATTTATGGGGATTAATTTTATATCCTGCTACTTTGCCAAAGTTTTGAATCAGCTTGAGTAATTTGGGAATGGAGTCTATGGGATTCTTTAAATACAAGATCATGTCATCTGCTAAGAGGGAGAGTTTTATTTCTTCTTTCCCTATTTGGATCCCCTTTATGTTTGGATCTTATCTTAGTGTTGTAGCTAGGCATTCTAATACTAGATTGAAGAGAAGTGGAGAGAGTGGACATCCTTGTCTTGTTCCTGATTTAAGTGGACATGGCTAGTTTTTCACCAATAAGTATAATGCTGGCTGTAGGTTTGTCACATACAGCCTTTATTGTATTGAGGAATGTTCCATGGCTTCCTAATTTTTCCAAAACCTTCATCATAAAGGGGTTTTTGATCTTGTCGAATGCTTTTTCTGCATCTATTGAGATAACCATGTGGTTCTTATCTTTGTTCCTTTTGATGCAATGAATAATATTAATTGATTTGGGTATATTGAACCAGCTGTGCATCCCTGAAATGAATCCTGTTTGATCATGGTATATGATTTTTTGGATGAAGTGTTGAAGTCGATTGGCCTAAATTTTTTTGAGAAGTTTTGCATCAATATTCATCAAAGAAATGGGTCTATAGTTCTCTTTCTTAGATGAGTCCCTGCCTGGTTTTGGGATGAGGGTTATGCTCGCTTCATAGAATGTGTTCAGTAGTGCACTTTCTCTTTGAATTTCATTGAAGATTTGGAGGAGTATTGGGGTGAGCTCTGCTTTGAATGCCTTGTAGAATTCCGCTGTAAAACTATCTGGACCTGGACTTTTCGTAGCTTGGAGGTCTCTTATTGCTGTTTCTATTTCAATGCTTGATATGGGCCTGTTAAGATGGTTTAACTCATCTTGGTTTAGTTTTGGCATGTAAGTATTTGCTAGGAAAAAAGTACATTTCTGCCAAGTTCTCAAACTTATTAGCAAAATGGTTTGAGAGTATTCCCTTATAATCTTCTGAATCTTGGTTGTTTCTGTGGTGATGTTTCCATTCTCATCTCTGAATATATTTATTTGGGTGTGTTTTCTTCTTTTTCTAATAAGATTTGCTAATAGTCTGTCAATTTTGTTAATTTTTTTGAAGAACCAACTCTTTGTTTTGTTGATTCTTTCTAGAGGTTTTTTTTTATATTTAATTCTGATTTCATTTTAATCATTTCTTTCAGCCTACTGAATTGGGGTTTATCTTGCTGCTCTTTTTCAAGGAGTTTCAGGTGTGTCATTAAATTTTTGGTTTCAGATCTCTCCAATTTGTTGACTTAGGAACTCAGAGCAATAAACTTGCCTCTGAGTACTGCTTTGGCTGTGTTCCAGAGAATCTGGTCATTTGTGTGCTCAATTTTGTTGAATAGCATGAACATTTGAATTTCCTTTCTAATCTCTTCCATGACCCACTCGTGATTCAGCAATGAGTTGTTCAGCCTCCATGTGTCACCGGACTTTCTTTGGTGGCTTTTGGTGTTGAGTTCTAATTGTATTCCCTTGTGGGCAGAGAGAATGCAAGGTATAACTTCAATGTTCCTGAACTTGGACAAGTTTGCTTTGTGGCCTAAATTGTGATCTATTTTAGAAAATTTTCCATGTGCTGCTGAGAAAAACGTGTATTCTGATGCTGTTGGCTGAAATATTCAGTAGATGTCTGTTAAATCTAGTTGATCTATGCAGCTGTTTAGATCTGCGGTTTCTCTGTTGAGTTTTTGCAGAGTTGATCTATCTACTGGGGAGAGTAGTGTGTTAAAATCCCCAGCAATTAATGTCTTTGGATCTATGTGTGGATTTGAGGGAAATTAGGGTTTCTTGGATAAATTTGGGTGTTCCGTTGTTTGGCAAACAGATATTTAGAATTGTAATATCCTCCTGAAGGAGAGATCCTTTAATTAGTATGTAGCAACCTTCTGTATTTCTGCTCATGAATTTTAAATTGAAGCCTATTTTATCTGATAATAGGATTGCAATTCCCGCCTGTTTTTGGGGGGCGTTTGCTTGATAGATTGTGTTACAGCCTTTAACATTGAAAAATGTGTTTGTTTTTATGGGCAAGTTGTTACTCCTGAAGGCAGATAGAAGGATCTTGTTTTTTAATCCCACTAGATAGTCTATGTCACTTAATTGGAGAGTTAAGTCTGTTATTGTTGATAGAGAGAACTGAGAGGTATTTGGGAGTTCCTGCCATATTATCCACCTTCTTGGGGGCTGCAAAAATTGGGTTCTTCCTATGTTTCTTGGATTCTCAGTTTGGGTGCAGTTTCTAGGCCTTTATTGTTGTCATGTTGGTTTTGTTTGTGTATGTCATCTTTAAGAAACTTTTGTAGGGCTGGTGTGGTGGAGAGGTATTATTTCAATTTTTCTTTGCTATATTTGGCCTTCAGTTATAAAGTAGAGTTTAACTGGGTACAGTATTCTTGGTTGATAGTTGTTTGTTTTTAGGGCATGGCATACATCATTCCAGGCTCTTCTTGCTTTGATTGTCTCTGCTGAGAAATCTGAGGTGATTCTAATTGCTTTCCCTTTATAGGTGATTACCCTTTTCTCCTTGACAGCTTTAAGGATCTTTTCCTTGGTCTGAGTTGATACTGTGTGGATTATAATGTGACAGTGGGATGTCCTATTCTGGTCTCACCTATTTGGAGTTTTTAAAGCTTCTTGTATCTGAATAGGCCTAACTTTTTGCATGTTTGTGAATTTCTCTGCTAGGATCCTGTTAAACCAATTCCCTGGACCATTTACTTCTGTTTCTAGGTGTTCCTCTACACCCATTATCCTTAGATTAGGCCTTCTGATGGTGTCTTCTAAGTGTTGGATAGATCTATCTTATTTCTTGGATTAGTCTTGGATGGTTGTGTGTTCTTTCTCTATAATATCTAGGCTGTCTTCAATCCTTGAGATTGGATCTTCTGCATGGTCTAACCTGCTGTCAAGACTTTCTACTTTGTTTTTTTTTTATTTCTTTTTCCTTCTAATAGGTCAGCTTTGATGGCTTCAAATTCTTTGTTTAAGATTTTGGTATAGGTCTTGTATGAACTTCTTTACTTCCTTAATTTGGGTTCGGTGTTTATTCTCAAATCACTTATTTGATTGTTATGTTTTCCTTGGACTCCTATTTCTTCTGTTGGGTCCCATTCAGCATTCCCTTGGTGGTCTCCCTGACTTTCTTCAGCTCTTTGTTACTGGATTCCATTAATACTTTTAGTGATCTTTGTGTATTCTCTTCCTGCTCTCTCAATTCCTGTATTACTTTTGCTTAGCTTCCTCACATTCATACCATTCTTGTAGTTCTCTTTGAGTGTTCTCAGCCTGCTCATGCCATTCTTGTCTTTCGCTTTGAGTATGCTCAAGCTGCTCACGCAAATCCTGTATCAGTTTTTGGGTAGCTTCCTCATGTTCAGGGTATTCCTGTATAAACCTTTGGATTGTGTTCTCTCTCTCCCTATCACGCTCATACAGACTCCTTTGTATGTTTTCAATCTTTTCATTTATTAGGTTTGCCAGCAGTGTTTGTAGAGCTATTTGGGAACTCTCCTCTGGTTTATTCATTATCTATTCTGTCCCCTGATTATCATGAGTGGGAGTTGAGATACCCGGATTGCCATTGTGTTTTTTCAGTTTACTCTGCCCATTTGGGATGAAAATAAGACCAGTTTTGTGCTAGAACACTATCTTAAGGCAAGCATCAACCAAAGTCATTATTTGCATAGTCCATAGTATGCTGATACACTCTAGCTCAACAGATACAGCTATTCAACATCAAACATCTATATATTAATGGGCTACAAACTGCAAAGAAGAATTTGGTAAACCATAAATTATTAGGTTTAGGGAGAGATGTGGGTAAAAAATAGGAATATTGTGATGTGGGAAGGCACAGGGAGAGTTAACTAAGTCCTAATATCAAAGCAGGAAATAGGTTGGATAAGATGAAAGTAGAGAGAGAGCAAAGAAAGAAGAAAGAGAAAGGGGATAAAAAGAGACCAGAAAAAATAGAAAAGTAATAAAATAAAATGTTATGCAGAAACGAATACAAACTATTCAGTGAAGCGTGGATATAGTGAGAGAAGGGGAAGAATATACAGGAGATGTGAAAAACTTAAAAATAAAAATACTTAAAATATTATATAAGTATAAAGAGGTAGTACTGCTATCAAGGAATTTAAGTTTAAGAGGTTTTGAGTTGAGTAATAAATTTGTGGAGTAAGTGTGTACATGATGGGGGATAGGGTCTTATATTCAACTATGGGTTTATCTGAAGATGTGCAGAACAACAATTATGTCACATAAAAAAGAAGGAAAGAGAAAAAAGGTGAAAAGGATAAGAAAGAAAGAAAAAAGATCAGAAGTTCAGTATAGCTAAACAAAAAAAAAATTGTAAAAGGAAAAAAGAAAATAAAAACGTACACACACATATACCACTAAAGTAAAAATTATCAGAGGAAAAAAAGTTACTAGAGAACAATTTTTTTCAAAAATGGTAAAAATTAAAAATTAAAAAAAATTTAGAAAAAAATATTTTAAAATGTACAAAAAAAAAGAATAAAAATATTTTTTGATTTTTTTGGGAGGGGTAGGGAAAATCTTGTATCTCCCTTGTGTCCATAACAGCCTCTTGTTGGAGTCTCTGGTCTGCTTGTGGTCTTGATTTTCCTGTGCCTTGGTTGGTATCTTAAGTCAGTTTGTTTGAACAGGCAGAAAAATGCTCTGCTTTACCCAGGATTTTGTCATCCTCCTCTCAGGTTAGTTAATGGGAAGGAGATCTGCTTTGATTATCACAAAAGAGGGAGATGGCTTTTTCCTCAAGTTTGGAGATGCTGTGATGAGGCTAGGTTCTGGGTAGAGTTGAGACCTTTCACCAAACAGTAGCTTTTCCCGGGAGCAAGCTTATGAGAAACTCACAGAGCCCAGCCTGGAGCCACTCTCCAGGTTTATGTTTACTGAATTTCAATTGATTGTCAAGGCTTCTAAAGGTAGGGGCAGCCTCTGGCTCTGATTACCCAGTGAAGAAAGCCATTCCTGGGGCTGGCGCCCGTACTGGGTAGTTTTTCTCTGGGTGGAGCTGAGTCTGGCAGGTCAGATTAGGTTCTTGTGACCTGCTAAATGACTCTAGGTTTTTTCCAATGCCTGAACTGGAGCTAGCAGATCCGCGGAGCTTTGTCAGTATACAAGATGGAGATCTCCAGTACTGGGGGTGGAATGAGATAGGTGGCCTTCCCTCCTCTGCTCCCTGAGGAGTGAGGATGTTAGGCTTCTACTCATACCGAGTTTTGGTTGCTGGGTAGTCTCTGGTCTGCGACCTGCAGGATGAAGATGTCCGCTCCATGAAGATGTCTAGTTCTTGCTGGTGTTGAGTAGAATCCACTCGCCCGCTGCTTCTGGCTCTTTTGTCCCGGACTGTCTGTTTTGCAGGTATGGCGGCTTTGGCTATCACCACCACCATTGCCGTTGCGGCGGCAGATGCTGGCAAGTGCTCAGATCTGTCTCCTTGCCTGGATTTTCCCTCTCTGGCCTAACTCTCTGTCCTGTGATGGCACACTTGGTGTGATTTTCTGTCTTAGGACTGTTCACTGGACCTCTAAATCTGCTTTCTATTTGAGAGCTTGTTTAGCCTCTAGCTTCTCCTCCACCATCTTCCCAGAAATCCCCCTCAGTCGTTATCTTATTGAGTGATGCGAAGTGTAGTGTAGGAGACAGGTAAAAAGAGTCCATTTTCAATATTACATCAAGGTGCCATATTGCACATATTTATGTTTGTAATCATCCTATGACAAGAAAGGGAATATCCCCACTTGCCTAATTAATGTAAGAAAAAAAATTTTTTTGCAATCGAGAAGGTATAAGTTGATACAAGATTGCACCATGTCAATCCAAATGTGCTAGAAACATGCATAAGAGAGAATTGCTCTAAAAAATTGACATGAAATTAAACAGAGTTGAGTTTACACACATTAACACAGTTCATCACAAAGAAGCAAATCAAAATGGTTTAAAAATACTTTTGGGGAAAACAAAACATTAATTCAGGCACTGTATTTTCACATGTTCTCTTAACACAAAATCTAGATTTTGTTATTCTTCCCTCCTATTCTCTTCCCTCCAACTATCAGGAAATGTTCTTGCCTTTTGGATTTCTCTTTCTAGAGTCACTACAATCTTAGTAGGATATATTCTTGTAGAAGATGTTTAAATATGCTCCAGCAATGCTATGTCTCCTCTAGGTCCATTTTTAGAAACTGTTGACATGAAAAACTAGAAATATTATCTTAGGACTTATTCATATCTTAGATATCTTATTCTTATCTTATTCATATATTGGATATGAATAAGTACTAAATTCATATGAAGTCCCATTTCAGATATGATTTCTCAATATTTATTCAACATATTTTGAACTTAAATTTTAGTAATGTTTGTGGAATTAATCCTGTGCTATTAATTGGTGCATAGCATATGAAGGATAAGCAGCCAAATTCACAGAAGTATTCAGATGACTTGTACAGTTTCTAATAATTTTTAAAACGTATATTTTGTTTAGTGAATTTCATAGAACCTGTCTACAATGTGGATTACATTTCGAATTATGCTGGAAAATTCTCAGGAACTTACTGAAAAATGTATAATTGTAAAAGTGCAGGTTCCTGGGTAATATCATTTTTTAAAAGTATATTTTGATACTTATCTGTGTGCTATTAATAACTATTAGGAAATTACGCTGAAAAACTTCCTAGAAAAGATATATTTGGTTAATTTTGGGTAGCTAATGCAATATGGGCCAGGTATTTAGAGAGAGGTGCTATAATTATGTGATAGAACTAATACTGGAATTCAGAGTGTAGTGTCCTGGCATGTCAATCAAACCTACAGATTCCAACCTGGGAATGAACTTGTAGGAACACAACTGATATTCAGAAAAGCTCTGAATATGATTAATGTTTATAACTGAGAGTAAAAGGAAAAATGGTACTTATCCAATGTTACATGGACGGACCAAAGACAGCCTGAAGCCCTTCAATCAAGTACACATTTCCTTTGCCGTACTCAATTCCAGTGTCTCCTCTGTATAGGACCCCAGTTCTTGTACTACTGACATAATAATGCCCGTATTCGTGATTTCAGGTCCATAATCAGCAATCCAGCCTATGTCAATTGAAATGTTCTCTTCTGGCCCGAAAACCGAAGGGAAGATTTCGTTTCTAAGTGCTATAATTTTCAAAATAAAGTTCAGTGGATTGCTGTTAGGCTTAAATACAAGGGTGCTGATAATATTTTTAACCTCTAGCCTATTTGTACTATGATCATTCTGTTAATACCTACATAGAACTGCTTTTACATCACTCTTGTTTCAACAGTCTAATCTAGTGATTTATTTTGTTCCCTAAAATATTCCCAGAAATATAACTGGATTGTTGTATTTCAGCCGCTGAGACAGGGTGACTACTTCATGAAGTTTATCCAGCAAGGACTGAAGTAATTGCTGGCAAATATAAATATCTTAATAAAGGTATCTTAGGAAATATTTTACAGCATGTAACATATTTTAAAAGTATGTAAATCCTGTACCTTAAAATAAGACATGGAGCTGGACACTGGTGGCTCATGCCTGTAATCCTAGCTACTAAGGAGGCTGAAACTGATGATCAAGGTTCAAGGCCAGTCCTGGCAGTCCACTCAGTGAGAATCTTATCTCCAACAAACCACTAGAAAACCACAAGAGGCATTATGGCTCATGTGACAAAACACTTACTTTCAGCTGAAGAGTGCAAGGACAGCACCCAAGCCCAGAGTTCAAGCCCCACCACTTAACAAAAAGAAAAAAAAAGGAAGAAAGAAAAAAGAATCTGACATGGAGTTATATTTGATTAAAAAGTTCTCAAAAAATTAACGAATTAATGTGAAGAGAAAAATAATGTCAAGTTTAGATATAATGCTAACACCCCCGCCCCGGGTTTTCTCAAATCTATTGATGACTAAGAGCAAGATAGAGAGAAATACTCAACATAGGTGTCAAATAAAGGTATATAGTGGCAGTTAGTCCTCATAACTTTGCAGGCTTAGACTGTATTACCCATATATTTTGGAACTTTTCTTGATAACAAATGAAAGAAGAAAACAATTCACAATCATATTTCAAATCGTGTGAAACTTTTTGTGAAATGTTTAGTGATGTGTATTAGCCACTAACAATAATGTCATTTTTTGAAACTTCCTTTTTTTTGCAACTAGCACATTCTGATACAAAACAGATAGGCTTTTGTATAGGTCATTGCGCTTAACCACAGGGCCCTTCCATATTTCTAAGATCTTTTTATACAAGCCAAATACTCTATTATTTTGAACCAATGTGATACTTCCTGTGTTCTGGTGTTTGATTCAAAATAAGACTCTAATATAGTCTCCTGCCCTGGTGGCTTTGACCCACTATCCTCCTGAGTAGCTAGGACTGGAGGCGTGAACCACCAGGACTCAGCTATAAAATTTTACACAAAAGTATCTCTTTTTTTTTGTCTTCCATGGAGCTTGAAGTCTGGGTCTGAATGGTGTCTCTCAACTCTTCAGCTCAAAGTTATCTCTCTACCACTTGAGCCACTGCACTTTCTGATTTCTTTGTGGTTTATTGGATATACAAGCTTCAGGGACTTTCCTGTCCAAGCTCGCTTTGCACTGGGATCCTCAGATCACAGCCTCCTCATTTGCTAGAATTAGAGGCATGAGCCACAGGCGTTCGGCACACAAGAATATCTTAATGAAGATGGAAATGATGGAAAAGTAAAATTTGGGAATATTAATCAAAAGCTGTTGTTGGAACACACTTATAAGTGGTAGCAAACTTCTTAATATGTAACTGAAGTGACTGAAATGCACAAGAGAAGAAATATGAATATCTTCTTTTCAAAACTTTAACATGAATATCAGTGACATTTCCATTTATATGAGTTTGAAAAGGCAATTTTCTAAACTAATAGAAACAGAAGAATTGTAGTGCTGATGCATATAGGACAAAACCTGCAATTTTTAGAGACTGCCATCAAAACACACATTGGAAACTGGAACTAGAAGGATAATATTTTTTGATAATGTAGAAACAACCAAGAGCCATATAACCTATAAAAACAGTATTCGGAAGGTGCACAAATGATACATTTTCGTTGATATCACCTAAAGTAAATCAGATTCAGTAAAGCAGGATCCTCCCATAAGAAGGAAGAAAACATCCCCATTGTTCTGTTTTTACAAATAATAATCTTTTGACCATATCTCTTGAGATTTGTCTTTTTCATTGTGAAGAGACAATGAATGGCCATTTCCTTTTCATAACTTCAGGACTCTCAGATCAAATTGTGCTTCAGTCAACTGAAACATAAAACAACCTGACGAGGTGTAAATTATATTTACTATTCTTTTATATATTGAATTTCATGAAAACTATGTTATTTTTAGGAGAGGTGTGCCTTGTTTGAATTTGCTGTATTTTCCACGATTCTCCAAACAGGAATTAAACTTTTCCGTGGATTATTTATTGCTTATGCACACTTAACAACCCTGTATTTTCCTCCACTTTTCGTCTAGAAATAAAATCAGAGGAAAATGTATAGTTGTGTTATAGCATTTATCACAGCAAAAATAAAATAAAATTAAGCTTGATTAGTATGGTTTGGAATCCTAGAGTGTGTGGAGACTGACAATCTGAATACTGGTCTTTTCATGAAAGTTGCCAACCAACTGTAACACAGAACAATTGGGCCTCAAGTTTTAAGTTCTCTGGATGGTGCTTGAAATCCTCGAATTCTCTAATGTGGCTGGAAGAGAATGCGAGAAAAGAAAAATCATGTCTGCAAGTCTGACAGCATATAAAGGACACTCACTGGATGAAAATTGGCAACCATATAATATTGTTTACATATTTCACACTGCTTATATGTCATTTTACTTGCCAGTAAAGTCCTAATTTACTTTAAGAATTAACCGAGAATATACTAATTTTTTCAACCATGCATCCATAGAGGTATGCTATCAATACCTATATATCATTTTTATCTTGGAATTATATTTTGAGTGTGTATCAATCAATACTCTGTTATACTAAATCATATTTTTTCATGTGAAATGATGTCAATGTACTCTAGAGTTATTAAAGCAGATCATTGTCTGAAGTGCCTTATTCTGAAGTCAGATTAAAATATAATAATAAAGAAAAATAATATCACATATTGATATATATATATATATATAAACATATGGCATTCTTTGTATAGTTTTATGAAACTCTAGGACCATACCTAAAATATTGAACCTATATTCTTTTGACTAGAATATATAACTCCTTCATCAAGTATAGAAAAAAAAATGTTACAGATTGAAAACTAGGCAATAAAATCTGAAACCTTATTGTGAATGTGTACTCCTAGGTAGGAAGAGTTGTAAGTTGCTGGCCACCATTCTGTCTATATCTTTCTTTCTTCCCATGATTGATTGAGAAATTGCAAGGAATTGTATAAGGGTTAATTGCAGAGAATTTTCATCAAAAACATTGAGTGTATTTTGAATTCATGGAAGTTAAAATGTTGGCAATGGAACTCTATTTCAATTTGTAGAAACCTTCTTAATAGTAATGCTTCATGGAAATAACTAGACCCTTTACAGAAGAGAAATATGAATACCTTGTGTTGTACTATGGCAGCATACATCCCAGGTATTTCTAGGACTAGGCAATTTTGAAATTCCTATATCGTGAGTTTAGAAAAACCTATCAATTAGTTAATGTACCAATTGGACATTTGCAGCACCGTTCAGAGAGCCATGGCAAAAGAAATCAGTCTGCATGATTTGGAAAGCCACAGCTCTTCTGTAGAATGTTCACTTACTACATGTAATAGCAAAACTTGATAAAGTTTACTGATATGTAATCAAAATAAATCTTAGAAAGATCGTTTTTTCTATCTCCTCAACTTCTCTGATTTAAACAAAATAGACCTGGAAGAGAAAATAAATACACCACGGGAATACATGGACAGAAGTGATTATAATTAAAGTGGAATTAAAAATGACAATCATCAAAACCATTACAAGGACTGAATAAAATAACAATAGGTTAGTGGGAAAAAACAAAACTGATAAACCCTTAGCAAATCTGAAGGAACACAGAGAGTGAGAGAAGAGGGACAGAGTCAAGATAAAGAAGAGGATAAGAGAATATTGGGAAAAGCCAGAAAAATAAATCCCTAGACAAAAAAGGTTTACAGATCATTTCTGGAAGTCCTTCAAAGGACAACCCCCTATAATCCTCTTAAAATCTTTCATGAAACGGTCAATGTTCACAATGAACTTGCTTTATGATGCCAGCATACTGCTTAACCAAAAACCTGGTATGGATTCATCAATAAAAGAACTGTAGAAATATTTCTTTCTTGAACATCAGTGCAAACTTCCTCAATAAACTTCTGGAAAGCTGACATGAAGAATTAATAAAATAAGGCACAAATAAGCCTCTGACCAAAGGGGAATCATACGAGATGGGAAAGTTGCTTCAATATATACAAGTCAATCCATGTAATTCAGTACACCAGTAGGAAGAAGCACACGAATCACAGGATCATGCATATATCTGTACAAAGGCATTTGATAAGATCCCATGCCACATTATTATGACAACTATGGATAAAAAAGAAACCCATGGAATATTCCTCAATATAATAAAGACTTCCTATGACAATCTGACTGTTCCCTGACACTTAATGGTGAAAGGAAAATACATTTCCACAACAATTAGGAATGAGAGAGTGAATCCCTGCTCTCTAAAGCTCTTCAGTATACAATAGGAATTCCTACCTGAACTAATACTGATATAATTTGGGAAGGGGAAGGAAAAAAACGAATTATTTAAATAGGGATACAGGTGAACCATTGCAGCAATGAGTTGTACAAGACGTTTTGTTGGAAAAGGAACTTTAAAACTTTGAGTTGGTGGGGAGCTGGAAGGATAGGGATGTTAAGGGGAAACAAAGGAGTAGGCAACAATACTTGATAAGAAGTGTAGTCATTACCTTCATCATGTAATTGTAACCCCTTTGTATGGTATTTTCACAATGATATCTATATCTATATCTACCTATCTATCTATCTATCTATCTATCTATCTATCTATCTATCTATCTATCTATCTATCTATCTATCTATCTATCTACCTATCTACCTATCTATCTATCTATCTATTTCTCTCTATATATATAGATATCAAAGGAAACATAAACAAATGGGATCCAAATAGGGAAAGAAGAAATGAATCTCTATTTCTTTGAAGATTACTTGATCCTCTATTGAAAGACTTATAGACTACACTCACAATCTTTGGCTGTTCTAATCTTTTGCAAAGTAACAGAGTTTAAAATGAACTCACAGAAATTATCTCTGTATGCCAAAAATGAGAAGAATGAAGCTTAATCCACAAAACAACGTCTTTTGTGATAGCCTCCAAAAGAAAATATGTAGGACTTCATGTAAGAAGGGAAGTGAAGGACCTCTGTGAGGAATACATCAATCATCTGAAAATAGAAATTCAAGCATATTTAATAACATGAGAAAACCACACATGCTCTTGTATTTGAAGTATTGACATCAAGAAATTTAGGAAATTCTCAAAAGCTACTACCTCCAAAATCAAACAGTACTGACAACATCTCTAAATCATTATCTAATGAAAGTCAAGTAGTAATAAAAAAAAGTCATATGGAAATATATAAGAACCAGAAAGCAACCCTTAGCAGGAAATTCATAGCAAGAATATCAATACTCCACTGGAAACCCCATTATTAAACATACAGAAAAACCTCAAAATACACACAAACTCACGCACACACATATACAAATAAAATATATGCAAACAATTGCACATATACACACATGTGTGTATAGTGTATACAGACATACACATACATACATATATAAAAATAGAACTGGCACATAATCATGCCTAAAGACCAATGGAATATCATTAAAAACAGAAATCATCCAAGAGATTTATGGCCACCTAAATTTTGATAAAGGTGCCAAAATCATCAGATAGAAGAAAGGGAAACTCTTCTCAATATGGTGCAGGTAAAAATAGCTATACATGAATGAATAATTTAAAGTATATATATATATAAATTTAAGCCGGAACCAAGTCTAAATGAAATAAAGGCCTCAAAGTAGATTTATGTATCATGAAATGTGATAGTATGGAATAAGGGATGATGTATTGACCTGCATAGTCAGGTCAAAATTTAGTACGTAACAATCCAGTCACAACGAATCAATGGAGGGCAGAATATATGGGATTGCATTCAACTGAAGGGCTTTTACATGACAATAGTTAGAGGTAGCAAGATATATACGAGTACAAAACCTACCATTTGGGAGACAATCTGTTGGACTCTAACTATACAACATGCAAGGGCGACAGAGCTCACAAAATTATATCTCCTCAATAACAAATTCACAAATCCTCAAAGAGAAAACTGCCTGATAAATAACAATAGTTACAGGTAGCAAGATATATACGAGTACAAAACCCACCATTTGGGAGACAATCTGTTGAACTCTAACTATACAACATGCAAGGGCGACAGAGCTCACAAAATTATATCTCCTCAATAAAAAATTCACAAATCCTCAAAGAGAAAACTGCCTGATAAATAAGTGAGCTAAAGACATGAGAAACTTCTCTGAAGAGGAAATAAGAACGACCAGTAGACACATGAAAAAATGTTCAACCTCTAAATCTATAAAGGAAATTCAAATCAAAACAACATTGAGATTCCACCTCACCCAAATTGGAATGGCTATAATCAAGAACTCTATTAATAACAAATGCTGGAAGGGTTGTGGCAAAAGGAAACCCTACTGTATTGTAGATGGGAGTGTAAACTTGTTCAACCACTTTTGAGGATCCTTAAAAGACTCCACATAGAGCTGCCCTATAACCCAGGAAATGATCGCACACAAGACCATACTAACCCTACTAGAACAACTTTGTTCAATGAAGCATTATTTACCATAGATAAGAAATGAAACTAACACAGATCCCCCTCAGTAGATGAATGGATCAGGAAAATGTGGTACACACACACACACACACACACACACACACACACACACACACACACACACACACACACATGCACACATACACAATGAAATTCTATGCCTCCATCAAAAAACATTTGTTAAGAAATAAAAAGTCATGGGAAAAATTATATTAAGTGAAGTAAGCCAGACCCAAAGAAATAGGTCCCATGGTTTCCCTTATTTGTAATAAGTAGGATACGACTTGGACAAGCAAAGAAGTTCAAAAGCTACCTATATTTGACAACATAAAATGTTAAGTGAATGAACCCAAAGATAGGGACACAATTTTTTTTTTTTAGTTGGTAATGTTTCTAACACATTTATAAGGTAACATGTGATTTTTTATTGCTTTTTATGTTCCTCCCCCACATTATCACCTAAGTTTTCACTGAATTTGATGTTGTTGCTGTGCATTTTCTCTAATTTGGGGAGCGAAAGGGAAAGAAAACAAAACATTTAAATATGGATACAATTTGGACCATTGTAAGAATGAGATGTACAAGACACTATGTTGAAAAACAATCTTTACAATTTAGGCAGGAAGGGGGAGAGTTCACTTGTGGATGTGGCAGGGAAGGAATGGTAGGGGAAAAACAAATGAAGAGGGAAAAATGCTTGATAGGAAATGTATCCCTCTGTAACCCCTCTGAAAGTGTGTTTAAAATTAAAAAAATCTTAATAAAAACAAATTCATTAAGAAACAACCACCCCATTTATATGTTGTCTAAATTATCCAAGAGATTCTTCTGGGTATGAAATAAAAATGACAAATAGATGCATTCACAGATATTTAAAATCTCTGGCCAAAATTGAAATGTAAATAACTCCAATGTACATCAAAAATATTGCGTTTATTATTAGCATGAATTTATTTAATATATCTTTTTATTGTAAAAATAATTTACAAAGGGGTTACAGTTACATGAGTAAGGTAATGAGTAGATTTTTATCAAGCATTTTTGCCTGCCCCTTTGTTTTTCCCCTACCATTGCTTCCTTCCCCACCTCTCCTACTATTCCCACCACCGAAGTTGTAAAGTTCATTTTCAACATAGAGTCATGGACATCTCCTTGTTACATTGGGTCAACCTGTATACCAATTAAAACATTTTGTTTTTTACCTTCCCCTCCCAAATTAGATAAATGCACATACAAGAGGCAGGACACTGGAATCAAATAGAGTGAAAACAGGGGTTATATATATGTGAGTGGGGGAATATAACAAAGAAACCAAAAAGGCATTCTACATTTTAAATACATTAAAGAATAGCATGGAAAAAACAAACAAACATTTCCCAATCTTCGGGTTCATTTTTCTTAATAGCATATATGTCTCTGTGTGTGTGTATGTGTGTGTGTGTGTGTGTGTGTGTGTGTGTGTGTGTGTGTGTGTGTGTGTGTGTATGTTTATTAGTTTCTGACTTTTTTGCTTGCCCTGAATTTATACTAGTTATTCCAAATAAAGGAAACCATGGGAAGTATGTCTTTGGGCCTGGTTTACTTCACTTAATATAATTTTTCCAAGTTTTTTCATTTCCTAACAAATGGGTTGGTCATTCTTTCTTATGAAAGCATAGAATTTATATATATATATATATATATATATATATATATATATGCCATTTAGTAAATGAATGGATCAAGAAGTGGGGCATATATATACATGTATATATATATATATATATATATATATATATACATGTATATATATGCCCCACTTCTTGATCCATTCATTTATTAACTGGCATCTGGCTTGGTTCCATATCTTAGCTCTGGTAAATAATGCTATGATAAACATAATTGCATGGTAGGTATAGTGGTCTTGTTTGAGATCATTGGGGTAATTTCCCAAAAGTGGGATTGATGAGTCATAGGGGAGCTCTAGGTGCAGTCCTTTCAGGAAACTCCATTCTACTTTCCAAAGTGGTTGAACAAGTTTACATTCCCACCAACAATGCAATCAGGTTCCCTTTTTTCTTGCCCCCTCCAAAATCTGTTGTTAGATTTTTAAATTTTATTCATTCTAACTGGGTAAGCTGTATATCAATGTTTTTTGATTTGTGTTTTTATGGCTAGAGAAAATTTTCATTTCTTCATGTGTATATAGACCTTTCTAATTTCCCATTCAGTGAAGTTTCTCTTTAAGACCTTGGCCTACTTATTAACCAGGCAGTTGTTTCTTTTCTATTTTTTAAAAAAAAATTTATTGTGAAAATACCATACAGAGAAGTTACAATTACATGGGCAAAGTAATGAGTATACTTCTTATCAAGCATTGTTAGTTCCTCCTTTGTTTTCCCTTCACATCCCTTCCCATACACCCCTCACCAACCCCATACCCACCCCCGCATAGCCAAAGTTGTAAAGTTCGTCTTTTAACATAACGACTTTTACATCTCATTGTTTCAATGCATCCACCAGTATCCCTATTTAATCGGTTTATTTTTCCCCTTCCCCTTCACAAAATTTACCAACACCAAATACAATGAAAGCAGGGGTTATACCATAGGGGAGGGACATACAAAGCAACAAAGAAATCACCTTATAAATATGTTAGAAATAATAGCAAGTAATAAAAAAATTTAAATACTTATCTTGGGGTTCATTTCACCTAACATCAACTTATCTGAGCTTTTATGCTTGTCTCAGACATATACTAGTTATTACAAATAAAGGAAACCATGGGACCTATGTTTCTTTGGGCCTGGCTTAATTCTCTTCACATAATTTTTTCCATGTCTTTCCATTTACTAACAAATGTTATAATTCCATTCTTTCTGATGGACTCATAGAACTCCACTTAAAGAGAAACTTCTTTGATGAGGAAAGAAGGATGGCCAATAGACACATGAAAAAATGTTCAACCTCTCTAGGCATAAAAAATGCAGATCAAAACAACATTGAGAAACCACCTCACCCGAGATAGAATGATTATAATCAAGAACTCTAATAACAACAGATGCTGGAGGTGATGTGGACAGAAGTGAACCCTACTGCATTGTTGGTCGGAATGTAACCGTGTTCAAACAATTTGGAAAGACAGTTGTTTCTTTGAGGATTTGTTGGAGGATTTAGTTTTTTGAATTCTAAGTATATTTTAGATTTGAGATCCTTGTCCATTGAATGGCTACTAAGGATCTTCTCACAAGCCATGGGCTTTCTATTGATTTTGCTCTCTGTATACTTTGCCATGCAGAAGCTCGGCAGCTTCAATCACCATGAATTTCTATACATAAAATCTGATAAGAAAAACGAGTTTGTTTTATGGCTGTAAGACACATTACTATAGTGACACATCTTCATTTGTTCAACTCAAAATTCAAGTGTACACTTCTGAGTACAATGGCTGATAATTATTCTTTCTCACAGTTGATTTTTATGAATGTAACATTAATTTGTTTGTCCTCTTTGATTCACCTTGTATTGAAGTTAATATTTTTATATTAATGATGATTAATAGATTTTAATCTATTTTCCTATCTGTTGATAATGTGTTATCCTTAAATGTAGCTAGTAGTATACAAATGCCTACTAAGGAAAAAGAATCAATGTTGTTAATAATAATGGTTAGATATTAGCTTGCTCAGGCAGCAAATGCATCCTTCTTACCCTACAAGATTGTTAATATAGAGTAAAGGAACTTCCTTGCATTAACATCAAGTTTGACTGCAAATTTGAAACAATTTCCAGGAATAAAAGAATACAAATGAAAACAACATTGAGATTTCTACTGACTCCTGTTAAAAAAAGAAATCATATCAGAAGCTGGCACATGTGTGACCAAATGAGAATGCTGCTAGTCTGTTATTTTAATATAGACAAGGTTCAACCACCTTGGAAAGCATTCTGGAGGTTCCTCATATGTTAAAAACAGAGTTCCTGTATAAATCAGCATTCCTATTCCTTTGCATGACTCAAAGGATCACATGCTAGGACACAATAAACATACCAACATGACTATGAATATTGTTATAATTATTTAATATAGCTAAGGTATGGAACAAACACTGGTAGATCAGTCCCCTTTGGCACACTGCATATAAACCATTTCTTGAAATGTTTACATCCTGTAAATTGCATAAATCTATCAGAGGCCAAAGGGGTTGTAGTAGATAATGGTAATGAGGATAATGTTAAACAAGACTGTCACTTATTGCTCGAAGTTGTCAGCTTTTCCCTTCTTATTAAATCTCATGATTTTGTCTGTCATTGGGCCTGAACTCTGGGCCTCAGCACTGTCCTTCAATACTTCATCTCAAGGTTAGCCCTCTAGCACTTGAGCCACAACACCACTTCCTGATTTTTCAAATTCTGTGGTGCTAAATAATCAAACCCAGAGCCTCTTATATTAATTTCCCAGCCTTAAAAAATTCATTCTTGAATCCAACATATAATAATTTTCCCAAATGATCAATTATACTGATCACATAATTTAGTTTGATTTCACAACCTAGTACCCGATTAGAACATTTTAGCCACACACACACACACACACACACACACATAGTCACATTGCCCCACCAAAAATTCACACTGAAAGAATGAATAGAATATGCAGCATGTTACTAACACGAGTTGAACCAGAAAGGAATCCAAGCTTGAAATTTTTTTTCATTCATTCCCTCACATCTTCCGTGCCTTGAATGATTTTCACTAAACTTATTCAACTATAGAAGACCAGTTATCACGGATGAACACTGAAAAATGACAAAACATGACACACTTTAATTACATTTGAGATATTGTACAATTTAGACTAACACATTTGTGCATATACTTGAAGCCACAGAATCTTTATGTACACCCAAAGCAATGAAGACCCATTGAAAGAATTTGAATTTAGGTTGTGGCAGGGATTCACAGCAGTTCATTGTCTAATTGGACAATGTGTACACAACCATTAGAAAGAATACTTGATTGCTCTCATGATTTTGAACATTACTTTATGTATGTACAAAAGAACATGATTTGAAAATTATCGTATCACAGCCACTGTGCATCTCTCTGTACAGAACACGTGAAATTCCATTAAGGTATCAAATATCCCAATTTGGTATTTCATAGTGTAATATGTATACAGAAAATGAAGCATCTTCTACATGGACAAAACAATAAAACAATGGAATATTGTTTACCATAAAGCAAATCATGAATACATTTTAATGATTTTGTTAACAATTCCTAATATAATAAAATATGCTTGAAAAGGTAAAAAAAATATTATTTTAACCAAGTCAGAAATACTTGCAGTTGTTTGTGTTGTCAATAGCTATTTAAGAAAAATTATCTTTATACTTACATATAAAATAATATATATGCATCGTAAAATGGACAGAGTTAGTAGAGAAAATATAAAATGATTCCTCTGATTCCATTGAACATTTAGTTATTGAAATTGCAGTTGAATAAATGAAAATCAGGTTGAAATCATTGGTAAAGTTTTCAAATTGAGGCATTTTGAGAAAGGAATTCAGTTAATTCCTGTTTATATGTTTTTTTAATAAAATAATGTCAAACGTATTTTTCTAAGTTGGAAATAAACAACCTGAATATATATAGGTAGATCTAAAGGTACATGAAATTAGAAAATGACACTGGCAAATATTCTCAAATAATTATGTGCTCTGTTCAACTTATTGATCCATGAAAAGTTGATAATTCCCAAATGAGAAAATGAAGAGTAATCCTCAGACATTGTCTTCCCCATCAAGTCACCAGGGTGTTCCTTCCATTGTTGTATGATAGAGTTCCACTTAGAATCTTTTTCTCACATTACAAAATTGAAAATAATATACTTCTGTAAGGTGATCATGTTCATGTGAATAGTTTTCATTCAATACAATTCTTTTTATCTTTTATATAGTAAAGCATAAACATTTATTTAAAATACACAGTAATGTTTTTTTAAAAATATATGAAAGGATTAGGATAAAAGGATTGATCAGACAAAACCAGAAAAATATTTCCATGTTTACTTGGATATTCCTATTGAGTTGATGAGTAAATTTGAAAAGTGTAAAGAGGTTAAAATGTAGGAACACGTAGATTTTCCTCTTGAAAATAGAAATTGTTCAACTAAGAATGACAACGATTTTTGGTTTACTCATTGCATTTAAAATAGTGATCATTACCCTACATAGATTGTTTTTCTTTAATTACAGAATCAGCGTTCAATCCAAAAAGGTGCTGATTGTTAAGAAGGAAGTTTATTGAGAACATTACACTTGTTAGTTATTTTATATAGTTTGTTTATTTTCTTCTCACACAGGTACATCGGATATAGATGAAAATTGCATTTCAGAAATACAGTCACAACAGTATTTCATTGTGTTTCCAAAGTTGGGGGCTAAGGTATACCCAAACATAATTGCTATGTAAGATACAGATACTCACTTTAGGTGAGAGATGAGGTCTGAGTTCAGGCACTTTGCTGTCAAATTTACTTTCAGCTAGATATAAACAGGTGTTTTGAAGAAACTAAGCTATTACCACGAAACAGGGAACAAAAAAGTAATTACAAATAGTTGTAAAGCTTCAAGAAGAAAATTTAAAAATCCTTCTTTTAGACATGCTTTGTTCATTTGGTCAGAATTGCCACACTTCAAGTAATAAAGTGATATAATTTAAAGATTTGCGTTTGTAAGGATAAAATTACTGAGGAAACTATTCAGTGAGTGAACATGACAGATAAAGGTGTCATCATTATTTAAAGGGAGATTTATGCATAAAACGAATTGTTTAAAAAGGGATGCAATGGACCCATTGTAGAAATGAGACTGTTGTACGAGACGTTATGTCGAAAAATGAACTTTATAACTTTGGCCCCCAGGGATGGGGGCAGTGGTCGGGGGCGAAAGCTGGGCAAAAGGGGGATGGGAAGGAATGGTAATGGGAAACAAAGGAATAGGCAACGACGCTTGATAAGAAATATACTCATTACTTTGCCCATGTAACAGTAACCCCTCTTTACAATATTTTCGCAATTTAAAAAAGAAAAGAATGGGAAACTAAAGGAGCTCTTTATACTAAACTCAGTCATCCTAAAAGAAAGGACATTGTGATGTTACCAAGTGTTGACTACAAGATCAGAGAAACAAACATCAAACATTGCAAAGGTCTAAAAGGACTATGTTATTGTAGTGATTGTATTAGAAATGAAGCCCAAATATACTTTCCTTTTTAAACTATTGTTCCATTGGACATAGTATATGCTTATTGGTTTGATTCCATGGAACTCAATGCTGAACATTGACAGCACACACAGCCAAATTTGCAGAAATGCTTCTATGCAAACAATGTTCTCATATAGAGAAATTGAACATTTTCTATTTTGATGACTTAAATTTGTTCCTAGAATATGGATTACAGCATTAAATAATTGAAAATTACTCCATAAAATTCTGAATCACATATCGTGGACCAGCAGACCGATGAAGGTCCCTTAAATAGTATCATGTCATTTACCCAAACTATAGCACAGTCTTGTAGCTTGATTAACAGCAAGAAGTCCGACTTACCAAGTTCTTATGAAAGATTTAATGTGTAAACGTGGGGAAAGTGAGGGAATATTTAGACTCACTTCCAGAGATTTCAAATGTACTTCCACAGGAAGAAAATATTTTAATTGTGTAGTTAGTTGTTTGAGTAAAATATAGGAAATAGAATAAGACACTAAACCTGTAAGAAGCCAAACCACTTATTTTAGAGAAACTGAGGATAAAGTATGTTACTTATATATGAGAGGATGGTGAAAAATATAAGCTAGTACATGATAGGGAATGAAAATAAATCGAGCCTTTCTGCTTACCCTTTGGATACATAAGGACTAACATCGAGTAGGTGTCTCAACAGCAGTAGTCACTTGCTTGCAATGTGCCTGCAGGATGGGACTTCAGCTATTCTATCATTGATCGAACCATAATCTTTGTCATGATTACTCAGTTTAGTGAACATCATTACACCTTGTGGCAAGTCAATGCTTCCTTGCAGGTACAAATAATAAAAACAAATGTCGCCCAGCATGCTATATTTTTTCCCTTTTAGATTTTCTGAGAAATCTGCTATTGTTCGGTAGAATTGAACACTTGGGGCTTTCTAACCCTTTGTAACTCACATATAAAAATATCATCCTGCTTATTTGGTGTGTTTACTGTTCTATCTGGTTTGATTGGTGCACTAATTGCAAGTGCAGGTTTTACTGTTTTTTATAGCAGTTTTCATAAGAACAGGAAATCAGAAATTCATATATTATAAATTAGACCTAAAATTGTGTGCATATAGGGCAATAGAAGACTTTTTTTCATAATGACCCCTCAAATTTCTTGATCATCTACAGAAGACATGTACTCACATAAAGAAGGTTTTATCACTATCATGTCAGTTATCCAATAATTACCATGCTCTTCCACCTGGACTATGAGGCAGCAGGAACTACTTCAGTTCCTTTTTAAAAAAAATCATTGAAAATATAGTGTACGGAGGGGTTGCAGTTACATGAGTAAGATAATGAGTACATTTCCTTTCATGCATTATCTCCTCCTACTTTGTTTGTCCTGACAATCCCTTCTCAACCCAACTCCTCAACTCTCTCACACCCCCAAATTGTAAAGCTGGTTTTGAATATAATGTCCTATACATCTCATTGTTATAACGTGTCAACCAGTATCCAGTTTCGGCATTTGTTATTTTCCTTCCCTCCACACATTAGAAAAATTTATATAAAACACGCAGGGCATTGTCATCAAATACAGTGAAAACTGGGGTTATAACTAAGGGGAAGAACATGCAAGAGAAACAAATCACATAAGTACTTTAGAATCATTAAAAACAATAACAAGAAAGTAGAAACAACTTGTGTCCCTATCTATGGATTCCTTTCATTTATCATCTTGTATGGTCATATGTACATAGCTTTCGGACTTTTCTACTTCTCGATTTATACTATTTATTGTAAATAAGGGAAACTATGGGACCCATGTTTCTTTGAGCCTTGCTTACTTCACTTAATATATATTTTTCCAGTTCTTTCCATTTCCTAACAAATGGAGCAATGTCATTCTTTCTGATGGAGGCATTGAATTTGGTTCTAAATGAGGATTAGAAGGATAAATGTGGGGATAGTGAGGAATAGTGAATGTTGTGAATTAATGAGTTTTGTCCAGTCTTGAATAAAAGTAATTTTTTACAAAGTAAGTGTCTTCAGGAAGGGAATATGAGATGAGAAATATATTTCACTGTGTAGATAGTAAATAAAGTGTAGAAATTGTATCTAATCTTATAACAAAGAGGCAAATGGTAGCACCCTTTTAGAGGTATATCTTTTCTCAATATATATCTTTTCTTTTAACAATGGTTAAAAATGAAAAACACTGGCTACTAATGTAATCTCACTTAAATGAATTCTTTCCAAATGAAAGATAATTTTCCTACAATATCTTCAATATTTTGTGAATATGTTTATTCATTTTAGATCTACATGTGTCTGATAATTTTCCTTTTCCTTCTTCATTAATACCTGGGTTTCTTCTCAGGAGGAAGCAATATCAAAGGACTGGAACACTTCATTGCAAATTTTCTCTCCAGAGATGCTGTGAAATTTCTTAGATGTTTTAATTTTTGTGAATAATTTTAAGTTAATACTATGGTACTTTATTAGAGAAAAATAAGAACAGCTGAGTGCCAGTGGTTCAGGCCTGTAATCCTAAGTACTCAGGAAGGTGAGATCTGAGGATAAGGTTCAAAACCAGCAAAGGCAGGGAAGTTCATGAGATTTTTTTCTCCAAATGACCACCAGAAAACTGAAAGTGGCGGTCTCTCTCAAGTGCCAGAGTTCAAGCCTTGAGTTAAAGTGTGCAGAGACAATGCCCAAGCTCACAGTACAAATTCCAAGACAGAAAAATAGACAGAAGAGAAGCATTTTCAATATTTCTGTGTAACATTGAAGGTGTAGAAAGCATAGTGTATGGGCATTAGTGTTTCAGATTACTCAATGCCTTATGATGAGATGACATTTTTGCAGGAATTGTATAGAGAGGTTTGTCAAAGTTCTGAATCTATGAATTCAAAATTTTCCTTCAAAAACATTTCAGTCTCATTACAAAGGGGTTTCCATGTGAGAGAGAATGTGTGATATTAATGGCCTTTTCTTACATATATCTTGATTCTTAACAATGTGTTATGTACTATCATGAGTCTTCCATGAACGTCTTACTGTCAGTAGATATTTACCAATGTACAAAGGAATCTTTGGGAATATTGACATGCCAACATGGAATTCGAAATTAAGTCTTTCCTGAGAATGCAAAAGTTAAATGAATGTTTTGTCCTACAATGACAGGGACATGAGTTACAGGGAATTGTCAAGGAAGATATAAAAGAATCAGCTTTTTTCTGATCTTAGGGAGAATCAAGAATCTTGACTATTTTACACAATGAATAATTATGCCTAATTGGAGAACATTCAGTCAAACAAAATGTGGGATTGAATGGCATACAAGCCATAAGTGAGTCTTTCAGGGACACCTTGAATTTAGCCAAGTGCCCATTACTTAGGATGCCTAGGTTGTTGGGTGAAGAAAGAAACCTGAGGAAAGGACTGTTTGCTAACTTCTAAATGTAAGTTGACCCCTCACAATAGTTGCATTTGTCTGGGAATAATATGTTCCATTTCACTTGTTAATATTGTAGACTATTATAAAAACATAAGAAAGCTAAAATAATGTGTGTTTTATAATACAAATTTCCCATTATTTTCTGTGTTCCAAAAAGAAGAATGGCTAGGAAAATTTTATGGTTTTTTAAACCACCTAATTTTGCAACGTATTTCTCAAGACACAAGATTCTAAATCATCTCAATATTTTTCATATGTCATCTAATCGGCAGAAAAATTCTGTGAATTCTTCCCATTGTCTCTGACAGGGAAAAAATAGATCCTTGCAGAAGTCTAAACAACCTACATTTATTAGTTTTGGGAGGCAATGTGCACTCCCTAAAGATGCTATATTTTGTACAGAGAATCTGTGATTTATCAGACAAGAATTTGTGCATCGTTTGAGAAAATTTCCACTATATTACTAAAATGTTATGCGAAGATTAATCTGTAAGTTTGGATTGTAATTCAAGATCAGTTAGTGAAACCGTATCCAATGAACGTTTGTTTTTGACTTATGTATAAATTGCTCCTCATATTTATGCACACCTGTCACACAATTTTTTAGTTCATTTGGCATTCTTGGTCCACAACATTCCTATTGCTAAATGAAATAAACTTTAAAGTATATTTTAGGAAGATCCCTCTGGCCAAAAAATATTTATGACTTGTTAGATTCCTACGTAATCAAAATAAATGAAGTATTTGACTACAGATGAAGAAGATTCAAATGGGAGAGTCTTGCTTACCTTTATGATAGGTGTGAAAATATGAGGGTTTCTGATTTGGAGCATATTTGAGCATCAGGAGCTCCTGGTTTGCAATTTCAAATGACTATTTAGATTCCTTCAGAAATATTTGAAAAAAATGATTTCAACGTTAATTTGTAAATGTTGTCTTGAAACCTGGTGACCTAGCAAATATGCCCTTGGGAATGTCAAGATATCAGAACTATTTTCACATGTATGTATATGTAATACACAGCCATCGACTTAAGTATCTACATGTAAACTTATGAGAATTGAGAAGAGTGTATTTATCAATATTCTTCTTCCTAATGAAATCTTGTCAAAGTGATGTACAGAGGGATTTGAATTACATATGTAAGCAATGAATGAGTACTTGCCTCATCATATGTTTTTATCCATTGTTCGCTTTTACTGGTTTTTTCTTAGTGGCCTAAAATCTCTATCCTCTCCCACCAGGTGTAATGTTTCTTCCCAACATGTAGTTTTGTTGGGATTGTTCTTGTATAGTTCGCCCATTATCCTTTGCTCAGATTTAGTTGTTTCCCTTCCCTTGCCTAATTCTCATTAACTTACATGGAATACAGTGTGTAACAAAAGCAAATACAGTGACAACATTGTAAAAAATATAGGAAAATAAAGGGAAAAGGCAAGTAAAGAGAAATACCTTTACATAGTACATTTTTTTAAAAAATCAAGAAAGAGAAATGAACTGATTTGGTATTTCAGAGTTTATTTTCTTTAGCCTAATATTCTATGGGCATGTTATTATATTAAGCTATTGTGATCCTCTTCTAGGACTAAAATGGACATATACCAGTTTTTAGAAAGAAGAGAAACCATGGAGCCTACGTTTGTTTGGGTCTGGCCCCCTTTAATTCATGTTATATATGTAAGTTTTTCCACTTCCTTCAAATGGCACCATGTCATTATTTCTAATGGAAAATAGAATTCCATTGTATTTATACCCCACATTTTCTGATCCATTAATCTACTCTCAGGTGTCTGGGGTTGTTCCTGGTTTTCCCTATGGTTTTCTCCATTCTAATGGAATGTGGTGGAATTTCAGTATTGACTTTATTTGGCTTGATTTTATTGTCAGAGGCATTGAGCATTTCTTCATATGTCCTTTGGCCATTCTCAATTAGCCATCAGTAAAGTCTCTCTTTATTTATGTATACTTCTTTTTCTAGAGTGGGGTTATTATTCAGGTTTTTCTTTTTTGGAGGGGGGTATTTGACTTGTTGAATTTTGTTTATATTTCAGCTCTAAGACCCTTTCTATTTCTTGGCTAGTGAAGATCTTCTCCCAGTCTTTTTTTTATTTACCGATTTAGTTATGTCCTTTGTTATAAAGAATCTGAGCATGTTCAAGCAATATATTTGGTTTAATATTTTTTGTCTTGCTGTATTTGTGCTTCTGTAATGACAAAGTTTCAACCTGTTTTACGAGACCTAGGATTTCTGTATTGCTTCCATTCTGAATATTTTAACTTCAAGGTCTGATTCATTAGGAAAGTGTTTTGACACAGGGTGATGTATAATCTAACTATAAGCTTTATAAGAATTTAATGAGTATTACAACACTATTTATTGAATATTGCTTTTTCATTTTACTGCGTTTACCCTACTTCTATTTAAACTTACCTAATTAAGAGTCATATATTTTCTTTAGAAGTGGCATTTAAAAATATAGGTGCCCTACTTTCTTTTATTTGTCTTAACTGATATATGCCCAGTTTCATCCAAAGAGGATTGCAAGAGCTTAATTGCTATGTATATATGAACAAGAAGATTAGGGTAAGAAAACTGAACTCCAAGGAACGTGAGGTTTATCATGATTGGTGTTTTGTTTTGTTTTTGTTTTTTAAAAATACTGTGTAAAGCTATTTCTCTTTTCTGGCTGTTTTTACTTTGTTTTTTCATAGGGTTTTTCCCTTCTTGTCACTATATTGGATTTTGGTAGCCTCTGGACTGTATAAACTTTAATCTGAGTACGGCAAAGAAGAGGAATCAAAAAATTTAGAAGTAGAGGACAACGGGTGAACCAATGCCAAAAAAAATCCTCACAAGACAACATGTTGAAAATGGCATTTACAACAGGGGCGGGGGAGTTTTGAAGCAGAATAAAGTGTAAGAAAAATGAAGGATAAGGTAACATGTGACAAGAAAACGTTTCATTGCCTTACGTACATAATTATAATCACTGTACATAACACACAATAAGTTTAATGAAAAAGAATATCGATACATATATTTATTTTTATTTTCATAAGTTTACAGATGGATTTGTTTGTAGATTGGTTTTCAGTCTATACACAGATATGTGTTGATAGATCTGTGTTCTTCATATCCCTACCAGAAAAGGCTCAGGGTTCTCTGAGTCTACAGGTTCCAAACTATCTTTCATAAATTAATGTTGAATTCATTCCTGCTCACAATTTCTGAAGGAAATCCAAGAAATATTTGCAATTATAAGCTCATAATCAGTAACTCTCCCATTTCAATGCCAATAATAGATATGAGCCATATTCTTACATCTTTAACTTCCTTATCTGTACCCAAAAGATTCAACTCAATTTATCACATAGGAGTCTTAACAATTTTTACAAGGTGGATCTCCTAAAATATGGTTCAAAAATTATTCAATTTTGAATCAGGAACCTTTTGCACCACATTGCCAAATCAACCATAAATATGTGGGGGCACATATATGTGGGGCAAATTACACACAAATTGAATATGAAGTTAGTCATCGAATGTGGTTCCATAAAACTATATTGTTACACTATACAGATACATTCCACTCTTTCTTGGAACATTTTAGGATGCCAAAAGATGCATAACCTCCTGCCCTAAAATTATCATGCTATCTCACATGGCAATTTGTCCCTTCAAAAGAAAAAAATTTGAATGTTATTTTGTGTACACCTACATTAACCTGTTTTTTTGCCACATGTTTTGCAAAGAATTCCCAGAATCCTTGTTTAGATGAGATTACATGCTGAAATCATTGAGATGGATGAAAAGCTTGTAAAGTAAGATATGTGCTTCAGAATGCTGGTTGAAAAATCATTTTGAAATTTTAATGGCTATTCTATATGGGAATAAATAGTCGGTGTAAGATTTGTATAAGAGGTCTCATATCATTACATTTTTGTTATGTATTTATTAGGCTCTGCAATTATACCAATATATGAAATGGAAGATGATATTCACAGGCAAACTTAAGGACAGTGAATGAGGAATTACGATTTTTTTCTCTATTGGGAAACAAATATAGATTTTGATTTGATTATTGAAGTTTCTATATTCCAACCTTACCATGTCTATGTGGATAGTGACATGGTAAATTCCAATAAGGACATAAACACCCAGCTGGAGTTTTGGATTCAAGGTAAGGATAAATAGGGACTCAATAGGTAGTAGAAATTAAAATGAATTCATTTGGTTGAGTGAGCATCACAATATATTAATAAATGTAACATGTTGATGAAACAATGAGAAATGGTTTGAACTGATGGGTTGTTCATAGAATAATTACTGCAAAGAATAGCAAAAATTTTATTTTACTTTCTGTGAAAAACATTAGAATATATATATATATATATATATATATATATATATATAATTCTGTATTCTGCATATGGAAAAGAACTTCACTAGCAGTTCAAGAGATAATCAAAAATTAATGAGAGCACATGATCAGTTATTTTCAAAAAATGTCATCCTTACTTACACTTTCATTTCCATTGAAATTTGATCACTGTATACAAACTTCACAAATTACACTTAGACACCTCTGCCTCAACACAAACTTCATTGAACATTTGAATTGTGACCCTAGTAAATCTATTACTTCAGCGATTATTTTCCAGTTCTTCAAAATTTACTCTAATGTCACCCATTCAGGCTCAGCCATGTCTTGGCAAAGTTTCTGAACTAGGTCTCATGTAATGTATCCATGGATGTATCATGCATCCAGGAAAATAGGAAGAATTACTTCAAGGATTGGTACAGAAAAGAAAATCCATACTGGTTTTACTATGTAATGTTATTGCACTGAATTTAAATCAACGCTGCATTACAATATTTGTGAACGGATGCATAGAAACAACCCACAAACAGTGATTGTTTTATGAGATGTATCCTACCAAAGAATACATTTTTATGATAGGCAAGTAAAATATGAAGCGATACCATGCAAATGCCTTCAGGTACAATTACAAGAAATATTTCATGGCTCAAAAAATAAACGTATTTTCCATTCTTATATATGTACAAAACAAATGCTATTGTGAAATCACAACTACATTATGAGGTAGTATCAACTAAATATATTCAGCAGTTCAGAAAAATAACCTTTCAGACCTATATGCATATCACTTCTTAGTATGAACACTGAAATGTTGCACTTTGAAATGAACATAGAAAATTTCCATTAACTTAGGATAACGTTCCTACATTAACATTGCTTTCTCCATTAACATTTCTCCAATGTTAATGGAGAAAGCAATGTAGGTTATGACAATTCTATGCCGGAGACATACCAATATTTAGATCGAGCCCAGGGTAAGAGCCTTTAATATCAGTGAACCAATCAAGGATTCAATACTCATTGACAAAGAAGACACATAAAAATACCCATGATAACCTGTGATTAATTTTTACCATAATGGAGTAAAATCAAGAATTCAAGGGAGGAAAAATATCCTCACTTTTCAATTCCAAAAATCATAGTAATGTGCCCAGCATTGACTTATGCGTGTTGAAACAGCACAGGAAAAAATGTACACCATTTCTGTTTGTACATAGAGACACAAAATTTGCATCTACAAATGGAAAGCTAACAGAAATATCTGATCACAAACACAAATCATCTCACAGATAGATAGATAGATAGATAGATAGATAGATAGATAGATAGATAGATAGATAGATAGATAGATGATAGATAGATAGATAGATAGATAGATAGATAGATGATAGATAGATAGATAGATGATAGATAGATAGATAGACAGATAGATAGATGATAGATAGATTGATAGATAGATAGATACATACATACATACATACATACATACATACATACATACATACATACATTAGATGGGCAAAGCTAGGGTTGGATAAATTTGAAGAAAGCGACATGGCTCCTACACTGACACAGATTATTTCATGAATTTACAGCTTCCTTGCATCTACTTTTCAGATGTCAGAAATATTATGATTCCATAAGTGAGATATATTAGCATTAGGAAAGAGAATTTGTAATCCCATTAGTAATCACATTGTGTTCTAATAACTAATGAAGTAATAAAATATCACTGCCTTATTAAACATTACTTTCTGAAATTCAGATAGAAAATACATGATATTAAGAATAGGGAGTGAATAAAATCTGGCTCTTATGTGGAAGGAAAAAATTCAGATATTTTGGAAATACCAGTGAGTATGGGGCATTGTTGATGAATATTGCATTCTATTCCTGTCTTTGCTTATTGTTCTTGTTGGTCATTGGGCTTAAACTTTGGGCTTGGGCATGATCCCTGATCTCTTCAGAGCTCTAATGCTCTACCACATGAGCTACAGAGCCACTTCCAGTTTTGAGATGGTTAATTGTTGATGAGAGTGTGACAAATATTCCTGAGATCTGATGCTCAGATCAGATCTCTGACTCCTACAGGTCCCTGAGCAACATGTACCAGGCTTTTTTTTCTCTGTTATCCAGATTGCTCTGATGATTTTTGAGTTTATCTGTTCCCATATTCATGCACATTGCAGGTCTATGAGTAACCATGGTTTTCCTTAAGGATAATGCTCTCTATAGTATTTGATTTTTAGGGTATTAATTCCAGAAATGAATGTGAAAAAAATCCTACATTTCCTTAATCTGTAATTAGATCCTTTTTTTTTTGGGGGGGGGGTTCCAGGTCGTGGGGCTTGAATCTGGGCCTAGGCTCTGTCCCTCAGCTCTTTAGCTCAAGGTTAGCGCTTTACCACGTGAGCCACAATGCCACTTCCGGCTTCTTTCTTTTTGCTTATGCAATGCTGATGAATCGACCCCAGGGCCTCAGTCAAGCAAGGCAAGCGATCTATCACTGAGTCACCTTCCCAGCCCCTATAATTAGATCCTTATGTGTCAAACAACTGAGATGTTAGAATTAATGTTATCACCTGGCCTGGCTCAAGTATTGTTTTCTATCCCCAAAAATGTTTCCCATAACATATTCTTTTTCCTCTGCATAGCAGAGGATGAGAAACTCTCCAACCCCAGGGATAAATGTATTCTATTGATCAAATATTAAATTGATCTGTTCAGTTTTTAAAAAGGATGAGTTTTAGTCCTTGCTAAAATCTTCATGAATTATGAAATTGTCATCAGATGCAAGGGTGAATTTATTTATTACTATTACTCCTCCTCAGCACTTTCTTCACTATATAAACTGCCAATTCATCCTCACGTAATTTTGTATTATGTTTGACATACAGCAGACATTTAAGGACAAATTCTTAGTATATTTACTATGTTTTCACTGGAAGAATGTATGAGGCCTGACCATGATGACAGGCTCACATAAATTCATTTTGGTCTCATGTTGAATAAGCTGGTTTTTTACCTAGACTGATCAGAGGAGAAAAATCTTAACATTATCAATGCAACTAGAATCTATTGTCTCACTTATAAAACAGAAGAGGTCTCATATTGGCAAGCAAGACAAATTGCATGATTCCAAATTAAATAGATGCTCACAAAGAATTCCAAGAAAATCCAATTACTTTTCAGTTTTTTCTGTATTTGCTATGTCAGAGAGACTTGATTTTTTCAAATACCATAAAATCAAAAATATAATCTCTATTATGACTCTAGAAGGACAAGTTCATTCTAGCAATTAAAATTCTTTAAACAATCCCATAAATATTCATTAAGAGATAGCATATCTTTTGTACTTACACATCTAATTTTGAATTTCAAATCAATACCATAACCAACGCATATTTATACTTTATAAAGGAATGTGAAATTTGAAATCCATATATGTATTGGTCTATAAGAATAGCTCTAAATACATTTTATTAATATGTATCGTTGCAAAGTACGAATTGTAAATCATCTCAAGAATCTCCTCAATTTGGGACTGGGAAGGTGGCTCAGTGCTAGAGCACTTGTATTGCATGCATGAATCCCTGGGTTCGATTTCTCAGCATCGCATAATCAAAAAGAAAGAAGCCGGAAATGGTGCTGTGGCTCAAGTGGTAAAGTGCTAGCCTTGAGCTGAAGAGCTGAGAGACAGCTCTCAGGCCCAGAGTTCAGGCCCCACGAGTGGAATCCCACCTCCCCAAAAAAGTATCTCCTCAAATAGCTTATACTAATTTGTGGAAAAAATTTAAATCAGATAGTCATTCCTATAATATTCATTAATGAATTCGAGAAGGAAGACATGGTAACCCACCCATAAGTCTGTAAATTTATCAATTACCATTTGAAGATACTGCCATTTACACTATCACAATTGATGTGATGAGTGAATCCTCAAATCATGAAAATGGTTATAAAAAGATTGGCGCAACATAATACTGTTATATATGGCTTCCCTGATTTAAACAGATTATAATAGAATGAGAAGAACATTCATATAAGGTATTTCTGATATGAAGTTATTTGAGTGATTGCATTTCTTATCGGTCCTAGTGAAACAATACTTGACTTTTGCCACCAATTACAGGATCATGAGTTCAGACAGCAATCCAAAACTTTGTTTGTAGAGAGCAAAATATATGGGTATATTGAACAGAAATTTTCTTATTCATTTATCATATTTCTTTACTTTGAATTTTAACAGACAATAGTACATCATAAGTAAAACATTTTCTTTACATGTTGTTGCCAGATGATTTGATTGTGACCCAAACAAAACTTGGGCTACGATCTTCCAAGGATTCTGTCAAAGGGAGAATTACATACTTGAATGAGGTGCTAGATTAGATTGGCTCTAACATTATACAATGATAAAGAAAAACAACAAAGTTGATGGCCTTAAGAGCCTTCCCAGAAATTTTAGCTGGATAATAAAGATTGCAAGAATGAGTTCACTCCCACCAACAATGCAGTAAGAAAGTAGTATGGAGGTTCCTCAAAAGACTACACATAGAGCTCCCCTATGACCCAGCAATCCCATTTTTAGGTATTTACTCAAATGTTTAAAAACAAGACCACCCTAAAGCTCCCAGTACGACTATGTTTATTGCAGCATTATTAACTATGGCTAAGATATGGAACCAACCCAAATGCCCCTCAGTAGAAGAATGGATCAAGAAAATGTGGTATATATACACAATGGAATTCTATGCCTCCATCAGAAAGAATGACATTGCCCCATTTGTTAGGAAATGGAAAGGCTGGGAAAAACAATTATGTTAAGTGAAGTAAGCCAGCCCAAAGAAACATAGGTCCCATGGTTTCCCTTATTTGCAATATCTAGTATATGTCTGAGTCAAGCAGAAAAGGTCGGATAAGGTGATGTTAGGGACATGAACCCTAAGATATGTATTCAAATGTTTTTTTTTTTTCTTTCATGCGATTGTTTCTAACGCATTTATAAAATTATTTCTTTGTTGCTTTTCCCCCACAGTATAACCCCTGCGTTCACTGTATTTGATGTCGGTATAATTTTTGGAGAGGAAGGAGAAAAACAAATCATTTAAATAGGGATACAGGTGGACCCATAGCAACAATGAGATGTACAAGTCGTTATGTCAAAAACGAACTTTACAAGTTTGGTGCGGGGGAGGAGGGAGTGAGGAGGATTGGGTCGGGGGTCAGGGGAAGGATGGGAAGAGATAGGAAGTGGAAACAAAGGAGCAGGCTACAATATTTGATAAGAAATGTTCTCATCATCTTGCCCATGTAATTGAAACTCTTCTGTACAGTATTTTCACAATAAAAAAAAAAAAATTCGTGGTATGTGCAACAGAATCAGAATGCTTCTTTTCCTATCAGTTTAGGAAACTATAGTATCAAGCAAGCATAAATGCAAAAGTTACTGATATTCATGTTATGGTTTTGAACACCAGAAAATATTTATATTTCTTCTCTTTTGTGGTTCAGAATCACTGCACATGTGTACTAGGAGTTGTGCTTCCATTTATAACTGAGTTCTAAGAACAGGTTTTAGTGTTATTTCCCCAAAAGTTTCTTTAGCAATTTTCATTATGGTTTTCTTTTGCAAAATTTCATACCTGATTGCTGGTGGCTCAGATCTCCAATCCAAGAGAGCTGAAGCTAATGCTTAGTCGATCAGACCCACTCAAGTGGAAGTCAAGCATTTTAGAACACTAGAAGCATATCAATGGTTTAAACTAGTAGAGCTCTGGCTTTGAACCAAAAGACCTTAGAGATATAGGAAGGTCCCTGAAGTCAAGCAAAATAAACTATCCAAAAGACTTTCTGGTATTCATCAGAAGATGCCAGTTGCAAAGAAGGGAATAATAAAAGATGACATTAACTGCTAATAGATAACAAACATTAGTAAACATTTCAAAAAATGTTTCCAACAATTTGAAATACAATTGTGAACTGAATCTTCGTCATATGTTATCAAGACAATCACTAAAATTATGGGTAACACATTCTAGGCCTGGAAATATATAAAAAGAAATGGCCACCTATATCTATTTTCTTTGACTTATTATATGGCCACCTATATCTATTTTCTTTGACTTATTATATGGCCACCTATATCTATTTTCTTTGACTTATTATTTTATAAAAACCTATATTGAGTGTTTCCTTCTTTCCTACTGTTTTTACATATGCTTATTCAGTAGTAGTTGTGAGAAAATCCCAGACCTCATGTCTTTGATTTTTTTCTTCATGTCACATTCTAAGACACAGGTTTCACTACTTGTTTAATACATTACACAGTGTAACATATTTCCTAGGTAAAGGTAACTTTAAGATATTCACATTTGGGTGCTGGGAAGGTGGCTTAATGGTAGAGCGCTTGCCTTGCATGATCAAGGCCCTGGGTTCGATTCCTCAGCACCACATAAGCACAAAGAAAAAAGCCGGAAGTGGCGCTTTGGCTCAAGGGGTAGAGCACTAGCTTTGAGATGAAGAGCTGAGGGACAGTGCCCTAGTCCAGAGTTCAGGCTCCACGACTGGACCTCCCCCCCCCCAAGAAAAAGATATTCATATTTGCAAACTGGTTCTTCTCCCTTTGCTTGATAAACTTCATTCTGGAGAAAAGTACAATTAGCCCTATTTAAGTGGTTGAAATATAATGCAGGTACTATTTTTTGCTTGGAATATTTTTAATGCAGACATATCTACTTCCCTAGATCAAACCTACCATTGAAACAATTGCCATATAAACTGAATTCTAGAGGATTGGAGCAAGATGGTGGAGGAGAAGCTGGAGGCTAAACAAGCTCTCACATAGAAAGCAGATTTAGTGTTCCAGTGAACAGTCCCAGAGAATTACATGAAGTGTGCCATCACAGTACAGAGAGTTTGGCTAGACAGCGAAAATCCAGGAAAAGAGACAGATCTGAGGACTTGCCGGCGGGCAGCGGTTGTGACTCCGGGTGTAGCTGCCATACCAGCAACACAGAGAGTCTATGACAAAGGCACCAGACACAGCCGGCGAGCAGATTCTACTGAACACCAGCAAGAACTGACAAGGAGCAGATATCTTCACCTTGCAGATCTCACACCATAGACGACCCAGGAACCAAGACTCCAGCCGTGTGAGTAGGAGCCTGACATCCTCACTTCTCTCAAGGAGCAGTGGAGGGAAGGCACCCATCCCCCATTACACTACAGGAGGTCTCCATCTTTGGTACTGACAAAGGCCCAGCAGAGCTGCTAGCTCTAACTCAGGCCTTGGGGGAAAACCAGACAGTCATTTAGCAGGTCACAGGAATCTGCTCAGACTTGCCAGACTCAATTCCACCCATGAAAAAGTCACCCAGCCCAAGCAGAAGAAAATCTGCTCCCAGGAGTGACTTTTTCCCTGGGTAAACAGAGCCAGAGGCTGCTCCACCCTACAGCAGCCTAGACAATCAATTGAAATTCAGTAAACAAAAACCCTGAGAAAGGCTTGAGGCAGGGGTCTGTGAGTGTCTCAGAAGCTAGGCCCTCAGGGAAAAGCTACAGTTTGCTGAAAGGCCTCGACTCTACCCAAAACCTAGCCTCATCATAGTATCCCCAAACTAGAGGAAACAGCCATCTCCCTCTTTTGTGATATTCAAAACAGATCCCTCTCCCACTGAACTAGCCTGGGAGGAGGATCACAAAATCGAGGGTAAAGCAGAGCATTTTTCTCCTTGCCCAAACAAACTGACTTAAGCAACCTAATTAGTTGCTTAAGCCATAGGAAAACCAAACACAACAAACAGACCAGAACTCCAAGATGAGACTGGTTATGGACACAAGGGAGATAGAGTCTCCCCATCCTCTCCCCCCCCCGCAAAAAAAGTCGAAGAACTTGCTTTTTTTTGTACCTTATTTTTATTTTTTAATTTTTATTTATTTAATTTTTGTTTTCTATTATTTTTTCTCTTCTCCATGTAAATTTTTATTTAAGGTGTATATATGTATGTGCTTTTTTTAAGCTCCACTAACCTTTTGACCTTTATTTCTCTTTCTTTTCTCATTCTCTCACTTCTCTTTCATTCTTTTGTGCGTGACTTAATTGCTATTCTGCTCACCCTCAAATATACCTGTCGTCGTCGATTACTAGACATTATCCTCAATTGTGTGCACACTTAATCCAGAAATGTATTACTCAATTCAAAACCTCATATAATTAAATTCCTTAATAGCAGTATTACCTCCTTATAAACACATAATACTTTAAAACATTTTTATTTATCTAGTTTTTCTTGACTCCTTCCTATCCCTCCCCACCTCTCATCCCATTCCCATTGTTCTCTAAAACTACTGCTTAAAACTTGCAGTTTTTAAGGTTTTCACTTTTTAATTTAAAAGTTTTGTTTTTCCATTTTTTCTTTTTCTTCATTTTTTCTTGTTATTTTTTCTTTCTTTTTCTTTTTTTCCCTCTCTGCTATCATTCTGTCCAATCCACTTCTCTCTTTGAGATTTGGACATGGTTAATTCAACTCTCCCTCACCATCCCACATCCCCGTAATTCTATTTTCCCCCACGTTTTCCCTTAATCTAATAATTTTTGGCTGCCAAATTCTCCTTTACTGTTCTTAGGCCATTAAGACATAGTTGTTTGTTATTGAATAGATTGTATCTCTTGAAACAGATGGTTTCTGCATGCTTTTGACAGTGCAACTACCGACATTGGTTGATGCTTGCCTGAAAATAGTGTTCTAGCACAAAACTGGTGTTACTCTCAAATGGGCAGACAATGCCGGAAAAACACAAGAAAAATAGCAAGCCTGGGGATCTCAACCTCCCACTCATGACAATCAGGGAACAGAACAGATAATGAATAACCTAGAGGAGAGTTCCCAAAAACTCTACAAACACTACCGGTAAACTGGTAAATGAAAAGAGTAAAAACCTGCAAAAGTCTCCCTGTGAGCATGATAAGGAGAGAGAGGAGGCAAACAAAGATCAATACAGGAGTGGTCATGAGCATGAGGAAGTTACTCAAAGATTGATACAGGAATTTCATGAGCAGATTGAAAACACTCAAAGAGAAATAAAGGAATTACGTGAGCAGGTTGAGATCAGTCAAAGAGATAGACAGGAATTGCGTGAGCAAGTTGAGATCAGTCAAAAAGATAGAGTGGAATTGCATAAACTGGCTGAGAATAGACAAAGAGAAAGTCAGGAATAGTATGAGAAAAGGCTGAGAACACTCAAAGAGAGCTACAGGAATTGTGTGAACCTGAGGAGGCTAATCAAAGAGAAATAGAGTAACTGAGAGCTCGGGGTAAGACTAGACAGAGATCAATGAAGGCATTCATGGAATCCATAAACAGAGAGTTGAATGAAATCAGCAGGAGTGCAAAGGCAATGCTTAGTGGAGCCAGCATAAGGAATGGGAGTCCAAGGAAACCGTAACAAATCAACTAAGTGATTTGAGAATAAACACAGAACACCAAATTAAGGAAGTAAAGAAGTTCTTACAAAATCTAGAACAAAGTTCGAGGAAAGAATTTGAAACCATCAAAGCTGACCAATTAGAAGGAAAAGAAATAAAAAACAAAGTAGAAAGTCTTGATAGTAGATTAGACCAGGCAGAAGATCGAATCTAGGGGATTGAAGACAGCCTAGATATTATAGAGAAAGAACATAAAACCATACAAGACAAATCCAAGAAACATGATAGATTTATTCAACATTTGGAAGACACCATCAGTGGGCCTAAACTGAGGTTAATGGGTGTAGAAGAACACCTCAAGACAAAAATAAATGGTCTAGGAAATCTGTTTAACAGGATCCTAGCAGAGAACTTCCCAAACATGCAAAAGATAGGCTTATTCAGATACAAGAAGCTGTTAGAACTCCAAATAGACCAGACCAGGACAGGACATCCTGCCATCACATTATAATCCGCACAGGATCAATTCAAACCAAGGGAAACATCCTTAAAGCTGTCAAGGAGAAAAGATCAATCACCTATACAGGGAAACCAAATAGAATCACTTCAGTTTTCTCAGCAGAGACAATCAAAGCAAGAAGAGCCTGGAATGATGTATGCCATCCCCTAAAGACAAGCAACTATTAACCAAGAATACTGTACCCAGCTATACTCTCCTTGATAACCGAAGGTCAAGTAAAAACCTTCCATAGAAAAGAAAAATTGAAAAAATATATCTCCACCAAACCAGCCCTATAAAAGATTCTTAAAGATGTCCTCCACATAGAAAACCAACAAGACCTCAATAAAGGCCTAGAAACTGCACCCAAACTGAGAATCCAAGAACCATAGGAGGAACCCAGTGTTTGCAGCCCCCAAGAAGGTGGATAAAATGGCAGGAAATCCCAAATACCTCTCAGTCTTATCTCTTTACATTAACAGGCTTAAGTCTCCAATTAAGAGACATAGATTGTCTAGTTGAATTAAAAGGCAAGATCCCTGCTATCACTGTATTTGATGTAGGTATAATTTGTGGAGGAGAAGGGGAAAAAGAAATCGTTTAAATGGGAATACAGGTGGGCCAATTGCAACAATGAAATGTACAAGTTGTTATGTCGAAAAGGAACTTTACAACTTTGGTGTGGGGTCACGGGGAAAGGAAGGGGATTTGGGGGGAGGAAGGGACGGGATGTTAAGAGGATAAGAAATGTACTCATGAGGAGTTCTGGGAAGATGGCGGAGGAGAAGCTGGAGTCTAAACAAGCTCTCACAAAGAAAGCAGTTTTAGAGTTCCAGTGAACAGTCCTAAGCCAGAGAATCACACCAAGTGTGCCATCACAGGACAGAGAGTTAGGCCAGAGAGGGAAAATCGAGGCAAGGAGACAGATCTGAGCTCTTGCCAGCAGCTGCCGCAGTGGCAACAGCAGTGACAGCAGCGACCACAGGCACCATACCTGAGCCACAGAGAGTCCAGGACGAAGGAGCCAGACACAGCAGGCGAGCAGATTCTACTCAACACCAGTAAGAACCGACAAGGAGCAGACATCTTTATCCTGCAGTTCACAGACCAGAGACGACCCAGGAACCAAGATTCGGCATGAGTAGAAGCCTGACGTCCTCACTCCTTCTCAGAGAGCAGAAGAGGGAAGGCCACCCCTACCCCCCACCCAGTAATGGAGATCTCCATCTTGAATACCGACAAAGCTCGGGAAGCTGCTAGATCCAACTCAAGCATGGGAATAAAATGAGTCATTTAGCAGGTCACAAGAACTTAATGGCGGTGTGATCTGCCAGACTCAACTCCACCCAGGGAAGAGTCACCCAGCTTGGGTGCCAGTCCTAGGAGTGGCTTTCTTCACTGGGTAATCAGAGCCAGAGGCTGCCCCTCCCTCTAGCAGCCTCCACAATCGATTTAAATTCAGTAAACAGAAACCCTGAGAATGGCTCCAGGCTGGGCTCTGTGAGTTTTTCACAAACTAGCCCCCGGGAAAAGCTACTGTTTGTTGAAAGGCCTCAACTCTATCCAGAACTTAGACTCATCACTGCATCTCCCTCTTTTGTGATACTCAAAGCAGATCTGCCTCCCATTGAACTAGCCTAGGAGGAGGATTGCAAATTCCTGGGTAAAGCAGAGCATTTTTCTGCCTGTTCCAACAAACTGACTTAAGAAACCAACCAAGCCACAGGACCACAAGCAGACCAGAGACTCCAACAAGAGGCTGGTTACAGACACAAGTGCGATACAGGACTTTTCCCAGCCCTCACAAAAAAATCAAAGAACTTTCTTCCTCCTCCTCCTCTTCCTCCTCCTCCTTCTCCTCCTCCTCCTCCTCCTCCTCCTCCTCCTCCTCCTCCTCCTCCTCCTCCTCCTCCTCCTCCTCCTCCTCCTCCTCCTCCTCCTCCTCCTCCTCCTCTTCTTCTTCTTCTTCTTCTTCTTCTTCTTCTTCTTCTTCTTCTTCTTCTTCTTCTTGTTTCTTTGGGTAACTTATATAAATTTTTTTTTTTCTTTTCGAAAACTTTTTTTAATCTTTAATTTTTGCCTTTTTTTTTTTAAAGAAGATTGTTTTCCAGTAACTTTGTTTTCCTCTTATAATTTTTATTTTAGGGATACGTGACTGTGCATTTTTCTTTCTTTTTTTTTTTGTTTTCTTTCTCTTTTTTTCCTTTTTTAATTACCTTTTTGTTTTTTGTTTAGCTTTACTGAACTTCGGATCTTTTTTTCTTCCTTTCTTTTCCTTTTCACCTTTTCCTCTCTTTCGTTCTTCTTTATGTGACTTAATTCTTGTCCTGCATATCCTCAGATAAACCTGTAGTTTACTATTAGACCCTATCCACCATGGTGTACACACTTAATCCACAAATTTATTACTCAAATCAAAACCCCTGAGACTTAAATTCCTTAATAGCAGTACAACCTCTTTATACCTATGTAATATTTTAAGCATTTTGATTTTTAAGTTTTTCACGTCTCCGTTATATCCTTCCCCTTCTCTCAATATATTCACGTTCTTCTCTAAATAGATTGTTTTCGACCTGCATAATATTATTAATTTTTACTTTTCTATTTTTTCTAGTCTTTTTCTTTTCCCTTTTCCTTTCTTCTTTTTCTCTATCTCTTTTTTCATCCTACCCAACCTATTTCCTGCTTTGAGATTAGGACTTAGTTAACTCTCCCTGTGCCTTCCCACATCAATCTATTCCTATTTCTTAAATACTTCTCTCCCTAATCCTAATAAATTCTGGTTTTCCAAATTCTTCTTTGCGGTTCGTAGCCAATTAACATATACTTGTTTGAGGTTGAATAGATGTATCTGTTGAACTAGTTTGTATCTGTAGACTATTGACTGTGCAAATTCAGACTTTGGTTGATGCTTGCCTTAAGATAGTGTTTTAGCACAAAACTGGTACTATTTTTATCTCAAATGGGCAGAGTAAGCGGGAAAAACACAAGAAAAATGCAAGTCTGGGTATCTCAAATCCCAATCTTGATAATAAGGGGACAGAACAGCTAATGAATAATCCAGAGGAGAGTTCCCAAATAGCTCTACAAACACTGCTGGCAAACATGATAGATGAAAAGATTGAAAACATACAAAGGACTCTGTATGAGTGTGATAGGGAGAGAGAGGAGGCAATCCAAAAGTATATACAGGAATATCATAAGCGTGAGGTACCTACTCAAAAACTGATACAGGATTTGCATGAGCAGCTTGAGAATACTCAAAGAGAAAGGCAGGAAAGTTGTGAGCAGGCTGAGAACACTCAAAGAGAACTACAGGAATCCCACGAATGGGAGGAACCTAATCAAAGAGATATACAGTGAGAGAGCAGGAAGTGAATACACAAAGATCACTAAAGGCATTCATGGAATCCATTAACAGAGAGCTGAAGGAAGTCAGGGAGACCACAAAGGGAATGCTGAATGGAACTCAACACAAGGAAAGGGAGTCCAAGGAAAACATTACCAATCAATTAAGTGATTTGAGAATAAACACTGAACACCAAATTAAGGAAGTAAAGAAGTTCATACAATACCTAAAACAAAGCTTGAACAAAGAATTTGAAGCCATCAAAACTGACCAATTAGAAGGAAAAGAGAAAAAAAAAAAAAAAAACAAAGGAGAAAGTCTTGAAAGCAGGTTAGACCAGGCAGAAGATTGAATCTCAGGGATTGAAGATATTATAGAGAAAGAACATAAAACCATCCAAGACATTTCCAAGAAATATGATAGATCTATCCAACACTTGGAAGACACAATTAGAAGGCCTAATCTAAGGATAATGGGTGTAGAGGAGCACATAGAAACAGAAGTTAATGGTCTAGGAAATTTGTTTAACAGAATCCTAGCAGAGAACTTCCCAATCATGCAAAAAGATAGGCCTATTCAGATACAAGAAGCTTTTAGAACCCCAAATTGACCACACCAGAACAGGACATCCTGCCATCACATTATAATCCGCACAGGATCAATTCAAACCAAGGGAAACACCCTCAAAGCTGTCAAGGAGAAAAGATCAATCACCTATAAAGGGAAGCCAATTACAATCACTTCAGTTTTCTCAGCAGAGACAATCAAACCAAGAAGAGCCTGGAATGATGTATGTCATGCCCTAAAGACAAACAACTATTAACCAAGAGTACTGTACCCAGCTATACTCTCCTTCATAACCGAAGATCAAGTAAAAATCTTCTGTAGAAAAGAAAAATTGAAACAATATATCTCCACCAAACCAGCCCTATAAAAGATTCTTAAAGATGTCCTCCACATAGAAAACCAACAAGACCACAATAAAGACCAAGAAACTGCACCCAAACTGAGAATCCAAGAACAATAGTAAGAACCCAATTTTTGCAGCCCGCAAGAAGGTGGATAATATGGCAGGAATTCCCAAACACCTCTCAGTCCTATCTCTTAAGGTTAACAGACTGAACTCTCCAATTAAGCGACATAGACTGTCTAGTTGGATTAAAAAACAAGATCCTTTTATGTGCTGCCCTCAGGAGTCACATCTTGCCCATAAAAACGAACACATTTTCAATGTTAAAGGCAGGAACACAATCTACCAGGCAAACGGCCTCAATAAACAGGCGGCATTTACAATCCTAATATCAGATAAAATAGACTTCAAATGAAAATTCGTGAGAAGATATAAAGAAGGTCGCTACATACTAATTAAGGGATCTCTCCTTCAGGAGGATATTGCAATTCTAAATATCTACTCGCCAAACAATAGAGCACTCAAATTTATCCAAGAAACACTACTTTCCCTAAAATCTCACATAGATCCAAAGACATTAATTGTTGGAAATTTTAACACACCACTCTCCCCACTAGATAGATCAACTTGGCAAAAACTCAACAGAGAAACATAGATCTAAACAGCTGCATAGATCAAGTAGATTTAACAGACATCTACCAAACATTTCACCCAGCAGCATCAGAATACACGATTTTCTCAGCAGCACATGGAACATTTTCTAAAATAGACCACATTTTAGGCTACAAAGCAAACTTGTCCATATTCAGAAACATTGAAGTTATACCTGACATTCTCTCTGACAACAAGGGAATAAAATTAGAACTCAACACCAAAAGCCACCAAAGAAAGTCCGGTATCACATGGAGGCTAAACAACACACTGCTGAATCACAAGTGGGTCATGGAAGAGATTAGAAAGGAAATTCAAATGTTCATGCTTTTCAACAAAAATGAACAAACAAATTACCAGCTCCTCTGGGACACAGCAAAGGCAGAACTCAGAGCTCTGAGCTCCTACATCAACAAATTGGAGAGATCTTAAACCAACAATTTAATGACACAGCTAAACCTCCTTGAAAATGAGCAGTAAGATAAACCCCATTCCAGTAGCCAGAAAGAAATAATTAAAATTAAATGAGAATTAAATGAGCTAGAATCCAAACAAGTAGAGAAAGAATCAACAAAACAAAGAGTTGGTTCTTCGAAAAAATTAACAAAATTGACAGACCCTTAACAAATCTTATCCGAAAAAGAAGAGAACACACTCAAATAAATACACTCAGAGATGAGAATGGAAACATCACCACGGAAACAACCAAGATTCAGAAACATTATAAGGGAATACTTCTCAAATCATTATGCTAATAAAACATTATAAGGGAATACTTCTCAAATCATTATGCTAATAAGTTTGAGAACTTGACAGAAATGGACCTTTTCCTAGCAAATATTGACATGCCAAAACTAAACCAAGATGAGTTAACTCATCTTAACAGGCCCATATCAAGCATTGAAATAGAAACAGCAATAAGAGACCTCCCAGCTAAGAAAAGTCCAGGACCAGATGGTTTTACAGCAGAATTCTACAAGGTCTTCAAAGCAGAGCTCAAACCAATACTCATCCAACTCTTCAATGAAATTGATAGAGAAATTTCACACCGAACACATTCTATGAAGCCATCATAACCCTCATCCCAATTCCAGGCAGGGACTCATCAAAAAAGAGAACTATAGACTCATTTGTTTGATGAACATTGATGAAAAACTTCTCAACAAAATTTTGGCCAATCGACTTCAACAATTCATCCAAAAAAGCATACACCACAATCAAAGAGGATTCATTTCAGGGATGCAAAGCTGGTTCAATATATACGCAAATAAATTAACATAATTTATCACATCAACAAAAGCAAGTCTAAGAACCACATGGATATCTCATTAAATGAAGAAAAACCACTTGACAAAATCCAACACCCCTTTATGATGAATGTTCTTGAAAAACTCGGAATACATGGAACCTTCCTCAATATAATAAAGGCTGTATATGACAAACCTATCGCCAGTATTATACTCAATGGGGTAAAACTAAAACCATTTCCTCTAATCTCAGGAATGAGACAAGAATGCCCACTCTCTCCACTCCTCTTCAATCTAGTATTAGAATGCCTAACTTCTCTTACAGCGGTAATAGAAGTTGCAAACATAAAGGGAATCCAAATAGGGAAAGAAGAAATAAAACTCCATCTTTGCAGATGACATGATCTTGTATTTAAAGAATCCCATGGACACTGATCCGAAATTATTCAAGGTGATTCAAACTTTGGCAAAGTCACAGGGTATAAATTAACCCTCTAAACTTTTTTGTATGTCAACAATGATAAAAGTGGGACTGAAATCAGGAAAGCCACTCCATTCCCAATAGCCCCACAAAAAAATAAATTACCTATGAATTAACCAAAGAAGTGAAGGACCTGTATGATGAAAACTTTAAAAAGTTGATGAAGGAAATCAAAACAAAATTTAGAATCAACTCCAAATGGATCAAAGACCTTGGAGTCAAAGCAGACACTGAAAACATTACAGGATGGAATAGGAGAAACCCTAGGACTCCCTAGCACAGGCTGAAATTTTCTTAATAGAGACCCACAATCACAACAAATAAAAGTTAGTTTGTACAAATGGGATTGCATGAAATTGCAGAGCTTCTGCATGGCAAAGGACATAGCTCCCAAGATCAACATAAAGCCCACGGATTGCGAGAACATCTTCAGTAGCCATGCAACAAATAAGGGTCTCATATTTAAAATATACCTGTAACTTAAAAAATTAAATCCCCCAACAACTAATCTTCAATGAAACAACTTCCCAATTAATACGTGGGGTAAAATCTTAAAGAGAAACTTCTCTGAAGAGAAAGAGGGATGGCCAATAGACACATGAAGAAATGCTCAAATTCCCTAGCCATTAAAGAAATGCAAATCAAAACAACATTGAGATACCACCTCACCCCAATTAGAATGGCTATAATCAAGAACTCTAGTAATAACAGATGTTGGAGGGGATGCGGTCAGAAGGGAAGCTTACTGCATTGATGGTGGGAGTGTAATCTTGTTCAACCACTTTGGAAAGCAGTATGGAAGTTCCTCAAAAGACTCCACATAGAGCTCCCCTATGACCTGGCAATCCCACTTTTGGGTATTTACCCAAATGATCCCAAACTAGACCACACTAAAGCTGCCAGGACTACTATGTTTTCTGCAGCCTGGTTTACCATAACTAAGATATGGAACCAACCCAGATGCCCCTCAAAAGATGAATGGATCAAGAAAATGTGGTATATATACACAAAGGAATTCTATGACTTCATCAGAAAGAATTACAATTGCCCCATTTGTTAGGAAATGGAAAAACTTGGAAGAAATTATATTAAGTGAATAAGCCAGGCCCAAAGAAACATTGGTCTCATGGTTTCCCTTATTTGCAATAAGTAGTATATGTCTGAGTCAAGCAGAAAAGTTCAGATAAGTTGATGTCAGGGGAATCAACCCCAAGATAAGTATTCAAATATTATTTTTTTTCTTTTTTTTTCTTTCATGTAATTGTTCTATCATATTTATAAGATGATTTCTATGTTGCTTTGTATGTCCCTCCCCCACAGTATAACTCTGCTTTCACTGTATTTGATGTTGGTATAATTTGTGGAGAGGAAGGGAAAAAAACAAATCGTTTAAATATGATATAAGTGGACACATTGCAGCAATAAATTGTACAATTCGTTTTGTCAAAACACGAACTTAACAACTTTGATGGTTTTTTGGGGAAGATTGGGTGCGGGGAGGGGAGGAGTATTAGAAAGGAAGAGAAGGGGAAATAACGAGGAGGCAACAATGCTTGATGTACTATTTATCTTGCCTATGTAATCGTAACTCTTCTGTACGGTATTCTCACAATAAAAAAGAATAGAAAAGAAAAAGAAAAATTGAAAGCTATTTCTAACCTAATTTTTTTTAATTAACTAGGAAATTCATTGAAATATTAGATTCAAAATTTACAACAGCTGTCTCTGAGGTCTATACACATTGCATTTCAAACGATATAATTTAAACTAATATTAATTTTTATGATACAATCCTATAGAGTAGAGCTTTAAAATCTTTACTATGAGCCAAAACAATTATAAATAGTTTAAGCATTATTCCATGAGACATACTGTAGAATATACAAAAAATATTCTACAGTGGGTATGGAGAACACATACACACACACACACACACACACACACATGCTTCCCAAAGAACAGGAATTAGAAGCAGAGAGATAATGATTCCCAGGCCCACATGGGTAAAAATTAACAAGACCTTACGCCAAAAACAAAGCTCAAACGAAAGGACTACAGTGTGGTTGATGTAGTATTGTATGATGCTTAGTATGTGCAAGTTCCTGGGTTAAATCTCTAGGACTCTACATATAAAGTAGCTAAATTTTTAAAATTCAAATAAAACATAGCACAAATGTACCAGTACTTTAGTATTTGAATTAATAAAAAAGTAAACATTATAAAGCACAATATAATTTCTTAGTGTTCAGATTTATTATAGTGAAGATCCTGAGTGCTGTACTTCTATTCTTAGGCCAATAAGAATAACTCTACTTTATGGGTAATTAGCAATGGTGTTTTTGTTGTTGTTGTTGCCCAATGCAGCATAATGTTCAATAGAATGAAGTATTTGTTAAATGAAAATGAAAAACACAATAAGTCAAAAAATTCTATATAGTTATAGAAAGTTTGGTCATTGTTCTGGTGAGTTAAGTACTAAGAAGGCACCAGCAGCACACTTCTATCAAAGCCTAGCACAATTCCAGTGAATTCTATGATGAAAATCAGAGCACTCAGAAATGGAATCTTCCCTTCGGTCTTTGGGCCAGAAGAGAACATTTCAATTGAGACAGCTGGCACGATGATGAAGGACCCGAAGTCCTCACCGTGAAATGATTACGTCATTGTTACATTAAGTATGGAACCAAATAGAGGAGACATTGGAAATGACCACTGCAAATGATATTTCTATTTGATGGAAGGGCTTGCTGTTGTCTTTCGTGGTCTACTTATCTTTAGCAGATACTTTAATGTGCACACACTTCTTTTCATTATTCCCATTTCTGTTTCGGCTTTTATTCTTAGATCTAAACATAACTCATATTCAGAGCTTTTCTGAATATCAGCTGTTGTCTTCTTTGTCATGTCGAGTTTTCTAGGTTTAATTGAAATGCCAGGACACTACTCTCAGAAGCATTTTTGTATCATAGAATGATAGCACCAATTACTAAATTCTGCCCCAATAGTCTATCAACTCAGGAAATTTACACTGTAGTCTTTGCTAGAATGCTCTTCAGCAATATTTCCTAGCAGTTCTTAATAGAAGGCAGGTAAGTATTAATGTATACTTTGGAAAAAAAGAAGTTATCCGGCCAAATGAACTTTCTTATGAAAATAAGAATTTTCAGGCATAATTTTGAACTATGATCCACAATGTATAAAAGCATTATGAAATTCAGTAAAGAAAATACATATATTGAAATAAATTTTATACTAAATTTGGTTGTAAACACCATCTTAATATTTCTGTGAACTTGTCTGTTTATCCTTCATATACACAATACCACTGGCTTAATTCTGGAAACACTACTCACTTTTAAGGTCAAAATATATATTGAGGAAATTCTGTGAATTCTTCATATCTAAAATAGGGCTTCAAAGGAATTTAGTAGTTTTACTCATGTACGATATCCTGAGATAATATTGCAATTTTCTTCGCATCAATATAGGATATTTCCAAGTTATAAACTTAGGCAACACCATTTAATTACTCCATGAAAATTCAAAGCTTTACACCTCACAGTGAATATAATTTGCTGTTAAAATTACAATATTTTAGAGATTTGTCTTGAGAGAACATTTGAAAATATTGAGATCAAATCAATACTTTCTGTTTTGTCTCAAAATACTGTTTAAATCACTGTTTTGCTTCTTAGTGATGAACTGTGTTAATATGTGTATGCTTAAGCCTTTCTATGTTCATGCCAATTTATTTCATATGCATGCATCTGAAATATCTGTTTTGACATGGTGCAGTCTTGTATCACTTTATACTTCCACACTTGCAAAAGCAAAAAATTTTCTTATATTAATTAGGGAACCATTGGTGGTGCCGTTATTTTAACGGGATTAACCTAAACATAGATAAATGTAATATGGCACCTGGCAATACTAGTTAAAATAAATTATTTTTACCCCACACCATTCTAAACGATTGCTTTCCTATCACCTAATTTGGATAATCACAAAGTGCTCTATCATCTTCACAGATAGCAAATATTGATGTCCCCCAACACTAGAGTTCTCAATATAGATATGATAAAGCAATTTTAATGGGAGTCTGTGTTTAGAATCTCCTACTATTGATGTGTAGAATTAAATTATTCACACATACATGAATCATTCATATAGTTATGAATCTGTCCCTAACAACACTACCTACTGTGACCGTTATTATGTTGCAAACATTTGCATATTTCACACTTCCTAATGTAATCAAAACTATTATGTGTTTAAACATAGGTCTTTTCTCTATGACACTTCTTTTGTAATTGTACTGAAGATTATTTATTTCATCGCTATGATATTGTGCATATATGGCTCTAATTTTTTTAGTTAATTCATGTTACTCTTCACAACAGAACAAGGCATATCACATGACCCTGTGAGATTCAAGAGTTTAGAAAAACAGAAGCAGAGAACAGACTGAGTAATGAATTCATATAAATTCAAGAATAAACTACTTCCAAAGTTAGTAAATTTTATTGTGTTTTATATCACATCCTGTGAAAATTTTTGAATATCTGTAATTCCCAATAGTACACGGTTAATAAATGAGATGTATTTCCAAAAGTGTTACAAAAATTTGTGGAGATTATGCATTTATCATAACATTAAATTGGAAAAAGTAGACTGAAACTATAGAACTTGTGCAATGATTCACATAACAAGAAAGGGTAAGAAACGACAATGGAGGAACATATGTATGAGAAATACTAACAAGAAAATATGTTGTATATGACCTGTAAAACTTGGGGAGGGGATTATAGATTAGAAAGAGAGAGATAATGAGGACATGGGTAAAATGTTCACCAAAAATTGTGCTCATTAGCTTTCTTATGTAACTATACCCGCTCTCTACCTCAACATGACAATCAAATTACAATAAAAAAGAAAAGGTAGACCTAAATCCTACAAAAGATGGGATGACTAGTGGTACATATCCAATATTCAACTTCCTTTGAAATAGCTGAAGAATGATAATATTTGTTAGTAATTCTTTGAATACTACTGGTACAATTAGCTCCTTGTTGGAGATACAAAATAAACAGAGACCAAAAGAATTTTAGGCTAATTAGCCAAGGCTATCTCTAAAATTCTGATATCCAGATCAATACTGAGTATCCTTGTTCATTATTTCCATGTTACAGGATGTATGTTAAGGTCTTTTCCTTAGGAAATATATAAATATGATTTTGTCATAATCTTTTACATAAACACCTCTAGTCGATTTGAAACATTTCTCATTTCCAAAACTGAGTTTTAGTGAATCAATAGGTGATGATTAAGATCAAAAGAGTTTTATTTTTTCCTTCCTGTTCAATCTGAACACATTTTTGAAAGGACATGCTTCTCATTTGCAGGGAGCCAGAAAATGGTTCTTCATAATTGCTTCAAAGAAAAAATCACAATAAGTTAATTGTTCATAGGAATTTTAATGTATGGATAACGAATCTTCAATGAAATTACTGCAATATATGTATGCTTTACTGTGCAGTAAAAATCATCATAATGTCCTCGCTAGTTTAGATTTATCAGTGTTTATATGTACCACTATACATATAATTTTTAATACTAAATAAATCATTATAAAATTTGGTATCATATAGAATTTTCATAGAGATCTGGATGCTCCATGCACAAGGTGCACAATGACAATTGAGTGAGCACTTTCAAGAAAATTTTTAGTCATGAACACACTGCTGTCCAGCGGTGTGACAGAATAATGTGTCAGAGGTGATCATTGAGTAAAGTGACTGAAGTTATATGAAAGATTTATTTTCCAGTAGTTACTCATATTGAAGGACCTACCTAAAAAGGAAATATGCTAAACATTTTAAAACGTGATTGTTCAAAACTCCATTGGAACTAGCAATATAAAAAATTATACTACATTGAGAAATGGTGAAATTCATCAGTTTTATAAAATATTCCACAGCCTGTTTCAGCTTTCTTTTGTTTTTGTGTGATGCTTCTGGCATGTGAATTTAGATCCTCACTCTTACTTGACAAGTTCTCTCCCACTTTCCTTTAATATGTATGTGCTCAGTCACATCTTCAGCCTCTTTGTCCACTGGTATTTTTGAGGTAGATCTCATGCTATGCTTTCCTACTTATTTTTTGAGAGGATTCTGTTTGCTATCCAGGCACACACCTAGAGACCACAATTTTATATTTTGTAGGTTTCCATTTGTTGCTGGGATGAAAGGCACAGGTCATCACTTTCAGTTTCCCTTGGTCAAGACAATGTTTCAAGGACATTTCTGTCTGGACTGGCATTTTAATTTGATTCTTCCATTCTGTGCCTTCAAACAAACGGATTATATGTAACAGTCAGGGGTATTCAGGTATAATTTTGGGGTAACAAGCTCTTCATTTCATATGCCAGGTTCATCTTGAACTTTCCAAGTAGCTCAGACTCCCTTAAACCCAATATTCTCCTGCCTAATTCCCAAATGCTGGCATTATAGGCAATCACCACTATGTCTGGTTTCTTTTTTTTTTTTTTTTTTTTAATTTAATTTTATTTGTGAACATACTGTACAGAGGAGTTACAGTTACATGGGCAGGATAATGTGTACATTTCTTACCAAGCATTGCAGCCTCCTCCTTTGTTTACCCTTCTCATCCCTTCCCAGCCTCCCCCCTCCCCCCCTAATCCCAATCCTTCTCCTTCTCCCCCCCAACCCCCCCCCCCCCCACACCAACGTTGTAAAGTTCGTTTTGGACATGACAACTTGTACTTCTCATTGTTGCAACAGGTCCACCTGTATCCTTAAACAAGTGGTTTTTCCCCATCTCCTCCACAAGTTATACTGACATCAAATATAGTGAAAGCAAGGGTTATACTGTGGGGGAGGGACATACAAAGCAACAAAGAGATAATATTATAAATGCGTTAGAAACACATGCATGAATGAAACAAAAACATTAAAATACATATTTGAGGGTTCGTTTTCCTAACATCACATTCTCTGACTTTTTCCGCTTGACTCATACCTATACTAGATATTGCAAATAAGGGAATCTTAAGTATGGTAAATAATAGTGTGATTACATTGGTTTGTTAGGAGCTTTAGTATATCCTTGTTTGTGCACTTTTGGTTAAATGCCCAAAAGTGGGATTGCACTCTATGTGTAATCTTTTGAGGAACCTCAATAATGTTTTCCATAGTGGTTGTACAAACTTACTCACAACAATGCAGTAGGTTTCCCTTTTGGCCAAATCCCCTCCAGAATCTGTTGTTATTAGATTTATTCATTGTAGAAATTCTATCTAGGATGAGGTCGAATCTCAATGTTGTCTTGATTTGTATTTCTTTCATAGTTAGATAAATTGAGCATTTATTCCAGTGTCTATTGGCCATTCTTATTTCTGCTTAACAGATGCTTCTCTTTCAGACTTTACACCACTTATTTATCAGGAAATTATTTTTTGAGGATCTTTGTTGGGGTTTTAATTTTTTGACTTCGAATATATTTCATTCATTTATGTATTTATTTATTGGTTGGTCACGGGGTTTTATCTCTGGGATTGGACCATGTCTCTGCGCTCTTCAGCTCAAGGCAGGCTACTTGAGCAACATGGCCACTGCCGATTTTTATAGTTGTTTTGGATATGAGTCTCACAGACTTCACTGCCCAGGCTGGGTTTGAACTGTGATCTTCAAATCACAGCGTCCTTAGTAGCTAGGAATAAAGTCTGAGTCACTAGCGCCTAGCTTCTAAGTATGTTTGTAGGATTGAGACCCCTGTCCGCTGTATAGCTAGTGAAGAGCTTCTAGTTCGTGGGCTTTCTATTGATCTTTCCTACTATGTCCTCAGCCATACAGAAGCCCTGTAATTTCATGTCCAACCTTTTTTTTAATTTTTTTTGAGTTTCTGGGGTTTTTTTCAAAAAAAATTTAGCCTGTGCTAAAGAGCCCTAGAATTTCTCCTATTTCTTACAGAGGTTTCAGAGTGTTCACTTTGATTTCAAGGTCTTTGACCATTTGCACTTGTTTCTATTGAAGGTAATATATAAGCATCTAGCTTTAGTTTTCTACAGGTGTTTAATCAACTTTGTCAGCACCATTTACAGAAGAGACGGTCTTTCTTCCATTCTACTTTTTTCTCCCTTATGGAAATTTTGTTAGCTATAGGTCTGTGAGTTTATTTCTGGGTCTTCAGGTCTATTGTATTGGTCCTCAGGTTGATTCTTGTGCCAGTACCAATCTGTTTTCATTATTATGCCATTGTTGTAAAGTCTGATATTTAGTATTGTTATTCCTCCAGCACTGTTGTTTCTTCTAAGGAGTGTTTTTGCTATTCAGGGTTTTTTTTTTTTTATTCCATATGAATTTTTTTGTTGCTTCCTTTATTTCATTAAAGAATGAATTGAATTTGGAACAATGACCAATATTGCATGTAACTTGTAGATTGCCTTTGAGAGTATTGCCATTTCACATTAACCTTCCCAATTCTCGGGCATGAGAGGCTTTTTTCCACATTCTTACTTCTGCTTTAATTTCCTTTTTCAGGATTTTAAACTTTTCATCGCAGAAGTCCTTCACTTCTTGATTTAACTCAATTCCTAGGTACTTTATTTTCAAGGGGCTATTACAAAAGGAGTTTTATTTTTTCCTGATTTCAGCCGGACTCTTCTCATTGTTGGCATATACAAAATCCATTGATTTTGAGGGTTAATTTTGTATCCCACTACTTTGCCAAAATTTCTGATCCACTCATGTAACTTGGCAATAGATACCATAAGATTCTTTAAATATAAGATCATGCCATCTGGAAAGAATGAGAGTTTTACCTCTTTTTTTTCCCCTGTATAGATCCCCTTTATATATGCATCTTTCTATCCCTTGTAATTAACGAGAAGTGGAGAGAGTGGACATCCTTTTCTCCTTTCTGAATGTACAGGAAATGAGTATCTTTTTGCTAGTAAGTATAATCATCGCTGTAGTTTAATCATACACAGGTTTATTACATAGAGGAATGTTCAATGAATTCCAAGTTTCTCCAGAACTTTCATCTTAATGAAGTGTTTGGACTGGGTCAAATGCTTTTTCTGCATTTATTGACCTAATCCTGTGGTTCTCACCTTTTCTCTTCGTGACATGATGTATTATAAAAATTGATTTGCATATATTGAACCAGCTTTGGATCCCTGAAATTAATTCAGTTGATAGTGGTCTATAATTATTTGGTGAGTTGTAGAGGACAATTGGCCAAAATTTTGTTGAGGAGTTTGTCATCGATAGTCATCAAAGTAATGGTTCTATATTTCCCTTTCTTTGATGAGCCTGTACTGGTTTGGGGATGAGGGTTATGATGGATTCATAGAGTTTGGTACTGAACTTTCACTTTCAATTTTGTTGAACAGTTGGAGTATTCATGTGAGTTCTATTTTGCAGGCCTTGTAAATTCATCTGGTCTAGTGTTTTCTTACGGTGAGAGGATTGTTATTGCTGATTCTAATTCAATGCTTGTTATGAGTCGATTACATTGCTTTAAATCAACTTGTTGAGCTGGGGCAGGTCGATATTAGGTACAAATGTGTTCATTTTTTCCAGATTCTCAAACTTATTAGCATAAAGTTATAAGTATTTCCTTATAATGTTCTAAATCTTAGTTATTTCTGTGTTGATGTTTCCAATTTCATCTCTGAATTTGTTTATATGACTGTGTTCTCTTCTATTTCTCATAAGATTTGCTAAGGGTCTGTCAATTTTGTTAAGTTTTTTCAAAGAACCAGCTCTTTGTTCTTGATTCTTTCTAGGGTATTTTTGGACTCGAATTCATTTAATTCTAGTTTAATTTTACTAATTTCTTTTCATCTAGTGGATTGAGGTTTAACTTGTTGCTCTTTTTCAAAAAGCTTCAAGTGCCTCATTAAATTGCTGGATTCTTATCTATCCAATTTGTTTATGTAGAAATTCACAACCATAAACTTGCTTCTGACTATTGCCTTTGCTGTATCCCAGAAGACCTTGTTATTTTTGTGTTTTTGTGTTATTTTTGTTAAATATCCTGAATATTTGAATTTCCTTTCTAATCTCTTCCATGACCCACTGGTAGTTCAACTGTGTTGTTCTGCTTCCATGTGTAACAGGATTCTTTTTGGAGGCATTTGGTGTTGAAGAATAATTTTGTTCCCTTTTGGTCTGAGAGAATGCAGGGCAGAAATTCAAAGTTTCTGAATTTGGATAAATTTGCTTTGTGACCTAAAATGTGGGTTATTATTGAGCCTGTTCCATGTGCTGCTGAAAAGAATGTGTATCCTGGTGCTGCTGGGTGAAATATTTGGTAGATGTTTACTAAGTGTATTTGATCTATGCAGTTGGGTAGATATGAGGTTTCTCAGTTGAGTTTTTGCTGGGATGATCTATCTAGTAGGGATTGTGATGTGTTAAATTCTACAGGAATTAATATCTTTGGAATTATATGAGACTTGAAGGAATATAGTGTTTCTCAGATGAATTTGGATGTTCTGTTGTTTGAATAGATATTAATATTTGTAGTATCCTATGAAAGAATTGATTCATTAATTAGTATGTAGCAACATTCTTTGTCACTTCTTGCTTATTTTAATTTGAAATCTATTTTATCTGCAATTTAGAATTGCAACTTTGGCCTCTTTATTCCAGCCTTTTATTTTCTGAATATGTTTGTTTTTGTGGGAAGGGAGGGTCTCTTGAAGGTAGCAGAAAGAAGCATCTTGCTTTTGTTTTTTGCATCTTGCTTTTTGATCTAACTAGACAATCTATGGTGCTTACTTGGTGAATTCAATCGACTATTATTGAGAATTAGAACTGAGAGGATTTGGTAGTTCCTGCCATGTTATTCATTGTCATGCGACCTGTCCTAACTAGGTTTTTCTTATGATTTTTAGATTCTTTCTTTCAGAGTTATTTCATTGCCTTTATCATGTTCTTATTGGATTTCTAGATGTGGGATATTTCAAGGATTTTTTGTAAGGCTGGATTGGTAGAGATATATTGTTTGAATTTTTCTTTGCTGTGTTATATAGTTTATTTGACCTTTTCATTGAAGGAGACTTAGCTGGATACAGTATTCCTGGTTCCTAGTTGTTTGTTTGTAGGACATTGCATATATCATTCCAGTCTGTTCTTGCTTTAATTAACTCTGACTAGAAATCTGAAGATATTCTGATAGTTTTCTCTTCATAGTGATTGATCTTTATTCTGTAACAGCTTTAAGGATCCTTTCCTGGGTCTCATTTGATCCTGTGCAGATTGAAATGTGATAATGGGATGTCCTGTTCTGGACCAGTCTATTTGTGGTTTTAAAAGCTTCGAGTGTTAGAAGGCCCTATCTTTTAGCAAATTTGGGAAGTTCACTGCTAGGGTCCTATTAACTAAATTTCCTAGACCTTTAACTTCTGCCTATAATCCTTTATCCACACCCATAATTCATAAATTAGGTCTTGTAATGATGTCTTCTCAATATGAAATAAATCTCTCACTTTTCTTGGATTTGTCTTGAATACTTGGCTGTTCTTTGTAATGTCTAGGCTCTTTCAATCCCAGGAATTTGGTCTATTAGCTAACCTACTGTCAAGGCTTTTTTATTTTTCTCTTTATTTTTAAATTTTCTTTCCTTCTAAACATTCATATTCCATCACTTTGAATTCTTTACTGGAGATTTGTTTAAAATCTTGAATGGACTCTTTTATTACTTGATTTGCTTTTAGTGTTCATTCTCCAATTCCTTAGTTCAGTTCTTATAGTTTCATTGGACTCCCTTTCCTTACATTGGGCTTCATTCAGCATTCTTTTTGTAGCCTCTATGCATTTTCCTAGTCTTCTGTTTGTGGATTCCGTGAATGCCTCTATTAATCGTTGCTTATTCTAATCCTTCTCATGGAATTCCTGTATTTATCTTTGATTAACTTCCTCATTCTTATGAAATTTTTTATTAATATTTAGTTAGCCTCATCACGCTCTAATAATTCCTGTAATAATCTTTGGTTAGGTTCATTATGCAAACAACTTTTGCAAGCTTGCAATTTTTTCTTTCAGCATCTTTACCAGAAGTGTTTGTAGAGCACTTTGGGAACTCTTGTCTGGATTATTCATTTAGAGTTCTGTTGCTGATTATCATGAGAGGAGTTGAGTTTCCTGAACATTTTTCTTGTGATCCTCTGATTCGTTTTCTTCTTTGTATGAAAATAAAATCAATTCCATGCTAGAACACTATTTTAAGGCAAGTATCAACCATAGACCTGTAGTTGCCCAGATTTTTTGATGCAGTCAATATGAGTACAGATACAATCTATTTCAACAGATATAATCTAGTTAAACAAAACAGAAATATATAAAAATAATTTTAAAAAAACATACCTAAAATAAAATGATTAAAAGAAAAAAGAAAACGATAATATTTTTTAAAATTAGGTAGAAAAGAGTTACTCGAATTTTTTAGTGGGGGAGGGGAGTTACCTGTGTGTACCCTGTTTTTGTAACCATTCTCTTGGTGGAGTCTCTGGTTTCTTGTTGTATTTGAATGTCTCGTGGCTTGACTGGTTTCTTAAATCAGTTTGAGCATACACAAAGAAACTTTGCCTTCTCAAAGACTTTATGACCCTCCATCAACAGCAGTTCAATGGGAGGTAAATCTACTTTGATCATCACAAAAGAGGAAGATGCCTGTTTCCTCTAACTTGGAGTTTCTGTGGTGGGGCTAGGTTGTGATCTTTCAGCAATCAGTAGCTTTTCCCTGAGGATCTAGTTCGTGAGACACTCATACAGCCCAGGTTGGAGCCATTCTGAGGATTTTTGTTTCCTGAGTTTCAATTACCTTTCTTTTATGCCTTCTGCCACCAGGTCTGCTGCCTATGCTACTGAGTGGTATCCTCTGGATTTGTTTACCCAGTAAAGAAAGTCACTTCTCCATGGCCTGAGCTCTCTCTGCCTGGGGCAACTGACCCATGTAGTTGAAGTTATTTTGACCTGTTGAATGGCTCCTATTGTCTTCATCCAAAGGCTGAGTTATGTGCTGGCTGCTCTTGCAGGTCTTTATCAGTATCAAATATTGAGATCTTCTCCATTGATGGGTGAAGGACTACATTCCCACTACTGCAACTTGAGTAGTTAGGAAGTTGTGTGGGTACACACATCTTTCCCTTGCTTTCAGAGTTGTCTTCAATCAGCTACTGTCTGTGGTCAGTAGGATGGAGATTTCCACTCCTTGTTGGTTCTTGATGGCAGTGAGTAGAATCCACTTCCAGTCCACTTCTGGCACCTTTTTCTGGCACTCTCTCTGTTGATATGGTAGCAGTGGTAGGAGCTACCACCACCACACTGCAACTATTCAAATCTGGATATGAGCACTTGGATATTTCATCGCTGTACTTTGATGACACACTTGTTGTGACTCTCTAGACTTGGGCTTTTCACTAGAAACCTAAACCTGGTTTCTATGCGAGAGCTTGTTAATTCCCAGCTGATCATCCACCATTTTTCTCCAGACCTCTAATTTCATGATTTTTCTCCTCACTTTTCAAACCAGAATGATTTTTGACAAGAATTTTGTTCTGGCACTAAGAAGTCATTTTAGATATCAATTAACATGAGGTAAACATTAAAATTTTATTTCAGTTTAATTGCTCTTCACTTTCTGCATGAAGCAATGCAATCCCAGCCTTCACACAAGAAAACAGGTAATAATTCTTTAACACAGTGTGTTTGACTTAGCATTTAGGAAGTACCACTGGCAAATGTCCAATGACATAGTCTATATATCAACTCTTACATCCTACTCAATTTTTCAGTATATTCTCATTTGAGTACTTAAGGGAACAAGTATTTTGTAATGGAAAAATTGTTATATATTATAACAACTATCTCTACCATATACAGGGCAATCAGACATTTGTACACAATGGTCAGTTGTTTTTTTTTGTTTGTTTTTGGGTCCCTTCATGGGGCCTGAACTCTGGGCTGGGGCACTGTCCTTCAGCTCTTCAGCTCAAGGCTAGTGCTCTACCACTTGAGCCACAGTGCCACTTCTGGCTTTTTTCTTTTTGCTTATGAGGTGCATGCAAGACAAGCGCTCTACCAATGAGCCACCTTCCCACCCCCAATGGTCAGTTATGATTTTTTGAGTATTGATCACTTATTTGAAAACAATTGTATAAACCTTAACAGAGGAGACAGGAACATGATTCTGTAACTTATTACCTGAGTTACACTTGAAGGGTAAAAACTTGCCTCAAGAAATAGGTTCAGTAGATCCTACTGAGGCATAGTTACTGCATGTAAATTTACTACCTGCCCAAATACAACCGTCATGCAATTTTCTTGAAGAGTGTAAGTCACTCATTTTGCCATATTTTCATGTATTTTTATATCATTTCTTTCCTGTATGTTGGATGAATAATATTGAAGACATGAAATTTCACTCAAATATGTTTGGTTTGAAAACAATTGACTGAAATGACACAAATATTGTTTGACTGATTGATAGTAGTTTGAGATAATGAATTCTACAGTGTAAAGACAGGCATGAATTTGAATGGAAAGACATTTATTAATAGTTCAAATTCTTCTTTCAAATATTTTTTTTGTTATGCTTAGTTTCAGATGAATTATCCTCACCAATAATTTGAGATTTCCACCCATAGTAACAAAAGGATGAAAATGGAATGGAAATTGCCAACAAACAAAATACATGAAATCTGAAGAAGAAAGAGCATAAAGGAAGGTTCTCTAACTTTCTATTTCTTTCACAGCAACGGGAACCATAAATATTTGACATCAGTTTAAGATAAGTGTAAAGATCGGTTTTTAAAAATGCTTCTTCATGATAATTTTGAATTATGTTTTTGATCATTCTTTCTACCCTGTGTCAAAGACTGTGGAGAGCTGCGGGAGTCGCGCCCAAAGACAGTGCGGCCGTAAGGCGCGGCCGAAAAAGCAACATTGTAGCTCCTTGGTTCATGGTGCGGCTGCGACCAAAGATGGCACTGGGTCCCGCCTTCCATCTTCCCGGTGAGGAGTGCTCTCTGTAAGAAAAACAACTCCTTATATGGCTATGACTTGGCTTCTAGTTTGCTTCCGTGTTTGCAGCCTTATAGGTATATGCCACGTGGAGTTTGGGGATTGGCCATCCAGGAGGCTTATAACCGGAGGGGGGGGGGGGGAAGGAGAAGCGGGAAGAAGCCAGCAGGAGAGAAGCTTGTAGACAAGGTTCCTGAATAAACCGCATTGAGAAGAATCCCGGGTCCTGTCTTCCTTGCTGGTCGAGGTGGTCGCGACAAAAGACAAATTAGTATCTTCTAATATACAACTAGGATAAATGCAAAGAACTCTATTACTGCACTTTTTGAAAGTACTGATGTGCCATAAGCACTTCCCAATCGATTTACAAAAAATCGATTTTACAAATGAAGGAAATCTTTAATACTTGCTTTTTCCCATAAAGTCTTTCATTGCTCATACATACCAGTGTTATGCATATCTTTTTTTGTAAAAATGCAATTCAGTTGTAGCCTGTATTGCTCATGAAAGAATAATACACTGCAAACACTCAGGCTGCTACATATACTGGTTTATAAGTAAAATTTATGAATATCTAAGTTGTGAAAGAAAGTTGGAAACTATAATTGGAATATAAGTTAGACCTGTGAATTCAGAAGGTGATCAGCAGATATGGTCGTTTTGAAATCAGGTTGTTTATGATGTTGTGCATATTAAGACAGTGGTATTTTTCCTGTTGAATTCTATTAAATATTAAGTGCAATTTTGTAGAATCATTTGAACATGATTACAATTTTTGAGATTAAATTAACACTAATACTTACATGAAATCCTGGACACCAAGAGACTAGGGTTAAACCTAAGCTTTTTCTATACGTGCTGGATTACGTAGAGTTTATAGGAGCCTCAAGGAATCGATGTAAAGAGAAACCTATCACATGGCATATTAAAATGGAAATATATGACAATATAAAAAGATTGATTATTTCTGTCCTTCCAGACTGAGACCAACACCAAAAAGGAACATATCTTTGGTTTCAATTTCAAGAATTTTCCATACGTGTTCATGCCTGGAAAATGGAATCTTGTATGTGATGAGTAGAGCAAATATGAATGACATTTTCTTACTGTGCTAGGCTGTTGTCCAGGAACAAACTAATGTACAAGAATCAGAAATTGAGTATAACTGCTGAGAAATATATGTACTAATAGATTTTTGAGAGATCATAGATTTTCTATTGGCAACGATGTTTACTTCAGAAAACTGGGATTTTTGAGAATCCATTTTGAGACAGATATTCAGCTAGTCCCCTGTCATTCTGACTCTATCCTTTCCACAAAAGCAAAGGTTCATTAAATCATTTATCCTGTCACTAAGCTTGTGTGCACATTTTGCACAAATTTTCTTAGCACAAATTCTAAATGTTCATAAATCTTTATAGGTCACTGTCTAGAGTACAACTTCAGTGATTTTTTTCTATTTCTTCATTACTCACACTGCCATATCAAGTTGTAATTTCCCAATGCGTACAATGTGCACTAATTGTAGTTGTCGTTATCATTAGGCAGCAACTATGAAGAAAAGCAATCAAAGTATTCTTCATCTGGACAATGTGCTTAATTCTTTCAAACATAGTATCTATATGTATCTCTATTAGTTGCATTGAAAATGTTGTTAAAAATGTCATTTTTGTGTCATAGCCTACTGGAAAACAATGCAAGAAATAGAAAACACCAGTGGCTTATCAGAAAGGATGAGAATCAGGATGAGGTTGCATGCAGTTCAGAAACAGGGACAATGTGATCTAGAGATCAAATGTACTGAATTTTAGTACAATTGAAATGAAATATAGTTCATTTAAGTATAGGAAAATGGATATTATATCATAATAGTATTATGATATTACATATGCATTGTTACATCGTACATCCATTTTGAATATGTATCATATGAATTCCTTCTATTTCAAAGGTGACATGTGTCTTGTAATCAGAAACCCTTTGTGACTGCATTACCATTGTGATATCACTAATCCATCATGACATCATAAACTTCTGTTCTCATAATTTTGGTAAAATGTTACCATTGAGATATCTTAGGCCATTTTGAGATCATAAACTGTTTTCTACATCCTAATAAAACATGTATGACATGTGATATCAGAAAACCACTCTGAGAAGGTGACCACTGAAATACCACACTACCAGACCTTATGAAATTTGTGTCACATAGTTACATCACAAACCTCTTTAGACTTTATTGCATTTGTGTTGAGATACGCATTTGGAGACATCACAATACCTTTGCTAATGTGAATCAATGATAATTGAGATCTACCATGCCATTTTGACTTCAGTATCCCATTGTGACTTCACAAACCTGTGGTGACATCATAACAATTTAATATTTATTAAGACAGATTTTTAGAAAGCAAAGGAAATCAGGTATGAAAGAACAGCATAGAAGGAGATATAACTTGGTACACAGAGGTTAAGAACTAGCACAGTATACTAATATACGTAAAGTACATGAATTAGGGACGCTTGTCAGGTATCAGTATGGATGGAGCAATTATATGTTCCAAGTATGGGTCCTTAATTTTGCATTTGCTAACTAAATGACCTTTTTTTGGCCAGAACTGGGATTTGAATTCAAGACTTTTTACCCTTAAGGCTAGCAACCTACCACTTGAGCCACAGCACCACTTCCAGAATTTCTTTTTTCTGTTTATGTCGTACCGAGGAATTGAATTCAGGGTTTCAGGCATGCTAGGCAATCACTGTACCATGAAGCCACATTTCCAGAGCCCTAAATGTCTTTCTTAAGATAGTATTACATTTTCATTTCATTACAAAGTATCACAATTTTGGCCAGGTGCTGAAAAGGAAGGAGAAAACAATACTAAGTCCAGAAAGGCTGACATTCCTATCACATCACTAAGGAAGTACAATTAATACCTACAGGACTCATAGAACTGTTGCATGTGACATTATTATGTAAAATAGCATAAAAAGTCAGCTCCAACATCCATAATATTCTGCTTCCACTTTCAAGGTCAAGAGCCAAATACCTAACCCGTTTTTTGATTGTGTTTCCTGGGAAGGAAGAAGGAGGATGTAGAAGTTGATAGTGGAAAAATATGTATATTAGCTTACTCTGCAAATTTTTTGCTTTTCAAAAAAGTGCTACTGATTAACTCATATTTATATCTAATTGACTATGCTATCTGCACAACATGCAGATAAAGGAAGACATTTATTCTGGCGGATAGTCACATATAGTTGACAAAATATATTTATAGGAAAAAAGATACTATGTTACAAAGAATACTCTATAAAATGTTTTATTTTCCTATTATTGAAAGGATTACTCCAGCTTTCTTTGAGATTTTATGTTTTCTCAGTATAAAAATATTCTCTACTTCCTATAACACCCAAGGCATAAAAACTTGATTTGAAATTCTCCGTAGTTTTATGAACAAAGTTATATAATAGCTTCCTTCCTGAAGACACATGTGATGGCAACTATCATTGATTGTAGTATTGTTCTCTTCGTTTTTCTCTTTTTCTCAAGTGTTGCATATCTTGACACATTACTGTATGACATGCATCAGCTTCCTGTTAGGGAGATTTCCCTTGAATCTGCAATGTCAAGATAGGTCGTGTGATTTACTTCAGCTTACACAAATAAACCAGAAATGATGAAAGATTATTTCTTTTTTTTTTTTTTTTTTAATTTAATTTTATTTTATTTGAGAACATACTGTACAGAGGGGTTACAATTACATGGGCAGGATAATGCATTCATTTCTTACCAAGCATTGCAGCCTCCTCCTTTGTTTACCCTTCACCTCCCTTCCCAGCCTCCCCCCTCCCTCCCACCCAATCATACCACCCCCCCCCCCCGACATTGTAAAGCTGGTTTTGACATGACATTTTGTACTTCTCATTGTTGCAACAGGTCCACCTGAATCCTTAAACGACTTGTTTGTCCCCATCTCCTCCACATGTTATACTGACATCAAATATAGTGAAAGCGGGGGTTACACTGTGGGGGAGGGACATACAAAGCAACAAAGAGATAATATTATAAATGCGTTAGAAACACATGCATGAAAGAAACAAAAACATTAAAATACATATTTGAGGTTTCGTTTTCCTAACATCACATTATTTGACTTTTTCCGCTTGACTCATACCTATACTAGATATTGCAAATAAGGGAAACCATGGGACCTATGTTTCTTTGGGCCTGGCTTACTTCACTTAATATAATTTTTTCCAAGCCTTTCCATTTCCTAACAAATGGGGAAATGTCATTCTTTCTGATGGAGGCATAGAATTCCATTGTGTATATATACCACATCTTCTTGATCCATTCATCTACTGAGGGGCATCTGGGTTGGTTCCATGTCTTAGCTATGGTAAATAATGCTGCAATAAACATAGTTGTGCTGGTAGCTTTAGTGTGGCCTTGTTTGTGATCATTTGGGTAAATGCCCAAAAGTGGGATTGCTGGGTCATTGGGGAGCTCTATGTGGAGTCTTTTGAGGAAGCTCCATACTGCTTTCCAAAGTGGTTGAACAAGTTTACATTCCCACCAACAATGAAGTAAGGTTCCTTTCTGTCCACATCCCCTCCAGCATCTGTTGTTGTTAGAGTTCTTGATTTTTGCTATTCTAACTGGAGTGAGGTGGTATCTCAATGTTGTTTTGATTTGCATTTCTTTTATGGCTAGGGAGGTTGAACATTTCTTCATGTGTCTATTGGCCATCCTTCTTTCTTCTTCAGAGAAGCTTCTCTTTAAGTCTTTCGCCCACTTACTTATTGGGCAGTTGTTTCTTTGAGGATTTGTTGTTGGATGGTTTAATTTTTTGAGTTCCAAGTATATTTTAGATATGAGACCCTTGTCCGTTGTATGGCTAGTAAAGATCTTCTCCCAGTCCGTGGGCTTTCTATTGATCTTGCTAGCTATGTCATTTGCCCTGCAGAAGCTCTGCAACCTTAGACAATCCCATTTGTCCAGCCATGAAAGATTATTTCTAAGGGAAGTTTTCTATCCCATTATCTGCGCCTAACAGACCGCTGATTATTTTCCCTTACCAATAAAAATAGCATATTTCCAGAGGGTGTCTTCCTTCAATTATATTCTGGAAGAATAAACCATTTGAAATAGAGGCAAAACTGAAATACATCCTCATACATATAACACAGCAAAAACTAGGCTAATATTAGAACATGATATTAAGATATTAGTTTCTTACAATCCTTGTATACCTTCATGAGAGATGACTATAGCACACCAGAATGTAACAAATACTAAACAAGAAGAAAACTTAATATTTCCTATTTGATGCTATTACATTTTTTTCTATCAATAAGCATTCTCCATCTGATCACTCGCAGGTGGAGTTATGTTTTTTATAGATGAGTTTAATCACTCTAGAGCATGGTATCTAATATCCACAAACATTACCCAGACATTGTGACTGAGATAAGGAGGAACAAAATGTCTAGATTTCTCCTTCATTTCCTTCTTCTCCTTAATAAAGGATTTTTATATTTTTATTGTTTACATTAAAGCAAATACGCTTTTCCTCTTTGTAAGCCTGACTTTGAAAGAGTCATACCCTCACAGTTATTTATTGGACAAGAGTTTAATGCTATGATTTGGGTGTTTTCGTCCCTTTGGATGCTGCTGTCAATTATGTTGGCAATTACATAGAAAAACAAGATAAATCCATTATGCTTATGTTAAATTTTTCAAAGTCCTGATGTCTTCAAAAAGTTTTCTCTTCCCATCTTCACTGGTAATTAAACTTTTTTTGTTGTTCTTTAAATGATAACAAAAATGTGACATTTTACCGTATATTGTCAGTGAAATCAGGAGGGTCTGTGATACCTTTTTAATTGTTTTCAAGTATTTCATTGGCTATTTTCATTATTGCCTTTGTTGCAGTCTCTAATTAGGAACACAGGGTTACATAAAAAGATTTTCCCAAGGAATAGGATGTTAGGGAGAAAAAAATACATGAAACTAAAGAGTTTCATCTCAAGAGATTGAAACTCTCAGAAGACATTTTGTTATTACTGGCATGGTTAAGATGACTTCAGTGTTTTAGATCTTAAACTAAGTGAAATGCATGTAAAATGTGACAGTTGTTTAAAACAATGATTTTGGCTTATACTTTTCTACTCCAATGAGATGAGTGATTTTATTGTCAATGAAAACCCTGACAAGGTTGGAGGGTATATCGATTTTTGTTTAGAAGGGTTAATGTTAGAAAGCCACGGGAGGTTCCTAAAACAACACTGCCTATCACTTAACAATTATACTTATGGCATATAAACATATAAATATGAACTGAGTGAGAACTACTTGGTTTATACAATTCACTGACAACAAAAACCAGTAAAACACATGTCTACAAATATATAAAGTAGTATATACAGTGAGGATTTAAATTTTTTAGAATATATATTTTAACATTCATGTCAAAATATCATTTTATTTTTAACTGTTTAATTCTACTTTTTATTAGGTGCAGGGCTTGAAATCTGGGCCTGGATGCTCTCCCTCAGCTCTTCAGCTCAAGGCTAGTGCTCTACCACCAGAGCTACTGCCAGTGTTTTGGTGGTTCATTGGAGATAAGAGTCTTATGGACTTTCTGGGATTTATTTGAACCATGATTTTCAGATTTCAGCCTCTATAGTAGCTAGGTTTACAAACATTAGCAACTGGCCCCTAGCTACATAATTATTTTTTACATATTTATGAAGAATTGAGTGGTAGTCCTGTACATTTATATGTTGTGTAATGATCAAACTATATCATATCTATTAGTTGTTTTAGTAATATTATTTTTAGTGAGACTGCTGAAAAACATCTTTTGGCTGTGTTGAAATATCTATTCTTACCTATAATCCATTTGCTTATTGAGGTACACAATTAATATATTTACTTTTATTCATGGAAGTCTGCTAATTAAAGATATAAAACATGAATCATAAAGTGAAACAAATTTATGGTTCCATTACTTGTTTTAAGAAAACAAATAGGCCTTTTGTTTTCAATTTTATTTCTGTGGGAATGTGTAATATTCATTGATTTAACAGTTAAAATTGGTAACAGTTACATTATAACAAGTTGACTCAAACTTGTATTTGATAACTGCATACTTAAGCTCCACAAATGGTAAATACACAAGACAGCAATACAAAATGTACTATGAACATCAACAATGAAGACAAAATAATAAAAAAGATCATGAGAAATATTTTGTAAACTTCTAGAAGACAAATCTTTTCACAGAATTTTCATTCAGGGGAGGAAAAGTCACAGTCTCATTTGTACAATCTTGTTTTACTGTTTTGTGTTGAAACCTGGCTATTGGGTTACACATGAATGAGTAGATTGGATTAACTGACACAGCAGAAATTGCCTGTGACTATGCACCTTCCCACTCTGCAAAAACTAAAATCATGCTTCTTAATTTAAATGAAACATCATGTTAGAGACTGTCCAGTCCACATAGACTGGGATCCTTATTTTGAGGCTTCAGACCAGTGCTTTTGTTGATAACCACTCCTGCCTTTCCCTTCTGTAGCTATACCTTCCTTAGCTGGCACCCAGCACGGCATTGAACTTCACCGCCTGCCTTAATCCCTTCTTTCTCCAGCTATAAATCATTTTACATGTTATCTTTGTCTTCGCATCAGTTGTTTTCTTAGTAATCACCACCAGAAAACACTTATATTTATATAAATACACTATAAATACCCTAGTAATAAAAGGGAGTTGATATTTATTTTGTTTACTGTTTTAGGATTCAGGCCTCTCTAATATGAAAACATTTATTCCAAGTAATTATTTTATTTATTCTTACTATTTATTCACTGATTATTTGGCCTACTTTGGGATTGAACCCATGGCTTTGTACATATTAGTCTAATTCTACAACTAAGCTTTATCCAAGCTCTTGGTATAGATTTGGAAATTGTTTCTGAATTCTTCATAATTAGCTATTCTACTTTTCATCATTTCTCTCCCACTTTTTCCTCGAGTTATTTTAGTTTATGTGTTGAAAAGTTTCCTCAATTTTATCTTTTAAACTTAGAATTTTGCTTTTGAATTTATAAAATTCAAAAATATAATAAATTACATTTTAAAAATTATATACATATATGTATATGTATATATATATATATTACATGTATGTTTGATTCTTAGAGTTCATTGTAATAACTATGAATATATATGGTCATATGCACATAGGTATTGAGCCATTGTGATCCTTTCCTAAGAATAGTTTCCCTTGTTCTCAGCATGTGAATGCTTAGAGTGCTGTTAGTTAACCATGTCCAATTGTATTTAATTGTCTTTTACAAGCTATTGGATTAACTTGTAGATTCATGAACATATTCTAGTTATTACAAATGAGGAAAACCATACAGCATACATTTCTTTGGCTGTGGCTTATTGCACTTAATATTTTTTCAAGTCTTTCCATTTCCTCAGGAATGGGGTAATGCTATTCTTTCTGATGGAAGTACAAAATTCTACCCATAAAACAGATTTGAAGACCCAGAGATGAATTCACTCCTGTAGGCACATAATGTTTGATAAGGGAGCCAATAAAAACAGGATGGAAGAAATACAGACTTTTCAAAATTGTATTGGTAGAATTGGCTTTACGCAGAAAACTGAAGTTAGAACATTGCACATCCGCCTGTACCAGAAAATTCCAAATATATCAAAGATCTTAATTTAAGACCAGATGCCTTGAACATATTACAGGAATTGTTAGGGGAAGCACGAGGGCTCCTAGGCACATGCCAAAACTTCCAAACATTCTGAATCAAAACAACTCAAAGTAAATCTGGATAAATGGGATTACATCAAACCAAATCAACCATTTGTTAGATTCAAAAGCCATGGAGAAAATAACAGGATTGTGTAGCACAGATTTGTTGGGAAGCAAACCTACAGATGAGAGCCTTAAGATGATGCTTTTCTTGTGCTTATTTTTCACAAGATATATTTTGTTGTTTTTCTAATTAAAGTTTTTTTTAACATTAGATTTGCAGAGTTCTATGTAGAATCTAGATTTGAAGCATTCCTCAGGTATATGATTTGAAAATATTTTATCCTTCACTATGGGTACTCGTCATGATCATCATGATCATCATCATCATCACTATTATTATTACACAATTACATTTGTACATGTATGTATGGTCCTGGGGCTTGAACTCAGGGTCCCTGAGATTTGTTGCTATTTGTTAACAATTTACTATTTGAGTGATGCCTCACTTCTGGCTTTTTGAAGATTAAGCAGATGTAAGATTCTCAGGAACTTATAATCTGGGTTGGTTTCAAAGAACACTATTCAAATCTCAGCTTCACAAATAGCTAATATGAGATACATAAGTCACCTGCCCCTAGTTTCTATTCACTACTTGTATATGAACTTTCACAGAACAACTTATTGTACACTTTTATTGAGTTCTACTTTATCAAGTTTTACTTTCTTATAATGTTATCGCCAAATTTAAGGTTTCTGACTCCAAAACTGTTAAGACATCTTCCTTTATTTTACATTTACATCACTTTCTGTTTTATATGCCATCTTTAAATCCTGCTTGAAATTAATATTTGAATAAATTTTTAGGTCTAAGTGAACGTTCACTTTTGAATTCTCCACAATATTGTCTAACCTATTACTACTTATTAAAGAGAATGTCATTCCACAAGTGTTTGATTTTACACTCATTAAATATCCCTTGACAATATTTGTGTGTATCTACTCGGGAGTCCTACAAACCCATTGAGCTGTATATTCTTTTTTTTTGGTGGGGGGAGGTCCAGTCGTGGGGCCTGAACTCTGGGCCTTGGCGCTGTCCCTCAGCTCTTCAGCTCAAGGCTAGCGCTCTACCACTTGAGCCACAGCGCCACTTCTGGCTTTTTTTCTTTTTGCTTATGTGGTGTTGAGGAATCGAACCCAGGGCCTCATGCATGCAAGGCAAGCGCTCTACCACTGAGCCAACTTCCCAGCCCCTGAGCTGTATATTCTTTCCTCTACAAATATGATAATTTTACACTAACAGTTTTGATATTGGACAGAGAAATATAATCTCGTCTATTTTCCTTTGTTCATATGTCAAAGAGTGATGTGCAGATGTTTTTGGAAATTGTGATAAACTTATAAATTAAACCCTGAGTCTGGTGCTGTTGGCTCACGCTTGTAATTCTAGTGCATAGGAGGCTGAGATCTGAGGATCATTCTTCAAAGCCATCCTGAACAGTAAAGTCCGTGAGACCCTGATCTCCAATTTACCACCAGAAAACAGGAAATGGCACAGTGGCTCAAGGAGAAGAGCACTCGCTTTGAGCTGAAGAGGTGAGGGACAGCACCCAGTGCCAGAGTTCCAGCCACATGAATGAACAGTAAAACAAAGGGAACAATTAATGTTTGCTCAATTATATTCTCAAATCCACAAAAATGATGTCTCCATTTATTACAATTTATTCTTTTATATTCATTATTGTATAATTTTCAGTGATGGTGGGTGAACAACATTGAAATACATTTTGATGAGTTGTTAAGGTAGCACAAATAAATTAACAGAAAATAGTTGAAAAATAAGAGGCTTTGGGAAAGGAGAAAGAAAAAGGTTGATCAGGTACTTGATCAATATATGAGTGTGTAAAATATTTCTGTAAGGTTTGTTCATATAATTAATATACACCAATTAAAATATCTTCCAAAGGCATTGGGATTCAAGCATGACATAAAGGATAAATGCACATTCTGTGGTGAAATGAAAGATAGATGAGAAAATACATATCTATAATAATGGTATAAGTAAACTAAGAAATGAACATCCTGAAGGCTTATGGCTCATTAGACTAGAAGACTATTGGTATCTAAGAAAATAGTAAAATGTTAGACTTGAGCCGATCTTTAAGACTGCTTAATGCTATTGCTTTTTGAGTCAGTATTCTTTTTGTTTTATTTGTTGTTGTTGTTGTTGGTGGTGGTGGTGGTGGTGGTGGTGGTCATGGGCTTCTTGTCTGGGCCTGGACACTCTCCCTTAGCTCTTCAGCTAAAGACTAGGGCTCTACCGCTTGAGCCACAGTGCCTCTTCCGGTTTTCTGGTGGTCCATTGGACATAAGAGTCTCACAGACTTTTCTTGCCCTGCCTGGCTTGGAACTGTGAACCTCAGATCTCAGCCACCTGAGTAGCTACCATTATAAGTGTGAGCCACAAGTGCCTGGCTTGCATCAGTATTCTTAGTACAAAGAAGAAATACAACTTGTTTGGAACCAAGCTATAGAATACTGCCTTTTTTGGTCCAGAATTGACTTCGCAGATATATTATGATAGATAGATTTAGGAAAAAAATGAACACATACGTCTACATGGAATTATACAAAGCAATTTATCAAACTTTCAAAAATGATAAGGACATGAATTGCAACAATTACCTTGGTAATAAAGGACATATTTGAATGTTCTCTATTGTTAATGTTTTAAATGTACTCTGTGATTTTATTTATTTTTGTTGTTGCTCTTTCCTTTGCATGTACTTTCTCCTATGGCATAGTGCTCTGTTATCACTGTACTCAATTTTGATATGCTGCATCTTGTATATATACATATGTCTAATCTGGGGAAGGAAAGGAGAATTACCAAATGCTAAAACAAGGACACAGGAAGACCCATTGCAACAAAGATACCCACAGGACAATATATTGGAAATGAACTTTACCACTTCATGCTTCATGCTTCAAATGAGGGGTTGATAGGAGTCTGGAAGCTGGGGGAGGGACGGGATACTGGGACAAATCAAGGAAGGGAAGTAATGTGCTCATTGTCTTACTCGTGTAACGGTAACCCCGCTGTACAAAATCTTAACAATAAAAAAGATAAAGGACTTAAATATTTGGCAAATAAAGTAAAATGAAAATTTATGGTCAAGTGAAATCAATATACATATATGTCTATATGCATATAGGTACACACGTGTATATTCATATATATGTATACATATATACAGGTATTTGTATATATACATATGTAAGTAGGTATATGTGCAAATGTACACATAGTGAGTATACATATATATTTATTTGAAGAAACTTGAAACATATATATATATATATATATATATATATATATATATGTATATATATCAAGAGCATATTCATGCAAATGAAAAACATTAACCATCCTGAATAAATTATGAAAGAAATCGAAATTCCTATTTCTATAGTAATATAACAATAACCAAGGAACATATGAAAAGAAGATAACACACCTAGATTTTGCATACATATAGATTATTGGAAATATAAACAACAATAAAGAAGCATAGGCCCCGTGGTTTCCTTTATTTGTAATAATTAGTACATGTCTGAGACAAGCAGATATGGTCAGATATTTTGATGTTAAGCAAAATGAACACCAAGTTAAGGACTCATTTTTTTTTTATTCTTGATATTGTGTGTAACATATTCATAACTTATTCCTTTGTTGCTTTGTATGTCCCCTCCCCCACGGTATAGCCCCTGATTTCACTGTATTTGATGTTGGTATAATTTGTGGCAGGTAAGGGAAAAACACATTTTTTTTTTAAATAGGGATACAGGTGGACCCATTGCAACAATAATATAAACAATGTATTTTGTCGAAAATGATCTACACATCTTTGGTACCGAAGGGGTTGCAGTGGTGGTGGGGGAAGATGGGAAGGGATTGGAAGGGAAAAAAGGAAGAGGCAACAATGCTTGCTTAGAAATGCACTCATTACCTTCCCCATGTAAATGTAACCACTCAGCATTTTCATGATAAAAATACCACACAAAACCAATATGTAGAAATTGAAATCTTTATACATTGGGACATGGCACTTAATGTGATATAGTCAATTTGTTAAATATATTGTCACTCTTTAAGTTATTACAAATATAGTTGCCTCTATGATCCAGCATTTTGAGTCACAGCTTTATATATAAAATATATTTAAAAGTATGTCCAATGACAAACATTTACCAGACTATACATTGCAAAATCTTTTACAATAACATATAATAAAATATTGAAATGCCCATTGAGGAAGTTGTACCATTATGCACATGTATACTACACAATATGTTGTATGAATAAGAAAAATTATATATATATATATATATATATATATATATATACTTTCAAAACACTAATATTACACAGGAGAAATGTATAAAGTAGATTACATTTTCCAATTATGTGAGCTTTTAAAAATAGGCACATCTGTAGAATGTGAAATAGTGGTTGCTCAAGGGAAGTGTAGGTTGAAATGATAGGACATGTCTACTAATAGATACTGAAATATTTTGATAGGGTAGTTATGGCAAAATATTTGAGAACTGGAGGTGATGCTCATGTATGAATTAACCCAATGACCTGTCGAATTTCAATTGTTATTAGTTCAGAATGAGGATACGAGTTCACAGAAGGAGCTTGAAATCCTAAAGATCATGAATTGTCTAAAATATTATAAAATCATAATTGGTTTGTGAAAATCTAATAGCAATCTGATGCCAAAATATTTTGACATAATAATTTTAGGATATCACTATTAGTTGGTGATGCCATACTGGTGATGAGGTCACAATATGTTTGTGATGTCACAATGACATGCTGGATCTCAATTGTTATTAATTCATAACGAGTTTAACCAGGTACATGCAGGACCTCTGATGTCACAAAGGCAATGTTATTTTCAAAGGTGTTAAGAGTTCAAATAGGTTTGGTATGTCACATTTGGATGTTGATGTCACAATGGCAATGTGATATCTTAATAGATTTGTGTAGTCAGAGTTCATGATGCCACAATGTGTTTGGCATGTCAAAATGAGTTCATAATATCACAATGATTTGTATAATTTCAATTGCTACTAAATCACGAGGATACAAGTTCACAAATGGAGCTTCTCTTCCCAACGTGCTTGCATTTTTTAAACATTATGACATAATAGGTTTTTGAAAACACAATGGCAATATAATGTCACAATGGCAATGTGAAGTCAGAATGCCATGTTATCATAATGTTTTGTTATCATATTTGGTTATGCCAAACATGCTGAATTCACAATAACTTTCTGATATCAAAATGGGTTTAGGATGTTACAATGGCATGGGGATATCAATTTTCATTAACTCACAATGAATATATGAGGCCACAATTGAACTATGGTGAATCCACAGGCATGTGTTGTCACAAAGGTGATGAAGTCCTAACATATTTGTGATGTCACAAAGTGACACAATGATCATGTTATCTGGCAGTTTGATGTTACAATGGTCATTGTATCACAGTGTATTTCCCATATCTCATTATACCTGAAATATTATGAGGTTGAAAACATATTTTGACCTCATAAAAGGACTATGATATCACAAAAGTTAGGAGGAGAGGACAGGAATATGATGTCACAGCGGGTTAGTGTTACCTCCATGGCAATGTGATTTCACAATGTTTATGAAGTCCCCGTGAGTTTCTGCCATCCACATGCCACATTTGAAAAGGAACGAAATCAGAGAATAGGCATTCAATATATTTCCACAATAGCATAATGGCAATGTAATATCATAATGCTATGATATAATTGTAGTTTGGTTATGTCACAGTAAGTGAATGATGTCATAATGACAATGTGATATCACACTAGTCATGAGGTCACTAAGGTTTTGTGACGTTAAAATGGCAAATCTGAACTCAACTGTCTTTAGTTCACAATGATGACATGGTTACCCAAAGTTACTGTGATGTCACAACTGCCTTGGGTTCTTACAAGCGTGCTAAGAGAACATAACAAGACTTGGATATCATAATGTGATCATGATGTCACAAAAGCAATGTGAAGTCACAATGGGTTTTTGATGTCATTGTAATGCCAAGATCACCATGGGATAGTGATATCACAAGTTCTCCATACGACAGTCACATATCCAATTTCAATTGCTACTAGTAGACAAAGAGGATATGAGTTCAGAGAAAGAATTTGAATTCCCCAATGTTATCAATTTTCAATGGTCATTTGTTAAAACACAAGGGGACTGTGATATCACAGTGGCAATGTGATAACAAATATCATGTAATATTAATGTTTAGATGTCACAATTAGTTGGTGATGCCGTATTAGTGATGAGGTCACAATAGTTTGTGCTGTAACAATGGGTTTTGTTACAAAACTTCGGAGCAGCCAGTGGCTCCTGCCTCTAATGCTAGCTAGTCAGGATACTGAGTTCTGAGGATTGCAGTTCCAAGCCAGCCTGGGCAGTAAAGTCTGTGAGATTGTTCTTTCCAATAAACCACCAAAAAAAAATTGAAGTAGTGCTTTTGCTCAAGTGGGAGAGAGTAGGCTTGAACTGAAGATCTGAGGGACAGCACCGAGGCCCAGCATTCCAGCACCATGACTGAGACACAAAAACGTTATGGAAGAGGACAGGTTTGTGATGTAAGTGTGTTAATGATAGGATAATGGCAATATAATTGCCATTATGATTGCCACTGTGACATCACAGAGGTTATGAGGTCCCATTATGTGTCTGATATCAACAAACATGCCACAATTTAAATAGAACTAAATCATATACTAGGTAATCACAATGTGTCTATGATGTCACAATGGCCATGTGATGTCATAATGCTATCTCTTTTTATAATGTCACAATGAGCTGATCATGTCAGAAGGTCAATATGACATCGCACTGGTGATGATGTGTGAAGACTCAGCATCTATGTTGGAGGGTAGAATGATGCAGGCTCCAGCCTCAGGATTATCTGAGGACTGTGTTTTTGTATGTGAAAAGCTCTTGGCATGCCAGGCTAGAGAGGGAACATGTTCTCTCTCCCTGTCTGAAAGCACATGTCACAGACTCCTGGAAGCTGAGGAAGGAGCACTTCTGCTGACTTAAGCATAGAGGGACAGCTAGTCAAGCATTTTCCTGAGTATGTGGAAGTGGTTTGAGCTTGTTCTAAAATAGTTTAGATAAAAATATACAAGGATGTTGTCTCATAGTTTAAGTAAAATTGTATCTGTGAAATTCTTTGTGTGGATATCTTCTGACTAAATCTTGGCAAAGGCTATGCTTACTTGTCTTTAAATATGCACTAGCAATAAAGCACAGCATACAGTGGCAATTGCTGTTTGGACTCTGCATCCTCTGTGTCCTGGTAATTTCACGACCCCTAGCCAGGGACCCCAGTGCCTTAGACGTTGACAATTGTTCTCAAACAGGGATCCTGCAGTGTTGAATTCAGGAAGGGATATTCTGATAAATACTTTTAATTACAGGGTGATAGGAGAAGCTAAGTCCAATTTGTACTTACATATGCTAAAACATTTACTTGCTACTTGTAACTATTAATGTAGTTAGGGAATGAAATCCTCGGTTCCCCGATGAAGGGACATTAGATGTTAATAATTGGAAACAAGTAAAATATAATGTTCGAGAAGGGAAAAAGATTCCTTTTAGATTTTGGTCCATTTGGGCTATTTTATATATCCATTTTAAAGCTTTAAATTAGGAAAGATTAGTAGCAGACTTAAAGAAAGTGGCTTCCCCTTCTATTGTAGATTTACAATTGGACTCTGAGGTTAAGGACGCAATAGATAAGGATACATCGCAATTAACAGAGAAAAAATAAGAGGTAAAGAAGGCTGAAAAGGAACAAACTAAAAGGGTAATTAGAATGTCTGAGCAAATGGAATTGATTTTTATCAAGATTACAGCATATGGAGTTAGAAATAGCAGAGTGAATAGAGAATCTGAGTGAAAGTAAAACAGCCTTTGGCTCCTCCCCTTGCGGATGCAATTTTTACGGTGTCACTTCCTTACAAAACAGAGGGCTCAAACAATGAGTCTGATGATGAAATGCCTATCTTATCCTGTAATGAGACCACCCCCTATGAATAGTACAGCTCAACCAGCCAGATATGAGGTTGTTGCTGTCGATGATATTGGTAAACCTAAGTAGGCAGTGACATTGTGTGGTCCTCGGTCTCATTATGTTAAGGAATTGCTTAATGGGCTTGCCAGACATTACAATAATTTTGCTCCCAAGGATTGGAAGATGCTTTGTAGAGCCTTGCTTAAGGAACATGAATACATACTATGGCAAAGAGTTATGTACAGAAAGGACTAGACAAAATGCACAAGGAAATACTCCACACCTGCAGGTCATAATTTTCCCATGTTGAGTGGAACAGAACAATATGCAGATGCTCATATGCAAGTGAACTCTCCTGAAGAGATCCATGAGAAGTTAGGAGACATAGATATTGAGGCATAGGAGAGGATTAGGCTGGTAGGAGATCATTATGGCTCCTAGACTAAAGTAATTCAAAAACCTAATGAACCCTATTTTGAATTTTTATCACGATTGAAATTGACCTTGGAATATACTGTTGTGGGAGAGGCTGCAAGGCAACAACTGCTGCGCATGTTGACTTATGAGAATGCTAATGAGGACTGTAGATGAGCCCTATTGCATATTAAAGAATCTAGGGAAGTAAATACATACTTAAGGGTGTGTAAAGACATCACATCCAAATCCCGGCTTAAGCAGTTGTTTGCTGAAACTATGGCCACTACCTGGCATGCTTTACAAACCAAACCCTCTAATCTAAATGTTTTGGATATGGTCAACTGGGACATATAAAGAAGAATTGAAAGAGGCCACTAATGTTAACAAGAGAGGACCAGGAATTTGCCCTAGCTGTAAAAAAGAAAAGCACTTGGCAAGAGAGTATAGATCAAAAATAGACAATAAAGGAATTCCTATAAAAAATGCTTACCCTATGCAGGGAAACTCTCCATGGGGCCAGCCACAGGGCCCAGGATTAATAACAAGAGCAGGCAATCATTTTCTCCCTCGTGCCTGCCACAGCCCACAGCGCCGCAGTGGACATACCAGCCTTAGAAGATTTTTACTTTGAAAGTTGGTGATAAGCCACAAAATATTCCTACCAGAATTTATGGGCCTTTACCTGAAGGAACATTTGGCCCATTGACTGGCAGATCCAGTCTTAATGCAAGGAGTTTTAGTACATTTAGGAATTATCGATGCTGACTATATTGGAGAAATAAAAATTTAATGTCAGCTGCTGCAGATATTTCCTTTAAAAAGGGAGAATGAATTGCTCAAATTTTGTTATCACCATATATATCTATTGAAAGTTATTTACATACCGCATTGGGGGATTTGGAAGTACTAACCAACAAAATATGTTTTGGACTACTCATATTACTAAAATGCAGCCTAAGATTAAAATTAATATTCAGGGAAAGATATTTACAGGACTAATAAATACCGGCTCAGATATTAAAATTATCAACACATTTGAATGGCCGAATAATTTATTATATGAAATAATCCCCTGTAACATTAAAGGAGTTAGCAATACTCCCGTAAATTCTATAGGACAAGCAGTGTTGTATGTTACTATAACCTCAGAAGATGGACAGACACCTGTCCTTAAACCTTATATTATGGAAGTTCCAGTTAACATAATTGGTAGAGACGTACTGGAACAATGGGAAGTTCATATTCAATTTTAACATTTTTAGATGGAGCCCCAAAAGATATTATGGAAATCTGAGGAACCTCTTTGGATTGAACAATGATCTTTATCAAAAGAGAAATTAGATGCAGCTCATCAATTAGTTGAAGAACAGTTAACCAAAGTACCTTTTGAGGCATCTATGTTATCATGGAATTCTCCAATATTTGTTATTAAAAATAACTCAGGGAAATGGAGATTGCTGATTGATTTACAAGGAGTTAATTCATCCATGTACCCTATGGGGGCTTTACAACCTGGTATACCATTGCCTGTCATGCTTCCTAAAAACTGGCCAATAATAGTAACAGATTTACAAGATTGCTTTTTTTTTTTTTTTTTTTTTTTTACCATTCCTCTACATGTAAAAGGTTGTAAAAGATTTGCCTTTTCTTTACCACAAATAAATCATCAAGCCCCTCATCAGCGCTTCCAATGGAAGGGGTTGCCCGAGGGAATGATGAACTCTTCAAACATGTGTTAGATATATGTTGATAAGGCCTTAAAACTTATTAGACAAAAGAATAGCCTCACATATATATTTCTCATTATATGGATGATATTTTATTTGCAGGACCAAATATGGCAGAATTAGAAATGGTGTTACAGTGCTTACCTTCTTGAGAATTACAATTTGTAGAACAAGAATAAAAGAAATGTTTTACATCAAGTAAGGCTGGATCAACCCATAAATTTACATATTCTGGAAATAGAAAGACTTGGAAAAAATTATATTAAGTGAAGTAAGTCAGGCCCAAAGAAACATAGGTTCCCAACCCAGATGCCCCTCAGTAGATGAATGGATCAAGAAAATGTGGTATATATACACAATGGAATTCTATGCCTCCATCAGAAAGAATGACATTGCCCCATTTGTTAGGAAATGGAAAAACTTGGAAAAAATTATATTAAGTGAAGTAAGCCAGGCCCAAAGAAACGTAGGTCCCATGGTTTCCCTTATTTGTAATATCTAGTATATGTATGAGTCAAGCGGAAAAGGTCAGATAATGTGATGTCAGGAAAATGAACCCTTAGATGTGTATTTTAATGTTTTTTTCTTTCATGCATGTGTTTCTAACACATTTATAAGATTATCTCTTTGTTGCTTTGTATGTCCCTCCCCCATAGTATAACCCTTGCTTTCACTATATTTGATGTCAGTATAACTTGTGGAGGAGATGGGGAAAAACCAGTTGTTTAAGGATACAGGTGGACCTGTTGCAACAATGAGAAGTACAAGTTGTCATGTCCAAAACGAACTTTACAATGTTGGTGGGGGGGGGGGGGGCTGGGGGGAGGGAGGAAGGAGAAGGATTGGGATTAGGGGGGGAGGGGGGAGGCTGGGAAGGGATGTGAAGGATAAACAAAGGAGGAGGCTGCAATGCTTGGTAAGAAATGTACACATTATCCTGCCCATGTAACTGTAACTCCTCTGTACAGTATGTTCACAAATAAAATTAAATTAAAAAAAAAAAAAAAAAAAAGAATGTACATCCTTGTGTTACCAAGTAAAAAAAAAAAAAAAAAAAAAAAAAAACAAGAAACATAGGTTCCATGGTTTCCCTTATTTGCAATTACTAGTATATGTCTGAGACAAGGAGAAAAATTCAGATAAGTTGATGTTAGGGAAATGAACCCTAAGGTATGTATTCAAATGTTTATTTTTTTTCTTTCATGAGTTTGTTTATAATACATTTATAAGATTATTTCTTTGTTGCTTTGTATGTCCCTCCTCCACGGTATAACCATTGCTTTCCCTGTATTTGATGTTTTTATAATTTGTGGAGGGGAAGGGAAAAAAACAAATCGTTTAAATAGGGATAGAGGTGGACCCTTTGCAACAATGAGACATACAAGTCGTATGTCGAAAATGAACTTTACAACTTTGGTAGTAGGGGGAGGAGGGTTAGGTGAGGGGTGGGGGAATGATGGGAAGTGAAGGGGAAACAAAGGAGGAGACTACAATGCTTGATAAGGAATATAATTGTAACCCCTCTATACAGTATTTTCACAATAAAAAAAATTAAAAAAATTATATATTCTGGACAAATGGAAATACACAACAGGAATTGTTGGACAAAATGGGCTACCATTAGAGTGGATTTATACACGGCATAGATTTACAAAAAATATTATGCCTTATGAACAACAGTTGGCAATTATTATTCCACAGGCCAGGCAATGAGTATATACTCTATTGGGGTATCATTTATTTGAAATCATTTTTCCTTTACCAAAAGATCAAGTAGAATATTTGTTATACATGCCTGAAATCTACAAATAACATTAATAAATTTTACTGTGCAATTTTCCTATCATTTTCCCAAAGGTAGATTGTGGGATTGCTTGTGTAAACAACAATGTGTCATTAATGATATAAATACCAAGGTCCCTATTCCCACCGCTCTTACCGTTTTTACAGATGGCTCCAAAACAAAGAGTGTTTATTGGACGACAAATAAATATTGGGTTCAAACAACTATTTTAGCATCAGTTCAACAAAATGAACTTTTTGCTATTATTAAGTTGTTGCAAGATTTTGTGGGAGATATTAATATTGTTACTGATTCTACCTGTGCTGTATGAGTTGTGACTAATAGAGTCACTGCTATTATGTATTCATCTAAACTCCATGTAAACAAATTATTTGAACAATTACAAGCAGTACTGCAACAATGTAATACCAAAGTGTTTGTATCTCATATTAGGGCTCACTTTTTTAGTAAGTTTTGTTTCTGCTGAACTGGATCATGCTCATTTACATTCAAATGCTGGCTTTATACATAAAATAACATTTTCAAGCTAAACAAATTATTAAAAAAATGTCTATTTGCAGACCAATACATCTGAAAATTGTGCCTGCTGGAATAAATCATCGAGGATTACAACCAAACGAGTTTTGGCAAATAGATATAACCCATGTACAAGCTTTGACCATTTTTCTTTTGTACATGTTACAATAGATACTTATTCCAAATTTGCTTGGGCTTCTGCCCTTACCAAAAACAAACAAACAAACAAACAAAAAACTGTTAACAATGTAATAAAACACTTATTAGAAGCTTTTCCCATCATGGGAGTACCTTCCAAAATAAAGACTGATAACGGACCAGCCTATAAAAGTATCAAATTTAAAAGATATTGTGAACTTTATGATGTGGTACTTATTACAGAAATAGAATATAACCCCCAAGGAGAAGCCGTTATTGAATGAGTTCATGGCACATTAAAACAGCAAACTAAAAATATTAAAAGGGAGGACGGATTGGATGAAGGTATCGATATTTTGTGGTTTTCCATGCAAAATCTTAAAATAATTATACATCAGGCTCTTTTTGTTCTTACTTTTAAACTTACCACAAGGAGATATTTTAACTAGAGTGGAGCACCTTATTTAAATGCTCCTGTATGGATTAAGATTGCATTGAACGCAGAACGGCAAACAGAAACATTATTGCATAAAGGGCAATGGTACGGCTTTGTGTCTACACAGGATGGCAGACAATACTGGCTTCCAGCTTGATGGATATAGACACGGCCCAGAAAGGACAGCCCCATATCCTATAAGGAATCAGGCACCAGTTGAGGAAGAAGAAATCCCCATGCAGGCCATGGGTCACTTGGCTTTGGGATGACGTCACTGTCAGCATCAGTTGGCTGCCTGGCTGCCCACCTTGGGGCAGGTTAAAAAATTGACTGGAGAAGGACAAAGGATGTTATAACACACTGGTAAAACTGTCACGGCTGAGAACTTGTTCCTGGCCATGTGCACCCTGCTTGCTATAAAAACTGCCCATGCCAATGTAAGTTATTGGGTCTTTGTTCCTAACCCTCCTTTATTGGAAACCGTTGTTTGGGGAGACATGGATATAACCGTCTATACCATTCCTGCTGTTTTATCTCCTCCTTGGAATAATTTGACATTTAACAATAAGGATGATGGTAGTTTTGAAATTTTACTTACTTATCCTTATTCCTTGCCTGTTTGTCTGGGGCCTCCTGCGTGTTTAGTTATGAATTGGCAACATTGGGTCTTATCTGGAAAAGGCACTTCCAATTCTAGAACACAGCTGCAGGGATTAACTATTTGGTCCATTAATAGTAGCTGGGAAAGCATCACCTTTGATGGCAATTATCCTTACCTTTGTGCCCTGATTTTACTTATATTGATTTAAAATATCAGCCTTTTGTGTGACAAGAGTGTAGAGGACCATTTGGAAAAATGTTCAATAATTTTATTGATTGGGGATATTTTGGACAGTTTATTAACACATATTCAGAATGAAATATTGCCAGATGTGATTTATCTAATGATACTAGAATGCTGGATGCCATTAATGGATTGCTTACCGGAACTCGATTGATGACCTCAGGAAATGGAGGCATTGCAGATGATCGATGGGCTTTCATAGCTCTACCTACTGCTTTTCAGACGCATCTTTGGAAAGTTGCAGTTGCACTGAAACCCGTGATGCTTTCAAATGGATCATTCTTGGGAATGGTGAACTCTGCATCCACTTATACTTTTACTCTGTAGAAATCTTATGATCTAACTGCTTGTGAACCTCTGCCTTATGTATTTTTAGAAGGAAATTTTACATTTTCTCCTACTATTTCTTGTTTTATCACCTGTATTCTTGTGTTAATTCCTCTCTTGATTTTAATGACAGTGATAGTATTGTGATTTTACAACAAAGAACTCATTTTTTGCTGTCTGTTAAATTAGGAAGATAGTGGTCCCAAAATCCCTTGGATAGTGTTGTTATTGAATTTTTTACCAAACTGCTAAAATGTAAAAAACATATGATTGGAGCCATTGTAGCTGGGATTTGAAGCTTAATTTCTATTACCACTGTTGCTGCGATGTCTGGAATTGCCCTATACACTTCCTTATAAACTAAACACATTGTGGAAGATTGACACCCGGATTCACATGAATTGTGGGTCTCACAGGTAGAAATTGATGCTCAGTTACAAAAATAGATTAATGTTGTTAAACAGACAGTGTGATTGTTAGGAAAAAAAGTCATTGCTTGTGGAAAAACAGTTATTTTTGAAAAAAATTGATGCTTGGTTACAAACACAGATTAATGTTTTTAAACAGACAGTGTGATTGTTAGAAAAAAGTTATTGGTTGTGGAAAAACAGTTATTATTGAAATGTGATTGGAATTCTACTAACTTTTGCATTATTAACAATGAATCTATTCATGATTGGAATGTAATACAACAGTATTTATTGGACATTCTACTGCTTCTTAATTGATTGCTCAGTTATGATTTAATGTACATGATATTTTGGTAAACAATTTGCAAATGATGATGCTGGTAATATTGCTGTTGCATTTATTAAACTGTTGGAAGGGCTGGATGCAAAATGAATACTACAATGTATTTCACATACTGCTAGTGGTATGGAAATTATCATTATTATTTTGTCTGTACTTGTACTGTTGTATTTGATTTTTATGAAATGAATGCAAGCTTCTATGAACCTGTGGAAAGCTATACTTTTAAAACAAAAGAAAAAAGAAGGAAATTGTGAACACTCAGCATCTGTGTTGCAGGGGCAAAATGATGCAGGCTCCAGCTTCAGGATTATCTGAGGACTGTGTTTGTGTATGTGGAAAGCTCTTGGCATGCCGGGCTAGAGAGGGAACTTGTTGTCTCTCCCTATCTCAAAGTACATGTCACAGACTCCTGGGAGCTGAGGAAGGAGCTCTTCTGCTTACTTAAGCATAGAGAAACAGCTAATCAAGCATTTTCTGAGTACAGGGAAGTAGTTTGAGGTTGCTCTAAAACAATTGAGATAAAAATATACAAAGACATTGTCTCATAGTTTAAGCAAAATTGTATCCGTTGAAATTCTTTGTGTGAATCTCTTCTGACTAAATCTTGGCAAAGGCAATGCTTACTTGTCTTTAAATATGCACTAGCAATAAAGCACAGGATGCAGTAGCAATTGCTGTTTGCACTCTGCCTCCCCTGTGTCCTGGTGATTTCATTACCCTTACCTAGTGATCCTAACACCTTTGATGTTGACAATGATGTGTCAAATGTCTGGTGGTGTTACAGTGGCATATCTGATTTCCATTAGATTACAATGAGGATATGTGTATACAAAGAATTGTGATGTCATAAAGGCCAAGTGTTTTTTTCAAAGGACCTAAGAAATCATAAGAGCTTTGGGATGTCCCAATGTGATTGTTATGTCACACTGGAATATGATGTCACAATGTGTCAATAATGTGACAAAGATTTTGTAATATCACAATCACATATCTGAAAACAATGGCTAATTATTCACACTGAGGCTATGGGTTCACAGATGGACCTTGAAGTCCCAAAGGCCATGAGTTTTCTAATATGGTGTCATAATAGGATTGGGAAAAATAATGGTGGGATTTCCAATATCATATCATAATATTTTGATGCCACAAAGTGATGTCTCCCTGGTGATGAATAGTTACTAGGTCACAATAGGTTTTCCATAACACATATGCCACATTTGAAATAGAATGAATTACATAATAAGCATTCACAGAGAAGTTTTGGAAAGATGGCGGAGGAGAAGCTGGAGGCTAAACAAGCTCTCGCATAGAAAGCAGTTTTAGAGTTCCAGTGAACAGTCCTAAGCAAGAGAATCACATCAAGTGTACCTTCACAGGACAGAGAGTTAGGCCAGAGAGAGAAAATACAGGCATGGAGACAGCCCTGAGCACTTGCCAGCAGCCGGCGCGGCAGTGGCAGCGGTGGCTGTGACGACTGCAGGCACCATACCTGAATCACAGAGAGTCCAGGACGAAGGAGCCAGATATGGCGGGTGGGCAGATTCCACTCAACACCAGCAAGAACTGACAAGGAGCAGACATCTTCATCATGCAGTTCATAGACCAGAGACGACCCAGGAACCAAGACTCAGCATGAATAGAAGCCTGATGTCCTCACTCCTCAGGGAGCAGAGGAGGGAAGGCCACCCCTCCACCCACCAGTACCGAAGATCTCCAACTTGGATACCGACAAAGCTCGGCAGAGCTGCTAGCTCCAACTCAGGCCCTGAAATAAATCTAGTTATCTAGCAGTCACAAGAGCCTAACCTGACCTGCCAGACTCAGCTCCACCCAGGGAAAAGACACCCACCTCGGGCACCAGCCCCAGGAGTGGCTTTCTTCATCGAGTAATCAGAGCCAGAGGCCGCCCCTCCCTTTAGCAGCCTGGACAATCAACTGAAATTCAGTAAACAGAAACCCTGAGAGTGGCTTCAGGCTGGGCTCTGTGAGTTTCTCACAAACCAGCCCCCGGGAAAAGCTACTGTTTGCTGAAAGGTCTCAACTCTACCCTGAACCTAGCCTCATTACACCATCTCCACACTCGAGGAAAAAGCCATCTCCTCCCATTGAACTAAACTGGGAGGAGGATTGCAGAGCTTATTTCTGCCTGTTCAAAGAAACTGACTTAAGTAACCAACCAAGCCACAGGCACACAAGCAAACCAGAGACTCCAATAAGAGGCTGGTTACGGATACAAGGGAGACACAGGATTTTTACCAACCCTTCCAAAAAAATCAAAGAACTTTTTTTTTGTTGTACCTTTTATTAAAAAAAAAATGATTTTTCTAAATTTTTTTTAATCTTTAATTTTTGCCTTTTTTGGAAAAAAATTGTTTTCTAGTAATTTTTTTTTCCTCTTAGAATTTTATTTTAGGGGTATAAGTGTGTGTGCGTTTTTCTTCCTTTTTTGTTTTTGTTTTGTTTTGTTTTTTTAAGCTCTACTGAACTTCTGATCTTTTTTTTCTTATCTTTTTCACCTGTACTTCTCTTCCGTTCTTTATGTGACTTAATTGCTGTTCTGCACATCCTCAGAGAAACCCATAGTCAATAATTAGACATTATCCCCCTTTGTGTACACTCTTAATCCACAAATTTATTACTCAATTCAAAACCTCTTAGACAAATTCCTTAATAGCAGTATTAATTCTTTATACATATATAATATTTTAAGTATTTTTATTTTTGTTTTTCACATCTCCTTTATTTCTCTCCCCTTCTCTCATTACATTCATGTTCTTCTCTGAATAGTTTGTTTTCGTTTTGTATAATATTTTTAATTTTTGTTCCCTTTCTCTTCCTTCTTTTTTCTCTCTCTCTCTACTTTCATTCTATCCAACCTATTTCCTGCTTTGAGATTAGGACTTAGTTAACACTCCCTGTGACTTCCGACATCACTCTATTCCTATTTTTTACCCACATCTCTTCCTAAACCTAATAATTTTTGGTTTACCAAATTCTTCTTTGCAGTTTGTAGCCCATTAATATACAGTTTTTGATGTTTAATAGATATATCTGTTGAACTAGATTGTATCTGCAGACTATTGACTGTGCAAATACAGACTTTGGTTGATGCTTGCCTTAAGATAGTGTTCTAGCACAAAACTGGTGTTAATTTCATCCTAAATGGGCAGAGTAAGCCAGAAAAACACTAGAAAAATGGCAAGTCCGGGTATCTTAACTCCCACTCATGATAACTAGGGGACAGAACAGATAATGAATAATCCAGAGGAGAGTTCCCAAATAGCGCTACAAACACTGCTGGAAATATGATAAAAGAAAAGATTGAAAACATACAAAGGACTCTGTATGAGCATGATAAGGAGAAAGAAGAGGCAATCCAAAAGTTCATACAGGAATATCATAAGTATGAGGAAGCTACTCAAAAATTAATACAGGATTTGTGTGAGCAGCTTGAGAATACTCAAAGAGAAAGGCAGCAATGGCGTGAGCAGGCTGAGAACACTCAAAGAGAACTACAGGAATCCCACCAATGGGAGGAAGCTAATCAAAGAGTAATATAGGAATTGAGAATGCAGGATGAGAATACACAAAGATCACTAAAGGCATTCATGGAATCCATTAACAAAGAGCTGAAGGAAGTCAGGGAGACCACCAAGGAAATGCTGAATGGAACCCAACAGAAGGAATGGGAGTCCAAGGAAACCATAACTAATCAACTAAATGATTTGAGAATAAACACTGAACACCAAATTGTGGAAGTAAAGAAGTTCATACAATATCTAAAACAAAGCTGCAACAAAGAATTTGAAGCCATCAAAGCTGACCAACTAGAAGAAAAAGAAGTAAAAAACAATGTAGAAAGTCTCGACAGCAGGACATACCATGCAGAAGATCGAATCTCGGGATTGAAGACAGCCTAGATATTATAGAGAATGAACATACAACCATCCAAGACAAATACAAGAAATATGAGAGATATAGCCAACACTTGGAAGACACCATCAACAGGCCTAATCTAAGGATAATGGATATAGAGGAGCACCTAGAAACAGAAGTTAATGGTCTAGGAAATTGGTTTAACAGGATCCTAGCAGAGAACTTCCCAAACATGCAAAAAGATAGACCTATTCAGATACAAGAAACATTTAGAACTCCAAATAGACCAGACCAGTGTAGGACATCCCACCATCACATTATAATCCACACAGGATCAATAAAGACCAAGGAAAAGATCCTTAAAGCTGTCAAAGAGAAAAGATTAATCACCTATAAAAGGAAACCAATTAGAATCAGCTCAGGTTTCTCAGCAGAGACAATCAAAGCAAGAAGAGCCTGGAATGATGTATGCCATGCCCTAAAAACAAACAACTATCAACCAAGAATGCTGTACCCAGCTAAACTCTCCTTCATAACTGAAGGACAAATAAAAGCCTTCCCTAGCAAATAAAAATTGAAACAATACATATCCACCAAACCCGCCCTACAAAAGATACTTAAAGACGTCCTACACATAGAAAACCAACAAGACCAAAATTAAGGCCACGAAACTGTACCCAAACTGAGAATCCAAGAACCATAGGAAAAACCAAGTTTTTGCAGCCCCCAAGAAGGTAGAGAACATGGCAGGAACTACCAAATAACTCTCAGTCCTCTCTATCAACATTAACGGACTTAACTCTCCAATTAAGGGACATAGACTGTCTAGTTGGATTATAAAACAAGATCGTTCTATCTGCTGCCTTCATGAGTCACATCTTGCCCGTAAAAACAAACACATTTTCAATGTTAAAGACTGGAACAAAATCTACCAAGCAAACGGCCCCCATAAATAGACGGGAGTTGCAATCCTAATATCAGATAAAATAGACTTCAAATTAAAATTTGTGAGAAGAGATAAAGAAGGTCGCTACATACTAATTAAGGGATCTTTCCTTCAGGAAGATATTGCAATACTAAATATCTATTCGCCAAACAATGGAGCACCCAAATTGATCAAAGAAACACTACTTTCCCTCAAATCCCATATAGATCCAAAGACATTAATTGTTGGGGATTTTAACATACCACTCTCCCCACTAGATAGATCAACTGGGCAAAAACTCAATAGAGAAACTGCAGATCTAAACAACTGCATAGATCAACTAGATTTAACAGACATCTACCGAATATTTCACCCAGCAGCATCAGAATACACGATTTTCTCAGCAGCACATGGAACATTTTCTAAAATAAACCACATTTTAGGCCACAAAGCAAACTTGTCTAAGTTCAGAAACATTGAAGTTATACCTTGCATTCTCTCTGAGCACAAGGGAATAACATTAGAACTTAACACCAAAAGCCACCAAAGAAAGTCCGGTATCACCTGGAGGCTGAACAACACAATGCTGAATCAGGAGTGGGTCATGGAAGAGATCAAATATTCATGCTATTCAACAAAAATGAGCACACAAATTACCAGCTCCTCTGGGACACAGCAAAGGCAGTACTCAGAGACAAGTTTATAGCTCTGAGATCCTACATCAACAAATTGGAGAGATCTGAAACTGACAATTAAATGACACATCTAAACCTCCTTCAAGAAGTGCAGCAAGATAAACCCCAATCCAGTAGACGGAAAGAAATAATTAAAATTAAATCAGAATTAAATGAATAAGAATAAAAAAAACTATAGAAAGCATCAACAAAAAAAGAGTTGGTTCTTTGAAAAAATTAACAAAATTGACAGAACCTTAGCAAATCTTATCAGAAAAAGAAGAGAAGACACCCAAATAAATAAATTCAGAGAGGAGACTGGAAACATCACCACGGAAACAAGCAAGATTCAGAACATTTGAAGGGAATACTTCTCAAAACTTTATGCCAATAAGTTTGAGAACTTGACAGAAATGGACTTTTCCTAGCAAATATTGACATGCCAAAACTAAACCAAGATGAGTTAAACCATCTTAACAGGCCCATATCAAGCACTGAAATAGAAACAGCAATAAGAGACCTCCCAGCTAAGAAAAGTCCAGGACCAGATAGTTTTACAGCGGATTTCTTCAAGTCCTTCAAAGCAGAGCTCACACCAATACTCCTCCAACTCTTCAATGAAATTCAAAGAGGAAGTTCACTACCGAACACATTCTATGAAGCCATCATAACCCTCATCCAAAAACCAGTAGGAACTCATCAAAGAAAGAGAACTATATACCCATTTCTTTGATAAACATTGATGCAAAACTTCTCAACAAAATTTTGGCCAATCGACTTCAACAATTCATCCAAAAAATCATAAACCATGATTAAACAGGATTCATTTCAGGGATGCAAACTGGTTCAATATACGCAAATCAATTAATATTATTCATCACATCCACAGGAGAAAGGATAAGAACCACATGGTTATCTCAATAGATGCAGAAAAAGCATTCGACAAGATCCAACACCCCTTTATGATGAAGGTTTTGGAAAAATTAGGAATCCATGGAACATTCCTCAATACAAAAAAGGCTATATATGACAAACCTATAGCCAGCATTATACTTAATGGTGAAAATCTAAAGCCATTTCCTCTTAATTCAGGAACAAGACATGCATGTCCACTCTATCCAATTCTCTTCAATCTACTATTTAAATGCCTGGCTATAGCAATAAGAGAAGATACAGACATAAAGTGGATCAAAATAGGGAAAGAAGAAATATAATTATCACTCTTTGCAGATGACATGATCTTGTACTTGAAGAATCCGATAGACTCCAATCCGAAATTACTCAACCTGATTCAAAACTTTAGCAAAGTAGCAGGGTATAAAATTAACCCTCAAAAATGAATGGCTTTTCTGTATGCCAACAATGAGAAAAGTGTGGCTGAAATTAGGAAAGCAACTCCATTTGTAATAGCCCCACAAAAAATAAAATACGTAGGAATTAACTTCACCAAAGAAGGGAAGGACCTCTATGATGAAAACTTTAAAATCTTGAAAAAGGAAATCAAAACAGAACTTAGAAAATGGCAAAACCTCCCATGCTCCTGGTTGGAAAGATTAACATCGTGAAAATGGCAATACTTCCCAAGGCTATCTACAAATTCAATGTGATACCTATCAAAATTCCAACCTCATTCTTCAAGGAAATAGAAGAGATAATCCAAAAAAAAACATATGGAACAATAAAAGACCCTGAATGGAAAAATGCTTCTCAACGGAAAGAACACTGCTGGAGGAATATCAATACCAAATTTCAAACTCTACTATAAAGCCATAGTAATCAAAACAGATTGGTATTGCCATAAGAACAGACCTCAGGACCAATGGAATAGAATTGAAAACCCAGAAATGAACCTACAGACCAATAGCCATCTAATCTTCCATAAGGGAGCTAAAAAAATAGAATGGAAGAACGACAGCCTCTTCAGTAAATGGTGCTGGAAAAATTGGTTAACTACTTGTAGAAAACCTAAGCTAGATCCTTATATATCACCCTGCACCAGTATCAACTCCAAATGGATCAAAGAACTCGAAGTAAAGCAGACACTCTGAAAACATTACAGGATGGAATAGGAGAAACCCTAGGTCTCCTTGGGTCAGGCCGAAATTTTCTGAATAGAGACCCGGAAACACAACAAATCAAAGAAAGGTTGGACAAATGGGATTGCATGAAGTTGCAGAGCTTCTGCATGGCAAAGGACATAGCTAGCAAGATCAATAGAAAGTCTACGGATTGGGAGAAGATCTTCATTAGCCATACAACAGACAAGTGTCTCATATCTAAAACATATTTGGAACTCAAATAATTAAATCCCCCAACAACAAATCCTCAAAGAAACAACTGCCTAATAAATAAGTGGGCTAAAGACTTAAAGTGCAACTATTTTGAAGAAGAAAGAAGGATGGCCAATAGACACATGAAGAAATGCTCAACATCCTTAGCCATAAAAGAAATGCAAGTCAAAACAACATTGAGATACCACCTCACCCCAGTTAGCTGAGGCTGGTGGTACACCTTCTGGTATGGGGTGTACTGAGCATCAGTGTTGATTTCTCAGAATATGACGGAGAGTACTCCAGTGGTCTTCCTATGCGGGATCCTATGTCACAGGGGAGAAGATTTTTCAGTTTGAGAATTTTAGGACATTGTTCTTCCATCCTGCAATAAAGGAGTATACAGGACAGAGAACTTTCAGCAAACACACATAGATTGATAGCCACAGACACTTCCCTCACATGTGCGACATCTCTCAAAAATGACCTTTTAAGGATGTCCCAGAAGACATATGAAGGAGGCCCCAATGACCTCTCAATGAAGTCCCAGAATGCTCCAGATGACCTCCAGAGGGTATCTTATATAGTCTTTTGAGGAGGCCCAATATTACCTCTGGAGGAGGTAAAGATAAACTCACAAAGAGGTTCCAGATGGCTTCTCAGGTTACCCCAGATGACTCCAAAGGATGTCAGAGATGGCCCCTTTGATGAAGCCCCTGATGATCTCCAGATGAGGTCCCGATGGCTTCCAAGCTAGGTCCAAATGAACTCTGGAGGAATTCCCTGAGACCTCTTGCGGAAGTCCCTGATGACCCTCTCGAGAAAGCCCCAAATTATCTCCTGAGAAGGTTCCAGATTGTTTCTTAAGGAAGCCAAGATTACCTCCAGAGGGGGTTCGAAATGGTTTCTCAAAGAAGCCCCAGATAGCCTCCATAGGAGACCTGAGACAGCTTAACAAGTTAGCCCAAGATGGCCTCAATAGGAGTTCTCAGATGGCCTCTCAACTAGGTGCCAATTGACCTCATTGGGCCTCCATGAGAGTTGACCTCCAGATGAGGTCCCAATGGACTCTCGAGTTAGTCCCACATACTCTTTCGAGAAAGCAGCAGTTTACTTCAGAGAATGTCCCAGATGGATTTTGGAGGGTGCTTTAGATGTTCTCTACAGGAGGACGCCCTAAATTGCTTTCAGAGGAGATCCAGATGACCTCTGGAGGAGGTTCAGGATGTCCTCAAAAGGAGGCCCAAGATGACCTCTAAAAGTGTCCCAGATAGCTTCTTAGTGAATTCCCAGATTACTTCTGGAGGAGGTCCTAAATGGTCTCTCAATGAGGCTCTAGATGACCTCTAAAGGAGGACACAAATGACCTCCAGAAGAGGTCCCAGGTGTCCTCTACAGGAGGCCCAAGATGATTTCCAGAGGAGGTCCTAGATGGACACTTAAGGAACCCACAGATAACCTCGAGAAGCCAGTTGCTGTCCTTCCCCTCCTGCTATCCTTAGGTCTTTCCTCTCTTTCCCCCTCTGTTGTGCTGAACATGCAGCCTAGATATTGGCTCTGCCACTGCCCCAATACAAAGAGTCTCCTGCATAACAGTTTTCAACCATCTCTTACCAAACTATTCACTGCCCATTCCCTTCCTGACCGCACACTATGCAGGACTTGACACTCCAATCCAACCAGCAGCATGCCCCTCCCCCTTTGAAAACATGCCTGGCTCTCCCTGGAAGGCAGGTTCATAGGTACACAAAAATTATTGGGCCCCAAGGATTACTTGGAACCTAATGGTTATTACAGGATCGTCATGTAATCAATAGTTCATTGTGACCCCATTCCCACTGGGAGATAACAAACCAATTGTGATATCACATTGATTTTGTGACAATACAATCACATTGTGACATGCCAAACTTATTATGACAACTTAGAATCTTTGTGACATCACCATCCTTTTGTATATCCATATCCTCATGATGAAAAATAACAATTGAGATCTAACATGCCATTGTAGTATCCCAGATACTTTGTGGCATAATCAGTGTGATTTCACATTGTCATTTTGATATTGTGACATCACCAAAATACATGACATAATACCATCATTTCATCACATTCTCATTGCAATGTCACAGGCATTTTGTGAATGCTTATTCTATGATTTAATTTGATTTCAAATGTGGCATGAGGGTTGGTAATAGACCCCCATTTTCACATCACAAATATTGTGACATCAAAATCCCTTTTGAAAACATACTGCCATTGTGATATCACTATACTACTGTAGTATCACAAAACCTTCCTGTAACTTCCTGTAACTTTTCTGACATATTATCATTGAGATACCTTAGGACCATTGTGAGCTCATAATCTGCTTTTACATCATAATATTTCTGGTATTACATGTGTTATCAGAAATTCACTGTGACATCACACTGCCAGAAGTCATGACTATTGTTTCACATCATGACATCAAAAATTATTCAAACTTCTAAAAAATTGAGAAAATAGGCCTTTTCTAAACATCATATTTCATTTGTGAAGTCATACACTCATTGGGAATTAATGACAATTAAGATACAGCATGGCATTTTGACATCATTAACCCATTGTGAAATCAAAAACCTACTGTGACATCATAACCATTATGGCATCACCTACCAGTTGTGACATAAAAGCAATATTATGACTTAATATTGTGACGTCACATTGCCATTGTGATATTGATACCTTATTGTGTTTTGAAAACACTACTATGACCTCATACTATTTTAGAAAATTCATCGCCTTTGGGATGTTGTTTCTTTTATGAACTAGTATCCTTATTGTGAACAACTAGGAATTGATATTAGTCTTATGATATTACAAACTCGTTGTGAGATGACAAACTCATTGTGAACTCATCATGGTAGCATCAAAACCCATTCTGACATAACATTGCATACTGCATCATAGAATCATGGCATTATGACATAACATTGTCATTATGAAGTCATAGATACATTATGAATGCCTCTTTTGTAATTTCATTCTATTTCAAATGTGGCATGTGTATTGATATCAGAAAATAATTGTGATCTTATATTCATAGTAACATCACAAATATTTGGTGACATCATAACCATCATGGCATTATAAACCAATTGTGACATTAAAACTGTATTATTACATAATGTTGTCACATCATATTGCCATTATGATATAATTTTTCCATTGTGTTTTACCAAACCTATTATAGCCTCATAATATTTTAGAAAATTTATGGCATGTGGGACTTCAAGCTTCTGTGAACTCTTATCCTCATTGATTACTAGTAGCAATTGACCTCGGGAAGTGGCCACAGTTGGCCTCTTCAGGAGCCCCAACGACTTGTGGAGGAGGTCCCAGATGCTCTCTTACGGGAACCCCAGATGAACTCTGGAGGAGGTCCTACATGGCGTCTTGAAGTGGCCCCAGATGAACTCCACATTAGGTCTCACACAGCTTCCAGGAGTTTGCAGATGACCTGTGGAGGAGTTTTCAGATGACCTACTGAAGAGGCCCAAAATGACCTCTGAAGGAGGTCCCCAATGGCCTCTTAAGGAGATCAGAGATGACCTCTTGAAGAGGTCCCAGATGATCTATGGAGGAAGCCATAGATGACCATTGGAAGAGGTGCCTGATTGCCTCATGATGAGGCCCCAAATGAACTCCAGAAAATGTTCCAAATAACCTCAAGAGGTGGTCTCAGATGACCTTTCAAGTCAGGCCCAGAGGCTTTCTCAAAGAATCATCTCAAAGAACCTACCTCGGGAGAGGTAGCTTCTGAAGGAAGCACCAGATGACCTCCAAGGAGGTCCCAGATGGCTTCCAAAGGATCGCAGAAGACCTCTAGGGAGGTTCCCCAAAATAATCTGCCAATCTTGCTCTAGACACACCCCAAGAATTCTACATGTTTCATGTCCTCACTCATCCTCAGGAAACAAATATATGAAAGAGGCTGTGAATCCTGAGAGTTGAGACACTCACCTATGAGGGAGTTTTCCAGGGGCCATGTCCTGATGACATTCAGATGGATTATCTTGCTGGATCGTCCAAAAATTATTTCCTCTAAAGCACGAGACAATCCATCGAGACATACTAAGATAATTTTTTACACTAGAAGGGGCATATAACTACCTTGTCCTGGGCTGATACCCATAGCCAAGAACAGCCTTGACCACCAATCCTCAGACATCCAATGGACAGCCTCTCCCTTTGTTAATTGGTCTGCAAACCATTCACACTTAAAACTAAAGCTCCAGACTTTTTCTTTTACCCTTCCTCCCTCCTTATCTACAGACTTGTCCTTTCTAAGTCTTTCCCTTTTGCCCTTCCACCAATTCCTTAATTGCTTCAGGTCTCTCCAATCTCCAAGGACCTAACCTGCTCTGTTCTAATGTCAAATTGTTGTACTTCCCCTCTGGCTGTTGGTCATCTTCCTCTCCTCCTAGGTCTTTCCCCTCCTGTTTTGTCACCACTTCCATATTTCCATGTTGTTTTTTTAAATTAAATTTCAATCTTTTATTTTTAATTGTGAAAATAACATACTGAGGGGTTACAATTACATGGGCAAGATAATGAGTACTCTTATCGAGTACTGTTGCTTCCTCCTTTGTTTTCCCTTCCCATCACTTCCCATCTCCCTCCCCACACCTCTCTCACGTACTCTCACCCCCCACTCTCCACAAAGTTGTAAAGTTCATTTTTCGAAAAAACCACTTGTACATCTCATTGTTGCAAAGGTCCACCTGTATCCCTATTTAAAACATATGCTTTTTCCCTTCCCCTCCACAAATTATACCAACATAAATTTCTTTGTTGCTTTGTATGTCCCTCCCCACGTTATAATCCCTGCTTTCATTGTATTTGATGTTGGTATAATTTGTGAAGGGGAAGGGCAAAAACAAACCTTTTATATAGGGATACAGATGGACCCATTGCAACAATGAGATGTACAAGTTGTTATGCTGAAAAATACACTTTACAACTTTGGCTGTGAGGGGGTGAGGGAGGATGGGGGATGGAAGATGGGAAGCAATGGGAAGGGGAAACAAAGGAGGAAGCAACAATGGTTGATAAGAAATGTACTCATCACTTTGCCTTGTAATTGTAACCCCTCTGTACAGTATTTTCACAATATTTTTTTAAATACAGTGAAAGCAGGGGATATGCCAGGGGGAAGAGACATACAAAGCAACAAAAATATCATCTTATAAATATGTTAGAAAAAATCACAAGAAAGAAAAACCATTTGAATCTTTATCTTGATTTTCATTTCACCTAACATCAACTTATCTGACTTTTTCTACTTGTCTAAGACATACACAAGTTATTGCAAATAATGGAAACCACAGGACCTATGTTTTTTGGGCCTGGCTTCCTTCACTTCACATAATGTTTTGCAAGTCTTTCCATTTCTAAAGAAATGGTGCAATGCCATTTTTTCTGATGGAGGCATAGAATTCCATTGTTTATGTGTACCAAATTTTCTTGATCCATTCATCTAATGAAGGGCATCTAAGTTGAGAGATCACAGTCCCTTTGTGTACCTATATGCTCATTGTGAAATAAGGAAATTTAGCTCAGACATGCCATAATAATGGTTGATGTATAATGTGTTCCTTGCTCATGTCATTGTAATTCCTCTATACAGTATTTTCACAATCAAAAAGTAAATCGACATCATCTCCACTGTGCCATCACATTTTCACTAAAACACCATCAGTTAATTGTGACATAACCAAATTTCCATGACATCATAGCATTGTCATTGCCTTGTCTTTGGGATGTCATAGACAAAGTATAAATGACTATTCTCATTTCGTTCTATTTGGAATGTATTCTGTAGCCAAAACCCATGGTAACTGCATAACCATTGTGACATAACAATCCCTTTGTAACATCACATTGACATTGTGATATCACTAACCCACTATGACATCACGAGCCTGTCCTCTCATAAATTGTGTGACATGCTTCAATTGTGATATCTTATGCACCTTGTGAGATGATTACCTGGTTTTGACCTCAAAACATTTCATGTATGACATGATATCAGAAATTCATCTTGACTTTAAGATCCCTGTGGCATCACCCTACTAGACATAATGACTATAGTGTCACATTGTGACATCAAAAACTTGTTAGGACTTCATCACTTTTGTAACAACACGTGCATTTGGAGACATCACAGTCTCTTGTGAGCTCATATACTCATTGTGGGTCAATGCAAATTGAGATCTAGAATGCCATTGTGACATCATCAACCCATTGTAATAATACAAAACTATAATTTGCTTATCACCAGTATGGCATAACCAACTGTGGCTTCAAAATATTACCTTGAGATGATATTGTGACATCATGTTGACATTGTGATATCACTATCCCATTGGTTTTTCACAAACCTATTACAAATTACATTTTAGAACAGTCATGGCCTTTGCGATTTGCACTCCTTTTCTTAACTCCTATTCTCATTTTGAACTATAATCCATTGCAATTGTACACTTAATTGTGATATTACATAATTGTTGTGACATCACAAACCCAAGGGGACATCATTACCACTGTGTTATCACAAACCCTTTGTGATATCACATTGCTGTTTTGATATCATAATCACATTGAGACATCACCAAATTATTATGAACTTTTAACTTCTTTCAAAAAACAAATGGCCTTTCTGGCATCACAGTCCCTTTGTTTACCCATATCCTTATTGTGACTTCATGACAATTGAGACATGTCATGTCATTGTAACATCACAAACACTTTTTGACATTATCACCAGTATGACACCACATTGTTGCTATGATACCGTCATCTCATTTGTTGCATGACAAAACTACATTTACATCATAGGATTGTGACAACTCATTGACATTGTGACTTCATAGACACATTGTGCATGTCTATTCTGTGATTTCACTCTATCAAATATGTAATAGGAGTTGATTTCAAATGCCATTGTGGCATTTGGGTTGATGCCAGAAGCCTATTTTGATCTCATTACCATTGTGAAGTCACAATCCCTCTGTGACATCACATTATCATGTGATATCACTAAACTGAGACATCACAAATCTGTCCTCATAACTTTTGTGACAAGCAGCCATTGGTATATCTTAGGCCCTTTGTGAACTCATAATCAGTTGGGACCTCATAAAATTTCTGGTATGATATATGATATCAGAAATACACTGACATCATGAAAACTGTGTCATCAAAGTGCCAGATGTCATGACCTTTGTGTCACATTGTGACTTCATAAACCTGTTAGGAAGTAATCACATTTGTGACAACATATGCCTTTGTACATATCACAGTCTTTTGTGAATTCATATAGTCATTGTGAGTAAACGAAAATTGAGATCCAGAATGCCATTGTGACATTAAAACTCATTTTGACATCACAAAACTTTTGTGACCTCACCATTTTGGCTTCATCAACTAATTGTGCCATCAAAACAAGATTATGATGTGATTCTCTGACATGACATTGCTGTTAACACTATCACATTGTCACTTCCCAGACCTATTATGACCTTTTAGCACCTTTGAAAAAACACATGACCTTTGTGACATCACACTCTGTGTACTCATATCTTCATTGTGACCTAATGACAATTGTGATCAGACATGCCATTGTAATATCACAAACACTTTGTTGCATCATCACATGTGACATCAAATTGTCTCAGTCACACAATCCACTCATGGGACATCAGCAAAGTACAATGACATGAAAGCATTAGGTTTTCACACTGTCTTTGTGATATTATACACACATTACAAATGTCTGTGCATTGTTTTCATTTTATATTAAATTTGGCATGTGAGTTGACATTAGAAACCCATGTGACATCACACTTATTGTGACCTTATAATCACTCTGTGAAATCACATGGACATTGCAATATCACTAACTCACTGTGACATCACAAATCTGTCCTGCTTTCATATGCTGCCATCGTGAAATCTAAGTCTCTTTGTGAGCTCATAATCTGTTTTTGACCTCATAATATATCAAATATAGCATGTAATATCAGAAATCCACTGTGATATCATGACCATTGTGACATCACACTGCCAGCCATCAAGAACCTTGGATCACATTGTGACATCAGCACATTGTTAGGAATTCATTCCATTTGTGATAACAGGTGTCCAAGGAAATATCTCAGACTCTGTGTGAATTCATAAACTTATTGTGAATTAATGACCGTTGATATCAATGCTATTCTGACAAACCCAACCGAATGTGACATCAGAAATTTATTTTCACCTTATCATAATATGTTATCACCTCCAAATTGTAATATAAATACCTTACTATGATGTGATATTTTGAAATCATGACAATATGGTATCTTTGTGCCATTGTGTTTTCACAAACCTATTATGACCTCATAATAATTTAGAATATTCATGGACTTTGAGACCTGCAGCTTCTTCTGAGAACTCACAGCTTCATTGTGAACTAGTAAAATTGAAAGTGAATAGGTAGGGCTGAGAAGGTGGCTCAGTGGTTAAAGCACTTGCCTTGCATGCCTGAGGCCCTTGGTTCGATTCCTCAGCACCACATAAGCAAAAAAGAAAAAAGCCGGAAGTGGCGCTGTGGCTCAAGTGGTAGAGCGCTAGCCTTGAGTTGAGCTGAAGAGCTGAGGGACAGATCCCAGGCCCAGAGTTCAGGAACCATGACCGGACCCAAAAAATAAAAAATAAAAAAAAGAAAGTGAATAGGTAATTGTTATATTACAAACTTTTTGTGACATCACTAACCCATTGTGATCTCATCACCACTGTGACATCACAAATCCATTTGACATCACATTGCTCTTATGACATCATGATCACATTGGGACATCCAACACTTGTTGGGACCTCTAAGCACCTTTAAAAAATGCATGGCCTTTATGACATCACAATCTCTTTGTGTAACCATCTGGACATTGTGAACTAATGGCCATTGAGATAAAAACATGTCTTTGTAACATCACAAACACTTGTGATGTTACTTGTGATGAGTGTGTGGCATACTATTGTCATTATAACAGCATCAAGTCATTGTGACATCCCAGAATAAAATAGTATCATAGCATTATAACATCACAGAGTCAATATGAAGTCAAAGAAACATAGTGAATGGATATTATGTATTTTCATTCTATTTCTCAAAGGGCATCTGGGCTGATATCAGAAACCTATTCTGACCACACAACCATTGTGACATCAGAACCCTTTGTTATATCACATTGCCATTGTGATATCACAAACCCACTGTGACATGACAACCTTGTCCTGTCATTATAAATTTAGTGGCATGCTTCCATTGTGGTACCTTAGGACCTTTGTGAGCTCATAATCTGTTCTGGACCTCTTAATATTTCAGCTATGACATAAGATATCATAAATGAACTGTGATACAATGACCTTTATGATATTCCACTGCCTCATTTCATGACCATTGTGTCACATGATATTGTATCACAGGTATGTAACATCACAAAACAGGACTTCATTACATTTGTTACAACACATCTCTGTAGACACCACAGTCTCTTTGTGAAGTCATATTCATTGTGCATTACTGATTTTTATGTTTCAGCAAGCTATTGTGAAACCATGAACTTATTGTGATATTACAAACCTATTATGACATCTTCACTATTATGGCATCATGAACTAGTTGTGACATTAAACATTATTATCACATGATACAGTTACTTAACATTGCCATTGAGATATCATTGTCTCGTATTTTCACAAACATAGTATCACTTTCTAACTCTTTAAGAAATCCATTGCCTTTGTGACTTCAAGATCCCTCTGTGAACTCATATCCTTATGGTTAAATAGTAGCAATTGAAATTTGAGATGGCATTGTGATATAATAACTCATAGTGATATCCCAAAAGATTTGTAACCTCAACACCAATGTAAAATCACAAACTCATTATGACATCAGATTGTTGTTGTGACATCATGATCACATGTCATCTCAAACATATGACCTCTTAGCACCTTTTAAAAAAAACACATGTCTTTTGTGGCTTTGTGACATCACAGTCCCTATCCATATCCTCATTGTGAACTAATGACAATTGAGACCACACATGCCATTATAACATCATAAGCCCTTTGTGACATCATGTAAACTGTGACATATTATTCTCATGATGACACCATCAGCTCATTTTGACATCATAAAACAGCAATGGTACTATAACATTAAGACATCACATAGTCATTGTGATATAATAGATACACTGAGAATGCTTACTGTGTGATTTCATTCTATTTCAAATGTAGCACTTCTGTTAATATCAGAAACCCATTGTGACCTCATAACCATTGTGATGTCACAATCCATTTGTGACTTCACATTGCCGTGATGATATCACTACCACAGTGTAACATCATAAACCAGTCTTGTTCTCATAGCTTTGTGGCATGCTGTAATTGTGATATATTGGGCCTTTTATGAGCTCATAGACTTTCAAGCTCATATTTCAGGTATGGCATGTGATATCAGAAATCCATTGTGACATCATGACCTCTGTGCCATCACACTTCCAGACATCATGACCATTGTGTCTCATTGGGACCTCCCAAACCTGTTAGGACATCATCACATTTGTGTTTGGAGACATCTTATTCAATTTGTGAACTCAAATACTCATTTTGAGTTAATGATAATTGAGATTTTGCATGTATTTTTGACATCATAAACCCATTGCAACATCACAAATCTACTGTGCCTCATCACAAATTTTGCATCACCAATTACTTGTGACACTAAAATATTATGGAAGGAGGGCCCAGATGGCAACACATCAGTCATGAATCACCACATCTCTCTGCTAGCAAATATAGTTCAAGTTCCAATTGTTTCCACAGAAGACTATCCACAGCAAAATGATGAACACCCAGAGAAAAACAGGAGGTGTAATCAACAAAAGGATAATATTTAAGAACAGAAAAGCATGAAGACATTCTCCATCCATTGAAAGTGGCGCAACTCAATGACAAATTGTGGCCTAGCCCAGTCTGGGGTTGCCAGAGACCCCAAAGCCACCATGGATTATCTGCAGAATGCTAGTGCTGCAGATGTCCAAGGTGCTGGACCCGGTGAGTATAAATAGAGAATCCTTGGAGTTTGGAAAATGAACTAAGACTCTTCCCACATCATTCATCATCAGAGCAGCTCTGCAGCATCCCACCAAGGCCAACCAGAATGAAAGCCATGGGGGTGGAACCCCGATAAACAGAGGTCTGTCCACAGAATGCCAGTGCAGAGGACTCCCACGGCGCCAGTGCTAAGCCAGAGAGTGCAAACAAAGAATCATCAGACCTCAGAATCTGCACCAAGACTCTTCCCACACCCCTTGCTGGTGACAAAACTCCATGCCATGCCATAGCATGGTCGAGTCTGGAGTTGCCAGGGACCTCAGAGCCACATTGCGTCCTCTGCAGAATGCCAGTATACCAAATTTCCCAGGTGCCTGTGTTAGACCTGGTGATTGTAATCTGAGCAATCTTGGAACTTGGAACCTGCAGAAATTCTCTTCCCACAAACCTCATCAGTGGAGCAGCCCTGAACCATCCCACCAAAGCAATCGGGACCCACAGCTGTGGGGGGAACCCCAGAAATACGGAGGTCTATCCACAGAATACCCCTGCAGAAGACTCCCAAGATGCCATTGCCAACACAGACAGTGCAGAAAAACAAACCTTGGAGTTCAGAAACTGCATGAAATCCCCTAACCCACTGCTTGCCAACAGATCAGCTTCTCGTCTTCCCACCAAAGCCCACCCACCCCCAGAACTAGAGTGCTCCATGCCTTCACAAAACAAGCCTGTGACACTGACCTGGACAGCATAAACAGAGGCAGAGATGGTGTGAAACACAGAACCTAAGCCACCACTACCATGTGGACCAGTTCACAATTATCTCAATGATATTCAGAATATGTTAGAAACCAATGTCCTACAGCACACAGAAACAGATGTGACACAGCATTACTGAAGAGCTCCCAACCTGATCTAAGATAAGTGAGCACTACACAGGGACAGTCTTTTCCCCAAGGGAGTATAGTGCTTGTGGTAACCCCCAAAGTTTGACCCAAATCACTTTCGCTACCACCTGGACTACAAGCCCTACTAAAACTGGAAAATATGTGAGCTCCTCATTAGCCTGTGTAGTACTACCAGCCAACTAGGATTGACCAAGTCTAACCCGGGGAGGGAGCTTAAAGGCTCAAGCCGGGAACAGCACCCGTGGGCAACAACAGTCAGCAGAAGAAATCCGAACTGCATACTCCAAGCAGGAAATCCAGCATCAGAGTTCCCACCTGATCCCAAATAGGGTTTCGCAGTCTGAGGACCAGGAGCAAGGGCCAGGACTTGGAAACTGGTTCTTGAGCTGCATAAACCACCAGTCCTGATTGAAGTGAGAAGCTGAACACATGCCTCAGAAGAGGGTGGAAAGTAGGGAACCACAGCCCCTGTTAACCATGTCCATGAAAATAATGGCAAAAGACCTGTGTATCCAGGGAGGTAGAACCAGAACCACAAATCTCACCAGAGCCTGTCCTGTGTATCTTGGGCAGGGAATTGGACAGCTCAGGGTACCAGTACATGATTACACTCAGGAATTCCTAGATGACTCCAGCAACTGGAGCCAAGAGCACCAATGGAGGGAGCAGGAGCAGTGTAGGCTGCTTAGTGCTTGGTTGAAGATGGGAACTGCCTGTGAGCTCCAGAAAACAGCTGACAGTCCTATGTGCATCAGATTAGAAGCTGGAGGCCTCTCTCCTACCAGAATTGAGACTAGGTAAAGACTCAGCCAATTCAAGGCCAAGAGTGAGTTTCCTCAATTGGTCCAGGAACCAACCAAGAACCAAACAAAGTCAGCTATTGACCAAAGCAGTCAGGGTTTGCGATTGTTCTACAATAATCCTTGAAACCTCATGAAAACTCACAGCAAAAAATTACAAAATTCATCAATAGCCAAGATAGAAAGCCAAACCCAAATACCAACAGCCACCCAGGGAAGAGCTCAGTGAAAGCAAAACAGAAATGGAAGACAAATACTACATCCAAAAGATTTTAGAGATAATGTTCAATTATTAAAGCAAGACATAGATCAGAAATTTGAAGAACAAAAAAATGAATTATCGAAAGAGATACAGGATTTTCAAACAGGAGATGCGTTCAAAAATAGATGCAGTTCTCTGAGAACCAACATAAAAAAAGACAAAGAAGAACACTACATATTAATACTGGGTGCAATTCAAGAAGAGGAGAGTATCACTATGAATTTATACTCCCCAATCCTTGATGCACCCAAATATGTTTGGTAAATACTCTCAGACTTACAGAATAAAATAGATCCAAATACAATAATCCTAGGAGATGTTTATACTCCATAGTCACCAAAGGACAGATCTAGCAATGCGAGGATTCGAAAAGAAGTTTCTCGATTCAATGATGCCATATCTCAAGCAGAATTCACTGGAATCAATCGTGTTTTCTATGTATTTTCTACATGTTCTTCTCAGCAGCCAATGGAATTTTCTCCAAAATAGATTATATCATAGTTCATAGAAAGAATGTAAGCAAGTAAACATGGATAGACATATTCCCTTGTAATCTATCCAACCACAGTGGAATCAAGCTAGTTCTCAATAACAAAGCACTTGAAACTAATCAAATACATGGAAAAAGAACATATACTTCTGAGCAACACCTGTGTAACAGAAGAAATTAAAGAAATTAAAAGTTTCCAAAATTCATTGAAAATGAATACAAATCATCAAAAAAATAGTTGTGGGACACAGGAAAGGAAGAGTTAAGGGGCAAAATCTTTCTCTCAACGAATACATCGAAAAACTAAATATTAAACCAGCTGTGTATCCCTGAAATGAATCCTGTTTGATCCTGGTGTATGAATTTTTGGATGAATTGTTGAGGTTGATTGATCAAAATTTTGTGAGAAATTTTGCATTGCTGTTTATCAAAGAAATGGGTCCATAGTTCTCTTTCTTGGATGAGTTCCTGTCTGGTTTTTGGGATGACGGTTATGATGGCTTCATAGAAAGAGTTTGGTAGTGTACTTTCTCTTTCAAATTCATTGAAGAATTGGAGGTGTATTGGTGTGAGTAGTCCTTTGAAGCTTTGTAGAATTGCTCTGGAAATCCATTTGGTCTTGGGCATTTCTTAGATGGGAGGTCTTGTATTGTTGTTTCTACTTCAATGCTTGATATGTGCCTGTTAAGATGGCTTAACTCATCTTGGTTTAGTTTTGGTATGTTGATATTTACTAGGAAAAGGTCCATTTCTGCCAACTTCTCAAACTTATTAGCATAATGGTTTGAGAAGTATTCCCTTATAATCTTCTGAATCTTGGTTGTTTCTGTGGTGATGTTGCCATTATCATATCTGAGTATATTTATTTGGCTGTGTTCTCTTCTTTTTCTTATCCGATTTGCTAAGGGTCTGTTGATTTTGTTAATTTTTTCGAAGAGCCAACTCTTTGTTTTGTTGATTCTTTCTATTCTTTTTTTATTCTTTTTTTTTTTTTGGATTCTAATTCATTTAATTCTGATTTAATTTCAGTTATTTCTTTCTGTCTACTGGATTGGGGTTTAAATCTTGCTGCTCTTTCTCAAGCAGGCTCAGATGTCTCCATAAAATTGTTGGTTTCAGATCCCTCCAATTTTTTGAGGTAGGAACTCAAAGCTATGAACTTGCCTCTGAGTACTGCCTTTGCTGTGTCCAAGAGGATTTAGTAATTTGTGTGTTCATTTTTGTTGAATATCACGAACATTTGGATTTCCTTTCTAATCTCTGTAATGTCCCACTAGTCATTCACCAGTTTGTTGTCCAGCCTCCATGTGTTTCAGGACTTTGGTGGCTTTTGGTGTTGAGTTCTAATTTTATTCCCTTGTGTCTTGAGAGAGTGCAAGGTACAATTGCAATGTTTCTGAATTTGGACGTTTGTTTTGTGACCTAAAGTGTGTTCTGTTTTTGAAAATGCCCCATGTGCTTGAGAAAAAAACTGGATTCTGGTGCTGCTGGGTGAAATATTCGGTAGATGTCTGTCAAATCTAGTTGATCTATGCAGGTTTTTAGACGGTGATTTCTCTGTTGAGTTTTTGCCAAGTTGATCTATATAGTGGGGATAGTGGTGTGTTAAAGTCCCCAGGAATTAATGTCTTAGATCTATATGAGACTTGAGGGAAAGTAGTGTTTCTTGGATAAATGTGGGCGCTCTGTTGTTTGGCGAATAGATATTTAGAATTTTAATATCCATCTGAAGGAGAGATCCCTTAATTTGAATGTAGCAACTTTCTTTATCTCTTCTCATGAATTTTAATTTGAAGTCTATTTTATCTGATGTAACTATTGAAATTTCTGCCAGTTTATGGAGGCTCTTTATTCCAGCTTTTCACTTTCAAAATTTTTGATTTTATGGGCTAGGTGTGACTCCTGAAGGCAGCAGATACAAGATTCTTGTTTTTCAATCCAACTACTTAGTCTATATGGCTTAATTGGAGATTTAATTCCAGTAATACTGAGAATTAAGACTGAAAGGTGTTTGGTAGTTCCTGCCATGTTATCCACCTTCTTGGGGTTTGGGACAACTGGTTTTTTCCTATGGTTCTTGGATTCTCAGTTTGGGTGCAGTTTCTTTAGAGTTAATTTTTGTTTTGTTGGCTTTCTATGTCTAGGACATCTTTATCTTTTGTAGGGCTGGTTTGATTAAGAGCTATTGTTTCAGTTTTTGTTTGCTATGGAAGGTTTTTACTAGACCTTCAGTTATGAAGGAGAATTTAGTGGGGTACAGTATTCTTCGTTAATATTCAATTTCAGGGTTTGGCATACATCATTCCAGGCTCTTCTTGCTTTAATTGTCTCTGCTGAGCCATCTGAGGTTATTCTAATTGGGTCCCTTTATAGAGAATTGATGTTTTCTTCTTAATAGCTTAAAGGATCTTTTCCTGGGTTTGAATTGCTCCTGTACGGATTATAATTTGACAATGGGCTATTCGGTTCTGGTCAGGTCTATTTGGGGTTCTAACAGCTTCTCATCTCTAAATAAGACTATCTTTTGCATATTAGTGAAGTTCTTTTCTAGGATCCTATTAAATAAATCTCTTAGATCATTATCTTCTGTCTCTAGGTTTTCCTCTATATCCATTATCATCAGATTAAGCCTTCTGATCATTTCTTCCAAATGTGGAATAGATGTAACATGTTTTTTTGGTTTGTCTTGGTTAGTTGTATGTTTTTCTCTGTTATCTAGGCTGTCTTCAATTCCTGAGATTCATTCTTCTGCATAGTCTAACCTACTGTCAAGTTTTTCACTCTGCTTTACTGGCCTTTTCTTCTTATTTTTCGACTTTGATGGCTTCAAACTCTTTGTTGTAGTTTAGTTTTTGATCTTGTATGAACCTTTTATACTTTCTTAATTTGGAGTTCAGTGTTTACTCTCAAATCACTTATTTGATTGATTATGGTTTCCTTGGACTCCCTTTCCTTCTGATGGGCTCCATTCAGCATTCCCTTTGTCGTCTCCCTGGATTCCTTCAGGTGTGTGTTTATGGATTCCATGAATGCCTCTATTGATCATTGCCTATTTTCATCCCATTCATCCAATTCCTGTATTACTCTTTGATTAGCTTCCTCAAGATCCCACTTCCTATCTTTCTCTTCAGCTGCCCTCAGCCTGCTTACACAATTTTTGTCTTTCTCTTTGTTGTTCACAATTGTTCACTCAATCCCTTTCTATTTGACTGTTCTCAGCTTGCTCATGCAATTCCTATGTTAAACTTTGAATGGCTTTCTAACACTCTTAGTCCTTATCTTACTGAGTCCTTTGAAAGTTTTCAATCTTTTCATTCACCACATTTACCAGTTGTGTTTGTAGAGCTTTTTGGGATCTCTTCTCTGGATTATTCATTAACTGTTTTGTCACCTGATTATCATGGGTGGGAGTTGAGATAACCAGACTTGCCATTTTTCTTGTGTTTTTGTGCGCATTTTGTATGAAACTAACAAAAGTTTTGTTTTAGAGCACTATTTTAAGGCAAGCATCAACCAAAGTCCTGTGGTTGCACAGTCAAAATGGCAGCACATACAATCTAGTTCAACAGATTCAATCTATTCAACATCAAACGACTATGGATTAAAGAAATAAGATCACCAAAGAGGGACTCAGCAAACCAGAATGATTAATTTTGGGGAGAATTTTGGGTTAAATAGAATTAGAGGGATGTAGAGCAGTAAAAGGAGAGTGAAGTTAAAGAAGTCCTAATCTCAGAGGGGAAATGGATTGGACAGAATGAGAGGAGTGAGATTAAAAAAACAAGAAAAATGGAAAAACAAAAGTTTAAATTTAAGAAATGAAACAGTTCAAATTATGTAAGAATAAAATAATATTGATAGAAGAAAAAGATAGAACGAGAGTAAGGGAGAAATAAAAAGGGACATGAAAAACTAAAAAATAAAAGTTATTAAAATCGGAATATTTGAAAGTTATATAGGTACAAAGAGATAATACCACTATTAAAAATGAAGCTTAAGGGGCTGGGAAGGTGGCTCAGTGGTAGAGTGCTTGCCTTGCATGCATGAGGCCCTGGGTTCGATTCCTCAGCACCACATAAGCAAAAAGAAAAAAGCTGGAAATGGTGCTGTGGCTCAAGTGGCACAGCGCTAGCCTTGAGCTGAAGAGCTCAGGGACAGCTCCCAGGCCCAGAGTTCAGGCCCCACGACTGGACCCTAAAAAAAAGTGAAGCTTAAGAGGTTGTGAATTGAGTAATACACTTCTGAATTAATTATATACACATTGGGGGGATAAAGTCTAATAATCGATGATGGGAATATATCAGGAGATAAGCAGAATCACAATTAAGTCATGTAAAACAAAAACAGAAAAGAAGACATAAAAAAGAATACGAAAAATAAAAGAAAAAATGTACCAAAAGTTCATAACAGTTTACTTAAAAAAAACACACAAACTCACATATACACCTAAAATAAAAATTATGAGAGAAAAAAATAATAGAAAACATTTTTAAAGAAAATAAAACAAGGCAGACAAAAGAGTTCTATGATTTTTTTGGGGGGTGGAGAGGAAGATCTTGTATCTCCCCTGTGTCTATAATTAGGCTCTTGGTGGAGTTTCTCATCTGCTTGTGGTGTTTGTTTTTCCTGTTGTTTGATTGGTTTCTTAACTCAGTTTGGTTGAGAAGGCAAAAAGTGATTTGCATTGCTAAGGATTTTGTGATCGTCCCCCCAGGCTAGTTCAGTGAGAGAGAGATCTGCTTTGAGTATGAGGGAAGAGGAAGATGTCTATTTACTCTACCTTGGAGTTGATATGATAAGGCTTAGTTCTGGATAGGATGGAGACATATCATCAATCAGTAGCTTTTCCCTGAGGGGCTAGCTCCTGAAAAAACCACAGAGCCCAACTTGGAACCATTCTTAAGGTTTATGTTTACTGAGATTCAATTATTTGTCTAAGCTTCTATCGGGAGAGGCAGACTCTGTCTCTGTTTACCCACTGAAGAAAGACACACTTGCAAGGGCAGAGCTACCCCTGCCTGGGCAGAGTGACTTTCACCTGGGTGGAGCTGAGCCTGGCAGCTCAGGTCATGTAAATGGCTGTTTTTGTATTCTTCCAAGTCCTGAGTTGTAGTTAGCTGCTTAGAAGGGTCTTTGTCAGTATCAAAGATGGAGATCTCTGGTGAGGGGGAGTGGCAGCCTTTTCTTAGGTACTTCGTGAGGACTGAGGATATCATGGCTGTATTCAGACCATAGTCTTGGTTCCTGGGCCGTACCTGGTCTACAATCCTCAGAATGAAGATTTCTGCTACTTTTCAGTTCTTCCTGCTGGTGAGTAAAATCCTCTGGCACACAGCATCTGATATCTATATCCCAGACTCTGTTGGTATGGTGTCCACGGCCACCATTCCACCACAGCCACTGCAGCTGCAGTATCAGCAAGTGCTCAGGTCTGTCTACTGGCTGGACTTTCCCTCTCCGGCCAAACTCTCTGTACTGTTATGGCACAATTGGTGTGATTATCCAGCTTAGGAGTGTTCACGGGAACACTAAGACTGCATTCTATTCGAGAGCTTGTTTATCCTCCAGCTTTTCTTCTGACATCTTCCTCTGGTCTTCCAACATACAGGGGTTATGCCATGGGGAAGGGACATTTAAAGCAACAAATGCATGAAGTACCTTATAGACACATTAGAAAAAAGAGCAAGGGAAAAAACCCACACTTCTGTCCTTATCATAGGGCTCATTTTGCTTAACATATATGACATTTTCTGCTTGTCTCGGACATATACCAGTTATTGGAAAAAAAGGAATCTTGGGACCTATGTTTCTTTGGGCCTGGCTTAATTCACTTAATATATTTTTTTCCAAATCTTTCCATTTCCTAACAAATGGGGCAATGTCATTTTTTCTGATGGAGTCATCGAGCATTTTTGCCTTCTACTTTATTTTTCCCCTCCCACACCCTCATTCCCACATCCTCAACTACAATCCACCTATGCCTTAACACCCCTCTTTAATTGTAAAGTTCATTTTTAATGATCCTAGGTACATTGCTTTTGAACATTTTTGCTTGTCCTAAATAGTCACTTGCTATTCCAAATAAGGGAAACAATGGACCTATGTTTCTTTGGGCCTCGTTTACTTCAATTAATATAAATTTTTTCTGAGCCTATCCACTTCGAACAAACTGAGCAATATCATTCTTTCTGATGAAGGCATAGAATTCCATTTTGTATATATTTACCACATTTTCTTAATCCATTCATCTACTGAGGGGCTTCTGGGTTGGTTCCGTATCTTAGCTATGGCAAATAATGGTGGTAGCTTTAGTATGGTCTTGTATGTGATCATTTGGGTAAATGCACAAAAGTGGGATTGGTGGCTCATAGAAGAGCTCTATATGGCGACTTTTGAGGAACCTCCATACTGCTTTGGGACACAGGTTGACTCATTGTAACAATGAGATATATAAGACACTATGTTGAAAATGAACTTCATAACTTTAGCTTCGTGTGGGGGAGGGGTAGAAAGGAACAGTTGGGAAGATGGGGAAGGAAGAGATCTTAGGGGAAAAAGAGTGGAGGGAGTACCAACGCTCTATAGGAAATGTACTCATTATTTTATTCATATAACTGTAATCCCTCTGTACAGTATCTTTACAATAACAAATATGTATAAAAGAAGGATGTTCTAGCACAGTACTTATAGCATGGTGTCAAGCTCATGGTAGATATCCTGTCCAAAGTAATCTAAAAAGAGAAAATTTGAAAATGTTTCTTCATATTTGAACATTTGTTATAAAGAATCATCCTGATATTGCTGCCAAATTGTCTACTTGTCTCTTTAATGCTCGCAACCTGGTTCCATGAAATCAACTCAGTGATCATATTGCAACTTGTATGGACAAAACTTCCCTTGAAGAGGATGTAGGTAAGCCTGATGATTAAACCCAATCCAAATCAATGTAGGCCATTTGCATCTTTATCCTTCTCTGATGCTAGTTTTCCCTTTGTTTGTACATAACATCATATGGAACGAGAAATACAAGAGTTCTGAAAGTACATGGCAATATATTTCCTCTGAGGAATACTGGGATAAAGGTAAAAAGCTTGTTGAACTTTCTGCATTTTCCATAACTGAATCTCAACTTACCTTGTGCTGTTGAATGATTTCTTCCTTTAGGAGTTAAGTTAAAAATTCTTTGTTCAACTTGGATTGCCTTGTATACTAATATCAATAACATATGAAAATATGCAGTCTTAACTGATTAAAAACCATGTCAAACCTTTAAATGATAGGATTTAGCACATGGCTAAGAACTCATTCTTTTAAATCTTTACTATCCAGCTAAAAGATAGTTGGAAGGCTCATGAAGCCATCAACCTTGATGTTTTCTTATCAATATATAATGTTAGAGCCAATCTAATCTAGCACCTAAATCAAATATGTAACTTTTCCTTTGGCAGAATCCTTGGAAGATCCTAACCCAAGTTTTATTTGGGGCACAATCAAATCATCTGGCAACAACAAGTAAAGTAAATGGTTTTCTTTTGATGTACTATTGTCTATTAAAATTCAAAATAAAGAAATAGGATAAATGAATAACAAATTTTCTGTTCTATATACCCATATATTTATATCACTACAAACGATGTTTTGGATTGCTCTCTGAAATGGTGAGCCTGTGGCAAAAGTCAAGTATAGTTTCACTAGGACCGATAAGAAATGCAATCATCCAATTTACTTCAAAATAGGATTACCTTATCTGAATATTCTTCTCATTCACTTATAATCAATTTAAATGAGGGAAGCCATAGATAACAGTATTATGTTGGGCCAATCGTTTTGTAACCATTTTCATGATTTCAGGATTCACTGATCACCTCAATTATGATAGTGTAAATGGCAATAACTTCAACTAGTAATTGATAGATATATAGACTTATGGGTGGGTTACCATGTCTTCCTCCTGAAATTCATTAATGAATATTATAGGAATGACTATCTGATTTAATATAAAATTAAATGTTAACAGCATTGTCATTCTTGGGAATTAATATAAAATATTTGAGGAGATTCTTGAGATCATTTACAATTTGTACTTTCCAATAAAATGCATTCAGTGCTATTTTCAAGCAGCAATACATACATGGATTTCAAATTTCACATTCCTGTATAAAGTGTAAATACATGTTGGATATGGTATGGATTGGAAAATCAAAATTAGATGTGTAACTCCAAAATTTTGCTATCTCTTAGTATTTATGAGATTGTTTAAAGAATTTTAATTCCAAGAATGAACTTGTCCTTCTAGAGTCACAAATTTGATTATAGTTTTGATTTTATGGAATTTGAAAACATCAATTCTCTCTGACATGGTAAGTTGGCAAATACAGAAAAAAGTGAAAAATAATTTGGTTTCCTTGGAATTCATCATGAGCATTTATTTAATTTGGAATTATGTAATTTGTCTTGGTTGCCAATATGAGATCTTTTCCTTTATATAAGTGAGACAAGAGATTCCAGATGTATTGATAATGTTAAGAATTTTCGCCCCTGCCGCCACGTGTGCCCTCCGCTTGTGCGTGTGCCGGGTGACCCCGGTCGTCATGGAGGCTGACCCAGCCTAGGATCTGGATGAGGAGGAGCAGCTGGCAAGGCCACATCACAAGGAGAAGAAGGAGTTGCAAGCAAAAATTCAAGGCATGAAGAATGCTGTTCCCAAGAATGACAAAAAAAGGAGGAAGCAACTCATCGAAGATGTTGCTAAGTTGGAAAAAGAAATGGAACAGAAACACAGAGAGGAACTAGAGCAATGGAAGCTGGCTTCTAAAGAGAATGAGATAGATTCTATTGCTGTTAACATTTCAAACCTGGTAATTCAGAATCAATCACCTCGGATATCAAAAGCACAAAATAGATGGGGGAAAAAAAGCTGCATTGAAAAAGGAACTGGAAGAGAGGATAGCCGAAGCACTAATTGAGAACTTATCTGGCACTATACATGTGGAAAATGAAAAAACTTACTGAAATACGTCAGCCAGGGAGTTGTAAATGAAGCAGATTCTGTTTGATGGCCACTGTATGTATAGAGCCATCGAGGACCAGCTGAAAACACAGGACTACACCCTGACTGTGGCTAAGCTGAGAAGTCAAACTGCTGAGTACATGCAGAGCCACGGGGACGACTTCTTGCCATTTTTAACAAACCCCAATACAGGAGACATGTATACACCAGAAGAGTATGGCAAGTACTGTGATGATATTGTAAACACAGCTGCATCGGGAGGTCAGCTTGAGCTCTGTCTCACATTTTAAAAACACCAATAGAGATAATACAGGCAGTTTCACCTATTGTAGTGGGTGAAGAATATCCAAAAAAAAAAACCCACTAATACTTGTATATATGAGGCATGCAAATGGCTTAGGAGAACATTTTAATTCTGTTGCACAGTTGGTGTGAACACAGCTACTCAAAATTGCAACTAGTTTGTAGTGTTATACAAGTATATGTGTGCTGATCTGATTTTCCTATCAAGTGCTAGATTGTTGTCAGTTGTGAAAACACAACTACCTTAAATCAGTTTTAAGAGTAAGTTTACTGACAGGCTTTTAGAAATATATTTTTACGAGTGTCCACTTAGTGGTATATTTGCAATTTTGTAAGTCTAAAATGGAGAGCATCCTTTGTTGATGAACATGGTACCTGTTCTGTGATATTTTTATTTATATGGAATCTCAGACATTCTATTATTTTTAGGAATAAATTATGTTTTAAATTTTGTCTCCACTACTAAAAATTTACCTAAGTAATCATTTCAATGTAATTTTCCTCAAAGAAGTAAAATGACTCAGTCTCTGTCATTGCTGTGATATAGTTTGATATAATTAGGGCTCAGAAAGTGGATGTTATTGCTGGATGCCAGTGGCTCACACCTGTAATTGTAGTTACTCAGGAGGCTGAGGTCTGAGGGTTACAGTTCAGAGCCAGTCTGGGCATGAAAGTCTGTGAGACTCATCTCATAAACTATTCAGAGAATGCTGGAAGTGGTGTTGTGGCTCAAGTGGTAGAACTCTAGCCTTGAGCAAAAAAAGCTCAGGGACAGAATGTAGGCACTGAATCCAAGCCCCACAACTGGCAGTAACTTTGGTGCAGCTGGGATTCATGGGGTGATGCTTTTTATTTAGCTCATCAAAATACAATGAAGAAGCTTGCTTTAGTAATTAAGTATTTTTAAGGACTGGGAATGTGGCTTAGTGGCCGAGTGCTTCCCTTGCATGCATGAAGCCCTGGGTTCAATTACTCAGTACCACGTACACAGAAAAAGACGGAAGTAGCACTTGGCTCCAAGTTGTAGAGTGCTAGTCTTGAGCAAAAGAAGCTCAGAGACAGTGCCCAGGCACAGAGTTCAGTGCCCAGGACTGGGAAAAAAGAAAAAAAAACAAGAATTTTTAAATATTATATAGTTATGAATCAGTTGTTAAATTTATAGAGATGAGACTTCGTGGGTAAACTATATGTTTGCTATCAGATTTAAGCCTCTGCAGAATTAGAGATTTGCCTTTCATTTTTGTGTAACTTTGAAAAAGATCTAAAAAGTCTTTTTAATGCCTTTGTTATTCTTACTGTTTCTTAGACTTTGGATTAGAGTTAGTGCTTTCATTTCTTGCTTCTCTTCCCAGGTGCAGGTTTTGGTTTGCTGGGGCATCCTTACCACCACAGGTCAGATGCTTTGTTTTCCTTTTCTCCCAAGGAACATTTTGTGGAAATATTCTCTTACCTTGGGCAACTTGAGGAGTTAGCAGTATAAAAGGGTTCAAGCCCACTTTTAATTCTAATGTTTATTCTATTTTCTGATTTTTAACAATATTTTTTCCATTTTTCTCACTCTCTAGGAATGTAGAAGGGAGCATTGATTACTTTTTTAAATATATTATCGTCACTTTTTTCCCACTCAAACATTTGAGAATTTTTAGGTTACTTTTACATGGATAAAGTTGACAGCAACTATTTGAGAGTGAAGAGTTGTATAGTAAAATCAATATACAATAGTTTTCTGTGAAGAATCTGTCTAGTTCAGATTTCAGATCATTCATAATAATATTATTTCTAATATATACATATATGAAAACTTTTTATGTAGAAAATATTACGAGAAGGAGAACTGTTGGGCTGATTGGTTTTTTTCCCGAGTGAGAAGTAGAACTTGTACAATTTATCGTAAAAGTTTTGAATTTGTGCTCTATGTGTAATTATTTTTTTTGTCAAACATGGGGCTTGAATTTAAGGCCTGGATGTTGTCGCTGAGCTCTTCAGCTCAAGGAGAGCGCTCTACCACTTGAGCCACAGCACTATTTTCAGTATTCTTGTGGTTATTTGGAGATACGAATCTCATGGCATTTGCTGCCTGGGCTGGCTCTTAACTGTGATCTTCACATATCAGCCTCTTGAGCAGCTAGTATTACAGGCGTGAGCTACTGGCTTCCGCCTTCCATGTGTAATTTTTATGGATGAATGTGGCGTTTATAGGCAGTCTCATGCCGAGCAGGTATTAGTGTGAGAAGCTGATATGTGGAGACTGTGGTCAAGTAAGTCTTTCCTGAAGGGATTCCATTGCTGCAAATTAAAATCTATTCTACTTGCTAAACAGTGTATTTTAAAGGCTGTCTGTTTTGTAAACAGTGATCTGAATTTCAGGAAAGTTTAAAATTTATAAAAGAATAAAATTGTAAAATACTTAAACGATTTGGATTTACTTTGAAGTGTCATCGTTAATTTTAATTTATCAGCATTAAGTTGTCCTAAAACAAATGCTATGAGAGCTAATTATTGTAAATTCTATCTCCATCACATAATTTGTTGATTATTTAAAATTAACTATTGGTGTTTTTGTTGGTGTTTTGACAAGAAGAATTATAATTTTCATCTTTTTTATAATGGCCAGTACAATTGTGAACAAAACTTAATTTGGTTAAGTTCTATTCTCTAATGTTATTTCAGATAAAGATCTTTTTAGCCATACCTAAAAATGTCTTTAAAAAAAAATGACAACTCTTAATATCAAAATAACATATACTAATTTAGTTTGTTGTATGATGATGACATAATTGAAATTACTTGAGCTTTCTTTTGTCTTAACTTGGAAGAATATATATCAAAATGAATGTGTTTTCAACTCAGAATTATCCACTTCAATATGTTTACAACTTCAACTTGTATAAAGCATAAATGATTGTGTTATGATAGTGAATAATGTTCCATTGCTCCTATCACCTGATGTTTGCCAAATTAGAATAAATAATGGATAGATTATTAAAAAAAGAATTTTCATTTCTAATCAGTCTAGGAAAAAAACTACCTTATTCAACATAAGACCAAGGTGAATTTATGTGAGCCTGTCCTCACGGTCAGGCTTCATATATTCTTCCTGTGAAAAGGTAGTAAGCATACTAAGAATTTGTATTCAAATATCTGCGATATGCCAAACATATTACAATATTATGTGAAGGATGAATTGGCAGTTTATATAGTGAAGAAAGTGCTGTGGAAGAGTAATAATAATAGATAAATTCACCCTTGCATCTGATGAAATTTGCTAATTAATGAAGATTATAGTAAGGACTAAAACTCATCCTGTTTATAAACTGAACAGTTCAATTTAGCAGAATACAGAATACATTTATTCTTGGGGTTAGGGAATTTCTCATCCTCTGTCATACAGAGGAAAAGAATATGTCATGGGAAACAATTTTGGGGGTACAAAACCACACTTGAGCCAGGCCAGGTGATAACATTAATTCTAGTATCTCACGTGTTTGACACAAAAGGATCTAATTGTAGATTAATGAAGTGAAGGATTTTTTTTCAGATTCATTTCTGGAATTAATCCGCTCAAAATCAAATACTATAGAGAGCATTATCGTTATGAGAAATGATGGTTACTCATAGACATGCAGTGAGCATGAATGTTGGGAACAGACAAGCTCAAAAATCATAAGTAACAGAGAAAAAAGCCTGGTACAGGTTGCTTAGGGACCTGTAGGAGACTGAGATCTGAGGGTCAAATTTCAGGAATATTTGTCACAGTCTCATCACCAATTAACCATCTCAAAATTGGAAGTGGCTCTGTAGCCCAAGTGGTAAAGCATAAGAGCACTGAAGAGCTCAGGGACCTTGCCCAAGCCTAAAATTCAAGCCCAATGACCAACAAGAACAATAATCAAAACAAGAATGTAATCCATTATTCATCAACAATGCCCCTTACTCACTGGTATTTCCAAAATCTCTGAATTTTTTCCTTCCACATAAGATCAGTTAGATTTTATTCACTCCCAACTCGTAATATCATGTAATTTCTCTCTGAATTTCAGAGAATAAAGTTTGATGGGGCAGTGATATTTCCTTACTTCATTGGTTATTAGAACACTTAATGAGACTCAATGGGATTACAAATTCTGTTCCGTTATGTTAGTATGTCTTACTTATGGAATCATAATTTTTCTGGCATCTAAAAAGTAGATGACACTAAAAAACCTGAAAATTCATGAGAGAATCTGTGTCAGTGTAGGCGACCATGTTACTAGTTTATTGGTCTCTTCAAGACTTATCTAACCCAAGCTTTGCCATTTTATATATAAATATATGTGAGCTGATTTGTGTTTTTGATCAGATATTTCTGTTATCTGTCCATTTGTAGATGTAAATTTTCTGTCTGTGTGTACAAACTGAAATGATGTACATTTTTTCCTACTCTGTTTCAAAACCCAGAAGTGGATGCTGGGCACATTACTATGTTTTTTGGAGTTGAAAAGTGAGGATATTTTTCCTGCCTTCAATTCTAGATTTTACTCAATCATTATAAAAATTAATCACAGATTATCATGGATTTTTTTTAATGTGTCTTCTTTGGCAATGAGTATAGAATCCTTGATTGGTCTATTCATATTCAAGCCTCAATCCAAGTGATGTATTCCAAATTTTGGTATGTCTCTGGCATAGAATTCTCATAACCATACATATTTGAGAAAACTGTTAATATAGGAAAGTTACCCTAAGTTAATGGAAACTTTCTATATTCATTTCAAAGTCCAATATTTCAGTGTTCATACTGAGAGGTGACATGTATATGTGCCTTAAAAATTAATTATTTTTCTGAACTGCTGAATATATTTACCTGATACCACTTCACAATGTAATTGTTACTTCACAATAGCATTTGTTTTGTCCACACATAAGAATGGAAAAGCCGTTTATTTGTATGAGCCATGGAATATTTCTTGTAACGGTACCTGAAGGTATTTACAAGGTATCCCTTCATATTTTATTGTCTACCATAAAGCATGTATCCTTTGGTAGGATACATCTCATAAAAATCACTCTTTGTGGTTTGTTTTTATACATCCGTTCACAAATATTGAGTTTTGATTTTAGTTCATTGCAACAGCATTATATAGTAAAACCATTATGGATTTTCTTTTTTGTAAGACTACATGAAGTATTTCTTCCTATTTTCCTGGATGCATGATACATCCATGGATATAATACAACAGACCTAGTTCAGAAACTGTGTCAAGATACGGCTGAGCTTGAATAGGTGACATTAGAGTAAATTTTGAAGAACTGGAAAATAATCGCTGAATTAATCGATTGATTAGGGTCACACTTCAAATGTTCAATGAAGTTTGAATGTGTTCAGGCAGAGAGTGTCCAAGTGTAATTTGTGAGGTGTGTATACAACGATCAAATTACAATGGAAATGGAAGTGGAAGTAAGCATTATTTTTTTTTTGAAAATAACTGCTGGTGTGCTCTCATTAGTTTTTAATATCTCTCGAACTGCTACTGAAGTTCTTCATATGCAGAATACAGAAAGTTATATTCTAGTGTTTTCAACAGAAAATTAAAAAAATTTTCTATTTCTTTGCAGGATTCATTCTATGAACAAACCATGAGGTCAAACCATTTCTCATTGTTTTATCTACATCTTACATTTATTAATATATTGTAATGCTCACTCAACCAAATGAATTCATTTTAATTTCTACTATCTATTAAATCCCTATTTATCCTTATCTTGAATCCAGAAGCAAAGCCGGGTGTTTATGTCTTTATTGGAATTTGCCATGTCACTATCCACATAAACATGGTAGTATAGAATATTGGAATAGAGGAACTTCAATAATCAAAACGAAATCCACATATTTCCCTATAGAGAATAAATCACACTTCCTTATTCACTGTCCTTAAGTTTGTCTGTGAATATCATCTTCCATTTCATATATTGATATAATTGTAATGCCTAATATGTACATAACAAAACTATAATGATATTTATACAAATGTCATTTGTATAATACAAATCCTAATACAAATTTCCCATTAATTTCTGTATTCCAAAGAAGAAGAATATGTAGGGAATTTTTACGGATTATTTAAACCAACTAATTTTGAAATGTGGTGGCATTTCAGTATTGACTTTATTTGGCTTTAATTTATTGTCAGGGACACTGAGCATTTCTTAGTATGTCCTTTGGCCATTCTCAAATAGCAATCAGTGAAGTCACTTTAAATTGATTTCGTTTCATAGAATGGGATTATTGTTCAGGTTTGTCTTTTGTGGGGGGGAGGCGGTATTTGACTTGTTGAATTTTGATTATATTCCAACTCTAAGTCAGTTTTCTCTTTCTTTGCTAGTAAAGATCTTCTCCCACACTTTTGGCTTTGTATTTACCTAATTAGTTACATCCTTTATTATAAAGAATCTGTGCAGGTTCTAGCAATATAGTTGCCTAATTTTCTTTGACTTGATGCATTTGTACATTTGTAATGAGAAAGTTTCAACCTGTCCTATGAGACGTAGTATTTTTCTACTATATCCATTCTGAGTATTTTCTTTAACCTCGAGATTTGATTCATTAGGAAACTGTTTTGACACGGGGTGATGTATAATCTAATTTTAAGCTTTTATATGAATTTAATGATTATTACAATACTATTTATTGAATATTGCTTTTTGGTTCTATTGAGTTTACTCTGCTTCTTTTTAAACTTACCTAATGAAGAGTCATAATTTTTCTCTTAGAAGTGACATCTAATAGATAGTGACCAATTTCCTCTTTTTGTCTTAATTTGTATATGTCCAGTTTCAAAGGGACATCTAAAGGGAAGTTAAGAGCTTATTTGCTATGTATATATGAACAAGAAGATTAGGATAAAAAAACTGCACTTGAAGGAACATCAGTTTTATCATGGTTGATATTAAAAAATACTATGAAAACCTATTTCTTTTTTCTTGCTTTTTTTCCTTTTATTTTCATGGGGTTTCCCTTTCTTGTCACTATATTTGATTTTGGTAACCTGTGGACTGTATAAACTTTAATCTGAACAGGGCAAAGAAGATGAATCAAAAAATTTTGAGATAGAAGATAACGGGTGAACCTATGCCATAACATTGCTCACAAGACAACATGTTGGAAGTGGCATTTACTACAGGAGTGGGTGAGGGAGTTTTGAAGCCGAATAAAAAGTATAAGAAAAATGAGAGATAAGGTAACATGTGACAAGAAAACGATTCACTACCTTACATAGATAAATATAATCACTCTGTTCATAACTCTGACAATAAGTTTAACGAAAAGGAACAGTATAGATACATATATTTATTTTAATTTTCAGAGGTTTATTCATGGATTCATACATAGATTGGTTTTCAGTCTAGACACAGACTTGTGTTGATAGATCTGTTCTCTTCATATCCCTAATTGAAAAGTTTTCCCTGAGTCTACAGGTTCCAAACTATCCTTCACAAATTAATGTTGAATTCACTCGTGCTCACAATTTCTGAAGGATAACCAAGAAACATTTGCAATTATACACTAGATGCACAAATAAGCCCATAATCAGAAATTCTCCCATTTCAACACCAATAATTGCACCACATTCTCACATCTTTGACTTCCTCATCTGTACCCAAAAGATTAAACTCTTATTTATTGCTTAGGAGTCCTGCCAACAATTTTTACAAGGTGAATCTTGTTAAAATATGCTTCAAAAGTTATTCCATTTTGCATCAGGAATGTTTTAGACCACAATGTGAATCAACTATAAATATATGGGGGCATATATATGTGGGGCAAATTATACACAAATTGAATATGAAGGTAGTCATTACATATGATTCCATAAAAGTATTTTTGTTACACTCTACAGATATAGTCCACTCTTTCTTGAAACATTTTAGAATGCCAAATTTGCATATCCTCTTGCCCTAAAAATATCATACTTTTAGCACACAATCATGCTATCTTCAAAAATTGCAATTTTCCCTTTCAAAACAATGGTTTGAATATTATTTTCTGTACAATACATGAACTTGGTTTCTTTTTTTCTGCTACATGTTTTGGAAAGAACTCCCAGAATCCTTGTACTCATGACCTTACCCATGTAATAGTAACCCCGCTGTACAATATATTTACAATATTTTTTTAAAAAAAGGAACTGAAGTATTTCCTGCTGCTTTATAAGCCAGGTGGAAGAGCATGGTAATTATTGGATAAATGACATGATCGTGATAAAAACTTCATATGAGTAAATGTCTTATGTAAATGATCAAGAAATTTGAGGGGTTGTCATATATAAAAGTCTTCTATTGCCCTATATGCACACAATTTTAACTCTAATTTATAATATAAGAATTTCTGATTTCTTTTTCTTATGAAAACTTCTATAAAAAAGAATAAAAACTGCACTCGCAATTAGTGTACCAATCAAACCAGACAGAAGGGTAGACACAAGCAAGTAGACATAAGCTGTACGATCTTTTTATACATGTTAGAAAGACTAGGAAAGCCCTCAAGTGTTCAATTCTAGTGCAAAATAGCAGAGTTCTCAGAAAAACTAAAAGGGAAAAAAATAGAGCATGTTGTGCAACCTTTGCTTTTATCATTTTTACCTGCAGGGAAGCATTGACTTGCCATAAGATGGGAGGATATTCAATAAAATGAGTAATCATGACAAAGCTATTATGATTCTATCAATGATAGAATATCTGTAGTCCCATCCTGAAGGCACACTGCAAGGAAGTGACCACTGCTGTTGAGATACCGACTTGATGTTAGTCTGTATCTATCGAGAGGATAAGGTTTCCTGCTCTGCTTGGTTGTTTACTTTGACATACAGCAAAAAGACTTGATTTACTTTCAATCTCCTAGGACGTACTAGCTTATATTTTTCACCACCCTTTCATGCATAAATATCATACTTTGTCATCAGTTTCTCTAAAGTCAGTGGTTCGGCTTCTCACAGGTTCAATGTCCTATTTTATTTCCTATATTTTACAATAATTCCTAGCAACTAATTACACAATTAAAATGTTTTCTCCCTATGGAAGTACATTTGAAATCTCTGAAATTGAATCTAAGTATTCCCTCACTTTCCCCACATTCATACATTAAATCTTTCATAAGAACTTAGGAAGTCAGACTTCTGCTGTTAATCAAGTTACAAGACTGTGTTATAGTTTGGGTAAATGACAAGATACTGGTAAAGGGACCTTCATAGATCTACTGGTCCACAGTGTGTAATTCAGAATTTTGTAATTTTCAATTATTTAATGCTATAATCCGTAATCTAGAAACAAACTTCAGTCATAAAAATAAAAAATGTAAAAGCTCTCCATATGAGTAAATTGGTTGCATAGAATCATGCTGACATTTCTGCAGATTTGGCTGTGTGTCCTCTCAATGTTCACTATTGAGTTTCATGGAATCAAACTAATAAGCATATACTATGTTAAATGGAACAATAATTTAAAAAGGAAAGTACATTTAATAATTTAAAATAATTTAAAATAATTTAAAATAATTTAAAAAGGAAAGCTTCATTTCGAGCACAAGTCCTACAATAACGTAGCCCCTTTAGACCTTTGCAATGCTTGATGATTATTTCCTTGGTAGCATGGAAATGTCCTTTCTCTTAGGATGACTGAATTTTGTATAAAGAGCTCCTTTAGTTTTCCATTCTTTTTTTTTTTTTTGAGAAAATACTGTACAGAGGGGTTACTATTACATGAGCAAGGTAATGAGTATATTTCTTATCAAGTATTGTTGCCTCTTCCTTTTTTCCCATAGGCATCCCTTCCCATCTTTCCTCTTGCCCCCATTTCAATCCCGATCAGGATCCCCCACCCTGGGGGCCAAAGTTGTAAAGGTCGTTTTTCAACATAAAATGTTGTTCAACAATCTCATTTTTGCAATGGGTCCAACTGTATCTCTATTAAACAATTGGTTTCATGCATAAATCTCCCTTTAAATAGTGATGACACCTTTATCTGTCATGTTCACTCACTGAATAAAATTTTGCTCAATAATTTTATCCTTACAAGTGCAAATCTTTAAATCCTATCATCCTCTTACTTGAAGTACGGCAATTCTAACCAAAGTGAACAAAACATGTCTAAAAGAGGCATTTTTACATTTTCTTCTTGAAGTTTACAACTATTTGTAATTAATTTTATGGTTCCCTGTTTCATGATAATAGTTTAGTTTCTTCAATACACCTGTTTATATCTTGCTGAAAGTAAAAGACGACGACAAAGTGCCTGAACTCAGACCTCATCTAGCACCTAAAATGTGTATCTGTATCTTACATAGTAATTATTGTTGGGTATACCTTAGCCCCAAAATTTGGGAACACAATGAAATGCTGTCACAACAAGGAATTGAAATGCAGTTTTCATCTGGATCTCATGTACCTGACTGAGAAGAATATAAACAAACTATATAAAATGACTAACAAGTTACTGTTCTCAATAAACTTCTTCCATTTAGCACCTTTTTGGATTGAACGCTGATTCTCTAAAGAAAAACAATCTATGTGGGGTAATGATCACTATCAACGGAAGATTTTTAATGCAATGAGTATAACAAAAATTGTTTTCATTCTTGGTTGAACAATTTCTATTTTCAAGAGGGAATATCTACATATTTCTACATTAAACTCCTTACACTTTTCAAATTTACTCATCAACTCAATGGGAATATCCAAGTAAACATGGAAATAGTTTTCTGCTTTTCTCTGATCAATCCTTTTATGCTATTAGAAGCAATTAAATATTGTTCAGATATTTGTTTAATTTTTTTTAATTGTTAAAATACTGTACAGAAGGGTTACAATTACATGGGCAAGATAATGAGAACATTTCTAATCAAGCATTGTAGCCTCCTCATTGGTTTCCCCTTCTCATCCCATCCTCGCTAACAACCTCCACCCAACCCTCCTCAGCCTCACTACCAAAGCTGTAAAGTTCTTTTTGGACATAACGACTGTACGTTTCGTTGTTGCAACGGGTCCACCTCTATCCCTATTTAAACGATTTGTTTTTTCCTTTCCCCTCCACAAATTATAACATCAAATACAGTGAAAGCAGGGTTTATACCATGGGGGAGGGACATACAAAGCAACAAAGAATTCATCTTAAAAATGTGTTAGAAACAATCGCATGAAAAAAAAAAAACATTTAAATAGATATCTTAGGGTTCATTTTCCTAACATCAACTTAAATGACCTTTACTACTTGACTTAGACAATACTAGGTATTGCAAATAAGGGAAACACTGGGACCTATGTTTCTTTGGGCCTGACTTACTTCACTTAATATACTTTTTTCTAAGTCTTTCCTTTTCCTATAAATGACGCAATGTCATTCTTTCTGATTGGGCATAAAATTCCATTGTGTATATATACCACATTTTCTTGATCCATTCATCTACTGAGGGGCATCTGGGTTGGTTCCATATCTTAACTATGGTAAATAAGGCTGCAATAAACTTAGTCATGCTGGTAGCTTTAGGGTGGTCTTGTTTGTGAATATTTGGGTAAATGCCCAAAAGTGGGATTGCTTAGTCATAGGGGAACTCTATGTGGAGTCATTTAAGGATCCTTCATACTACTTTCCAAAGTGGTTGAACAAGTTTACATTCCCACCAACAATGCAGTAAGTTTCCCTTCTGTCCACATCCCCTCCGGCATCTGTTGTTATTAAAGCTTGGTTATAGCCCTTCTAACTGGAGTGAGGTGGTATCTGTAGTTTTCATTTACATTTCTTTATGACTAGACATGTGGAGCATTTCTTCATATGTCTATTGGCCATCCTTCTTTCCTCTTCAAAGAAGTTTCTCTTTAAGACTTTAGCCCACTTATTTATTGGGTTGTTGTTTCTTTAAAGATTTGTTGTAGGGGGAATTAATTTTTTGAGTTCTAGGTATATTTTAGATATGAGAACCTTGTGTGTAGTATGACTAGGGAAGATCGCCGAATCCGTAGGCTTTCTCTTGATCTTGCTAGCTATGTCCTTTGCCATGCAGAAGCTCTGCAACTTCATGGAATCCCATTTGTCCAAACTTTCTTTGATTTGTTGTGTTTCTGAGTCTCTATTAAGAAAATTTCAGCATGTGCCAAGGAGACCTAGGATTTCTCCTATGTTTTCAGAGTGTCGGTTTGACCCCGAGGTCTTTGATCCATTTGGAGTTGATTCTGGTGCAGGGTGATATATAAGATTCTAGCTTTAGTATTCTTTATGTAGTTAACCAATTTTGCCAGTACCATTTACTGAAGTGGCTTTCTTTCTTCTATTCTATGATTTTAGTTCCCTTATCGAAGATTAGATGGCTATAGGTCTTTCAGTTCATTTCTGGGTTTTCAATTTCATTCTATTGGTCCTGAGGTCTGTTCTTTTGTCAATACCAAACTGTTTTGATTACTATGGCTTTATAGTAGAGTTTGAAATTTGGTATTGATATTCCTCCAGCACTGTTATTTCTGTTGAAGATCGTTTTTGCTATTTGGGGTCTTTTATTGTTCCATATAATTTTTTGGATTGCCTCTTCTATTTCCTTGAAGAATGAGGTAGAAATATTGATAGGTATTGGGAAGTATTGCCATTTTCACAATGTTGATCTTTCCAATCCAGGAGCATGTGAGCTTTTGCCACTTTCTAAGTTCTGTTTGATTTCCTTTTTCAAGTTTTTAAAGTTTTCATCATAGAGGTTCTTCACTTCTTTGGTGAAGTTAATTTCTAGGTATTTCATTATTTGTGGGGCTATTATGAATGGAATGCTTTCCTAATTTCAGCCCCACTTTTCTCATTGTTGGCATACAGAGAAGCTATTGATATTAGGGGGTTAATTTTATACCCTGGTACTTTGCCAAAGTTTTGAATCAGCTTGAGTAATTTGGGAGTGGAGTCTATGGGACTCTTTAAGTACAAGATCATGTCATCTGCAAAGGGGGAGAGTTTTATTTCTTCTTGCCCTATTTGGATTCCCTTTATGTTTGCAACTTCTTTTACTGCTGTAGTTAGGCATTCTAATACTAGATTGAAGAGAAGTGAAGAGAGTTGACATCCTTGTCTCGTTTCTGAGTTCAGTGGAAATGGCTTTAGTTTTTCACTATTAAGTATAATGCTGGCTGTAGGTTTGTCATATACAGCCTTTATTGTATTGAGGAATTTTCCATGGATTCCTAATTTTTCTAGAACCTTCATTATAAAGGGGTGTTGGATCTTATCAAATGCTTTTTCTGCATCTATTGAGATAACCATGCAATTCTTAGACTTGCTTGTGTTGATGTGATGAATTAATTGATTTGAGTATATTGAACCAGATTTGCATCCCTGAAATGAATTCTGTTTTTATCGTGGTGTATGATTTTTTAGATGGATTGTTGAAGTCGATTGGTCAGAATTTTGTTGAGAAATTTTGCATCTATTTTCCTCAAAGAAATGGTCTATAGTTCTCTTTTTTGATGAGGCCCTGCCTGGTTTTCAGATGCGGGTTATGATGACTTCATAGAATGAGTTCGTAGTCAACTTTCTCTTTCCATTTCATTGAAGAGTTGGAGGAGTATGGGTGTGAGCTCTGCTTTGAAGGCCTTGTAGAATTCCTCTCTAAAGCCATCTCGTCCTGGACTTTTCTTAGATTGGAGTTCTCTTATTGCTGTTTTTATTTCAGTGATTGATATGGGCCTGTTAAGATTGTTTAAAACATCTTGGTTTACTTTCAGCATGTCAATATTTGCTCGGAAACGGTCCATTTCTGTGAAGTTCTCAAACTTAATAGCATAAAGTTTTGAGAAGTATTCCCTTATAATGTTCTGAATCTTGGTTGTTTCTGTGGTGACGTTTCCATTCTCATCTCTGAGTTTATTTGGTGTGTTCTCTTCTTTTTCTGATAAGATTTGTTAAGCGTCTGTCAATTTTATTAATTCTTTCAAAGAACCAACTCTTTGTTTTGTTGATTCTTTCTATGGTTTTTTTGGATTCTAATTCATTTAATTCTGATTTAATTTAATTATTTCTTTTGGTCTACTGGATTGAGGTTTATGTTGCTGCTCTTTTTTTAATGGGGCTCAGATGTCTCATTAAATTATTGGTTTCAGATCTCTCCAAATTGTTGATGTTGCAACTCAGAGATATAAACTTGCCAATGAGTACTTCTGTGTCGCAGAGGAGCTTTTAATTTGTGTCCATATTTGTTGAAAATCAAGAACATTTGAATTTCCTTTCTAATGTCTTCCATGACCCACTCGTGATTCAGCAGGGTGTTGTTCAGCCACCATGTGTTATAGGTGGTTTTTGGTGTTGAGTGCTAATTTTATTCCCTTGTGGTCTGAGAGAATGCAAGGTATAACTTCAATGTTTTTGAATTTGGAAAAGTTTGCATTGTGGCCTAAAGTGTGGTCCATTTTTGAAAATGTTCCATGTGCTACTGAGAAAAACGTGTATTCTGATATTGTTGGGTGAAATATTTGGAAGATGTCTGTTAAATCTAGTTCATCTATGCAGTTGTTTAGATCTGTGGTTCCTCTGTTGAGTTTTTGCTGAGATGATCTATCTAGTGGGGAAAGTGGTGTGTTAAAGTGCCCAACAATTAATGTCTTTGAATTTATGTGGGATTTGAGGGAAAGTAGTGTTTCTTGGATAAATTTTGGTGCCCCACTGTTTGGCGAATAGATATTTAGAATTGTATTATCCACCTGAAGAAGAGATCCCTTAATTAGTATGTAGCGACATTCTTTATCTCTTCTCACTAATTTTAATTTCAAGTCTATTTTTTCTGATATTAGGATTGTAACTCCCACCTGCTTATGGGGCCATTTGCTTGGTAGATTTTGTCCCAGCCTTTCACATTGAAAATGTGTTTGTTTTTATGGGCAAGATGTGACTCCTAAAGCAGCAGATAGAAGGATCTTACTTTTTAATCCATCTAGACAGTCTATGTCGCTTAATTGGAGAGTTAAGGCCGTTAGTGTTGAGAGATAGGACTGAGAGGTATTTGGGAGTCCTTGCCATTTTATCTACCTTCTTGTGGGCCATGGCAACTGGGTTCTTCCTATGGTTCTTGGACTTTCAGTTTGGATGCAGTTTCTTGGTCTTTATTGTGGTCTTGTTGGTTTTCTATGTGGAGGACATCATTAAGAATCTTTTGAAGGGCTGGTTTAGTGGAGATATATTGTTTCAATTTTTCTTTGCTATGGAAGTTTTTATTTGATCTTCAGTTATAAAGAAGAGTTTAGCTGGGTACAGTATTCTTGGTTGATAGTTGTTTGTCTTTAGGGCAAACATCATTCCAGGCTCTTCTTGCTTTGATTGCCTCTGCTGAGAAATCTGAGGTGATTCTAACTGGTTTCCCTTCATAGGTGATTGATCTTTTCTCCTTGACAGCTTTAAGGAACTTTTCCTTGGACTGAATTGATCCTGTGTGGATTATAATGTGAAGGTGGGATGTCTTATTGTGGTATGGTCTTTTTGTATCTGAATAGGCCTATGTTTTTGCATCTTTGGGAAGTTCTCTTCTAGGATCCGGTTAAATAAATTTCCTAGACCATTAACTTCTCTTTCTAGGTGCTCCTCTACACTCATTATCCTCAGTTTAGGCCTTCTGATGGTGATTTCCAAGTGTTGGATAGATCTATTATATTTCTTGGATTTGTCTCGGAATATTGTAAATTCTTTCTCTATAATATCTAGGCTGTCTTCAATCCCTGAAAATCAATTTTCTCCATGGTTTAACCTACTGTTCAAGGCTTTCTACTTTGTTTTCTATTTCTTTTCCTTCTATTTGGTTGGCTTTGATGGCTTCGAGTTCTTTGTTGGGCCTTTGTATTAGATCTTGTATGAACTATTTTACTACTTTAATTTGGTGATCAGTGTTGATTATCAAATTACTTAGTTGATTGGTTATGGTTTCCTTGGACTCCCATTCCTTCTGTTGGTTTCCATTCAGCATTCCCTTTGTGCTCTCCCTGACTTCTTTCAGCTCTGTGTTTATGGATTCAATGAATGCCTTTAGTGATCTTTCTGTATTCTCATCCCTCTCTCTCAATTCCTGTATTACTCTGATCAGCTTCTTCACATTCACGCAGTGCCTGTAGTTCTCTTTGAGTGTTCTCAGCCTGCTCAGGCTAATCCTGACTTTCTCTTGAACTGATCTCAGCCTGCTCACGCCATTCCTTTATTTCTCTTTGAATGTTCTCAAGCTGATCACCTAACTCCTGTATCAATCTCTGAGTAGCTTCCACACACTCATGATATTTCTGTATTAACATTTGTTTTGCCTCCTCTCTCTATCATGCTCATACAGAGCCCTTTGCTCATTTTCAATCTTTTCATTTCCCATGTTTATCAATATTGTTCGTAGAGCTTTTTGGGAACTCTTCTCTGGATTATTCATAATCATTTCTGTCCCCTGAATATCATGATTGGGAGTTGAGATACCCAGACTTGCCATTTTTCTTGTGTTTTTCCGCATTGCTCTGCCCATTTGGGATGAAAGTAACACTAGTTTTGTGCTAGAACACTATTTTAAGGCAAGTATTAACCGAAGTCTGTAGTTGCACTCAAAAGTCTAAAGATACAGTATAGTTGAAGAGATATATCTATTCAATGTCAAACACCTATATATTAATGGGCTACGAACTACAACGTAGAATTTGGGAAACAGAACTTATTAGTTTTATGGAGAAATTGCGTAAAAATAGGCATAGATGGATGTAGAAATGCAGTGGAAATGTTAACTAAGTCCTAATTTCCAAGCGGAAATAGGTTGGATAGAATGATAGTAGAGAGATAGAAAAAAAGAAGAGAGAAGGAATAAAAAAAGACAAGAAAACATAGAAAAACAAAAATTAAAACTTGCAATACTTAAAAATTATGTAAATTTGAAAACGTAATTTTCAGAGAAGAACGTGGATAGAATAATAGAAGGGGAGGGATAGAAAGGAGATGTGAAAAACTTTAAAAAATGCTTAAAATAATGTATTGGTATAAAAAGTTAGTACTGCTATAAAGGAATTTAAGTCTAAGAGGTTTTAAATTGAGTAATAAAGTTCTGGATTAAATGTGTACACCAATTGGGGCAAAGGTCTAATAATAGACTACAGGTATATCTGAGGATGAGCAGAACAGCAATTAAGTCACACAAAGAAGAATGAAAGAGAAGAAAAAATGAAAGGAATGTGGAGGAAAGGAAAAAAGAATCAAATGGTCAGTAGAGGTAAAAAAAATTAATTAAAAAAAAGAAAAAAAAAATAGGGAGGAGCAGCCTCTGGTTCTGTTTACCCAGTGAAGAAAGTCCCTCCTGGGGCTGGTGGCCAATCTGGGTGACTTTTCCCTGGGGGAAGCTGAGCCTAGCCGGTAAGGTTAGGTTCCTGTGAGCTGGTAAATAACTTGTTTTCTTCCATGGCTTGAGTTGGAGCTAGCTGCCTTTGTCAGTATTAAACATGGAGATCTCCGGTAGTGGAGTGGGAGGGTGGAGAGGTAGCCCTCCCTCCTCTGTTCCCTGAGAAGGATTGAGGACGTCAGGCTTTTACTCACACTGAGTCTTGGTTCCTGGGTCATCTCTGGTCTGGGAACTGTCAGTTCTTGCTGGGGTTGAGTAGAATCTGCTTGCCTGCTGCGTCTGTAGCCTTTGTCCTGGACTCTTTGTGCTGCAGGTATGATGGCTATGGCCGCTAACCCCGCTCCCATGGCTGCTGGCAAATGCTCAGATCTGTCTGCTTGCCTGAATTTTCTTTCTCTGTCCTAACTCTCTGTATTGTGATGGCACACTTGTGATTCTCTGGCTTAGGACTGTTTACTGGAACACTAAATCTGCTTTCTATGAGAGAGCTTGTTTAGTCTCCAGCTTCTCTTCCACCATCTTCCCAGAACTCTGTTCTTATACTTTTGAAAAAAAATACTGTGTATTTTAAATAAATACCTGTACTTTACTTTGTAAAATGTAAAAGAATTGTATTGAATGAAAAATAATCACATAAATAAGAAAAAGATTCCAAGTGGGACTATATCATAGAAACACTGAAAGGAACCCCCTGGTGATTTGATGGGGAAGACAATGTCTGAGGATTAATCTTCATTCTCTCATTTAGCAATTATCAACTTTTCATGGATCAGAAAGAGCTCATAATTATTTGAATACATTTGCCAGTGCCATTTTCTAATTTCATGTACCTTTTCATCTGAATATTCAGGTTATTTATTTCCAAAGTAGAGGTATTATTTTATTAAAAAAACATTTGACATTATTTTATTTAAAAAAAACATATAAATAGGGCTCTATTGAATTCCTTTGTAAAAATGCCCACATTTGAAAACTTTACCCATGATTTTAACCCGATTTTAATTGACTCAACTGAAATTTAAATAAATAAATGCTTATGGAATCAATGGTATCACTCTATCCAATATACTGTGAATACATATGATTTTATATGTAAACATATAGATAATTATTTTAAAATAATTCTTGAAGCCAAAAACACCTGCAGACATTTCTGACTTGGTTAAAAATCATGTATTTCAACTTTGCAAGAATATTTTACTATGTTAGGAATTGTTAAGAAAATCATCAAAATCTAGGCATGATTTGCATTATGGTAAACAATATTCCATTCATTTTATTGTTTTGCCCGTAAAGAAGATGCTTCATTTTCTGTATGTATCTTACTCTATGAAATACCAAATTAGGATATTTGATACCTCATTGGAATTTCACATGTTCCATAAAGAGAGATGCACAGTGCTGTGGTTTGATAATTTTCAAATCAAGTTCTTTTGAACAAAAGTCATCTAATGTTCAAAATGATGAGAGCAATCAAGTATTTTTTCTACTGGTTGTGTATACACTGTCCAATTAGTTAATAAATCACTGTGAAACCCAGTCACAAACTAAATCCAAATTCTTTCAACAGGAAAATTTTTAAAAGTCATCAGTCTTCATTGGTTTGGAAGTACATAAAGATTGTGTCGCTTCAAGTATATGCTCAAATCTATTACGTTTAAATTTTACAATATCTCAAATATATTTAAAGTGTATCGTGTTTTGTTATTTTTCAGTGTTCATCTGTGATAACTGGTCTTCTATAGTTGAATAAGTTTAGTATAAATCATTTAAGTTGCAGGAAGATGTGAGGGCATGAATGAAAAATTTTTCAAGCTGGGATTCCTTTCTGGAGCAACTTGTGTTAGTAACATGCTATATAGTCTATTCAATCATTCAGTGTGAATTTTTGGTGGAGTAATATGAGTGTGTGTGTCTGTGTTTGTGTGTGTGTGTGGCTAAAATATTCTAATCAGATACTAGGTTGTGATTTCAAACTAAAATATGTGAACAGCATAATTGATCATTTGATAAAATTATTTATATGTTGGACTCAAGAATAAATTATTTTTTTAGGCTAGGAAAGTGGCTTAATATTAGAGTGCTTGCCAAGTATGCATGAGGCTCTGCGTTTGATTCCTTAGAGCACGTGTGCAAATTCAGGAAGTGGTGTTATGGCTCAAGTGGCAGAAAGCTAACCTTGAGCTGAATTAGTGAAGGATAGTGCCGAGCCCAGAGTTCAGGCCCAACGACAGACAATATAAGTAGATTTTTATAAGAAGGAAAAAGAAGACAAATTCGAGGAATAAATACCAGTCTATTTTAACATCTCCCTCATTATCATTATCTACTCCAACCCATTTGGCCTCTAATAGCTTTATGCAATTTACAGAATATAAACATTCCAAGAAATGGTTATATGCAGTATGTCAAAGGGGACTGATCTACCAGAGTTTGTTCCATACCTTAGCTATATGAAGTAATTATAACAATATTCATAGTCATGTTGGTATGTTTATTATGTCCTAATATGTGATCCTTTGTGTCAATGTAAAGGAATGGGGTTGATGATTGATTTAGGAGCTCTGTTTTTAATATATGGGGAACCCCCAGAATGCTTTCCAAAGTTGTTGAATCTTGTCTACAATAATACAGCAGACTAGCAGTATTCCCATTTGGTCACATATGTGCCAGCTTCTGATATGATTTCTTTTTTTAACGGAAGGCAGTAGGAATCTCAGTGTAGTTTTCATTTGCATTCATTTATTCCTGGAAGTTGTTTCAAGTTTGAAGTCAAACTTGATGTTAATGCAAGGAAGTTCCTTAGCTCTATATTAGCAATCTTGTGGGGTAAGAAGGATTCATTTGCTACCTGAGCAAGCTAATATCTTACCATTATTATTATCAACATTGATTCTTTTTTCCTTAGTAGGCATTTGCATATTACTAGCCACATTCAAGAATAACAGACGATATCAACAGATAGGAAAATAGATTAAAATCTTAAAAGAGACATCGTTAATATAAAAATATTAAATTCAATATAAGGTGCATCAAAGAGGACAAATTATGGTTACACTCACCAAAATCAACTATGAGGAAAGAATATTTATCAGCCATTGTATTCAAAAGAGTACACTTGAATTTTGGGTTGACCAAATATCTTATCAAAATTAAAAGTAAATTATCGAAAGAAACTTGAATATGTGTCACTATAGTAATGTGTCTTGAAGTCATAAAACAAACTCATAATTCTTATCAGATTTTATGTATAAAAATTCATGGTGATTGAAACTGCAAAGCTCCTGCATGGCAAAGGACATAGATAGCAAGATCAATAAAAAGCCTATGGATAATGAGATCTTTACTAACCATTCAATGGACAAGGGTCTTATATCTAATATATACTTACAACTGAAAAAAACTAAATCTCCAACAAATCCTCAAAAAAAAAAATCTTCCTTTCCAAAGTGGTTGAACAAGGTTACATTCCCAATAACAATGCAGTAGGTTTTCTTTCTGTCCACATCCCCTCCAGCATCTGTTGTTATTAGAGTTCTTGATTATAGACATTCTATCTGGGGTGAGGTGGTATCTCATTGTTGTTTTGATTTGCATTCCTTTTATGGCTAGAGATGTTGAGCATTTCTTCATGTGTCTATTGGCCATCCTTCTTTCCTCTTCAAAGAAGTTTCTCTTTAAGTCGTTAGCCCACTTATTTATTTGGCAGTTGTTCCAAAAATAGTATAGAGGTTCCGCAAAAGATTCTACATAAAGCTCCCCTATGACCCAGCAACCCTACTTTTGAGTATTTACCCAAATGATCACATACAAGACCATACTAAAGGTACCAACACAATTATGTTTATTGCAGCATTCTTTACCGTAGCTAAGATGTAGAACCAACTCAGATGCCCCTCAGTAGATGAATGGATCAAGAAAATATGGTATTTATACATAATGGAATCTATGGTTCCATCAGAAAGAAGGAAATTGCCTCATTTGTTAGGAATGGAAAAATCTTTCAATTACATGGAGTGAAGTAAGCCACGCCCAAAGAAACATAGGTCCCATGGTTTTCCTTATTTGCAACAACTAGTATATGTCTGAGACAAGCAGAAAAGGTCAGAAAAGTTGTTGTTAACATGAAATGAACTCACAGATAAGTATTCAAAATTTTTTCTTTTTTGCGATTGTTTCTAACATATTTATAAGATGATTTTTTGTAGCTTTTCATGTTCCCACAGTATAACCCCTGCTTTCATTGTATTTGATGTTGGTGTAATTTGTGGAGGGGAAGGGGAAAAACAAGTTGTTTAAATAAGGATAAAGGTGGACCCGTTGCAAAATGAGAATACAAGTCATTATGTCAAAAATGAACTTTACAACTTTGGTGGAGGGGGCGGGGAGGATTGGGTGGGGGTTTGGGGGAGGATGGGAAAGGATGGGAAGGGGAAACAAAGGAGGAGGCTACAATGCTTGATAAGAGATGTACTCATTATCTTGCCCATGTAATTGTAACCCCTCTGTACAGTATTTCCACAGTAAAAAATAAATAAAAATTAAAAAAATACTGTACAGAGGTGTTACAATTACATAAGCAAGGTAATGAGTACATTTCCTATCAAGCATTGTTCCCTCTTCCTTTGTTTTCCCCCTCTATTTCTTCCCTCCCACATCCACAAGTAAACCCTCCACTCCAGCCTAAATTGTAGATAGTTTTTCAACAGTCTTGTACATCTCATTCATACAACGGGCTAACTCTTATCCCTCTTCAAACATTTTTTTTTTCCCTTCCCTTCCCCAAATTAGAGAAGATGTAGGGCACCGGCATAAAGTACATGGGTTATAGTGTTGGGGAGGAACCTAAAAAGCAACAAAAAAAATCACATGTTACATTAGAAATGTGTTAGAAACACTATTATGCAGGAAAAAGCATTTGTGTCCCTATCTTGGGGTTCATTTAACTTAACATCATTTTATCTTGTCAAATGTACTTTTGAACTTTTTTGTTTGTCCCAGACATATACTAGTTATTGTAAATATGGGAAACCATGGGACCTGTGTTTCTTTGGGCCTGGCTTACTTCACTTATTATAATTTTTCCCATGCCTTTCCATTTCCTAACAAATGTTTTTTGATGGAGGCATAGAATTTCAGTGTGTGTGTGTGTGTGTATGTGTGTGTGTGTGTGTGTGTGTGTGTGTACAACATTTTCCTGATCCATTCATCTACTGAGGGGGATCTGTGTTGATTTCATTTCTTATCTATGGTAAATAATGTTATAATGCTGCATAAACAAAGGTGGGCTGGTAGGATTAGTATGGTGTTGTTTGTGATCATTTGCTTGGTCATAGGGCAGCTCTATGAGGAGTCTTTTAAGGATCCTCCATACTGATTTCAAAAGAGGATGAACACGTTTACGCTCCCACCTACAATACAGTAGAGTTTTGTTTTGCCACAACCCTTTCAGCATTTGTTGTTATTAGATTTCTTGATTATAGTCATTCTAAATGGGGTGAAGTGGAATCTTAATGTTTTTTTGATTTTAATTTTTTATAGATGAAGAGGTTGAACATTTCTTCAGTGTTACTGGTCATTCTTATTTCTTCTGCATAGAAGTTTCTCTTATATCTTTAGCCCACTTATTTATCAGGCAGTTTTCTCATTGAGGATTTGTGAATTTTTATTTGGATTTTTATTTTGTGAGCTCTGTGGCCCTTGCAGGTTGTATAGTTAGAGTTGAATAGATTGTTTCCCAAATGGTGTGTTTTGTAGTCATATTAATCTTGTTACCGCTGAATATTGCCATGCAAAAGTTCTCCAGTTGAACACAATTCTATATATTCAGCCCTCCTTTGATTCATTGTGACTGGATTGTTACGTACTAAATTTTGACCTGAGTATGCAGGTTAATACGTCATCACCTATTCTATACTATGCTATTTCATGATACATAAACATGTTTTGAGGCCTTTGTTTCCTTTAAACCTGGTTCCGGCTTAATTTGAAATATAAAGATCTACGTTATATTATTCATGCATGTATAACTATTTTTTACCTGAACTATATTGAGAAGAGTTTCCCTTTCCTTTACATGATGATTTTGGTATATTTATTAAAATTTAGATGGCCATAAATCTCTGGGATGTTTTCTGTTTCTTTAATGTTATTCCATTGGTCTTCAGGCCTGATTATGTGCCAGTTCTAATTTTATATATGTATGTACGTATATGTCTGTGTACACACATGTGTGTATATATGTGCATATGTTTGCATATATCTGTATATGTATATGTGTGTGTGAGTGAGTTTGTGTGTCTTTTGAGTTTTTCTGTGTGTATAATAATAGAGTTTGCAGTGGAGTATTGATATTCTTGCTATGAATTTCCTGCTAAGGGTTTCTTTCTGGTTCTTTATTTCCATGTTACTTTTTTGATTACTTCTTGTCTTTCTTTTCTTTTTAGGTGATAGGTGGTGGTCCGGTCTTGAGGCCTGAACCCTGAGCATGGTCGCTGTCCTACAGATCTTCAGCTTAAGGTTAGCACTGTACCACAACGACTTCCGGCTTTTTTTCTTTTTGCTTTTATGGTGCTGAGGAATCGAACTCAGCTTGCAAGTCAAGTGCTCTACCACTGAGCCTCCTTCCCAGCCCCTACTTCTTGTCTTTTATTAAATAATGTTTTAGGGATGTTGATCATTACTGGTTTGAATTTGGACATACTAGCTTTTGAGAGTTTCCCAAATTTCTCGATGTCAATTCTTCAAATACAGGAACATGTGTGGTTTTTTCATATTATTAAACATGCATGAATTTCTATTTTGAGATGATTGATGTGTTCCTCTCAGAGTTCCTTTACTTCCCTGCTTACGTGAAGTACCAGGTATTTTCTTTTGGAGGACATCACAAAATACACTGTTTTTGTGGTTGAAGCCTCGTTCTTCTCATTTTGGGAATACAGAAATGATTTCTGTGAGTTCATTGTAAACTTTGTGACTTTGCTAAAAGATTAGAACAGCCAAAGGATTTTGATTGTAGTCTATAAGACTTTGAATAGTGGATCAAGTTATCTGCAAAAAAGTAGAGATTCATTTTTTTCTTTCCCTATTTGGATCCAATTTGTTTTTGTTTTTCTTTTGATATATATATATATATATATATATATATATATTTGTGAAAATACCATACAGAGGAGTTATAATTACACAATCAAGCTAATGAGTACATTTCTTATCAAGCATTGTAGCCTTTTACTTTCTTTCCCCTTACCAACACTACCCTTCATTCTCACCCCATCCCGTAAAAATTGTAAAGTTGGTTTTCCAACATAACGTCTTGTATATCTCATTGTTGCAATGGGTTCACCTGTATCCCTATTGAAATAATTTGTTTTTCCCTTCCCGTTCCCAGATTATACCAGTATTAGTTTAGCTAGGAATTCCTATTGTGTACTGAAGAGCTTTAGAGAGTAGGGATTCATTCTCTCATTCCTAATTGTTGTGGAAATGTATTTTCCTTTCACCATTAAGTGACACGAAACAGTCATATTGTCATAGGAAGTCATTATATTGAGGAGTATTCCATGGGTTTCTTTTTTTCCACAGTTGTCATAATAATGTGGCATGGGAGCTTAATGAATGCCTTTGTAAAGCTATATCCATGATCCTGAGATTCGTGTGCTTCTTCCTACTGATGTACTGAAGTACATGGATTGACTTGCATATATTGAAGCAAATTTCCTCTCTGGTGTGATCCCCCTTTGGTCAGAGTTTTTGGCTTATTTTATTAGTTCTTCATGTCAGCTCTCCAGAAGTTTATTAAGAAAGTTTGCACTGATGTTGAAGCAAGAAATGTTTCTACAGTTCTTTTATTGATGAATTCATATTAGGTTTTTGGTTAAGCAGTATGCTGGCATCATACAGAAAGTTCATTTTGAATGTACACTCTCTGTTTCATGGAAGTTAAGAGGATTACAGTGCGTTTTCTTTTGAAGGACTTCCAGAAATGACCTGTAAACCTTTTTTTGTCCAGGTATTTATTTTACTGGCTTTTCCCAATATTCTCTTGTCCTCTTCTGTATCTTGACTAAGTCATGAGGTTAAATATCTAATCTCTGGTTTCACTCATTTGGGTACATTCTCTTTCTGTGTCCCTCTTCCCACAAACTCTCTCTTCTCTTTGCTAAGCGTTTATCAGTTGTGTTCATGTTTTTCACATAACCTACTGCTAGCTTATTAAGTCCTTATTATAGTTTTGACGATTGTGATTTTTAATTCCACTTTAATTATAATCACTTCTGTCTAAGTATTTCTGTAGTGTATTTATTTCCTCTTCCAGGTCTATTTAGTTTAATCCAGAAAAGTTGAGGAGATAAAAACAAGAATCATTCTAAGATTTGTTTTGGTGATATATCAGTAAACTTTCTCAAGTTTTGCTATTACAGATAGTAAGCGAATGTTCTACAGAAGAGCTGTGGACTTCCAAAGCATGCAGTCTGATTTCTTTTGCCATGACTCTCTGAACGGTGCTGCAATTGTCCAATTGGTACATTAACTAATTGATAGATTTTTTCTAAATTCACAATATAGGAAATCCAAAATTGTTTGGTCCTAGATATACCTGGGATGTATGCTGTCATAGTACAACACAAGGTATTCATATTTTTCCTCTCTGAAGAGTCTAGTTATTTCCATGAAGCATTACCATTAAGAAGGTTTCTGCAAATACAAATAGAGTTCCATTGTCAACATTTTAACTTTTATGAATTCAAAATACATTCACTATTTTTGATGAAAATTCTCTGCAATTAACCTTCATATAATTCTTGCAATTTCTCAATCCATCATGGGAAGAAAGAAAGATATAGACAGAATTGTGGCCTCAAACTGACAACTCCTCCAACCTAGGAAGAGTCATTTATATGTAGCCAGAATTGAAGACATGATTTTTCTTTTTGCCCTTTCTCTTCCAGCCTCATTAGAGAATTGGAGTATTTCAAATATCATCCAGAGTACTTTAAATTTGAGACCCAAATGTTCTATGCTACAGTTGGTTGCCAATTTTCATGAAAAGACTAGTGTTCAGATTGTCTGACTCCACATACACTTTAGGCTTCCAAACTATACTAGTCAAGCTTATTTTGTATTTTTTTTGCTGTGATAAATATTATAACACAACTGTAAAATGTCCTCTTCTTTATTTCTAGAAAAGTAGAAGAGAATAAAGGAGTGTTCTGTGTGCATAAGCAATAAATAATCCAAGGAAAGGTGTAATAGCTGCTTGGAGAATCATGGAAAATACAGAAAATTCAAACAAGGCAACAATCTCCTTAAAATAGCACAGTTGCCATGAAATTCAATATATAAAAGAATAGTGACCATAATTTACACTTTGTCAGGTTGTTATATATTTCAGTTGACTGAAGCACAAGTTGATTTGAGAGTCCTGAGGTCATGAAAAAGAAATGATGATTCTTTGCCCTATCACAATGAAAAAGACAAATCTCAAGGGACATAATCAAAAAGGTTACAATTGTTTGTAAAAACAAAGTAGTAGGAATTTTTTTTCCTTCTTATGGGAGGATCCTGATTTACAGAATCCGATTTACTTTAGGTGATATCAACAAAAATGTATCATTTGTGCAGCTATTTTTCTAGGTCAGTTAGCTCTTGGTTATTTCTTCATTATCAAATAATGATATTATCCTTGTAGTTCCAATTTGCCATGTGTTTTGATATCAGTTTCTAAAAATTGCAGGTTTTGTCCTACGTGCAGTAGCACAATGCTTCTGTTTCTATCAGTTTAGAAAATTGCCTTCTCAAACTGATATAAATGGAAAGTCACTGATATTCATGTAACAGTTTTGAAAACAAGAAGATATTCATATTTCTTCTGGTGCAGTTGTCACTTCATTTGCATATTAAGTAGTTTGCTACCATTTAAAAGAGCATTCCATCAACAGCTTTTGATGGTCAACATTCCCATATTTTACTTTTCTTTCATTTAAGAGTCTTCATGAAGATATTCTTGTGTGCCAAACACCGGTGGCTCACCCCTGTAATTCTAGCTAATCAGGAGGCAGAGATCTGAGGATCCCAGTGCCAAGCGTGCTTGGAAGGAAAGTCCTTGAGGCTTTTATCTCCAATAAATCACTCTGAAAATGGGAGGTGGTGCAGTGGTTCAAGGGGTAGAGAGATAACCTTGAGCTGAAAAGCTGAGGGACACTATTCAGATGCAGACTTCAAGCTCCATGACAAAGAAAATAAATTGTCTTGTGTAAAATTTTGTAGCTGAGTCCTGCTGGTTCATGCCTCCAATCCTAGCTACTCAGGAGGATGATGGTTCAAAGCCACCATGGCAGGAGAGTATATTAGAGTCTTATTTCGAATGAAACACCAGAACACAGGGAGCATCACATTGGTTCAAAATAATAGAGTATTGGAATTGAGTAAAAAGACCTTACAGATATGGAAGGGCCCTGAGTTCAAGCGCAATGACCTACACAAACCTATCTGTTATGTATCATAATGTGCCAGTTGCAAAAAAAGAAAATTTCACAAAATGACATTATTGATAATGACTACCACACATCAATAACATTTCACAAAAAGTTTCACACAATTTGAAAGATGATTGTGAATTGTTTTCTTTTTCATTTGTTATCAAGAACAGTTCCAAAAATATAGGAATACAGTCTAGGCCTTTAAAGTTATAAGGACTAACTGCCACTACATATCTTTATTTGATACCTATATTGAGTACTTCCCTCTGTCTTGTTCTTAGTCATCAGTAGCTTTGAGAAAACTCCAGGGGAAGGGAGGGGGTGTTACCATTGTATCAGAACTTGACATCATTTTCCGTTCACATTAATTCATTAATTTTGGGGAACTTTTTAAATCAAAAGATGTTATATCATTTAACTCCTTGTCACATTCTTTTTTCTTTCTTCCCTTATTTTTTTGGTTTGGTGTTGGTTCTTGAACTCTGGACTTGGGTTCTGTCCTTGCACTCTTCAGCTGAAAGCAAGTGCTTTGTCACTTGAGCCACAATGTCACTTGCAGTTTTTTAGTGGTTTGTTGGAGATAAGAGTCTCACAGAGTGTCTTGCTTTGAACCTTGACCTTCAGATCTCAGTCTCCTAAGTAGGTAGGATTACAGGCATGAGCCACCATCATCCAGCTCCATGTCACATTTAAAAGGTACAGGATTTACTTACTTTTTAGATATTATACATGGTGCAACTAAGATAAATTAATTAAGATATTTATATTTGCAAGAAATTACTTCAGTTCTTGCTAGATAAACTTCATTAAGGAGTCACTCTCTCTAAGGGACTGAAATATAACAATCCAATTATATTTCTGGGAATATTTTTAGGGAACAGAATAAATCTCCAAATCAAATGGACTTTTTAAACAAGACTGATGTAAAAGCATTTCTATGTAAACAGTATGATCATAGATCAGATACGTTAGAGGTTAAAACATTACCATCACCCTTGTATTGAAGTCTAACTGCAATCCAGTGAATTTTATGCTGAAAATTATAGCATTTAGAAACGAAATCTCCCCTTCATTTTTTGGCCAGAAGGGAGCATTTCAATTGACATAGGCCTGAAATCATGAATGGGAACATTATTATGTCAGTAGTACAATAATTGGGGTCCCATACAGAGGAAACACTGGAATTGACCACTGCAAATGAAATGAGTTCTTGACTGAAGGGCAGCAGGCTGTCTTTGGTCAGTCCACTTAGCCTTAGATAAGTAGTAGACAACTTAATGCGCCTACATCAGTTAATAATCTCCCATGTTAACCATTTGCACTTTTCCTTTTACTCTCATTTCTAACCATTATTCATATTTAGAGCTTTTCTGAATATCAATTGTCTTCCTACAAGTTAATTCTGATTGGATTCTGTACGTTTAATTGACGCTCCACTCTGAATTGCAGTATTATTTCTATCACATAATTATAGAACCTCTCTCTAAATACCTGGCTCATATTGCATCAACTCCCCAAATTGAAACTTATATCTTTTCTAGGAAGCTTTTTAGCATAATTTCCTAACAGTTATTAATAGCATGCAAGTAAGTATCCAAATATAGTTTCAAAAAATGACATTACCCAGGCACCTGCACTTTTATGACTATACGTTTTTCAGTAGCTTCCTGAGAATTTTCCAGCATAATTCAAACTGTAATCCACAATGTAGACAGGTTCTACGAAATTCACTAAACAAAATATACATTTTAAAATGAAATTTTATTAGAAATTGTGGAAGTCATCTGAATAATTTTGTGAATTTGGCTGCATATCCTTCATATGCTATGCACCAATTAATAGCACAGGATTAATTCCACGAAAATTACTAAAATTTAAGTTCAAAATGTGTTGAATAAATACTGAGAAATCATATCTAAAATGGGACTTCAAATGAATTTAGTACTTATTTCTATCTATTATGTCCTAAAATAATAATTCTAGTTTTTCATGTCAACATAGATTTTAAACGTGGACCTAAAGAAGACATAGCAATGCTGAAAAGTATTTAATCATCTTCTGCAATATTCAGTCCTGCCAACCTTGTAGTGACTCTGGAAGAGAAATCAAAGAGGCAAACACATTTTCTGAGAGTGAGGGGAAGAGAGTATAAGAGAAGAATAACAAAATCTAGATTTTGTGTTACGAGAACATGTGAAAATATAGTGGCCGAATTAATACTTTGTTCCCCCCCACAAAGTATTGTTTAAATCATTTTGATTTGTTTCTTTGTGAACTGTATTAATGTGTATACACTCAACCCTATTTAATTTCGTGTCAATTGCTTTGGGTAATTCCTCTTATGCATGTTTCTGGCATATTTGGTTTGACATGTTGCAATCTTGTGTCAACCTATACCTTCTCGGTTGAAAAAACAAAATTTTTCTTATATTAATTAGGCAAGTGGGGATGTTCCCTTTCTTGTCACAGGAATAAGCCAACTATAAATATGTGCAATATGGCACCTTGTGGAGAGCTGAGGGAGCCGCGACCAAAGACAGCACGGCCATAAGGCGCGGCCTAAGGTGCGGCCGCAAAAAAGGCGCGGCCGCATGGTGCGGCTGCGACCAAAGATGGCACTGGCTCCCGCCTTCTGTCTTCCGGTGACGAGTGCTCTCTGTAAGAAAAACAACTCCTTATATGGGTATGACTTGGCTCCTAGTTTGCTTCCGTGTTTGCAGCCCTATCTGTATATGCCACATGGTGCTTCGGGATTGGCCATCCAGGAGGCTTTTAACCAGAGCGCGTGGGTGGGGAGCAGAGGAAGCAGAGAGAAGTGGGCAGAAGCAAGTGGGAGAGAAGATTGTAGACAAGGTTCCTGAGTAAACCCCATTGAGAAGAATCCCGGGTCGCGTCTTCCTTGCTGGTCGAGGTGGTCGCGACAGCTGGTGGCCTGTATGGGGAATTCAGAACTCTCTGCGGTCAGGGTGGTGCACCGGTAAGTTCCCAGGAAAAGGGGGAATCCGCGACAAGAGCGGGGGTAAGTTCCCAGGTGAAGTGGGAATCCGCGATTAAAGCTGTCATAACAGGGGCTCATCTCGGTAGATAAAAGAGAGAGCTGAAACCCGGAAGAAATAAAATACAGGCCTAAAGTGAAAGTAACAAAAAATAACTAAGATGGGCACTGCGACGTCACATCCAATTTTTCTGGCTCTGGAAGAGCTACTACACTCGAAAGGACTAAAGTTAAGGAAGGGTACTTTACAGACGTTCCTTGTTGAATGCAACATTGTAGCTCCTTGGTTCCTAGTGTCCGGGAGCCTTACAATAGCCTCATGGGACAAATTAGGGAGGGATTTGGACTTTGCCTATGAACAGGGCACATTAAAGGCAGGAGTCCGCCCCATTTGGAGATTGATTAGTGACTGCCTGGAGGATCAGAGCTGCTGTGAGGTTATAGAAAATGGACAGTCAGCACTGGATCAGTTACAGGAGGAGAGGTCAGAGAAGGTGATCAATGAAAAGGGAGACAGTGAACAGGGCAGAAGGGGGCGACTATACCCAGATCTGTCCTAGCTAAAATTGGAAAGAGGGAGTTCCAGCGAGTTAGAGGAGGAAGAAGTGAGAACACTTGTTCAACAGATGAAAAGGAGCCATATAAAAAGGGGAGAACGTAAGCTAAGTCAACTTGTGGTTAGTGAGGACGTAGAAAGAACTTCCGGTCAGGCCCCTTTAGCTGATGTAGAAAACTTCCGGTCAGACCCCTTTAGCTCCTCCTCCATATCAACATGGAGCCAATGGACACACATTTTGCCCGGATACTTGGCGAACTGCTCCAGCAGAACTCGCCTTCCCAGTTTTTCAAGATGGTAATCAACAGAGATTTCATGAGCCTCTAGAATTTAAAGTAGTTAAGTCCCTGGCTGAGTCTGTTTGGATGTATGGGATTACAGCCTCTTTTACCGTAGCTCAAGTGGAAGATATAAAAAGATACTGCATGACCCCCTCTGATTGGGCGAGCCTGGCACAGGCATGTTTGAGTCAAGGCCATTACTTGGATTGGAGGGCATTTATGCTGGAATTTTGTAATGAACAGGCAGCCATTAATCAAGCAAAGGGACACCAGGCTTGGGACAGAGACATGCTCTTATGACAAGGCCGCTTTGCTAATGCTCAGACAGGATATCCCCCTGAAGTGTATCAACAGATAAATGATGTTTGCATTAAGGCATGGAAATCACTACCAAATAAGGGGGAAGTTAGCGGCAATCTCACCAAGATCCTGCAGAGGGCTACCGAGCCTTTTTCAGATTTTGTGGCCAGAATGGTGAAAGCAGCAGGCAGAATTTTTGGGGACCCTGACATGGCCATGCCTTTTATAAAACAATTAGTCTATGAGCAATGCACCAAAGAATGTAAAGCTGCCATTACCCCGTATAAACATAGAGGGTTGGAGGCATGGATGAAAGTGTGCAGAGAGCTGGAAGGACCTCTAACTAATGCAGGCCTTGCTGCCGCAGTACTCCAGTATTCAAATAGGCGGGGGGAAAGCTCTGGAGTGACATCTGGAGCATGCTTCAAGTGTGGCAAGGCTGGTCATTTTAAGAGAGATTGCCCAGAGAGAAAAGGAACTGGAAGAGCTGGAGGAGTTACAACGGGTAAATACCCATGGCTGTGCCCCAGATGTAAGAAAGGAAAGCATTGGGCCAATGAATGTAGATCAGTCAAAGACGTTAACGGCCAGCCCTTGGGCCCCATCAAGCAGCCAAAAAACGGGCAGAGGGGCCCCCGTCCCCAGGGCCCACAAATGTGTGGGGCAATGGAGAGCCCAAACGAGGAAATTTCCCAAGAAGGATGGCCTACCCTGAGGCATCCCAAGAACCGCGGAGAGCCACTACAGGCTCGGCGGGACTGGACCTCTGCGCCACCACCAGACTCATACACCCAGGAGTTATTGACCCAGATTATACAGGTATAGTTAAAATCATGGTAGAAGCTCCAAAAGGCATTGTAGCAATTTCCCCTGGAGACAGAATTGCCCAATTGTTACTCCTGCCTAGCCTACATGAAAAATTTCCTGCCATACAGTCTGAGAGAGGTGAAAAGGGTTTTGGCTCCTCTGGAATTGAGTCAGTGTACCTAGCCCTGGATTTAGACCAGAAACCCATGCTTGAGCTGGAGATTGAAGGAAAAAGGATTATAGGACTGTTAGACACAGGAGCCAATCATAGCATTATTGCAAAAAAGGATTGGCCGAGAGGGTGGCCATTACAGGCCTCAGAACAAACCCTGAGAGGGTTGGGCTATGCCAAAGCTCCTGAAATAAGTGCAAGACCTCTCAACTGGAAGGATGGAGAAGGACACTCTGGAAACATCCAGCCTTATGTTTTAGAATTGCCTGTCTCCCTGTGGGGTCGAGATTTACTAAAAGAGAATGGGTTTTGCCTTAGTAATGAATATTCTCCTACCTCAAAGGAAATGATGCTACAAATGGGCTACTGCCCAGGGCAAGGACTGGGAAAAAACTTGCAAGGCTGTAAAGGGCCTATTGATGTCCACCAAAAACTTGATAGACATGGGCTGGGTTTTTCATAGGGGCTGCTGAGAATCAAGTTCCCATTACCTGAAAAACGGAGGAACCGGTATGGGTAGCTCAGTGGCCTCTATCCTCCGAAAAGCTTTTAGCTGCTCATAAACTGGTAGAACAAGTAGCCCTGGACCATGTGAGACCCTCAGTTTCACCATGGAATACTCCAATATTTGTGATAAAAAAAGAAGTCAGGCAAATTGCGATTACTTCATGATTTGCGTGCCATAAACGCACAGATGCAAATTATGGGCCCTGTACAAAGAGGGTTACCTTTGCTTTCCGCACTTCCTGCCCATTGGCCTATTATGGTAATAGACATAAAAGATTGTTTCTTTTCTATCCCCTTGCATTCCTCTGATTGTGAGCTCTTTGCCTTTACTGTGCCCTCTTGTAACCATGAGGAACCTGACCAAAGATATGAGTGGGTCATGCTGCCTCAGGTTATGGCCAACAGCCCCACTATGTGTCAGCTGTTTGTCGGCAGGGCTATAGCTCCTGTTAAAGAACGGCATCCTAAACTTAGGGTGGTCCATTATATGGATGACATTTTGATAGCTCATAAGGAAGAGGCTGGGTTACAAAAGGCCTATGCAGAATTGGTTTTTGCCTTAAGGGAACAGGGTCTTTATCCAGCGCCAGAAAAAATACGAACAGGCAGAGTGGTGGAGTATCTGGGAGCTAAGGTACATCCCGGGTCGATCATGCCCCAAAAATTGACCCTGAGGAAGATAACTTAAAGACTTTAAATGATTTTCAAAAATTGTTGGGGGATATTAATTGGATAAGGGGGTATTTAAAATTGCCAAATTATGAATTGAAGCCCTTATTTGATATGCTAAAAGGAGATATAGATTTAAACTCCCCAAGAAACCTGACTGAGAGCACCCGATTTGCTCTCAAAAGGGTGGAGGAGGCTTTAAGTGCCGCCTGTTTAAACAGGCTACAAGATGGCCAACCCTTTGATTTATGCATTGTTCCCACTGAGACCCAACCAACTGGGGTACTTTGGCAAAAGGGGCCGTTGATGTGGTTACACTCTCATGTTTCCCCCGGAAAGGCGCTGGAGTATTACCCTGAGGCGGTAGCAGGCTTAGCTCTACAAGGAGTTCAACAGAGTTTACAATCTTTTGGAGTTTATCTGCACTCCATCATTGTTCCCTACAGTGCCTACCAAGTTCAGACTTTATGTGCCACTATTGATAATTGGTCCATTTTGTGATGCATGTTTCCAGGAGATATTGATAATCATTTGCCCAAAGACCCCCTACTAAGATTTGTAAAGGAACATCCAGTAATTTTTCCAAGGGTAACTGCCCGAAAGCCTATTAAAGGGGCTATGAATATTTTTACGGATGGCTCCAAAACAGGATGCGGGGTATACGTTGCAGGTAACCAAGACCCCGTACAGCATCAATATGTCCCCGGTAACCCACAGATTGTTGAGTTGATGATTGTAATTGAAGTATTTAAAGCTTTCTCCTGTCCCTTTAATTTAATATCAGATTCAGCCTATGTAATAAATGCTTTAAAAATATTGGAAGCGGTTGGTACAATAAAGGCTACCAGTTCTGTTCTAGCTCCCTTTACCTTGCTACAATCCCTTATATGGCAACGCAAGGAACCCTTTTTTCCAATGCATATTCGAGCACATACGGGCCTCCCAGGACCACTGACAAAGGGTAATGCCCTAGCTAATGCACACACTCATGCTGAGTGGGTGCTCCATGCTTCTTCTGTTGACTTAGCAAAAGATTTTCATGCCAAAATTCATGTAAACGCCAGGACTTTACAAAACTGCTTTTCCCTTTCTAGAGCGGATGCACGTCAAGTGATTAAGGAGTGTCCCCCGATGCATTATTTACCATAAACCCCTTACCTTTGGAGTTAATCCAGGTGGTTTAAGACCCTTACAAGTATGGCAAATGGATGTAACTCATGTACCTGAATTTGGCCGCTTAAAATATCTACATGTTTTCTGTTGACACCTTTTCAGGTGTAATACTTGCCACCCCCCTATCAGGGGAAAAAGCTATTAATGTAATATCTCACTGCTTAGAATCATGGGTGGCCTGGGGAATGCCAAAACAGCTAAAAACTGATAATGGTCCGGCCTATATTGGGCAGCGCTTTGTTTCCTTTTGCACTCAAATGGGTGTTACCCTGGTGCATGGACTGCCCTATAACCCTCAAGGACAAGGAATTGTGGAAAGAGCTCATCGTACAATCAAGGAAATGCTAATAAAACAAAAAGGGAGAGCTGGACCCCTAATGACTACAGCAAGACAAAGAATAGCCATGACACTTTTCACCCTAAATTTTTTGAATTTGGGTAACGCTGGTTGCTCAGCGGCGGATCGGCATCACTGTTCCACTCCTTCGGCCTTAGGATCAGCTTTGTGGAAAGATGTGCTCATGGGCTTCTGGAACGGGCCTGACCTCGTGCTGGTATCAGCACGAGGATTTTTTTGTTTTTCCTCAGAATCGCTCGGATCCAGTGTGAGTGCCCGAACCACTTGTGCGGCGAGTCCAAGATGAACGGAACACGGAAGAAACAAAAGATTGCATTGCTGATCATACAGCTCCTGATGATCCAACAGGGACAGGCGGTACCAAGGTGGGGGATACTGTCTGCATTCCCAAGGCCCATGCCTGTGAGACATGACGCCTCTCTTTTCCCTAAATTTTTCACCACAAATAAGACTCTTAACCTTCCCTTTTATCCAGAGGATAAACAAATAGCAGGGATAGGTGAAGCTAGAAATATTAGCTTGATGGGCACGCTATGCTTTTGCTTAAGTGATGTGACCCTTAATGGTAGTTGCATGGCCTTGACTCATTCCACGGCCACTTATTTTAGATATTGGTATAGGAATCCGGGATTAACTGAGGTTTGGGCAAATGCTACTGGATTTGTTGGTACTGTCTTAGGCAGGTATTATGAAAGTTTAAAGTTAAGCAAGGACCTGTGGCCTGTAAAACAACCTAAATGGGCCCCCTCTTGCTTACCTAACCGCATGGGGGAGGCTTGGCCTTGGACAGGTTGCCAATCACCACGCACTATTTGGGGTGATGAGTCTGAGCGTTTTTCATTCTCCCCTAGTGTCTTGTCTGATGCTAGTGTACAATTTAGGGCTGGAATTAATCCCTTTAATAATTGGCTGTTATGTGGTCTTAATGGAAGTTGCTTGCAGGCCGAACCTATAGTTATGCTTCAAGGAGGTCACTTTTTTTATAGCAAACATGACTTGCAATTTGACTACTACTGCCCATACTGTGGGTGCCAATTGTCATTTTAGTAAAAATTATACGGTAATTAGCTATCAGCCTACCCCCGTGTGTGTGGTTTCCCCTTTTGTGTTTTTCGTAATTAACAACACCTCTGTATGCTCAGATGATGTGTATGCTTGCACTAATGAAACCTGCTATTATGCTACCTGCTGGAGTTCTCAGTATCCGTTAGCTATGGTTGCACGCATTCCACGTTGGGTGCCTGTGCCAGTAGATGCTTCTCAAGCTGTAACCTTGTTTAGGCATAGGAGAGATTTGGCATCACTGCGGCCATTGTAACTGCTATAGCTGTGGCTGCTGCGGGTGCAACGGCTGCCGCTGTCGCCATGTCACATACTGTGCAGACGGCTCAGACTTTAAATAACCTGTCAGCTACTATAGCCAGAGCTCTGGATTTACAACAAGTGGCCAATGCACAATTTAAAGGTGGACTGATGCTGTTAAATCAAAGGGTTGACCTTGTGCAGGAGCAGGTTGATATCCTGTGGCAGTTGGCTCAGCTGGTATGTGTTCAAAAATATGAAGGGCTTTGTATTACTGCTATTCAGTATTATAACTATACCCAAGCAGCAAATTTGTCTAAACAACTGTCAAGTTATCTTTTAGGCAACTGGACGGGGGAATTCGACCAATTGATGTTGCAGCTACGATTGGCCATTGTCGCGATAAACTCTACCCGGATGGATGATGTCCTGTTACAAGATGTTTCCTCTTGGATTTTGACAGCTGTGGATCATTTGAAGGAGTGGGTGGGAATGGGCTCCCTTATTGGTATCCTGGCATTGGTGATCTTGCTGTGCCTGTGGTGCATATGCCGGATTAGGAACTTGCAGTGCAGGAGTATGGCTATGATGGTCCAGGCCTTCACTGCCATTGAGGCCGGACAGTCCCCCTACGCGTGGCTTGCCACGTTAAAGGAATAGCTCAGGGTGCGAGGCAAACACACTGCACTTGGGAATCACTCCCTGGCGTGAGCCCAAGAAGAGCATGTTGTTTTGCAAGTGGGTTGATGCCCAAGATCCCACCTCTGCAAAAAAGGCATTGGATGGGCCTGGTCATCACTGGGGAAGGCGCCCCTCAGGCGAAGACCAGTTCAAGGTCCTCTCATTAATGTTTTAGACAGAGGCCCAACCTCTACTCTTACCTGTTGCTTAATAAAACAAAAAAGGGGGAGCTGTGGGAGCCGCGAACAAAGACGGCGCGGCCGTAAGGCTCACCACAAAAATGGCGCGGCCGCATGGCGAGGCTTCGACCAAAGATGGCACTGGCTCCCGCCTTCTGTTTTCCCGGTGACTAGTGCTCTCTGTAAGAAAAACAACTCCTTATATGGCTATGACTTGGCTCCTAGTTTGCTTCCATGTTTGCAGCCCTATTGGTATATGCCACGTGGTGCTTCGGGATTGGCCATCCAGGAGGCTTATAACCAGAGCGCGGGGGCGGGGAGCGGAGGAAGCAGAGAGAAGCGGGCAGAAGCAAGTGGGAGAGAAGCTTCTAGACAAGGTTCCTGAATAAACGGCATTGAGAAGAATCCCGGGTCGCGTCTTCCTTGCTTGTTGAGGTGGTCGCGACAGCACCTTGATATAATATCGAAAATAAATCATTTTTACCTGTTTTCTGATTGCACTACTCTTCATATCACTCAATTAAGATAACCAGAGTTGTCTAACATCTACAGGGTTTAAAAATATTGATATTCCTTCAGTAAAGTTCTGAGAATATAGACATGTTAAAACATTATTTTTAACAGATATCACCTTTAAAAACTCCTCATTTTGTGCTGTTGAATTGCAATATTCACATAAACAGGTGACATTCATACATTCATGAAAATATAATTAATTCTACATCATTCTATATCTTTCTGTATTATAACTACATACTGTCACTCTGATTACTTTACAAACATTGCACAGTTCTTAAGGGAAATAAACATTCTCTGTTTAAACATAGTGCACCATTTTGCATGACAGGCCTTTTTAAATTATATTCAAAAGTCTTTTTTTATCAAATCACTTGACAATTGTTTGTAAGTTGGTATAATTCTTGAAACAATTAATGTTAGTCTCCTCATCACTTCACACTGTGATGGGCAAGAGACTTTTTCTTTGTTTTTGTCAGTTGTGGTTCCTGAAATCTGGGTCTCAGCATTGTCCCTCACCTTTTCAGCTCAAGGCTAGTGCTCTCTTACTTCTTCACCCGCAGCATCACTTCTACATTTTTCTGCTTATGTGGTGCTGAGCAATTGAATCCAGGACCTCAGGCATGCAAGGCAAGACCCCTATCACTGAACCAATTTCCCAGCCCAAGACAAGTGTTATTTTCAAAATTCTGTTATCTGTAACATTCCCTATGAATTTATGTGTCAGGTTTTTCCAGATTACAGAATGTATGTTAAGATCTTTTTTACAGAAAATGTATAAATATGGTGTTGTTTCAAGTGAATAGTTTTCTCCATTTCAGGTACTGCTTTTTAGTACTAAATAAATCACAAAATCAGATATTCTCCACAAATTTCATAAGGATATGTATGTTCCAAACACAGGAATGTACACTGACAATGGAAGAAGAACTTTCAAGAAAACTCTTAGACAAGAATCGACTATTTTCAGAGTTTTGACAGAATCAATCTATCACACAGTTGATCACTGAATAAAATGACTAAGGTATTATGAACTCTTTAGATTGCAGTAGCTACTCCTATTGAAGAAGAAGCTATAAAGAGAAAGAACACATGCTGAATATTTTAAGAATGTGATTTGTCAAAAAATTCATTGAACCCAGCAATATGTTAAATTATACTATGTGTTGATACGTTGAAATTCATCACTTTTAAGAAATATTCCACAGCATGTTACTATTGGCAAGTTACACACACACACACACACATACACGAGCCCCTAAAAATGTTATACAAAACCAAGTTGATGAGAAGTTCATATAGCCAAATACGAATCCCACAATTAACTCTAAATTATTTCCTCTCATTTTCTTGTCACTTGAATGAATTTCTACTTATACTAAATTTGATAAACTATTCCGTCTCTTTGTTGGACATTGCACTATAATAAAAATGTGGTGTTTATTGTTTTTATTTAGTTTTATTTTTTTGGAAGCTTTCATTTTCAAACCACAATGTTTGTTTCTTATTTCATGACATTTGTACATTATTTCAAATTACAATGTATTTGACAAAATTTTTTCGGGGGATGAAGTCATTCTGAATATCCATGAATATGATGTAAACATTATATTACACTTTAGTTTAATTGCTTTTCACTTTTCTGCCTAAATCAATCGAATTCCACCCCTAATAGAAAAAAGATGATCATTTTTTCACACTTAGCACTTAAATAGAGTTTAATGTCAAATGGTATATTGTCTATAACAACCTTACATACTGATCATATTTTACGTTATCTTTCAGGAAACGTTGTTTCCTTTGAAAAATCAAAAAGAACAAAAATTTCACAATCCAGTAGTTGCCTCATGTGATAAAGTTACCTCTACCACATAGAAAGTAATTGGGCATTTGGATGGAATAATCTTTTTTTTTTATTTTCTGTTAGTATTTTTGATCCTTTCTTTTTCAAAAAAATATTTTCTTGAAAAGATACTGTGCAGAGGAGTTACAGCTACAGCAGTAATGAGTACATTTCTTTTGGAGCATTGTTATCCCTTCCTTTGCTTTCTCCTATTATGCTTTTCCTCCTCCATCTCGACTACTCCTCCTCCACGCCAAAGCTGTAAAGTTCATTATCAACATAGTGTCCTTTGAGTATCGTCATTTAAGTGGGTCATCGGTGTTCTTGTTTCATTATTTTGTCATCATCCTTCCCATCCCAAATTAGACATATATATATATACAAAATACATACCAAATAAAATAGAGTGTTAACAAAAATATACCATAGGAGGAAGAAAATAAAGTAGAAACAAAAAACCATGTAGTATAATGAAATCAAGAAAAAACAAGGAAAAACTCTTCTGTCCATATCTTGTGGCTCATTTCACATAACATCACTTCATTCAGAAATAAAGTAACTATGTCTAGTTAACTATCTATCTGTCTGTCTGTCTGTCTATCTGTCTGTCTGTCTGTCTGTCAGTCTGTTTCCATCAATCTATTTCAGTATTAAGCATTTATGATCATCTGATAAAATTAGCATAGACATATACTAATTATTTCAAATAAATGATCAGTTTGTGTGGATCATTTGGAAGGGATAATCCAAATAAATCTGAACAGAAGTGACTGTAATAGGATTTTGAAATTTACTATACCATTCACATCAAGAAGAGTTAAAACATGTCTCGTAAAATATTTAGTAGTTACTGCTCAGGTATAGTGAGATAAATTATTACCTGTCCAAATACAACCTCATACAATTTGGTTGAAGATTACAAAATCATAGATTTTGACATGTTTTCATTAATTTTGATATCTATTTTTCCTGTACTTTTGGGATTATTAAAATTGGAGACCTGGACTTGTGTTCAAAAACTAAAAGGAAAGAAAGATTATTTGACTGATGGATTACAAACTCTCAGGAACTCAAATTTATATTAAAAGTTCAAAATCTCATTTCCAATACACTTGATTTTGCTTAATTTCACGATATAGTCATCAGTGCCCTAGTAAAAATGCACAAAGAAGAAATGGATTTTGCTTATTGAATTTTAACAAAATATGCCATCAAACGAAATACATGAAGTATGAAAAGGAAAGGTAATCAAGGAAGGCTCTTTATCTTTTTATCTCTTTCATAGAGCAACATGAAAAATAAATACCCAGTAACATTTTGCTTGAGATCAATGCTATCTTGGTTTTTCAAAATATTTCTTCATTGGGATTTCAGAAAAAAAAAAGTTTCCATCATTGTTTCTTACTTGAGTCCCTGAAAAACTATAGGCTTCTAATATACATTTAGGATAAACACTAAGAAATCCATTACCTGCATATTTTGAAAGTACTAAACTGCCAGAAGCACATGCTGCCAAAATTTATCCAAGTTTTAGCTATTTTATGCATGGGTTGAAGCACTAATTACTACTTCTTGTCCAAATAAAGTATTTCATTTTTCATGCTAACCATGGTTATGCATATCATTTTTTCTGGAATTACAATTTTAAGTTTTCAGACAGTATTGCCTATGAATAAATAATACCGTGGAAACAGTCCTGTTGTTATTTGCACTGGTCTTCAAGCATATTTTATGAAGTTCTACTTGTGAAAAAAATTAGAACTGTGTAGTTCTGGTATAGGTTAGATATGTGAATGCAGAATATGATTACCAGATATGGTGGTTTTGAAAATATGTTGTTTCTGGTGATGTACATAATTAGTCATCAGTATACTTCCCAATGAATAATATAAAATATTGGCTGCAATATGCAGAAAATTTGAACATGAGTATGATCGCTAGGATTGATTAAAAAATAATACTTTCTTGAAATCCTGGAAAAGAGATTCTATGGGTAGCCCTAACCAGTTTCTCTTCATATTGGATAGTGTAGTGCCTGTAGAAGGATAAAGGAAACAATAACAGAGAAACCTATCACATGGCATATTAAAATGGAAAAATGTGAGAATATAAAGAGATTGAGTAATTCTGCCCCTTCCAAACAGTGGCCAACACAAACCAAGAAATAAATCATTTTCTATAAATTTCTAAGCATTTCCATAAGTGTTCAGGTCAGGAAAATGGAAGCCTGTTTGTGCTAAGCAGTAATGTTTACATTTTCTGACTCCGTGTTAGGCTGTTGTCCAGACATTAGTCACATGGAAAACCAATTAAAGCCATTATAGTCATTGAGAATTGTATAAACTCCTCCATTTTAGAGGTACCATGATTTCTCTATAATCAATCAATTCATAGATGTTTATCTCAGAATATTGTGATTTGTGAGAATTCATTTTGGGATCGTTTTTGAGATTGTTCCTTATCATTCCAATTACAATATTGCCATGAAGGAAAGAGTTATTTGAATCATTTTCCTTGTTACTTATACTGTATTCACATTTTGTCCCAGTGTTCTTAGAACAAATTCAAAATGTTCATAAACCCTTGAATCTTACTGACTACAATACAACTTCAGTGATTTTTTCTATTTCTTCATGAGTAACACTGTCCTATTAAATCATGTTTTACCAACACATACTAAGTGCACTACTATTAATTGTACCTATCAGTAGATTACTTTCATGAAGAAATCCAGTTGAAACCTATCCCATCTGTACATAATGCTTAGATATTTCAAATGAAGTGTCTAAATTTATCGCTTTTATTTTCATTGAAAATGGTGTTAACAAAAGTATATTGTATGCAGTAGCCTACAATGTAGTAGCCTATGCAATTGAGACAGAGAAAAGAGTGGTGCCTTAGTAGAAGTAATTGGATTGAGGATCAGATAGCAGACTGGTCAATATCAGTGAGGAATCCATCTATAGATCAAAGTACTGAATTTTAATCCAGCTGAAATAAATTGCACTTCATTGAAGACTTAAAAATATTTGGATGTTTTCTTACACATTGATTCAAATGAGAGAAGCCCATGTTGGGCTGGAAGTCTGGAGGTCCTGATTCTTACATGACCTCGAGGATTCCTATCAAATAAACCTCATCTTTGCTTCTGAGACACAATCTGATGGGAATTGTTTCTATCTACTTCAGAGAGGGCTCATGCTAAGCTTCATGAGATATCAAGTCCTCCCATACCATCCCTTATTTTATCAGTTCCTAAGTGTCCATGGTTTTGTTTTTGCTTAGGGATGTTGCCATATTCTCCATTTAAAGTCAAATCATGGTTTTGTAATGCTTTTCTCCCTTCATGGTTTTGTTAGAATTGTCTCAAACATGTTGTTCTATATATAGAGGTATTTAAATTCTTCAGTTCTTCAGGTTCACAAAACAGCAATTCCAAACACGGAGATTTGGAAACTCACATTTTCCTTTCCTTATTATTTTCATACTAACTACTTATATTTCCAGTGCATTCTTCAGATACACTAGATATTTAATGAAGGAACTTGACACTGAGTAATACATACATACTACCAACATCCCTTAAGTTTTTATACTCTCAAAGTTTTCTGAATGTTAACCCAAAAATATTTGGAAGGATATTTTTAAATAAAATTACTGGTATTTATGAAAACTCTGTGGAATGTACCTAAAACTAGAAGAGTGACATACACAATGGACCACCTGCTAAATGTCATTAAACGTGTTAATTCTACTTTTAAATCTTTGAGTAATAACTATGTTTAACAATACCTAATTTAATTTTATGTGTTCTGAATGAACCTGTCAACCGAGGCTTAAAGTGAAAATTCTACAAACTTAAGTTATATTCCAGGAACTTCCAAATACTTTCTATCACAATGTTTTGCTTTGTGTTATATTCTAACTGTAATATCTGTTTAAATATATGTATATGTGTGTATATGTACATATATATAAACAGAAATATATTTATATTCTGAAAATGTTTTCATAACTTGATAATTTTTCCTCTTTTAATGTTACATTTGGGATTGGTTGCTTTCACAAAGCTTAACCCATTTTACTTTTACTTCACATGAATATGAATTTATGATGTGAATTAAAAAGGTATATAGAAAGCTGAAACACATCAAGGAACACAAAGGAATATTTTTGGCATAAGTAGGATAGGTTCTGAAAATGTCTTGTTTTGAAACAACCTTCCAATAAACATATTGATAATTGGCTATTTCTGTTTATCAAAATAAATAGCCACTGTCATTCTGAGAAAAAACTATACTTACAATAATATGGTCAACTTCGTGTCAGAATGGAAAAAAAAAGAACATGGAAGTTTTATGTATATACAGCATTTTAACTTAACCTTAATCAATTTGCTTTAGTAAATTTGCACCAGTAAGATTTATTTTTGTGATGTGTTATTATCACTGTTTCTCAGGCCCATTTATGACCACGAGAATTTGCCTAAGGCTCAAATGATTCAGCTTATTTGTTTACCAAAGTTAATATTTTCAAATCTTTCATAGCTCTAAGTAGGAAAATAGAGAAATAAGGACGTCAAGAAAATGATTTTGGGTATATGGGCAATAGAACATATAATGCTGACTAGGTAGAAGAAATAACAAACAAGCCTTGAATGTGAGGCTTGGGCAACTAACTTGGGGACCAGTCCTGGAAATGAAGTTCTGGGAAATGAATTCATAGCGTTAGACCTGTATTCAAGGCATGGGACCAGAACTCATTGACTGGGCCAAAACCAATGGCCTTGTCCTTGAACTCAGGATGGGCCTTGAAAATAGTGCCTGGGTCTTGAATTTACCACCAAGAAATTGAAATCACAACAGGGCCTAACATTGTCCTGGGCCTTAAACTCAGGATCTAGGAGTTGAACTGTGGCACTGTATTTTGAACTTAGTGCCTGGGATATGAAATGCCGTTCTGGGACTTGAACTCATATTTGGCTAGAAACTCTTGTCCATACTTCTGGCTTACAGCTTGGTATATGAACACCTGGCATTTGAACTGGGCCCCTGGACCTTGAACTCGTGGTCTGGGAATTCAAATTGGGGCCTTGGTCTTGAACTCTGAGCCTACAATTCTAATTTGAGACCAGGGACTTTTACACATGGCTTGGGAATTTAACTTTTGGCCTAGGGCTAAATTCAAGACCTTGGCCTAGAATTCGAAACTGGTCTTTGAACTTGGATCCTGGGCCTTGAATGGGGGCCTGGGACAAGATTTGGACATTAAATTCACACACTGAACCTTGAACTCATAGCCTGGGGTTTCATCTTAAAATGTGGTATTTGAAATGGGGTCCTGGACCTTGAATTACAGGAGTAAGAGAGGACCTGGAACTTATATACACACCCTTGAACTTGTGTTTGGGGGCTGGGAAGTTGGCTCAGTGGTAGAGCGCTTGCCTTGCATGCCTGAGGCCCTGGGTTCGATTCCTCAGCACCACATAAGCAAAAAGAAAAAAAAAGCCGGAAGTGGTGCTGTGGCTTAAGTGGTAGGGCACTAGCCTTGAGCTGAAGAGCTGAGGGACAGTGCTCAGGCCCAGAGTTCCGGCCCCACAACCGGACCCCCCCCCAAAAAAAAAAAGAACTTGTGTTCGGGCCTTGAAATCAAAGTCTGCTTGGATTGCAGCCTGAATTTCAACTCAGAGCCTAGGATTTAAACATTTTCCCTAAGCCTTGAACTCGGGGCCTAGGCCTTGAATTCAAGTCTAGGAAATGAATTCCCACCCTCAGCTTTGAACTCAGCACCTAGGCCTTCAATTACCTGCCTGGCTTTGAATATAGGACTAGGACTTGAACTTTCAGCAAGGGACTTGAACTCACGGTCTGAGCCTTGAACTCAGTGCCTGTGACTTGAATTGCCAGCCTTAGCCTTTACTCAGGACCAGAACCTTGAACGTTTGACCTGGTTCTTGAACTCAGAGCCCAAGCCTTGAACTCAGCACCTGGGAATTAATTCGCAGCATGAACATTGAACTTTAGGCTTGGGCCATTAGCAATCAGGCCTGAATTTGGAGCCTGAAACTTAAAGTCACATCCCTGGCATTTAATTTTGGGCCTGTGCCTTGAAATTGGGACATGGAATTTGAACTTGAGCTTGGGAGTTGAGCTAAGGTTTGAGGCTAGTACTTGCCTGCTGGTCCTTGAATTCAAAACCTAGGACTTGAACTGGGGGCCTGGACCTTGTACTCAGTATTGTGCCTTGAACTCACAGGGTTCAATTTTGAAATGGGACAGGCATGTTAACACAGCCTGGGACATGAATTGTGCCTGGAAGTTCTTTGAATTTGGGAGTTGAACTCAAACTTGGGACTGGAACTTGCATGCTGGGCCATGAACTCACAAACTGGGATTTGAACTGGTCCCTGGACCTTGTCCTGAGTGTCCAGGCCTTGAACTCACAGTGTGTAAGCTGAACATGAAGCCAGGGATATACAAAAGCCAGGGACAAGAAGTTGGCCTGAGCTTTGAACTCAGGATCAAGGTCCAGGCTTAAACTCAGAGCCTGAAACTAGAACTCAAAGCCTGGGGCTTGAACTCATGGGGTGGTATGTGAAATGTTGCCATAGACTCTGAGCATGGTGTTTGAATTCACAGCCTGGCCTTTGAGTTCACAACCCAGGTCCTGAAATGGGTTCCTGGGCCATGAAACAGGAGCCTGGGAATAGAACTCATATTAGGGGTTAAACTCTGGGCCAGGGCCTTGAACTCAGAAACTCGGCCTTGCATTCACTCCCTGGGCCTTGAACTCACAACCTGGGACTTAAACTCCTAGTCTGCATCTTGAACTCACAGCCTGTGCCTTGATCTTATTTCCTGGATCTTGATCTGGGTACCTGAACATTGAACTTGACCAGAAATGGGTACTGAGACTTCATTTGGGGGCCTAGGCTTTGAACTCACAGTCTGGGCCTTAATCTCATGGTCTGAGCCTTGAACTGAAAGCCTGGGATTTGATATCTGGGTCTGGGTCTTGAATTCAATACCTTGCCTTTCAATTTGTAACAGGGGTAATGAACTGTGTGCCTCAGCCTTGAATTGGGACCTGGAACTTGAACTCATAGCCTGGGCCTGAAACTCTGGGCCTGGGTCTTGAAATCATAGAGTAGTCCTTGAGCTCACAGCTTGGGCCTTGATCCCAAAATATTGAATTAGGGGAGGAAGGAGGGACCTGGGACTCCAACATGGGGACTAGGACTTAAATTCACAACCTGGGCCTTAAACATGCACATGGGCTTTGAAATTCATGCCTGGGACTTGCATTGCAGCCTGAGCCTTGAACTTGAGGCCTGGGCCTTGACCTTTCATCTTCACACTGAAACTGGGTCATAGGTCTTGAACTCAGGGCCTGGGTCTTGAATTTACAGCTTCTATTTTAAAGCCCTGGCCTGGGCTTTAAACTGCCAAACTAAGACTTGAATTTGGGGCCACAAACTTGACCTCTCAGCTTAGGACTTCAATTCATGGCTTGGGCCTTGAACTCAGTGCCTAGGAGTTGAACTGTTAGTCTGGGCATTGAATTATCAGCCTGAGACTTTAATTCTGGGCTAGGAATACAACTCCTGCCTTAGGCATTAAACTCAAGACCTGGGCCCTGAACTCATGACCAGGGATTTAAACACTGGCCCATGGACGTTCAACTTAAGGGCTGGCCCTTGAACTCAGGGCCTTCTTGAAATCTTAACCTAGAATTTTTTCTCATTTGTCTGGTACTTGAAATCTTGGCCTGGGATTTGAACTCCTGGCCTGGACTTTGAACTTTGGCATGAGATCTGAGCTCCCTGTAACTTTTTTTTTTTTTTTTTGGTTGGTCGTGGGCCTTGAACTCTGGGCCTGGGCGCTGTCCCTCAGCTCTTCAGCTCAAGGCGAGCGCTCAACCACTTGAGCTACAGCACCACTTCCGGTTTTCTGGTAGTTTATTGGAGATAGGAGTTTCACGGTCTCTCCTGCCCGGGCTGTCTTTGAATTGAGCCTCCTGAGTAGCTAGGATTACAGGCGTGAGCCACCAGCACCCGGCTTCCCTGTAACTTTAACTCATAGCTGGGGTATTTAACTTAATGCTTATGACATGAACTCCTAGATTGAGCCTTGAACTCAGGGCTTATGACTTGAATTCATGTCTTGAGCATTGAACTCAGGCCTTAATCTGTGTTCCTGGGACTTGACCACATAGTAGGTTCTAACACGCTGGACTTGGGTATTGAACTCCTAAACTGAGCCTAAATCACACAATCTGGGACTTGAATTCATGGATTGGTACTTGAAGTGGGGCCCTGGATCTTGAATCAGCAGGAAAGTGGGCACTGGGACTTCAAATTGGGGATGGGGCCTTTAGCTGATGAGCTAAGCCTTAAATTCATGGGCCCTAGTATCTACTTGTGGGCCTGCAACTTAAATTTGGGCATTTAAACTCAGGACCTGGGTACTGACCATGTGATCTGAGCCTTGAACTTGGGGCTTGGACCTTGAACTCAAAGCCTAGAACTTAAACTCAGAGACTGAGCTATGAACACTCAGCCTGGCATTTTTACTGGGGCTCTGGACTTAGAATTCAGGGACTGTAACTTTAAAACTCAGGGCTTAGATTTGGTCTCAAAACCCTGGCTTCGAACTGCTATTTAGACCTTGAACACTTTTCCTGGGACTTGAACTCATAGCTGGGCCTGACACTCTGGACCTGTGCCACGCCGACCCCAGTAGAGTCTGCTTAGCATGGGAGACCATCTATCAGACCATGATAGGGGCTTCGAGACCTATCTCTGAGTCTTGGGACTTCACCGAAGTCTACCTCAGAGAATGGGGCTTTACAGAAACCTATCTCCAAGTTTTGGGACTTCACCGAAGTCTACCTCGGAGAATAGGGCTTCTAAGAGGCCTACTCCTGGGAAAAGGCTGGAAAAACCCCTGGGAAAAGATGTGTTTCTGCCTTTCTTCACTGCATAAGAGTGCCTATTAATCTTTTACTGCTTCTACTGCTCTTTGTACTTGCTCATTGTCAACGTTCCCTTATTCAAAGCTCTTTCTTAAGAGTGTTGGCGACTCCAATATCTGATGAGTGTCTTAAAAATATGACTAACTCACCAGAGTTAAGTGCTAACCTAAAACCCCTCTTATGGAGGCTAGTAGACAACTCATAAGTAAATATTGGGGGTTTCATGATGTCATTTCAGCAGAAGGAATTGTTTGTAAGAGATTTACAAGAAGCTGTAGGCGCGGCTAGAATAGAAGGAATGTATGGCAATTGCTGAGATAACTACTTAGGAGAAAGAACTTCTTGTTACTCTCTTTCATTTACTAAAAGACTTGCTAGATGTAGGCCTCGGTGACCTTGCTATTGAGGAAAGAACAGGAAAGATCTTATGGGACAGTTAAGGCCTCTATAGAAATAAGGTAATGGTTAGTTGATGACAAAACATCGAAACCCATTATATTTCTTAGAGATAAGCCGGAAACAAGTGCCTATCAGGTGACCAGCTGGTGACCACCCAAGAAAGAAGCCCTGCAGCAAGATTGTGTAACCTTTTGCCCTTTCTCATGGAGACTTTTGCTATAAAAGTTTGTTATCCTCTGCATTAAATCGCACTCAGCATCCACTCCTAATGTGTGTGAGTTGTCTGTTTGCCATCTCCCCACCTATTCCAGGTTCCTCCCTTAGGTGTCCTCCGTCGTCCCGACAGAACCCGGTCCGCGGCAGGTGGCGCCCAACGTGGGGCAGAGGCTGAGGCTCAGAGCGGGGCACGAAGCAGTCTCTTTAGTCAAGGAACCTTGGGAGGTAAGCATCTCTCTCTTTTCTTTTCACCTGGAATAGTAGTCAGAAGCTCGTTGGGGTGCTGCAGGCCCCTCAGTTGTGACTGAGAAAGATAACGAGTAAATTATGGGGAGTTCATCTTCTAAGAATAAGGATAGTTTGTCTCTATTTTAAAACATATGCTAAAAGCAAGAGGCACTAAAGCCTCCACAGCAGCAAAGGGAGAACAAACTAATCCTCGGTTCCCGCAGGAAAAAGGCAACCATTGAAAAAGTGAATGTAAATCTAAGTTCCATAAAGACGGAACTCCTCCTCGAGAGGAAACAAAAAACGGAAAAAGGGAACCATTGAAAAAGTGAATGTAAATCTAAGTTCCATAAAGACGGAACTCCTCCTCGAGAGGAAACAAAAAACGGGCAGAGGGGCAACCAGCCCCTCCCCAAGAGAATAAGAAACAATTAGATCATTTGATACAATTTTCATATTTCAGGAATGGTGAAAGCCTGCAGGTGTGGTCTTGGGGCTGGCGGAGAGTCTTGGCGGACGCGCTATAAGACTGCCAGTGGGGCCAGTGGGAGACGTCCCCTGGACCCCTGGGTGGGGCTGTCCTCGAGATCGGGTAGAGGGGGTTCGAGTCCCCCTGGTCAGTGGTGAGATGTCACCCCATTCACTGAGACCTGATTTTGTCTTTGTGGCCACTTGTTTGTCTTGTTTAGTGTGTGTGTTCGTTTTATGTTTTCTGAGGTAGGGAAGATTTGGGTGAGTATGGCAGGCTCACTCAGCAGACTCTGGATTCAGCTTGCTGAATGAGAACAGCACAGAGATTCAAAAGACTAATTAGTGAATTGCCTTGCTAGATAAGCAAGCTCTGGGAAAATAAAGCCCAACAAAGGTACCTAGTTTTAAAAAAAAAAAAAAAAAATACTGTCTTAAATTTTTGTTTAAAAACTTTAAAAGATGTACGTACAACTGATTTTGATTTTTGCGCGCTTTAAGATCGGTGTGTTTTGTGTGTGTCTGTGAACATGTTCAAAGATAAGAATTGTCAGCATGCTGTAACAATTGGGTGAGTTTAAATTTAAAATTCAAAAGGTTATGAGGTTTGGACATTACCAAAGATTTTAAAAAATCTTCACATTGTTTTAAATGGCTTTGTAAAGATTCTTTAACTTGCAAATTAGAAAATCTGGTATTTTAAAAGACTAATGTTTTAAAATGCATAAGACTGTTTATTCTGTAATCAAGTTATCTGGCTTAACAAAAATGCATTGGCTGTTTGGGATCTAATTCCCTTGGCTAAAATTTGGGGATAAATATTAGAAATTTAAATGTAAAGGTTAGTTTAACACTGCCAAAGATGTTACCTGTTTTGTCTGTCTAAAACTGTATTTCATTCGAGAACCAAGAGAAGAGACGGGGAAAAACTTAGAAGCCAACAGAAGACCTATCTTTAGGGGTAAGGGGTGAGCAAGCAGAAGTGCAGTTCAGCGGGTCATGCATGGTGGGACAGGCCCTGGGAGGAGTCCACGCATGGTGAAAGAGGGCAAGCTGGCACAAACTTAGTTCATCTAACCCTAAAGAGTCGATTGGGTGTGTGCCCATTCCATAGAAGGGGCTGAGTGGCCCATCTTTGTTCTCTCTTTTCCCTGCAGATACAGACTGAAAACATGATGGTTAAAATGAGTGATGTGATGATCTGATTAGTATTGCTAAAACTTCCCCTTGGATGTGTTAACATTAAAATTAGAAAGGCCTTAAAAAGAGGGCTAAAAAGTTATTTGTATAATGTGACTTGCTTTTAATGTTTTACAATTAAGATATTTTTGAAAGTTATAGAGGTGTTAAGTCTAGCCTCGTGGTATAATGATGGTGACTGTAATTTTTGCATTAAGGAACAATTGTCATTTGAGTTTAAAAATCTTAATGTGTGTCTGCTTTAAAACAAGCAACCAAGAGGCAATGAGTGACACTTGGCCTCAAGATTTCAAGGGATCTTTTCAAAACGCAAATGAAAACTAAAGTATGAAATATTAAAGGTGATTAATAAGAGGCTTTTAAAAAAATTAATTAAAAAATGGATTTTTGGATATAAAGTTTAAATGTAAAATTGTTCTTGACATTGGCCTCAATGTGCATAAAGGAAAAATTAAGATTATCAAAAGAATTGCTATTCTAGTTTGCTCTTATAGGTCTTTTTAAGTCTCCAGCAAAGTCCAGAGCAAAACACAGAGGATTCTTAAAAGTTTGTCAAATGTAACTTTGACTCTTAATAAGTTTCAGGTAAGAGCATGCTTAAAAGCTACTTTTATGTTGACCACCTTGTTGCTTTTAATTGGAGGAAAGTGGCCTTTTATAAGACTCACTGATCTGCAAACTGGTTCAAAGCCAGCCCAGGCAGAAAAAGGTCCCAGTGAGACTGTCATCTCTATTCAGCCGGCAGAGTACTAGCCCTGGACTAAAGAGTCAGGGGACAGTACTCAAGCCCCAAGCTCGAGACTCACAGTGGCAGAGTACTAGCCCTGGACTGAAGAGTTAGGGGACAGTATTCAAGCCCCGAGTCTGGGACTCAAAGTGGCAGAGTACTAGCCTTGAGCTGTAGAGCTGAGGGACAGTGCTCAGGCCCTGAGTTCGAGTCCAGCGACCAGCTAAAGGGAAATGCCAATGAGGCATTTATCCAGTGTAGAGAAGACACTCCTGGGACAAAAGCAATGGAGGAGCATCCAGAGGCAGTAAGCCACTGCTTGGATAGCAGAAGTGTCAGATCCTAGAGTCATTTGTGCATGGCCCTTCAAAACTGGTCAGAGCCGGGAGGTCATAGGAAGATAGTTTGGAAGCATGCCTAATGTCCATGACTATCTACCTTGTAAGGAACAGAAACTTGCCAGTCCTCTGTGATAGTAAAAAAGCTAATGTTATAAAATGTGGGGGATAGTTTAAATCTCAACCCCTTTATGTGCCAAAAAGCTCTAATTGGCAGCTCTAATTGAGCTGACACTAGTTACATGAAGTTCATCTGCTCAGGAAAATGTTTGTAAACCTGAGAGAGTGTTTCTATTGATATCTGTCTAAAGGCCTGCAAAGGTAACTTAGGCATCTTAGGCATTGTTGAGATCACATTCCTAAGCCATCTAGGAAGATGCTTTTGCAAACCAGAGTGCTAAACAAGCTATACTGCTGTAGCCGGAGAGAAGGTCTGTGCAGTTGTCAAAGGTTAAATATTGTTCCTAATGACATCTAACCCTGATAGCCTCTTTGTAAAATAGGCTAAGGTTATAGGTTCCTGGCTAGGTAAGATCAACGCCCCTGAAGTCAGCTTGAAGAAGTTACAGAAGATGGATCTTCGCCCTTCTACCCCCATTTTTAAGATCAAGGGTCCAGAGTCAGAAATTTTGGAGAAATGAGGCAAAAAAAAAAAAAAAAAAAAAGGCATAAAGAATAGTGTTAACTGTTGTAGGTATGCAAGGTGTGGAGACTACATCTGTCAGAGATGGCTACAAGACAGCCTTCTGAGCCTTCTGTGTCTATTTACAAAAATATCTGGTTAGTAAAAATGTTGTGATTTTGGTAAATTGTCCTGGGCTATTGTTTAAAGATCTTAAAAACCAGCAGGATCAAAGCCTGCCAAGCCTATGCAATGTATCCTTAACCAGTCTGTGTAGGAATTTACAGCCCAGTATGAGGTGTGACAGTCCCTTGGAGCCACTGAGAGATCCTGCTGCTGCTGCTGCTGCTGCATACCCTAATGGTTAAAGTTCAACGACTGCCTGACAGCCACCTGGAGAAACTCCTGCCTAAAGATTCCATCACCTCAGTCTGCTTCCCGGTTGACTGCTGCTAAATCTAAGATCTTGTGGGACATTCTTTTGGGTGATATCCAAAAACCCTCTCTTCCCACAGTGGATATTGGGGACAAGGATATCACTGGCTTGCTTGCCAGTGCATAGTGACTGAAAATCCACTCTATGGTCACAGCCTAGTTTGGCTCTGGTATGGTAATAACCTGAGTGTGTTATCAATGGAGGTAATACTCTTAGCCTTAAAATCTAGCAAGCTTCTACATCACAGTGGTGCCTTAAGGCTGTTCTAAGATAAAGGTTCCGCAAGCAAAAGGAAAATTGTGCAGTTTTAAACTACAGCTACAAAGATGCTCAGGGATTGTAAAGAAAGAGGGTGGTAAAGAAAGCCTTGGAAAAGGGATTGTAAAGAAGGTAGTAAAGAAAGCCTTGGGAAAGGAATTGGGGAAAAAATTGATATCCACTTTGGATAAGAAAGGATTTGAAAAGTAAGAATTGTCTTTAAAGAAGACAAACCTCAGAAAGTTTAAGTATGTAGCAAATGGTATGAGTATGTCTTAAAATTGGAGCTTACAAGTACAGCTGGTATAAAATTGAGTTAACTGTGATACACGAAGTCAGGACTGGTGAAAATTAAAAAAAAAAAAAAAAAAAAGGGGCAAATGCCACGCCGACCCCAGTAGAGTCTGCTTAGCATGGGAGACCATCTATCAGACCATGATAGGGGCTTCGAGACCTATCTCTGAGTCTTGGGACTTCACCGCAGTCTACCTCAGAGAATGGGGCTTTACAGAAACCTATCTCCAAGTTTTGGGACTTCACCGAAGTCTACCTCGGAGAATAGGGCTTCTAAGAGGCCTACTCCTGGGAAAAGGCTGGAAAAACCCCTGGGAAAAGATGTGTTTCTGCCTTTCTTCACTGCATAAGAGTGCCTATTAATCTTTTACTGCTTCTACTGCTCTTTGTACTTGCTCATTGTCAACGTTCCCTTATTCAAAGCTCTTTCTTAAGAGTGTTGGCGACTCCAATATCTGATGAGTGTCTTAAAAATATGACTAACTCACCAGAGTTAAGTGCTAACCTAAAACCCCTCTTATGGAGGCTAGTAGACAACTCATAAGTAAATATTGGGGGTTTCATGATGTCATTTCAGCAGAAGGAATTGTTTGTAAGAGATTTACAAGAAGCTGTAGGCGCGGCTAGAATAGAAGGAATGTATGGCAATTGCTGAGATAACTACTTAGGAGAAAGAACTTCTTGTTACTCTCTTTCATTTACTAAAAGACTTGCTAGATGTAGGCCTCGGTGACCTTGCTATTGAGGAAAGAACAGGAAAGATCTTATGGGACAGTTAAGGCCTCTATAGAAATAAGGTAATGGTTAGTTGATGACAAAACATCGAAACCCATTATATTTCTTAGAGATAAGCCGGAAACAAGTGCCTATCAGGTGACCAGCTGGTGACCACCCAAGAAAGAAGCCCTGCAGCAAGATTGTGTAACCTTTTGCCCTTTCTCATGGAGACTTTTGCTATAAAAGTTTGTTATCCTCTGCATTAAATCGCACTCAGCATCCACTCCTAATGTGTGTGAGTTGTCTGTTTGCCATCTCCCCACCTATTCCAGGTTCCTCCCTTAGGTGTCCTCCGTCGTCCCGACAGAACCCGGTCCGCGGCAGACCTGGACCTTAAGTCACAGCTTAGGCCTTGAACTATAGCCTGGGGCATGAACTCATGGGCTGGTAGTATAACTGGGCACTGGGACCTTATAATAAGAGACTGAGGATTGAAATCATAGTCTGGGCCTTGATCTCAGGGCCTGCAACTTGATGTACACACCTGGCATTTTTACTCTGGAGTCCTTGGGTCCTTAGTTTGGGGAGGCTTGCTCAGGCATAAGTGTCACCTATACTGTGGGCTCCAGGCACTGTGCATGCTTATCCGGGGATACTTTGTTCTGTCAGTGCTGTTCTTCCTGTTACTGCACTTCCAGCATCAGTATTGAGGGCTCCTAGTACTTGGGTTTGTTAGTACCAGTGAACCTGCTGACATCTAAGTTACTCTGGATGCACATGCATGCTGTTTAATCATGTGCTCTTTTGCTATTACACACTACTGTCTGTCAAAATAGAAAGAAATGAAATAGGATAATTAAATAACAAACTTTCTTTTCTCCAAACCCATAAAATTTCCTCACTATAATGTAAGTTTTACACATGAGGCTCTCATTATAAATCAATGAAGTCAAGGATTTTTCTCAGCTTCATTTAGGGAATGAAGCCCCGAAAAATGGAATACTAGAGAGCATTATCCTTGAGAAAATCATGGTTACTCGTAGACCTTCAGTATGCAAGAAATTCAGGGACAAACAAGCAAGGAAAGCCATCAACACTGTGTTTAACAGAGAAAAGAATCCTGAAACAGGTAATTTATTTTTTCCTGTGTTACCGTTTATTACAGTTCACAGTTTTCTCTAATACAGCCTGTGTCTTCCCGAAGGTCCTGCAGACCCCTCGCACCCGCACCAACCGAGACTTGCCGCCATCTCGGCACCGGCCCCGCGGTCCCGTGCGGCCACCATGGCAAGTCCAAGCCTTGAGCGAGGCAGCTCGCGGGCCGCCGTCTTCCCAGGCCGTCTGTCCCACAGAGCCTCCCTTCGGAGGCTGCCTTGCTTCCTCCTCACCGCCAGCTCGGTCACACGGCCTCGCCCCAGGACCCGAGGCCCGTCTCCATGGCGCACCAGCAGCTCAACTCGCTCCCCTCTCAACACCTCCCCGCCAAAACAGGTCATTTATAAATCTGTAGAATGCTGACATCCGAGGATCAGGTTTCATGGCCGTCCATCAGGAACTTCAAGGAGGTTCTCATCACTCATTCATCATCTCAGAATTCGAAGTGGAATTGTTGCTCAATTGGTGGTAGATCATTTGCCTTGACTTGAATAGCTCTGCGCTTGCACCCAATCCCAGAGTTCAAGCCTAATGACCACCACCAACAACCAGCAGAGAAAAAAAAATTAAAGCAATATTAATCAATAAGGTCTCATACGCATGGTATTACCAAAATCTGAATATTTTCACTGAAAATAGGCCATTTCATTTTTATTCACTATCTATTTGGACCATGTTGGATTTTCTCTTTGAAACTCAGAGAGTAGTGTTTGATGTGGCAGTGATATTTCCCTAAGTACTTCAGGAGCTAGAAAACTGAATTTGACTCCATGGTAATATGAGTCCTGTTTCCTTATGCTTATATATCTAACAAAATCACATTTTTTTTCTGACTTCTCAAAAGTGGATGATACAAGAGAACCTGAGAATTAATAAGAAAATCCGTGGCAATATAGGAGACCATGTTACTGCCTGATTTGTCTCAAAGTTTTAATTAACCCTATATTTGACATTAAATATATGTGACAGATTTGTATGTGTAATCTGATATTTTTGTTGCCTGTCCATTTGTAGATGCAAATCTCTCTTTCTCTCTCTCTCTCTCTCTGTACAAATTGGAATGTCACAAATTTTCCTTACTCTGTTTCAGCACCCATAAAATGAAGCAGGGCAAATTAGTATGATTTTTAGAATTTAAAACTCAGTAGGTTTTGCCTGCCTACAATTCTTGATTTTATTCAATCATGATAAACATTAATCATAGTTTTTCCAGGATATTTTTTCTTATATTTCTTCTGTGGAAATGAAGGTTGAAACCATGATTGCACCATTGGTTTCAACCTTTTACCCTGGCCTTGATCGCAGCCAAGTATTCCAAATGTTGGTGTATCTCTGGCATAGAATTCTCTATGCCAAACATATTTGAGAAAATAATCTTAACAAAGAAATGCTAATGGCAATCTTTTCAATATTCATGGCAAAATCCAATATTTCCATGTTCATATTGGCAGGTGACATGCATATATTCCTTAAATATTATTACTTTTCTGGCTTGATGAACATATTTACCTGATAACACTTCACAATGTGATTGTCACTTCACAATGAAATTTTTTTGTCTATAAAATAGAATGAAAAAAAATTCTTTGTATTAAGCAATGTCACATTGCTTTTAATTGTACCTGTTGGTATTTGCATGCTATCCCTTCATATTATACTTGCCTAAGTCTAAGCATGATATTTGTTGGGATACATCTAATGAAATAATAACCCTTCATGCTTGGTTTTTATACATTCCTCACAAATGTTGAAATGGAGATCTAAAAGAAATTAGAGATATTAGAAGGGCCCTGAGTTCAAGCCAAATGACCTTTGCAAAAGCAAATGTGGTATGTATCAGTAGATGCTAGTGCAAAAAGAGAATTTGGGGAAAAAATCATTATGGCTAGTGGCAATTACACATCAGTAAGCATTCCACAGTTTCAATTTCACATTTGCCTGTGAATAGTTTTCGTCTTCCAGCTGTTATCAAGGAAGGTCTACAAAATATGGGTAATAATTCTAGGCATGGAAAGTTATAAGAACTAACTGCCACTTTATATCTCTTTTTCTTTGGCTTACTATACAGTAAACATCTACATTGAATGCTTCCCTGTCTTGCTCTTACCCAGTAGTAGTTTGAGAAACCACAGGAAGTTTATGTTACATGAGAATATGGTATCATTTTCTCCTCATAAACTTTTATTTCTGAAATAGCTTTAGACGTACAAGTATATCATATTCCTCGATATCATAGACTAAGCCACAAGTTGTACATACTTTTATACGTGTTACACAGAATAAAATGTTTTTTTACCTAAAGATACCTTTATTAAAATATACGTATATATCCTAATTAAAGCTATATTCATTAAGATATATGTGTTTATGTATATATATATATATATACACGTATATATATATATATATATATATGTACATAGCCACTTCATTCCTTGCTGCATAAATTTCACTAATGAAAAAACTATTCTGCATTCCAATCACCCTGTCTCAGGGGCTGAAATGTTACAATCCAGGTATTTTGTTGGGGAGCTGGGAATATTATTAGGAAAAAGAATAAATAATTCTCTAGAACAAAAAAATCCTTAGAAATAAGAGTGATGTAAAGCACTTCTCGTAGTTTTAAACACTATGATCCTAGTTCACATAAGTTAGAAGTGAAGAAAACACCAGCAGCACCCTTCTGTTGAATTATAGTAGAATTCAAGTGAATATTATGATGAAAATCATAGTACTCAGAAATGGAATCTTCCTTTCTGACTTTCATCCAGAAGGTGGCATTTCACTTGACATAGGCTGGCTTGCTGATGAAAGACCTGAGATCATGAAAAGGAAAATTATTGAGCAAATACAACAATAATTAACACCCCACATAGAGAAGACAGTGGATGTGACCATTGCAAGTAACATGTCTATTTGATGGAAGGGTTTCCTGCTATCTTTGTTGTGTCTATTTATCTTTCACACACACCTTAATGTGCCCACATCAGTTATCAATCTTCCCATGTGCACCCATTTATGTTATTCGATTTACTCTTGGATCTAAATATTACACATATTCAGAGCTCTTCTGAACATCAGCTGTTGTCCCCTAGAAGTTCATTCTCTCATCCTATTTTCTAGTTTTGATTGAAAGACCAAGTCACTATACTCTGAAGTGTAATATCGATACTATCATGGAATTATAGCAACAATAGCTAAATTTCTATCCCAATTTTCTATCAGCACCCAAATTTAAGCATTAACCTTTGCTAGGAAGCTCTTTAGAAATGTTTCCTAGCAGTTATTTATAGTAGGCAGATAAATATCAAATTATACTTTGGAAAAATAATATTATCCACTCACATGAACTTTCCCATAACTGCATTTTCAGCACCTTTTTGAGAATTTTCAGGTATAATTCCAACTATGTTCCACAATGTAGAAATGCTCTACCAAATTCACTAAAGAAATATACAAGTGGAATCTACTTTTATGAATCAATTTTCAAAGTCATCTTCATATTTCTGTGAATTTGGCTGCTTATCATTCATATGCTATGCACCAATTAATAGCGCTGGTTTAATTGAGCAGATATTACTAAATTTTAAGGTCAAAATATATACTGAAACAATATTGGGAAATATTAATATAAACAAGATTTCAAAAAAAGTACATATATATATGCACTGTGCCTGAAATAATATTTCAATTTCTAAATATGGACCTACAGGAGACTTGGCAAAGGACTTTGATTTGAGAAAAACAGGAAATCATTTAAACATCTTCTGCAATAATCAATTCTATCATGCTTGTACCAACTCTGGGAATAGGAATTCAAAAGGCATACACATTTTCTGGCAATAATGAGGGAAATAAAATGGAAACAAAAAAGTCGGACACAAGTCACAATAATGAAAAAAATCAATTAGGGTTGAAACTGACTAAGGATTCACAATCACCTAATTTGTGAAAAACGACTTAATCATCAATCAACAAATAGTCATTGGCAATTCTGAAAAAGGAACCATATTTCAAGTACAAACATGATATGAGAAACAACTTCCCAAATAATCTTGTGTTAATTAAATATTGGAAATGGTTGCCATTTTACATTACCTGTGCTATTTTTTGAATTGAGTTATTTATCCTTTCAATTAATTTCTTGCCTAGGAATATGTAATGATTAACTGTATGACCTCCAATAGGATCAACATTTCATTAATCAATAGGAATTATACTCAAATATTCTCTCTCACAAAACATTTTATTTTCAGATAAAGGTAAATTTAATCATGAAATTCATTCAAACTTCTAAGAGTTGTTTAATTTGACACAGCACCACATTTGCCGAATCTGAAATAATATATCTGTGAATTTCCTAGAGAGAAAATGCCCAAAGGCTGAAATATCCCAATGATAAACTTGGCAACATCATTTAAAATGATTCCATGATAATTCCAACATTTTACCTGCTGCTGAATATACAGCTTACATTATATTTTTAAGGGGGGAAGAATAACAATAGTCCAGATAGTTGTGTTGAGAGAATATGAGAAAATATAAAGACCAAATTAATGTTTTATTTTTTATCAAATATTTTTTAAATCATTGATTTGCTTCTTTGTGATGAACTGTGTTAATGTGTACATATTCAAACCTTTCTATGTGTCATTTTCTTCATGTAATTCTCTCTTGTGCATGTTTCAGAAGTATTTGCTTGGACATGGTGCAATGTTGCTTTAACTTATGCCTCCTTGGTTGTAAAAACATGTTACATTATTTAAGGAAGCATCAATGTTCCATTATTTTAATGTGATCAACACAAACATACATATGTACAATTTGGCACCTTGACAGAATGTTTCAAATAAACCCTTTCTTGCATGACTCCTGCTTTTACTCCTGACTTCTTATCATGCAATTAGGATAGCTATTAATTTCTCTAACATATAGAGAGCTTACAAATATTGATATTCCCTTTCACTAGAGTTCTGATGATACAGATAAGTTAAAAACAATTTTTAACAAGAGTCAGTCTTTAGAATCTTCTTTTTTCACTGTTCAATTTCAATATTCACATCGACATACATTAAAAAATTTATGAAAATAAAATTATTTCTACACAATTCTATATCTTTTACTATTATCACTACGTACTGTGACAATTAATACTTTACAAAACTTTGCATATTTCACACTTATAATGATTAAACATAGGGGCATCATTATGCATGACACATCTTTAGTTATTATGTTAAACACATTGGATCATATCACTTCAAAATTTTTTGAATATTGATATAATTCTTGATGAATTCATGTTAGTATTCTCATGCAAGAACACAGATCACTTCATACTGTGATGTGCAAGAGATTAGGAAATGAGCAAATAAGTACAGAAGTCACATAAAGTCATGAATAAAATACTTCCAAAGTTAGTACAGTATTTTTCATCACATCCTGATTTTTGAAAGTCTGTAATTCTGGATAGTACACTCGGTTTTATCAATGTGATGTATTTCCAAAAGTTTTATAAAACTTTGTGGAGGCTTCTGTGTTCACCACGATTCTACTGTGAAAAGTTAGACCTAAAACATAGAACTTATGCAATGACTTGTATGAAAATAATATTGTATGAAAAATCAAAACGGGAGATCCTGTGTAACAGCAATACTCACAATACAATATGTTCATAGTATCAATACAACATTGGGGGGTAATGGGAAAGAGAAAGAAAAATGAGGAAGGGGGTGACAATTTCAACAAGGATTGGACTCATTACTTGTGTAACTATACCACAACCAAGGTCACTAAGACAATAAAATTTAAATAAGAAAGAAAATTTCGATGTAAATAATAGAATTGATGGAAACACTAGTGTTACATATCATATCTTTACATTTGGAAACAGGATTATGACAAGATATATCAATTCTTTGAATTCTAATTTTGCAATTAGCTCTTTTTACATATACAAAATGAACAGTGGAGAAAAGAATTGTAGTCTAATTAGACAACTATTACTTTTTGAATTGTTGTATCTGTAACAATCTCTATGAATATCCTCGTCAGTTATTTCCAGATTACAGAAGTTATGGTAAGGTCTTTTTCACAGAAAATATGAAAATATGGTTTTATTAACAGTGAATAATATTCTTCCATTTATGTGTTACTTTTTAGTACCAAATAAATCATTACAAATTTTGAGGTTCTACAGAAATTTCATATGGATATGTATGCTCCATTCACTATGCACACTGATAATGGAATGAAAGCTTTCAAGACAAATTTTAAACATGATTAAACTACTCCCAGAATTTTGACAGAATCATTCTATCGCAGATGATCATTGAATAAATGGGTGAAAGTTGTATGATAGCTTTAGATTGGCAGTTGTTACTCGTAGTAAAATACAAGGTACAAGTAGAGAGAACATATGTCAAATATTTTAAGAATGTGATGTGTCTAAAACTCTATTAAACTTAGCAATACATATAATTACATTATGTGGTAAAATTCATCAATTTTAGAAAATATTCTACAGCCCAATACAACTATGGGCATGTTCATCTTCCACCCACACACACCACCAAAAAAAAATGGTATACAAATCAAAGTTCCTGAGAAATTCTTTAGACAAGTATGAGTCACAATTTTAAAACTATCTCTTAGTTACTTTCTTTCATTTTATTATCACTTGAATGAATTACTGCTTATATTAAAGTTGATAAGCTATACCTACATTTTGATGAACATTTCACTATAATAAAAGTGTGTTGTTGTTGTTAGAAGTATATTGTTTTTACTTTTTTTTCTTTTTGCTTAGGGCATTTTGTTTCCAAACAACAAGGTAATCTTCTCATTTCATAACATTTGTTTTTTGTATTTCAAATCTGAATGTATTGGACAAGAAGTTTTTAGGGGATTGAGTCATTCTGAATATTAAGACAGGTGAAGTTAACATTATATTTGACTTAATTGCTATTCACTTTTCTGCATAAATCAAATTCCACGCTTGAGAATATTAAAAAAAGATCATCATTCTTTATCCCAGTTTGGTCGACTTATCCATTTATTAAATAATACAATATAATGTCAAACAGTATATTGTCTATATCAACATTACTTCTTGGTCCATTTTCAGTATCCTTCAGGAAACACTAATTTCCTTGGAAATCTTAAAAAGAACAAAAATCTAACAATGCAATGATAGTCATAGAGAGTTAGAAAGCTGCCTCTACCTCATAGAGACTAATAGAGCATTTGGATACCATAAACAGTTTGCTTTTTGTTTTCTGTTGCTATTTTTTGCCTCGTTTTTTAAAAAATAATTTTCTTCAAAAGATGCTATTTAGAAAATCTACATGTCAGTAATTAGTGCATTTCTTGTCAAGCACCGTTATCCCTTCTTTCTTTCTTTCTTGTATCCTTTCCCCCCTCCATCCTCACCAATCTATCTATACTCCAAAGCTGCAAAGATTATTTCCCACATACTGTCTTGTGAATATCAGTATTCCAATGGGTCAACCTGTGTTCTTTTTTCATTGTGAAAATACCATGTAGAAGGGTTAAAATAACATAGACAAGATAAGAGTACATTTCTCTTTTTTATGATTTTTAATTAATTAATTAATTAATTTTTATTTTTTATTGTGAACATACTGTACAGAGGGGCTACAATTAAATAGGCAAGATAGTGAGTACATTACTTATCAAGCATTGTAGCCTCCTCCTTTGTTTACCCTTCACATCCCTTCCCAGCCTCCCCCCTCCGCTCCCCCACCAAAGTTGTAGAGTTCGTTTTCTACACGACAACGTGTACTTCTCTTTGTTGCAACAAGTCCACTTGTATTCTTATTTAAACGACTTCTTTTTCCCCTTCCCATCCACAAATTATACCGACATCAAATACAGTGAAAGCAGGGGTTATACTGTGGGGGAGGGACATACAAAGAAACAAAGAAATGATCTTATAAGTGCATTAGAAACAAATGCATGAAAGAAAAAAAACATTTGAATACATATCTCAGGGTTCATTTTCCTAACATCACCTTCTGACTTTTTCTGCTTGACTCATACATACACTAGATATTGCAAATAGGGAAAACCGTGGGACTTACGTTTCTTTGGGCTTGGCTTACTTCACTTAATATAATTTTTTCCGTCTTTCCATTTCCTAACAAAAGGGGCAATGTCTTTCTTTCTGATGGAGGCATAGAATTCCAATGTGTATATATACCATATTTTTGTATCCATTCATCTACTGAAAGGCATCTGTTTTAGTTCCACATCTTAGCTATAGTAAATAATGCTGCAATAAACATAGTTGTGCTGGTAGATTAGTGTGGTCTTGTTTGTAAACACTTGGGTAAATGCCCAAAAGTGGGTTTGCTGGGTCATAGGGGAGCTCTATATGAAGTCTTTTGAGGAACCTCCATACTACTTTCCAAAGTGGTTGAACAAGTTTACACTCCCACCAACAATGAAGTAAGGTTCCCTTCTGTCCACATCCCCTCCAGCATCTGTTGTTATTAGAGTTCTTGATTTTTGCCATTCTAACTGGGGTGAGATGGTATCTCAATGTTGTTTTGTTGCATTTCTTTTATGGCTAGGGAGGTTGAGCATTTCTTCATGTGTCTATTGGCCATCCTTAGTTCGTCTTCAGAGAAATTTCTCTTTAAGTCTTTAGCCCTCTTATTTATTGGGCACTTGTTTCTTTGAGGATTTGTTGTTGGGGGATTTAATTTTTTGAGTTCCAAGTATATTTTAGATATGAGACCCTTGTCCATTGTATGGCTAGTGAAGATCTTCTCCCAATCCGTAGGCTTTCTATTCATCTTGCTTGCTATGTCCTTTGCCATGCAGAAGTTCTGCAACTTCATGAAATCCCATTTTTCCAACCTTTCTTTGATTTGTTGTGTTTCCTGGTCTCTACTAAGAAAATTTCAGCCTGCGCCAAGGAGACCTAGGGTTTCTCCTATTCGATCCTGTAATGTTTTCAGAGTGTCTGATTTGACTCTGAGGACTTTGATCCAATTTGTGCAGGGTGATATATAAGGATCTAGCTTTAGTTTTCTAAAAGTATTTGACCACTTTTGCCAGCACCATTTACTGAAGAGGCTGTTTTTCTTCCATTCTATTTTTTTAGCTCCCTTATTGAAGATTAGATGGCTGTAGGTCTGTAGGTTCATTTCTAGGTTTTCAATTCTATTCCATTGGTCCTGAGGTCTGTTTTTGTGCCAGTACCAAGCTGTTTTGATTATTATAGCTTTATAGTAGAGTTTATAATTTGGTATTGATATTCATCCAGCAGTGTTCTTTCGGTTGAAGAGCGCTTTTGCTATTCGGGATCTTTTATTGTTGAATAAAAATTTTTGGATTGCCTCTTCTATTTCCTTGAATAATGAGTTTGGAATTTTGATAGGTATCGCCTGGAATTTGTAGATAGCCTTAGGAACTATTGCCATTTTCACGATATTGATCCTTCCAATCCAGGAGAATGACAGGTTTTTCCACTTTGTGAGTTGTGTTTTGATTTACTTTTTCATGTTTATAAAGTTTTCATCGGAGAGGTACTTCATTTCTTTGGTTAAGTTAATTCGTAGGTATTTTATTATTTTGTATGGTTATTATGAATTGAGTTTCCTAATTTCAGCAATACTTTTCTCTTTGTTGGCATACAGAAAAGCCATTGATTTTTGAGGGTTAATTTCACACCCCTGTACTTTGCCAAAGTTTTGAATCATCTTGAGTAATTTGGGAGTAGAGTCAGTTGGATTCTTTAAATACAAGATCATGTCATTTTCAAGAGAGAGAGTTCTACTTCATCTTTCCCTATTTGGAACCCTTTTATGTTTGCTTCTTGTCTTATTGCTGTAACTAGTCACGCTAATACTAGATTGAAGAGAACTGGAGAGACTGGACTTCCTTGTCTTGTTCCTGAGTTAACAGTAAATGGCTTTTGTTTTTCACCATTGAGTATAATACAAGCTGTAGATTTGTCATATACAGCCTTTTCTGTGCTGAGTAATGTTCCCTCGAGTCCTAATTTTTCCAGAATCTTCATCATAAAAAGGTGTTGGATCTAGTTAGGTGCTTTTTCTGCATCTATTGAGATAACCATGTGGTTCGTATCCTGGCTCTTCTTATTAATGTGATGAATTATATTAGTTGATTTGTATATATTGACCCAGCTTTGCATGCCTGAAATGAATACTGTTTGTTCGTGGTGGATTATTTTTTGGATGAATTTTTGAATTCGATTGGCCAAAATTTTGTTGAGAAATTTTGCATCAATGTTCATCAAAGAAATGGGTCTATACTTCTCTTTCTATTATGAATCCCTGCCTGGTTTTGGGATGAGGGTTATGAAAGCTTCATAGAATGAGTTCGGTAGCGAACTTTCTCTTTCAATTTCCTTGAAGAATTTGGAGGAGTATTGTTGTGAGCTCTTATTTAAGGCCTGGTAAAATTCTGGTGTAAAACCATCTGGTCCTGGGCTTTTCATAGATGAGTGGTCTCTTACTGTTGTTTCTATTTCAATGCTTGATATGGGCCTGTTAAGATGGTTTAACTCATCTTGGTTTTGTTTCATTATGTGGATATTTGCTAGGAAAAGGTCCATTTCTGCCAAGTTCTCAAACTTATTAGCATAAACTTTTGAGAAGTATTCCCTTATAATGTTCTGATTTATGGTTGTTTCCCTTCTGATTTTTCTATTGTCATCTTAAGTTTATTTATTTGGGTGTGTTCTCTTTTTCTGATAAGATTTGCTAATGGTCTGTCAACTTTGTTAATTTTTGCGAAGAACCACATCTCTAATTTGTTGATTCTATTTTTTGGGTGAAGGGGATTCTAATTCATTTAATTCTGATTTTTTTTATCTTCAGTTTTATCCAGAAAGTACCTGGTGTGGACCAGTGAAGTCTAGACCACTCTGGGTTGGCAATTATGAGGAATTAAAAAAAAAAAAACAAAAAACCGTAAATCCTTCTTTTCTTGGAAAATTTCCGTCTACTTGATTGGGGTTTATCTTGCTGCACTTTTTCAAACAGGTTCAGATGTCTCATTAAATTGTTGGTTTCAGATCTCTCCAATATGTTGATGTAGAAACTCAGACCTATTAACTTCCTTCTGAGTACTGTCTTGGCTGTGTCCCAGAGGAGCTGGTAAATTGTGTGTTTATTTTTGTTGAATATCGTGAACCTTTGAATTTCTTTTCTAATCTTTTCCATGACCCACTCATGATTCTACAGTATGTTGTTCAGCTCCAGGTATTACAGGACTTTCTTTGGTGGCTTTTTGTGTTGAGTTTGAATTTTATTCCGTTGTGGCCTCAGAGAATGCATGGTATACTTTCAATTTTTCTGAACCTGGAAAAGTTTGCTGTGTGACCTAAAAGGTGGTTTATTTTGGAAAATGTTGCATGTGCTGCTGAGAAGAACGTGCATTCTGATTCTGCTGGGTGAAATATTGGGTACATGGTTTTTAATTTAGTTGATCTATACTGTTGTTTAGATCTGTATTTTCTCTATTGAAATTTTGCCGAGATGATCTACCTAGTGGGAATAGTGGTGTGTTAAAGTCCCTAACAATTAATGTCTTTATTCTATGTGAGATTTGAGGGAAAGTAGTGTTTCTTGTAAATAATTTGGTGCTCCACTGTTTGGAGAATAGAGACTGAGAATTATAACATCCTCCTGAGGGAGAGATCCCTTATTATACAGTGATTTTCTTTATCTCTTCTCACTAATCTTAATTTGAAGTCTATTATATCTGATTTTATGATTGCAACTCCTGCTTGTTTATAGGGGTGATTGGCTTGGTAGATTTTATTTCAGCCTTTCACTTTCAAAATGTGTTTGTTTTTATGGGCAAGGTGAGACTCCTGAAGACAGTAGATAGGAGGATCTTGGTTTTTAATCCAACTAGTCAGTTTATGTTGCTTAATTGGAGAGTTAAATCCGTTAATGTTGATAGAAAGGACTGAGAGGTAATTGGGATGTCCAGCCATTTTATCCACTACCTTGGGACCTGTGGCAACTGGATTCTTCCTATGGTTCTTGAATTCTCAGTTTAGGTGCAGTTTCTTGGCCTTTAGTGTGGTCTTGTTGGTTTTCTATGTGTAGGACATCTTTAAGTATCTTTCGTAGGGCTGCTTTGGTTGAGATATATTCTTTCATCTTTTCTTTGCTATGGAAAGTTTTTTATTTGACCTTGGGTTATGAAGGAGAGTATACAGAGTACAGTATTCTTGATCGATAATCGTTTGTCTTTAGGGCATGGCATACATAATTCCAGGATCATCTTGCTTTCATTGTCTCTTGTGAGAAATCTAAGGTGATTCTACTTACTTTCCCTTTATAGGTGATTTATTTTGTCTCTTTGACAGCTTTAAGGATCTTTTCCTTGGTCTGAATTGATCCTGTGCAGATTAAACTGTGATGGTGGGATGTCCTGTTAATAGTCTGATCTATTATGGTTTCTAAAAGCTTCTTGTATATGAATAGGCTGGGTGACGTTCTCCTGGGTTGACCTGAGCCTGGCAGGTCAGGTTAGGTTCTTGTGACCTGCTAAATGATTTTTGGTTTTCTTCCAAGGCCTTAGTTGGAGCTAGCTACTCAATGAGCATTTGTCAGTATCAAAGATGGAGATATCCAGTAGTAGGAGGAAGGGGTGGCCTTCCCTCCTTTACTCCCTGAATAGGAGTGAGGATGTCAGGATTCTACTCATGCTATACTCTTGGTTTCTGGATCGTCTCTGGTCTGGGTTCTGCAAAATGAAGATATCTGCTCCTTGTCAGTTCTTGCTGGTGTTGAGTAGAATATGCTCACCTGCTCCGGCTGGAGCCTTTGACCCGAACTCTCTGTGTTGTATGTATGAGGGCCATTTAAGCCACCGTATCCGCAGCTATGGCTACTGCTAAGTGCTCAGAACTATCTTCTTGCCTGGATTTTCTCTCTCTGGCCAAATTCTCTTTACTGTGATGGCACACTTGGTGTACTTCTCTGGAACACCAAACTGCTTTCTATTGGAGAGCTTTTTTAGCCTCGAGTTTCTCCCCTGCCATCTTCCCAGTACTCTCTACTCATCCTGTATTGTTATATCAGGAATTTTTTATTCTCCTACCCTATCATTACAAAAATCCACATACAACATGGAACCAAAATAAAATACAGTGACAAACAGGAGGAACAAGATGAGGTAGAGATAAAAATAATCATATGCTATATTAAAATCCAGAAGTATAAGGATAAACGGTTCTGAAGCTATCTTGATATTCATTTCCTGGAGCTTCATTTTACAAAATAATATATTCTCTCTCTTTCTCTCTCTACCAAAGTATAGAGCTTTGGAGCTTTTCTGCTAATCTGATAAAAGTATCATAGATATATGCTAATTATAGCAAATAAATGGTCAGTTTTATACTGATGGGATGGAAGGGACACTCAAAATAAATTTGAACACAAGGGACAAAAACTGAATTTTAATAATTACTATAAAATTCACACTAAGAAGAGATAAAATTTATCTTGAGAAATACATTCACTAGATAATCTTAAGACTTAGTGAGATAAAATTATTACCTGCTCAATTACAACCATCATATAATTTGGTTGACAATTGCAAAATCATACATTTCACCTTATTTTCATATATTTTGATATCATTTATTTCCTGTCCTTTTCAGATGATGGGAACTCTGAACATTATTCAAAACCAGTTGACCAAAAAAATGCATCTACTGTGGAGAAGAAAGGCAGTCATGGAAGACACTGTATCTTTTTTTTTTTTTTTAATTCCATTTTATTCTATTTGAGAACATACTGTACAGAGGGGTTACAACTACATGGGCAGGACAATGCATACATTTCCTACCAAGCATTGCAGCCTCCTCCTTTGTTTATCCTTCACCTCCCTTCCCAGCCTCCCCCATCTCGCCCACCCAATCATACCCCCCCTTCCCCCCCACCGACATTGTAAAGCTGGTTTTGACATGACATTTTGTACTTCTCATTGTTGCAACAGTTCCACCTGAATCCTTAAACGACTTGTTTGTCCCCGTCTCCTCCACATGTTATAATGACATCAAATATAGTGAAAGCGGGGGTTACACTGTGGGGGAGGGACATACAAAGCAACAAAGAAATAATCTTATAAATGCATTAGAAACACCTGCATGAAAGAAACAAAAACATTAAAATACATATTTGAGGGTTCGTTTTCCTAACATCACATTCTGTGACTTTTTCCGCTTGACTCATACCTATACTAGATATTGCAAATAAGGGAAACCATGGGACCTATGTTTCTGTGGGGCTGGCTTACTTCACTTAATATAATTTTTTCCAAGCCTTTCCATTTCCTAACAAATGGGGAAATGTCATTCTTTCTGATGGAGGCATAGAATTCCATTGAGTATATATACCACATCTTCTTGATCCATTCATCTACTGAGGGGCATCTGGGTTGGTTCCATATCTTAGCTATGGTAAATAATGCTGCAATAAACATAGTTGTGCTGGTAGCTTTACTGTGGCCTTGTTTGTGATCATTTGGGTAAATGCCCAAAAGTGGGATTGCTGGGTAATTGGGGAGCTCTATGTGGAGTCTTTTGAGGAACCTCCATACTGCTTCCCAAAGTGGTTGAACAAGTTTACATTCCCACCAACAATGAAGTAAGGTTCCTTTCTGTCCACATCCCCTCCAGCACCTGTTGTTGTTAGAGTTCTTGATTTTTGCTGTTCTAACTGGAGTGAGGTGATATCTCAATGTTGTTTTGATTTGCATTTCTTTTATGGCTAGGGATGTTGAACATTTCTTCATGTGTCTATTGGCCATCCTTCTTTCTTCTTCAGAGAAGCTTCTCTTTAAGTCTTTCGCCCACTTACTTATTGGGCAGTTGTTTCTTTGAGGATTTGTTGTTGGGTGGTTTAATTTTTTGAGTTCCAAGTATATTTTAGATATGAGACCCTTGTCCGTTGTATGGCTAATAAAGATCTTCTCCCAGTCCGTGGGCTTTCTATTGATCTTGCTAGCTATGTCATTTGCCCTGCAGAAGCTCTGCAACCTTGTACAATCCCATTTGTCCAACCTTTGTTTGATTTGTTGTGTTTCCGGGTCTCTATTCACAAAATTTCGGCCTGAGCCAAGGAGACCCAGGGTTTCTCCTATTCCATCCTGTAATGTTTTCAGAGTGTCTGCTTTGAGTTCAAGGTCTTTGATCCATTTGGAGTTGATTCTGGTGCAGGGTGATATATAAGGATCTAGCTTTAGTTTTCTACATGTAGTTAACCAGTTTTGCCAGCACCATTTACTGAAGAGGCTGTCTGTCTTCCATTCTACTGTTTTAGCTCCCTTATCGAAGATTAGATGGCTATAGGTCTGTAGGTTCATTTCTGGGTTTTCAATTCTATTCCATTGGTCCTGAGGTCTGTTCTTATGCCAATACCAAGCTGTTTTGATTACTATGGCTTTATAGTAGAGTTTGAAATTTGGTATTGATATTCCTCCAGCAGTGTTCTTTCCGTTGAGGAGCGTTTTTGCTATTCGGGGTCTTTTATTGTTCCATATGAATTTTTGGATTGCCTCTTCTATTTCCTTGAAGAATGAGGGTGGAATTTTGATAGGTATTGCGTTGAATTTGTACATAGCCTTTGGAAGTATTGCCATTTTCACGATGTTAATCTTTCTAATCCAGGAGCATGGGAGGTTTGGCCATTTTTTAAGTTCTGTGTTGATTTCCTTTTTCAAGATTTTGAAGTTTTCATCATAGAGGTCCTTCACTTCTTTAGTTAAGTGAATTCCTAGGTATTTTATTATTTGTGGGGCTATTACAAATGGAGTTGCTTTCCTAATTTCAGCCACACTTTTCTCATTGTTGGCATACAGAAAAGCCATTGATTTTTGGGGGTTAATTTTATAACCTGCTACTTTGCCAAAGTTTTGAATCAGCTTGAGTAATTTGGGAGTGGAGTCTATGGGATTCTTTAAATACAAGATCATGTCATCTGCAAAGAGGGCGAGTTTTATTTCGTCTTTCCCTATTTGGATCCCCTTTATGTCTGCATCTTGTCTTATTGCTGTAGCTAGGCATTCTAATACTAGATTGAAGGGAAGTGGAGACAGTGGGCATCCTTGACTTGTTCCTGAGTTAAGAGGAAATGGCTTTAGTTTTTCACCATTGAGTATAATGCTGGCTGTAGGTTTATCATATAAAGCCTTTATTGTATTGAGGAATGTTCCATGGATTCCTAATTTTTCCAAAACCTTCATCATAAAGGGGTGTTGGATCTTGTCGAATGCTTTTCTGCGTCTATTGAGATAACCATGTGGTTCTTATTCTTGCTCCTGTTGATGTGATGAATAATATTAATTGATTTGCGTATATTGAACCAGCTTTGCATCCCTGAAATGAATCCTGTTTGATCGTGGTGTATGATTTTTTGGATGAATTGTTGAAGTCGGTTGGCCAAAATTTTGTTGAGAAATTTTGCATCAATGTTCATCAAAGAAATGGGTCTATAGTTCTCTTTCTTTGATGAGTCCCTGCCTGGTTTTGGGATGAGGTTTATGATGGCTTCATAGAATGTGTTCGGTAGTGAGCTTTCTCTTTCAATTTCATTGAAGAGTTGGAGGAGAATTGGTGTGAGCTCTGCTTTGAAGGCCTTGTAAAATTCCGCTGTAAAACCATCTGGTCCTGGACTTTTCTTAGCTGGGAGGTCTCTTATTGCTGTTTCTATTTCAATGCTTGATATGGGCCTGTTAAGATAGTTTAACTCATCTTGGTTTAGTTTTGGCATGTCAATATTGGCTAGGAAGAGGTCCATTTCTGTCAAGTTCTCAAACTTATTAGCATAAAGTTTTGAGAAATATTCCCTTATAATGTTCTGAATCTTGGTTGTTTCCGTGGTGATGTTTCCATTCTCATCTCTGAGTTTATTAATTTGGGTTTGTTCTCTTCTTTTTCTGATAAGATTTGCTAAGGGTCTGTCAATTTTGTTAAGTTTTTCGAAGAACCAACTCTTTGTTTTGTTGATTCTTTCTATAGTTTTTTTGGATTCTGATTCATTTAATTCTGATTTAATTTTGATTATTTCTTTCCGTCTACTGGATTGGGGTTTATCTTGCTGCTCTTTTTCAAGGAGGTTTAGATGTGTCATTAAATTGTTAGTTTCAGATCTCTCCAATTTGTTGATGTAGGAGCTCAGAGCTATAAACTTGCCTCTGAGTACTGCCTTTGCTGTGTCCCAGAGGAGCTGGTATTTTGTGTGTTCATTTTTGTTGAATAGCATGAACATTTGAATTTCCTTTCTAATCTCTTCCATGACCCACTCATGATTCAGCAGTGTGTTTTTCAGCCTCCATGTGATACCAGACTTTCTTTGGTGGCTTTTGGTGTTGAGTTCTAATTTTATTCCCTTGTGGTCAGAGAAGATGCAAGGTGACACTGAATCTTTTAATCTCTTTCAGAGAACGACAAGAAAATTTTAAAAAATACCCTTGTTCATTTTTTCTTGAGTCAAAAAAATAACAATCACTTGTGTACCACTTTGATAAATGCTAAGAACACTATTAGCTATTCTGGAAGTATGGAAGTGCAGTAAACACAAGTTACCTAAGGTCATATCAATTTTAACAATTTTATACATTTCAATCACTAAATATTACTTCTTTTCGACATAGTATCTTTTATTGTTCACACAAACCGGTGTAATGCTTGTCTTTCTTTCTGAAAATAGAATTTGTTTTCAGACAGTATTGTACATCATTACATAATACACTGAATACAGCCCTGTTTCTAATTGGACTGGTACATCAAGCACTTTTTTCTGAAGATCTACCATGTGAAAGAAAGATGGAACAGTTCAGTTAGAATATAGTATAGATATGTGAATTCAGAAGATGATCAGCAGACATGGTGGTTTTGAAAACAGGTTGTTTTTGATGATGTGCATATTTGTACAGAAACATTTATCTATTGAATAATATCAAAAATTGGCTACAATTTCTCAATAAGTTTGTTTTTGTGAAAATACTTACAGAGGGGTTACAATTACACGTACAAGGTAATAAACACCTTGCTTATCAAGCATCGTTGCCTCTCCCTTTGTTTTATCCCTACCATCAATGCCCTCCAATTTTTGAAGCAAACTTTGAACATGAATAAAATTCTTTGGATTGATTCAACACTAATACTTACATTAAATCCTGGGAAAGATCCTTCTTCTCCTGTTCCTCCCCTTTCTCACCCTCCCTCGCTTTTCCCACTCCTCATCCTCTTGCTCTTCTTCCTTTCACTATTCATCCTTCTCTTTCCCCTCCTTCTACTCTTCCTTCTTTATTTACTTCTTCCCATTCTTTCCTTTCCCTTTCTTCTCTTCTTCTCCCCCTCTTTTCTTTCCCTCCCTCCCTCTTTACATTTCTCACTCCTGCCCTGTATTCCTCCCTTCCTCTATCACTGCCTTCTTTCCTTCCTTCCTTCCTTCTTTCCTTCCTTCCTTCCTTCATGACTGCCTGCCTGCCTGCCTTCCTTCCTTCCTTCCTTCCTTCCTTCCTTCCTTCCTTCCTTCCTTCCTTCCTTCCTTCCTTCCTTCCTTCCTTCATTCCAGTTTTCTCTTCTCCTTTCTATACTTCCTTCTTTCTTCCTACCCTCATTTAACCTCCATCTCCTACCATCCATATAAAATCATTTCATTCCTTCCTTTCACCTTACCCTCCCTGACTAACCTAAGCATGAAGATCTGACTTAAATTCCTGGCCTGGGAGTTGAAATTGGGGTTGAGATTGGAACTAATACCCTGGTCCTTTAACTCAAAGGCCTGGACTTGTACTCTTAAGCTGGAATTTGAACTCCTATTCTGGGCCAGAAACTCTGGGCCTGAGCCTTGAATTCACAATGTAGGCTTTGAACCCAGGCCTGCACTTGAGTTCGTGGCCTGTTGAATTCACGGCCTGTTCCTAGAACTAGTGCTTAGGAACTGAATTGGATCCTAGGCATTTAACTCGTAGCTGGGCATTGAACTCAGGTGTGAGCTTTAAGCTCACAGCCTGGGATTGAATTCATGTCCTGATATGAAATTGTTACCTGAGATAGAAATAGGGAAATGGGACCTGAACAGGGATCCTTGCCTGAGTTCATTGTCTGGGAATTGAACGCACAGCTGGGGCTTTGAAATTGGTTCCTAGGCCTTCAACTCAGTCTGGGTCTTGAACTCTAAGCTGTTCATTGACGTATCTGTCTATGCCATGAATGTTGGCATAGACAGGAAGTTGAACTCATTTCTGGGCCTTGAATTTGTAGCCTTGGCTCTTGAATATGGGATCTAGAATTTGAACTCACAGCCTGTACCTTGAGCTAGGAGCCTGGGGCTTGAACTCAGTTCTGGGCCTTCAACAAGTGACCTAAACCTTGAATATGGTTCCGGGGCCTTAAATTTGGAAACTCGACAAAGATCCTGAGCTTCTCTGTGGTCAATACTGGTGCTCAACTACTGGAGACTCAACTGTTTTTCTGTTTCTTCCATAGCTGGAGAAAGATTTTTAGTTTTAGTTTTAGTTTTATGAATCACAAATGTACTTTTTGCTACAAGAGAAGTCAATCCATCTGGTTCCATATTTCTCACCTTTGGTTTATTTGCTTCTGTTTTATATGTAAATAGTTCCCTTTATGTGAAAGTGGAGGGGCAGGGCTGGGAGGCAGGGGGCATGTAATGTTTGTGCGGGGAGGGGCCCTACACTTGTATGTTTTCAATTGAAAGGTAGGAGAGGACATTATCAGGCCTTCCAAGCTGTCAGGAGATAAGTAGGTGGACAGGGAACAGAGACAGCTGTGCAAACAAAGAATTAATTGCAAGACCAAAGTATGAAGCACACAGAAATAGAGTTGCACACATGTGCACACACAGAGGGTTGAGAGAAGTTTCACGAAACAGGGCCCGCTTTGCATAAGGTGTTCTCTACCTGGCCAGCTGCTTTTTCCTTCAGGTTAGGGTTGAGGGATTGATATTGATCCCACACTTTTTCTACATTCACCTCAACTTCTTCATGTCTAGAGGCCCACCTGCCCTGCTGTTGGAAGATTAAAGCTCCCAAAATTACACCACAGGACTTGTTATGTTGTTATTTTGTTGGTTGTTGTTTACCTGTTTTGTTCAATATGAAGAAAGACCATGGTTTCCTAAGACAGGCCCTTTGTGAAGTGAAAGAATTTCCTAAAATCTTCGTTTCTATTTCTGTTTCCTCTTCCTTTCCTTCTCCTCCTTTTCTTTGTCCTGCTGCTCCCTGGGTGGGAAGGACTCAACATGGTCGTTTGTTTGATGAACTGTTTTCCTAAGGATCTGCTTCTTGCTTGGAACACCCAGGTTGCTCCTTTAGACAAGCTGTGTGAATTGTGATAGCGGATGATGGGTAGAGAAGGAGGGATAAAGGTGGCAAAGGGAGAGAGTGAGTGGGGCAATGAAGGTGGGAAAAAGGAGGCCATAAGGGAAAAGAGAAGCAAGGAATGATAGAAAGAAGAGGGAAGGGAAGGGGGACAGAAAAATGGAAGATGAAAGGAAGTATGGACGAGACTAAGAAGGTGGGGTTGGCAAAGAAGTAGGGAAGGAGGCCTAAGGATTAAGGAAATAGGAAAGGGCGAAGGAATAAATGTACACGGAGAGAGATAAGAAGGAAGGAAGGGAGGGAGCATGTAAGGAAAGAAGGAAGGCAGGGATAAAGAAAGGAGGGAAAAGAGAAAATAAGGTAGAAGGGAAGGAGGGAAGAAGGAAGTAGGAAAGGATGGGAGGAAGAAGGAAGAATGGAAGTAAGTAAGGGGAAAGAGGGGTTGAAGGGTGAAAGGAGAAAAGTAGACAGCAAAGAAGAGACGAAGTAGGGAAAGGAGGACCGAAGACAGAAGGAAGAAGGGAAGAAATAAACGAGGTGTAAGGAACGTAGGAACGAGGAACAGAAAGGAAGATGAAAGGTAGTAATGGAGGGAGGTAAGTGGAAAGGAAGGAGGGAATAAAAAATGAGAGTGAGGAAAGAAAAAGAAAGAAAAAAGGAAGAGAGGAAGAAGGGGAAAAGAAGGGTAAGCTGGAACTAAGGGAAATAAAGGATGAGGGAGGAGTTGTGACCATGTTACACACATTCCTCGGAGCTGGGGTGTCTGAACTGGCTTTTTTCCCTCCTGGGTCTTGTTATCCATGTGGGATGTCCAGGGAACTGGATTCTGACCTTGAGGATGGCAGAGCTAGTGGCTGGAAAATAGCTGTTATCCTGACCATGTAATTGTGTGAGGGAGTTTGAAGGCAATGGGTCACATGTTCAACTCCACGACATTCTGTATTGCCATGGCTACCCAGGGCTTGATCCAGCCCCAAACATTTTTGGGCCTGAGGGTTGGCCGGAATATATTTACATAAATGCCAAGGAGAGGAAAGGGGAAATAGGCTAGTAGTTGTGAGCGTTTGTTGATTATTTGCTCCACAGTATGTTCAGAGCCTCATTTGAATTATCCATTGTGCCCCAGGTAGGTGTGTATGTGGGGAGGGGAAAGGGAGCAGCTGCTCTCCTCCTCCTTGTCGTCCTCTACCTCTTCCTTTACCTCCATCAACCCCAAGGAGGGCATGGACATCCATTGGATGACCATTGGGCAAAGGCATAGCACCATGCTGCAGCCAGTTCAGCCATAGAAGGCCAGGGACAGCAGGAAGTCCTGCACCAGTATCAGGAATCTCTGGGGAAGATGGATGCAGGGAGGTTCAGGAAGTAGGGAGTCTAAGAAATAGAAAGCATTCACAGAGATGTAGGGTTTTGGATAGCATCCCAGGAAAAACTATGTTTGTGATGACCTCTGGCAAAGATCTGACCTCACTCAGAAAAGATGGGTTGGACGACTGGTCGGACGGTGGGTTATTTGTTTGGTTGTTGGGATGATTGAGTGGTTGATGGTTGGCTTGGTAGGTTGGTTAGTTAGCAAGGAAACTTTTTTTTTCTCATTTGATTGCTCAGATAAGAGTTTGTATGAAACTTGTTTCCAGGCTTGTTTCAAAAAATGATACTCAGACTCAAAGTCCTTCACTGATATGATTTCATACATAGAGAACCAGAGTGAAACTCCATGAATTTTTATCATACATGGGAAACATAAGTATATTCAAAATTTTGGCCTCTGTGTATGAAAATAATGTTTATTTATATATATATATGATGAATGTATGCAAAATGTGGTGGAAAAGGATATTTAAGAATATCCCTGGTGTTTTCGTTACAAAACACAATAGCAGAAACTGTCTCTCCTATGGCTCTAGAACTTCCTGTAGTAATGTTAAATTAAGAAAAAAAATAATTTCCACACACAGTTTTCTTAACATTCATCCACTGTGAAGTTATTTTTTTAAATCAAACTAAGAGCATTTTTAAAATCATTACCCTAGATATAGAAAAAAATGCAATGAGTACCTTAAAGTTATCAGTTTATAACCTTGGCCTGAAATGTAAAGGATTCAAGCTAAATTCAGGTCACATGATAATAGAGTGGATGTCTTAACATATTAAAATTTAACCTTTACTAATGTCAGTAATTTACATTTTCACCATTATGTAATAGTGAGTAAAAACCTTCTCCAAACTAAATGATATCTAGCAAACACAGTTTAAAATAATTGTCCAACACACAACATCACACCTATGCCCTTCTCTAGAAGTACACAATTTAACTTCCAATGTAATAATTTTCTTTGAATTCTACTGAGATTTCAGAGGATATATAAAAGTCTGCTCCATAACATTACTTCCCACACACTTTCTCACATAATCGACATACTTTTCCAACATTTACCTGTAAAGATACCAAAATTTATCCATGAAATGAAGACTTTATTTGGTACCAACGTTTTCCACTGAAACATTAACTTTCTACATTTTGCCAGATGGTATAAAAACAAGCAGAACCTATTTTTAAGCTTTTGATCATAGGGACTTTGAAATAAATTCTCATGATCAACAGATTCCTCTGAAAAGGAAAAAAAAACTTATATTGAAGAAAAAACAGTATATTGCAGAAAATATATATCTTTGCTGTTATTCTCTTTTAGACCTATAGAATACCTTAGGAATCCCTATTAGGAGAAGGAAGATTAAACTATGACACAGTATTACTGTGGAAATTAGCTTCTGTTGTACTCTCACATGTTTAAAATTTCAGAGTCCATCAGGACTAATGCTATCTAACCTGTACTTCTGCTCCTGTGAGTATAATTTCTGTGAATCAATAAATGAAGAAAATAAGGTGAACTGAACCAAGAAATTAAATTCTTAAAACGTGTACCTTCTTCCATTGTGACAGGCAAGTAAATGTCAACAAGTCCTATAGGGAGCAAAATTTTTGAAGAAAAATTGTGATTACATATTTCAAAATTAAATATCTTAAATGTGATTTCTTTAATGAAAAGAAAAGCTAACAGTAGAATGTATTCAATTCTAAATCTTCTTGTAACTAGACACATGTGAACTGAAATATATTGATTTCTGTATTTCACAGATTAGAGTCACATATAGCAAGCAACAGAAATTAAACCTTTTGTACTCAACAAATTTCATAATTTTCAAGCTTTTTTTCTTCATCATGGACAAGCAGTAAGGGAACAACGAGTAAAAGAACAACTTTTGAACGAATTTGGAAAAAATTTTCTAAATTATGGATGTCCAACTTAACCAATTTCATTATCCCTTTAAAAATATCAAACACCTATTAAAATATACACTCATCTGAAGAGGATTTGCAACTCTTTTACATCTATCTTGCTTACTACTATGTTTATAAGATCAGTAGGAAGAATCATTCAGGTAACTATTTCTTAGAGATGATATATATCATACAGCAAAGGAATCATTGTGAATCATAAGAGTCAAAGTTTGAGACTGGGGCTGTTGTTCAATAAGAATTAAATTTCAGTAGAACAATGTTTAGTAGTCCATGAAGCAGAGCCAGAAGACATTTAAACATAGGACCCAAATAAAAGTGACAGGAGTAGAAGTAATTTTCAAGATCATCAGAATGGAAATTGCTATTTTCTGAAGTGTGATGAAGTAAAGTATTTTGATACTTTTATCAATAATTGTGAGCAATAGTGCCCACTTGGAGAAAATTGTAGTAAATATAACTTAGGATATCATTTGTAGAAAGAAAACAAGCCATTAAGAAAGAAATGTCCCAGTGACAGTCACGAGCCAAATAGATAGTATGTATATGTTAGATGGGGAAAAAGGAAATGAGGGCAAGGAACTGTGACCTGTTTCATAAAGTTAACTGAATTCACCAAAAAAGTTCAGTATCCCTTCTTCCCAACAATGGATGATATCCCACTCATAATTTTCTACAACAATCAATACTTCGGTACATAGGAAAGTCAGTCCTCTATCCATATATGAAAACAGAAATGGCTACTGCTGGCCAGAACCCGGGAGACAACCTCTCACTTTCTCTTACTTTTCATTGTTGGATTATAATTCTGTGGAAGAGAAATGCATGACCACTCAGTAGTGAAACACTGAATTCATTTCCCACACTTTTCTTCTGTGTGTGTGTGTGTGTGTGTGTGTGTGTGTGTGTGTGATTTAGATACTCTGCAGAGGGGTTACATTTACATGAGCAAGACGATAAATCCCTTTCTCTAGAGCATTGTTAACCTTCCTTGATTTTCCCTTACCATCCCTATCCGCTCTACCTCCCCAACTGTTCCCTCCCCCACCCAATGTTGTAAGGTTCATTTTCAACATAGTATTTTATACACCTCATTTTTAAAATGGATCATCAAGCATTTTGATATTTCTAATCCCCTTCCCAAATTAGAAAATTGTGTATACAAAATGCAAGACACTAAAAGCAAATATAGTGACAATCGGATTTATTCCATTCCATGGAGGAAGAACATACAAAAAAGAATAACAACTACTAAAATTACATAGTAAATTTTAAGTACATTAAAAGAAGAGTAAGAAAGTTAAAAACTTCTATCTCTTTATGGGGTTAATTTCATTTAGCATCAGCTTACCTGGTGAAATGTACATAGCTTTAGAACTCTTTTACTTATCCTAAACATATGCTATTTATTTTAGATAAGGGAAAACATGGACTTATGTTTCTTTTGGTCAGATTCATTTCACTTAATACATTTTTTTTTCTAAGTCTTTCCATTTCCTAACAAATGGTACCATGTCATTCTTTTTGATAGAGATATAGAATTCATGTATATTCCTTGATCAATTCATCTACTAAGGGGCATTTGGGTTGGTTCCATATCTTAGCTATGGTAAGTAACGCTGCAATAAACATACTTGTGCTGGTAGCTTTAGTACAGCCTTATTTGTTATCATTTGGGTAAAAGAAAGTTGGATTGCTTGGTAATAAGGGAGCTCTCTGTGTAGTTTTTGAGGAAACTCTATACTTTTCAAAGTGGTTGAACATGTTTACATTTCCACCAACAATGCAGTAGTGTTCCCTTTTTGCCACATCCCCTCCAGCATCTGTTGGTAGTACATTCTTCATTATACTTGATTATAACTATGTAAGGTGTAAGCTCAATATTGTTTTTCTCTTTTTATTTTTATATTTTAAAATATGTATTTTTATATTTTAAAATCTGTATTTTAAATATGTATCTTTATTGAAAAGAGACTACACAGAACGCTTGCAATTTTATAAGCAAGGTAAAAAGTTCATTTCATATCGATCATTTTCCCCCTTCATTTGCTTTTCCTTACCACCCGTTTACTCCGTCCCCTCTCCAATTTCTCCCTTCAACTCCTTTCCAAATTTTAAAGTTCATTTACAACGTAGTGTCTTGTACATCTAGTTCTTACAATGGTTCATCCTATGTACTTATTTCATCATTTTGTTATTTTGCTTTCCCCCCCTGAATTACAAAATAAAATGTACATACATATTGCAGGACAATGGAATCAAATACAGTGACATCGGAGGTTGCAATTATTTTATGGCTAGAGAACTTGACCGATTCTTACATGTCTATTGGCCATTCTTATTTCTTCTTCAGAGACGTTTCTCTTTAAGTCTTTAGCCCACTTGTTAATCGATGGTTGTTTCTTTGAGGATTTTTTGTTGGGGGATTTAATTTTTTGAGTTCGAAATATATTTTAGATATGACATCCTTGTCCGTTTTATGGGTAGTGAAGATCTTCTCTCAATCGGTTGGATTTCTGTAGATCTTGCTTTCTATGTCCTTTGCCTTGCAGATCATGCGATCCCACTTGTCAAAAGTTTAATTGATTTGTTGTGTTTCTGTGTTATCATTCAATGCTCGATAAGAAATTTACCCATTACCTTGCTCATGTAACTCTAACCCCCCTGTACAGTATTTTTTCACAATAAAAACTTATTACTAAAAGAAAAAAATTACCACTAAAAAATAAGAAAAATTCGTCCCATGATAAGTAGCCCTAGAGTTTCTCCTGTCCCTTCCTGTAATATTTTCAGGATGTCTTCTTTGACTTCTATGTCTTTGATCTACTTGGAGTTGATTCTGGTGCAGGGTGATATCTAAAGTTATAGCAGTAGTTTCCCTGAGGTTTAACACATTTGGCCAGCACCATTTATTGAAGAGGCTGTTTTTCTTCCATTTTATTTTTTTGGCTCCCTTATCAAAGATTAGATGGATATAGGAAGGTGGGTTTATTACTTTGTCTAGTCCATTGTTCTATTCTTATTCTATTCCATTGGTCCTCAGATATGTTCTTGTGCCAATGCAAAGCTTTTTGATTATTATGACTTTGAAGTGGAGTTTGAAGGTTGGTATTGGTTTTGTTCCAGTGCTATTCTTTGAGGTAAGGGTTCTTTAGTCTATTTGTATTTTTTCATTGTTCCATGCCAATTTCTGTATTAACTTTTTTATTTCCTTGAAGAATGACGTTAGGATATTGAAAGGTATCACATTGAATTTGTAGATAGCCTTTGACAGTATTGCTATTTTCACGATGTTAAACCTCTCATTACAGGAGCGTGGAACTTTTTTTTTACCATTTCCTTAGTCAGGATTTAATTTCCTTTTTCAGGTTTTTAAAGTTTTCATCATTGAGGTCCCTCACTTCTTTAGTTAACTCCTAGGTATTTTAATTTTTTCACACATTTTCATCTAGGTATCAACAACTTCTTCTTTCTAAGTTGTTCTGCAATCTTTCTATGTCCCACACAGCTGCAATAAATCAATCTTTAAATATTATTTTCTTCACTTCTGTACTTTTTTCATAGTGATAGCTAGGAAAAATTTGAAAATGTTTTTTTAGGGAAAGAAACAGGTTGTGTTATTTGAGCTTTCAGAAAATGCTTGTTTTCTTACATGGTGACTACTGAACAATGATGCAAACATAACACAAATATAAACATTTCAAGTGCAAATTTTCTATTTCAAATTGATTTGCGTTATGTTTGTATGCTGTTTCTATATAAAATTTTAATGACCATTCTGGGTCACCATTCTGACACGAAGGTGAGAACTTTCTACTGAAGGTAGACTTTGTATGAGAATGACAGTGATTACTTTGTCATAAATCTCTCAAGTTTTATGTTTACGTTTATGAGAGGGTAATTTCAATATGAGCCATTTTTAGAAGTTATCCAGTTTCTGACACATATGTTGCTTTGCCTGCCTTGTAGATATGCTTTATCTTTTTGTATATCTTCTTTATTCATATCTTATATTCATATTGATTCAAAGTAACAGTGAAATGGGCAAAGATTTCTCAAAATAAGTACTAGCAAATGCTAAATAAAATAAGCAGGAAAGAGAAAGTTTCCCAGAAGGATTTTTTATGTACATATAGTATATTTTATTAAACAAATATTAATGTTACTATATAATATAAGAAATAAACATGGAATATATAGATATATATCAGTGAATGTCATTTATATATATACATATATATACATATACATATAGGCTTTTGCATTGGTATTACATTTAATAAAAATTGTATAAATGGCTTACCGATATCCTGGAATATAAATAATAATTGGATAATTTTTCAGTAATGCCTCAGTTGACAGGTTTATGTAGAACATGAAATTCAATTAGGAATTAATAAAAATACGATTTAATTATAGAACTTTTTACAAATGTGAGTAAAATATATCAGTAGACACTGACATGTAGAAGCTATTGTCTAGTATATGTCACTGTTCTAGTATTAGGTACATTTCCTATCATTATTTTTCATAAATACCAAGCAATTTTTATCAAAATCTTCTACCACAGTTTTGAGGTTATACTGAGGGAACTTTGGGAGTATGGGTAATTAAATGTTGACATTGGAAGTACGCATTATTCAGTGGCAAGTTCCTTTATTAAATATCTAGTGTATATGAACAACAAAATGGTAATAAAACTGTTCGGTGTTACAATAATAAGGGCATCTTATTGTGGGTTTCCAAGTCTGCCTGTTTGGAATTACTATTTTATAAATCCTAAGGAACTGTAGCATTTCAATATTGTTATGCATATGGTTTGAGAAGATTTTAACAAGACTGACATGGGAGAGAAGACTTAGAAATCTGTTTAGTCTTTAAATGAAGAATCTGACAAAATTTCTGAACAATCCAAATAACTTGGACACAGGTACTGATAAAAGAAGGGATGGTATGGTCTTACTTGATATCTCCTGAAATTTATCAGATGCACCAAAGATGAGCAGGAAATGATCCCAATCAGAAAGCTTCTCAGAAGCCATGATCAGATTTTCTAACTCTTTAGTATGGGTGTGTTCATCATTCTTGTGAGCTCAGGTAAGAACCAAGATACGAGAAATTTCAACACATGTGCTCCAGTCAATTAAGTCAACGTATAACATAATATCCAATTCCTTCTTCCTATGGTGAAATGATCTGAAATTCATTTCAACTGTACTAAAATTCAGTTCATTTGAACACTAGATGGAATTTTCACTGTTATTTACCAGCCTGCAATCTGATATTCATTCTCATTCTTTCTTCTAATCCAGTGATATTTTCTCTGTCTTCCTTAGTGTTCCAGTAGGCTACTACCTACAAGTTACTTTTCTTAACACTATTTTCCAAACAAGTAAGAGAGATAAATTTAGACACAATATTTGAAAGAATTCAACACATTGTACAGATGAAGTAAAATTCCACTGTTTTTCTTCATAGAAGTTGCCTTCTGATAGAGATAATTAGAAATAATTAGGGCACATTTTATATGTTGGGAAAATATAACTTGATATGACAGATTGACTCATGAAGAAACAGGAAACAATCACTAAATTTGTATTCTAGTCAATGACATTGATGTATTTAAGAACATTTGGAATTTGTATGAAAAACATTCAGTCAAATGGTGCACACAGGCTGAGTAACAAAGATTTAATGAAAATTTTCCTTTATGGCTATACTAGAGTCAGAATGACAGGAAGTAATCTGCATAACTGTCACAAAATTAATACAAAGAAATCACCATTTTCTGAGGTAAACATCTATAAATTGATTAGCAATAGGGAATATTGGGAGCTTCGAAAATAAGAATATATCCATTTCTTAGTGATTATACTGGCTTTCCATTCCTTAAACAGTTGTTTTATGCCTGGAAAAAAGTCCAACATGGAGTCTGAAAACATAGTCATGGATAATTTCTCTACCCACCACAAACAGGCTTCCATTTCCTTCCATTAACACTTATGCAAAAATGTAGGAATATGTCAGAAAATATCTGTTCTTAGTTTATGTTGGTCACTGTGTGTAACTTTCAGAAACACTCAATCTCTTTATATTCTCTTATTCTTCCATTTTAATATGCATTGTGAGAGGTTTCTCCTTATATTGATTCCTTGAGACATACTGGAATATGAATAGAAAAATGGTACAGTTTATTTATAAACTCTGCAAGATTACATTAAATTGTTACAAATGAATCAGTCACAAGAATTGTAATCATTTTCAACGTTTTATGCAAATATTTCAGGTTTTTATTATTATTCAATAGGAAAAACGAAACTGCTGAGTATGCATATCACCAGAAACAACCTGTTTTCTAAACTAGCATGTCTGGTGATCATCTTATGAACTCGCATATGTAACCTATATCCTAAATACAATATTTCAATTTTTTTTCACAATGTAGATCTTCATAAAATGTGCCTAAAGAACCAGTTCAATTAGCAGCAGAAATGGGGCTAGTGTATTATTTATTCATGTGCAATAATGTCTAAAATTAAGTTGTAGTTTTAGAAAGGAAATACACCAGTTTATATGAACAATGCAAGATTTTATGTGCAACACAAGAAGTACTTAATGATTGTACTCATTTGTTAATTGATATCTATAATTGGTAAGGTCTTGGACAGGATTTGCTTATGGCACATCAGTATATTCAAAATATGCAGGATGTATAGATCTTAGCACTTATCCTAATTGTATAATGAAAACTATAATTTAACTTTGACTCAAGTAAGAAAAAATGGTAAAGTTTATTATTCTAAAATTCTCTTGAAGAAGTATTTTTGAAAATTCAACATTGTATTGATATCAAGGAAAATGATATTGGATATTTGTGCTTCCATCATTATTTCAAAGATTTTGAAAGATATAGAATGTTCATCAACTCACTTTCTTCTACATATTTCATGCATTTTTGTTGGCTTATTTTATTAATATTCAATAAGTAGTTTTCATCTCTTCTTCATCATTTTATTACTAGGGTAATGGAAATGTCAAAGTATTGGCCAAGATGACTTTCACCTAAAATTAAATGTAAAAAACAATAATAGAAAGTGAATTTGAGCTATTAATATAGATCCTTAATTTTGAATTTCTGCCTTTTATTATCGTGTCAAATTCATTATCTCATATTACAATGAATCAGTCAAACACTTTTCATATCCATTTAGTCAATTAGTTTTGAACCAAACTGATTTGAACAAAGGTTAAGGTCTTCAATTTTAATTAACACCAAAGTACAGGAAACAAAGGATATCAAAAGGCATAAATAAATGATCATGCAATCTTCACCCAACTCACATAATGGTTGTAATTGGGCATCTAATAGTTTTATGTGAGGTAAGTTTGCCTGAACAACATGTACTGAATATATTTCCCGAGGCAGGTTTTAAGTCTTTTCAGTGGACTTGTGAAGTAAGTTTCAAATCCTGCTTGTGTCTTTCTGTTCAGAATTATTTGGATTGTCACTTGTACACCATCAAGATAATGCTTATCATTTATTTTCAATAATTAGTATATGTTTGAGGTAAGCTTGTCAGATGAACATAAAAGCTCAAAAAATATACATATACATATGTAAATGTACATATACATATACATGTACATATGTATATGTATATATGTGCACATGTATATTTACATACATATATGTATACATATACATGTATATTTATATATGTATATGTATATAAACATGTAAATGCATGTGTATGCATGTATATAACTATAAATTATGATGACAAATGAAATTAAGTCAAAATATTCGCATAAGGGTTTTTTTGGTATATGTTTTTCTTGTTTGTACTATACTATGTGAGGTTTTGTTTCTATTTTATTGTCTTTCTCCTATTGTTGATCCCTGTTTTCACTGTATTTGATTTTAATACCTAACAAATATATCATAAGTATTATTGAACAAAACAGAATTTAAAGAATACCACTTGGCCTATTTGTCTAAAATTCTTTTATGTTGCCTTTGTCTTGTATATCAAAAAAATAGCTAATTGCAAAATAATAATTAAAGGAATTATTAATAGATGCTGTCATTCTCATAATGTTAAAAGTGAATTCTGTAAGTGAAATTCGACTTTCCCTCAGTTCTATGATTTAGGTCTACCTTTTGTTAAATTTCAATGTTATTCTCAAGGTGAGATCCAAATTGGTATTGTTAAATCAATAAGGGACTGAATAAAATTCTTGTGATACATGTTACTTCTTTCCTCATTGTTCTCTCTTTCAATCTCCAATATCCCTCCACCCAAGTTGTAAATATCATATCCAACATATTACGTTTTGTATACTGATGTTACATATGCGGTTACCATATTGTGGTAACACTACTAATTGCATATGTTCTATGGTTTAGGTCTAACTTTACAAAGTTAGCCTTATGGTGAATAAACAATCTTCTGAAAAGTTTTATAACACTTTTATAATACATCTTATTCATAAACCTGAGTGTACTGTCCGGAAGGACAGACTTTTGAAAATTATGTCAGAATGTGATATAAAAATACAATAGAACGTTACTAAATTTGGAAGTACTTTATTTATGATTTTATATGACTATTCTACTCCTTTACACATTTCTCAAACTTTTGCACATCCAAGTGTGAAGTGGTAAGTATTCTTTTGATGAGAAGGGTGACATGAATTGACTGAAGTTATACAATGTATGCAAAATTTTGCAGTGATACAGTAGAAAAATCTTCAATACAATTACAAAAGATATTTCATGTATATGTTGTCTCTATGTTTAATCAGAGAAAAGCTTTTTTCCCTTTAGGATGTGTGAAAAATGCAAATGTTTGTAAAATAGTCCCAGTCATAATATTAAATCATAACAGAGAAGATATTCAATGATATAAAATTAGCTATATTTTAATAAATATATGAATTCCAAATCTCTATGTGAATATAGCAATTCAACAGGGCAATATGAGAAGTTTCAGAAGACGGACTTCTGAAAAGAGATATCAATATTTGCAAATTCTTCAGATATTAGAGAACATACTGGTTATCTTAGTATATTTGAAGAAGACGTTAGTGTAGACAGGAGTTATGTAAAAGTATGATTTATTGCAAATGTTATTGCAAGGTGCCATAGAGATTATTCCTATTACAATAATGGGAAGATCGATGCTTCCCTAATTAATGTAAGAAAAAAAATTCTGTTTTTGAAACCGAGGAAGTATAGGGTGAAACAAGATTTCACAATGTCCTACCAAATACTTCAAAACTATGTGTAAGAAAAAATTGTCCAAATAAATTGATATGAACATAGAAATTGTTAAGCATACACATAGGGTTAATATAATTTCTCCAGGTTTTCATCTATATTGGTAAGTATTGCTTCAACACATACAATTTGGCCACATTGAAAGATTGGAAATATTTTAATAATCTACCTCCGTTTTCTTCTTTCTCTTTCTTAACATGTCCTGGTTTGATGACTTATGTGCTGTGCAGTTGTACAATTATCTTCTATTGTCAACAACAGGAAAATTCTTGTTATCGTATTTAAGTCAATGTATTTGTATTCATTCCCTTGAAAACTTTAGTCAGTAGAGTGGCATCTATTTCAAAATAATGTGATTTTTAAAAAAGTAGCTGGCAATTCTATGAAAGGTTTTCTTGTTAAGTAAATTCTAGGGTAATTTCTTTGTGTCTGTAATTATCAAGAACTGAATTGGCACTACCATTTTACTGGAAAGTCTGAGATGAATACAGCATTAAAATTGACAATGAAATAATGGAAGAATTATGATGATATCATTGAGTTATTTAATTAATTTACATGAGAGCTGAACTGTTTTGTACTTCTAGTAGGTAACATCAGGAATGTCATTTTGAATTTTTTTTTCTTATTGTCAGCTGGAAATTTGTGAAATAAGATGAAGGAGTTATAACCCTTGAAAGAGCTTATGGTTTAGCTTTTGTTAATGTTAAAAGATTAAATGTCAGAATATTTAAGCTTGGATTTACAAATACTAGAGTTTGTTTTCAAATAGTCATGGTGAAAATCCTGCTAGTCTTTTATGTTTTCTTGTGGGATGAATGGAGTGCACACTTTGCAGTCTTTGGAAAAGCAAGCACTTAGAGAAAAAAGATTTCATTTTTCCTTTTTACACGTGATTCTGGCTGGCCTTGAACTTTGGATGATTTTATCTTTACTAATCGAATGCTGAGATTACAGGTGTGTGCCAGCATAAGTGCAATGAAAATTTATTTCCAAGATGAAAGTTCTAGTTTTAGGTGAAAGAGACCAAATCTTGTACTCTTGAACCTAAAAGAACTGAAGATGTCTAGGAAAGTTTGGTAGACGTTGAAAGAAAGTTTATTGTACAGAAAAAGAGAAAGTAGGAGTGTTGTTTGGAGTGTTAGTTGCAAACACAAAATGGGAAAAGTATGTGATTATTTAGGTAAATGCCAAAAAGTGGGATTGCTGAGTCGTAGTGGAGCTCTATTTGGAGTAGGTGAGGAACCACCATACAGCTCTCCAAAATGGTTGAACAAGTTTTTATTGCCACCAACAAAGCAATAGGGTTCTCTTCTGGCCACATCCACTCTAACAACTGTTGTTATTAGATCTCTTGATTATAGCCACCCTAGCCATGTTAGCTGCAATCTCAATGTTGTTTTCATTTGAATCTCTTTCATGGCTAGAGAGGTTGAGCATCTCTTCATGTGTCGATTGAGAATTCTTATTTCCTCTTCAAGGAAGTTTCTCTTTATGTCTTTACCTCACTTATCAGACAGTTGTTCCTTTGAGGATTTGTTCTTGGAGGATTTTATCTTTTGAGTTCCAAGTATGTTTGGAATATCTTCTCCCAATCCATGACCTTTCTGTTGATCTTCCTTGCTATGTCTTTGCCATGCAAAAGCTCTGCTGCTCATAACATCAGATCTGTCCAACCTTTCTTTGGTTTGTTGTATTTCTTGATCTGTTTTGAGAAACTTTCGGCCTGTCCTAGGAAAACTAGGGTTTCTCCTATCCTTACTAAAGCTACCAGCACAACTATGTTTATTTCAGAATTATTTACCATAGCTAAGATACAGATCCAATCTAGATGACAGCATCAAGAAAATATGGTATATATACACACACACATATATATATATCACATATGTATAATTTGCATTATATATAATTAAATAAAATTATATATATATTATGTATAATTTTCTAAAATATATGTATTATATATACATAATGGAATTCTATGCCTCCATCAGAAAGAATAGCATTGCCTCATTTGTTAGAAAATGGAAAAACATGGAAAAATTATATTAAGTGAAGTAAGCCAGGCCCAAAGAAACATAGATCCTATTGTGTTCATTTATATATATGCAATAAACAATATATGTCTGGGACAAGCAGAAAAGGCTTAAAGCTATTTACATATGACCATAGAAATGATGTTAAGCTAAAAGAACTCCAATACAGGGACACAAGTGAGTTTTTTGCTTTCTTACTATTGTTCATAAATTATTTGTAAAGTACCATGTTAATTTTTTTTATGTTCGTCTCACACGATGTAACCCCTGTTTTCATGGTATTTGATGTCAGTTTCCTGTATTTTGTACATACACTTCTCTAATTTGGGAGAGGAAGGAAAAAACAAAATGCTTAAATGGGGATACAGGTTAACCCATTGTGACAATGAGATGTACAAGACACTGTGCTGAAAACAAACTTTACAAATTAGGCTGAGAGAGGGGAGTTGCGGAGGTTGGTGGGAAGGGAGCATAGGATAAAAACAAAGGAGAAGATAATAATATTTGATAGGAAATATGCTCATGGCCTTGCTCACATTACTGTAACCCCTCTGTACCAGTAGTTTTAGAATAAAAATGTATTTAAAAATGGGATAAGTATGTTAAGTTTTAAAATTTGTATGGGTTATTTAGACCTTATTAAAACAGAAACTTAAACAGCATAGAAATCAGGTCATACAATATCCTTACTAGTGAAGTTAACAAATGTTGGCCATAGTGTGTATAAAATGAACTCTTACAGTTTTGGCACGATTGTGAGTGGGTTTAGAGAGCCACAGTGGAAAATAGTCTGATTATCTTAAAGAAATCAATGTGAGAACTACCCCAGCATAACTTATACATTGGAATAAAAATGTTAATAGAGCATGCAAGTGGCTTACACCTGTAATCCTAGCTACTCTTGATTCCTGATATCTGAGGATTTGGTTTGAAATAGACTCAGGCAAGAAAGTCCATGACACTCTCATCTCCAATAAAGCATAAAGAAAAACCCAGAAGTGGATCCTTGACTCAAGTGATACAGTGCTAGTTATGAGCACAGATTCAGAGACATTGCTCTGAGTTCAAGCCTCAGGACAGGCAAAAAAAATTAGCAGAGGCCTTCCTGGAATAAACACAAAATATACACTTAAATTAGCATTTCAGATAAACAATATATAATTTTTAGTATAAGTATATTCATCTGAAATGCAAATTCATCCTCGTATTCCATATTTCATCAGACAATTCATTCCGTGTGCAAAATTCATTAACACAATCTATCACTTTCCAAAATCTCTTGTGATTTGTCTACTGAAAAATCAAAAGTTATAAGGAACCCAGTTAAAGATCATGGTTATTGGATCAACAGAGTTTAGAAGAAAAGACAGATAAGACAAGTTAAGCAAACACCAAGTTAAAATCTGAGTGATCCACTGAAAGAAAATGAAAGATGGGAGGACAATTGGGAGTGTGCACATAGAATTATTATATAGAGTTACTAATGTGAATAAATTTAGAAAATGAGTTCATCAAGGATGATTTTACAGCAATGTTAGTAAACAAGAAATTTTACTATTAAACAGATTGCCTGAAGATAGTTACCAGTAAATACTGTCCATTATATGTGTGGTCAGAGAACACTGGAACATGTGAAAGCAACCAGAACAACTATATTTATGATCACATTAATATAATAAATGTGGCCTGACTAAAATATGATCTGGTTATATTGTGACATAGGCGCAATATGAGGATTTACCCAACCAACCAACCAATTTAATGTGTTGTCATTTCTCCAAAGGAGTATAAATGGTTCACAAATATATAAAGAACTATTTGACATCCTTTCCTATAGAGAAAAATGCAAATCCAAAGACATTGAAATTCTGTGTCTTTGTCGTCAGAATAACTATCCTCAAAGCAATAAAACAAAACAAACAAAAACTCCAAACACGTGATATTGAAGATGTTGGGAAAATAGTAATCTCTATGCTATTTATAGCAATGTAAATTAGTAAATCCACTATGGAAATCACAATGGAAGTTTCTCATTAAACTAAACATAGAGCATATGATCTATTAAAGCGTAATTTACACAGTCAATCAATGCAATCAAACTAGGTGATCCCTTCAAACAATGAAATAATAAAAAAACGTAGTGTATTTACACAGTAGATTATTATTCATACATCAAGAATTTTGTCAGTTGTAGGAAAATTAAGAAAATTGAAAGTCACCGTGTCAAGTGTTCTATATTTAGAAGAAAGTCTATATTATCATATAGATTTTTATATGTGCGTTTGGAACTTTAAATAAATTAAAAACATTAAATAAAGAGTATTTTGCAGTGAAGATTACAGAGAAGAAGTGGGCATATGGAGTAGATTGAATGGGGATCATAATATTCTTTACAGTTTTATGGAAATGTAATGATGTACCCCAAGATGCTTTTTATCAAAGAATATTATATAAATGCAGGTAAATACTAGAATGAAATTTCTTTCTATAAATATTGGCTGATATAAAAGAGTTACCAAAAATCAATATAACTCAGATACATTTCAGGTTTTTGTTAGATATAAGAAGAGGAATTGATTTATTCTAACTAAAATTGTATATGAATGAAAAAACAATATGAATATATCAAGAAATCAAATGGAAAAATATGTTAAAAATGAACTATATAATTGGGACGTGGAGCGGAGTCAGTGGGGGAGAGTGAGGAAGGGGACGATACCGTTCAAAAGGAAATGTACTCCATACCTATCTGTAAACACATTGTATATCATTTTTACAATAAAATTTCAAAAAAGGAATTGCTAATAATAACCAGAAATTTTGAAAATGTATTCCGGAATTGTAAGTCATCTTAAAATATGATCCGATACAAAGCCCAAAAATGTAAAACGTATTTCAATATGATTACTGGGAAAGAATCAAAAGAAAGAAAGTGAGAATTTTTTCCTTTATTTTAGTCGTACTACTGTTATAACTCAGGACTTCCTACTCACTCTGCTTGCTTTATTGGCTAATGCTATGCTAAGTGAACTATCTCTCCAGCCCTGGTTTTGTTGTTAAATTGGAGATTGAGTCTATCAGACTCTTCCCCCTGAGCTAGCTTGGAAATGTGACCCTAAGATTTCCACACTCCGGAATACCTAGAAATATTTATGTAATTTTTATTTAAATAACTTTTTTTTAATTTTGTAACTACTGTACAGAGGGGTAACAGTTACAAGAGCAAGGTAATGAGTACGTTTCTTATCAAGCCTTGTTATCTCCTCCTTTGTTTTTCCCCTACCATCCCTTCCTTCCCATCTCCACAACTTCACTGCCCGCAAAGTCCCCAGCATAAATTGTAAAATTCGTTTTTCAACATAGTGTCTTCTACATCTCATTGTTGTCAGAGGTCAACCTGTACCCTATTTTGTTTTTCCCTTACCTTCCCCAAAATATATCATGATTTAATACAGTGAAAACGGATTATACCATGGGGGAGTGAAATACAAAGCGATAAAAAAATCACATGCTACCTAATAAATACTTTAATGACAATAATAATGGCAATAATAAAAAAAATTGTTTCAATTCACTTGTAAGAAATGGTCTATGAAGCTTACCTTACTCAACAGTTTGGAGTAGGAAATGATTTCACCATTAGCCTAGGAAAGAGGCTTGTAAACCATTTCCCCAAAATATTTGTAAGTATTCTACGGGAGTTGGGTGATTTATTGTTCTTGTATTTAGATGCAATAAAAGCTAGAGAATAATAAATTGAACAGTGGAATATATAGCTTCCTAAAATATGGGTCATTTTTAAAACTAATAAGAATAAAATGATATGAGAGCAACTGCCATCTACAAGAATTTGTTCAAGAAAAAAATGTGTTTATCATGATCCCATAAGAGGAAGCTAGGTTAATCAAGCTGGAGTTATTTTTGGTACTCCAAAGACTACAGAAAGAGATGCAAATGGTAAATCACAAGAGAAATCACCTCCCGACTTAAAGAAAGGATATGAAGGGAATCTAAAATATGAGTGGATGTCTTTGAAAATAATAAATCAGAGAATAATATTTACATGTAAATATGGTAAAGGAAGAGATGAATGGTTTGTAACAGTATCAGAAAAGAAACAGTCCAAGAGTATTTTATTTTTACCTCTGTAGTCTCAACCAATGAACGGTCTGGTTGTGCATTTATAGGTAGACAGAGGAGTTAATATGTCCAGAAAAAGGACAAGCCTACTGAGCTCCACAGTTAGTCTCTGTATTCCAAACTTCTGCTGTGGTAAATAGTAGAGAGTGGGGTAACATTGTCATTGTCAATGAGATTTTGAGAGTAGAGAGAGTTGATATTTTGCAGTACACAGACTTTCTATTTTAATTTCTAAATTTATGGTGTTTATGAAAGTCCTGGAGTTCTCCAAAGATTTCACCTACTGCAAGTGGTGCACCTAACTATTTAGATTAAGAGCATAAACCAATGCCTTGTTTTCAAATTCTATCTGAAGACTCACCTGAACTGATGTAACAGTTATATTAGCTGTAAGGTAAAATGAGAGGAAATGTCTGTTTATATATCATGCATGAAAGTCTTCCTACCCTTTTAAAATAGCAAAATATTTAATGGCAAAAAATGGAGAGATTATTTACAAAGCTGTTGTTATTATCTTGTAAAACAAGAAGAAGAAATGAAATCACAATCAATCCAGAAATTTTCATTCAGTGATTATATACATATATATATATAAATATATATATATATATATTTAGAGAGAGAGAGAGAGATACAGAGACAGAGACAGAGAGATACAGAGACAGTGAAACAGAGAGAGATACAGAGACAGAGATTGTCTCCAATAAAAAAAAAACTGAAGCCATTTGTTACAAATGAACTTGCTGTGCAGATAATGTTGAATCTTCTTTACAAAGAGGGAAATGGGAGAGATCCAAAATATATTTTTTACACTCAAAAAAAAAGTTAATTTCAGGTGTTTTCCATATATCAAAATAAAGTATTCTCCTTCTGTTAGTTATAGATTATTGATAGAATTTTATTAAAAGTAATAATAGCATAAGAAAATAAAATGATTAGAGGTTATGATTCAAGGAAATGAATGACAGCAATTTTGTTAGGGAAATGAGAGAATAACAGGGAATATTCTCTTATGAATTAGAGACAGCAACTTTGAATAATACCCTGTTATTTTTAGAGGAATTTAGGTTATGTTACTCTGTATTTTGAATATTAGAGCAACCAGGAAAATACCATAATTTGGAGCTCGGAAGGTGGCTTAGTTTAAGAGTGCTTTTCTTGCATGCATGAGGTCCTGGGTTCAATTCCTCAGCAGCATATAAGCATAAAAAAAGCTGGAAAGGGCTCAAGTGGGAAAACACTATCCTTGACCTGAAATGTTGAGGGACAGCACACAGGCTCATTGTTGAGATTCATGACTGACATATAAATTAATACTAAAATAGCACAATTCATATTCTAAGAAATTAGAATCAGACAAAATCTTAGACTAAAGCTAACAGAAACTACTAGAATTCAAGAACACAGTAAAGAAAATACAAAAGACACTAAAATACAAAAGACACTAAAATAAAATGCTTAGAAAAAAGAGTTTCAGTAGAAATTCTTTATATGAATTCTCATAGTTTGTATATTTATAATAGTTAATAAGTGGAAAATATACACCAAAAGAAAAATGACAAACGATATGCTATTTTCATAAATTAGATTAGTACATAGTAAATTAATTAAACTGCAAACTGATGCAATGGCAAGGATGAAAATAAATTATGGACAGCAAAAAATTCCTTTTATTCTGTATCAGACATTTATATGAAATTTGAAATTATTCAAATTAATATATAGTAGAAAAATGCAAGTTTTGTCTTTGTGGATGATTGCTGAGAAAGTGTTATTTTAATTGCATAAAATAATCTTATTATTGTGGAGTATGCAGTTACTAAAATGGATGTAATAATACCAAATGTTCTAACATAAGCTTATATGAAGAGAGAAAGCAATAGGGAATAAATGGTAATTTTAGTTACAATTTTCTAATACTTCAGAAATGTGATATGGCATTGAGTGTTCCTTCTGTATGGAAATGTCTGATATAATGTCAGAAATACTCTTTTCGTTTTCAAAAAGATGGTGCAATTTTATTCTTTCTAATCAAGGCATAGTCTTCCATTGTGTCCATGTACAATATTTTCTTCATCCATTCATCTACTGAGGGGCATGTGGGCTGGTTACATATATTAGCTATGGTAATAATGCTACAAAAACATAGTTGTGCTATGGGACTGGATTGGGAAACAAAGTAGGAGGCAATAATTCTTGAAAAGAAATATAATCATTAATTCATTCATGTAATTGTAACCCCTATCTACAGCATTTTTACAATAAAAAATACTTTTTTTAATTTATTTTTTTGTGAACATACTGTACAGAGGGGTTACAATTACATGGGCAGGATAATGCATACATTTCTTGTCAAGCATTGCAGCCTCCTCCTTTGTTTACCCTTCACATCCCTTCCCTACCTCCCCCCTAGACCCCACCGCCCAAACCTCCCCTTTTTCCCCCTCCCCCCTCCACACCAACGTTGTAAAGCTCGTTTTCGACATCACCTTGTACTTCTCATTGTTGCAACAGGTCCACCTGTATCCTTAAACGACTTGTTTTTCCCCATCTCCTTCACAAGTTATACTGACATCAAATATAGTGAAAGCAGGGGTTATACTGTGGGGGAGGGACATACAAAGAAACAAAGAGATAATCTTATAAATGTGTTAGAAACAAATGCATGAAAGAAAAAAGCATTAAAATACATATCTAAGGGTTCATTTTCCTAATATCACATTATCTGACCTTTTCCGCTTGACTCATACATATACTAGATATTGCAAATAAGGGAAACCATGGGACCTATGTTTCTTTGGGCCTGGCTTACTTCACTTAATATAATTTTTTCCAAGTTTTACCATTTCCTAACAAATGGGGCAGTGTCATTAAACAACACAAATAGTAACAAAAAGCCAATTTTTCTCTAATACCCTCGGTTGTGAATATCATTTTCATGTTTCATGAGCTGGCCACTGGTAATAACAAACTATATTTTCTTTTTAAATGAAAATAAATGTCCTTCCCCCCGCAGTATATCTCGTATTTTCACTGTATTTGATGTTGGTATGATTTATGTAGGTAAAGGGAGAAAACAATTTTTTTAAATAGGGATACAGTTGGACCCAGTGCAACAATAAGATGTACAAGACATTATGTCGAAAAACGAACTTTACAACTTTACAACTTTGGAATATACAAAGAGGGAGGCAGGGTTGTAGTGGGTGGGAGGTGGAGATGGGAAGGGTTGGGAAGGGAAAACAAAGGAAGATGAAACAGTGCTTGATAAGAAATATACTCATTACTTTGCTCATGTAACTGAAGACCTTCTGTACGGTATTTGGACAATTAAAAAATAAAATAAATAAATTCACCTTGATTGAGACTTTTTTGATGTCATCATATCAGAAGAAAAAGTGAATCACTTTCAGGATGAAACTTAGAAAGCAGCATCTCTATTTAATTTAAGTTCCAATGAATATTCATGCATGTATCATGAGCCCTTCTCTGTTTGACTTAACCTTAGGCCAAGGACATTAGATACAAAAAAAATAAGCAAAAATAAGAAAGCTTCTGAAAAATCTATAACCCAACATCAAAAGGAAGGAATATTTTTTATTGAAAGCCATAAATGAATTATTTTTAATGTTTAAATCTGAATATTGGCTTTTAAATTTTAGCAAGTTTAGAATGTTAAATTGCATATGAGTTATAACTAAGATTTAATTTAAAATTCACATAAAATTGTGATACAGCTAAATAATAAATATTAGTCTTTTATTAAAAACTTACTAAGCTGGTAGATAGCAAATAAGAAACTATGATGTTTTATTAATTGTTCAATATGTTAGCAATGGGTTAATAATATGAGGATTATCAGGTCAGGTCAGATTAATTTTCCATTTTCCAAAGGAGGTAAAATAAAATCCTTAGATTAATTGGAAAGATTAAGTAAAATCAGAGATAAAATGATAAAAATGTATACTTTGAGTCATTTTCATGGTAACATGAGACGGATGTGAAATCTTGCCACAATAATATTGTCAATTCCTTTCTGTAAATTCAGATGACATAAATATAAATCAGTTTTCCTATAATAAAAATGTAAGTTCAATCAATTTCATTCATCTTACTATTTGCCATAATTCTCCTTGTTCTTAAAAATATATCTTTGCAATTTTTCATAAGGAACTGATGGGATAGACTTAAAATTATTTCATTTTCAACATTACGCTGGAAAAGAAGAATTTGAAATGGCAGATGCTACTCAGGACTTCATGCGAAATATTCTATGGCATTTTGGAGTAGCATAGAACTTCTACAACAAATGAGGAGACACAGTATTAGACTTAAAAAGTGGAATTAGCAGAAAAGTGATTGTAGTTTATTGGGCAGCTGTGCACTATTTTTAAATTAAAAATACAAAAACAGATTAAAAAATGGGATTGTTTCTAACTTATTTATTAGCTGTTGTTCATTTTTTTTATTGTAAATATACTGTACAGAGGGGTTTCTGTTATATGAGCAAGGTAATGAGTGCATTTCCTATCAAGCATTGTTCCCTTCTTTGTTTTTCCCCTACAATCCCTTCCCACCTAACTCCACAACTTACCCCCCTTACCAAAATTTGTAAAGTTCATTTTCAACATAATATCAACTGACTATAAATTATTTGAAATTTCCTGTCAACCACTATTCTAATAAAAGTTGAATATAACTCAATATTCTGAAGAAAAAAAAGTGATGTCATTTAATCCTACATTCCATTTCATAGTAGCTCAGTGGGGAAATAAACAAATGGCATTACCATTTATCTTTGTCCCTTTGCCCAAAACTTCCTTACCCTACATTTCTTTCCTTGCTCTTATTGTTTTTTACAACATCTGCAAAACAGAATTGGGATATTGTAGATACTAGAGCAGGTATGTATATTTATCAGCTTGTCCTTTTACTGTTCATTTCCTGCTTTCCTCTTCTTACAAATTATACACCTTATCAATCCTGCAAACCACAACCACACCAAATCCAAGACAATCAGATTTAAATACCACTTATCAGAACAATGGAGTTGAGCTGTGCATTATTGACTCCATGTATGTACCTGCCATTGTAAACTTTCTACATATTGGATGGGGAATTCTGCCAGTTTCAAACAGATTAGGTGGAATTCAAAGAAACAATTCTGAAGACAGTAAAATTCTTAAAAATTTTAAAAAGAGAACTCTGAGTCATGGACTCCTCTGTTATTAGGTAAATAATAGTATGAAACTCAACTTATATCTGTGCTTTTGGAGATCACATTACGTTAATGTATTTGACTTTCTCAAACTGGGTCAGACATTTATTTGTTAATTGTAAATAAATGGAAACAAATACATATACTTTCTCATATGTTTTATCAGTTCATAACTCATTTTCATCTGTTCTAAACACGGTCAAAATGCCTGCTAAAGACTTGGCACTATCATATTTACTAAATGAAAAGAGAGACCTGGCTTCAGCAAGCGTTTTGTCAATTTCAAAGTGTAAAATATTGTAAGGGGCTGATGAGTCCTCTTATTAAAGTACATAACTATGCTGTTCATCTTCACTTTCTCCTTATTCCTCACAAACAAACATAAAATATACATGTGTAAGCAATCAGTTTAATGGAGTTTCTTTTCCTTTTTCTGTCCCCCCACTTTTGGTCTAGAGTTTTCAATCATCCTGAATAGATTTTTTTTGCCTTTTCATTTTTTCCCTAATTGTTACACTCACTAACTTTTCTCTATCATTTAGGTTGATAGATCCTAATGAGTGTGTTCCTTCTCCCATTTTGATTATGATCTAAGGGAACTCTGTTCAACTTGTTAAGTCTGGCTACAGAGTCACACTCCTGTTTATATTATATTCTTACCAGACTTCTACATGCCTATGTCTCCAACTTCATCTTAATTACCTGTCAATCTGGATATTTTGCCAAGAATTGGTCCAATACATGACCTTGACTTCTTACGTTTATTTATTATCTATTTTAAAATTAATAACATGCCCCTAGTCCCCTGTCTTAACCTTCTCAAAACGTTAGGGTTAAATATTCAAGGCTAACATTGAGGCACTTGGCTACTTCTTACATGAATAATTTACTAATGTTTTATTATTTCTTCCCAAAAGATTACAAAACAAAAGTACCATAAAATTTACTTTACACAAAATATATTTCATATATATTGAAAACTCCTTTATATCACAGGATTATCTTATTTCTCACAAACTAACACCTTCTTCAGTAATCAGGGTGGTATGAGCATAAAGTCTGGTATGTGATAAGAAATTCAAAAATAATCTTAAAATATGATTTCATTAAATATTTAATAATTTTTATGACTATTTTTAGATTTCTGTTGGTTTTTGTTTGTTTGATATTTGCCTGCCAAGAGATGTCAGTTCAGGGCCTGTGCACAGTCACTGGGCCCGTTTTGTTCAAGGCTAGTGTTCTGCCACTTGATTTTTAGCAAAACTTCTGGATGTTTTTGAGGAGTTAATTGGAGATACGAATCTCATCGACTTTTCTACCCAAGCTGGCTTCAAACTGAGATCCTCAAATCTCAGCTTCCTGAGCCGCTATGATTATACTTGAGAGCCACTGGCATATGAATATTTCTCAACCTTTTTTATTTTGGGGAACAACAAAAAATTTAAATACAAAGTATTTGGAGAAGTGTTAGGAAGATGGGGAGGAGACGCTGGAGGTTAAACAAGCTCTCGCATAGAAAGCAGTTTTAGAGTTCCAATGAACAATCCTAGGCCAGATAATTACACCAAGTGTGCTATAACAGTACAGAGCATTTTGCCAGAGAGGAAAATCCAGGCAAGGAGATAGATCTGAGCACTTGCCGGCAGCCACAGGAGTGGTGGCAGTGGCCATAGCCACCATACCTGCAACAAAGAGAGTATGGGACAAAAATGCCAGAGGCAGCCAGCAAGCAAATTCGACTCAACACCAGCATGAACTGAAAAGGGGCAGATATCTTCATCCTGCAGATTGCAGACTAGAGACGACCCATGAGCCAACACTCCGGAGGTGTGAGTAGAAGCTTGACATCCACACTCCTTCTTAGGGAGCAGAGGTGGGATGGCCACCCATACCCCATCCCACTACTGGAGATCTCCATCTTTGATAGTGAAAAGGCCTAGCTAAGCTGCTAGCACCAATTCACGCCTTGGGAATAAACAGGAGAGTCAGTTAGCAGGTCACAGGAATCAGCCCAGACCTACCAGGCTCAAGTCCACCGACGAAAAATAACCCAGCCCAGGCAGAGGAAAATGTGCCCCCAGGAGCGGCTTTCTCCTGGGTAGACAGAGGCTGCCACCTCCTACAACAGCCTAGACAATTAATTGAAATTCAGTAAACATAAATCCTGAGATTGGCTCCAGGCTGGGCTCTGTGACACAGTAATATATTTCTCAACTAATATTCTGTTTTTGAAGATAATTATTTGTAAGCATTTGCTTTTATTCATGGGAGCTAGACAATACTTACTATTTCACAAGTTTTACTATCTCTCACTGTCTACACATTCATCCTTCAAATCCTCCTTAACAAACTCTGAAGTAATGCTTGCTGGTATGGTAAGATTCGGGTAATTGATATGATAGTGTTAAAGGCTTCTTCATATGAGTACATGTCTTCAATAGGGAGTTGTGAATTTTGAGAGGTCATTTGAGGAGGTTCTTCTACTGCCCTATAATCACCCTGACTGAAACCTAATATATAATGTCCAAATTTATGATTTCTATTCATATGAACACTGATATCAAAAAGAATGTAAAGTTCACATGAAACTAGTGTACCAATCGAACCTAGATGATGGGTAGACAAGGGCAAATAGATATAAACAGTAGGACATTTTTATATGTGAGTTACAAAGGGTAAGAATTCCACCCAGAGTTCAATTCTACTGAACCACAGCACAATTCTCAGGAAGTCTAAAAGGGAATAGATTAGGCATGCTGTGGTATCTTCACTTTCGAAATTTGTTCTTTCTAGGAGCCATCATGTGGGGTGGTGTTCAATAAACTGAGTAGTGTTGACAAAAATTATGGTTATGGGGGGTAGGGAGATGGGAAGGGAAGGGAAGGGGAAAAAAGGAGGTGGCAACAATGCTTGATAAGAAATATACTCATTATCTTGCCCATGTAATTGTAACCCCTATGTATGGTATTTTCACAATGAAAAAATATGATTATGTAAATAATAGAATAAGTAGATCCCCATCCCGAAGGCACATTGGAAACAAGGGACAACAACAGTAGACATACCTACTTGATGTAAGCTTGCTTTCTTCAGAGGGTAAGTTTACTTGCCCTCCTTGGTGAGAGTCATTCATATTGTCACATTTACTGATACGTTCAGTTTATTTTCATTCTTGTAGCATGTACTAGTTTATTTTCTTCATTTTTGTCTTCAATCTAAATAACATACATTGTTCTCCGATTCTCTAAAACTCAGTGGTTTGGCTTTTGACAAATTAATTGTCCTATAAACTTTGCTGTATTTATTATAACTCCAAGCCACTACATACTTAAGAGAAGATATTTTCTTTTTTTCTTTTTTTTTAAATTTTATTTTATTTTATTTGAGAACATACTGTACAGAGGGGTTACAATTACATGGGCAGGATATATATTTTCATCTTGTCAAATTGCTCTAGCAAGCCCTTCTAATGCAACATAAAAGAGGAATGGAGAAAGTGGACATCCCTTTCTTCTTCCAGAGTTTAGAGTAAATGGCATTAACTTTACACCATTAAGTGTAAAGCTTGCTTTAGGTTTGTTATAAACAACCTTTTTGAATTGAGAAATGTTCCCTGGATTTTTTCTCCATTGCTTTCTTCATAAAGGTGAGTTGGACATGCCAAATGCTATTTCTGCATCTTTGGAAGTAATCATGTGGTTCTTATCTGTGTTCTTCTTTATGTGATGTATTACATTGAGATGAGTTCCATGTGGTGATCCAATTTTGCATCCTTTCCACTGTCACATAATATTCTGCACAGGATCAATTCAGAGCAAGGAAAGGATCCTTAAAGCCATCAAGGAGAAATGATCAATCACCTTTAATGGGTCAACAATCATAATACTAACTTCAGATTTCTCAGCAGAGATCATTAAAGAAAGAAGAGCCTGGAATGATATATGCCACCATAAAGACAAATAACTACTCACCAAGTATACTGTACCTAGAAAACCTCTTTTTCTTAATGATGGGTCAAATAAAAACCTTCCCCAAGAAATAAAATTTAAACAATATATCTCCACTAAAACTTCCCTATAAAAGTTAATATGTATTAAACACAGAAAACCACAATGGCAGAATAATGGGCAAGAAACATCCCACAGAGAATCCAAGAAGCATAGGAAGAACCCTGATGGCACTGTCCCAAGATGATGATTTTCATGACAGGAACAACCATTCTGAAAGTGAAAGGATAGAATAAAATCTACCAAGAAAATAGCCCACATAAACAGGATGAAGTTGAGATCCTAGTATCCAATAAAATGGATTTAAAATTAAAATTATCCAAAAGAGATAAAGAAAGTCACTAAATATTAATTAAGACATTTCTCCTTCTCGAAGATATTACAATTCTAAGTATCAATTCAACAAAATGAGCACACAAATTGATTGAAGAAGTACTGCTCTAATTTGGGGAGAGAAGAGAAATAAAGAAACGCTGAAATATGGATTATAGAAGGACCCAATTAAACAATGAGATGTACAAGATGCTAACTTGAAAATGAAATTTACAACTTTGTCGGGTGGGGGAAGAGGGAGAAATTGGAGGGGGATGGTAGGGGATAAACACGGAGTGTTAACAATGCTTGATAGAAAATGGAATCATTTCCTTGCCATGTAATTGTAACCCCTCCCCACCTCTCTATATATGGATATACGTTTGTATATATATGCATATGTGTATACATACATACATACATATGTATATATGTACATATATATCTTTGCAATAACAAATACCTTGGTTCTTCTCTCATTTGATTGCAACTTAAATCAACTTTATAAATAAACCAGGATCATTTCTGAATCATAACCATCAAAATCAAATATTTCCAGATTGTTCTTTGAATATCAAATGTATCCCCTAAAGTTGCCCTTTCAGTTGAAATGTTACAGCTACATCATTGTGACTGGATTAGATGTACTCTGATCCTTCTTGGGAATGTATCATGACACAACGTTAATGCAAAGTCCAATTTTAAGATTAATTGTAATGAAGATAGTTTCAGGAAAAAAACAAAATCCATGAACCTGAAAATCTCAAATTATTTCTACTTCCTAACATAAAAAAGATAAAAGTGCATCATTTGAATCAGGAAATCTCATGCCAGTTTGTTTTTCAAATTTTCCAAACAGTGCATCAAAAATATACCCAATTCAAGTGTCAAATATTGATACAAATATAACTTGAGGTGTTATTTTTTTTTCTCTTTAGAAGCCAATACTTTGTCTTGAAGTAGTAATTCAAGTGTTGCTAACAAAATAATGCTATTACTCCTGGCTTTACACAATAAAGACAGAATCAAGTGCTGATTAGCCCAGTAAGGTTGATCACCAAAAAAAATAATACATCCAAGTGTCAGCCATATCTTGTCTTGAACCTTCTATTTTTTTGTTGTTGTTTAGCATTATTGGTAACAGATTGAGCTGAATCGGTATAGAAGATCAGAATCTCAGTTTTCTTGATTCTTAATAATAGGAATAGGATTTGCAGGATAGCAGGGAAAGCAGAAACACCTGTATTGGATGTTTTCTCTTATATTTTATTTTTCCTAGAACTTACTTATTTGTGAGGCCTTTGTCTGGGAAGAGCAACTTTCCCCGGGAGTAGAGTTAAGCCTCACATATCAGTTTCCTTTGAGCTTTTGAATGGCTCCTATTGTCCTCTCACACCTCCAGAATTAGGTGCTAGCTCCTCTGGCCTGGTATTTATTAATATCTACTCTAGTGATTAAGAAGGGCTACCTTCCCATCACTGTTCTATAAGGAGTTAGGATGTTGTGGGTGGTCTTTAAATATTATTAAGATTAATCTTGTGTTTTGTGTCCTACTCCCAATGTGGTACTCACACCTTTCCCTTGGTTTCCAGGCCCTCCACAATCTGCTATGATCTGTGATCAGCAGGAAGAAGATTATAACTCCTTGTCAGTTCATGGTGGTGGTGAATAGAATCTGCTGCACATGGTTTTGGATTTTATCCCAGGCTCTGCTGTCGATCTGGCAGCTCCAGCTGTGGACACCTGAATGTTATTGAATCTGTCTCATTCACCAGGCTTTCTGAGTTTTTTCTCTCTGACTAAACTGTACTATGATGACACCACTAGGTCTAGCCTTGGATCTTTCACTGATTTCAACTCAGATCCTAGCCCCTAGCTACTCCTCCCTCATCTTCCTCTGAAATGTGTTGCTGTTTTTCTAAACGTACTATGTGAAGCTATTTTTTCCACTTGCTTTATATATTAATTTCCTATGTTTTATCCAATGTTGTCACTGTATTTGAAAACCAATCCAACAATAGGCTTCAGAAAACAACATGGTCGAAGTAAACTTTATACCATGTGAGAGGCGATACATTGAAATACAAGAAAAATTTGAGGAAAATGAAGAGTGGGTATGAACATATAACCAGTAAAGTACTTACTGCCTTACATATGAAAGTACATCACTTTGACAATAAGATTGACTTCATTGATGAATTTATATGTACACTTTATTTAATTCTCATAAGTGTACATTGGATACTATTGTCCATAGGTTTGCAGTCCATATACAGACACATGGACATAGTTCTTTTCTCTTTACAGCCAAACATGAATAAAAATGACACAGTTTATGCTAGTTCTCAGATTTCAAGCCATCGTTTACAAATTAATGTTGAATTTTTTTCAAATATGTCTGTATCAATCCAAATAACATTTGGAATTACAAATGAAGAGTAATCCTGTTGCTCAAATATTCCCATAATTAGAAAACTTCATATTTTAACACCTACTAGAAATGTGAGCAATATTCTCACATGCCAAACTTCCTTTTTTTGTAGTCAAATACTTCAACTCTACTGATTATGTAAGAATCCTATTCTCTAATAAATATTTTGGCAAGGAATACCTTCCTAAAATGTGCTTCAAAGTCTATTACATTTAACAGTAGGAGTTTTGTGTCCCTGGAATGAAAGTAAAAAATAAAATGGTGGGAGAAGGCACCTTCAGATGTTGAAACAATACTGCAGAAATTTTACATCATTTCCAAAGATATTTGCATTAAAGACTTCCATCCAAATTTCATGTTACTACCTCCTGAAGAGGAAACCCAGATATCAATGATTCAGGAAAATGGTAATTTTCAGAGATATAGAGCTAAAACGAATAACCATGTTTATAAAATTTTTGAAGCTAATGTGGGAAATTCTTCTTTCGAATTGAACTGGATACATTCGTGGTAGTAAGATTATTTTAGAAGGCCGTGTTTTTCATTTGTCAACAATGCATTTCAAGAACAAATTTAACAGTAAAATTGTGCTGTGATTTATCTCTTTGTTTTAAGGTTAGACAAATATTCTACAGTCAATTTTATATCTAATGAAACGTATTTCCCAATAGCATTCCCTTTTTGAAGAAAATTCTTTGGTAAGGAATTACTTTTACTCCAGGCTGGACAAAATTACTATTATATAACATTCAATATCCCTCACTATCTCTACATTTATCCTTCTAATAATCCATAAGTAACTCTGAAGTAATTTCTCTTAGGCCAGGGGAAAGAGCATTCTAAGATTTTTTTAATTGTAATTTTAATGTTTTATTGTGAAAATATTGTACAGAGGGTTACATGGGCAAGATAGTGATTACATTTCTTATCAAGCATTGCAGCCTTCTCCTTTGTTTACCCTTCCCATACCTTCCCATCTTCCCTACCCTCCACCCAATACTGTCCCCCCCAAGTTGTAAAGTTCATTTTCGTCATAACAAATTGTACTTCTTATTGTTGCAACAGCTCCACCTGTAGCCTTATTTAAAAGATTGTTTTTCCCTTTCCCCTCCACAAATTATACCGACATCAAATACAGTGAAAGCAGGGGTTATACTGTGGGGGGAGGGGCACATACAAAGCAACAAAGAAATCTTATAATTGCATTAGAAACAAATGCAGAGCATGCTAAGATTTTTTAAATGGCCGGATATGAGCTTGACATTCAAGATATGAGTAAATTTTCAGAACTATTTAAACCAAAAATAAACAAACCATGTACAATGATTTATATAGCATACTATTCAAAATTAACTACTTCCTTCCTAACTACAAGAAATTAATTGGATTCAATTTGGACTCTGAAATTTAAGAAAAACAGTATATATGGGGTGAGAATCATTATTTATCACCAGAAGATTTTAAATATAAAAAGTAGATCTAATATCCTTGGCATTCTTGTTTCCACAATTTCTATGTTTGAGAGGGTATAATGATATATTCCTTCATTTAAAAATCTTCAACAGTTTAAAAATGTATTCATTCAATTTATGCTGAACATCTTCAGCATACATAAGCACTTGTAGATATATTTTGTGCATTTCTCTGATCAATACTTTATTTTAATAAAATTAAAGAAATATGGTTCATATTAAATTTGGAAACGGCATCTTATTCCATTGCGTATATGTACATATATATATATATATATGTATATATATATATATATATATACATCTATATACATGCATATGTATATTCACATATATAGATGTATATATATATATATATATATATATATATACACATATGAATTCTATGCCTACATCATAAAGAATCACATCACCCCCATTTGTTAGAAAATGGAAAAACTTGCAAAAAATTATATTAAGTGAAGTAAGCCAGGCACAAAAAAATATAGGTCCCAAGATTTTCCTTATTTGCAATAACTAGTATAAGTCAAGGACAAGCAGAGAAGATGAAAATTTATGCACATATAACCAGATAAGTTGATGTTAAGTGAAATATACCCCAACACAGGGCCAAATACTGTTTACTTTCTTACTATTGTTTTCAACGTATCTAAAATACACTGTGTGGTGGTTTTTTTTTTTTTTTTTTTATTTCTCTTGTATGTTCTTTCCCCACGGTATAAACTCTTTTCACTGTATTTGACGTTGGTGTCCTGCACTTTCTTTGGGGAGGGAAAGCGATATAACAAAATGCTGAAACAAGGATACAGTTTGACCCATTGTAACAATGAAGTATACAAGGCACTGTTTTGAAAATAAACTTTAAAACTTGGGGAGGGGAGAGAAGAATAAGGGAGGTGGAGAAGGAAGGTTTGGCAGGGGAAACACAAAGTTGGAGGTAATAATACTCCAGGAAATGTACTTATACTTTACTAATTTAACTGCAACCCCTCTGTACACTATTTTTTTTAAATGTTTGAAAAGAATTAGTGTGAATTTCACATTACTTAATTCACTGTTTTACCATATTAATGTTAAAATAATTGCATTGAATGACAAAATATGCACGTGAACATGATCACCTTAAGGAAATATAAATTTTTCCAAGCCTTTCCATTCTTTATTAAAGAGGCATAGAATTCTATTGGGTATATATGCTACATTTTCTTAATTCACTCATCTACTGTGGGACATCTTGGTTGGATCTATATCTTAGCTATGACCAATAATGCTGTAATAAACGTAGTTGTGCTGGCAGCTTTAGTATGATCTTGTTTGGGATCATTTGGGTAAATGCCCAAAAGCGATATTGCTGTGTCATAGGGGAGCTCTATGTGGAGCCTTTTGAGGAACTCCATACTACTTTCCAAAATTGTTGAACAAGTTTCCACTCCCACCAACAGTGAAGTAGGGTTCCCTTATGTCTACATTCCCTGAAGCATCTCTTGTTAGAATTCTTGATCATAGCCATTCTTACTAGAGTGAGATGGTATCTCAGTGTTGTTTTGATTTGTATTTCTTTTATGGCAAGAAGAGTTTGAGCATTTCTTCATGTGTCTATTGGCCATCCTACTTGTCTCTTCAGATAAATTTCTATATAAGTCATTAGCCCACATATTTATTGGGCAGTGGTTTCTTTGAGGATTTGTCGTTGGGGGATTTATATTAAGTGAAGTATGTCAGGCCCAAGGAAACAGTGTTCCCATAGTTTCCATTATTTTCAATAACTAGTATATGTCTGTGACAAGCAGAAAAGATCAGATAAATTGATGCTTGGCGATATGAACCCCAAGACAAGGACTTAAATGGTTTTTCTTTCTTTCTGTTGTTTCTAACATATTCATAAGATGATTTTTTTTGTTGCTTTGTGTGTCCCCCCCCCCCCGAATATAACTGCTGTTTTCACTGTATTTGATGTTGGTATAATTTGTGGAGGGGAAGGGAAAAAAACAAATTCTTTAAATAGGAATACAGGTGGACCGATGGCAACAATGAAATACACAAGATTCTGTGTTGCAAAATGAACTTTACAACTTTGGTGGGGTGGAGGTGGGTGGTGATGGGAAGGCAGGTACGGTAAGGGGCAAAAAAGGAGGAGGTAACAATGCTTGATGAGAAATGTATTCATTATTTTGCTCATGTAATTGTAACCCCTTTGTACGGTATTTTTGCAACCAAAACCATAAATAATAATATAAAAAGAAATATACTATTTTCGGTTTTGTTATTGGTATACAGATTCTAAGTAGCACTATATCATAGAAACAATGTAAGACTTACGAGCATGTATCATACAGAAAACCCCTTTGCAAATTGTTGGGAAAGACAACATATTATGATTACTCTTCATTTTCTTGTTGGCAATTAGCAACTTTTCATCAATTTATGAGAACTTCAGAGCACATCTTGACTTGAGGATATTAATCAGTGCCATTTTCAATTTTCAGGTATCTTTCAATCTTCCCTTGAATATTGTTGCTAAACATTTCCAAACTAGAGAAATGTATTTAAGATTATTTTACACATAAATGTAACTGGATTCATGTGCTAATCCATTTGGAAATGTACCCATGATTTTCAAGTGTTTCTCATTGCCTGAACTGCAGTTGAAATGAATTAGTATATAGTGAATGCAATCAGTGTATCTTTTTTTCATTTTCTTGATTTCCTCTAGCCAATTTATTAAGAATGTATATGAATTACCATGTAATTGTACAGATAACGATATTTAATTACTTGTTGAAGTCACCAACACCTGCAGATATTTGTGACTTCGTCAAAATCATCCATTTCAGTTTTGAATATATATTTTAATGTTAGGAATTGTCAAATCATTGAAATGTAAGCATACTTTGCTATATGGTAATTCCACTTCAGTGTTTTCATTTTTTGTCATAGTTTTGTCCTTGATAAGGATGCTTCATTTTGTGTGTATTGTGTATAGTATGAAATAAATAATTCGTATATTCAATAACTCGTTGAAATTTTCAAAGGATATATATGTCTCATGCCGAAGGATGCAATGTAGCAGTTGTATGGTAATTTTCAAACCAAAGTATTGTGTATATTAATATTCAAATGTACAAAATGGTGAGAAGAGGGATATTTGTAATGCTAATCTGCAATGACAAATTGCACTAGGACATACTTTGAAAGAAAGCCATGACCTAAATCCAAGTACTTTTAAAGGGAAAGTTTTAAATTTGGCATCAAAATACACTGGTTTTGGGATGTGAAGGGTAAACAAATGAGGAGGCTGCAATGCTTGATAAGAAATGTAGTCATTATCTTGCCCATGTAATTGTAACCCCTGTGTACAGTATGTTCACAAAAATTAAAAATTAAAATTAAAAAATACACTGGTTTTGGAATAAAATATTATTCTAAGGTTTCAAGTGAATGTCCAATTGTATGACATCTAAATTTTCCAGCATCTCAAATGGAATTAACATGTGTGGGTTTTTGTCTTATTGGTTTAATGTTCATCCACAATAACAGTGTTTTTTTTGAGTTGAATGAATTTTGGGTAATTAATTCAAGGCACAAAAAATGTGAGTGAGTGAATAAACAACCTATGATAAGGAAATAAGAATGGCCAATAATCACAAGGATAAAACTCAACCTTTATAGCCATACAAGAAATGAAAAACCAAACAACATTGAGATTCAATCTCACTCAATTTTGAATTGTTATAATCAATAACTTTAATAATAACAAATGACAGACGTGATGTGGCCAGAAGGTAACCCTACTGTTTTGTTGGTGGGAGTGAAAGTTGTTCAACCACTTTGGAAAGCAGTATGGAGTTTCCTGAAAAGACTACACATAGAGCTCCCAAATGATCCAAAATCTCACTTTTGGTCATTTCTGCAAACGATCACAAACAAGGCCATGTACAGATTAGCAGTACATCTATGTTTATTGAAGCATTATTTACCATAGCTAAGATATTGAGGCAACACAGATGCCCCTCAGTAGATAAATTGATTAGAAAAATATGGTATATACATTAGCAATGGAATTCTATACCTCCGTCATAATGAATGGCATTGCCCCATTTGTTATAGAATAGGGACTTGGAAAAATTTATTAAGTGAGTAAGCCAGTCCCAGAGAAACATGGGTCCCATGGTTTCTCTTATTTGCAATAAGTAGTACATGTGTAGGACAAGCAGAAAAGGCCAAAATCTTTGTGCATATGATCATATAAGATGATATTTCATGAAATGAACCCCAAGATAGGGACACAAAATATATTTTTTCTTTCTTTCTATTGATCTTAATATATTTATAATGTACCATGTAATTTCTTTTTGTTCATTTGTATGTTCCTTGCCCATGGTAGAATCATTTTTCTCAATGTATTTGATGTGGGTGTCGTGACTCTTGCATATAAATTACTATCATTCAGGGAAGGAAAGGGAAAAACAAAATGCTTAAATAAGGATACAAGTTGGCCAATTATAACAATGCAATCTACAAAATACTATGTTGAAAACGAACTTTACCACATTGCATGGGGGAGGGATGAGTTCGAGAGGTAGGGAGGAAAGGAATGGTAGGGAAAAATCAAGGAGGGTATAAGTGCTCGATAGGAAATGGAATCATTATCTTGCTCATGTAACTCTCACCTCTCTTTACAGTATCTTTAAAACACAGAAACCACAAGAACACTCTCTCACACACATAGACACACACACATACTTGAAAAGTGTGGGAAATCAATTCGCAGTATTTGACTACTGAGAGCATTTCTCTTCCACAGAATTATAATCCAACAATGCATATAAGAGAAAATGAGATGTTGCCTCCTGGTGTCAGGCTGGCAGAGGCATTTCTATTTTCATATCGGAAAATAGGGTTGAATTTCCTCAGTTTATTAAAAAGAGCTGAGGATTATTGGCTACATCACAGTAACTGTGACCCACCCAGAAAAGACTCTACACAGAAGTATTGATTGCTGCAGAAGTCCTAAGTATGGGATGTCTTCCATTGTACGGAGGAATGGATACTGAACTTGTTTGGTGAATCCAGTTAACTTTTGAAGACACGTAACAGATCCTTGCTCTCATTTCCTTCTTCCATATCTATTTGGCTTTTGGACGTCACTGGGACATTTTCCTCTGAATGGTTTGTTTTCTTTCAACAAATGACATTGCAAGATGTACTTACAAAAGTTTCTCCAAGTGGGCACTTTTGTTCAATGGATAGAAGAATCAAAATACTTTACTTCACCACACTTCAGAAAATAGCACTTTTCATTCTGGTGATCTTCAAATTAACTACTATTACCATGACATTTTTGTGAGTTCTGTGTTTAAATGTCTTCTGGCTCTACTTCATGGTCAACTAGACAGTGTTCTACTGTAATTTACTAATTATTGAACAACAGTCCCAATTTCAAACTTTGACCCTCATGATTCCTTTGCTTTGTGGTACATATTTTCTCTAAGAAGCAGTTATCTGAATAATTCTCCCTACTGATCTTATAATCCTAGCAGGAATCAAGATAGATATAGAAGAATGGCAAATCCTCTTTCAGATGAGTGTATATTTTTATAGGTGTTTGATATTTTAAAAGGGTGTATGGAATTAATTCAGACATCTATAATTTAGGAAGCCGTTTCCAAATTCGCTTAAAATTTGTCACGACATATTTTCCTTTACTGGTTGCCTATGATTTAGAAAACAAATACCTTAAAATTATGGATTGTGTTACACTCAAAAGCTATATATTTCTACTGCTTACTATGAGTGATCCTAATCTGTGAAATAGACAGAGAAATCAATGTGTTTCAGTGCATGTGTGTCTAGCTATAAAAAGATTTAGAGATAAATATGTTCTACCTATTTGCTTTACATTTTACTAAAGAAGTAATTTCATATATGTCATCTGATTTTGAAATATTTAGTCATGATTTTTCTCTGTGTATTTTTCTCCCACCGGACATGCAGACATTTACTGACCTCTCTATAGAAGAAAATACACATAGCTTTAGAAATTATTTGCCTGGTCGAGTTCACCTTATTTTCTTCTATTTGTGAATCATAGAAGTTTTATTCACAGAAGCAACAGAAAAGGATAGATAACATTGCTCTTTATGGACTCTGAAATTCTAGACATGATGATAAATATAACTTTGACATTATGTATGCCAGATTGAGATGCAAAAAAACAAGTTAATTTGGAGCTTTTTATTCATTGAATTGTAAAAATGCAGGTAAATCATGAACCCTGCATGTTGTTTACTCTCAGAAGACAACACAGGGTAACAATGCCAGTTGACTGAAACATTAATTATTTAACTGGAATGAATATTTTAATAAAGAAAAAAGTAAGAACTACCTATAGGGAAGTGAGATATATCAGAAGGTAATTTCCATAAAGCTTCATCATATTTTGAATCTTCATTCTCCTAATAGGGATTCCGAAGGTATTTTACAGATCTTAAAGGAATAACAACAAAGGTTTCTATTTTCCACTGTATATTTCTTTTCTCCAGTACATTTTTTTTTCATTTTCAGAAGAATCTGGCCGTCCTGAGAATTTATTGCAGTGTGCCAATGATAAAAATCGGAGTCTTAGATTGTGCGGATTCCCATACCATCTGAAAAAATGTAAAATGTTAATGTTTCAGTAGAATATATTATTGGTACCACATAAAGTTATCAGTTCATGAATACATTTGGGTGTATCTTTTAAGGTAAATGTTGGAAAATGTTGTGAATGACATGACAGAGTATGTGGGAAGTAATGTCATGTAGAGACTTTTCTATTTCTTCTGAAAACTGTAGAATTTTGTGGAAACTATGACAGTTGAAGTTAAACTTGTGTGTTTCTAAAGCAGAGCATGGAAAAGATGATTTGTGTTGGACAATGAACTGTTTTGCCAGATTTCAATAATATTGGAGGTGGTTTCCTTTCACTCACTATTACTTAGTGGCAAACGTGTAAATTCCTGACATTCTTGAAGGTTAAATTTTAATATGTTAGGACATCCACTCTATTATCCTACAATCTGAATTCAGCTTCAATCCTTTAGATTTCACGCTGTGGATATAAACTTATAACATGGAGAGATTCAATGTTTCTCTTTCTGTATCTAGGGTATTGATTGCAAAATTGCTCTTAATTTGAGGAAAAACCTCACAATATTTAAAGGTTGTTTGTAGGTAGAAAATTAGATTTTTCCTAATTTAACACTGCTACTGTAAGTTCTAGAGATATAGGAGAAACAGTTTCTGCTCTTGTGTTTTGTAAACAAGTCACGTGTGATGAATCTCCATTTGAGATGTATTCAATATCCTTTTCTAACACCCTTTGTATACATTCATAATGTATATATAACTAAACATTATTTGCATAAACAGAGGCAGAAATTCTGAGTATATTCATGTTTCCAAAGTTTAATAAAAAATTTCATGGAGCTTCGCATTGTTTCCTCATGTATGAAATCATATCAATGCAGGAGTTTGATATCTGAATATCATTTTTTCACATTAGCCTGGACACCAGGTTCATAGAGACTGTGATATGAACTATCAAATGAAAAAAGAATTGCTCTGGCTAATTAACCAACCTACCAAGTCACCCACCAACCCAACAATCAACCAAATAACACACTGCAAGGACCAGTCAACCAACTAATCTTTTCTGAGAGAAGTAAAATCTGCACCAGAGGTCATCACAAGCAGAATCTTTCCTGTGATGGGACCCAAAGCCTTGTTCCATTCCTGTGATTCCCAGGTATCTCTTCCCTCTCTACACCCACCTCCAGCTTTCTCCATCAGCTCTCACCCAGAGTATCCTAATCCTGGTGTAGGGCTTCCTGCTGTCACTTACTGTCTTCCTATGACAGATTTGACTGAACCATGGCCTATGCCTTTCCGAAATGGTAATCCAGTGGGAGTCCATGGCCACCCTCAGGTTGGTGGAGGTAAAGGTTTAGAAGGAACAGGAGGATGCGGAGGAGGGGGGCAACTGCCCCTGTCTCTTACCCCCCCACAAACGCCCCCAACTCCTATCTGGAGCTCTGGGGATAAAGCAGAGGAAGCCCTGAAGACACTCTGAGGAAGATAACCAAATAATGCTGATCACCCACAGCCTCTGTTTCCCCTTCCCTCTCCTCGTCATTTGTGTGAATTTATTCCCGCCCACCTTTTGGAACAGAAGTTTGTGGGGCTGGATCAAGCATTGGCTGGCTATGAACTGGCAAAGCAGAACAGCCTAGAATCGAACATGTAATCATTTAGCACTTAAATTTCACCACATATATAGGGTTGGATTGCAGGTATTTCCCAGGCAAGGTGCCCTCAACCTCCACCCTATCCCCCCGGACACACGCAAACACATCGTCAGATTTTAGTCACTGGACCTCCACATGGCCATGGAAACCCAGGAAGGAAACCAAGTATGTTCAGACAACCCAGGTGTGAACCAAAGAGCTTCCTCCACACTGTGAAAAGATCACTATTGCTCCCTCCTTCCTTAATTTCCTTCTTCCTTACTTCCAGCTTACTCTTCTTTTTACGTTTTTCACCTTTTCTTTCTTTATTCTTCCTACTCTCGTTTTTCATTCCCTCCGTCCTTCCTACTTGACTCCCTCCCTTAATACTTTCTCTTTCTTTCCCTTCCTTCCTGCCTTCCTTCCTTCCTTCCTTCCTTCCTTCCTTCCTTCCTTCCTTCCTTTCTTCCTGCCTTCCTTCCTTTCTTCCTGCCTTCCTTCCTTCCTGCCTGCCTTCCTTCCTTCCTTCCTTTCTTTCTTTCTTCCTTCCTTCCTTCCTTCATTCTTTCCTCCCTCCTTTCATTACCTTCTTCCTTCCTGACTTCCTTCCTCCCACCCTGCCTTCTTCTCAGCTTTCCTACCTTCTTTCCTTCCTCCCTCGCTTCATTCCCTCCTTCTTCCCTGTCTTCCTTCCCTTGCTTCTTTTTCTTCCCTTCCTTCCATCCTTCGTTCTTTTATCCTTCACATCTTCCTTCGTTCCCACAGTATAAACCCCATGATAGAAAACAAAAAATATAAAAAGAGAAATGTTTAAAACATTTCTGTGTAATATTGAAAGTTCTAGTCTTTGTCAGAAGTGCTGCAAATTTTTACTGCCTCATGATGAGGTGCCATTTTTCGATGGAATTGTATAGAGAGCTTTTCCAAATTATAACAATTAAATCAGAATTAACTAAATTAGAATCCAAAAAAAAACTATAGAATGAATCAACAAAACAAAGAGTTGGTTCTTCGAAAAAATTAAAAAAATTGACAGATCCTTAGTAAATCTTATCAGAAAAAGAAGAGAATACACCCAAATAAATAAACTCAGAGATGAGAATGGAAACATCACCACGGAAACCAAGATTCAGAACATTTTAAGGTAATACTTCTCAAAACTTTATGATAATACGTTTGAGAACTTGGCAGAAATGGACCTTTTCCTAGAAAATATTGACATGACAAAACTAAACCAAGATGAGTTAAACCATCTTAACTCGCCCATATGAAGCATTGAAATAGAAAAAGCAATAAGAGATCTCCCAGCGAAGAAAAGTCCAGGACCAGATGGTTTTACAGTGGAATTCTACAAGGTCTTCAAAGCAGAGCTCACACCAATACTCCTCCAACTCTTCAATGAAATTGAAAAAGAAAGTTCACTACCGAACACATTCTATGAAGCCATCATAACACTCATCCCAAAACCAGACAGGGACTCATCAAAGAAAGAGAACTATAGACCCATTTCTTTGATGAACATTGATGCAAAACTTCTCAACAAAATTCTGGACAATCAACTTCAACAATTCATCCAAAAAATCATACACCATGATCAAACAGGATTCATTTCAGGGATGCAAAGCTGTTTCAATATACGCAAATCAATTAATATTATTCATCACATCAAGAGGAGCAAGGATAAGAACCACGTGGTTTTCTCAATAGATGCAGAAAAAGCATTCGACAAGATCCAACACCCCTTTATGATGAAGCATTTGGAAAAATTAGGAATCCATGGAACATTCCTCAATACAATAAAGGCTGTATATGACAAACCTACAGCCTGCATTATACTTAATGGTGAAAAACTAAAGCGATTTCCTCTTAAGTCAGGAACAAGACAAGGATGTTCACTCTCTACACTTCTCTTCAACCTAGTATTAGAATGCCTAGCTACAGCAATATGACAAGATGCAAACATAAAGGGGATCCAAATAGGGAAAGAAGGAATAAAACTCTCCCTCTTTGCAGATGACATGATCTTGTAAATAAAGAGTCCCATGGACTAAAATCCCAAATTATGCAAGCTGACTCAAAGGTTTGGCAAAGTACCAGGGTATAAAATTAACCGCCCAAAATCAATGGCTTTTCTGTATGCTAATAATGAGAAAAGTAGGGCTGAAATTAGGAAAGAAACTCCATTTGTAATAGCCCCACAAAAAATAAAATACCTAGGAATTAACTTCACCAAAGGAATGAAGGACCGCTATGATGAAAACTTTATTTTTTTTTCTTTTTTAAATAAAAATAGAAAACTTTAAAAACTTGAAAAAGGAAATCAAAACAGAACTCAGAAAATGGGAAAACTCCCATGCTCCTGGATTGGAAAGGTTAACGTCGTGAAAATGGCAATACTCCCCAAGGCTATCTACAAATTTAATGAGATACCTATCAAAATTCCAACCTCATTCTTCAAGGAAATAGAAGAGGCAATCCAAAAATTCATATGAAAGAATAAAAGACCCCTAATAGCAAAAACGCTCCTCAACGGAAAGAACACTGCTGGAGGAATATCAATACCAAATTTCACACTCTACTATAAAGCCATAGTAATCAAAACAGCTTGGTACTTGCATAAGAACAGACTTCAGGACGAATGGAATAGAATTGAAAACCCAGAAATGAACCTACAAACCTATAGCCATCTAATCTTTGATAAGGGAGCTAAAAAAAATAGAATGCAAGAAAGACAGCCTCTTCAGTAAGTGGTGCTGGCAAAATTGGTTAACTCCTTGTAGAAAACTAAAGCCAGATCCTTATATATCACCCTGCATCAGAATCAACTCCAAATAGTTCAAAGACCTCGAAGTCAAAGCAGACACTCTGAAAACATTACAGGCTGGAATAGGAGAAACCCTAGGTCTTCTTGGCGCAGGCCGAAATTTTCTTAATAGAGACCCGGAAACACAATAAATCAAAGAAAGGTTGAACAAATGGGATTCCATGAAGTTGCAGAGCTTCTGCATGGCAAAGGACATACCTAGCAAGGTCAATAGAAAGCCCACTGATTGGGAGTAGATCTTCACTAACCATACAATGGACAAGGGTCTCATATCTAAAATATACTTGGAACTCAAAAAATTAAATCTCCCAACAACAAACCCTCAAAGAAACAACTGCAAATAAGTGGGCTAAAGACTTAAAGAGAAACTTCTCTGAAGAGGTAAGAAGGATAGCCAATAGACACATGAAGAAATGCACAACCTCCCTATCCATAAAAGAAATGCCAATCAAAACAACATTGAGATACCACCTCACCCCAGTTAGAATGGCAAAAATCAAGAATTCTAATAACAACAGATGCTGGAGGGGATGTGGACAAGGAAACCTTACTTCATTGTTGGTGGGAGAGTAAACTTGTTCAACCACTTTGGAAAGTAGTATGAAGGTTCCTTAAAAGACTACACATAGAGCTCCCCTATGACCCAGCACTCCCACTGTTGGGCGTTTACCCAAAGTTTTACAAACAAGACCACACTAAAGCTACCAGCGCAACTATGTTTATTGCAGCATTATTTACCATAGCTAAGATCTGGAATCAACCCAGATGCTCCATAGTAGAGGAATGGATCAAGAAAATGTGGTATATATGCACAATGGAATTCTATGCTTCCATCAGAAAGAATGACATTTCCCCATTTGTTAGGAAATGAAAGACTTGGAAAAAATTATGTTAAGTGAAGTAAGCCAAGCCCAAAGAAACATAGGTCTCATGATTTCCCTTATTTGAAATATCTAGTATATGTATGAGTATAGCAGAAAATTTCAGATAAAGTCATTTTAGGAAAATGAGCCCTAAGATATGCATTTTAAATGTTTTTTCTCTCTTGCATTTGTTTCTAACGCAATTATAAAATTATTTATTTCTTGCTTTGTATGTCCCTCCCCCACTGTATAACTCCTGCTTTCACTGTATTTGATGTCGGTATAATTTGTGGAGGGGAAGGGGAAAAACAAGTCGTTTAAAAAAGGATACATGTGGACCTGTTGCAACATTGAGAAGTACAAGTTGTCATGTCAAAAACGAACTTTACAACTTGGGGGTGGGGAGGATTGGGTGGGGACGGCGGGAGGATGGGAAGCCTTTGAAGCATATTTTAGGAAGATCTACCTTGTCAAAGTATTTATTAGTAGGTAGGTTTTCTATGTATTCAATAGAGTTGAAGTATTTCAATACAGAAGAGGAATTTTCACATGTGAGAAACTTGCTCACATTTATGAAAATGTGAATGTGTGAACATAGGAGGGTTTCTGATTTGGGGCATATTTCATCACCAGGACTTTTCCTGCTTGCAATTTCACATGAGTACTGGAATTCCTACAGAAATATTTGAACAATTTGTTTATTTCCCTTCCCCTTCCAATATTATACCAACATCAAATACAGAGAAAACAGGTGTTTTACCATGGGGGGGGAGGGACATAAAAAACAACAACTGAATATCTTATAAATAAGTTGGAAACAATAGCAACAAAGGAAAAACACATTGAGTCCTTATTTTGGTGTTCATTTAATGTCAACTTACCTGACTGTTTCTGCTTGTCTCAGATATATATTAGTTATTGCAAATAAGCGAAACCATGGGACCTATGTTTCTGTGGGCCATGCTTATAGGGATACATATAGACCCATTGTAACATTTAGATGTACAAGACGTTATGTCGAAAAACGAACTTTACAACATTGGAAATGGAGTGGAGGTGGGACAAGTTGAATGGGCAGAGGGAAGTGTAGGTTGAGGCGGAGGAGATGGGAAGGGATGGTAAAGGGAAACAAAGGAGGAGGCAGCAATGCTTGATAAGAAATATACTCATTACCTTGCCCATGTAATTGTAACACCTCTGTATGGTATTTTCACAATAAAAAAATAAATCAATAGGTAAAAAAAAGAAATATTTGAACAAAAATGATTTCAGTATTAATTTGTAATTTGTCAATATTGGCTTGGAACCTGGTGACTTAGGGGTTCCTGTGACTTTTCTATGTGTTTAGGAATGTAAAGAGAACAGAACCATTTCCACATGTCTGCACATGTACTACAAACCTATCAAAATATGTATCTATGTGGCAATTTATGAGAATTGAAAAGTGTATGCACCAATAGTTTTCTTTTTAATAGACTCTTATTGTCAAGGTGATAGACAGAGGGATTAGAATTATGTATGTATCACTGAGTGAGTACATTTCTGGTCATATGTTATTGCCCAATGCTCATTTCTCCCATACTTTTGTTCTGCCTCAAATCTCCATCCACTCCCACCAGTTGTAAATTTTATTTCCAACGTGTTGTTTTGTCATTATTGTTTTTTCTCGGTTTGCTCTTTGGCCTTTGTCTCAGATTTTGATGTTCCCCTTCCCATTTCTGATTCTCACTAACTTACATGTAATACACAGTGTACCAAAAGCAAATACCATGACTACATGGTAAGAAATGCACTTACCTTGCTCACGTAACTGTAACCATTCTGAACAGTACTTTCACAAAAAAAAAAAACTTATAAAAGTGGGAAAAATAAAGAAAAATACAAGTAAAAAGAAGTAGATTCCCATAGTACATTTTTAAAAAAGCAACAAAAATAAGCCTATGGTTTCTGTAGCTTGGAGTTCATTTTGCTTAGCCTAATCTTCTATAGTCATATGTATATTGCTATGAAGTTATTGTGATTCTCTTCTGAGACTAAAATGGATGTCTACAAATTTTTGCAAATAAGAGAAACCATGGATTCTTTGTTTCTTTTTTTCTGGCCCCTTCAATTCATATGAGTTTTTTCAAGTCTTTCCATGTTCTAAACTTTGGGATTATGTCATTCTTTATTATAGAAACATAGGAAGCCATTGTGAATATACACCATATTTTCTTGATCCATTAATCTATTGTCAGGCATCTGGGGTGGATCCTTGTTTTCCCTATCGTAAATAATGCTGCAATGAACATAAGTTTGCCATGGTAAAGTGATGTGGTGAAATCTCAAGGGTGACATGATTGCATTAATTTTATTGCCAGAGCTATTGAGAATTTCTACATATGTCTTTTGGGCATTCTCAATTCCTCATCAGTGAAATCTCTCTCCAAATATTTACCCTTCTTATCATATGGTGGCTTTATTGTTTGGAAGTTTTTTGGGGAAATCAACTTTTTGAATTTTCATTATATTTCAGATAAAAATGTTTTCTGTTTCATGGCTAGTAAAGAACTACTCCCAGTCTTTTGGCTTTCTATTTACCTACTTAACTAGGCCCTTGTCATGAAGCCCTGTAGGTTCAAGCATTGCCATTTGTATAACCTTTTTTTACTTGATGCATTTAGGCATTTATATCAAGAAATTTTCCAAGTCTTCTAAGGAGGCCTAGTATTTCTCATATTCCTTCCCGTCAGAATATTCTCCTTTCATTTCAGATCTTTAATTCATTTGGAATTTGATGCTGACAGAAGGTGATATATAAGTATGTAACATTATTTTTATAGCTATTTAACCAATTTTGCCAGAATTGGTTATAGAATATAGCTTATTCCTTTTTCAGCATTTTCTCTGCTTAAGTTTGAACTTGCCAAATGAAGTTACATTTTTTTTGTTACTAGTGACACTTACATTATAGGTACCAGGGTATATATCCTGTTTCAGTCTAATACAAGATTGTAATAGTTTAAAAGCTATGCACATATAAACATACAAGATTAAGTTAAGCAAAATAAACTGCAAATTATGGAAACAAGCGGACTTCATTTTTGGTATTTTTCTTAAAATACTGTAAAGAAATATCTCTCTTTTTCTTGTATTTTAAACTTTATTTTTCATAGGGTTTCTTCCTTGCTGCAGCTCTATTTGATTTTGGTAGCCTGTGGTTGTATTCACATTAATCTAAATAGGTCATGGAAGGGGAACAACAAAATCTTGAGATAGAGGGCACAGAATTAACAAATGCTACAATATTCCTCAGAGGGCTATATGTTGGAAGAGACATGTACAATTAGGGAAAGGGAGATTTGAGGCAAAATAAGTGTCAGAAAAATGAGCGATATGGCAAAATATGACAAGAAAAGGATTCATTGCCTTACATACATGACAATCACTTTATACATCACATTGACAATAAGATGTAACTAAAAGAGAAGGGTGTTGTTACATACACTTCTCTTAATTTGCTTAAGTTTACTCATTGATATATAGTATTCCTTATACAGACATGTGTTGATAGTTTGGGTCTCTTTACTTGCCTACTGAAGTAGAAAAGGCACAGTTTCCCTGAGTCTACCAATTCCAAACTATACTTGAGAAATTAATGCGGAATTCATTCTTGCTCTCTATTTCTAGAGAAAACCAATATATATTTCAAATTAAACAATAGGTGCACAAATGTGACCATAATGAGTAATTCTCCGATTTCTACACCAATAATTATAAGCCAAATTCTCAAATTTTTAACTCCCTCATCAGTCTTCAAATAATTCAACTCCACTGATTTCATAGAAATCCCCCCAACAATTTTTTTCAAGGTGGATTTTCCTAAAATATACATTAAAAAGTATGCCATTTTGCATCAGGAATTTTGTGGACGACAGTGCCAAATTAACTATAAATATGTGGGGGCCATATATATCTGTGGCAAGTTGACAATGAAGATAAAGTCCTTGAATATGGTTTCATGAAAGTGCCTTGTGTTGTACTCGACAGTCACAGCCCACTTTTCTTGGAACATTGTAAATATATATTGTGAAATTACTAAAGATTCATATCCTCTTGCCCTATAAATATCACATTCTATGCACAAACATATCCTTTCTTCACCAAACGCATTTTGTGCACTTGTTTTTTCCTTGCCACAGGCTTTGAAAAGAACTCACAGTGTCCTTCAGGTGAGATTACACATGGAAATCATTGAGATGGATGAGCATCTTGTAGAGTAAAATGTACACTTCAGAATTTTGGTTGAAAAATCCTGTCTAAATTTTCATGCAATTCTATATGGAATTGATGTAAGATTAATATAAGGGTTAATGTGTCATTAAACTTCTGTTAAAGATTTATTGGGCTTTACAATTATTCCAATAAATGAAATGGAAGTTGATATTCACAGGAAAACTTGAGGAAAGTGAAAAATTAAGTACAAATTGTTCTCTTTAGGGAAGCATGCACATTTGGACTTAATAATGGAAGTTTCCATACTCCTACCTTACCAAATCTATGTGGAAACTGACATGGTGAGTTGCAATAAATATAAACACCTGGGTTTAATTCTGGTTTCAAGGAAAATAATGTGTACTCTAATGAAATTTGTAAGTTTGATAGGTATTAGAAATCAAAACGAATTTATTTCATTGATTGAGCTTCACAATGTATTTATAAATTTAAAATGTAGGTAAAGTAATGAGAAATGGTTTCAACTCATGTTTTGTTCACTGACTATTCCTGCAAAGTAGTCAGAGAAAACAATATTATTTTTCTTTCTGTGAAAAAGACCCAAAGATTTATTACTCTATTCTGCCTAAAAAGAACAAGGAAAATGAGTAGTGGTTGGAGAGAAATGCAAAAACTAATAACAGCAGTTATTGTCAAAAGTTTCATGCTTCTTTTCACTTTTAGATCCATTCAAACTTTGTCACTGTATACAGAACTTCTCTAAGTTACTCTTTGACACTCTTTCCCAACACATTCAAAGTTTGTTGAACATTTGAAGTGTGACAGTAGTCAAACTATTTCATTAATTATAATCGTCCAGTTCTTCAAACCTTACTCTAAATTTTTTATTCAGGCTCAGTTATTTATTGGCACAAGTTCTGAAATATGTCTCTTATGAACTATTTATGAATATGTTATGAATCTACCAAAATTAGAAGGAATTCTTCAATGGTTTTACTGGAAAGAAAATCTACAGTGGATATACTGTATAACTTTATTGCAATGAACACAAATCAACATGACAGTTTGATTTCCATTTCTCCATTTCATTATTTGTGAAGGAATGCCTAAAAACAAAGCACACAGAGTGATTATTTTATGAGATGTATCCTACCAAAGCTACACGTTTAAAGTTGGGCAAGGAAAATATAAAGGGATAGTATGCAAAGGGATAGTAATTGCATAATTACAAGCACAATTACAAGCAATGTGACATCACTCAAATAAATAAAATCTTTTTACATTTTTATATGCGGACAAAACTAATACCATTGTGAAGTGACAGTCACATTGTGAAGTGTTATCACGTAAATATCTTCTCCAGGCAAAAGAATATGTAAATGCCACCGGTCAGTATGAACATGTAAATATTGGACTTTATGAACATGGAAACGATTGCCATTAACTTACATTACCATTTCATTATTAAGAATATTTTCTCAAATATGTATGACTTTGGGAATTCTATGCTAGCAGCACACCAACACTTGGAGCACTTGCCTGGAACTGAGCACATGGCTTGAAAGCAATGACCCAATCATGCATTCATTCCTTATTACCAAAGAAGCAATACAAAAAATACATGGTACAACCTGTGATTAAAGTTTATGATTGAGTAAAATCAAGTATTGAAGGTAGGCAAGTCTCCTGAGTTTTAAATTTCAAAAATCATAGTAATGTGCTCTGCTTCACCTTATGGGTGCTGAACTGCGTAGGGAAAAATTGTGACATCATTTCAGTTTGTACACATACACCCACACCCACACACAGAAATAGACACACAAGGATCTACAAATGGATAGGTAATAAAAATAGCTGATCAGGAACAGAAATCTTCTCACAGGTATATAATTACAAAGACAGAGTTGATTAAAACCTTAATTGACATCAGCAAGTAACCTGGTATCCTACATTGTCATAGATTCTCTTATCAATTCACAGATTGCTAGATTCATCTACTTTTAAAAGACAAAATAATTATGCTTTTATAAATAAGATATATTAGAATAAGGGAACAGGATTAGTATTACCATGGAGTTACATTCAGTGTTCTAACAACCAAGGAACTTAGAGAAATATCACTGCCCCTCAAACATGACTGTTTCAAAGAGAAAATGCAAGATGGTCCAAATAGATAGTGCATAAAATCTAAATGACCCTTATTTCATTTAAATTAATTCAAAGATTCTGGAAATACTCATGAGTCTGGGACATTATTTATATACCTTGCATGCCATTTCTGTCTCTGGTTTTTGTTGGTGTTTTTCATTGAGCTTCAACTCCCAGGCTTGTTCTCATCAAGGCTAATGCAGTCCCAATAAAACAACAATTCCACTTCCAGTTCTCAGGTGATGAATTAGTGATGAAAGCCTCATAGAGGCTCCTGGTGGGCTCCCACGAAACCTGATCCTCAGATGTCAGTCTCTTACAGTTTTCTAATTGACCTCTATCAGGCTTCTTTTCTCTGTTTTCCATACTGTATTGATGGCATTTTTTGGTCTATGAGTAACCATAATTTATCTCAAGGATAATACTCTATAATATTCCATTTTGAGGGCTTCATTCCCTAAATGAAGCTTAGAAAAATCCTTGACTTTATTGATTTGTAATGACAGCTTCCTGTGTAAAACACTTGAGACGCTTGAATTAACACCATTGTCACCTGGCCTGGCTCAAGTGTGGTTTTCGACCACAAAAATAATTTCCCATGTCCTGCACATTTTCCTCTGCATGAAGAAGGATGCTAATCGCGATAACCACAAGAATAAACATATTCTCTTGATCAAATACTGAATTGATCTGCTTATTTTGAAAACAGTATGTGATTTAGAACTCTCTATAATCTTCATGAATAAGAAAATTGTCATCCTTTGTAAGGATGAATTTTTCCAATAGTGTTAGTCTCCTCAAGTAGCAGTTTCTTTGCTCTCTAAACTGCCAAGTCATCCTTCAGACAACATTGAAATATATTCGACATACAGCTGACAATCAAATACATTTTCTTTAACATGCTTATTACCTTTTCAAGTATAGACTACATGAGGCCCCGCCATTATGAGCAGCTTATATATAAAAAAATTTGATAGAAGGTTGAATAAGCTTGTTTTTTTTCCAGTACTGACCACAAAGGAATTACTTGAAAACAACAATAGTTGTAGAATCCATTGTCTCACTTACAAAATGATGAGGACCAATATTGGCAAGCGACACAAATCATATTTATTCCAAATGGAATAAATGCTTATGAAGAGTACCTGGCAAGCCCAGGTACTCTTACTGTTCATTTTAACTGTATTTGCTCCATGCCATGTCAGAAAGAGGCAATTCTTATTTTAATATTCCATAAATTTAAAAATGCATCTATTCTGGGACTACATAAGGACAAGTATATCCCACCAGTTACACTTATTTGAGCAATCTCAAAAATACTCTCACTCAGAGATACAATAACTTTTGAAGTTATACATTTATTTTGATTTTCCTCTCTTCAAACTATTGAATGTTTTCATATTTCATAAGGAATGTGAAATTAGAAATCCATGTATGTATAGGTGGTTTAACATTCACTCTAAATTCATTTATTTAATATAGAGCTACTTAATCAATTTCAGAATGAAGACATAGTATGCACCCACATTGATTCATTACCAGTTAAACACACTCCCAAACACAATTTCAGAATTGATGAGATGAATGAATCCTGAAACCATGAAAATGGGAATAAAAATAATTGTGTGAAATATCACTGTCATCTACTCCTTCCCTGATTGAAATTGATTATAAGAGAATGAGAAAAAAATAAATAAAAGAAAAAATATACACACAGAACAAGAATGAAGTGAACATTCAGATACAGTAATTTTGTTTTGAAGTAGTTTGGGTGCTGACATTTTGTATTGGTCCCAGTGAAATTACTCTTGAAATTTGTCACGAATCATAGGGCCACAGATCATAGAGTAATTCAAAACTTACATAATAATGAGGAAAAATTAGGGGTTTGGAGACCAGAAAGTTCATTCTTAACTTTCGATTTTGACACAATAGGGTGTCCTAGTAAAACCACCGGTGTTTACAGAGCAGGAATGTGAATCCAGAGCACCTTCTGCCACAGAAGGCTCACTGATATGAATAGACAAAAGGATTCCAAGTTACACATTAACAATACTAGGAGTCCTCACTATCAATGCCACATGTGCAGTAGCAGGATCGCCAGTACTGACAGTCAAAAAGACCCGAGGATACGCATTCACAGTGCCAGGTGTCCCTAGTACAGATGACGCATATACCTGAACAGAACCGAGGGCTCCAAAGTAAAATTCCCCATTCTGTACTTCAAGTTGAAGGCCCAATGTTCAAGGCCCAAGCCCTGATTTCAATCCTCAGACCCAGATTTCAAGTGGGTTAAACTACTAGCCCATGAGTTCATGTCCCAGGCTTTGAGTTCAAGGCTCAGGGTGTGAGTTCATGCTCAGGTTTGAGTTTCAAGGCCCAGGTTCTGAGTTTAGTTCCCAGGCCCAGTTTTAGGCTCAGCTATGGGTTGACGTCCCAGGTAAACAGTTCAATGTCCAACCATCCAGTGTGAGGCCTAGGTTTTGAGTTCAAAGTCCAAAACTTTAGTTCAAATCACAGGCCCCAACTTAAAGGTCCATGTTCTCAATTCAAATGCCACACTGAGAGTTCATGGCTCTGTCTCTGAGTTTAATTCCCACATTTTAAGTTCAATGCCAAAAGTTCAGTCTATGAGTTCAAGTAATAAGCTTTGAGTTAAATAGCCCAGCTAAGAGTTTATGGCCAGGCCAGTAGTTCAAATCCCAAGCCAACAGTTCAAGTTGCAGGCCAGCAATTCAAATCCCAGGCTGAGAATTAAAGTACCAGGCCATGAGTGAAAATGCCAGGCTGAAAATTCAAGTTACAGGTGCTGAGTGCAATTCCCAGTCCTTGAGTTGAAGGTCCATGGTCACTGTTTAAATCACAGGTCAAAATTTCTGGGTCCAGGTCCTGGTTTACTGCCCAGGACATAAACTCAAGTCCCAAGACTGGGTCAAGGCCCAGGCTGTAAATTTAAGTTCTAGGACCCATGTTGAAGTCCCAGGTTCCCTCTTCCTCTTATAGTTCAACATAGTGGGATCAAGGCCCAAGCTGTGAGTTGAGACCAAGTCTTTGAGTTCAAAACCCAGATCCAGAGTTTCAGGCCCAGTCTATGAGTTCAAGTTCCAGATTCCAATTCAAGTTTGAGGGACCCAGTTCAAGGTCCAGATTACAAATTAAATACCAGAGCATTGAATTCAAGACCCAGGCACAGACATCAAATCGGAGGCTTTCAGTTTAAGTAGGAGTCCAGGAGACTAAGTCCCAGACCATGAGTTGAAGGGCCAGGCCCCAAACTGAAGCACCACTATCCCCAGTTCAAAAACCAGGATATAAAATCAAATCACCATACTGTCAGTTAAAGGCATTGAATTCATGGCCCAGGTTGGATGTTCAAGGCCTACACCTAGGATTAAAGCACAGATTGTGAGATCAAAACCCAGACTGTCATTTCAAGACCCAGGTTGTGACTTCAAGGCCCAGGACCAAAGTTTTGGCCCCAAATATGATTTCTATTCCTAGGTTCCAAATTCAAGGCTCAGGCACCCAGTTTAAAGCCTGGGTTGTGAGTTCAAAGCCCAGGCAGGATTTCAAATCCCAGGGTGCAAGTTCAAGGTCCATGCAGCATTTCAAGTACCACCCCATGTGTTCAAGCCCCTGGCTCTATGTTCAAGTCCCAGACACTGGAGTTAAGGATAGGCCATGAGGTGAAGTTCCAGATGCTGATTTTACAACCCAGGTCATGTTCATGTCCCAGGCTTTGTTAATATCCCCTGCCACATGTTCAGATTGCACACTGTGAGTTCAAGGCCTGAACACTGAGTACAAGGTCCAGGCAAGTCCTAATTCAAGTCCCAGGTTGTGAGTTCAAGGCCCAGCAAGGGAGTTCCAGTCCCAAGCCTGAGTTCAACTACCAAGCTCCAAGTTCAAGGTTCAGGACCAATTCATTTCCTAGGCTGTGTTAACATCCCTGGCCCCATGTTCTAGTTGCATACTGCAAGTTCAAGTCCCTGACACTGAGTTCACTCTCAAGGTCTAAGTCCTATTTTGTGAGTTCAAGGCCCAACATGCAAGTTCCAGTCCCAATCGTGAGTTCAATTCTGAAAGTACAAGGTCAAATTCCAGGCCCCATGTTCAATGCCTAGGACACAAGTTAAATGCTATGGATGTGACTTTAAGTCTCATACCCTGATTGCAAGTCCCAGGCTGACAATTCAAGACCCATGGCCCGAATTCATTGCAGATGGTTCAAACTCAAGTCCCAGGCAATGAATTCAAGATTAAGTCCCTGAATTCCAGGACCAGATCAGAATTTCAAGGCTCAGTCTGGGATTCCAGTCCCCGTTTCTGAATTCAAATCTCAGTCCCTGAGTTTAAGGACCAGGTCAAAAGCTGAAGGCTAAGGGCCTGAGTTCAAGGCTTAAGCTGGTTATTCAAGTCTTGAATGCCAAGTTCAATGCTCTGGCCCTGAGTTTAGGTTCCATGCTGAAAGTTCAAGTCCTTGGCCCAAATTAAAAGCCAGGCAGAAAGCTGAATACGTAGGTCCCAACTCCAAAGCCTAGGCTGTGAATTCAATTCCCAAGTTTTGAATTCAAGTCTTAGGTCCTGAGATCAAGACTTAGGCTAAAAGTTTAAGTCACAGGTCCTGAGTTTAAAGTTCTGGCCACAATCCAAGTCCCAGTTCCTGATTTCAAGGATCAGGCATGTGTTCAAGTTTCAGGCTGTGCGTATAAATCCCAGGTTCCCACTTCCACCAGAAGTTCAAGGTGCAGGTCCCCATTCAAATAACACATTTTGAGATGACGGCTCAAGTTATGAGCTAAAGGTTCAGTGTGTGAATTCGATGTGCAGGCCTATAGTTTCAGGTCCACAAATAAGTACAAATCCCAGGGCCCAGTTCAAGGCCCAGGATCCCAGTTCAAATGGGTGTTTTGAATGCCAGGCCATGGCCTTGAATTTAGTCCCAGGCCAAGAGTTCAAGTCCAAGACCATGAATTAAAATATCTGGTCCCAAATTAAAATTGTAGGCTCAGAGTTCAAGGTCCAGGGGCCCAGTTCAAATTCCAGGCCCCATGTTCAGGTCCAAAGCTGTAAGTTCAAGGCTGAGCCAAAGTTTCAAGCTCAAATATGAATTCAAGTCCTAGTATCCCAGTTCAAGTCCTGGGCACCATTTTCAAGGTCCAGTGCTCCAGTTCAACTCCCAGACATTGATTTTAAGCCCCAAACCAAGGTTAAGTCTGCTGCAGTAATTTCAACTTCCAGGAGTTAAATTCAAGGCCCAGGCACTACTGTCAATGCCCATCCTGAGTCCAAGGGCCAGGACATTACTACAAGACCCAGGCAGAAAGTTCTACTCCCAGGCCCTGAGCACAGGTCCCAAGAAATGAGTTAAAGTCCCAGGACTGCAATTCAAAGAGTGGTCCACAAGTTAAATGCCCAGACCTCATATTCAAGACCTATTTGTTAGTTCTGCCTAGACAGCAATATTCTTTCTGTGGTTCATAAGCCACAATAAACCAATCTTTAACTGTTACTATTTTTTTTCCCTTCTTCATTTCTTTATTTTCCCACTGACAGGTAGGAACACGTTGAAAATGCTATCTTTTGTAAAAACAGGCAGCATCATTTGAACATTGGGAAAATTCTAATGTTCATAAATGGTGCATGCTGAAAAATCATCATAATGCATCACAAAAATAAATCTTACTGCTGCTAATTTACTAAAGCAATTTGTCTCAGGTTAAGTTTGAGTGCTGTTTATACATAAAACTTTCACGTTCATTCTCTGACTCCATCATTACACAAAGTTATCCATATTGTTGTAATGGTAGAGTTTGTCTCAGAATGACAGTGTTTATTTTTTTATACAGTAATGCCAATTAGCAATATGTTATTAAAAAGTAGTTTCATAAGGTATTTTTAGAATATATTTGTCTTATGGCAAAAATATTCATCTTCTTTACTTCATGTGCTTCATCTTTCTGTATGTCTTTTTAATTCTTACCTTAGATACATATTCATGTAAAGTACTAGTAAAATGGGCTAAGATTTCTCAAAGCAACTCCTTGCAAATATAAAATAAACAGAGCAAGAAAAAGACCAAATCCCAGAATAGATGTCTCATATATATATGGATATGTGTATATATGTATGTATGTATATATATATGTATATATATACATATATATATACATACATACATACATACATACATACATACATATATACAAATATAAATGTTAGTATATACACAAAAAACCAAAGCATTTACTCTATAAAGAAATATTACTCTATGTGTGGGTTTATGTACACACATATAGTTTTATGTATTTGTGTTCCACATAATAGTAAGAATTTGCATATTTCAAAAGAATATAACTTCTTTGTAGAATTTTCAATTAAAGCCTTGGTTGACAGATCTATCCTGAAAACATGAAATCAAATTGTATATTATTAAATATAGTATATTCAAAGTTCTAAAAAGTGAAATCATCATGTGTAATGACATATAGAAGATGGTCCATTGTATTTGTCACTATTCTAATATTAGGTAGAATCACTAGCCATAGTTTTCATAAATACTAAGTAATTTTTTAAAAAACCTCCTACACAATATTTTGTAGTCATATTCAGGGAACTTTGGGAGTAGAGAGACTTAAGCAAATTTCTAATATGTATTACTCAGTGGCACATTCCTTCATTAAACTTCTAGTGTATCTGAACAAACTACTGCAAATATAAGTAGTTGTTATTAAAATATAAGGAAAGGATAATGTGGACTGTGAAATCTCTCTGTTTGGTATTGCTCTTTGGTGAACCTGAGGAACTGAAGAATTTCTATATTGCTATGTGTCAAACAATGGAACATGGTTTGAGACAATTCTAACAAAACTGCAAAGGGAGAAAAGTATTAAAAACCATTATTTGTCTTTAAATGGAAAGTCAGGCCAAATCCCTGAGCAAAAACAAAAACATGAACACTTAGGATCTGATAAAGGATTGTATAGGATTGCTTGATATCTGATGAAGCAAGGCAGGAACCCTCTCTGAAGTAGATTGAAATGATTCCCTTCAAAAGGCTTCTCAAGAGTAAATATGAGGTTTTGTGTCTATTGTGAATGTGTACATCATTCTTGTGATAGGACAAATAAAGCTCATGTAAGAATCAGGATCTCTGGTCTTCCAGCTAACATGTGTTTCTGACAATTAAGTCAAATTCTAGGACAACATCCAACATCTTATATTCTTCAATGAAGTAGAATTCATTTCAACTGTATTAAAATTCAATAATTTGATCAGTAGATGATTTCTCCCTGTTATTGACCAGCCTGCAATTTGATCCTCATTCTAATTCCTTCTACTAGTCACTCCCATTTTCACTATCTCTGTTGTGTACGCTACTGCATTGTAAGCTACTGCATACAAGATACTTTGGTTAACACCAATTTCAATGGAAGTAATAGAGATAAAATTAGACTACATTTGAAATCACTAAGCATATTTTACAGATGGAGTAGGCTTCAACTGGTTTTCTTCATTAAAGAAGCCTACTGATAGATACAATTACTAATAATTCATGCACATTGTATATGTTGGGAAAATGTTTGATAGGACAGTGGCTCATGAAGAACCAGAAAAAATCACTGAAGTTGTATTCTAGTGAATGGCATTCAAGGATTCATGAATATTTGCAATTTTTTTCTAACAGTAATTGAGCAGAAGGTGCACACTGGATAAGTAACAAAGAAAATGATTCAATGAACGTTTTGCTTATGGCACTGTTTGAGTTGAAATGTCATGGACCAAAATGAAAAACTATTCAAAATTGTTTGTCACAATTACGTCTTCTGAGTTAAACATCTATGAATTGTTTGATGACAGAGAAATCATGTTACTTCTGAAATTGAGGACTTCATCCAAGTTTCAATGACTATACTGGCTTTAATTACTTTGTCCAGGAGATTTGAACCTAGACAACAACCAAATACAGAATAAGAAAATGTGAATATTAAAAAAATGCTTTGCTCACCCCAAACAGGCTTCCATTTTTCTGACATGAACAGTTAAAGACACGTGTAGAAATTTATAAAAATGGATGTTTCTTGACTTACTTTGGTCACTGTCTGGAAGGGAGATATAGTCAATCTATGTATATATTCTCACATTTTTCCATTTTAATATACATTGTGAAATTTTTCTGCTTATGTTGATTCCTTGGTCTTTCTGTAGTCTCTACACAATCCAATAGGAATAGAAATTGCTTCAGGTAACCCATAAACTCTATTTTCCAGGATTCAAGTAAGTATTAGTTTTGAATCAAGCTCAACAATTGTACTCATGTTAAATTTTTCTGCAAAGATTGCAGCCATGTTTTATATTATTCAATAGGAAATATACTAATGACTAAATATGCACGTCACCAGAAACAACCTGTTTTCAAAACCAGCATATATGATGATCATCGTCTGTATTCACATATCTAACCTATAACCTAACTACACAATTCCTGTTTCTATCACAAGGTAGAAATTCATAAAATAAGGTTTGAAGAACCAGTCTAATTAGCAACAAGAATAGTTCCACAGTATTATTTATTCATGGCTAATACTATTTGAAAACAATTTGTAATTTCAGAAAAAAGATAATCATAACACCGGTTTGTATGAACAACGACATACATTATGTGGGAAACAATTAGTAATTAGTGTTTCAACTCATGTGCAAAATTGTTAAAATTGGCATGAACTTGAGTAGCATGTGCTTCTGGCACATCAGTACTTTCAAAATGTGTGTTTTAGCGTTTATCCAAATTGTATATTTGAAGGCTGTAATTTTTCGTTGACAAGAAAAAATATGATCAATAGCATTTTTTCTAAAATTCTCATGAAGTAACATTTTGAAAAACCAAGAATGCATTGTTCTTAAGCAAATGATATATAATATTTATTTTCCCATTTTCTCTAAGAAAGATATAGAAACAAAATTTTCCTTATCTAACTTCCTTCATATTTCATGTATTTTGTTTGTTGGCATATTTTGTTAATATTCAAGAAGGAAATTCCATTCTTTCTTTATGTATTTATTATTAGAGTACTAGAAATCTCTAAGTATTGGCCCTCATAACTATCTCCTGAAATTAAACAAAATGAAGTGTATTTGAAATGACATACTGAAAGTTTCATATAGATCATTGGATTTCAATTCCTGCCAATAATTATATAGTCCACATTTCATATCAGACTACAATCCATTAATCAAAGACTGTTTGTGTCCCTTTATGTCTTGAACATCAAGTCCAGGTCTCTAATTTTAATCATCTAAAAAGGACAGGAAAAATGTATAGCAAAGTTAATGAAAATACGGTGAAACATATGATTTTGCAATCGTCAACAAAACTTTTAATTGTAGCTGGACAGGTAGTAATAATTTTATCTCATTATACCTGAGCAATATCTACTGAATATTTCTCAAGACCAGTTTTATCTCTTCTAGATGTGATTGGTATAAGAATTTATAGAATCCCGTTAGAGACTCTTGTGTTCATACTTATTAGGATTGTCCCTTCAAATGATCAACACAAATGGATCATTTGCAATAATTGGCATATGTACATGATATCAGATGAGCAGAAAGTGAATCAGATTGATAGATTATAGGTAGGCAGATAGAGATAGATAGATAGACAGAGAGATAAATAGATAGGTAGGTAGGTAGATAGATAGATAGATAGATAGATAGATAGATAGATAGATAGATAGATAGATAGATAGAAAGAGATATATATAAAACTATGTTATGTGAAATCAAAAAAGATATGGACAGAAGCTATTTTTCTTTGTTTTTCTTGATTTAATAAATTACATGAATTTTGCTGATGTTTCTACTGTATGTTCTTTCTCCTTTGGTATATTCCTGTCACTGCATTTGATTTTGGTACCTATTTTCTATATAAATTGGTCTAATTTGCGAGGAGAAGGAGAAAATTAAAATCCTGAAACAAGAACAAAATATGACCCATCCAAATAATGATACTCACAGGACACTCCATTGGAAATGAACATTACCACATTGTGATGGAAAAAGAGTATTGGAGATGGAGGAGGGAAATATTAGTGGAAAAAACAAACAAAGGATGTGTAACAATGCTCCACAAGAAATATACCCATTAGTGACATAAATGTAACTCTGCTCTATAGCAGCTTTTCACAAAATGTTTTTAAAAAAAGAACAAAAAATACCAACACAAAACAAAAATGAACTATTTATGGCATCCAAATTTCCTATTACTCTATTTTGTAGAGGTAGCTTTGTCACATATGACAATTTTTGCATTGTGAGATTTTTGTTCTTTTTGAATTCTCAAAGGAAAATAGCATTTCCTGAAAGGTACAGAAAATATGACCAGGATTTAAGAGACTATACCAGTTGATATTAGACTGCATTATTCCCTAAATGCTACGTTGAACAAATTGTATTAAGGAATGATAATCTTTTTTTCTATTCTCAAGGGTGGAATTCTATTGGTTTAGCAGAAAATTGAAAAGCAATTAAACTGAAGTGAATTATAACGTTTACCTCATGTTTACTGATATTCAGAATGACTACTCTGAAAAATTCTTGTCAAATATATTCTGCTTTGAAATAAGAAGACAAGCATCATGAAATTAGAAGCATACAAATGACAGCGCCCTAAAGAAAAAGAAGAAAAATAAAAACAATAAACACACACACTTTTATTATAGTGCAATGTCCAGCCAAAAGAAGGTATAGTTTATCAATTTAATTATAAGTAGTAATTCATTAAGTAACAAGAAAATGATGTAACTTACAGTTAGTGTTAATATTGGGATTTGTACTTGGCTAAATGAAATTCTCAGAAACTTAGTTTTATGTATGTTGGTTTGTGCGCGTGGAGGTGTAACTTGACAACAGTTGTAACAGGATGTGTAATTTTTCCTAAAATTTGTGATTCTCACCATATCAACACCTAATATATATTTCCATGTTGCTAGTTTCAATAGTTTATGACAAATCACATTCTTAAAATATTTAGCATGTGTTCTCTCTTTGAAGTTCCTTCAGCAATATGAGTAAATACTAAAATCTAAAACCTCATTCTACATTAACCAATTTACGCAGTGATCACCTATTTTAGAATGATTCTGTCAAAACCATGGCAGTAGTCTATTCTTGTCTAAAAGTTTTCTTGAAAGTTCTAGTTCAAATATCAGTGGAAATTCCTGTGTTTGGGGCATATAAATCAATTTGAAATTTCTGTAAAATATAAAATTTTGTAAAGATTTATTTGGTGCTCTGATACAAAGACATTAAGACAATCCTTAACATACATCCATTGATGAAGTTAACATAGAACTTATTATTAGGGGTCCATGATTGGATTCCCTATCTAATTTCAAGAAAAGGAAGGGTATGTAGGACCCTATCAAGACAATCACCATTTTGTGCATAATTTGTCCAATTTGAGACATGGCCTATTTCCAGCATATGAGCTTAGGTCTCTGAAATGATCACAGATGTCCCACCTGCACCCTACCTGATAAATTCGCCTAGCAACAGCCAGTGAGTGAGAAGGTGGGAAGTCCCCAGAGCCCTGAGACCCCAAGTGTTGCATTGCCAGCATATTTTTTTGTGGTTTAGCTCGCTGCCCTATCTAATGAGACTTTACAAGACTGTTATAAAACGCTGACTAAATGTCTGCTAAAATTGGTAAAGAATAACCAATTGTACTAATCAATAAGAATTTGACAAAACTTACTAACCCTTAGCTACCCAATTGTTAGCCAATGATGTAACTGCTAAATTTAGGGGCCCTGCCCTTGCTTTACTTGTGATAAAACCCTGTCATCCCATAAGTTGGGGCTCTCAACTTTGACCCGCTGCATCCGTGAAGGATGGGAGACTAGGCTCGAGCTTGCAATAAACGATTCTTCTGTGCTCACAACAACAACAACAAAAAAAAAAAAACCGATTTATTTGGTGCTAAAAAATAATTCCTGAATTGGAGAATACTATTCACTGGTAACAATACAATATTTATATATTTTCGTGCAAAAGTTCTTAATATAATTTCTGTAATCAGGAAATAACTGGCACATATATTCATGGGGATTGCTAATTCTCAAAATAGCACTTGTCTGAGGTTGGGAGGTTGGCTCAGTTGTAGAGTGCGTGCCTTGCATGTATGAGGTCATGGGTTCAATAGCACAGCACCAAATAAGCAGAAAAAGTCAGAAGTGGTTCTGTGGCTGAAGTGGTAGGGCTATAGTCTTAAACTATAGATTTGAAGGACAGTGCTCAGACCCAGAGTTCAGGACCCATAAGCCTCTCCCCCCAAATAAAAAAAAAAAAAAAAACTCTTGCACAACATAATGTGAAGCTATGTATATTCTGTGATGAAAAAAAGTAAGAATTGATTCAAGAATTGTATCAACTTACAAAAAATTATGAAGTGATATGATTTAAAAATCTTCAATATAATTACAAAAGGCATGCCATGCATAATTCTGCCCTATATTTAAACTGAGAATCGCTTTCTTTCCCTTAAGAATTGTGTAATGTTTGTAAAGTAATAACATTCATAGTATGTAGTGATAATAGGGAAACTATAGAATTAGGTAGAATTAATTATATTTTCATAAATTTATGAATGCTAAATGTCAATATTGCACAACAGCACAATGTGAGGAGTTTCTAAAGACTGAAACCTGTTTAAAATTAGTTTTCACATAGCTGTAGCTTCAGACCTGTACTGAAAGGAAATATCTGTATTTTTTAAATCCTGTAAATGTTAGAGTACTTAGTGGTTATCCTAAATGAGTGATAAAAGAGAATTTTAGGCAGGAAGCATAAATAATGTTTTATTTTAAATATTATTTCAAGATGCCATATTGTACATATTTATGCTTGGGATAATGCTATTAAAAGCATGTGAATATTTCTGCTTCCCTAAATAATGTAAGAAAAATTTTGTTGTTGCAACTGAGGAGGCATAATTTGAAATAAGATTGCGCCAGATCTAATCAAATACTTCAGAAACATGTATAAGAGAAAATTATAGGAAGAAACGAACAAGAACATAGCAAATGATGAGTACACACATATTAACATAGTTCGACACAAAGAAGCAAATCAATACTTTGTGGAAAAAAATGGAAAGTATTCATTTGGCCACTATATTTTCACACGTTGTCTTTACGCAAATATCTAGACTATTGTATACTTCCCTCCAAAAAGAACTATAATTTGAGCTGACAATTATTTTCAAAATGAGGTTAAAATATTTGAATTATCATTAAGTCACATTAAAAGGATTTGTCTAAATTTATAATCGGGAAATCACATTTCCTTAACAAACTGCCTCTGGGGATTTTCTCTCCAGGAAATTCAAAGAGAAAATGGAGAGTATTTCAGATTCAGCAGATGGAGTGCTGTCTCAAATTGACCAACTAATAGAAGTTTGAATAAATTTTCATAAGTAAATCAACCTTCATCTGAAAAGAAACAGAGCTCGTGATTTTATAGCCAGACATACATTGTTGCTCTTGTTAGGTCAGCTGTGCATCTTACATACATTAAAGGTAGAATGTGGGAGTATAATTACTATTAACTGCATAAAATGTAGATCCTATGGAATGTCATTTGAACAGTGTGTATGTTCTCCCAGAGTACTTAAACTAGAGGACATCCACTTAATCACTATACCCTTCCAGGCAGAAATTTAATTAAATGAATAAATAACTCAATTCAAAACATAGTACAGGTAATGTAAAATGTCACTCATTTTCCAAGTAAGTTTACAAAAGATTATTTTGGGAGTGGTTTCTCAAAAGGTGTTTATTCATGAAACATGTTCCCTTTTTCAGAATTGTCAATGGTTTTTGGTTTTTCATGGTGAAGTTCTTTTTTTTCTCATAAATTATTGATTGTGAGTCCTTAGTCAGTATCAACTCTGATTGATTATTCTTCATTACTCTTTCTGGTGAGGTAATTTTTTTTATTTTCCACTTTATTTCCCATATGACTTTCAGGAAATATGCTTGCCTTCTGGATTCCTCTCTCCAGATTCGCTACAAGTTAGGTAGAACTGATTATTGCAGAATATATTCAAATACTTTTCTGTTTCCTTCAAATCAAAGGCATTGCAAAGTCTCCCCTAGGTTGATGTTTAGAAACTATGTTGATGTGAAAAAATAGAAATGTTATCTCAGATATGAAAGATCTGTATAACTACTTAATTCATTTGAAGTCCTCTTTTAGATAGAAAGATTTCTCAATATTTATTTAATATACGTTTTGAACTTAAATGTTAGGAATGTTTCTGGAATTAATTCTGTACTATTATTTGTGTATAGCATATGGAGGATAAACAGCCCAATTCTCAGAACTATTCAGATGAATTTAATAAAAATTTTTACTTTATTTTTTATTTTCAAAATACTGTATGGAGGGGTTAAAATTACATGGGCAAGATAATGAGTACATTTCTTATCAAGCATTGTAGACTCTTGATTTTTTCCCCTTCCCATCCCTTCTCATCCCCCTCACACCCTCCATCCAATTCTCCTCCCCCCAAACCCATGTTGTAAAGTTCGTTTTCTACATAATGATTTGTACATCGCATTGTTACAATGGATCCACCTGTATCCCTATTTAAACGATTTGTTTTCCCTAAATTTTTATAAAATTTTATTTTAAATATGTATATTTTGTTTAGTGAATTTTGTACAGCATTTCTACTTTGTGGATCACAGGTTGAATTATGAGGAAAAATTCCCAGAAAGCTACTGAAAATGTCATATAATTTCTGTGCCTGCATAATGTCATTTTTTGAAAGTATAATTTGATACTTATTATTAAGTGTTAGGAAAAAATTCTAAAAGTTTCCTAGCAAAGACAAAGTTTTACATTTGGAGACTTAATGGAATATTGGCCAGAAATTTAGAGAACAGTTCTACAATTATGTGATAAGAACAGTCTTGCAGTTCATTGTGTAGTATCCTGGCATTTCAGTCAAAACTAGAGAATATGACAAGAGAATGAACTTGTAGGAAGACAACAACTGATATTCAGAAAATCTCTGAATATGAGTAATGTTTAGAAGTGAGAGTAAAAGGAAAAATGCTGAGGAATGAGTTTCAAAGCCAGCATGGGCCGGAATGTCAGTGAGAATTTTGTCTCCATATAATCACTAGAAAACCAAAAATGGCAGTCTCTTTCAAGTGGCAGAGCGCAAGCTTTGAGCTGCAGTGTTCAGGGAACAAGCCCAAGCCCAGAGTACAAACTCCACCACAAACAAAAAAAGGAAGTAACATTCACAATATTTCTGTGTAACATTGAGGGTCTACAAACTTAATGTTTGGCAGAAGTGCTTCAAAATACTAACTGCCTTATGATGAGATGGCATTTTTGGAAAGAATTTTACAGAGCTTTGCAAAATTACAAAGTTCAGAATCATTCCATTCAAAATTTTCCTTCAAAAAGAAACACACATTTTACAAAGGGGGTTTCCATATGAGCAGAATGTGTGATATTAATAGCAATTTCCTACATATACCTTAATTCTTATGAGTATGCTATGTACTTTCAAGAATTTTCCATGAACGACTTACTGACAGCAGGTATGAACCAATGTACAATGGAATATTTGATAATAATGAGACACCAACAATGGATTTGGAATTATGTCTCTCCAGAGAATGCAAAAGTTATATGACTGTTTTGGCCTGCAATGACAGGGACAAGAGTTACAGAAAAATTTCAAGGCAAATAGAAAAGCATTAGCTTTTTTCTGATTTTGGGAGAGTTAAGTATCTTGACTATTTTACATAATGAATAATGCCAGAACAGTCAATGAAACAAAATATGGAATTGAAGGGCATAGGAGACAAAAGCACATCTTTCAGGGACATATTGGACATAGTGAAGTGCTCATTACTTAGCATTCCTGGGTTGTTGGGTGAAGAAAGATAACTGAGGAAAGTACTGTTTCCTAAATTCTAAATGTAAGTGGAAGCATCACAATATTTGTTTTTCTTGGAATAATATGTTCCATTTCACTAGTTATTGCTGTAGAATATAATAAAAATATAAGAAAAGTATGCTTATATTTGGTCCCTTATAAAAATTTCAGATAAACTTCTGTGTTCCAAACACAAGAATGGGTACAGAAAGTTTTAGAGTTTGTTAAACCATCTAATTTTGCAATGTTTTTCACAAGTCACAATATTCTAAACCTTCTCAATATTTTTCATGTGTTATGTAATTTGCAGAATTGAATTTCCCATTGCTTGTAGCAGGGAAAAAAATTCTTGCCGGGTACATACAATATTAACCAATATTTTTTTTGGTTTTGGGGGGGCAACGTGTACTTTTTGAAGATAACATATTTTGTACAGAGAATCTGTGATTTATCAGATAAGATTATGTGCGTAATTTGAGAATTTTCTGGTACATTTCTAATCTTTTGAAGAAAGATTAATCTGTAACTTTGGATTATAATTCAAGACCAGTTCACAAAACCATATGCAATGAATATTTGTTTTCAACTTGTGGGTAATTTTCGCCTCATATTTATGGGCCCACCACAACCATGTTATGGTTCGTTTGGCATTCCTGGTCCACAGCATTCCTACTGATACATGGAGTACCCTTTGAAATATATTTTAGGAAGATCGCTCTTGCCAAAAAAATATTTATTAGTGGTTAGGATTCCTATGTAATCAAAAAAGTTGAAATATTTGACTGCAGATGAGGAAATTTCACATGTGAGAATCTTTCTCACATTTATGATAGATGTGAAATTGTAAGGGTTTCTGATCTGAGCCTCAGAGTTTCTCTGGGTTTGCAATTTCAAATGAGTATTGGGATTCGTACAGAAATATTTGAACAAAAATGATTTCAACATTCATTTGTCAACTTTGCCTTGCAACCTGGCGACAGGGAAACCTGTATCTTTTCTATGTTTTAGGAAAGTCAAGAGAACAAAACTATTTCCACAAGTGTGTGTATGTACTACAAAACCATCGACTTAAGTTTCTATGTGTAAATTTATGAAAATTGTATATATATTGTATATATATTGTGTATATATCAATACTGTTTTTTAAATAGAATCTTGTCAAGGTGATGTACAGAGGGAATAGTTTACATATGGAAGACAGTGAATAAATACTTTTCTCATTATATGTTCTTACTTTATTTTTCCTACACTGTTCTTCAGCATAAAAATCTCCATTTTTTCCCACTAGATGTAATGTGTATTTCCAAGGTATTATTTTGTTGGGATTGTTCTTAATTTGTTTCTCTCTCCTTTGTCTCATATTTTGACATTCCCTTTCCCATGCCTAATTCTGATTAACTTAAATGCAATACACAGTGTACCAAAACCAAATACAATGACAGCATTGTACAAAACATAGGAAAGTAAAGGAGAAAATGCAAATAAATAGAAACAGCTCCACAGATTCCTTTTTAAAAAATCCATGAATAAAACCAATTTAATTTGTATCTAGAATTCATTTTCCTTAGCTTAAGCTTGTATAGTCTTATGTATATTATTACTAAGCTATTGTGATCAACCTTTAGGACCAAAATGGACATATACCAGATTTTACAAATAAGAGAAAGCATGGACGATATATATGTTTGTTTGGGTCTGCACTCCTTCAATTCAGTTTTTGCTTTGTTTTGTTTAGTTTAACTCTTTACATTTCGTTACAAATGGGACTGTGCCATTCTTTCTAGTGAAAAATTTAATTCCATTTTGTATATATGCCACATTTTCTTGATCCATTTATCGACACTCAGGCATCTGGGTTGATTCCTTATTTTCCCTATGGTAAATAATGTTTCAATTAACGTGACTTTTACATTCTAATGGAATGCGTTGCAATCTCGATGTTGACTTGATTTGCATTGTTGAGCACTTCTTCGTCGTTCCTTTAGTCATTCTTACTTCCCCATCACAGAAATCTCTCTTTAAATAATTAGACTTCTTGCCATAGAGGGTCATTATCAATTAGATTTTTTTTTAGGGGGCAGGGAGCTTTAGCTGGTTGAATTTTCATTATATTTCAGCTCAAAGACCATTTTCTATTTCTTGGCTTCTGAAGATCTTCTCCCAGTCTTCTGGCTTTATATACCTTTCTAGATGTGTCCTTGGTCATGAAGGAGCTCTGCGGGTTCAATCAATTTTGTCTGGCTTTTCTTTGACTTAATGTATTTACGCCTCTGTAATCAGAAATTTGCAACCTCTTCTAATGAGCCCTAGTATTTTGGTATTCCTTTCATTCACAATATTATTCATTACCTCGACATCTTTGATTCATTTGCAACTTGATCTGATGGATGGTGGTATAGCTTTTAAGTTTTTATAGGCCTTTAAACAGTATTACAAAAACTTATTATTGATTATTTCTTTTTAATTTTTCTGCATTTATCCTGCTTCCTAGTGAAGGGCCATAATTTTTTCTTTAGGAGTGACATTCAAAATATAGGTGCCCTGGTTTCTCTTTTTGTATTCATTTTTATATGTCCCGTTTCATCCTAGAAGAGTACTGAAAGAGCTTAAGTGTTATGACATATGAACAAGAAGATTAGGATAAGCAAAATGAACACCAACATACATAAACAAGAGGTTTGTCATTGTATTTTTTTAATATACGATGAAAAAGCATTTCTTTTTTCTTACTTTGTATTCTTTTTTATAGGGATTCTCCCTTGTCATTATATTTGATTTTGGTAGCCTGTGGATTGCTTAAACTTTAGTCTGAATCGAACAAAGAAGGGGCAGAACAACATATTGAGATGGAGGAAAGTGCCACAACATTCCTCACAAGATAATATCTTGGAAATGTCATTTACTTCTGGATCCAAGGATATTTGAAGCAGAATAAAATGCAAGAAAAATGAGAGATAGGGTAACGTAAGACAAGAAAGTGATTCACTGGCTTACGTACATAATTATAATAACTTTGTATATCAACTTGACAAGTTGAATTGAAGAGTAGAGTATTGATACACTTATTTTAAATTTCCTAAGTTTACACCTGGATATGTATGCAGATTGGTTTGCAGTCCATATACAGACTTGTGTTGATAGATCTGTTCTCTTATCATTCTGAACAGTCTAGTAAAGGCACAAGTTACCATGAGTCTACAGGTTCCAAGCCATCCCTCAAAAATTATTATTGAATTCATTCCTCCTCACTATTTCTTCAGGAAAACCAAGATACATTTGAAATTACACATTAGGCACACATATGCCCATAAACAGAAACTCTTCCATTTCACCACCAATAATAAAAATATTAAATTTCCTCATCTGTACCCAAGTAATTCAACTGTATTGATACTATATTGCATAGGAAACCAACCAACAAGTGTTCAGAAGGTTGATCTTCCTAAACTATGCTTCAGACTATTGCATTTTCATCAAGAATGTTGTATTTGGGAAATGAACCCCAAGCTATGTATTCAAATGTTTTTTATCTTTCATGTTATTATTTCTAACATATTTATAAGAATATTCCTTTGTTGCTTTGTAGGTCTCTCCCCTATGATATAACCCTTGCTTACACTGCATTTGATGTCGGTATAATTTGTGGATGGGAAGGGAAAAAATTTGCTTAAATAGGGATACTGGTGGATCCATTGCAACAAATAGATGTACAAGGCGTTATGTCGAAAACGAACTTTACAACTTTTGTGGTGGGGGAGGAGGTTTGAGTAGATAGGATGAGGGGAGGATGGGAAGGTATGGGAAGGGAAAAAAAGGAGGAGGCTACAATGCTTGATAAGAAATGTACTCATTATCTTGCCCATGTATTTGTAACCCATTTGTATAGAATTTTCACAATATAAAAATAAGGCTATAGACCAAAGTGCCAAATCAACTATAAATATGTGAGAGCAAATATATATGGAGCAAATTGCAAACAATTTGAAAATGAAGATAGTCATCAAATATGGTTCCATGAAGGTTTTTTGTTATACTCGACAGTTACAGTAAACTCTTCTTGAAACATTTTAGAAATATATTGACACATTTCCAGAAGATAAATATCTTCTTGCATGAAAAATATATTTTCTTCACAAACAATACCATCTTCACAAATTGCATTTCTCTCCTCAAAAGTATATATTTTGAATGATATTTTGTGTAGACACAAGAACCTGGTTTTCCCTTGCCACAGGTTTTGGAAAGAACTACTAGAATCCTTGTTCAGATCAAATTACATATGGAAATTATTTAGATGGATGAGATACTTGTATAGTAAGAAATTTTCAGTCTTTCAGTACAGAGTAGAAAATCATAAGTTTGTATAAGAAGTCTAATATCATTAAGGTTTTGTTATGTATTTATTACACTCTACAATTGTAACAATATATGTAATGGAAGATGATACCCATAAGAATATTTAAGAACAGTGAAAAATGAAGTATGATTTGTTCTCTGTTGAGAAACAAATGCAGATTTGATGATTGACGTTTCCATACTCCAACCTTACCATGTCTATGTGAAAAGTGACAGGGTGAATTCCAATGAAGACATAAACATGCGTTTATTTATGGATTCAATGTACAGGTGAATAGGTAGAAGAAATCAAAATGAATTCATTTGCTTGAGTGAACGTCACTATATACCTACGTACATATATGTTTATGTATATAAGTAAGATGTAGCTAAAACTATGAGAAATGGTTTGCATTCATGGTGTGATAACAATGATTCCTGCAAGAAATAAGAGAAAAATATTATTTACTTTCTTTGGAAAAGACCCTAGTGTATATTTCTGTATTCTGCATATGAACATGAACTTCATTAGTAGTTCAAGAGATATTCAAAAATTAATAAGACCACATCATCAGTTATTTTCAAAAAATTTCATGCTTGCTGTTCCACTTCCATTTCCATTTAAACTTGTTCTTTGAATACAAACCATTGGACACTCTCTGTCTCAACACATTCAATGTTAGTTGAACATTTGAAGTGTAACACTACTCAATCCATTACTACAATTATTATGGTCCAGTTCTTCAAATCTTTCCCAATACTCCCCATTCAGGGTCAGCTATGCGTTGGCAACGGTTCTGAAATATGTCTCTTTTAAAATATTCATGAATGTTTCATGATCCAGGAAAATAAGAAGAAAGTGTTCATATGTTTGAATAGAATAGAAAAGCAACAGTGGATTTTCTATATAATGTTATTGCGATGAATTTAAATTAACATGATATTTTTATCTCCATTTCAATATTTGTGAAGGCATGCATAAAAACAAAGCACAAAGAGTGATTTTTTCATGAGATGTATTCTTTAAAAGGATATATGCTGTATGGTAGGCAAGTAAAATATGAAGGGATATCATGAAAATCCCTTCAGTTACAATTACAAGAAATGTAATAAAAAAATAAAATGCTTTCCCATTATTATGTGTAGAGAAATAAATTCCCTTAAAAGTGCCATTCACATTGTGAATTGGTATGGAGTAAATATATTCATCAGTCCAGAAATTTAAGAAACATCCACATGTCAATTGTCTGTGAAAAGTGAAATATTGGACTTTGAAATGTATATAGAAAATTTCCCTTAGCTAGGTTAATATTATTTCATTAAAAATACTTTCTCAAATATATATGGTTATGAGAATTCCATGCCAGAAGCACACCAAGTTTTGGAATGCATGGCTGGGTTTGAGCCAGGGTCTGATGTTTAACTATCAATGGCCCAATTATGGATTCACTTCTCATTACCGAAGAAGACATATAAGGAAAATATTCCTGGACAACCTGTGATTAATGTTTATCATGATTGAGTAAAATCTAGAATTGAAGGTAGAAAAAATATCCTCAGTTTTCAAGCGAAAATTTGTAACACTATTTCGTTTGCACACACACACATACACACACAAATACACACACACAAACACACACAAATATTTACCTCTCCAAATGGACAAGACAGGAAACAGAAAATGAGATCACACACACAAATCTACTCATATATATATATATATATATATATATATATATATATATATATATAATGACAAAAATAGGGTTGGATAAACTTTAAAAGACAAATGAGGAAGTAATATTGTCTACATATTCACACATTCTTCCATCAATTCACAGGTTCTCAAGTATCATCCAATTTTAGAAGCCAGAAAAATTATGCTTCATAAATAGGACATATTATCATAAGGGAAGAGATTAGTAATACTTGGAATCATATTAAATGGTAATAACAAAAGAAGTTCACTGCATGAAACACTACTCTGAATTGCAAAGAGAAAATGCAAATTAGTACAACTAGGAATTAAATAAAATCTAACTGGCTCCTATCAGGATGAAAGTATTTCCGAGATTTTGGAAATACCAGCGAGTAAACCAAAATACCAGTGATGAATATTGCATTACAGTCCTTTATTTGGTTCTTCCTGGTCGTTGGACTTGAATTCTGGGCTTTGTCACAGTCCCTGAGCTCTTTAAAGTTCTAATGCTCTACCAGTTTATCTACAATGCCACTTCCAGTTATGAGGTAAAGAGGGTGTGACAAAGGTTCCTGTTGGACTGCCTTGAAAACTATTCCTCAGATCTCAGCCTCCTACATGTCCCTAAACGACTTGTACACTGCTTCTTTTCTCTGTTATCCAGAGTGTTGATGATTTTTCTGTTTCATTGTTCCTGACATTCATGCACACTGCAGGTCCAAAAGTGATTTTCCTAAGGGATAATGCTCTATAGTATTCCATTCTGAGGGGATGAATTCCAGAAATGACTCTTTTGTTTTCTTCTAAGGCCTGAGTTGGAGCTAGATGCTCAGCTAGGCTTTTGTTAATATTAATGATGCAGTTTTCCGTGGTGGGGGAGGCGCGGCCTTCCCTCCTCTGCTTCCTGAAGAGTGAGAATGTCAGGGTTCTATTCACTCCAGATTCGTGGTTCCTGGGATATGTCTGGTCTGTGAACTGCAGGATGAAAACATCTGCTACTCGTCAGTTCTTGCTGGTGTTGAGTAGAATCCACAACCATGCTGTGCCTGGCATCTCTGTCCTGAACTCTCTCTGTTGTAGGTATGGAGGCTACAGCTGCTGCCACTGCCACCACTGCCTCCACAGCTAGGGCTACCAGCAAGTGGTCCTATCTGTATCCTTGCCTGTATTTTCCCTCTCTGGCCAAACTCTGTATTGTGATGGCACAACTTGGTGTGATACTTTAGCCTAGGACTGCTCACTGGAACACTAAATCTGCTTTCTATGCAAGAGCTTGTTTAGCTTCCAGCTTCTTCTCTGCCATCTTCCTCTCCCTCCTCGGCAGTTGTTTCTTTGAGGATTTGTTCTTATAGAATTGACATTTTCAAGTTTCAAATATATTTTATATATTAGGCTGTTATCCATTGTATAGATAGTGAAGATCTTCTCCCAATCTATGGGCTTTCTTCTGATCTTTCTAGCTATGTATACTTTGCCATGCAAAAGTTCTGCAGCTTCATGAAATTCCATTTGTCCATCTATTCTTTGATTTGTGCTGTTTCTGTGTCAAAGAGACCTAGGGTTTCTCCAATTGCTTGCTGTGATGTTTTCAGGGTGTCTGCTTTGACTTTGAGGTCTTTGATCCACTTGGAGTTGATTCTGGTGATTAATCAATTTTGCCAGCACCATTTACTGAAGAGAGTGTCTTTCATTCTCTTCTTTTAGGTCCCTTATCAAAGATTAGCTGCTATTAGTCTTTGGGTTCATTTCTTGGATTTCAATCTTATTCCATTGGTCCTTAGGTCTGTTCTTGTGCAAGTACCAAGATATTTTGATTACTATAGGTTTGTAGTAGAGTTTAAAATTTGGTGTTAATGTTCCTCCAGCACAGTTCTTTCTCTTAAGGATTGTATTTGTTATTCAGGGTGTTTTATTGTTCCATATAAATGTTTGGATTGCTTCTTCTACTTCATTGAAGAATGAAGTTGAATATTGATGATTTGCAATGAATTTATAGATAGCCATGGGAAGTATTGTCATTTTCACTGTTGATCCTTCAAATCAAAGAGCATGGGAGGTTTTCCAGTTCCTAAGTTCACCTTTGATATGTTTTTCAAATAATTTAAGTTTTCATCGTAGAGATCCTTCACTACTTTGGTTAAGTTAACTCCTAAGTATATTATTTTTTGTAACGGTATTACAAAAGGAGTAGCTTTACTGATTTCAGCAGCTCTCTTCTCATTGTTGGCATACAGAAAAACCATTGCTTTTTGAGGGTTAATTTTATGCACTACTACTTTGCCAAAATTTCATATTAGGATAAATAACTTGTGAGTAGAGTCCATGAGATTCTTAAATATGAGATCATGTCGTCCACAAAGAGGGAGAGTTTTACTTCATCTGTCTCTGTTTGGTTCCCCTTTTTATGTGCATCATCTTATTGATGTAGCAAGGCATTCTAATACTAAATTGAAGAGAAATGGAGAGAGTGGACATGCTTGACTCAATCCTGGTTTTAGAGGAAATGGCTTTAGTTTACAACATCTAGGTAAATGCTTGCTGTAGGTTTGTCTTATATAGCCTTTATTACATTGACGAATGTTGCATGGATTCCAAATTTTTCCAAAGCCTTCATCATAAAGTGGTGTTGGATCTTGTCAAATATTAATTCTGCATCTATTGAGAAAATCATTTGATTCTTATCCTTGCTCTTCAGAAGTGATAATTTGTAATAATTGATTTGCATATATTGAACCTGCTTTGCATCCCTGAAGAGAATCCTGTTGTTGATTGATTCTGTGATTTTTTAGATTCTAATTCACTCAATTTTGATGTAATTTTAATTGTTTCCATCTACTGGATTGGAGTTTAGTTTGCTGTTGTTTTTCAAGGAAGTTCAGATATCTCATTAAATTGTTGGTTTCACATCTCTCCAAATTGTTGATGAAGGAACTAGGAGCTATAAACTGGTAATTTGTGTGTTCATATTTGTTGAATAATATGAATATTTAAATTTACTCTCTAATCTTTTACATGGGCCACTGATGATTCAGCCATGTGTTGTTCAGGCTCCATGTGTTAAAAGAGACTTTCTTTCCTGGGTTGTAGTATTGAATTCTAATTTTATTCCCCTAGGTATGAGAGAATGCAGGGCATAATTTCAATGTTTGTGAATATGGACAAGTTTGCTTTGTAACCTAAAATGTGCTCTCTTTTGGGAAATGTTTCATGTCCTGCTGAGAAGACTGTATATTCTGATGTTGCTGGGTGATATATTCTTTTAAATCTAGTCTGTTAAATGTAGTTGGTCTATGCAGTTATTTAGATCTGTGGTATCTCTGATCAATTTTTGCCAAGTTGATCTATCTAGAGGGGATAATGTTGTGTTAAAGTCCCCAACAATTAATGTCTTTGGATCTAAGTGAGATTTGAGAAAAAGTAGGGTTTCTTGAATAAATTTGGGTTCTTGGATGTTTGGTGAATAGATGTTTAGAATTTTAATATCCTCCTGAAGGAGAGATCCCATAACTTGTATGTAGGGACCTTTTTTTATCTCTTCTCATTAATTTTATTTTGAAGTCTTTTTTATCTGATATTTGGATGTCAACTCCTACTGGTATATGGATACTGTTTACTCACTAAATTTTATTACAGCCTTTCAATTTCAGAATATCTTTGTTTTTATTGACAAGTTGTGATTTTGAAAGCACCAGATAGAAGGATCCTGCTTTTTAATCCATCTAGAAAGGCTATGTCAGTTAATTGGAGAGTTTACTCTACTAATATTGAGCATTAGAACTGATAGATCTTTGGTAGTTCCTGCCAAGTAGCTCACATTCTTGGGGGATGTGACAGCTGTGTTCTTCCTATGGTTCTTTGATTCTCAGTTTGGCATTAATAATGCTCTTGTTGGTTTTCTATGTGTAGGACATCTTAAGTATCATTTGTAGGGCTAGTTTTGTTCCATATATTGTTTGAGTTTTTCTTTGCTATGGAAGGTTGCTTTTTTTTTTTATTCCATTATAAAGGAGAGTTTAGGTTGGTACAGTATTCTTGCTGGATAGTTTGTCTTTAGAGCATGCCATATATCATTCCAGGCTCTTCTTGCTTTGCTTGACTCTGCTGAGAAATCTTCGGTTATTCTAATTGTTTTTCCTTTTTGAATGATTGATATTTCTCCCTGACAGCTTTAAGGATTATTTGCTTTCTCTGAATTGCTCCTATGTGTATTATACTGTATTGGTGGTAGGTCCTGTTCTTGTCTCATCTATTTGGGGTTCTAAAAGGCCTAGGTTTTTGCATGTTAGGTTAGTTCTCTGCCAGGATCCTGTTAAATAAATTTCATAGGACATTAACTACTGTCTCTATGTGCTTTTCTACATGCATTTTCCTCACATTACACTTTCTGAAGGTGTTTTCAAAATATGCAATAAACCTATCATATGTCTTGGATATGTCTTGTATAGTTGTATGTTCTTTCACTGTTTCACCTAGGCTGTCTTCAGTCCTAAAGATTCAGTCTTCTGCATGGTTAACCTAATGTCAAGACTTTCTATTTTGTGCTTTATTTCCTTTCCTTCTAATTAGTCTGCTTTTATGACTTCAAATTCTTTGTTGGAGCTTTGTTTTGGTTTTGAATGGACTTCATTAATTCCTTAATTTGGATATCATGAATGACTCCATTGAACTTTGTCTATTCTCATCCAGCTTGCACAATTCCTGTATTCCTCGTTGATTAGCTTCCTCATGTTCAGGCAATTCCTGTCTTTCTCTTTGGCTATTTTCTGCCTGCTCAGGCAATTCCTGTATTATTCTTTGATTAGCTCCCTCGAGGTGAAGAGATTCCTGTATTAATTTTTGTCAGCTTGATTATGCTCACAATGTTACTGTATCAATCCTTGGTTAGCCTCTTCTTGCTCCCCATCATGCTCACACTGAGTCCTTTTCAGGCATTCTATCTTATTATTCACCAATCTTATTATTCTCCATGTTTCACAGTGTTTCTAGAACTTCTGGGCAATTCTCTGGATTATTCATGAACTGTTCTGTCACCAAAAATCATGAGTGGGAGTTGAGACACCTGGACTTGCCATTTTTCTTCTGTTTCTCTGGCTTGTTCTGCCCACTTGTTATGAACCAATTTACTGCTAGGACTATTTTAAGGCCAGCATCAACAACAGCCCTTTAGTTGTACAGATTAATTGATGCTTTCAAAATGGCTGCAGATACAATCTATTTCAACACATACAATCTAATTCAACATCAAACTACTATGGATTATTGAGCTAGGAATATCAAAAAGGTATTTAGCAGACCAGAAATTAATAGGTTTAGGAAGAATCATCGGGAAAAATAGAATCAGAGCTATAAAAATAAAAATATATATTTAAAATTAAAAAAGAAAAATTGTTATTTTCAGAAAGAGCTAAAATACAAACATCCTCTGATTGTGAATGCCTGGCAAAAACATTACAGCTAAACACACAGTTGAAAGATCTGTCACAAAAATAAACTGAAGTGAAAAACAAGAAGAAAACTAGTAAAGAAAAGAGTTAAAAGAATATTGGGATCCTCACGGGAAAAGTAATGCAGAAGTAGCATGTCCCAGGGCAAAATGTGAAGATATGAAAAAACTCTCCATAGCAGCGTGAGAATTTCGAGGTGAAGCTGAAAAGCAAAGGTGCTGTGAAAAGGAGCAGCAGTTGGACAACCAAAGGAACTCTCCTGTGACTCTGGAAGCACACTTGCAACTTGAGGAGTTTCAAAAGGAGATTGGGATCATGAAAGGGAGCTTTCATGAGAGAAATGGAGGAGGATAAAAAGGGAGAAGTCTCCAATGTTCCAGACTGAGCTTAAGGATACTAAGCAGGTGTTAAAGGAACTAGAATACCCTGATGTTCAGGGAAACCACTGAGCTAATTACATAGGTCGGTAGACCACACTAAAACTAGTAGATAACATTGAAAGAAGCAAAAATAGTGGTAACAGGGAATAAATGTCGAGACACATGTGTTATAGCAGAATGTAAATGTAATAACGTGATAAAATGGTCACAATGTCTGGCAGTGTGATATCACAATGGTCATGATGTCACAGTGGATTTCTGATGTCACTTGTCATACCTGAAATATGAGGTCCAGAACAGATTATGAGCTCAGAAAGATCCTAAGATATCAAAATAAGAGCATATCAGAGATGATTTGAAGACAGGACAGGATTGTGATGTTTCAGTTGGTTAGTGATGTCCCAGGGAAAATGTGATGTCAGAAGGGATTGTGATGTCACAATGTTTATGAGATCACAATGAGTTTCACAGATCAACAAACATGCCACATTTGAAATAGAATTGAATTGCAGAATAGGCATTCACAATGGATCTATGACAGCACAATGACATTGTGATATCCTAATTCTATGATGTCATTGTGTTTTTGTGATATCATATTGAACTGACGGTATCATAATGACAATGTGATTTTATACTGGTGATGATGTCACAAGGGATTTGTGACATTACAATAGCATGTCATCTCAATTGTCTTTTGTTAATGAGGACATGGGTACACATGTGTTTTTTCAAAGTTGCTAAGCGGTTATAGTAGGATTGGGATGTCACAATGTGATCATGATGTCAGAACAGCAATGCAATTTCACAATAGTTTTGTCACAGTGAAGATGAGGTTAAATTGGGTTTGTAATGTAGCTAAAAGTTTGTGACATCACAATGACATGTCCAGTTCATTTTCATCAGTGTCCAGTGCAGCTGATGGGCCCCTCTGTTGTATGATCTTCCCACTTTACCTCCGATTTGGTGTATTCCTTCTAGTTTCCCTCAGAATTGCACATATATGCCATATATTTGGTCAGAAGAATTAGGTCATTATGTAATGATGTAACAAGACGAGTGGAGGTCATTGGTTCTAGGGACCTGTTTACTTTGTCATATCTCCATATATTTTGTATTTTGCATTCACATATCAGGGACATCATACCATTTGTCTCTTTACTCTTGGTTTACTTCCATCAAAATAACTTTTACTAAATTTCATGCATTTTCCTGCGAATTCCATTATTTTCTGTTTTCTATTGACTGTATAATATTCTATTGTATACAAGTGAAACAATTTTTGGGTCCATTCACCTGCACTGGGGCTTCTGGAGTTCTTTTTATATCTTGGCTATTATGAACCATGCGCCAATGAATGCAGAGATGCATGTGTCCCTGTGTACTGCTTCCTATTGCTCACGGTAGATTCTGAGGCATGGTATGGCTGGGTCATAGGGGAAGTTTATATTTAGCTTTCAGAGATATCTCCATACTGTTTTCAAAGTGTTTTTATTACTGTACATTCCCAACAGTAGTGCAATAGGGTTCCTCTTTCTCTGTTTTCATTCCAGCATTTGTCATTGGCTGAATTTAGGCTGTGGACAATTCTGATTGGGTAAAGTGATATCTCAGGGTTGTTCTTATTTGCATTTTCTTTACAGACAAGGAGGATGAACATTTCCTCAGGTATTTCTTTGCGATTTTTATCTCTTCTAGAAGTCTGTCTTGAGTTCCCTTGGTCATTTAGAAATTGGTTTGTTAGTTTTTGGAAGAATCATGTTCTTGTGTTCCCTGTATGTACTGGATATATCATGGGTAAATTGTTTTCCCAATTGGTTGTCTGTCTTTCCAGTTTGAGTTCTGTGTATTTAGCCGTGCAGAAACTTTTTAAAGTAGTCCCATTTGTGGAATCTCTCTTCAAAATATTTTGACCCTGTGATTCTGTTCAGGAAATTCCTGCCTGTGCCTAGAACTTCGTGTCTGTCCTTGTCTGTCCTGAAGTAATTTCAGAAATTCACATTTGTTGTTAAGGTCTTCAATTCATTTTGAGTTGATGTAGGGTCCATTTTTAGCTTTCTGCATGTGGCTGCCAAGTTTCTTCAGCACCAGTAGTTGAAGAAGCTACGGTTCTTCACTGCATGTCTTTGGCTTCTTTGTGTAATATCAGCTGACAGTAAGAATATGCTTTTATTTCTGGATCTTCTAATCCATTCCAGTGGACTTGGGGCCTGTTTTTTGCCAGTACCAAGTTGTTTTCTTTGTTATCATGGCTCTATATTATAGATTGAGAACGGTATCATCATTTCTCCAGTGTTGTTGGGGTTTCTGCATAGAATGGTTTGGGCTATGAATTTTTGGACTGTTTTCTCAAGTTTAATATATTATGCCATTGAGATTTTAATGGGAATTGCATTGAATTTGTATATTAATTTAGGCAGTAAGATCATTTTCCTCATATTAAATCTGCCTATCTAAGAACATGGAAGATCTTTCCATTTCCTGGAGTCTTCTATGATTCCTTTCTTTAAGTTTTTATAGTTTTCATTAAATACTTTCTTTACATCTCTGGTTAGGTTAATTCCTAAATATTTCATTTTTTTGAGGTTATTGTGAATGGGGATCTTTCCTTGACTTCCCTTCCTGCTTGTATGTTCTTAGAGTATAGAAAGGCAAATGATTTTGTGGGTTAATTTTGTATTCTGCTGCATTGCCAAAGTGGTTTACCAGTTCTAAAAGTTTGAGGCTGGAGTTTTGGGGACCAATGAAGAATATTATCATGTCATCTGCAAAAAGGGATACTTTCAATTCCTGCTTTTCTATTCAGATCCCTTTAGTGTCTTTTGCTTACTTTACTACTCTAAGGATTCCAGAACTGTAATAAAGAGAAGTGAGAAGAGTGAGCATCCTTGCCTTCTTCCTGATTTTAGGAGAATTGTTTGTTGTTTTTCCCCATTAAATATAATATTGGCTATTGGTCTGTCATATATAGGTTTTACTGTTTCAAAGAATGTTTCAACTATACCTATGCTCTCAAGATCTTTTAACATGAATGAATATTGTATTTTATCCAAGGCCTTTTCCATGTCAATGGAAATAATTATGTCATTCTTGAGCTTGGATCTGTTGGTGTGATGGAATACATTTATTGATTTACGTATGTTCAACCCTACCATCATTTCTGGGATGAAGTTTACTTGATCATAATATACGATTTTTTATATGTTTCTGAATTCTGTTGGATAATGTTTTTGAGGAGATTTATATCTATGTTCATCAAGGAGATTTTTCTGTAGTTCTCTATTTTGTTGGGTCTTTGCCTAGTTTGGGGATGAATGTGATATTGGTTTCATAGAATTCCTTCTGTTTTTTGTTTGTTTGTTTGTTTTCTGAAGAGTTTGAGGTGTGTAGGTATTAGTTCCTGTTTATAGTTTTTATCATATTCCTTTGGTCCTTGGATTTTCCTTGTTTGAAGATGTCTGATTGTTTTCTCTATCTCATTGTAAGTTATTGGATTATTTTAATTGAGGAATTTCTTCTATGTTCTGTATGGGCAATTTGTATTTCTCTAAAATTTCATCCATTTCTGCTAAGTTTTTCTCCCTTACTGGAGAGTTCCAGGAAGATGGCAGAGGAGAAGCTGGAATCTGAACAAGCTCTCTCATAGAAAGCAATTTTAGAGTTCCAGTGAACAGCCCTAAGCCAGAGAACCACACCAAGTGTGCCATCACAGGACAGAGGTTTAGGCAAAAGAGGGGAAATCAAGGCAAAAAGACATATCTGAGCGCTTACCAGCAGCCATCACGGCGACTGCAGGGCACCATAATTGAGCCACAGAGTCCGGGACAAAGGAGCCAGATGCGGCGGGCGAACAGATTCTACTCAACACCAGCAAGAACGGACAAGGAGCAGACATTTTCATCCTGCAGTTTGCGGACCAGAGACCGACCCAGGAAACAAGACGGCGTGAGTAGAAGCCCGGCTTCCTCACTCCTTCTCAGGGAGCAGAGGAGGGAAGGCCACCCCTCCCCCCCAGGACCAGTGATCTCCATCTTGGATATCAACAAAGCTTGGTGGAGCTGCGAGCTCCAGCTCAGGCCTTGGAATAAAACGAGTCATTTAGCAGATCACAAGAACTTAACAGCAGCGTGACCTGCCAGACTCAGCTCCATCCAGGGAAAAGTCACCCAGCTCGGGCGCCAGCCATAGGAGTGGCTTTCCACACTGGATAACCAGAGCTAGAGGCTGCCCCTCCCTCTAGCCTCCACAATCGTTTGAAAAACAGAAACCCTGAGAATGGCTCCAGGCTGGGCTCTGTGAGGTTTTCACAAAATAGCCCCAAGGAAAAGCTACTGTTTATTGAAAGGCCTCAACTCTACCCAGAACCTAGCCTCATCACTGAATTCCCCTCTTGTGTGATTCTCAAACCAGATCACCCTCCCATTAAACTAACCTGGGAAGGGGATCTCAAAATCTTGGGTAAAGCAGAGCATTTTTCTGCCTGTTCGAACAATCTGACTTAAGAAATCAATCAAGCCACAGGACCTCAAGCAGACCAGAGACTCCAACAAGAGGCTGGCTACAGACACAAGGGAGATACAGGATTTTTCCCACCCCACCCCAAAAAATCAAAAAACTTTTTTTTTTTTGGTACCTTATATATATATATATATATATATATATATATATATATATAAAATTTCCTTTTCTAAAACTTTTATTAATCTTTAATTTTTGCCTCTTTTGAAAAAATAATTGTTTTCCAGTAATTTTTTTTTTCCTCTTATAATTTTTATTTTAGGAATACGTGAATGTGCGTTTTCCTTTCTTTTCTTGTCTTCTTTCTCTTTTTCTCTCTTTCTTAATTATCTTTTTGTGATTTTGTCTAGCTCTACTGAAATTCTGATCTTTTCTTCTCCCTTTCCTCTCCATTTCACCTTTTCCTCTCTTTTGTTCTTCTTTATGTGACTTAACCCTTGTCCTGCACATCCTCAGATAAACCCATAGTTAACTAGTAGACCTATCCCCCATTGTGTACACACTTAATCCACAAATTTATTACTCAATTCAAAACCTCTGAGACTTAAATTCCTTAATAGCAGTACTACCCCTTTATACCTATATAATATTTTAAGCATTTTTTTAAGTTTTTCACATTTCCTCTATGTCCCTCACCTTCTCTCAAAATATTCACATTCCTCTCTAAATAGATGGTCTTTTAATCTATATAATAACATTAATTTTTATGTTTCTATTTTTTTCTGGTCTCTTTTCATTCCCATTTCCCCTTCTTCTTTTCCTCTCTCTCTCTACTTGCATACTACCCAACCTATTTCCTGCATTGTGATTAGGACATAGTTAACTCTCCCTGTGCCTCCCCACACCAATCTATCCCTATTCTTTATGCACATCTCTCCCTAACCCTAATAATTTCTGGTTTTCCAAATTCTTCTCTGTGGTTCGAAGTCCATTAATATATAGTTGTTTAATGTTGAATAGCTGTATCTGTTGAACTAGATTGTATCTGCAGACTATTGACTGTACAAATGCAAACTTTGGTTGATGGTTGCCTTAAGATAGTGTTCTAGCACAAAACTGGTGCTATCTTCATCTCAAATGGGCAGAGTAAGCCGGAAAACACAAGAAAAATGGCAAATTCGGGTATCTCAATTCCCAATCTTGATAATCAGGAGTCGGAACAGATAATGAATAATCCAGAGGAGAGTTCCCAAATAGCTCTACAAACACTACTGGCAAACATGATAAATGAGAAGTTTGACAACTTACAAAGGATTCAGTATGAGCGTGATAGGGAGAGAGAGGAGGCATCCCAGAAGTTTATACAGGTATATCATAAGCATGAGGAAGCTACTCAAAAACTGATACAGGATTTGCGTGAACAACTTGAGAATACTCAAAGAGAAAGGGAGGAATGGTGTGAGCAGGCTGAGAACACTCAAAGAGAACTGCAGGAATCCCACGAATGGCAGGAAAGAGAACTGCAGGAATCCCACGAACGGGAGGAAGCTAATCAAAGAGTAATACAGGAATTGAGAGACCAGGTAGAGAACACACAAAGATCACTAAAGGCATTCATGGAATCCATTAACAAAGAGCTGAAGGAAGTCAGGGAGCCCACAAAGGGAATGCTGAATGGAAATAAAACAAAAGGAATGGGAGTCCAAAGAAACCATAACCAATCAACTAAGTGATTTGAGAATAAACACTGAACACCAAATTAAGGAAGTAAAGAAATTCATACAAGACGTAAAACAGAGCTTCAACAAAGAACTTGAAGCCATCAAAGACGACCAATTAGAAGGAAACAAGATAAAAAACAGAGAGTCTTGACAGCAGGTTAGACCGTGCAGAAGATCGAATCTCAGGGATTGAAGACAGCCTAGATATTATAGAGAAAGAACATACAACCATCCAAGACAAGTCCAAGAAATATGATAGATCTATCCTACACCTGGAAGACACCATCAGAAGGCCTAATCTAAGGATACTGGGTGTAGAGGAGCACCTAGAAACAGAAGTTAATGGTCTAGGAAATTTGTTTAACAGGATCCTAGCAGAGAAGTTCCCAAACATGCAAAAAGATAGGCCTATTCAGATACAAGAAGCCTTTAGAACCCCAAATAGACCAGACCAGAATAGGACATCCCACCGTCACATTATAATCCACACAGGATCAACTCAGACCAAGGAAAAGATCCTTAAAGCTGTCAAGGAGAAAAGGGTAATCACCTATAAAGGGAAACCAATTAGAATCACCCCAGATTTCTCAGCAGAGACAATCAAAGCAAGAAGAGCCTGGAATGATGTATGCCATGCCCTAAAAACAAAAAATTATCAACCAAGAATACTGTCCCCAGCTAAACTCTCCTTCATAACTGAAGGCCAAATAAAAAGTTTCCATAGCAAAGAAAAATTGAAACAATACATCTCCACTAAACCAGCCCTACAAAAGATTCTTAAAGATGTCCTACACATAGAAAACCAACAAGACCACAATAAAGGCCAAGAAACTGCACCCAAACTGAGAATCCAAGAACCATAGGAAGAACCCAGTTTTCACAGCCCCCAAGAAGGTGGATAACATGGCAGGAACACCCAAATACCTCTCAGTCCTATCTCTTAATGTTAACGGACTGAACTCTCCAATTAAGCAACATAGACTGTCTAGTTGGATTAAAAAACAAGACCCTTCTATCTGCTGCCTGCAGGAGTCACATCTTGCCCGTAAAAACAAACACATTTTCAATGTTAAAGGCTGGAACAAAATCTACCAAGCAAACGGCCCCCATAAACAGGCGGGAGTTGCAATCTTAATATCAGATAAAATAGACTTCAAATTAAAATTCGTGAGAAGAGATAAAGAAGGTCGCTACATACTAATTAAAGGATCTCTCCTTCAGGAGGATATTACAATACTTAATATCTATTCGCCAAACAATGGAGCACCCAAATTTATCAAAGAAACACTACTTTCCCTCAAATCCCATATAGATGCAAAGACATTAATTGTTGGGGATTTTAACACACCACTCTCCCCACTAGATAGATCAACTCGGCAAAAACTCAACAGAGAAACCGCAGATCTAAACAGCTGCATAGATCAACTAGACTTAACAGAAATCTACTGAACATTTCACCCAGCAGCATCAGAATACACGTTTTTCTCAGCAGCACAGGAAACGTTTTCTAAAATAGACCACATTTTAGGCCCCAAAGCAAACTTGTCTAAATTCAGAAACATTGAAGTTAAACCTTGCATTCTCTCTGACCACAAGGGAATAACATTAGAACTCAACACCAAAAGCCACCAAAGAAAGTCCGGTATCACATGGAGGCTGAACAACACACTGCTGAATCATGAGTGGGTCATGGAAGAGATTAGAAAGGAAATTCAAATGTTCATGCTATTCAACGAAAATGAAAACACAAATTACCAGCTCCTCTGGGAAATAGCAAATGCAGTACTCAGAAGCAAGTTTATAGCTCTGAGCTCCTACATCAACAAATTGGAGAGATCTGAAACTAACAATTTAATGACACATCTAAACCTCCTTGAAAAAGAGCAGCAAGATAAACCCCAATCCAGTAGACGGAAAGAAATAATCAAAATTAAATCAGAATTAAATGAATCAGAATCAAAAAAAACTATAGAAAGAATCAACAAAACAAAGAGTTGGTTCTTCGAAAAACTTAACAAAATTGACAGACCCTTAGCAAATCTTATCAGAAAAAGAAGAGAACAAACCCAAATTAATAAACTCAGAGATGAGAATGGAAACATCACCACGGAAACAACCAAGATTCAGAACATTATAAGGGAATACTTCTCAAAACTTTATGCTAATAAGTTTGAGAACTTTACAGAAATGGACCTCTTCCTAGCAAATATTGACATGCCAAAACTAAACCAAGATGAGTTAAACTATCTTAACAGGCCCATATCAAGTATTGAAATAGAAACAGCAATAAGAGACCTCCCAGCTAAGAAAAGTCCAGGACCAGATGGTTTTACAGCGGAATTTTACAAGGCCTTCAAAGCAGAGCTCACACCAATTCTCCTCCAACTCTTCAAGGAAATTGAAAGAGAAAGCTCACTACCGAACACATTCTATGAATCCATCATACCCCCATCCCAAAACCAGGCTGGGACTCATCAAAGAAAGAGAACTGTAGACCCATTTCTTTGATGAATATTGATGCAAAACTTCTCAACAAAGTTTTGGCCAATCGACTACAACAATTCATCCAAAAAATCATATACCACGATCAAACAGGATTCATTTCAGGGATGCAAAGCTGGTTCAATATACGCAAATCAATTAATATTATTCATCACATTAACAGGAGCAAGAATAAGAACCACATGGTTATCTCAATAGACGCAGAAAAAGCATTCGACAAGATCCAACACCCCTTGATGATGAAGGTTTTGGAAAAATTAGGAATCCATGGAAAATTCCTCAATACAATAACGGCTGTATATGACAAACCTACAGCCAGCATTATACTCAATGGTGAAAAACTAAAGCCATTTCCTCTTAACTCAGGAACAAGTCAAGGATGCCCACTGTCTCCACTTCCCTTCAATCTAGTATTAGAATGCCTAGCTACAGCAATAAGACAAGATGCAGACATAAAGGGGATCCAAATAGGGAAAGAAGAAATAAAACTCTCCCTCTTTGCAGATGACATGATCTTGTATTTAAAGAATCCCATAGACTCCACTCCCAAATTACTCAAGCTGATTCAAAACTTTGGCAAAGTAGCAGGTTATAAAATTAACCCCCAACAATGAGAAAAGTATGGCTTAAATTAGGAAAGCAACTCCATTTGTAATAGCCCCACAAAAAATAAAATACCTAGGAATTAACTTAACTAAAGAAGTGAAGGACCTCTACGATGAAAACTTTAAAATCTTGAAAAAGGAAATCAACACAGAACTTAAAAAATGGCAAATCCTCCCATGCTCCTGGATTGGAAAGATTAACATCGTGAAAATGGCAATACTTCCCAAGGCTATCTACAAATTCAACGCAATACCTATCAAAATTCCACCCTCATTCTTCAAGGAAATAGAAGAGGCAATCCAAAAATTCATATGGAACAATAAAACACCCCGAATAGCAAAAACGCTCCTCAACGGAAAGAACACTGCTGGAGGAATATCAATACCAAACTTCAAACTCTACTATAAAGCCATAGTAATCAAAACAGCTTGGTATTGGCATAAGAACAGACCTCAGGACCAATGGAATAGAATTGAAAACCCAGAAATGAACCTACAGACCTATAGCCATCTAATCTTCGATAAGGGAGCTAAAACAATAGAATGGAAGACAGACAGCCTCTTCAGTAAATGGTGCTGGCAAAATTGGTTAACTACATGTAGAAAACTAAAGCTAGATCCCTATATATCACTCTGCACCAGAATCAACTCCAAATGGATCAAAGACCTTGAACTCAAAACAGACACTCTGAAAACATTACAGGATGGAATAGGAGAAACCCTAGGTCTCCTTGGCTCAGGCCGAAATTTTTTGAATAGAGACCCGGAAACACAACAAATCAAGGAATGTTTGGACAAATGGGATTGCATAAAGTTGCAGAGCTTCTGCAGGGCAAATGACATAACTAGCAAGATCAATAGAAAGCCCACGGATTAGGAGAAGATCTTTACTAGCCATACAACGGGCAACGGTCTCATATCTAAAATATACTTGGAACTCAAAAAATTAAACCCCCTAACAACAAATCCTCAAAGAAACAACTGCCCAATAAATAAGTGGGCGAAAAACTTAAGGAGAAACTTCTCTGAAGAAGAAAGAAGGATGGCTAATAGAAACATGAAAAAATGTTCAACATCCCTAGCCATAAAAGAAAGGCAAATCAAAACAACATTGAAATATCACCTCACTCCAGTTAGAATGGCAAAAATCAAGAACTCTAACAACAGATGCTGGAGGGGATGTGGACAGAAAGGAACCTTACTTCATTGTTGGTGGGAATGTAAACTTGTTCATCCACTTTGGAAAGCAGTATAGAGGTTCCTCAAAAGACTTCACATAGAACTCCCCTATGACCCAGTAATCCCACTTTTGGGCATTTACCCAAATGTTTACAAACAAGACCACACTAAAGCTACCAGCACAACTATGTTTATTGCAGCATTATTTACTATAGCTAAGATCTGGAACCAACCCAGATGCCCCTCAGTAGATGAATGGATCAAGAAAATGTGGTATATATACACAATGGTATTCTATGCTTCATCAGAAAGAATGATATTTCCCCATTTGTTAGGAAATGGAAAGGCTTGGAAAAAATTATATTAGGTGAAGTAAGCCAGGCCCAAAGAAACATAGGTCCCATGGTTTCCCTTATATGCAATATCTAGTATATGTATGAGTCAAGAGGAAAAGGTCAGATAATGTGATGTTAGGAAAACGATCCCTTAAATATGTATTTTAATGTTTTTTTTCTTTCATGCATGTGTTTCTAACACATTTATAAGATTATTTCTTTGTTGCTTTGTATGTCCCTCCCCCACAGTGTAACCCCTGCTTTCACTATATTTGATGTCAGTATAACTTGTGGAGGAGATGGGGACAAACAAGTAGTTTAAGGATTCAGGTGGACCTGTTGCAACAATGAGAAGTACAAAATGTCATTTCAAAATCGAGCTTTACAATGTCGGTGTGGGGGGGGGGGGGTAGGAGGGGAAGGATGGGGTGGCGGGGAGGGGGGAGGCTGGGAAGGGAGGTGAAGGGTAAACAAAGGAGGAGGCTGCAATGCTTGGTAAGATATGTATGCATTATCCTTCCCATGTAATTGTATCCCCTCTGTACAGTGTGTTCCAAAATAAAATAAAATAAAAAAAAATTTTTCTCCCTTACTCAGTTTAGATTCTGGCAATAATTCTTCAGAATTGAATGTCAGTTATTTGTTATACTTTTTCTCATGGAATCTATGATCTTATTGGTTTTGATTTCCTCTTTTTTCAAGTGAACACCTTTTTGTTTTAGCTAAATTTATTTATAGTTTTCTTAGTTTCGGTAATTTCAGCTCTTATTTTGATTTTTCTCACTCCATTTAGTAACTTTAGGTTCAATTTGTTCATGCTTTGATAAAAGTTTTATTTGCAACATGACATTATTAACTTGCTCTGTCTCAACTTTTTCGATGTTTGCACTGAGAGGAAGATTTTGTCCCTCAAATTTCCCTTTGCCATGTCCCACAAGTTTCTTTGTGATTTGTATTCATTTTCATTGAATTTTAGAAACTTTCACTTTTTTCTTTAATTTCTCCTGTTACACAGGTGTTGCTCAGAAGTATGTGTTCAATTTCCATATATTTCATTAATTCTATGGTGTGCTTTGATATTGAGAACTAGCTTGATTCCACTGTAGCCAAATCCATCCACATTTACTTGCTTAAAGCCTTTCTACGATCTATGATATAGTCTATTTTGGAGAAAATTCCATGGGCTGCTGAGAAGAATGTGTACTGGATTGTTGTAGGGTGGAAAACATCATAGATGACAATTAATTCTGCTTGGGATATGGCATCATTGAATTCAGAAGCTTCTTTGTAAATCCTGTCATTGTTAGATCTGTCCTTTGGTGAGAGTGAAGAATTAACATGTCCCAGTATAATTGTATTTGGATCTATTTTATTCTGTAAGTCTGAGAGTATTTAACAAACATACTTGGGTGCATCAAGGTTTGAGGAGTATAAGTTGATGTGGTTACTATCTTCTTCATGAACTGTTCTCTGAATTAATATGTAGTGTTCTTCTTTGTCTTTTTTATATTGGTTCTCAGAATACTGCATCTAATTTTGTATGCATCTCCTGTTTGAAAGTCCTGTATATCTCTTGATAATTCATTTTTATTTTCTTCAAATTTCTGATCTATGTCTTGCTTTAATAATTAAACATTATCCCTAAAATCTCTTGGATGTAATATTTGTCTTCCATTTCTCTTTTGCTTTCACTGGGTCTCTTTTCTGGTTGTCTGTTGGTATTTGGGTTTGGCTTTCTATCTTGGCCCTTGATGAATTTTGTAAATTTTTGCTGTGAGTTTTTCATGAGGATTCATGGGATTATTGGAGCACAATTGCAAACTCTGCCTGCTTTGGTCAATAGCTGGCTGACTTTGCTTGGTTCTTGGTTGATTTCTGGCCAATTGAAGAAGCTCACCCTAGCCTTGAATTGGCTGAGTCTTTACCTGGTCTCAGTTCTGTTAGGAGAGAGGCCATCCTACAGATTATAATCTGATGCACATAGGACTCTCAGTTGTCTTCTGGAGATCACAGGCAGTTCCCATCTTCAACCAAGGACTAAGCAGCCTACACTGCTCCTGCTCCCTCCTATGGGTGCTCTTAGCTCCAGTTGCTGGAGTCCTCTAGGAATTCCTGAGTGTAATAATGTGCTAGTACCCTAAACTGTCCAATCCCCCGCCCATGATATATAGGCCAGGCTCTGGTGAGATTTGTGCTTCTGGCTCTATCTCTCTGGATACACAGGTTTTTTGCCATCACAGGAATGGTTTCTAGGGGTGGATTTTCCCTTCTTTCCATCATCTTCTGAGGCACGTATTCAGCTTTTCACTTCAATCATGAATGATGGGTTGTGGGGCTCAAGAACCCTTTCCCAAGTCCTGGTGCTGGCTCCTGGTCCCCAGACTGCAACACACTATTTGGGTTCAGGGGGGCCTGTTATGCTGGATTTCCCGCTTTGAGTATGCAGTTCGGATTTCTTCTGCTGACTGTTTTCGTCCATATGTGCTGTTCCTGGCTTGAGCTTTTAATGCTTCCTCGACAGGGCACCCTAGGTCAAGCTTGGGGGGCTGGTTGTACCAAACAAGCTAATGGGAAGCTTGCACATTTCCAAGTTTTAATAGGGCCTGTAGTCTAGATGGTAGGCAGTGGGATCTGGATCAAGTTTGGGGGTTACCACCAGTACTGGTCTCCCTTGGGGAAAAGGCTGTCCCTGTGGTGTGCTCACTTATCCAGGAGCAGTTTGGGAGCTCTTCAGTAGTGGTGTGGTCTATCTGTTTCTGTGTGCTGTGGGACACTGGTATTCTGAGATCCATTGAGATAATTGTGAACTGGGCCAGATGGTGGTGGTGGCTCAGGGTCTGTGTTTTACACCATCTCTGCCTCTGTTTATGCTGTCCAGGTCAGTGCCATAGTAGCATGGAACACTCAAGTTCTGGGGGTTGGTGGGCTTGGGTGCAAAGGTGAAAAGCTGATGGGCTGGCAACGAGTGGGTAGGGTCTTCGTGCAGATTCTGAACTCCAAGGTTTCTTTCTCTGCACTGTCTGAGTTCGCACTGGCATCTTGGGAGTCTTCTGCACTGGCATTCTGTGGATAGACCTCTGTATTTCTTGTGTTTCACCACACAGCTGTGGAGCCCAATGGCTTTGGTGGAATAGCACAGGCCTGCTTCACTGATGAAGTGTGTGGGAAAAGTCTATGTACAGGTTCTAAGCTGCAAGATTGCTCTGATTGAAATCATCAGGTCTGACACAAGCACCTTGGAAATCTGCTGCACTGGCATTCTGCAGACTACCCACTGTTGCTCTGGGGTCCCTGTCACTCTAGACTGGACCATGCTAAAGCATGGCATGTAGTTGTGCCATCAGCAAGGAATGGGGGAAGGGTCCTGGTGCACGTGCTCTGGACCAATAATTCTGTCTCTGTTTGCACTCTCTGGGTTAGCACTGGCACCGTAGGGGTCCTCTGCACTGGTGTTCTGTGGTCAGACCCCTGTTTATTGGGCTTCCACCGATGGCTGTCATGCAAATTGAGTTAGTGGGATGGTGGGGAGCTGCTCTGTTAATGAGGGGTGTGTGAAGGGTCTTTGTTCCGGTTCCAAACTACAAGGATTCTCTGTTTATAATCACCGGGGTCACCACTTTGGGAATCTGCTGTACTGGCGTTCTGCAGATTATCCACAGTTGCTTTGGGGACTCTGGCAGCTCCAGACTGGGCCAGGCCACAGTTTATCAAGGGTGAAGAAAGATCTTCATGCTTTTCTGTTCTGAAATATTATCCTTTTGTTTTTTACACCTCCTGTTTTTCTCTGGATATTCAACATTTTCCTATGTAAACAGTTGGAACTTGAACTCTATTTGGCTGGAGAGAGCTGTGGTGATTCACAACTGTTCTGTTGCCATCTGGATCCTCCTCCCATAATAATATTTTGATGTCACAATTAGTTAGTGATGCAAAATTCGTGATGAAGTCACAGTAGATTTGTGATGTTGTAATGGTTTTATGATGTCACAGACACACCAAATCTCTATTATCATTAAATCAAAATGATTATATGAGTTCACAAAGGGAATAGGATTTCTCAAAACACAAAATGTGATGATGTCTTAACAGTTTTGTGAGGTTCCAATGTGACACAATGGTCATGATGTCAGGAAGTGTGATGGCACTGTGGTCATGATGTCACAGTTGATTTCTGATATCACATGCCATACCTGAAATATTTATGAGCTTGAAAAGAGGCTATGAACTCACAAAAGGCCTAAGATATCATGCCACAAAGTTATGAGAACTGGACCAGTTTATAATATTACACTGTGGTAGTGCTATCACCATGGCTATGTGAAGTCACAAATGGATTGTGATGTCACAATGGTTATGAGGTCACAATGTGTTTCTGATATCAATACATATGCCACATTTGAAATATAATGAAATCATACAAAAGACATTGTCAATGAGTTTATGATATCACAAAGACTATGTGATGTCATAATGTTATAGTTCCATTGCTGTTTTATGATGTCACAATAAGCTGATGGGGTCATCATGACAATAAGATGTAACAGTTTACATGATGTCACAAAGTACTTGTGAGGTTACAATGGCATGTGTGGGCTCAATTGTCATTATTTCACAATGAGGATATGAATAGGGATTGTGATGTCACAAAGCCACAAAGGATATGTTTTTTAAAAGATGCTAAGAGGTCATATATTTGAGATAACATGTGATCATGATGTCACAACAGCAATCTGATGTCAGTTTGTGATCTTACAGTGGTGTTGAGGTTACAAAGTTTTGGGATATCACAGTGACATCTTCAATTTCAAATGTTACTATTTTACAAGGAGGATATGAGTTCACAGAGGGAGCATGAAGTCCCAAAGGCAATGAATTTCTTATAATGTTGTGAAGTCATACTATGTTTGTAAACATATGAGACAGTGATATCATAATGGCAACGTTAAGTAACACTATCATGTGATAATAATGTTTTAATGTAACAAATATTTCATGATGCCATAATGGTGAAGAGGTCATAATAGGTTTGTGATGTCATAATAAATCGGTGGTGTCACAATGGAATGTTGAAACATAAAAATAATTAACTCACAATGAGTATATGAGTTCACAGAAACTATGATGTCTACACAGATGTGGTGTAACAAATTTAATGAAGTCCTGTTTTGTGATATTACAAACCTGTGATACAATATAATAATAATGTGACACAAGGGTCATGAAATCTGGCAGTGGGATGTCATAGAGGTCATAATATCACAGTTCATGTATCATATGTCATATGTGAAATATTAAGAGGTCTAGAACAGATTATGAGCTCACAAAAGTCCTAAGAAATCATAATGGCAGCATGCCACTAAAGTTATGAGGACAAGAGAGTGTAGTCATGCCACAGTGGGTTTGTGATATCACAATGGCAATGTGATATCACCAGGGGTTTGTGATGTCACAATGGTTGTGTGATGAGAATAGGTTTCTGATATCAATCCATATACCCTATGGGAAATAGAATGAAATTACATAATATGCATTCATAATGTTTCTTTAACTTCATAATGACTCTGTGATGTTATAATGTTATGATATTATTGTATTTTGGGATTGTTACAATGAGCTTATGCTGTCATAATGACAATAACATGCCATCATAAGTGTTTACGATGTTACAGACATGTCTGATCTCAATTGCCATTAGTTCACAATGTCCAGATGGGTACACAAAGGGATTGTGATGTCACAAAGACCATAAACTCTTTTTAAAGGTGCTTGGAGGTCCTAATAAGTTTTGGATATACCAATGTGATCATGAAGTCATAAAGGCAATGTGATATCAAATGGGTTTTTGATGTCACAATGGTAATAAGATCACAAAGGGTTAGTGATGTTATAACAAGTCTGTAATTTAACAACTGCATGTTCACTTTCAATTGTACTAGTTCACAATGAGGTTGTGAGTTCTCAGAAGAAGCTGTAGTACTCAAAGTACGTGCATATTCCAAATTATTGTGGGGGTCATAATAGGTTTGTGAAAACAATGGAATTGAGATATCACAGTGTCATTATGATTTCAAAATATCACATCATACTAAGGTACTTATGTTGCAATTAGGTGGTGATAACATATTGATGATAAGGTTAAAATAAATTCTAATGTCATGTGCATGGGTTTGTCAGAATGGCATTACTGATATCAAAGGTCATTCATTCACAATAAGTATATGAATTCACACAGAAACTGAGGTATTTCTTTGGACATGTGTTGTCACAAATGCAAAAATTCCTAACAATGTGATTATGTCACAATGTGGCACAGGTTCATGATGACTGACAATGGTCATGATATCACAGTGGAATTCTGATATTGCATGTTATATCTGATATATTATGAGGTCAAAAATAAATTATGAGCTCACAAATAGACTTAGATATAACTATGGCAGCACATGAGAACAGGACATATTTGTGATGTCACAGTGAGTTAGTGATATTGCAATGTCCATGTGATTTCACAGAATGATTGTAAGGTCACAATAATTATGATATCTCATGGGTTTCTGATGTCAACCCACATGCCAAATTTGATATAAAATGAAACCAATGCATAGGCATTTATAATGTGTGTATAATATCACAATGACAATGTGAAAACATTATGCTTTCATGTCATTGTACTTTGCTGGTGTCTCATGAAAGGATGGTCTCACAAAGACAATTTGATGTCACATATGATGATTGCACAAAGTGTTTGTGATATTACAATGGCATGTCTGATCACAACTGTCATTAGCTCACAATGAAGATATAGGTGACATCACACAAAGAGTATGATAACACAAAGGCCATGTGTTTTTTCAAAGGTGCTAAAAGTTCATAATAGGTCTGGGAAGTGACCAGGTGATAGTGTTATAACAGCAATGTCATGGCACAGAATCACATCCTAATCTTGTTTTGAAGCCACAATTAGTTAGTGATGCCACAATGGAGATGAGGTCACAATAGTTTGTAATGTCAAAATGGGTTTTAACGTAACAATGGCATTCTGGATCTCAATTTTCATTTACTCACAATGACTATATGAATTCACAAAAGGACTGTGATATCTCCAAAGGCATGTGTTGTCACAAATGTGGTGATGTCCTAACACGTTTATGAAGTCAAAATGTGCCACAAAGGTCATGACATCTGAAGTTTGATGAATCAGTTGTCATGATGTCAGTGTATTTCTATGACATATCAAACCTGAAGTATTATGGTGGTTCAAAACTGATTATGAGGTCACAAAGGGATGTCATAATGGCTTCATGTCACAAAAGTTATGAGGACAGGTTTGTGATGTCTCAGGTTAGTGATATCAACATTGTGACTTCACAATAGTAATGAGATCAAAATGGGCTTCTGGCATCAACCCAACTGACACAATGGCATGTGACATCAACTCCCATGACATATTTGATAGAATGAAATCACAGAATAGGCATGCACAATGTGTCTATGTAGTCACAATGTCAATGAGATGTCACAATCCTATGATGCTAATGTAGTTTTGTTATGTCACTTATGAGTGGATGGTGTCATAATGACAATGTGATATCATACTGGTGATGATGCCAAAAAGTGTTTGTGATTTTATAACCCATGTCTGATCTTAATTGTCATGAGATCACAATGAGGATGTGGGTAATCAAAGAGATTGTTATGTCAGAAACGCAATTTGTTTTTTGAAAGAAGCTGAAAGTTCATAAGAGTTTGGTGATGTCTCAATGTGACCATGATATCACAACGACAATGTGATATCACAATCCGTTTGTGATAACACAGTGGTAATGATGTCCCTTGGGGTTTGTGAAATCACAAAAAGTTTGTAATATCACAATCACGTGTACAATTGCAAAATGAGGATAGGAGTTCAGAGAAGGAGTGTAAATCCCAAAGGATATGACTTTTCTAAAATGTTGTAACATATAATAGGTGTGTGAAAAACCAATGGGACAGTGATATTGCAATGTCAAATGATGTCACGATATCTCCTCATGATAATATTTTGAATACATAGTTGGCTATGTCATACCGGTGATAAGGACATTATAGATCTGTGATATAACAATGGGCTGATGATGCATAATGGAATCCCAGATCTCAATTCTCATTGACTCACAATGAGTATATGAGCTCAAAAGAGACTGTGATGTCTCCAAATGCAAGTGTTGTCACAAACATGATGCAGTCCTAACAGGTTTTGATGTCACAATGTGACACAATAGTCATGAAGTCTAGCAGTGTGACACCACAGGGATCTTGAAGTCAATGTGTATTTCTGATATCATATGTCATACCTGAAATAGTTGAGGTCAAAAACAATCATCTCACAAGTTGCATATCACAATGGCAGCATGTCACACAATTTATGAGGAGAGGACAGGTTGGTGATGTCACAGTGGGTTAGTGATATCACAATGTCAATGTGATGTCACAAAGGGATTGTTATGTCACAATGGTTATGCAGTCACCAAGGGTTTTGGCTAGAGACCTACAAGCCACATTTCAAATGGAATGAAATCATAGAATAGTCATTTATAATGTGTCCATATCCCAAAGACAAGGCAATGACAATGCCATGATGACATTGAATTTTGGTTATGTCACAATGAACTGATGGTGTTATATGTGAAAATGAGATGACACAGTGGAGATGATGTCAAAAAGTGGTGATGATTTTTTCCATTTACTTTTTATTGTGAAAATACCGTACAGATGGGTTACAATTACACGAGCAAGGTAATGAATATATTCCTTATGCAATATTTTTGGCTGCTCCTTTGTTTTCCCTTACCATCCCTTCCCATCTCCCAACTCCCAACCCCCACCCTCACCCCTCACCCCTCACCCCCAGCCAAAATTGTAAAGTTCATTTTATGACATAACTACTTGTACATCTCTTTGTGGAAATGGGTCCATCTGTATCCCTATTTAAACAGTTTGTTTTTCCCCTTCCCCTCCACAATTATACCGACATCAACTACAATGAAAGTAGGAATTATACCATGGGGAAGGGACATACAAAGCAACAAAAAAAATTCTTATAAATATGTTAGAAACTATTTGATGTTGTTATAACTTGTGGAAGGGAAGGAGGGAAAAAAAAACAATGGTTTCAACAGGGACACAGGTGGACCCTTGCAACAATGAGATGTAAAAGTAGTTATTTCAAAAAACAAAATTTACAACTGTGTCGTTGAGGTAGGGTTTGGGAGGTGGGAGTGGAGGGGCGAGATGGAAAGGGATAGGAAGGGAAAACAAGGGAGGAAACAACAATGATTGACAATAAATGTACTCATTACCTAGCTCATGTAATTAAAGTTTTTTTTTTTGGTGGGGGGGTTCGGTCATGGGGCTGAACTCTGGGCCTGGGCACCGTCCCTCAGCTCTTCATCTCAAGGCTAGTGCTCTACCACTTGAGCCACAGCGCCACTTCCTCCTATTTTTCTTTTGGCTTAGTGGTGGTGAGGAATTGAACCCAGGGCCTCATGCATCCAAGGCAAGCGCTCTACCACTGAGCCACCTTCCCAGATCTGTAATTGAAGTTTAAAAAAAAAGACCTGGGAGGAGAGGAAGATGAGGAACAGCCAGAAGGGAAGAATAGCAACTTGACACCGGGTCAGAGCAGGTTAGGTCTGTACAGATTACAGAGAACTGAGGCAATTAAGGAAGTTGTGGAAAGGAAAAAAAAGACCTGGAAAGGACAAATCTGTAGAGAAGGAGGGAGGAAGGTTAGCTTTAGATAACATAATTTGGGGGTTGAGTGGTTTGCAGACCAATTAAAAAAGGGAGAGCCTGCCCATTGGAGGTCTAAGGTTTGGTGGTCCTGGCTGTTCTTGGCTGTGGGTATCCAGCCCAGGACAAGGTAGTTTCAGGCTCCTTTCTAGTCACTAATTCCCAATGAGGATATGGATACACAAAGGGACTATGATGTCACAAAGGCCATGTGTTTATTCAAAGGTGATGAGATCATATTGTTTGGGATATCCAAAAGTGATCCTGATTTCACAGTGGCAATGTCATGTCACAATGGGTTTGTGACAATGCATTTTTGATGTCTCTACAAGTTTGTAATACCACAATGGTGTGTTCCATTTCAATTGCTATTTGTTCCCAATGAGGATAAGAGTTCAAAGAAGGAGTTTGAATTCCCAATTTCATAAATTTTCTCAAAGGTTATGAGTCCTAATAGCACAACGGGATGTTATTATCACAATTGCAATATGATGTCACAATATTGTCAAAATAATGTATTGATGTCACAAAATTTTGGTGATGTCATAGTGAGGATGAAGTCACAATACATTCGTGATGTCACAATGGGTATGTGACATCAAACTTGCATGTCATGTCTCAATTTTCATTAATTCACGAGGTGTTTTTGATTTCACACAAGGACTGTGATATGCCAAAGTGTATGTGTTGTCACTAGTGTGATGAAGTACTAACAGGTTTGTGATGTCACTATGTGACATACATCTAACAGTGTAATATCATAATAGTTAAGATGTCACAGTGGATTTCTGCTATTGCATATCATAGCTGAAACATGAGGTTGGAAAGAGATTCTGAGCTCACACAGTGCCTAAGGTATCACAAAATGTCGCAAACATTATATCAGGACTGGTTTGTGATGGTACAGTGGGTTAGTAATATCACAACAGCAATGTGAAATCACAAAGGGATTGTGATGTCATAATGGTTATGAGGTCACAATGGGTTTCTGATAACACATATGCCACATTTGAAATAGAATTAAATCACAGAATAGGCATTCACAATGAGTCTATATTGTATCAATGAAAATATGATGTCAAAATGCTATGATATCATAGTTTATTGATATCCCAAATAGCTGATAGTGTCATTATGAACATGGCAAAGTGATGTCATAAATGTTATGAGGTCACATTTGAAATAGAATGAAATTACACAATAGGCATTCATGATATACCTATGAATTCACAATGACAATGTGACATCATAATGCTCTGATGTCATTGTAGTTTGGGGCTGTCACAAAGAGCTGATGATGAACTAACAACAATGTGATGTCACACTGGTGTTGAGAAATTTTAAGGATGAAAACATGTTACGACCTCATAAAATGCTTAGGATATCACAATGATAGCATTGCACAAACTTTTTGAGCACAGGACAGGATTGTGGTATAACAGTGGGCTAATGGTGTAACACACCAATGTGATGTCACAATGGTTAGAAGGTCACATGTGTTTTGGATAACAACCCATATGCCACATTTGATATACAATTAAATCACAGAATAAGCATTCACAATGTGTGTATTTCATGAAATTGCCAATGTGGTATCATAATGCAATGATGTCATTGTAGTATGGTGATATCACAATGAGCCAATGGTTTCATGATGACAATGTGATGTCACAATAGTTGAATTGTCACAAAGTGTTTCTGATTTCTCAATGGCAAGTCAGATCTCAATTATTATTTCACTATGAAGGCTGTGATGTCACAAAGGCTATGTGATTTATCAAAGGATCTAAGAGATAATAAAACGTTTGAGATTATAGAATGTGATCATGATGTCACAAAGTCAATGTAATGTTAAATAAAGCTTTGGGATGTCACAGTGTTGTTGATATCACATGATATATTTATGTCACAACAAATATCTAATATCACAAACACAATGTTCAAATTCAATTACTACTAGTAATCAATGAATATAGGTGTTCACAGAAGCTTGAAGTCCCACATGCCATGAATTTTCTAAAATATTATGAGGTCATAATATTTTTTATAAAAAACAATGGAACAATTATATCACAATGGTGATATGATGTGACAATTATGTAATATGACATATTATGACAATAATATGTAATAATACAGTTTTGATATCACAATTCTTTCATAATGCCATGATGGCTATCATGTCACATCACAAATATTTGCAATGTGACTAGGGAAATATAATGGGTTTCTGATATCAATACACATGCAATATTTGAAATAGAATGAAATAACAAAACAGCATTCGCAATATATCTATGACTTCATAATGAAAATGTGATGTCATAATGCTTTGATACTATGATGCTATGGTGCATTATGTAATGTTATGTCACCGAGGGTTTTGATGTCACAGTGCTGAGATACCAAGGGGTTTGTCATCTCATAACGAGGTTGTAATATCACAATGATAAGTCTACTGTCAATTCCTAATTGTTCACAATGAGGTTACTAGTTCATAAAAGGAACTTAAAGTCCAAAATGCCATGAATTTTCTAAAAAGTTTCGGGGTCATAGTAGTGTTGTAAAAACACAATAATGTATTGATATCACAATGGAAATGTGATGTCATGATATTATGTCATAATATTGCTTTAATGTCACAACTAGTGGGTGAAGCCATAATGGTGATGTTGGCACAATACTTTTTTGATTTCACAATGGGTGGTGATGTCAAAATAGCATGCTGTATCTTGTTATTAATTCCCAATGAGTATATGACTTCACATATGAAATATGATGAATACAAAAGGCATTTTTTTTGTTACTCGTGGGGATTGAACTCTGGGCATGGATGCTGTCCCTCAGATCTTCAGCTCAAGGCGAGCGCTCTACCACTTCAGATACAGCGCCACTTCCCGTTTTCTGGTGGTTTATTGGAGATAGGAGTCTCATGGTCTCTCTTGCCCGGGCAGGCTTTGAAACACGATCCTCAGATCTCAGCCTCCTGAGTAGCTAGGATTAAAGGCGTGAGCCACCAGCTCCCGGCTTACAAAAGGCATTTTTGTCTCAATTCTTTTGAAGTCCTACTAGTTTTTTGATGTCACCGTTTGAAACAATGGTCATGACTTCTGGCAATGTGATATCACAGTGGTCATGATTTTACAGTGAATTTCTGATATCATATGTCATACCAGAAAGATTATGAGGTAAAAGAAGTTTATGAGCTCACAATGGTCCTAAGATATCTCAATGGAAATATGTCAGAAATGTTATGAAGAACATTTTGTGATGTGACAGTGGGTTAGTGATATCACAATGGCAATGTGTATTCCAAAAGAGATTTTGATGTCAAAATATTTGTGAGGTGACAAAGGGTCTGTTATCAACACTCATGCCACATTTGAAATCGAATAAAATCATAGAATAGGAATTCACAAAGTGTCTGTGATGTCACAGTGACAATGTGATGTAATGATGCTATGGTGTCATTGTATTTTGGTGATGTCACAATGAGCTGATGTGGTCATAATGACAATGTGATATCACACTGATGATGTCACAAAGTATTTGGGATGTTACAAGCGGTATCTGATCTCAATTGTTATTTTTCATCATGAGGATATGGGTACACAAAGGGATTGTGATATCACAAAGATTCTACGTGGTCATAATAGGTTTGAGGTTTCACAATGTGATCATACTGTCAAAAAAGCAATGTGATATAACAATTGGTTTATGTCCAAGTCGCAATGTGGTCACAATGGGTTAGTGATTACATGAGGATCCTGTAATAACCAGCATGTCCCAAGTAATCCTTGGGCCCCAAAAATTTTTGTGTCCCTGTGCACCTGCCTTCCAGTGAGAGCCAGGCATGCTCTCAAAGGGGGAGGGGCATGCTGCTGGATTGGGTGGGGTATCAAGCCCCACATGGTGTGCTGTCAAGAAGGGATTGGACAGTGTGTAGTTTGGTTAGAGATGGTTGAAAACTGCTGGCAGGAAACCCTTTGGATTTGGGGAGTGGTAGTGCCAATATCTAGGCCCCATGTTCAGAGTAACAAAAAGGGAAAGGGGGGAAAGACCTGGAAGCAAGTGGTGAAACAGCAGGAGGGGAAAGACTTGGGAGGAGAGGAATTTTAGGGATAGCAGTAGGGGAAGGACAGCAACTGGCCTCTGGACGTGATCTGTGGCTTCCTTAAGTGTCCATTTAGGACACTTAAGTCCTCTGGAGGACTTGTTGGGCATCTATTTGAGGACATCTGGGACCAATTCTGGAGGTCATATGGGTCCTCCTTTAGAGGTCATCTACAGCCTCATTGAGAGACCATTTAGGACTTCCTCCAGAGGTAAGCTGAGGTATTCACTAGGAAGATATCTGGGACTCCTTGAGCAGTCATCTTGGGCCTCCTTTGAGAACATCTGTGACCTCCTCCGGAGGTCATCTGTGTCTCCTCTGAAAGTAATCTAGGGCTTCCTTGTGAAGTAATCAGAGTCCTCCTTTGGAGAACATCTAGTGCACCCTCACAATGCTTTAGGGACATCCTCTGGAGGTAATTTGCTGCTTTCTCAAGAGAGTATATGGGACTTACTCGAGAGTCCATTGGGACCTGGAGGTCAACTTGGGCCTCCATAAGAGGCCATCTCTGACCCTTAATGAGGTCATCTGGCGCCTCATCAGGATGCCATCTGAGAACTCCTATTGAGGCCATCTTGCGCTATCTTGATAAGCAGTCTGGGGTCTCCTCTGGAGGTCAACTTGGGTTTCCTTTAGAAACCATTTGGAACCTCTTCTTGAGGTAATCTGGCCTACCTTGAGAAACAATTTGGGTCTTTCTCAAGAGGGTCATTATTGACCTCAACAGGCCTCTGGCAAGTCCTCTAGAGGTTATCTGGGGCTAGCTTGGAAGCCATCGGGACCTCATCTGGAGGTCATCAAGGTCTTCCTCAACAGGCCATTTCTGGCCTCCTTTGGAGATCAGCTAAGGTTTCCTCCTCATGAGTTTATCTTTCCCTCCTCTGGAGGTCATCTGGGTCTTCCTCCAGAGGTAATATTGGGCCCCCTCTAGAGGCTATCCAGGACATCCTATGGAGATCATCTGGGGTTTTGTTGGGAAATCATCTGGGGCCTCTTTGAGAGGTCATTTGGGCATCCTCCATAGGTCTTCTCGGACATCCTTAAGAGGTCATCTTTGAGAGATGTGGCACATGGGAGTTAAGTGTCTGTGGCTATCGATCTGTGTGTGTTCCCTCATAGCTCTATATCCTGTATACTGCTTTATTGCAGGATGAGAGAACAATGTCCAAAAGTTCTAACTAAAACATCTTTGCCCTTGTGTCATAGTATCCCCCAGAGGTAGACCACTGGAGTACTCTCCCTCATATTCTGTGCCATCAACACCTCTGATATTCAGTACCCACCATACCAGAAGTTGTACCAACATCCTCAGGTAGTTCAAGGTGGTATGGTCCCCTTATTACCCTTGAAACAGGCACATGGGGGAGATGGTGGTCCAGCCCTCTTTCTAATATATGCTTCCTTTACAACTAGTGGTCTGTGTGGTTGTAAAGAGAAAAATGCACCCTTTACTGAAAAATTCCAAGGCCTCATCTCCTTAGAGACAGTATTTTTCACACACCAGTCTAGCTGAGATGATTGTCAGCAAGTTTTATAGGTGCTTTTCACCTGGGAGGAAATGGAGTGAACATGGCACAGTGCTTTGAAGTTGGTCCTTGGACCATATGGTTTCCCCACTGTTGACCCAGTCCATATAGAGCAAGTCTTTTCCCTGATTAAACCAAGCTGGGACAACGATATTGATTGAGGTAAGGATGTACTTCCCAAGTATCACCAGATTCTGTTTGCAGGGATCCAGGCAGTGACTAGGAAGCAAACTCATTGATCTAAGTTGAGCAGTACTGTACAACTCCCCAATTAATTCCCTGATACTTTTCTGGAACAGCTACTGGAGGCCTATAGGACCTATAGCATATAGATCCTTTTGGCTCAGAGCCCTAAATATGACCTTCATTACCCAACTGGCACTCAGGACGTAGAAGGAAGCTTCAAATTTAGCTTTTGAGGAAAATATGAGTGGGTAGCTGTTGCCCAGAGTGTGTTTGATAACACAGATACCCTCGAAGAAAACCAGTCTAAGAAGGGGACAGGGATCAGGAAACCGTTGGCAAAGGCCGTGTAATTCATATGCAAATGGCAGTAGGGAACCTCTAGGACAAGATCAGTGTGATTATTGCAAGAAAAATGGTGAAAGGAAACTCCAAGGAGGACAAAGAGACAATGACAGGTTAAGTAAGCATGTTCGCCTATTGGATACTGTGTTCATATCTCTGGAAAAACATGAGGAGCTTCGGGCTCTGAAATTCACCTGTATTCAACTAAATATTTAGCTCTGAACTTCACAACAAATGAGGCAAAAAAAAAATTATACATTTCCGTCTGAAACAGGATTTAAAAAGACTGAATCTCCAATACCTACCATTCAAAATGAAAGAGGTTAAAAACACATTGAACAGCATGCTGGAGAAAACCAAGAATTATGGGATGTGAAAGAAATGTTTTTGAGACATAAATCAGGAAGTTGTGAGAATCAAAAGTGAGAACAAAATTCTCAAAATGAGCCTGGAAAATATTCAAATTAATTCCAAGTACATCAACCTCGGTGAGCGTTAGGCAAAGATGGGGACCAGAGTTCAGAGGCTGAAGGAGAAACAGGATGCCACTACTACTGTCACCATGGTTTGTGATATCAAAATACATGCCACATATGAAATAAAATGAAATCACAGAATAGGAATTCACAATGTGATCTGATGATGTCATAAGTACATTGTGATGTCATTCTGGTGATGTCACAAAGGGTTTGTGATGTTAAAATGGCATGTGTGAACTCAATTGTCATTAAAACAAGGATATGGTACACAAATAACTGTGATCTCACAAAGACCATGTGTTTCTTCAGAGCAACTCAGGTCTTAATAGTTTTGGGAAGTCACAACATGATCATGATGTCACAGTGGCAATGTGATGATAAAATTAGTTGGTGATGGGGCTGGGAAGGTGGCTCAGTGGTAGAGTGCTTGCCTTGCATACATGAGGCCCTGGGTTCGATTCCCCAGAACCCCATAAACAAAAAGAAAAAACCTGGAAGTGGCACTGTGACTCAAGTGGTAGAGTGCTAGCCTTGAGCTGAAGAGCTAAAGGACAGCACCCAGGCCCAGAGTTCAGGCCCCATGACCAAACCCCCCGCAAAAAAATTAGTTGCTGATGCCATACTGGTGATGTGGTTACGATATGTTTGTAATGTCATAGTGTGTTAGCAGTGTCAGAGCAAGTTTGTAATATCACAATGATATATCCAATTTCAATTGCTACTAATTCTAAATGAGCATATGAGTTCACAGAAAGAGATGGAAGTCCCAAAGTGCATCAATTGTCTAACATGTCATGAGATCTTACTAGGTTTGTGAAAACATGATGGGACAGTGATATAAATTGTTAGTATGATCATGAAGCCACATTGGCCATGTTATGTCACAATGCATTGGTGATGTCAGAATGGTGATGAGTTTACATGGGATGATACAGTCACAATGGGTTCATGATGTCACAATGAGTTTGTAATATCACAATGACCTGTCCAGTTTGGATTCCTACTAATTTACAATGAGGTTACAAGTTCAAAGATGGAGTTGAAAGTTCCAAATCCCATGAAGTTTCTAAAATGTTAGGTGTTTATAATTTTTTTTTGAAAACACAATGGAACCGAGATATCACAATGGCAATGAATTGTTAGAATATCAGGTCATAAAAGGGTTTCGTTATCACAATTAGTTGCTAATGTTATAAGGTTGAAGAGGTCAAAATAGGTTAGTAATGTCACAATGGGTTGGAGATCTCACAATAACTTTCCAGATCTCTATTTTCATTAATTTATAAGGAGTATATGAGTTCACAAAGGGACTTTGATGTCTCTAAAGGCATGTTTTGCTTCATCATGAACGTGATGAAGTACTAACAGTTTTGTGATGTAACAATGTGACAGAAAGAGTGACTGAGATATCAGAAAATCCATGTGTTTTCTCAAAGGTGCTAAGACAGCAGAATAGGTTGGGTTGTCACCATGTGATCATGTCAAAATGTCAATATGTTGTCACAGTGGTTTTATGGTGTCACCATTGTGATGAGGTAACAATGGGTTTGTGATATTACAAGTTTATAATATAATAATCATATTTCCTATCTCAGTTGTTACTTGTTCACGAGGATGAAAGTTCACAGAAGTAGCTTCAAGTCCCAGTACATGATTGTCCTAAACTGTTATGAGATAATTCTAGTTTTATGAAAACATAATGTGACAGTGATATCATAATAGCAATATGATGTCACAATATTATATAATAATGTTTTTATGTCACAATTAGTTGGTGATACCATACTGGTAATGAAGTCATAATAGGTTTATGATTTCACAATGGGTGTGAGATGCTACAATGGCATTCCAGGTTTAAATTATCACTAATTCACAATAAGTATATGAGTTTACACAAGGACTGTGATGTCTCCAAAGGAATGTCTTGTCAGAAATGTGATGAAATCCTAACATGTTTATGATGTTACAATGTGAAACCATTGTCATGACATCTAGAAGTAATATCACAATGATCCTGAAATCACAGTAGATTTCTGATATCACATGTAGTACCTGAAATGTTCTGAGGTGGAAAACTGTCTCACAAAATGCCTAAGATATCACAATGGCAGCATGTTATATAATTTGTGAGTAGAGGGCAGGTTTGTGATATAGAATCAACCCAGATGCTCTTCAGTAGATGAAGGCATCAAGAAAATGTGGTATATATTTACAATAGAATTCTATGCCCCATAAGACATAATGAAATCACCCCCTTTGTTAGAAAATGGAAAGATGTCACAATTTGTTGGTGATGCCATATTAGTGTTGAGATCCCAATAAGTGTGTGATGTCACAATGGTTTTGTGATGTCACAATGACATGCTACATCTCAATAGTCATTAACTCACAATAAGTATATGAGTTCACAAAGTACTGTGAAGCCCAGAAAGGCATGTGCTGTCACAAATGTTTGAAATCCTAAGATATCAGGCTGTGATGTCACCTTTGGTTAGTTATATCACAATGGCAAAGTGATATCATGAAGAAACTGTGATGTCACCATAAGTTTACAATATCAAACTACCTGTCATTTTGAAATAATATGAAATCACAGAATAGGAATTATCAATGTGATTATGATGTCGAGACACACTTAAGGTAACAAACAAATTTTTTACAATAGAAAAGGACCTGCAGCTACATTGTAGTGGACTAGATACCCAGAGACATGAGCAGTCTCCACCAGCTCAGACCACCAATGTGGAGCCCTGTCCTTTATTATTTGGTCTGCAAAACAAGAGCCCCCCAAATTAAAATCTCCAAAGCTCCAAACATCAAAGGGCAAGGCTTTTTTCTTCTCCCTTCCTCCCACCTTTTCTACACACCTCTCCTATCTTCCAGGTTCTTCTTCTTTCCCCATCCACTACTTCCTTCTCTTCAGGCCCCTCCACCCTCCACATGATTGACCTGCTCTACCCTAGTGGCCAATTGTTGTGCTTCCCCTCCTACTCTCTCTCAACTCCGTCTCCTCCCAGGGCTTTCCCATCCTACTGTCTCACGACTATCTTCCTTACAGGACTTTCTCCTCTTTCTCTCCAGGTCTGTTGTTCTGAACACACAGCCTATTGATAGGTTGTATCCCTCTGTCACATCAATGGCTCTCCTGCCGTACAATTTTAAACCATCTCAAACTGCTCACTGCCCAGTCACTAAGTGACAGCTCACCATGTCGGGCTTGACACACTACCCCTCCAGCAGCATGCTCTGTCCCATTTGGTGGAAAGCCTTGTCCACTCCATCATATGAAGCCAAGGGGCTACACTGATTATTGAGCCGTGGTGACCATTGGGGCCCCACTGGTTAGTATATTCCCCACTGGTTTGCATGTACAATCAAATCATTGATTCCTTCTGTAACAAATCCTAAGCTTTCCCTTCTCTCCCCTGCCTTCAACAGATTTAAAATACAATTATAACAAATAATAAGGAGTAAACCATAAAAACACACTAGTTAACACTAACTAACACGTGGTAAATCTTTCCCGAATGGATTCTTTGAGTTTCTCTGAACTGTACCTCGTGCAGCCTTCTCTGGATATTGTTCCACTTGAGAATGATGGATCAAGTGCTGTTTTCCTGCAGCATTAATAGCCGATGATGTAATTAGCAAAACCAAGTAAATTTCTTTCCAAATGGTCTCAAATTTAGGAGTACAATACCTTTTTAACCATACCAGCTCTCCAGGCAAGAAAGTGTGGGTGGAGTTTTTCTTGAATGCCTATTATGTAATTCATTCTATTTCAAATGTGGCATATGTTATCAAAAACCTATTGTGACCTCATAACTTTTCATCACCAGTGAGACATCACTTTGTGGCATCAAAATATTATTATGGTATGATATTGGAAATACTATTTGTGTTTTGATATCACTGTCCCATTTTCTCAAATCTATTATGACCTCATAACATATTAGAATATTCCTGGCCTTTGGGAATTCAAGGTCCTTCTATGAACTTATAGCCTCAGTGTGAAGTATTAGCCATTGTTTTTAGACATGTGATTGTGATATTACAAACTCCTTCTCACATTATTGGCACATTGTGACAACATATTATATTGTGACATCACAATCATATTGGGACATCCCAAAGCTATTATGATCTCTTAGGTTTTTTGAAAAAACACATGATCTTTATTACATCACAGTCCCTTTCTGTACACATATCTTCATTATAATCTAATGAAAATGGAAATCAGAGATGCCATTGTAACACCACCAGCCCTTGGTCACATCACCACCAGTGTGATGTCATATTGACCTTCTGACATGATCAGCTCATTGTGACATTATAAAAAGAGAATATCATAGCATTATGACATCACTTGTTCATTGTGACATCATAGTCACATTGTGAATACCTATTCAATGATTTATTTCTATTTAAATTATGGCATGTGAGTATATCATAAACACATTGGGATCTCCTAACCACTGTGACATCACAATCCAATTGTGACTCATATTGCCATTATATTATCATTAACTCACTGTAACATCACAAACCTGTCCTGTTCTAATAACGTTTTTGTGTCTCAATCATGGTGCTGGAATGCTGTGCCTCAGTGCTTTCCCTCACATCTTCTGCTCAAGGCTACCATTCTACCTCTTGACCAGAACCACTACTTCCATTTTTTGGTGGTTTATTGGAAATAACAATCTCAAAGACTATGCTGCCCATGCTGGCTTTGAAGCACAATCCTAAGAACTCAGCATCCTGACTAGCTAGGATTAGAGGCAGGAGCCACTGGCTGCTCCTAAGTTTTGTGACAAACCCATTGCTACATCACAAACTATTGTGACCTCATCACCAATATGGAATCAACAATTAATTATGACATCAAAACATTTATACTACATGATATTTTGTTATCACATTGCCACTGTGATATCACAGTTACATTGTGTTTAAACAAATGACCTTAGAAAATTGATAACTTTGGGAATTCAAGATCCTTCTCTGAACTCATATCGTTTTTGTGTACTAGAAGCAATTGAAATCGAATATGTGATTGTCATATGTAGAACTTGTGAAATCACTATCCAATAGTGACCTAGTCACTACAATGACATGAAAAACCCATTGTGACATCACATTGCTTTTGTGACATCATGATCACATTATGACATCCAACTCTTGTTATGTCCTCAGTACTTGTGAAAGAACACAAGGCTTTTGTGACATCACAGTCCATTTGGGTAACCACATTATCATTGTGAACTAAAGACAGTTGAGAGAAGATTTGCCATTTTAACATCACAAAATCTTAATGACATGACTAGTGTGACATCACATTGTCATTATGACACAATTAACTTACTATGACATCACCAAAGTACAATTAAATCATAGGATTATGCCATTACATTGTCATTGTGCAAATGTGAACATATCTTTAATGCCTATTCTGTGATTTCATTCCTTTTCAAGTGTGCCATGTGGATGGCAGAAACCCACGGGGACCTCATAAATACTGTGAAATCATATTGCCATGGTAGTAACACTAACCCACTGTGACATCATAAACCTGTGCTATCCTCTTAACTTTTGTGACATGCTGCTTTTGTGATAACTTAGCCCTTTTTGAAGTCATAATCTGTTTTCAACCTCATAATATTTCAGGTATAACATGAGATATGGAAATCCACTGTGATACAATGAGCATTGTGACATCAAACTGCCAGATATCATGATCATTGTGTCATTTTGTGGCATCACAAACCTGGTAGGACTTTATCACTTTGTGACAACACATTCCTGTGGATTCATCACAGTTCCTTTGTGAACTTACATATTCATTGTGAGTTAATGAAAATTGATATCCCCATGACATTGTAACATCCCCAACCCATTTTGATATCAGAAAATTATTGTGAATTCAACACCAATTGTGACAATAAAACTTTAGGACAAGATGGCATTCTGACATCACATTGCCATTGTGATATCATATTTCCATTTGTTTTCAGAAACCTATTATTATATCATAATGTTTTAGAAAATGCATGTACATTGGGAATGGAAGCTCCTTTTGTGAATTTGTGTCCACGTTGTGATCTAGTAGCAATTGAAATTGTACATTTCATTGTGTTATTACAAACTCATTTTGACATTGCAATCATATTGAAGCATCATCAATTGTGACTTCACAAATCTATTAAGATATCACATTGCCATTGTGACATCAACATCAAAATGTGACATACCAAACCTATTATGAAAATAACATTGAAAATAACATTGCCTTTGTGCCATCAGAGGCACTTCATGTGCCTGGTTAAACTCATTATGAACTAGTGGCAATTGAGATCGAGCATTCCATTGTGACATAACAAACATATTGTGATTTCATCACCAGCATGGCATCACCAGCTAATAGTGACATTATAAAATTATTATGTCACAATATTTTGGCATCACATTGCCTTTGCTTTTCACAAAGGTATTATGATATCATACATTTTAGACAATTCTAGATCTTTAGGACTTCAAGCTCCTTCTGTGAACCTGTATCCTCATTCGGAATTAATAGCAATTGAAATTGGACAGGTCATTGGGCTATTTCATACTCTTGTGATCTCACTCACCCATTTTGACCTCATCACCACTCTGACATCACAAACCCGTTATGATATCATAATACTGATGTGACAACATGATCACATTCTGACATCCCAAAACAATCATGACTTCATTGCAACTTTGAAAAAAAATGTCTTTTGTGACATCACAGTGCCTTCTATATGCCTATCCTCATTGTGACCAAAGGACAATTGAGATTTGATAGCCCATTGTTATGTCAAATCCTTTGTGACACCATCACCAGTGAGACATTACATTGTATTTATGAAATGATTAGCATATTGTGACACACAAAACTACAATAATATCATAATACTATGGCATCATTGTGTTATTATGATGTAATAGACACATTATGAATACCTAATCTGTGATTTCATTTTATTTCAAATCTGGCATGGGGCTTGATATCAGAAACCCATTGTGACAACATAACCATTGAGACATCAAACTCTTTGTTACATTACATTGCCATTGTGATATAACTAAGACATTGTGACATCACAAGCCTATTCTGCCCTCAGAACTTTTGTGACATTCTGCCATTCTGATATCTTAGGACTTTTGTGAGCTTATAATCTGTTTTTGATCTCATCATATTTTAGGTATGATATTTGATATCAGAGATCCTCTGTGACCTCATGACCATCGTGACATTACAGTGCCAAACATCATGAATATTGTGTCACATTGTGAATTCACAAAAATTTTATGACTTCATCTCCTTACTGACAACACATGACTGTAAACAACACAATCCCTTTGTCAACTCATGTACTGATGGTAATTTAATGACTAATGGAACTGGCATAATATTATGAATGCCGAACAAAATTCATTGGGATATCACCAAATAATTAGGGTCTCATCATATAATTGTAACATAAAAACAAGATTATGACATGATGTAGTGAAATTACATTGACATTGTGATATCACTGACATATTGTGTTTTCACAAACCTGGAAAGACCTCATAACATTTCAGAAAATTTATGGACTTTGTGGCTTCAAGCTCCTGTGAACTCATAAATAATGTGAATTAGTAGCAATTGAGTTTGAGCATGTGTTTGTGATATTACCAACTTGTTATGTCCCAACAAACAGATTTTGACTTCATTACGGTATCTATGACATCACAGTCTTGTTCTGTGTCCATATCCTCATTGTAAACTAATGACAATTGAGATCAGACCTGCCATTATAACATCCCAAAAACTTTGTGACATCATCACCACTGTGACATCGCATTGTAGTTATACCATCAACTCCTTGTGCCAACACAAATGACAATAAAATCATAGAATTATGACATTACAATATCAGTGATGTCTTAAACACATTGTGAGATTTCATTTCACTCTGAGATTTCATTCTGTTTCAAATGATGCATGTGGGTTGGTATCAGAAACCAACTGTGACCTCATAAATGTCATCATCAACTAATTTTGACATCAAAACTTTATTATGACATGATATTGTGACATCACATTGCAAGTGTGATATCACTGTCCCATTGGGCTTTGCAAAACCTATAATGACCACATAACATTTTAGAAATTTCATGTCCTTTTGGACTTCAAGTTCCTTCTGTGAATGCATATCCTCATTGTGAACTAGTAATAATTGAAATACATGGATGACATGAGATCAGAAACTTATTGTGACATCATCACTATTGTTACATCACAATGACAGATGTCATGATCACTGTGTCCCATTGTGACATCATAAACCTGTGAGGACTCATCACATTTGTGCAACACATGTGTTTTGAGAAATCACAGTCCCTGTGGGTCACTCCTTATTAGTTAATGACAACTGGGATCTGACATGCCATTGTGACATCAACAACTGATAGTGATATCACAAAGTTGTTGTGATCTCATGACCAGGATGATATCAACAAAAAATTAATCAATACATGGTATTGTGACATCACATTGCCCTCATGATATCACATCCCCATTGTGTTTCCAGAAGCCTATTGTGACCTCATAATGTTTTAGAAAATTCAAAGTTACTGGGCACTGGTGTCTCAAGAGGTTGTAATCTTGGCTACTAAGGAGGCTGAGATCTGAGGATTATGGTTCAAAGCCAGCATGGGCAGAAATATCCATGAAACGCTTATCTATAATAAACCACCAGAAAACAAGAAGTGGCACTGTAGCTGAAGCAGTAGAGCACTAGCCTTCTGCTGAAGAGCTGATAGACAGTGCTGAGCCCCAAAGTTCAAGCCAAATGACTAAAAAATAATAGAAAAGAAAATGCATATACTTTGGGACTGCAAGCTCCTTTGGTGAAATTGTATCATCATTGTGAACTAGAACCAATTGTAAATGAATATGTGCTTGTGATATTATAAACTCATTGTGATATCCCTAACCATTGTGACCTAATCACCAAAGTGACATGAGAAACTCCTCCTGACCTCACATTGCTGTTTGTGACATCATGATCACATTCTTAAACCCCAAACCTATTATGACCTCTTAACACCTTTGAAAAACCAACTCACATTTTTGACATCACAGTCCTACTTCTGTGAAAACAGGCTTAAAAAAGGCTCTGAGTCTCCAATAGGTGGAGTCAACATACAACAAGAGGTTAAAAGCACATTGAAAAGCACACTAGAGAAATCTGAGAGAGAATTATCAGACATGAAAAACAGATTTCAAAAAATAAAAAAAGAACATGTAAAAGTAAAAAAACAAAAATGAGAATAATGCTCAAAATGAACCTAGAAAACATTCAGTTTGAAATGAAATCCAAGACCCACTAGCCTGGTGAGAATGAGGCAAAGTTGGAGACCACATGTCTGAGGCTGAAAGATGCACTGGATGCCTATGCTGCCATCCTTCCTGAATACAAGCTAGCCCAGGAGGAGAACCCGATGGTATATGAGGAAATCAAGGCCCATTAAAAGGATATGGGCATGATACAAGAATGTATTAAGCTGAAGTACAGACGGATTATAAGCTTTGAAGTGTGTGAGTTGAAATTCAAAGCAACAGAAAAAGAACTGATAGTGTAGTTAGTGAAGCAGACACAGAAGTGTCATGTCCTAGAATAGGAGGCCAAAAAAATAAATAGAAAAATATTAGGCTCAAGAAAGATTTGTTCTCTTCAGAAAGAGATAAAGGACACACATACTCTGGTAGGGAATGACTGCGAAAGGGAAAGAGTATTAGGCCGAAAAACAGAAGAGTTAAACAGTTGAATGATCTGTCACAAAAATACACAGAAGTGAAAAACAAGAAAAAGAAGCTACTAGAGGAAAAAGACCAAGAGAGCAACAAGATCCTCACCAAAAATGTAAGGGGAAGCATTGTGGAACAATGGAACAAGTGGAGCAATGAAACAAATCCACTCAATAACACCACTGAGAACTTTAAGGAGGACCTGCAGAGCAAGCAAAAGGAGCTGTGAGAAGGAGCAGCAGTTGGATGGTAAAGAAATTTTGCAGTGACCCCTGAAGAACACTTTTAGGTTAAGGAAGACTTTGAGAAGGAGATTGGGATCATGAAACCAAGGAGGAGGATAAAACGGAAGGAGTCTCCAAGCTCAGACTGAGGTTTAGAGTACTAACCAGAAGTTAAAGAAACTAGAAACCCCAAGGATAATGGCAACAACTGAGCTGGTCAGGTAGTTCAGGAGACCACTCTAAAATCAGTGGGGTCTCTAGAGATATTAGTCATTAAGATTAAAGGAAGAAGTCAAAACTGTGGTAACAAGCTTGCAAATGTGGTGACTCAACTTGTGAAAAATGGTTACAAGCCTTTTGTCTGTTTATATCTAGTTATTGGGCACCCTGATAAATTCTTCCGTGTCACTTCCTAAAACTGTCTTGAAAACCAATGGGCCCTCAGCCTGACAAGCTTATGTGATGTATATAGAATGTTGTCAACTGGTAAATCCTAGAGAGCTTGAAGATATAGTGAGGGCTTATGTGAGGAACCTCACCTGATGAATTTTGGGAAGTGGACTTCACAGAGAGAAAGTCTGGAATGTATGGTTTTAGGTATCTGTTAGTGGTAGTGGACATTTTCCAAGCTGGGCTGAGGCATTCCTGACAAAAACTGAAAACACTCAGGTAACAGCCAAAAATTTATTCCATGAGCCTATTTCCTCAATTTGACTTAATGACAGCAGTGGGGTCCTACAATGGGCAGGACTTCACAGCCCAGGTTGCTCAATTAGCTAAGGCCCTAGGGACAAATTGGAAATTACATTGTATTATTGACCTCAAAGTTCATGACTGGTAGAAATTTAAGGAAACTTTAAATTAATTACAGAGACCAGCCATGATTGTGTAAACAGGCTACTGTTGGCTCTCTTTGAGCAGGAATCTCCCCATATTTAAAGAATTCACTTCCTTTCAAATAATTTACGGTAGATAACAGCCTTTGGCTCCTAAATTTGGGAAAGCTATAGTAACATAAATGTCTAACCACAATCTTGTATAGTCCCTGCAGGATTTGCAAGAAGTTCATTTATGTCCCTCTATTTTGGTAGCTAAGGCCTATCCAGAGTAAAACTCCACCAACCCTTTCTTGCCTGGACAGCTGGTGTGGGTTAAAAGCTATTGTGCTCCTGAATTGGAACCCATGTGTCAAGGACCTTACTCGATTGTGGTAACTAAACCACTGCCTATTAAATATTCATGAAAACAGCATAGGATCCATCACTATCAAGTGAAACAGGCAGCGGAGCAATATCCAGAGATGACTGCAATATGGACAGTTCAAGTCACTCAGGATTGTTAAGGATAACACTTACCAAGTGTTAATTATTCTTAGGTAGTGTGTTTCTATGGTTTTCTCCATGTTATCGGTTAAATTTGCATTTCAAATCAGTTCAATGCAGGGAGAGAAGGGATGCTTACATTTTGGTCTAGAATGATTCAAGGATTTGATTGAACATGAAAACCAGTGGAGATTGTAATAACCAGTGAGACCCAATAATTGATGGGACTTGAGAATCAGCATGGCCTCTTTGCAAACACATATAAATGACATGATATCATAATGCTATGATGCTACTGTAATTTGGTGAGATTACAATTAGCAGATGGTGTCATAAAAAAACTATGATGACACATTAGAGATGATGGAACAAAGGGTTTGTGATGTTAAAGCTGCATGTGTGATCTCATTTGACATTAGCTCAAAATAAGGATATGGGTTCCCACAGGGACTGTGATGCCGGAAAGGCCATGTGCTAAGAGTTCATGAGTTTTGGAATGTCACAATGTGATCTTGATGTCAGAACAGCAATATAATATCACAATTGGTTTGTCATGTTACAATGGTGATGAGGTGACAATGGGTGTGTGATGTCACAATGAGTTTGTAATATGCCAATCGCATTGCAATTGCTACTAGTTCACAATGAAGGTATGAGGTCATGGGAGTTTAAAGTCCCAAAGACCATGAATTTTGTAAAATGTTATCAGTTCAAAATATGTTTGTGAAAACAAAGTAGTATAGTGAAATCACAGTTTAAATATGATGTTACATCATGTCATAAGAATATTTTGATTTCACAATGAGTTGGGGATGACACACTGGTGATTAGGATACAATAGGTACGTAATGTCACAATGGATTGGTGGTGTCACAATCACATGCGGGATTTCAATTTTCATTACCTCACAATGAGTATATGAGTTCTCAATGTGACGCTGATGTCTCAAAAGGCATGTTTTGTCATAAATATGATGCAGTTTTAACAGATTTGTGCTGTCAAAATATGACACAATGGTCCGGTGTCTGTAAGAGTATATCACAGTGATCCTTATGTAACAGTGGATTTCTGATATCACTTATCATTCCTGACATATTATGAGGTGGAAAACAGACTATGAGCTCACAAAGAGCCTAAGATATCACATTGGCAGTATTCATTGTCTTTGGGACTTCAAGCTCCTTCTGTGAATTCATATCATCATTATGAACAAATACCTATTGAAAATGGATATGAAATTGTGATATTACAAACTCGTAAAATCTCAAACCCATTTTGACCTCACTACATTTTGACATCACAAATCCATTGCACAACACATTGCCATTGAGACATCAGAACCACATTATGACATCCCAACCCTATGATGGCTTTTTATTACCTTTATAAAAACATGTAGCCATTGTTGCATCACATTTACACATTGAATCGATATCCTCATTGTGAACTAATGACAGTTGAGATCAGACATGCCATTGTAACAACACAAAACATTTCTGACATCATTACCAGTGGGACATCACATTGTATTTTTCACACCATCTGGCTAGCTATATCCCTTTCCCTGCAGAAACACTGCAATTTCATGCAATCCCATTTGTCCATTCTTAGATTTGTTGGTTTCTAGGTCTTCATTAAGAAAATTTCAGCCTGTGCCAAGGAGCCCTTGAGTTTCTGCTATTCCTCCCTGTAATGTCATGCAATCCCATTTGTCCAAACTATCTTTGATTTGTTGCATTTATGGGTCTTTATTAAGAAAATTTTGGCCTTTGCCGAAGAGCCCTAGATTTTTTCTCCTATTCCTTCCTGTAATGTTTCCAAGCTATCTGCTTTGACTTTGAGGTCTTGATCCATTTATAGTTGAGTCTGGTGCAAGGTGATATATATGGATCAAACTCCATTTTTCTGCATAGTTTACCAATATTGCAAGCACTGATTACTGAAGAGGATGCCTTTCTTCTATTCTATATTTTTTTTTGTTCTGTTATTGAGAATTAGGTGTTTCTAGGACTGTGGGTTAATTTGTGGAACTGCAGTTTGAATACACTGATAATCAGGCCTGTTTTTGTGCCAGTACCAACTTGTATTAATTACTATGGCTTTGCTAAGAATTATTTTTTGCTACTTGGGGTCTTTTGTTCCATATAAGGTTGTGGGTTGCTTCTTCTATTTCATTTTAGAATGAGGTTGGAATATTGATGGGTATTGCATTGAAACTGTAGATAGACTTTGACATTATTGCCATTTTCATGATGTAATCCTACCAAGACAGGATTATGGTAGATATTTCCACTTCCTCCGTTCGGCTTTAATTTCATTTTTCAGGTTTCAAAAGTTTTTATCATAGAGGCCTTTCACTTCTTTAAGTTATTTTCATTTTTTAGTTTTGTGTGGCTATTATAAAAGCAGTTGCTTTCCTGATTTCAGCCTTGTCTTTCTTTTTATTGGCATACAGAAAAGCCATTCATTTTTGAGGTTTAATTTTATATACTCCTGCTTTGTCAAAGTTATGGATCAGGTACAGTAACTTGAGTATGGAGTACATGGAGTTCTCTCTATACCTGATCATGTCATCTGCAAAGAGAGGTGAATTTTACTTCATCGTTCCTTTGGGATCTCCTTTTCTTTTAATCTTGTCTTATTGCTCTAGCGAGGTACTCTAATTCTAAATTGAAGAGAAGTGGAGAGAGTGGACATTCTTGTCTCATTCCTCAATTTAGAAGAAATTGCTTCAGTTTTGCACCTTTAAGTATAATGCTGGCTCTAGGTTTGTCATACACATCCTTTATTATATTGAGGAAGTTTCATGGATTCCTTGATTTTTGAGAGCTTTCATAATAAAGGGAGGTTGTATGTGGGTAAATGCTTTTCTATATCTATTGAGATAATCATGTGGTTCTTATCCTGGCTATTGTTGACATGGCTAATTGTATGGATTTACTTGCAAATATTGAACCAGTTTAGTGTCCCTGAAATGAATTCTGTTTTATCACGGTATATGTGTTTGGATTTTTTTTTTTTTTTTGCTGTTTTTGAAGTCAATTGGTCCAAATTTTTTTTGAGAAATTTTGCAAAGATGTTTATCAAAGAAAAAGGTCTCTTTCTTTGAAGAGTTGCTCCTTGGTTTTGGAATATGGGTTATTACAGCTTCAAAGAAATTGTTAGGTAGTGAACTTTCACTATCAATTTCATTGAAGAGTTGGAAAAGTATTGGGGTGAATTCTGCTTTGAATGCCTTGTGTAGTCCACATGTAAATCCATCTGGTTCTGGACTTTTCTTGGATTGGAGGTCTCTTATTACTCTATTTGGATGCTTGATATGATTCCATTAGCTGCTTTAAATCATCTGGTTTAGTTTGGGAATTACAAATTTGCTAAAAAATAAACCATTTCCTTCTGATTCTCGAACTTATTAGCATCAAGGTTTGAGAATTATTTCCTTAGAATGTTCTGAATCTTGTTTTTGTTTTTTTTTGTTGTTGTTGTTGTTTTCTTGTGGTGATGTTTCCATTGTCATCTGAGTTTGTTTATTTGGGTGTGTTCTCTTTTTCTGTTATAAGATTTGCTAAGACTGTCAATTTTGTTATTTTTTCCCCTAGAACCAACTGTTTTTTGTTGATTTTTTCTATGTTTATTTTGGAAACTGATTCATTTAATTCTGATTTAATTTTGATTATTTTTTCTGTGTACTGGATTGGGGTTTAGGTTATTGCACTTTTTCAGGAAGGTTAGGTGTCTCATTAAATTTTCGTTTCAGATATCTCCAATTTGTTGTAATTGGGACTCAGAGCTATAACCTGCCTTTGCTGTGTCCCAGAGGAGATAGTAATTTGTGTGTTCTTTTTTGTTAAATATCATGAACACCTGAGGTTCCTTCCTAATGAATTCCAAGACACACTGGTGGTTCAATTGTGTGTTGTTCTGCCTCCATGTGATACAGGATTTCTTTTTTTTTAATTTTTTTTGGGTCCTTTTGTGGGGCCTGAACTCTGGGCCTGGGCGCTGTCCCTCAGCTCTTCACCTCAAGGCTAGTCTTCTACCATTTGAGCCACAGTGTCACTTCTGGATTTTTTTTTCTGCTTACATGGTGCTGAGGAATCAAACCCAGGGCCTCATGCATGTAAGGCAAGCACTATACAACTGAGCCACCTTCTCAGCCCTGTGATACAGGATTTCTTCGGTGGCTTTTGGCGTTGAAGTCCACTTTTATTATGCAGGGGATAATTTCAATATTTCTGAACTTGCACATGTGGCTTATTTTGGAGAATATTACATGTGCTGCTGAGAAGACTGTATTCTGCTCCTTGTGGGTGAAATATTCAGTAGATGTCAAGCCTACATGATCTATTTAATTATTTAGGTGTGAGATTTCTTGAGTTTTTCATGGGTTGATCTATCTAGAAAGGATAATGTTGTGTTAAAGTCTGCAACATTTAATATCTTTGGATTTATGTTATATTTTATGAAGAGTAATGTTTCTAGCATAAATATGTGTGCTCCATTTTTGGTGAATAGATACTTAAACTTGTAATATCCTCCTGAAAAGAGATCTCTTAATTAGTATGTAATAATGTCTTTATCTCTTCTCTAATTTTAATTTATGTTATATTTTATGAAGAGTAATGTTTCTAGCATAAATATGTGTGCTCCATTTTTGGTGAATAGATACTTAAACTTGTAATATCCTCCTGAAAAGAGATCTCTTAATTAGTATGTAATAATGTCTTTATCTCTTCTCTAATTTTAATTTAAAGTCTATTTTATCTGATATTACAATTGCAAATCGCACAGGTTTATGGGGACTCTTTACTTGGTAGAAATTATTCCAAACTTTCAGGATGTATTTGGTTTTGGGGGGCAAGATCTGTCTATTGAATGCAGCAGATAGAAGGATCTTCCTTTTTGAGCGAACTAGAATATCTATATCCCTTAATTGAAAAATAAAATCCATTAATATTGAGAGTAAAAACAGAAGTTTTTCGGCAGTTTCTGCCATGTTTCCCATATTCCTGGGGGTTTTAGCAACTGGCAACTACCTATAATTCTTGTGTTGTTTGTGTAGGGGCTATTGTTAGGCCTTAATTTTGGTCTTGTTGGTTTTTAATGTGTAGGACATTTTTCACAATCTTTTGTAGGGCTGGTTTGGTAGAGATATATTGGTTCAATTTTTCTTTGCTGTGGAATATTTTTATTTGGTCTGTTATGAAGAAAAGTTTAGCTGGGTACAGTGTTCTTGGTTGATAATTATCTTTAGGGCATGACAAACATAATTCCAGACTCTTCTTGTTTTCATTGTTTCTGCTGAGCATTCCGAAGTTTTTCTGATAGGTTTCCTTTTATAAGTGATTGACTTTTTCTTACGACAGCTTTAAGGATCCTTTCCTTTCTTTCCATTGATATTTTTCGGATTACAATGTGATGGTGGAATGTCCTGTCCTGCTCTGATCTCTTTGGAGTGATAATGGCTTTTTGTATCTCAATCGGTCTATCTTTTTGCATATTTGGGAAATTCTATGCTATGATCCTGTTAAATTTCCCAAAACTTTCACCTCTGTCTCTAGTCCCTCTTCTATAACCCTCAGCTTTAAATTAGGCTTTCTTGTAGTGTCTTATAAATGTTGAATAGATCTATCTTATTTCTTCGATTTGTCTTGAATACTTGTCCAACTCCAGTGTGGCCACAACCTTTTGCTACCTGGCACCCCCTCTTCCTCTTGGATCTTCTTCATCGGCAAACCTACTGTCAATGCTTTCAACTTTTTTTTTCTTTCCTTTCATTCTAATTGATCCGATTTGATGGTGTCAATTCCTCGTTGAAGCTTTGTTTTAGGTATTCTATAGACTTCTTTAACTCCTCAATTTCTTTTCAGAGCTAATGCTCAAATCCCTTAGTTGATTGGTTATAGTTTTTTTGACTGCCTTTCCTTCAGTTGGCTTCAATCAGCATTCCATTTGTGGCCTCCATACATTCCTGCAGCTTCCTGTTTGTGTGTTCCATGATTATCTCTATTAATTTTTTGTTTTTTTTTCACCTCTCACTCAGACAGTTCCTTTATTAATCTATCATTGGCCTTCTAATGCTCATGAAATTCTTGAATTAATTTTTGGTTAGTCTCATTATGCTGATGCATATCCCTCTCATGCTTTACCGAGTCCTTTGCAGGCTTTCAATTTTCACTCAGTAAGCTTACCAGTAATATTTCTAGAGAATTTGGGAACTCTCCTCTGGATTATTCATTAACTGCTCTTTTGCCTGGTTACAATGTTTGGGAGTTGCCATTTTACTTGTGTTTCTCTGGCTTGTTCTGCCCATTCAGTCCTAGAGCACTATTTTAAGTCAGGCATAATACAGAGCCCTCTAGTTGCACAGATTGATGCAATCAAAATGAAAAGAGACATAATCTAATTCGACAGATACAACCTAGTTCAACAAAAACAACTAGGGATCCAGGCACTAAGAAAATAAAAGCTAAGTCATCAGACAAGAAATTAATAGGTTTAGGGAGAATTGTGAGGAGAAAATATTAGAGGAATGTGGGAAGGGAAATGGAGAGAAGGAACATCTATATAATTGATGCTCTCCTCTACCTAGTTACCAGATGTCAGAAGTAGACAGCAACATTTCTGCCAACTTCAGTACAGATTGGAATGTCATTTTAGCCAGGTCATCCAATATTAATTTCCTGCCCCAAACTCTTCCACTTGCCTTTTGCTCTCTAGTATTTGTTTTCTTTGACCGGTCCTTCCCTGCCGCATGAGACTTGACTTCACCCAGACTTCATTGAAGGATTACCACCAAGGGACAGCTGCTGCCTTATCCCGGAGGGGACCACATTTCAGCATTTTACCCCTGATGTCAATGCCTCTGGCCAGCGGGTACTAGCCAGAGAGAATCTGCACCCTTTCTCATAATTATAAAAAAGCTGGAATGTAAGGTCTGCCCAAGGCCATGCAGTCCCCTGTGCAGACAGTTCCTTTCCTCTTGGATAAATGTCTGTCCATTTTCTGTTACATAGGTAGCTGGAACACCTGGAAGTAGTCCACCTTCCCCTTTTTTTAGGTCACATCCTGGGTCGCCCCAGCTCATGCCTCCCATCTGACTATGAGTGTCCCTGTCCCTGAGGTCACATCCAGCTCCAGTGTGACCACAACATTTTGCTACCTGGAACCCCCTCTTCCTTTACCTGGCCAAGATAACTCCATGTCCAATAGTAGGACTCCTTTTGCTGCCATGCCTCTCCACCATACATAGTGAGGGCAATAGTTTGGTATTTTCCCTGACTAGCACATTTTCTTCATCAGGTACCTAAAGAAACCTACCTACATAGTACACCTTAAAATCACAAATCCATTGTGTTCTCATCATCCCGGTGACATCAAAACCCATTGTGACACCACATTCCCGTTATTACATCATGATCATATTGGACATGCCTTTGTGATAGCTTTGTGTACTCATATCCTCATTGTGAACTAAGGAATATTGGGATCAGACATACCATTGGAACATCACAAACCCTTTCTGATGTAATCACCAGTATGACAGCACATTGTCATTATGATACCCTCAGCTCATAAAGACATCACCAAACTACAATGACATAATATAATTATATCACATTATCATTGTGATGTTATAGACACGTTGTGAATGCCTATTCTCTGATGTAATTCTACTTCACATGTGTCATGTCAGTTGATAGCAGAATCCCATTGTGGCCTCATAACCATTATGACATCACAATCACTTTGTGACACCACATTGCCATTGTGAAATCACTGTCCTACTGTTTTTCACAAACCTATTGTAATTTCATAACATTTTAGAAAATTCATGGCCTCTGGGACATAAAGCTCCTTCTGTCAACTCCTATCCAAATTGTGTACTAGTAACACTTGAAATTGAACATGTGATTCCTATATTTCAAACTTGCCGTGACATAACGAACCTATTTTGACCTCATAACCACTGTGACATCTCAAACACGTGAAATCACATTGCCATTGTGACATCACATTCACATACTAATACTCCAAATATAGCATGATCTCTTTGCACCTTTGAAAATGCATATGGCCTTTGTGACATCATTATCCCTTTGTGAACTAATATCGTTTGTGATCAGACATACAATTTTACCATCACAAGGCCTTTGCAACATTATTACCAGTGTGACATCACACTCATTTTGACACAGCTCATTGTGATATTACAAAATTAAAATGACATCATAGAATTATGACAGCACATTGTCATCATGCTATCATAGAAACATTATGAATGCCTATTGTGTGTGTGAGTTCATTCTATTTCAAATGTGGCATGTTGGTAGATATATGAACACTATGATATACTTATAATGATAGTGATATCCTATTTCCAAAGTGACATCACTCAAACACTGTGACATCACAAGCGTGTCCTGTCCTCTTAAATTTTGTGACTTGCTGAAATTTTGATACCTTAGGTCTCTCTTGCTATGTAAATCAGATTCCCCTTGTAACAATAAAAACAATTTATGTAATTGATAAGTAGGGATTCCTAAATTTTGAAAATCATTTAATGTATGCAATTGATCATATCATAAAGATATTTTTGAGGTGCCACTGTTTGTCTAGAAACAACATATCCCAAATATTTTACTACTGTATCTTTTTTGTATTTTTTCAGGTGCTATTATTAATCCAAAATCTTTAAATATACAGGGTAAGCACTGTAACACCATTTCTAATTCTGCCATATTTAGTTCGGCAAATAAAATGTCATCCATATAATGAGAAATAGAAATGTGAGGCCATTTTTGTCTAACAGGTTTAAGGCCTTATCAACACATATCTGACACATGGTTGGAGATTTCACCATTCCTTAGGGCAACACCTTCCATTGGAAGCGCTGACGAAGGGCTTGATAACTTATTTGTGGTAAAGAACAGGCAAATCTTTTACAATCTTTTACATGTACAGGAATGTTAAAAAAAAAAAAAGCAATCTTGTAAATCTATTACTATTTTGGCCAATTTTTAGGAAGCATGACAGGCAATGGTATACAATGTTGTAAAGCCCCCGTAAGTACATGGATGCATTAACTCCTTGTAAATCAGACAGCAATCTCCATTTCTCTTACTTCTTTTTAATAATAAATGTTCGAGAATTCCATGTTGACATAGATGGCTCAATATTTCCTTTGGTTAACTGTTTTTCAACTAATTGGTGAGCTGCATCTAATTTCTCTTTTGATAAAGCCCATTGTTCAATCCAAAGAGATTCCTCAGATTTCCATAATATCTTTATGGGCTTCATCTAAAAATGTTAAAATTGAATATGAGGTCCCCATTGTTCCTGTACATCTCTACCAATTATGTTAACTCTAATTTCCATAATATAAGGTTTAAGGACAGCTGTCTGTCCATCTTCTGAGGTTATAGTAACATTCAACACGACTTGTCCTATAGAATTTATGAGAGTATTGCTAACTCCTTTAATATTACACGGGATCATTTCATATAATAAATGATTAGGCCATTCATGAGTGTTGATAATTGTAACATCTGAGCCGGTATCTATTAGTCCTGTCAATATCTTTCCCTGAATATTAATTTTAATCTTAGGCTGCATTTTAGTAATAGGAATAGTCCAAAATATATTTTGTTGGTTAGTATTTCCAAATCCCCCAAACTGGCTGTAATTGGCTTTCCAATAGATATATATGGTAATAACAAAATTTGAGCAATTCGTTCAGCCTTTTTAAAGGAAATATCTGCAGCAGCTGACATTAAATTTTTTATTTCTCCAATATAGTCAGCATCGATAATTCCTAAATATACTAAAACTCCTTTTGCATTAAATGTGGATCTACCGGTCTATAGGCCAAATATTCCTTCAGGTAAAGGCCCATAAATTCTGGTAGGAATTTTTTGTGGCCTATCACCAACTTTCAAAGTAAAATCTTCTAAGGCTGGCATGTCCACTGCAGCGCTGTGGGCTGTGGCAGGAACGAGGGAGAAAATGATTGACTGTCCTCAGTTATTAATCCTGGGCCCCGGGGCTGGCACAATGGAGAGTTTCCCTGCATAGGGTGAGCATTTTTTTTTATAGGAATTCCATTATTGTCTATTTTTGATCTACACTCTCTTGCTCAGTGCTGTCCTTTTTTAGTGAAATTACTGGTTTCTCTTGTTAACATCAGTAGCCTTTTTACAATTCTTCTTTATATGTACCATTTGACCACATCCAAAACATTTTAGAGGCTTTGGTTTGTAAAGCATGCCAGGTAGTGGCCACAGGTTCAGCAAACAACTGCATACTCCGGGATTTTGATGTAATGTCTTTACACACCCTTAAATATGTATTTACATCCTCAGATTCTTTAATAAGCAATAAGGCTCGTCTACAGTCCTCATTAGCATTCTCATAAGCCAGCATGCACAACAGTTTTTGCCTTGCAGCCTCTCTCACAATGGTACATTCCAAGGTAATTTCAATCGTGATAAAAATTCAAAATAGGGGTCATTAGGTTTTTGAATTACTTTAGTACAGGAGCCATAATGCTCTCCTACCGGCCTGATCCTCTCCCATGATCATTATCTATGTCTGGTAACTGCTCATGGATCTCTTCAGGAGAGTTTATTTGCATATGAGCATCTGCACAGTGTTCTGTTATTCTGTTCCACTCAACATGGGAAAGGTTATGACCTGCAGGAATGGAGTATTGCTCTTTGCATTTTGGCTAGCCCTTTCTGTACATAACTAAGTTTTCCATTGTAGGTATTCAGGTTCCTTAAGCAAGGCTCTACAAAGCATCTTTCAATCCTTGGGAGCAAAATTATTGTAATGTCGGGCAAGCCCATTAAGCAATTCGTTAACATAATGAGACTGAGGACCATACAAAATCACTGCCTTCTTAAGATTACCAATATCAAAGATAGCACACTCTCATATCTGGCTGGTTGAGCTATAACATTCATAGTGGATGGTCGAATTACAGGATAAGAAAAAATAGGCATTTCATCATCGAACTCACTGTCTGAGCCCTTTGTTTTGTGAGGGAGTGATGCCTTAAAAATTGCATCTTCAAGAGAAGCCTAAGGCTGTTTAACTTTCACTTTCTCAGATTCTCCTTTCACTCTGCTAACTTCTAACTCCATATGCTGTAATCTTGATAAAATCAATTCAATTTGCTCTGATATTCTATTTAGGCTTTCAGTTTGTTCCTTTTCAGCCTTTTTTACCTCTTGTTTTTTCTCCGTTAATTGTGATGCATTCTTAACTATTGAGTCCTTAACCTCAGAGTTCAATTGTAAATCTACAATAGAAGGGGCGACCTCTTTCTATAAGTCTGCTATTAATCTTTCCTCATTTAAGGCTTTAAGAAGGGTATGTAAAATAACCCAAATGAACCAAAATCTAATAGGAATCCTTTCCCCTACTTGAACAGCTCTTTCTACATTATACTTTACTCATTTCCAGTTATCAACATCTAAGGTCCCTTTCTCAGAGAATCATGGATTCCATTCTCCAAATATATTAATACCCATTTCCATGTCAGAAGAAGAAATAGTTACACCATAGGCAGCAAGCAAATGTTTTAGCATATGTAAGTACCGAGTAGACTTAACTTGTCCAATCACCCTGTAATTAAAAATACTTACCTGAATATCTCTTCCTAAATTCAACACTGCAGGGTCCTGTTCATTCAGCAATTGTCAATGTCTAAGTTGTTGGGGTCCCTGGGTAAGGATCGGGAAATCACTAGGACACATAGGATACAGAGTGCAAACAGCAATTGCCACTGCTTGCTGTGCTTTATTCCTTGTGGGTATTTAAAGACAAGCAAGCATTATCTTTGCCAAGATTTAGTCAGGATACATTCACAAAAGAATTTCAACGGATACAATTTTGCTTAAACTATGAGACAATGTCTTTATATATTTTTATCTAAACTATTTTAGAGCAAGCTCAAACCACTTCCTCGTACTCAGGAAAACACTTGACTAGCTGTTCTTCTATGCTTAAGTAAGCAAAAGAGCTACTTCCTCAGCTCCCAGGAGTCTGTGACATGTGCTTTGAGATAGGGAGAGAGAAAATCTTCCCTCTCTAGCCCCGCATGCCAAAAGCTTTCCACATATATAAACACTATCCTTAAATAATGCTGAGTCCAGTGCCTGCATCATTCTGCCCCTCCATCACAGACCCTGAGTCTTCACAACACAGTCTCTTTTTGAACTCATTTACTGATTTTGAATTAATGACAATTGAGGTCTGGCCTGTCTTTGTGACCTGGCCAACTCATTTTTATTTCTATACCTATTGTGACCTCAACACTAGTATGGAATCACCAGGTATTTGTGATGACATTTTTTTTTTGGTCAGTCATAGGACTTGAACTCTATGCCTGGACACTGTCCCTGAGCTCTTCAGCTCAAGGCCATGACTCTACCACTTGAGCCACAGAGCCATTTCTGTTTTTTTCTGTTTATGTGGTGATGAAGATTCAAAGCTAGGGCCTCATGCATGCAAGACAAGCATTCTACCACTGAGCCACTTCTCCAGCCCAACAAACAATATTATGACATATTTTTTCATCACATTGCCAATGTGATATCACTGTCCCATTCCATTTTCACAAACCTATCATACCTTCCTAACATTTTAGAAAATTCATGGCCTTTGGGACATGTGCACCCCTGTCTTCATTGTTTACTAGGATAATTGAAATTGGACATGTGGTTTTCATATTACAAACTCAAGAAATCATAAGTCCATTTTGAACTCATTATCACAAACCCATTGCAATATCACATTTCCATTGTAACATCACCACCACATTGTGACATCTCACACCTATTATGAAAAACCATATTGCCTTTGTGGCAAACAGTCCTTTAGTTTATCCATATCCTCATTGTGATCTAATGACAGTTGAGATCAGCTATGCCTTTGAAATATCACAAACTCTTTGGGAATCATCACCAGTATGATATCATATTGTCATTATACCATCAGCTCGTTGTGATACAAAAATCTATGACATCAAACATTATTAAATCATATTGTCATTGTGACATATAGACACATTCTGAATTCCTATTCTTTTATTTCATTCTATTTCAAATGTGGCATATTTTGATATCAGAAACTCATTATGACAGCATAATCCCTTTGTTAAATCACATTGCCCTTGTAAAATTACTGACCCAGTGTGACATCATAAATCTCTCCTGTCCTCCTGACTTTTGTCACATGGTGTCATTGGGCTACCTTTTTTAGTTCATAATCTGTTTTTGAATATAATATTTCAGGTATGACATGTAAATATAATATTTCAGGTATGACATGTGACATCACATGTGACATCATGATCATTATGACATAACTCTGTCAGATATCATGACCATGTGTCATGTTGTGACATCACAAACAATTCATGGCCTTTGGGATTTCATGCACATTTGTTTAAATTGTGACCTCATTTAAACTAGTAGCAATTGAAATAGGACATACATTTTGTGATATTACAAACTCGTTGTGAAATCATAAAATCATTTTGACCTTATCAGTGCTGTGGCATCACCAACCCATTGTGAAATCGTATTGCCATTGTGACACCATGATCACCTTGTGATATCCCAAATCAATTAACACCTCAACATCTTTGAAATCCAAATGGCCTTTGTGATATCATAGTCCCTTTGTGTACACATATTCTAATCGTGAACTAACTGTGGGACAGGTTTTTGTTGTCACAGTGGGTTAGGGTTTTCACATTGGCAATGTTATGTCACAACCTCATTGTGATGTCCCAATAGTTATGAGGTCACACTGGGTTTCTAATCATCTATATAACATATATAAAACACTATGATCATAGAATATGCATTCACAGTGTGTCTATGACATCCCAATGGCAATGAGATGTCATGATTCTATGACATGATTAATGCTTTGATTTCATAGATTTTTGTATCACCACCAGCTGATGGTATAATGACAATATGATATCATACTAGTGATGATTTCCCAAAGGTTTGTGATATTTCAAAGGCATAGCTGATCTCAACTGTCATTAGTTCCCAATGAGGATATGGATAAACTAAAGGACTGCTTGCCACAAAGGCAATATTGTTTTTCATAATAGGTGTGAGATGTCACAATGTGTTCGTGATGTCACAACGGAAATGTGATGTTGCAATTGGTTTGTGATAATGAGTTCAAAATGGACTTATGATTTCATGAGTTTGTAATATGAAAACCTTATGTCCAATTTCAATTCTCCTAGTAAACAATGAAGACAGGGGTGCACATGTCTCAAAGGCCATGAATTTTCTAAAATGTTAGGAAGGTATGATAGGTTTGTGAAAATATAGTTTGTGATGTAACAATGAGCTGATGGTATCATAATAAGAATGTGATGACATTCTAGTGATGATGTCACATAGTGCTTTTGATGTTATACTGGCCTGTTTCAAATCAATTGTCATTAGTCCACAATGAGTATATGGGTATATATAGGGACTGTAATGTCACCAAGGCGATGTGTTTTCAAAGAATCTAAGAGGTCATAGTAGTTTTGGGATGTCAAAAGGTGATTGTGATATCACAGTAGCATTTGACATCACAATCATTTTGTGATGTCACAATGAAGATGTGGTGACAATGTTTCTGAGATGTCACAAAAAGATTGCAATAATGGAATGGTCAGTTTCAATTATTATTTCAAAATGATAATACAAGTTCACAGAAAAAGCTTGAACACCCAAAGTCCAACACTTCTGGAAAATATTATGAGGTCATTATAGGTCTGTGAAAACATAAATGGGCAGTGACATCACTAGGGCAATGTGATGCAGAATATCATGTAATAATAATGTTTTGATGTCACAATTATTTGGTGATGCCATACTTGTGATGAGGTCAATAGAATTGTGATATCTCAATTGGGTTGGTGATGTCACAAGTGCATGTGGGAGTCTCAAGTATTATTAATTTACAATGAGTATATGAGTACACAAAGGGACTTTGATTTCTCCAAAGTTCCATGTTGTCACAAATGTGATGGACTCTGTATAGCTTTTTGATGTCACAATGTGACAAAATGGTCATGACCTCTGATAGTCTGATGTCACAGTGGTTATGATTTGATAGTGAATTTCTGATATCACACTTTTTACCTTAAATATTATGAGGTGGAATGCAGATTATGAGCTCACAATGGGCCCAAGATATCACAATGGCAGCATGTCACATACCATATGATGATGAGAAGTATGTGATATCAGAGTGTGTAAGTGATATCACAATGGCAATGTGATCTCACAAAGTGATCATGATGTCACAATGATTATGTGGTGTCAATTCATTTCTGATATCAATCCCTCTGCCACATTTGACATAGAATGATATCACAGAATATACATTAACATTGTATCTATGAAATCACAATGAAAATATGATTTCAAAATGTTATGTTGACATTGTAGTTTGGGCTGTCACTATAAGCTGATGATGACATAACAACAATGTGACGTCACAGTGTTGATGAGGTCCCAAAGATTTTGTGATGTTACAATAGCATATCTGTTCCCAATTTTCATTAGTTCACAATGAGGAGATAGTACACATAGGTAATGTCACAAATGCTGTGTTTTTTTTTTTAAGTTGCAAAGCAGTCATAAATAATTTGAAATGTCACAATGTGGTCATGATGTCACAGTGGCAATTTTATGTCACAATGGATTGGTGATGCCACCATTGTGATGAGGTCAAAATTGTTATGTCTTGTAACAGATTTGTAATGACTTTGTAATGACTTTTACAATTTCATTTGCAACTAGTTCACAATGAGAATACAAGTTCCCAGAAGGAGCTTGAATTCACCAAGTGCTTGAATTTTCTAAAATATTATGAGGTTATAATTGCAATGGGACAATGTTGTCACAATGACAATGTGACTTCACTATGGTTATGGATTCACAGTGTGCTTCTGCTATCAACATACAGGCCACAGTTTAAATAGAATGACAGAATAGGCGTTAACAATGTGTCTATTATGTCATAAGGACAACGTGATGTCCTAATGTTAAGATGTCATTTTATTTGAGGATGTTACTATGAGCTGCTGGTGTCATAACGACAATGTGATATCACACTGGTGATGATGTCACTAAGGTTTGTGATGTTACAATTGTATTACTGATCTCATTAGTTCACAATGAGGATATGGGTACACAAGTGTATTGTGATGTCACAATACATGTGTTTTTCCAAAAGTTCATAGAAGTCATCATAGGTTTGGGAGGTCAGAATGTGATTGTGATGTCGTATGGCAAAGTGATGTTACAATGGCTCTGTGATGTAGCAGTGGTGATGAGGTCAGGTCACAAAGGGTTAGTGATGTCACAATGAGTTTACAATGACATCTCCAATTTCAAGGCTACTAGTTCACAATGAAGATACAGTTATAACCAGGAGGGCTCACATTATTGGTAGGATTCAATATTCATTATTGGCCCATATGTGGGCCAGCTGGAGGAGGGGCAAATGCCATTAAAATTTTGTGTGTATGCTCCTACTGGGAGTGGGGTGACAAGCCCCACATAGTGTACTGTCAAGAAGTCTTTGGGCAGTAGGTAGTTTGGGATGTGATAGTTGAAAATTGTTAGGGGTCATTGCAGTGGGGGAGGGAGGGGTCCCGTCTATACATAGCAGAAAGTTTGGAGCAAAAGAAGGGGAGAGAAAGAGAGGAGTGACCTGGAAAGAAGAATGTGATGAGACAGCAGGGAGGAAAGAAATGGAGGAGAGGAAAATCAAAGGCAGGTAAGGATGGCAACTGGCCACCGGACTGCATCAGGGCAGGCTAGTGGAGAGTGAAGTGCCCTGAATAGAAGAAGGAAGTAGGGGAAAGAAAAAGAGAAAGTCCTTGAAGGAAGGAACGGTTATGCATAAGGAGGGAGGAATGAAAATGGAACAAAGGCTTGCCTTTGAAGTTTGGAGCTTTAGAGATAATAAACTTTGAGGTTGGTGGTTTGCAGACCAATTAACAAAGTGTTTGAAGTTTGGAGCTTTAGAGATAATAAATTTTGAGGTTGGTGGTTTGCAGACCAATTAACAAAGTGTGGGGCTGCACATTGGTGGTCTGAAGTTTGAAGGTCGAGGCTGCTCTTGGATCTGGGCTTCCAGCCCAGGGAAGGGTATTTGTAGGCCACTTTCTAGTATTAATAAATTTGTTTATTATTTTAAATGTGTCTCAATGGACGGTCTCACACTTTAGAGTTCATAATTTTTGGATTCCCCAGTGAGATAGTCCATCTGAATGGCATCAGGCCTTTGTCCCCTAAAATCTTCCTCATATGTGAGGGTCTCAGCCCTCAAGGGTTAGAGCCTCCTTTGAATGTTTGTTTGCTGAGGACCAATAAAGACAAGAGTTATTTAGAACTCTGTAGGGTTAAGTCTGGGCAAGCTTTCCATCATATTTTGGGTGCACCTTTTGGAGGTCATCTGAGATTTCCTTTTTTTTTTTTTTTGGTCACGGGGCTTGAATTCGGGGCCTGGACACTGTCCCTCAGCTTTCAGCTCAAGGCAAGCGCTCTACCAATTGAGCTACAGCACCACTTCCGGTTTTTTTTTTGGAGATAGGAGTCTCACGGTCTTTCCTGCCAGGGCTGGCTTTGAACCATGATTCTCAGATCTCAGCCTCCTGAGTAGCTAGAATTACAGGCGTGAACCACCGGTGCCTGGCTGGGATTTCCTTTGGAAGCCATCTGTACCTCCTCAAGATGTCATCTAGAGCTTTCTCATCTGAGACATCCTTGAGAAGTCATCCAAGTCTTCCTTGAAAAGCACTCTTGAACCTCTTTGGATATTATCTCAGACCGACCATCGGAGACCACCTTAAGAGGTGATCTGGGACTTCCTTGAGTAGCCATCCGAGACCTCTTTGGGAAGTCATCTGGTATCTCTGAAGAAACCATCTGGGACCTCCTTCAGGGGTCATATGGGTCTTCCTTGAGAATCTATCTGGGATTCCCACTGGAGATCATCTGTAACATTTCGGAGGGACCCTCTGTGATCCCCTCCAGAGGTCATCTGGAGCTTCAATGAGAACACATCCAGTAGTCCTTGAGAAGTCATCTGGGGCCTCCTCCAAAGGCTATCTGGGAACTATTCTGGAGGTCATATGGGGCCTCCATGAGAGACTATCTGGGAATTACTCCTGGGGTCAACGGGCTTCCCTCCAATGGTCATTGAGGACTTCCCTGAGAAGCCATCTGGGACCTTCTCTGCTGGTAACCTGGGACTTTCTCAAGAGGTTCATCTGTGACCTTCTGCAAAGGTCATCTGTGTCCTCATCTCAAGGTTATTTGGGGCTTCCACGGGAAGCCATATGGGACATTTTTGAGAGGCCATCTGTGTCCTCTTCAAGAGGCTATCTGGGATTTCCTCCAGAGGTCATCTGTCAGTTCCTTGAGAGTGCTTCTTTGATAGGTGTGGGACATGTGTGTTAAGTGTCTGTGGCTATTTGTTTATGTGTGATTGTTGTTAGTTCTATCTGTTAACTCCTTTTTTTGAGGATGGGAGAAAAATATCGTATAGTTCTCTTGAATGAAGAACATTTCCCTTGGTGTTAGCAACACTTACAGATGCTGTACACATGGGAGGAAAGAGAGAAAATCCAGAGCAGTGCCTAGAAAGGGGTCCTTAGATGAGATGGTTCCCTGATAAAAGACCCAGTCTGGAGCAAGTCTTTCCCCAGAATTGCCCAGGCTGTGACTACAATAGTGATCAAAGTAAGGAGCAACTTACAAATTATTGCCAGACTCTGTTAGTAGGAATAGCAGCAGAAGCTAGGAAACTAAACCATTTCTCATTTAACTAAGGTAAGTGAGACTGTACAGCGCCCCATTAGTCCCCGATTGCTTTTGTGGAATTCTTCTTAGAGGCATATTGGGACTATATGCCTAAAGATGCTGAGGTCCCTGAGAATTGAAGAGCCTTAAATATAAACTTCTTTTCACAGTCAGACACACCTATTGGGAGAAAGCTTCAAAAGCTAGAAAGTTCTGAGGGAAAGGTGTTATCTGAGTTGGTAGATTTTGCCCAGCAGGTATTTGATATCAGAGATAACCTGGGAGAAAAAAGAAACAGCCTAAGAAAAGGGTTGGAGTTTTGGTAGCAGCACCTGGACTTGGATCAAAAAACCATCAGCAAAGACAGTATAATTCGTTTGCAAATGGCAGTAGGGAATATAAAGGGCTTATAGGGCATATAGAGAACATATAGTGTGCTTATTGGTAGCAAAACAGACATTGGAAAAGCTAATTCTAAACGAAGGGAAAGATAGAAAATGATGGGAGATGTAAGAAAGTTAGCCACCTGGAAACTGCATTCAGATCTCTTATGAATCATGGAAAGGAGCTCGGGGCTCTGAAATCCAACTATGTTCAACTTAAAATTCAACCCGCTGTACTTAAAAACAAATGTGGTGAAGAAAAATATTCACACACATACCTGAAAACACAGGCTTAAGAAGACTCTGAAACTCCAATATGTAACAGAAAAAAACCACTAAGAGCTTAATACTGCATTGAACAGCATATGTAAGAGAGATTTTTTGGATGTAAAGAATAGTTTTGAAGTAATAACTCAGTAACTTGTGAGAGTCAAACAGCATAAAATCTCAAAAATGAACCAAGAAAAACACTCAGAATCAAATAAAATTCAAGTATATCTGCCAGGGTGAGAATGAGGCACATATGGAGACCACAGGTCAGACCTGAAGGAAAGACAGGAGTCCAACATTGCCATCCTTGCTGACTAGAAGCTTGGCCAGGAGGAGATTCTGATGCAGGATGCAGAAATTAAGGCCCAGAAAAAGGACCTGGACATGTTATAAGGAGGTTTTAGGCTTCAGTACATGCTGATTATGAACATTGAAGAGAGTGTGAGCTGAAATTCAAAGCAACAGAGAAAGAACTGAAAGAGGAGTTAGTGAAACAGGCACAAAGTGCCTTGCATTGAAGAGGAGACAAAGAAAAGTAAACAGAAATATATCAGACTCAAGAGACATTGCTTTCACAGGATATTCCTGGGAAAGGGAAAGAGCATTAGGCAAAAAAACACAAGAGCTAAACAAATAGTTAAAAAGATCTGTCACAAAAATACAATGAAGTGAAAAATAAGAAAGAGAAGCTAATGGAAGAAAAGTCCAAACAGACTGTTGAGGTTCTAACCATAAATGTAATGAAGAGGAAGAATGTCCCAATGGAACAGATGGAGGTGAAAAAAAAAAAAACCCTCTAAGTAGTACCATTGAGAACTTAAACGAGAAGCTGACTAGCAAGCAAAGGTTATGTGAGAAGAAACAGCAGTTGGATAGTCAAAGGAACTCTCCTATGACCCTGGTAGAACACTTGAAGGTTGAGGAGGACTTTGAGAAGGTGATTTGGATCATGAAATCGAGCTTGAGGGAAAAGGAGGAGGATAAAAATGGAAGAACTCTCCAAGCTGCAGACTTAGGTTTTACTAAACAGGAGTTAAAGAATCTAAAGGCCCTGAAGTTCATAAAAACAATCAAGCTGATCAGGTAGTTCAGGAGTGCACTGTAAAACCAGTGAATTCACTAGAGCTAGTAGTCATTAAATTAATGAAAGAAGCAAAAACAAGTGTGCAAATGTGCAAAGTGAATTTCAGAAAATTGTTTACAGGCTTAAGCCTTCTGCCTGTATATATCTGGTTATTTGGGGCCCTTGTAAAGTGTCCTGGGCCACTGCCTAAATCTGTCTTGAAAACCCCTAGGGTCTTGGTCTTACTATCTTATATAACATATATAGAAAATTTCCAAGAAGTATATGCTGGAATGCTGAAACATATGGAGAGAGCACTTACACTTATATGAGAAACCTCAATCTGTGAATTTTTGGAATTGGAATTCAATGAGGGAAAGTATGGTTATTACTGTTAGTATTATGTTAGTATTACTGTTAGTAATAATGTTCACTTTTTCAGGCAGGGTGACACAGTCAATGGACTAATCTTCAAAGAAGGCTGCAAGATGGACTGTTCAGACACACTCAGAGGATCTATACAACTACAAATTGTTCATTTGTGTTAAATAGTATTTTTCTATGGTTTTCTCATTTTCTGATAATTTTGTGTATTAATTTGTGTATAAATTTGTGTAATAATTCTGTACAATTGGTGTGGGGAGAGAAGCAATGTTTAGGATTTGTTCCAGAAGGAATCAAAGATTTGATTAGACATATAAACTAATGGAGAATATAATAACCAGGGGGCTCCAATAATCAGCAGGTCTGCTAATCAGTGTGTTCCCACATCCAGTCTGCTTGAGTGGATAGGGTGCATGGTACTGAATGGGGTGTGTCATGCTGCTGGAAGGGCTATGAAGAAGGTACTGGACAGTGGACAGTTTTGGAAATGATGGTTGCAAACTATGAGGTAGTAGACCCTTTGGAGTGGGGGAGGGATACAGAGGATATATAAGCTGTCCATTCAGAGCCATGGAAGAGGAGAGAAAGGAGAAAATCCTGGAAGGAAAGAAGTGGTGAGACAGCAGAAGGGAAACCTGGGAAGAGAGGAACTTCAGGGAGAGCAGGAGGGGAAGTTCAACAACTGGCCACTGGGGCAGAGCAAAGCAGGCCTTTGGAGATTGAAGAGGCCTGAAGAGAAGGAAGAAGTGGTGGAAGGGAAAAAGAGAAAGACCTGAAAGAAAGGGCAGATTGTAGAGAAGGAGAGAGGAAGGGAAAAGTACAAAGCCTTCCCCTTTGAACTTTGGAACTTTGGAGAACATAATTTTGGGGTTTGTGATTTACAGACCATTTAACAAAGTGCTGTGCTGCCCATTGGTTGTCTGAGGTTTAGTAGTCGAAACTGCTGTTGGCTCTTGGTATTCAGCCTTGGACAAGGAAGATGTAGGCCCCTTTCTAGTGTAAATAATATTGTTTATTATCATAAATATACTCAAAGGAATGTTTTGCCTTTTATTGGTTATAAATTTACAAGTTCAACAAAGAGCTTGATATCCCAAAGGCCATACATTTTCCAAATTGTTTTGAGGTCATATTAGGTTTGTGAAAACCCAATGGAACAGTGATATCACAATTGCAGTGTGATGTCACAATATCATGTCAGAATAATATTTATGATGTCACATTTACTTAGAGATATCATACTGGTGATGAGGTGACAATAGGTTTGTGATGTCACAATGGCTTGTTGATACAACAATGGCATGGTGGGAATCAATTTTCATTAACTCTCTCTGAATGTATGCATTCACAAAGGGACTGTGATGTCTCCAAAGGCAGTGTGATATCACAATGTTTACAAAGTGAAAATGGATTTCTCTTATTACATGTCATTTGTGGAATATTATGAAGTTGAAAACAGATTGTGAGCCCACAAGGGGTACAAGATATCACAGTAGCATTATATCATAAAAGTTATCAAGACCGGAGGGGTTTTTGATGACACAGTGAGTTAGTGATATCACTATGTAAGTGTGATGTCACAAAGCCTTTATAATGTCACAATGGCAATCATGATGTCACAAAGGTATTTCATGTCATTATGGTTATTAGATCCCAATGGGTTTTGATATGAACTCACATACCACATGTGAAATAGAATGAAACAGCAAATAGGCTTTCAGATTGTGTCTTCAAAGTCATAATGGCAATGTGATGACATAATGCTATTGTGTTATTTTAATTTTGTGATGTCACACTGCTTTGATGGTGTCATGACAACAATGTGATACAACACTGGAAACGATATCAGAAATGGCATATGATGTTACAATTGCAGATCTGATAGCAATTTTCATTAGTTCACAATGAGGATATGGGTACAAAAAGGGACTGTATTTTTTTCAAAGTTTCTAAGAGGTCATAAAAATTTAGGATATCACATGATTTCAAGATGTCATAATGGCAATGTGATGTCTCAATGGGTTTTTGATGTAATAGCGGTGATGAAGTCACAATGGAATTGTATTGTCACAATGTGTTGTTATCTCACAAGAACAAGTCCAATTTCAATTGCTGGTACTTCACAATGATGATACCAGTTCACAGAAGGAAGTTTTCCTAAATGCCATGAATTATCTAAAATATAATGAGGTTATAAGAGGTTTATGAAAACACAGAGATAATGGTATCACTATGGCATTGTGATGCCACAACTTCATGTCATTAATAATGTTTTGATATCATGATTAGTTGATGAGGTCACAATAGCATGCCAGATCTCAATTGTCAATAGCTCATAATAAGTATGAGGTCTCAATGGGAATGTTTTTTTTTTTTTTTCTCCAAAGGCATGTGTTGTAACAAAATTGATTAAGTCCTATCAGGTTTGTGATGTCACAAGGTGATACAATTATCATGACATCTGGCAGTGTGATCATGATGCCACATCATATTTCTGATATCACAATCATACCTGAAATATTATGAGTTTAAAAACACATTATGGACTAAGAAAGGGAGTAAGATATCTCAATGGTTATATGTGACAAAAGTTTATGAGGAGTAGAATAGTTTGAGATTTCACACTGGATTACTTATATCACAATGGAAATATGATATCACATATGAATTGTGATGTTGCAGTGGTAATTATGACACAATGTGTTTCTGATATCAACACACTGTCCACATTTGAAATAGAATTAAATCAGAGTATACTCATTCAAAATGGAACTATGATGTCAAATTAACAATGTGATGTCATTAGTGCTCTTGTGTCATTGCAGTTTTGTGATGTCACAATAAACTGATAATGAAAATGACAATGTGATGTCATATTGGTGATGATATCACAAAGGGTTTTTGATGTTACAATGGCATGTTTGACCTCAATTGTCATTACTTCATAAAAAGGACATAGGTATACAAAATGTGATGTTACAAAGACCTCGTGTTTTTTCACATGTGCTGAGAGGCCATTAGAGGTTTGGGATGAGACAATGTGATGGTGAAGTTGCAATTGCAATGTGATTTCAAAATGGATTTGTGTTGTCACACTGGTGATGAGGTCACATGGTGTTACTATTGTCAAACCAGTTTGTAATATTGCAATCACATATCCAGAGTATGAGCTCTAAATGGCCTAAGATATCACAATGGCAGCATGTCACTAAAGTTATGTGGCCAGGACAAGTTTGTGATATCACAATGTTTTAGTGATATCAAATGGCAATGTGATATCTCAATGGTTATGAATTGTCTTTAGGTTTCTGATATCCACACACATGCCACATTTGAAATAGAATGAAATCATGGAGTAGACACTTACAAGGTCACTATGATGTCACCGTGGAAATGTGATGTCATAATGTTATGATGTAGTTCATTGATGTCACAATGAGATTATGGTGTCATTATGAGTATATGATGTCACACTGGAGGATGTCATGAAGTGTATGTGCTGTTACAAGAATTATGAGGTCAAATGGGTTCCCATATTCACATAAGCTACATGTGAAATAGAATGCAATCACAGAATAGGCTTTCACTAAGTGTCTATGACATCACAAAGGCAATGTGATGTCATAATGCTACGAAGTTATAGTAATTTGGTGATGCAGTAATGAGCTGTCATAATGACAATGTAATGTCACATAATGATGATGTCACCAAGGGTATGGGATGGTAAAATGGCATGTCTGATCTTGTGTGCTTAGTTCACAAGGATGATATGGTTACACAATAGGACTGTGATATCACAAAGGATGTGTTTTTTCATAGGTGCTAAGTGGTCATTTAATGTTTCAGATGTCACAATGTGGTCATGATATCACAAAAGCAATGTGATGTTAAAATGAGCTAGTGATGTCACAGTGGTGTTGAGGTCCCAAATGATTTGTGACTTCACAATGAGTTTGTAAAACCACAATTACATGTACAATTTCAATAGATTCTAGTTCACAATGAGGATAGGAGTTCATAGATGGAACTTGAAGTCCAAAGGCCGTGAATTTTCTAAAAAGTTATCAGATCATAAAAAGTTTGTGAAAAAGAAAACAATGGAACAGTTATAGCACAATGGCAATGTGATGTCAAAATAATTTGTCATAATAGAGTTTTGCTGTCACAATTAATTGGTGATGCCATTCTGGTGAGGAGGTAATAGGTTTGAGATGGGTTGGTGATGGCAAAATGGTCTACCAGACCACAAATATCATTAATTCACCGTGAGCATATGAGTTCAAATAAGGACTGTGATGTATCCAAAGGCATGTGTTCTCACAAATGTGATGAAGTCTTAAAAGAATAGTAATCACAACAAAACACAGTGATCATGATGTCGGGCAGTGTGATGTTACAGTGGTCATGATATCATAGTCATTTCTGACATCACATATCTGAAATCTTATGGGGCCAAAAACACATTATGAGTTTTAAAAAGCCCTAATCACAATGGTAGCATGCTACAAATGTTGTAAGGACAGGACAGGATTGTGTTGTCACAATGTGTAGATGATATCACAATAGCAATGTGACATATCACAAAGGTATTGAAATGACACAATTGTTTCCTTGAGTCAATGAAAATTGAGATCTGGCATGCCATTTAATATCTCCAATGTATTGTGACATCACAAACCTATTGAGACCTCATCACCAGTATGGCCTTATCAACTAATTGTGACACCAAATCATTATGATATGATATTGTGACATCATATTGCCATAGTGATATCACTAACCTTCTGTGACATTGAAAACCATTCCTGTCCTCAAAACAGTTGTGACATGCTTATAATCTGTTTTAAGTCTCATATTTTAGGTTTGATATGTCCTGTGGAAATACACTGTGAACTTATAATTGTGACCTCACACTCAAGATATCATGATCATTGTGTCACATTGTGACCTCACAAAACGTTTAGGACTTCACATATGTGCCAACACATGACTATGGAGACCTCAAAATCCTTTTCCGAACTCATATCCTTGTGAGGAGTTAAAGGTGGAGGTCTGACATATCATTCTGACATTGCCAACCGAGTGTGACATCACAAAAATATTGTGACCTCAGCACCCTTATGACAACACCAACTTATTGTTACAACCAAACATTATCATGACATGGTATTGTGGCATAACTGTCCCATTGGTTTTTCACAAACCTATCATGAGCTCATGACATTTTAGATAATTCATGGCTTTGGGACTTCTAGCTCCTTCTATAAACGTATATACTTATGACCTATGAACAGAAGACAATCCATTGAGACTTATTTAAGACAATAAACAAAAATATTTACTAGGAAGAGTCCTTCAAATAACCTGTTCTGAGCTGAATACCCAGAGTGAGCCAAGAGCTGCACTGACCACCAAACTTCAGAGCTGCCATGGGTGGCCTCAACATTTGTTAATTTGTCTGCAAACTTCCACCCCAAAATTTAAGAACTTCCAAGGGCAAGGCTTTGTCCTTTTCCCTTCCTCCATCCTTCTTTACAGACCTGTCATTCTTTCCAGGTTTTTCCCTTTTTCCTTTCCATCACTTCCTTCTTCTCTTCAGGCCTCTTCACCCTTCACAGGCCTATCCTGTTTTATCCTGGTGGCCAGTTGCCATCTTTGCCCTCCTGTTCTCCCTCAAATTCCTCTCTTCCTAAGTTTTTTCCCCTCTGCTGTCTCTGCAATTCCTTCTAGGTGTTTCCCCTCTTTCTTTCCCATTCTGTTGCTCTGAATATGCAGGCTATACATAGACTGTACCCCTCCATCACTGCTTAACAGTTTTCAACCATCATGTTCCAAACTTCCCACTGCTCAATCATGCCTTGATAGCTCACATGTGGGGCATGATACCTCAACCCCTCCAGCAGCATGTCCAGCCACCTTCAGTGGCTTGCCCCATGCTCTCCAGGGCGATGGGGTCATGGTAATTATTGGACCCCTGCTTGTAATTACATTCATCACTGATTTTCATATCCAATAAAATCCTTTATCCCTTCTTGACCAAACGCTAAATGTTCCCTTCTCATCCCTATTTTGGACAGGCTTGAAATGCAAATTTAACATATAACAAGGAGGAAACCATAGAAAGCCACTAGTTAACACCAATTAACACTTGGTAATTCTTATCTTTAACAGATCCTCTGAGTGTGTCTGAACATTACATCTTGCAGGCTTCCCTGGATATTGTTCCACTGTTGCTTCCATTTGAAAATGATGGACTCAAAGCTATTGTCCTACAACATTAATAGCCAATGGTGTAGTTAGCACCACTGAGTAAGGTCCTTGCCACTTGGTTTCCAGTTCAGAAGCATGTTGCCTTTTTACCTACACCAGCTGTGCAGACAAAATAGAATCGGTGGAGTTTTTCTCAGGAGGCCAGTGGCCTCAGCTACCAACAGAGAGACATCTCCAAGAACATGTTGCAAAGCCTTCAGGGACTGTACAAGAATGTGGTTAAACATTTTTGTTAATATAGTTTACCAAGTTTAGGAACCAAAGAGGGTGTTTTATAATAAATTATTCTGAAAGGAGTGAATCCTTTAACATAAGGTATGTATCTTTCTTGAAAGAGGGCAATAGGGTGGAGGCTTAGCCAGTCATGGCCAGTCTCTGTAATTAAGTTTCTTTAAGGTCCTATTCATTCTTTCTAACTGCCATGAACTATGAGATCAATAAATATAATGGAACTTCCAATTTATTCCTAGTACCTTAGCTAATAATTGAAAAATTGGGCCATGAATGCTGGGCCATTGCTAATGGTAAACCAAATCGAGGATATATTTCATGGAGTAATTTTATAGCTGTTACCTGAGTGGTTTTGGTTTTTGTGTGGAATGCCCAGACCAGCCTGAAAAAGTGTCCACTAGAACTAACAGATACTTATACCTCTGCTCTCCATGCTTTAACTCTGTGAAGTTCACTTCCCAAAATTCAAGTGAGGATTCTTGCATAAGAAACTTCTCCATCTATTCCAGCTTTCCAGTATTTACCTATTGGCAAGTTTCTACATACAGAACATAGGCTTGTCAGGCTGAGGCCCCAGTGGATTAAACACAGATTTAGGCAATGGTCCAGGGCAATTTTACCAGAGTGCCAAATATCCAGGTATAAACAGACAGAAGGCTTGAGCCTGTATCCATTTTTCACGTTTAGTCTCCACATTTGCACACTTGTTACCATTGTTTGGCCTTCTTCCTTTAATCTTAATGGCTAGCAGCTCTAGAGCCCCCACTGCTTTTAGAATGGTTTCCCCTACTAGTTGATCAGTTTGGTTTTGTCTTGAACTTTAGGGTCTCTAGTTTCTTTAAGTCCTGTTTACTACTCTGAACCTCAGTCTTAAGCTTGGAGACATCTTCTGTTTATCCTTCTCATTTAATCTCGCTCAATTTCATAATTCCAAGCTTCTTCAAATAATGCCTATTCTGTGATAACATTCTATTGCACATGTTGCATGGGGGTTGATATAAGAAACCCATCCTGACCTCAAAACAAATGTGGCATCACAGTGACTTTGTGTACATAATCCTCATCCTAATGACAATTGAAGTCAGACATGCCATGGGAACATCACAGACTATTTGTTATCTAATCTCCAGTGTGACATCACATTTCTGTTATGACACTATCAGCCCACTCTGACATTACAATTCCTGTGTGACATCACATTGCCATAGAGATATCAATAATCACAAACCTCTCCTGTCATAAATTTATTTACTTTTTATTTTTTTTGTGTGAAAATATCATACAGAGAGGTTACATTGCATGGGCAAGATGATAAGTACATTTCTTATCAAATATTGTTGGCTCCTCCTTTTTTCCTCTTCCTATCCCTTTCCACCCCTCCCATCCCCCATATACCTTTTATGTCCCCCCACCACACCGCAACCACGTCCCATGGTTTCCCTTACTTGCAATAACAAGTATATGTCTAAGACAAGCAGAAAAGTTCGGATAAGTTGATGTTAGATGAAATGAACCCCAAGATAAACAATCAATTTTTTTCCTTTCTTGTCATTGTTTCTAACATATATACAGATAATTTCTTTGTTGCTTTGTATGTCCCACCCCCCATGGTATAACCCCTGCTTTCACTGTATTTGATGTTGGTATAATTTGTGGAGGGGAAGGGGAAAAAAACAAATTGTTTAAATTGGGATACAGGTGGACCCATTGCAACAATGAGATGTATGAGTCATTATGTCTTAATAAATTTTGTGAAATATAATCATTGCAATACTTTAGGTCCTTTGTGAGCTCATAATTTGTTTTCAACCTCATAGTATTTCAGATATGACATGTGATACAAGAAAAACATTGGGATAGCAAGACCATGGTGATGTCATTGCCAGACATTGTGACCATTGTGACATCACAAATGCATTGAGACATCATAAACCTATTGCACCTCCTCACCATGATGGAATCATCAAATATTTGTGACACCAATACATTATTATGACAAGATATTGTGAAATCACACTGCCATTTTGTTAGCACTGTTTTATAGTGTTTTCACAAACCTAGTATGACCTCATAATGCTTAAGAAAATTCCTTGCATTTTAAGCTTTCTCTGTGAACATCTATCCTCACTCTGAATTAGTAGTAATTGAAATTGGACATTACCATGATAATACAGACTCGTTGTCCCGTCACTAACCTATTGTTTCCTCATCAACCTGTGGCAGCACAAACATAGTGAGACTTCACATCATGTGAAGTCATGTGACATCATGATCACATTGTGACAATCCAGACCTATTTTTAAATATCATGGTCTTTATGACATCACAGTCCCTTTGTGAGCCATATCCTCATTGTAACTAATGACAATTGAGATCAGACATGACATTGTAACATCACAAACACCTTGTGACTTTGTCACTATTGTGACAGAATATTGTCATTATGACACCATCAGATCACTGTGACATCACAAATCTGCTATGACATCAAAATATTATGTCATCAAATTATTATTGTGACATCACTGACACATTGTGAAAGGCCTGTCCTGTGATTTCAATATATTTCAAATATGCCATGTGGGTTCATATCAGATGTCATATTGCTATTGTGGTATTTCTAACCCACTGTAATATCCAAAGTGTCCTGTCATAAATTTTATGATATGATGCATTCTGATATCTTAGGTCCCTTCTGAGCTCATATTTCAGATGAAGCATGTGATATTAAAATGCATTGTGACATCATGACCACTCTGGCATCACACTTCCAGACAGTATGAAAATTTGCACTCATGTGACATCACAAGCCTGTTAGGAGTTCATCACACCTGTGACAATACATGCATTTGGATCCATCACACTCCCTTTGTGAACACATCTTCTCATTGTAAATAAACGATATTTGAAATCTGGCATGCAACTGTAACATCACCAATCTATTATCAGATCACAACCCTATTGTGATCTCATCACCAGTATGGTATCACCAACCTATTTTGACATCAAAACATTATTAGGATATGATATTTTGACATTATATTGCCCTTGTAATATCACTGTTCTTTTATGTTTTCATAAACTTATTGCAACCTCATAACATTTTAGATAATTCATAGACTGGGGAGTCATGTTCCTTTTATGAACCTCTATCCTCAATGTGAAATACTAGCAATTGAAATTGAACCCATGGCTTTGCTATTGCAAGCTCCTTGTAACATCACACACCCATTATGACTTCAGTACCACTGTCACATCACAAACCCATTGTGATATCATATTTCCATTGACACATCATGATCACATTGTGACGTTCAAAACCTACTATATACTCTTTGCACCTTTGAAATATAACATGGCCTTTGTAACACCACAGTCACTTTGTGTGCCCATATCATTGTGAACTGACAGCTGAGATTAGACATGTCATTGAATATCAAAGGTTTTGTGCCAATTTCACCAGTGTGATATCACATTGTTGTTATGACATCAGCTTATTGTGACATCACAAAACTACAATGACAACATACCCTTATAACATTGTAATTATGACATCATAGATGCATTGTGAGTGCATATTTTGTGATTCTATTCTATTTAAAAGCTGGCATGTGTTTCCAATCAGAAAAGCATGTATACTCATTACCATTGTAACATCAAAAACCCTTTGGGACATCAGCAGCAGTGTGACATCACATTGTTTCTATACTACCACAGTTCACTGTGACATCAGAAAATGACAATATCATCATAGCATTATGATATCACATTGTCATTGTCACATCATAGACACATTGTGGATTCTTTTATGGGATTGCACTCTATTTTAAATGTGATATCAGAAACAAATTATGACTTCATAACCATTATTACATTACAATCACATTGTTACATTACTTCACATCGCTACCACACTATAACATCATAAACCTATCCTGTACGTTTGTGACATGCTGCTTTTGTGATATCTAAGGCCCTGTGTGAGCTCAGAATCTCTTTTCAAAATCATAATTTTTCAAGTATGACTTACAGTATAAGATATTCAGTGGAACATCAGGACCATGGTGACATCAGACTGGCAGATATCATGATCATTGTGTCACATGGTAACATCACAAACTTGTTAGGAATGCAGAAATTTATGACAACACATGCCTTTGAAGACATCACAATCTCATTGTGAACTCATAAGTCATTCTGAGTTAATGATAATTGAGATCCGGCATGCCATTGTGACATCACAAACCTGTTGTGACTTCATCACCATTATGGCATCACCAACAAATTGTGACATCACAACATTTTATTATGACATGATACTTTGACACCACATTGTGATGTCACTGTGCCAGTGTGCTTTCAGAAACCTAGAAAAAATCATGGCCTATAGGAATTGAAGGTCCTTCTGTGAAATTGTAAATCACTATGAATGAATATTAATTGATATTGGACATGTGATTGTGGTATTACATAATCTTGACATCATAAACTCTGTGATCTCATTACCTGTCACATGAAAAATCCAATGTGTCATCACATTGCCATTGAGACATCATGATAACATAATGATATTCCAAAGCTATTATGATCTCATAATACTTTTGAAAAAACATGGCCCTTTTGAGCTTACAGTCCCTTTGTGTACCTGTATCCTCATTGTGAACAAATGACAACTGATATCAGACATGCCATTCAATATCACAAAATCTCTGTGATATAAACACCAGTGTGACATCACAATGTCATGTCATTGTGACATCATACAGACATTGTGAATGTGTATTCCATCATTTCATTCTATTTCAAATGTGGCCTGTATCCTCACTAGCATTGTTACATCACAATGCATTTGTGACCCAGTATTGCCATTGTAATATCACTAACACACTGTGACATCACAAACGTCCTACCCTTAGTTCATAATTAAGATATTGGTACACAAAGGGACTGTGATGTCACAGAGGTCATGTGTTTTATTCAAAGGGGCTAACGTGACCATAATCAGTGTGTGATGTCACAATGGTTTTGTGATGTCACAGATGTGATGAGGTCAAAACTGGTTAGTGATGTCACCTGTTTGGAATATCACATGACATATCCAATGAGAAGTGCTACTAGTTCACAATGAGTATACAAGTTCCACAGAAGGAGTTTGAAGTCCCAAAGACCATGAATTCTCTCAAATGATTTCTGGTCATATTAGGTTTGTGAAAACACAATGGAACAATGATATCATAATGGAAATATGATGTCACTATATCAAATCATAATAATATTTTGATGTCACATGTAGTTGTTGATATCATTCTGCTAATGGGGTCACAATAACTTTGAAATATCGCAATGGATTGAAAATATCAAAATGGCATTTTAGATTTCAATTTTCATTAATCCATAATGAGTAGATGAGCTCATAAAGAGACTGTGCTGTATCTGAAAGCATAAGCTATAACAAGCATGAGGATTCCAAACAGGTTTCTGATGTAACAATGTGAAAATATGGTCATTGTATTTGAAAATTTGATGTCTCAGTGGTCATGAGATCACAGTGTATTTCTTATGTCAGATATTATATGTGAAATATGATGAGAAAAAAACAGATTATGAGCTCACCAAGGGCCTAATATATAATAATGGCAGCATATCACAAAGGTTATAAGGAGAGGAGAGGTTGCGATAGTACAGTGGGTTTATATCAAAATGGCAAAGTGATTCCACAATTGTTATGAGGTTGCAATGGGTTTCTAATATGAACCCACATGCCTTATTGAAATAGAATGAAATCACAGAATAGGCATTCAGAAAGTGTCTATGACTTCACAATGACAATGTGTTGTCATAATGCTATGATGCCATTGCAGATTTGTGATGTCACAATGAGTTGATGCTGCCATAAGGACAATGGGATATCACACTTTGGACGATGTTAAGAATTTATGTTACAATTGCATATCTGATCTGCAGTGTTGTTTGGTCACAATAAGGTATGGGAAGGAGCTGGGTGTTATTGGCTAAGACCTGTAATCCTAGCTACTCAGGAGGCTAAGATCTAGGTATCAAGCTCAAAGCCAGCCTGGGCAGCAAAGTCAGTGAGTCTCTTATCTCTAATCAGCCACCAGTAAACTTGGAATTGGTGCTGTAGCTCAAGTGGTAGAGCACTTGCATGAGCTGAAGATCTCAAGGACAGCACCAGGCCCAGAGTTCAAACCCCATGACCAGAAAAAAAAAAAAGATATGTGTAAACAAAATTTCTGTGATGTCAGAAAAGCCAAGTGTATTGTCAAATGTGCTAATTGGTCATAGCAGGTTTGGGATTGTACAATGTGATGGTGATAGCACAATAGGTTTTTCATGTCACAATGGTAATGAGGCCACAATGGGTTTGTAATGTCAGTACAAATTTGCAATATCACAATAACATCCAAGTTCTATTGCTACTAGTTTACAGTGAGGATATAAGTTCACAGGAAGAGACTGGAATCCCAAAGGCCATGAATTTTCTAAAACATTATGAGATAATGCTACATTTGTGAAAACACAATGGGACAGTGTTATCACAATGGCCATGAGATGCTACCATATCATGTATATAATTTTCTTTAAAATATTTATTGTGATTGACCTAAATTTCACAGAATTTTGAGATAGTGATAGTTAAATTCTCAAGCACATTCTAACACTCATGAAGCAAATTGTGGTCCATAGTTGGGAATTATATCAGCTTGGACAATGAAACTATTTCTTCCATAACATGTGATATGTATATTCCTTTCCTTTTGTTTACTGTCAGCTTTTCCCTCTAGCTCCCTCATTCCCTCCCGATCCCATTACTGCCCTTGAGTTGCTTAGTTATTTTCATTAATGCCCAATGCAGCTGATGCATCCTTCTGGTGTGTTTTCCTCTAACTATCTCTGATTCTGTGTCCTCGTCTTAGTTTCCCTCAGATGTGTGCATATATACCTTAAATGTAGTCAGTAGCTTTGGGTTATTATGTAATGAAACAAGATGACTGGAAGTTCTTTGTTTGTCGAGTCCTGTTTACTTTGTTGTATCTCTTTACATGTTGTATTTAATATCCACATATCAAAGAGCTCGTTTTCCATTTGTCTCTTTTGGCTTACTCACTCAAAATTATTGTTCTAGTTCCATCCATATCCCTGCAAATGCTATTGTTTTTTCCTTTCTAATGGCTGCATAATATTCCATTGTATATTGGTACCACCATTTTTTGGATCTATTTATCCATTAGGATCATCCAGTAGGGCATCTGGATTGTTTGCATATCTTGACTATTGTGAGCATTGCTGCAATAAACATGGAAGTGCATGTGTACTTGTATTCTGGTTCCTGTTGTTCAGCATAGATGCCTAGGATTGGTATGGCTGGGTCATTGGGAAGGTCTATGTTTAGTTTTCTGAAGTACCTCCAGACTGCTTTCCAAAGTGGTTGTGTTAGTGTCCATTCCCAGCAGCAATGCAATAGAGTTCCTTTCTCTGCATTTGTCAGTGGCTCCCTCCAGCCTTTGTTTTTGTCTGACCTTAGAATGCAGACCATGCTGAATGGAATAAGGTGATATCTCACAATTGTTTTTATTTGCATTTCCTTTACAGCCACGGATGAATAGCAATTCCTCATGTGCTCCTTTGCCATTTTTATCTCTTCTGAGAAGTCTCTTTTTAGTTCCTTTGACCATTTAGTAATTGGTTCATTAGATTTGGGAGAGATTAGTGTACACGCTGGATATATGCCTTTGTCTGATATATTGCTGGTAAATATTTTTCCCAACTGAATCTTTCCAGTTTGGTTGCTATGTCTTTAGCTGTGCAGAATCATTTTGTTTTAAAGTTGTCCCATTTGTTGAGTCTCTCCCCAAATTGTTGTGACCCTGGGACTCTGCTAAAGAAGTTCCTGCCTGTGCCTATAAATTCAAGTGTCTCTCTTAGTCCTTGCTTCAGTAGATTTAGATTTTCGGGATTGATGTTGGTGTCTTTTATCCATTTTTAGTTGTCAAATAGATGATTGTAAGCATGTGGTTTTATTTCTGGATCTTCTAATCTATTCCATTTTTTTCTTTTATGTAATGCCAAATTGTCTTTGTTATTATGGCTCTATAGTAGAGTTTGAAGTCCAGCATAGAGAACCCTCCCTTTTTTTGCCTAGAATTGTTTTGGCACCATTTTCTGGTGTCCTGATATTTTATGTTTTTATACTTTTCTTTAAATGGATCCTTTCCATCTTTGGTTAGGTTAATTCCAAAATATTTTATTTTTTGAGGTCATTGTGTGAATGGTGTTATTTCCTTGATTTTCTTTTCAGCTTATTTGTTGTTGGCGTACATTACAGAGAACTGATTTTTGTGGGTTTTTGTATCCTGCTACTTTGCCAAAGTGGTTTATAAACGGTTTTGGGGTGGAGTTTTTAGGATCATTGAGGTATAATATCATCTCATCTGCAAAAAAGGATAGTTTAACTTCTTCCTTCCCAATGCAGATCCCTTTAAAGTCTTTCTCTTGCCTTATTACTCTGGCTAAGCATTCCAGGACTATATTAAGAGTATTGGTTAGAGTGGGCATATTTGCCTTGTTCTTAATTTTAGGGGAATTTGTTGTAGTATCTCCCCATTAAGTACAATATTCGCTATTGCTCTCTCATATATGATTTACAGAGTTTTAAGAAAATTCCTCTACTATTCTCTTCAGAGCTTTAACATGAATAAATTTGTATTTTATCAAAAGCCTTTTCAACATCAATGGAGATAATCATGTGGTACTTTTCTTTTGTCTGCTGTAGGGCCTAAACTGTGGGCCTTACGGCTTTGTCACTCAGATCTTCAGCTCAAGGATAGCACTCTACCACTTGAGCCACATTTCCACATCTGCTTTTTTTTTCTACTTATGTGGTGCTGAGGAATTGAAACAGGTCCTCATGCATGGGAGGCATGCACTTTACCACTGAGCCATCTTTCCAGCCCATTCCTTACTATAATTAGGTACTGGTGGCCTGAGTTGTTCTATAACCAGTCTGGGATACACGTTAGGCTCTGGTGTTGAGCTCCCTGCACACACTCAGATTTTTCTGTCATTCGATGGTTCCTGCGGGCTGCTCTGCCTTTCTTTCCAGCCTCTTCTGAAACTTGTGCTCAGCCTCTGACTTCAATCAGGAGAGGTCATTTATGTAGCTCAGTCACCCATCCATCCCCCACCTGCTCCTGTCTTTCTGTCACCATCCTGGGACACACTCTTTGGGCTTAGGTGGGAGCTGTGCTGCTGGGTTTCCCAAGCAGGGTACACAGTTTGGATTTCTTCTTCTGCTGGCTCCTGTGGCATGTTGGTGCTCTTCCCAGCTTGAACGTTTAAGCTCCCTTTCTGGGTTGCTTTTTTTCAAGGCTGGTGGGCTAGTTGTGCTCCAAAGGCTGATTGGGTCCTTGCACAAATTTAGTGGAACCTGTAGTCCAGGTTGTAGGGGGAAGGGTATGGATCAAACTCTGGATTTTACTGCCAGCACTGGTCTCTCTTGGAAAGAGGTAAGACTGTTCCTATTGGGGTACTTAGCTAGAACTGGTTGAGAGCTCTCAACTGGTGCTGGCACAGATCATTGTCTTTGTGCACTGTAGATTGCAGTTTGCTACCAGTGTTAGCATTGTATTGAGATGATTGTGGGCTGGGTTGTGTGATGGTGGTGGCTCAGGGCCTGTGTTTTACACCACCTCTGACTCTGTTTATGCTGTCCTGGTAAGCACCACGGGTGTTTTTGCATTGGCTTCGTATGGGTCACTGTGGTTCTGGGGGCCCAGGAGTTTTGGCAGGATGGCATCAAACCACTTTGCCAGTGAGGGGTCCAATATGATGTTTCTGCATGTTCTGACTTCCGATGTTTTTGTCTCGATTTGCAATGTCCATATCAGCACAGGCACGTGAGAGTCTCTTGCACTGACCTCCTGTGGATGGACCCCTGTAGTTCTTGGCTTCCCACCACTGTTGTGAGGCCTGGGAAATTTGGTACGATTATGCAAGGTTGCTCTACCAATGAGGGATTGGTGGAAGCTCTTTGTGAAGGCTCCATGCTCTGAGGTTCCTCTTTTAACAATCACTGATTCTGGCACCAGCACTTTGGGTATGTTCTTCGTGAGCATTCTTCAGGTAGCCTACTGTGGTTTTGGAACTCTGGGTGGGGCTCTGCTTTGGCACAGATTTACAAGGACATCAGTGGTTGGGGAAGGGTCTTCGTGTTTTTCCCATTGTAATTTTTTCCTTTATTTTTTATTGCACCTCTTTTTATCTGGGTGGTCATCTTTTCAGTCATGGGTCTTTTGGAGAAATTGAGCTTTGGATCTCTCTCTGTTTGTTTGGAGAGAGCTGTGGTATTTCCCTATTGTTTCAGCATGATCTTGATCCCCCCTTCCATATTTATGTTTGATGTCAAAATTAGATGGTTATACCATAGTGTTGAGGAGCCCACAGTAGATTTGTAATATCACTATGGGTTAATGATATCACAAGGCATGGTGGATCTCAATTGTCATTAACTTACAATGATTATGAGTTCTCAAAGGACTGTGATGTCTCCAAAGGTATGTGTTGTCACAATAGTTGACAAGCTTGTGATGTCACAATGTAACACAGTGGTCAATGACATCTAGCTGTGTGATGTCACAGTGGCCATGATGTCAGAGTGGATATCTCATACCATACATTCCTGAAATACTATCATGTGAAAAAAAGATTACGAACTTTCCTAGAATCTAAGATATCAAAATGGCAACATATCAAAAATTAATAGGACACGACCAGTTTGTGATGTCATAATGGGTTAATGATATTACAATGGCAATGTGAGGTCACGAAGGGATTGTCATATCACAATGGTTATGAGTTCAAAATGGGTTTCTGGTATCAGCCACATGCCTCATTTGAAAGAAATAAATCACAACATAGGCATTCACAATGTGTCTATAATGTCACATTGGCTATATGATGCTGTAATAGTTAATGTCATTGTACTTTGGTGATATCAAAATAAGGTGATGGTGTCTAAATAACAATTATGGTGTCATAACGGTTTGTGGTATTACACTGGCCTATCTGTTGCAGTAGTCATTAATTCACAATGAAAATATGGATTAAAAAATGGGTCTGTGATATCACAAAAATGATGTGTTTTTTCAAAGGTGCTTAGAGGCCATAATAAGTTTGAGATGTCACAATTGGATTTTGATGTCACAACAGCAATGTGATGTCACTATAGGATTGTGCTGTCAGATGTAATGAGGTGATTTCATAATATTAGTAATATCGATTACATATTCTATTTCAATTGCTCTTAGAAATAAGGATAGGGATTCACAGAAGGAGCTTGAAGTCACAAAGGCCATGATTTTGAAAAATGTAATGAAGTTATAATAGATTTTTGAAAACACAATGTGAGTTATATACCAAATATGACATGCTGTCACACTGGTTACTGCATCATAAGGGTTTCTGCTATCAACCCAGAGTCCACATTTGAAATAGAATGAAATCAGAGAATAGGCATTCACAATCTGCCTATTACATCACAATGACAATGTGAAGTAATAATGCTATGGTGATGTGGTAGGTTGGTGACGTCACAATAAGCAACGTGATGTTACACTGGTGATGACCTCAGAAAGGCTTTGTGATGATACAATGGCATGTCTGATCTCAATTGTCATAGTACAAAATGAGGATAGGGGTACACAAAGGGACTGTGATGTCACAAAGACCATGTGTTTTGTCAATGATTCTAAGAGGTCATAATAGATTTGTGATGTCACAATGTGATCGTGGCTAAATGCATGAGTGATGTCATATTGATGATGAGGTCACAATTGTTTGGTGCTGTTATAATGAGTTTGTAATATCAATTTCAACTAGTGCTTGTTATCAATGTGGATGCTGGAATAAGCACCTGGGCCCCAATCAACTGTGGGACGTAATCATCATCATGACCCTATGGCCTGGCCTATGGGAGAGGGTGGTTTATGCTTCTGAAGGCTCTGAGTTGTCATGTAACACACGGAGCTATGACAAGAAGGTATTGGACATTGTGCAGTTTGAGAAGTGACAACTGAAAATTTAGGCAAGAGATCTGTTGGAGTGCTGGAGATGTACAGCCCTTATATAGGCTGTATTCATATCAAACGAAGGGGAAAAAAAGAGGGGAAATGACTGGAGGGAAGAAAGTGGTGAGACAGCAGGAGGGCAAGACCTGAGAAGAGAGGAAGTTGAGTGAGAGCAGGAGGGTAAGGATGGCAACTCATCAATGAGGCACAGTCCTGTGGAAAGTAGAGAGGCCTAAAAAGAAGAAGGACCTGGTGGAAGGGGAATAGGGAAAACCTGGAAGAAAGGACAGATCTGTAGAGGAGTGAGGAAGGGAAAAGAAAAACCTTGCCTTTTGAAGTTTGGAGCTTTGGAGATCATAATTTTGGTATTGGTGGTTTGCAGATGAATTAACAAAGGGCATTGCTGCCCATTGGATGTCTGAGGTTTGGTGTACAATGCTGCTCTTGGCCTGAATATCCAGCCCAGGACAAGATAAACACAGGTCCCTTTGTATTGTAAATAATTTTATTATCTTAATCATACCTTGATGGATTATTTCATGCTTTCCAGGACTTAAATTTTGGAGGCCCCATGAAGATAATCCATGTGGATGGAACTGGGACTAGGCCCCTGGGAAAACCTCCTTGTCTGTGAGTTTCTCATCCCTCAGGAGTGACAGCCTCCCTAGAGTTGTTGTTTCCTGTGGTCCAACAGGGAAAGATTCATTTCAGGGCTAGGAAGGTAGCTCAGTGGTAGAGTGCTTGCATTGCATCCCTGAGGCCCTGGATTCCATTCCTCAATACCACATAAGCAGAAAAACTGTGGCTCAAGTGGTAGAGTGCTATCCTTGAGCAGATGAACTGAGGGACAGGGCCCAGGCCCAGAGTTCAGGCCCCATGACACCCCACCCCAAAAATAAAACACCAAAATACAGAAAACAAGAGTTACTTCAGACCCATGTAGATGTGAGAGTCTCGGCAATCTTGTCACCATGATTTTGAAACCTCTTCTGGAGCTCATCTGAGGCATTCTTAAGAGGCCATTTGGACATACTCTGAAGGATATTTTGGGTAATCTCGAGGCCATCCTTGAAAGGCCATCAGGGGCCTTCTTGAGAGTTCATCTTGGGCTTCCTTTAGAAGCCATCTGTGACCCAATCTGGAGATTATCTAAGCCCTCCATGAGGTCCTCATCTAGGTCTTCCTCCAGTCATCTGGGGTTTTATTGGTAGGACATCTGGGACTGACTCCAGTGGAAATTTGGGGCTTCTTCGAGAGGCTATTTGGTACCTCTTCCATAGTTTACCAGGGAATTCCTCTGGAGCTCATTTGGGTTCCCTGGAGAGGCCAATTGGGAATTCCTCCACTGGTCATCTGGGCCCTTAAGTGAGAAGGCATCTGGGAACTCTTCCAGGGGTCATGTTAGGTTTTCTCAACAGGTCATCTCAGATGTCCTCAGTATAATAATTGGAACCTCATCATGAGGCCATCTGGAACCTCCTCTGGAGGTCAACTGGAGACTTCAAGAGGATATCTAGAGGGTCCTTTAAAGCCATCTGAGACTTCCTTGAGTGGTCTTTTGTAGCCTCCTTGAAAGGCCATCTGGGACCTTCTCCAGAGGTCATCTAGGAGATCCTCAGTAGCCCTTATGGGATCTCCTCCAGAGCTCATCTCATACCTCCTCAAGAGGGCATCAGTGAGAGATATGGGACATGTGGGTTTAGAGTTTATGGCTATTTGTGTGTTCTGATAGTGCTGTTTCCTGTATAAACCTCTGCTTACTCCTTTTTTTTTCCAAAATGGGAGTACAATATGTTAAAGTTCCTGTAACTGAAATATCTTCCTTCTGGTGTTACAGTATGCCCCAGAAGACACATCCTCCTAATCTGTGCCATCAGCATCTCTGATGTTCAGTCCCTCCATATCAGAATTAGTTTCTTGAAGTAGCCTGAGGTGGTACACAACAGGCACATTGGGGTGATGATGGGCAAACCACTTTCTAATACGTGTTCCCTTTAAAAATTAGTGTCATGTATAAGGGGAAATAGCAAAATCCGTCCTTTTCTGAAAAAGTCCAGGGCCTCATCTCTTTACATCAGCCCACCTGGGATGACTGAGGGCAACTTTTACAGGTGCTTTCCACCTGGGAGGAAGGGAGTGAATCCGTCACAGTGGATTGAAGGTAGTCTTTGGACCAGATCATTCCCCCACTGAAGACCCATTCCTATTGGAGCAAGTCTTTCCCCAGACTCAACCAAGCTGAGAGTAGAACAGCAATCAAGGTAAGGATGTGCTTAGCAATATTGCAAACCTGTTAGCAGGTTAAGGGCAGCAGTTAGGAAGCCAACTAATTTAATTATGATGAATGAGACTATAGTTCCCCAATGAATCCCCTAATGCTTTTCTAGACAGCCTCCCAGAGGCCTATAGGAACTATATACCTATAGATCCTGAGGCCCAGGATAATTGAAAAGCCCTAAATATGGCTTTCACTACACCATCGGCCCAGATATTAGGAAAAAAGCCTCACAATTTAGAAGGGTTTGAGAAAAGGTATTATCTGAGTTGGTAGCAGTTGCCCAACAGGTGTTTTATAACAGTTATACAGTGGAAGAAAAAACAGTCTAAGAAGGGGTTTCACATAGCAGCACCAGGATAGGGATCAAGAGACTCAGGCTGAAGACAGTTTAATTCATTTACAAATATCAATAGGGAACCTCTAGGACTAGATCTGTGTGCTTACTGGAAGTAAACAGCAAGGGAAAAAGGAATTTCCATGGAAGAGAAGGATTAAAAATGACATGTTAAGTTGGCAGGTGGCCACTGTGAAACTGTGATTATATCTCCTGAGAACAAGGCAAATCAGATCGGGAGTCTGAAATCCAACTGTGCTAAACTTAAAAATCAGTCCACTGAACTTAAGAAAAAATGTGGTCATGAAAAATCTCACACATTTCTGTTTGAAAACACAGGCTAAAAAATATTCTAAATCTCAAATACATGCCAATCAAAACCCACAAATAGGTTAATAGTGCATTAACCAGCACAGTGGAGAAAAGAAAGAATTATCAGATGTGAAGAAAAGATTTGAAGACATAAATCATAAAATTGTGAGCGTCAAAAATAAGAACAAAAATTCACAAAATGAAACAGAAAAACGCAGAATCAAATGAAATCCAAATACATCAGAAAAGGTGTGCCTGATGCAAAGGTCAAGCCCACAGGTCACAGGCTGAGGAGGACAAGGACACCAATGCTTCCATCCTTGCTGACTACAAGCAAGGCAGGGGAGAAGATCCTGACACTTTACATGAAATCAAGGCCAGATAAAAGGAGATGGTCATGATACAAGAGTGCATTAAGCTTTTACCTTTGAAGGGTGTGAGCAAAAATTCTAAGCACCAGAGGAAGAACTGAAAGGCCAGTCAGAAGAATAGACCCAAATTATCTGTGTTACTGAAGAAGAGGCCAAGAAAAGTGAGCAGAATAATAAATGGGTCAAAATACGGATTGTTACTCATTAGAAAGAGTAAAGGATAGTCATATTTTGATTGGGAATACCCAGGAAAAACAGCATTAGGCACAAAAAAACAAGAGTTAAACAGTTGAAAGGCTTGTTATAAAAATACAAGGAAGTGTAAAACAAGAAAGAGGAGCTACTAGAGGAAAACCCAAAGACAATTACAAGATCCTCACCATAAATGTAATGCTGAAGTAGCATGTCCCAATGAAACAGAGGAAGGTGGAAAAAAAAAACCCTCTCAATAGCACCACTGAAAATTGAACGGAGGAGATGAAGAGCAAGCAAAGGTGCTGCTGAAAGAGCAGCAGTTGAATAGTCAAAGGAACTTTCCTGTGACCCTAACGGAACACTTGCAAGGTCAGGAGGAATTTAAAAAGGAGATTGGGATCATAAAAGCAAGCTTTAAAGAGTGAAAAGGAGGAGGATAAATGGAAGATGTCTCCAACCTCCAAACAGGTCAGAATAATAAAAAGGAGTTAAAGAAACTAGAGAACACGTAGGTGCAGGGAAACAACTGAGACCACTCTAAAATCAGTGGTATTTCTAGAACTACTAGTCGTTACGATTAAAGAATGAAGCAAAAAAGAGTGGTAACAAGTTTGTAAATGTGGATACTGATCTTGTGAAAAGAATTACATGCTCAAACCTTCTGTCTGTATCTTATTATTTGATATGCTGTTAATTTGCCACCAGCCACTGCCAAAACTATCTTGAAAACCATTGGGGCCACTGCCTGACAAACTTGTATATAGAAAGTTGCCAACAGGTAAATTCTGGAAAGCTCCAACATGTAGTTCTCAGAAGGAACTTCAAATCACAATATGATCATGATGTCACATCAGCAATTAGATATCACAGTGCTGATGAGCTCCCAATGGATTTGGGATGTCACAATGAGGTTGTAATATGACAATGATATGTCTGATTATTGGTTCAAAGTGAATTCAATCTTCACAATTTTCAAGGAAGGAGCTTGATATCTAAAATATTATAAAGTCATGATGAAGTATGGAGGTCAGTTCTGGTCATCATTTTATTGGCCACATGGATGATTGTGGGGTCTAGCACCTTGATTTCATGCTGGAGAAAGAAAATCCCCTGCCTATCACCTAACTCCAAGGTAATGTGCATGACCATATGCCTGGAGACAGGTGTGGGTACTTGGCTGATAGGTAACTGAATTTGCTTGGACTGGGAATTTCCTGATGATCTGACCTCTGCACCGACCTACTTAGGTCTGAACCAGCTTAGACATCATTATGTCATGCCAATTTTCTCACTGATCATGTCCTGTGTCCTTTCTCCTGGCTCAGCTTCGGTCATCATTGCAGCCCAATTAAGCTATCCATACCATTGTTGGCAAGATTTTTGCTTTTTGTTTCTCTTTAACATGTTTCTGAGCTGTGTTACTTTTATTTGCTTGCTGTATGTCTTTCTAACAATTGGGTACCTGCAACCTGTAAATTCTATTATAAATATTACAATATTTATATTTCAAAATGAGGTTTCTGGTATGATTTCCCTTACAGCAATGAAAGTGTTCTGAAAACACTATGGGACACTGATATCACAATGAATATGTGGTCGAAATATCATGTCATAATAATGTTTTGAAGTCACCATTAGCTGTTGATTCCTACTGTGATGAGATCACAGTAGGTTTGAGATGTCACAAAGAGGTATGGATAGCAAAATGGTATACACAATTTTAACTAACTCATAATGAATATATGAGTTCACAGAAGAACTGTGATGTCTCTAAATTAGGTATTGTGAAAAATGTGATGAAGTGCTAGCAGGTTTCTGATTTCACTATGTGTCAGAATGGTGATAACATCTGGCAGTGTGATGTCAGAGTGGCCTTAATATCAGAGAAGATGTCTTTTATAACATGTCATATCTGAAATATTATCAGTTTGAAAACAAATTGTTAGCTCACAAATTGAAAACAAATTATTAGCCTATGTATCACATGGCAAAGAAGTTTGTGGAGAAGACAGGATTGTGATGGCACAGTGGGTTACTGATATCATTATGGCAATGTGATGTCACAATGGTGATTAGTTCACAATGGGTTTCTGATAACACACATGGTACATTTGAAATAGGATGACATTGCAGAATAGTCATTTACAATGTGTCTATGATGTCACAATGCAATGAGATGTCATAGGGTATGATATGATTGTAAGTTTTGTGATATCACAATGATCTGATGCTATTATAAGGACAATGTGACACAGTTGGTGTCACAAAAGGTTTTGATGTTACAAGGGCAGCTTGAATCTCAGTTGTCTGTAATTCACAATGAATATATGGGTATACTAGAGACTATTGTGTCACAAAGGACATGTGGTTTTTAAAAGTGCTTAGCGATCCTAATATTTTAATGAACATCACTCATAGAAACCAGTTTTATTGTTACAGTTCAAAGTCCAAGACTTTAGACTCACATGATGTTCCATAATAGTAAAGAGAGCTTGGTCAGATGGGAAAAATACATGCAACTTGTTTATGGAGACAGACAAGCTCTCAAAATTGTCCTTCGCAGTAGCTACAGCAGCTACTACCATTGCCACCTCATCAACAAAGACAGCCCAGTACACAGTCACCAGAATTGGTGTGTGAACAGATTACAGTCACCATCAGCAAAAACTGACAAGCAGCAAATATCTTCATCCTGCTCACCACAGACATTTGCAGACCATAGATGGCCTGGAAACCCATGGAAAGGCGTGAGTACCACATGAGCAAGACTTCCTTAATCCTTTCCACAGAGCAAGAGTGGGAAAGTAGATTCTCCCCAACGACAAGAGGAGAACTCCATCCTTGACACTGACAAAGTTATAGCAGAACACCCCATACTAAGACCTTTGAAGAAACCAGTATGAACCATTTAACAGATCAAAGGAACCTAACATGCCAGGCTCAGATCCAGGCAAGGAGAAAGTTTTACTTTCCAGGCAGAGGAATCTCTGCCCATAGATGACTGACTTTCATCCCTGGGTAAGAGGCTACCCCACCACAATGTAGCACAGTCAGCAGAACTAGCTGCCTGAGAGTAAAAGAAAAAAAAATGGAATCTCAGTAAATATAAATCCTGTTAATGGCTCCAGGCTGGGCTACATGAGTGTCTCAGGAGCTAGCCCCTCAGGGAAAAGCTACACATTCTGTCACGCCTCAACATTATCCTGAGCCTAGCCCCATCAGAGCAACTCCAAGCTAGAAGAAACAGCCATCTCTCTTTTGTGATACTCAAAGGAAATCACCATCCCATTGAATTAACCTAGGAAGGTGTTAAAAAATCTCTAGTAAGAAAGAGCGTTGTTCTGCCTGCTGAAACAAATTGATTTAATAAACCAATGAAGCTACAAGAAAATCAAACACTGTAAGCAAACCAGAGCACCAATAAACTGGTTAAGGTCTCAGGGGAGATAGGAGATCCTGCTTGAAAAAAAAATGGAAGAACCCTTTTGTGTATCTGTTTTTAGAATTTTTAAAAAATTGTTTTCTAATTTTTCATCATTTTTGTTTTAGTTTTTTTATTGTTTTTACTTTTTTCTCTTGGTACTTTTGTGCTTCCTTTGCTACATTTAACAGCTGTTCAATTCATCTTCAGATATATATCCATATTCAATTATTTGACCTTATTCTTAATTGTGCACCCACTAATTACTGTATTGATTACTTAACTCACAAGCACTCATCATTAACTCCCTTAGTTGTATTATTCCTTTATACAATTTTAATTGTTTTATTTAAAAATGTTTCCTTTTTCCTTTTTCTGTATCTCCCTTCTCCTTTCCTTGTATCCATTACCTCTCTCAGCATTTAGGTATTATGTTATCTCTCTCCCTTTCCATCCCCGTATGTCTCTAATTTTGTTTTCTCCTCACAATTCTCCCTGAACTTACTAATTTCTGGTCTTCTGACTTCTTCTTTGATTTTCTTAGTCTATTTATCCCTCGTTGTTTGTTGTTGAACTAGATTGTATCTAATGTACTGGATTGTATATGTACTTATTTTGACTGTCTTAAAGAATTTGTGCAACTACAGAGCTTAGGTTGATGATTTCCTAAAACAGTGTGCTAGCACAGTATTGGTTTTGCCTTCATACAAAAATTGGCAGAACACGGTGGAGAAAGACAGAAAAAATGGTATGGCCAGGTATCTCTACTACAACTAACAATGAGTGGGAGTCCTTATCTTGGGGTTCATGTTACCTAACAGCAACTTATCTGACCGTTTCTGCTTGTTTCAGACATATACTAGTTATTGCAAATAAGGAAAACCATGAGACCTATTTTCTTTGAGCCTGCCTTGCTTCACTTACTTTTTTCCAAGTTCTTCTATTTCCTAACAAATGGGGCAATGCCATTCTTTCTGAGGGAGGCAGAGAATTTCATTATGTCTATATACCACATTTTCTTGATCCATTCATCTATTAAGGGACATCTGAGGTGGTTCCAAATCTTAGTTATCATAAATAATGCTGTAATAAAAATAGTTGTGCTGGTAGCTTTAATATGGTCTTGGTCTTGTTTGTGATTCTTCAGGTAAATGCCAAAAAGTGTGATTGCTGGGTCAAGGGGAGGTCTATATGGAGTCTTTTGAAGAACCTCCAATACTACTTTCCAAATTGGCTGAACAAATTTACAAGACAAGGTCTCAAATTTTTTTCTAACATATTGATGATTATTTTTTGTTGATTTGCATGCCCCCTCCCCAAGGAATAACCCCTGTTTTATTGTATTTGTGCAGGGGATGGGAAAAACCAATTTTTTAAATAGGAATACAGGTGGACCCATTGCAACAATGAGATGTACAAGACCTAATGTCGAAAAAGGAACTTTACAACATTAGTGCAGAAGTGGTGGTGGGATGGGAAGATATGGGAAGTTTCAAAAAAGGAGGAGGCAATAATGATTGATAAGAAATATACCCATTAATTGCTTAGGTAATTGTAAACCCTCTGTATATATATCCCCAAAAAATATATAAATAAATATAATAATCCAGAGGAGAGTTCCCAAAATCCTCTACAAACACTACTGGTACATATGTTGAATGAAAAGTTTGAAAGCCTGCAAAAGACTCTGTGTGAATGTGATAGGGAAATGCAAGACCATGATGAGGCGAAGGAAAGATTAATACCGGAATGAATGAGCCTGAGAGGCTCAAAGAGTAATTGAGGAATTGCATGAGCAAGATGAGAAAAAAAAATGATTAATAGATGCATTAATTGCATCCATAAACAGAAAGCTTGGGCAATCCCTTGAGGCAACAAAGGAAATGCTGAGTGAAGACCAATGAAAGGAAATTTTGTCCAATTAACTTATAACCAATCAAGAGATTTTAGAATACATACTGAAAACCATATTAAGAAGGTAAAGAAGTCCATACAAGATGTAAAACAAAGCTCCAACAAAGAATCTGAAGCTATCAAATCTGACTAATTAGAAGGGAAGGAAATAAGAACAAAATAGAAAGCCTTGAGAGTAGGTTAGTCTGTGCAGGGAATCCAGTCTCTTGGACTGAAGACAGCCTTTTCACTATAAAAAAAATATAAATCTAAGAAATATGATAGATCTATTCAATAGTTAGGAGAGACCACCAAAAGGCCTAATTAAGGCTAGTGGTTGTAGAGGAAGGCTAAGAGAAGTGAAACGTGTAGGACATTCATTTAACAGGATCCTAGCAAAGAACTTCCCAAACATTAAAAATGATAGGTCCATTCAGACACAAGAAGATTAGAACACCAAATAGAACAGACCAGAATAGAACATCCCACTGTCACATTGTAATCCACACAGGATAAATTGAGACAAAGGAAAGGCTGATTAAATTTTTCAGGGAGAAAAATTAATCACCTATAAAAGGAAACCAATCAGTAAAATTTCAGAATTCTCAGCAGAGTCAATGAAAGTAAAAGGGCATGGAATGGACTGGGAAGGTGGCTCATGCCCTGGGTTTGATTCCTCAGCACCACATAAACAAAAAGAAAAAAGCCAGAAGTGGCTCTGTGGCTCAGGTGGTAGAGCACTAGCCTTTAGCTGAAGAGCTGAGGAACAGTGCACAGGCCTAGAGTTCAGGCCCCATGACTGGACACCCCCCCCCAAAAAAAAGGCATAGAATGATGCATGCCACATCCTAAAGACAAACAACTATCAACTAAGAATACTCCACTCAGCTAAACTCTCCTTCATAACATCAGGACAAATAAAAATCTTTCAGAAAAAACAAACACTGAAACCATATATCTCCATCAAATAGCATTATAAAAGACATGTAAATGTATCCTACACTTAGAAAACCAGCAAGAGCACAATAAAAGTCAAGAAGCAGCCCACAAACAGAGTGTAAGAATCATAGGAAGAATCCAGTGTGCACAGCCCCAAACAAGATGGATACCATGGCAGCAATTACCAAACTCCTCAGTCCTAATTCTCAGTTTTATACGGAATCAACTCTCCAATTAAGCGACATAGATTGTCTACTTGCATAAAAACTTCTGCCTTCAAGAAGCATACCTTGTCCACAAAAACAAACGTCTTGTGAAAATGGAAGGATAGAGTAAAGTCTAGCAAGCGAACAGCCACCATAAACAGGTGGGAGTTGAAATCCAATTGTCAGGCAAAATGGACTTCAAGTTAAAATTAGCAAGAAGAGATAAAGAATATCATTACATATTCATTAAGGGATCTCTCCTTCAGAAGTGTATTACAATTTTACATATCTGTTCACCAAAAAACAGAGGACCCAAATTAATCCAAGGAACACTACTTGCCCTAAAATCTCATATAGATTGAAAGACATTAATTGTTGGGGACTTTAAATCACCACTATCCTAGCTGGATAGAACAACACAGCAAAACTCAAGAGAGAAACCTCACATATAAAGAACTGCATAGATCAACTAGACTTAACAGACATGTACAGAATATAACACCCATCAGCATCTGAATATATATTCATCTCAGCATCTCATGGAACATTCTCCAAAATAGATCACATTTTAGGTCACAAAGAAAATTTGTCCAAATTCAGAGACATGGAAATTATCCCCTGCATTCTCTCAAACCACAAGGGAATAAAAGGTGAATTCAACACCAAAAGCCTCCCAAGAAAATCCTGTAACACATGGAGGCTGTACAACACCTTGTTGAACCACCAGTGGGTCATGGAACACATTATAATGGACATTCAAATGCTCATGATATTTAACAAAAATTAACACACAACTTATCAACTCCTCTGGGACGCAGCAAAGGTAGTACTCAGATGAAAGTTTATAGCTGTGTCCATATACCAACAAATTGGAGAGATTTGAAAACCAATAATTTGATGATTCTGCCAAGGGCTATCTACAAATTTAATACAATACCTATCAATATTTCTACCTCATTCTTCAATGAAATAGAAGCAACCCCAAAATTCACATGCAACACTAATAACAAAAGCAATCTTTAGCAGAAAGAACAGTGCTGGGAGAATATCAATACAAAATTTCAAATTCCAATACGAAGCTATGGTAATCAAAGCAGTTTTTTCCAGGCACAAGAATAGACCTGAGGTACAATGGAATTGAACTGAAGACCCAGAAATGAACCCACAGACCTGTAGCTGCCGAAACTTATATTAGGGAGCTAAAATGATGGAATGGATGAAAGACAGCCTCTTCTGTAAATGCTGCTTTCCAAATTTAGTAAACAAAAAAACTAAACCTAAATTCTTGTATATCACCCTGTACCAGAATCAACTCCAAATGGATCAAAGACATCACTATGAAAGCAGACACATGAAAACATTAGAGGAAAGAATAGGAGTTATTCTAGGGTTCCTTGACAATGGGCAAATTTTTCTGAAGAAAGACCCAGAAACATAAAACTCAAAGAAAAGGTTGGACAAATGGGATTTCGTGAAACAGCATGCTTCTGCAGGAGAAAGTACGTAGCTATCAAAATCAATATTACCTAATCCAATAGACAAGGGTCTCTTACCTAAAATACAATTAGAACTCACAAAATTGAACCCAACACCAACAAATTCTCAAAGAAACAGCCGCCCCACTAATAAATGGGTTAAAGACTTGCATAGAGACAATAGCAAGAAAGAAAAAACCACTTGTTTCCCTACCTTGGTGTTGACTTCTCTTAACGTCATCTTATTTGGTCAATATGTACATAGCATTTGACTTTTTCTACTTGCCCAGACATATACTACTTGTAGCAAATAACTTGTTTCTTTCTTTTTTTTTTTTTGCATTGTATGTTCCTCTCCTAGAGTATAACCCCTGTTTTCACTGAATATAATGTTGGTGCCTTGCATCTTGTATATACACTTCTCTAATTTGGGGAGAGAAAGAAAAAAAAAGTTTATAAAGGGATACCGGTGCCCATTGTAACAATGACATCTACAAGACACTTTGTTGAAAAAGGAACTTTACAATAGGTGTGGGGGTGGGGGGGAAGAATGTAGTTGTGGAGGTGGAAGGGATGGTAGGGGAAAATCAAAGGAAGAGGCAATGCTTGATAGGAAATATACTCATTACCTTGCTCAGGTAACTGTTAACCCTCTGTACAGTATTCTTTTTTTATTGTGAAAACACCTTACAGAGGGGTTACAATTACATGGGCAACGAAATGAGTACATTTCTACTTAAGCATTGTAGCATCCTTCTTTGTTTCCCCTTACTATCCCTTCGCATTTCCTCCCATAATACCAATTCACCCCTCATACCTCCCTCACAAAGTTGAAAAGTTAGTTTTTCGACATAATATCTTGTACATCTCGTTGTTGCAATGGGTCCACGTGTATTCCAATTTAAACAATTTGTTTTTCCCTTCCCCTTTACAAATTATACTAACATCAAATACAGTGAAAAGAGGGATGATACCGTCTGCGAGGGTCCAACAAAACAACAAAGTAATACGAAAAAAATATGTTAGAAACAATAGCAAGCAAGAAAAAAAACATCATTTAGGTTCTTATCTTGGGGTTCATTTCGCGTAACATCAACTTGTCTTAACGTTTCTGCTTGTTTCAGATATACTAGGTACTACAAATATGGGAAACAATTGGACCTATTTTTCTTTGAGCCTGGCTTACTTCTCTTAATATAATTTTTTCCAAGTCTTTGCATTTCCTAGCAAATGGGGCAATGTCATTTTTTTCTGATGGAGGCATTGAATTCCATTGTATATATATACCAAAATTTCTTGATCCATTCATCTACTGAGGAACATCTACTTTAGAATACCAGTGTGGAGGTTCCTCAAAAGACTCCACGTAGGACTCCTCTATGACCTAGTAAACTCACTTTTGGGCATTTACCCAAATGATCACAATCAAGACAATACTAAATCTACCAGCACAACTATGTTTACTCCAGCATTATTTACCATAGCTAAGATATATACAGTATTCTTACAATAAAAAAAAAACAACTTATTTAACAAGACTTCAAGAGAGACTTCTCTGAAGAGGAAATAAGAATGGCCAACAGACACATGAAGAAATGCTCAACTTCTCTAGCCACAAAAGACATGCAAATCAACACAACTTTGAAATTCCACATCACCTCAGTTAAAATGACTATGATCAAGAAATCTATAAAAGATCCTGGAATGGATGTGGTCAAATGTATACCCTAGTTCATTTTTGGTGGGAGCATTAACTTGTTCAACCACCTTTGATAGGAGTATGGAAGCTACCCCAAACGACAATGCATAGAGCTCACGCATCATCCAGCAATCCCATGTTTGGCCATTGGCACAAATGATCACAAACAAGGCCATAAAAGAGCTATCAGCATAGGAATATTTATCACAGCATTATTCACCCCCATAACCACAGTAGATGAACTGATCAAAAGTGTGATAGATAGATATATATAGAGAAAGTGAGAATATATTTTATTGAATATATATTTCAAATGTATAAACATGTATATATATATATATATATATATACATGAATCTATAAACATGTATATAGATACATGTTTATACATATATTCACATATACGTATATATGTATATGTATGTATATAGATGCATGTATATGTGTATTAAATACATTATTCATGTATTAGATATGTGTATATTTTCATATATTGTACATATTGTATATATATTATATAAGTATATATAGTATATATATTTCTATATATTTGTATATATGATATATGCAATATTCGTATATATACATATATTGATATATACAATACATAGTATATATTATCTTATTATAAATAATATTATAACATAAAATATCTCAAATATATTGTATAAAATGCTTAATAAACATATTATCATTTATATATACATATCTATAGATATGTAATATATAACATGTAATACATAATATATAAGTATATATAGGGATATATACATATAATATATAAGCATATATATTATATATAATATGTATGTTATGTATTTGTAGGTATATATATTAAATAAAATATGGCATATATTTATATAATATATTATATTAAATACATAATATATATACTGTATATTCATATATAATATATATACCTATATATATGTATCTGCCTATATATACCTAAATTTTATAGGTATATATCTGTGTGTATTCCTTTATATCAACATATATGCCTAAATGTTATATGTATATATCTGTATACATACCTATACATTATATATGACATATGTAATATATGTATATACACATATTATATGTATTCATATTATGTATATATCTATACATGCATGTTATATATTATATATTTCATATTTTACATTACATATTTATGAATCATATATAATATATCACATATATAACTATATAGTAATTATTATATAGGTACATACATGTATATACCTATATATGTAGTTATATATATTTACATATAAATTAATTATTATATATGTTTATATACATATAATATATAATATATCTATATATTATACCTATATATTACATATTACATCTATATATGTATATAAATCCCTATATATTATATATCATATGTATATAAACATATATTATAAATATTATATATGTAAATATATAAGTATATATATCATATATTATAGTAATAATTCTTAATAGCAGTGTACTCATTATTTTACTCATGTAACTCAAACATCTTTTATTTATTGTTTTTTGGTGTCTAGAAAGAATGTCAATGCCCCATTTGTTTAGAAATAGAAAGACTTAGAATAAATTATATAAACTAAAGTAAGTCAGGACCAAAAAACATAGGTCCCATGGTTTCCCTTATGTGCAATAACTAGTATATTTCTTAGAGAAGCAGAAACCGTCAAATAAGTTGATGTTAGGTGAAATGAAGTGCAAGATAAGGACCCAATATTTTTTTTTGGGGGGGGATTGTTTCTAACACATTTATAAGATGATTTTTTTTTGCGTTGAACGTCCCCCCCCTTGACATCACCCCGGTTTTATTGCATTTGTTGTTGGTATACTTTGTGGAGGAAAAGGAAAAAATGTTTAAATAGATATACAGGTGGAACCATTACAATGAGATGTGCAAGATGTTATGTCGAAAATGAACTTTACGACTTTGGCCAGATCTGAGGGTGAGGGTGGGGGGTGGGGAAGGGGTAAGCGAGGCAGGAGAGCGGAGTCAGGGTTGGGCATAAGAAGTGGGAAGGGATGGGAAGTTGAAGCAAAGGAGGAAGCAACAATGCTTGATAAGAAAGGTATTCATTACCTTGCCCATATAATTGTAACTCCTGTGTACAGAATTTTCACAGTAAAATAAATAAATAATTAGAATAAATCTCTGGACAGTATCTTTACAATGAAGTATATAATGAAATAAGTTTGGACTTCATAACTTTGCTTACAAACCATGACTTTGGAGACATCACAGCCCTTTTTAAACATTTGTGCATTAATGACAATTGAGTTTAGAGATCTCATTGTGACATCACCAACCAATTGTGGCTTCACAAATGTATTGTGATTTCAACATGCTTGTGGCACCACCAACTAATTGTGACATTAAAACATTATTACATCATATTTTTGCATCACATTGCAATTATGATATGACTGCCCATTGTGTTTTCACAGACTTAGTACATTCTCATAATATTTTAGAAAATTCCTGGCTTTTGGGACTCCCAGATCTTTCCTTGAACTCCTGTATTCGAGTACTAGGAGCAAATAAAATTGAAGAAGTTGTTGTGTTATTTCAATCTCACTTTTTTAAATTGCAAACACAATTTGCCATAATCACCCCGCCCATATAACAAACCTATTATGATATTACATTGCCATTTTGAAATCATGATCACATTGTGACAATTATAGGTTTGTGAAAACCCCATGGGACAGTAATATCACCTGACAATGTGATGTCACAATATCATGTCATGAATTCTTCTTAGCATATGAATATTTCTTAGCTCCTTGGAATAAACACAAGTCTATTGTGACATCACAATCCCTTTTTCTACCCATATTCTCATTGTGAACTAGTGATAATTGAGATCAGATATACCATGGTAATATCACAAACCCCTTGTTACATCATCACTATTTGGACATCACATTCCTAGTATGACACCATCAGCTCATTTTGGCATCACAATACTACAATTTCATAATAATATTATGATATTACAAATGCATTGTTACAGCATACATGCACTATGGATGTGTATCATATGAAATTTTTATTTTATTTCAAATGTGACATGTATTTTGTTATCAGAAACCCATTGTGACTGCATAACCATTGTGGTATCAATAATTCATTGTGACATCACAAACTTCTGTTTTCATAATTTTGTTTAAATGGTACCTTTGTGATATCTTAGGCCATTTGTGAGCTCATTATCTGTTTTTGACTTCCTAATATTTCATGTATGACATGTCATAGAAAACCATTGTGACAACATGACTGCTGTAACATCACAGTGCCAGAGGTCATGAACATTGTGTCACATAGTGACATCACAAACCTCTTTGGACTTTATTGCATTTGTGTTGAGACCTGCATTTGGAGATATCCCAATCCCTTTGTGAACTTATGTATTTATTTACAATAAATGACAATAGAGATCTACCATGACATTTTGATTTCAGCATCCCATTGTGACCTCAGAAATCTGCTGGGACCTCATCACAATTATGGCATTAACAACTATTTATGACATCAAAACATTATGTCATGGTATGGTGACATCACATTGTCTTTGTGATATCATTGTCCCATTTTGTTTTCACAAATGTATTTTAACTCCATCACATGTTAGAAAACTGATGTGCTTTGGGACTTCTAACTCCTTCCTTTTTTTTTTTTTTTTTTTTTTTTGGTCGTGGGGTTTGGACTCTGGGCCTGGGCGCTGTCCCTCAGCTCTTCAGCTCAAGGTGAGCACTCTACCACTTGAGCTACAGCGCCAATTCCGGTTTTCTGGTGGTTTATTGGAGATAGGAGTCTCACGGTCTCTCCTTCCCGGGCTGGCTTTGAACCACAATCCTCAGATCTCAGCCTCCTGAGTAGCTAGGATTACAGGCGTGAGCCACCAGCGCCCGCTCTAACTCCTTCCTTGAAAGCAGATCCTCATTATAAAACAGTAGCAATTGAAATCATACCTGTGATTTAAATATTACAAGTGTGGTCACATCATTATCCTATTGCTGATGTCATAACCACTGTGGCATCACAAAAACATTGTGACATCACATTGCTGCTGTGACATAATTATCACATTGAGACATCCCAACCTGTTATGACCTCTCAGAACAATTAAAAAAAAACACAAGGCCTCCTTTGTGACATCAAAGTCCCTTTATTTACTTATATCCTCATTGTGGATTATGGACGACACACCTTCCATTGCAACATCAGAAACCTATAGTGACCTCATCACCAGTATGACATCAAAAGCTTGTCCCCTCATTATAACTTTTGAAATGCTGCCAGTGAGATACTTAGGCCCTTTGTGAGCTCATATTCTGTTTTCAAGCACATAATATTTAGGATATGTGATATTATAAAAACACTGTGACATCATGGAAATTATGACAACATTGTCAGAGGTCATGACCACTTTGCCACATTTTGACCATCATAAGCTTGTTAGGAATTCATCACATACCTGCCAACACATGCCTTTGGAGACTTCACAATCCCTTTCTGAGCTCATATAATCATTGGCAGTTAGACAACCCATAGGGACATTACAAAACTCTTGTGACATCGTCAACATTATGACATCACAAATAATTGGGACATTACATAATCATATTGCCATTGTGATATTTCCGTTCCATTGTGTTTTCAGAAACATTATGACTTGATAATATTTTATAAAATTCATAGGCTTTGGGACTTTAAGCTCCATATGACCCATAAAATCAAAACAATCCTTTGAGACACATTTAAGATAACAAACAAATTTATTTACAATAGAAAAGGACCTACAGCTACCTTGTAGTGGATTAGATACCCAGAGACATGAGCACCCTCCACCACCTCAGACCACCAATGGGCAGCCCTGTCCTTTATTATTTGGTCTGCAAAACAAGAGCCCCCACAAATTAAAATCTCCAAAGCTCCAAATTTCAAAGGGCAAGCCTTTTATTCTTTTCCCTTCCTCCCATCTTTTCTACACACCTCTCTTATCTTCCAGGTTCTTCCATCACTTCCTTCTCTCCAGGCCCCTACACTCTCCACATGATTGACCTGCTCTACCCTAGTGGCCAATTGTCATGCTTCCCCTCCTATTCTCTCTCAACTCTGTCTCCTCCCAGGGCTATCCCATTCTACTGTCTCACGACTATCTTCCTTCCAAGACTTTCTCCTCTTTCTCTCCAGGTCTATTGTTCTGAACACACAGCCTATTGATAGGTTGTACCCCTCTGTCACATCAATGGCTCTCCTGCCGTACAATTTTAAACCATCTCAAACTGCACACTGCCCAGTCACTACTTGACAGCTCACCATGTCGGGCTTGACACACTATCCCCTACTGCAGCATGTTCTGTCCCATTTGGTGGAAAGCTTTGTCCACTCCATCATATGGAGCCAAGGGGCTACAGTGATTATGGAGCCGTGGTGACCATTGGGGCCCCACTGGTTTGTATATTCCCCACTGGTTTTCATGTACAATCAAATCATTGATTCCTCCTGGAACGAATCCTAAACTTTCCCTTCTCTCCCTTGCCTTCAACAGATTTAAAATACAGTTATAACAAGTAATAAGGAGTAAACCATAAAAACACACTAGTTAGCACTAACACTTGGTAAATATTTTTTTGAGTTTCTCTGAACTGTACATCGTGCAGATTTCTCTGGATATTGTTCCACTTGAGAATGATGGATCCAGTGCTGTTTTCCGGCATCATTAATAGCCCATGATGTAATTAGCAACACCAAGTAAGTTTCTTTACAAATGGGCTCAAATTTAGGAGCAGGATGCATTTTTAACCAGACCAGCTCTCCAGGCAAGAAAGAGTGGTGTTTTTCTCTGGAGGCCAGCGGACAAGCCAAAGAACATGTTGCAAAGACTGCAGATTGTGTACAGATTGTGGTTAGATATTTCTGTTGATATAGCTTTCCCAAGTTTAGGAACAAAGGGGGACCACAGATCAGAGGCTGAAGAAGGCACAGGATGCAATGCTGCCATCTTTGCTGACTACAAATAGGGCAGGAGAATATCCTGACACTCTATATGGAAATCAAGGCCCAGAGAAAGGAGCTGGACATGATGCAAAGATGTATTAAGATGAAGTGCATAGTAATTATAAATTATGAAACATGTGAGCTGAAATTCAACAAAGAAAGAATAGAAAAAACAGCAGATGGGGCTGACTAGAGGTGCCATGTCATAGAAGAAGAGGCCATGAAAACTGAACAGCCAAATATCAGAATCAAGAAAGAGATTGTTATTCCTCAGAAAGAGTTAAAGGACAGGCATGCTCTGATGGGGAATGCCCAGGAAAGGAAAGAGCAATAGGCAGAAAAACAGAACAATTTAACAGTTAAAAGGTCTGTCACAAAATACACTAAAGGGAAAAGGAATAGAAGCTATTAGAGGAAAAGGCGAAAGAGACTTTTGAGATCTCACCAAAAATATAATGCAGAAGTAGCAGGTCTCAAAGGAACAGTTGGAGATGGAAAAACACCCTCTTAATAGCACCATTTCAAACTTAAAGGAGGAAATGAAGACCAGTTAGAAGTGTTGTGAGAAGGGGCAGGATTTGGAGTGTGGAAGGAATTGTGTGCTCCTGGAAGAACACTTGCAGGATAAGGAGGACTTTGACATGGAGATTGGGATCATGAAAGCTAGCTTCAATGAAAAGGAGGAGGATAAAAGGGAAGAGGATTCCAAGTTCCAGACTGAGGTCAGAGTACTAAATAGGAGTTAAAGAAAATAGAGATCCCTGAGATTCAGAGAAACAACTGAGATTATCAGGTAGCTCGGGGGACCACTCTAAACACAGTTGAGTGTCTACAGCTACTAATCATTATGATTGAAAGAAGGAGGAAAAATAGTGATATCAACTGTGCAAGTGTGGACACTAAATTTCTGTATAATGGTTATAGGCTCAAGCCTGCTGTCTGTTTATATCTGGTTATCAGGCACCCTGGTAAATTTTCTCAGGCCAATGCCTAAAACAGTTGTTCCTCAGCCTTACAAGCATATGTAATGTACGTCGAAATTTCCCAACAGGTGGAAAAGCTGGAAAGCTTGAACTCATGGAGAGAGTGTTTATGCAAATCATCTCACATAGTTAATTGGGAGAAGTGGATTCATAGAGGTAAAGCCTGAAATATGGGTATCAATATGATAATGTGATGTCAAGATGCTATGAATTCATTATAGTTTGGTGATATCACTGTAAGCTGATAGTTTCATAACGACAATGTGATGTCATACTGCTGATGACCCAAAGTGGATGTGATGTTAAAAGGCATGTCTAATATAAATTGTCCTAGGATCACATCAGGATATAGTACACAAAGGGACTGTGATGTCACAAAGGCTCTGAGTTGTGTCGAAGTTGCTAAGAGGTAAAACTAGGTTTGGGATATTACAACGTGATAGTGATATCACAATGGCAATGTGATGTCACAGTGGGTTTGTAATGTCACAGTGGTAATGAGGTCACGATGTGAGAGTGATGTCACCATGAGTTTGGAATATGATCATCTCATTTCCTATATCATTTGAGAATGTTTCACAATGAGGATACTAGTTCATAGAAAGAGCTTGAAGTCCAAGGACCATGGATTTTGTAAAATGTTATGAAGTCAAAATAGAATTGTCAAAACACACTAGGACAATAATATCTTAATGGAAATGTGATGTCACAATATCATGTCACAGAAATGTTTTGATGACACAATTGGTGATCCATAATGGTGATACTGTCACAATAATTTTGGGAGATCACAATGAGTTTGTGAAGTCACAATGGCATCGTGTATATAAATTATCCTTAACTCTAAATGAGTACATGTGTTCAAAAAGGGATGGTTATGTCCCAAAGGCATGTGTTGTCACAAATGGGAGGAAGTCCTAACAGGTTTGTGATGTCACAATTTGACAAAATGGTCATAATGTCTGGCAGTGTGATATCATGGTGGTCATAATGTCACTGTGTCTTACATATGACAAGGTCAAAACAGATCATGAGTTCAAAAATGACATAAGAAATCAAAATGGCAGCATTTCACATAAGTTATGAGGACAGGGCAGGTTTGTGATATCACAGTGATATCATAATGGCAAAATGATGTCACAAAGCATTGTAAGTTCACAATACTTAAGAAATCATAATGGGTTTCTCATTTCAACCCACATGCCACATTTGAAATGGAATGAACTCACAGAATAGGAATTCCTAATGTATGATGTCATTTTAGTTTGGTGATGTAACAACGAGTTGATGGTGTACAAATGACAATATGATCTCAAAATGGTGTTGTCACCAAGGAAAGTGAACTTAAAATGGAATGTATAATCTCATTACAATAGTTTACATTTAGATTAAGGATATGCAAAGAGACTGTGCTGTCACAAAGGATATTTGTGTATTTACAAGTGCTAGTATGTCATAATAGGTTTAGGATATCACAATGGGATCATGATGTCATATTATGAGGCTGAAAACAGATTATGAGCTCACAAAGACCTAAGATATCATAATGGAACCATGTCAATAAAGATATGGGGACAGGACAGGTTTATGATATTACAGTGTGTTAGTGATATCACAATGGCTTGTAATATCACAAAGAGATTTTGATGTCACAATGGTCATGAGGTCACAATGGATTTCTAATATCAACCAATATGCATTACATTTAAAATAGAATGAAATTACAGAATAGGTAATCACAATTGGTCTATGATCTCACAATGACAACTAGATGTCATAATGGTATGATCTCATTACAGTTTGACGATGTCACAATGAGTTGATGATATCATAATGACAACACAATTTGGCACTGAAAATGATGTCACAAATGTTTTGTGATCTTACAATAGCATGTCCTTAGTTCATCATGAATATATGGGTAAACAAAGTTACTAAGATATCACAAAGAACGTGTGTTTTATTCAAAGTTGCTAAGAGGTCATATAAAGTTTGGAGTGTCACAATTTAGTCGAGGTGTCACAAAGGCAATGTGATTTCAAAATGGGTTTATGAGGTCGGTTTTGGTGAGGTGTTCATGGGTTAGTCACAACTAATGATATTACAAACTTTTTATGACAAGTTTGTATTATCAATCACAATGACATGTCCAAATTCAATACCTTCTAGATCAAAACGAGGCCACCATGATAACCAAGGGAGTATCTAAATTCTGCAGAAACTGAAAATCATCATGGCCCTTTGCTCTAGCTGTCAGGATAGGGAAGGACATGTTGCTACAGGCAGATGGGAATTCTGCTGAAGGGGGTGGGATATCAAGCACCACATGTTTACTAATCAAGTAGTGATTGGGCAGTGGGCAGTTTGGGAAGTGACCATTGAAATATCTTAGAAAGGAGACTGGTTGGTGTTGGGTAGGGGTACAGGCTATGTGTTCTGAGCAACTGAATAGGAGTAAATGCAGGGAAATACCTGGAAGGAAGGACATGGGGAGACAGCAGGAGGGGAAAGACCTGGGAGGAGAGGAATTGAAGGAAAGCCGTAGGTCAAAAATGGCAACTGGCCACTGGGCCAGAAGGGCAATCCTGTGGAATGTGGAAAGTCCTAAAAAGAAGATAGGAAAAAGGGAAAGACCTTGGAAGGAAGGACAAGTCAGTAGAGAGGGAGGGAGGAAGAGAAATGTAAAAAGCCTTGCCTTTTGAAGTATGGAGATTTGGAGGTCATAATTGTGAGGGTGCAGACCAATAAACAAAGGTGGGGCTGCCCATTGGAGGTGAGAAGTTTGTCGGTCAAGGCTACTTTTGTCTCTGGATATCCAGCACACAATCAGGCATTCTCAGGCCCTTTTTGTGTAAATAAATTTGATTATTCTCTTAAATGTGCCTCTATGCACTGTTTTGTGCTTTAGAGGTTATAATTTTTGGAGGCTCCAGTGAGATGGCCGTGGGCATGGACTCAAGGAAACCCCTGTTAGGTAATTTTCTCAGACTTCAGAACTGAAAGTCTCCCTTGAGTGTTTGTTTCCCAAGGACCAACAAAGTTGCGAATCATTTAGAAATGCTCTAGTGTTGAGTCTTGGTAAGCATGATAGCCTGTTTTGCGGACCTTTTCTGGAGGTCATTTGTGGCTTCCTTGAAATGCAATCTTGGTCCTGGTCAAGAGATAATTTGGATTTCCTTGGGAAGCGATCGGGGTCCTCCTAGAGAAATTATCTGTTATGTAATCTCTAACCTCCTCTGGAGGTCATCTGGTGCTTCCTTGAGAAGCCATCACTGTGATATCTTAGGACTTTTGTCAGCACATAATCGGATTATCTGTTTTATGCCTTATAACTTTTCAGTTATAACATTGCTTGTGATATTGATATTGGAAATGTCACTGTGATATTACAAACTCATGGAGACATCACTAACCCAATGTGAGCTCACCGTCATTCACAAACCCACTGTGAAATCACACTGACATTGTGACATCATGATTACATTGTGAAACACCAAACTTATTTTGACCTCCTAGCAGTTTTGAAAAATAACCATGGTCTTTGTGACTTCATGGTCTGTGTATCCATATCTTCATTTTGACCAGACTTAAGATCACATTTTTAAAGGTATCATCACAAGCCCTTTGTGAAATCATCTCCAGAGTGACATCAAATTGTTAATATGGTATTAACAGGTCATTGGGACATCACTGAACTATTGTGACAGCATTATCATATCATATTTTTGTTGGGATGTGATAGGCACATTGTGAATGCATATTATGTGATTTCATTCCATTTCACATTTCCATGTGTGTTGATAGCAGAAACGTATTGTGTCCCCATGATCATTGTCACATCACAATTTATTTTGGTGTTCCCATTGCATCAACGCTGTAACATTTCAAACACATTTGTGAAATCACATTGCCATTGTGCTCTCACAATCACATTGTGACATTGCAAACCTACTATGAACTGTTAGCTTCTTTGAAAAAACACATTGCCTTTGTGACATCACAATCCCTGTCTTTAACATTATCCTCTTTGTGATCTGAGGATAATAGAGATGTCATGTCCTGCCATGGTAACATCACAGCCCATTGTGTCATCATCACCAGTATAACATCACATTTTTGTTATGTCAAAATCAGTTCATTGGGACATCAAAAAACTACAATGACATCATTGCATTCTCACATCACAGTGTCATTATGATGCCATAGACACATTGGGCATGCCTATTCTGTGATTTCATTCTATTTCAAATGTGGCATGTGTTTTGATATCAGAAATACAGTGTAACATCACAACTATTGTGATATCACAGTGCAAATATATTACAACTAACACACTGTGACATCACAAACCTGTCTCTCCTCATAACTTTTATGACATACTGTCTGTGTGATATCAGAAATCCACTGAGATGTCATAACCACACTGACATTATACTGCCAGATTTCATGACCATTGTATCACATGGTGACATCACAAACCTCATAGGACTTCATCACAGTTGTGACAACACATGTATTTTAAGACATCATGGTCCCTATATGAATTCATATACTTATTGATAGTACAAATACATTGTGACCTCACAGATATTTTCACTGCATCATCACTGTGGTATGACAAACCCATTGTGACATTACATTGCCATTGTTATATCAGAAGCACATTGTGACATTCTAAACCTGGTATGACCTCTTAGAGACACAATATCTCCCCAAAAAGATCTATGTGATTTTTTAAAATTAAATTGCTTTCAAGTTTTTCATCATTTTTATTGAACTTTTGAATTCTTTTTACTTTATTTCCTATTGGTACTTTTTGTTTTTGGCTTTACATAATTGCTGTTCTCTCTATTCAATGCCAAGTAAACAAACATCTTATATAAGACCATTTCCTTCATTGTGTATGCATGCTTAATTCAGATATTAATTACTCAATTCAGAAACCCTCAGCCATGACTCCTTTAAATGTAGTATTATTTCCTTATATAATTTTTTTCATGTTCCAATGTCATTTTTTTTTATTAATAAGATTTTTTTAATTGGGAAAATACAGACTGGTTACAATTACATGAACAACGTAAGGACTCATATGTTTTCCTTTCTTGCTATTGTTTACAATTTATATAATTTTTTGTTTCACCTTTAAATTTTTTATTTTGTCATTATCCTTTGTATGTATCTCTCTTCTTTCTTTCTATCCTTTGCCTCTCTCTGCATATATCTTGGTTATAGTCCCTCTCTCACATTCCATCTCCACATTCGTCTAATCTTATTTTCTTCACACAATTCTCCCTAAACATATCAATTTCTGATCTGTTGACTCCTTCTTTGAATTTCTTAAACCCTAGTAATTTGTTGTTGAACTAGATGTATCTACTGAACTTGAATATACATGTATTCATTTTGACTGTTTCAAAAAATCTGAGCCACTAGAGAACTCTGATTGATGATTGCTATAAAATAGTGTCCTTAAACGGTTTTGGTTTTGCTTTAATACCCAAAGTGGAAGAAAAAGTGGAGAAACACAAGAAAAATGGCAACTCCAGGTATCTCAACTCCCACTCATGATAATCAGGCAATAGAGCAGTTAATAATCCAAAGGGATTTCCAAAAATGGTCTACAGCACTGATAAAATCTAATAAAAATGCTAAATAAAAAGATTGAACACCTGTAAAAGACTGTATAAAGGTGATAGGAAAAGGTGTGAGTGTGATAGGAAAAGGTGTGAGTGTGATAGGAAAATTCATGAGCATGATGAGGCTAATCGAAGATTAATTGAGGAATAGTTCAGGTGGGATGGGAATAAATACAAATTAATAGAGCATTCATAGAATCCACAATCAGAAATCTGGAAGAATCCGAGGCCAGAAAAGTTATGCTGAATGAAAATCCAGCAGATGGAAAGAGAGTCCAATGAAAGTATAACCCATCCTTGCATTCATGTGAGATATACATGGTAATTGTCAGACATATTTGCAGATCACCAACAATCCAGGCAATATAAGCATATTTATAAAAGTTCAAGCAATACTTCTATCAGAAAATATTCAATAGTGTTCTTGACTATAGTATTTCACCAAATCTGAAATTAGGAAACAGATAATTCCATTGACAACTATCAGAAATCCTCATAGAACATCAAATTGCAATCATTTTGAGGAGAGAAATTTAAAAGGTATTTGAATAGATGCATATTCTGCATATTCTGCTAAATGCTTTCATATGAAGGCATGCTCTCCCACGTCTTTCTTGATCCACCAAGATTCCTTTATTTCATGGAACAGTAAACAGAGTTGGAGAAAACGAGTTAACTGGCAATCATGAGAGGGCCAAGAATAGAACTTAGGTTTGTAGAATCACTAAAATCAAGTTTTTTTTTTTTTTTTTTTTTTTACGTTGGGAGGCGTGGGCAAAATAAGAATCATGGGTAGAAAGAGGTGCCGTCTTTTTTTAAGCAACTCTAAATTCTATTGCTTGTATTATAAAGCAAGGGCTGTGTTTCATAAAACATTATACATCTCAATCAATAGCAGCCAGCTCCCATGAATGTCAGAGATAATTTGCTCAAATTATATGACTTTATATTCAATGCTCTGAATATTCTTTTTCCTCTTTCAGAAACAACACCTGTCATTTCTGTTTGGATTCCTTTATTCAGAGGTTAATTTTCTTGACCAGGAATCTGCAAATACTAGTCTATGATCTTTATGACAGGCTTTGATCTGGAGCTAAGAATATTTTTCTACGGTTTTAAGTGATGGAAAAAATAGAAAATAACCGAAAGTACTAATTGTTGTAAACTATAGGGAATCTGTATCTTTTATTACATTTTACCATGCTCAGCTTTATCCTCTTTCAGGTTGTCTGTAGCTGCTTTAGTACTACAATTTTCGAGACTGAGGTGCAGGTAAGAGACTATGTGGCCTGCCATCCCTAGATTTTTTACAATCTGCAGCCTCTATAAAAAATTCATTGCCTCTGCACTCTGTTCTCTTCTCTTTTCACATCAAGCCATTCCAGAATAACCACTTGACTTAGGTTCTTGTCTCTATGTATATAATTACATGAGTTTTCGCTTTGAACCTTCACCAACAGAAGTCCAGCATAGATCAAGTCTTTGCTTAAATCTTTTTCACATAATTTAAAAAATTATGACTTATGAAATAACTTCCCAATTTAGTAAAAATTTATTCACTTTCCTATTTAAAATATAGTACCTACTTTGTAAGTAAAACATGCTTCCCAAAAAATTATGCCCTCATATGGTATTGTTGAAAAATCTGTGTTGGTCTGGGAGCTGACTTGATCATCTCCTGTTCTAACTTTGCTCACCTATATTATTTCTTAACATTCTTCTTAGCATGGATAAACAATTAATTGGTTATTGCTGACACCTAATATAAACCACATTTAAAATTATTGGTAATCTTGCTGCTGTTGCCTTCCCTGCCTAAAATAACTCAGGAAATTACTCTAGCAATTTTTAGACACAAAGAGGGAAATTCGTTGATGGGAGAATGCTGAATCAAGCTTTCAAAAAACGTTGCTTATTCTTAAATGGGGAAGCTTAATTAATGTCTGAACTTTTCTCTATTAATTTCATTAGTTCCAATACTGGCCAAATTCACCAAACTTGGGAATTAAAGGACGTAAACACAAGATACTAAAAAATTATATTGATTACAAATTTGATATTTCCATCCATAAATTTACAAAAAAGCCCTTAATAGGTTAAAACCTCTGGTTATCTAAAAGAAAGAACACAATAAAAAATCCAGAATGGGAAATTATGTTATGACATACTCAACAAACAAACCCAAATCAGGAATGTACATGTTTTAGATATTAGAGAGGATATTATTTATGTCAATGTAATTATTATAAATCCAGGTTGTACCAGAGTATTCCTGAAAATAAAATCAATCACAAATTACTCTGGGTTTTCACAGGCTTTACAGTTATTAAGAAATTCCATAAACTGATTATTGTTTTGAATCTGTTATGGATCAACGGGGTATGGATAAAGACAGAGACAGACAGTAAGACAGAGAGAAAAGGAAGTTCATCGAGGAAAAATTGACACAGACAATAGCGGGAAAAAATTGAGAAGGAGAGGTAGAGAGAGTCTACTACATTGGGGAGAATTAGAACTTAGTTCAATTCAAATTTAGGATTACTATTGAAAGATAATAATCTATGTTCACTCTGACAATTTTATAAAGCTAACAAAATATTGCTTTTGGAAATCCAAACCCTCCAGATTCTGTAACAAACCTGTTATGAGCAGCTAAAACTATGAGCACCATTTTGCAGAAAACATAAATTGAAATCCAGACATGTAGACTAATTTACACCAGCTAGTAAGTGGCAGAATTCATAACTTGAAGATTTAATTTCAGGATCCCTATTGTAAATCACCATAAGATGCTTGTCAACAAAGTAATCACACTCAGGCTTCAATTAATGTAATCTGTTTTTGTCACAAATAATTTTGTATTTTTTTATGCATTTTGCAAATATACACCATGAAACTGCACATTTTTAAAACATTTTCCATAGCCAGTAAGCTTTTTAAAAAGTAATATGGAAGATGATAAATGAGGGTGGCAGTATTATAATGCATTTAGGATATCAACAATGTTTTATTACGAACTAAGGGATAGTATGTGATACATTGACATACTTAAACACTACTGTGATAAACACAGAAAAGATCAGTCAAATGTGGCTTTTGCTTACCTCACGTAAAGTTACCAAAAAGCTTACTAAATATTACCACAAGTAGTATGATCGAGGAGAAAGATGCAAATGTATTAATTCATTCTGAATTGGAAAGATTAGGTCTGGCCAGAGATATCTTGGCCACATGGTGGTTGGGAGGGTCTGACTTCTCGTCTTCATGGTGAAGGAAGGAGAAGCCTCTACCTCCTACATGATGTGCAACCTTGAATTTCTGGAGGCAAGGGCTGGGACCTGAATGATAGTTACCAAATCTGTCAGGCCCAGTCCCTGGAACTGGGAGTTTCCTGTGACTCTGCTCCTTGACCTGGACCAGCTCAGATGCCTTTATGTCATTCCATGTGCTTCTGTGTTTGTGTTATGTTTCCTGATTCCTGGCTCCGTGCATTCCATGAATGGTCACCCTGGATTCCCAAATCAGCTCCCAATTGGATCCTGAATTGGTATGATGGTATTGTTTTTGTTCTTTTGTTCCTCTCCAGCCTTCAAGGCTCAATGTTAAGTACATTTGCTTCCTACTGTTCTTTGAGACATTAGTTCACCATTCAATCACTGGCCTTTCAATAGAGACTGAGATTTAACATCTCAAAATATGGCTTCTCAGGTTTCTCACTGTATGAAAGTTCCTAAGAAGGAATAGGCATTCAGTCTATATATGTGATTCAGCAAATGAAAAATTAGGAATGCCAGTCAATCTAAAGATGAGGGAAAGAAATCACTAACTGGGATATCTTGCTTTGGAAATCAACACTGGCTAATTCAAATTCAGGTCCGAAGGAGTCTGGCACCAAACGTCCTTACCATTGGAGTCAGTACTTAAATGCATCTTCTGATTAATAGAGATGCATGAGGGAAAGTTGTGAGATGGCAGAAAGGCATGTCACTTATTTCTTACTTTTTCCTTGCACTGAATGGGAATGTCAAGTCATGGTAAATGTATTATGTAAAATATCAAAATCACTAGTTTATATTAAAAATTGTCTTAGTTATGCTATTATTGAAAAGAAATAAGATAATGTAAAAAATATAAAACATTAAGTATTTTAAAACTGTTTGATTGGGCCACCCTAAAGAACTCAGCCCGCAAGCACTATAGTATAGCTTAGTTCAGGCCCTCTACCATGTTCTCCTTAGACACAAAAAAAGAAGGAAAAAAGAGAGAAAAAAGACAGGGAGAGGGAGAGAGATGAAGCATAGAAAATAGACAGGAAGGAGGGAGGGAGGGAGAAAAGACAAAAACAATGTATCTCTGTTGATTGTGTATTAAAAGGATATGATATAAAGAGTTCAGATGGAAATGTCTTCCAGAAAATGTATGCTGTTATTTGGGAATATTTTTCTACTTTCAATTTTTCTCCAGACTTCATGAATCACATTCTTCTGTCTTCCCTCAATCATTATTTGCTTTTACTCTTTGTGACAGGAAGTTTCCATTTTAACTCTAATACCTCCATTTCCTTCCTAGAAGCTTCCACTCATGTATAGTCTTATTTTCCATGATAGCCACCTGAACTATCAAAGCTGCATCTCTGAAAGGATGAATGTTAGTTTAGTTTGTTTGTTCCTTTCTTCTCAACTTAGATATCCCCCCCACATTCTCACACTTGTATCTACAACTTGCTGGAAGGCACATCTGTGTTATTTGTAACTGTTTCATCAATTCCTACCAAATTTATCTCTATGAAGTTTTCTCAGCTCAATTCCTGTGTCAAAGTAATTTAAAAAATATCTGCGACATTTATCCTTTAATCTTCATAGTACAGTTATTTACAAGAAAAGCATCGTCAGTGATCAAATAAATGCACATTAAAAATAAAATGACATCACAAATCATGTATGATAATCACTTAACAAAACAATGACCATGTAAAATGATAGAAACAGACAAACTGGATGCTGGCAGGAATGTCAAATAGGAAACCCACTTCTGAAAACAGTTTGTCAGGGTCCTAGAATATGAAATATGCTACCACTGTATACCACAGGAATTGAGCTCTTCAGGCTTTCTCTCATATAAATAAAATGTAACATTCAGCAAAAGGCCAAAACAAGGTTTATAAACTGGTTTATATATCATTTCCTCCAGACAAAGAATTAAAAATCAATTCAGGCTTTCTTCAGGTGAATGGGAAGTGAATTGTGCTACATTCCCTAATAAGAGAACCAAAAGGCAACTCGAGTTGCCTTAAGGCATACAACTGAGAATAATCTATCATAGATTTGAAGGCAATCCTAAAAACTTATTTACTGCATGACCTAGAAGTGGGAGAAAAGCTATTGGTTGCCAGGATGAAATAAGTTTTAGATGGGACCAAGAGAAGCCATGGGTTTAATTATAAAAGGGGAGCATGAGAGAGACTTATTTTTGGGAAAATAAAGTATCTGAAAATATAGAGTAGATACAAAATTATATGGAACTTAATATGTGCACAAAATAAAACAACTAAAGTCTGCATAGGTATTTGAGAAATACTAATGTCCTCCTTGTGATATCATACTAAAAACATTTAAAGAAACTGGAAAAAATATTCAAGGGATTTCTCTATACTCTTTTGCTAACATCAGAAAAATACAGAGTAACCTCAATAGAATTTAAAGATATCTAGAAAACAGAAGTCACTATTGAATGTTTCAATGAAAAATAGTATGGGTCCAAGCTTGAGATGAAATATGCCTTCCTAATTAGAAGGCAGAGATTTAAATGACTGGGATCTAGGCCAGTTCTGACAAAAAAATAGTGAGTAACTAAAACAACAAAGAAAGCTAGATTTCGTGTAATTGCCCTGTTATCTCACATTTGTGGAAGCCATAGGTAAGAGATTATTAAGGGAGGCTTGACCAAATAATAAGACCTCATCTGAAAAATAGTCTAAAGTAGGCTGAGCAACTTCAAGCACTAGTAATGACAAAGGAAAGAAAGAAAGAAGGAAACAGAAAAGGAAAAAAATGAATAGAAAAGACAAACTCTTTCCTCTACATTCTTGCAGATTCATGTCATTGGGTCCAAGAGTTGATATTACTGTTTGAGGATTCAGGCCTCTCTAATATGAAAGCATTTATTTCAAGTAATTATTTTATTTATTCTTACTATTTATTAACTGATTATTTGGCTTTCTTTGGGATTGAACACATAGCTTTGTACATATTAGATAATTCTACAACTAATCTTCAACCTAGCACTTGGTATAGTTTTGGAAATTGATAATGAATTCTCCAATAGTTAGCAATTCTACCTTTCATCATTTCTCTGCCACAATTTCTTCTAGGTATTTTAGTTGATGTGTTGAAAACTTTCTTCAATGTTATCTATTAAACTTAGAAGTTTGCTTTTGAATTTATATGGAATCTGCTTATTTTCATTAACTCTTTTAAAATTATATATTGATATATATATATATTACATGTATGATTGATTCTTAGAGTTCATTGCAATAATTATGATTTTATATGGTCAAATGCACATAGCTATTGAGCCATTGTGATCCTCTCCTAAGAATAGTTTCCCTTGTTCTCAACATGTGAATGCTTAGAGTGCTGTAGTTAATCATGCCCAACTGTATTTATTTGTCTTTTACTAACTATTGGATTAAGGTGTAGATTTATGCAGTATACATTTCTTAGGCTGTGGCTTATTCAGTTAATATTTTTTTCAAATCTTTCCATTTCCTCAGGAATAGGGTAATGCTATTCTTTCTGATGGAAGCACAGAATTCTACCAATAAAACAGAACTGAAGACCCAGAAATGAATTCACTCCTGTATGCACATAATCTTTGAAAAGGGAGCCAAAAACACAGGATGGAAGAAACAGCTTCTTCAAAAATTGTGTTGGTGAAATTGGCTTTATGCAGAAAACTGGTATTAGAACCTTAAACATCCCCCTGCACCAGGAAATTCCAAATGGATCAAAGACCTTAATTTCAGCCTTGAGAATATTACAGGAATTGTTAGTGGAAGTACTAGCGCTTCCCCTAATATGCCAAACTTCCAAAAATCCTGAATCACAAAACTCGGAGTAAATCTGGATAAATGGGATTACATCAAACAAAATCAATCAGTGTTTAGACTCTAAAGCCATGGAGAAAAAAAAGTGACTGTTTAGCACAGATTTACTAAGGAGCAAACCTACACATGAGAGCCTCTCCCAATGTAAACCTTTATTCCCTTTTATAACTTGGATATTTAGAGTGGGTTTACATGAACATAAGAGTTTTCTGGCGGGGATTAGTAAGAAAATAACTGTTGGCAAGACATAAATAACATGTGAAATGATTTGATGCACGAGAAAGGAGAGATTAAGGCATGGGGTGAAGCTCGAAGACTTGCTAGGTGCCAGCTAAGGAAGGTATAGTTACACAAGGGAAGAGCAGTAAATCAGCGTGCTTATCAACAAAAGCACTGGTCTAAAGCCTCAAAATAAGGACCTCTGTCTATGTGGACTGAACAGTCTCTAACATGACGTTTCATTTAAATTAAGAAGCACGATTTGAGATTTTTGCATTATGGGATGGTGCATAGTCACAGGCAATCTCTGCTATCTCAGCTAATCCAATCTACTCATTCAAGTGTAACCTAATAGCCAGGTTTCAACACAAATCAGTACAATGAGATTGTACAAATGAAACTTTGACTTTTCCCTCCACTGAATGAAAATTCTGTGAAATAATTCATCTTCCACGTATTTACCAAACATTTCTCCTGATCTTTTCTACTATTTTGGCTTGATTACTGATGTTCATAGTACTTTTCTTTGGGGGGTGGTCCAATCGTGGGGCCTGAACTGGGCCTGGGCCATATCGCTCAGCTCTTCAGCTTAAGGCTAGAGATCTACCCCTTTAATCACATTGCAACTTCTGGCTTTTTTCTTTCTGCTTACGTGGTGCTGAGAAATCGAACCCAGAGCCTCATGCATGCAAGGCAAGTGCTCTACCACTCAGCCACATTTGTGGGGCTTAAACTCAGGGTTTCATGGTCTCCTTAGATTTTTTTAAATATTTTTTTTAATGTCACACCATATATCATCTTTATTTTTTTAATTGTAAAAATACCATACAGAGGGGTTACAATTACATTTCTATTTTTATTATATTCTTTTTTTTATTTTTAATTTTTGTTTTTTTTGTGAACACAATTTACAGAGGGGTTACAATTACATGGGCAGGTTAATGCGTACATTTCTTATCAAGCACTGCAGCCTCCTTCTTTGTTTACCCTTCACATCCCTTCCCAGTCTCCCCCCCTCCAGCCAATCCCCCCCCCCCCGTCTTCCTCCCTTCCCCCCCCCCCGCCCCCCCCCCCCCCCCCCCCCCGCCGCACCAACATTGTAAAGCTCCTTTTTTTTTTTTTTTTTTTTTTTTAATTTAATTTTATTTTATTTGAGAACATACTGTACAGAGGGGTTACAATTACATGGGCAGGATAATGCATACATTTCTTACCAAGCATTGCAGCCTCCTCCTTTGTTTACCCTTCACCTCCCTTCCCAGCCTCCCCCCTCCCTTCCACCCAATCATACCCCCCCTCCCCCCCCCCCCCCCCCCCGACATTGTAAAGCTGGTTTTGACATGACATTTTGTACTTCTCATTGTTGCAACAGGTCCACCTGAATCCTTAAACGACTTGTTTGTCCCCATCTCCTCCACATGTTATACTGACATCAAATATAGTGAAAGCGGGGGTTACACTGTGGGGGAGGGACATACAAAGCAACAAAGAGATAATATTATAAATGCGTTAGAAACACATGCATGAAAGAAACAAAAACATTAAAATACATATTTGAGGTTTCGTTTTCCTAACATCACATTATTTGACTTTTTCCGCTTGACTCATACCTATACTAGATATTGCAAATAAGGGAAACCATGGGACCTATGTTTCTTTGGGCCTGGCTTACTTCACTTAATATAATTTTTTCCAAGCCTTTCCATTTCCTAACAAATGGGGAAATGTCATTCTTTCTGATGGAGGCATAGAATTCCATTGTGTATATATACCACAACTTCTTGATCCATTCATCTACTGAGGGGCATCTGGGTTGGTTCCATGTCTTAGCTATGGTAAATAATGCTGCAATAAACATAGTTGTGCTGGTAGCTTTAGTGTGGCCTTGTTTGTGATCATTTGGGTAAATGCCCAAAAGTGGGATTGCTGGGTCATTGGGGAGCTCTATGTGGAGTCTTTTGAGGAACCTCCATACTGCTTTCCAAAGTGGTTGAACAAGTTTACATTCCCACCAACAATGAAGTAAGGTTCCTTTCTGTCCACATCCCCTCCAGCATCTGTTGTTGTTAGAGTTCTTGATTTTTGCTGTTCTAACTGGAGTGAGGTGATATCTCAATGTTGTTTTGATTTGCATTTCTTTTATGGCTAGGGATGTTGAACATTTCTTCATGTGTCTATTGGCCATCCTTCTTTCTTCTTCAGAGAAGCTTCTCTTTAAGTCTTTCGCCCACTTACTTATTGGGCAGTTGTTTCTTTGAGGATTTGTTGTTGGGTGGTTTAATTTTTTGAGTTCCAAGTATATTTTAGATATGAGACCCTTGTCCGTTGTATGGCTAGTAAAGATCTTCTCCCAGTCCGTGGGCTTTCTATTGATCTTGCTAGCTATGTCATTTGCCCTGCAGAAGCTCTGCAACCTTATACAATCCCATTTGTCCAGCCTTTCTTTGATTTGTTGTGTTTCCGGGTCTTTATTCAGAAAATTTCGGCCTGTGCCAAGGAGACCCAGGGTTTCTCCTATTCCATCCTGTAGTGTTTTCAGAGTGTCTGCTTTGAGTTCAAGGTCTTTGATCCATTTGGAGTTGATTCTGGTGCAGGGTGATATATAAGGATCTAGCTTTAGTTTTCTACATGTAGTTAACCAGTTTTGCCAGCACCATTTACTGAAGAGGCTGTCTGTCTTCCATTCTATTGTTTTAGCTCCCTTATCGAAGATTAGATGGCTATAGGTCTGTAGGTTCATTTCTGGGTTTTCAATTCTATTCCATTGGTCCTGAGGTCTGTTCTTATGCCAATACCAAGCTGTTTTGATTACTATGGCTTTATAGTAGAGTTTGAAATTTGGTACTGATATTCCTCCAGCAGTGTTCTTTCCGTTGAGGAGCGTTTTTGCTATTCGGGGTCTTTTATTGTTCCATATGAATTTTTGGATTGCCTCTTCTATTTCCTTGAAGAATGAGGGTGGAATTTTGATAGGTATTGCGTTGAATTTGTAGATAGCCTTGGGGAGTATTGCCATTTTCACGATGTTAATCTTTCCAATCCAGGAGCATGGGAGGTTTTGCCACTTTTTAAGTTCTGTGTTGATTTCCTTTTTCAAGATTTTAAAGTTTTCGTCATAGAGGTCCTTCACTTCTTTAGTTAAGTTAATTCCTAGGTATTTTATTTTTTGTGGGGCTATTACAAATGGAGTTGCTTTCCTAATTTTAGCCACACTTTTCTCATTGTTGGCATACAGAAAAGCCATTGATTTTTGGGGGTTAATTTTATAACCTGCTACTTTGCCAAAGTTTTGAATCAGCTTGAGTAATTTGGGAGTGGAGTCTATGGGATTCTTTAAATACAAGATCATGTCATCTGCAAAGAGGGAGAGTTTTATTTCTTCTTTCCCTATTTGGATCCCCTTTATGTCTGCATCTTGTCTTATTGCTGTAGCTAGGCATTCTAATACTAGATTGAAGAGAAGTGGAGAGAGTGGGCATCCTTGTCTTGTTCCTGAGTTAAGAGGAAATGGCTTTAGTTTTTCACCATTGAGTATAATGCTGGCTGTAGGTTTGTCATATACAGCCTTTATTGTATTGAGGAATGTTCCATGGATTCCTAATTTTTTCAAAACCTTCATCATAAAGGGGTGTTGGATCTTGTCGAATGCTTTTTCTGCGTCTATTGAGATAACCATGTGGTTCTTATTCTTGCTCCTGTTGATGTGATGAATAATATTAATTGATTTGCGTATATTGAACCAGCTTTGCATCCCTGAAATGAATCCTGTTTGATCGTGGTGTATGATTTTTTGGATGAATTGTTGAAGTCGGTTGGCCAAAATTTTGTTGAGAAGTTTTGCATCAATGTTCATCAAAGAAATGGGTCTATAGTTCTCTTTCTTTGATGAGTCCCTGCCTGGTTTTGGATCAGGGTTATGATGGCTTCATTGAATGTGTTCGGTAGTGAACTTTCTCTTTCAATTTCATTGAAGAGTTGGAGGAGTATTGGTGTGAGCTCTGCTTTGAATGCCCTGTAGAATTCCGCTGTAAAACCATCTGGTCCTGGCCTTTTCTTTGTTGGGTGGATTCTTATTGCTGTTTCTATTTCCATGCTTGATATGGACCTGTTAAGCTGGTTTAACTCATCTTGGTTTAGTTTTGGCATGTCAATATTTGCTAGGAAAAGGTCCATTTCTGCCAAGTTCTCAAACGTATTAGCAAAAAGTTTTCAGAAGTATTCCCTTACCAGCCCTACAAAAGATTCTTAAAGATGTCCTATACATAGTGAAACAACAAGACCACAATAAAGGCCAAGGAACTGCACCCAAACTGAGAATCCAAGAACCATAGGAAGAACCCAGTTTTTGCAGCCCCCAAGAAGGTGGATAACATTGCCGGAAATCCCAAGTACCTCTCCGTCCATTCTCTTAACGTTAACGGCCTGAACTCTCCAATTAAGCGACATAGACTATCTAGTTGGATTAAAAAACAAGACCCTTCTATCTGCTGCCTGCAAGAGTCACATCTTGCCCGCAAAAAACAAACACATTTTCAATGTTAAAAGCCTGAACAAAATCTACCAAGCAAATGGCCCCCAGAAACAGGCGGATTTGCAATCCTAATATCAGATAAAATAGACCTCAAATGAAAATTCGTGAAAAGATATAAAGAAGGTTGCTACATACTAATTAAGGGATCTCTCCTTCAGGAGGACATTACAATTCTAAATATCTACTCACAAACAATGGAGCACTCAAATTTATCCAAGAAACACTACTTTCCCTAAAATCCCATATAGATCCAAAGACATTAATTGTTGGGGATTTTAACACACCACTTTCCCCACTAGATAGATCAACTCAGCAAAAACTCAACAGAGAAACCACAGATCTAAACAGCTGCATAGATCAACTAGATTTAACAGATATCTACCGAACATTTCCCCCAGCAGCATCAGAATACACGTTTTTCTCAGCAGCACATGGAACATTTTCTAAAATAGACCACATTTTAGGCCCCAAAGCAAACTTGTCTAAATTCAGAAACATTGAAGTTATAACTTGCATTCTCTCTGACCACAAGGGAATAAAATTAAAACTCAACACCAAAAACCACCAAAGAAAGTCCGGTATCACATGGAGGCTGAACAACACACTGCTGAATCACGAGTGGGTCATGGCAGAGATTAGAAAGGAAATTCAAATGTTCATGCTCTTCAACAAAAATGAACACACAAATGACCAGCTCATCTGGGACATAGCAAAGGCTGTACTCAGAGGCAAGTTTATAGCTCTGAGCTCCTACATCAACAAATTGGAGAGATCTGAAACCAACAATTTAATGACACATCTAAACCTCCTTGAAAAAGAGCAGCAAGATAAACCCCAATCCAGTTGATGGAAAGAAATAATTAAAATTAAATCAGAATTAAATGAATTAGAATCCAAAAAAACCATAGAAAGAATCAACAAAACAAAGAATTGGTTCTTCGAAAAAATTAACAAAATTGACAGACCCTTAGCAAATCTTATCAGAAAAAGCAGAAAACACACCAAAATAAATAAACTCCGAGATGAGAATGGAAACATCACCACGGAAACAACCAAGATTCAGACGATTATAAGGGAATACTTCTCAAAACTTTATGCTAGTAATTTTGAGAACTTGACAGAAATAGACCTTTTCCTAGCAAATATTGATATGTCAAAACTAATCCTTATTTTTTTTTTTTTACTAATGAATGTTAACACTCTATTCTTTGAGCCATTTCTTCTTGCGGGATAATTGTAGATGTTTTCATATTTTTGTCTATTTAGGCCGACATTGAACCAAAATCTTCAAATCTTATCCTCCTGATTTTCTAGGATTCTACACAAGAGGCCACTAACATCAAGCTTTGTGTTACTGTTCTTTAAATTATGTAGTAGAAGAATGTGGTATTATATTTGTGTTAAGTATGTAATTTTCAAAAACAAGTTTGAATCAACTTGTTATAATGTAACTTCTATGAATTTTAACTGTTAATCCAATTAATGATTCACATTCTCACAGAAATATAATTGAAAACAAAAGGTATATTTGTTTTCTTAAAACAAGTATTGGACCAAGAATTTCTTTCACTTTAGATTCATGCTTTGTACATGAATTAGCAGATTTCAATGAATAAAATAAATATATTAATTTTATACCACAATAAGTAAAGTGATTATAGTTAAGAATAGATATTTCATCGTCGCCAAAAATAAGTTTTTTCAGTAGTCTCCTGAAAATGTAATGTTACTAAAAGCAACTAATGGATATTATATAGTTTGATCATTACACAACATATAAGTGTATGGGACTACCACTAAATTCTTCATAACTATGTAAACAATAATTATGTAGCTAGGGGCCATTGGCTAATGCTTGTAAACTTAGCTACTATAGAGGCTCAGATCTGGAAAGGCCCAGGCTGGAAAGTCCATGAGACTCTTATCTCCAATGAACCACCAAAAAACTGGCAGTGGCTTAAATGGTAGAGCACTAGCCTTGAGCTGACAACCTGAGGGAGAGCATCCAGTCGCAGATTTCAAGCCCCATGACTAAAAAAAAAAAAAAATTAAACAATTAAAAATAAACTAATATTTTGACATGAATGTTTAAATATATATTCTCAAAAATTTAAATCCTCACTAGATATACTAGTTTATATAAATGTAGAGATGTGTTTTCCAGTTTTAGTTTTCATTGATTTGTGTAAATCAAAAAATTCTCACTCAATTCACATTTATATGTTTATATGCCATAAGTATAATTGTTAAGTGATAGGCAGTGCTGTTTTAGGAATCTCCCTTGGCTTTCTAACAATAACCCTTCGAAGCTAAAGTCGTTATACCCTCCATCCTTGTCAGAGTTTTCATTGACAGTAGTCAATCATCTCATTGGAGTAGGAAGGTATACGCCAAAATCATTGTTTGGAACGACTGTCACATTTTACATGGTTTTCACTTCATTTAAGATCTAAAACATTGAAGTCATCTTTACCATGCCAGTAATAGCAAAATTTCTTCTGAACCTTTTAATCTCTTAAGAGATGAAACTGTTTAGTTATACATATATTATTTTATGCTGGCTAACATCCTATTCCTTAGGATAATCTTTTCATTTAAGTCGTTCCTGATTAGAAGACTGGAACAAAGGCAATAATGAAAATAGCAAAGGAAATACTTGAAACCAACTGAAAAGCAATCACAGACCCACCTGATTTCACTGACAATATACGGTAAAATATGACTGTTTTGTTATCATTTAAAGAACAATATATAAACTTTAATTAGCAGTGAAGAAGTGAAAAGAAAACATTTGAAGACAATATGACTTTGAGAATTTTAACATAAGCATAATAATTTTATCTTGTTTTTCTATTTAGTTGCCAACATAATAGAGAGCAACACCCAAAGGGAGGAAAGCACCTAAATCACAGCAGTAAAATTTTGTCTATAAAATAATTGCGAGGGTGTGACTCTTTCAAAAATCAGGATAAACAAAGAAAAGTGTATTTGCTTTAATGTAAACAACAAAATATGTAAATAATTTATTAATGTTTTACATATCTTGACTAGGATTTCTCATGTTGGAGAAGAGAAAGATATGAAAAAGTTCAGTATTTTTTTTTCAATTTCCCAAGATCATTCTTATTTATCAGCTATAATAGCAGAAGTAGTCTTGGTTACTCTTATTATCATGCTTGTTTACATCTAGAAACATTATTTGTTACTGTGGTACAGGATGCAAACACTTGCATATTAATAAAGAGTCATTTCCTTAGGAAGGAAAGTTGTGGTGTAAAGAAACCTAAAAAATAAAAGACAGCATACTGGAAACAATTTTCTAGCAATATCAGTCTGTAGGTGTAGATTTTTTTCCCATTGTTTTAGGGGGCCAATTTTTGTTATCTTCCTTTTCTCCATCTGGTAATCCTATAATATCTAATAATATCTTGAAATAGTTGTATCTTTACTGGATTCTCTCATTTCTGTTGGAAGGGCTGGAAGGATAAAAAATTGAATTTCTGTTTTGGTTTTACTTTTTAAAATTATTTTAGGATCTGTCACTCAAAATGTCATATAATATCAGGAGACAGATTTCATTTCCATATTCCTACCCTAGACTTTGGTACTTAGTGATCCCCAAATGTGAAAATAAGGATAGGGAGCTGTTTATTTAGATGTTCTTTAGAATTTCAAGACTTAATTAATGCAAAGTTCTTAGTATGTACCTCATACATGTGTATAAAACTGGTTGCAATTTTTACTTATTCTCAGAAACTAGGATATGTGGTGTCCCTGTAGTTGCATCAGGAAAACTGTGTAGTTGTTTAGTTTACTAAACCAAGGCTGCTGTAACAAATTTCTTCAAGTTTAATGGATTGCATTATCCATATTTATAATTTTACAGTTCTAAAGGACAGATATCTAAAAGAAGTCCCACTAGATTAAAATCTAGCCACAAAAAGAGCTGACATATTTTCAGATGATTCTAGGGGAAAAGGCATTTACTTATTTTTTAATTATTTTTAATTGTGAGAAATCCATACAGAGGAGTTACAATTACATGGGCAAGATAACGAGTAGACTTCTTATCAAGCATTATTGCCTCCTCTTTGTTTCCCCTTCCCAACCCTTCCCATACTCTCCCTATGTCCCCACACTTGGTCCTAACCCCAACACCAAAGTTGCAGTTGATGTTGGTATAATTTGTGGAGGGAAAGTACCAAAACAAATCATTTAACTAGGGATACAGGTGGACCGATTGCAACAATGACATGTACAAGTCGTAATGTCGAAAAACGAACTTTACAAGGCATTTACATTTTGTTCCACTTTCCAGAAATTTCACAATATGATTGTTGTCTTTTCCTTTATTTTCAGATTCACAATTGGGTTGTTCTTTTTTCCTTTATTTTCAAATATACCATCTTTACACCTTTCTGATGGTTAGGCCCCAATCATTGCATTTTCCAACTAAATCAGGGACATTTAAGTATCTGTTTGAGTATAGTTCCGCCATGTGATAATTATTCAAATTTGCATTCCTCGGGTAACAAAAGGTGATTATTTTACTGATAACCCAAATCTACATTTGAGGGATTACATATTTGGGGACAATAGATGTTTTGGGAAGGTAATTTTCTGCCTACCACAATGAATGTGTAGCATTCTTTCTACTATGTCCTGTTATACTTTCATTAGATTTGAACAAAGTATTTCTTCAATGAAATCTAACTTAAAAAAATTAAAATTATTCCCTGAAAATAATACTGATTAAAACATTGTCACCTCCTAGAAACTTTGAATCCCAGAGAGCAGCTCCTGAAACAATTCTGGCACTGTCACTTTTTATACACTCTGTTCAAAAAATTCCTCTTTGCAAGAGCATTCAACTGCTATTTTTGGTAGTATGGTTTATATTTATTTGACTGCTATTTAAAGAATTCATCACCCAATATTTGTTCTCTTTTTCTACCTTTCTTGTGCCTAATCTATTTCTGACAGAAACATAACTATTTTAATTATTTGAACTGCTTATTGAAGTTGAATCAGTATGGAGAGGAAAAGAAAAAAAAGTCCCTTTGTATATGTCACGTTCAAAATCTAACTGCATGTCATTTTCCTTAAAATCATCTATTTTCATTATGTTTAGATTCTGATAAAATTTAACCTCTTAACACACACTGTTATTGCAACATTATTTCAGGTCTCTCAAAAGCAAACAAAAAATCCTATTTATTCCTTTTAAAAGATTAGCCAAAGCAAATGGTTTATTAGATATTTAGAGTCATGTTCAGACACTAGAGTGGAAACCAGAGAAGGAAAGAAAATCATGTTTTTATTCTTCTATGAGCCACTGTGATTTATTTAAGCGCTTTCTGAAAGAATGAAATTCTTGCATGGATGCCTTTTGCTTAATATCCACAATGAGTCATTCATCCTTTATTAATAGGACATTTTGGAGAAAGGATGAAAATTCATACTGGAAAAAGGAGAAGGTGAATATGATGGAGAAATGTAGGCATTTTGTTTCTCCACATCTCAATCACAATGTCTGGATAATGATTGTGGATATTAGATGTCATGCTCAAGAGTGATTAAACTCATCTATAGAAAAGATAACCCCACATGCAAGTGACAACATGGAGAATGCATATTGAAAGAAAAAATGTAATAGCGTCAAGCAGGAAATTTTATCTATTTGTTTACTTCTTGTTTAGAATTTGCTAAATTCTGGTGTTCTATAGTCAATTCTTATGAAGGTATACAAGGATGGTAAGAAACTAACATGTTAATATTATGTTCTAATATTAGGTCAGTTTTTGCTGTGTTATATGAGGCTGCATTTGAGTTTGGCCTTTATTTCACATGCTGTAGTCTTCCAGAATATAATTTGAAGGAAGACTGCCTCTAGAAATATGTTACTTTTATTTTATTTTATTTTTTTTTGGGGTCCGGTCGTGGGCCTGAACTCTGAGCCTGGGCGCTGTCCCTCAGCTCTTCCGCTCAAGGCTAGCACTCTACCACTGGAGCCACAAAATATGCTACTTTTATAGATAGGGGAAAACAATCATCTCTTAGAAACAGACAATGGGATAAAAATCTTCCTCTAGAAACAGTTTTTCAGCGCTTGCTTCTGGTTCAATTTTGTAAGCTGCAGTAAGTCACATGACCTAGCTTCACATTCCAGATTAGAGGGAAATCTCACTTACAGGAAGCTGATGTAGGTCATACAGTTATTTGCAAAGATATGTAACACTTAAGAAAAAGAGAAAAAAGAAGAGTATTATAATACAATCAACAATACTTTCCATCACATGTCTCTGCAGGAAGGAAGCTATTATGTACCTTTGTTTATAAAACTATTAGAATTTGAAATCATGTTTTAATGCCTTGGATGTTACAGGAATTAGCGAATATTGTGAAACTGACTTCATAAAATCTCAAAGAAAACTGGAGCAATCTTTTCAATGCTAGGAGAGGAACTTTATTCTTTGTAATGTAGTATCTTTTCTTTTTATATAAATATATTTTGTTAACTATATGTGACTATCCACAAGAATAAATTTGTACATTTATATGCGTCTTGTGCAGAGAGCATAGTCAATTAGATAAAAATGGGAGTTAATCAGTAGCACTTTTTAAAATGTGAAATAAGTGAAGAGTAAGCTAATAAACATATTTTTCCACTATCGCCTTCCACCTCCTCCTCCTTCCTAGAAAACACTCTCAACCAAAATAAAAGGCATCGGTATTTGGCTCTTGACCTTGAAGGTAGAAGCAGAATGTTATGGATGTTGGAACTTACTGTTTATGCTCTTTTACATAATAATGCTACATGCAACAGTTCTATAAGTCCTGAAGGTTTTAACTGTATTTTCTTAATGATGTGACATGAATGTCAGCCTTACTGGACTTAGTATTGTTTTCTACTTCCTTTTCAGCACCTGGCCAAAATTGTGATACAGTGTAATGGAATGAAAATGTAATAGCATCTTAAGAAAATCATTTAGGGCTCTGGAAATGTGGCTTCATGGTACAATGATTGCCTACCAGGCATGGAACCCTGAGTTCAATTCCTCAGTACCATATAAACAGAAAAAGAAACACTGGAAGTGGTGCTGTGGCTCAAGTGGTAGATTGCTAGCCTTGAGGGGGAAAAAAGCCTTGAATTCAGAAAAAGGTCATTAAATTAGTAAATGCAAAATAAAGAACCCATACTTGGAATATATAATTGCTCCATCCATACTGATTCCTGACAAGAGTCCCTAACTAATGTGCTTACCTATATTAGGATACTGTGTTGAAAAAAAAAAAGTATTGTTCATTAGGTCATGGCAGTTAAAGCCAGGAATTTGCTTAGATAATAGGTGAAGATTAATCCTAGAAATCCAAAGATTCCAAGTTTTTGAGTGGTCACTTCTAATTACAATGAAAAGGTTAATCGCAGTGAGATTTAGAAATCTTTTTGGCAGAAACAGCACCAAAAACTCACAGGGTAGTTAATAGTTATGACAAAAGAGAAGGAATGATTCCAGATCGAAGGAATAAATGATAGTAAGTTATACCAGAAACTGTTCCATGGAGCCATTTTTGGATATTGAAGAATTAGTCTTATTTATCTAGGCTTATTCCTCATTCACTTAGCATTCTAAGTCTCTTACAATAGTCCTTAACCTCTGTGTACCAATTTATATCTCCTATGCTGCTCATTCATACCAGATTTCCTTTGCTTTCTAAAAATCTCAATCTTTCTCTATTTCTCTATGAACATTTTCTGATATAAAGTCCATATATCTAGTAGACAAAGGATGATAATGTAAGGGTCCCATAGCTAATCAGTCATTAAGGTAAATCCGAAAAAGAGGACATATTTATTGCTATTTCAATTATTCTGAATAGATGCAATGTCATTATTTCATTCAAATTTCCATGATTTATCTACATACTGTCATTAAGTGCACACAAATGCAAATATGAGCTGGGTGCCAGTGACTCATGTCTGTAATCCTAGCTAACCAGGAGGCTGAGACCAGAGGATTGAGGTGCAAAATCCCCCTCGAAAAGAAAGTCCATGAGAATCTTATCTTCAATTTAGTAAGCACCAGAAAACTGGAAGCAGTGAGGTACGTGAAGTGATAGAGCAATCATCTTGAGCTGAAGATTTGAGGGATAATGCCCAAGACCAGAGTTCAAGCCGCAAGACCAAAATTTAAAAACGAAAATATGACTTTGGGTATCCCCAAGAGAAACTATGATGTCAATAGTAATCTTCCCAAGAGTAAAAAAAAAATTAGTGCACCTACTTTTGCTCAATTAAAGCTATGGCTTCTTTGCTGGACATATTCTCTTTCAAAAATTGTCAAATATTTAGCTTTATAATAAATTTCTACTAATATTTCTAATTTCAAAACAGAACTCGTTACAATTGGTGTCACTTGTCTTAGTTATCATCTCATTTCACAGCAACCCGGGATGGAGAGCCTGTCAAATTCATACTTGTAATTAAAACCAAAAAACCATAAGTGGAGTTGTGGCTCAAGCAGTAGAGTACTAGCTTTGTGGGCAGGTGGACAGAGAAGTCAACTCTTCCGAGACAGGGTCCAGAGTCTGAGTTTAAGCCCCAGAACTAGCACAAACTAAACAATCAAACAAAAACAAAAAAAACCCCACCAGATATATCTTTGTCATCCTTCTTAAAGTAGCACTACTCTGAGAAGAGTCTCATTTTGCTAATTTTATTCACTGGATCCTGCTTTTTTGGAATCCTTGTAGCTATGGAGAACCCAGGGCCAGACTATAGGAATTAATAACTGATCCCTGCCACAAGAGAATCATTTCAGGAGTGAAATATCCACCCAAAGGCACTTTAAAACCTCCCTTTTTTGTTTCTCTGCAGTAGAACACTTTGAAAACAAAGTTATTTCCTTTTCTTCGATGTTGGCCTTCAAATTGCATAAAGTTTCCTTTTGTAATACTCTCAACTAGAAGTTTACAGACACGTTTTATATAAGTAATGAACACACTCAAACAAGTCAGGAACTAAGTTTCCTTTAAGCCTTTGATTCTTTTCTTGTACTGTAAAAAGGAGAGCACAAATTACCTTGAACTTTGTCATCCTCTGTGTTCAATTCCTCTCCTTGATTAGTTTCCACTTCCAGTAACAGTTTCTTCCAGTTACTTCCAACAAGAATCTATGGTGCTGCTCTTTTAAAGGTGTTAATATACAATGAATGTTTTCTTGCTTCACTGAAATAGCACAAAGATATCTTTGGACATGAGATAACATGTGTTTCAGAGACAACTTAGTAAAGAGAAAATATGAAATTTAGATGGCTTATAAAAACATTAATCAGGAGTTCATTGAGTTCAAAATTTGTAAGTGCTTTGTAAATTAAGGCAATTTTAAGTACGAAGAAGATTCTCAGAAAACTGTGTGTATGTGTGTGTGTGAGTGTGTGTGTTGTGCATTATTTTCCAAGTGTACAGGAGTTAACAGTAGGGGAACAAGAGGAATAAAAGAAAGAGAAGTACTGTCTTTAAGTATAAGGGTTCAATACACTATAAAAAAAACTCTATAAATAATACAACATTGAAACAGTAAAGCCAAGGCCAGTATGTTCATCTATGGGAGTGATATAGAGAAAGCATTCTTAAGTGGAATATGAAGGATGAAGCCACCCTCTTTTATCTCCTGGTTCTAAATCATGGTTGCTAATCACACAAATTAGTAAAAAATAGGAAGGAAGAATAATTTTGGGTCCAAAGCAAGTCATATATAAGAGCATGGACTTAACTGGAAAAAAGGCCATATTGAGAAAGCAGGGATTATACTAGAAATGAGTTGGTGGCAAAGATCACATTTCCTTTCTTTTCCTTTCCTTTCTTCTCTTTCCTTTCCTTTTCTTCTCTTTCCTTTTTTTTTTTTTTTGGTGGTTCTGGGGCCTGAAGTGTGGGCTTAGATGTTGTCCCTCAGCTCTGCAGCTCAAGGCCAAAGTCCTACCATTTGAGCCACAGTGCCACTTCCAGGTTTCTTTTGATTAATTGGAGATAAGAATCTCATGGAGCTGGGCACCTATGGCTCACGCCTTTAATCCTAGCTACTTAGAAGTCTGAGAAGCGAGGATCTCAGTCCAAAGCCTGTATGGGCAGGAAAGTCTGTGAAACTCTTGTCTCCAATAAACCATTTAGAAAACTGGAAATGGCACTGAGGTTCAAGTGGTAGAGTGATGCCTCAATCTGAAGAACTGAAGGGCAGTGCCCAAGCCCAGAGTTCAAGCCCCACAACTGACCAAGGGAAAACGAAAACAATACAAAAATTAAAAATTAAAAAAAAAAACAAAAACAAGTCTCAAGGACTTTTCTATCCGGCATGGCTTTGAACTCCAACTCTAAGAACTCAGTCTATTGTGTAGATAAGATTACAAGCATGAGCCACTGACACCTGGTTTAAGATCTCATTTTGAACAGTGTATACTCAGGATATGTAATGTGTATGAACACCTTTATTTGTATGAATTCTGGGGTTTAAAATCAGGGGCTACAACTTACACTTCACATTCACAACTTAAAAATTGATACTCCTGGAAAAATTAAACCTAAGTATGTAAAGGGGGATGGGAAATGCAGTTTGCAGGCAGCGTAGGTAGAACAGTCTTTGAGACACTACCTATAATTAACCAGTCAAAAGCTGCTTTGGACGAATGGCTCAAGTGATGGAGTACTAGTCATGAGCAAAATTGCTTAATAAGAGCTTGAGGCTTTTGCATACGTACATACAAACCTACACATACACACAGAGGGACCTTATATGTGCAAACACACATACACAAATGATACAACTCAGAATGTGTAGAAATGTTGGAAAACAGTAGAAAATATGTCCTGAGTAAGACTGCATTCAGTTGATAATTTTTAATACAAGAAAGTCCTCATGTGAATTGTCCTCCAAAATCTTTGAGAATATTACATAGGTAGGGAGCAGAGATAGTCGGAAATTCGAGTAATGGTTATGAAAGGTATCAGATCCATGGAGGAATCAATCAGAGACCACTGCCGGTGCATCTGAAAATATTCATATGCTGTGTCCAATGTTAGAATATCTTTGAAAATAATACATACAGCCTGAACAGTCATTCTGGTGGATAAGATCATAAGAGAAGTTCAGAATTGCAACTCTGTATCTAGAATAAATAAACCAAAAAACTATGGCAGGGCAATGTAATACAAGAATGGAATTCTAGCAGTCAGTCTGAGACAGGAGATTAGAGATTGGAATTACATAGTGATAGCTTCCCTGGAAAAGGTAGTATAATTTTGTCTCAATGAAATAAACCAAACAACAAGAAAGGGATACAGAATTGGAAGTTTGGATTAATTTTGTCATTATGTTTTGGGAAGTCAGGTTTCCTATTGAAATGCAATTCATATGTAATCCTCATTTGTGTTTTAAATGCTCTCTGCATTAGCGAATATTTGTAGATGTAATATCGCTCGAGGTTACCAACCAAATTGGGAAAACCTAAGCACCCTTCTGTTGTATTTAAATAAATGATGGATTACAGAAGCTGAAGCCTAGAGACATAGCAAAGTTTATCTAATGTAGGACTTCGTAGACCTTCTGAAATTAGAATATAGATTTAAATAAATATTTGGTTTTGTTTGTAATTGGGTATTATATAGGACACAACAAAATTCTTTTTAAGTAGCAGATTTAATTTACAAATTCAAAAATGATTCTGGCATGCTGATTGCCTAGAATATTCTATCAAGAGAGGAGAAATTAGAACTTAGTTAATAGATAATTTAAATAGGTCATATAAGAATTGATAATGTGAAGAATCTACACAGAGTTTCCAACACATGGGTATTAGTTTATAAATTTAGAAAAAGAGTAATATTTCAGTAATATTTCAGTAATATGGAGTAATATGAAGGGAGTATTTGTGTGAAATCATAGTTCTTCTACCAATATGTAACACAGAAAGAAATTTCCTTAATTACGTGACTCTATATACTATAAGAAAAATGCTAGGTATGGGATTTGTTTTTATTTGTGTGTGTGTGTGTGTGTGTGTGTGTGTTTTGGTCCTAAGGCTTGAGCTCAGGCTGGACGCTGTCCTTGAGTCTTTTTTTTTTGGGGGGGGGGCGTCCGGTCATGGGCCCTGAACTCTGGGCCTGGGCGCTGTCCCTCAGCTCTTCAGCTCAAGGCTAGCGCTCTATCACTTGAGCCACAGCGCCACTTCCGGCTTTTTTCTTTTGGCTTATCTGGTGCTGAGGAATCGAACCCAGGGCCTCAGGCATGCAAGGCAAGGGCTCTACCACTGAGCCACCTTCCCAGCCCCTGTCCTTGAGTCATTTTTGTGCTCAATTCTAATGATCTACCACTGGAATGGCAATGCCACTTTTGTCTAGCTATTTGCAAGCAGTCATTGGAGATAAGAGTCTAAGAAAACTTCCTTCTTGGGTGGGCTTTGAAAAATAATCTTCAGCTCTTAGTCCCCAGAATATCTAAGATATTTAAAACTATAAATATAAATAATATTTTGCAATTGTTCTCATCTCAAGAATACCACAGCGGAAAAATGATTCAGCAAAGTTAGTGCAGTATTCTTTCCATAATTAGAAGGTCATCCCATTACCAGAGGTGTAGTATTTTTTAACAATAGTGATAAACTAGTAATGATGTGAATTAAGAGGATTTAAAGTTGCAGCTGACAAGTTGGAAATTGATGAGCTAAGATGACATTTTGGCATAAAAGCTTGGGATTTATTTTCATAGAAATAATGGCTTATTCTTTCACTGGCCAAACAACGGGCAAGGATCTTATATCTAAAATATACCTGTAACTCAAAAAATTAAATCGCCCAACAACAAATCCTCAAAGAAACAACTGCCCAATAAATAAACGGGGTAAAGACTTAAAGAGAAACTTCTCTGAAGAGGAAAGAAGGATGGCCAATAGACATATGAAAAAATGCTCACCTCTCTAACTATAAAAGTAATTCAAATCAAAACAACATTGAGATATCACCTCACCCCAGTAAGAATGTCTATAATTAAGAAATCTAATAACAGATGCTAGTGGGTATGTGGACAGAAGGGAACCATAATGCATTATTGGTGGGAGTGTAAACTTGTTCAACCACTTTGGAAAATAGTAAGGAGGTGCCTCAAAAATCTCCACATTGAGCTCCCCTATGACCCAGCAATCCCACTTGAGGGCAAACAAACAAGACCATACTAAAGCTACCAGCACAACTATGTTTATTGCAGCATTACTTACCATAGCTAAGATATGGAACCAACCCAGATGCCCCTCAGTACGTGAATGGATCAAGAAAATATGGTATATATATATACACAATGTTATTCTATGCCTCCATAAGAAAGAATGGCATTACCCCATTTGTTAGAAAATGGAAAGACTCGGAAAAAATTATGTTAAGAGAAGTGAGCCAGGTCCAAAGAAAGATAGGTCTCATGGTTTCCCTTATTTGCAATATCCAATGTATGTCTGAGTCAAACAGAAAAGGTCAGATAAGTTGATGTTAGGAAATAAGTATTCAATCTTTTTTCTTTCATCCAATTGTCTCTAACATGTTTTTAAGATGATTTCTTTCTTGCTTTGTATGTCCCTCCCCCATGGTATAACCCCTGCTTTCACTTTATTTGATATTTTCATAATTTGTGGAGGGGAAGGGAAAAAACAATTGGTTTACATAGGGATACTGGTGGACCTATTGCAACAATGAAATGTACAAGTCGTTATTTTCAAAAACGAACCTTACAACTTTTGTGGGGGGGATGATCGAGTAGGGTGGCGAGGGTATAATGGGAAGGGATGGGAAGTAGAAACAAAGGAGGAGGCAACAATATTGGATAAGAAATTACTCATTATTCCACTGTGAATATATATACCATAATTTCTCGATTCATCCATTGAGAGGCACATAGGAACATTCAAAAATGACAGATGCCAATTTCACAGACATTCTAAAAACATGATTTCTAAGTAAGAAAGGATTATGTGGTGGTGGAAGCATTGAGATATCTGAATGATACTAATGTATATGTTGCACTTAATTACACAAGAAGATATCCAATGTAATATAGGATAAACATTGAAGTGATAAAATATTCACTTGAGAAAGATATAGGAGGCTCCCAGAAGGATAAAGTTCATATAATATTAAAGAATTTAGAAATGAAAGCTCAACTATGTCTCTTTAAATAATATCATGTACATGAAAGGGCGAAAGAAGGGGTGGAGAAGAAAATAACTGACAGCAGATCATTGTCCCTAATTAGAATATAAAAAACAAACAAACATCATCTATAGCTTCCAGGTTAAAAAGAGACCAATATAATATGTCCCCCGTAATTAAGGTACATGTGAAATATTTACTTGGTTTTCCCAAAATAAATGAATACATAAAAAATAAAATAAATTAAGACATAAAAGTAATTTTTTTCCAAATCTTTCCCTTTCCTAACGAATGGAGCAATGTCATAGAACCCATTAGAATTCCGTTGTGTATATATAGCACATTTTCTTGATCTAATCATCTACTGGGGGTCATCTGGGTTGGTTCCATACCTGAACTCTGGTAAATAAAGCTGCAATGAACATAGTTGTGCTGTTACATTTAGTGTGGTCTTGTTTGTGAACATTTTGGTAAATATCCATAAGTGGGATTGCTGCATCATAGAGGAGCTCTATGTGTCTTTTGAGGAAACTCCATACTGCTTTCCAAAGTGGTTGAACAAGTTTACAATCGCACCAACAATGCAGTAAAGTTCCCTTCTCTCAACATCCCCTCCAGTCGCTGTTGTTCTTAGAGTTCTTGATTTTAGCCATTCTAACTGGTTGTTTTGATTTGCATTTCTTTTATGGCAAGAGAGGTTGAGCATTTCTTCATGTGTCTATTGGCTATCCTTCTTTCCTCTTCAGAGAAGTTTCTCTTTAAGTCTTTAGAACACTTATTTATTGGGCAGTTGTTTCTTTGAAGATTTGTTGTTGGGGGATTTAATTTTTTGGGTTGCGGGTATATTTTATATATGAGACCATTGTTTGTTGTATGGCTAGTGAATATCTTCTCCAAGTCCGTGGACTTTCTATTGATCTTTTAAGCTATGTCTTTTGCCATGCAGAAGCTCTGCAATTTCATTCAATCCCATTTGTTCAACTTTCTTTGATTTGTTGTATTTCTGGGTCTCTATTAAGAAAATTTGGCCTGTGCCAAGGAGACTTAGGGTTTCTCCTTTTCGATTCTGTAATGTTTTCAGAGTGTCTGCTTTGACTCTTAGTTCATTAATCCATTTGGAGTTCATTCGGATGCAGGGTGATGCATAAGAATTTAGCTTTAGTTTTCTACAAGTAGTTAACTAATTTTGCCAGCACCATTTACTAAAGAGGCTGTCTTTCTTCCATTCTATTTTTTAGCTTCCTTATTGAAGTTTACACAGCTATAAGTCTTTAGGTCCATTTCGGGATTTATATGGAACAATAAAAGGCCCCAAATAGCAAAAAAGGATTCTTAACAGAAAGAACAGTTCTGGAGGAATATCTATACCAAATTTCAAATTCTACTCTAAAGCCATAGTAATCAAAACAGCTTGGTACTGTCACAAGAACCGACCATAGTACCAGTTTTTAAAGAACTTTATTTTTTTTAGTTTTTAATGTTTCCTTTCTATCCCTCCCCTACTCTCATCCAATCCCTGCTCTTCTCTCAATTTCATCTTTAAAATTAGATAATTTTTGTTTCACTTTTTAAATTTAAATTTTTGTTTTTCCATTTTTTTCTTGTCTCTTTTCTTTTCTCTCTATCATTCTGTCCAATCCATTTCCCTCTTTGAGATTAGGACTTGGTTAATTTCACTCTCCTTTTACCTTTCCACATCCCTCTACTCCTATTTTTGTGATTTCTCCCTAACCTAATAATTTCTGGTTTGCTAAATTCTTCTTTGTTGTTCTTAGCCCATTAATACTTAGTTGTCTGATGTTGAATAGATTGGTATCTGTTGATCGAGACTGTATCTGTAGCTCTATAACTGTGTAATGACAGGACTTTGTTTGAAACTTGCCTTAAAATAGTTTGCTAGCAAAAACTCGTGTTAGTTTCATACCAAACGGACAGAACAAGCTGGAAAAACTCAAGAAAAATGGCAAGTAAGGGTATCTCAACTCCAACTCATGATATTCAGGGGACAGAACAGATAATGAATAAACCAGAGGAGAGTTCCCCAAAAGCTCTACAAACACTAATGGTAAACATGGTGAATGAAAAGATTGAAAACCCATAAAGGACTCCGTTTGAGCGTGATAGGGACAGAGAGGAGGCAAACCAAAGGTCAATAAAGGAATATCATGAGTGTGAGGAAGCTTCTCAAAGTTTGATACAGGAATTGTGTGAGGAGGTTTAGAAGACTCAAAGAGAACTAAACGAATTGTGTAAGCACTCTGAGAAGAGACAAAGAGATAGACCAGAAATATGTGAGCAGCCTGAGAACAGACATAGAGAAAGTCCGGAATGACGTGAGCATGCTGAGAACAGCCAAGGAGAACTACAGGAACTGGGTGAACTTGAGGAAGCTAATCAAAGAATAATACAGGATCTGCAAGAGCATGATGAGAATAGGCAAAGATCAAAAGAGACATTCATGGGATCCATAAACAGACGGACGAAAGAATTCAGGGAGACCACAAAGGGAATGCTGAATGAAACCTGCCAGACGAAATGGGAGTCCAAGGAAACCATAACCAATCAACTAAGTGATTTTAGAATAAACATTGAACACCAAATTTAGGAAGTATAGAAGTTCACACAAGATCTAAAACAAAGTTACAAAAAAAAATGAAGCCATCAAAACTCACCAATTAGAAGGAAAAGAAATTAAAACAAAAACAAAGTATAAAGTCTTGACAGTAGGTTAGACCATGCAGAAGATCAAATCTTGGGGATTGAAGCCAGTACAGATATTATAGAGGAAGAACATACATCTATCCAAGACAAATTCAAGAAATATGATAGATCTATTCAACATTTGGAAGACACCATCAGAAGGCATAATCTGAGGATAATTGGTGTACAGTAGCACCTAGAGAACGATGTCAATGGTCTAGGAAGTTTGTTTAGCAGGATCCTAGTAGAGAACTTCCCAAACATGCAAAAAGATAGGCCTGCTCAGATACAAGAAGCTTTTGGGAACCCAAAGAGACCAGACCAGAAGAGGATATCCCCACTGTCACAGTATAAAGATCAATTCAGACCAAGGAAAAGATTCTTAAAGATATCAGTGAGAAAAGATCAATCACATAGAAAGGGAAACCAATTATAATCACCTCAGATTTCTCAGCAGAGACAATTAAGTGCCTGGAATGATGTATAGAATGCCCTAAAGACAAACACTATAGACAAAGAATAATGTACCCAGCTAAACTCTCCTTCATTACCAAAGGTAAAATAAACACCTTCCATAGCAAAGAAAAAGTGAAACCACATATCTCAAGCAAACATCCTACAAAAGATATACAGATGTCCTACACACAGAAAATGAACAATACCACAATAAAGGCCAAGAAATCACACTCAAACTGAGAATCCAAGAACCATAGGAAGAAGCCAGTTGCCACAGCCCCAAGAAGGTGGATAAAATAGCTGGAATTTCCAAATACCTCTCTGTCCTATCTCTCAATATAAACAGACAACTCTCCAATTAAACGACATAGACTGTCTAGTTTGATTAAAAACCAGATCCTTCTATCTGCTGCATTCACGATTCACACCTTGCCCATAAAAACAAACACATTTTGAAAGTGAAATGTAAGAACAAAATCAATCAAGCAAATCGCCCCCATAAATAGGCAGGAGTTGCAATCCTAATATCAGATAAAATGGACTTCAAATTAAAATTAGTGAGAAGAGATATGGAAGGTCTCTACATACTAATTAAGGGATTTGTCCTTAAGGAGGATATTACAATTCTATATTTCTATTCACCAAACACTGGTGCACTGAAATTTATACAAGAAACACGATGTTCCCTCAAACCTCATATAGATCCCAAGACATTAATTGTTGGGGACTTTAACACACCACTATCCCCACTAGCTAGATCAATTCCACAAAAAACTATACAGAAAAACCGCAGATCTAAACAAGTGCATAGATCAACTAGATTAAACAGGGTTCTAAGAAATATTTCACCCAGCAGCATCAAAATACACGTTTTTCTCAACAGAACATGGAACATTTTCCAAAATATACCACACTTTAGGTAACAAAACAATCTTGTACAAGTTAAGAAACATTGAAGTTATACCTTGCATTCTCTCACACCACAAGGAAATCAAGTTTGAACTCAAGAGAAAAAGCAAACAAAGAAAGTCTTGTACCATATAGAGGCTGAACAACACACTGCTGAATCACAAGTGCATCATAGAAGAGATTAGAAAGAACTTCACGGACTGGGAAGGTGGCTCAGTGGTAGAGCGCTTGCCTTGAATGCATGAGGCACTGTGTTTGATTCCTCAGCACCACATAAGCAAAAAGGAAAAAAAAAACCAGAACTGGCTCTGTGGCTAAAGTGGTAGAGCGTAGCGTTAGCCTTGAGCTGAAGAGCTGAGGGAAAGCGCCCAAGCCCAGAGTTCAGGCCTCACAACTGAGGGAAAGCAACCAAGCCCAGAGTTCAGGCTTCATAACTGGAAACAAAAAAAAAGAAAAGAAAGAAATTCAACTGTTCATGATATTCAATAAAAATGAAGAAACAAATGACCATCTCCTCTGGGACAGAGCAAAGGCTGTATTTAGAGGCAAGTTTAAAGCTCTGAGTTCCTACATCAACAAATTGGAGAGATCTGAACACAACAATTTAATGAGACATCTGAACCTCCTTGAAAAAGAGCAGCAAAGTAAACATCAATCCCATACCCAGAAAAAAATAATTTAAAATCAATCAGAATTACAAGAACTAGAATTTAAAATAATACACAAAAAGAATCAACCAAATCAAGATTTGGTTCTTTGGAAAAATTAACAAAATTGACAGACCCTTAGCAAATCTTATCAGAAAAAGAAGAGTACACACCCAAATAAATAAACTCAGAGATGAGAATGGAAACATCACCACAGAAACAACCAAGATCCAGAACATTATAAGGGAATACTTCTCAAAACTTTATGCTAATAAGTTTGAGAACTTGGCAGAAATGGACCTTTTCCTAGCAAATATAGTCATGCCAAAACTAAACCAAGATGAGTTAAAGCATCTTAACAGACCTATATCAAGCATTCAAATAGAAAAAGCAATAAGAGACCTCCCAGCTAAGAAAAGTCCAGCACCAGATGGTTTTACAGTGGAATTCTACAAGGCCTTCAAAGCAGAGCTCACACCAATATTCCTCCAACTCTTCAATGAAATTGAAAGAGAAAGTGCACTACCGAACACATTCTATGAAGCCATCATAACCCTCATCCCAAAACCAGGCAGGGTCTCATCAAAGAAAGAGAACTATAGATCCATTTTTTTTTTGATGAATATTGATGCAAAACTTCTCAACAAAATTTTGGCCAATCAACTTCAACAACTCATACAAAAAATCATACACCACGATCAAACAGGATTGATTTCAGGAATGGAAAGCTGGTTCAATATACGCCAATCAATTAATATTATTCATCGCATCAACAAGACCAAGGATAAGAATCACATGGTTATCTCAATAGATTCAGAAAAGAAAAAAAAAAAAACCATTAGACAAGACCCAATACCCTTTTATGACGAGGGTTCTGGAAAAATTAGGAATCCAGGGAACATTTCTCAATAAAATATAAGCTGTATATGACAAAACTGCTGCAAATATTATACTCTGAGTTGAACTGCTAAAGCCATTTCCTCTTAACTCAGGAACAAGACAAGGATGTCCTCTCTTTCCACTTCTCTTCAGTCTAGTATTAGAATTCCTATCTACAGCAATAAGAAAATATGTGAATATAAAAGAGTTCCAAATAGGGAGTGATGAACTAAACTCTCCCTCTTTGTAGATGACATGATTTTGTATTTAAACAATGCCAGGGACTTCACTCCCATATTATTCAAGCTGATTCAAAACTTTGTAAATGGCAAGATATAACATTAACCTTCAAAAATCAATGGCTTTTCTGTATGCCAACAATGAGAAACGCTGAAATCTGGAAACTCTATTCGTAATGGTTCAAAAAAAATAAAATACCTAGGAATCAACTTAACCAAAGAAATGAAAACTTTAAAAACTTTTAAAACTAAATCAATAGAAATTAGAAACTGGCAAAACCTCCCATGTACCTACATTAGAAGGATTACCATCGTGAAATTGGCAATACTTCTTGAGGCTATCTACAAATTTAGTGCGATACTTATCAATATTACAACCTAATTCGTCAAGGAAATAGAAGAGGCAATCCAAAAATAAATATGGAACAATAAGAGAACTTGAATAGCAAAAACGATCCTCAACATAAAGAACTGTGCTGGAAGAATGTCAATACCGAATTTCAAACTCTACTACAAAGCCATAGTAATAAAAATAGCTTGGAACTGGCACAAGAACAGACCTCAGGACCAATTGAATAGACTTGAAAACACAGAAATGATTCTACAGATCTATAGCCATCTCATCTTTGATAAGGGAGCTAAAAAAACAGAATAGAAGAAAGACAGCCTCTTCAGTAAATGGTGCTGGCAAAATTGGTTAACTACTTGTAGAAAACTCAAGCTAGATCCTTATATATCACCCTGCAACAGAATCAAATCCAAATGGATCAAAGACCTCGGAGTCAAACTGACACTCTGAAAGCATTACAGAATGGAATAGGAGAAACCCTAGGTCTCCTCGGCAAAGGCTGAAAATTTCTTAATAGTGAAACAGAAACAGAGCAAATCAAAGAAAGGTTGGCCAAATGGGTTGACATGAAATTACAGAAGTTCTGCATGGCAAAGGACATAGCTTAAAAGATCAATAAAAACCCAAGGACTGGGAGAAGATCTTCACTGACCACACAATGGACAGGAGTCTCATTTGTAAAATATACCTGGAACTAAAAAAATTAAATCTCCCAACAACAAATCTTCAAGGAAATAACTCTCCAATAAATAAGTGGGCTAAATACTTAAAGAGAAACTTCTCTGAAGTGGAAAAACGATGGCCAATAGACACACGAAGAAATGCTCAACCTCCCTACCCATAAAAGAAATGCAAATCAAAACAACATTGAGATACTAACTCACCCCAGTCAGAATAGCTATAATCAACATCTCTAATAACAACAGATGCTGGAGAGGATTTGGAGAGAACGGAACATTACTGCATTTTGGTGGGAGTGTAAACTTGTTCAACGACTTTGGAAGGTAGTATGGAGGTTCCTAAAAGTTTCCACATAGAGCTTCCCTATGACCGAGAAATCCCATTTTGGGGCATTTACTCAAATGATCACGAACAAGACTCTACTAAAGCAACAAGCACAACTATGTTTATCCCAGCATTATATACCATAGCTAAGATATGGAATCACCCAGATGCCCCTCAGTGGATGAATGGGTCAAGAAATGTGGTGTATAAACACAATGGATTTCTATGCCTCCATAAGAAAGAATGACATTTCCCCATTTGTTAGGAAATGTAAAGACTTTGAAAAAAGTATGTTAAGTGAAGTAAGTCAGGCCCAAAGAAACTTAGGCCCCTTGGTTTCCCTAGTATATGTTTAAGACAAAAAGCAAAGTTCAGATAAGTTGATGTTAGGTGAATTGAACCCCAAAATAAGCATTCAAATATTTTTTTCTCTTTCATGTAATTGTTTCTAACATATTTATAAGATGATTTCTTTGCTGCTTTGTATGTCGCTCCCCTCCGTATAACCCTTCTTCTCACTGTATTTGATTTTGGTATAATTTGTAGAGGGGAAGGGAAAAAAACAAATCGTTTAATAGAGATACATCTGGACCTTTTGCATCTATGAGAGGTACAAGCCATTGTGCAAAATTGAACTTTATTTTCTTCTTTGTTCGGGGGTAGGGGTGGTGTGTTGGGGGGTGTCTGTGTGGATTAGTGGGATAGATGGGAACGGGAAACAAAGGAGAAGACAACTATGTTTGATAAGAAATATGGTCATTACCTTTCTCATGTAATTGTAACCCCTGACCCATTGGAATAAAGATAATCACAAGACACTATATGAAAAATAAACTTTGCAGCTTTGGGTTGTGAAGGTGGATAAAGTAAAAGATAGAAAAAAAAAAGAAAGAAGGGATAATAGTGCTTGACAAGAAATGCACTCATTACTGACATGAATGTAGTTTTTCTATAAAGCATCTTTTGAAGAAAATGATTTTAAAAATACAAGGCAAAAAAATAGCAATATAAAACAAAAACAAATTGATTATGGTTTTCAAATGCCCTATTATCTGGATGAGGTTAAAGTAGGTTTATGACATGTGACTATCATTGCATTGTGAGATTTTTGTTCTTTTTAAGTTCCCCAAGGTAATTAACATTTCCTGAAGGATACTGAAAATATGAGCAGGAAGTAAATTTGATATAAATACACTGTTTGACATTATACTGTATTACTTACTAAATGCTAAGTTGACCAAACTGTGTTAAAGAATGATGAATTTTTTTAATATTCTCTAGGGTGGAATTTGATTTATGAAGAAAAGTGAAAAGCAATTAAGTCAAATATAATGTTAACTTCACATGTATTAATATTCAAAATGACTTAATCCCCTGAAAACTTCTTGTCAAATACATTCTGATTTGAAATACAAAACAAATTTATGAATTGAGAAGATTACATTGTTGTTTGGAAACAAATGTGGCCTAGGACAAAAAGAAAAAAAATAAAAACAATAATAATACTAATAACAACAATACACTTTTATTAGAGTGGAATGCTCATCCAAAATTGGTCTAGTTTATCATCTTTAATATAAGCAGTAATTCATTCAAGTGATAATAAAATGAAAGAAAGTAACTGAAATATTGTTAAAATTGTGATTCATACTTGGCTAAAGAACTTCTCAGGAACTTTTTTTTTATATACCATTCTCTTTTGGTGGTGTGTGTGGGTGGAAGTTGAACTTGCCCATAATTGTATTGGACTGTAAAATATTTTGGAAAATTTATGAATTTCACCACATAGTATAAATATATATATATTGCTAGGTTCAATAGAGGTTTTCACAAATCACCTTATGAAAATATTTGACAGGTGTTCTATTTGTAGCTCGTATTTTACTATGAGTAATTACTACAATCTAAAGCGATCATACAACTTTCACCATTTACTTAGTGATCACCTGTGATGGAATAATTCTGTTAAAACCCTGTCAGTTTATTCATGTTTAAAAATTGCATTGAAAGTTCTCGGTCCATTATCAGTGTGCATTGAGAGAGGAGCATACGTAGGCATATGAAATTTCTGTACAATTTCAAATTTTTAATGGGTAATTTGGTACTAAAGAATAATAAGTAAATGGAAGAATACTATTCACTGCTAACAAAACCAAATTTTTATATGTGTAAAAGACCTACCATAACTTCTGTAATCAGGAAATAACTGATAAGGATATTCATAGAGATTGTTACAGATACAACAATTCTAAAAATGAGACAGAAAATAGCCTAAAATTCTTTTTTCTTCTGTTCATTTTGTATAAGGAGAAAGACGCTAATTGCAAAATTAGAATTCAAAGAACTGATATATATATACCGTTATAATCATCTGTATCAAAGTGTGAAGATGTGATTTGTAACACTAGTGTTTCCATCAACTATTATTTACATCGATTTTTTCTTTCTTATTTAAATTTTATTGTCATAGTGACCTAAGTTGGGGTATAGTTATACAAGTAATGAGTCCAATCCTTGTTGAAATTGTTACCCCTTTCTCATTTTTCTCTCTCTTTCCCATTAACCTCTACTGTTTTACAGCTCCTAACCAACACATTGTCTTGTGAGTATTGCTGTTATACAGGATTCCCACTTTTTTATTTGTCATAAAATATTATTTTCTCACTAGTCATTGCACAAGTTCAATGTTTTAGGTCTAACTTTTCACACTAGGATCGTGGTGAACACACAAGCCTCCACAGAGTTTTACAAATCCGAGTGTATTCTCAGGAATTACAGACTTTCAATAATCAGGATGTGATGAAGAAACTGACACACTTTACTAGCTTTGGAAGTACTTTATTCATGATTTTATGTGACTACTGTATTAATTTGCTCATTTCCTAAGCTCTTGCACATCACAGTGTGAAGTGATCTGTGTACTTGGATGAGAATAGGAAGATGAATTCATCAAGAATTATGTCAATATTCAAAAAATTTTGAAGTGATATGATCCAAAATCTTTAACATAATAACAACAGATGTGTCATGCATAACGATGCCCCTATGTTTAATCTTTATACATGTGAAACATGCAAATTTTTAAAGTACTAATGTCACATACATAGTGATAATAGGGAGAGATATAGAACGGTGTAGAATTAGTTTTATTTTCATAAATATATTAATATCTGTTGATGTGAGTATTGCAATTGGACAGTGAAACATTAGGAGTTTCTAAAGACTGGCTCTTGTTAAAAATTGTTTTTAACTTACCTGTATCATCAGAACTTTGGTGAAAGTGAATATCAATATGTGTAAGCTCTCTATGTGTTATAGAAATTAATAGTTATCTAATTGCATGATAAGAAGTGAGGAGTATAGGCAGAAATCATGCAAATAATGATTTATTTTAAACTTTATGGCAAGGTGCCAAATTACATATGTGTACGTTTGTGTTGATCACATTAAAATAACGGGAACATTCATGCTTCCCAAATTAATGTAACAAAAATTTTGTTTTTACAACCAAAGAGGCATAAGTTGAAACAAGATTGCACCATGTCCAACCAATTGCTTCAGAAATATGAGAGAATTACATGAAGAAACTGACACATAGAATGGTTTGAATATAGGGGGCTGGGAATTTGGCTCAGTGGTAGAGTGCTTGCCTTGCATGCCAGAGGCTCTAGGTTCGATTCCTCAGCCACATAAGCCAAAAGAAAAAAGCTGGAGTTGTCACTGTGGCTCAAATGGTCGAGCACTAGCCTTGAGCTGAAAAGCTGAGGGACAGGGCACAGGGCCAGAGTTCAGGCCCCATGACTGAATCCAACACTCCCCCAAAACAGAAAGGAATGATTATATACACATTAACACAGTTCATCACCAAGAAGCAAATCAATGATTTAAAAAATTTTTGATAAAAAAAACAGAATACATTAATTTGGTCTTTATATTTTCTCATGTTCTCTCAACACAACTATTTGGATTATTGTTTTCTTCCACCCTAAAAAATTGTAATTTAAGCTGCCAATTATTTTCGGCAGCAGGTAAAATATTTGGATTATCATGGAGTCACATTAAATGGTGTTGCCTATGTTTATTTTTGCAAAATTTTATGAAATATATATATGATCTCCAAGCAAACAGCCATTGGGGATTTTCTCTCTAGGAAATTCAGAGATATTTCAGATTCAGCAAATGAGGTGCTGCCTCAAATTAAACAACTCTTACAAGTTTGAATAAATTTCCCTGATTAAATTTACCTTTATATGAAAATAAAATAGCTGGTGATTTTGTATCCACTCATATATTTTTGTTCTTGTTAGGTCGGATGCACATAACGTGTACACTGAAAAAAGAGAATATATGAATATAATTCCTATTGACTGCATGAAAAGTTGATCCTATTGGAGAACATACAGTTAATTATTACCCATTCCCAGACAATATATTAATTGAATGGATAAATAACTCAATTAAAAAATAATATAGGTAATGTAAAATGGCATTCCTTTTCCAATATTTAGTTAACATAAAATTATATGGGGAGTTGTCTCTCATATCATGGTTATACTTGAAATATATTTCCTTTGTCAGAATTGCCAATGATTATTTTATTATTGATAATTAAGTAGTTTTTCACAAATTAGGTGATTATGAATCCTTAGTCAGTTTCAACCCTAATTGATTTTTCCTTCATTACTGTGACTTGTGTCCTACTTTTTTGTTTTCCAGTTTATGTCCCACATATTTACCAGAAAATGGTGTGTGTGAAAGATAAATAGACACAGCAAATATAGCAGGAAGCCCTTCCATCAAATAGACATGTTATTTGCACTGTTCACATTCACTGTCTTCTCTATGTGGAGTGCTAATTACTGTTGTTTTGATATAATCATTTTCCTTTTCATGATCTCAGGTCTTTCATCAGCAAATCAGCCTATGTCAAGTGAAATGCTGCCTTCTGCACCAAAGACAGCAGGGAAGATTCCACTACTGAGTACTATGATTTTCATCATAAAATTCACTGGAATTCTGCTATACTTCCACAGAAGGGTGCTGCTGGTGTTTTCTTAACCGCTAATTCATGTGAACCAGGTTGATAGTGTTTATACCTAGGTAAAATTGCTTTATATCACCCTTGTTTCGAAGGTTTGTTTGTTGTAGAGAATTTTTCTCTTTCCTAGAAATATTCCCAGAACTCTGTAAAAATACCTAGATTGTAACATTTCAGCGCTTGAAACAAGGTGACTGGAGCGCAGAATATTTTCTTATTAATGAAATTTATGCAGCAAGGAATGAATTACTTGTTGATAAATGTATATATATATATATATATATATATATATATATCTTAATAAGTATATCTTTAATTAGAATATATACATATATTTTAATAAATGTGTCTTTAGTTAGGAAATATTTTATGCTGTGTAAAATGTATAAAAGTATGTAAAACCTGTGCCTTAGACTATGACATCAAGGAATATGATACACTTGTACATGTAAAACTATTCTGAGAAATTTAGGATTGTGAACAGAAAATGATATGTTCTCATATAATCCTAAACTTCCTGTAGTTTTCTCAAACTACTACTGAGTAAGAACAAGACAGAGGGAAGGCCTCGGTATAGGTGTTTATTTTATATTAAATCAAACAAAAAGAGATATAAAGTGGCAGTTAGTTCTTACAATTTTCCATGCCTAGAATGTATTGCCCATATTTTGTAGACCTTTTCTTGATAACAGTTGAAAGAAGAAAACAATTCTCATGCACATTTGAAATTGTCTGAAAATGTGAAAAGCTTACTGATGTGTAATATCCACTAGCCATAATGACTTTTTTCCCCAAATTCTCTTTTTGCAACTAGCATCTTCTGATACATACCAGATAGGCTTATGTAAAGGTAATTTGGCTTGAACTCAGGACCCTTCCAATACCTTCACATACTATTAAAAGCAATGTGCTATTGTTAAAACAATAAACTTTTTCATTATTTTTCATAGACACCAAATTTCATTGGGAAGTGACAATCACATTGTGAAGTGTTATCAGGTAAATATGTTCATCGAGCCAGAAAACTAATTAATATTTTAGGAATATATGCATGTCACCTGCCAGTATGAACATGGAAATATTACACTTTGCTATGAATATTGAAAAGATTGCCATTAGCATTTCTTTCTTAAGATTATTTTCTCAAATATGTTTGACAGAGAATTCTATGGAAGAGATACACCAATATTTGCAATAATTGGCTGCGATCAAGGCCAGGGTAAGAGGTTGAAACCAATGGTGAAATCATGGTTTCAATCTTACATTAACAAGGAAGAAATATAAGAAAAATATCCTGGAAAAACTCTGATTAATGTTTATCATGATTGAATAAAATCAAGAATTGTAGGCAGGCAAAATCTCCTCATTTTAATTTCCAAAAATCAGAGTAATTTGCCCTGCTTCATTTTATGGGTGCTGAAATAGAGTAGGAAATAATTGTGACCTTCCAAGTTGTACACACACACATGCACACACACACAAATACACACAAATATTTCCATCTACAAATGGACAAGGCAACAAAAATACCTGATTATACATATAAATCTGCTCATATATATATATATATATATATATATATATATATATATATATATATATATATAATGATAGAGTATTGTTGATTAAATCTTTGAGACAAATCAGCCAGTAACATGGACTCCTATATTGCCACAGATTTTGTCATTAATTCTTAAGTTCTTTACTACCTTCCACTTTTGAGAAGCCAGAAAAAAATATGATTCTCTTATATATATAAAGCATAAGGAAACAGGACTCATATTACCATGGAATCATATTCAGTTCTTGCTACAGAGGTAGTTAGAGAAATACCACCTCCCCATCAAACATTCCTTTCTGAATTTCAAATTGAAAATGCAAAATGGTCCAAATAGTAAATAAAAATGAAATGGTCTTTTTCTCGTTGAAAATAATTCACATTTTGATAATACCAAATGTGAGTTTGGGACATTATTGATTAATATTGCTTTACATTTGTTTCTCTGCTTGGTGGTGGTGGTGGTCATTAGGCTTGAACTCTGGGCTTCGGTGCAAGCCCAGACCTATTCCCCTTAAGGCGAATCATCTACCCATTGAACAATAATTCCACTTCGAATTCTGAGGTGATGAATGAGTGATGAGAACCTCCTTGAAGCTCCTGGTGTGCTGCCATGAAACCTGATCCTCAGATATTAGCCTCCTACAGGCTTCTAAATGACCTGTATCAGGCTTCTTTTCTCTGTTATACATATTGTGTTGATAGCATTTTTTTTTTGCTAGTTTGTCCCCAACTTTCATGCCTACTGGAGGTCTACGAGCAACCATGATTTTCCTCAAGGATAATGCTCTATAGTATTTCATTTTGAGGGGCTTCATTCCCTAAATGAAGTGAGAAAAATCCTTGACTTTATTGATTTATAATGAGATCCTCATGTGTAAAACTTACATTGTAGTGAGGAAATTTTATGGGTTTGGAGAAAAGAAAGTTTGCTATTCACTTATCCTATTTCTTTTCTTTTTATTTTGACAGACAATAATGTGTCCTAGCAAAAGAGAACAAGATTAAATGACATGAATGTGCATCCAGAGTATCTTACATGTCAGCAGGTTCACTCGTACTAACAAAACCAAGCATTTCAGGGTACACATACACTGTACTTAGAGCCCTCAATACCGATGCTGCAAGTGCAGTAGCAGGATAAAGAGCACTGAAAGAACAAAGGATCCCAGGATAAGCATGCACAGTGCCAGGAGCCCATAGTATAGAGTACGCTTATGCCTGAGCAGGCCTGCCCAAGCTAAGAACCCAAGGACTCCACAGTTAAAATGCCAGATCTATACATCAAGTTGCAGGCCCTGAGATCAAGGCCCCGATCATGATTTCAACCCTCAGTCTCTTATTACAAGGCCCTGGGCCCCAGTTAAACTACCAGCCCATGAGTTCATGCCCCATGCTATGAGTTCAAGGGTTAGGCTGTGACTTTAGGCCCAGAGTTTCAGGCCTAGCTATTATTTAAAGTTCCAGGAAAACAGTTCAAGGACTAAAGAGCAGTTCAAGGCTGGGGGTTTGAGATCAAATTCCAAGCCTGGAGTTTAAATCACAGGCCCTGAATTCTAGGTCCAGGGCCCACTTAAACCTGCCAGGCTGAGAGTTAATGGCTCAGTTTCTGCGTTAGTTCTAGGCTTTGAATTCAAGGTCCAAGCCCCAAGTTCAAGGCTCAGGACACAAATTCAATACCCAGACCCTGAATTTAAATCCCAAACATTGATTTCCAGGCCCAGAAGTTGATACCAGGACCCATTAGTTTAAGGTCCAGCTTATCAGCTAAAAGCCCCATCCCCAATTTGAAGTCTCCGTGCCCCCTTTTCCACTGAGTTCAAGATCCAGGGCCCCAGTTCAAGTACCAGTCCATGAATTCAAGGCCCAGGTTGTGTGTTTTAGGCACAGTCCAGGAGTTAAATACCCAAGTCCAACATGTTCAGATGAGATTATGAATTCAGGTCCCAGGAGCACAGCTTAAGGCCTAAGTACTGAGTTCAAGGCTTAAGTCATGAATTCAAGTCACAGGCAATGAGTTCAAATCCCAGGAATTCAAATCCCAGGCCAAGATTTCAAGTAGCAGATCATGAGTAAAATTCCAGTCTAAGAATTCACATCGCAGGTCCTGATTTCTAGGGCCAGCCCTTGAGTTGAATGTCCATCGCCCATTGTTTGAATTCCGGGTCATGAGTTAAGGGCCCAGGTCCTGAGTTTAATGCCAAAGACAGAAGTTCCATTCCTAAGCCCGGAATTAAAGTTCCAGGGTGATAATTCAATGCCTAGACCAACAGTTCAACTCCTAGGCACTGAATTCAAGGCCCACGCCCTGAATTGAAGCCCTATGCTGAGAGGTCAAGTTTGAGGCCCCAAATTCAAGTTACAGTCTGACAGTTCAAAGCCCAGGCCAGGACTTCAAAATAGAAGCTGAAAATTCAAGTCCCAGGCCCTGAATTCAAGTCCGATGACCCAATTCCAGTGTGAAGATGAAAGTTCAAGGCCCAGGCTCCAAGTTCAAGGCTCAGGCTGCAATGAAATTCCAAGGCATAGACTTGAAAGCCCGTGTGAAAGTTTAAGGCCCGTGCTGTGAGTTTAAGTCCTAGACTCCATGTTGGAGTCCCAGGTCCCCCTTACTTCCTGTAGTTCAACATTTTGGGATTAAGGCCCAATCTGTGAGTTCAAGGACTATTCTGTGAGTTCAAGACCCAGGCCCAGTGCTTCAGGCCCAGAGTATGAGTTCAAGTTCCAGGTCTCAATTCAAGGCTGAAACACACAGTTCATTGCCCCTTTTACAAATTGAAGGGCAAGGTATTGAATTCAAGGCCCAGGCCCAGATATCAAATCCCAGGCTTTCAGTTCAAGGCTCAGACCATTAGATTAAGGCCCAGACTATGAGTTCAAAGCCTAGACCCCAAAATGAAATCTCAGTAGCCACTTCTTTCGAGTTCAAAGTCTAGGGACCCAGATCAAGAACCAGGAAAAAAGATTAAGGCCCAGGCTGTGAGTTGAAGACCCAGGCCAGTCATTTAAGTCACAGGCTGTGAGTTCAAGGCCCAGGCCCAAAGTTTTAGACCCTTATAGGAGTTCTATTCTTAGGCTCCAACTTGATATTCTAGGCATTCAGTTCAGGACCTGGGTTGTGAATTCAAAGCCCAGGCTGTGAATTCAAACACCATGCTCAGATTTCAAGGTCCAGGGCAACATTTCACATATCACTCCATGAGTTCAAGCCCTAGGCTGTGAGTTCCAGTTACGGGCTCTGCATTTAAACCTGAACCCTTAGGTTAAGTCCCAGATTCTGAGTTCAAACCCCCGGCCAAGTTCATGTCATAAGCTTTTTAATATCCCCGGCTCCATGTTCAACTTACACACTGTAAGTTCAAGGCCTGGACACTAAGGTCAAGGTCCAGGGACATCAAATCCCAGTTTCTGAGTTCAAGACTCAGCATGCCAGCTCCCAAGTTTGAGTTCAACTCCCAAAGTCGAAGAACAACTTCCAGGCAAAATTCATGTCCCAGGCTGTGTTAACATCCCTGGCCCCATTTCAAAATTAAACCCTGTGAATTCAAGGCCCAACACTGAATACAAGGTTTGGACCCCAGTTCAAGTCCCAGGTTGTGAATTCAATGCCCAGTCTGTGAGTACCAGCCTCAAGCCTTAGTTCAACTCCCAAGCTCTTCAAATGTGGGGTCCCAATTTCAAGGCCCAGGTCCCAAATTAAATGTCAGGGTATTGACTTTAAATTTAGGCCCAAATTCAAGACCTAGGCTGATAGTTTAAGACCCAAGTATCAAGTTCAATGCTCATGCTGCAACTTAATTCCCAGGTGCTGAGTTCATAACTTGGCCCATGAGTTCAAGGACCAGGTCAAAAGTTCAAGGATCTGGTCCTGAGTTAAAGGCTAAGGCTGACCATTCAAGTCCCAGGCACTGAGTACAAGGTTCAGACCCTCAGTTCAAGTCCCATGCTGAAAGTTCAAGTCCTAATATTAAATTCAAAGCCAGGCAGAAAATTGAAGTCCTAGGTGCCAAGTTCAAAGCTCAGGCAGCGAATTCATTTCCCAGACCTGAATTCAAGGTCTAGACCCAGAGTCTATGGATAACCCTAAGGATTTTCTATTCATATTGGATGGTGTAGAGGCTGTGGAATGATCAAGTAATCAGTAAAGGAGAAAACTATCACATGGCATACTAAAATGGAAAAATGTGAGAACATAAATTGATTGAGTAATTCTGCCCTTCCAGACAGTGGCCAAAACCAACCAAGAAGAAAATTATTTTCTAAAATTTTCTGTGCATTTCCATAAGTGTTCAGGTCACAAAAATGAAAGCTTGTTTGTGCTGAGCAGAAAAGTTCTTACTGTTTACATTTTCTGATTCCATGTTAGGCTCTTGTCCAGGCATGAATCACATGGACAACATTTTTGGGGGATCATGTGTGTGTGTGTGTGTGTGTGTGTGTGTGTGTGTGTGTAAGCTTTTGTGTGTGTGTGTAGGTGTAACTTGCCAATAGTTTTAACATGCTGTGGAATATTTCTTAATATTTATCAATTTCACCATATCAACAGGTTGTATAATTTTACATATTCCTGGGTTCAATGAAGTGACAAATCATATTCTTAAAATATTCAGCATGTGTTCTTTCTCTTTGTAGGCCCTCCTTGAATAGGAGTAACTACTGCAAACTTAAGAGTTCATACTACTTTAATAATTTTACTCAGTGATCACCTGTGATAGAATGATTCTGTCAAAACTCTGACAGTAGTCGATTCTTGTCTAAAAGTTTTCTTGAAAGTTCTCGTTCTGTTGTCATGGTACATACCTGTGTTTGGAGCATATATATCCGTTTAAAATTTCTGTAGAATATCAGATTTTGTGATTTATTTGGTAGTAAAAAGCAATACATGAATTGGAGAATACTATTCACTGGTAACAACACCTCATTTATATATTTTCTGTGCAAAAGACTCTAACGTACATTCTGTAATCTGGAAATAACAGACATGCATATTCATAGGAATTACTATAGATATCAGAATTCTGAAAATAACAGTTGTCTTGGTCTAGAAAGTGCCTCATTGATAGAGTTCTTGACTTGCATGCATGAGGCTGTAGGTTCGATTGCTCAGCACCACATAAGCAGAAAAATGTAGAAGTGGTACTGTGAGTGAAGTAGTAGAGGACTAGCCTTGACCTGAAAAGGTGAGGGAAAATGCTGAGACCACAACTGACAAAAATGTCTTCCAAATCACAGTGTGATGAGGAGACTATATTCTATGATGAGGAGACTACAATTAATTGATTCAAGACATATATCAACTTACAAAAAATTGTCAAGTGATATGATAATAAAAATCTTGAATATAATTGAGAAAGGCCTGTCATGCACAATGGTGCCCCTGTGTTTAAACAGAGAACTAGTTTGTTTCCCTTAAGAAGTGTGCAATGTTCGTAAAATAATCACAGTCACAGTATGTAGGTATAAGGAAAGATATAGAATGATGTAGAATTAATTATATTTAAAAAGTGTGTAAATCCTGTACCTTACAATGTGACATGGAACTGGATGCTTGTGGCTCATGCTTGTAATCCTAGCTACCAAAGAGGCTGAGATCTGAGGATCAAGGTCCAAAGCCAGTCCGGACAGGACATTCTGTGAGACACATCTCCAACAAACCAGTAAAAATCCACAAGTGGCATTGTGGCTCAAGTGATAAAGCACTTGCTTTGAGTTGAAGAGTGCAAGGACAGCATCCATGCGCTGAGTTCAAACCCCCCCAACAAAAAAAAAGAAAAAAGAAAAAAGAATGTGATATGGAGTTATACGTTATAACACCTTTTGATTTAAAATGTTCTCAAAAATTAACGAAATAATGTGAAGGGAAAGTGATGCGAAGTTCTGGTGTAATGCTAACTCCACATCCTGTGGGTATTCTCTAAACTACTGATGACTAAAAGCAAGACAGATGAAAGTACTCAATATAGGTGTCAAATAAAGATATATAGTAGCAGTTAGTCTTTATAATTTGGCAGGCCTAGAATGTATTGCTCATATTTTTGGAACTTTTCTTGATAACAAATGAAAGAAGAAAACAATTCACAATTATATTCAAATTGTGTGAAACTATTTGTAAAATGTTTTCTGATGTGTAATAATCATTAGCAATAATGTCATTTTTTGAAATTTCCTGTATTTGCAACTGGCACATTCTGATACATAACAGATAGGCTTGTATAGATCATTGCGCTTGACATCAGGGCCCTTCCATATCTCTAAGGTCTTTTTACTCAAGTCCAACACTCTATTGTTTTGAACCAATGTGATGCTTCCTGTGATCTGGTGTTTCATTCGAAACAAGACTCTCCTGCAATAGTGGCTTTAACCCACCATCCTCCTGAGTAGCTAAGATTGGAGGCGTGACCACCAGGACTCAGCTACAAAATTTTACACAAGACTTCTTCTTTTTTTTTTTTTGTATGGCAATGCAACATTTCCCGTTTTTCTGAGTGGTATATTGGGGATAAAACCCTCAGGGACTTTCCTGCTAGAGCTCGCTTTGTACCAGGATCCTCAGATCTCAGCCTGCTGATTAGCTAGAATTACAGGCATGAGATATCGGCGTTCATCACACAAGAATATCTTAAAGCAGATTCTTAAAAGAAGGAAAAGTAAAATTTGGGAATGTTAACAATGAAAAGCTGTTGTTGGAACGTTCATTTAAATGGTAACAAACTTCTTAATATCCAAGTGAAGTGACTGAATTGCACAAGAGAAGACATATGAACATCTTGTTTTCAAAACTATAACATGAATATTACTGACATTTCCATTTATACGAGTTTGAGAAGGCAATTTTCTAAGCTGATAGAAAAGGAAGCATTGTGGTGTTGCTGTACATATAGGACAAAACCTACTATTTTTAGAAACTACCATCAAAACACACATGGGAAAGTGGAAATAGAAGAATATTATCATTATTTGTTAAGGTAGAAACACCCAGAACCAAATGACCTTTAGAAATAGTATTTGGAAGGTGCACAAATGATACATTTTCGTTGATATCACCTAAAGTAAAGCAGGATCCTCCCAGAAGAAGGAAGAAAACATCCTCATTGCCTTGGGTTACAACCAATTGTAGCCTTTTTGACTATGTCCCTTGAGTTTGGTCTTTTTCATTGTGATAGGGAAAAGACTGGCCATTTCCGTTTCATGATCTCAGAACGCTCAGATCAACTAGTCCTTCAGTCAACTGAAACTTAAAACAACCTGACAAAGTGTACATTATGGTCACGATTCTCTTATACAATGAATTTCATGGCAACTGTACTATTTTAAGGAGATGTGTGCCTTGTTTGAATTTTCTGTATTTTCCATGATTCTCCTAGCAGATATTACTTTCCTTGGATTATTTATTGCTATGCACAAGTAACAACCCATTATTCTCTTCCACTTTTTGTCTAGAAATAAAATCAGAGGAAAATTTACAGTTATGTTATAGCATTTATAACAGCAAAAAATAAAAATAAGCTTGAGTACTATGGTTTAGAATTCTAAAGTGTGTGTGGAGACAATCGGAAAACTGGTCTTTCATGAAACTTGCCAACCAACTGTGACACAGAACAATTGGGCCTCAAGTTTTAAGTACTCTGGATGAAACTTAAAATCCTCAAATTCTCTATTGTGGCTGTAATAGAAGGGAAAAAAGAAAAACGATGTTTCAATTCAGGCAACATATAAATGACAATAGCTGGATGAAATTTGGCAAGCATATATTATTATTAACACATTTCACACTGCATATATATCATTCTTCTTGCCAATAAAGACCTAATTTACTTCAAGAATTAATATATAGAATATATTCCTTTTTTCAATTATGCATCCATTGAGGTATGCTCTCAATACCTACATATCATTTTATTGCTCATTATAATTTTTATCTTGGAGTGATATCCTTGAATGTGTATTGATCAGTACTCTGTTATACTAAATCGTATTTTTTCATGTGAAATTATGTGAACGATCTTTAGAGTTATTAATGCAGACCATTGTTTGAATTGCCTTATTCTGAAGTAATATTAAAATGTAATAATAAAGAAAACTAATATCACATATTGATGTATGTGGCATTCTTTGTATAGTTCCATGAAACTCTAGGACCACATGTAAAATTTTGAGCCTAAACATTTTGACTAGAATATGTAACTCCTTCATCAAGAAGAGAAAAAATGCTACAGATTGAAAAGTAGCCAATAAAATCTGAAACCCTATTGGGAATGTGTACTCCTGGGTAGGAAAAGTTGTCTGTTTGAGGGCACCATTCTGTCTATATCTTTCTTTCTTCCCATGATTGATTGAGAAATTGCAAGAATTATATTAGGATTAATTACAGAGAATTTTCATCAAAAACATTGAGTATATTTTGAATTCATAGAAGTTAAAATGTTGATAACGGTACTCTATTTCAATTTGCAGAAACCTTTTTAATTGTAATGCTTCATGAAAGTAACTAGACCCTTTACAAAGGAGAAATATGAATATCTTGTTTTGTAATATGACAGCATACGTCCCAGGTATTTCTAGGACCAAACAATTTTGAAATTCCTCTATGGTGAATTTAGAAAAATCTGTCAATTAGTTAATGTATCAATTGGACAATTGCAGCACCATTCAGAGAGTGATGGAGAAAGAAATGACTGCATGATTTGGAATGCTACAGTTCTTCTGTAGAATGTTCACTTACTATATGTAATAGCAAAATATAAAGTTTACTGAAAAGTCATTAGAATGATCTTTGTATCTATCTCCTCAACTTCTCTGGTTTAAATTAAATAGACGTGAAAGAAGAAATAAATACACCACCAGAATACATGGCCCGAAGTGCTTATAATTAAAATGGAATTAAAAATAACAATCGTCAAGATGATAACAAGGACTGAATAAGCCAGCAGTAAGTTAGGTGGAAAAAATTAACGAAACTGATAAACCCTTAGCAAATCTGAAAGCAGAGGGAGTATGAGAGAAGAGGGACAGAGAGAGAGAATGTACCCAAATGAGTGAAAACAGAGATGAGATATTTAACCTCAGGACAGAGTCAAGATACAGAAGAGGATAAGAGAATATTGGGAAAAGCTAGTAAAACAAAGCCCTAAACAAAATGGGTTTACAGGTCATTTCTGGAAGTCCTTCAAAGGAAAACCCACTATAATCCTCTTAAAATCTTCCATGAAACCAACAGTGAACTTACCCAATGAACTTGCTGTATGATGCCTGCATACTGCTTAACCAAAAACCTCATATGGATTCCTCAGTAATAGAACTATAGAATCATTTCTTGCTTGAACATCAGTGCAAACTTTCTCAATAAATTTCTATAGAACTGACATGAAGAACTAATAAAAATAACCCACAAACTCTGACCAAAGGGGAATCATACCAGAGGGGAAAGTTGCTTCAACATATGCAAGTCAACCCATGTAATTCAGGATATCAGTAGGAAGAAGCAAACAAATCACAGGATCATGCATATAGCTGTCAAAAGGCATTTGATAAGATCCCATGAAACCTTATTATGACAATTATGGAGAAAAAAAAAACCTATGAAATAGTCCTCAATATAATAAAGACTCTCTGACAATCCGACTTTTCCCTTAAACTTAATGGTGAAAGGAAAACACATTTCCACAATTAGGAATGGAGAATGAATCCCTGCTCCCTAAAGCTTTTCAGTATACAATAGGAATTCCTAAATGAACTAATACTGATATAATTTGGGAAGAGGAAGGGAAAAACAAATTATTTAAATACAGATACAGATGAACCCATTGCAACAATGAGATGTATAAGACGTTATGTTTGAAAAGGAACTTCACAACTTTGAGTGGGGGTGGGGGGAATGGGAGGATATGGATGGTAAGGGGAAACAAAGGAGGAGGCAACAATGCTTGAAAAGGAATGTACTCATTAGTTTGCTCATGTAACTCTAACCCCTCCCTATGATATTTTCACTATATATACACATTTATTTGTTTATATATGAATATATATATGTATATATGTATATATATACATATATATATATATATATATCGCAAAGGAAAAAAATGGGATCCAAATAGGGAAAGAAGAAATGAATCTCTACGTCTTTGCAGATAACTTGATTCTCTATTGAAAGACATATAGACTACAATCACAAACCTTTGGCTGTTCTAATCTTTTGGCAAAGTAACAGAGTTTACAATGAACTCAAATGAATCATTTCAGTATGCCCAAAATGAGAAAAATGAAGCTTAAAACACACACAAAAAAACTTCTTTTGTGATAGCCTCCAAAAGAAAATACCTACGACTTCACGTAAGCAGGGAAGTGAAGGACCTCTGTGACATACACATCAATCATCTGAAAATAGAAATTCAAACATATTTAATAACATGAGAAAACCACACACGCTCCTGTATTTGAAGTATTGACATTGAGAAATTTGGGAAATTCTCAAAAGCTACCACCTCCAAATTGAAAGCTGTACTGCTCAATATCCCTAAAACATAATTTAATGGAAGAGAAGGAGTAATCAAAAAAGTCACATAGAAATGTAGACGAACCAGAAAGCAAACCTTAGCAGGAAATTCATAGCAAGAATATCAATACTCCACTGCCAACTCTATTATTGAGCAGAGAGAAAAACCTCAAAATACACAGAAACTCACTCACACTCATACAATACAGATATATGCAAACATGTGCACATACATACACAGATGTGAGTATATAGACATATACATACATACATGTAAAAAATTAGAATTGGCACATAAACATGCATAAAGACCAATGGAATAGCATTAAAGACACAGAAATTATCCCAGAGATTTATGGCCACCTAAATTTTGATAAAGGTGCCAAAAGCATTAGATAGAGGAAAGGGAAAATCTTCTCAATATGGTGCAGATAAAAATAGCTATACATGTATAAATAATTTAAAGTAGAACTTTATATTTCAACTTAAGTTGGAGCCAAGTCTAAATGAAACAAAGGCCTCAATGTATCATGAAATATGATAGTATGGATTAGGGGATGACGTATTGAACTGAGTAATTAGGTCAAATTTTACTACATAAAAATCCAGTCACAACGAATCAAAGGAGGGCTGAATATAAGGGATTGTGTTCAACTGGAGAATTTTGCATGGCAATATTCAGAGGTAGCAAGAGAAATATGTGTAATAAACCCACCATTTGTGAGACAATCTATTGAACTCTAACTATACAACATGCAAGGGTGACAGAGCTCACAAAATTAAATTTCCTCAATAACAAATTCACAAATCCTCAGAGAGAAAACTGCCTGATAAATAAGTGGGCTAAAGACACAAGAGACACTTCTCTGAAGAGGAAATAACAATTACCAGTACACACAAGAAGAAATGTTCAACCTCTATAGCTATAAAAGAAATTCAAACAAACCACATTGAGATTCCACCTCATCCCAATTGGAATGGCTATAATCAAGAACTTTAATAACAACAAATGCTGGAAAGGTTGTGGCAAAAGGAAATTCTACTATATTGTATGTGGGAATATAAATTTGTCTAACCACTTTTGAAAGCAGTGTGGAGGATCCTAAAATTCAGAATAGAGTTGCCCTATGACCCACCACATGATCACAAACAAGACCATAGTAATCCTACCAGAACAACTTTGCCTTAAGCAGCATTATTTACCATAGATAAGAAATGAAATCAACACAGATCCCCCTCAGTAGTTGAATGGATCAGGAAAATGTGGCACACACACACACACACACACACACACACACACACACACACACACACACAAAATGGAATTCTATGCCTCCATCAGAAAACATTTGTTAGGCAAGGGGAAAACTATATTAAGTGAAGTAAGCCTGGCCCAAAGAAACATAGGTCCCATGGTTTCCTTTATTTGCAATAAATAGGACATGTCTGGGACAAGCAAAAAAGTTCAAAAGCTATGTACATTTGACAAGTTACAATAATGTTAAGTGAAATGAACTCCAAGATAGGGACACAAGTGGTTTTTTCTTACTTACTAGTGTTTCTAACATATTTATAAGGAACCATGTGATTTTTTTTGTTGCTTTTTATGTTCCTGCCCACATTATAATCCATGTTTTCACTGTATTTGATGTCGGTGCCCTGCATCTTCTCTAATTTGGGGAGGGGAAGGAAAAAAAAAAGAGAATGATTAAAGGGGGATACAAGTTGGGCCATTGCATGTACAAGACTGTTGAAAAACAATTTTTACAATTTAGGCTGGAGGGGGAGGGGTTTACTGTAGGATGTGGGAGGAAGGAATGGTAGGGGAAAAACAAAGGAGGAGGTAACAATGCTTGATAGGAAATGTATTCATTACCTTGCTCATGTAACTGAAACCCCTCTGTACAGTATTTTTTAAATAAAAAATCTTAAAAATTCATTAAGAAATAACCACCCCATTTATAAGTTGTCTAAATTATCCAAGAGATTCTTATGGGTATGAAATAAAAATGACCAATAGATGCATGCGGAAATATTTAATATCTCTGGCCAAAATCGAAATGCAAATAATTACAGTGTACATCAAAAGTGCTATGCTTATAATTACTATGAATACTGTAAAAATACTGTATGAAGGAGTGACAGTTACATGAGTAAGGTAATTAGTACCTTTTTATCGAGCATTATTGCCTCCTCCTTTGTTTTTCTCCTACCATTGCTTCCTTCCCCACCTCCCCAACTATTCCCACACTGAAGTTGTAAAGTTCATTTTGAACATAGGGCCTTCGACATCTCCTTGTTACATGGGTTCAACCTGTATACAAATTTAAGCATTCTCTTTTTTTTTCCCTTCCCCTCCCCAAATTAGAAAAATATATATACAACAGGCAGGACACTGGACTCAAATATAGTGAAAACAAGGGTTATATATTGTGTTTGTGGGGGAACATACCAAAGAAACCAAAAAGCGCATACTACATTTTAAATACATTAAAAACAATAGCATGTGTTCCTATCTTAAGGTTAATTTCTCTTAATACCATCATATATCTCTATCGATTTATATATATATATATACATATATATGTATAATCATAAATATATGTATATATATATCATATATATGTATATATATGTGTTTGTGTGTGTGTCTCTCTCTATATATATATGTCTATACATATTTAATTAGCTTCTGACCTTTTTGCTTATCCTAAATTCATACAAGTTATTCCAAATAAAGGAAACCATGTGACCAATGTTTCTTTGGGCGTGACTTACTTCACTTAATATAATTTTTCCAAGTCTTTCTGTTTCCTACCTAATGGGATGGTCATTCTTTCTGATGAAGGCATAAAATTCATATATACATACATATATAAATACAGATATACATATATATACATATATGTATAATACACATATATATGTATATTACATATATATATATATATATATGTATATATATATATATATATATATATATATATGCCACACTTTCTTGATCCATTCATTTACTGAGTGACATCTGGCTTGGTTTCCTATCTTAGCTATGGTAAATAATTCTATGAGAAACATAGTTGTGTGGTAGGTATATTATGGTCTTATTCATGATCATTTGGGTAAATTCTCAAAAGTGGGATTGATGGGTCATAGGGAGCTCTATGTGTAGTCTTTTCTTTTTTTAATTTTTTATTGTAAAGATACTATACAGAGGGTTATAGTTACATGAGAAAGGTAATGAGTACACTACATATTGAGCATTGTAACCCCCTCCATTGTTTTCCCCTACCAACCCTTCCCTGCTTACCTTCCCCGAGGTTGTTTTTTTTTAATTGTGATTAAGTGATTACATAATTTCCCAAATTTAACAGTATTGAGGTATAATGATGCTCATTTAAAGTCACAAGTTCATTCTAACTTTCCTGGAACAAATTGTCTATCACAGTCTGTAACATATAACAGTGTATACATTTATACCATACATGTGATCAGCAGCATCGGGATATTTAGTAGTTGTTATAAAAGTTGTGCATTTCTTCACGTGTGTATTGGCCTTTCTAATTTCCCCTTTAGTGCAATTTCCCGTCAAGTATTTGGCCTACTTCTTTTTTTTTGGGGGGGGGGTCTGGTCGTGGGGCCTGAACTCTGGGCCTGGGCGTTGTCCCTCAGCTCTTCAGCTCAATGCTAGCACTCTACCACTTGAGCCACAGCGCCTCTTCTGGCTTTTTTCTTCTTTTGCTTATGTGGTGCTGAGGAATCGAACCCAGGGCCTCAGTCATGCAAGGCAAGCGCTCTACCACTGAGCCACCTTCCCAGCCCCTTGGCCTACTTCTTGACCAGGCAGTTGTTTCTTTCTTTCTTTTTTCTTTTTTTTTATTTTTTATTGTGAAAATACCGTACAGAGGGGTTACAATTGCATTGGCAAGGTAATGAGTACATTTCTTATGAAGCATTGTTGCCTCCTCCATTGTTTCCCCTTAACATCCCTTCCCATCTGTCCCCCGACCACAACTCCCCCACCTGCACCCTACAAAAGCTATGAAGTTCGTTTTTCAACATAACTAATATTCATTGTTTCAAGGGGTCTACCTGTATCTCTATTGAAACGTTTTTTTTTTTTTTTTTTTCCCTTGCCCTACACAAATTACACCAACAACAAAGACAGTGAAAGTAGGGGTTATACCATGGGGGAGGGACATACAAAGCAACAAGGAAATAATGTTATAAATATATTAGAAACAATCGCCAGAAAGAAAAAAAATGAATATTTATCTTGGGTTCATTTCACTTAACATGAATTTATCTGAACTTTTCTGCTTGTCTCAGACATATACTAGTTATTGCAAATGAGGGAAACCAAGGAACCTGTTTCTTTGGGCCTGGCTTATGTCACTTAATATAATTTTTTCCAACTCTTTCCATTTCCTAACAAGTGAGGCAATGCCATTCTTTCTGATAAAGGCATAGAATTCCATTGTGTATATATACCACATTTTCTTGATCCATTCATCTACGAAGGGGCATCTAGGTTGGTTTCCAATCCTGACTATGGTAAATAATGCTGCAATACACATAGTTGTGCTGGTGGATTTAGTATGTTTTTTTTTTTTTTTGTAATCATTATGGTAAATGACCAAAAGTGAGATTGCTGATTCATAGAGGAGATATATGTGAAGTCTTTTGAGCAACCTCCACACTACTTTTGAAACAATTGCCAAATAAATAAGTGGGCTAAAGACTTAAAGAGAAACTTCTCTGAAGAGCAAAGGATGGCCAATAAACACGTGAAGAAATGCTAAACATCTCTAGCCATAAAAGAAATGCAAAACAAAACAACATTGAAATACCATCTCACACGAGTTAGAATGTCTATAAACAAGAACTCTAATAACAACAAATGCTGGAGGGATTGTGGACAGAAGGAAACCCAACTCCATTGTTGGTGGGAATGTAAACTTGTTCAACCACTTTGAAAGTCAGTTGTTTCTTTGAGGACTTGTTGTTGGAGGATTGAGTTTTTTGAGTTCTAAGTATATTTTAGATCCGAGACCCTTGTCCATCAAATGGCTAGTGAAGATTTTCTCACAATCCGTGGGCTTTCTATTGATTTTGCTATCTATGTCCTTTGCCATGCAGAAGCTTTGTGACTTCAATCACCATGAATTTATATGCATGAAATCTGATAAGAAATATGAGGGTTTTTTTATGGCTGTAACACACATTACTATATTGACATGATTTACTTTTAATTTTGGTAAGATATTTATTCAACCACAAACTCAAGTGAACTGTTTTGAATACAATGGCTGATAATTAATCTTTCCTCACAGTTGATTTTTGTGAATATAATCTTAATTTGTCCTCTTTGATGCACATTGTTTTGAATTTAATATTTTTATATTAATGATGTCTCTTTTAAGATTTTAATTTATTGTCCTATCTGTTGATATTGTCTGTTATCCTTGAATGTGGCTAGTAATATGCAAATGCCTACTAAGGAAAAAAGAATCAATGTTGATAGTAATAATGGTTAGATATTAGCTTGCTCAGGGAGCAAATGAATCTTTCTTACCCTAAAAGATTAACAATATAGAGCAAAGGAACTTCCTTGCATTAACATCAATTGACTGCAAATTTGAAACAACTTCCAGGAATTAAAGAATACAAATGAAAACTACACTGAGATTCCTGCTACCTCCCGTTAAAAAAAGAAATTATATCAGAAGCTGGCACAAATGTGACCAAATGGGAATGCTGCTAGTCTGTTGTGTTACTGTAGACAAGATTCAACCACCTTGGAAAGCATTTTGGAGGTTCCTCCTATATTAAAAACAGAGCTCCTGTATCAATCAACAATCCTATTCCTTTGCATTGACCCGAAGGATTGCACACTAGTATAGAATAAACATACCAAAATGACTATGAATATTGTTATAATTACTTAATATAGCTAATGAATGGAACAAACACTGGTAGATCAGTCCCCTTTCGCCTACTGCTTATAACCATTTCTTGAAATGTGTACATCCTGTAAATTCCATAAAGCTATTCGAGGCAAAATGGGTTGAAGTCGATAATGGTAATTAGGAAGATGTTAAAAAAGACTTGGAATTATTGCTCAAATTTGTCAGCTTTTTCCTTCTTATAAAAATTAATTGTTTTGTCTGTCATTGGGCTGACATCTGGGCATTAGCAATGTCCTTCAATACTTTAGCTCAAAGCTAGCTCTCTACAACTAATCAAACCCAGAGTCTCATGCATACTTGGCAAGAACTCTAATATTTAGCCACTTTCCCAGCTTAAAGTAATTCAGTCTTGACTCCAACCTATAGTAATTTTACCAAATGATAAATTATGTTGTACACATTTTTTAGTTTGATTTCACAACCTAATATCTGATCAGAACATTTCAGCCATACACACACATACACACATACATACATACATACACACACACACACACACACACACACACACAAAACCACTTACATTGGCTCACTAAATATTCACACTCAAAGAATGAAGATATGAGCAACAGGTTACTAATATAAGTTACTCCAGGAAGGAATTTCAGTTTGAAAATTTTTTCATTCATTCCCTCATATCGTCCTGTACCTTGAATTATTTACATTAAACTTATTCAACTATAGAAGACCAGTTATTACAGATGAACACAGAAAAATAACAAAACATGATACACTTTAATAACCTTTAATATATTGTAAAACTTAGACATAATACAATTGTACATATACTTGAATCAACCCCATCTTTATGTACTCCCAAACCAATGAAGACTGATGCAGATTTTGAAAAATTTTCCCGTTGAAAGAATTTGGAATTAGGTTGTGGCTGGGTTTAACAGTATCATTGTGTAATTGGACAGTGTATACACAATCATAAGAAAAAAAACTTGATTGCTTTCATTATTTTGAACATTAGATTATGTACAAAGAACTTGATTTTAAAATTGTCATACTTCATCAGAAAGGGATGTTGGATCTTGTCAAATGCTTTTTCTGCATCTATTGAGATAACCATGTGGTTCTTATCCTTGCTCCTGTTGATGTGATGAATTATATTAAATGATTTACATATAATGAACCTGCTTTGCATCCCTGAAATGAATCCTGTTTGATTGTGGTGCATGATTTTTTGGATGGATTGTTGAAGTCAATTGGCCAAAATTTTGTTGAGAAGTTTTGCATCAATGTTCATCAAAGAAATGGATCTATAGTCCTTTTACTTTGATGAGTCCCTGCCTGGTTTTGGGATGAGGATTATGATGGCTTCGTACAATGTGTTCCATAGTGAACTATCTCTTTCAATTTCATTGAAGGGATGGAAGAGTATTGGTGTGAGTTCTGCTTTGAAGGCCTTGTAGAATTCCGTTGTAAAACCATCTGGTCCTGGACTTTTATTAGATAGGAGGTCTCTTATTCCCAACCTCATTTTTCAAAAAAATAGAAGAGGCAATCCAAAAATTCATATAAAACAATAAAAGACCTGAAGAGCAAAAACGATCCTCAACAGAAAGAATAGTGCTGGAGGAATATCAATACCAAATTTCAAACTCTACTCTAAATCAATATTAATCAAAACAGCTTGGTACTGGCTCAAGAACAGACCTTAGGACCAATGGAATAGAATTGAAAAGACAGAATTGAACCTACAAACCTATAGCCATCTCATCTTCGATAAGGGTGCTAAAAAAATAGAATAGAAGAAAGACAGCCTCTTCAGTAAATGGTGCTGGCAAAAGTGGTTAACTACTTGTAGAAAACTAAAGCTAGATCCTTATATATCACCCTGCACCAGAATCAACTCCAAATGGATCAAAGACCTTGAACTCAAAACAGACACTCTGAAAACATTACAGAATGGAAAAGGAGAAACCCTAGGTCTCCTTGGCACTGGCCAAAATTTTCTTAATAGAGACCCAGAAACACAACAAATCAAAGAAAAGTTGGACAAATGGGATTGCATGAAGTTGCAGAACTTCTTCATGGCAAAGGACATAGCAAGCAAGAACAATAGAAAGCCCACTGAATGGGAGAAGATCTCCACTAACCATAAAACGGACAAGGGTCTCATATCTTAAATATACCTGGAACTCAAAAAATTAAATCCCCCAACAACAAATCATTAAACAAACAACTGCCCAATAAATAAGTGGGCTAAAAACTAAAAGAGGAATTTCTCTGAAGAGGAAAGAAGCATGGCCAATAGACACATGAAGAACTGCTCAACCTCTTTAGCCATAAAAGAAATGCAAATCAGAACAACACTGAGATACCTCCTCATTCCCGTTAGAATACCTAAAATCAAGAACTCTAAAAACAACACATGCTGGAGGGGATGTAGATAGAAGGCAACCTTACTTCATTGTTGGTGGGAGTCTAAACTTGTTCAAACACTTTGGAAAGTAGTATGGAGGTTCCTCAAAAGACTCCACATAGAGGGGTTGGGAAGGTGGCTCAGTGGTAGAGCGCTTGCCTTGCATGCCTGAGGCCCTGGGTTCGATAACTCAGCACCACATAAGCTTAAAAGAAAAAAAAAATCCAGAAGTGGAGCTGTGGCTGACGTGGTAGAGTGCTACCCTTGAGCTGAGGAGCTGAGGAGCTGAGGGACAGCGCCCAGGCCCAGAGTTCAGGCCCCACAACTGGACCCCTCCCCCCAAAAAAGACTCCACATAGAGCTCCCCTATGACCCAGCAATCAAACTTTTGGGCATTTACCCAAATGTTTACAAACAAGACCACACTAAAGCTACCAGCACGACTATGTTTATTGCAGCATTATTTACTATAGCTAAGATATGGAACCAACCCAAATACCCCTCAGTAGATGATTGTATCAGGAAAATGTGGTATATATACACAATGGAATTCTATGCCTACATCAGAGAGAATAGCATTGTCCCAGTTGTTAGGAAATGGAAAGACTTGGAAAAAATTATATTAAGTGAAGTAAGCCAGGCCCAAAGAAACATAGGTTTCATGGTTTCCCTTATTTGCAATATCTAGTATATGTCTGAGTCAAGCAGAAAAGGTCAGATACGGTGATGTTAGGAAAATGAAACCTAAGATATGTACACCAATGTGTTTTTTTTTCTTTCATGTGATTGTTTCTAACACATTTATAAGATTATTTCTTTGTTGTTTTGTATGTACCTCTCCCACATTATAACCCCTGCTTTTACGGTATTTGATGTCGGTATAATTTGTGGAGTGGAAGAGAAAAAAAAATCATTTAAATAGGGATACACGTGGATCCACTTCAACAATGAGATGTACAAGTCCTTACGTCCAAAAATGAACTTTACAACTTTGGTGTGGGATTGGGGGAGGGAATGTAACAGGGAGGATTGGGTTGGGGGATGGGGGCAGGATGGGAAGGGATAGGCAGGGGAAACAAAGGAGGAGAATACAATGCTTGATAAGAAATGTACTCATTAGCTTGCCTATGTAATTGTAACCCATCTGTACAGCATTTTCACTATAAAAAATAAAAATTAAAAAAAAATTATTATACTATAGCCACTGTGCATCTCTGTAAGGAATATGTGAAATTTCATTGTTAACAAATATCCTAATTCGGCATTGTATAGTGTAACATGTATTACAGAAAATGAAGCATCCTCTTCACAGGCAAAACAGTAAAGTGAATGGAATATTGTTTACAATATAGCAATCATGAATGCATTTTGATGATTTTCTTAACAATTCCTAACATAGTAAATATTCTTGCAAAGTGAATATATGAATTTAACCAACTCAGAAATATCTGCAGGTGTTTGTGTCTTCAACAACTATTAAAGATTAATCATCTACATACTTACCTATAAAATCATATATATTCATAGCAAATTGGATAGAGTTAGTAGAGAAAATAAAAAAACGATTCTTCTGATTCCATTTAGCATACACTTTTTCAAATTGCATTTGAGTCAATAAAAATCAGGTTAAAGTTATGGGTAAAGTTTTCAAATGGAGGCATTTTGACAAAGGAATTCAATTAAGGCCTAGTTACATGTTTTTTTAAAATAAAATAATGTCAAATATATTTCTCTAGTTTGGAAATAAATAACCTGAATATTCATGGATTGATCTAAAGGTACATGAAATTAGAAAATGACACTGGCAAATATTTATGTGCTCAAATAATTATGTGCTCTATTCAAATTATTAATCCATGAAAAGTTGATAATTGCCAAATGAGAAAATGAAGACTAATCTTCAGACATTGTGTGCCTCAAAAAGTCCCCAGGGTTTTTATGATATAGTTCCCCTTTGAATTTTTTTTATCATATTACAAAATTGAAAATAGTATACTCCTGTAAGGTGCTCATGTTCATGTAAATAGTTTTCATTCAATACAATTCTTTTATCTTTTATATAGTAAAGCATAGACATTTATTATAAATACACAGGATTTTTTTTTTCAAAAATATATGAACAATATTTCATTGATTCTAATTGGATAAAAGGTTTGGTCAGAGAAATCCAGAAAAAATATTTCCATGTTTACTTGGATATTATCATTGAGTTGATGGGTAAATTTGAAAAATGTAAAGAGTTTAAAGTGTAGGAATATGTAGATATTCCCTCTTGAAAATAGAAATTGTTCAACCAAGAATGAGAAAGTTTTTCGGTATACTCATTGCCTTTAAAATCTTCTGGTTTTAGTGATCGTCACCCCATATAGATTATTTTCCTTTAATTAGAGAATCAGCATTCATTCCAAAAAGGTGCTGATTGTTAGGAAGGAAGATGTTTATTGAAAATATCACACTTATTAGTCATTTTATATAGTTTGTTTATTTTCTTCTCGTCCAGGTATATGAGATCTAGATGAAAAATGCATTTCTGTTGCCTGTTGTGACAGTATTTCATTGTGTTCCCAAATTTTGGGGCTAAGGTATACCCAAACATAATTGCTATTTAAGATACAGATATTGATTTTAGGTGCTAGACGAGGTCTGATTTTAGCCACTTTGCAGTCTTAATTAACTTTCTGCAAGATATAAACTGGTGTATTGAAGAAACTAAACTATTACCATGAAACAGCGATTCAGTAATTACAAATAGTTGTAAAGTTTCAAGATGAAAATTTAAAATTGCCTCTTTTAGACATGCTTTGTTCATTTGGTTAGAATTGCCAGGCTTCAAGTAATATGGTGATAGGATTTAAAGATTTTCACTTGGAAGAATAAAATTATTTAGCAAAATATTCAATAAGTGAACATAAAAAATAAAGGTGTCACCATTATTTAAAGGGAGATTTATGCATGAAACAAATTGTTTAAATAGAGATACCGGTGGACCCATTGCAGAAATGAGATTGTTGTACAAGATGTTATGTTGAAAAACGACATTTACAACTTTGGCCCCCGCGGTGGGGGACAGTGTTTGTGGGCAAAGAGGAAGCAGGAGGAGAGATGGGAAGGGATGGCAATGGGAAACAAAGGAGGACGCAAAAATGTTTGATAAGAAATGTACTCATTGCATTGGAAGGAAAGTCCATGAGATTTTTTTCTCCAAATGACCACCAGAAAAGTGAAAGTGGCAGTCTCTCTCAAGGGACAGAGCTCAAGCCTGGAGCTAAAGTGTGCAGAGACAACGCCCAACCTCACAGTACAAACCTCACAGTACAACACAGACAAAAAAAAAAGCCAGAAGAGAAGCATTTGCAATATTTCTGTGTAATTTTGAAGTTCTAGGAAGCATAGTATTTGAGAGAAATGTTTTAAATTACTTACTGTCTTATTATGAGATGACATTTTTGCAGGAATTGTATAATATATTTGGCAGAAGTGTTTCAAATTATTCACTGCCTTATGATGGCATGACATTTTTGCAGGAATTGTATAGAGAGCTTTGCCAAAGTTCAGAATCTATCAATTCAAAAATTTCCTTCAAAAACATCTCAATCTCATTACAAAGGGGTTTCCATATAGGGAGAATGTGTGATATTGATATTAATGGCCGTTTCCTACATATACCTTCATTCTTAACAATGTGTTATGTACTATCAAGACTCTTCCACGAATGTCTTACTGACAGTAGATATTTACCAATGTACAAAGGAATCTTTGGGAATATTGACATGCCATCACTAATTTTGGAATTAATTCTCTCCTGAGAATGCAAAAGTTATAACACTGTTTTGTACTGTAATGACAGGGACATGAGTTACAGGGAATTGTCCAGGAAAATATAAAAGAATCAGCTTTTTCTGATCTTAGGTAGAATCAAGAATCTTGACTATTTTACAAAATGAATAATTGTGCCTAATTGGAGAACATTCAATCAAAGAAAATATGGGAATAAAAGGTATACAAGCCATAGGCGAGTCTATCAGGGACAACTTGGATTTAGCCTAGTGCCCATTAGCATGCCTAGGTTTTTGAGTGAAGAAAGAAACCTGACGTAAGGACTGTTTCCTAACTTCTAAATGTAAGTTGACCCCTCACAATAGTTACTTTTGTCTGGAAATAATATGTTCCATTTCACTTATTAATAATGTAGAATATAAGAAAAATATAAGAAAACTAAAATAATATGTCGTTCCTAATACAAATTTCCCAATAATTTCTGTGTTCCAAAAAGAAGAAAGGGTAGGAAAATTTTACCGATTTTTTAAACCACCTAATTTTGCAACGTATTTGTCAAGGCACAAGATTCTAAATCATCTCAATATTTTTCATGTGTAATCTAATCTGCAGAAGAAATCTGTGAGTTCTTCCGCTTTTCTGTGGCAGGGAAAAATAGATTCTTGAAGGAGTACAAACAGCTGACATTTATGTTTTTGGGGACAATGTGCACTCTTTGAAGATGCCATATTTTGTACAGAGAACCTTTGATTTATTAGACAAGAATTTGTTCTGAGAAGATGAATCTGTAAGTTATGATTTTAATTCAAGATCAGTTCATGAAACCATATATCATGAATATTTGTTTTAGACTTGTGTATAAATTGCCCCTCATATTTATGTCCCTCTACCATTTTTTAGTTCATTTGGCATTCTTGGCCAACAACATTCCTATTGCTAAATGGAATAAACTTTCAAGTATATTTTAGGAAGAACTCCCTTGCCAAAAGTATTTATTACTGGTTATATTCCTATATAATCTAAAGAGATGAAGTATTTGACTACAGATGAGGAAGTTTCACATCGGAGAGTCTTGCTTACATTTATGATAGTTGTGAAAATGTGAAGGTTTCTGATTTGGAGCATATTTGAGCATCAGTATCTCTTGGTTTGCAATTTCAAATGACTATTTGGATTCCTACTGAAATAACTGAAAAAAAATGATTTCAACATTAATTTGTCGATGTGGGCTTGAAACCTGTGACCTAGGGAAACCTGTCTGCTTTTAGGAACGTCAAGAAATCAGACGTGTACTATTGACTTAATTATCTACAAGTAAACTTATGAGAATTGAGAAGAGTGGATGAATCAATACTCTTCTTTCTAATGGAATCTTGTCAAGGTGATGTACAGAGGGATTTGAACTACATATGTAAACAATGAATGAGTACTTGTCTCATCATAGGTTTTTACCCATTTTTCACTTTTACTGTTTTTTGCCTAAAATCTCTATCCTCTCCCACCAGGTGTAATGTTTATTCCCTACATATAGTTTTGTTAGGATTGATCTTGTATGGTTCGCCCTTTATCCTTTGTCTCAGATTTTGTTGCTCCCGCCCTGTACCCAGTTCTCATTACCTTACATGAAATACAGTGTGTACCAAAATCAAATATAGTGACAACATTGTACCAAACATAGGAAAATAAAGGAAGAAGGCAAGTGAAGAGAAATACCTTCACATACTACATTTTAAAAAATCAAGAAAGGGGCTGGGAAGATGGCTCAGTGGTAGAGCGCTTGCCTTGCATGCCTGAGGCCCTGGGTTCGATTCCTCAGCACCACATAAGCAAAAAGAAAAAAGCCGGAGTGGCGCTGTGGCTCAAGTGGTAGAGCGCTAGCCTTGAGCTTAAGAGCTGAGGGACAACGCCCAGGCCCAGAGTTCAAGCCCCACGTCCGGACCAAAAAAAAAAAAAAAAAAAGGTTAAAAAATCAAGAAAGAGAAACCAACTAATTTTTATTGCAGAGTTGATTTTTTTTAGCCTAATATTTTATGGTCATATGTATATTACTATTAAGGTATTGTGATACTAATCTAGGACTAAAATGGACATATACCAGTTTTTAGAAATAAGGGAACCGATGGTGCCTATGTTTGTTTGGGTCTGTCGCCCTTTAATTCATGTTTAATTTTTTCCATTTCCTTAAAAATGGCACTATGTCATTATTTCTAATGTAAAATATAATTCCATTGTGTTTATACCCCATATTTTCTGATCCATTAATCTGCTCTCAGGCATCTGGGGTGGTTCCTGATTTTCCCTATGGAATGCACATAACTTTGCCATTCTAATGGAATGTGGTGGAATTTCAGTATTGACTTTATTTGGCTTGATTTTATTGTTACAGACATTGAACATTTCTTCCTATATCCTTTTGCCATTCTCAATTAGCCATCAGTCAAGTCTCTCTAAATAATTAGACTTCTTTTCATAGAGTGGGGTTATTGTTCAGGTTTTCTTTTTGCGGGGGTATTTCACTTGTTGAATTTGTTGATATTTCAGCTCTAAGATCCTTTTCTCTTTCTTGGCTAGTGAAGATTTTCTCCCAATCTTTCCTCTTTTTATTTACCTACTTAATTATGTCCTTTCTTATAAAGAATCGGTACAAGTTCAAGCAATATTTTGGGTCTAACGTTTCTTTGACTTGATGCATTTGTGCATCTGTAATGAGAAAGTTTCAACCTGTTCTACGAGACCTAGTATTTCTCCATTATTTTCTTTTTTTTTTTTTTTAATTTAATTTTATTTTATTTGAGAACATACTGTACAGAGGAGTTACAATTACATGGGCAGGATAATGCATACATTTCTTACCAAGCATTGCAGCCTCCTCCTTTGTTTACCCTTCACCTCCCTTCCCAGCCTCCCCCCTCCCTCCCACCCAATCATACCCCCCCCCCCCACCGACATTGTAAAGCTGGTGGAGGAGATGGGGACAAACAAGTCGTTTAAGGATTCAGGTGGACCTGTTGCAACAATGAGAAGTACAAAATGTCATCTCCATTATTTTCTTTAACCTCGATATCTGATCCATTAGGAAAGAGTTTTGACAGAGGGTGATGTATAATCTAACTATAAGCTTTTATGAGAATTTAATGAGTATTACACTATTAATTAAATATTCATTCTTCATTTTAAAGCATTTACCCTGCTTCTTTTTAAACTTGCCTAATGAAGAGTCATATTCTTTTTCTTTAGAAGTTTCATTTAAAATATAGGTGTCCTACTTTCCCTTTTTGTTTTAATTGTTTTATGTCCAGTTTCATCCAAAGAGGAATGCAAGAGCTTAATTGCTATGTATATATGAACAAGAAGATTAGGGTAAGAAAAATGAACTCCAAGAAACATGAGGTTTATCACAAAAAATACTACGAAAAACTATTTCTTTTTTGTTCGTTTTTGTCCTTTATTTTTTCATAGGGTTTTTCCCTTCTTGTCACTATATTTGATTTCGGTTATCTGTGGACTCTATAAACTTTAATCTGAATAGGGCAAAGAAGAGGAATCAAAAATTTAGAGATAGAGGAAATGGGGTGAACCAATGCCACAAAATTCCTCACAAGACAACATGTTGGAAATGGCTTTCACAGCGGGCGGGCGTGGTGCAAGTTTTGAAGCAGAATAAAGTTTATGGAAAATGAGGGAAAAGTAACATGTGAAAAGAAAACCATTCATTGCCTTAGATACATACTTATACTCACTTTGTACATCACACTGACAATATGTTTAAAGAAAAAGAAAAGTATTGATACATTTATTTTAATTTTCATAAGTTTACACATGGATTCATATGTAGATTGGTTTTCAGTCTATACACAGACATGTGTTGAACGATCTGTTCTCTTCAGCTCCCTACTAGTAAAGGCTCAGTTCCCCTGAGTCTGAAGGTTCTAAACTATCTTTCACAAATTAATGTTGAGTTCATTCCTGTTCACAATTTCTGAAGGATAACTAGGAAACATTTGCAATTATATACTAGGTGCTCATATAAGCCCATAATCAGAAACTCTCCCATTTCAACACAAAGAATAAATATGAGGCACATTCTTACATCTTTAACTTTCTCATCTGTACCCAAAAGATTCAACTAAATTTATTACACAGGAGTCCTACCAATAATTTTTACAAGGTGGATTTTCCTAAAATATGCTTCAAAAATTATTCCTTTTTGCATCAAGAATATTTTGGATCACTATGAATATTTGGGGGCATATATATGTGTTGCAATTACACACAAATTACATATGAAGATAGTCAGTGAATATGGTTAAACAAAATTGTGTTTGTTATACTCTACATATACAGTCCACTCTTTTTTGGAACATCATACAATGCCAAAAGATGCATATCCTCTTGCCCTAAAATTATCACATTTTTAGCACACAATCATGCTATCTTCACAAATTGCAGTTTGGCCCCTCAAAAGAATAAGTTTTGAATGTTAATTTGTGTACACATACATTAACCTGTTTTTTTTCTGCCACATGTTTTGGGAAGAACTCTCAGAATCCTTGTTTAGATGAGATTACATGTGGAAATGATTGAAATAGATGACAAGCTTCTCTAGTAAGAACTATACTTCAGAATGTTGGTTGAAAAATTCCATTTTATATGGGAATATATAATTGGTGTAAATTAGTATGGGAGGTCTAATATCATTACAGTTTTGTTATGTATTTATTAGGCTCTGAAATTATATCAATATATGAAACAGAAGATGATATTCACAAGCAAACTTAAGGACAGTGAATAAAGAAGTATGATTTGTTCTCTATTGGGAAACAAATGTAGATTTCGATTTGATTATTAAAGTATCTATATTCAACCTTACTGTGTCTATGTGGACAGTGACATGGTGAATTCAAGTAAGGATATAAACACCCGGCTTTGCTTCTGGATTCAAGGAAAGGGTGAGTAGGGATTGAATAGGTAATAGAAATTAAAATGAACTCATTTGGTTGAATGAGCATGAACAATATATTAAAAAATGTTATACGTAGATGAAAAAATGAGAACTGGTTTGACCTCATGGTTTGTTCATAGAATGATTCTTGCAAAGAAATAGAAAAATATATTATTTTACTTTCTTTTTTTTTTAATTTAATTTTATTTTATTTGAGAACACACTGTACAGAGGGGTTACAATTACATGGGCAGGATAATTCATACATTTCTTACCAAGCATTGCAGCCTCCTCCTTTGTTTACCCTTCACCTCCCTTCCCAGCCTCCCCCCTCCCCCCCAACCAATCATACCCCTCTCCCCCCCCCCCCCCCCCGACACCGACATTGTAAAGCTAGTTTTGACATGACATTTTGTATTTCTCATTGTTGCAACAGGTCCACCTGAATCCTTAAACGACTTGTTTGTCCACATCTCCTCCACATGTTATACTGACATCAAATATAGTGAAAGCGGGGGTTACATTGTGGGGGAGAGACATACAAAGCAACAAAGAAATAATCTTATAAATGCATTAGAAACACATGCATGAAAGAAGCAAAAACATTAAAATACATATTTGAGGGTTCGTTTTCCTAACATCACATTATCTGACTTTTTCCGCTTGACTCATACATATACTAGATATTGCAAATAAGGGAAACCATGGGACCTATGTTTCTTTGGGCCTGGCTTACTTCACTTAATATAATTTTTTCCAAGCCTTTCCATATCCTAACAAATGGGGAAATGTCATTCTTTCTGATGGAGGCATAGAATTCCATTGTGTATATATACCAAATTTTCTTGATCCATTCATCTACTGAGGGGCATCTGGGTTGGTTCCATATCTTAGCTATGCTAAATAATGTTGCAATAAACATAGTTGTGCTGGTAGCTTTAGTGTGGTCTTTTTTGTAAACATTAGGGTAAATGCACAAAAGTGGGATTGCTGGGTCATAGGGGAGTTCTATGTGAAGTCTTTTGAGGAACCTCCATACTGCTTTCCAAAGTGGTTGAACAAGTTTACATTCCCACCAACAATGAAGTAAGGTTCCTTTCTGTCCACATCCCTGCCAGCATCTGTTGTATTAGAGTTCTTGATTTTTGTTGTTCTAACTGGAGTGAGGTGATATCTCAATGTTGTTATGATTTGCATATCTTTTATGGCTAGGGATGTTGAACATTTCTTCATGTGTCTATTGGCCATCCTTCTTTCTTCTTCAGAGACGCTTCTCTTTAAGTCTTTCGCCCACTTACAAATTGGGCAGTTGTTTCTTTGAGGATTTGTTGTTGGGTGGTTTAATTTTTTGAGTTCCAAGTATATTTTAGATATGAGACCCTTGTCCGTTGTATGGCTAGTAAAGATCTTCTCCCAATCCGTGGGCTTTCTATCGATCTTGCTAGCTATGTCCTTTGCCATGCAGAAGCTCTGCAGCCTTATGCAATCCCATTTGTCCAACCTTTCTTTGATTTGTTGTGTTTCCGGGTATCTATTCAGAAAATTTCGGCCTGAGCCAAGGAGACCTAGGGTTTCTCCTATTCCATCCTGTAATGTTTTCACAGTGTCTGCTTTGAGTTCAAGGTCTTTGATCCATACGGAGTTGATTCTGGTGCAGGGTGATATATAAGGATCTAGCTTTAGTTTTCTACATGTAGTTAACCAGTTTTGCCAGCACCATTTACTGAAGAGGCTGTCTGTCTTCCATTCTATTGTTTTAGCTCCCTTATCGAAGATTAGATGGCTATAGGTCTGTAGGTTCATTTCTGGGTTTTCAGTTCTATTCCATTGGTCCTGAGGTCTGTTCTTATGCCAATACCAAGCTGTTTTGCTTACTATGGCTTTATAGTAGAGTTTGAAATATGGTATTGATATTCCTCCAGCAGTGTTCTTTCCGTTGAGGAGCGTTTTTGCTATTCGGGGTCTTTTATTGTTCCATATGAATTTTTGGATTGCCTCTTCTATTTCCTTGAAGAATGAGGGTGGAATTTTGATAGGTATTGCGTTGAATTTGTAGGTCTTGGGAAGTATTGCCATTTTCACCATGTTAATCTTTCCAATCCAGGAGCATGGGAGGTTTTGCCATTTTTTAAGTTCTGTGTTGATTTCCTTTTTCAAGATTTTAAAGATTTCATCATAGAGGTCCTTCACTTCTTTAGTTAAGTGAATTCCTAGGTATTTTATTTTTTGTGGGGCTATTACAAATGGAGTTGCTTTCCTAATTTCAGCCACACTTTTCTCATTGTTGGCATACAGAAAAGCCATTGATTTTGGGGGGTTAATTTTATAACCTGCTACTTTGCCAAAGTTTTGAATCAGCTTGAGTAATTTGGGAGTGGAGTCTATGGAATTCTTTAAATACAAGATCATGTCATCTGCAAAGAGGGCGAGTTTTATTTCTTCTTTCCCTATTTGTATCCCCTTTATGTCTGCATCTCGTCTTATTGCTGTAGCTAGGCATTCTAATACTAGATTGAAGAGAAGTGGAGACAGTGGGCATCCTGGACTTGTTCCTGAGTTAAGAGGAAATGGCTTTAGTTTTTCACCATTGAGTATAACGCTGGCTGTAGGTTTGTCATATATAGCCTTTATTGTATTGAGGAATGTTCCATGGATTCCTATTTTTTCCAAAACCTTCATCAAGAAGGGGTGTTGGATCTTGTCGAATGCTTTTTCTGCATCTATTGAGATATCCATGTGGTTCTTATTCTTGCTCCTGTTGATGTGATGAATAATATTAATTGATTTGCATATACTGAACCAGCTTTGCATCCCTGAAATGAATCCTGTTTGATCGTGGTGTATGATTTTTTGGATGAATTGTTGAGGTCGGTTGGCCAAAATTTTGTTGAGAAGTTTTGCATCAATGTTCATCAAAGAAATGGGTCTATAGTTCTCTTTCTTTGATGAGTCCCTGCCTGGTTTTGGGATGAGGGTTATGATGGCTTCATAGAACGTGTTCGGTAGTGAGCTTTCTCTTTCAATTTCATTGAAGAGTTAGAGGAGAATTGGTGTGAGCTCTGATTTGAAGGCCTTGTAAAATTCCTCTGTAAAACCATCTGGTCCTGGACTTTTCTTAGCTGGGAGGTCTCATTGCTGTTTCTATTTCAATGCTTGATATGGTCCTGTTAAAATAGTTTAACTCATCTTGTTTAGTTTGGGAATGTCAATGTTTGCTAGGAAGAGGTCCGTTTCTGTCAAGTTCTCAAACTTATTAGCATAAAGTGTTGAGAAGTATTCCCTTATAATGTTCTGAATCTTGGTTGTTTCCGTGGTGATGTTTCCATTCTCATCTCTGAGTTGATTAATTTGGGTGTGTTCTCTTCTTTTTCTGATAAGATTTGCTAAGGGTCTGTCAATTTTGTTAAGTTTTTCGAAGAACCAACTCTTTGTTTTGTTGATTCTTTTTTAGTTTTTTTGGATTCTAATTCATTTAATTCTGATTTAATTTTGATTATTTCTTTCTGTCTACTGCATTGGGGTTTATCTTGCTGCTCTTTTTCAAGGAGGTTTAGATGTGTCATTAAATTGTTAGTTTCAGATCTCTCCAATTTGTTGATGTAGGAGCTCAGAGCTATACACTTGCCTCTGAGTACTGCCTTTGCTGTGTCCCAGAGGAGCTGGTAATTTGTGTGTTCATTTTTGTTGAATAGCATGAATATTTGAATATCCTTTCTAATCTCTTCCATGACCCACTCATGATTCAGGAGTGTGTTGTTCAGCCTCCATGTGATACCGGACTTTCTTTGGTGGCTTTTGGTGTTGAGCTCTAATTTTATTCCCTTGTGGTCAGAGAGAATGCAAGGTATAACTTCAATGATTCTGAATTTAGACAAGTTTGCTTTGGGGCCTAAAATGTGGTCTATTTTAGAAAACGTTCCATGTGCTGCTGAGAAAAACGTGTATTCTGATGCTGCTGGGTGAAATGTTCGGTAGATGTCTGTTAAGTCTAGGTGATCTATGCAGCTGTTTAGATCTGAGGTTTCTCTGTTGAGTTTTTGCCGAGTTGATCTATCTAGTGGGGAGAGTGGTATGTTAAAATCCCCAACAATTAATGTCTTTTGATCTATATGGGATTTGAGGGAAAGTAGTGTTTCTTTGATAAATTTGGGTGCTCCATTGTTTGGCGAATAGATATTTAGAATTGTAATATCCACCTGAAGGAGAGATCCTTTAATTAGTATGTAGCAACCTTCTTTATCTCTTCTCACGAATTTTAATTTGAAGTCTATTTTATCTGATATTAGGATTGTAAATGCCGCCTGTTTCTGGGGGCCGTTTGCTTGGTAGATTTTGTTCCAGCCTTTAACATTGAATATGTGTTTGTTTTTACGGGCAAGATGTGACTCCTGCAGGCAGCAGATAGAAGGGTCTTGTTTTTTAATCCAACTAGACAGTCTATGTTGCTTAATTGGAGAGTTCAGTCCGTTAACGTTAAGAGATAGGACTGAGAGGTATTTGGGAGTTCCTGCCATGTTATCTACCTTCTTGGGCATTGTGAAAACTGGGTTCTTGCGATGCTTCTTAGATTCTCAGTTTGGGTGCAGTTTCTTGGCCTTTATTGCGGTCTTGTTAGTTTTCTATGTGTAGGACATCTTTAAGAATCTTTTGTAGGGCTGGTTTGGTGGAGATGTATTGTTTCAGTTTTTCTTTTCTATGGAAGATTTTTATTTGGCCTTCATTTATGAAGGAGAGTTTAGCGGGGTACAGTATTCTTGGTTGATAGTTGTTTGTTTTTAGGGCATGGCATACATCATTCCAGGCTCTTCTTGCTTTGATTGTCTCTGCTGAGAAATCTGAGGTGATTCTAATTGGTTTCCCTTTATAGGTGATTACCCTTTCTCCTTGACAGCTTTAAGGATCTTTTCCTTGTTCTGAGTTGATCCTGTGTGGATTATAATGTGACGGTGGGATGTCCTATTCTGGTCTGGTCTATTTGGGGTTCTAAAGGCTTCTTGTATCTGTACCGGCCTATCTTTTTGCATGTTTGGGAAGTTCTCTGTTAAACAAATTTCCTAGACCATTAACTTCTGTTTCTAGGTGCTCCTCTACACCCATTATCCTTAGATTAGGCCTTCTGATAGTGTCTTGCAGGTGTTGGATGGATCTATCATATTTCTTGGACTTGTCTTGGATGGTTGTATGTTTTTTCTCTATAATATCTAGGCTGTCTTCAGTCCCTGAGATTCGATCTTCTGCATGGTCTAACCTGCTGTCAAGATTCTCTACTTTGTTTTTTTATCTCTTTTCCTTCTAGTTGGTCAGCTTTGATGGCTTCAAGTTCTTTGTTGAAGCTCTGTTTTAGGTCTTGTATGAATTTCTTTACTTCCTTAATTTGGTGTTCAGTGTTTGTCCTCAAATCACTTAGTTGATTGGTTATGGTTTCTTTGGACTCCCATTCCTTCTGTTGGGTTCCATTCAGCATTCCCTTTGTGGTCTCCCTGACTTCCTTCAGCTCTTTGTTAATGGATTCCATGAATGCCTTTAGTGATCTTTGTGTGTTCTCTACCTGGTCTCTCAATTCCTGTATTACTCTTTGATTAGCTTCCTCCCATTCGTGGGATTCCTGCAGTTCTCTTTGAGTGTTCACAGCCTGCTCAGGCCATTCCTCCCTTTCTCTTTGAGTATTCTCAAGTTGTTCACGCAAATCCTGTATCAGTTTTTGAGTAGCTTCCTCACGTTTATGATATTCCTGTATAAACTTCTGGGATGCCTCCTCTCTCTCCCTATCACTCTCATACAGAGTCCTTTATAGGTTGTCAAACTTCTCATTTATCATGTTTGCCAGCAGTGTTTGTAGAGCTATTTGGGAACTCTCCTCTGGATTATTCATTATCTCTTCTAACCCCTGATTATCAAGATTGGGAATTGAGATACCCGAATTTGCCATTTTTCTTGTGTTTTTCTGGCTTACTCTGCCCATTTGAGATGAAGATAGCACCAGTTTTGTGCTAGAACACTATCTTAAGGCAACCATCAACCAAAGTTTGCATTTGTACAGTCAATAGTCTATAGATAAAACCTAGTTCAACAGATACATCTATTCGACATCAAACAACTATATGTTAAAGGACTTCGAACCGCAGAGAAGAGTTTGGAAAACCAGAAATTATTAGGGTTAGAGAGAGATGTGGGTAAAAAATAGGAATAGATTGGTGTGGGGAGGCACAGGGAGAGTTAACTATGTCCTAATCACAATGCAGGAAATAGGTTGGGTAGGATGCAATTAGAGAGAGAGAAAAAAAGAAGAAAGGGAAAGGGAAATGAAAAGAGAGCAGAAAAAAATAGAAACCTAATAATTAATGTTATTATAGAGATTAAAAGACCATCTATTTAGAGAGGAATGTGAATATGTTGAGAGAAGGTGAGGGACATAGAGGAGATGTGAAAAACTTTAAAAAAATGCTTAAAATATTATATAGGTATAAAGAGGTAGTACTGTTATTAATGAATTTAAGTCTCAGAGGTTTTGAATTGAGTAATAAGTTTGTGGATTAAGTGTGTACACAATGGGGGATAGGGTCTACTAGTTAACTACGGGTTTATCTGAGGATGTGCAGGACAAGAGTTAAGTCACATAAATAACAAAAGAGAGGAAAAGATGGAAAGGATAGGAAAGTGAGAAGAAAAGATCAGAAGTTCAGTAGAGGTAGAGAAAAAACAAAAAGATAATTGAGAATGAAAGGAAAAGAGAAAGAATACAAGAAAAGAAAGGAAAGCACACATTCACGTATTCCTAAAATAAAAATTATAACAGCAAAAAAAAAAAAGTTAATGGAAAACAATTATTTTTTCAGGAGAGGCAAAAATTAAAGATTAATAAAAGTTTTAGAAAAGGGAAAATTTTTTTATATATATAAGTTAACAAAAAACAGAAAACAAAAAAAAAAAGAAAAGAAGAAGAAGAAAAAAAAAAGTTCTTTGATTTTTTTTTGGGGGAGTGGTGGGAAGAATCCTGTATCTCCCTTTTGTCTGTAACCAGAGTCTTGTTGGAGTCTCTGGTCAGCTTGAGGTCCTGTTGCTTGATTGGTTTCTTAAGTCAGTTTGTTGGAACAGGCAGAAAAATGCTCTGCTTTACCCAAGATTTTGAGTTCCCCCTCGCAGGTTAGTTTACTGGGAGGGTGATCTGCTTTGAGAATCACACAAGAGGGGGATGCAGTGATGAGGCTAGGTTCTGGGTAGAGTTGAGGCCTTTCAACAAACAGTAGCTTTTCCCTGGGGCTATTTTGTGAGAAAAAAACTCACAGAGTCCAGCCTGGAGCCATTCTCAGGATTTCTGTTTTTCAATTGATTGTGGTGGCTGCTAGAGGGAGGGGCAGCTTCTGGCTCTGGTTACCCAGTGAGGAGAGCCACTCCAATGGCTGGCGCCTGAGCTGGGTGACTTTTCCCTGGATGGAGCTGAGTCTGTGAGGTCACTTCCCCGTTAAGTTTTTGTGACCTGCTAAATGACTAGTTTTATTCCAAGGCCTGAGCTGGAGCTAGCCGCTCCTCCCAGCTTTGTCGGTATCCAAGATGGAGATCACCATTGCTGGGGGGGGAGGGGTGGCCTTCCCTCCTCTGCTCCCTGAGAAGGAGTGAGGACGTCGGGCTTCTACTCACACCGAGTCTTGGATCCTGGGTCGTCTCTGGTCTGCAAAATACAGGATGAAGTTGTCTGCTCCTTGTCGGTTCTTGCTGGTGTTGAGTAGAATCCGCTCGTCCACTGCGTCTGGCTCCTTCGTCCCGGACTGTATCTCAGGTATGACCCCGCGACGGTGGTCGCCACCGCGACCCTGCCGCCACAGCGGCAGCTGCTGGCAAGCGCTCAGATGTGTCTGCTTGGCTTCGCCTCTCTTGACTAACTCTCTGTCCTGTGATGGCACACTTGGTGTGATTCTCTGGCTTGGGACTGTTCACTGGAACTCTGAAACTGCTTTCTATGCAAGAGCTTGTTCAGATTCCAGCTTCTCCTCCACCATCTTCCCAGAACTCTCCTATTATTTTACTTTCTGTAGAAAACACTGGAATATGTATTTCTGAATTCTGCACATGAACAAGAACTTCACTAGCAGTTTAAGTGATATTCAAAAACTAATAAGAACACATCATCAGTTATTTTTAAAAAATCGTGCTTACTTCCACTTCCATTTCTATTGAAATTTGTTCATTGTACACAAACCACACTAATTATACTTGGCCACTCTCTGCTTCAACACATTCAAACTTCACTGAACAATTGAAGTGTGACCCTAGTCAATCTATTATTTCAGCGATGATTTTTCAGTTCTTAAAAATTTACTCTAATATCACCATTTCAGGCTTCACCATGTCTTGGCACAGTTTCTGAACTAGGTCTCTTTATATATATATATATATGGACGTGTCATGAATCCAGGAAAATAGGAAGAAATACTTCACGTGGTTTACAGTAAAGAAAATCCATAGTGGTTTTACTATATAATGTTATTACAATGAACTTAAATCAATAATCCATTTCAATATTTGTGAACGGATGCATAAAAACAACCACAAAGAGTGATTGTTTTATGGGATGTATCCTACTAAAGGATACATGATTTATGGTAGACAAGTAAAATATGAAGGGATACCATGCAAATACCTTCAGATACAATTACAAGAAATATTCCATGGCTCATACAAATAAATGTCTTTTCCATTCTTATGTGTGGACAAAACAAATGCTATTGTGAAGTCAAAATTACATTGTGAAGTGGTATCAGGTAAATATATTCCGAAGGTCTGAAAAATAATTAACCTTTAAGACACATATGCATATCCTCTCTCAGTAGGAACACTGAAATATTGGACTTTGAAATGAGCATAGAAAATTTCCTTAACAGGGTAACATTCCTACGTGAACATTGCTTTCTCAAATAGGTATGGTTATGGGAATTATATGCCAGAGACATACCAACAGTTGGAATATATCACTTGGGTCAAGCCCAGGGTAAGAGGCTTGAATATTAATGGACCAATCAAGCATTCAATACTAATTGCCAAAGAAGACACATTAAAAAAATCCGTGAAATCCTGAGATTAATTTTTATCATGACTGAGTAAAATCAAGAATTGAAGCCGGGAAATCTATCCTCACTTTTCAATTCCAAAAAACATCCATTTATGGGTGTTGAAACAGAGTGGGAAAAAATGTACATCATTTCAGTTTGTACACACCCAAACACAACATTTGCATCCACAAATGGACAGGTAACAGAAATATCTGATCACAAACACAAATCAGATCACATAACTATCTATCTATCTATCTATCTATAAAATGGCAAAGTTAGGATTAGATAAATCTGGAAGAGACCAATCAATAAGTAACATGGTCTCCTACACTGTCACAGATTTTCTCATGAATTTACAGGTTCTTTAATATCATCTACTTTTCAGATGCCAGAAAATTATGACTCCATAAGTAAACAAATTAGTGTAAGGGAAGAGAATTAGTAATCCCATTGGGTCACATTAAGTGTTCTACTAACCAATGAAGTAAGGAAATAGGGTTGGGAACCTGGCTCAGTTGTAGAGCACTTGCCTTGCATGAATGAGGCCTTGGGTTCGATGCTTCAGCAACATATAAGCAAAAAACAGCCAGATGTGGTGCTGTGGCTCAAGTGGTAGAGCGCTAACCTTGAGCTGAAGACCTTAGGGACAGCGCCCAGGCCCAGAGTTCAGGCCCCACGACGGGACCTCCCCCCCCCAAAAAAAGTGAAGTAAGGAAATATCACTGCTCCATCAAACATTACTTCTGAAATTCAGAGAGAAAATACAGGATATTATGAATAGGGGCTGAATAAAATCTAACTGGCTCTTATGTGGAAGGACAAAAAAAATCAGAGATTTTGGAAATACCAGTGAGTATGGGGCATTGTTGATGAATATTGCATTACATTCCTGACTTTGATTTTTTTTCTTGTTAGTCATTGGACTTGAACTTTGGGCTTGGGCATGGTCCTGGAGCTCTTCAGAGCTCTAATGCTCTACCACATGAACTAGAGAGCCACTTCCAGTTTTGAGATGGTTAATTGGTGATGAGAGTGTGACAAGTATTACTGAGTTCTGAGAATCAGATCTCAGACGCCTACAGTCCCTAAGCAACCTGTATCAGCCTTTTTTTCTCTATTATTCAGAGTGCGCATCAGCTTGTCTGTTCCCAACATTCAGGCACACTGCTGCTCTATGAGTAACCATTGTTTTCCTTAAGGATAATGCTTTCGTTAGTCCTTGATTTTGAGGGGATTAATTCCAGAAATGAATCTGAAAAAATCCTTCACTTCATTCATTTATGATTAGATCCTTATTTTTCAAACACGTGAGATGCTAGAATTAATATTATCACCTGGCCTGGCTCAAGTGTGGTTTTCTACCCCCCAAAATTTTTCCCATAATATATTCATTTACCTTTGCATGACAAAGGATGAGAAACTCCCTAACTCAAAGAATAAAAGTATTCTGTTGATCAAATTCTAAATTGATCTGTTCAGTTAGTAAATAGGATTAGTTTTAGTCCTTGCTATAATCTTCATGAATTAGTAAATTGTCATCAGATGCAAGGGTGAATTTATCTATTCTATTACTCCTCCTCAACAATTTCTTCACTATATAAACTGCCAATTCATCCTTCACACAATATTGCAATATGTTTGACATACAGCAGACATTTAAATACAAATACTTAGTATACTTAATACCTTTTCACAGGAAGAATATATGAGGCCTGACCGTGATGACAGGCTCACATAAATTACTTTGGTCTTATGTTGAATAAGCTTTTTTTAAATTTTTTTTCTATACTGATCAGAGGAGAAAATTCTTAACATTACCAATACATTTAGAATCTCTTGTTTCACTTATAAAAAGGAAGAGGTCTCATATTGGCACGCAAGACAAATTACATGATTCCAAATTAAATAAATTTTCATGAAGAATTCCAGGAAGAAACAATTACTGTTCACTTTTTCTTTTATTTGCCTTCTTACCATGTCAGAGAGACTTAATGTTTTCAAATTCCATAAAATCTATTTTCTGACAAGTACATTCTAGCAATTAAAATTCTTTTAAAAATCCCATAAATACTCACTAATAGATAGCATATCTTTTGTAGTTACACATTTAATTTTGAATTTCCAATCTCTACCAGATCCAATGTTTATAGATACTCTATACAGGAATGTAAAATTTGAAATCCATGTGTGTATTGGCTGCTAAAAAAACTCTAAATACATTTTACTATATGTATATTTGCAAAGTTTAATTTGTAAATCATCTCAAGAATCTCCTCAAATAGTTTATAATAATTCGTGGAGAAAATTTAAATCAGTCATTCCTATATTATTCATTAATGAATTTCAGAAGGTATACATGATAACAAACCCATAAGTCAGTACATTTATCAATTACCAATGGAAGATAGTGCCATTTACACTATCAGAATTGATGTGAAGAGATGAATCCTGATGTCATGAAAATGGTTATAAAAAGATTGACCCAACATAATACTGTTATCTATGGCTTCCCTGATTTAAATTGATTATAAGAGAATGAGAACATTCAGATAAGGTAATTCTGATTTGAAGTAATTTGGGTGTTTGTGTTTCTTATCGGTCCTAGGGAAACTATACTTCACTTTTGCCACCAATCATAGGTTCACCAGTTCAGAAAGCAATCGAAAACTTCGTTTTTAGTGAGCAAAATATATGGGTATATAGAACAGAAAGTTTGGTATTCATTTATCTATTTCTTTACTGTGAATTTTAAGAGACAATAGTACATCATAAGGAAAGCATTTTCTTTACCTGTTGTTGTTGGATCATTTGATTGTGCCCCAAACAAAACTTTGGCTAGGATCTTCCAAGGATTCTGCCAAAGGAAAAGTTACATTCTTGATTGAGGTGCTAGATTAGATTAGCTCAAACTTATACATTGATAAAGAAAAACAACAAGGTGTTTTTTTTTTTTTGGGGGGGTCCGGTCATGGGGCCTGAACTCTGGGCCTGGGCGCTATCCTTCAGCTCTTCAGCTCAAGGCTAGCACTCTACCACTTGAGCCACAGCGCCACTTCCGGCTTTTTCTGCTTATGTGGTGCTGAGGAATTGAACCCAGGGCCTCAGGCATGCAAGGCAAGCGCTCTACCACTGAGCTATCTTCCCAGCCCCCCCCTTTTTTTTGATAAAGGAAAACAACAAGGTTGAAGTACTCGAGAGCTTTCCAAGAAACTTTTAGCTGGATAATAAAGATTGAAAAGTATGAGTTCTTAGCCATGTGCAAAATCATATCATTTAAATGCTTGATGTGGTTTTTAATCAGTTAATACTGCATATTTTCATATATTGATATTAGCATACAACACAATCCAAGTTGAACAAAGAATTTTTAACTTCACTCCTAAAGGAAGAAATCATACAACGGCACACGGTAAGTTGAGATTCAATAATGGAAAATGCAGAAAATTCAACCAGTTTTTACCTTTATCCCAGTCTTCCTCAGAGAAAACATATGGCCATTTACATTCAGAACTCTTGTATTGTTTCTTGTTCCATATGATGTTATCTACAAACAAAGAAAAAACTAGTATCACAGTAGGATACAGGTGCAAATGGCCTTCATTGATCTGGATTGTGTTTTAGTTATCAAGCTTACCTACATCATCTTCAAGAGAAGTTTTGTGCTTACAAGTTGCAATATGTTCACTGAGTTGATCTCGTGGAACCAGGTGGCGAGCATTAAAGGGTCAAGTAGTCAATTTGGCAGCAATATCAGGATGATTCTGTATAACAAAAGTTTAAATATGATGAAACATTTTCAAATTTTCTCTTTTTAGATTACTTTGGGCAGTATATCTACCATGGACCTGACACTACGGTATAGGTTCTGTGCTATTACATCCTCTTTTTTAATACATATTTTTATTGAAAAGATACTGTACAGAGGGATTACAATTATGTGACTAAGGTAATGAGAACATTTATTATAGAGCATTGGTACTCCCTCCACTGATTTTCCCTTATGATCTCTTCCCTCCCCATCTCTCCAAGTCATCTCTTCTACTACTCCCGCCCACACAAAGTTGTAAAGTTCTTTTTCAACATAATATCTTGTAGATTTCATTCTTACATTGGGTCAACCTGTATCCCAAAGCAGTACGGAATTTCCTCAAAAGATTCCACATAGAGTTCCTCTGTGACACAAATATCCCACTTTTATGCTTTTTCCAAATGATCACATAGAAGATCATAGTAAAGTTAGCACCATTATTTGTCATAGCTAAGATATGGAACCAACCCCGAAGTCCCTCAGTAGAAGAATGGATTAGGAAACATGGTAAATATATTCAAGGTGGAATTCTATGCCTCCATCAGAAAGAATGATTTTGCTCAATTTGATGGAAATGGAAAGATTTAGAAAAAATTATATTAATTGAAGTAAACCAGGCCCAAAGAAACATAGTTCCAGTGTTTCCCTTATTTGAAATAACAAGTGTATATTTAAGACAAGCAGAAATTTTCAAAAGCGATGTATATAGGATCATAAAAAATGAATTTTACTGTTAATGAGGGGGTTAAGGCAGAGGTCGATTGTAGTTAAGGAGGTGGGAATGAGGGGATGGTAGAGGAAAAATAAAAGAGGAGGGAAATTGCTCAATGACTCCATCAGAAAAAATGACATTGCCCCATTTGTTAGGAAATGGAAAGACTTGGAAAAAATTATATTAAGTGAAGTAAGCTAGGCCCAAAGAAATATAGATCCCATGGTTTCTTTTTTTCCAATAACTAGTATATATCTGAGACAAGCACAAAAGCTCAGATAAGATGATGTTAAGAGCAAAGAACCCCTACATAAAGACAGAAGTTTTTTTGTTTTCTTGCTATTGTTTCTAATGTATCTATAAGTTTCCCCATTGTCAACGTCTAAGGTGTTGGGGTCCCTGGGTAAGGGTCACGAAATCAGGACACAGGGGATGCATAGTACAAACAGCAATTGCAACTGCAGGCTGCTCTTTATTGTTAGTGGGTATTTAAAGGAAAGCAAGCATGATTCTTTGCCAAGATTTAGTCAGGAGACATTCACACAAAAAATTTCAACAGATACATTTTTACTTAACCTATGAGACAATGTCTTTGTATATTATTATCTAAGCTCTTTTGGAGCAAGCTCAAAGGACTTCCCCAATCTCAGGAAAATGCTTGACTAGCTGTTCATCTATGCTAAAGCAAACAGAAGAACTACTTCCTCAGCTCCCAGGGGTCTGTGACATGTGTTTTGAGATAGGAAGAAAGAACAGGTTCCCTCTCTAGCCCGGCATTCCAAGAGCTTTCGACATACACGAACACAGTACTCAGATAATCCTGAGCCTGCTTCATTCTGAACTCCTGAGCCTGCATCATTCTGAACTTCAACATAGACTCTGAGTCTTCACACCCCATGATTTTTATTTATTCATTTTTTGAATGTCCCTTCCCCATGGTATAACTCCTGTATGTAGGAAGTCCTGAGGAAGATGGTGGAAGAGAAGCTGGAGGATAAACAAGCTCATAGAATGCAGTTTTAGTGTTCCAGTGAACAGCCCTAGGCTGGAGAAACACACCAAGTGTGCCATTACAGTACAGAGAATTTGACAAGAGATGGAAAACCCAGCCAGGAGACAGATCTGAGCCTTACAGGTAGCTGCAGCTTCAGTGGCTGCAGTGGAGGAGGTAGCTTCGGCCACCATACCAACAGAGATAGTCTGGGATATAGGCATCAGATGTTGTGGACCAGTGGATTCTACTCACCACCAGTAAGAACTGAAAAGGAGCAGAAATCTTCATCCTGAGAATCACAGACCAGAGACGGCCCAGAAACCAAGAGTGTGGCAGCAGTACAACCATGACATCTGTACCCCTCATGGAGCACCTGTGAAAAGGTTACCCCTCACCCAACCAGAGATCATCATATTTGATACTGACAAAGGCCCTACAAAGCATCTAGCTCCAACTCAGGCCTTGGAAGAATAAATAAAAAAAAAAAAAAAAACAGTTAGAATTTCTGAAGAACCTGAACTGACCTGCCAGGCTCAGATCCACCCAGGGAAAATCACTTTGCCCAGGCAGAGGGAGCTTCATCCCTGGAGGCTTGCCTTGCTTCATTGGGTAAACAGAGCCAGAGCCTGCCCCTGCCCACAGCAGCTTAGACAAACAAATGAAACTCAGTAAACATCAACCCTGAGATAACTCCAAGCTGGGCTCCTTGAGATTTTCAGGAGATAGTCTCTCAGGGGAAAGCTACTGATTGCTGATAAGTCTCACCCCTGCCCAAACCCTTGCCTAATCATATCAACTCCAAGCTGGAGGAAACATCCATTTCCCTCTTTTGTGATACTCAAAGCAGATCTCCCTCTCACTGAACTAGCCTGGGGGAGGGAAGATCACACAATCCTGAGCAATGCAGAGCATTTTTTTGCCTGCTCAAACAAACTGACAAGAAACCAATCAAACAACAGGAAAAGCAAACACCACAAGCAGACCAGAAACTCCAACAAGAGCCTTCATCCAGACAAACAGGAGATACAAGATTTCCCTCCTCCAAAAAAAAAAAATCACAAAATTTTTTTGTCTACTTTGTTTTATTTTTATTTTCTTTAAAAATATTTTCTATTACCTTTAAATCTCATAATTTTTATTTAAGTGTATATGTAGTATGCTATTTTTTGTAAACTCCTTTGACCTTTTGGTCCTTTTTTGTTTTATTTTTCTACTTTTTTTTTTGGTTTTCCTCTTTTCTCCATGACTTAATTGCTGTTCTGCTTATCCCCAGATATATACCCCTAATCGTTTATAAGATCTAATCCCCCATTGTGTACATACTTAATCCAGGAAAATATTACTCATTTCACAACTCTTAAGTTTAATTTTTAAGTTGTATTACCTCTTTGTACATATGTAACTTTCAATTATTCCAATTTTAAGAATTGTTATTTTTTAATTTTTCAGGTTCCTTTTTATTTCTTGCTTCCTCTCATTCTATATTTTTCCTCTATCAATATCATTTCCTTATACTTACATAATTTGAACTGTTTCATTTCTTAGATTTATATTTTTGTTTTTCCATTTTTCTTGCTTTTTTATATCCCTCTTATCATTCTGTCAAATCTATTTCCCCGCTGAGATTAGGGCTTCTTAATTTCACTCTCCTTTTAACTCTTTCCATACATCTAATCCTATTTTTCCCCACAATTCTCCCTAAAACTAATAATTTCTGGTTTGCTAAATCCCTTTCTGTTCTTCTTAGTTCTTTAATCCATGGTTGTTTGATGTTGAATAGATTGTATCTCTTGAACTAGATTGTATCTACAGCCATTTTGATTATGCAACTACAGGACTTTGGTTGTTGCTTTCCTTAAGACTGCTCTAAAACAAAATTGTTGTTATTTTCATATAAAAAGGGCAGAAAAAGCAGGAAAAACAAGAAAAATGGCAAGTCTGGGTATCTCAACTCCCACATATGATAAGCAGGTGACAAACTTTTAATGAATAATTCAGAGGAGAGATCCCAAAAAGCTCTAAAAACAATACATGTAAATGTGGTGAATGAAAAGATCAAAAACCTGCAAAGGACTCGGTAAGATAAGGACCAATAGGAGGAAAACCAGAGATTAATACAGGAATCTCCACAGTGTTAGAAAGCCATTCAGAGTTTAAAACAAGAATTGCATGAGCAGGCTGAGAACAGTCAAAGAGAAAGGCATTGTGTGAGAACATCAAAGAGAAAGACAGGAATTGTGTGAGCAGGCTGAGAACACACAAAGAGAAACACAGGAAGTGTGAGCTTGAGGAAGCTAATCAAAGACAAATACAGGAATTTGATGAGCAAGATTAGAATAGATGATCAATAGCTGTATTCATGAAATTCATAAAAAGAAAGCTGACGGAATCCAGGGAGACCACAAAGGGATTGCTGAATGGAGGCCATCAGAAGGAAAGGGAGTAGAAGGAAACCATAACCAATCAACTAAGTCATTTGAGAATAAACACTGTACACAAAATTAAGGAAGTAAAGAAGTTCATATAAGATAAAAAATTAAACTACAACAGAGAATTGGAAGCCATTAAAGTCGATAAATTCGAAGAAAAGATGATTAAAACAGAATGCAAAAACTTCCAGTAGGTTAGAGCATGCAGAAGAATGAATCTCAGGGATTGAAGACAGCCTAGATAACAGAGAGAGAAACGCACAACTAACCTAGACAAACCCAAGAAACATGATAGATCTTTTCCATGTTTGGAAGTCACCTTCAGAAGGCTTAATCCGAGGATAATGGGAGTAGAGGAATACCGAGAGACAGAAGTTAATGGTCTAGGGAATTTATTTAATAGGAACCTAGAAGAGAATTTATATAACATGCAAAATGATAGGCCTATTTAGGTACAAGAAGCTGTTAGAGTCCCAAATAGAAAAGACCAGAACAGAATATTCCACTGTCAAATTATAATCCATACAGGAGCAATTCAGACCAAGGAAAAGATCCTTTAAGTTATCAAGTAGAAAATATCAATCACCTATATAGGAACCCAATTAGCATAACCTCAGATTTCACAGCAGAGACAATTAAAGCAAGAAGATACTGGAATGATGTGTGCCATGCCCTAAAATTAAACAACTATCAACCAAGAATACTGTAAACATTTCTTCATAACCAAAGGTCAAATAAAAACCTACCATAGCAAAGACAAACTGAACCAATAAATCTCAACCAAACCAGCCAAACAAAACATACTTAAAGATGTCCTACACATAGAAAACCAACAAGACCAAAATTAAGTCTAAAGAATGTGCACCCATACTCAGAATCTAAGAACCATAGGAAGAAGCCAGTTGTCACAGCCTCCAACAAGTTGGATAACATGGCAGGAACTACCAAACACCTTTCATTCCTAACTCTCAATATCAATGGACTTAACTCTCCAATTAAGGGACAGACTAACTAGTTGGATTAAAAAGCAAGAATCTTCTATCTGCTGCCTTCAGGAGTCACACCTTCCCATAAAAACAAACATATTTTGAAAGTAAAAGGCTCGAATAAAATCTACCAAGCAAAGCACCCCCATAAACAGGCAGAAATTTCACTGCTTACATCAGGTAAAATAGCCTTCAAATTAAAATTACTGAGAAGAGGTAAAGAAGGTTGCTACATACGAACTAAAGGATCTCTCCTTCAGGAAGATATTAAAATTCTAAATATTAGCCTAAAAACAGAGCACCCAAATTTATCCAAGAAAGACTACTTTTCCTCAAGTCTCATATAAACCCAAAGACATTAATTCCTAGGGACTGTAACACGCAATTATCCCCACTAGATAAATCAACTTAGCAATAACTCAACAGGGAAACTGCCGATCTAAAGAAATACATAGATCAACTAGATTTAAAAGACATCTACTTAATATTTCACCCAGCAACACCAGAATCCATGTTTTTCTCAAGCACATGGGGCATTTTCAAATATAGACCACATTTTAGGTCACAGGCAACCTTGTCCAAATTCAGAAACATTGAAATTATGCCCTGCATTCTCTCAAACCACAAGGGAATAAATTAGACCTCAATACCAAAAGCCACCAAAGAAAGTCCTGTAAGACATCAATGCTGAACAACACACTGTTGAATGACCAGTGGGTCACTACAGAAATTAGAAAGGAAATTCAAATATTCATGTATTCAACAAAACCTAATGTACAAATTACCAGCTCCACTGGGATACAGCAAAGACAGTACTCAGAGGCAAGTTTATAGCTCTGAGTTTGTATATCAACAAATTGGGGAGATGTGAAACCAACAATTTAATGAGACATCTGAACCTCCTTGCAAAAGAGTAGCAAGATAAACCCCAATCCAGTAGATGGAAAGAAATAATTGAAATTAAATCAGAATTAAATAAATTATAACCAAAAAAGTATACATACATTTATAGAATCAACAAAACAAATAGTTGGTTCTTTTGAAAAAAATTAACAAAATTGACAGAACCTTTGCAAATCTTATCAGAAAAAGAAGAGAACTCAGCCAAATACATAAACTCAGAGATGAGAATGGAAACATCACTACAGAAGCAACCAAGATTCAGAACATTATAAGGGAATATTTCTGAAACCTTTATGCTAATAAGTTTGAGATTTTGGCAGAAATAAACCTATTCCTAATAAACATCGACATACCCAAACTAAACCAAGATGAATTAAACCATCTTAACAGGCACATATCAAGCATTGAAATAGAAACAGCAATAAGAGACCTCCCATCCAAGAAAATCCCAGGACTGAATGGATTTCCAGAGGAATTCTAAAAGGCCTTCAAAGGAATACTCACACCAATACCCCTTCAATTTTTCAATGAATATGAAGAGACAGTATTCTACCACTCTTTCTATAAAGCCATCATAAGTCTTATCCCAAAACAGGCAGGAACTCATCAAAGAAAGAAAACTATGGTCCCATGTTTTTGATGAACATCGATGCAAAATTTCTCAACAAAATTTTGCTCAATCAACATCAACAATTCATTTAAAAAGTTATACACCACTCTTAATCAGGATTGATTTCAGGGAAGCATAGCTAGTTCCATATACGCAAATCAATTAATGTAATTCATCACATCAACAAGACCAATAATTAGAATCACATGGTTATCTAAATCGATCCAGAAATAGCATTTGACAAGATCCAAACCCCTTTATGTTGAAGGCTCTGGAAAAATTAGGAATCCATGGAACCTTCCTCAAAACAATAAAGGCTCATTTTTGTACTGAATGGTGAAAAATTGAAGTCATTTCCTCTAAATTCAGGAAGGAGCCAAGGATTCCCACTTTCTCCACTTTTCTTCAATTTAATACTAGATTGCAGAGCTACAGCAATAAGACAAGATGCAAATATAAAGGGGATTCAAATAGTATAAAATGAAGTAAAACTCCCCCTCTTTTCAGAGGACATTATCTTATTTTTAAAAAATCCTATGGATTCCACTCCCAAATTACTCACGCTGATTCAAAACTTTGGCAGAGTAGCAGGTTATAAAATTAACCTTCAAAATATCAATGAGTTTTCTGTATGCCAACAATGAGAAGAGAGCATTTGAAATAAGGAAAGCAATTCCATTAGTAATAGCCCCCCAAAAATAAATATCTAGGAATTAACCAAAGAAGTGAAGGAACTCTATGATGAAAACTTTCAAACTCTGAAAAAGAAAATCAAAACAGGACTTAGAATGTGGAAAAACCTCCCATGTTCACGGGTTGGAAGGATCAACATCGTGGAAATGGCAATTCTTCCCAAAGCTATCTGCAAATTCAATGCGATAGCTATCAATATTCCAACCCCATTCTTCAAGGAAATAGGAGAAAAAAATCCAAAATTTTATACAGAACAATAAAAGACCCTGAATAGCACAAACAAGTCTTACAGATTGAACAATGCTTGAGGAATACCAATACCAAATTTGAAACTCTACTAAAAAGACATAGTAATCAAAACAGCTTGAAACTGCCACAAGAAGAGAACTCAGGACAAATTGAATAGAATTTAAAACCCAAAAATCAACTCACAGACCTATTTGATAAGGGATCTAAATATTTGATAAATATTTGATAAGGGATCTAAACATAATATTTGATAAGGGATCTAAATAAACTATAATGAAAGGATAACCTTTTCAGTAAATGTTTCTGGAAAAAATTGGTTAATCACCTGTAGAAAACTACAGCTAGATCTTAAATATCACACTGCACCAAAATCAAATCCAAATGGATTAAAGACCTTGGAGTAAAAACAGACACTCTGAAAATGTACAGGTTGTAACAAGAGAAACCTTTGTTCTCCTTGGCCCAGACAGAAATTTTCTTATTAGAGACTCAGAAATACAACAAATCAAAGAAAATTTGGAAAATGGGATTGCATGAAGCTGCAGTGCTTCTGCAAGGCAAAGAACATACCTGGCAAGATCAATTAGAAAGCCCAAACATTGGTAAAAGATCTTCACTAGCCATACAATGGATAAGGGTCTCATATATAAAATATACTTGAAATTTTAAAAATTAATTCCTCTCTGACAGCTTTAAGGATCTTTTCCTTGTTCTGAGTTGATCCTGTGTGGATTATAATGTGGCGGTGGGATGTCCTATTCTGGTCTGGTCTATCTGGGGTTCTAAAGGCTTCTTGTATCTGGACAGTCCTATCTTTTTGCATGTTTGGGAAGTTCTCTGCTAGGATCCTGTTAAACAAATTTCCTAGACCATTAACTTCTGTTTCTAGGTGCTCCTCTACACCCATTATCCTTAGATTAGGCCTTCTGATGGTGTCTTCCAGGTGTTGGATAGATCTATCATATTTCTTGGACTTGTCTTGGATGGTTGTATGTTCTTTCTCTATAATATCTAGGCTGTCTTCAATCACTGAGATTCAATCTTCTGCATGGTCTAACCTGCTGTCAAGACTCTCTACTTTGTTTTTTATCTCTTTTCCTTCTAGTTGGTCAGCTTTGATGGCTTCAAGTTCTTTGTTGAAGCTCTGTTTTAGGTCTTGTATGAATTTCTTTACTTCCTTAATTTGGTGTTCAGTGTTTGTCCTCAAATCGCTTAGTTGATTGGTAATGGTTTCTTTGGGCTCCCATTCCTTCTGTTGGGTTCAATTCAGCATTCCCTTTGTGGTCTCCCTGACTTCCTTCAGCTCTTTGTTAATGGATTCCATGAATGCCTTTAGTGATCTTTGTGTGTTCTCTACCTGGTCTCTCAATTCCTGTATTACTCTTTGATTAGTTTCCTCCCATTCGTGGGATTCCTGCAGATCTCATTGAGGGTTCTCAGCCTGCTCACGCCATTCCTCCCTTTCTCTTTGAGTATTCTCAAGTTGTTCACGCAAATCCTGTATCAGTTTTTGAGTAGCTTCCTCACGCTTATGATATTCCTGTATAAACTTCTGGGATGCCTCCTCTCTCTCCCTATCACGCTCATACAGAGTCCTTTGTACGTTGTCAAACTTTTCATTTATCATGTTTGCCAGCAGTGTTTGTAGAGCTGTTTGGGAACTCTCCTCTGGATTATTCATTATCTGTTCTAACCCCTGATTATCAAGATTGGGAATTGAGATACCCGAATTTGCCATTTTTCTTGTGTTTTTCTGGCTTACTCTGCCCATTTGAGATGAAGATAGCACCAGTTTTGTGCTAGAACACTATCTTAAGGCAACCATCAACCAAAGTTTGCATTTGTACAGTCAATAGTCTACAGATACAATCTAGTTCAACAGATACATCTATTCGACATCAAACAACTATATGTTAAAGGGCTTCGAACCGCAGAGAAGAATTTGGAAAACCAGAAATTATTAGGGTTAGAGAGAGATGTGGGTAAAAAGTAGGAATAGATTGGTGTGGGGAGGCACAGGGAGAGTAACTATGTCCTAATCACAATGCAGGAAATAGGTTGGGTAGGATGCAAGTAGAGAGAGAGAGAAAAAGAAGAAAGGGAAAGGGGAATGAAAAGAGACCAGAAAAAAAATAGAAACGTAAAAATTAATGTTATTTTAGAGATTAAAAGACCATCTATTTATAGAGGAATATGAATTTGTTGAGAGAAAGGGAGGGACATAGAGGAGATGTTAAAAACTTTAAAAAAATGTTTAAAATATTATATAGGTATAAAGAGGTAGTACTGCTATTAATGAATTTAAGTCTCAGAGGTTTTGAATTGAATAATAAGTTTGTGGATTAAGTGTGTAAACAATGGGGGATAGGGTCTACTGGTTAACTACGGGTTTATCTGAGGATGTGCAGGGCAAGAGTTAAGTCACATAAAGAAGAACAAAGAGGAAAAGATGGAAAGGATAGGAAAGTGAGAAGAAAAGATCAGAAGTTCAGTAGAGCTAGACAAAAAACAAAAAGATAATTAAGAATGAAAGAAAAAGAGAAAGAAGATAAGAAAAGAAAGGAAAACACACATTCACGTATTCCTACAATAAAAATTATAAGAGGAGAAAGAAAAAAAAAGTTAATGGAAAACAATTATTTTTTCAGAAGAGGCAAAATTAAAGATTAATAAAAGTTTTAGAAAAGCAAAAAAAAATTTTTATATATATAAGGTAACAAAAAATGGAAAAAAAAACAAAACAAAAAAAAGAAAAAAAGAAAAGAAGAAGAAGAAAAAAAAAAGTTCTTTGATTTTTTTTTTTTTTTTGGGAGGGGTGGGAAGAGTCCTGTATCTCCCTTTTGTCTGTAACCAGAGTCTGGTTGGAGTCTCTGGTCACCTTGAGGTCCTGTGGCTTGATTGGTTTCTTAAGTCAGTTTGTTGGAACAGGCAGAAAAATGCTCTGCTTTACCCAAGATTTTGAGATCCCCCTCCCAGGTTAGTTTACTGGGAGGGTGATGTGCTTTGAGAATCACAAAAGAGGGGGATGCAGTGATGAGGCTAGGTTCTGAGTAGAGTTGAGGCCTTTCAACAAACAGTAGCTTTTCCCTGGGGCTATTTTGTGAAAAAAACTCACAGCACCCAGCCTGGAGCCATTCTCAGGGTTTCTGTTTTTCAATTGATTGAGGTGGCTGCTAGAGGGAGGGGCAGCCTCTGGCTCTGGTTACCCGGTGAGGAGAGCCACTCCAATGGCTGGCGCCTGAGCTGGGTGACTTTTCCCTGGATGGAACTGAGTCTGTGAGGTCACTTCCCCGTTAAGTTTTTGTGACCTGCTAAATGACTAGTTTTATTCCAAGGCCTGAGCTGGAGCTAGCCGCTCCTCCCAGCTTTGTCGGTATCCAAGATGGAGATCACCATTGTTGGGGGGGGAGGGGTGGCCTTCCCTCCTCTGCTCCCTGAGAAGGAGTGAGGATGTCGGGCTTCTACTCACACCGAGTCTTGGATCCTGGGTCGTCTCTGGTCTGCAAAATACAGGATGAAGTTGTCTGCTCCTTGTCGGTTCTTGCTGGTGTTGAGTAGAATCCGCTCATCCACTGCGTCTGGCTCCTTCGTCCCGGACTGTATCTCAGGTATGACCCCGCGACGGTGGTCGCCACCGCGACCCTGCCGCCACAGCGGCAGCAGCTGGCAAGCGCTCAGATGTGTCTGCTTGGCTTCCCCTCTCTTGACTAACTCTCTGTCCTGTGATGGCACGTTTGGTGTGATTCTCTGGCTTGGGACTGTTCACTGGAACTCTGAAACTGTTTTCTATGCAAGAGCTTGTTCAGATTCCAGCTTCTCCTCCGCCATCTTCCCGGAACTCCCCATCTTCCCGGAATAACAATGTGAAGTACAAAATGTCATGTCAAAACCAGCTTTACAATGTCGGTGGGGGGGAGGGGGGATATGATTGGGTGGGGGGAAAGGGGGAGGCTGGGAAGGGAGGTGAAGGGTAAACAAAGGAGGAGGCTGCAATGCTTGGTAAGAAATGTATGCATTATCCTGCCCATATAATTGTAACCCCTCTGTACAGTATGTTCTCAAATAAAATAAAATTAAATTAAAAAAAAATTAATTCCTCAACAACAATCCTCAAAGAAACAACTGCCCAATAAATAAGTGGGCTAAAGCCAGAAGAAAACCTTCTCTGTAGGGGAAATCATATTGGCAAATAGACACATGAAGATATGCTCAACCTCTCTAGCTATAAAAGAAATGAAAATCAAAGCAACATTGAGATTCCCCCTCACCCATTACAATGGCTATAATCAAGAACACTAACAACAACTGATGCTTGAGGGGATGTGGCCACAAGGGACTTCTATTGCTTTCTTGGTGCAAGTGTAATGTTGTTCAACCATTTTGGAAACTAGTATGGAGTTTCCTTTAAAGACTCCACACAGAGCCACCCTATGATCCAGCAATCCCACTTTTGGCATTTACCCACATGATCACAAAAAGACCATAGTAAAATTAAAAGTACAACTATGTTTATTGCAGCATTATTTACCATAACTAAGATATGGAACCAGCCCAGATGCCCCTCAATATGTGAATGGATCAAGAAAATGTGGTGTATATACACAATGGAATTCTGTGCCTCCATCAGAAAGAATTATATCGCTCCATTTGTTAAGGAATGGAAAAACTTGGAAAAAATTATATGAAGGGAAGTAAGCCAGGCCCAAAGTTTCCTTTATTCGCAACAACTAGTATATATGTGGCACAAGCCGCAAAGGTCAAATAAGATGATGTTAAGCGAAATGAACCCAAGACAGAGACACAGGATGTTTTTTTTTTTTTTCTTCCTTGCTATTTTTTTCTAACGTATTTTTAAGGGAGTATGTGATTTTTTTTTTGTATGTCCATGCCCCATGGTATAACCCCTGTTTTCATTGTATTTGATGCTTTTATAATTTGGGAAGGGGAAGAGAAATAACAAAATACTTAACTTAAGATACAGATTGACCCATTGCAACAATTGTATGTACAAGACTGAAATAACCAACTTTACAATCTAGGCAGGGCTAAGGATGGGGGTGAAGGTGTGTAGTTGAAGAGTTGGGAGGGACGGGATAGTAGGGGAAAAACAAAGGAGGAGGCAATAATTTTAGATAAGAATTGTACTCATTAATTGTAACCCCTGTATACAGTATTTTCACAATAAAAAATTTATTAAAAAAATACGCTATGTCAAAAATGAACTTTATAATTTAAGCAGGGGGAGGGGGAATGTAGTTCTGGAGACCGGGGAAGGGAGAGCAGGGGAAAGTTAAAGGAGGAGGTAAAAATGTTGTTAAGAAAAATACTCATTGTTTTCCTCCTGTAACTGTAACTACTCTGTACAGTATTTTCACAATAAAAAAGTTATTTTTAAAAAGATGTTAAATGAAATAAACACAAAGATAGGGATTCGAGTGGTTTTTTCTTTATTGCTATATTTTTTTAAACTATTTGTAATAAATTATGTGATTTCTTTTTTCCTTTGGTTTGTTACTCCCCCATGGTATAAGCCCTGTTTTAAATGTATTTAATTCTAGTGCAATGCATTGTGTATATACATTTACGTAATTTGGGTGAAGAAGAGAAAAAACAAGGGCATCCTTTAGCACAGGGCTAGACTTCTACAACTTCAGCCATAGCACTTCTTCTATTCTCATTTGATAGTGGAGATAAGAAGGCTTATGATGCTCCTGCCAGTATTGGCATTAAAAAAATGATACAGTGATCTCAAACCCTTCTCTTTAATGAGGAAACAGTGCCAGTATCCATCAATTGTATATGGACCTGTAGAAACATACATATATGCTCAATTTGGCTTATGTTTACTCAAATATGTATTATTTATACACAATTGACCAATGCATCGATAGGGTGATTGAAAACATATTTGAAAATATCCAAAACCGAGGGTCATCTCATATGTCTTTTTTACAAAAAAAATAGCAGAAACTATTCCTCTCCTAAAGCTTTGGAACTTATTGTAGCAGTGTCACATGAAGAAAAATAGTAATTTTCTACCCATAGTACAGTGAATCTTCAAATATTGTGAAGTTTTTGATGAAAATAAGAGCGATTTTGTAATAAATACTCCCTTTATAGAAAAGAGATAATGCATCTCCCATGTTATGTTTATAACCGTGGCATGAAAAGTAAAGTACCCAAAATGAATTCTAGGCCATATGGTAATAGAGTGGGTGTTTTAACAAAATAATTTAATATTTAAAAATACCGTTGATTTACATTTTGGCCACTAGGCAATGGGGAGGAAAAGGGAACCATTTCTAACATTTGTGAAATATGGCACACACAGTTTGACATAATTGCCCACACAAACATCTTTCCTTTGTTCTGCTTTGAATAGGGATCTAGAAACACGTGTCTATAAATAAAGTTGGACTACGCTTTTCTTACTTTCCATTACATGCTGCTGAGATATCAGAAGAAATACAAAAATCTCACTACGACATTTATGCCCACAGTCTCTCTCATATTTTCACATACATTTCCCACGATTTATTACAAAAACAATACTCAACTTTATCCATGAACTAAAGAAATTATGGAATATCAACATGTTCGAAAGAAATATTACCTCTTTACATTTCACAAAATGGTATGGGAACCTGCATGATCTGATTTTGTGATTTTTATCATAGGGACACTGCAATAACCTCTCAGGATCCACAGATTCCTCTGAAAGAGAACAAATACCTCGGAAAAATCAATATATTGGGGAACATGCAAGTTTTCAATGTTGTTTCCCATATTAACTCTACCTTAGCTCAGGAATCCCTATTTGGGGAATATAGATTCAAAATATGACAAAGGGTATTACTCTGGAATTGAAGTTATGATGTAATCTCAGTTTCTATTAGGTAGTTCTTAATTTTTATTATTAAATACATTTATTATAGTTAAAAATTATTGATTTGAGTCAAATCGAACTCAGATTTTGTTTTTATCTACTGAAAGCATACATACATTGAGTGCCCCTGATTTAAATGTTTTCTTACATTTCAATCTAGAATGTACCCATAATTTTCATTCTTTTCACTTTTCAGATTCAATCAAGACGAATCCTACTATCCTGTTCTCTCGGTTCCTGTCAATATACTTTCTGTGATTCCAAACAAGAAAAAACTGGCATGAACTAGACAATTTAAAGTAATTTCCCATAATAAATGCGTAAACATGTTTACCATTTTTCCATTTTGAAAGAGAGCTAAATATCAACAAGTCCTGCAGAAAAAAAAATTTCTCTCAGAGAAAACATGAAATACTTCAATACCCATGTCTTAAATGTGATTTCATCAGCGATATGAGAAACAACTTGATAGAACCTATTCATCTCTAACATTTTTTGTTGCTAGACAGACTTGAATTGAAATATATTGATATCTGTCTACTTCAAAAATCATGGTCACTTATACCAAGCTGTAGAAATGTATACCTTTTAACTCAAAATATTTCATATATTTCAGGCATTTTTCTTCTTCATACCAAAACAGAGGATGATGCATCCTGACAACTTTTATACGAATGTGGAAAACGTTTTCTAAATTATTGATATCTGAATTAACAAATTACAAATTACAAATTCCATTTTACAAATATCTAATATCCATTGAAAATATGCACTTATCTGAAGGAGGATTTACTGTTCTCATAGATATAGCCTGATTCATATTCAGATTATAAAATCAGTATGGAGTATTGATCAGGTAACTACTTCTTAGAGAAGATATGTATTACAAAGCAAAGGAATCATTGAGAAATGTTAGAGTCAAAGTTTGAGAAGGGTGCTGTCGTTCAATAGGGAGTAAATTTCAATAGTACAGTGTCTAGTGGCCATGAAGCAGAGCCAGAAGTCATTACACCTATGACTACTTTGACACACATAAAACTGACGGGAATAAAAGTACATTTTAAATCCCTAGAATGGAAATAGCTATTTTCTAATGGCTAAGGAAGTAATGAATTTTCATTATATTACCAATGAAATGATACTGCCTATTTGGAGAAAATTATAAGATCTACAACTCGTGTCAGCAAGAATTGTCCCAGTCACATACATGAGCTAAAAAGATGATTTCCATGTCTAAGAGGTAAAAGTATGAAAAGAGGGCAAGGAACTGTTACCTGTCTCCTTCAGTTAACTGTATTCACCAAAGAAGTCAGGATCTCTGCCTCCCCACGACAGACGATGTCCCACTAGTAGGTTTTAAACAGCAACAGCTACTCCTGTATAATGACTTCTCTGCATGGGGCCAACGTTATTGTGATGTATCTCATAAATCTCACTTCTGTTTTACCAACTGATGGAACTCAGCCATACTTCCGCATATGATAACACAAGTGCTGACTTCCGGCCTGACCTCGGAAGATAAAGTCACATTTCTCTTTGGAATGCATTGGTGGACTCCAATTCAGTATAATAGAAATGTGGGAGTATTCAGTAGAACAATAATGTGAATGGATATGTCACACGTTTAATCTACACATCCTCTACTACTTCTGTATAAATTATTCTGCCTAGACATTTGTACACTTACTATGGTCTATATAGCCACAATAAGTCATTCTTTACATAGTATTCTTTACTTGTTTAATTTCTTTATTCATCAATATGTTTATTAGGAGACAGTTTCACAAAAAGACCCTTCTAGAACTTAATCAACTTCTGCCAAAAATGTTCCTTAGCCTTCCTTGTAGATATGATTGGTATTTTTAATTCACATTTTTTATTAAAATTCATGTAATGTAAGATTAGTGTACTCTAGGATTTCTCAAAGCAAATAGTCAGAAATATTAAATGTAAACAGTAAGAGAGAGACAAGTTCACAGATAAATTTCTTCATTTATATACCATATATTTTTACTTATACAAATATAAATGTTATTAAATAGTATAAAATAAACATATAAAAGCTGTACAAAAATACTTTCGGATGTCTGGCTTTAGGAATGCCTTTGCATTTTTTAATCATCAATAATATAAACTACATGCATTTCCTGCACTATAACTTTTGATTATAGAACTTGCAACTCAAGAATCTAGTGACAGGTTCATGTAGGACACATGACATTCAGTTAGATTTTAATAAAATATGAAGTTATTATGGCAAGTTTGGTAAGATGTATTGAAGTGTTTGTGATATATGAGGTGGTACATAACGTATGTCACATTTTTAGCATTATGTACATTTCATATCATTATTTTTTATGAATACCAAGTAATTTTTTAAAAATACACCAAAGATTTTTGTTATACCCTAAGGAAACTTTGAGAATTATGAATTCTCAGTGGCAAGGTTCTTCAATAAATAACTAGTGTATATGACCAAACTATTGTAAATTGAACTATTTGATAACATGTTAATGAGGACAGGATGTTATTGGTCTACAAATTTGTCTGTTTCGAATAGCTGAACTGAAGCATTTCAGTATTTCTATAATATGGTTTAAGATAATTGAAACAAGGCCGGATTCACACCTGTAATCCTTGCTATTCAGGAGGCTGACATCTGGGGATCACGGTTCAAAGCCATCCTGGGCAGAAAAGACCGTGAGACTCTTATCTCCAATAAAGCACTAGAAAACCAGAAGTGGTGTTGTGGTTTAAGTGGTAGAGTATTCACCGTGAGCTTTAAGGTATTTATATTTGCAAGCATTTACTTCATTCCTTGCTGGATAAACTTCATTGAGGAGAAAAGTACTCTGTCCTCCGTTAGTCCTATTTCAGTGGCTGAAATATAATGCAGTTATTATTTTTTTGCTGGGAATATTTTAGCGCTGGGATATATATACTTCCCTAAGTCAAACAGACCATTGATACAATTGCCATGTCAAGTACCTTCTATGTGTTTATAAAAAGTATGATGACAGTTCTGGTGAGTTAGATGCTAAGAAGACACCAGCAGCACACTTCTATCAAAGCCTAGCACAATTCCAGTGAACGCTATAACGAAAATCATAGAAATGGAATCTTCCCTTCAGTCTTTGCGCCAGAAGGGAGCATTTCAATTGCGACACCTGGAGCGATGATGAAGGACCCGAAATCCTCAACGTGAAATGATTACATTAAGTATGGAACCAAACAGAGGAGACATTAGAAGTGACCAGTGAAAATGATATGTCTATTTGATGGAAGAGCTTCCTGTTGTCTTTGATGGGTCTTCTTATCTTTAGCAGATACATTAATGTGCACACAATTATTTTCATTCTTCCCGTTTATGTTACTACTTTTATTCTTAGAGCTAAACATTACTCAGATTCAGAATTTTTCTGAGTATCAGCTATTGTCTTTCTACAGGTTCTTTGTTATGTAGAGTTTTCTAGGTTTAATTGAAATGCCAAGACACTACTCTCTGAAGCATTTGTTTTGTATCATGGAATGATAGCACCAATCATTAAATTCTGTCCGAATATTCTATCAACTCAGGAAATTTACACTGTAGTCTTTGCTAGGATGCTCTTCCGGAATATTTCCTAGCAGTTCTTTCTTTTTTTGGGTTGCTGGGAGATATTCCGGTCATTGGGCCTGAACTCTGGGCCTGGGTGATGTCCTTTAGCTCTTCAGCTCAAGGCTAGTGCTCTACCACTTCAGCCACAGCACCACTTCCGTCTTTTTGTTTTTGCTTATGTGGTGCTGAAGAATCCAACCCAGGGCGTCATGCATGGAATCATCAGTGGTCCCATTATTTTAAAGGGATTAACCTAATCACATACCACACCTTGTAATACTATTTAAAATAAATTAGTTTTACCCTACACCATCCTACACTATTGCTCTCCTATCACCTAATTTGGATAACCACAAAGTGCTCTACCATCTGCACGGATTGTAAATATTGATGTCCACCAACACTAGAGTTCTCAAAATACAGATATAATAAAGCAATTTTATGGGAGTCAGTCTTTAGAATCTCCTACTATTGACATGTAGAATTGAACTATTCTCACAGACATGAATCATTTATATAGTTATGAAAAGATAGCTAATTATTCCACATCATCTGAAACTGTCCCTAAGAGCACTACCTTCTGTGACACTATCTTATGTTGCAAACATTTGCATATTTCACACATACTAATGGAATCAAGACTATTCTGTGTTTGAACATAGGTGAAGTTTTATCTATGACACTTCTTTTGTTATTGTACTGAAGATTAGTTATTACATCAATATGATATATTGCATATATGGCTATAATTTTTGTCAATTCATGTTAGTCTTCGCAACAGAACAAGGCATATTGCATGACACTGTGAAATGCAAGAGTTTAGGAAAACAGCAACAGAGAATGATGAATTCATATAAAATCATGAATAAACTATTTCCAAATTTAGTAAATTTTATTTTATTATTATATCACATCCTGTGATGATTTTTGAATATCTGTTGTTCCAGATAGTACATGGGTTAATAAGTGAGATGTATTTCTAAAAGTGTTACAAAAATTTGTGGAGATTATGCATTTGCCATGACATTAAATTTGAAAAAGTTTGCTAAACTATAGAACTTCTGCAATGATTCACATAACAAGAAAATGGTAAGAAATGACAATGGAGAAACATATGTAGTAGAAACACTAACATGAAAATTTGCTGGATATGAACTATAAACCTTGGAGAGGGGATTATGATTGGAAAGAGAGACATAAATGAGGAAAGGGGTAATATGTTCACCAAGAATTGTGCTCATTAGCTTTCTTATGTAACTATACACCCTCTCTACAAAATTAAAATAAAGACCTAAATCCTACAAAAGATGGGATGACTAGTGGTACATATTCCATAACAATTCCCTTTTAAACAGATGAGAATGAAAATATCTATTAGTAATCCTTTGAATACTACTGGTGCCACTAGCTCCTTGTTGGATATACAAAACAAATAGAGACCAAAAGAGTTTTAGGCTAATTAGCCAAGGGTATCTTTTAAATTCTGATATCTAGATCAACCCTGAATATCCTTGTTCGCTATTTCCACATTACAAGATGTATGTTAAGGTCGTTTGCTTAGGAAATATATAAATAGGATTTTGTCATAATCTTTTGCATAAAAACGTCTAGGCCATTTTTCATTTCCAAAACTGAGTTTTAGTAAATAAATGTGATGATTAAAATCAGACAAGTTTTATTTTTCCCTCCCATTCAATTTGAACAAGTATTTGAAAGGGCATGCTTCTCATTTGCAGGGAGCCAGAAAATCATTCTTTGTAATTGCTTCACAGCCAAAATCAAGTTTCTTTTTTTCTCACAATAAGTTAATTTATCATTCATAGAAATTGTAATGTAAGGGTAATGAATCTTCAATAAAATTACTGCAATATATGTATGCTTTGTTGTACATTAAAAATCATCTGCACTGGTTTAGAGATGATATGATTCTCTTTCACATTACATATAAAATTTAATACTAAATAAATCATTAGAAAAATTGGTATCATATAGAACTGTTATAGAGATCTATATACTCCATGCACAAGACGCACAGTGACAATTGTGAGCACTTTCAAGAAAATTTTTAGACATGAACACACTGCTGCACAGAGTTGTGACAGAATCATTCTGTAAGAGGTGATTATTGAGTAAAGTGACTCAAGTAGGTATGAAAGATTTATTTTCCAGTACTTACTCGTATTGAAGCACCTACATGAAGAGGAAACATCTGCTGAACATTTTACAACATGATTGTTCAAAACTCCATTGGAAATAGCAATACAAAAAATTCTACTCCATTGAGAAATTCATCAATTTTATAAAATACTCTGCAGCCTGTTTCAGCTTTCTTTTGTTTTCTTTTGATGCTTCTGTATGTGAATTTCGATCCTCACGTTTACTTGACAAGTTGTCTACCACTTTCCCTTAATAGGTATGTGTTCAGTCACGTCTTCAGCCTCTTTTTCTACTGGTTGTTTTCTTTCCTACTTATTTTTGAGAGGATTGTTTGCTCTACAAGCACACACCTAGAGACTACAATTTTATATTTCATGGGCATCCTTTTGTGGCTGGGATGACAGGCACAGGTCATCACTTCCAGTTTCCCTTGGTCAAGACAGTGTTTCAAGGACATTTCTGTCTGGAATGGGGTTGAACTTTGATTCTTCCATTCTATGCCTTCAAAGAAACTTGGATTATAGGTAACAGTCAGGGGTATTCAGTTATAAATTTGGGCTAACAATCTCTTCATTTCATATGCCATGTTCATCTTGAACTTTTCCAGTAGCCCAGAATCACTTAAACCCAGTATTCTCCTGCCTAATTCCCAAAAGCTGGGATTATAGGAATCACCACTATGCCTCATTTCTTATATTTTTTGTTGTTATTTTAACTTTCAACCTAACATATATTTGTAAGCCATCATCATCTGGATCTGGATCTCCTTGCTTCTCTTCTTTCTTCCTACCTATTTCCTCCCTTAATTGCATTCGTCCTTCCTTCCTTCCTTCCTTCCTTCCTTCCTTCCTTCCTTCCTTCCTTCCTTCCTTCCTTCCTGCCTGCCTGCCTTCCTTCCTTCCTTCCTTCCAACTTTTGATATACTTCAGTCTGTCCCTGAACTTGCAAGCCTCCTGCCACAGCCTGTTTCAGCTAGTGGCAAGGTAACCCATCACACACACCACAATATACAAAAAAATGTGATGTACAAATAGAGTGGCTGAGTATGATTAGCCAAGTGAAAATCCCTCTTTCAATTATATATATATATGTATATATATATATTATACATTATATATTATATATACATATATTAGATATACATATATTATATATATATATATATTATACAAAATCTGTACAGAGAGGTTACAGTTACATGAGTAAGGTAATAAGTACACTTCCTATTGTCCGTTGTTACCTCCTCTTTGTTTTTCCCCTGCAATTCCTTCCCCCCACCACTTGCACAACTCCTTCCTTCTCCCTGAAGTTGGAAAGTCCCTTTCAACATAGTGTATTGTATATCTCATTGTTACAATGGATCAATATATATCATTATTGAAGCAATTTGTTATTTAATTTCTCCTTCCCAAATTAGAAATGTGTGTGTGTGTGTGTGTGTGTGTGTATAGCACCTGCATCAAATTCACTGAAAACTGCACTTATACATCAGGAGAAGAATATACAAAAGACACAAAAAAATCACATAGTATATTATAAATCAATTAGAAAATATCAAGAAAAATATAAGCACTTTTGTCCCTCTTTTGGGGTTCATTTCTTAACATTATCCTATATTTTCATATGTACTTAGCTTTTGAGATTTTTTGCATGTCCTAGACATACTGGCTATTGAAAAAAAATGACACCATGGGACCTATGTTTCTTTGTTCCTGGCTTACTTAATTTAATAATATTTTTTCCCAAGAGTTTCCATTATCTAAGAAATAGTGCATTGCCATTCCTTCTAATGGAGGCAGAAATACATTGTGAGTATGTGTGTGTGTGTTTGTGTGTGTGTAATGTATATTATTCATATATATATTATATATATATATATATATATATCACATTTGCATGATCGATTCATTTACTTAGGGGAATCTAGGTTAGTTCCATATCTAGGTATGGTAAATAGCACTGCGATAACATAACTTTGTAAGCTTTAGTATATCATTGATTGTGCGCATTTAGTTAAATGACCAAAAGTGTGATTGCAGGGTCATAGGGGAACTCTATGTTTAATCTTTTGAGAAATCTCAATAATGTTTTCCTAAGTGGTTGTACAAGCTTACTCAAAACAATGATGCAGTAGGATATTCTTTTGGCCACATCCCCTCCCATACCTGTTGTTATTAGATTATTTTTTTGAGAATAACTTACAGAAGAGTTACAATTACATGGGCAAGATAACGGGTACATTTCTTATCAAGTATTGTTGCCTCCTTTTTGTTACCCCTTCCCATCCCTTCACATACTCCCCCATTCCCCCCATCCAATCCTCCCCCTCCACCAAAGTTGTAAAGTTTGTTTTTCGACGTAATGAGTTGTACTTCTCATTGTTGTAATGGGTCCATCTGTATCCCTAGTTAAATAATTTGTTTTTTCCCTTCCCCTCCACAAATGATACTGACATTAAATGCAGTGAAACCATATGTTATAACATGGAGGAGGGATATACAAAGCAAAATAGAAATCATCTTATATATATATTAGAAAGAATTGCATGAGAGGAAAGAAAATACAAAAAAAATTGAATATTTATCTTGGGGTTCATTCCTCTAACATCAACTTTTCTTACCTTTTCTGCTTGACTCAGTCATATACTAGTCATTGCAAATAAGGGAAAACATGGGAACTATGTTTTCTTTCAGCCTGGCTTACTTCACTTAATATAATTTTTTCAAAGTCTTTCCATTTCCTAACAAAAGGGGAAATGACATTTTTTTTCTAATGGAGGCATAGAATTCCATTGTGTATATACACTACATTTTCTTGATCCATCATCTACTGAGGGGCATCTGGTTGGATCCATACATTAACTATTGTAAATAATGCTGCAATAAAAATAGTTGTGTTGGTAGCTTTAGTATGGTCTTGTTTGTGATCATTTGGATAAATGCCCAAAAGTGGGATTGCTGGGTCATAGGGGAGCTCTATGTGGAGTCTTTTGAGAAACCTCCATACAGCTTTCCAAAGTCGTTGAACAAGTTTACACTCCCATCAACAATGTAGTAAGGTTACCTTCTAGCCACATTCCCTCCAGCATTTGTTGTTATTAGAGTTCTTAATTATAACCATTCTAATTGGGGTGAGGTGGTATCTCAATGTTGTTTTGTTTTGCATTTCCTTTATCGCTAGAGATAAAGTTAATGTGTCTACTGGCCATCCTTCTTTCCTCTTCAGAGAAGTTTTTCTTTAAATCTTTAGCCCACTTGGGCACTTGTTTCTTTGAAGGTTTGTTTTTGTGGGATTTATATTTTAAGTTCCATTATATTTTAGATAAGAGACCCTTGTATATTGTAGGGCTAGTGAAGGTCTTCTCCCAGTCCGTGGGCTATTTATCTTGCAATCCCATGCAATTTCATGCAATCTCATTTGTCCAAACTTTGTTTGATTTGTTGTATTTCTGGGTCTCTATTCAGAAAATTTCATCCTGTGTCAAGGAGACCTAGGGTTTCTCCTATTCCATCCTTTAATGTTTTCAGAGTGACTGCTTTGACCCCAAGGTCTTTGATCCATTTGGAGTTGATTCTGGTGCAAGGTGATGTATAAAGATTTAGGTTTAGTTTTCTACAAGTAGTTAACCAATTTTGCCAGCACCATTTACTGAAAAGGTTTTCTTTCTTCGATTCTATTTTTTTAGCTCCCTTATTGAAGATTAGATAGCTATAAGTTTTAGGTTCATGTCTGGGTGTTCAATTCTGTACCATTGGTCCTGAGGTCTGTTCTTGTGCCAGTAACAAGCTGTTTTGATTACTATGGCTTTATATTAGAGTTTGAAATTTGATTTTGATATTCCTCCAGCACTGTTCTTTCTGTTAAGGAACTCTTTTGCTATTCGGTGTCTTTTATTTTTCCATGTGAAGTTTTGCATTGCCTCTTCTATATCCATGAAAAACGAGTTTGGAATATTGATAGGATCACATTGAATTTGTAGATAGCCTTGGGAAGTATTGCCATTTTCACGATGTTGATCTTTCCAATCCAGGAGCATGGGAGTTTTCTCCACTTTCTAAGTTCTGTTTTGATTTCCTTTTTCTCATTTTTAAAATTTTAATCATAGAGGTCCTTCACTTCTTTGGTTAAATTAATTCCTAGGTATTTTATTTTTTGTGAGGCTATTACGCATGGAGTTGCTTGCCTAATTTCAACCACTCTTTTCTCATTGTCGGCAGATAGAAAAGCCATTGATTTTTGAGGGTTAATTTTATATCCTGCTACTTTGCCAAAGTTTTGAATCGCCTTGAGTAATTTGGGAGCTGAGTCCATGGGATTCTTTAAATACAAGATCATGTCATCTGCAAAGAGGGAGAGTTTTAATTCTTCTTTCCTATTTGGATCCCGTTTATGTTTGTATATTGTGTTATTGCTGTAGCTAGGCATTCTAATACTACATTGAAGAGCAATGTCGAGGGTGGGTATCCTTGTTTCATTACTGAGTTAAGAGGGAATGGCTTTAATTTTTCACCATTGAGTATAATGCTGGCTGTAGTTTTGTCATATACAGCCTTTACTTTATTAAGAAAGGTTCCATAGATTTCTTGGTTATAGAAATCTATGTAGGATGAGGTGGATTCTTAATTTTGTTTAGATTTATATTTCTTTTATAGTTAGAGAAGTGGAGCATTTATTCCTCTGCATACTGGACATACTTATTTCTGTTTAAGGGATTCTTCTGTTTCAGACTTCACTTATTTATTGGGCATTTCTTTCTTTGAGGATCTTCGTTGGGGTTTTAATTTTTTGAATTCTAATATATGTCATTTATTTCTGTATTTTTAAATTTGTTGTCAAAAGGCTTAATCTTTGGGATTGGACTCTATCTCTGTGCTTTTCAACTAAAGGTGGGCTACTTGAGCCACAGGGCCACTGCTGATTTTTATACTGTTTTTTGAGATGAGAATGTCATAGACTTTCCTGTCCAGGCTGGCTTTGAGCTGTGATCCTAAAATCATAGCCTCCTAAGTAGCTAGGATTAAAGGCTGAGTCACCGACGCCTGACTTTGAGAACCCTGTCCGTTGTACAGCTAGTGAAGATCTTCCAGTTAGTGGGCTTTCTATTGGTCTTTCTATGTCCTTGGCATTGCAGAAGCTCTGGAGTTTCATGTCCAAACTTTCTTTGAGGTTTTGAGTTTACTGGGTTTTTATTAAAAAACATTTCGGCCTGTGCCAAAGAGCCCTAGAGTTTCTCCTAGTTCTTACTCCAATGTTTTCAGAGTGTTTGCTTTGACTTCGAGGTCTTTGACCATTTGCAGTTGTTTCTATTGGAGGGTGAAAAATGGGCATCTATCTTTAGTTTTCTCCAGGTGATTAATCAACTTTGTCAGCACCATTTACAGAAGAGACTGTCTTTCTTCCATTCTATTTTTTTTCTCCCTTAGGGAAATTAAGTTTGCTATGATCTGTGAGTTCATTTCTGGGTCTTTAGGACTATTGTATTGGCCAGAGGTTGGTTCTTTTTTTTAATTTTAATTTTAATTTTTTGTAAACATACAGTACAGAGGGGTTACAATTACAATGGCAAGATAATGAGTACATTTCTTATCAAGCATTGCAGCCTCCTCTTCCCTGCCCTCCCCTCCCGCCCACCTACCCAATCTCCCCCCGCACCAAAGTTGTAAAGTTCATATTCAACATGACAACTTGTACTTCTCATAGTTGCAACGGGTCCGCTTCTATCCTTAAACGACTTGTTTTTCCCCATCTCCTCCACAAATTATACTGACATTAAATATAGTGAAAGCCGGGGTTATACTGTGAGGGAGGAACATACAAAGCAACGAAGAAATAATCTTATAAATGCGTTAGAAACAAATGCATGAAAGAAAAAAACATTTAAATATATATCTAAGGGTTCATTTTCCTACCATCACATTAGCTGATCTTTCCTGCTTGACTCATACATATTCTAGATATTGCAAATAAGGGAAACCAGGGGACCTATGTTTTTTTGGGCTTGGCTTACTTCACTTAATATAATTTTTTCCAAGCCTTTCCATTTCCTAACAAATGGGGAAATGTCATTCTTTCTGATGGAGGCATAGAATTACATTATGTATATATACCACATTTTACAGAAGAGACTGCCTTTCTTCCATTCTATTTTTTTCTCCCTTAGGGAAATTTAGTTGGCTATAGATCTGTGAGTTCATTTCTGGGTCTTTAGGTCTATTGTATTTGCCCGAGGTTGGTTCTTGTGCCAGTACCACGCTGTTTTCATTATTATGGCATTGTGGTAAAGTTTGAAATTTGGTGTTATTATTCCTCTAGCACTGTTGTTTCTTCTAAGGAGTGATTTTGCTCATCAGATTCTTTTATTATTCCATATGAATTTTTGGGTTGGTTCTTCTATTTCATTGAAGAATGAAGTGAAGTTGAAACATTGACCAGTATTGCATTTAACTTGTAGCTAGCCTTTGAGAGTATTGTCATTTCACATTAACCTTCACAATCCTGGGACATGGGAGGCTTTTTTCCACTTCCTTACTTCTGTTTAATTTTCCTTTTCAGTTTTTAAAGTTTTCATCGTAGAGATCATTCACTTCTTCATTTAACTTAACACCTAGGTGCTTTATTTTTATGGAGCTCCTCAAAAGGAGTTTTTTTTTACGCTGATTTCAGCTTGACTCTTCTCATTGTTTGCATATGGAAAGGTCATTGATTTTGAGGGTTAATTTTGTATCCTGCTACTTTGCCTAAATTTCTGATCAGCTCAAGTAATTTCTAAGTTGATACTAGAGAATTCTTTAAATACAAGATCATGTCATCTGGAAAGAATGAGAGTGTTTCCTCATTTTTCCCTGTATAGATCCCTTTTATATTTGCATCTTTCTATGCCTTGTAATTAAAGAGACGTGGAGGACATCCTTGTCTCATTTCTGAGTTTTCAGGAAATGACTATCTTTTTGTTATTAAGTATAATCATCGCTGGAGGTGATCATACACAGGCTTTATTATACTGAGGAATGTTCAATGAATTCCTAGTTTTTCCAGAACTTTCATCATAAAGAAGTGTTGGACTGTGTCAAATGCTTTTCTGCATCCATTGACATAATCCATTTTTTCTTATCTTTTCTCTTGTTATTGTGATGTATTACATTAATTGCTTTGCATATATGGAACCAGCTTTGGATCCCTGAAATTAATCCTGTTGATAGTGGCGTATCATTCTTCGGTGAATTGTAGAAGCCGATTGTCCAAAATTTTGTTGAGGAATTTGTCACCAATAGACATCAAAGTAATGGTTCTATATTTCTCTTTCTTTGACGAGTCGGTGCCTGGTTTAGGGATGAGGGTTTTGATTTTTTCATAGAGTTTGGCACTGAACTTTCACTTTCAATTTCATTGAACAGTGAGAATATTCATGTGAGCTCTATTTTGAAGCCATTGTAAATTCATATGGTCCAGTGCTGTCCTTGGGTGGGAGGACTGTTATTGCTCTTTCTATTTCAATGCTTGTTATGAGTCGATTATGTTGGTTTAAATAAACTTGTTGAGTTGGATCAGGTCAATATTCCTTACAAATGTGTTCATTTCTTCCAGATTCCCAAACTTATTAGCATAAAGTTATAAGAAGTATTTCCTTATAATGTTCTGAATCTTGGTTCTTTAGGTGTTGATGTTTCCATTTTCATCTCTGAATTTGTTTGTATGACTGTATTCTCTTCTGTTTCTGATAAGATTTGTTGAGGGTCTCAATTTTGTTAATTTTTTCAAAGAACCAACTCTTTGCTGTCTTGATCCTTTCTAGGGTATTTTTGGACTTGAATTCAATTAATTCTAATTAAATTTTAATAATTTCTTTCCATCGAGTGGATTGGGGTTTAGCTTGTTGCTCTTTTTCAAAATGCTTTATGTGCCTGGTTAAATTGTTGATTTCAGGTCTCTCCAGTTTGTTGATGTAGCAACTCACAGCTATAAACTTGCTTCTGACTAATGCCTTTGATGTATCCCAGAGGACCTTATGATTTTTGTGTTCATTTTTGTTAAATATCCTGAATATTTGAATTTCCTTTCTTATCTCTACCATGACCCACTTGTGGTTCAACAGTGTGTTGTTCTGCTTCCATGTGTTACACTATTTTCTTTGGAGGTATTTGGTGTTGAATTCTAATTTTGTTCCCTTGTGGTCGGAGAGAATGCAGGGCATAAATTCAATGTTTCTGAATTTGAACAAATTTGCTTTTTGACCTAAAATGTGGGCTATTATTGAGCATGTTCAATGTGCTGCTGAGAAGAATGTGTATTCTGGTGCTGCTTGGTGAATTATGTGGTAGATGTGTATTGTCTATTTGATCTATGCAGTTGTGTAGATATGAGGTTTCTCAGTTGACTTTTTGCTGAGATGATCTATCCATTAGGGATTGTCACTTGTTAAATTCTCCAGGAATTAATGTCTTTGGATCTATATGAGACTTGAGGGAAAGTAGAGTTTCTCAGATGAATTTGGGTGCTCTGTTTTGTTGGTGAAGAGATATTAAGAATTGTTATATCCCTGTGAAGGGTTGATTCATTAATTCTTTGTCACTTCTTGCTTATTTTAATTTGAAATCTATTTTATCTGCTATTTAGTATTGCAACTCTGTCCTTTTTATTCCAGTCTTTTACTTTCTGAATACGTTTGTTTTTGTGAAAGGGAGTGTCTCTTGAAGGCAAGAGATAGAAGCTTCTTGTTTTTTTCTAACTGGACAATCAATGTTTCTTACTTGGACAGTTCAGTCCACTAATATTGAGAATCAGAACTGGGAGGTTTTTGGTAGTTCCTGTCATGTTATTCATTGTCTTCTGACCTGTGCCAACTGGGGTCTTCTTATGATTTTTAGATTCTCTCTTTCGAAGCTATTTCATTCCTTTATCATGTTCTTATTGGATTTCTAGATGTGGTATATTTCAAGTATCGTTTGTAGGCCTGGATTGGTAGAGATATATTGTTTGAATGTTGGGAAGATAGTTTATTTGACCTTTTCTTTGAAGGAGACTTAGTTGGATCCAGTATTCCGGTTTCATAGTTGTTTTTTTGTAGGACATTTCATATATCATTCCAGACTCTTATTGCTTTAACTAACTCTGGCTAGAAATCTGAAGTTATTCTGATTGATTTCCCTTTATAGTGAATGATCTTTATTCTGTAACAGCTTTAAGGATCCTTTCCTGGGTCTCATTTGATCCTGTGCATAGTAAAATGTGCTATGAGGATGTCCTCTTCTGGACCAGACTCCACTGTGGTTCTAAAACTTCTTATATTAGAATGGCCGTATCTTTTAACAAATTTGGAAAGTTCACTGTAAAAGTCCTGTTAAATAAACTTCCTAGACCTTTCACTTCTGTTTATAAACATTTGTTTACACACATAAGCCATAAATAAGACCCTTTGATGCTGCCTTCTCAATATGAAATAGATCTATCACTTTTCTTGGATTTGTCTTGAATAGCTGTCTTTTCTTAGTAATGGCTAACTCTTTCAATCCCAGAAATCCAGTCTTTTGCATTAGCTAACCTACAGAAAAGGCTTTTTCTTTTTCTTTATATTTTTTAATTTTCTTTCCTTGTAAACGTTCAGATTCTGTCATTTGATTTCTTTGCTGGAGCATTGTTTAAGCTTTTTTTAATTCCTTGATTTGAGTTTTAGTGTTCTATCTCCAATTCCTTAGTTCAGTTCTTATAGTTTCATTGGACTTCCTTTCCTTCCATTGGACAGCATTCAGCATTCCCTTTGTGGCCTCTATGGATTTCCCTTGCCTTGTTTGTGGATTCCAGGAATGCCTCAATTAATCTTTGCTTATTCTCATCCTTCTCATAGAATTCCTGTATTTATCTGAAATTCATTTATTAATATTTAGGTAGACATCCCGCTCCCATAATTCCTGTAATAATCTTTGGGTAAGCCCATTATGCTCAGACACGGTCCAAGCTTTCATTCCTTTCATTCAGCATGCTTACCAGTAGTGTTTGTAGAGCATTGTTGGAACTGTTGTCTGGATTACTCATTTACACTTCTGTTGCTGATTATCATGAGGGAAGTTGAGTTCCAGGATGATATTTTTCTTGTGTCACCCTGACTCGTTCTTCAACTTTGGGTATGAAAAGAAAATCAATTCGGTGATAGTACACTATTTTAAGGCAAGTATCAACCATAGACCTGTAGTTGCCCAGATTTTTTGATGCAGTCAATGTTAGTACACATATAATCTAGTTCAACACATAAAATCTAGTTCAACAAAAAGCAAGCAATCAAACAAACAAACCTGAATAAATTATCTAACCAAGTCAAAGAACGAATCAACAGATCAGAAATTAATAGGTATAAAGAGAATTGTGGTGAGAAAGTAAGATTAGAGGAATGCGGGAGGGGAAAGGAGTGAGGGATTCAGAGAGCAGAAAGTATATAAGGAAAGGAACAGTAAAAGAAAAAAAGGAAACGAAAAATAAAAAATAATAAGAATGAGACAGCTAAAAATTATATAAATATAAAGAAATAATCGTACAATGAAAAAAGTTAAATCAGTTTGTGATTTGAGGGATTTATATCTGAATTAAGGATGAACACAATAAAGGACAAGACCTAATAATAGAAGTTGCATATATACCTACAGATGAATACAAAAGCAACTAAGTGCTGTAAAAAAAAAAAAAAAACACAAAAAGACTAGAAGAGAAAAATATGGAAATAATTTTTAGAACACACACCTAAAATAAAAATGATGAAAAGAAAAAAAAGAAAACAATATTTTTTTTTAAATTAGGTAGAAAGGAGTTACTGGATTTTTTCAGTGTGCGGGGTAAAATGTTTGTACCCTGTGTTTGTAACCAGTCTCTTGGTGGAGTCTCTGTTTTCCTGTTCTGTTTGAAAGTCTCTTGGCTTGACTGGTTTCTTAAATTAGTTTGAGCATACACAAAGAAGCTCTGCCTTCTCAGAGACTTTATGACCCTCCTTTGAGAGTAGTTAAATGGGAGGTAAATCTGCTTTGATCATCACAAAAGAGGGACATTCCTGTTTCCTCTATCTTGGAGTTGCTCTGGTGGGGCTAAGTTGTGGGTAGGGTTGAGACCTTTCAACAGTCAGTAGGTTTTCCGTGAGGGTCTAGCTCCTGAGACACTCACACAGCCCAGGTTGGAGCCATCCCCAGGATTTTTGTTTCCTGAGTTTCAATTACCTCTCTTGTATGCCTTCTGCTACCGAGTCTGTTGCGTATGCTGCAAGGCATAGTGGCATCCTCTGACTTTGTTTACCCAGTAAAGAAAGTCACTCCTCCATGGGCTGATCTCCCTCTGCCTGGGGTAAGCTGAGCCATGTAATTGAAGTTACTTTGACCTGTTGAATGACTCCTATTGTCTTCTTCCAAAAAGCTGAGTTATGTGAAGCTGAGTTATGTGCTGGCTACTCCGGTAAGGTCTTTGTCAGTATCAAAGATTGAGATCTTCTCCATTTATGCGTGCAGTTCTATTTTCCCACCACTACTCCGTGAGGTATTAGTAAGTTGGGGGTACACACATCTTTCTCTTGGTTTCAGAGTTGTCCTCAATTGGCTACTGTCTGTGGTCAGTAGGATGAAGATTTTCACTTCTTGTTGGTTCTTTATGACAATGAGTAGAGTCCACTCTTAGGTCACTTCTGGCACCTTTTTCCTGGGCTCTCTCAATTGATATGTTGGCAGTGGTAGGAGCTACACCACCACCACAGTGCAACTACTCAAATCTGGATATGAGCACTTGGATATTTCATTTCTGGACAAAGTCTGTCTACTATGATGGCACACTTGGTGTGACTCTGTAGACTTGGATTTTTCACTAGAAACCTTAACCTACTTTCTATGCCAGAGCTTGTTAATCCCCAGCGGATCATCCACCATCTTCTTCCAGACCTGTAATTTCATGATTTTTCTCCTCATTTTTCAAAGCAGAATGTATTTGACAAGAATTTTTTTTCTGACACTAACAAGTCATTGTAGATATCAATTAACATGTAGTAAACATTAAAATTTTATTTCAGTAAAATTGCTGTTCACTTTTCTGCATGAATCAATGCAATTCCCGCCTTCACACAAGAAAAAAGTGAAAATTCTTTAACACAGTGTGCTTGATTTAGCATTTAGGAAGTATCAATGGCTCATGTCCAATAGCATATTCTGTATATTGACTCTTACATCCTGCTCTCATTTTAGTACTTAAGGCAGCAAATAATTTTCAATGGAAAAATTGTTATTATATGATAAAACTATCTCTATCATATACAGAGTTATCAGACATTTGTACACAATTGTCAGTTTTTATTGATCAATTACTAAAAAGGAGCAATCACATAAAACTTAAAGGAGCGAGGGACATGCTTTTATAATTTCCTACTTGAGTTATACTTGAAGGGTTAAAACTTGCCTCAAGAAACATGTTCAGTAGATCCTACTAAGGCATAGTTACTGCATATAAATTTACTACCTGCCCAAATACAACCGTCATGCAATTTTCTTGAAGATTGTAAGTCAATAATTTTGATATATTTTCATGTAGTTTTATATCATTTCTTTCCTGTATGTTGGATGAATAATATTGAAGACATGAAATTTCACTTAAATACGTTTGATTCAAAACCAATTGACTTAAAGGACACAAATATTGCTTGACTGATTGATATTTGTTTGAGGTAATGAATTCTACAGTGTAAAAGCAGGCATGAGTTTGAATTGAAAGATATTTATTAATAGTTCAAACTCTTCCTTCAAATATTCTTTGTTATGCTTCATTTCAGATGAGAGTTATCATGACCAATAATTTGAGATTTCCACTCATAGTAATGAAAGGATGAAGAATGAATGGTAATTGCCAACAAACCAAATACACGAAATAGGAAGAAGAAAGGGCATAAAGGAGGCTGTGTCACTTTCTAATTCTTTCACACAGCAAAGGGAACCATAAACATTTGACATAGTTTTAAAATCAGTGTAATGATAGTTCTTTAAAAATGCTTCATCATGATAATTTTAGAATTATGTTTTTATTCTTTCTACCCTGTGTCAAAGACAAATTACAATCTTCTAATATACAATTAGGATAAATGCTAAGAACTCTATTACTGCACATTTTGAAATTACTGATGTGCCATAACCCATTCCCAATCAATTTCCAATTAATCGATTTTACAAATGAAGGAAATCATCAATACATGTGTTTTTCCCATAAAGTCTTTCATTGCTCATATATACCAGTGTTATCCATATCTTTTTTCTGAAAATGCAATTCATTTCTAGCCTGTATTGCACATGAAGGAATAATACACTGTAAATATTCAGGCTGCTACATATACTGGTTAATAAGTAAAATTTATGAAGATCTAACGTGTGAAAGAAAGTTGGGAACTATAATTGGAATATAAGTTAGACCTTTGAATTCAGAATGTGACCACCAGATACGGTCGTTTTGAAATCACGTTGTTTATGATGATGTGCTTATATAGAAAGTGGTATTTTTCCTGTTGAATTCCATAAAATATTGGGTGCAATTTTGCAGAAATATTTGAACATGATTACAATTCTTGAGTTTACATCAACACTAATATTTACAGGAAATCCTAGACATGAAGAAACTAGGAGTAGCCCTAAGCATTTTCTATACCTGCTGGATTATGTGGAGTTTATAGGAGCGTTAAGGAAACAATGAAAGGAGAAACCTGTCACATGGCATATTAAAATGGAAATATGTGACTACATAAAGAGACTGAGTATTTCTACCTTCTAGACAGTGACCAACACAAATAAAGGAACATATCTTTCGTTTCAATTTTAAATTTTTCCATAACTGTTCATGTCTGCAAAATAGAATCTTGGATGTGGTGAGTAGAGCAAATATAAATAACATTTTCTCACAGTGCTAGGCTTTTTTCCAGGAACAAACTAATGAACAAGACACTGAAAATCAGTATAATTGTTGAGAAATATATGTACTAATAGATTTTTGAGAGATCATGAATTTTCTATTGCCAATCGATACTTACTTCAGAAAACTGATCGGTGAGAATCCATTTTCAGACATATTCAGCTAGTTTCCGCACATTTTGCTCAAATTTTCTTAGCACATATTTTAAATGTTCATAAATCTTTGAAGGTCATTGTGTAGAATAAAACTCAGTGATATTTTTCTGTTTCTTCATGACTCACGCTGTCATATCAAGTGCTAATTTTCCAATGTATGCAATGTGCAATATTTGTAGTTGACGTTATCATTAGGCAGCAACTATGAAGAAAAGCAATCGAAGTATTCTTCATCTGGCCAATGTGCTTAATTCTTTCAAACTTGGTATCTATATTTATCTCTATTATTTGTATTGAAAAACATTGTTAACAAAAGGCATTTGCATGTCATAGAATACTGGAAAGCAATGCAATAAATAGAAAATACCAGTGGTTTATCAGGAAGGATGAGAATAAGGATGAAGTTGTATGTTGTTCAGTAACAGGTAATATTATTTAGGGATCAAATGTAGTGAATTTTAGTAAAATTGAAATGAAATATAGTTCATTTAAATATAGGTAGTTGGATAATGTCCTCCAGTTTGACTTAATTGAGAGAAGCAAAAGTTGGGCTGAAAGTCCTAAGATCATGATTGTTACAAAAGCTCTATTTGTGCAATCAAAGAAATGATGATCACTCCCACACAAGACCTTATCATTGCTTCTGAGAAGCCTTCTCATGGCCATAATTTCTATATATTTCAGAAAGGGTTCCAGCTCTGCTTTGGTGTGTCTGATTAACTTCTTGTGATATCAAACACTCCCATAACATCCTATCTTTTTATCAGTACCTAAGTGTCCAAGTTCTTTGTAAGACTGAGATGTTGTCAGTTTTTCCATTTATAGACAATTCATGGCCTTCTAATTCTTCACTCCCATGTTGGTCTTGTTAAAATTGTCTCAACACATGTCTGCTTTTTCTACCCAGAGCATTATTGTGTGCTTCAACTCCTCAGTAATGCTAATAAGGGAAATTTGACAACCCACCTTTCCCTCTCCTTATGAATGTGATATCTCCTTATTAATGTGATTTCCCGTACTTTGTTCATATGCATGAGATATTTCAACAAAGCAACTTCCCCTGAATATTACACAAATCAAGTGTCAATATTGAAATATCCATGCACCCAAAAATGCTTCTATAAGTTTCTATAAATTACCCTAACCTGTGAATTAGAGAAGTCAATGTATTTCAATTCAGTTTATCTAGGTACAAAAAAAAAAAAGATTAATATAATCTACATTGTTACTTTTCCTTTCATTGGAAAAATCACAACATTTAAGATGTCTAATTTTGAAATACTGCATGATCTTTTCTCTAAGAAACTTTTTCTCCAAACAGGAATGCTGACATTTACCTGCCTATCACAATGAGAAGATGTACACATCTTTCCATCTTTGTTTTGAGAAATTATTTCAACTGGTCTAGTTTATCATTTCATATTGACAGGATACTTGTTGCTGTTGTTCTGGTGGTGCTGGTATATGTTTTTTAGTACTCAAATCTGGGACTGGTGTTCTCTCTCTGCTGGACACCTCATAGCTCATGTTGAACCATTTGAGCCATAGTGGCACTTCTGAAATTTTTACATGGGTTGCTGAGGAATGAAACTCAGAGCCTCATGCAAGTTAGTTAATCCCACTTCTTCTGAGCTACCTTCCCAGCTTCTGAGTTTAGATATGCTAGATTGAGATGTAAGCAAGCAAGTATATTATGGACGCTTTCTAGATTGAAATGTAAGAAACCAGAACTTCAATGGATGTATCATCTCCGAAGATAACGGTGGAAGAAAATAAGAAATTTTTTAACTAGAATAAACATTTTTTTCATAATACTAAAAAGAACTATCTAATGAGAATAGGGAATATTTCAGAAGGTATTTTCCACAGCAATACTCTCACATTTTCTGTCTTCATTCTCCCAAGAGGGATTCATAAGGTAAGGTATAGATCATAAAGGAAAAACAGTAAAGATTTATATATTCCCAAGTATAGTGCTTGTTCCAGAGGTATTTTTTTTTTATAATTCTATGGATCCTGAGAGGTTATGCAGTGTCTCTATGAAAAAAATCACAAGATCATATAGTGCAAGTTGCCATACCTATGGTGAAATACAGAAACCTATCTTTCCTCAGAAAATGTTGGCAGTACAAAATTTCTGTTATTCATGATTAATTTCTATATTGTAGCTAAGATATTTTTTTGGAAATATATTCAAATAATGTGACAGTGGTGTGGGCAGAAAAGGCATGGACAGATTTTTGTATTTCTTTTGGAATCTCAGCAGCATGTATTGGAAAATATGGCAGTGGAATTCCGACTAGTGTATTTCTAGAGTTTTATTCCAAGAAGAGCATACACAAGATGTTTTGTATGGGTAATTGTGTCACATTGTGTGTGATATATTTCACAAACACTAGAGGTGATTTCTTTTTACTATTACCTAATGGCCAAAATGTAAATTAATTGTATTCTTAAATGATAAATTAATATATTAAGACATCCACTGTATTATTTTGTGACCTGGAATGCAGCTTGAATCTTTTAACTTTCTTGCCGTGGTAATAAACTGATAATATGAAAAGATTCAATGTGTTCCTTTTCTATATACAGGGTACTGATAACAAAATTGTTCCTCTTAGTTTGATGGAAAACTTCACAATATTTAAAGATGGACAGAATTGTGGATAGAAAATTAAATGTCTCCTAAATTAATCCAGTGTAAGTTTTAGTGCTATAGGACATATAGTTCTGCTTTTATATTTTGAGAAGAAGACAGATATGATGACCCGATATTCCATATGATTCAAATATTCTTTCAATCATCCTTTGAATACATTGATCAATTATGTATGAGGATTCAATATTTTAGTAAACGGAGACCAAATTTTCGAATACATGCAAGTTTTTAAACTTGGATAAAATAGGTGTATAGAGACTAACACTTATTCTTCCTTTAAAATATTGTATCAATGCAAGAGTTTAAGATCTGTGTAAGAGATTTTGTCACCAGCCAGGGATTAAGAGTCACAGAGGCTCTTATCTCCATTATCAAATAAAAAGTTATAAGAGGTGGTAGGGCCAAATTCTTAGAAGACTAGCCTACAGAAAAACTATGCGCAAGCAATGAACACAAACTCCTGTATCACTCTTACATTGGTCAATCTTCCTGTTTGTTTGTTTTTTTTAATCCATGTGTAAGGTTAGTGCCACTCTAATCTAGCACCTCAACCAAGCATGTATTTCTGCCTTTGTCAAAATCTATTGAACAGACTATCCCGTTTTGTTTGGGACACAGTCGAATCCTTTGGCAAAATGTAAAACACATGCTGTTTCCAATGACATTCTATTATCTTTCAAAATTGAAAGTAAAGAAATAGGATAAATGAACAACCAGCTTTCTGGTCTACATACCCATATATTTTGCCCATTACAAAGGAGGTTTGGAATTGCTTTCTGAACTAGCAATACTCTGATTGGTGTGGCTTCACCAGGAAAAATAAGAAACTTCCTTAACCAAAATATGTCAAATTAGAATTATCTTATCTGAATGTTCTCATTCTCTTATTCTCAGTTTCAATTCTGGGAAGGAAAAAATGACACTGTTATTTTGGATAAAAATGTTTATGCCCATTTCATCATTTCATATTCACTCATCTCATAAATAGTGAAATGTGAACTGAAGAATCTTTTTCTGGTAATTGATCAATATATACACTTGCGATGGGTACCATCATTCTCAAAGTGATTAATGAAATATTGCATATGTAACTAGTTGGCTGAATTCTATCATGACATTTTTATAAAAATATTTGATGAAGCCAGGCGCTGTCGGCTCCTGCCTGTAATCCTACCTACTCAGGACTCTGAGATCTGAGGATCACAGTTCAAAGACAGCTTGGGCAGGAATATCTCTGAGATTCTGACCTTCAATTAACACTAGAAAACTGGAAGTGGTGCTATGGATGAAGGGATACAGTGCTCACCTTGTGTTGAAGAGAATATAGACAGTGTCCAAGCCCAGAATTCAAGGCCCACACTGACATAAACAAAATATTTGGTGAAATAAACCCTTGAATATCTCTATTAATGAAATTCATTTAGAGTTTATTTTTAAACTCTATTTTTAACAGCTGTACATACATAGATTTCAAATTACACATTTCTGAATAAAATATGAAGTGCATTTAATTAGATGAAGATAGAAAAATCAAAAGAAAACGTTCCATGTGCTGCTGAGAAAAACGTGTATTCTGATGCTGCTGGGTGAAATGTTTGGTAGATGTCTGTTAAGTCTAGTTGATCTATGCAGCTGTTTAGATCTGCGGTTTCTCGGTTGAGTTTTTGCCGAGTTGATCTATCTAGTGGGGAGAGTGGTGTGTTAAAATCCCCAATAATTAATGTCTTTGGATCTATATGGGATTTGAGGGACAGTAGTGTTTCTTTGATAAATTTGGGTGCTCCATTGTTTGGAGAATAGATATTTAGAATTGTAATATCCTCCTGAAGGAGAGATCCTTTAATTAGTATGTAGCGACCTTCTTTATCTCTTCTCACGAATTTAAATTTGAAGTCTATTTTATCTGATATTAGGATTGCAACTCCCGCCTGTTTATGTTAAGTGGGCAAAAGACTTAAAGAGAAACTTCTCTGAAGAAGAAGGAAGGATGGCCAATAGACACATGAAGAAATGTTCAACATCCCTAGCCATGAAAGAAATGCAAATCAAAACAACATTGAGATATCACCTCACTCCAGTTAGAACAGCAAAAATCCAGAACTCTAACAACAACAGATGCTGGAGGGGATGTGGACAGAAAAGAACCTTACTTCATTGTTGGTGGGAATGTAAACTTGTTCAACCACTTTGGAAAGCTCTATGGAGGTTCCTCAAAAGACTTCACATAGAACTCCCCTATGATCCAGCAATCCCACTTTTGGGCATTTACCCTAATTTTTACAAACAAGACCACACTAAAGCTACCAGCACAACTATGTTTATTGCAGCATTATTTACCATAGCTAAGATATGGAACCAACCCAGATGCCCCTCAGTAGATGCATGGATCAAGAAAATGTGGTATATATACACAATGGAATTCTATGCCTACATCAGAAAGAATGGCATTTCCCCATTTGTTAGGAAATGGAAAGGCTTGGAAAAAATTATATTAAGTGAAGTAAGCCAGACCCAAAGAAACATAGGTCCCATGGTTTCCCTTATTTGCAATATCTAGTATATGTATGAGTCAAGCGGAAAAAGTCAGATAATGTGATGTCAGGAAAATGAACCCTTAGATATGTATTTTAATGTTTTTTTCTTTCATGCATGTGTTTCTAATGCATTTATAAGATTATTTCTTTGTTGCTTTGTATGTCCCTCACCCACAGTGTAACCCCCGTTTTCACTATATTTGATGTCAGTATAACATGTGGAGGACATGGGGACAAACAAGTCGTTTAAGGATTCAGGTGGACCTGTTGCAACAATGAGAAGTACAAAATGTCATGTCAAAACCAGCTTTACAATGTCGGTGTGTGTGTGGGGGGGGATGGATTGTGTGATTGGTTGGGGGGGAGGGGAGAGGCTGGGAAGGGAGGTGAAGGGTAAACAAAGGAGGAAGCTGCAATGCTTGGTAAGAAATATATGTATTATCCTGCCCATGTAATTGTAACCCCTCTGTACAGTATGTTCTCAAATAAAATAAAATTAAATTAAAAAAAAAAAGAAAAATCAAAAGAAGATATAAAACTGAAAAAGTTACTGCATCTCAGAGTATTTAGGAAATTATATGGCAAATACAACAAAAATGAACAGCAAATTGAGCTTTCTAGGAATTTCTTGTAAGCATTTATTCCATTTGTAATCCTGAAATTTGTGTTGCTTGTCAATATTGGCCCTCAAATGCAACTTTCTTCTGAGCAAGACAACACATTCTAGATTCGTTTATTATTCATTCAATTATTTTCTTTTCAGATAAATTCTGAAAACCACAAGCTTTTTCTACTTCAGGCTATGATGTACTTATGTTAGCCTGTCGCTGCATTTGGGCTTCATGTATACCATCCCTGAAAAGTAATATACATACCAGAAAAATAGAATTCAATTCTCTGTTTCATGTCAAAGTATTTCAGTGCTATGTGAATGATGAATTTGCTATTTATATAATGAAGAATGTGCTTACTGAGGAGGACTAATGGGAATGGGAACTTCACCTTTCCATCCTATAACTAATTTTCTCATTCATGAATATTATAGGGAAGACTAAAACTCATGCTGCTTTCAAATTGTAAGGTCAATACAAAATTCAATCAATATTATATGTTCAATATTATATGTTTATCCTTGTGGCTAGGAGTTTCTCAACCTCCATGCAGAAGAAAATGAATAGGAAATGGGATTTTTGAGTTTGAAAACCCCACTTGAGCCAGGCCAGATGATCTTGATGGTAATCCTAGTATCTCAGGCATTTAACCTATGAGGATCTCCATGCAGATTCATAACCTGGAGTATTTTTTTCCTCTGCAATTCTTTTCTAGAATGAATCCCCACAGAATTCAACACTATAGAGTCTTATCTTGAGAAAAATCATAGCTACATCATAGAACTGCGGTGTGGATGAAAGTCCTAAAAAACAAACACAAAAATCTATCAACACTCCAAGGAAAAAGAGAAAGAAAAGCCTAATGCGGGTGGCTTAGAATCCTGCAATCCTACCAACTCAGCAGGCTGAGATCTGAGGATCAGGTTTCAAGGAAGCCCGGCAGGAGTCTCTATGAGTCCCTCATGGCCAATTAAGAACCTCAGAATTCAAAGTGGCCCTGTTGGTCAAGTGGTAGAGAATTATCCTTGAGCTGAAGAACTCAGGGACTGAACCAACCTCTGAGATTTAGGCCAATGACCAAAACAACTGGAAAAATAGACACAAAAGAAATGTAATGTTCGTCAACAATGCACAATACTCACTGGTATACTTATTTTAGAAAAAGTGCCTCAATTATTTCTGCCCACATTAAGAGCCTTTAAGATGTTATTCACTCCCTATATGGAACTTCTTACATTTACTCTTTGACATCTACTGAGTAATGTGATATGTGATATTTCCCTAATTCCAAAAGTTGTTAAATCACTTAATATGACCCCATGGTGATATGAATCCTGTTCCCTTTTGCTAATATGTCTTACTTATGGAATCATAATATTCTGTCTTCTAAGAAGAGGATGGTACTAGAGAACTTGTGAATTGAGTAGATAATTATGACAATTTAAGACACATGCTATTCTTTCCTGATTTGTCTCTTATAGTTGGCTAATATTTTTCAAACCGTATCTTTATTATTATACATATGTGAGCAGTTTTGTATGTCTAATCATATATTTCTGTTATCGGTCCATGTGTAGTGGCAATAACTGTTTGTGTGTGTGTGAACAAACTGAAATTATGTTACAATTTTCCCTAATCTGTTTCAACATCCATACTGTGCGTCAGGGCACATTACTATGTTTTTCGATTCAAAATTGAGGTGATTTTTTGCCTTTCTTAAATTCCTGATTTAATTCAATTGTGATAACTTTTTTATCACAGGTTTTTGAGGATGTTTTTTTTTTTTGGGTCCAGTTGTGGGGCCTGAAGTTTGGGCTTGAGCGATGTCCCTCAGCTCTTCAGCTCAAGGCTAGCGCTCTACCACTTGAGCCACAGTGCCACTTCCGGCTTTTTTCTTTTTGCTTATGTGGTGCTGAGGAATCGAACCCAGGGCCTCAGGCATGCAAGGCAAGCGCTCTACCACTGAGTCAACTTCCCAGCCCAGGTTTTTCAGGATTTTATTTCTTAGATTTTTTTCCTTGGTCGGGAGGATTGATACCATGATGGTGCCATTCGTATCCAAGCCTCTTTCACTGGGCTTGATCTCAGTCATGTATTCCCAATGTTGGTGGGCCTATTGAACAGAATTCTCCACGGCATGTATATTTGTGAAAGTACTATTAACAAAGAGATGGTACCTACCTTAATGGTAATTTTTTCAATGTTCTTAGCAAAATCCAATATTTCAGTGTTTATATAGAGAGTGACATGCATGTATCTTAAATGTTAATTTTATTTCCTGATCCCTGAACATATTGACTAGATATCACTTCATAAAGTAATTGTCACTTCATTATGGCACTTCTTTTGTCCACACTTAAGAATGGATAAGCAGTTTTCTGTTGGAGTTTATGCACATAAAAGGCCATAACACATTCCCCTTAATCGTACCTATCTCTTCAAGCCTGTTTCATTTATTAAATTATGCATGTATCCTTTAGTCGGGTACCTCTCATGACATAATCAATGGTTGTGCCTTGCTTTGATGCATCCTTTCACAAACTGAAATGGAGATCAAAACTATGTTGTTTTAAGTTCATAACAATAGCATGTAGTAAATCCGTTATAGATTTTCTGTCTAAATAACCACGTGAAAATATCTTTTTTATTTCCTGGATATATATACCTATATATCTATTTACCTATATATGGGTATATCTATAGTTATATATGTATATCAATGTATACATAGATATACGTATATATAGTTATATAGATATATGTGTATATATATATATAAATTTCTATTTATAATGATATAGATAGATAGATAGATAGATAGATATCCATGAATATTGTGTAAGACATTAAGGTTTGAATAATTGGTCCATTATCCTTAAATTAATAGAGTGACTATGGTAAGATTTCAAATGTTCAATACATTTAATGTGGTGAGAGTGTCCAGGCATAATTTGTGATAAGGTGTTTAGAAAATCAGCAAGGTTCAATGGAGGAGAAAGTCAAAGCAGGAATGAAATTTCTTCAAAATTACTTGCAATAGGTATTATTAATTTTTGATTATCTCTTGGACAACCAGTAAAGTTACTTGTTGATCATAGGCAGAATTCAGAAATATAGTTCCAGATCTTATCCAGTATCTATCTATGTATCTATTTATGTATCGATCTATCTATCTATCTATCTATCTATCTATCTATCTATCTATCTATCTATCTATCTATCTATATTATATATATACTATTGTTTCCTCTTATTTCTTTACAGGAACCGTTCAGGCAATACAACATAAGTTCAAAGTATTTGTCATCATTTCAAGTATATCTTACATTAATAAATACATTGTGACACTGGCTTAACTAGATGAATTTATTTTTATTTCTACTGCCAAATGACCCTATCTGATTTTTTTAGGTTATACATAGTTTTTTTTTGAATGCAGAAATAAACTCATGTTTTATATGTTTATTGTTATTCACCATGTCCTTTTCCATATACATGTAGTACGTGTGGAGTATAGAAACCTCAATCATCAAATCAAAATGTGTGTATGTTTCCCTATAAAGAACAAATCACACTACATATATCATTGTACTAGTCTTCCTGTGAATATCATATTACATTGCATTTCTTCTTATATTTGTAGAGCATAATAAATGTGTAACAAAAGTGCAATGATATTGGATTCCTAACAAATTTTATTAGTTCCTTAAAGATGGCCATGCAAATTTTGATGGCTTGTTTCAACCAAGAATTTTGGAATGTATTTCATACTAAGCAAGTTTCTCACCCATCTCAATAAATTTCATGTGTAACCTCATCTGTCGAAAGACACTGAATTCTTTGCTACACTGCTGTCAGGGAAAAAGCAGGTTTTGTATGTAGACACAAAATATCATCAAAATTTATTTTTGGAAAACATGCACTTTGTGAAGATAGCATAGTTTTCTGCTGAGAATCTGATATTTGTAGGGTAAGAGGATATGCATCATTTAATAACTTCTCAGTATGTATTCTGTAATGTTGAAAGAAGAGTGTACTGTAACTGTCAAATATAACAAAAGACACTTTCAGGAAACTATATTAGATGATACTATCTTTGTTTACTGTTGTGTGTAATTTGCCTCACATATAAATGCCCCCACATATTAATACTTGATTTGGCACTGTGGTCAACATTAATCCTAATGAAAATTGGAATAGACATTGAAGCATATTTTACATAAATCCAACATATCCAAAATTATTGGTAGAATTCCTAAGCAATCAAATGTTTTGAATTATGTGGGGACAGGTGAGGAAGTTAAGGATATGAGAATGTTACTCATATTTGCTAATAGTGTTAAAATAGGAGAGTTTTTGATTATGGACATATTAGTGAAGCAGGTTCATCGTAGTTTGTAATTTCGAATAGTTTTGGATTTCCTGCAGGACTTAAATCAATATTAACTTGTAAAGGATTTTTGGGAACAAGTAGACTCATGGAAACCCTCTTTTCTAATCATGTAGGGATGTAAGGTGTAAAAATCAATCTACCTACATATCCATGTGTAAACTTATAAAACTTAGGATAAGGGTCAGTATCAATACTCTCCTTTTTAGTTTAATCTTATGTTTAAGTTGATGTATCAAATTATTATTATCATGTATATAAAGCAGTGAATTGATTTTTTGTCACAAGTTATACTATTCCTCATTTTTCTGCCTCAAATCCCTGCTCAGATGTCAATTTCATTTCCTATATATTGTCTTGTGAGGAATGTTGTGGCATTAGTTCACTCAATGACCTCTGTCTCAAGATATTTTGTTCCTGTTCCTTGCCAAAATTAGATTAATGTGTATACAATACACAGGCTAACAAAATCAAATACATTGACATAAAGGGAGAGACCATAGGAAAATAAAGGAAAAAGGCAAGAAAACAACTAACACCTTGTCATAGTATTGTAAGGAAAACATCCAATATTGATAATACTTTTCTTTCTATATCTTGGAGATCGTTTTGCTTAGCCTAATCTTCTATGCACATATATCCTTAGCTATTAAACTATTGCAACCTTAAGCTTCCAGGTTGAAACTGGATATATACCAATTATTACAATAAGGAAAACCATGGTACATACATTTGAAATGACACTTCTAGAGGAAAATTTATATGACATCCCTAGATCAGCTGAAAATAAACAGAAAAAGTGCAGAAATGTGAAGAAGCAATATTCAATGAACAGTGCTGACAAAATTGGTGAAACACCAATTAAAAATAAGATAGATAATTATATATCACCATATACCATAATCAATACCAAAAAAAATCAAGGTCGCGGGGGTAAAGGAAGCTAGGCTGAGATTATTAGTGAAAATAGTAGGAGGAATATTATGATTCCTTGAAACAGGACGATACTTTGTTATTATAGACGCATGAATGCAAGTCAAATAAATGGGGTTTGGGGAATCTGCATAGCTTCTGCATGATGAAAGACATAGCTAAGCAGGTAAATAGAAATCCAACAGACTGGAAAAATATTTTCACTAAACATGAAACAGAAAAGTATCATAGGGCTGAAATACAATGAAAATTTAAAAAGTTAAATCTCGTCCCACATTCCAAACAATATACCACCCTATAAGAAGGCTTAATATTTAAAGAGAGACTTCACTGATGTGGAACTGAGAAGGGCCAAAGGACCTATGAAGAAATGATCAACATCCCTGACAATAAAATCAATGCATATAAAGTCAATATTGAAATTCCACCACATCCTATTAGAATGCAAAATAATGTTCATTGCAACATTGTATACCACAGGAAAATAAGGAAACACCCCAGATACTTGAGAGTAGATTAATGGATCAATAAAATGTGGGGAAAATGCACAATGGAATTATAGGTTTCCATGGGAGGGAAATGACATCATTTAATTGATAAGGAAATGAAAGGACTTGGAAAAAATCATGTGAAATAAAGTGGCTCAGACCCAAACAAACATAGGCTCCATGGTTTCCTTTATTTGTAAAACTTTGTATTTGTTCTATTTAGACATTGCAAAGGATCACAATACGGCTATATATATATATATATATATATGTATATATATACATATATTTATACACACATATATATTTTATATATACATATGTCCATACATGTATGTACATAAATGTATATGTGTGTACATATGTATACATATGTACACATATATACAAATGTACATATATACGAATGTACATATGTATATACATATGTGTTCATATACATATATACATATGTACATATATACATCTATGTATATATATGTATTCATATACATAGATGTATATATGTATATACATATGTATATATACCTATATATGTATATATGTGTGTATATTTATGTATATATACATATATGTGTGTGTGTGTGTGTGTGTGTGTGTATATATATATATTATATATATATATATATAGGGAAGATTAGGCTAAGCAAAAAAGAACTCAAAGATACAGAGAAAATAGGTATCTCCTTGTTGCTTCTTTTTAAAGTATACTATATGAAGCTCTTCCTTGTGTTTTTCCTTTATTTCCCATGGTGTATCTAGAGTTGTCACTGTATTTGCATTTCTTATCTGGTATATTACATGTACATTAATCTAAGAAGCGAAGGGAAGGAAATAACAATATCTCAGACAAAGGACCAAGATTCAACCAATGCAACTGCAATCCTCACAAAACAACCTCTTGTAATAAACTTTATACCTTGTGGGAGGGGATGGAGATTTGAAGCAGAAGAAAAAAATATGAGGAAATGAGGATTGGGTAAGAAGATCTGACCAGGAATGTACTCACGGACTTTCATATGTATCTAATCCCTCTATGCATCAAATTGATAATAAGATTCTATTATTAAGAAGACTATTCATAAATACACTCTCTGAAATTATATTTTTCACAATGATATTATGTTGATGGGTTTGTAGTACCTATACTGACCTGTGGATATAGTTCTCTTTTCTTTACATCCCTACCTCAGTCGAAAGACACAGGTTTTCCTCAGTCTCCAGGTTCCAAGCCATCATTTATAAATCAATATTGAAATCATTTTTTCAGATATTTATGTCGAATTCTTCACAATGAATGAAATAATAATATAGGAGAAATCTTGGTGCCCAAATATGTCCAAAATTAGAAAACCTCAACTTTCCACACCTATCTTAAATATGAGCAAGATTCTCACTTGTGAAACTTCCTTTTCTGTAGTCAAATACTTCAACTCTCCTGATTAAATTGGAATCCAGACCTCTAATGTAGTTTTTGCAAAGTATATTTTTGTAAAATATACTGCAAAAACTATTTTATTTAGAGTAGGAATGTTGTACACAAGGAATGTAAAATCAACTATACAATGACATTTCGTGACTTAAATATGCGTGGCAAATTACACACAAGTTGAAAACAACATTAGATTCATTGGATTTGGTTTCATGAAGTGTCATAAATTATTGTCAAAAATTACAGCTTAATCTTCTTTGAACATTTCAGAAATATAATGGGAAATTCTGAAATGATGTATGTGTTCTTGCCTCGTAAATGTCAGATTCTCTGTGCAAAAATATGGTGTCTTCCTAATGTGTACATTTACCTCCCAAACTAATAAATAGTGGCTGATATTTGAGGGATACATGAAAGAGACTATTTTTTGCAATGCCACAGGCCTCGTGAAAAAGTCACACAACGCTTCTGCAAATTAGATAACACATGAAAAATATTGAGATATATTAGCCTCTTCTAGTTTGAAAAATATGTTGCAAAATTATTTGATTTACGAAACCCATAAAATTATCCTACCTATTCTTCTGTTTGGAACATAAATGTTGCTAGGAAATTTATATGAGGGATAAAACATCACTATATTTTTCTCATATTATATTATGTTCTGCAGAAATAATGAATAATAAGGAAGATATTATTCCCAGGCAAATGTACTTTTTTCGATATGTCCACTTACACGTAGAAATAGCCTTTTCCTCAGTTTCCTTTTTTTTTGAGCAACCTAGGCCTGCTAAGTAATGAGTACTTAGTAATTTCAGAAGAGAGAGATTTTCTTAGTTCATCTGCGAGTCTCAATATTCACAAATATTTCTTTGTGCTATATGAAATACCTTTTGTCAGTAAGTCATTCATGGAAGTCTCTTGATAGTATATAGCAAACTGGTAAGAATCTAGGTATATGTAGGCAAAGGATATTGATCTCACACATTCTCCATAGGGAAACAAATCTGTGATATGTCTTTGGAAATTTTTGAAGGAAAATTTTGAATTGAGTGATTTTGAACTCTAACTTGGCATAACAATATAATGCCATCAAGAAATGGCTTCTCATCATAAGCCAGTGAGTATGTTGAAGCATTTATGCCTAATGCAACGTTTGTAGACTTTCAATGTTACAGAGAAATATGGTGAATGCTTTGTTCTTGCTATTTTTATTCATAACATGCCTGTCAAAGGGTTTGTGTTCTGGGTTTGGAGGCTGTTCCTTTCCTCTTCAGGTCAAACAGCCTGATCTTTGCCAGTTGAGTCACAGGGCCACTTTCGGTTATTTGGTTTTGGGGGTCATTTGGACATAAGACTCCCATGTACTTTCCTGCTCAGGCTGGCTTTGAATCACTATCCTCAGATTTCAGCCTCCTGAGTAGCTAGGATTACAGGCAAACGCCACCAGCCACCAACACTTGGCTCTTCTTACTTTGAAAATATAATACCAAATAGAAAATTTAAAATCATGCTGAAGTAATTAAACAACATTGAAGTGATTTTGCATCATTTACAAAGAGAAGACTTTCATGGAAATTTTCCTTCCAACTTTCATGTTGCTTCCACCTGAAGAGCAAACCCAGATATCAGTTAGGAAGGGAAATGAAAAATTTCAGAAATCCATAGAGCAAAAAATCATGTAGAAAATTCTTCCTTTGTATTGAATCGGATTCATTCATGGAAGTAAGATTGTTTTCGAAGCCAGTCTTTTTTTCTTTCTCCTTTTTGTCTGTTGTAACATTTCAGAATTTCTTTTATTTTTATTTTTATTTTTTTGTGAACACACTGTACAGAGGGGTTGCAATTACATGGGCAGGTTAATGTGTACATTTCTTATCAAGCATTGCAGCCTCCTCCTTTGTTTACCCTTCACATCCCTTCCCAGCCCTTCCCCCACCCCCACCCAATCCTCCCCACTTCCCTCCACCACCAACATTGTAATGCTCGTTTTGGACACGACAACATGTACTTATCATTGCTGCAATAGGTCCACCTATATTCTTAAACGACTTGTTTTTCCTCATCTCCTCTTCAAGTTATACTGACATCAAATATAATGAATCCTTAGATATGTAGTTTAATTTTTTTCCCTTCATACATTTGTTTGTTACGCATTTATAAGGTTATATCTTTGTAGCTTTGTATGTCCCTCCCCCACAGTATAACCCCTGCTTTCACTATGATGTAAGTGTTTTTTCTTTTTAACGATTGCATTAAAATAACAGATTTACCTCTAAAAATATGGTATCATTTGCCACTTTTTATAAGGTAAGACACACTTTCTACTGTGTATAGTTTCCTTTGTACACAGTAAAATATTTCTGAACTAATATTCTGTTTTTGAAGATAATTTCTTGTAAGCATGAACTTTTACTCACAGCGTCTGGAAAAACTTACTAATTCACAAGTTTTACTATCTCTCAATATCTCCACATTCATCCATCAAAACCTCCTTAACAAACTCAGAAGTAATGGCTGTTGATATGGTAAGATTTGGATAAATGGCATGATAGTGGGAAAGGCTTCTTCATATGAGAGCATTTCTTCAATAGGCAGTCGTGAATATTGAAAGGTCATTTGAGGAAGGTTCTTCTACTGCACTAGAATCACCCTGATTGAAACCTAATATATAATCTCCAGATTTATGATTTCTATTTATATGAACAGTGGTATCAAAAAGAATGAAAAGTTCACATGAAATGAGTGTACCAATCGAACCTAGATGATGGGTAGGCAAGTGCAAATAAATATAAGCAGTAAGATATTTTTATATGTGAGTTAAAAAGGGTAAGAATTCCACCCAGAGTTCAATTCTACCGAACCACAGCACAATTCTCAGGAAGTCTGAAAGGGAAAAGTTAGGGCATGCTGTGGTATCTTCGCTTTTGAAATTAGTTATTTTTGGGAGCCATTCACATGCCATAACGTGGAGTGGTGTTCAATAAACTGAGTAACATTGACAAAGAAATTATCGTTATGGGGGCAGAGATTGGAAGGGAGGGGAATGGGAAAGAAAGAAGGCAACAATGCTAAATAAGAAATGTACTCACTAACTTGCCAATGTAATTGTAACCCGTCTGTCTGGTATTTTCAAAAGAAAAAAAAGAAATTATGGTTATATAAATAATAGAATACATAGATCCCCATCCCGAAGGCACACAGGAATCAAGGGACAACAGCAGTTCACACACCTTCTCAATGTAGGCTTCTTTCTTCAGAGTAAGGTGTTTGCTCTCCTTGATGAAACTGGTTTATATTATCACGTGTATGATAGGTTCAGTTTATTTTCAATCTTGTAGCATGTACTAGTTTATTTTCTTCACTTCTCTCAGCTCTAAATAACATACATTTTCCTTTGTTTCTCTAAAATTTAGTGGTTTGGCTTTTGACTAATTAATTGTCCTAAACTTTACAGTAATTATTTTTTTTATTTTATTTGTGAACATACTGTACAGAGGTGTTACAATTACATGGGCAGAATAATGCGTACATTTCTTACCAAGCATTGCAGCTTCCTCCTTTGTTTACCCTTCACATCCTTTCCCAGCCTCCCCCCTCTCCTCCCAGTCCCAATCCTCCTCCCCCCTCCACCCGCACCGACGTTGTAAAGCTCGGTTTGGACATGACAACTTGTACTTCTCATTGTTTCAACTGGTCCACCTGTATCCTTAAACGACTTGTTTTTCCCCACCTCCTCCACAAGTTATACTGACATCAAATAAAGTGAAAGAAGGAGTTATACTGTGGGTGAGGGACATACAAAGCAACAAAGAAATAATCTTATAAATGTGTTAGAAACACATGCATGAAAGAAAAAGACATTAAAATACATATCTAAGGGTTCATTTTCCTCACATCACATTATCTGACCTTTTCCACTTCACTCATACATATACTAGATATTGCAAATAAGGGAAACCATGGGGCCTATGTTTCTTTGGGCCTGGCTTACTTGGCTTAATATAATTTCTTCCAAGTCTTTCCATTTCCTAGCAAATTGGGCAACGTCATTCTTTCTGATGGAGGCATAGAATTCCATTGTGTATATATACCACATTTTCTTGATCCATTCATCAACTGAGGGGCATTTGACTGGATCCATACATTAGCTATGGTAAATAATAGTGCAATAAACATAGTTGTGTTGGTAGCTTTAATGTGGTCTTGTTTGTAAACATTTGGGTAAATGCCCAAAAGTGGGATTGCTGGGTCATAGGGGAGTTCTATGTGGAGTCTTTTGAGGAACCTCCATACTGTTTTCCAAAGTGGTTGAACAAGTTTATATTTCCACCAACAATGAAGTAAGGTTCCCTTCTGTCCACATCCCCTCTAGTATCTGTTGTTGTTAGTGTTCTTGATTTTTGCCATTCTAACTGGAGTGAGGTGGTATCTCAATGTTGTTTTGATTTGCATTTCTTTTATGGCTAGGGATGTTGAGCATTTCTTCATGTGTCTATTGGCCATCCTTCTTTCTTCCTCAGAGAAGTTTCTCTTTAAGTCTTTCACCCACTTATTTATTGGGCAGTTGTTTCTTTGAGGATTTGTTGTTGGGGGATTTAATTTTTTGATTTGCAAGTATATTTTAGATATTGGACCCTTGTCCGTTGTATGGCTAGTAAAGATCTTCTCCCAATCCGTGGGCTTTCTATTGATCATGCTAGCTATGTCCTTTGCCATGCAGAAGCTCTGCAACTTTATGCAATCCCATTTGTCCAACCTTTCGTTGATTTGTTGTGTTTCCGGATCTCTATTCAGAAAATTTCGGCCTGAGCCAAGGAGACCTAGGGTTTCTCCTATTCCATCCTGTAATGTTTTCAGAGTGTCTGCTTTGAGTTCAAGGTCTTTGATCCATACAGAGTTGATTCTGGTGCAGGGTGATATATAAGGATCTAACTTTAGTTTTCTACAAGTACTTTACTGTAATTATTATAACTCGAAGCAACTACATAAATAACTACATACTTGTTAAGATATTTTCTACCTATGCAACTGAAGTTGAAATCTTGCAATATGAGCCTCAATATTTCCTTACTTTCCTCATATTTTTATTTTAAATCTTTCATATTTACTAGCTGTTAACCAAGTTGCAAGACTGTGGTTTATTTTCAGTAAATGACATGAAACTGTTAAAGGAATCTTTATAGTTTATAGGTCTACTGGTCCACAGTGGGTTATTGAAAACTTTGTGCTAATTTTCAATTATTTAATGCTGTTATCCATAATGTAGAATTATTCTTCAAGGTTCATTATCAAAATTTAAAATGCTCAATTTTTTTTTTCTGTATGATACATTGGTTGCATAGAATCAACCCTATCTTTCTATCAATTTGGCTATGTGTCTTCAAAATATTCATGAATGTGTCCCATGGACTCAAACCAATAAGCATATACTAATTTTGATGGAACCAAAGTCTAATTAGGAAGTTTTAGGTAAGCTTCATTTGTAGCACAATTCCTACATTAACGTCGACCTTTTAGTCCTTTACTATGCTAGATGTATTATCTCTCTGATGGTGTAGTCATCATTTCTTGGTAACATGGCCTTGTCTTTTCTCTTAGAATGACTTAGTATAGTAAATAGAGCTCCTTCAGTTTTGCATTCTATCAGGCATTCTATCAGGCATAAATCTATCTTCAATGATGACACCTTTTTTTGTCCTGTTTATACACCAAATAATTTGGTCAATCCTTTCTTCCTTTTAAGTGCAAATATTTAAAATCCTATCTATACTTTTACATAAATTATGGCAATTGAAGTGAACAAAACAAGTGAAAAAGTTGCATAATTACTTTCTCCTTGAGGCTGCACAACCATTGATGTATTTTTTTTCTAATTCGTTAATTGTTTTATGGAAATAGATTTGTGTCTTCAATATACTTCCTTCTACCTGCCTCAAAGTCAAATATGCTGTTCTAGGGCCTGAGCTCAAATCTCATCTTGCACCTAAAATGAATATCTGTATCTCTCCTAGTAATTATGATTGAGAATATATTAGCCCCAAAATTTGTGGATCCAATCAAGTATTGTCACAACAGGCAACAGAAATACCGTTTTCATTTGGAATTCTTTTACTTATTTGAAATGAAAAAGAAAATATACAATGACTAAAAAGCGAACTTCTTCCTTCCTAAACACAAGCAATAATTTGAATTGAACTGTGCCTAATACTTGCATAAAAATCGTGCATGAGGTAATAATCTCTTCTTATTATTCACATATTTTAAATAGAATATCTAGACCACAAAAATGACAATCTGTCAAAAAAAAGTTTTAGTGTAATTAGTCAAGTGCTATTTACAAATTCTGGTATCCATAGCAACCCGTATGAATAACCTTATTAGTTATTTCCAGATTACAGAATGTGTGGTGTTATTTTTCACAGAAACTATATAAATATTGTTTGTCATATTCCTTTGGAAAAGATGATCCAGTTTAAAAGGTACTGTTGATTTGAAACATTTCTCCTTTGTAAAACTAAGTTTTAATATATAAAAAGATGATGAGTCCTATCAGAAAAGTTTTATATTTATTGTGCAATAAATCTGAACAATTCTATGAATGGGTACACTTCTTATTTTCAGGCAGTCACACAATTGGTCTTCATAATTACTTTAATGCTAAAACGAAATTACTTCTGTGAAGAGCAAATGAGAATAGTCAATAGACACTTGAAGATATTCTCGACTTCTCTGGCCATAAAAGAACTGTAAATGAAAACAGTATTAACATTCCACTTTTTACAAATTAGAATGGCTATAATAAATAGTCCAATAATGACAGATGCTTGGGCTGGAGATGTGGCCCCAAAGGAACCCTACCACACTGTTGTGAGAGAGTAAACTTGTTCAAACATTCTGAAAATCAGTAGACATGTTCCTTAAAAGATTATGCAAAGAGCTCTCGTATAATTCAGCAATCCTAATTTTGGACATTTAACTACATGATCACTAACAGGCCTTTGTAAAGCTACCAGCACAACTATATTTATTGCAGCAATATTCACAATATCTAAGATATAGAACCAACCCCAATGAACCTCAATAAATGAGTTAGATGAGTGTATCAAAAATACGGTAAATATAAACATTTGAATGTACATATGTATAGAGACAGCAATTCTATGTTTCCAACAGAAAGCATGGCACTGTCCCTTTGGTTAGGAAATGGGATGATTTGGAAAAATAATATCAAGTTGTGAAACCCAGTCCCAAAGAATTTCGGTCTCATGATTTCCCTTATTTGCAATAATAATATACAGATAAGATAATCTTGTTAGATGAACTGAAAAGATCAAAAGTGATGTATATAAGATCATATAAAATAATGCTAATTGAAATGAATTCCAATATATGAAGACAAGAGATCTCTCTTTAGAGATATTGTTTTAAATATGCCCTGTGATTTTATTTTATTGTTGTTTCCTATGGCATATTCCCTGTTGACACTGTACTCAATTTTGGTACCATGCATCTTGTATATATATTTGTCTGATCTGGGAAGGGAAAGGGTGTAATAATTCCTTGAAATAAGGACACATTGCAAGTAGGATAACCACAAGGCAGTATATTAGAAATGAACATTACAACGTAGGAAGGGATATGCGGAGGAGTGAAGAAGTTGAGTTGGGAAGGGATAGTGGGACATCAACAAGTGAAAGTGCAAAATTGGTCAAAAAGTATTGTTCTCATTGCCTTATTCATGTAAATGGAATTCCTCTGTACAGCAACTTTACAATAAAACTTTTTTAAAAAAAACATATGCTGAGTATTTTAAGATTGCGAGGTTTTTTTTCCCTGTTGGAAATAGAAGTAGATAAAATTATACTGCCTGGTGAAATTTGTGAAATCACAAATTTTAGAAAATATTCCACAGCCTGTTGCCCCACCCAACAATCATCCCACACCCTTTCAAAGAAATGTCATACAAAGCAAAATTGCTGACAAGTTGTTTACTGTGTTAATGTGTATATAACCGATCCTTTCTTTTTTGCGGGAATGTGGGGTCCAGTCGTGGGGCCTGAACTCTGGCACTGTGCCCTGTCCCTCAGCTCTTCAGCTCCAGGCTAGAGCTCGACCATTTGATCCACAGTGACAACTCCGGCTTTTTTCTGTTTGCTTATGTGCTGAGGAATCGAACCCAGAGCCTCAGGCATGCAAGGCAAGCACTCTACCACTGAGCCAACTTTCCCACCCCCTATATTCAAACCTTTCTATGTGTCAGTTTCTTCATGTAATTCTCTCATGCATATTTATGAAGCATTTGGTTGGGCATGGTGCAATCTTGTTTCAACTTATGCCTCCTTGGTTGTAAAAACAAAATTTTTGTTACATTAATTTGGGAAGCATGAATGTTCCCGTTATTTTAATGTGATCAACCCAAACGTACATATATGCAATTTGGCACCTTGCCATAAAGTTTAAAGTAAATCATTATTTGCATGACTTCTGCCTATACTCCTCACTTCTTATCATGCAATTAGAATAACTATTAATTTCTCTAACACATAGAGAGCCTACACATATTGATATTCACTTTCACCAGAGTTCTGATGATACAGGTAAGTTAAAAACAATTTTTAAGAAGAGCCAGTCTTTAGAAACTCCTAATGTTTCACTGTCCAATTGTAATATTCACATCAACAGATATTAATTTATTTATGAAAATAAAACTAATTCTACACAGTTCTATATCTCTCCCTATTTTCACTATGTATGTGACATTAATACTTTAAAAATTTGCATGTTTCACATGTATAAAGATTAAACACAGGGGCATCGTTATGCATGACACATTTGTTGTTATTATGTTAAAGACTTTACTTCATATCACTTAAAATTTTTTTGAATATTGATATAATTCCTGATTAATTCATCTTCATATTCTCATCCAAGTACACAGATCGCTTCACGCTGTGATGTGCAAGAGCTTAGGAAATGAGCAGATGAATACAGTAGTCCCATAAAATCATGAATAAAGTACTTCCAAAGCTAGTAAAATTTTATTGGATTTCTTCATCACATCCTGATTTTTGAAAGTCTGTAATTCCTGAGAATACACTCGGTTTTATCAATGTGATGTATTTCCAAAAGATTTATAAAACTCTGTGGAGGCTTGTGTGTTCACCATGATGCTAGTGTGAAAAGTTAGACCTAAAACATTGAACTTATGCAATGACTAGTGTGAAAATAATATTGTATGACAAATAAAAATGGGGGAACCTGTGTAACAGCAATACTCTCAAGACAATGTGTTGGATAGGATCTGTACAACATTAGGGGCTATGGGAAAGAGAGAGAAAAATGAGAATGGGGGTAACAATTTCAACAAGGATTGGACTCATTACTTGTGTAACTATACCCCAACTTAGGTCACTATGACAATAAAATTTAAATAAGAAAGAAAAAATCGATGGAAACACTAGTATTACATATCACATCTTCACATTTTGATACAGATGATTATAACTATATATATATATATATATATATATCAATCAGTTCTTTGAATTCTAATTTTGCAATTAGCTTCTTTTTGCATATACAAAATGAACAGAGGAAAATGAATTTTAGGCTAATTAAACAACTGTTTTTTAGAATTGTATCTATAACAATCTCAATGAATATCCTTATCTGTTATTTCCTGATTACAGAAGTTATGGTAAGGTCTTTTACACATATAAAAATATGGTTTTGTTAACAGTGAATAGTATTCTTCCATTTATGTATTATTCTTTAGTACCAAATTACCAATTAAAAAAATTGAAGTTGTACAGAAATTTCATATGCATATGTATGCTCCACTCTCAATGCACACTGATAATGGACCGAGAACTTTCAACGCAAGTTTTAAACATGAATAAACTGCCTGGATTTTGACAGAATTATTCTATCACGGGTGATTACTGAGTAAATGGTGAAAGATGTATGATCGCTTTAGATTGCAGTAATTACTCCTAGAAAAATACGAGCTACCAATAGAACACATGCCAAATATTTTCATAAGGTGATTTATGAAAACCTCTATACTGTATACTATGTGGTGAAATTTATAAATTTTACAAAGCATTTTACAGCCCAATACAAGTATGGGCAAGTTCAACTTTCACCCACACACACCACCAAAAAGAATGGTATATAAAACAAAGTTCCTGAGTTCTTTAGCCAGTTATGAATCACGATTTTAACACTATATCTGTTACTTTCTTTTATTTTATTGTCACTTGAATGAATTACTGCTTATATTAAAGATAATAAACTATACCAAATTTTGGATGAACATTCCACTTTAATAAAAGTGCATTGTTGTTTTTAGTATTGTTATTTTTTCTTTTTGTCTTAGGCCAATTTTGTTTCCAAACAACAATGTAATCTTCTCAATTCATAACATTTGTTGTGTATTTCAAATCAGAATGTATTGTTCAGGAAGTTTTCAGAGGATTAAGACATTCTGAATATTAATACAGGTGAAGTTTACATTATATTTACTTAATTGCTTTTCACTTTTCTTCATAAATCAAATTCCACCCTTGAGAATATTAAAAAAAGATCATCATTCATTAACACACTTTGGTCAACTTGGCATTTAGTAACTAATACAGTATAATGTCAAACAGTATATTTATGTCAAATTTACTTCCTGCTCATATTTTCAGTCTCTTCAGGAAATGCTAATTTCCTTGGGGAACTTAAAAAGAACAAAAATCTCACAAAGCAAGGATAGTCAAATGTGATAAAGCTACTTCAACCTCATACAGATAATAAGGCATTTGAAAACCATAATCAATTTGTTTTTTGTTTTCTGTTGCTATTTTTTGCCTTGTATTTTTAAAATCATTTTCTTCAAAAGATGCTTTATAGAAAAACTACATTCATGTCAGTAATGAGTGTATTTCTTGTCAAGAACTTCTTTCTTGTTTTCTTCTATCTTTTACTTCATCCACCTTCACAAATCTTCCTCCACCCCAAAGCTGCAAAGTTTATTTTCCATATAATGTCTTGTGAATATCTTTATTCCAATGGGTCAGGGGTTACAATTACATGGGAAAGGTAAAGACAACATTTCTAATCAAACATAGTTGCCTTCTCCTTTGTTTCTCGTTCCCATCTCCCCGGCTAATCCCCACAGACACCCCTCAACACACCACCCCTCAACACCCCTCCCCTGAACAAAGAAGAAAATAAAGTTCAATTTTGCACAATGGCTTGTACCACTCATAGATGCAAAGGTCCAGATATATTCCTATTTAAACGATTTGTTTTTTTTTTTGGCTTCCCCTCTTCAAATTATACCAAAATCAAATACAGTGAGAAGAAGGGTAATACGGAGGGGAGCGACATACAAAGCAGCAAAGAAATCATCGTATAAATATGTTAGAAACAATTACATGAAAGAAAAATATTTGAATGCTTATTTTGGGATTCATTTCAACAAACATCAACTTATCTGGACTTTTCTGCTTGTGTCAAACATATACTAGGGAATCCAAGGGACCTATGTTTCTTTCATCCTGGCTTACTTCTCTTAACATACTATTTTCCAAGTCTTTACATTTCCTAACAAATGGGGAAATGTCATTCTTTCTGATCGAGGCATAGAAATCCATTGTGTTTATACACCACATATTCGTGACGCATTCACCCACTGAGGAACATCTGGGATGATTCCATATTTTAGCTATGGTATATAATGCTGGGATAAACATAGTTGTGCTGGTAGCTTTAGTAGAGTCTTGTTAGTGATCATTTGGGTAAATGCCCAAATGTGGGATTGCTGGGTCATAGGGAAGCTCTATGTGGAGTCTTTTAGGAACCTCCATACTACCTTCCAAAGTGGTTGAACAAGTTTACACTCCCACCAACAATGTAGTAATGTTCCCTTCTCTCTACATCCTCTCCAGCATCTGTTGTTATTAGTGTTGTTGATTATAGCCATACTACCTGGGATGAATTGGTATCAAAATGTTGTTTTGATTTGCATTTCTTTTATGGGTAGGGAGGTTGAGCATTTTTTCGTGTGTCTATTGGCCATCCTTCTTTCCTCTTCAGAGAAATTTCTCTTTAAGTCTTTAGCCCATTTATTTATTGGACAGTTGTTTCCTTGAAGATTTGTTGTTGGGAGATTTAATTTTTTTAGTTCCAGATATATTTAACAAGTGAGACTCTTGTCCATTTTATGGTCAGTGAAGATCTTCTCCCAGTCCATGGGCTTTCTATTGATCTTTTAAGCTATGTCCTTTACTATGCAGAAGCTCTGTAATTTCATGCAATCCCATTTGGCCAACCTTTCTTTGATTTGCTGTATTTCTGTTTCACTATTAAGAAATTTTCAGCCTTTGCCAAGGAGACCTAGGGTTTCTCCTATTCCATTCTGTAATGCTTTCATAGTGTCTGTTGGACTCCGAGGTCTTTGATACATTTGGTTTCATTCTGGTGCAGGGTGATATATAAGCATCTAGCTTGAGTTTTCTACAAGTAGTTAACCAATTTTGCCAGCACCATTTACTGAAGAGGCTGTCTTTCTTCTATTCTGTTTTTTTTTTTTTTTTTTAGCTCTCTTATAGAAGGCTAGTTGGCTATAGGTTTGTAGGTTCATTTCTTGGCTTTCAAGGCTATTTCATTGGTCCTAAGGTCTGTTCTCATGCCAGTAATAAGCTATTTTGATTACTATGGCTTTGTAGTAGAGTTTGAAATTTGGTATTGATATTCTTCCAGCACATTTCTTTATATTGAGGATCGTTTTTGCTATTCAGGGATTTTTATTGTTCCATATTTATTTTTGGATTGCCTCTTCTATTTCCCTGCTGAATGAGGTTGTAATAATCATTAGTATCACACTGAATTTGTAGATAGCCTCGAGAAGTATTGCCATTTTCATGATGGTGATCCTTCCAATGCAGATGCATGGGAGGTTTTGCCACTTTCTAAATTCTGTTGATTTCTTTTTTCCGGTTTTTAGAGTTTTCATCCTAGAGGTCCTTCATTTCTTTGGTTAAGTTGATTCCTAGGAATTTTATTTTTTGTTGAACCATTACGAATAGAGTTTCCAGATTTCAGCCACGCTTTTCTCATTGTTGGCATACAGAAAAGCCATTGATTTTTGAGGGTTAATGCTATATATTGCCATTTATAAAGTTTTGAATCAGCTTGAGTAATATGGGAGTGGAGTCCCTGGGATTGTTTAAATATAAAATCATGTCATCTGCAAAGAGGGAGAGTTTTAGTTCATCTTTCCCTATCTGGAACCATTTTATGTTCACATATTTTCTTATTGCTGTAAATAGGCATTCTAATACTAGATTGAAGAGAAGTGGAAAGAGAGGACATTCTTGTCTTGTTCCTGAGTTAAGAGGAAATGGCTTTACCAGTTCACCTCAGAGTATAATACTTGCAGCAGTTTTGTCATATACAGCTTTTATTTTATTGAGGAATGTTCCCCAGATTACTAATTTTTCCAGAACCTTCATGATAAGAGGGTGTTGGATCTTGTCAAATGGTTTTTTTTAATCTATTGAGATAACCATGTGATTCTTATCCTTGGTCTTGTTGATGTGATGAATTATATTAATCAATTTGCTTACACTGAACCAGCTTTGCATTCCTGAAATGAATTCTGTTAGATCGTGGTGTATGATGTTTTCTATGAGTTGTTGAAGTCGATTGGCCAAAATTTTGTTGAGAAGTTTTGCATCAATATTCATCAAAGAAATGGGTCTATAGTTCTCTTTCTTTGATGAGTCCCTGCCTGGTTTTGGGATGAGGGTTATGATGGCTTCATAGAATGTGTTCGGTAGTGCACTTTCTCTTTCATTTTCATTGAAGAGTTGGAGGAGTATTGGTGTGAACTCTGCTTTGAAGGCCTTGTAGAATTCCACTGTAAAACCATCTGGTGCTGGACTTTTCTTAGCTGGGAGGTCTCTTATTGCTGTTTCTATTTGAATGTTTGATATGGGCCTGTTAAGATGCTTTAACTCATCTTGGTTTAGTTTTGGCATGTCTATATTTGCTAGGAAAATATTCATTTCTTCCAAGTTCTCAAACTTACTAGCATAAAGTTTTGAGAAGTATTACCTTATAATATTCTGAATCTTGTTTGTTTCTGTGGTGATGTTTCCATTCTCATCTCTGAGTTTATTTATTTGGGTGTGTTCTCTTCTTTTCTGATATGATTTGCTAAGGGTCTGTCATTTTTTTTAATTTTTCCAAACAACCAACTCTAGGTTTTGTTGATTCTTTCCGTGTATTTTTTAAAATTCTAGTTCATGTAATTCTGATTGATTTTTAATTATTTCTTTCCAGGTACTGAATTATGTTTATTTTGCTGCTCTTTTTCAAGGAAGTTCAGATGTCTCATTAAATTGTTGGTATCAGATCTCTCCAATTTGTTGATGTAGGAACTCAGAGCGATAAACTTGCCTCTAAATACTGCCTTTGCTCTGTCCCAGAGGATCTGGTAATTTGTGTGTTCATTTTTATTGAATATCATGAACAGTTTCTAATCTCTTCTACGAACCACTCGTGATTCATCAGTGTGTTTTTCTGCCTCTATATGTTACAAGACTTTCTTTGTTGGCTTTTTCTCTTGAGTTCGAACTTTATTTCCTTGTGTTATGAGAGAATGCAAGGTATAACTTCAATGTTTCTTAACTTGTACAAGATTGCTTTGTGACCTAAAGTGTGGTATATTTTGGAAAATGTTCCATGTTCTGTTGAGAAAAACGTGTATTTTGATGCTGCTGGGTGAAATATTTCTTAGAACCCTGTTTAATCTAGTTGATCTATGCACTTGTTTAGATCTGCGGTTTTTCTGTTTAGTTTTTTGTGGAGTTGATCTACCTAGTGGGGATAGTGGTGTGTTAAAGTCCCCAAAATTTAATGTCTTTGCATATATGTGAGGTTTGAGGGAACATCGTGTTTTTTGTATAAATTTCAGTGCACCAGTGTTTGGCGAATAGAAATATAGAATTATAATATCCTCCTTAAGAACAGATCCCTTAATTAGTATGTAAAGACCTTGTTTATCTCTTCTCACTAATTTTAATTTGAAGTCTATTTTATCTGATATTAGGATTACAACTCCTGCCTGTTTATGGGGACGATTTGCTTGATTGATTTTTTTCTTACCTTTCACTTTCAAAATGTGTTTGTTTTTATGGGCAAGGTGTGACTCCTGAATGCGGCAGATAGAAGGGTCTGGTTTTTAATCCAACTAGACAGTCTATGTCGTTTAATTGGAGAGTTGTCTGTTTATATTGAGAGATAGGACTGAGAGGTTTTTGGAATTTCCAGCCATTTTATCCACCTTCTTGGGGCTGTGGCAACTGGCTCCTTCTTTTGGTTCTTGGAATTTCAGTTTGAGTGTGATTTCTTGGCCTTTATTGTGGTATTGTTGTTTTTCTATGTGTAGAATATCTGTATATCTTTTGTAGGATGCTTACTTGAGATATGTGGTTTCACTTCTTCTTTGCTATGGAAGGTTTTTATTTTACCTTTGGTTATGAAGGAGAGTTTAGCTGGACACATTATTCTTTGTTTGTAGTTGTTTGTCTTTAGGACATTCTATACAACATTCCAGTCACTTAATTGTCTCTGCTGAGAAATCTGAGGTGATTATAATTGGTTTCCCTTTCTATGTGATTGATCTTTTCTCACTGATATCTTTTTTTTTTTGGTCAGCCATTGGGCTTGAACTCTGGGCCTGGGCGCTGTCCCTCAGCTCTTCAGTTCAAGAGGAACACTCTACCACTTGAGCTACAGCACCACTTATGGTTTTCTGGTGGTTTATTGGAGATAGGAGTCTCATGGTCTCTCCTGCCCCGGCTGACTTTGGACCTCGGTCCTCAGATCTCAGCCTCCTGAGTAGCTAGGATTACAGGCATGAGCCACCAGCGCCGGGCTTCACTGATATCTTTAAGCATCTTTTCCTTGGTCTGAATTGATCTTTATACTTTGACAGTGGGATATCGTCTTCTGGTGTGGTCTCTTTGGGTTGCCAAAAGCTTCTTGTATCTGAATAGGCCTATCTTTTTGCCTATTTGGGAAGTTCTCTACTAGGATCCTGCTAAATTCCTAGACCATTGACTTCGGTCTCTAGGGGCTTCTCTACACCAATTATCCTCAGATTATGCCTTCTGATGGTGTCTTCCAAATGTTGAATAGATCTATCATAATTCTTGAATTTGTCTTGGATAGATGTATGTTCTTCCTCTATAATATCTGCACTGGCTTCAATCCCCAAGATTTGATCTTCTGCATGGTCTAACCTACTGTAAAAACTTTATACTTTGTTTTTGTTTTAATTTCTTTTCCTTCTAATTGGTGAGTTTTGATGGCTTCATTTTTTTTTTGTAACTTTGTTTTAGATCTTGTGTGAACTTCTATACTTCCTTAATTTGGTGTTCAATGTTTATTCTAAAATCACTTAGTTGATTGGTTATGGTTTCCTTGGACTCCCATTTCGTCTGGCAGGTTTCATTCAGCATTCCCTTTGTGGTCTCCCTGAATTCTTTCATGAGTCTGTTTATGGATCCCATGAATGCCTCTATTGATCTTTGCCTATTCTCATCCTGCTCTTGCAGATCCTGTATTACTATTTGATTAGCTTCCTCAAGTTCACCCAATTCCTGTAGTTCTCCTTGACTGTTCTCAGCTTGCTCATGCCATTCCTGACTTTCTCTATGTCTGTTCTCAGGCTGCTCACGTATTTCTGGTCTATCTCTTTTTCTGTTCCCAGACTGCTCACGCAATTCCTTTAGTTCTCTTTGAGTCTTTTAAACCTCCTCACACAACTCTTGTATCAAACTTTGAGAAGCTTCCTCACACTCATGATATTCCTGTATTGGCCTTTGGTTTGCCTCCTTTATCTCCATATCATGCTCACACTGAATCCTCTATGGGTTTTCAATCTTTTCATTGACCATGTTTACCATTAGTGTTTGTAGAGCTTTTTGGGAACTCTCCTCCGGTTTATTCATTATCTGTTCTGTCCCCTGATTATCATGAGTTGGAGTTGAGATACCCTTATTTGCCATTTTTCTTGTGTTTTTCCAGCTTGTTCTGGCCATTTGGTATGAAACTAACACCATTTTTTGCTAGGAAACTATTTTAAGGCAAGTTTCAACCAAAGTCCTGTAGTTACACAGTTAAAGAGCTACAGATACAATCTAGTTCAACGAATACCAATCTATTCAACATCAGACAACTATGTATTAATGGGCTAAGAACAACAGAGAAGAATTTAGCAAACCCGAAATTATTAGGTTAGGGAGAAATCAAACAAATAGGATTAGAGGGATGTGGAAAGGTAAAAGCAGAGTGAAATCAATCAAGTCCTAATCTCAAAGTGGGAAATGGATTGGACAGAATGATAGAAGGAGAATAAAAGAGACAAGAAAAAAATGGAAAAACAAAAATTTAAATTAAAAAGTGAAACAAAAATTATCTAATTTTAAAAATAAAACTGAGAGAAGAGCAGGTATTGGATGAGAGTAGGGGAGGGATAGAAAGGAGATATTAAAAACTAAAAAAAAATTCTTAAAATATGGTACTTGGGTCGGTTCTTGTGCCAGTACCAACCTTGCTCTACAGTATAGTTTGAAATTTGGTATAGATATTCCTCCAGGACTTTTCTTTCTGTTAAGGATCCTTTTTTGCTATTTTGGCCCTTTTATTGTTCCATATAAATCCCGAAATGAAGATAAAGACTTAGAGCCATCTAATCTTCAATAAGGAAGCTAAAAAATAGAATGGAAGAAAAACAGTCTCTTCAGTAAATGGTGCTTGCAAAATTAGTTAACTACTTGTAGAAAATTAAAGCTATTTCATTTCTAAATTCTTCAATATTATATGAACTTTATCCTTCTGGCAGCCTCCTATATCTTTCTCAAGTGAATATCTTATCACTTCAGTGTTTATCCTATATTACATTGGATATCTTCTTGTGTAATTCAGTGCAACATATACATTAGTATCATTCAGATATCTCAATGCTTCTACCACCACATAATCCTTTCTTACTTAGAAATCATGTTTTTAGAATGTCTGTGAAATTGGCATCTGTCATTTTTGAATGTTCCTAAGTGATACTTTCACGTAAGCATCTTTAAAACTCATCTGCTTCTAATGGATGAATCGAGAAAATATGGTATATATATTCACAGTGGAATTCTATGCTTCCATCAGAAAGAATGATATCGCACCATTCATAAGGATATGGAAAGACATGGAAAAATTCTATTGACTAAAACAAGCAAGACACAAAGAAACAGATTTCATGGTTTTCCTCATTTGTATTAATTAGGAAATGTTTAAGAGAGTCTAGCAAATGGCTCCCTATGTATGAATATATGATGCGATAAGATGATGCTGAGCAAAATGAACTCCAAGATAGAGTAACTGAGGTTTTTCTTTGCAGTTGTTTTTGGTGTAATATGTGAGTGTGTGTGTGTGTGTGTGTGTGTGTGTGTGTAGTGTGTGTGTGCGCGCGGGCGCGCGCGCGTTTTCTCCCTTTGCTTTATCCTCTGCTGTATTTGATTTTGGTACACTGTGTATGGTACATACATTGATCTTAATTAGAGAAGGGAAGAAGAACAACAAAATGGTGAAAAAAAGAAAAAAGGGGAAAGCAATGCAATAACAATATTCAGAAGACAATATGCTGGAAATTTACTGTAGAAATTATGAGGGGTCTTAGGGTGAAGGAAGAGTGTGAAAAATCAGGATGTGGGTAACAAATTTTAAAAGTTATGTATTGACAAAGTTTCTTAAGGTATTGTATCCCCTCTATACATCACCTTGATAATAAAATTGAAGTTAAAAAAATAGGTACATAAAATATAATTTCACTCTATTGGTTTAGTAAATATTATTCTAAGTGTATTACCTATTAAAAATTAATACTATTTGCCATCTAATTTGAATTAATCACCGCTTCTTTATCAGAGGCTCATCAGCTTCAATTGTATCAAATTATACAATATTTTCACAATATTTTCAAATTTGACATTATTTTGAAAAATAAAGATTATTTTAGTATTGTCTCATTGTAAACCAGAAAACAGTTTAATTCTTTGGAAATTCATAACTTTAAAAAATAGAAAAAAGTGGCTCTGTAGCTCAGGTGGTAGAGCACTAGCCTTGAGCTGAAGAGCTGAGGGACAGCACCCAGGCCCAGAGTTCAAGCCCCACAACCGACTAAAAAAAAAAGACAATTCTTTTGCCGGGCGCTGGTGGCTCACGACTTTAATCCTAGCTATTCAGGAGGCTGAGATCTGAGGATCACGGTTCAAAGCCAGCCCGGGCAGGAGAGACCGTGAGACTCCTATCTCCAATAAACTACCAGAAAACAGGAAGTGGTGCTGTAGCTCAAGTGGTAGCTCAAGGCACTCGCCTTGAGCTGAAGAGCTGAGGGACAATGCCCAGGCCCAGAGTTCAAGCCCCATGGCCGACAAAAAAAAAAATGTAGATAAGTTGTTAAGAGGACAGAATATATGTATATTTTCTTCAAAATTCCTTTAACTACTAAGTACTTATTTTCAAATTCTCCACACTCCATACGAGAGAGATACAAAACATCACCTGTTTGCATGTTATGTAATTCTGCAATAGATGCTGTTTCCCATCAGGTGTTATATATTGAAAATTTGATGGAAAAATAGCCACATTCTGTTAGAGGATATAACTCTGAAACATCTGTAATAATTCCTCAAGAGTAAGCACTTTTTCATTAGAATAAGCTATTATTTATCTTTTTTTTAATTGTGAAAATACCATACATAGGAGTTACAATTACATGGGAAAAATAACGAGTATATTTCTTATCCAGCATTGTTGCCTCCTCTTTTGTTTCTAATTCCCATCCCTTCCCCTTACCCCCCCCCCCGCACCTTATTTGATCATTCCCCCCACCAAATTTGTATAGTTCCTTTTTTGGAAATAACGACTTGTACATTTCATTGTTGCAAGAGGTCCACAAGTATCCCTATGTAAACAAATTATTTTTTCCCTTCCCCTCCACAAATTATGAAAACATCAAATAAAGTGAAAGCAGGGGTTATACCATGGGGGAGGGACATACAAAGAAACATAGAATTCATCTTGAAAACATGTTAGAGACAATTGGATGAAAGAAAAAAGATTGAATACTTATTTTAGGGTTCATTTCCCTAACATCAACTTATCTGACCTTTTCTGTTTGACTCAAATATACACTAGTTATTGAAAATAAGGGAAACCATGAGACCTATATTTCTTTGGGCCTGGCTCACTTCTCTTAACATAATTTTTTCCAAGTCTTTCTATTTCCTAACAAATGGGTAATGCCATTCTTTCTGATGGAGGCATAAAATTCCATTGTGTATATATATATATATATATATATATATATATATATATATATATATATATATATATATATACACCTTATTTTCTTGATCCATTCACCTACTGAAGGGCAGCTGGGTTGGTTCCATATCTTAGCTATGGTATATAATGCTACAATAAACATAGTGGTGCTGGGAACTTTAGTATGGTCTTGTTTGTGATCATTTGGGTAAATGCTCACAAGTGGGATTGCTGGGTCTTAGGGGACTTCTATGTGTAGATTTTTGAGGCACCTCCTTACTATTTTCCAAAATGGTTGAACAAGTTTACACTCCCACCAACAATGCATTATGATTCCCTTCTGTCCACATCCCCACTAGCATCTGTTGTTATTAGATATCTTAATTATAGACATTCTTACTGGGGTGAAGTAATATCTCAATGTTGTTTTGATTTGAATTTCTTTTATAGTTAGAGAGGTGAGCATTTCTTCATATGTCTATTGGCCATCCTTCTTTCCTCTTCAGAAAAGTTTCTCTTTAAGTCTTTAGCCCGCTTATTTATTGGGCAGTTGTTTCTTTGAGGATTTGTTGTTGGGCGATTTAATTTTTTGAGTTACAATATATTTTAGATAAAAGATCCTTGCCTGTTGTACGGCTAGTGAAAGAATAAGCTATTATTTCTATGAAAATCAATCCCAAACTTTTATGCCATAATCTCATCTTAGCTCATCAATTTCCAACTTGTAAGCTGCACCTTTAAGTTCCCTTAATACACTTCATTACTAGCTTATCAATATTGTTAAAAAATACTGCACCTCTAGTAATGTGATGACATTCCAATTATGGAAAGAATACTGCACTAACTTTGCTGAATCATTTTTCCGCTGTGGTATTCTTGAGATGAGAACAATTGCAAAATACTATTTATATTTATAGTTTTAAATATCTTAGCTATTATGGGGACTAAGATCTGAAGATTATGGTTCAAAGCCTACCCAGGAAGGAAGTTTTCTGAGACTCTTATCTCCAATAACTGCTCACAAAAAGCTAGACAAAAGTGGCACTGCCATTCCAGTGGTAGATCATTAGAATTGAGCACAGAAGGACTCAAGGACAGTGTCCAAGTTGAGCTCAAGCCTTAGGACCAAACAAAACACAAAAACAAAAATGAAAACGAACCCCGTATCTAGCATTTTTCTTATTGTATAGAGAATCACATAATTAAGGAAATTTCTTCCTGTGTTACATATTGGTAGAAGAACCACAATTTCACACAAATACTCCTTTCATACCATGTTATAACAAACCCTGAAATATTACTCTTTTTCTAAATTTATAAATTAATATCCATGTGTTGGAAACTTGCCACGCCGACTCCAGTGGAGTCTGCTTAGCATGGGAAACCATCTATCAGACCAAGATAGGGGCTTCAGAGACCTATCTCTGAGTTTTGGGACTTAACCGAAGTCTACCTCAGAGAATGGGGCTTCTAAGAGGCCTACTCCTGGAAAGGCTGGCAAACCCCTGGGAAAGATGTGTTTCTGCCTTTCTTTTCCTCACTATATAAGAGTGCCTATTAATCTTTTACTGTTTCTGCTGTTCATTGTACTTATTCATTGTCAACGTTCCCTTATTCAAAGTTCTTTCTTAAGAGTGTTGACGACTCCAATATCTGATGAGTGTCTTAAAAATATGACTAACTCACCAGAGTTAAGTGCTAACCTAAAACCCCTCTTATGGAGGCTAGTAGACAAGTTATAAGCAAATATAAAAGTATTGGGGGTTTCACAAAGTCACTCCAGCAGAAGGAATTGTAAGAAATTTACAAGAAGCTGTAGGCACGGCTAGAACAGAAGGAATGTATGGCAATTGCTGAGATAACTACTTAGGAGAAAGAACTTCCTGGTACTCTCATTTACTGAGACTTGCTAGATCTAGGCCTCTGTGACCTTACTATTAAAGAAGGAACAGGAAAAATCTTATGGGATAATTAAGGCCTCTATAGAAATAAGGTAATGGTTAGTTGGTGACAAACGTCGAAACCCATTATATTTTTTAGAGATAAGCCGGAAGCAAGTGCCTTTCAGGCGACCAGCTGGTGACCACCTAAGAATGAAGCCCTGCAGCAAGATTGTGTAAACTTTTGCCCTTTCTTATGGAGACTTTTTGCTATAAAAGTTTGTTATCCTCTGCATTAAATCCCACTCGGCACTCAGCACTCAGCATCCACTCCTAATGTGTGTGAGTTGTCTGTTTGCCATCTCCCCATCCTATTCCAGGTTCTTCCCCTAGGTATCCTCCGTCGTCCCGACAGAACCCGGTCCGCGGCAGAAACTCTGTCTAGATTCTTCACATTATCAATTGTTACATGACCTATTTAAATCATCTATTAACTAAGTTCCAATTTCTCCTCTCTTGAAAGAATATTCTAGGAAAACAGCATGCCAGAATCATTTTTGAATTTGTAAATTAAATCTGATACTTAAAAAGAATTTTGTAGTGTCCTATATAATACCCAATTACAAACAAAACCAAATATTTATTTAAATCTATATTCTAATTCAGGAAGGTCTACAAAGTCCTACATTAGATGAACTTTGCTATTTCTCCAGGCTTTAGCTTCTGTAATCCATCATTTATTTAAATACAACAGAAGGGTGCTTAGGTTTTCCAAATTTGGTTGGTAACCTCGAGCGATATTACATCTACAAATATTCGCTAATGCAGAGAGCATTTAAAACACAAATGAGGATTACATATGAATTGCATTTCACTAGGAAACTTGACTTCCCAAAACATAATGACAAAATTAATCCAAACTTCCAATTCTGTATCCCTTTCTTGTTGTTTGGTTTATTTCATTGAGACAAAATTATACTACCTTTTCCAGGGAAGCTATCACTATGTAATTCCAATCTCTAATCTCCTGTCTCAGACTGACTGCTAGAATTCCATTCTTGTATTACATTGCCCTGCCATAGTTTTTTGGTTTATTTAATCTAGATACAGAGTTGCAATTCTGAACTTCTTCTATGATCTTATCCACTAGAATGACTGTTCAGGCTGTATGTATTATTTTCAAAGATATTCTAACATTGGACACAGCATATGAATATTTTCATAAGCACTGGCAGTGGTCTCTGATTGATTCCTCCATGGATCTGATACCTTTCATAACCATTACTCGAATTTCTGACTATCTCTGCTCCCTACTTTTGTAATATTCTCAAACTTTTTGGACAACAGTTCACACGAGGACTTTCTTGTATTAAAAATTATGAATTGATTCCAGTCTTATTCAGGACATATTTTCTACTGTTTTCTAACTATATACACATTCTGAATTGTATCATTTGTGTATGTGTATTGACACATATAAGATCCCTCTGTGTGCATGTGTAGGTTTGTATGTACATAAGCAAAAGCTTAAAGCTCTTATTAAGCAATTTTGCTCATGACTAGTATTTCATCACTTGAGCCATTCTTCCAAAGCAGCTTTTGACTGGTTAATTATAGGTAGTATCTCAAAGACTGTTCTACCAACCCTGTCTGCAAACTGCATTTCCCATCCCCCTATACATACTTAGGTTTAATTTTTCCAGAAGTATCAATTTTTCAACTGTGAGTGTGAAGTGTAAGTTGTAGCCCCTGATTTTAAACCCCAGAATTCATACAAATAAAGATGTTCATACACGTTACATACCCTGAGTGTACACTGTTCAAAGTGAGATCTTCAACTGGGTGTCAGTGGCTCATGCTTGTAACCCTATCTACGCTAAAGACTGAGTTTTTAGAGTTGGAGTTCAAAGCCATCTTGGATAGAAAAGTCCTTGAGACTTGTTTTTCTTTATTTATTTTTTAATTTTTGTTTTTGTTTTCTCTTGGGGAGTCGTGGGGCTTGAACTCTTGGCTTGGGAACTGGCCCTCAGCTCTTCAGCTTGAGGCATCACTCTGCCACTTGAGCCTCAGTGCTACTTTCAGTTTTCTAAGTGGTTTCTTGGAGATAAGAGTTTCACAGACTTTCCTGCCGGGACAGGCTTTGGACAGAGATCCTCACTTCTCAGCCTTCTAAGTAGCTAGGATTAAAGGTGTAAGCCACTGGTGCCCAGCTCAATGAAATTGTTATCCAATTAATCACAAGAAATCTGGAAGTGGAACTGTGGCTCAAATGGTAGGACTTTGGCCTTGAGCTGCAGAATTGAGGGACAACATCTAAGACCAGATTTCAGGCCCCAGAAACAACAAAAGAAAAGGAAAGGAAAGAGAAGAAAAAGAAAGGAAAGGAAAGAAAAGGAAACAAAATGTGATCTTTGCTACCAACTAATTGCTAGTATAATCCCTGCTTTCTTAATATGTCCTTTTTTCCAGTTAAGTCCATGCTCTTATATATGACTTGCTTTGGAACCAGAATTATTCTTCCTTCCTACTTTTTACTAATTTGTGTGATTAGCTACCATGATTTAGAGCCAGGAGATGAAAGAGGGTGGCTTCATCCTTCGTGTTCCACTTAGTAACGCTTTCTCTAAATCACTCAAATATATGAACATACTGGCCTTGGCTTTACTGTTTCAATGTTGTCTTATTTATAGAGCCTTCTATAGTGGATTGAACCCTTATACTTAAAGACAGTACTTCTCTTTCTTTTATTCCTCTTGTTCCCCTACTGTTAACTCCTGTACACTTGGGAAATAATGCACAACACACACACTCACACACACACACACACACACACACACACACACACACACACACACAATTTTCTGAGAATCATCTTCCTACTTAAAATTGGCCTTAATGTACGGAGCACTTACAAAATTTGAACTCAATGAACTCCTGGTTAATGTTTTTATAAGCCATTTAAATTTCATATTTTCTCTTTACTAAGTTGTCTCTGAAACACATGTTATCTTATGTCCAAAGATATCCTTGTGCTATTTCAGTGAAGCAAGAAAACATTCATTGTATATTAACACCTTTAAAAGATCAGCACCATAGATTTTTATTGGAAGTAATTGGAAGTTACTGTTACTGGAAGTGGAAACTAATCAAGGAGAGGAATTGAACACAGAGGATGACAAAGTTCAAGGTAATTTGTGCTCTCATTTTTACTGTACAAGAAAAGAATCGAAGGCTTAAAGGAAACTTAGTTCCTGACTTGTTCGAGTGTGTTCATTACTCCTATAAAACTTGTCTGTAAACTTCTAGTTGAGAGTATTACAAAAGGAAACTTTATGCAATTTGAAGGCCAACATCAAAAAAAGGAAATAACTTTGATTTCAAAGTGTTCTACTGCAGAGAAACAAAAACATGGAGGTTTTAAAGTGCCTTTTGGATGGATATTTCACTCCTGAAATGATTCTCTTGTGGCAGGAATCAGTTATTAATTCCTATAGTCTGGCCCTGGGTTCTCCATAGCAACAAGGATTCCAAAGAAGCAGGATCCAGTGAATATAATTAGCAAAATGAGACTCTTCTAAGTTTAGTACTGCTTTAAGAAGGGTCACAAAGATATATCTGATGGGTTTTTTGTTTTTGTTTTTGTTTGATTGTTTAGTTTGTGCTGGTTCTTCGGCTTAAACTCAGACTCTGGACCCTGTCTCGGAAGAGTTGACTTCTCTGTCCACCTGCCCACAAAGCTAGTACTCTACTGCTTGAGCCACAACTCCACTTATGGTTTTTTGGTTTTAACTACACGTATGAGTTTGACAGGCTCTCCATCCTGGGTTGGCTGTGAAATGAAATGATAATTAAGAAAGTGACACCAAATGTATCAAGAGTTCTGCTTTGAACTGAGAAATATTAGTAGAAATGTATAATAAAGCTAATATTTGACAATTTTTGAAAGAGAATATGTCCAGCAAAGAAGCCATAGCTTTAACTCAGCAAAAGTAGATGCACTAAATTATTTTTTTTCCACTTGGGAAGATTACTCTTGGCATCATAGTGTCTCTTGGGGATAACCAAAGTCATATTTCCTACTGTAAATTTTTGGTCTTGTGGCTTGAAATCTGGTCCTGGGCATTATCCCTCAAACCTTCAGCCAAGATGATGGCTCTATCACTTTATGTACATCACTGCTTTCAGTATACTGGTGCTTACTTAAGTGAAGATAAGATTCTCATGGACTTTCCTTCCCAAGGGGATTTTGAACCTCAATCCTCTGGTCTCAGCCTCCTGATTAGCTAAGATTACAGACATGAGTCACTGGCACCTAGCTCATATTTGCATTTGTGTGCACTTAATGACACTATGTAGACAAATCATGGAAATTTGAATGAAATAATGACATTGCATCTTTTCCGAATAATTGAAATAGCAATAAATATGTCATATTTTTCGGATTTACCTTAATGACTGATTAGCTTTGGGACTCTTACATTATCATCCTCTGCCTACTAGACAGGTGGACTTTATATCAGAAAATGTTCATAGACAAATAGAGAAAGATTGAGATTTTTAGAAAGCAAAGGATATCGGGTACGAATGGTCAGCATAGAAGGAAATATAAGTTGGTACACAGAGGTTAAGGACTATTGTAAGAGACTTAGAATGCTAAATGCAATGAGGAATAAGCCTAGATAAGTAAGACTAATTCTTCAATATTAAAAAATGGCTCCAAGGAACATTTTCTCGTATACCTTACTTACTATCATTTATTCCTTCCTTCTGGAATTATTCCTTCTCTTTTGTCATAACTATTAACTACCCTCTGCGTTTTTGGATCTGTGCCTGACCAAAAAGATTTCTAAATATCACTGCGATTAATATTTTCATTGTAATTAGAAGTGACCACTCAAAAACCAGGAATCTTTGTATTTCTAAGATTAACCTTCACCTATTATTTAAGCACATTCCTGGCATTAATTGCCATGACCTCATGAATAATACTTTTTTTTCAACACAGTATCCTAATATAGGTAAGCACATTAATTAGGGACTCTTGTCAGGAATCAGTATGGATGGAGCAATATGGGATCTTTATTTTGCAATTACTAATTAAATGATCTTTTTCTGCCAGTCCTGGGTTTGATTTCAAGGTTTTTTCCCCCTCAAGGCTAGCAATCTACCACTTGAGCCACAGCAGCACTTCCAGTGTTTCTTTTTCTGTTTATGTGGTACTGAGGAATTGAACTGAGGATACTATGCATGCTAGGCAATCACTGCACCATGAAGCCACATTTCCTGAGCCCTAAATGACTTTCTTAAGATGATATTATATTTTCATTCCATTAAACGGTATCACAATTTTGGCCAGGTGCTGAAAAGGAAGTAGAAAACAATACTAAGTCCAATAAGGCTGACATTCATGTCACATCACTAAGAAAGTACAGTTAAGACCTACAGGACTCATAGAACTATTGCTTGCATCATTATTATGTAAAAGAGTGTAAACAGTCAGTTCCAACATCCATACCATTCTGCTTTCACTTTCAAGGTCAAGAGCCAAATACCTATGCCTTTTTTTTGGTTGAGAGTGTTTTCTAGGAAGGAAGGAGGAGGAGGTGAAAGGCAATAGTGGAAAAATATGTGTATTAGCTTGCTCTCCACTTATTTCGCATTTTAAAAAGTGCTACTGATTAACTCCCATTTTTATCTGATTGACTATGCTCTCTGCACAAGACGCATATAAATGTACAAATTTATTCTTGTGGATAGTCACATATAGTTAACAAAATATATTTATATAAAAAGAAAAGATACTACATTACAAAGAATAAAGTTCCTCTCCTAATATTGAAAAGATTGCTCCAGTTTTCTTTGAGATTTTATGAAGTCAGTATCACAATATTCGCTAATTCCTGTAACATCCAAGGCATTAAAACATGATTTCAAATTCTAATAGTTTTATAAACAAAGGTACATAATAGCTTCCTTCCTGCAGAGACATGTGATGGAAAGTATTGTTGATTGTATTATAATACTCTTCTTTTTTCTCTTTTTCTCATGTTACATATCTTTGCAAATAACTGTATGACCTAAATCAGCTTCCTGTAAGTGAGATTTCCCTCTAATCTGGAATGTGAAGCTAGGTCATGTGACTTACTGTAGGTTACAAAATTGAACCAGAAGCAAGCGCTGGAAAACTATTTCTAGAGGAAGTTTTTTATCCCATTGTCCGTTCCTAATAGATGATTGTTTTCCCATATTAAAAAAGGAGTATATTTTGTGATTCAAGAGGTAGAGTGCTATCCTTGAGCTGAAGAGCTGAGGGGCAGCGCCCAGGCTCAAAGATCAGGCCCATGACCGGACCCAATATAAATAAATAAATAAATAAAAGTAGCATATTTCAAAGGGAGTCTTCCTTCAAATTATATTCTGGAGGACTAAAGCATGTGAAATAAAGGCAAAACTCAAATGCAGCCTCATATAACGAAGCAAAAACTAAGCTAATATTACAATATAATATTAAGATTTTAGTTTCTTACCATCCTTTTACACCTTCATAAGAATTGACTATAGACACCAGAATTTGACAAATTCTAAACAAGAAGTAAACAAATAGATAAAATTTCCTGCTTGATGCTATTACATTTTTTCTATCAATAAGCATTCTCAATGTGGTCACTTGCATGTGGGGTTATCCACTTGCATGTGGAGTTAATCACTCTTGAGCATGATATCTAATATCCACAATCATTATACAGACATTTTGATGAAGATGTGGAGAAACAAAGTGCCTACATTTCTCCTTCATATTCACCTTCTCCTTTTTCTAATATGAATTTTCATCCTTTCTCCAAAATTTCCTATTAATAAAGGATGAAGGACTCATTGTGGATATTAAGCAAAAGGCATCCATGGAAGAATTTCATTCTTTCAGAAATCGCTTAAATAAATCACAGTGGCTCATAGAAAATAAAAGCATGATTTTCTTTCCTTCTCTGGTTTCCACTATAGGGTCTGAACATGACTCTAATTATCTAACAAACCATTTGCTTTGGCTAAGCTTTTGAAAGGAATAAATAGGAATTTTTTGTTTGCTTTTGAGAGACCTGAAATAACGTTGCAATAACAGTGTGTGTTGAGAGGCTAAATTTTTTCAAAATCTAAACTTAATGAAAAATAAATGATTTTAAGAAAAATAGCTTGTAGGTACATTTTGAACGTGACATATACAAAGAGACTTTTTTTTCTTTTCCTCTCCATACGGATTCAACTTCAATAAGCAGTTCAAATAATTCAAACAGTTATGTTTCTGTCAGAAATAGATTAGCCACAAGAAAAGTAGAAAAAGAGAACAAGTATTGGTTGATGCATTCTTTAAAAATAGCAGTCAAATAAATATTAACCATATTACCAAATATAGCAGTCGAATGCTCTTGAAAAGAGAAACTTTTTAAACAGAGTGTATAAAAAGTGCCAGTGCCAGAATTGTTTCAGGAGCTGCTCTCTGGAATTTAAAGTTTCTAGGAGGTGACAAGGTTTTATCAGTATTACTTTCAGGAAAAAATTTAATTTTTTTAGTCAGCTTTCATTGAAGAAATATGTTGTTCAAAACTAATGAAAGTATAACCGGACATATTAGAAAGAATGCTACACATTCAATGTGGTAGGTAGAAAAATACCTTCCCAAAACATCTATGGCCCCCAAATATGTAATCCCTCAAATGTAGATTTGGATTATCAGTAAAATAATCACCTTGCCTTACCCAGGGAATGCAAATTTGAATAATTATCACATGGAGGAACTATACTCAAATGGGTACTTAAATGTCCCAGTTTTAGTTGGAAAGTGCAGTGATTGGGGCCTAACAATTAGAAAGGTGTAAAGACAGTACATTTGAAAATAAAGGAAAAGAGAAGAACCAGATTGTGAAATCGAAAATAAAGGAAAAGAGAACAACCATATTGTGAAATTTCTGGAAAGTGGAACAGAAAATAAATGCCTTGTAAAGTTCGTTTTTCGACATTACGACTTGCACATGTCATTGTTGCAATCAGTCCACCTGTATCCCTAGTTAAATGATTTGTTTTTGCCTTTCCCCCCACAAATTATACCAACATCAACTACAACTTTGGTGTTGGGGTTAGGACCGAGGGAAATTATGGGAAGGAATGGGGAGGGGAAACAAAGAGGAGGCAACAATGCTGATAAGAAATCTACTCGTTATCTTGCGCATGTAATTGTAACTCCTCTGTACGGTTTTCTCAAAATTAACAAAAGAAAAGAAAAAAAAAAGTGAATGCCTTTTGCCCTACAGTCATCTGAAAATATGTCAGCTCTGTTTGTGGCTAGATTTTAATGTAGTGAGACTTCTTTTAGATATCTGTCCTTTAGAACTGTAAAATTATAAATATGGATAATGCAATCCATTAAACTTGAAGATATTTGTTACAGTAGTCTTGGTTTAGTAAACTAAACTCAACTACACAGTTTTCCTGATACTACAGAGACTACAGAGACACCACTTATTTCTGAGAATAAGTAAAAATTGCCACCAGTTTTGTACACATGTATGATGTACATACTAAGGGATTTGCATTAATGAAGTCTTGAAATTCTAAAGAATATCTAAATAAACAGCTCCCTATCTTTATTTTCACATTTGGGGATCACAAAGTACCAAAGACTAGGGTAGGAATATGGAAATGAAATCTGTCTCCTGATATTATTTGTCATTTTGAGTGACAGTTCCTAAAGTAATAAAAAAAAAAGGTAAAATAAAAACGGAAATTCAAATTTTTATCCTTTCAGCCCTTCCAACAGAAATGAGAGAATCCAGTAAAGATACAATTCCAAGATATTATTTGATATTATAGGTTTACCAGATGGTGAAAAGGAAGATAACAAAAATGGGCCCCCTGAAACAATAGAAAACAAAATCTACACCTACAGACTGATAATGCTAGAAAATATTTTCCAATATGCTGTCTTTAGTTTTTTAGGTTTCTTCACACCACAACTTTCCATCCTAAGGAAATGACTTTATTAATATGCAAGTGTTTGCACCATGTACCCCAGCAACACATAATGTTTCTAGATGTAAGTAAGCATGATACTAAGAGTAACCAAGACTACTTCTGTTGCTATAGCTGAAAAATAAGAATGATCTTGGGAAATAGTAAAAAAAAAAATACTGAACTTTTTCATATCTTTCCTAATCTCCAACATGAGAAATCCTAGTCAAGATATGTAAAACATTAATAAATGATTTTCATATTTTGTTCTTTACATTAAAGCAAATACACTTTTCCTCTTTGTAAGCCTGATCTTTGAAAGAGTTACACCCTCACATTTATTTTATAGACAAAATTTTACTGCTGTGATTTAGGAGCTTTCCTCTCTTTGGGTGTTGCTCATAGAAAAATGAGATAAATTTATTATGCTTATGTTAAAATTGTCAAAGTCATACTATCTTCAAATGTTTTCTTTTCACTTCTTCACTGCTAATTAAAGTTTATTGGTTGTTCTTTAAATAACAAAAAAGTCATATTTTACCGTATATTGTCAGTGAAATCAGGTGGGTCTGTGATTGCTTTTTAATTGGTTTCAAGTATTTCCTTGGCTATTTTCATTATTGCCTTTGTTCCAGTCTTCTAATCAGGAACCGCTTAAATGAAAAGATTATCCTAAGGAATAGGATGTTAGCCAGGATAAAAAAAATTATGTGTATAACTAAAGAGTTTAATCTCTTAAGAGATTCAAAGGCTCAGAAGACATTTTGCTATTACTGGCATGGTTAAGATGACTTCAATGTATTATATCTTAAACGAAGTGCAAAACATGTAAAATGTGACAGTTGTTCCAAGCAATGATTTTGGCTTATCCTTTCCTACTCCAATGAGATGAGTGACTACTGTCAATGAAAACCCTGACTAGGTTGGAGAGTATATCGATTTTAGCTTAGAAGGTTAATTTTAGAAAGCCAAGGGAGATTCCTAAAACAGCACTGCCTATCATTTAACAAGTATACTTACGGCATATAAACATATAAATGTGAATTGAGTGAGAATTTTTTGATTTACACAAATCAATGAAAACTAAAACTGGAAAACACATCTCTACATTTATATAAACTAGTATATCTAGTGAGGATTTAAATTTTTTTAGAATATATATTTTAACATTCATGTCAAAATATTAGTATTTAGTTGTTTAGTTTTAATTTTTTTAGTCATGGAGCTTGAAATCTGCGACTGGATGCTCTCCCTCAGAATTTTAGCCCAAGGCTAGTGCTCTACCACTTAAGCCACTGCAATTTTTGGTGGTTCATTGGTGATAAGGGTCTTATGGACTTTCCAACCTGGGCCTTTCCAGATCTGAGGCTCTATATTAGTTAAGTATATAAGCTTTAGCCAATGGCCCCTAGCTACATAATTATTTTTTATAGTTGTGAAGAATTTAGTGGTAGCCCATATATTTATGTGTTGTGTAATGATCAAACTATATAATATCCATTAGTTGCTTTAAGTAACATTACATTTTTAGGAGACTGCTGAAAAAACTTATTTTTGGCTATGTTGAAATATCTATTCTTAACTATAATCACTTTGCTTATTGTGGTATACAATTAATATATTTATTTCATTCATTGAAGACTTCTAATTAAGGTATAAAGCATGAATGTAAAGTGAAAGAAATTCATGGTCCAGTACTTGTTTTAAGAAAACAAATATATCTTTTGTTTTCAATTATATTACTATGGGAATGTGAAACATTAATTGGTTAACAGTTAAAATTGATAACAATTACATTATAACAAGTTTATTCAAACTTGTTTTTGAAAATTACATACTTAACACAAATATAATTCCACATTCTTCTACTACATAATTTAAAGAACAGTAACACAAAGCTTGATGTTAGTGGCCTCTTGTGTAGAATCCTAGAAAATCAGGAGAATAAGACCTGAAGATTTTGTTTCAATGTCAGCCTAAACAGACAAAAATGTGAAAACATCTCCAATTATCCCGCAAGAAGAAGAATGTGAGGATATGGCTCAAATAATAGAGTGTCATCATTCATTAGCAAAAAATCTAAGGAGATCATGAAACACTGAGTTTAAGGCCCACAAATGTGGCTGAGTGGTAGAGCACTCGCTTTGCATGCATGAGGCCCTGGGTTCGATTTCTCAGCACCACATAAGCAGAAAGAAAAAAGCCAGAAGTGTCAATGTGGTTAAAGGGGTAGCACTCTAGCCTTGAGCTGAAGAGCTGAGGGACATGGCCCAGGCCCAGTACAGGCCCCACCATCGGACCCCCACCCTCCGCAAAGAAAAGTACTATGAACATCAGTAATCAAGCCAAAATAGTACAAAAGATCATGAGAAATGTTTTGTAAATAAATGGAAGATAAATTATTTCGCAGAATTTTCAATCAGTGGAGGGAAAAGTCAAAGTTTCATTCGTACAATCTCATTGTACTGGTTTATGTTGAAACCTTGTTATTAGGTTACACATAACTTTGTTGACATGTTTCTATTACGATATCTTAGGCCTTTGTGAGCTCATAATCTGTTTTCAGCCTGGTAATATGACATCATGATCCCATTGTGACATTCTAAACCTAATATGACCTACTAGCACCTGTAAATACACAAATATCCTTTGTGACATCACAGTCTCTTTGCATATCCTTAGTTTTAATGTAAACTATTGAAATGAGATTTTACATTCCATTGTAAGATCACCTTTCCTTTGTGACACCATTTTGAGATCATATTGTCATTTTTACACCCATCAATTGTTATATCACTAAACTAAAATGACATCATACATTAGGAATTCCTATTCTGTGAGTTCATTCCATTTCAAATGTGGCATGTGGGTTGAAATGAGAAACCAATTATGATTTCATAATCATTATGAAATTACAATGCTGTGTGACATCATTTTGCCATTATAATATCACTGTGATATCACAAACCTGACCTGTCCTCATAACTTATGTGACATGCTGCCATTTTGATTTCTTATGTCATTTTTGAACTCATGATCTGTTTTGACCTTGTCACATGTTAGATATGACATGATAGCAAAAATCCACAGTGACATTATGACCACTATGATATCACACTGCCAGATATTATGACAATTTTGTCAAATTGTGACGTCACAAACCTGTTAGGACTTCCTCCCATTTGTGACAACATATGCCTTTGGGACATAACCATCCCTTTTTGAACACATGTACACATTTAGAGTTAAGGATAATTTATATACACCATGCCATTGTGACTTCACAAACTCATTGTGATCTCCCAAAATTATTGTGACAGTATCACCATTATGGATCACCAATTGTGTCATCAAAATATTTCTATAATGTGATATTGTGACATCACATTTCCATTAAGATATTATTGTCCTAATGTGTTTTCACAATTCAATTTTGACTTCATAACATTTTACAAAATCCATGGTCCTTGGACTTCAAGCTCTTTCTATGAACTAGTATCCTCATTGTGAAACATTCTCAAATGATATAGGAAATGAGATGATCATATTCCAAACTCATGGTGACATCACTCTCACATCGTGACCTCATTACCACTGTGACATTACAAACCCACTGTGACATCACATTGCCATTGTGATATCACTATCACGTTGTGATATCCCAAACCTAGTTTTACCTCGTAGCACCTTCGACACAACTCCGAGCCTTTGTGAAATCACAGTCCCTTTGTGTACTATATCTTGATTTGATCCTAGGACAATTTATATTAGACATGCCTTTTAACATCACATCCACTTTGGGTCATCACCAGTGTGACATCCCATTGTCATTATGAAACTATCAGCTTAGAGTGATATCACCAAACTCTAATGAATTCATAGCATCTTGACATCACATTATCATATTGATACCCATATTTCAGGCTTTACCTCTATGAATCCACTTCTCCAAATTAACCATGTGAGATGACTTTCATAAACACTCTCTCCATGAATTCAAGCTTTCAACATTTACCTGTTGGGAAATTTCTATGTATATTACATATGCTTGTAAGCCTGAGGAACAGCTGTTTTAGGCATTGGCCTGGGACAATTTACCAGGGGGCCTGATAACCAGATATAAACAGACAGAAAGCTTGAGCCTATAACCATTTTACAGAAATTTAGTGTCCACACTTGCACACTTGATATTTTTCCTCCTTCTTTCAATCATAATGATTAGTAGCTGTAGACACTCCACTGTGTTTAGAGTGGTCTCCCTAGCTACCTGATAATCTCAGTTGTTTCTTCGAACCTCAGGGATGTCTACTTTCTTTAACTCCTATTTAGTACTCTGACCTCAGTCTGGAACTTGGAATCCTCTTCCCTTTTATCCTCCTCCTTTTCTTTGAAGCTAGCTTTCATGATCTGTCTCCATGTCAAAGTTCTCCTTATCCTGCAAGTGTTCTTCCAAGAGCAAACAATTCCTTCTACCCTCAAAACACCTCTACCTGGTCTTCAGCTCCTCCTTTAAGTTTGAAATGTTGCTATTAAGAGGGTTTTTTTCCACCTCCAACTGTTCCATTGAGACCTGCTACTTCTGCATTATATTTTTGGCAAGATCTCAAAAGTCTCTTTCACCTTTTCCTCTAATAGCTTCTATTCCTTTTCCCTTTAGTGTATTTTGTAACAGAACTTTTAACTGTTTAACTGTTCTGTTTTTCTGCCTAATGCTCTTTCCCTTTCCTGGGCATTCCCATCAGAGAATGCCTGTCCTTTAACTCTTTCTGAGGAATAACAATCTCTTTCTTGATTCTGATATTTGGCTGTTCAGTTTTCATGGCCTCTTCTTCTATGACATGGCACCTCTAGTCAACCCCATCAGCTGCTCTTTCTATTCTTTCTTTGTTGAATTTCAGCTCACATGATTCATAGCTTATAATTACTATGCACTTCATCTTAATACATTTTTGCATCATGTCCAGCTCCTTTCTCTGGGCCTTGATTTCCAGGTAGAGTGTCAGGATATTCTCCTGCCCTACTTTGTAGTCAGCAAGGATGGCAGCATTGCATCCTGTGCCTTCTTCAGCCTCTGATCTGTGGTCCCCCTTTGTTCCTAATCTTGGGAAAGCTATATCAACAGAAATGTCTAACCACAATCTGTACAGTCCCTGCAGTCTTTGCAACATGTTCTTTGGCTTATCTGCTGGCCTCCTGAGAAAAACTCCACCATTCTTTCTTGCCTGGAAAGCTAGTCTGGTTAAAAAGGCATCGTGCTCCTAAATTTGAGCCCATCTGGAAAGAAACTTACTTGGTGTTGCTAATTACATCATTGGCTATTAATGCTGGAGGAAAACAGCACTGGATCCATCATTCTCAAGTGGAAGAATATCCAGAGATGGCTGCACGATATACAGTTTAGAGAAAATCAAAGAATCCATTCGGGAAAGATTTACCAAGTGTTAGTGCTAACTATTGTGTTTTTATGTTTTACACCTTATTATTTGTTATAATTGTATTTTAAATCTGTTGAGGGCAGGAGAGATAAGGGAAAGTTTAGGATTTGTTCTAGAAGGAATCAATGATTTGATTGTACATGAAAACCAGTGGGGAATATACTAACCAGTGCCGCCACAATGGTCACCAGCGCCCAATCAGTGTAGCCCCTTGGCTTGATATGATGGAGTGGACAAGGCTTTCCACCAAATGGGACAGAGCATGCTGCTGGAGTGGGTAGTGTGTCAAGCCCGACATGGCGAGCTCTCACGTAGTGACTGGGCAGTGTGAAGTTTGAGATGGTTTAAAATTGTACGGCAGGAGAGCCATTGATGTGACAGAGGGGTACAACCTATCTATAGGCTGTGTGTTCAGAACAATAGATCAGGAGAGAAAGAGGAGAAAGTCCTGGAAGGAAAATAATCGTGAGACAGTAGGATGGGAAAGCCCTGGGAAGAGACGGAGTTGAGAGAGAGTAGGAGAGGAAGCATGAAAATTGGCCACTAGGGTAGAGCATGTCAATCTTTTGGAGGGTGGAGGAGCCTGAAGAGAAGGTAGTGGTGGAAGGAGAAAGGAGAAGAACCTGGAAGATAGGAGAGGTGTGTAGAAAAGATGGGAGGAAGGGGAAAGAAAAAAGCCTTGCCCTTTGAAGTTTGGAGCTTTGGAGGTTTTAATTTAGGGGGCACTTTTTTTGCAGACCAATTAATAAAGGACAGGGCTCCCCATTGGTGGTCTGAGGTGGTGGAGGCTGCTCATGTCTCTGGGTATCTAGTCCAGTACAAGATAGCTGCAGGTCCTTTTCTATTGTAAATAAATTTGTTTTTTATCTTAAATGTGTCTCAAAGGATTGTCTTGATTTAATTGGTCATAATATACAAGTTCATATGGAACTTAAAGTCCCAAAGCCTATGAATTTTCTAAAATGTTATAAAGTCATAATGTTTGTGAAAACCCAAGGGAACATAAATATCACAATTGTAATCTGATATGTAATGATTATGTAATGTCACAATTATTTGTTGATGTCATAATGTTGACGATGTCACAAGAATTTTTGATGTCCCTATGGGTTGTCTAACTGCCAATGATTATATGAGCTCAGAAAGGGATTGTGAGGTCTCCAAAGTCATATGTTGGCAGGAATGTGATGAATACCTAACAAGCTGATGATGGTCAAAATATGGCAAAGTGGTCATGACCACTGACAATGTAATGTCACAATTTTCATGATGTCACAATGTTTTTATGATATCACATGTCATAAATAGTATGTGCTTGAAAACAGAATATGAGCTCACAAAGGGCTTAAGTATCACACTGGCAGCATTTCAAAAGTTATGACGAAGGGACAAGCTTATGATGTCAAACTGGTGATGAGGTCACTATAGGTTTCCGATGTTGCAATGGAAGGTGTGTTGTCCTTAGTCCAGAATGAGGATATAAGTAAATAAAGGGATTTTGATGTCACAAAGGAGGCCTTGTGTTTTTTTCAATGGTTCTGAGAGCCATTGGGATGTCTCAATGTGATTATCATATCACAAAAGCAATGTGATGTCACAATGTTTTTGTGATCTCACAGTGGTTATGACATCAGCAATAGGATAATGATGTGACCACATTTGTAATATTTCATCACAGGTCTGATTTCAATTGCTACTGTATTACAATGAGGATCTGCTTTCAAGGAAGGAGTTAGAAGTCCCAAAGCACATTAGTTTTCTAACATGTGATGGAGTTAAAATAGGTTTGTGAAAATAAAATTGGGCAATGATATCACAAAGAAAATGTGATATCACCATACCATGACATAATGTTTTGATATCATAAATAGTTGTTAATGCCATAATTGTGATGAGGTCACAGCAGATTTCTGAGGTCACAATGGGATGCTGAAATCAAAATGTCATGGTAGATATCTATTGTCATATATTCTAAATAAATACATAAGTTCAAAAAGGGATTGGGATATCTCCAAATGCAGGTCTCAGCACAAATGTGATAAAGTCCAAAGAGGTTTGTGATGTCACTTTGTGACACAATGTTCATGACATCTGGCAGTGTGATGTTACAGCAGTCATGTTGTCACAGTGGTTTTCTATGACATGTCATACATGAAATATTAGGAAGTCAAAAACAGATAATGAACTCACAAATGGCTTAAGATATCACAAATGGAACATTTTACCAAAATTATGAGAACAGGAGTTTGTGATGTCACAAGGGATTATTGATACCACAAAGGTTATGCAGTCACAATGAGTTTCTGATAACGACACATGTCACATTTGAAATAAAAGGATTTCATATGATACACATCCATATTGGATGTATGATGAAACAATGCATATGTAATATCATAATACTATTATGAAATTGTAGTATTGTGAGGGCAAAATGAGCTGATGGTGTCATACTAGGAATGTGATGTCCAAATAGTGATGATGTAACAAGGGGTTTGTGATATTACCAGGGCATATCTGATCTCAATTGTCACTAGTTCACAATGAGAATACGGGTAGAAAAAGGGATTGTGGTGTCACAATGGACTTGTGTTTATTCCAAAGAGCTAAGAAATATTCATATGTTAAGAAGTAATCATGACATGATATTGTGACAACACATTGCCAGGGTGATATTCCTGTCCCTTGGGGTTTTCACAAACCTATAATCGTCACAATGTGATCATGATTTCAAAATGGCAATGTAACATCATAATGGGTTTGTTATATGAGCGGGGTGATTAGGTCAAATTGTGTTTACGATTAAAAAAATTGAGCTTGATATAACACAAGTACTTCTTCAATTTTATTTGCTCCTAGTACAGGAGTACAGGAGTTCAAGGAAAGAGCTGGGAGTCCCAAAGTCCAGGAATTTTCTAAAATGTTATGATAACATAGTAGGTTTGTGAAAACACAATGGGCAGTTATATCATAATGTCAATGTGATGTAAAAATATGATATAATAATGTTTTAATGTCACAATTAGTTGTTGGTGCCACAAGCATGTTGAAATCACAATACATTTGTGAAGCCACAATCGGTTGGTGATGTCACAATGGAATGCCAAAACTCAATTGTAATTAATGCACAAATGTTCTCAAAAGGGCTGTGATGTCTCCAAAGTCATGGGTTGTAAGCAAAGTTATGAAGTCCTAACTTATTTCATTATATACTTCATTGTAAAGATACTGTCCAAAGAGTTTTATTTTATTTATTTATTTATTTATTTTTACTGTGAAAATTCTGTACACAGGAGTTACAATTACATGGGCAATGTAATGAGTACCTTTCTTATCAAGCATTGTTGCTTCCTTCTTTGTTTCAACTTCCCATCCCTTTCCACTTCTCATCGCCACTCACTGACTCCGCTTTCCTGCCTCGCTTACCCCTTCCACACCCCCCACCCTCACCCTACTCCTGGCCAAAGTTGTAAAGTTCATTTTCGACATAACATCTTGCACATCTCATTGCAATGGTTCCACCTGTATTCCTATTTAAATATTTTTTCCTTTCTCCTCTACAAAGTATACCAACAACAAATACAATGAAAACAGGGGTGATGTCATGGGGGAGGGACATACAAAGCAAAAAAAAACATCTTATAAATGTGTTAGAAAAAATTGCAAAAAAGATTAAAAAAAAAAACATTTGAGTCTTTATCTTGCACTTCATTTCAACTAACATCAACTTATTTGACATTTTTTGTTCTCTAAGAAATATACTTATTATTGCACATAAGGGAAACCATAGGACCTATGTTTTTTGGACCTGGCATACTTCACTTTACATAATTTATTCTAAGTCTTTCTTTTTCCTAACAAATGGGGCAATGACATTCTTCTAGACCCCAAAAAACAATAAACCAAAGATGTTTGAGTTGCATGAGTAAAATAATAAGTACACTGTCTATTAAGAATTATTACTATAATATATAATTTATAAATATGTAATGTAAAATATTAAATATATAACATATATCGATATATCCATAATATGAATACATATAATATGTATATATACATATATTACATATGTCATATATAATGTATAGGTATATATATAGAGACATATACATACAATATATAGGTATATATATTCATATAAAGGAATATATACAGATATGTACCTATAAAATTTAGATATATGTAGGCAGATATATGTATATAGGTATATATTATATATGATCATACAGAATATATGACATATTATATATTAAATAAAATATATATTATATAAATATATAAATATATCACATATTTATATTTAATATATATATACCTACAAATACATAACATACATAATATATATAATATATATGCTTATATATTATAGGTATATATCGATACATATACCTATATATTATGTTACATATCACATATTATATATTACATATATTTATATCTATATAAACGTATATATACATAATATGTTTATTATGTATTTTTTATATTATCTTTTTCTCTTTTTAATTTTAATTTTTATTTTTTGTGAACATACCGAACAGAGGGGTTTCAATTATACGGGCAATATAATGAGTACATTTCTTATCAAGCATTGCAGCCTCCTCTGTTTGCCCTTCACATCCCTTCCGAGCCTCCCTCCCCCCGCCCTCTCACCCAATACCCCTTCCCCCCCAAACCAAAGTTGTAAAGTTCGTTTTTGACATGACAACTAGTACTTCTCATAGTTGCATCGGGTCCACCTGTGTCTTAAACGAGTTGTTTTTCCCCATCTACTCCACAAATTATACCTACATCAAATATAGTAAGAGCAGGGGTTATACTGTGGGGGAGGGATATACAAAGCTACAAAGAAATAATCTTATAGGGCTGGGAAGGTGGCTCAGTGGTAGAGCGCTTGCCTTGCATGCCTGAGGCCCTGGGTTCGATTCCCCAGCACCACATAAGCAAAAAGAAAAAAGCTGGAAGTGGCAATACAGCTCAGGTGGTAGAGCGCTAGCCTTGAGCTGAAGAGCTGAGGGACAGCGCCCAGGCCCATAGATCAGACCCCACGACAGGAAAAAAAAAAAAGAAATAATCTTATAAATGAGTTAGAAACAAATGCATGAAAGAAAAAAAACCCTTTAAATACATATCTAAGGGTTCATTTTCCTAACATCACATTATCTGACATTTCCTGCTTGACTCATACATATACTAGATATTGCAATTAAGGGAGACCATGGGACCTATGTTTTTTGGGCTTGGCTTACTTCACTTAATATAATTTTTTCCAAGCCTTTCCATTTCCTAACAAATGGGGAAATGTCATTCTTTCTGATGGAGGCATAGAATTCCATTGTGTATATATACCAGATTTTCTTGATCCATTCATCTACTGAGGGGCATCTGGGTTGGTTCCATATCTTAGCTATGGTAAATAATGCTGCAATAAACGTAGTTGTGCTGGTAGCTTTAGTATGGTCTTGTTTGTAAACATTTGGGTAAATGCCCCAAAGTGGAATTGCTGGGTCATAGGAGAGCTCTGTGTGAAGTCTTTTCAGAAACTGCTTTCCAAAGTGGTTGAACATGTTTACACTCCCACCAACAATGAAGTAAGGTTCCCTTCTGTCCACATGCCTTCCAGCATCAGTTGTTATTAGAGTTCTTGATTATAGCCATTCTAACTAGAGTGAGGTGGTATCTCAATGATGTTTTTATTTGCATTTGTTTTATGATTATTGAGGTTGAGCATTTCTTCATGTTTCTATTGGCCATCCTTATTTCCTCTTCAGAGAAGTTTCTCTTCGTCTTATTTATTGGGCAGTTGTTTCTTTGAGGATTTATTGTTGGGGGATTTAATTTTTTGAGGTCCAAGCATATATTAGATATGAGACCCTTGTGCGTTGTATGGCTAGTGAAGAACTTCTCCCAATCTGTGGTCTTTCTATTGATCTTGCTAGCTCTGTCCTTTGCCATGCAGAAGCTCTGCAACTTCATGCAATCCCATTTGTCCAACCTTTCTTTGATTTGTTGTGTTTCCAGATCGCTATTCAGAAAATTTCAGCCTGAGCCAAGGAGGCCTAGGGTTTCTCCTATTCCATCCTGTAATGTTTTCAGAGTGTCTGCTTTGACTCCGTGGTCTTTGATCCATTTGGACTTGATTCTGGTGCAGGGTGATATATAAGGATCTAGCTTAATTGTCTACAAGTAGTTAACCAATTTTGCCAGCACCATTTACTGAAGAGGTTGTCTTTCTTCCATTCTATTATTTTAGCTCCCTTAACGATGTTTAGTTGGCTATAAGTCTGTAGGTTCATTTCTGGGTTTTCAATTCTATTCCATTGGTCCTGAGGTCTGTTCTTATGCCAGTGCCAAGCTGTTTTGATTTCTATGGCTTTATAGTAGAGTTTGAAATTTGGTATTGATATTCCTCCACCAGTGTTCTTTCCGTTGAGTAGCGTTTTAGCTATTCCGAGTCTTTTATTTTTCCATAGGAATTTTTGGATTGCCTCTTCTATTTCCTTGAAGAATGTGGTTGGAATTTTGATAGGTATAGCATTGAATTTCTAGGTAGCCGTGGGAAGTATTGCCATTTTCACGATGTTAATCTTTCCAATCCAGGAGCATGGAAGTTTTCCGATTTTCTAAGGTCTGTTTTGATTTCCTTTTTCAAGATTTTAAAGTTTTCATCACAGAGGTCGTTCACATCTTTGGTTAAGTTAATTCCTAAGTTTTTTTTTTTTTTTATTTTTTGAGGGGCTATTACAAACGGAGTTACTTTCCTAATTCAGCCACACTTTTCTGGTTGTTGGCATAAAGAAAAGCCATTGATTTTAGGGTGTTAATTTTATACCCTGCTACTTTGTCAATGTTTTGAATGAGCTTGAGTAATTTGGGAGTGGAGTCTATGGGATTCTTTAGATACAAGATCATGTCATCTGCAAAGAGGGAGAGTTTTATTTCTTCTTTCCCTATTTGGATCCCCTTTATGTCTGCATCTTGTCTTATTGCTGTAGCTAGGCATTCTAATACTAGATTGAAGAGAAGTGGAGAAAGTGGGCATCCTTGTCTTGTTCCTGAGTTAAGAGGAAATGGCTTTAATTTTTCACCATTGAGTATAACGCTGGCTGTAGGTTTGTCATATATAGCCTTGATTGTATTGAGGAATGTTCCATGGATTCCTAATTTTTCCAAAACCTTCATCATAAAGGGATGTTGGATCTTGTCGAATGCTTTTTCTGCATCTTTGAGATAACCATGTGTTCTTATCCTTCCTCCTGTTGATTTGATGAATAACATTAATTGATTTGCATATATTGAGTCAGCTTTGCATCCATGAAATGAATCCTGTTTGATCGTGGTGTATAATTTTTTTTGGATGAATTGTTGAAGTCAATTGGACAAAATTTTGTTGAGAAATTTTGCATCAATGTTCATCAAAGAAATGGGTCTATAGTTCTCTTTCTTTGATGAGTCCCTGCCTGGTTTTGGGAGGAAGGTTATGATAGCTTCATAGAATGTGTTCGGTAATGAATTTTCTCTTTCAATTTCATTGAAGAGATGGAGTATTGGTGTGAGCTCTGCTTTGAAGGCGTTGTAGAATTCCGCTGTAAAACCATCTGGTCCTGGACTTTTATTAGCTGGAAGGTCTCATTGCTGTTTCTATTTCAATGCTTGATATGGGCCTGTTAAGATGGTTGAACTGATCTTGGGTTAGTTTTGGCATGTCAATATTTGCTAGGAAAAGGTCCATTTCTGTCAAGTTCTCAAACTTATTAGCATAAAGTTTTGAGAAGAATTCTCTTCAAATGTTCTGAATCTTGCTTGTTTCCTTTGTGATGTTTCCATTCAAATCTCTGAGCTTATTTATTTGGGTGTGTTCTCTTCTTTTTCTGATAAGATTTGCTAAGGGTCTGTCAATTTTGTTAATTTTTTCGAAGAAACAACTGTTTTGTTGATTCATTCTATAGTTTTTTTTGGATTCTAATTCATTTAATTCTGATTTAATTTTAATTATTTCTTTCCTTCTACTGGATTGGGCTTTATCTTGCTGCTCTTTTTCAAAGAGGTTCACATGTCTCTTGGTTTCAGATCTCTCCAATTTGTTGATGTAGGAGCTCAGAGCTATAAACTTGCCTTTGCGTACTGCCTTTGCTGTGTCCCAGAGGAGCTGGTAATTTATGTGTTCATTTTTGTTGAATAGCATGAACATTTGAATTTCATTTCTAATCTCTTCCATGACCCACTCGTAATTCAGCAGTGTGTTGTTCAGCTTCCATGTGTTACGGGACTTCTTTGGTGGCTTTTGGTGTTGAGTTCTAATATTATTCCCTTGTGGTAGGAGAGATGCAAGGTGTAACTTCAATTTTTTTGAATTTGGACAAGTTTGCTTTTCCTAAAATATGGTCTATTTTAGAAAATGTTCCATGTGCTGCTGAGAAAAACCTGTATTCTGATGCTGCTGGGTGAAATATTCGTTAGATGTCTGTTAAATCTAGTTGATCTATGCAGCTATTGAGATCTGCAGTTTCTCTGTTGAGTTTTTGCCGAGTTGATCTATCTAGTGGGGAGAGTGGTGTGTTAAAATCCCCAACAATTAATGTCTTTGGAACTATGTGGGATTTTAGGGAAAGTAGTGTTTCTTGGATAAATTAGGGTGCTCCATTGTTTGGCAAATATAATATATTATATATATATTATGTTCCAATATTATTTATAATAATACAATATATACTACATATTGTATATATAAACATATGTATATATAAGAATATTGTATATATTATATATACAAATACATATTATATATACTATGTACACTTATATAATACATATGCAATATATACAATATATGAAACTATATACATATCTAATATATAAATAATGTATTTAATATACATATATATGCATTCATATATGTACATATACGTATATATATACATATATATATCCATATGTGTATATACATATATGGATATACATATTTATTCATATATATTTATATGTGTATCCATATATTTATATCCATATATGTATATACAAATATGTATATACAAATATATTCATATATATTGATATGTATATCCATATATGTATATACGCATATTTATATACATCTATATTCATATAGATGTATATACGTATATGTATGTATATGAATGTATGTATAAACATGTATATATAATATAAAAAAATATAAAATATAAAAATAAAAACATGTATATGTAAATATACCTGTTTATACATTTGAACTATATATTCAATAAAATATATTCTCCCTCTCTCTATATCTATCTATCTATCACATTTTTTTGATCAGTTCAACTACTGAGGTTTTGGGGGTGAATAATGCTGTGATAAACATTCTTATGCTGATAGCTCTTTTATGGCCTTGTTTGTGGTCATTTGTCCCAATGGCCAAACATGGGATTGCTGGATGATGTGTGAGCTCTATGCATTGTCCTTTGAGTAGCTTCCATACTCCTTTCAAAGGTGGTTGAACAAATTAATGCTCCCACCAAAAATTAACTAGGGTATACATTTGACCACATCTATTCCAGGATCTTTTATTAGACTTTTTGATCATAGTCATTTTAACTGACGTGATGTGGAATCTCAATGTTGTGTTGATTTGCATGTCTTTTGTGGCTAGAGAAGTTGAGCATTTCTTCGTGTGTCTGTTGACCATTCTTATTTCGTCTTCAGAGAAGTCTCTCTTGAAGTCTTTTTAAATGTTTTTTTTTTGTAAGAATACTGTATATATCTTAGCTATGGTAAATAATGCTGCAGAAAACATAGTTGTGCTGGTAGATTTAGTATTGTCTTGATTGTAATCATTTGGGTAAATGCCCAAAAGTGGGTTTGCTGAGTCATAGAGGAGTTGTACGTGGAGTCTTTTGAGGAACCTCCATACTGTATTCCAAATAGATGCTCCTCAGTAGATGAATGATGAAGAAAATGTGGTATATGCATACAATGGAATTCAATGCCTCCATCAGAAAAAATGACATTGCCCCATTTGCTAGGAAATGCAAAGACTGGGAAAAAATTATATTAAGTGAAGTAAGCCAGGCCCAAAGAAAAATAGGTCCCATTGTTTCCCATAATTGTAGTTCCTAGTATATCTGAAACAAGCAGAAACCTGAAGACAAGTAGATGTTAGGCGAAATGAACCCCAAGATAAGGACCTAATTTTTTTTCTTTCTTGCTATTGTTTCTTACATATTTTATACATAATTCTTTGTTGTTTTGTTGGACCCTTGCAGAAGGTATCACCCCTGTTTTCACTGTATTTTATGTTAGTATAATTTGTGGAGGGAAAGGGAAAAACAAATTGTTTAAATTGGAATATACGTGGACCCATTGCAACAATGAGATGTACAAGACATTATGTCAAAAACGAACGTTTCAACTTTGTCAGGGGGGTATGCGGGGTCAATGAGTATTGTGGGCGAAAATGGGAAGGGATGGTCAGGGGAAATAAAGAAGGATGCAACAATGCTTAAGTAGAAATGCACTCATTTCATTGCCCATGTAATTGTAACCCCTCTGTACGGTATTTTCACAATAAAAAAAGAATACTGTACAGAGTGGTAACAGTGACCTTAGCAAGGTAATGAGTACATTTTCTATCAAGCATTGCCTCTTCCTTTGGTTTTCCCCTACCATCCCTTCCGCCTCCACAACTACATTCTCTCCACACACAACTATTGTAGTGTCTTGTAGATGTCATTGTTACATTGGGCAACTTGTATACCTATATAAACTTTTTTTTTCTCTTTCTCTCCCCAAATTAGAGAAGTGTATATACAAGATGCAGGGCACTGACATTATATACAGTGAAAACAGGGGTTATGCTGTAGGGGAGGAACATACAAAGAAAAAAAAAAAAGAAACAAGTTATTTCCTTTAAGTAGTATATGTCTGGGCAAGCAGAAAAAGTCAAATGCTATGTACATATTGACCCGATAAGATGATGTTAAGTGAAATTAACACCAAGGTAGCGAAACAAGTATTTTTTTTTCTTTCTTGCTATTGTTTCTCTGCAAATCTTAACCTATTTATTAGTGGGGAGGCTGTTTCTTTGAGTATTTGTTGGTGTTGGGTTCAATTTTGTGAGTTCTAATTATATTTTAGGTAAGAGACCCTTGTCTGTTGTATGGATAATGAAGACTTGTTCCCAATCACTGGGCTTTACTTTGATCTTGGTAGCTATGTACTATCCCCTGCAGAAGTATGCTGTTGCACGAAATCCCTCTTGTCCAACCTTTTCTTTGAGTTTTTGTGTTTCTGGGTCTTTCTTTAGAAAAATTTGTCCATTGTCAAGGAACCCTGGAATAACTCCTATTCCTTCCTCTAATGTTTCCATGTGTCTTCTTTCATAGTGAAGTCTTTGATCCATTTGGAGTTGATTCTGGTACAGGGTGATATATAAGAATTTAGGTTCAGTTTTTTTGTTTACTAAGTTTGGAAAGCAGCATTTCAGAAGAGGCTGTCTTTCATCCTTTCCATCCTTTTAGCTCCCTAAAATAAGATTAGGCAGCTACAGGTCTGTGGGTTCATTTCTGGGTCTTCAGTTCAATTCCATTGTACCTCAGGTCTATTCTTGTGCCTGGAAAAAGCTGCTTTGATTACTATAGCTTTGTATTGGAATTTGAAATTTTGTATTGATATTTTCCTAGCACTGTTCTTTCTTCTAAAGATTGCTTTTGTTATTCAGCGTTGCATGTGAATTTGGGTGTTCCTTCTTCTATTTTCTTGATGAATGAGGTTGAAATGTTGATAGGTATTGCATTAAATTTGTAGATAGCCCTTGGCAGAATTGTCAAATTATTGGTTTTCAAATCTCTCCAATTTGTTGGTATATGGACTCAGGTATAAACTTTCATCTGAGTACTACCTTTGCTGTGTCCCAGAGGAGTTGATAATTTGTGTGTTAATTTTTGTTAAATATCATGAGCATTTGAATGTCCATTATAATGTGTTCCATGACCCACTGGTGGTTCAACAAGTTGTTGTACAGCCTCCATGTGTTACAGGATTTTCTTGGGTGGCTTTTGGTGTTGAATTCTCCATTTATTCCCTTGTGGTTTGAGAGAATCCAGGAGATTATTTCAATGTCTCTGATTTTGGATAAATTATCTTTGTGACCTAAAATATTATCTATTTTTGAGAATGTTCCATGACCTGCTGAGAAGAATATGTATTCAGATGCTGATGGGTGTTATATTCTGTACATGTCTGTTAAGTCTAGTTGATCTATGCAGTTCTTTATATGTGAGGTTTTTCTCTTGAGTTTTGCTGTGTTGTTCTATCCAGCTAGGATAGTGGTGATTTAAAGTCCCCAACAATTAATGTCTTTCAATCTATATGAGATTTTAGGGCAAGTAGTGTTCCTTGGATTAATTTGGGTCCTCTGTTTTTTGGTGAACAGATATTTAAAATTGTAATACACTTCTGAAAGAGAGATCACTTCATGAATATGTAATGATATTCTTTATCTCTTCTTGCTAATTTTAACTTGAAGTCCATTTTACCTGACATTTGGATTTCAACTCCCTCCTATTTATGGTGGCGGTTTGCTTGCTTCCATCCTTCCATTTTCACAAGACGTTTGTTTTTATGGACAAGGTATCTTTCTTGAAGGCAGATTTTTTATCCAAGTAGACAATCTATGTCGCTTAATTGGAGAGTTGATTCCATTTTAAACTGAGAATTAGGATTGAGTGTTTGGCAATTGATGCCATGGTATCCATCTTGTTTGGGGCTGTGCACACTGGATTCTTCCTACGATTGTTAGACTCTGTTCGGGGACTGCTTGGCTTTTATTGTGCTCTTGCTGGTTTTCTATGTATAGAATACATTTACATGTCTTTTATAATGCTGTTTGGTGGAGATATATGGTTTCAGTGTTTTCTTTGAAAGATTTTTATTTGTTTTGATGTTATGAAGGAGAATTTCGCTGAGTGGTGTATTCTTAGTTGATAGTTGTTTGTCTTTAGGATGTGACATGCATCATTCCATGCCTTTTTTTTTTTTTTGTTCCAATCGTGGGACCTGAACTCTGGGCCTGGGCGCTATCCCTCAGCTCTTCAGTTCAAGGCTAGAGCTCTACCACTTGAGCCACAGAGCCACTTCCGGCTTTTTTCTTTTTGTTTATGTGGTGCTGAGGAATCAAACCCAGGGCATGAGCCACCTTCCCAGCCAATTCCAGGCCCTTTTAATTTCATTGACTCTACTGAGGGTTCTGAAATTATTCTGATTGGGTTTCCTTTATAGGTGATTAATTTTTCTCCCTGAAAGTTTTAATCAGCCTTTCTTTTGTCTCAAATGATGCTGTGTGGATTGCAATGTGACAGTGGGATGTTCTATTATGGTATGTTCTATCTGGTGTTCTAAAGTCTTCTTGTGTCTGAATGGACCTATCATTTTGCATGTTTGGGAAGTTCTCTGCTAGGATCCTGTTAAATAAATATCCTAGACATTTCACTTCTCTTAGCCTTCCTCTACAACCATTAGCCTTAAATTAGGCTTTTGGTGGTCTCTTCTAACTATTGAATAGATCTATCATATTTCTTAGATTTATAATTTTTTTATAGTGTCAAGGCTGTCTTCAGTCCAAGAGACTGGATCCCCTGCACAGACTAACCTATTCTCAAGGCTTTCTATTGTGTTCTTATTTCCTTTCCTTCTAATTGGTCAGATTTGATGGTCTCAGATTCTTTGTTGGAGCTTTGTTTTACGTCTTGTATGGACTTCTTTACCTTCTTAATATGGTTTTCAGTATGTATTCTAAAATTTCTTGATTGCTTCTATGTTAATTGGACAAAATTTCCTTTCATTGGGCTTCACCCAGCATTTCTTTTGTAGCCTCCAGGGATTGCACAAGTTTATGTATTCCATTAATGCATCTATTAATCATTTTTTTCTCATCTTGTTCATGATATTCCTCAATTACACTTATATCAGCCTATCAGCCTCATTAATTCCTATATTAATCTACCCTTGGCCTCATGATGCTCTTGCATTTAACTACCACGTTCACAAAGAGTCTTTTGCAGGCTTTCAAACTTTTCATTCAACATATGTACCAGTAGTGTTTGTAGAGGATTTTGGGTGCTCTCCTCTGGATTATTATATTTATTTGTATATTATTTTTATTGTGAAAATACCATACAGAGGGGTTACAATTACATAAGCAAATAATGAGTATATTTCTTATCAATCGTTATTGCCTCCTCCTTTTTTTGAATCTTCCCAAATCTTCCCTTTCCACCACCACTTCTGCACTAATGTAAAGATCCTTTTTCGACATTAGGTCTTGTACATCTCATTGTTGCAATGGGTCCACCTGTATCCCTATTTAAACAATTGTTTTTTCCCTTTTGCTGCACAAATACAATGAAAGCAGGCTTATTCCTTGCAGGGGGAGCATGCAAATCAACAAAAAAATCATAAATATGTTAGAAAAAATATTTGAGACCTTGTCTTGTAAATTTGTTCAACCAATTTGGAAAGTAGTATTGGAGGTTCCTCAAAAGACTCCATATAGACCTCCCCTTGACCCAGCAATCCCACTTTTGGGCATTTACCTGAAGAATCACAAAAAAGACCAAGACCATATTAAAGCTACCAGCACAACTAATTTTATTACTGCATTATTTATGATAACTAAGCTATAGAATCACCTCAGAGACCCCTTAATAGATGATGGAACAAGAAAATATGGTATATAGACACAATGGAATTCTCTGCCTACCTCAGAAAGGATTGCATTGCCCCATTTGTTAGGAAATAGATAAACTTGGAAAAAAATATATTAAGTGAAGCAAGCCAGGCTCAAAGAAAAATAGGTCTCATGGTTTTTCTTATTGTCAATAACTAGTATATGTCTGAGACAAGCAGAAACGGTCAGATAAGTTGATGTTAGGCGAAATGAACCCCAAGATAAAGACTCCCACTCATTGTTAGTGGGAGTAGAGATACCTGACCATACCATTTTTCTTGTCTTTTTCCATCGTTTTTTGCCAATTTTTGTATGAAGGCAAATCCAATACTGCGCTAGAACACTGTTTTAGGAAATCATCAACCTAAGCTCTGTAGTTGCACAAATTGTTTAATACAGTCAAAATAAGTACATATACAATCCAGTTCATTAGGTATAATCTAGTTGAACAACAAACAACTAGGGATACATAGATTAAGAAAATCAAAGAAGAAGTCAGAAGACCAGAAATTAGTAAGTTCAGGGAGAATTGTGAGGAGAAAATAAAATTAGAGACATGTGCGGATGGAAAGGGAGAGAGTTAACATAATACCTAAATGCTAAGAGAGGTAATGGATAGAAGGGAAAGAAAAGGGAGATACAGAAAAACGAAAAACGAAAAAGAAAACATTTTTAAATGAAACACTTAAAAATGTATAAAGGAATAATACAACTAAGGGAGTTAATGATGAATATTTGTGAATTAAATAATCAATACCTTTATTAGTATGTGCACAATTAAGAATAAGATCAAATAATTGAATATGGATATATATCTGAAGGTGAATTGAAGAGCTACTAAATAGAGCAAAGGAAGCACAATAGGACCAAGATAAAAAGGAAAAAAAAATTAAAAATGGTAAATTAGAAAACAATTGTTTAAAAATTCTAAAAACATATAGACAAAAGTGTTCTTCCATTTTTTTTCTATCTTCCCTGAGACCTTAACCAGTTTATTGGTGCTCTGGTTTGCTTACAGTGTTTGATTTTCCTGTGGCTTCATTGGTTACTTAAATCAGTTTGTTTCAGCAGGCAGAACAATGTTCTTCCTTACTAGAGATTTTATAATACCTTCCCAGGTTAATTCAATGGGATGGTGATTCCCTTTGAGTACCACAAAAGAGATAGATGGCTGTTTCTTCTAGCTTGGAGTTGCTCTGATGGGGCTAGGCTCAGGATGATGTTGAGGCCTGTCAGAATGTGTAGCTTTTCCCTGATGGGCTAGCTCCTGAGACACTCATATAGCTCAGTCTGGAGCCATTGTCAGGATTTATATTTACTGAGTTTCCAATTTTTTTTTTCTTTTACTCTCAGGCAGCTAGCTCACTGTGCTATATTGTGTTGGGATAGCCTCTTACCCAGTGATGAAATTCAGTCATCTACGGGCAGAGATTCCTCTGCCTGGAAAGTAAAACTTTCTCCTTGCATGGATCTGAACATGGCATGTCGGGTTCCTGTGATCTGTTAAATGGTTCATATTGGTTTCTTCAAAGGTCTTAGTATGGGGAGTTCTGCCATGTCTTTGTCAGTATCAAGGATAGAGTTCTCCTCTTCTGGTTGGTGAGTATCTACGTTCTCACTCTCGCTCTGTGGAAAGGATTAAGGAAGTCTTGCTTGTGGTCTGCAAATGTCTGTGGTGAGCAGGATGAAAATGTTTACTCCTTGTCAGTTTTTGCTGGTGGTGACTATAATCTGCTCACACGCCACTTCTGGTGACTGTGTACTGGGCTGTCTTTGTTGATGACGTGGCGATGGTATCAGCTGCTGTAGCTATTGCTAAGGACAATTTTGAGAGCTCAAGTCTGTCTCCATAACCAAGCTGCATGTATTTTTCCCATCTGACCAAGCTCTCTTTACTATTATGGCACGTCATGTGAGTGTAAAGTCTTGGACTTTGCACTGGAACAATAAAACTGGTTTCTATGAGAGATGTTGATTAAAACTATTAGGACCGCTAAGCACTTTTAAAAAACACATGTCCTTTGTGACACAATAGAATCTAGTATACCCATATATTCATTGTGAATTACAGACAACTGAGATTCAACCTACCATTGTAACATCAAAACCTTTTTTGAAACCAACTGTGTCACATTGTCATTATGATAGCATCAGATCATTTTGATATCACAAAACTTACAATCATATCATGCCCTATGACATCTCATTGCATTGTGACATAATAGACACATTGTAAATGCCTATTCTGCAATGTCATCCTATTTCAAATGTGGCATGTGTGTTATCAGAAACCCATTGTGAACTAATCACCATTGTGACATCACATTGCCATAATGATATCAGTAACTCACTGTGCCATCACAATCATGTCTTCTCCACAAACTTTCTTTGCCATGTGATACTTTAGGCTAATAATTTCTTTTCAATTTGTGAGCTAATAATTTGTTTTCAAACTGATAATATTTCAGATATGACATGTTATAAAAGGCATCTTCTGTGATAGCAAAGCCACTCTGACATCACACTGCCAGATGTCATGAGTATTCTGTCACATATTGAAATCAGAAACCTGCTAGCAGTTCATCACATTTTTCACAATACACATTTTAGAGACATCACAGTTCTTCTGTGAACTCATATATTCATTATGAGTTAGTGAAAATTATGATCCTGTATACCATTTTGCTATCCATACCTCTTGGTGACATCTCAAACCTACTGTGATCTTATCACAGTAGGCATCAACAGCTAATGGTGACTTCAGATATTATTATGATATGATAATTCGACCACATTTCCATTGTGATATCACTGTCCCATAGTGTGTTCAGAACACTTTAATAGCTGTAAGGGAAATCATCCAGGAAGCCTCATTTTGAAATATAGTATATTGTAATATTTTTAATAGAGTTTACAGGTTGAAGGTAGCCAATTGTTAGAAAGACATACAGCAAATAAAAGTAACACAGCTCAGAAACATGCTAAAGAGAAACAAAAAACAAAAACCATGCCAACAATGGTATGGATAGCTTAATTGGGCTGCAATGATGACCGAAGCTGAGCCAGGAGACAGGACACAGGACATGATCAGTGAGTCAATTGGCATGACATAATGATGTCTAAGCTGGTTTAGACCTAACAAGGTCGATGCAGAGGTCAGATCATCAGGAAATTCCCAGTCCAAGCAAATTGCGTTACCTATCAGCCAAGTACCACACCTGTCTCCAGGGATATGGTCATGCACATTACCTTGGAGTTAGGAGATAGGCAGGGGATTTTCTTCCCCCAGCATGAAAGCAAGTTTCTAGACCCCACAATCAACCATGTGGCGAATAAGCTGATGGCCAGAACTGACCTCCATACTTCATCATGACCTCATAACATTTTAGATACCATGCTCTTTCCTTAAACATTGTGAACATTGAACTCATTGTGAACTAGTAGCAACTGAAGTCGGACATATCATTTTGATATTACAAGCACATTGTGACATCCCAAATTCTTTGGGATATCTAATTGCTGTGATATCTAATTGCTGATGTGACATCATGATCATATTGTGACTTGAAGTTCCTTCTGAGAACTACATGTTGGAGCTTTCCAGAATTTAACTGTTGTCAACTTTCTATATACGTTTGTCAGGCAGCGGCCCCAATGGTTTTCAAGATAGTTTTGGCAGTCCCTGGTGGAAAATTACCAGCATGTCAAATAATCAGATACAGACAGAAGGTTTGAGCATGTAATTCTTTTCACAAGATCAGTATCCACATTTACACACTTGTTACCACTCTTTTTTGCTCCATTCTTTAATCTTAACGAGTAGTAGCTCTAGAAGCACCACTGATTTTAGAGTGGTCTCCTGAGCTACTTGATCAGCTCAGTTGTTTCCTTGCACCTACGTGTTCTCTAGTTTCTTTAACTCCTTTTTATTATTCTGAACCTGTTTGGAGGTTGGAGACTTCATCCATTTATCCTCCTCCTTTTCACTCTTTAAAGCTTGTTTTTAAGATCCCAATCTCCTTTTTAAATTCCTCCTGACCTTGCAAGTGTTCTGTCAGTGTCACAGGAAATATCCTTTGACTGTTCAACTGCTGCACTTTCAGCAGCACCTTTGCTTACTCTTCATCTTCTCCGTTTAATTCTCAGTGGTGCTATTGAGAGGGGTTTTTTCACCTCCATCTGTTTAATTGGGACATGCTACTTCTGCATTACATTTATGGTGAGGATCTTGTCATTGTCTTTGGTTTTCCTCTAGTAGCTCCTCTTTTTTGTTTTACACTTCCTTGTATTTTTATGACGTCTTTCAACTGCTTAACTCTTGTTTTTTTGTGCCTAATGCTGCTTTCCCCGGGTATTCCCCATCAAAATATGAGTGTCCTTGATTCTTTCTAAAGAGTAATAATCCATATTTTGATCCATTTATCATTCTTCCACTTTTCTTAGCCTCTTCTTCAATGACAAAGGTATTTGGGGTCTATTCTTCTACTGGCCTTTCAGTTATTCCTCTGGTGCTTTGAATTTTTGCTCACACCCTTCAATGGTAAAAGCTTAATGCACTCTTGTTTCATGACCAGCTCCTTTTACCTGGCCTTGATTTCACGTACAGTGTCAGGATCTTCTCCCTGCCTTGCTTGTAGTCAGCAAGGATGGAAACATTAGTGTCCTTGTCCTCCTCAGCCTGTGACCTGTGGGCTCAAACTTTGTATAAGGCACACCTTCTCTGATGTACTTGGATTTCATTTGATTCTGCGTTTTTCTCAGTTTCATTTTGTAAATTTTTGTTCTTATATTTGACTCTCACAATTTTATGATTTATGTCTGCAAATCTTTTCTTCACATCTGATAATTCTTTCTTTTCTCCACTGTGCTATTTAATGCACTTTTAACCTATTTGTGGGTTTTGATTGGCATGTATTTGAGATTCACAATATTTTTTAGCCTGTGTTTTCAAACAGAAATGTGTGAAATTTTTCATCACCACATTTTTTCTTATGTTCAGTGGGCTGATTTTTAAGTTTACCACAGTTTGATTTCAGACTTCTGAGCTCATTTGCCTTGTTTTCAGGAGATATAATCAGTTTCCCAGTGGAAACCTGCCTACATAACATGTCATTTTTAATCCTTCTCTTCCTAGGAAATTCCTTTTTCCCTTGCTGATTACTTCCAGTAAGCACACAGATCTAGTCCTAGAGGTGCCCTATTGATATTTGCAAATGAATTAAACTGTCTTCACCCTGAATCTCTTGATCCCTGTACTGGTGCTGCTATGTGAAACCCATTCTTGGACTGTTTTTTCTTCCACTGTATAACTGTTATGAAACACCTGTTGGGCAACTGCTACCAACTCAGATAATACCTTTTCTCAAATCCTTCTAAATTGTGAAGCTTTTTTCTTAATATCTGGGCCGACGGTGTAGTGAAAGCCATATATAGGGCTTTTCAATTATCCTGGGTCTCAGGATCTATAGGTATATAGTTCCTATAGGCCTCTTGGAGGCTTTCTAGAAAAGCATTAGGGGATTCATTGGGGAACTATACTATCATTCATCTTAATTAAATTAGTTGGCTTCCTAGCCACTGCCTTTACCCTGCTAACAGGCTTGCAATATTGCTAAGCACATCCTTACCTTGATTGCTGTTCTACTCTCAGCTTGGTTGAGTCTGGGGAAAGACTTGCTCCAATAGATATGGGTCTGCAGTGGGGGAATGATCTAGTCCAAGGACCACCTTCAAGCCACTGTGCCGGATTCACTCCCTTCCTCCCAGGTGGAAAGCACCTGTAAAAGTTGCCCTCAGTCATCCCAGGTGCCCTGATGTAAAGAGATGAGGCCCTGGGCTTTTTCAGAAAAGGACGGATTTTGCTATTTCCCCTTATACATGACACTAATTGTAAAGGGAACAAGTATTAGAAAGATGGTTTGCTCACCATCTCCCCAATGTGCCTGTTGTGTACCACCTCAGGCTGGTTCCAGCAACTAATTCTGGTATGGAGAGACTGAACATCAGAGATGTTGATGGCACTGATTAGGAGGATGTGTCTTCTTTGGGGGATCCTGTAACACCAGAAGGAAGATATTTCAGTTCCAGGAACTTTAACATATTGTACTCCCATCGGGAAAAAAAATGGAGTAAGCAGAGTTGTATACAGGAAACAGAACAATAAGCACACACAAATACCCATAAACCCTGAACCCACATATACCATATCTCTCAGTGATGCCCTCTTGAGAAGGTATGAGATGACCTCTGGAGGAGATCCCATGAGGGCTAGTGAGGAGATCCTAGATGACCTCTGGAGAAGGTCCCAGATGGCGTTTCAAGGAGGCTACAAAAGATCACTCAATGAGGTCTCAGATGGCTTTAAAGGACCCTCCAGATGACCTCTTGAAGTCTCCAGTTGACGTCCGGAGGAGGTCCCAGATAGCCTCATGATGAGGTTCTAATTAATGTACTGAGGACATGTGAGATGACCTGTTGAGAAGGCCTAACATGACCCTGGAAGAGGTCCCAGATGTCTTCTCACTTTAGTGCCCAGATGACCAGTGGAGGAATTCCCAAATGGCCTCTTCAGGGACCCCAAATGACCTCCAGAGGAATTCCCAGATAAACAATAGGAAGGGCCCCAAATAGCCTCACGAAGAAACCCCAAATTTCCACTGGAGTCAGTCCCAGATGGACTACCAATAAAACCCCAGATGATTGGATGTAGACCTAGATGAGGACCTCGAGGACTGCTAAGATAACCTTCAGATTAAGTCACAGATGGCTACAAAGAAGCCGAAGTTGAACTCCCAAGAAGGCCCCAGATGGCCTCTCAAGGATGGTCTTTTGATATTACCCAAAATATCCTTCAGAGAATGTCCAAATAGCCTCCTGAGAATGCCTAAGATGAGCTCCAGAAGCGGTGTAAAAATCAGACTGACAAGTTTGCCGAGACTCTCACTCTTACCTGGGTCTGAAATAACTCTTGTTTTCTGTTATTTGGTGGGTTTTTTTGGGGGGGGTGCTGGTCATGGGGCCTGAACCCTGGGCCTGGGCCCTGTCCCTCAGCTCATCTGCTCAAGGCTAGCACTTTACCACTTGAGCCACAGTGCCACTTCTAGTTTTTCTGCTTATGTGGTTTTGAGGAATGGAACCCAGGGCCTCAGGCATGCAAGGCAAGCACTCTACCACTGAGTATCTTCCTAGCCCTGAAATGACTCTTATCCCTGTTGGTCCACAGGAAGCAACAATTCTAGGGAGGCTTTCACCCCTGAGTGATGAGAAACTCACATACAAGGAGGTTTTCCCTGGGGCCAAGTCCCAGTTCCATTCATATGGATTTTCTGTACGGGGCCTCCAAAATTTAAGTACTGTAAACCATGAAATAATCCATCAAAGTACGATTAAGATAATAAAATTATTAACAATACAAAGGGGCCTGTGTTTATCTTGTCCTGGGCTGGATATTCAGGCCAAGAGCAGCATTGAACACCAAACCTCAGACATCCAATGGGCAGCAATGGCCTTTGTTAATTCATCTGCAAAACACCAATGCCAAACTTATGATCTCCAAAGCTCCAAACTTCAAAAGACAAGGTTTTTCTTTTCCCTTCCTCACTCCTCTACAGATCTGTCCTTTCTTCCAGGTTTTCCCTATTCCCCTTCCACCAGTTCCTTCTTCTTTTTAGGCCTCTCTACATTCCACAGGACCCTGCCTCATTGATGAGTTGCCATCCTTACCCTCCTGCTCTCACTCATCTTCATCTCTTGTCAGGTCTTGCCCTCATGCTGTCTCATCACTTTCTTCCCTCCAGTTATTTCCCCTTTCTCTCCTCTTCGTTTGATATGAACACAGCCTATATAAGGGCTGTACATCTCCAGCACTCCAACAGATCTCTTGCCTAAGTTTTCAATTGTCACTTCTCAAACTGCACAATGCCCAATCCCTTCTTGACATATCTCCGTGTGTTACATGACAGCTCAAACCCTTCAGAAGCATAAACCACCCTCTCGCATAGGCCAGGCCATAGGGGCAAGATGATGATTAGGTCCCACAAATAATTGGGCCCCAGGTGCTTATTCCAGCATCCTCATGGATAACAAGTGCCAATTGAAATTGATATTACCATCTCATTATAACAGCACCAAACAATTGTGACCTCATCATCAATATGACATCACTCATGCATTTAGCCATGATCACATTATGACATCACAAACCTATTATGACCTCTTACAATCACTGACAAAACACATGGCCTTTGTGACATCACAGTCCCTTTTTGTACCCCTATACTCATTGTGTACTATGACAATTGAGATCAGACATGCCATTGTATCATCACAAAGCCTTTCTGAGATCATCACCAGTGTATCATCACTTTGCTCATTGTGACATCACCAACATACCACTCCACTATACCATTATTACTTCAAATTGTCATTGTGATGTCATAGGCAGATTGTGAATGCCTATTCTCTGATTTCATTCTATTTCAATTGTGGACTCTGGGTTGATAGCAGAAACCCTTATGATGCAGTAACCTGTGTGACAGCATATCATATTTGGTATATAACTCCCATTGTGTTTTCGATAAACTAATAAAACTTCATTACATTTTTCAAAATCATGGCCTTTGTGACTTCAAGCTCCTTCTGTGAACCCTTATCCTTATTTCTAACTAAGAGCAATTGAAATGGAATATGTAATCGATATTACTAATATGAAATCACCTCATTACATCTGTGACAGCACAATCCTATAGTGACATCCCATTGCTGTTGTGACATCAAAATCCAATTGTGACATCTCAAACCTATTATGGCCTCTGAGCACCTTTGAAAAAACTCATCATTTTTGTGATATCACAGTCCCATTTTTTTCATCCATAATTTCATTGTGAACTAATGACTACTGCAACAGATAGGCCAGTGTAATACCACAAACCGTTATGACACCATAATTGTCATTTAGACATCAACACATTATTTTGATATCACCAAAGTACAATGACATTAACTAGTATGGCATTATATAGCCAAAGTGACATTATAGACACATTGTGAATGCCTATGATGTGATTTCTTTCTTTCAAATGAGGCATGTGTTTGACATCAGAAACCCATTTTGACTTCATAACCATTGTGACATGACAATCCCTTTGGGACCACACATTGCCATTGTGTCATAATGACATCACAAATTGGTACTATCCTATTAATTTTTGGGACATGTTGCCATCTTGACATCTTAGATTCTAGGTAAGTTCATAATCTGTTTATCACATGACAATATTTCAGGAATGAGGGTTCCCGGAAGATGGCAGAGGAGAAGCTGGAGTCTAAACAACTTCTCGCATAGAAAGCAGTTTTCGAGGGCCAGTGAACAGTCCTAGGCCAGAGACTCACACCAAGTGTGCCATCACAGGACATAGAGGCCAGAGAGGGAAAATCCAGGAAAGGAGACAGATCTGAGCTCTTGCCAGCAGCTGCCACTTCAGCGGCAGATCTGGTGGTGGTGGCTGTACCACCATACCTGAAACAGAGAGTCCGGGATGAAGAAGCCAGATGCAGTGGGCAAGCGGTTTCTACTCAACACAAGCAAGAACTGACAAGGAGCAGACATCTTCATCCTGCAGTTTGCAGACCAAAGACGACCCAGGAACCAAGACTCGTCGTGAGCAGAAGCCTGATGTCCTCACACCTTCACATTGAGCAGAGGAGGGAAGGTCACCCCTCCCCCCACCAGTACCAGAGATCTCCATCTTGGATACTCTGTGGAACTACTAGCTCCAACTCAGGCCTTGGAATAAAACTAGAGTCATTTAGCAGATCACAAGAGCCTAATCTGACCTGCCAGATTCAGCTCCACCCAGGGAAAAGTCACCCAGCTTGGGCGCCAGCCCTAGGAGTGGCATTCTTCACAGGGTAATGAGCCAGAGGCTACCCCTCCATTTAGCAGCCTTGAAAATCAATTGAAATTCCGTAAACAGAAACCCTAGGAGTGGCTCCAGGCTGGGCTCTGTGAGTTTCTCACAAACTAGCCCCCGGGAAAAGCTACTGTTTGCTGAAAGGCCTCAACTCTACCCATAAACTAGCCTCATCACAGCATCTCCAAACTTGAGGAAAAAGCCATCTCCCTCTTTTGTGATACTCAAAGCAGAGCTCCCATCCATTGAAATAGCCTGGGAGGAGGATCACAAAATCCTGGGTAAAGCAGAGCATTTTTCTGCCTGTTCTAACTAACTGACTTAAGAAGCCAACCAAGCCACAGGACCACAAGCAGAAGAGAGACTCCAACAAGAGGCTGGTTATGGACACAAGAAAGACACAGGATTTTTCCCACCCCTCCCCCCCAAATTAAAGAACTTTCTTCTTCTTCTTCTTCTTCTTCTTCTTCTTCTCCTCCTTCTTCTTCTTCTTCTTCTTCTTCTTCTTCTTCTTCTTCTTCTTCTTCTTCTTCTTCTTCTTCTTCTTCTTCTTCTTCTTTCTTCTTCTTCTTCTTCTTCTTCTTCTTCTTCTTCTTCTTCTTCTTCTTCTTCTTCTTCTTCTTCTTCTTCTTCTTCTTCTTCTTCTTCTTCTTCTTCTTCTTCTTCTTCTTCTTCTTCTCCTTCTTCTTCTTCTTCTTCTTCTTCTTCTTCTTCTTCTTCTTCTTCTTCTTCTTCTTCTTCTCCTTCTCCTTCTCCTTCTTCTTCTTCTTCTCCTTCTCCTTCTCCTTCTCCTTCTCCTTCTCCTTCTCCTTCTCCTTCTCCTTCTCCTTCTCCTTCTTCTTCTTCTTCTTCTTCTTCTTCTTCTTCTTCTTCTTCTTCTTCTTCTTCTTCTTCTTCTTCTTCTTCTTCTTCTTCTTCTTCTTCTTCTTCTTCTTCTTCTTCTTCTTCATCGTACATTTTATAAATTTTTTTTTCCTTTTCTAAAAGTTTTTTGAATTTTTAATTTTTACCTTTTTTGAAAAAAATTGTTTTCTAGTAACTTTTTTTCCTCTTATAATTTTTATTTTCGGGATACATGTGTGTGTGCGTTTTTCTTTCATTTTTTTTGTAAAATAAAATTTTTCTTTTTGTTTTTTGCTTAGCTCTACTTAACTTCTGATCTTTTTTTCTTCCTTTCTTATCCTTTTCACCTTTATCTTTTCTTTCGTTCTTCTTCATGTGACTTAATTGTTATCTGGCACATCCTCAGATAAACCCATAGTTGAATAAAAGTCTCTATTCCCCATTGTGTGCAAACTTAATCCACAAATTTATTACTGAACTCAAGACCTCTGAGACAAATTCCGTAATAGGAGTACTACCTCTTTATACCTATATAATATTTTAAGGATTTTTATTTTTAAGTTTTTCACACCTTCTTTATATCCTTCCCTTTCTCTCATTATATTCACGTTCTTTTCTGAATAGCTTGTTTTCATTTTTGCATACTATTATTAATTTTTACTTTTCTATTTTTTCTGGTCTCTTTTCTTTTCCCTTTCTTTTTCTTCTTTTTTTCTCTCTCTCAACTTTCATCCTATCCAACCTATTTCCTGCTTTGAAATTAGGACTTAGTTAAGTTAACTCTCCTGTGCCTTCCCACATCACTCTATTCCTATTTTTTACACACATCTCTCCCTAACCCAATAATTTCTGGTTTTCCAAATTCTTCTTTGCAGTTAGTAGCACATTAATATATAGTTGTTTGATGTTGAATAGATATATTTGTTGCACTAGATTGTATCTGCAGACTATTGAGTGCAAATTCAGACTTTGGTTGATGCTTGCCTTAAGTTAGTGTTCTAGCACAAAACTGGTGTTATTTTCATCCCAAATGGGCAGTGTAACCGGAAAAAACAAGAGAAAAATGGCAAGTCCGGGTTTTTCAATTCCCACTCATGATAATCAGGGGACAGAACAGATGATGAATAAGCCAGAGGAGAGTTCCCAAGTAGCTCTACAAACACTGCTGGCAAACATGATAAATGAAAAGATTGAAAACATACAAAGGACTCTGTATGAGCGTGATAGGGAGAGAGAGGAGGCAAACAAAAAGTAAATGCAGGAAAAGATTGAAAATCTACAAAGGACTCTGTATGATTGTGATAGGGAGAAAGAAGAGGCAATCCAAAAGTTTATACAGGAATATCATGAGCATGAGGAAGCTACTCAAAAAATGATACAGGATTTGCATGAGCAGTTTGAGAATACTCAAATGGAAAGGCAGAAATGGCATGAACAGGCTGAGAACACTCAAAGAGAACTACAGGAATGGCATGAACGGGAGTGGGAGGAAGCTAAGCAAAGAGTAATACAGGAATTGAGGAATACAGAAAGATCCATTAACAAAGAGCTGAAGGAAGTCAGGGACACCACAAAGGGAATGCTGAATTGAACCCAACAGAAGGAATGGGAGTCCAAGAAAACCATAACCAATCAACTAAGTGATTCGAGAATAAACACAACCCCAAATTAAGGAAGTAAAGAATTTCATACAAGATCTAAAACACATCTTCAAAAAAGAATTTGAAGCCATCAAAGCTGACCAATTAGAAGGAAAAGAAATAAGAAACAAAGTAGAAAGTCTTGACAGCAGGTTAGACCATGCAGAAGATCGAATCTCGGGGATTGGAGACAGCATAGATATTATAAAGAAAGAACATACAACCATCCAAGACAATCCTAAGAAATATGATAGATCTATCCAACACTTGGAAGACACCATCAGAAGGCCTAATCGAAGGATAATGAGTGTAGAGGAGCACCTAGAAACAGAAGTTAATGGTCTAGGAAATTTGTTTAACAGGATTCTAGCAGAGAACTTCCCAAACATGCAAAAAGACAGGAATATTCAGATATAAGAAGCTTTTAGAACTCCAAATAGACCAGACAAGAATAGGACATCACACTGTCACATTATAATCTTAACAGGATCAAGTCAGACTAAGGAAAAGATCCTTAAAACTGTGAAGGAGAAAAGATTAATCACCTATAAAGGGAAACCAATTAGAATCACCTCAGACTTTTCAGAAGGGACAATCAAAGCAAGAAGAGTCTGGAATGATGTTTGCCCAGCCCTAAAAACAAACAACTATAAACCAAGAATACTGTACCCAGCTAAACTATCCTTCATAACTGAGGGTCAAATAAAAACGTTCCATAGCAAAGAAAAATTGAAACAATACATCTCCACCAAACCAGCCCTCCAAAAGATTCTTAAAGATGTCCTACACATAGAAAAACCAACAAGACCACAATAAAGGCCAAGAAACTGCACCCAAACTGAGAATCCAAGCACCAAAGGAAGAACCCAGTTTTCACAGTCCCCATGAAGGTCGGTAACATGGCAGGAACTCCCAAATACCTCTCAGTCCTTTCTATCAACATTAATGGACTTAACTCTCCAATTAAGCAACATAGACTGTCTAGTTGGATTAAAAAACAAGAAACTTCTATCTGCTGCCTGCAAGAGTCACATCTTGCCCATAAAAATAAACATATTTCCAATGTTAAAGGCTGGAGCAAAATCTACCAAGAAAACGGCCCCCATAAAAAGGCGGGAGTTGCAGTCCTAATATCAGATAAAATAGACTTCAAATTAAAATTCGTGAGAAGAGATAAAGAATGTCGCTACATACTAATTAAGGAATCTCTCCTTCAGGAGGATATTATAATTCTAAATATCTACTTGCCAAACAATGTAGCACCCAAATTTATCCAAGAAACACTACTTTCCCTTAAATGTCACATAGATCCAAAGACATTCAATTTTGGGGATTTTAACACACCACTCTCCCCACTAGATAGATCAACTCGGCAAAAACTCAACAGAGAAACTGCAGATCTAAACAGCTGCATAGATCAACTAGATTTAACAGACATCTAACTAATATTTCATCCAACAGCATCAGAATATACGTTTTTCTCATCAGCACATGGAACATTTTCTAAAATAGAACACATTTTAGGACAAGCAAACATCTAAATTCAGAAACATTGAAGTTATACCTTGTATTTTCTCAGACCAGAAGGGAATAAAATTAGAATGCAACACCAAAAACCACCAAAGAAAGTCCAGTAACACATGGAGGCTGAACAACACACTGCTGAATTACGAGTAGGTCATGGAAGAGATTAGAAAGGAAATTCAAATGTTCATGCTATTCAACAAAAATGAGTACACAAATGACCAGCTCCTCTGGGACACAGCAAAGGCAGTAGGAGCTCTGAGCTCCTACATCAACAAATTGGAGAGATCTGAAACCAACAATATAATGGCATATCTAAACCTCCTTGAACAAGTAGCAAGATAAACCGCAATCCAGTAGACAGAAAGAAATAATTAAAACTAAATAGGAATTAAATGAATTAGAATCCAAAAAAACTATAGAAAGAATCAACAAAACAAAGAGTTGGTTCTTCAAAAAAATTAAGAAAATTGACAGACCCTTAGCAAATTTTATCAGAAAAAGAAGAGAACACACGCAAATAAATAAACACAGAGAGGAAAATGGAAACATCACCACAGAAACAACCAAGATTCAAAACAGTATAAGGGAATGCTTCTCAAAATTTTATGCTAATAAGTTGGAGAATTTGGGAGAAATGGTCCTTTTCCTAGCAAATATTACATGTCAAAACTAAACCAAGATGAGCTAAACCATCTTAACAGGCCCATATCAAGCATTGAAATACAAACAGCAATAAGAGACCTCCCAGCTAAGAAAAGTCCAGGACCAGATAGTTTAGAGTGGAACTCTACAAGGCCTTCAAAGCAGAGCTCACAACAATGCTACTCCAACTCTTCAATGAAATTGAAAGAGAAAGTTCACTACCTTACACATTCTATGAAGCCATCATAATCCTTATTACAAAACAAGGCAGGGACTCTTCAAAGAAAGAGAACTATAGAACCATTTCTTTGATGAACTTTGATGCAAAATTCTCAACAAAATTTTGGTCAATTGACTTCAACAATTCATCCAAAAAATCATATACCACGATCAAACAGGATTCATTGCAGGGATGCAAAACTGGTTCAATATACGAAAATCAATTAATATTATTCACCACATGAACAGGAGGAAGGATACGAACCACATGGTTATCTCAATAGATGCAGAAAAAGCATTCGACAAGATCCAACACCCCTTTATGATGAAGGTTTTGGAAAAATTAGGAATCCATGGAATTTTCCTCAATACAATCAAGGCTGTATATGACAAACCTACAGCCAGCATTATACTTAATGTTGAAAAACTAAACCCATTTCCTCTTAACTCAGGAACAAGACAGGATGTCCACTCTCTCCACTTCTCTTCAATCTAGTATTAGAATTCCTAGCTACAGCAATAAGACAAGATGCACATATGAAGGGGATCCAAATAGGGAAAGAAGAAATAAAACTCTTCCTATTTGCAGATGACATGCTCTTGTATTTAAAGAATCCCATAGACTCCATTCCCAAATTACTCAAGCTGATTCAAAACTTTGGCAATGTAGCAGGTATAAAGTTATGTATGTATGTATGTATGCCAACAACGAGAAAATTGGCTGAAATTAGGAAAGCAACTCCATTTTTAATAGTCCCACAAAAAATAAAATACCTAGGAATTAACTTAACTAAAGAAGTGAAGGACCTCTGTGATGAAAACTTTAAAATCTTGAAAAAGGAAATCAAAACAGACCTTAGAAAATGGGAAAACTTCCATGCTCCTGGATTGGAAAGATTAACATCGTGAAAATGGCAATACTTCCCAAGGATATCTACAAATTAAATGCGATACCTATCAAAATTGTAACCTTATTCTTCAAGGAAATAGAAGAAGCAATCCACAAATTCATATGAAACAATAAAAGGCCCCGAATAGCAAAAACGCTCCTCAATGGAAAGAACACTGCTGGAGGAATATCAATACCAAATTTCAAACTCTACTATAAAGCTATAGTAATCAAAACAGCTTGATAGTGACATAAGAACAGACTTCAGGACCAATGGAATAGAATTGAAAACCCAGAAATGAACCTACAGAACTATAGCCCTCTAATCTTCATTAAGGGAGCTAAAAAAATAGAATGGAACAAAGAAAGACTCCTCAGTAAATGGTGTTGGCAAAATTGGTTAACTACTTGTAGACAATTAAGCTAGATCCTTATATATCAAGCAGCACTAGAATCAACTCCAAATGGATCAAAGACATCGGAGTCAAAGCAGACACTCTGCAAAACATTACAGGATGGAATAGGAGAATCCCTAGGTCTCCTTGGCTCAGGCTAAATTTTCTTAATAGAGACTCAGAAACACAACAAATCAAAGAAATGTTGGACAAATGGGATTGCATAAAGTTGCAGAGCTTCTGCATGGCAAAGGACATAGCTAGCAAGATCAATAGAAAGCCCACGGATTAGGAGAAGATCACTAGCCATCCAACAGACAAGGGTCTGATATCTAAAATATACTTGGAACTCAAAAAATTAAATCCCCCAAAAACAAATCCTCAAAGAAACAAGCGCCCAATAAATAAGTGGGCTAAAGACTTAAAGAGCAACTTCTCTGAGGAAGAAAGAAGGATGGGCAATAGACACATGAAGTAATGCTCAAACTCCCTAGTCATAAAAGAAATGCAAATCAAAACAACATTGAGATACCACCCCACCCCAGTTAGAATGGCAAAAATCAAGATCTCTAACAACAACAGATGCTTGAGGGGATGTGGACAGAAGGGAACCTTACTTGATTGTTGGTGGGAGTGTAAACTTGTTCAACCACTTTAGAAAGCAGTATCGAGGTTCCTTAAAAGACTTCACATAGAGCTCCCCTATGACCCAGCAATCCTACTTTTGGGCATTTACCCAAATGTTTAGAAACAAGACCACACTAAAGCTACCAGCACAATTATGTTTATTGCAGCATTATTTACCATCGCGAAGATATGGAACCAACCCAGATACCCCTCAGTAAATTAATGGATCAAGAAAATGTGGTATATATACACAATGGATTTCTATGTCTCCATCAGAAAGACTGACATTGCCCCATTTGTTAGGAAATGGAAAGACTTGGAAAAAATTATATTAAGTGAAGTAAGCAAAGCCCAAAGAAATATAGGTCGCATGGTCTCCCATACTTGCAATATCTAGTATATGTATGAGTCAAGCGAGAAAGGTCAGATAATGTGATGATAAGAAGATGAACCCTTAAATATGTATTTAAACATATTTTTCTTTCATGTATTTGTTTCTAATGCATTTATACGATTATTTCTTTTTTGCTTTGTATGTCCCTCCCCCACAGTAACCCCTGCTTTCACTATATTTGAAGTCGGTATAATTTGTGGAGGAGATGGGCAAAAACAAGTTGTTTAAGGATACAGGTGGACCCGTTGGAACAATCAGAAGTACAATTTGTCATGTCAAAAACGAAATTTACAACTTTGGTTGGGGGGGGAGGATTAGGTGAGGTGTGAGGAGAGGCTCAAAGGGATGTAAAGGGTAAACAAAGGAGGAGACAAATGCTTGATGGGAAATGTACTTATTATCTTGCCCATGTAAATGTAACCCCTCTGTAGAGTATGCTCCCAAAAAATAAAAAATAAAATAAAATAAAAATTAATGTGCTAATTACCTTGCTCATGTAATTGTAAACCTCTGTAGAGTATTTGCCCAATAAAAAATGATTAATAATAAAAAAAGAGAAAAAAGTATTTCAGGAATGTATGGTATCAGATATCCACTCTGACATCATGGCCACTGAGACATCAAAGAGCTAGATGTCATTGTGACATCACAAGCCTAGCAACTATTGTGACAACACATACCTTTGGAGACATCAGTCTTTTGAGAACTCATAATCATTGTAAGTTAATGACAATTGAGATGCATCATGCCATTGTGATATCATCAACCCATAGTGATATTACAAATCTATTGTGAGCTCCTCAACACTATAGTATAACCAACTATTTATGACATCAAACATAATTATGGAAGAGGGACCAAGATGGTGCCGAAACAGTAGGGAAACAACACAGCACTCTCCAAATGGAGAGTTCCAAAGCTCAACTTCCCCAAAAGACCCATGACTGAAAAGATGACCACCCAGATAAAAAGAGGTGCAATAAATAGTAAAGGAAAAAAATTACAATGGGAAAAACACGAAGACCCTTTCCCAACCATTGATGTCCTTGTAAATCTGTGCCAAAACAGAGCCCAGCCCAGAGCCCCCAGAACCACAGTAGGCTATCTGAAGAATGCCCACGAAGAACATAACCAAAGTGCTGGTGCCAGAATCAGTGATTGTTAAAAGAGGAACTTCAGAGCTTGGAAACTTCACAAAGAGCTTTCACCAACCCCTCATCGGTAGAGCAACCTTGCATAATCCTACCAAATTCCCCAGGCCTCACAACAATGGTGGGAAGCCAAGAACTACAGGGGTCCATCCACAGAAGGCCAGTGCAGGAAACTCCCAGGTGTCTGTGCTGATATGGACATTGCAAATAGAGACAACAGCATCAGAAAGATCCTATTGGACTCCTCACTGGCAAAGTGGTTCGATGCCATCCTGCCAAAACTCCTGGGCCCCCAGAACCACAGTGACCCATAGGAAGGCAATGCAAAAACACCCATGGTGCTTACCATAACAGCATAAACAGAGTCAGAGACGGTGTAAAACACAGTCTCTGAGCCACTACGATCACCCAGCCCAGCCCACAATCATCTCAATACAATGCTAACACTGGTAGCAACCTGCAATCTACAGTGCACAGAGACAATAATCTGTGCCAGCACAATTCGACAGCTCTCAACTAGTTCTAGCTAAGTACCCCAACAGGAACAGCCTTACCCCATTCCAAGTGAGACCAGTGCTGCAGTAACCTCCAGAGCTTGACCCATACCCTCCCCCTACAACCTGGACTACAGGTTCCACTAAAACTGTGCAAGGACCCCATTAGCCTTTGGAGCACACCTAGCCCACTAGGCTTGAAAAAAGCAACCCAGAAAGAGAGCTTAAACACTCAAGCTGGGAAGACCACCAAGGGGCCACAGGAGCCAGAAGAAGAAGAAATCCAAACTGTGTACCCTGCATGGGAAACCCAGCAGCACAGGTCCCACCTAAACCCAAAAAGTGGGTCTCAGGATGGTGACAGAAAGACAGGACCAGGCAGGGGGATGGGTGTCTGAGCTACATAAACGACCTCTCCTGATTGAAGTCAGAGGCTGAGCACAGGTTTCAGAAGAGGTTGGAAAGAAAGGCACAGCAGCCCTCATGAACCAACCCATGACAGCAAAAGATCTGTGTGTGTGCAGGGAGCCCAACACCAGAGCCTAACTTGTGTATGCCAGACTGGTTATTGAACAACTCAGGCCACCAGCAGCTAATTATAGTCAGGAATGGGCTGGAAAGATGGCTCAGTGGTAAAGTGCATGCCTTGCATGCATGAGGACCTGGTTCAATCCTCAGCACTACATAAGCAGAAAAATCCAGATGTGGAAATTTGGCTCAAGTGGTAGAGTGCTATCCTTGATCTGAAGATTTGAGGGACAACACCAAGGCTCACAGTTTTGGCCCTACAACAGACAAAAGAAAAGTACCACATGATTATCTCCATGGATGTGCAATAGGCTTTTGATAAAATACAAATTTATTCATGTTAAAGGCTCTGAAGAGAATAGTAGAGGAATTTTCTTAAAACTCTGTAAGCCATATATGAGAGAGCAATAGCCAATATTATACTTAATGGGAGATACTACAGCAAATTCTCCTAAAATTAAGGTCAAGGCAAATATGCCCACTCTAACCACTCCTCTTCAATATAGTCCTGGAATGCTTAGCCAGAGTAATAAGGCAAGAGAAAGACTCTAAAGGGATGTGCATTGGGAAGGAAGAAGTCAAACTATCCTTTTGTGCAGATGAAATGGTAGTATACCTCAATGATCCTAAAACCTCCACCCCAAAACAGTTTATAAACCACTTTGGCAAAGTAGCAGGATACAAAATCCCACAAAAATCAGTTCTCTCTAAGTACACCAACAACAAATAAGCTGAAATGAAAATCAAGGAAATAACACCATTCATACAATGACCTCATAAAATAAAATATTTTGGAATTAACCTAACCAAAAATAGAAAGTATCCATTTAAAGAAAAGTATAAAAACATAGAATATCAGGAAACAAGGAAATGGTGCCAAAACAATTCTAGGCAAAAAAAGGGAGGGTTCTCTAGGCTTGACTTCAAACTCTTCTATAAAAGAGACCATTTGGCATGGCATAAAAGAAAAAAATGTAATAGATTAGAAGATCCAGAAATAAAACCACATGCTTACAATCATCTGATATTTGACAACTCAAAATGGATAAAAGACAATAACATCAATCCCGAAAATCTAAATCTACTGAAGCACGGACTAAGATAGACCCATGAATTTATAGGCACAGGCAGGAACTTCTTTAGCATAGTCCCAGGGTCACAACAAATTGGGGAGAGACTCAACAAACGGGACTACTTTAAAACAAAACGATTCTGCACAGCTAAAGACATAGCAACCAAACTAGAAAGAACCAATTGGGAAAAATATTTACCAGCAATATATCAGAAAAAGGCATATATCCAGTGTATACACTAATCTCTCCCAAATCTAGTGAACCAATTACTAAATGGTCTGAGGAACTAAAAAGAGACTTCTTAGAAGAGATAAAAATGACAAAGAAGCACATGAGGAAATGCTATTCATCCGTGCCTGTAAAGGAAATGCAAATAAAAACAATCGTGAGATATAACCTTATTCCATTCAGCATGGTCTGCATTCTAAGGTCAGACAAAAACAAAGGCTGGAGGGAGCCATTGACAAATGCAGAGAAAGGAACTCTATTGTATTGCTGCTGGGAATGGACACTAACACAACCACTTTGGAAAGCAGTCTGGTGGTACCTCAGAAAACTAAACATAGACCTTCCCAATGACCCAGACATATCACTCCTAGGCATCTATGCTGAACAACAAGAACCAGGATATAAGTACACATGCACTTCCATTTAAACATGCAGCACTGCTCACAATAGTCAAGATATGCAAACAACTCAGATACCCTACAGGATGATCCTAATGGATAAATAGATCCAAAAATGGTGGTACCAATATACAATGGAATATTATGCAGCCATTAGAAAGGACAAAATAATGGCATTTGTAGGGACATGGATGGAACTAGAAAAATAATTTTGAGTGAGGTAAGCCAAAAGAGACAAATGGAAAACGAGCTCCTTGATATGTAGATATTAAATACAACATGTAAAGAGATACAACAAAGTAAACAGGACTCGACAAACAAAGAACTTCCAGTCATCTTGTTTCATTTCAAAATAACCCAAAGCTACTGACTACAGTTAAGGTATATATGCATGTATCTGAGGGAAACCAAAAGAGGACATAGAATCAGAGATAGATAGAAGAAACCACACCAGAAGGATGCATCAGCTGCATTGGGCATTAATGAAAATGAACTAAGCAACTCAAGGGCAGTGATGGGAGGGAGGGAATGAGGGAGCTAGAGGGAAAAGCTGACAGAAAGCCAAAAGGAAAGGAATGTACATATTACTTGTTATGGAAGAAATAGCTTTTTTGTCTAAGCTGATATAATTCCCAAACTATGGACTACAATTTGCTTCATGAATGTTAGAATGTGCTTGAGAATTTAACTATCACTCTCTCACAATTCTATGAAATTTGTGAAATTTAGGTCAATCACAATAAATATTTTAAAGAAAACTATATACATGATATGGTGGCATCACATGGCCATTGTGATAACACTGTCCGATTGTGTTTTCACAAATGTGGCATTATCTCATAATATTTTAGAAAATTCATGGTCTTTGGGATTCCAGTCTCTTCCTGTAAACTTATATCCTCACTGTAAACTAGTAGCAATAAAACTTGGACATGTTATTGTGATGTTGCAAAATTGTACTGGCATTACAAACCCATTGTGGCCTCATTACCATTGTGACATCAAAAACCTATTGTGCTATCACCGTCACATTGTACCATCCCAAACCTGCTATGACCTATTAGCACAGTTGACAATACACTTGGCTTTTCTGACATCACAGAAATTTTGTTTACCTATAACTTTTTTTTTCTGGTCATGGGGTTTGAACTCTGGGCCTGGGTGCTGTCCTTGAGATCTTCAGCTCAATGCAAGTGCTCTACCACTTGAGCTACAGCACCAATTCTACTTTTCTGGTGGCTGATTGGAGATAAGATACTCACGGACTTTGCTGCCCAGGCTGGCTTTGAGCCGCAATCCCCAGATCTTAGCCTCCTGGGTAGCTAGGATTATAGGTTTAAGCCAATAGCACCCAGCTCCTTCCCATACCTTATTGTGACCAAACGACACTGCAGATCAGACATGCAATTGTAACATAACAAATTCTTTTTAACATCCTCCAAAATGTAATATCCCATTGTCCTTATGGCAGCATCAACTCATTGTGACATCACAAATCTGCAATGGCATCATAGCATTATGACAACACATTGTCATTGTGAAGTCATAGACACTTTCTGAATGCCTATTCTGTGATTTCATTCTATTTCAATAAGGCAGGTAGGTTCATATTAGAAACCCATTGCAACCTCATAACAATTGTGAAATCACATTGCCATTTTGATATAAACCCACTGTGCTATCACCAACCTGTCCTCTCCTCATAACCTTTGTGATATGCTGCCATTGTGATATATTAAGCCCTTTGTGAGCTCAAAATCTGTTTTTGACCTCAAATTTTTCACATATAGTATCTGACATAAGAAATACACTGTGATCTCATGACCACTGTGACATCACCTTTTCAAACACCATGACCATATTTTCACATTGTTACATCAGAAACCTGTTTGGAATCTTCATGCTTGTTATAACTTATGCCTTCAGAGACAACACAGTCTCTTTGTGAGCTCATCTACTCATTATGGACTAATGAAAGTTGAAACTTAAAATGCCATTTTCATATTTTCAATCCATTGCGATATTGCAAACTTATTGTGACCCCATCAGCAGAATGGCATAAACAACTACATGTGACATCAAAATATTGTTATGATTTGATTTAGTGACATCATATTCCCATTATGATATCATTGTTCCATTGTGTTTTCACAAACCTAATATGACCAGAAATCATTTGAGAGAATTCATGGCTTTTGGACTTCAAACTCCTTCCGTGGAACTTGTATATTCATTGTGAACTAGTAGCACTTCTCATTGGATATGTCAAGCGATATTACAAACAAATGAAATCACTAACCAGTATTGACCTCATCAAATCTGCGACATCTCAAAACCATTGTGACATCCCACACTGATTATGGTCACTTTAGCCCCTTTGAAAAAAGACATGACCTCTGTGACATCACAGTCCCTTTGTGTACCAATATCCTCATTATGAACTAAGGGTAGGATGTTTGTGATGTCACAGTGTGTTAGTGATATTACAATGGCAATATTGGGTCACAAATGCATTGTGATGTAACAATGCTGTGAGGCCACATTTGAAATAGAATGAAATGATGGAATACACATTCACAATGTCTCTATGATGTCACAATGACATGACATTGTGATGTCACACTGGTGTTTATATCACAGAGATTTGTGATATTAAATGGCATGTCTGATATCAATTGTCATTTGTTCACAATGAGGATATGGGTACACAAAGGGATTTTAAGCTCAAAAGTGCCATGTTTTTTCCAAAGTATTATGAGATCATAATAGCTTTGGAATGTCATGATGTTATTATGATGTCTCAGTGGCAATGTAATGACACAATGGATTTTTGATGTCACAGGTGATGAGATCACAGATTTTATGATGTCAAGATTATGTAATACCACAATCACATGTCCAATATCAATTAATATTCATTCATAGTGATTTACAATTTCACAGAAGGACCTTCAATTCCTATAGGCCATGAATTTTTCTAGGTTTCTGAAAACACACTGGCACAGCGAAATCACAATGTGATGTCAAAGTATCATGTCATTATAACGTTTGATGTCACAATTTGTTGGTGATGCCATAATGGTGATGAAGTTACAATAGGTTTGTGATGTCACAGTGGCATGCTGGATCTCAATTATCATTAACTCAGAATGAGTTATGAGTTCACAATGGGATTGTGATGTCTTCAAAGGCATGTGTTGTCATAAATTTCTGCATTCCTAACAAGTTTGTGATGTTACCATGTGACACAATGGCCATGATATCTGCCAATCTGATGTCACCATGGTCCTGATGTTCCACTGAATATCTTATACTGTAAGTCATACTTGAAAAATTATGATTTTGAAAAGAGATTCTGAGCTTACACAGGGCCTTAGATATCATGAAAGCAGCATGTCACAAACGTACAGGGTAAGTTTATGATGTTGCAGTGTGGTAGCGATGTGAAGTAATGTAACAATGTGATTGTAATGTAATAATGGTTATGAAGTCTTAATTTGTTTCTGATATCACATTTAAAATAGAGTGCAATCCCATAAAAGAATTCACAATGTGTCTATGATGTGACAATGACAATGTGATATCATGATGCTATGATGATATTGTCATTTTCTGATGTCACAGTGAACTGTGGTACTATAGAAACAATGTGATGTCACACTGCTGCTGATGTCTCAACGGGTTTTTGATGTTACATGGTAATGAGTACACATGCTTTTCTGATTCGAAACACATGCCAGCTTTTAAATAGAATAGAATCACAAAATATGCACTCACAATGCATCTATGATGTCATAATTACAATGTTATGCTATAGGGTATGTTGTCATTGTAGTTTTGTGATGTCACAATGAGCTGATGTCATAACAACAATGTGATATCACACTGGTGAAATTGGCACAAAAGCTATGATACTCAATGACATGTCTAATCTCAGCTGTCAGTTCACAATGATATGGGCACACAAAGTGAATGTGGTGTTACAAAGGCCATGTTATATTTCAAAGGTGCTAAGAGTATATAGTAGGTTTTGAACGTCACAATGTGATCATGATGTGTCAATGGAAATATGATATCACAATGGGTTTGCGATGTCACAGTGGTACTGAAGTCATAATGGGTGTGTGATGTTACAAGAAGCTTGAAATAGCAAAGCCATGGGTCCAATTTCAATTGCTAGTATTTCACATTGAGGATAGAGGTTCACAAAAGGAACATGACTCCCCAGTCCATGAATTATCTAAAATGTTATGAGGTCGCAATAAGTTTATGAAAACAAAAAGTGACAGTGATATTACAAGGGCAACATAATGTCACAGTATAATATCCTAATAATGTTTTGATGTCAAAATTAGTTTTTGATACCATACTGGTGATGAGATTACAATAGGGTTGTGATCTGATAATAGATTGGTGATGTTACAGTTGCATGCCAGATTTCAAATATCATTTATTCACAATGAGAGGATGTGTTCACAAAGGGAGTGTGATGGTTCAAAGTGAATGTATTGTCACAGATGTGATGAACTCCTAACAGCCTTGTGATGTAACATGAATTAAAATTTTCATAATGCCTGGAAGTGTGATGCCAGAGAGGTCATGATGTTACAGTGCATTTTTAATATCACATGCTTCATCTGAAATATGAGCTCAGAAGGGACCTAAGAAATCAGAATGCATCATATTATAAAATTTATGAAAGGACACTTTGGATATCACAATGGGTTAGAAATACCACAATAGCAATGTGACATCTGATATGAACCCACATGGCATTTTTGAAATATATTGAAATCACAGGATAGGCCTTTCACAATGTGTCAGTGATATCACAATAATAATTTGATGTCATAATATTTTGATGTCATTGCAGATTTGTGATGTCACAGTGATCTGATGGTGTCATAATGACAATGTTCTGTCACACAGGTGACAAAGTCACAAGGTGTTTGTGATGTTCCAATGTCAATTCTGATCTCAATTGTCATTATTTACAATGACGATATGGTCCACAAAGGGACTGTGATGTCATAAAGACCATGATATTTAAAAATAAGTCTGGGATGTCACAATGTGATCATGATGTCAAAACGGCAATGTGAATTCTCATTATGTTTGTGCTGTCACAGAGTGATGAGGAAACAATAGGTTAGTGATGGGACAACGAGTCTGTATTATCATGGTAATGTCAAATTTCAATTGCTACTAATTCACAGTCAGGATAGATGTTTACAGAGAGAGCTTTAAAGGCAAGGATTTTTCTTAAGCATTATGAGGTCATACTAGGTTTGTGAAAACTATAAAACAGTGCTAACACAATGGCAATGTGATTTCACAATAACTTGTCATAATAATGTATTGGTGACACAAATATTTGATGATTCCATCATGGTGAGGAGGTTACAATGGATTTGTGATGTCCCAATGCGTTTGTGATGTCACAATGTGACACAATGGTCACAATGTTTGACAGTGATATCACCATGGTCTTGCTATTCCAATGTTTTTCTTGTATCACATGTCATATCTGAAATCCTATGAGGTTGAAAACAAATTATGAGTTCACAAAGGACCTAAAGTATTGCAATGATTATATTTTACAAAATTTATTAGGACATAATGACTCATACATCTCATTGTTGCAATGGGTCCACCTGTATCCCAATTTAAACAATTTGGTTTTTTCCCTTCCCCTCCAAAATTATACCAACATCAAATACAGTGAAAGCAGGGGTTATACCGTGGGAGAGGGACATACAAAGCAACAAAGAAATCATCTATATATATGTTAGAAACAATCACAAGAAAGGAAAAAAAATGATTACTTATCTTGGGGTTCATTTCATCTAACATCAACTTATCTGAACTTTTCTGGTTGTCTTAGACATATACTAGTTATTGCAAGTAAGGGAAACCATGGGACTTGGTTGCGGTGTGGTGGGGGGACATAAAGGGTAGTATGGGGGATGGAAGGGGATGGAAAGGGATAGGAAGAGGAAAAAAGGGGGAGGCAATAATATTTGATAAGAAATGTACTTATCATCTTGCCCATAAAATGTAACCCCTCTGTATGATATTTTCAGAATAAAAAATAAAAAATAAATAAATTCATGACAGGAGAGGTTTGTGATTATTGATATCTCTATGGCAAGGTGATGTCACACAGGAATTTTAATGTCAGAGTGGGCTGATTGTGTCATAACAGAAATGTGATGTCACACTGGAGATTAGATAAATAGTCTGTGATGTTCCAGTGGCATGTCTGACCTCAATTGTCATTAGATGAGGATTATGTACACAAAGTCACTGTGATGCCACATTTGTTTTAAGGTCAGAATGGGTTTCTTATATCAACCCACATGAAACATGTGCAATAGCATGTAATCACAAAATCAGCATAATTTGAAGAAGCTTGGAATTATGAAATTGATGAGATTAAAGGAAGAGGATAAAACAGAAGATGTCTCCAAGCTTAAGACTGAGGTTCAGAGTAGTAAACAGGACTTAAAGAAACTAGAGACTTTGAAGTTCAGGGAAAAAAACCAAACTGATCAACTAGCAAGGGAAACCACTCTAAAAGCAGTGGAGTCTCTAGAGCTGCTAGTCATTAAGATTAAAGGAAGAAGGCAAAACAATGGTAACAAGTGTGCAAATGTGGAGACTAAACTTGTGAAAAATGGATACAGGCTCAAGCCTTCTGTCTGTTTATACCTGGATATTTGGCACTCTGGTAAAATTGCCCTGGACCACTGCCTAAATCTGTGTTTAAAACCAGTGGGTCCTCAGCCTGACAAGCCTATGTAATGTAGGTAGAAAGTTGCCAATAGGTAAATACTGGAAAGCTGGAATAGGTGGAGAAGTCTCTTAAGCATGTATCCTCCCCTGATGAATTTTGGGAAGTGAACTTCATAGAGTTAAAGCATGGAGAGCAGAGGTATAAGTATCTGTTTGTTTTAGTGGACACTTTTTCAGGCTGGGCTGGGCATTCCACACAAAAAACAAAACCACTCAGGTAACAGCTATAAAATTACTCCATGAAATAAATCCTTGATTTGGTTTACCATTAGCAATGGCCCAGCATTCATGGCCCAATTATTCAATTATTAGCTAAGGAACTAGGAATAAATTGGAAGTTCCATTGTATTTATTGATCTCAGAGTTGATGGCAGATAGAGAGAATGAATACGACTTTAAAGAAACTTAAATTAATTACAGAGATGGCCATGACTGCCTCAGCCTCCACCCTATTGCTCTCTTTCAAGAAAAATACACACCTTGTGTTAAAGGATTCACTCCTTTCAAAAATATTTATTATACAACACCCTCTTTGGCTCCTAAACTTGATAAACTATATTAACAAAAATGTTTAACCACAATCATACACAGTCTCTGAAGGCTTTGCAACATGTTCTTGCAAGTGTCTCTCCTTTGGTAGCTGAGGCACACTGGCCTTCTGAGAAAAACTGCACCGATTCTATTTTGTCTGCACAGCTGGTGTGGGTAAAAAGGCAACATGCTTCTGAACTGGAAACAAAGTGGCAAGGACCTTACTCAGTGTTGCTAACTACACCATTGGCTATTAATGTTGCAGGAAAACAGCTTTGAGTCCATCACACTCAAATGGAAGCAACAGTGGAACAATATCCAGGGAAGCCTGCAAGATGGAATGTTCAGACACACTCAGAGGATCTGTTAAAGATAAGAATTACCAAGTGTTAATTGATGTTAACTAGTGTCTTTCTAAGGTTTCCTCCTTGTTATATGTTAACTTTGCATTTCAAGCCTGTCCAATATAGGGATGAGAAGGGAATGTTTAGTGTTTGGTCAAGAAGGGATAAAGGATTTTATTGGATATGAAAATCAGCTGTGAATGTAATAACAAGCAGGAGCGCAATAATTACCATGACCCCATGGCCTTGGAGAGCATGGGGCGCTGTGGAGAGCTGTGGGAGCCGACCAAAGATTGTGCGGCCACATGGCTCGGCCACGACCAAAGATGGTGCTGGATTCCGCCTTCTGCTTTCCGGATGGAGAGTGCTGTCTGTGAAAAACAACTCCTTATATGGCTATGGCTTGGCTACTGGCTTGCTTCCGTGTTTGCGACCCTATTAGTATATGCCATGTTGCACCTCGGGATTGGCCATCCAGGAGGCTTATAACTGAAGCACGGGGGCGGGGGGGGGAGGGGAGGAGAGAGAAGCTAGCAAACAAGGTTCCTGAATAAACTGCTTTGAGAAGAATCCCGGGTCGTGTCTTCCTTGCTGGTCGAGGTGGTTGCGACAAGTGGTGGCCCATACGGGGAACTAATTCCACAAGGGATTCAGAACTCCTGGCAGTCAGGGTAATGCACTGGAAAGTTCCCAGGTAAGTGGGAATCCGTGATTAAAGCGGGCATAATACAGGGCTCTTCTCTGTAGATAAAGAGAGAGTGGCAACCCGGGAAGAAATACAGGCCTAAAGTGAAAGTAAAAAAAAAAAAAGAGAGTAAAAGAAAATAAAATTTTTAATAACTGAGATGGGTGCTGCGATGTCACATCCAAATTTTTCTGGCCCTGGATGAGCTCCAACGCTCAAAAGGACTAAAGTTAAAGAAAGGTATTTTACAGAGTTTCCTTGATGAATGCAACATTGTAGCTCCTTGGTTCATAGTGTCCTGGAGCCTTACAGTAGCTTCGTGGGGAAAAATTAGGGAGGGTTTTGGACTTTGCCTATGAACAGGGCACATTAATGGCAGGAGTCCGCACCATTTGGAAATTGATTAGAGGCTGCCTGGAGGACCAGCGCTGCTGTGAGGTTATAGAAAATGGACAGTCAGCACTGGAGCAGTTACAGGAGGAGAGGTCAGAGAAGGCGATCAGTGAAAAGGGAGACAGTAAACAGGGCAAAAGGGGGCAACTATACCCAGATCTATCCGAGCTAAAATCAGAAAGAGGAAGTTCCAGCAAGTTAGAGGAGGAAGAAGAGAGAGCACTTATTCAACAGATGAAAAGGAGCCATATAAAAAAGGGAGAACATAAGCTAAGCCAACCTGTGCTTAATGAGGACGTAGAAAGAACTTTTGGTCATACCCCTTTAGATGATGTAGAAAGACCTTCCGGTCAAGCCGCTTTAGGTCCTCCTCCATATCAACATGGAGCCAATGGGCATATGTTTTGCCCGGATACTTGGCAAACTGCTCAAGCAGAACACGCCTTCCCAGTTTTTCAAGACGGTAATCAACAGAGATTTAATGAGCCTCTAGAATTTAAAGCAATTAAGTCCCTGGCTGAGTCTGTTTGGACTTATGGGATTACAGCCTCTTTTACTGTAGCTCAGGTGGAAGCTATAAAGAGATACTGCATGACCCCCTCTGATTGGGTGAGCCTAGCACGGGCATGTTTGAGTCCAGGCCAATACTTGGATTGGAGGTCATTTATGCTGGAATTTTCAGGCTTGGGACAGAGACATGCTCTTAGGACAAGGCCGCTTTGCTAATGCTCAGACAGGATATCCCCCTGAAGTGTATCAACAGATAAATGATGTTTGCATTAAGGCATGGAAATCACTACCAAATAAGGGGGAAGTTAGCGGCAATCTCACCAAGATCCTGCAGGGGGCTACTGAGCCCTTTTCGGATTTTGTGGCTGGAACAGTGGAAGCAGCAGGCAGAATTTTTGGGGACCCTGACATGGCCATGCCTCTTATAAAACAATTAATTTATGAGCAATGCACCAAAGAATGTAAAGCTGCCATTACCCCGTATAAACATAGAGGGTTGGAGGCATGGATGAAAGTGTGCAGAGAGCTGGAAGGACCTCTAACTAATGCAGGCCTCGCCTACGCAGTACTCCAGTATTCAAATAGGCAGGAGGGGGGGGGGGCGGGGGGGGGGAAGCTCTGGAGTGACATCTGGAGCATGCTTCAAGTGTGGCAAGGCTGGTCATTTCAAGAGAGATTGCCCAGAGAGAAAAGGAACCGAAAGAGTTGGAGGAGTTACAATGGGTAAACAGCCAGGGCTGTGCCCCAGATATAAAAAAGGAAAGCATTGGGCCAATGAATGTAGATCAGTCAGAGATGCTATCGGCCAGCCCTTGGGCCCCATTATGCAGCCAAAAAACGGGCAAAAGGGGCCCCGTCCCCAGGGCCCGCAAATATATGGGGCAATGGAGAGCCCAAATGAGGAAATTCCCCAAGAAGGATGGCCTACCCTGAGGCATCCCAAGAACCACGGAGAGCCACTACAGGCTCGGCGGGACTGGACCTCCGCGCCACCACCAGACTCGTACTGACCCCACAAGTGGGCGTTCAGTTAGTAGAGTTGGATTTTCAAGGTCCTTTGGAACGGGGCACAGTGGGGTTACTAATTGGCTGGTCTTCTGTTGCCCTTAGAGGGCTTAAAATTCACCCAGGAGTTATTGACCCAGATTATACAGGTATAGTTAAAATCATGGTAGAAGCTCCAAAAGGCATTGTAGCAATTTCCCCTGGAGATAGAATTGCCCAATTGTTACTCCTGCCTAGCCTACATGAAAAATTTCCTGCCATACAGTCTGAGAGAGGTGAAAAGGGTTTTGGCTCCTTTGGAATTGAGTCAGTGTACCTAGCCCTGGATTTAGACCAGAGACCCATGCTTGAGCTGGAGATTGAAGGAAAAAGGATTATAGGACTGTTAGAGACAGGAGCCGATCATAGCATTGTTGCAAAAAAGGATTGGCCGAGAGGGTGGCCACTACAGGCCTCAGAACAAACCCTGAGAGGGCTAGGCTATGCCAAAGCTCCTGACTTAAGTGCAAGACCTCTTAACTGGAAGGATGGAGAAGGACACTCTGGAAACATCCAGCCTTATGTTTTAGAATTGCCTGTCTCCCTGTGGGGTCGAGATTTACTAAAAGAGATGGGGTTTTGCCTTAGTAATGAATATTCTCCTACCTCAAAGGAAATGATGCTACAAATGGGCTACTGCCCAGGGCAAGGACTGGGAAAAAAACTTGCAAGGCCGTAAAGAGCCTATTGATGTCCACCAAAAACTTCATAGACATGGGCTGGGTTTTTCATAGGGGCCGCTGAGGATCAAATTCCCATTACCTGGAAGACAGAGGAACCGGTATGGGTAGCTCAGTGGCCTCTATCCTCTGAAAATCTTTTAGCCACTCATAAACTGGTAGAAGAACAGGTAGCCCTGGGCCATGTGAAACCCTCAGTTTCACCATGGAATACTCCAATATTAGTGATAAAAACGAAGTCGGGTAAACGGCAATTACTTCATGATTTGCGTGCCATAAACGCACAGATGCAAACTATGGACCCTGTACAAAGAGGGTTACCTTTGCTTTCCACACTTCCTGCCCATTGGCCTATTATGGTAATAGACATAAAAGAATGTTTCTTTTCTATCCCCTTGCATTCCACTGATTGTGAACGCTTTGTCTTGACTGTGCCCTCTTGTAACCATGAGGAACCTGACCAAAGATATGAGTGGGTCATGTTGCCTCAGGGTATGGCCAACAGCCCCACTATGTGTCAGCTGTTTGTCAGCAGGGCTATAGCTTCTGTTAAAAAAAGGCATCCAAAACTCAGGGTGGTCCATTATATGGATGACATTTTGATAGCTCATAAGGAAGAGGCTGGGTTACAAAAGGCCTATGCAGAATTGGTTTTTGCCTTAAGGGAGCAGGGTCTTTATCCGGCGCCAAAAAAATACAAACAGGCAGAGTGGTGGAGTATCTGGGAGCCAAGATACATCCCAAGTCGATCATGCCCCAAATATTGACCCTGAGAAAAGATAACTTAAAGACTACATGTTTCTGTTGACACCTTTTCGGGTGTTGTATTTGCCAACCCTCTGTCAGGGGAAAAGGCTACTGATGTAATATCTCACTGCTTGGAAGCATGGGCAGCCTGGGGAATGCCAAAACAGCTAAAAACTGATAATGGTCCGGCCTATACTGGGCAACGCTTTGTTTCCTTTTGCACTCAAATGGGTGTTACCCTGGTGCATGGACTGCCCTATAACCCTCAAGGACAAGGAATTGTGGAAAGAGCTCATCGTACTATCAAGGAAATGCTAATAAAACAAAAACGGGGAGCTGGACCCCTAATGGCTACAGCAAGACAAAGAATAGCCAAGACACTTTTCACCCTAAATTTTTTGAATTTGGATAACGCTGGTCGCTCAGCGGCAGATAGGCATAACTGTTCCACTCCTTCGGCCTTAGGATCGGCTTTGTGGAAGGATGTGCTCACGGGGCTCTGGAACGGGCCTGACCCCGTGCTGGTATGGGCATGAGGATCTGTTTGTGGTTTTCCTCAGAATCGCTCGGATCCAGTGTGGGTGCCCGAACGACTTGTGCGGCGAGTCCAAGATGAACGGAACCCGGAAGAAACAAAAGATTGTGTTGCTGATCATACAGCTCCTGATGATCCAACAGGGACAGGCGGTACCAAGGTGGGGGATACTGTCTGCATTCCCAAGGCCCATGCCTGTGAGACATGACGCCTCTCTTTTCCCTAAATTTTTCACCACAAATAAGACTCTTAACCTTCCCTTTTACCCAGAGGATAAAGAAATGGCAGGGGTTGGTGAAGCTAGAAAAATTAGCTTGATGGGCACGCTATGCTTTTGCTTAAGTGATGTGACCCTTAATGGTAGTTGCATAGCCTTGACTCGTTCCCCGGCCGCTTATTTTAGATATTGGAATGGGAATCCGAGATCAACTGAGGTTTGGGCAAATGCTACTGGATTCGTTGGTACTGTTTTAGGCAGATATTATGAAAGTTTAAAGTTAAGCAAGTGGCCAATGCACAATTAAAAGGAGGACTGATGCTGTTAAATCAAAGGATTGATCTTGTGCAGGAACAGGTTGATATCATGTGGCAGTTGGCTCAGCTGGGATGTATTAAAAAATATGAAGGGCTTTGTATTACTGCTATTCAGTACTATAACTATACTCAGGCAGCAAATTTGTCTAAACAACTGTCAAGTTATCTTTTAGGCAACTGGACGGGAGAATTCGACCAATTGATGTTACAGCTACGATCGGCCATTGTCGTGGTAAACTCCACCCGGATGGATGATGCCCTGTTACAAGATGTTTCCTCCTGGATTTTGACAGCTGTGGATCATTTAAAGGAGTGGGCGGGATTAGGCTCCCTTATCGGTATCCTGGCATTGGTGATCTTGCTGTGCCTGTGGTGCATATGCCGGATTAGGAGCTCGCAGCGCAGGAGTATGGCTATGGTGGTCCAGGCCTTCACTGCCATTGAGGCTGGACAGTCCCCCCACGCGTGGCTTGCCATGTTAAAGAAATAGCACAGGGTGTAAGGCAAACGCACTGCACTTGGGCAAACGCACTGCACATGGGAATCACTTCCTAGCGTAAACCCAAGAAGAGCATGTTGGGTTGCAAGTGGGTTGATGCCCAAGGTCCCACCTCTGCAAAAAAGGCATCGGACGGGCCTGGTCATCACTGGGGAAGGCGCCCCTCAGGCGAAGACCAGTGCAAGGTCCTCTCATTAATGTTTTAGACAGAGGCCCAACCTCTACTCTTACCTGTCGCTTAATAAAACAAAAAGGGGGAGCTGTGGAGAGCTGCGGGAGCTGGTCAAAGATGGCGCAGCCACATGGCACGGCCAAGCCAAAGATGGCCCTGGCTTCCGCCTTCCGCCTTCCCAATGGCGAGTGCTCTCTGTGAAAAACAACTCCTTATATGGCTATGGCTTGGCTCCTAGTTTGCTTCCGTGTTTGCGTCCCTATTGGTATATGCCACGTGGCACCTCGGGATTGGCCATCCAGGAGGCTTATAACCGGAGTGCGGGTGCAGGTCGAGGAAGAAGCTAATAATCAAGGTTCCTGAATAAACTGCTTTGAGAAGAATCCCGGGTCGTGTCTTCCTTGCTGGTCGAGGTGGATGCGACACACTTGGGCAAATGCACTGCACATGGGAACCACTTCCTGGCGTGAGCCCAAGAAGAGCATGTTGGGTTGCAAGTGGGTTGATGCCCAAGATCCCACCTCTGCAAAAAAGGCATCGGACGGGCCTGGTCATCACTGGGGGAAGCGCGCCCCTCAGGCGAAGACCAGTGCAAGGTCCTCTCATTAATGTTTTAGACAGAGGCCGAACCTCTACTCTTACCTGTCGCTTAATAAAACAAAAAGGGGGAGCTGTGGAGAGCTGCGGGAGCCGACCAAAGATGGTGCGGCCGCATGGCGTGGCCACGACCAAAGATGGCGCTGGCTTCCACCTTCCGCCTTCCTGATGGTGAGTGCTCTTTGTGAAAAACAACTCCTTATATGGCTATGGCTTGGCTACTGGCTTGCTTCCGTGTTTGCGACCCTATTAGTATATGCCACGTTGCACCTCAGGATTGTCCATCCAGGAGGCTTATAACCGGAGCACGGGGGCAGGGAGAGAGAGAAGCTTCCAAACAAGATTCCTGAATAAACTGCTTTGAGAAGAATCCCTGGTCATGTCTTCCTTGCTGGTCGAGGTGGTTGCCACAGCGCAAGCCACTGAAGGGGCCTGGACATGCTGCTGGAGGGATTGAGGTATCATGCCCCACATGTGAGCTGTCAAAACATGATTGAGCAGTCGGAAGTTTGGGACATGATGTTTGAAAACTGCTAGGCAGGAGACCCTTTGAAGTGATGGAGGGGTAGAGTCTATATATAGCCTGCATATTCAGAGCAACAGAAGGGGAAAGAAAGAGGGGAAACACCTAGAAGGAATTGCAGAGACAGCAGAAGGGGAAAAAACTTAGGAAGAGAGGAATTTGTGGGAGAACAGGAGGGCAAAGATGGCAACTGTCCACCACGATAAAACAAAATAGGCCTGTGAAGAGTGGAGAGGCCCGAAGAGTAGAAGGAAGTGGTGGAAGGGAAAAAGAGAAAAACCTGGAAAGAAGGACAGATCTGTAAAGAAGGACGGAGGAAAGGAAAAGGACAAAGCCTTGCCCTTGGAAGTTCATAAATTTTGGGTTGGTAGTTTGCAGACAAATTAATAAAGGTTGAGGCTACCCATGGCAGCTCTGAAGTTTGGTAGTCAGTGCAGCTCTTGGCTCACTCTGGGTATCCAGCCCGGAACAGGTTATTTGAAGGACCCTTCTAGTAAATAATTTTATAATTGTCTTAAATAAGTCTCAATGGATTGTCTTCTGTTCATAGGTCTTAAGTATACATGTTTACAGAAGGAGCTAGAAGTCCCAAAGGCCATGAATTATCTAAAATGTCATGAACTCATGATAGGTTTTTGAAAAACCAATGGGACAGTGATATAATGGCAATGTGATGCCACAATACAATGTCATAATAATGTTTGGTTGTAACAACTAGTTGGTGTTGTCATAATGGTGCTGAGGTAACAATATTTTTGTGATGTCACAATCAGTTGGCGATGTCAGAGTGGTATGTCAGATCTCCACCTTTAACTCCTCATAAGGATATCAGTTCGGAAAAGGATTTTGAGGTCTCCATAGTCATGTGTTGGCACATATGTGAAGTCCTAAAAGTTTTGTGATGTCACAATGTGACACAATGATCATGATATCTTGAGTGTGAGGTCACAATTATAAGTTCACAGTGTATTTCCACAGGACATATCAAACCTAAAATATGAGACTTAAAACAGATTATAAGCATGTCACAAATTTTTGGAGGACAGGAATGGTTTTCAATGTCACAGCAGGTTAGTGATATCACAATGGCCATATGATGTCACAATATCATATCATAATGATTTGGTGTCACAATTAGTTGATAAGGCCATACTGGTGATGAGGTCTCAATAGGTTTGTGACGTCACAATACCTTGGAGATATTAAATGGCATGCCAGTTCTCAATTTTCATTGACTCACAATGAAACAATTGTGTCATTGCAATACCTTTGTGAATTAACATTGCTATTGTGATATCATCTACACACTGTGACATCACAATCTATTACTATCCTCATACCATTTGTAGCATGCTGCCATTGTGATAACTTACTGCTTTTTAAAACTCATAATGTGTTTTTGGCCCCATAAGATTTCAGATATGTGATATCAGAAATGACTATGACATCATGACCACTGTAACATCACACTGCCAGACATCATGACCATTGTGTTTTGTTGTGATTACAATTCTTTTAGGACTTCATCACATTTGAGAAGAACACATGCCTTTGGATACATCACAGTCCTTATTTGAACTCATATACTCATGTTGAGTTAATGATATTTGTGGTCTGGCAGACCATTTTGCCATCACCAACCCATCTCAAACCTATTACCTCCTCACCAGAATGGCATCACCAATTAATTGTGACAGCAAAACTCTATTATGACAAATTATTTTGACATCACATTGCCATTGTGCTATCACTGTTCCATTGTTTCCTTTTTCACAAACCTATTATGATCCAATAACTTTTTAGAAAATTCACGGCCTTTGGACTTCAAGCTCCATCTATGAACTCCTATCCTCATTGTGAACTAGAATCTATTGAAATTGTACATGTAATTGTGGTATTACAAACTCATTGTGAAGTCACAAATGATTTGGGATCTCAACACCAACACCACTGTGACAATCACTAGCTCATTTTAACATCACATTGCCTTTGTGATATCATGACCATATTGTGACATCTGAAACATTAAATGACCAATTAGCACCTATGAAAAAACACATGTCCTTTGTGATATCACAGTCCCATTGTGTTACCATATCATCCTGTGAACTAAGCACACAAGATCAGACATGCCATTTTACCATCCCATACCCTTGGCGACATCATCATTATGTGACATTACATCGTCATTATGACAGCTCATTACTGCATCACCAAATTACTATAACTTCGTAGCATTATGACATCACATTGCCTTTGTGATGTCGTAGATACTTAATGAAAGCCTATTCTGTGATTGCATTCTATTTCACATGTAGCTTATGTGAATATTGGAACCCATTTGACCTCATAATCTTTGTAAAAGCACATACACTTCATGACATCCTCCAGTGTGACATCATATACTCATAATGACACCATAATCTCATTGTGACATCACTGAACTACATCATTACATTATGACATCACATTTCCACGGTGATATCATAGTGACCTTGTAAGTGTCTACTCCATGATTTCATTCTATTTCAAATGTGGCATGTGTGTGGATATCAGAAACCTAAAGACAATTCATAACCATTGAGATATCACATTGCCATTTGATATCACTAAAACATTGTGATATCACAAACTTGTCCTGGCCACAGAACTTTAGTGACATGCTGCCATTGTGATATCTTAGGCCATTTAGAGCTCATACTCTGGATATGTGATTGCAATATTACAATCTGGTTTGACAACACTAACACAATGTGACCTCATCACCACTGTGACAGCATAAATCCATTTTGAAATCACATTGCAATTGCAACTTCACCATCACATTGTCTCATCCCAAACCTCTACTGGCCTCTCAGCACATGTGAAAAAACACGAGGTCTTCGTAATATCACATTTTGTATACCTATGTCCTTTTTTGAAGTAATGACAATTGAGATCAAATATGCCATTGTAACATCACAAAGCCTTTGTGATATCATCACCAATATGTCATCACATTGTCATTTTGACATTATCAGTTTATTGTGACATCACAAAACTGCAATGACACAAGAGCATTAATGCCATCACATTGTTAATTTGACATCATAGTTCCATTTTGAATGAGTATACTGTGACTTAATTCTATTTCAAATGTGGCCAGTGTGTTGATATCAGAAACACATTGTGTCATAATTACCACTGTAATATCACAATTCATATGTGATATCATATTTCCATTGTGATATAAGTAATCCAGTGTGAAATCTCAAACTATTCTGCTCCTCGTAAACTTTTGTCACATACTGCCATTGAGATATCTTACTCCCTTTCTTAGTCCATAATGTGTTTTTAAACTCATAATATTTCAGGTATGATTGTGATATCAGAAATATGATGTGGCATCATGATCTCAATGCAAGATGTCATGATAATTGTATCACATTGTGACATCACAAACCTGATAGGACTTAATCAGTTTTGTTACAACACATGCCTTTGGAGAAAAAAAAAAAAAAAACATTCTCATTGAGACTTCATACTTATTATGAGCTATTGACAATTGAGATCTGGCATGCTATTGTGACCTCATCAACTAATCATGATATCAAAACATTATTAATAACATGAAGTTGTGGCTTCACAATGCCATAGTGATACCATGGTCTCTGTGTTTTCAAACACCTCTTATGACCTCATTATATTTTAGATAATTCATAGCATTTAGGGCAAGTTCCTTCTGTGAACTAGTATCATCAATGTGAAGTACCAGCAATTGAAATTGGACTTGTTCTTGGAATATAACAAGACATTGTGACAACACAAATCCATTGTGACCTCATCACCGCTATTACATCAAAAACCCATTGAGACATCACATTGCCATTATGACATCATGAAATCATGTGATATCCCAAACCTATTATGACCTCATAGAAACAAAAAAATACAGTCTTTTTTTGTACCCATAACCTCATTGTGAACTAATGAAAATTGCCATCAGATCTGCCATTGTAACATCATATGCCATTTCTGATATCGTTTCCAGTGTTGCATCACATTGTTTTCATGACACAATCAAAGCAGTGTGACATCACAAAACTAAAATAACACCATAGTATTATGACATCACATTGCCATTGTGACTTTGAAGACACAATCTGAAAGCCTATTTGCTGTTTCATTCTATTTCACATGTGGTATGTGAGTTCATATCAGAAACCCATTGGGATCTAATAACCATAATGACATGAAATAACTTTGTGACATAATGATTGACATTGTGATATGACTAAACCCACTCGGCTATCACAAACCGGTCCTATCCTCATAAGTATTGTGACATCCTGCTACTGTGATATCTTAGTCCTTTGTGAATTCATATTCTTTCTGACTTCATATTTCAGCTATGATATGTGATATAAGAAATCCACTGTAACATCATGACCATTGTGACATCACATTACGCTAGTGACATCACGTTGATAAAATACCATCCAAAACCTATTATAGCCTCATAGCCCTCTTGAAACAAATGTGGCCTTTCTGACATTACAACCTTTGTGTACACATACTGTCATTGTGAGGTAATGACAACTCAGATTACCTATTTCCATTGTAACCTCACAAAACTTTTGAGATATCATCACCAGTGTAACATCTCATTGTCATTAAGCTCATTATGACATCACAAAACTACAATAACCTCATAGCATTATGAAATCACATTGTCATTGTGACATCATAGACACAGTGTGAGTGCCTATTCTATGATTTCATTCTATTTACATTGTAGCATTTGGCTTGATATCAGTAATCTGTTGTGACCTTTAATAATTGTGACATTGTAAAGGCTTTGTGATATCACACTTACATAGTGATATCACTAACTCACTGTGTCATCAAAAACCCCTCTGGTCTTGATAACTTTTGTGACATAATGCTACCCTGATATTTTGGACCTCTTGTAGGCTCACAATCTGTTTTCAACTTCATAATATTCCACATATGACATGTTATAAGAGAAATCCATTTTCACTTTGTAAACATTGTGATATCACACTGCCTTTGGAGACATCACAGTCCCTTTGTGAATGCATACATTCAGAGAGAGTTAATGAAAATGGATTCCCACCATGCCATTGTTGTATCAACAAGCCATTGTGACATCACAAACCTATTATCACCTCATCACCAGTATGATATCTCTAAGTCAATTTGACATCATAAATATTATTCTGACATGATATTGTGACATCACACTGCAATTGTGATATCACTGTTCCACTGGGTTTTCACAAAGCTAATATGACCTCATAACAATTTGGAAAATATATGGCCTTTGGGATATCAAGCTCTTTGTTGAACTTGTAAACTTATAACCCATAAAAGACAAGACATTCCATTGAGGTATATTTATGATAATAAACAAAATTATTTACACTAGAAAGGGGCCTACATCTTCTTTGTCCTAGGCTGGATACCAAGAGCCAACAGCAGTTTCAACTACTAAATCTCAGACAACCAATGGACAGCCCACCACTTTGTTAAATGGTCTGTAAATCACCAACCCCAAAATTATGTTCTCCAAAGTTCCAAAGTTCAAAGGGGAAGGCTTTGTACTTTTCCCTTCCTCTCTCCTTCTCTACAATCTGCCCTTTCTTTCAGGTCTTTCTCTTTTTCCCTTCCACCACTTCTTCCTTCTCTTCAGGCCTCTTCAATCTCCAAAGGCCTGCTCTGCTCTGCCCCAGTGGCCAGTTGCTGACCTTCCTCTCCTGCTCTCCCTGAGGTTCCTCTCTTCCCAGGTTTCCCCTCTGCTGTCTCACCACTTCTTTCCTTCCAGGATTTTCTCCTTTCTCTCTTCTTACATGGCTCTGAACAGGCAGCTTATATATCCTCTGTATCCCTCCCAACTCCAAAGGGTCTACTGCCTCATAGGTTTCAACCATCATTTCCAAAATTGTCCACTGTCCAGTACCTTCTTGATAACTCTTCCAGCAGCATGACACACCCCATTCAGCACCCTATCTACTCCAGCAAACTGGACGGGGGAAAACACTGATTAGCAGACCTGCTGATTATTGAAGCCCCTGGTTATTATATTTCCCATTAGTTTATATGTCTAATCAAATCCTTGATTACTTCTGGAACAAATGCTAAACATTGCTTCTCTCCCCACACCAATTGTACAAAATTATTACACAAATTAATACACAAAATTATCAGAAAATGAGAAAAACCATAGAAATGTACAACTTAAACAAATTAACACTTGACAGTTGTATCCACAACAGATCGTCTGAGTGTCTCTGAAGAGTCCATCTTGCAGCCTTCTTTGAAGATTGGTCCATTGACTGTGTCACCCTGCCTGAAAAAGTGAACATTATTACTAATAGTAATACTAACAATAATACCCATATTTCCCTCATTGAAGTCCAATTCCAAAAATTCACAGATTGAGGTTTCTCACATAAGTGTAAGTGCCCTCTACATATGTTTCAGCATTCCAGCATTTACTTCTTGGAAATTTTCTATATATGTTATATAAGATAGTAAGGCCAAGACCCTAGGGGTTTTCAAGACAGATTTAGGCAGTGGCCCAGGACAATTTACAAGGGCCCCAAATAAGATATATACAGGCAGAAGGCTTAAGCCTGTAAACAATTTTCTGAAATTCACTCTCCACATTTGCACACTTGTTTTTGCTTCTTCCCTTAATTTAATGACTACTAGCTCTAGACATTCCACTGGTTTTACAGTGCTCTCCTGAACTCCCTGATCGGCTTGGTTGTTTTCATGAACTTCAGGACCTTTAGATTCTTTAACTCATGCTTAGTAAAAACTAAGTCTGCAGCTTGGAGAGTTCTTCCATTTTTATCCTCCTCCTTTTCCCTCAAGCTTGCTTTCATGATCCAAATCACCTCAAAGTCCTCCTCAACCTGCAAGTGTTCTACCAGGGCCATAGGAGAGTTCCTTTGCCTATCCAACTGCTGTTTCTTCTCATATAACCTTTGCTTGCTAGTCAGCTTCTCCTTTAAGTTCTCAAAGGTACTGCTGTGAGGGTTTTTTTTTTTTTCACCTCCATATGTTCCATTGGGACATTCTGCCTCTGCATTACATTTATGGTGAGAATCTCAACAGTCTGTTTGGACTTTTCTTCTAGTAGCTTCTCTTTCTTATTTTTTACTTCATTGTATATTTATGGCAGATCTTTTTAACTATTTGTTTAGCTCTTGTGGTTTTTTTGCCTAATGCTCTTTCCCTTTCCCAGGAATATCCTATGAAAGCAAGGCTCTTGAGCCTGATATATTTCTGTTTACTTTTCTTGGTCTCTTCTTCAATGCAAGGCACTTTGTGCCTGTTTCACTAACTCCTCTTTCAGTTCTTTCTCTGTTGCTTTGAATTTCAGCTCACACTCTCTTCAATGTTCATAATCAGCATGTACTGAAGCCTAAAACCTCCTTATAACATGTCCAGGTCCTTTTTCTGGGCCTTAATTTCTGCATCCTGCATCAGAATCTCCTCCTGGCCAGGCTTCTAGTCAGCAAGGATGGCAGTGTTGGACTCCTGTCTCTCCTTCAGGTCTGACCTGTGGTCTCCATATGTGCCTCATTCTCACCCTGCCAGATATACTTGAATTTTATTTGATTCTGAGTGTTTTTCCTGGTTCATTTTTGAGATTTTATTCTGGTTGACTCTCACAAGTTACTGATTTATGACTTCAAAACTATTTTTTACATCCAAAAAAAAGTCTCTTACATATGCTGTTCAATGGTGGTTTTTTTTTTCTGTTACATACTGGAGATTCAGAGTCTTCTTAAGCTTGTGCTTTCAGGTATGTGTGTGAATATTTTTCTTCACCACATTTGTTTTTAAGTACAGTGGGCTGAATTTTAAGTTGAACATAGTTGGATTTCAGAGCTCCGAGCTCCTTTCCATGCTTCATAAGAGATCTGAATGGAGTTTCCAGGTGGCTAACATTCTTACATCTCCCGTCATTTTCTATCTTTCCCCTCCTTTGGAATTCCCTTTTCCAATGTCTGTTTTGCTACCAATAATCACACTGATCTAGCCCTATATGTTCCCTACTGCCATTTGCAAATTAATTATACTGTCTTTGCTGATGGTTTTTTGATCCATATCCAGGTGCTGCTACCAAAACTCCAACTGCTTTCTTAGGCTGCTTCTTTTTCTCCCAGGTTATCTCTGATATCAAATACCTGCTGGGCAAATTCTAACAACTCATATAATACCTTTCCCTGAAAACTTCCTAGCTTTTGAAGCTTTCTCCCAATAGGTGTGCCTGACTGTGAAAAGAAGTTTATATTTAAGGCTCTTCGATTTTCAGGGCCTCAGCATCTTTAGGCACATAGTTCCTAAATGCCTCCAGGAACCATTCCACAAAAGCAATCAGGGACTAATGGGGAGCTGTACAGTCTCACTTACCTTAGTTAAATGAGAAATGGGTTGGCTTCCTAGCTGCTGCTGCTATTCCCACTAACAGAGTCTGGCAGTAATTGGTAAATGGCTCCTTACTTTGATCACTGTTGTAGTCATAACCTGGGCAATTCTGGGGAAAGAATTGCTCCATGTCTTTTGGGTCTTTTATCAGGGACCATCTCATCCAAGGACCCCTTTCAAGGCACTGCTCTCGATTTTCTCCCTTTCATCCCATGTGTACAGCATCTGTAAATGTTGCTAACACCGGGGGAAATGATCTTCATTCAAGAGAACTATACGATATTTTTCTAACATCCTCAAAAAAAGGAGTAAAGAGATAGAACTATCAACAATCAAATAAACCAATAGTCACAGACACTTAACACAGATGTCCCACATCTATTAAAGATGCACTCTCAAGGAACTACCAGATGACCTCTGGAGGAAGTCCCAGATAGCCTCTTGAAGAGACACAGATGGCCTCTCAAAATGGTCCCAGATGGCTTCCCATGGAAACCCCAAATGACCTTAAGATGAGGCCCCAGATGACCTTTGCAGGAGGTCCCAGATGAATCTCTTGAGAGAGTCCCAGGTTCCCAGCAGAGAAGGTCCCAGATGGCTTCTCAGGGAAGTCCTCAATGACCTCTGGAGATAAGCCCGTTGACCCCAGCAGTAATTCCCAGATAGTCTCTCATGGAGGTCCCATATGACATCCAGAATAGGTCCCAGATAGCCTTTGGAGGAGGCCCCAGATGACTTCTCAAGGACTACTGGATGCGTTCTCATTGAAGCTCCAGATGACCTCTGGAGGGGATCACAAATGGTCCTTCAGAAATGTTACAGATAATCTCCAGTGGGAATCCCAGATAGATTCTCAAGGAAGCCCCATATGACCACTGAGGGAAGTCCCAGATGGTTTCTTCAGAGGTAAGAGATTACTTCCCAAAGAGGTCTCAGATGGCTACTCAAGGAAGTCCCAGATTACCTCTTAAGGATGTCTCCGCTGGTCGCTCTGAGATCACATCCAAAGAGGTTGAAGAGTTTTTTTCAAGGAAGACTTGGATGACTTCTCAAGGATGTCTCAGATGAGAAAGCCATAGATGACATCTTGAGGAGGTACAGATGGCTTCCAAAGGAAATCCCAGGTGACCTCCAAAGGAGCCCTCTAAATATGCTGGAAAGCTTGTCCAGACTTAACCCTACAGATTTCTAAATAACTCTTGTCTTTGTTGGTCCTCAGCAAACAAACACTCGAAAGAGGCTCTAACCCTTGAGGGCTGAGACCCTCACCTATGAGGAAGTTTTTAGGGGACAAAGGACTGATGCCATCCAGAAGGACTATCTCACTGGGGAATCAAAAAATTATGAACTCAAAGTGTGAGACCATCCATTGAGACACATTTAAGATAATAAACAAATTTATTTATACTAGAAAGTGGCCTGCAAATACCTTTCCCTGGGCTGGTTGCCCATATTCAAGAGCAGCAACGACCATCAAACTTCAGACCACCAATGTGCAGCCCCACACTTTGTCAATTGGTCTGCAAACCAACAAAATCAAAATTTATTATCTCTAAAGCTCCAAACTTCAAAAAGCAAGGCTTTGTTCCATTTTCATTCCTCCCTCCTTCTGCATAACCTTTCCTTCCTTCAAGGACTTTCTCTTTTTCTTTCCCGTACTTCCTGCTTCTCTTCAGGGCACTTCACTCTCCACTAGCCTGCCCTGATGCAGTCCGGTGGCCAGTTGCCATCCTTACCTTCCATTAAATTTCCTCTCCTCCATGTCTTTCCTCCCTGCTGTCTCATCACATCCTTCTTTCCAGGTCATTCCTTTCTTTCTCTCCTCTTCTTTTGCTCCAAACATTCTGCCTATGTATAGACGGGACCCCTAGCTCCCCCACTCCATTGAACCCTAACAATTTTCAACTATCACATCCGAAACTACCCACTGCCCAAAGACTTCTTGACAGTACACTATGTGGGGCTTGTCACCCCACTCCCAATAGGAGCATACACACCAAATTTTAATGGCATTTGCCCTCCTCCAGCTGGCCCACATATGGGCCGATAATGAATATTGAATCCCACCAATAATGTGAACCCTCCTGGTTATAGCTGAATCTTCATTGTGAACTAGTAGCAATTGAAATTGGAAATGTCATTGTAAACTCATTGTGACATCACTAACCCATTTCGACCTCATCACCACTGCTACATCACAGAGCCATTTTAACATCACTTTGCCATATGACACAACAATCACATTCTGACATCCCAAACCTATTATGACTTCTAAGATCATTTGAGAAAACACATGGTTTATTGTGACATCAAAATACACTTGTGTACCCATATCTTCATTGTGAACTAATGAGATCAGAAATAAAATTGTAACATCACAAACCATAGTGACATCATCACCAGTGTGATATCACATTGTCCTTATGACACTAGAAGCTCATAGTAACATCCTCAAATACAATGACATCATAACATTAGGTCATCACATTGTAATTATGACATAATAGACACATTGTTAACGCCTATTCTGTCATTCTATTTAAACTGTGGCCTGTATGTTGATAGCAGAAGCACACTGTGACTCCATAACCATAGTGAAATCACATTGTCATTGTGATATCACTATCCCATTGTATTTTCACAAAGCAATTACAACCTCATAATATTTTAGAAAATTCAAGCTTTTTGTGAATTCAAGCTCCTTCTGGGAACTTGTATTCTCATTTTGCACTAGTTGCAATTGCAATTGTAAGTCATTACAAATCAGTGATGAGACAAACCAATTTTGACCTCATCACAATGATGACATCACCAATCCATTGTGACATAAAATTGCCACTGTGACATCATGACCACATTATGACATATCAAAATATTTATGACCTCTTTGCAACTTAAAAAAAAACCACAGCGCCGGGCGCTGGTGGCTCACGCCTGTAATCCTAGCTACTCAGGAGGCTGAGATCTGAGGATCGCGGTTCAAAGCCAGCCCGGGCAAGAAAGACCTTGAGACTCCTATCTCCAATAAACCACCAGAAAACCGGAAGTGGCGCTGTAGCTCAAGTGGTAGAGCGCTCGCCTTGAACTGAAGAGCTGAGGGACAGCGCCCAGGCCCAGAGTTCAAGCCCCACGACCGACAAACAAACAAACAAACAAAAAAAAAAACCACAGCATTTGTGACATTACCTGTGTGTACTATCTCCTCCTTGTGAACTAATGAAAATTGAGAACAGATATGCTATTGTAACATCACAAAACCTTTGGGACCTCATCAACACTGTGACTTCACATTGTTGTTATGACATCATCAGCTTATAGTGACAGCCCAAACTACAATGGCGACATAGCATTTTGAAATCATATTGTCATTGTGATTTCATAGACACAATGTTAATGCCTGTTCTGTGATATCATTCTATGTCAAATGTGGCAGGTAGATTGATATCAGAAATGAATTGACACCACATAATCATTGTGACATCATGATCACTTTGTGAAATCACATTGCCATTGTGGTATCACTTACACACTCTGATATCACATACTTCTCATCATCATATGGTTTGTGACATGCTGCCATTGTGATATCTTGGGCCCATTGTGAGCTCATAATCTGTTTTCCACCTCATAATATTTAAGGTAAAAAATGTGATATCAGAAATTCACTATTAAATCATAACCATTGTGACATCAGACTATCAGAGGTCATGACCATTTTGTCACATTGTGACATCACAAAGCTATAAGGAGTCCATCACATTTGTGACAACATGGAACTTTGGAGAAATCAAAGTCCCTTTGTGTACTCATATACTCATTGTAAATTAATAATACTTGAGACTCCCACATGCACTTGTGACATCACCAAGCCAATTGAGATATCCCAATCCTATTGACCTCATCACCAGTATGGCATCACCAAATAATTATGACATCAAAACATTATTATTACATGATATTCTGCATCACATTGCCATAGTTATGTCACTGCCCATTTATGTTTTCACAGACTTATAATGACCTCATAATATTTTCCAGAAATGTTGGACTTCGGTTGTTCAAGCTCTTTCTGTGAACGTGTATTCTTTTTGAAATAATAATTGAAGCTGACCATTCCATTATTGCAATCTTTTTGTGACATCTCAAAACCATTGTCACCACATCTTCATTGTGACATCACAAAATGATTGTGATGTCAAATGCTACTTGATATCACAATCACCATTTGACATCCCAAAACTACTATGACCTCTTAGATTCTTTGAAAACACATCGCCTTGGTGACATTACAGTCCCTATATATACCCATATACTCATTGTGGACTAATGACAATTGATTTGAAACAGGCCAGTATAACATCAAAAGCACTATGTGACATCATCACTAGAATGTCATCACATTCTTATTATGATACCGTCAGCTCATTGTTACATCACAAACTATAATGGCATCATAGAATCATGACATCTCATTGCCACTGGGATGTCATAGACACACTGTGAATGCATATTTTATGAATTCATAGTATTTTATATGTTATATAGATTATTAGAAATCCAGTGTGACCTCATAACTACTGGGATATCACATAAGGTTGTGACATCACATTGCAAATATGAAAACCCTAACCTACTGTGACAACAAAAACCTGCCCCACACTTAGTTAACGATTAGAATATGGGTACACAAAGGGACTATGATATCACAGAGGCCATTTGGATTTCAAAGATATTGAGGTGTTAATTGATTTGGGATATCAGTGATCATGGTGTCACAATGGTAATGTGATTTCACAATGGGTTGGTGATGCCACAGCACTGATAAGGTCACAATGGTTTTATGATTTCACAACGAGTTTGTAATATCACAAAATGTATGTCCTATTTCAATTGCTACTAGTTTAAATGAAGTCACAATTTAAACAAATGTGCATGAAGTCCCAAAGCCATGAATTGTTTGTGATGTCACAACATGACACATGGTCATGATATCTGACAGTTATGTCATAATGATCATGATGTCACATGTGATGTCACATGTCATACCTGAAATACTATATTTACATGTCATACCTGAAATGTTATATTCAAAAACAGATTATGAACTAAAAAAGGTAGCCCAATGACACCATGTGACAAAAGTCAGGAGGAAAGGGGAGGTTTATGATGTCACACTGGATCAGTAATTTTGCAAGGGCAATGTGATTTAACAAAGGGATTATGCTGTCATAATGAGTTTCTGATATCAAAACATGCCACATTTGAAATTGAATGAAATAAGAGAATAGGCATTCAGAATGTGTCTATATGTCACAATGACAATATGATTTAATAATGCTTAGATGTCATAGATTTTTGTATCACAACGAGCTGAAGGTATAATGACAATATGTTATCATGATGATTTCCCAAAGTGTTTGTGATATTTCAAAGGCATAGCTGATCTCAACTGTCATTAGTTCACAATGAGGATATGGGTAAACTAAAGGACGGTTTGCCACAAAGGCAATATTGTTTTTCATAATAGGTGTGAGATGTCACAATGTGTTCGTGATGTCACAACGGAAATGTGATGTTGCAATGGGTTTGTGATAATGAGTTCAAAATGGACTTATGATTTCATGAGTTTGTAATATGAAAACCACATGTCCAATTTCAATTCTCCTAGTAAACAATGAAGACAGGGGTGCACATGTCCCAAAGGCCATGAATTTTCTAAAATGTTAGGAGGGTATGATAGGTTTGTGAAAATGGAATGGGACAGTGATATCACATTGGCAATGTGATGAAAAAATATGTCATAATATTGTTTGTTGGGCTGGGAAAGTGGCTCAGTGGTAGAATGCTTGCATGCATGAAGCCCTGGGTTTGATTCTTCATCACCACATACACGGAAAAAAACAGAAGTGGCTTTGTGGCTCAAGTGGTAGAGTGATGGTCTTGAGCTGAAGAGGTAAGGGACAGTGTCCAGGCATAGAGTTCAAGTCCTATGACTGACCAAATAAAATTGTCATCAAAAATACCTGGTGATTCCATACTAGTGGTGAGGTCACAATAGGTATAGAAATAAAAATGAGTTGGCCAGGTCACAATGACAGGCCAGACCTCAATTGTCATTAGTTCAAAATCAGTAAATGAGTTCAAAAAGAGACTATGTGGTGAAGACTCAGGGTCTGTGATGGAGGGGCAGAATGATGCAGGCACTGGACTCAGTATTATTTAAGGATGGTGTTTATATATGTGGAAAGCTCTTGGCATGCGGGGCTAGAGAGGGAAGATTTTCTCTCTCCCTATCTCAAAGCACATGTCACAGACTCCTGGGAGCTGAGGAAGTAGCTCTTTTGCTTACTTAAGCATAGAAGAATAGCTAGTCAAGCGTTTTCCTGAGTACGAGGAAGTGGTTTGAGCTTGCTCAAAAATAGTTTAGATAAAAATATACAAAGACATTGTCTCATTGTTTAAGCAAAATTATATCTGTTGAAATTCTTTGTGTGAATGTATCCTGACTAAATCTTGGCAAAGATAATGCTTGCTTGTCTTTAAATACCCATAAGGAATAAAGCACAGCAAGCAATGGCAATTGCTGTTTGCACTCTGCATCCTATGTGTCCTAGTGATTTCCCGACCCTTACCCAGGGACCCCAACAACTTAGACGTTGACAATTGTTAAATCAACAGGGACCATGCAGTGTTGAATTCAGGAAGAGATATTCAAGTAAGTATTTTTAATTACAGAGTGATGGGACAAGTTAAGTCTACTCGGTACTTACATATGCTAAAACATTTACTTGCTGCCTATGGTGTAACTACTTCTTCTTCTGACATAGAAATGTGTATTAATATATTTGGTGAATGGAATCCTTGATTCCCTGAGGGAGGGACGTTAGATGTTGATAACTGGAAACGAGTAAAATATAATGCCCAAAGAGCTGTTCAAGAAGGGGAAAGGATTCCTATTAGATTTTGGTTCATTTGGGTTATTTTACATACCCTTCTTTTTTTATGTTTTTTTTTTTTTTTTTTTTTTGGTGAACATACTTTACGAAGGGATAACAATTACATGGGCAAGATAATGAGTACATTTCTTATCAAGCATTGCAGCCTCCTCCTTTGTTTACCCTTCACATCCTTTCCCAGCCTCCCCCCACCCCATCACCCAATCCCCCCCCACCCCCCCGCAGTTCCACCCCTCCTGTACCAAAGTTGTAAAGTTCGTTTTTGACATCACAACTTGTACTTCTCATAGTTGCATTGGGTCCACCTGTATGCTTAAACGACTTGTTTTTCCCCATCTCCTCCACAAATTATACCGACATCAAATATAGTGAAAGCAGGGTCTATGCTGTGGGGGAGGGACATACAAAGCTACAAAGAAATAATCTTATAAATGTATTAGAAACAAATGCATGAAAGAAAAATAAAACATTTAAATACATATCTAAGGATTCATTTTCCTAACATCACATTATCTGACCTTTCCTGCTTGACTCATACATATTCTAGAAACCATGGGAAATAAGGGAAATAAGGGAAACCATGGGACCTATGTTTCTTTGGGCTCGGCTTACTTCACTTAATATAATTTTTTCCAAGCCTTTCCATTTCCAAACAAAGGGGGCAATGTCAGTCTTTCTGATGGAGGCATAGAATTCCATTGTGTATATATACCACAATTTCTTGATCCATTCATTTACTGAGGGGCATCTGGGTTGGTTCCATATCTTAGATATGGTAAATAATGCTGCAATAAACATAGTTGTGCTGGTAGGTTAGTGTGTTCTTGTTCGTAAACATTTGGGCAAATGCCCAAAAGTGAGATTGCTGGGTCATAGAGGAGGTGTATATGAAGTCTTTTCAGGAACCTCCATATTGCTTTCCAAAGTGGTTGAACAAGTTTACACTCCCACCAACAATGAAGTAAGGTTCCCTTCTGTCCACATCTCCAGCATCTGTTGTTGTTAGAGTTCTTGATTATAGCCATTCTAACTGGGGTGAGGTGGTATCTCAATCCTTCTTAAATCTTTAAATGAGGAAAGATTAATAGCAGAGTTAAAGAAAGAGGCCGCCCCTTCTATTGTAGATTTACAATTGAACTGTGAAGTTAAGGACACATTAGATAAGGATGCATCGCAATTAACGGAGAAAAAACAAGAGGTAAAAAAGGCTGAAAAGGAACAAACTGAAGGCCTAAATAGAATGGCAGAGCAAATTGAATTGATTTTATCAAGATTACAGCATATGGAGTTAGAAGTTAGCAGAGTGAAAGGAGAATCCGAGAAAGTGAAAGTAAAGCAGCCTTAGGCTCTTCTGTTTGCAGATGCAATTTTTACGGTATCACTCCCTCACAAAACTAAGGGCTCAGACAGTGAGTCGGATGATCAAAAGCCTATTTTTTCTTTTCCTATAATTCGACCACACCCTATGATTGTTTAGCTCAACCAGGCAGATATGTCGGTGTGTTGTCGATGATATTGGTAAACTTAAGATGGCAGTAATTTTGTATGGTCCTCAGTCTCATTATGTTAAGGAATTGCTTAATGGGCTTGCCTGACATTACAATAATTTTACTCCCAAAGATTGGAAGATGCTTTGCAGAGCCTTGCTTCTGGAACCTGAATACTTACAATGGAAAATGTGGTTTACTAAGTTATGTACAAAATGCACAGAACAATACTCCACGCATGCAGGTCATAACCTTTCCCATGTTGAGCGGAACAGAACAACAGTACAATATGCAGATGCTCATATGCAAATGAACTCTCCTGTAGAGATCCACGAGCAATTACCAGACACAGATAATGAGGCATGGGAGAGGATTAGGCCGGTAGGAGAGCATTATGTCTCCTGTACTAAAGTAATTCAAAAACCTAATGAACCCTATTTTGAATTTTTATCACGATTGAAATTACCTTATCACGATTGGAATATACCGTTGTGGGAGAGGCTGTAAGGCAAAAACTGTTGTGCATGCTGGCTTTTGAGAATGCTAATGAGGACTGTAGACGAGCCTTATTGCTTATTAAAGAATCTGGGGATGTAAATACATATTTAAGGGTGTGTAAAGACATTCCATCAAAATCCCGGTGTATGCGGTTGTTTGCTGAAACTATGGCCACTAGCAGGCATGCTTTACAAACCAAAGCCTCTAAAATGTTTTGGATGTGGTTAAATGGGACACATAAAGAAGAATTTTAAAAAGGCTACTGATGTTAACTTGAGAAACCAGTAATTTCACTAAAAAAGGACAGCACTGGTCAAGAGAGTGTAGATCAAAAATAGAGAATAATGGAATTCCTATAAAAAATGCTTAACCTTTGCAGGGAACCTCTCCATCGGGCCAGCCCTGGGGCCCAGGATTAATAACCAATGACAGCCAAACATTTTCTCCCTCGTCCCTGCCACAGCCCAAAGCGCTGCAGTGGACATATCAGCCTTAGAAGATTTTACTATGAAAGTTGGTGATAGGCCACAAAATATTCCTACCAGAATACATTTGTCCTATTGACCTGTAGATCCACTCTTAATGCAGGAGTTTTAATACATTTAGGAATTATCGATGCTGACTCTGTTGGAGAAATAAAAATTTTAATGTCAGCTGCTGCAGGTATTTCCTTTAAAAAGGGTGAACGAATTGCTCAAATTTTGTTATTACCATATATTCCTATTGGAAAGTCATTTACAGCCTGTTTTGGGGGATTTGGAAATACTAACCAACAAAATGTGTTTTGGACTATTCTATTACTAAAATGCAGCCTAAGTTTAAAATTAATATTCAGGGAAAGATATTGACAGGATTAATAGATACCGGCTCAGATGTTACAATTATCAACACTCATGAATGGCCTAATCATTTATTTTATGTAATAATCCCGTGTTATATTAAAGGAGTTAGCAATACTCTCATAAATTCTATAAGACAAGTGGTGTTGTATGTTACTATAACCTCAGAAGATGGACAGACAGGTGTCCTTAAACCTTATATTATGGAAATTAGAGTTAACATAATTGGTAGAGACATACAGGAACAAATGGGAGCTCTTATTCAATTTTAACATTTTTAGATGGAGCCCATAAAAATATTATGGAAATCTGAGGAACCTCTTTGGATTGAACAATTTCTCAAAAGAGAAATTAGATGCAGCTCATCAATTAGTTGAAAAACAGTTAACCAAAGGACATATTGAGCCGTCTATGTCACCATGGAATTCTCCAACATTTGTTATTAAAAAGAAGTTAGAGAAATGGAGATTGGTGTCTGATTTACAAGGAGTTAATGCATCCATGTACCCTACGGGGGTACATAGTATACCATTGCCTGTCATGCTTCTTAAAAACTGGCCAAAAATGGTAATAGAATTACAAGATTGCTTTTGTTTTTTTTTAACCATTCCTGTACATGTAAAAGTTTGTAAAAGATTTGACTTTTCTTTACCACAAATAAGTTATCAAGCCCTTCGCCAGCGCTTCCAGTGGAAGGTGTTGCCCCAAGGAATGGTGAACTCTCCAACCATGTGTCAGATATGTGTTGATAAGGTCTTAAAACCTGTTAGACAAAAATGGCCTCACATTTATATTTCTCATTATATGGATGACATTTTATTTGCAGGACCAAATATGGCAGAATTAGAAATGGTGTTACAGTGCTTACCATGTATATGTAAAGATTTTGGATTAATAATAGCACATGAAAAAATAAAAAATATACAGTAGTAAAATATTTAAGATATGTTGTATCTAGACAAACAGTGGCACCTCAAAAAATATCTTTATGATATGATCAATTACATACATTAAATGATTTTCAAAATTTAGAAGGAGATATTAATTGGATGCAACCGGCCCTAGGAATCCATTCTTATCAATTAAATAAATTGTTTTTATTGTTACAAGGGGAGCTTTATTTACATAGCAAAATAACTTCAAGATGGCTTAAAGAGAATTACAATTTGTAGAACAGAGAATGAACGAAATGTTTTTACATCGAGTAATGCTGGATCAATCCATAAATTTTATACATTTTGGAAATACCCAACAGGAATTATAGGACAAAATGAGCTACCAGTAGAGTGGATTTATACGTTGCATAGATTTACAAAAAATATTATGGCTCATGAAAAACAGTTGGCAATTATTATTCAACAGGCCAGGCAACGGGTATATAATCTATTGGGGTATGATTTCTTTGAAATCGTTTTTCCTTTACCAAAAACCAAGTAGACATTTGTTAAACATGTCTGAAATGCTGCAAATAGCATTAGTAAATTTTACTGTGCAATTTTCCTATTATTTTCCCAAAGGTAAATTGTGGGATTGATTGTGTAAACAACAATTTGTCATTAATGATATAATTACTAAGGACTCTATTCCCATCTCTCTTACCGTTTTTATGGATGTCTTCAAAACAAAGAGTGCTTTTTGGAGGACAAATACATATTGGGTGCAAAGAACTACTTTAACATCAGTTCAACAAAATGAACTTTTTGTTATTATTAAGATGTTGCAACATTTTGTGGGAGATATTAATATTGTTACTGATTCTGCCTATGCTGTAGGAGTTGTGACTAATAGAGTCACTGCTGTTACATATTCATCTAAACCCCAGCTAAACAAATTAAATGAACAAATATAAGCATTACTACAATAATGTAATGACAAAATGTTTGTAACTCACATTAGGGCTCACTCTTCGTTTCCTGGGTACCTTGTGTATGGCAATAGGTTGATAAATTAGTTAGTTTTGCTTCTGCTGAACAGGATCAGACTCATTTATATACAAATGCTGGCCTTTTACATATGCATTATAAAATACCTTATTCTCAAGCTAAAGAAATTATTTAAAAATGTCCTATTTGCAGACCAATGCTTTGAGAGTTTTATCTGCTGGAGTAAATCCTCGAGGATTACAACCTAATGAACTTGGGCAAATATATATTACCCATGTACAAGACTTTGGCCATTTTTCCTTTGTACATGTTACAATATATACTTATTCCAAATTTGTTTGGGCTTCTGCCCTTATGGGAGAAACTGTTAGCCATGTAATACAACACTTATTGGAAGCTTTTGCCATCAAGGGAATACCTGCCAAAATAAAGACTGATAATGGACCAGCCTATAAACGTATCAAATTTGAAAGATTTTGTGAACTTTATGAAGTGATGCATATTACATAAATAGAATATAACTCCCAAGGACAAGCCGTTAATGAACGAGTTCATGCACACTGAAACAACAAATTTAAAAAAAATTAAGAAGGAGGAAAAGTTTGGACAAAGGTATGGATATTTTTTGGTTTTCCATGCAAAATCCTGAAATAATTTTACATCAGGCTCATTATGTTCTTAATTTTTTAAACTTATCACAAGGAGATATTTTAAGTAGAGCTGAGGGCCATTTTGAACAAATATTAGGAAAACCTTATTTAAATGGTGCCGTATCGATTAAGATTACATTGGATGCTGAATGACAACCAGGAACATTACTGCATAAGGAGCGAGGATATGGTTTTGTTTTTACTCAGGATGGCGGACAATACTGGTTTCATGCCCGATGAATACAGACACGTCCGAGTGAGGACAGCCCGGTATCCTACAAGGAATCGGTCACCAGTTGAGGAAGAAGAAATCTCAAATAAAATAAAATTAAATTAAAAAAAAAAAAAAGAAAGAAATCCCCGTGCAGGCCATGGCTCACTAAGCTTTGGGATGACGTCGCCATCAGTGTCAGTGGGTTGCCCCACTGCCCAACTGGGGGTAGTTTAAAAAGTTGACTGGAGAAGGATAAAAGATGTTACAATGCACTACTATACCTGTCACGGCTGAGAACTTGTTCCTGGCCATGTGCGCCCTTCTTTCTGTAAACTCTGCCCATGCCAATGTAAGTTATTGGGCCTTTGTTCCTAACACTCCTTTATTGGAACCCGTTGTTTGGGGAGACATGGAAATAACTGTCAATAACTTTCCTGCTGTTTCATCTCCTCCTTGGAATAATTTGCCATTTAACAATAAGTATGATGGTAGCTTTTAAAATTTTACTTACTATACTCATTCCTTGCCTGTTTGTCTGGGGCCTCCTCTATGTTTAGTTATAAATTGGCAACATTGGGTCTTACCTGGGAAAGGCACTTCCAATTCTAGAACACAGCTGCAGCGATTACCTAGTTGGCTCACTAATAGTAGCTGGAAAAGCATCACCTTGGATGGCGAGTTATCCTTACCTATGTGCCCTGATTTTACTTACATTGATTTAAAATATCAGGCTTTTGTGTGGCAAGAATGTAGATGAACATTTGGAGAAATGTTCAATAATTTTATTAATTGGAGACCTTTTGGACAGTTTCTTAACACATGTTCAGAATGGTATATTACTTGATTTGATTTATCTAATGTTACTAGGATGCCTGATGCCATTAATGGATCGCTTACCGGAGCTCGATTGATGGCCTGGGGAGATGGAGGCATTGCAGAAACTCGAGGGACTTTCATGGCTGCACCCACTGCTGTTTAGACTCATTTTTGGAAGGTCGCAGCAGCGCTGAAACCAAACCTGTGATGCCAGCAAATGGATCGTTTTCGGGACGGCGAACACTGTGTCCACTTATAATTTTACTTTGTACAAATCTTATGATGTAACTGCTTGTGTACCTGTGCCTTATGTATTTTTAGTAGGAAATTTTAGGTTTTCTCCTACTCTTTCTTGTTTTAATTGTCGTCTGTATTCTTTCGTTAATTCCTCTTGATCTTAAAGACAGATTTTTTACAAAGAAATCATATTTGGCTGCCTGTTAAATTAGGAAGAGAATGGTCCCCAAATGCCCTGGATAGCGTTGTTAATCAATTTTTTTAACAAACTGCTAAAACGTACAGAGTGTATGATTGGAGCCATTGTTGCTGTGATTTTAAGCTTAATTTGTATTCCCACTGTTGCCATACATACTTCCTTACAAACTAAACACTATGGAAGATTGGCACCGGGATTCATATGAATTGTGGGTTTCACTGGTAGAAATAGATGCTCGGTTACAAGCACAGATTAATGTTCTTAAACGCATGGTGGGATGGTTAGGAGAAAAGTTATTGGTTGTGGAAAAACAGTTATTATTGAACTGTGATTGGAATTCTACTACCTTTTGCATTACTAATGTAAAATATAATGAATCTATATGTGATTGGAATGTAATACACCAGTATTTATTTAGAAATTCTACTGCTGCTCAACTGATTGCTCACTTAGAATGTAATGTACATGATAATTTTTGTAAACAATTTGCAAATGATGATGCTTCTAATATTGCTGATGCATTTATTAAACAGTTGGAAGGGTTCGAACCGAAAGAAAAACTACAAAACATTTCACATACTGCTAGTTGTATGGGAATTATGATTGTTATTGTTTTGTTTATACTTGTAATGTTATGTTTGATTTTTATGAAACCATTGCAAGCTTTTATGATAATCCTGTTGCAAGTTTTACTTTTAAAACAAAAGAAAAAAGAAGGAAATTGTGAAGACTCAGTGTCTGTGTTGTAGGGGCAGAATGATGCAGACTCCAGCCTCAGGATTATCTGAGGATTGTGTTTGTGTATGTGGGAAGCTCTTGGCATGCTGGGCTAGAGAGGGAACTTGTTTACTCTCCCTATCACAAAGAGCTTGTCACAGACTCCTGGGAGCTGAGGAAGTAACTCTTCTTACTTAAGCATAGAGGAACAGTTACAGAGATGAACACCTAGTCAAGCATTTTCCTGAGTACGAGGAAGTGGTTTTATCTTGCTCTAAAATAGTTTAGATAAAAATATACAAAGATAATGTCTCATAATTTAAGCAAAATTGTATCTGTTGAAATTTTTTGTGTGACTGTCTCCTGACTAAATCTTGGCAAAGATAATGTTTGCTTGTCTTTAAATACCCACAAGGAATAAAGCACAGATTGCAGTTGCAATTGCTGTTTGCACTCAGCATACTCTGTGTCCTGGTGATTTCACCAACCATACCCAGTATCCCAATGCCTCAGTCGTTGACACTATGTCTCCCAACGCATGTGAGTCACAAATGTCATGAAATCCTAACAGGTTTTTGATATCAGATTGTGACAAAATGGTCAAGGTAATTTTCCAAGTTTTTCCATTTCCTAACAAATGGGGCAATGTCATTCTTTCTGATGGAGGCATAGAATTCCATTGTGTATATATACCACATTTTCTTGATCCACCCTTAGATATCTATTTTAATGATTGTTTCTTTCATGCATGTGTTTCTAACGCATTTATAAGATTATCTCTTTGTTGCTTTGTATGTCCCTCCCCCACAGTATAACCCCTGCTTTCACTATATTTGATGTCAGTATAACTTGTGGAGGCGATGGGGAAAAAACAGTTGTTTAAGGACATAGGTGGACCTGTTGCAACAATGAGAAGTACAAGTTGTCATGTCGAAAACGAGCTTTACAATGTTGGTGTGGGGGGGGAAGGGGGGAAGGAGAAGGATTGGGATTGGGGGAGGGGGGAGGCTGGAAGAGATGTGAAGGGTAAACCAAAGGAGGAGGCTGCAATGCTTGGTAAGAAATGTATGCATTATCCTGCCCATGTAATTGTAACCCCTCTGTACAGTATGTTCACAAATAAAATAAAATTAAATTAAAAAAAATGGTCAAGGTATCTGGCAGTGTGAAGTCACTATGATAAAGAAGTCACAGTGGATTTCTAATAACACATGTCATATCTGCAATATTAAGAGGATGAAAGATCATGATCTCACAAAAGGCCTATTTCAAAATATCAAAATGTCACACAGTTATTAGTAAATGTCAGGCTTGTGATGTCACATTGGGTTACTTTTATCACAATGGAAATGTGATATAACAATGGTTATGAGGTGAGAATTGGTTTCTGATATCAACCCACATGCCACATTTGAATTAAGATAAAATTACAGCATAGGCATTCAAAATGTGCCTATGATGTCACAATGATGATGTAATATCAAAGTGCTATAATGCCAATGTAGTTTGCTGACGTCACAATGAGCTCATGGTGTCATAAACACAATGAGATATTATACTGGTGATGATATCACAAAGGTTTTGTGATGTTACCATGGCACATCTGCTCTCAATTGTCTGTAGTTCACAATGAGAATATGATTTCAAAATGTGATGTCTCCAAAGCATGTGTTGTCAAAAATGTGATGAAGTACCTACAGCATTGTAATGTCGAAATGAGACATGTTGATCATGACCTCTGGCAGTTTGATGTCACAATGCTTATGCAATTCAAGTGGATTTCTGATATCACGTTTCATTAAACAATATGAGGTTTAAAGGAGATTATGAGTTCACAAATGGAACAAGATATCACAATAGCAGCATGACATAATAGTTAAGAGGAAAGGGTGATAGTAAAGTCACAGTGGGTTAGTTATACCACAATGGCAATGTGATATCACAAAAGGATTCGGAAGTCACAATGCAAATGAAGAACCAAGTCTTGTTTTGTTGATTCTTTCTGTGTTTTTTTTTTTTTTTTGGATTCTAATTCATTTAATTCTGATTTAATTTTCATTATTTCTTTCTGTCTACTGGGTTGGCATTTATCTTGTTGCTCTTTTCAAAGAGGTTCAGATATCTCATTAAATTGTTGTGTTCAGATCTCTCCAAGTTGTTGATGTAGGAACTCAGAGCTATAAACTTGCCTCTGGGTACTACCTGTTCTGTGTCCCAGAGGAGCTGGTAAATTGTGTGTTCTTTTTGGTGAATATCATGAACATTTGAATTTCATTTCTAATCTCTTCCATGACCCACTGGTGACTCAATAGTGTGTTGTTCACCTTGCATGTGTTACAGGACTTTCTTTGGTGGCTTTTGGTGTTGAGTTCTAATTTTATTCCCTTGTGGTCTGAGAGAATGCAATGTATAAATTCAATGTTTCTGAATTTGGATGTTTGCTTTGTGACCTAAATTGTGGTCTATTTTGGAAAATGTTCCGTGTGCTGCTGAGAAAAACATGTATTCTGATGCTTCTGGGTGAAATTTCCATAGATGTATGCCAAATCTATTTGATCTATGTAGTAGATCTAGGGTTTCTCTGTTGAGTTTTTGCAGAGTTGATCTATCTAGTGGGGATAGTGGTTTATTAAAGTGCCCAACAATTAATATGTTTGGATCTAAATGAGATTTGAGGGAAAGCAGAGTTTCGTGGATAAATTGGGTGCGCCATTGTTTGGAGAATAGGCATTTAGAATTTTAATATCTTCCTGAAGGAGAGATCCCTTAATTAGTATGTACGACCTTCTTTATCTCTTCTCACTAATTTTTTTTTTTTTTTTTTTGTCAGTCGTGGGGCTTGAACTCTGGGCCTGGGCGCTGTCCCTCAGCTCTTCAGCTCAAGGCGAGCGCTCTACCACTTGAACTACAGCGCCACTTCTAAAGTATTTTTTTTTTTTTTTTTTTGGGGTCTGGTCATGGGGCCTGAACTCTGGGCCTGGGCGCTGTCCCTCAGCTCTTCAGCTCAAGGCTAGTGCTCTACCACTTGAGCCACAGCGCCACTTCCGGCTTTTTTCTTTTTTTCTTATGTGGTGCTGAGGAGTCGAACCCAGGGCCTCTGGCATGCAAGGCATGCGCTCTACCACTGAGCCACCTTCCCAGCCCCTCTTCTCACTAATTTTAATTTGAAGTCTATTTATCTGATATTGGGATTGCAACTCACACCTCTTTTTTGTGGGAGAGGTCCTTTACTTGGTAGATATTATTCCAGCCTTTCACTTTTAAAATGTGTTTGTTTTTATGGGAAATGTGTGTCTCTTGAAGGCAGCAGATAGAAGGACCTTGGTTTTTAATCCAACTAGACAGTCTATGTCGCTTAATTGGAGAGTTAAGTTCCTTAATGTTGAGAGTTAAGACTGAAAGGTTTTTGGTCGTTCTTGCCATATCAACCTTCTTGGGGGCTGTGACAACTGGCTTCTTCCAATGGTTTTTGGATTCTCCATTTGTGTGCTGTTTCTTAGCCTTTACTCTTGTCTTGCTGCTTTTCTCTGTATAGGACATCTTTAAGTATCTTTTATAGGGCTGGTTTGATGGCGATAGTATTGTTTCAGTTTTTCTTTGCTATGGAAGGTTTTTGTTTGACCTTTAGTTATGAAGAATAATATAGCTGGGTACAGTATTCTTGGTTGATAGTTGTTTGTCTTTAGGGCATGGTACACATCATTCCAGACTCTTCTTGCTTTGTCTCTCCTGAAAAATCTGAGGTGATTCTAATTCATTTCCCTTTAGAGGTGATTGATCTTTTCTCCTTGACAGTCACCGTTGATTTCAGTGTCACATATCATACCAGAAATATTATGAGTTCCAAAACAGATTATGATCTCACAGAGACGTAAGGTATCAAAATGGCAGCAAGTCATAAAATTTAAGAGGACAGGACAGGTTTGTGATGTCAGAGCATTTGAGTGATGTCACGTTTGAAATAGGATATCAATATCATTATAAGGATATCATAGTGTTCATATATCAACCAACATGCCACATTTGAAATAGAATGAACTCCCCCAATAGGCATTCATAATATGTCTGTGATAGCATGATGACAATGTCCTGTCATAATTCTATGATGCCATTTTAATTTTGTGATACCACAATGAGCTGATTGTGTCAAAATGAGTGTGATGCCACACTGGTAATAATGTTGCAAAGGCCTTGTGATGGTAAAATTGTATGTCTGATCACAAACGATATTAGTTCACAAAGGGATAATGATGTCACAAAGGCCATATGCATTTTCAAAGGTGCAAAGAGATCATGCTATATTTGGAGTATTAGTATGTGAATGTGATGTCACAACGGCAATGTGATTTCACGAGTTTGAGATGTCACAGTGGTTATGAGGTCAAAATAGGTTTGTTATGTCACGGCAAGTTTGAAATATAGGAATCACATGTTCAATTTCAAGTGTTACTAGTACACAATTTGGATAGGAGTTGACAGAAGGAGCTTTATGCCCAGAGGCCATGAATTTTCTAAAATGTTATGAAATTACAATAGGTTTGTGAAAAACAATAGGACAGTGATTTCACAATGGCAATTTGGTGTCACAAAGTGATTGTGATGTCATAATGGTTATGAGGCCACAATGGGATTCTGGTATCAACTGACATGACACATGTGAAGTAGAATTACATCACAGAATAGGCATTCACAATGTGTCTATAACATCACAATGATAATGTTATGTAATTCTATTATGTCATTGTAGTTTGGTGATGTCTTTATGAGCTGAGGGTACCATAATGACAATGTGCTATCATACTGGTGATTACATCAGAAAGGGTTTGTGATGTTACAATGGTATGTCTGATGCCAATTTTCCTTAGTTCACAATGAGGATAAGAGTACACAAAGCTATTACAAAGGCATGTCCAATATGATCATGATGTAATAATGGGAACGTGGTGTCAAAATGGATTTTTGATGTCACAGGGGTGATGAGAACACAATGGATTTGTGATTTTAAGGTATACTATGTAGGTAGGTTTCTTTAGGTACCTGATGAAGAAAATGTGCTAGTCAAGGAAAATACCAAACTGTTGCCTGAGCCCTGCATGGTGGAGAGCCATGGCAGCAAAAGGAGTCCAACTATTGGACATGGAGTTATCTTGGCCAGGTAAAGGAAGAGGGGGTGCCAGGTAGCAAAAGGTAGGGGCCACACTGGAGCTGGATATGACCTCAGGGACTGGGACACTCTTATGGTCAGATGGGAGGCATGAGCTGGGGCGACCCAGGATGTGACCTAAAAAGAGGGCAAAGTGGATTACTTCTAGGTGTTCCAGCTAGCTATGTAAGAGAAAATGGACAGACATTTATCCAAGAGGTAAGGAAGTGTCTGCACAGGGGACTGCATGGCCTTGGGCAGACTTTACATTTCAGTCTTTTGATAATTATGAGAAAGGGTGTGGATTCTCTCTGGCTACTACCTGCTGGCCAGAGGCACTGACATCAGGGGTAAAATGCTAAAATGTGGTCCCCTCCGGGAGAAGGCAGCAGCTGTCCCTTGGTGGTAGTCCTTCAATGAAGTCTGGGTGAAGTCAAGTCTCGTGTGGCAGGGAAGGCCCAGCCAAAAAAAAAAAAAAACTACTAGAGAGCAAAAGGCAAGTGGAAGAGTTTGGGGCAGGAAATTAAATATTGGATGACCTGGCTAAAGTGGCTATTTTATATCTCCTGCATTCTAATCTGTACTGAAGTTGGCAGAAATGTAGCTGTCTACTTCTGACATCTGGCAATTAGGTAGAGGAGAGCATCAATTATATAGATATTCCTTCTCTCCATTTCCCTCCCCACTTTCTTCTCACAATTCTCCCTAAACCTATTAATTTCTTGTATAATGACTTAGCTTTTATTTTCTTAGTCCATGGATCCCTAGTTGTTTTTTGTTGAACTAGGTTGTATCTGTTGAATTAGATTATGTCTCATTTCATTTTGATTGCATCAATCTGTGCAACTAGAGAGCTCTGTATTATGCTTGACTTAAAATAGTGCTCTAGGACTGAATGGGCAGAACAAGCCAGAGAAACACAAGTAAAATGGCAACTACCAAACATGGTAATCAGGCAAAAGAGCAGTTAATGTATAATCCAGAGGAGAGTTCCCAAATTCTCTAGAAATATTACTGGTAAGCTTGCTGAGTGAAGATTGAAACCCTGCAAAGGACTCGGTATAATCATGACAGGGATATGCATCAGCATGACGAGACTAACCAAAAATTAATTCAAGAATTTCATGAGCATAAGAAGGCCAATGATAGATTAATAAAGGAATTGCCTGAGTGAGAGGTGAAAAAAAAACAAAAAACAAAAAAAAAATAATAGAGATAATCATGGGACACTCAAACAGGAAGCTGCAGGAATGTATGGAGGCCACAAATGGAATGCTGATTGAAGCCAACTGAAGGAAAGGCAGTCAGAAAAACTATAACTATTCAACACTTATAAGACACCACCAGAAAGCCTAATTTAAATCTGAGGGTTATTGAAGAAGGACTAGAGACAGAAGTGAAAGGTTTGGGAAATTTAACAGGATCCTAGAAGAGAAATTCCCAAACATGAAAAAGATAGACCGATTGAGATACAAGAAGCCATTATCACTCCAAAGAGATCAGAGCAGAACAGGACATGCCACCATCACATTGTAATCCCAAAAAGATCAATGGAAAGAAAGGAAAGGATCCTTAAAGCTGTCGTAAGAAAAAGTCAATCACTTATAAAAGGAAACCTATCAGAAAAACTTCAGCATGCTCAGCAGAAACAATGAAACCAAGAAGAGTCTGGAATTATGTTTGTCATGCCCTAAAGATAATTATCAATCGGTAACACTATACCCAGGCTTAGCAAATCTTATAACAGAAAAAGAGAACATACCCAAATAAACTCTGATGACAATGGAAACATCACCACAGGAAACCAAAAATAACAACAACAAAATCAAGATTCAGAACTTTCTAAGGAAATAATTTTCAAACCTTTATTCTAATAAGTTCGAGAATCAGAAGGAAATGGTTGAGTTTTTAGCAAATTTTGTAATGCCCAAACTAAACCAAGATGATTTAAAGCAACTAACGGAATCATATCAAGCATCAAAATAGAAAGAGCAATAAGAGACCTCCAACCCAAGAAAAGTCCAAAACCAGATGGATTTACATGTGGCCTACACAAGGCAGTCAAAGCAGAATTCACCCAATACTTTTCCAACTCTTCAATGAAATTAATAGTGAAAGTTCACTACCTAAGAATTTCTTTGAAGCTGTAATAACCATTATTCCAAAACCAAGGAGGAACGCATCAAAGAAAGAAACATTTTTCTTTGATAAACATCGATGCAAAATTTCTCAAAAAAAATTTGGACCAATCGACTTCAAAAACAGCAACAACAACAAAAAAAAAAAAACCACATACACCGTGATCAAAGAGGATTAATTTCAGGGACGCTAAGCTGGTTCAATATTTGCAAGTAAATCCATACAATTAACCATGTCAACAATAGCCAGGATAAGAACCACATGATCATCTCAATAGATATAGAAAAGTATTTACCCACGTACAACCTTCCTTTATTGTGAAAGCTCTCGAAAAGCTAGGAATCCATGAAACATTCCTCAATATAATAAAGGATGTGTATGACAAACTTAGAGCCAGCATTATACTAAATGTTGAAAAGCTAAAGCCATTTCTTCTAAATTGAGGAATGAGACAAGAATGTCCCCTCTCTCCACTTCTCTTCAATTTAGAATTAGAGTACCTCGCTAGAGCAATAAGACAAGATGAAAGAAAAGGAGATCCCAAAGGAAAGATGAAGTAAAACTCACCTCCCTTTGCAGAAGACATGATCAGGTATAGAGAGAACTCAATGGACTCCATACGCTAGTTACTGGAGCTGACCCATAACTTTGGCAAGCAGGAGTATATAAAATTAAACCTCAAAAATGAATGGCTTTTCTGTACCCCAATAAAAAGAAAGACAAGGCTGAAATCAGGAAAACGACTGCTTTTATAATAGCCACACAAAACTAAAAAACTAAAATAACTTAAAGAAGTGAAAGACCTCTATGATAAAAACTTTTGAAACCTGAAAAAGGAAATTAAAGCAGAACTGAGGAAGTGGAAATATCTATCATGATCCTGTCTTGGTAGGATTAACATCATGAAAATGGCAATAGTGCCAAAGTCTATCTACAATTTCAATGCAATACCCATCAATATTCCAACTTCATTCTAAAATTAAATAGAATAAGCAACCCAAAAGCTTATATGGAACAAAAGACTCCAAATAGCAAAAAATAATTCTTGGCAGAGAGAAAATTACTGGAATAATATCAAAACAAATCTTCAGACTCTACTACAAAGCCAAAATAATTAATACAACTTGGTACTGGCACAAAAACAGGCCTGAGTATCAATGTAATCAAACTGAAGGTCCACAAATGAACTCACAGTCCCAGAAACACCTAATTCTCAATTACACAGCAAAAAAATATAGAATGGAAGGAAGGCATCCTCTTCAGTAAACAGTGCTTGCAATATTGGTAAACTAGGCAGAAAAATGAAGATTGATCCATATATATCACCTTGCACCAGATTCAACTGTAAATCTATCAAAGACCTCAAAGTCAAAGCAGACACCTTGGAAACATTACAGGAAGGAATAGGAGAAAAAATCTAGGGCTTGTCGACACAGGCCAAAATTTTCTTAATAAAGACCCATAAATGCAACAAATCAAAGATAGTTTGGACAAATGGAATTGCATGACATTACAGGAAGGAATAGCAGAAACTCTAGGGCTCCTTGGCACAGGCTGAAATTTTCTTTTTTTTTTATATTTCTTTTACAAACGATCAAACTGATATGAACTTACTTTACTGATGATAATATTTTATTAAGAAGAACATAAATAAAAGAAGTCCAAAAGCATGATCTCAGTAGTGAGAGTAAAGAAACATGATAAACCCAGGGAGATAATTTTTTACATGCAGGAATTAAAGTACCAAGTAATGAAATTATTTAAGCAAATATTACATAAATACATGCACCATCTCTAGAGGAAGCATTCATGAATAGAACAGGATCAATAAGGACAAAACATCTAAAGAGAGTAACTTTGATGTTACTCTCAATAAGATATAAACCTTGGCTCAGGTGCCGGTGGCTCACGCCTATAATCCTACCTACTCAGGAGGCAGAGATCTGAAGATCGTGGTTCAAGGCCAGCCCCAGCAGGAAAGTCCATGAGACTTTTTCTTAATGAAGTCCCAGAAACAAACAAATCTAAGAATGGACAAATGGGATTGCATGAAATTGCAGTGTTTCTGCAGGGAAAAAGATATAGCTTGCCAGATGGTTTGAAAAGGACAATGTGATGTCCCACTGGTAATGATGTCAAAAATGTTTTGTGTTGTTAGAATGGCATGTCTGATCTCAACTGTCCTTAGTTCACAATGAGGGTATCCGTTCAATGCATAAATGTGATGCCACAACGGCTACATGTTTTTATAAAGGTAATAAGAAGCCATCATAGGATTGGGATGTCATAATGTGATTCTGATGTCTCAATGGCAATGTGATGTGCAATGGGTTTGTGATGTCAAAGTGTAGTGAGGTCACAATGGTTTTGTGACTTTACAATGAGTTTGTAATATCACAATCTCATGTCCATTTTCAATAGGTATTAGTTCACAATGATGATATGAATTCACTGAAGGGGCTTGAAGTCCCAAAGACAATGAATAGTGCCAATGTGATATCAGGCTCTTTGTGAGCTCATAGTCTGTTTTCCACCTCATGTCAGGAATGATATGAGATATCAGAAATCCATTGTTACATAAGGATCACTGTGACATACTCTTACAGACACCTGACCTTTGTGTCATATTTTGACGGCACAAATCTGTTAAAACTGCATCATATTTATGACAAAGCATGCCTTTTGAGACATCAACGTCACATTGAGAACTCATATACTCATTGAGAGGTAATAAAAATGAGATCGGGCATGTTTTTGTGACACCAACAATCCATTGTGACATCACGTACCAATTGTGTCCTGATCACCAGTGTGTCATCACCTACTCATTGTGAAATCAAAATATTCTTATGACATGATGTAACATCATATTTAAATTGTGATTTCACTATACCATAGTGTTTTCACAAACATATTTTGACCTGATAACATTTTACAAAATTCATGGTCTTTGGAACTTTAAATTCCTGTGACCTCATATCTTCATTGTGAATAGTAGCAATTGCAATGCGATTTCCATATTACAAACTCATTGTGACATCACACACCCATTGTCACCTCATCACCATTGTAACATGACAAACCAATTGTGATATTATATTGCTGTTCTGACATCAAGATCACATTGTGACATTCCAAAACTAATGAACTCTTAGCACCTTTTTAAAAAGACATGGCCTTTCCAGCATCACAGTCCCTGTGTACCCATATCCTTATTTTGAGCTAATGTCAAATGAGATCACACATGCAGTTTTAACATCACAAACCCTTTGTTCCATCATCTCTAATGTGTCATCATCGTTTTTTTAATGACACCATCTGCTAATTGTAACCTCACCAAATTACAATAGCATCATAGCATTATGATATCATGTCATTTAGATGTGTTTGCCAAGGGGCCATGCTGATTCTCAGGTCCCATCAATTATTGGGTCCCCACTGGTTATTACAATCTCCACTATTTTTCATGTCCAATCAAATCCTTGCATCATTCTAGACCAAAACCTAAGTGTCCATTCTCCCCCTGCATTGAACTGATTGAAATGCAAATTTAACAGATAACATGGAGGAAACCATAGAAACACACTAGGTAAGAATAATTAACACTTGGTAAGTGTTATCCTTATCAGATCCTGAGTGTCTTGAACTGTCCATCTTGCAGTCTTCTCTGGATATTGGTCCGCTGTCTGTTTCACTTGATTGTGATGGATCCAATGCTGTTTTCATACATATTTAATAGGCAGTGGTTTTGTTACCACAATTGAATAAGGTCCTTGACACTTGGGTAACAATTCAGGAGCACAATAGCTTTTAACCCACACCAGCTGTCCAGGCAAGAAAGGGTTGTTGGAGTTTTAGTCAGGATAGGCCTTAGCTACCAAAGTAGAGGGACATAAATGAACTTCTTGCAAATCCTGCAGGGACAAGATTGTGGTTAGACATTTATGTTACTATAGCTTTCCCAAATTTAGGAGCCAAAGGCTGTTATCTACCATAAATTATTTGAAAGAGAGTGAATTATTTAAATATGGGGTGATTCCTGCTCAAAGAGAGCCAACGGTAGCCTGTTTACCCAGTCATGGCTAGTCTCTGTAATTAATTTAAAGTTTCCTTAAATTTCTACCAGTCATGAACACTGAGGTCAATAATACAATGTAATTTCCAATTTATCCCTAGGGCCTTAGCTAATTGAGCAACCTGTGCTTTGAATTCCTGCCCATTTTAGGACCCCAATGCTGTCAGTATGTCAAATTGAGGAAATAGGTTCATGGAATAAATTTTTGGCTGTTACCTGAGTGGTTTCAGTTTTTGTCAGGAATGCCTCAGCCCAGCTTGGAAAAGTGTCCACTACCACTGACAGATACCTAAAACCATACATTCCAGACTTTCTCTCTGTGAAGTCCACTTCCCAAAATTCATCAGGTGAGGTTCTTCACATAAGCCCTCACTATATCTTCAAACTTTCTAGCATTTACCAGTTGACAACATTCTATATACATCACGTAAGCTTGTCCGGCTGAGGGCCCATTGGTTTTCAAGACAGTTTTAGGAAGTGATACGGGACAATTTATCAGGGAGCCCAATAACTAGCTATAAACAGACAAAAGGCTTGTAATCATTTTTCACAAGTTGAGTCACCACATTTGCAAGCTTTTTACCACTGTTTTGACTCCTTCTTTTAATCATAATGACTAATATCTCTAGAGACCCGACTGATTTTATAGTGGTCTGCTGAGCTACCTGACCAGCTCAGTTGTTGCCATTACCCTTGGGGTCTCTAGTTTCTTTAACTTCTGGTTAGTACTCTGAACCTTAGTCTGCAGCTTGGAGACTTCTTCCGTTTTATCCTCCTCCTTGATTTCATGATCCCAATCTCCTTCTCAAAGTCTTTCTTAACCTAAAAGTGTTCTGCAAGGATCACAGCAGAATTCCTTTACCGTCCAACTGCTGCTCCTTCTCACAGCACCTTTGCTTGCTATGCAGCTCCTCCTTAAGGTTCTCAGTGGTGTTTTTGAGTGGATTTGTTTCATTGCTCCACTTGTTCCATTGCTCAACAATGCTTCTCCTTATATTTTTGGTGAGGATCTTGTTGCTCTCTTGGTCTTTTTCCTCTAGTAGCTTCTTTTTCTTGTTTTTCACTTCTGTGTATTTTTGTGACAGATCATTCAACTGTTTAACTCTTCTGTTTTTCTGCCTAATACTCTTTCCCTTTCACAGTCATTCCCTATCAGAATATGTGTGTCCTTTATCTCTTTATGAAGAGAACAATCTCTTTCTTGAGCCTGATATTTTTCTATTTACTTTTTGGCCTCCTATTCTAGGACATGTCACTTCTGTGTCTGCTTCACTAACTACACTATCAGTTCTTTTTCTGTTGCTTTGGATTTCAACTCACACACTTCAAAGCTTATAATCAGTCTGTACTTCAGCCTAATACATCTTGTATCATGTCAATATCTTTTTAATGGGCCTTGATTTCCACATATAGCATCGGGTTCTCCTCCTGGGCTGGCTTGTATTCAGCAAGGATGGCAGCATTGGTATCCAGTGCATCTTTCAGCCTCAGACACGTGGTCTCCAACTTTGCCTCATTCTCACCCAGGCTAGTGGGTCTTGGATTTCATTTCAAACTGAATGTTTTCTAGGTTCATTTTGAGCATTATTCTCATTTTTTTTAACTTTTACATGTTCCTTTTTTATTTTTTGAAATCTATTTTTCATGTCTGGTAATTCTCAGATTTCTCCAGTGTGCTCTTCAATGAGCTTTTAACCTCTTGGTGTATGTTGACTCCACCTATTGGAGACTCAGAGCCTTTTTCAAGCCTGTTTTCAGACAGAAGTGGGACTGTGATGTCAAAAATGTGAGTTGGTTTTTCAAAGGTGTTAAGAGGTCATAATAGGTTTGGGATGTAAGAATGTGATCATGATGTCACAAACAGCAATGTGAGGTCAGGAGGAGTTTCTCATGTCACTTCGGTGATTAGGTCACAATGGTTAGGGATATCACAATGAATTTGTAATATCTCAAGCACATATTTATTTTCAATTGCTCCTAGTTCACAATGATGATACAAGTTCATAAAAGAAGCTTGCAGTCCCCAAGAATATGTATTTCTTTTCTATTTTTTGTTAGTCATTGGGCTTGAACTTTGGGGCTCAGCACTATCAGGTCTTCAGCTGAAGGCTAGTGCTCTACTGCTTTAGCTACAGTGCCACTTCTTGTTTTCTGGTGGTTTATTATATATAAGCGTTTCATTCAAATTTCTGCCCATACTGGCTTTGAACCATGATCCTCAGATCTCAGCCTCCTGAGTAGCCAAGATTACAACCTCCTGAGCCACCAGTGCCCAGTTATTTTGAATTTTCTAAAATATTATGAGGTCACAATAGGCTTTTGGAAACACAATGTGATTCTGATATCATGAGGGCAATGTGATGTCACAATACCAGGTATTGATTAAATTTTTTGTTGATATCATCCTGGTCATGAGGTCACAATAAGTTTGTGATATCACTATCAGTTGTTGATGTCACAATGGCATGTGAGATCCCAGTTGTCATTAACTCATAATGAGTTACCCAAAGGGATTCTGATGTCTCAAAACACATGTGTTGCACAAATGTGATGAAGTCCTCACAGGTTTATGATGTCACAATGGGACACAATGATCATGACATCTGTCATTGTGATGTAACAATGGTGATGATGTCACAATAGATTTCTGATCTCACGTCATACATGCATTTCAATTATTACTAGTTCACAATGAGGATATGGACACAGAACAAGACTGTGATGTCATAGATACCGTAATGAAGTCAAAATCTGTTTGTTGGGACATAACAAGTTGGTAATATCACAAACACATACTCAAACTCAATTGCTACTAATTCACATTATTTATGACACAGGAACTTGAAGCTACAAAGTCCATAAGTTTTCTGAAATGTTATGAGGTCTTTCCAAGTTTGTGAAAATACAATATGCAGTGATATCACAATGTCAATATGATTTCACTACATCATGACATAGTGTTGTTTTTATATTACAATTATTTGGTGAGACCATATTGGTGATAATATCTAATGAATTTTGTTGGTCATTCATAATATTATGTCAGTTCTCATTAGTCATTAAATTACCATCAATATATGAGTTGACAAAGGGACTGTGTTGTCTACAGTCATGTGTTATCAGAAAGGAGATGAAGTCATAAAAATTCTGTGAATTCATAATGTGACACAATATTCATGATGTTTGGCACTATAATGTCACCATGGTCATAAGGTCACAGAGGATTTCTGATATCAAATATCATACCTAAAATATGATGAGATCAAAAACAGATTATAAGCTCACAAAAGTCCTAAAATGTCACAGTCTTAAGATGGCAGAATGTCACAAAAGTTCTGAGGGCAGAATAGGCTTGTGATGTCACAATGTCTTAGTGATATAACAATGGCAATGTAATGTAACAAACAGAGTTTAATGTCTCAATGGATATGTGATCACAATGGGTTTCTCATATCAAGCCCCATGCCAGATTTGAAATAAAATAAAATCACAGATTAGGTATTCATAATGTGTTTATTACATCATAATGACACAGAGATACCATAGTAATATGATGTTATTATAGTTTTGTGTGTCACAATATGCTGATCATTTCATAAATACAATATGATGTCTCACTGGAGATGGTGTCACAAAGGATTTGACATTACAATGGGCTGTCAGATCTCAATTGTCCTTTGGTCACAATGAGGAAAAGCATATACAAGGCACTGTGATGTCACAAAAGTCATTTTTTTCCAAAGTTGCAATGAAGTCATGATTGTTTTGGGATGTCAGAATGTGATCATGTTGTCATATCAGTATGATGATATCATAACGGGTTTGTGATGTCAGAGTGTTGATGAGGTCTTAATGGGTGAGTGAGATCACAAGAGTATGAAATAGCCCAATGACCTGTCCAATTTCAATTGCTATTAGTTCAGAATTAGAATACAAGTTCACAGAAGGAGCTTGAAGTCCTAAAGATCAAGAATTGTCTAAAATGTATGATATCATAATACCTTTGTGAAAAGCAAAGGCAATGTGATGCCAAAATATTGTGACATAATTTTTGACTAGTTGGTGATGCTGTGCTGGTGATGAAATCACAATATGTTTGTTATGTCATAATGGCATGCTGGATCTCAATTGCCATTAGTTCATAGCGGAGTTTAACCTGGTACATGAAGGGCCTCTGATCCACAAAGGTAATGTTATTTTCAAGGTTATTTTCATAATAGGTTTGGTATGTCACATTTTGATGTTGATGTCACAATGGCAATGTGATATCTTAATAGATTTGTGAAGTCACAATTGATGATGCTTCAATGTGTTTGCAATGTCAAAATGAATTTCTAATAACACAATGACATGTACAATTTCAATTGGACTAAATCACAATGTGGATACAAATTCACAAAAGGAGCTTCCATTCCCAATGTACATGCATTTTCTAAAACATTATGATATAATAATAGGTTCCTGAAAACACAATGGCAATATGATATCACAATGGCAATGTGATGTCAGAATGCCATCTTGTCCTAATATTTTATTGTCACAATTGGTGTTGAGTTCACAATAACTTTCTGATATCAAAATGGGTTGGGGATGTTACAATGGCATTGGGATATCAATTTTCATTAACTCACAATGAATATGTAAGTTCACAAAGGAACTGTGATGAATATGTAAGTTCACAAAGGAAGTGTGATGAATCCAGCGGCATGTGTTGTCACAAAGGTGATAAAGTCCTAACAGGTTTATGATGCCACAAAGTGACAAAATGATCATGATATCTGGCAGTTTGATGTCACAATGCTCATTGTATCACAGTGGATTTCCATATCTCATGCTATACCTGAAATATTATGAGGTTGAAAACAGATTATGACTTCAAAAAGGGCTAAGTTATCACAAAAGCAGCATGACACAAAAGTTAAGAGGATAGCACAGGTTTATGATGTCACAGTTGGTTAGTGTTTCTACCATGGCAATATGATTTCACAGTGTTTATGAGGTCCCCGTGGGTTTCTGCCATCCACATGGCACATTTGCAAAGGAATGAAATCACAGAACAGGCATTCAAGATATGTCTACAATTGCACAATGACAATGTAATGTCATAATCCTATGATACAATTGTACTTTGGTGATGTCACAGTAAGTTAATGGTGTCATAATGAAAATGAGATGTCACACTAGTCGTGTCATTAAGATCTTAAAATGGCAAAACTTCTCTCAACTGTCTTTAGTTCACGATGATAATGTGGTTACCCAAATGGACTGTGATGTCACAAAAGCCTTGTGTTCTTTCACAGGTACTGAGGACATAACAAGAGTTGGATGTCATAATGTGATCATGATGTCACAAAGCAATGAGATGTCACAATGGGTTTTTTATGTCATTGTAGTGACTAGGTCAATATTGGATAGTGATTTCACAAGTTCTACATATGACAATCACATATTCGATTTCAATTGCTACTAGTACACAAAAACGATATGAGTTCAGAGAAGGAGCTTGAATTCCCAAAGTCATCAACTTTCTAAGGTCATTTGTTAAAACACAATGTAACTGTGATATCACAGTGGCAATGTGATAACAAAATATCATGTAATATTAATGTTTTGATGTCATAATTAATTGGTGATTCCATATTGGTGATGAGGTCACAATAATTTGTGATGTACCAATGGGTTTGTCACAAAATTTAGAAGCAGCCAGTGGCTCCTGCCTCTAATCCTAGCTAGTCAGGATGCTGAGTTCTTAGGATTGTGTTTCAAAGCCAGCATGGGCAGCATAGTCTTTGAGATTGTTATTTCCAATAAACCACCAAAAAATGGAAGTAGTGCTTCTGGTCAAGAGATAGAATGGTAGCCTTGAGATGAAGATCTGAGGGACAGCATTGAGGCCCAGCATTCCAGCACCATGATTGAGACACAAAAAAGTTATGAGAATAGGATAGGTTTGTGATATTACAGTGAGTTAATGATAATATAATGGCAATATGATGTCACAATTGGATTGTGATGTTACAGTGGTTAGGAGATCCCAATGTGTTTATGATATCAACTCACATGCCACAATTTAAATAGAAATAAATCATTGAATAGGTTTTCACAATGTGACTATGATGTCACAATGACCATGTGATGTCATAATGCTATGATATTTTCTTTTTATAATGTCACAATGAGCTGATCATGTCAGAAGGTCAATATGACATCACACTGGTGATGATGTGACAAAGGGCTGGTGGTGTTACAATGGCATCTCTGATTTCCATTGTCATTAGATTACAATGAGGATATGTGTACAGAAAGGGACTGCGATGTAAAAAAGATCATGTGTTTTTTCAAAGAACCTAAGAGATCATAAGAGCTTTGGGATGTTCCAATATGATTGTGATGTCACAATGAAATACGCTGTTACAACGTGCCAATAATGTGAGAAGGAGTTTGTAATATCACAATCACATGTCTAAAAACTATGGTTAATAGTTCACACTGAGGCTATGAGTTCACAGAAGGACCTTGAAGTCTCAAAGGCCATGAATTTTCTTTCTTTAATGATCTCTGCTGAGAAATCTGAAGTTAGTGTTATGATTGTTGACCCATTGTTGATGGCTTTAAGGATCTTTTCCTTGCTCTGAATTGATCCTGTGCAGAATATTAAGTGACAGTGCAAAGGATGCAAAATTGGATCACCATATGGAACTCAATCAATGTAATAAGTCACATAAAGAAGAAGAAAGATAAAAACCACACGATTACCTCCAAAGAGGCAGAAACAGCATTTGGCATGTCCAACACCCCTTTATGAAGAAAGCAATGGAGAAAGTATCCAGGGAACATTTCTCAATTCAAAACAGGCTGTTAATAACAAACCTAAAGCAAGCATTACACTTAATGGTGTAAAGTTAATGCCATTTACTCTAAACTCTGGAAGAAGAAAGGGATGTACACTTTCTCCATTCTTCTTCTATATCACATTAAAAGGGCTTGCTAGAGTAATTTGACAAGATGAAAATATAATGGGAAGATGAAGTAAAATTCTCCCTCTTCGTAGATGAAATTATGTTGTATTTAAAGCACCCACTGACTCCACTCCCAAGTTACTCTAGCTGAATAGAATCTTTGGTAAAGTAGCAAATTTTCCCTCAAAAATCAATGGCTTTCTTTAATGCCAATAAAGAAAACAGCAGAGCTGAAATCAGGAAACAACGTGCTTGTAATAGCCACAGAAAAAGTGAAATACCTAGGAATTAAAGAGATGAAAGATCCTTATGATGAAAAGTTTCAAAACCTGAAAATGAAATTAAAGGAGAACTAAGGAAGTATAAACATTTCCCATGCTCCTGGATTTGGAAGATTAACATCGTGAAAATGACAATAATGCCAAAGACTATCTACAACTTCAATGCCTATTCATTCCAACCTCATTCTTCAATGGAATAGAAGCCATCCAAAAATGCATATAGAAGAAGAAAAGATCCCAAGTCTCAAAAATAATCTTTACCAGAAAACACAGCACTGGAGGAATTATAATACCAGACTACAATCTCTATGACAAGTCCATAGAAACAAAAGAGCTTAATGCTGCCACAAGGACAGACTTGAAGTCCAATGGAATGGAACCGAAGAAACAGAAATGAAACCACAGAACTATAGCCACTTAATCTTCAATAAGGGAGCCAAAACCATCAAATGGAAGATAGACATTCTCTTCAGTAAATATTGATGGAAAATTGTATAAACATTGTAGAAAACTAAAATTAGATCCTTATCTATCACCTTGCACTTGAATCAACTACAAATGGAACCCTTGAAGCAGAACCCTTGAAAAGAGTACAGGAAAGAACAAGAGAAACACCAGCTCCTTGGCGCAGTCTAAAATATTCTTAATATAGACCCAGAAACACAACAAATAAAGAGAAGTTGGACTAATGGCATTGCACTTAACTCTAGTGTTTCTGCATGGCCAAGGACATAGCTAGCAAGGTCAATAGATAATCCAAAAATTAGGAGCACATCTTTAGTAATAGCTACAAACCAAACAACAGCCTCATATCTAAATTGTACTTCGAACTCAAAAGATTAATTCCTCCAAATATAAATCCTCCAAGAAACAATCAGACCATCAGCAAGTGTGCTAAGACTTAAAAAGGAATAATTCTGAACATGAAGTAAGAATGTCCAATATATACAGGAAGAAATACTGAGCTTTGATGGCATAAACAAAAAAAAACTGGCAAATCAAAATAATATTGAGATTCCACCTCACCACATTAGAATGTCTTGACGAAGAAAATTAATAACAGTTGTGGAAGAGAATGTGGCCATCATTGGTGACAGTGTAAACTGATTCAACCACTCTGGAAAGCAATATGCACATTTGTCAAAAGACTACACCTAGAGATCCCCGATGATTCAGCAATCCCACTTAGGTGCATTTATCCAGTTGAAAACAATAAGGCCATACTACAGCTACCAGCACATCTATGTTTGTTGCAATACTATTCACCCTGCCTAAGATATGATAGCAAATATAATACCTTCAGTAGACAAGTGGATCAAGAAAATTTGGTGTGTGTGTGTGTGTACATACGTACATACATACATATATATATATTTATATACATATATATATATATACATATATATATATATATATATATATATATGCATTCTATGCTTCCTACAGAAAGAACAACATGCCCATTTGTTAGGAAATTGAAAGAATTGGGGGAAAATACATATTAAGTTAAGTAAGGTAGTCCCAAATAAATTTAGGTTCCATGGTTTCCCTTATTTGCAGTAATTAGTACCCATATAGGATAATCATCTCAGATGAGCTGAAATGATCAAAGATTGTGAACATATTTCTATATAAAATGTTGATTAGTGAAATGAATCCAAGATATCGACTCAACAGTTCTGTGTTGTTATTGTTTTTAATTTATTATGTTTGTTTTTGTTTCCCTTATTTGTTTTTCACCCTATGATATATCCCCCTTTGGCACCTTAAAGGATTTTTGTAAGCTGTATCTAGCATACAACATTTGTCTAATCTAGGAAGGTGAAGGGGAATAACAAAGCACTGAAAAAAGGATGTAGGATGACCTATTGCAACCATGGTACCACAGGAGAGTATATTGGAGAAGAATTTGACCTCTTCAAATGCAGGAAAGGGTGGGTGGGTAGAGTGTGGGAGTTGGAGAAGGGAGGGACTGTGAGACCACCATAAAGGAAGAGGTAACAATGATTAACTAATAATGTACTATTGCCTTACTCATGTATCTGTAATACCTGTGTACAGGATCTTTACAAGAAAATAAGATTTAGAAAAAGAAAATATACTTAAGAGCCAGTGCAATTCCTAAAAGGAGGTTTTCAGTGCAATACAATCCAAAAATAAGTAATTTCAGAACAAAAGATGTACAACACAGCAGATTCATGAACAATGAAAGACTATGGAAAAAGGAAGTAGTAATTAATTAACCCAGTTGTAAAATTGATTCCTAAATATTTTATGTCAATGTATGCTATCATAAAATTTGGGTAGCATTAGCTTATGGCAAATCAATATTTTGAAAATATTCAGGTAATAGAGTTCTTAGCATTTCCCCTAAATGTATATTAGAAGATTGTAATTTATCTTTGACTCAAGGTAGAAAAAACAACCAAAACGCTTATTCCAACATTCTCAAAAAGACCAACTTTGAAAAATAATTATTACATTGATTTTAAGCAAAAGGATATCGTATATTTAGGTTGTGCATCACTCTCTGAAAAAGATAGAAAGGTAGCTCCTTTCCTTGACTCCTTTCTTCTTAATAGTTCATGCCTTTTGTTTGTTGGCATATATTGTTAATATTACAGAAGCTATATATATATATATATATGCATATATATATAGGTATATATATATATATATATATATATATATATATATATATTTCTTCAAGGAAATACTTTGTGGAAATCACAACATAATGACCCTGATGACTATCACTAGTAATTAAGCATAGAGAAGTACATTGGGAAGTAGTATTTGAACTTTTAATATCGATGTTTATGTTTGAAATCATGCCTGTTATTACATTGAAGCATTCATAACCTCATACTACAATGAATCAATCAAACAATATTTGGGTTCTGCTAGTCAATTGATTTTGTTCCAAACAGACTTACAAAAAGTTCGGGTCTTCAAGTTTTAATCATCCCAAAATACAAGAAAGAAATTATATCAAAATACTTGAAAATATGTTAGATGAATGATCTCGCATTCTTCGACCAAATTACATGATGGTTGTATTTGGGAAGTTAATAATGTTATGAGAGGTAACTATGCCTTAGAAGTATCACCTGAAAGTGTTTCTCACAGAACTTTTAACTGTTGTTCGTTTGACTAGTATAGTAAATTTCAAAATCCTCTTCATGTCTTCTGTGTTCAGACTTACTTGTTTTGTTCCTTAGAATGATAACCATAAAACGGATTGGATCTTCAAAATAGCTGATTAATCTGTATGTGATAATGGTAGCTTTATCATATATAACAATTTTGCGCTGTGAATTATTTGATCTCTTTAAGTTCTTTATAGCGTTACTGAAAAAATATTGAAAGTATGACCATGATGTAAGAGTCCATATATACAATATTCTTCTGGACATTAGATTGTACTAATTCTTCAATGCTAAAACGAACACAGTGTGTTAAAGAACTATCAACTTTTTTCTGTTCTCAAGTATGGAATTCTATTGACTTAGGCAGAAAAGTGAAAAGCAATTAAACTTTAATCAAATCCTAATGTTGACCTCATATTTATCTATACCAAAAATGCTTCCATTGCCTCCAGAAAATGTTGTCAAATGCATTCTGATTTGAAATGAGAAGACACACGTCAGGAAATAAGAAGCATACATGGAGATTTTAAATTGAAAGCACCCTAAGGCAAAAAGAATAGACGCAAGCCCCAAACCAAAACCAAAATCAAAATTAGATTCTTTTCTTCTATCACATTGCAATGTCCATCCAAGAAAAGGGAAGTTTATCAACACTAATATTGGTGTAATTCTTTCAAGGGACAAGAAAATGAAAGCAAGTAACTTAGAGATATATAGTTGAAAGTGGGATTCATACTTACGAGTACAAAGTTTACATCAATTTTGCTTTGTACAACATTTCTTTGAGGGGGTGGGCATGCGTGTTAGATGGGGAAACGTTCCAAGATCTGAAACAGGCTGTGGAATATTTTCTAAAATTTGGGATTTCAGAAATTTCACCAGATCATATAATTTTATGCACTTCTAGGTCCAAGAGAGATTTTAAGAAATCAAAATCTTAAAGTATTCAGCACATGTGTTTTTTACAGTTTTACTGTAAATGTTCTGTACAGAGGGATTCCAGTTACATGAATAAGGCAATGAGTATAGTAATTTTTGGTCAATTTTACAGTTTCACTTTTTGATGTCCCACTATCCCTTCCCACCTCAACTTCTTCACTCCTCTGCATACCCCTTTTGAAGAAATAAAGTTCGTTTCTAATATACGGTCTTATGGTTATCCTAGTTGCAATATGTCATCCTGTTCCTTAATTCAGGCATTTATTACACCCTTTCCCTTCCCCAGATCAGACAAATATATATACAAGATGTATGGTACCAAAATTTAGTACAGTGTCAACAGGAGAAATGCCATAGGGAAAAGATCAAACAAAGGAAACATCAATAAAATAAAATCACCGAGCACATTTAAAACAATAACTATAAAGACAGCTCTTTTGTCTTCATATTTTGGAGTTCATGTCACTTAGCATTATTTTATATGATCATATTTGCATCAGTTTTGAGCTTTTCAGCTCATCTAATAAGATTATATGTATATTATTATTGCAAATAAGGGAAACCATGGGACCTAAATTTCTTTGGGACTGTGTTACACAACTTAATATGATTTTTAAAAGGCTTTCCATTTCTTAACCAAAGGGATAGTGTCCTCCTGTCTGTTGGAAACATAGAATTGCTATCTCTATACATATGTACATACAAATGTATATATTTGCCATATTTTTTTGATCCACTCATGTAACTCATCTATTGAAGGTTCATTGGGGTGGTTGTATTTCTTAGTTATTGTGAATAATACTGAAATAAATATAGTTGTGCTGGTAGCTTCACAGGCCTTGCTAGTGATCAAGTAGTTAAGTGCCCAAAAGTAGGATTGCTGAATCATAGGAGAGCTCTATGCATAATATTTTGAGCAACCTTATACTGCTTTTCTGAATGTTTGAACAGGTTTGCCATCCCACCAACGGTACGGTAGGGTTCCTTTGGAGCCACATCTCCAGCCAAAGCATCTGTCATTATTAGACTATTTATTATAGCCATTCTAACTGGGATAAGGTGGAATATTAATATTGTTTTGATTTAGAATTCCTTTATGGCTAGAGAAATTGAGCATTACTTCAAGTGTCTATTGACTAATCTCATTTCCTCTTCAGAGAGGAAACTTCATTTTGGCCTTAAAGAAATTATCAAGACCAATTGTCTGACTCCCTGAAAACAAGAAGTGTGCCCTTTCAGAGAATTGTTCAGATTTATTGGATAAGAAATATAAAACTTTTCTGATCTTACTCATCATCTATTTATATATTAAAACTTAGTTTCACATAGGAGAAATGTTTCAAAATAAAGAGTACTTTTTGGACTGGAGCATCTTTTCCAAAGGAATAGGACAAAACAATATTAATATAGTTTTTGTGAAAAAGAACTTAACACATATTCTGTAATCAGGAAATAACTAACAAGGTTAATCATAGGGGTTGCTATAGATACCAGAATGCGTAAATAGTACTTTACTAATTACACTACAACTCTTTTGTGAAGGATTGTCCTTTTGCGGTTTAGTCATTCCATTTAAAACGTTCTGATTAATAAGAAGAGATTATCACCTCTTGTGTGACTTTTTTCTGCAATTATATAGTCACATTCAATTCAAATTATTGCTTGTGTTTAGAAAGGAAGCAGTTCACTTTTTAGGCATTGTATATTTTCTTTTCATTTCAAATAAGTAAATGATTTCCAGATGAAAACTGTATTTCTGTTGTGACAGGTCTGTATTGCTGTGACAGTAAGTGATTTTGTCCTCAGATTTTGGGGCTAACATATTGTCAACTATAATGTCCAGGAGAGATACAAATACTCATTTAAGTGCAAGATGAGATTTGAGTTCAGGTCCTAGGATAGCATATTTTACTTTGAGCAAGATGTAAGATAGTATATGGAAGACACTAATCCATTTCCATAAAACAACCTATTAGAAAAAAAATAATAATTACAACAATTGGTTGTAAAGCCTCTAGGAGAAAATAAAATTATGCCACTTTTTGACATGTTTTGTTCACTCAGTCATCCTAGGGGAAAGGACAATGCCATGATACCAAGAAATGTTGACTACACCATCAGAGAAATAGTACATCCAGCATAGTAATAGGCCGACGTTTTATAGGACTTGTGCTACAAATGAATCTTACCTGTAACTTCCTCATTAGACTTTGGTTCCATTGAAATTAATATATGTTTATTGGTTTGAATCCATGGAACTAATTTGTGAATATTTTGAGAACATACAGCCAAATTGACAGAAAGATCGACTTGATTGTATGAAAGCAATGTCTGATACAGAAAAAATTGAGTATTTCATATTCTGACTGAACTTTGTATAATATTTCTAGATTATGGATAACAGCATAAATTAATTGAAAATTATTCCACAAAATTATCAATAATCCACTGTAGCCAAGTAGACCTATGAAGATTCCTTTACCAGTATCATGTCATGTCCTGAAAATATACCATGGTTTGCAACTTGATTAACAGCTAGGAAACATGACTTAACAAGTCCTGATAAAGATGTAAAGTAAAAGTACGAGGAAAGTGAGAAAATATTGAGGCTCATATTGTGAGATTTCTACTTCAGTTCCATAGGTAGAAAATATCTTCACTTAAGTATATAGTTGCTTGGAGTTATAATAAATACAGCAAAGTTTATAGGACAATTAATTTGCTGAATTTTAGAGAATTGGTATCATCCAATTCCTGACTCTCCCCCACCTAACTCCTCTACATATCCCAGTTATATAGTTCATTTTTAACATATTTTTCAATTTGATTTCTTGTTATATTCATATTCTGTGTTTTTTCATTCATATACAATTTTAGTTAGAACGAATCAATTCCTCTACTTACATCTAACAAAAAAATTGAAATGTATCTTAGTTACATTGATTTTTGGTGACTCTCTTATATTAGCCAATATTTATAGAAAGAAATTTCATTGTAGTATTTACCTGCATTTATATAATATTCTTTGATAAAAAGCAAGTTGTGTTATATCATTACGTTTCCATAAACCTGTATAGAATATTATGATCCCCATTCAATCTACTCCATTTGCCCACTCCTTCTCTGTAATCTTCACTGCAAAATACTCTTTATATAGTGTATGTTATTTATTTAAGGTTCCAAACGCACATATAAAAATCTATGTGATAACATCAGTCTTTCTGCTAAATATAGAACACTTGACACGGTGACTTACAATTTTCTCTATTTTCCTGCAAATGGAATAATTCTTGATGTATGAATAATAATCGACTGTGTAAATACACTACATTTTTTGATTATTTCATTGTTTGAATGGATCACCTAGTTTGATTGCATTGATTGACTGTGTAAACTACGCTTTAATACAACATATGCTCTATGTTTAGTTTAATGAGAAACTTCCATTGTGATTTCCATAGTGGATTTACTAATTTACATTACTATAAATAGCATAGAGATTACTATTTTCCCAACATCATCAATATCAAGTGTTTGGAGTTTTTGTTTGTTTTGTTTTATTGCTTTGAGGATAGTTATTCAGACAACAAAGACACAGAATTTCAGTGTCTTTTCATTTGCATTTTTCTCTATAGGAAAGGATGTCCAATAGTTCTTTATATATTTGTCAACCATTTCTACTCCTTTGGAGAAATGACCACTTATTAAATTGGTTGGTTGTTTGGGTAAATCCTCATATTGCACCTATGTCACAACATAACCAGATCATATGTTAGTTAAGCCACATTTATAATATTAATGCGGTCATAAATATAGTTGTTCAGGTTGCTTTCACATGTTCCAATGTTCTCCGACCACACATATAATGGACAGTATTTACTGATAACAATCTTCAGGCAATCTATTTAATTGTAAAATTTCTTGTTTACTAACATTGCTGTAAAATCATCCTTGCTGAACTCAATAATTAATTTTTCAAATTTATTCATATTGGTAACTCTATATAATAATTCTACGTGCGGACTCCCAATTGTCCTCTCATCTTTCATTTTCTTTCAGTGGATCACTCATATTCTAACTTGGTGGTTGCATAACGTGTCTTATCTGTCTCTTCTTCTAAACTCTGTTGATCCAATAACCATCATCTTTAACTGGGTTCCTTATAACTTGTTGATTTTTCAGTAGACAAATCACAAGAGATTTTGGAAAGTGATAGATTGTGTTAATGAATTATACACAAGGAATTAATTATCGGATGAAATATGGAATACCAGGATGAATTTGCATTTCAGATGAACATACATTTACTAAAAATTATATATTGTTTATCTGAAATACTAATTTAAGTGGATATTTTGTGTTTATTCCATTTATGCCTCTGCTATTATTTTTTGGCTGTCCTGAGGCTTGAACTCAGGGCAATGTCTCTGAGTCTGTGCTCATGACTAGCACTCTATCACTTGAGTCAAGGATCCACTTCTAGGTTTTTCTTTACAGTTTATTGGAGATGGGAGTGTCAAGGACTTTCTTGCCTGAGCCTATTTCAAACCAAATCTTCAGATATTAGCATCCAGAAAAGCTAGGATTAAAGGTTTGAGCCACTTGCATGCTCTATTAACATTTTTCTTCCAATGTTTAAGTTATGTTGAGGGTAGTTCTCACATGGTTTCTTTAAGATAATCAGACTATTTTCCACTGTGGCTCTAAACCCACTCACATTCGTGCCGAAACTGTAAGAGTTCCTTTTATCCACACGATGGCCAACATTTGTTAACTTCACTAGTAAGGATATTGTATGACCTGATTTCTATGCTGTTTAAGTTTTTGTTTAAATAAGGTCTAAATCACCCACACAAATTTTCAAAACTTAACATACGTATCCCATTTTTAAATACATTTTTATTCTAAAACTACTGGTACAGAGGGGTTACAGTAATGTGAGCAAGGCCAGGAGCATATTTCCTATCAAACATTATTATCTCCTCCTTTGTTTTTATCCTGTGCTCCTTTCCCACCAACCTCTGCAACTCCTCCCTCTCAGCCTAATTTGTAAAGTTTGTTTTTCAGCACGGTGTCTTGTACATCTCATTGTCACAATGGGTTAACCTGTATCCCCATTTAAGCATTTTGTTTCTTCCTTCCCTTTCCCAAATTAGAGAAGTGTATGTACAAAATAGAGGGTACTGACATCAAATACCATGAAAACGGGTTATATCGTGTGGGACGAACATATAAAAAACAAAAAAAAAATAACATCGTCCTTTACAAATAGTTTAGGAACAATAGCAAGAAAGCAAAAACCTCACTTGTGTTCCTATGTTGGGGTTCTTTTAGCTTAACATCATTTCTATGGTCATAGGTAAATAGCTTTAAATCTTTTCTGCTTGTCCCAGACACATATTGTTTATTGCATATATATAAATGAATACAATACGATCTATGTTTCTTTGGGCCTGGCTTACTTCATTTAATATAATTTTTCCATGTTTTTCCATTTTCTAACAAATGGGTCAATGCTATTCTTTCTGATGGAGTCATAGAATTCCATTATGTATATATAATACATATATTATAGAAAATTATACATAATATACATATAATTTTATTTAATTATATATAATTCCATTATCCATATATGATATATATAACGTATTTTCTTGATCCTGTCATCTGGATTGGATCTGTATCTTAGCTATGGTAAATAAGTCTGCAATAAACATAGTTGTGCTGGTAATAAACATAGTTGTGCTGGTAGCTTTAGTAAGGATAGGAGAAACCCTAGTTTTACAAGGGACAGGCTGAAATTTTCTCAATACAGATCAAGAACTACAACAAATCAAAGAAAGTTTAGACAAATATGATAGTATGAGCAGCAGAGTTTCTGAATGGCAAAGAACATAGCAAGGAAGATCAACAGAAAAGTCATGGATTGGGAGAAGATCTTCCAAACATACATGGAATTCAAAAGATAAAATCCTCCAAGGACAAATCCTCAAAGGAACAACTGTCTGATAAGTGGGCCAAATACATAAAGAGAAACTTCTCTGAAGAGGAAATAAGAATGCTGAATCGACATATGAAGAGATGCTCAACCTCTGTAGCCATGAACGAGATTCAAATGAAAACAACATTGAGATTGCACCTAATATGGTGAGGATGGCTATAAAAAAGAGATCTAATAACAACAGTTGTTAGAGTGGATGTGGCCAGAAGGGAACCCTATTGCTTTGTTGGTGGCAATATAAAGTTGTTCAACCACTTTGGAGAGCTGTATGGAGGTTCCTCACGTACTCCACATAGAGCTCCACTACGACTCAGCAATCCCACTTTTTGGCATTTACCTAAATAATCACATACTTTTCCCATTTTGTGTTTGCAACTAACACTCCAAACAACACTCCTACTTTCTCTTTTTCTGTACAATAAACTTTCTTTTAAAGTCTACCAAATTTTCCTACACAGCTTCGGTTCTTTTACGTTCAAGAGTACAAGATTTGGTCTCTTTCACCTAAAGCTACAACTTTCATCTTGGAAATAAACTTTCATTCCACTTATGGTGGCACACACCTGTAATCTCACATTCGATTAGTAAAAGTAAAATCATCCAAAGTTCAAGGTCAGCCTGAACTATGTGTAAAAAGGAAAAATGAATTCTTTTTTCTCTAAGTTCTTGCTTTTCCAAAGACTGCCAAGTGTACACTTGATTCATCCCACAAGAAAACATAAAAGACTAGCAGGATTTTCACCATGACTACTTGAAAACAAAATCTAGTATTTGTAAATCCAAGCTTAAATATTCTGACATTTAATCTTTTTAATATTAACAAAAGCTAAACCATAAACTCTTTCAAGGGTTATAACTCCTTCATCTATTTCACAAATTTCCAACTGATAATAAGAAAGAAAATAATTCAAAATGGCATTCCTGATGTTACCTACTAGAAGTTCAAAACAGTTCAGCTCTTGTGTAAATTAATTTAATAACTCAATTATATCATCATAATTCTTTCATTATTTTATTCTGTCAATTTTAATGCTGTATTCATCTCAGAGTTTGCAGTAAAATGGTAGTGCCAGTTCAGTTCATGATAATTACAGACACAAATAAATAACCCTAGAATTTACAATTTACTTAACAACCTTTTATAGAATTGCCAGCTATTTTTTTTAAAAAAATCACATTATTTTGAAATAGATGCCACTCTAATGACTAAAGTTTTCAAGGGAATGAATAAAAATACATTAACTTAAATATGATAACAAGAATTTTCCTGTTGTTGACAATAGAAGATAATTGTACAACTGCATAGCACATAATTCATCAAAACCAGGACATGTTAAGAAACAGAAAGAAATAAATGAGGTAGATTATTAAAATATTTGCTACTCTTTCAATGTGGTCAAATTGTATATGTTTAAGGAATACTTAGCAATATAGATAAAGACCTGGAAAAATTATATTAACCCTATATGTTTGCTTAACAATTTCTATGTTCATATCAGTTTATTTGGACAATTCTTTCTTACACATAGTTTTGAAGTATCTGGTAGGACATGATGTAATCTTGTTTCACCCTATACTTCCTCGGTTTCAAAAGGATAATTTTTTTTACATTAATTAGGGAAGCATCGATCTTCCCAGTTTTGTAATAGGAATAATCTATATTGCACTTTGCAATAACATTTACATTAAATCATACTTTTACCTTACTCCTGCCTACACTAATGTCTTCTTCAAATATACTAAGATAATCAGTATGTTCTCTAATATTTGCAGAATTTGCAAATATTGATATCTCTTTTCAGAATTCAGCCTCCTGAAACTTCTCATATTGCCCTGTTGAATTGTTATATTCACATAGAGATTTGGCATTCATGTATTTATGAAAACATAGCTAATTTTATTTCATTGAATATCTTCTCTGTTATGATTTAATATTATGATTGGGATTATTTTACAAACATTTGCATTTTTCCCACACCCTAATGGGAAAAAAAGCTTTTCTCTAATTAAACATAGGTGCAACATATACATGAAATAACTTTTGTAATTGTATTTAAGATTTTTCTACTGTATTACTGCAATATTTTGCATACATTGTATAACTTCAGTCAATTCATGTCAGTCTTCTCATCAAAATAATACATACCACTTCACACTTGGATGTGCAAAAGTTTGGGAAATGTGTAACGGAGTAGAGTAGTCATAAAAAAATCATGAATAAAGTACTTCCAAATTTAGTAATGTTCTATTGTATTTTTATGTCACGTTCAGACATAATTTTCCAAACTCTGTACATCCTGACAGTACACTCAGTTTTATGAATGAGATGTATTATAAAAGTTTTATAAACTTTTTCAGAAGATTGTTTATTCACCATAAGGCTAACTTTGTAAAGGTAGACCTAAACCATAGAACTTATGCAATTAGTAGTGTTACAACAATATGGTAACAGCATATGTAACTTCAGTATACAAAAGGTAATATGTTGGATATGATATTTACAACTTGGGTGGTGGGATATTGGAGATTGAAAGAGAGAACAATGAGGAAAGAAGTAACATGTACCACAAGCATTTTATTCATTCCCTTATTGATTTAATGATACCACCTTTGGATCTCACCTTGAGAATAATATTAAAATTTAACAAAAGGTAGACCTAAATAATAGAACTGATGGCAAGTCTAGTTTGACTTACAGAATTCACTTTTAACATGATGAGAATGAGAGCATCTATTACTAATACTTTTAATTATTATTTTGCAATTAACTGTCTTTTTGATATACAAGACAAAGACAACATAAAAGAATTTTAGACAAATAAGCCAAATGGTATAATTTAATTTCTGTTTTCTTCCCTAATAACTATGATATACTTGTTAAGTATTAAAATCAAATAAAGTGACAACAGGGATCTGCAATAGGAGGAAGACAATGAAACAGAAACAAAAACTCACATAGTTTAGTATAAACAAGAAAAACACATACCCAAAAAACCCTTATGTGAAGATTTTGACTTAATTTCATTTGCCATCATAATTTATAGTTATATATATATATATATATATATATATATATATATATATATACAATCGCGTGCATTTAAATATTTATATACATATACACAGTACATATACATAGTACATATACATGTATATGTATACATTTACATGTATACATACATACACACATATACATATGTACGTATAAATATGTGCATATACATATACACGTATATCCACATATGTATATACATATACATGTATACATATACATATACATGTATACATATATATGTATACATGTATATGTATATGTATACATGTATATGTATATATTTTTGAGCTTTTATGTTCATCTGACAAGGTTACCTTAAACATATACTAATTATTGAAAATAAATGATAAGCATTATCTTGATGGTGTACAAGTGACAATCCAAATAATTCTGAACAGAAGGACACAAGAAGGATTTGAAACTTACTTCACAAATCCACTGAAATGAGTTAAAACCTGCCTTGAGAAATACATTCAGTATATGTCGTTCAGGCAAAATTACCTCACATAAAACTATTAGATGCCTAATTACAACCAATATGTAAGTTGGGTGAAGATTGCAAGATCATTTATTTATTTCTTTTAATATCCTTTGTTTCCTGTACTTTGGTGTTGATTAAAATTGAAGAGCTTAATCTTTGTTCAAATCAGTTTGGTTCAAAACTAATTGACTAAATGGACATGAAAAGTGTTTGACAGACTCATTGTAGTATGAGATAATGAATTTGACACGATAATAAAAGGCAGAAATTCAAAATTAAGGATCTATATTAATAGCTAACATTCTCTTTCTATTATCGTTTGTTACATTTAATTTTAGGTGAAAGTCATCTTGGCCAATACTTTCAGATGTCCACTACCCTAGTAATAAAATGATGAAGAAGATACGAAAACTATTTATTCAATATTAATAAAATAAGCCAATAAAAATGCATGAAATATGTAGAAGAAAGTGAGTCGAGGAACATTCAATATCTTTCTAACTCTTTGAAAGGGTGATGAAAGCACAAATATCCAATATCATTTTCCTTGAGATCAATGCAATGTTGAGTTTTCAAAAATACTTCTTCAAGAGAATTTTAGAATGATGAATTTGATCATTTTTCGTACTTGACTCAAAGTTAAATTACAGTTTTCTATTATACAATTAGGAAAAATGCTAAGATCTATACTTCCTGCATATTTTGAATGTACTGATGTGTCATAAGCAAACCCTGTCCAAGACCTTACCAATTATAGATATCAATTTACAAATGAGTACAATCATTAATTATTACTTGTGTTGCACATAAAATCTTGCATTGTTCATATAAACTGGTTTATTTTCCTTTCTAAAACTACAATTTAACTTTAGACATTATTGCATATGAATAAATAATACACTAGCCCCATTTCTGCTGCTAATTGAACTGGTTCTTTAGGCACATTTTATGAAGATCTACATTGTGAAAAAAATTGCAATATTGTATTTAGGATGTAGGTTACATATGAGAGTTCATAAGATGATCACCAGACATGCTAGTTTTGAAAACAGGTTGTTTCTGGTGATATGCATATTCAGCAGTTTTATTTTTCCCATTGAATAATAATAATAAATGAAATATTTGCATAAAACGTTGAAAATGACTTCAATTCTTGTGACTGATTCATTTGTAACAATTATTGAAATCCTGCAGTCTATAAGTAAACTGTACAATTTTTCTCTTCATATTGCAGTATGTCTCAAGGAATCAATATAAGGAGAAACCTCTCACAAGGCATAATGAAATGGAAGAATAAGAGAATTTAAAGAGATTGAGTTTTTCTGCAAGTTACACACAGTGACCAACATAAACTAAGAAAAACAGTGGAATTCTACTCCATCTGTACGGATAGCTAGCATAATCATTAAAAAATGGATATATTCTTGTTTTTAGAAGCTCCAAATATTCCCTATTCCTAATCAGTGTGTGGATATTTACCTCAGAAAACGGTGATTTCTTTGTATTTATTTTGTGACAGTTATTCAGATTGTTTCCTGTCATTCTGACTCTAGTATTGCCACAAAGGAAAATTTTCATTAAATCTTTGTTACTCAGCCTGTTTACACCATTTGACTGAATTTTCTTCATTCAAATTGCAAATGTTCTTAAATACATCAATGTCATTGACTAGAATACAAACTCAGCGATTGTTTCCTGTTTCTTCATGAGTCAATCTGTCATATCAAGTTATATTTTCCCAATATATACAAAGTGCTAATTATTTCTAATTGTTGCTATCAGTAGGCAGCTTCTATGAAGAAAAACAGTGGAATTCTACTCCATCTGTACAATGTGTTGAATTCGTTCAAACATTGTATCTAAATTTATCTCTCTTACTTGTTTGGAAAATAGTGTTAAGAAAAGTAACTTGTAGGTAGTAGCCTGCTGGAACACTAAGGAAGACAGAGAAAATATGACTGGATTAGAAGAAAGAATGAGAATGAAGATCAGATAGCAGGCTGGTCAATAACAGGGAAAATTCCATCTAGTGTACAAATGAACTGAATTTTAGTACAGTTGAAATGAATTTCAGATCATTTCACCATAAGAAGAGGGAATTGGATATTATGTTATACATTGACTCAATTGACTGGAGCACATGTGCTGAAATTTCTGGTATCTTGATTCTTACCTGAGCTCACAAGAATGATGAACACCCCCATACTAGAGAGGTAGAAAATCTGATCATTGCTTCTGAGAAGCTTTCTGATTGGAATCATTTCCTGCTCAGCTTTGGTGCATCTGATTAATTTCAGGAGATGTCAAGTACGACCATACCATCCTTTCTTTTATCAGCACCTGTGTCCAAGTTATTTGGATTGTTCAGAAATTTTATCAGATTCTCCATGTAAAGATTGAACAGACTTCTAAGTCTTCTCTCCCATGTCAGACTTGTTAAAATCGTCTCAAACCATACGCATAACAATATTGAAATGCTACAGTTCCTTAGGATTTATAAAATAGTAATTCCAAACAGGCAGACTTGGAAACCCACAATAAGATGCCCTTATTATTGTAACACCAAACAGTTTTATTACCATTTTGTTGTTCGTATACACTAGATATTTAACAAAAGAACTTGCCACTGAATAATGCATACTTCCAATGTCGATATTTAATTAGCCATACACCCAAAGTTCACTCAGTATAACCTCAAAACAGTGGTAGAACATTTTGATAAAAAATTGCTTGATAATTATGAAAAATAATGATAGGAAATGTACCTAATACTAGAACAGTGACATATCCAAATAATAGCTTCTACATGTCAGTGTCTACCGATATATTTTACTCCCACTTTTAAATAGTTGAATAATTAAATTGTATTTTTATTAATTCCTAATTGACTTTCATGTTCTACATAAACCTGTCAACTGAGGCATTACTGAAAATTATCCAATTATTATGTATATTCTAGGATGTCGGTAAGTCATTTATACAATTTTGATTAAATATAATATCAATGCAAAAGCCTATATTTTTATTTATGACACATTCACTGATATATCTCTATATATTCCATGTTTACTTTTTATATTATATAGTGGCATTAATGTGCATAAAAATCCTTCTGGGAAACTTTCTCTTTCCTGCTTATTTTATTTAACATTTGCTAGTAGTTGTTTTGTGAAATCTTTGCCCGTTTCACTGTTACTTTGAATCAATATGAATATAAGATGTGAATTAAGAAGATATACACAAAGATAAAGCATATCTACAAGGCAGGCCAAGCAATATATGTGTCAGAAAATGGATAACTTCTAAAAAGGGCTCATATTGAAATTACCCTCTAATAAACGTAAACATAAAACTTGAGAGATTTATGAAAAAATAATCACTGTAATTCTCATACAAAGTCTACCTTTAGTAGAAACTGGTCACCTTCGTGTCAGAATGATGACCCAGAATGTTAATTTAAGTTTTATATAGAACCAGCATACAAACGTAACCCAAATCAATTTGAAATAGAAAATTTGCACTTGAAATGTTTATATTTGTGTTATGTTTGCATCATTGTTCAGTAGTCACCATTCATGAACACAAGCATTTTCTGAAAGCTCAAATAACACAGACGGTTTCTTTCCCTAAGAAACCATTTTCAAATTTTTCCTAGCTATCACTATGAAAAAAAGATACTAAAGAAGTGAAGAAAATAATATTTAAAGATTGATTTATTGCAGCTGTGTGGGACATAGAAAGAAGAAATAAGGAGCAGTTGATATCTAGATGAAAATGTGTGAAAACATTAAAATACCTAGGAGTTAAATAAAGAAGTGAGGGACCTCAATGATGAAAACTTTAAAAACCTGAAAAAGGAAATTAAATCCTGACTAAGGAAATGGAAAAACAAAAAACAAACAAACAAAAAAAAGTCCCTTGCTCCTGAATTCAGAGGTTTAACATCATGAAAATGGCAATACTGCCAAAGGCTATCTACAAATTCAATGTAATACCTATCAATATCCCAACCTCATTCTTCAAAGAAATAGAAAAAGTATTACAGAAATTGGTATGGAACAATGAAAGAATTCAAATAGCCAAAAGAAACCTTACCACAAAAAAGAGCACTGGAACAATACCAATACCAACCTTCAAACTCCACTTCAAAGACATAATAATCAAAAGAGCTTGGCACTGGCACAAGAACATATCTGAAGACCAATGGAATAGAACAAAGAATGGAACAATGGACTAGACAAAGTAATAAACCCACCTTCCTATAGCCATCTAATCTTTGATAAGGGAGCCAAAAAAATAAAATGGAACAAAAACAGCCACTTCAATAAATGGTGCTGGCCAAATTGGTTAAACCTCAGAAAAACTACTGCTACAACTTTAGATATCACCCTGGACCAGAATCAATTCCAAATAGATCAAAGACATAGAAGTCAAAGAAGACACACTGAAAATCTTACAGGAAGAAACAGGAGAACTCTAGGGCTACTTATAATGGGCCAAAATTGTCTTATTTTTTAGTGGTAATTTTTTTCTTTTCGTAATAAGTTTCTTATTTTGAAAAATACTGTACAGGGGGGTTACAGTTACATGAGCAAGGTAATGGGTAAATTTCTTATCGAGCATTGAATGATAACACAGAAACACAACAAATCAATGAAACTTTTGACAAGTGGGATCGCATGAAACTCCATAATTTCTGCAAGGCAAAGGACATAGCAAGCAAGATCTATAGAAATCTATCCGATTGAGAGAAGATCTTCACTACCCATAATACGGACAAGGATGTCATATCTAAAATATATTTTGAACTCGAAAAATTAAATTCCCCAACAAAAAAAATCCTCAAAGAAACAACCATCGATTAACAAGTGGAATAAAGACTTAAAGAGAAACGTCTCTAAAGAAGAAATGAAAATGGCCAATAGACATATAAGAATCGGTCATGTTCTCTAGCCATAAAATAATTGCAACCCCCGATGACACTGTATTTGATTCCATTGTCCTGCAACATGTATATACTTTTTTTTGTAATTCAGGAGAGAAAGCAAAATAACAAAATGATGAAATAAGTATATAGGATGAACTTTAAAATTTGTAAAGGAGTTGAAGGGAGGAATTGGAGAGGGGAGGGAGTAAACGGCTGGTAGGGAAAAGCAAATAAAGGGGAAAAAGGTCGATATGAAATGAATTTATTACCTTGCTTATAAAGTTATAAGCGTTCTGTGTAGTCTCTTTTCAATAAAAATACATATTTAAAATACAGAAATAAAAATAAAAACAGAGAAAAACAATATTGAGATTACACTTTACACAGTTATAATCAAGTATAATGAAGAATGTACTTCAAACAGATGCTGGAGGGGATGTGGCAAAAAGGGAACACTACTGCATTTTTGGTGGCAATGTGACCGTGTTCAATCACTTTGCAAAGTATAGAGGTTCCTCAAAAACTACACAGAGAGCTCCCTTATTACCAAGCAATCCAACTTTGAATCATTTAACAAATAAGGCTGTACTAAAGCTACCAGCACAAGTATGTTTATTGCAGTGTTACTTACCATAGCTAAGATATGGAACCAACCCAAAGGCCCCTCAGAAGATGAATTGATCAAGGAATATACATGAATTCTATATCTCTATCAAAAAGAATGACATGGTACCATTTGTAACGAAATGGAAAGACTTAGAAAAAATATATTAAGTGAAATGAATGAGACCCAAAGAAACAGAAGTCCATGTTTTCCCTTACCTAAAATAAATAGCATATGTTTAGGATAAGTAAAAGAATTCTAAAGCTATGTACATTTCACCAGGTAAGCTGATACTAAATGAAATTAACCCCATAAAGAGATAGAAGTTTTTAACTTTCTTACTCTTCTTTTTAATGTACTTAAAATTTACTATGTACTTTTAGTAGTTGTTCTTTCTTTGTATGTTCTTCCCTCCCCGACCCCCACCCCGCCTTGGAATATCTCTGATTCTCACTATATTTGCTTTTAGTGTCTTGCATTTTGTATACACATTTTTCTAATTTGGGAAGGAGATTAGAAATATCAAAATGCTGGATGACCCATTTTAACAATGAGTTGTATAATATACTAAGTTGAAAACGAACCTTACAACATTGGGTGGTTGAGTGAACATTTGGGGAGGTAGGGCAGATAAGGATGGTAAGGGAAAATCAAGGAAGGTTAACAATGCTCTAGAGAAATGGATTCATCATCTTGCTCATGTAATTACAACCCCTCTGCAGAGTATATAAATGACAACCCCCCCCACACAAACACACACACACAAGAAAAGTATGGGAAATGAATTCACAGTGTTTGACTACTGAGTGCTCATGTATTTCTCTTCCACAGAATTATAATCTAACAATGAAAAGTAAGAGAAAGTGAGATGTTGTCTCCTGGGTTCTGGCCAGCACTAGCCATTTCTGTTTTCATACATGGAAAGAGGGCTGACTTTCCTCTGCTGGTTAATAAGAAATGAGGATTAATGGTTACATCACAGTAACTGTGTCCCCAACCAGAGAAGACTCTACACCGAAGTATTGATTGTTGTAGAAAATTACGAGTGTGGTATCATCCATCGTGGAAGGAAGGGATACTGAATTTTTTTGGTGAATTCAGTTATCTTTATGAAACAGGTCACAGTTCCTTGCCCTCATTTCCTTCTTCCCCATCTAACATATACATACTATCTATTTGGCTCGTGACTTTCACTGGGACATTTCTCTCTTAATGGCTTGTTTTCTTCCTACAAATGACATCCCAAGTTATATTTACTAAAATTTTCTCAAAGTGGGCACTATTTTTCAAAAGTACTGATAAAAGTATCAAAATACTTTACTTCACCAAACTTCAGAAAATAGCAATTTCCATTCTGGTGGTCTTGAAATTTACTTCTACTCCTGTCACTTTTATGTGGGTCCTATGTTTAAATGTCTTCTGGCTCTGCTTCATGGCCTATTAAACACTGTTCTACTGAAATTTAATTCTTATTGAACAACAGCCCCAGTCTCAAACTTTGACTCTCATGATTCACAATGATTCCTTTTCTTTGTGATATATATTATCTCTAAGAAACAGTTACCTAAATGATTCTACTTACTGATTTTATAACCATAGTAGTAAGCAAGATAGATGTAAAAGAATTGCAGATCCTCTTTCAGATGAGTGTATAGTTTAATAGGTGTTTGATATTTTTAAAGGGATAATGGAATTGGTTAATTCGGACATCCATAATTTAGATTTTTTTTTCCAAATTCGCTCAAAAGTTGTCCTTTTATTCATTGTTCCTTTACTGGTTGTCCATGATGAAGAAAAAAAGCTTGAAAATTATGAAATTTGTTGAGAACATAAGGTTTAATTTCTGTTGCTTGCTATATGTGACCCTAATCTGAGAAATAAAGAAATCAATATATTTCAGTTCACATGTGTCTAGCTACAAAAAGATTTAGAATTGAATACATTCTACTGTTAGCTTTTCCTTTCATTAAAGAAATCACATTTCAGATAACTAATTTTGAAATATGTAATCACAACTTTTCTTGAAAAATTTTGCTCCCTATAGGACTTGTTGCCATTTACTTGCCCATCACAATGGAAGAAGGTACACATGTTTTAAGAATTTATTTTCTTGGTCGAGTTCACCTTATTTTCTTCATTTATTGATTCACAGAAATTATACTCACAGGAGCAGAAGTACAGGTTAGATAGAATTAGTCCTGATGGACTCAAATTTTAAACATGTGAGAGTACAACAGAAGCTAATTTCCACAGTGATACTGTGTCATTGTTTAATCTTCCTTCTCCTAGTAGGGATTCCTATAGTATTCTATGGGTCTAAAAGTGAATAACAGCAAAGATATATATTTTCTACAAAGATATATATTTACTGCTTTTTCTCCAATACAGTTTTTTTTCTTTTTAGAGGAATCTGTTGATCATGAGATTTTATTGCAATGTCCCTATGATCAAAAAGCTTAAAATTAGGTTCTGCTGGTTCTTATACAATCTGGCGAAATGTAGAAAGGTAATGTTTCAGTGGAAAAGGTTGGTACCACATAACGTCTTCATTTCATGGATAAATTTTGGTATCTTTACAGGTAAATATTGGAAAAGTATGTCGATTATGTGAGAGAGTGTGTGGGAAATAACATCATGGATCAGACTTTTGTATATCCTCTGGAATCTCCGTAGAATTCAAAGGAAATTATGACATTGGAAGTTCAAATTGTGTACTTCTAAAGAAGAGCATAGGTGTGATGTTGTGTGTTGGACAATTATTTTAAATTGTGATTGCTAGATTTCATTTACTTTGGAGAAGTTTTTTTTTTTTCTTTTTTTTTTCTTTTATTTTATTTGAAAACATACTGTACAGAGGGGTTACAATTACATGGGCAGGAAAATGCATACATTTCTTACCAAGCATTGCAGCCTCCTCCTTTGTTTACCCTTCACCTCCCTTCCCAGCCTCCCCCCTCCCCCCCACCCAATCATACCCCCCCTCCCTCCCCCCACCGACATTGTAAAGCTGGTTTTGACATGACATTTTGTACTTCTCATTGTTGCAACAGGTCCACCTGAATCCTTAAACGACTTGTTTGTCCCCGTCTCCTCCACATGTTATACTGACATCAAATATAGTGAAAGCGGGGGTTACACTGTGGGGGAGGGACATACAAAGCAACAAAGAAATAATATTATAAATGCGTTAGAAACACATGCATGAATGAAACAAAAACATTAAAATACATATTTGAGGGTTCGTTTTCCTAACATCACATTCTCTGACTTTTTCCGCTTGACTCATACCTATACTAGATATTGCAAATAAGGGAAACCATGGGACCTATGTTTCTTTGGGCCTGGCTTACTTCACTTAATATAATTTTTTCCAAGCCTTTCCATTTCCTAACAAATTGGGCAATTTCATTCTTTCTGATGGAGGCATAGAATACTTTGGAGAAGTTTTTTACTCATTATTACCTAATGTTGAAAATGTAAATTACTGACATTATTAAAGGTTAAATTTTAATATGTTAAGACATCCACTCTATTATCATGTGACCTGAATTTAGCTTGAATCCTTTAGATTTCAGGCCATGGTTATAACTGATAACTTTGAGGTACTCATGGCATTTTTTCTATATCTACGGTAATGATTTTAAAATTGCTCTTAGTTTGATTAAAAAAATAACTTCACAGTGGATGAATGTTAAGAAAACTGTGTGTGGAAATTATGTTTTTCTTAATTTATCATTACTACAGTAAATTCTAGAGCCGTAGAGAGACAGTTTCTGCTGTTGTGTTTTGTAATGAAAACCCCAGGGATGTTTCTATGTATCCTTTTCTATCACATTTTGCATACATTCATCAAATATATATAAATAAACATTATTTGCATGCACAGAGGCCAAAATTTTGAATATACTTATGTTTCTCATGTATGATAAAAAATTTCATGTAGTTTCGCACTGGTTCTCCATGTATGAAATCATATCAGTGAAGGAGTTTGTCCGAGTATCATTTTTTGAAACAAGCCTGGACACAAGTTTCCTACAAACTCTTATATGAGCAATCAAATGAGAAAAAGTTTCCTTGCTAACTAACCAACCTACCAAGCCAACCATCAACCACTCAATCATCCCAACAACCAACCAAATAACTCACCGTCCGACCAGTCGTCCAACCCATCTTTTTTGAGTGAGGTCAGATCTTTGCCAGAGGTCATCACAAACATAATTTTTCCTGGGATGCTACATCTCTGTGAATTCTTTCTATTTCTTAGACTCCCTATTCACTCAACCTCCCTGCATCCATCTTCCCCAGCGATTCCTGATATTGGTGCAGGACTTCCTGCTGTCCCTGGCCTTCTTTGGCTGAACTGGCTGCAGCATGGTGCTATGCCTTTGCCCAATGGTAATCTAATGGTTGTCTATGCCCTCCTTGGGGTTGATGGAGGTAAAGGAAGAGGAAGAGAAAGAGGACGACAAGGAGGAGGAAAGCAGCTGCTCCCTGTCCCCTCCCCCACCCCCACACCTACCTGGGGCACTATGGATAATTCAAATGATGCTCTGAACACACTGTGGAGGAAATAATCAACAAACACTGACCACTAGTAGCCTATTTTCCCTTTCCTCTCCTTGGCATTTATGTAAATATATTCTGGCCAAACCTCAGGCCCAAAAAGTGTTTGTGGCTGGATCAAGTCCTGGGTCGCCTTGAACTGGCAATACAGAATAGCGTGGAGTTGAATTTAAATTCCCTCACACAAGTACATGGCCAGGATAACAGTTATTTGCCAGCAACTAGCCCTGTCATCCCCAAGGTCAGAATCCAGTTCCCTGAACATCCCACATGGATGGCAAAACCCAGGAGGGAAACCAAGCCAGTTCGACACCCCAGCTATGAGGGATGTGTGTAACATGGTCACAACTCCTCCCTCATCCTTTATTTCCCTTAGTTCCAGCTTACCCTTCTTTTCCCATTCTTCCTCCCTTCCTTTCTTTCTTTCTTTTTCTTTCCTCACTCTCATTTTTTTATTCCCTCCTTCCTTTCCACTTACCTCCCTCCATTACTACCTTCCTTCTTCCTTTCTCTTCCTCGTTCCTACGTTTTTTGTCTCTCATTTCTTTTTTCCCTTCTTCCTTCCTGTCTTCGGTCCTCCTTTCCCTAGTTTGTCTCTTCCTTGCTGTCTACTTTCTTCCTTTCACCCTTCATCCCCTCTTCCCCTCGCTTACTTCCATTCTTCCTTCTTCCTCTCATCCTTTCCTACTTCCTTCTTCTCTCCTTCCCTTCTACCTTCTTTTCTCTCTGCCCTCCTCTGCCTTCCTTCTTTCCTTACATGCTCCCTCCCTTCTTTCCTTCTTCTCTCTCTCCGTGTACATTTCTTCCTTTTCCCCTTTCTATTCCCTTAATCCTTAGGCCCTTCCTTGCCTCCTTCCCTACTTCTTTGCCAACTCCAGCTTCTTAGGGTGGTCCATACTTCCTTTCATCTTCCATTTTTCTGTCCCCCTTCCCTTCCCTCTTCCTTCTATCATTCCTTGCGTCTCTTTTGCCTTATGGCCTCCTTTTTCCCACGTTCATTGCCCCACTCCCTCTCTCCCTTTGCCATCTTCATCCCTCCTTCTCTACCCACCATCCACTATCACAATTCACACAGCTAGGCTAAAGGAGGAACCTGGGTGTTCCAAGCAAGAAGCAGATCCTTAAGAAAACACTTCCATCAAACAAACTGTCATGTTGAGGCCTTCCCATCCAGGGAGCAGCAGGACAAAGAAAAGGAGGAGAAGGAGAGGAAGAGGAGACAGAAATAGAAAAGAAGAATTTAGGAGATACTTTCACTTCACAAAGGGCCTGTCTCAGACAACCATGATCTTTCTTGAGATTGAACAAAACAGGTAAACAACAACAAACAAAACAATAACATAAGTTCTGTGGTGTAATTTTGGGACCTTTAATCTTCCCACAGCAGGGCAGGTGGGCCTCTAGACATGAGGAAAGTGAAGTGAATGTAGAAAAGGTCTCGGATCAATATCAATCCCTCAACCCTAACGAAAAGGAAAAAGCAGCTGGCAAGATAGAGAACACCTTATGCAAAGAGGGGCCTGGTTCGTGAAACTTCTCTCAACCCTCTGTTTGTGCACATATGTGCAACTCTATTCCTGTGTGCTTCATACTTTGGTCTTGCAACTAATTCTCTTTTTTTGACAGCTGTCTCCGTACCCAGTGCACCTATTTATCTCCCGACAGTCTGGAAGGCCTGATAATGCCCTCTCCTCCCTTTCTATTGAAAGCATACAAGTGTAGAGCCTCCCCCCCCCACATTACTGGCTCCCTGCCTCCCAGCCCAGCCCCTCCACTTTCACATAAAGGGAACTATTTACATACAAAGCAGAAGCAAATAAACCAAATGTGAGAAATATGGAACCAGAAGTATTTACTTCTCTTGTAGCAAAAGTACATTTGTGATTCAAAAACTAAAACTAAAACTAAAAATCTTTCTCCAGCCATGAAACAAACACAGAAAAACAGTTGAATCTCCAATAGTTGAGCATCAGTATTGAGCACAGAGAAGCTCAGGAACTTTGTCGAGTTTCCAAATTTAAGGCCCCAGAACCATATTCAAGGTTTAGGTCACTTGTTCAAGGCCCAGAACTGAGTTCAAGCCCCAGACTCCTAGTTCAAGGCACAGGCTGTAAGTTCAATTTCTAGGTCCCATATTCAGGGCCCAGGCTACAAATTCAAGGCCCAGAAGTGAGTTCAAGTTCCTGGGCCATCATTCATGGCATAGACAGTTAGATCAATGAACAGCTTGGAGTTCAAGACCCAGGCTTAGCTGAAGGCCTAGGAACCAATTTCAAAGCCCCAGCTGTGAGTTCAATTCCCAGGCAATGAGCTCAGGGATGGATCCCTGTTCAGGTCCCATTTCCCTATTTCAATCTCAGGTGACAAGTTCATGTAAGGACATGAATAAAAGTCCCAGGCTGTGAGCTTAAGGCTCACACCTGACTTCAATGCCCAGCTACGAGTTAAATACCTAGGATCCAAGTTCAGTTCCTAAGCACTAGCTCTAGGAACAGGCCGTGAATTCTATTCCCAGGCCATGAACTCAAGTGCAGGCCTGGGTTCAAAGCCCAAATCGTGAATTCAAGGCTCAGGCTCAGAGTTTCTGGCCCAGGATAGGAGTTCAAATTCCAGCTCAAGAGTTCAAGTCAAAGCCTTTGTGTTAAAGGACCAGGGTATTAGTTCCAATCTCAACCCCAATTTCAACTGCTAGGCCAGAAGTTTAACTTCAGATCTTCATGCTTTGGTTAGTCAGGAAGAGTAAAGTGAAAGGAAAGAATGAAATGATTTTGGATGGATGGTAGGAGATGGAGGTTAAATGAGAGTAGGAAGAAAGAAAGAAATATAGAAAGGGAGAAGAGAAAACTGGAAGGAAGGAAGGAAGGAAAGAAAGAAGGAAGGAAGGAAGGAAATAAAGAAGGAAGGAAGGGATAGAGGAAGGGAGAAACAGGACAGGAGCGAGAAAGGTAGAGAGGGAGGGAGGGAAAGAAAAGAGGGTGAGAAAAAGAGAAGAAGGGTAAAGGGAAGAATGGGAAGAAGTAAGGAAAGAAGGAAGAGTAGAAGGAGGGGAAAGAGCAGGACTAATAGTGAAAGGAAGAATAGCAAGTGGATGAGGAGTGGGAAAAGAGAGAGAAGGTGGGGAGGAGGAGGAACAGGAGAAGGATCTTTCCCAGGATTTAATGTATTAGTTTTGAATCAATCCAAAGAATTTTATTCATGTTCAAAGTTTGCTTCAAAAATTGGAGGGCATTGATGGTAGGGGAAAAAAACAAGGGAGAGGCAATGATGCTTATTAAAAAAGGTATTTATTATCTTGCTTGTGTAATTTTAACCCCTCTGTAAATATTTTCACAGAAACAAACTTATTGAGAAATTGTAGCCAATTTTTGATATTATTCAATAGGTAAATGTTGCTGCATAAATATGCACATCATCAAAAACAACCTGTTTTCAAAACCACCATGTCTGCTGATCATCTTCTGAATTCACATATCTATACTATAACTGCACTGTTCCATCTTTCTTTCACATGGTAGATCTTCAGAAAAAAATGCTTGATGTACCAGTTCAATTAGAAACAGGGCTGTATTCAGTGTATTATGTGGTCATGTGCAATACTGTCTGAAAACAAATTCTATTTTCAGAAAGAAAAACAAGCATTACACCGGTTTGTGTGAACTATAAAAGATACTATGTGGAAAAGAAGTAATAATTAGTGATTGAACTCACGTGTAAAATTGTTAAAATTGATATGACCTTAACTAGCTTGTGCTTCATGCTTTCCATACTTTCAAAATAGCTAATAGAGTTCTTAGCATTTATCAAAGTTGTACATAAGTGATTGGTATTTTTCTTTGACTAAAGAAAAAATGAGTAAGTATAATTTTATAAAATTATCCTGTCATTCTCTGAAAGAGATTAAAAGATACAATGTCTTCCATGACTGCCATTCTTCTTCACTGTTCATGCATTTTTTTTGGTCAACTGGTTTTGAATATTGTTCAGAGTTCCCATCATCTGAAAAGGACAGGAAATAAATGATATCAAAATATATGAAAATAAGGTGAAATGTATGATTTTGCAATTGTCAACCAAATTATATGACAGCTGTAATTCAGCAGGTAATAATTTTATCTCACTAAGACCTAAAAGTGTCTAATGAATGTATTTTTCGAGATAATTTTTTTCTCTTCTTAGTGTGAATTCTGTACTAATTATTAAAATACAGTTTTTGACCCTTGTGTTCAAATTTATTTTGTATCCCTTCCATCCCATCAGTATAAAACTGACGATTTATTTGCTATTAATTATCATATATCTATAATAATTTTATCAGATTAGTAGAAAAGCTCCAAAGCTCTATACTTTGGTAAAAAGAGAGAGAGAGAGAGAAAAAGAGAGAGAGAGAGAACATATTATTATATAAAATGAAGCTCCAGGAAATGAATATCAAGATAACTTCAGAACCGTTTATCCTTATACTTCTGGATATTAATATAGCATACGATTATTTTTTTCTCTACCTGATGTTGTTCCTCCTGTTGTCACTGTATTTGATTTTGGTACCATGTTGTATGTTGATTTTTGTAATGATGGGGTAGGAGAATAAAAAATTCCTGATATAACAATACAGGATGAGTAGGGAGTAACTGGAAGATGGCAGGGGAGAAGCTGGAGGCGAAACAAGCTCTCCAATAGAAAGCAGTTTGGTTTTCCAGAGAAATACAGCAAGTGTGCCATCACAGTGCAGAGATTTCGGCCAAAGAGGGAAAATCCAGGCAAGAAGACAGTTCTGAGCACTTAGCAGTAGCCACAGCTGCGGAGATGGTGGCTAAATGGCAGTCATACCTACAACACAGAGAGTCCGGGTCAAAGGCTCCAGCCATAGCAGGTGAGCATATTCTACTCAACACCAGCAAGAACTGACAAGGAGCAGATACCTTCATTCTGCAGAACCCAGACCAGAGACAATCCAGAAACCAAGATTATACATGAGTAGAATCCTGACATCCTCACTCCTACTCAGGGAGTAAAGGAGGGAAGGCCACCCCTCCCCTCACTATTGGTTATCTCCATCTTTGGTATTGGCAAAGGCCCATTGAGCAGCTAGCTCCAACTAAGACCTGGGAAGAAAACAAAAAAGTCATTTAGCAGATCACTGGAAGCTGACCTGATCTGCCAGGCTAGTTCCACCCAGGAGAAAGTCACCCAACCTATTCATATACAAGAAGCTTTTAGAATCCATAATAGATTAGACTATTAACAGAACATCCCACCATCACAGTATAATCTGCACAGGATCAATTCCGACCAAGGAAAAGATCCTTAAAGCTGTCAAAGAAACAAGATAAATCACCTATAAAAGGAAACCAATTAGAATCACCTCAGATTTCTCACAAGAGACAATGAAAGGAAGATGATCCTGGAATTATGCCATGCCCTAAAGACAAACAATTATCAACGAAGAATACTGTACTCAGTAAACTCTCCTTCATATCCCAAGGTCAAATTAAAAAAAACCTTCCATAGCAAAGAAAAAGTGAAAGAATATATCTCAACCAAAGCAGCCCTACAAAAGATACTTAAAGATGTCCTACACATAGTAAACCAACAAGACCACACTAAAGGCCAAGAAACGGCACCCAAACTGAGAATTCAGAACCATATGAAGAATCCAGTTGCCACAGGTCCCAAGGTGGTGGATAAAGTTGCTGGACATCTCAAATACCTCTCAGTCCTATCTCTCAACATTAACGGATTTAACTCTCCAATTAAGCCACATATACTGACTAGTTGGATTAAAAACCGAGATCCTCTTTTTCTGTCTTCAGGAGTCACAGATTGCCCATAAAAACAAACACATTTTGAATGTGAAAGGCTGGAATAAAATCTACCAAGCCAATAACCCCTATAAACAAGCAGGAGTTGCAATCATAAAATCGGATATAATAGAATTCATATTAAAATTAGTGAGAAGAGATAAAGAAAATCAATGCATAATAATTAAGGGATCTGTCCCTCAGGAGGATATTATAATTCTAAATCTCCGTTCGCCAAACAGTGGAGCACCAAGCAGGATGAGAATACACAAAGATCACTAAAGGCAATCATGGAATCCATTAAAAAAGAGATGAAGGAAGTCAGGGAGACCACAAAGGGAATGCTGAATGGAACCCAACAGTTCAAGGAAACCATAACCAATCGACTAAGTGATTTGTGAATAAACACTGAACACCAAATTAAGGAAGCAAAGAAGTTCATACAAGATCTAAAACAAAGCTTCAACAAAGAATTTGAAGCCATCAAAGCTGACCAATTAGAAGGAAAAGAAATAAAAAAAAAGTAGAAAGTTGACAGCATGTTAGACCATGCAGAAGATCTAATCTCTGGGATTGAAGACAGCCTAGATATTATAGAGAAAGAACATACAACCATCCAAGACAAGTCCAAGAAATATGATAGATCTATCCAACACTTGGAAGACTACATCAGAAGGCCGAATCTAAGGATAATGAGTGTAGAGGAGCACCTAGAAACAGAAGTTAATGGTCTAGGAAATTGATTTAACAGGATCTTAGCAGAGAACTTCCCACACATGCAAAAAGATAGGCCTATTCCCGTACAAGAAGCTTTTAGAACTCCAAATAGACCAGACAAAATAGGACATCTCACTGTCACATTATAATCCACACAGGATCAACTCACACCAAGGAAAAGATCCTTAAAGCTGCCAAGGAGAAAAGGGTAATCACCTATAAAGGGAAACCAATTAGAATATCCTCAAATTTCTCAGCAAAGACAATCAAAGCAAGAGGAGCCTGGAATGATGTATGCCAAGCCCTAAAAACAAACAACTATCAACCAAGAATACTGTACCCAGCTAAACTCTCCTTCATAACTGAAGGTCAATTTAAAACCTTCCATAGCAAAGAAAAATTGAAACAATACATCTCCACCAAACCAGCCCTACAAAAGATTCTTCTTAAACATGTCCTACACATAGAAAACAAACAAGACCACAATAAAGGCCAAGAAATTGGACGGAAACTGAGAATCCAAGAACCATAGGAAGAACCCAGTTTTCACAGCCCCGAAGAAGGTGGATAACATGGCAGGAACTCCCAAATACCTCTCAGTTCTATCTCTTAACATTAAAGGACTTTTCTCTCCAATTAAGTGACGTAGACTGTCTAGTTGTATTAAAAAACAAGATCCTTCTATTTGTTGCCTTCAGGAGTCACATCTTGCTCATAAAAACAAACACATTTTCAATGTTAAAGGCTGTAGCAAAATCTACCAAAAAAACCGCCCCCATAAATAGGCGGGAGTTGCAATCTTAATATCAGATAAAACAGACTTCAAAATAAAATTCGTGAGAAGAGAAAAAGAAGGTCGGTACATACTAATTAAGGGATCTCTCCTTCAGAAAGATATTACAATACTAAATATCTCTTCTCCAAACAATGAAACAACCAAATTTATCCAAGAAACACTACTTTCCCTCAAATACCACATAGATCCAAAGACATTAATTGTTGGGGATTTTAACACACCACTCTCCCCACTAGATAGATCAACTCCGCAAAAACTCAACAGAGAAACCACAAATCTAAACAACTGCATAGATCAACTAGATTTAACAGACATCTACAGAATATGCCTTGATTTTCTTTTCAGCTTATTTGTTGTTGGTGTACATACAGAGAACTGATTTTTTGGGTATTTGCATACTGCTAATTTGCCAAAGTGGTTTATAAACTGTTTTGGGGTGGAGTTTTTAGGATCATTGAGGTATAATACCATTTTATCTGCAAAAAAGGATAGTTTAACTTCTTCCTTCCCAATGCAGATCCCTTTAGAGTCTTTCTCTTGCCTTATTACTCTGGCTAAGCATTCCTGGACTATATTGAAGAGGAGTGGTTAGAGTGAGCATATTTGCCATCTTCTTAATTTTAGGAGAATTTGTTGTAGTATCTCCCCATTAAGTATAATATTGACTATTGGTCTCTCATGTATGGCTTACAGAGTTTTAAGAAAATTCCTCTACTATTATCTTCAGAGCCTTTAACATGAATAAATTTGTATTTTATCAAAAGCCTTTTCCACATCAATGGAGATAATCATGAGGTTCTTTTCTTTTGTCTGTTGTAGAGACTAAACTGTGGGCCTTGGTGTTGTCCCTCAGATCTTCAGAACAAGTATAGCTCTCTACCACTTGAGCCACATTTCCACATCTGTTTTTTTCTGTTTATGTGGTGCTGAGGAATTGAACTAGGTCCTCATGCATGCAAGGCATGCACTTTACCACTGAGCCATCTTTCCAGCCCATTCCTGACTATAATTAGCTGCTGGTTGTTCAATAACCAGTCTGGCATACGGAAGTTAGGCTCTGGTGTTGGGCTCCCTGAACACACACAGATCTTTTGCTGTCATGGTTTGGTTCCTGAGGGCTGCTGTGCCTTTCTTTCCAGCCTCTTCTGAAAACCTGTGCTCAGCCTCTGACTTCAATCAGGAGAGGTCGTTTATGTAGCTCAGTCACCCATCCCCCTGCTTGGTCCTGTCTTTCTGTCACTATCCTGGGACACACTCTTTGGGCTTAAGTGGGACCTGTGCTGCTGGGTTTCCCACACAGGGTACACAGTTTGGATTTCTTCTTCTTCTGGCTCCTGTGGCCCCTTGGTTCTCTTCCCAGTTTGAGTGTTTAAGCTCCCATTCTGGGTTACATTTTTTCAAGCCTGGTGGGCTAGGTATGCTCCAAAGGCTAATGGGGTCCTTGCAGAGTTTTAGTGGAACCTGTAGTCGAGGTTGTAGGGGGAGGGTATGGGTCAAGCTCTGGAGGTTACTGCCAGCACTGGTCTCTCTTGGAATGGGGTAAGGATGTTCCTGTTGGGGTAATTAGCTAGAACTGGTTGAGAGCTGTTGAATGGTGCTGGCACAGATCATTGTCTCTCTGTAGATTGCAGGTTGCTACCAGGGTTAGCATTGTATTGAGATGATTGTGGGCTAGGCTGGGTGATGGTGGTGGCTCACGGCCTGTGTTTAACACCATCTCTGACTCTGTTTATGCTGTCCTGGTAAGCAGCATGGGTGTTTTTGCATTGCCTTCCTATGGGTCACTGTGGTTCTGGGGGCCCAGGAGTTTTGGCAGGATGGCATCAAACCACTTTGCCAATGAGGAGTCCTATAGGATCTTTCTGCATGTTCTGAGCTCCTATGTTTTTGTCTCTGCAATGTCCATATCAGCACAGACCTGGGAGTCTCCTGCACTGGCCTTCTGTGGATGGACCCCTGTAGTTCTTGGCTTCCCACCATTGTTGTGAGGCCTGGGGAATTTGGTAGGATTATGCAACGTTGCTCTACCGATGAGGGGTTGGTGAAAGCTCTTTGTGAAGGTTCCAAGCTCTGAGGTTCCTCTTTTAACAATCACTGAATCTGGCACCAGCACTTTGGGTATGTTCTTCGTGGGCATTCTTCAGGTAGCCTACTGTGGCTCTGGGGGCTCTGGGCTGTGCTCTGGTTTGGCACAGATTTGCAAGGACATCAATGGTTGGGGAAGAGTCTCTGCGTCTTTCCCATTGTAATTATTTTCCTTTACTTTTTATTGCACCTCTTATTATCTGAGGGGTCATCTTTTCAGTCATGGGTCTTTTGGGGAAATTGAGATTTGGAACTTTCTCTGTTTGTTTGGAGAGAGCTGTGGTGTTTCCCTAGTGTTTCAGCACCATCTTGGTCCCCTCTTCCATAATTATGTTTGATGTCAAAATTAGTTGGTTATACCATAGTGTTGAGGAGATCACAATCACTATGGGTTGATGATGTCACAATGGCAATGTGGATCTCAATTGTCATTAACTTACAATGATTATGAGATTTCAAAGGACTGTGATGTCTCCAAAGTTATGTGTTGTCACAATAGTTGACAGGCTTGTGATGTCACAATGTAACACAGTGGTCAATGACATCTAGCTGTGTGATGTCACAGTGGCCATGATGTCAGAGTGGATATCTGATACCATACATTCCTGAAATATTATCATGTGAAAAACAGATAATGAACTTACCTAGAATCTAAGATTTCAAAATGGCAACATGTCACAAAAATTAATAGGACAGGACCAATTTGTGATGTCATTATGGGTTAATGCTATCACAATGGCAATGTGAGGTCACAAAGGGATTGTCATGTCACAATGGTTATGAAGTCAAAATGTGTTTCTAATATCAACCATATGCCTCATTTGAAAGAAAGAAATCACAACATAGCCACTCACAATGTGTCTATAATGTCACATTGGCTATATGATGCCATAATAGTTAATGTCATTTTACTTTGGTGATATCAAAATAAGATGATGGTGTCAAAATGACAATTATGGTGTCATAACGGTTTGTGGTATTACACTGGCCTATCTGTTGCAGTAGTCATTAGTTCACAATGAAAATATGGATAAAAAATGGGACAGGAGGTTCCGGGAAGATGGCGGAGGAGAAGCTGGAATCTGAACAAGCTCTCGCATAGAAAGCAGTTTTAGAGTTCCAGTGAACAGACCTAGGCCAGAGAATCACACCAAGTGTGCCATCACAGGACAGAGAGTTAGACAAGAGAGGGAAAGCCAAGGCAAGAAGACACATCTGAGTGCATGCCAGCAGCCGCCGCGGCAGCAGCGGCAGGGTCGCAGCGGAGACCGCTCTGGGGCCATAGGTGAGCACTCACAAAGAGAGTCCTGTTGAAGGAGCCAGACGCAGCGGGTGAGCGGATTCTACTCAACACCAGCAAGTACCTACAAGGAGCGGACATCTTCATCCTGCAGTTTGCAGACCAGAGACGACCCAGGATCCAAGACTCGGCGTGAGTAGAAGCCCAACGTCCTCACTCCTTCTCAGGGAGCAGAGGAGGGAAGGCCACCACTCCTCCCCCAGCACTGGTGATCTCCATCTTGGATACCGACAAAGCTCGCAGGAGCTGCCAGCTCCAACTCAGGCCTTGGAATAAAACGAGCCATTTAGCAGGTCACAAGAACTTAATGGCTAAGTGACCTACCAGACTCAGCTCCACCCAGGGAAAAGTCAGCCATTGGAGTGGCTTTCCTCACTGGGTAACCAGAGCCAGAGGCTGCCCCTCCCTCTAGCAGCCTCTACAATCAATTGAAAAACAGAAACCCTGAGAATGGCTCCAGGCTGGGCTCTGTGAGTTTTTCACAAAATAGCCCCAGGGAAAAGCTACTGATTGTTGAAAGGCCTCAACTCTACCCAGAACCTAGCCTCACCACTGCATCCCCCTCTTTTGTGATTCTCAAAGCAGATCACCCTCCCATTAAACTAATCTGGGAGGGGGATCTCAAAATCTTGGGTAAAGCAGAGCATTTTTCTGCCTGTTCGAACAAACTGACTTAAGAAACCAATCAAGCCACCGGACCTCAAGCTGACCAGAGACTCAAACAAGAGGCTGGTTACAGACAAAAGGGAGATACAGGATTCTTCCCACCCCTCCCAAAAAAAAAAAAAAAAATCAAAGAACTTTTTTTTTCTCTTCCTCCTCTTTTCTTTTTTTTTCTTTCTTTTTTTTTTGGTACCTTATATATATAAGGTACTAAAAATTTTATTAATCTTTAATTTTTGCCTTTTTTGAAAAAAATAATTGTTTTCCAGTAACTTTTTTTTCCTCTTATAATTTTTATTTTAGGAATACGTGAATGTGCGTTTTCCTTTCTTTTCTTGTCTTCTTTCTCTTTTTCTTTCTTTATTAACTATCTTTTTGTTTTTTGTCTAGCTCTAGTGAACTTATGATCTTTTTTCTCCCTTTCTTATCCTTTTCACCTTTTCCTCTCTTTTGATCTTCCTTATGTGACTTAACTCTTGTCCCGCACATCCTCAGATAAACCCGTAGTTAACTAGTAGACCCTATCCCGCATTGTGTACACACTTAATCCACAAATTTATTACTCAATTCAAAACCTCTGAGACTTAAATTCCTTAATAGCAGTACTACCTCTTTATACCTATATAATATTTTAAGTATTTTTTTAAGTTTTTCACTTCTCCTCTCTGTCCCTTCCCTTCTCTTAATATACTCACATTTCTCTCTAAATAGATGATATTTTAATCTCCATAATAATATTAATTTTTACGTTTCTATTTTTTTCTGGTCTCTTTTCATTTCCCTTCCCTTGCTTCTTTTTCTCTCTCTCTCTACTTGCATCCTACCCAACCTATTTCCTGCATTGGGATTAGAAGATAATTAACTCTCCCTGTGCCTCCCCACACCAATCTATTCCTATTTTTTACCCACATCTCTCCCTAACCCTAATAATTTTTGGTTTTCCAAATTCTTCTCTGCGGTTCAAAGCCCATTAACATATAGTTGTTTGATGTTGAATAGATGTATCTGTTGAACTAGATTGTATCTGTAGACTATTGACTGTACAAATGCAAACTTTGATGGATGGTTGCCTTAAGAGAGTGTTCTAGCACAAAACTGGTGATATTTTCATCTCAAATGGGCAGAGTAAGCTGGAAAAACACAAGAAAATGGCAAATTCAGATATCTCATTTCCCAATCTTGATAACCAGGGGTAAGAACAGATAATGAATAATCCAGAGGAGAGTTCCCAAATAGCTCTACAAACACTGCTGGCAAACATGATAAATGAGAAGTTTGACAACTTACAAAGGACTCTGTATGAATGTGAAAGGGAGAGAGAGGAGGCATCCCAAAAGCTTATACAGGAATATCATAAGCGTGAGGAAGCTACTCAAAAACTGATACAGGATTTGCATGAACAACTTAAGAATACTCAAAGAGAAAGGGAGGAATGGCGTGAGCAGGCTGAGAACACTGAAAGAGAACTGCAGGAATCCCACGAACGGGAGGAAAGAGAACTACAGGAATCCCAAGAACGGGAGGAAGCTAATCAAAGAGTAATACAGGAATTGAGAGACCAGGTAGAGAATACACAAAGATCACTAAAGGCATTCATGGAATCCATTAACAAAGAGCTGAAGGAAGTCAGGGAGACCACAAAGGGAATGCTGAATGGAACCCAACAGAAGGAATAGGAGTCCAAAGAAACCATAACCAATCAACTAAGTGATTTGAGAACAAACACTGACCACCAAATTAAGGAAGTAAAGAAATTCATACAAGACCTAAAACAGAGCTTCAACAAAGAACTTGAAGCCATCAAAGCTGACCAATTAGAAGGAAAAGAGATAAAAAACAAAGTAGAGAGTCTTGACAGCAGGTTAGACCATGCAGAAGATCAAACCTCAGGGATTGAAGACAGCTTAGATATTATAGAGAAAGAACATACAACCATCCAAGACAAGTCCAAGAAATATGATAGATCTATCCAACACCTGGAAGACACCATCAGAAGGCCTAATCTAAGGATAATATGTGTAGAGGAAATTTGTTTAACAGGATCCTAGCAGAGAACTTCCCAAACATACAAAAAGATAGGCCTATTCAGATACAAGAAGCATTTAGAACCCCAAATAGACCAGACCAGAATAGGACATCCCACTGTCACATTATAATACACACAGGATCAACTCACACCAAGGAAAGATCCTTAAAGCTGTCAAGGAGAAAAGGGTAATCACCTATAAAGGGAAATCAATTAGAATCACCTCAGATTTCTCAGCAGAGACAATCAAAGCAAGAAGAGCCTGGAATGATGTATGTCATGCCATAAAAACAAACAACTATCAACCAAGAATACTGTACCCAGCTAAACTCTCCTTCATAACTGAAGACCAAATAAAAACCTTCCATAGCAAAGAAAAATTGAAACAATACATCTCCACCAAACCAGCACTACAAAAGATCCTTAAAAATGTCGTACACATAGAAAACCAACAAGACCGGAATAAAGGCCAAGAAACTGCACCCAAACTGAGATTCCAAGAACCATAGGAAGAACCCAGTTTTCACAGCCCCCAAGAAGGTGGATAACATGGCAGGAACTCCCAAATATCTCTCAGTCCTATCTCTTATCGTTAATGGACTGAACTCTCCAATTTAGCGATATAAACTGTCTAGTTGGATCAAAAAACAATACCCTTCCATCTGCTGCCTGCAGGAGTCACATCTTGCCCGTAAAAACAAACACATTTTCAATGTTAAAGGCTGGAACAAAATCTACCAAGCAAACGGCCCCCATAAACAGGTGGCAGTTGCAATCCTAATATCAGATAAAATAGACTTCAAATTAAAATTCGTGAGAAGAGATAAAGAAGGTCGCTACATACTAATTAAAGGAACTCTCCTTCAGGAGGATATTACAATTCTAAATATCTATTCGCCAAACAATGTAGCACCCAAATTTATCAAAGAAACACTACTTTCCCTCAAATCCCATATAGATCCAAAGACATTAATTGTTGGGGATTTTAACACACCACTCTTCCCACTAGTTAGATCAACTCGGCAAAAACTCAACAGAGAGACCTCAGACCTAAACAGCTGCATAGATCAAGTAGACTTAACAGACATCTACCGAATATTTCACCCAGCAGCATCAGAATACACGTTTTTCTCAGCAGCACACGGAACGTTTTCTAAAAGTAGACCATATTTTAGGCCACAAAGCAAACTTGTCTAAATTCAGAAACATTGAAGTGATACCTTGCATCCTCTCTGACCACAAGGGAATAAAATTAGAACTCAACACCAAAAGCCACCAAAGAATGTCCGGCATCCCATGGAGGCTGAAGAACACACTGCTGAATCATGAGTGGGTCATGGAAGAGATTAGAAAGGAAATTCAAATGTTCATGCCATTCAACAAAAATAAACACACAAATTACCAGCTCTTCTGGGACACAGCAAAGGCAGTACTCAGAGGCAAGTTTATAGCACTGAGCTCCTACATCAACAAATTAGAGAGATCTGAAACTAACAATTTAATGACACATCTAAACCTCTGAAAAAGAGCAGCAAGATAAACCCCAATCCAGTAGATGGAAAGAAATAATCAAAATTAAATCAGAATTAAATGAATTAAAATCCAAAAAAACTATAGAAAGAATCAACAAAACAAAGAATTGGTTCTTCAAAAAGCTTAACAACATTGACAGACCCTTAGCAAATCTTATCAGAAAAAGAAGAGAACACACCCAAATTAATCAACTCAGAAATGAGAATGGAAACATCACCACGGAAACAACCATGATTCAGAACATTATAAGGGAATACTTCTCAAAACTTTATGCTAATAAGTTTGAGAACTTGACAGAAATGGACCTTTTCCTAGCAAGTATTGACATTCCAAAACTAAACCAAGATGAATTAAACTATCTTAACAGGCCCATATCAAGCACTGAAATAGAAACAGCAATAAGAGACCTCCCAGCTAAGAAAAGTCCAGGACCAGATGGTTTTACAGCAGAATTTTACAAGGCCTTCAAAACAGAGCTCACACCAATACTCCTCCAACTCTTCAATGAAATTGAAAGAGAAAGTGCACTACCGAACACATTCTATGAAGCCATCATAACCCTCATCCCAAAACCAGGCAGGGACTCATCAAAGAAAGAGAACTATAGACCCATTTCTTTGATGAACATTGATGCAAAACTTCTCAACAAAATTTTGGCCAACCGACTTCAACAATTCATCCAAAAAATCATACACCACGATCAAACAGGATTCATTTCAGGGATGCAAAGCTGGTTCAGTGTAAACAAATTGATTAATATAATTCATCACATCAACAAGACCAAGGATAAGAATCACATCATATTGATGATGAGGTCACAATTGTTTGGTGCTCTCATAATGAGTTTGTAATACCAATTGTTGTCTGCAAGAACCCTGGGACCAGTTCTTCAAGGATATAGCAGGACAATTTTTTCTTTTCCTCCAGTGTTTGGGTGCAACCAAACACCTACAAGCAAAGCAAACAAAAAATAATCCAGGCTTCTTTGTAGTTATCTCATTCCTCTTTAGAGACTGGGTCAATATTACCACACCCCCTAACTCTGTAACACAAAGGTCTCCCTTCTTGTTTTTAATCTGAGTCTCCTCAAACATTTGATGCAATGTGTCTTAAGACAAAACCCTTCCAGCTTTTTCTGGTTATGTGGTGCTGAGGAATCAAACCCAAAGACTCGTGAATGCAAGACAAGTACTCTACCACTGAGCTACCTTGCCAGCCCAACATGAATCTTTGATTAAATGAATCTGTGATGCTTTCCTCTGGTTAACATTTCTTTCATTTTATAGGGGTTTGGGCACTGAGCCTTATGGTGAGTAAGAAAATGTTTCCATATCTTTCTGATCCACAACACTATCCAGGACTTTTCATGGGTTTGCTAGTCCTGTGGCTTGAACTCAGTGCGTTGAACCTCTTCCTGAGTTTTTGCTCAAAGCTACTGCCCTACCACTTGAGCCACATCTCTTCTTTCTGCTTTTTTGATGCTTAGAGGTAAGAGTCTCCAGGGCTTTCCTGCCAAGGCTGGCTTTGAACCATGATCATCATATCTCAGCCTCTTGAATTGTCCAATATCCAATATATCTGCCCTTATTCATGTAAGTTCCTCTAGAATCCTTCAGTCAGTTCAAGACCTAGACCTGATTCTGGGCCAAGAGCACTCAGACAAGAAGTAAAGCCCACCACAGTAGGCCATAGAATGCCACACACAAATCCATCTCTGGGCTGTTAGAGTGACACACGTTGGTGCCCTTTGAAACACAACAAAAGGAGCGAAGGTCTCCTTTTATGCCCTTAAAACCAATCATCTATGCCTATCATAATGAAACACAAAATTTCAGTGATTTTCAAAGAATCCTCATATGAATGCTGCCATTGTTTTTTCTGATAAATGTCAAATATATGATGAAAAGGATTTTACTTCAGATAAACAGCTGCAGTGTTGAAGCAGGGATCTCATGATCTTTTTTCTTCACATGTGACCATTTGCCTTCACCTCAATGGTGATCCAAATGGGCCAAGAGCCTTCTTTTGCTTGTTTATTTTTGAAGCCTTAACTATCTACAGAAAAAAAACCAAGAGTTTCTACAAAGCAATGCTTTAATGCTTCCCTAATATATTATTTTTGTTTCCAGAATAATTAGCTTTAGTGATCATAAGGAGAAAAACAAATTCAAATCAAACCAAATTTCTTCTTGTCATTTCTCTTATCTCAAGATTTGGCCAAGTTTTGTTGGAGGAAGACAAGCAAGCCAGGGCTCTTTTGTGCTAACATCCTGTTTTTCAGGTACCAGACAGCTCAGCATATTTCTTTCATATTTTCTTTCACACTGATGGAAAAAAGGAACACAAAAAGTGAATCCCATTCAATTCTTGAAGGTGGCATATTAAAGGTGGTCAGATGAAGCTAAAACATTTTATCAAAGGACTGGATGCTTTTGTAAACATTGAGTGATGGCAGCTGGAACTTGTTAAGGATTGTCTCCTGGTGGTACCCAAATATCTTGATATTTGAAAGCTGTGAATGACAACTATCACTAGAAGGTAACATATCCTGGGTAGGTTTTCACCAAAGAGAAAGCTCTTAGGCCTCACAGGTTTATCTCCAATTCTAGAATTGAATTGGGAAATGCTTACAGGATTTCCTATCTGCTCCTGTCACTTTGGCTCACTTTTGGCTGAATAACTTCTCATAGGAGGCCATGTTGTATTGCAAGTGCTATGACAGGGACCTAGGAAACTTCACAGAGTGGAGAGTCTTTCAAAGGACACCAAAATAAAAGGAATTGCTTAAGTGTGCACTAATTGCCAAATGTCCTGCAGGGCTCCAGTTAAAGTGTGGCAGGGACCTGAGCAAAGCATTGGGGCTTGCCAGAAATGACCAGCATCCTGATGAGTATTAGCCAATACCAAAGCCTTCAGGGAAGGGAAAGCCTAGCCAGCCAACTGCTCCACAGGAAGCCCTCCTCAGTCAGAGGGGAAGAGAAGCTCACTTCCAACATGGAACTTCCAGAGTGCCACAAACTTCTCATCTCAGTCATCCCTTCTGATGGCCAAAACTTTGATCTCAGCAATCATAAAAATTCAAACACAAGGTAAAATAAAGGTGGGAAATGAGCCTTTTGAGGTGAAGTAGAGAGCTCAAGTACACCCCAAGGCCACCCAGATGCTCTAAAATTCCCTGTCCTCAGGGGTAGCCTCTTTTCTCAGTTACTGGGGAAGTCATTTTTGCCCTCCCCTGAGATAATCAAGTGCCACCAGAAGCACAATTCTCCCTCCTCCAGTGTCACCACCAAGAATGGGCAAGTATCACAAGTATAAAACAATGAAGGGATAATATCTATTGTACAATCTACTAAAGATCACAATCACTAAAGTGATAAAATATCTGGTAGATGCATCACCAACTAAGATGCTCCTGCATTAACCATGTAGAGGAACCTCTCTATCAAGGAGACTGCCAAGGTTGAGACAAAGACCCCGAAGAAGTTGTTTCTAAATTCTCAGTAGAAGAATCACAACTGGGCTGTTGGATGAGAACTTGAGAAGCACTTTCTAAATGTGAAAACTACTAGTAGTGCCACTACTTTATTAGCCCTTAACATTTAACTACATCTCATTGATTTTAAAATAACTATATTGAGGTATCATAAAATGGTATCTCCCCAGTATGGTACCCTGTTACCAATGCCACCATAATGCAAGATATTCCTAACATTCTCCTGCCCTTCCTTTGTTGTTCACCTATCCCCAAGCCAAATCACAGGAAATAGAATTCTTCATCCCTGAGACTAATTATAGAAACTAGAATTCCTTTTCTACAAAAACCTAGTCTTACCTTTCTGTGCTGGAGCTAGCCAAGAAGAAGTCTCTCACCCATGTTGTCAGATTAGAAACTTCTCATCCTATACATCAACTTGTCTTGCCCTCTGTGTGGGAGGAAGGAGGGCCACATGGAAAGGCCAAGAAGAATCTGGACAGACAGGCATTGCTGAGCTTCCCTGTCCAGCTATTATCATTAAGTCAAACCCTTAAATTCCAGACACATTTCTTCCATTCCTCATCATATCCCAGGATACACTCTGTGTCTTCTGATGGCTCTGGTGTCAGGCAAACTTTGACAATAAATTCATATTCTCCTCTGGTTACTGTGTCTTTTGTTATGGGATTTTCAGGAAGAGGAAGAGCCACACAGTTTTCCAATACTTTAGAGACAACTTTCTTCTCTTTGCATCTAACTGTACAAAGGGGTTTCATTGTGGTATTCCCATATGCATAGAATTTGCTTTGGTCACACTCCCTCCCTCTGTTACTCTCTTCAAAAATATATGATGTTTCATCTCATGCAGAGTCTCTGTGCAGTAGCTATTGCTCCAGAATTTCATTTTACCTGTAGGGCACTGAGGCATAGCAGCCAAGACCTGGCTGAAACTGAGATTCATTGGTGGCTATATTTTTATGTTTCTCCTGGAATTGAGGCAGTAAGATTATCTCCAACCCTCATACCAAAAGACCTGTATCATAACAGAGGACGCCAAGGTACAGAGATGACTTAGAGTATTCAGGAGAATGTCACGGGTTATATGTAAATATAGGACTATTTATAGGAGAGACATAATCAGACACCAATTTTGTCATGGGTCCTGGAACCAATCCCCATAGACATTGAAGGATGGTTGTATAGGAGACAAAATGTTACAGTGTTTCTGAATAAAACAGAAAAACCTAAAATGTACTGGAAAACACTGCAGAACACCAGAAAATGACATAAAATATACATATAATGTAAAGTGTCAGAAAGGTTTGGCAACAAATACAACACCTGGTGAAGGACATCTGCCCATAAGGAAGCCCATCCACCCTAAGAAGAAACTTAGTATTGGGATAAGGATAATGATCTGCTTAACAAATGGCACTGGGACTCTGTAGAAGAAAAGTAAAGTTTGACGGTTACTTCAAAATGTAGCTTAAATCAAATAATTCTGAGAGTGAATATTTGTGTGTTCAAAAGAAAGAGAACCCTTAGTAAATCTAAAGATATAGGAAAATCATAATTACCACAGAGCAAGAAATATTTCTTAAGCAAACAAGAAAGAGACCAAAAATACAAAGAAAGAGACTAACTAATCCATCTATTACTAGGAACTTATGTTTATGAAAAGAATAAGAAAGCTAGGCAACAATGGCTTACAGCCATAATCCCTGCTACTCAGAAGGCTGAAATCTGAGGATCCTGGTTCAAAGCCAGCACAGGCAGGAAAGTTCATGTGACTCTTAGCTTCAATAAACTACTCAAAAAAAGCCAGAGTGGGGCTGTGGCTCAAGTGGTAGCATACTCACGTTGAGCAAAAGAAGCTCAGGGACCGTGCCTAGGCAGAGTAAAAGATGCAGGACCAGCCCCCAGCCCCCCAAAAAAGAGTAAGAAAAAATATATAAAGATGAAACATGTGCAAGAAAACCATTTTATGTATTAAGAGAAAACATACTTGGTTTTGTTCTGATCCTGGGGCTTGAACTCAATGTCTGGGCACTGTCCCTGAGCCTTTTTTGCTCAAGGCTAGGGCTCTACCATTTGAGCCATAGTTCTACTTCCAGGTTTTTCTGAGTAATTTATTGGAGATAAGAATGTCATAGACTATTTCTGCCCTGGCTTGGTTCAAACCACTATCCTCAGATCTCAGCATGAGGAGCTAGGATTATTAGTGTCAGCCACGCAGCAAGAAAATATATTTTTAATATTTATAAGATTAATTACAAGTCTTTCCATTTCCTAACAAATTAGGCAATGTCATTCTTTCTGATGGAAGCATAGAATTTATATTAAGTGAAGTAAGCCAGGCCCAAAGAAACATATGTCCTATGGTTTCCCTTATTTGCAATAACTAGTATATGTCTGAGACAAGCAGAAAAGGTCAGATAAGTTGATGTTAGGTGAAATGTACCCCAAGATAAGTATACAAAAGCTTTTCTTTCTTATGATTTTTCTAACATATTTATAAGATGATTTCTTTATTGCTTTGTATGTCCCTCTCCCATGGTATGAACCCTGCTTTCATTGTACTTGAGGTTGGTATGATTTGTGCAGTGGAAGGGAAAAAACAAATCACTTAAATAGGGATACAGGTGGACCCATTGCAGCAATGAGATGTACAAGTCGTTATGTTGAAAAAGCAATGCTTGATAAGAAATGTACTCATTATCTTGCTTATGTAATTGTAACTCCTCTGTACAGTATGTTCACAATAAAAAATAAAAATTAAATGAACTATACAACTTTGCCCGCCGGGGGGGGGGGGGTGGAGGGGAGAGAGAAATGGGAAGGGATGGGAAGGGGAAACAAAGGAGAAGGCAAAAATGCTTGATAAGAAATGTACTCACTTCCTTACCCATGTAATTGTAACCCGTCTATATGGTATTTTCACAATAAATAATAATAATAAACAAAAAAGATCAATTACATGAACATAAAAAATTCTAATGAGCCAGTTTGGAAAGAACTGCCCACCCAAGGGCACAGTGGAGCATTTCAAAGAAAAGTATAAGTGAAGGTCAAAGAAGCATGAAGCTCAATAAACTTATAAAAGACAGATTATCTCACTGGTAATCAGGGAATTCAAACCCCAGAGGACTTGAAGACATATATAATCTGCCAGGACTCAGGGTTGGCAAGTCTGTGAAGTGATGGGTATTTTCCTAGAGTTCTGGTGAGAACTGAAAATTGGCTTGAGGACCTTGGAAGAAACCAGGGCTGCTGGGTAAATTGGGAGGTGTGCCTTTTGTACATGGGCTGCCACACAACACCTCCTCTCCTAGCTATACAAGCCTGAAACACCTTGCTCATCATCACTAGAAGAGGGAAACAATAGCCATCATCCAGAACCAGAAGTCACTGGAAACATCTCAGGGTCTAGACCAGGAGAAATAAACTGTCCTGCCTTCACAGAAATGGAGTGCTCTAAGTAACAAAAATGAACTACAGCCATATGCATTAATGCAGGTGATTCTGAGAAACATAACGTTGATGTTCAATAAACCACTGAAAAATCTAGGAAGTATAATCCCATTTTTATAAACTTACAAGATGCATTATTTGTATTTATGTCACCCTAAAGAAAAAAAAGAAGATGCTAATACTATTATTCTGAACAAGCTTCCTTAAAGGGAGAAATCAAGACTTCAATGTTATTGAGAATGTTATTTCTTAGGCGAGGTAGTCAGTAAGTGATATTCATTTTATTATTTGTCAGTAAATAATACATCTATATACAAGATTCTCATTTGTCTATAGTGTATAATCAATAAATATTTAAATAGCATTCTCATTTATTATGAAATGATGATTTGGCTATTATTTGCTGGTAAAGATGACCTATATTAAACACTAAACTTATGTGTGACAACAAAGATTAAGGGTTTTGATAAATACAAAAATCCCTCAGACTTTTTGGTACATATTTAAATTAGCTTTGTGTTATGGAGCTGAAAGGTGTGCCAGAGAGTGAATCTTTTCTCTGCTGACTGCAGGAAGGTGTTCATTTTCTGTCTGGATTGAGATTGGCACCCTTTGGATGGGAAAGCATGGAGGACATCATTCCTTCTCCATTTCCTTAAGTGGTGTGTTCCCACAGGCTGCTTAAAATCCTCTTATTTACCTTCTGGGTGCAATCAATTTGTCCTTGTCAGTAAGCAGGTTTGAAGAATTTTTGTGTATGTAAGAGGATGGGCTCATAGTTATTGGAAGAAAAGTTGAGATAGAGCATGTTAGGATTTTGTCCTTCAGACATCTTTTAGTATGTGTGAAGAATCCTATAAACACTGAAACATGAACCTAAGGAACACATCAGGTTAGGATGAATAGTAAGACTAATGTTCAAACTCTGAGGACAGAGAGACCTCTAGATCTTAAATTGTTCATAAAGTTGACTACATTCTTCAAAAAAACATAAGAAGTCTTACAGAAAGCCAAGTATGGTGGCCCATATATGTAACCTCAAGAAAATACTCCCAGGAGGAGGCAACAATGCTTGATTAGAAATGTACTCATTACCTTGCCCATGTAATTGTAACCCCTCTGTATGTTATTTTCACAATTAAATTAAAAGAAGGAAACAAAATGAAGAATTACCCCCCCCCAATAAAGAAAGACAATACTCCAGAAAAGAGACTAGAAAAGAGAGAAAGAAAGACAATGAAATAGAAGAAGTGGTTAATTTGGAATATGATTTCTCTTGTTAGTAAGGATTTTGAACAAATAAACTATGGGGAATGATTATTTTTGAAGAAATTTTCTAATAATAGAAATGTGGAGGATGGAGAATGAGTAATTTCAGAGCAAGAGAGTTAAAAATAAGATCCTAAAGCCTTCCTGCTAAATGTTGTTTGATAAGATATTTCAAGCTTGGGATATAGATAGATAGATAGATATACATATATATATCTGCATATAGAGTGATATATATGTATACTCACACATATACATAGGTAAACATATAAATGTACCTATGGATAAATGAATAAATTATACATATATATATACATATATATATATATATATATATATATATATATATATATATATATATATATATATGGACAAGACAAATGGCCACTGGCTTCAGTTGGATTGGTGCAGAAGTGATCAGCAGTTCCCTAAAGAATTATCCAATCTGAGAAATGTCACCTCAGGTGATGAAAGACATTGATCAACTCTCTCCCATCTACCCAACCTGCTTCCTACTAACAAGAAGGAAGAGGCTAAGATCAGAACACACCCTAACAACAGGGAGGGTTAGGAGATCAGTGTTGAAGGTCCACACCTGTGGGACAGTCTACAGGAGGCCAACTCACCGGGTTCCAAAGCTCAAGTTTAACCTGGTCTTCCCAGTGGGACCCTTTCACTGAAACCCAGCAAGCAAATAAAATAGTTCCCACCAAGCCAGAGGTCTCACAACCCTACAAAGAACCAAGAAAGAGGAAGGAAAGGCTGGGAAAAGACATTCAACTGTACACACACAAACACACACACACACACACACACATAGACACGCAATATATGTACATTTGTATAGGTTTCTGCATACGTGTTTGTACATATATGTATATATATGTATGCATATATATATATATATACACAAGGGAAAATATACTTATATATACATGTATCTCTAGAAGACCAATAGCCACTGGCTTCAGTTAGATTTTTTCAAGCATGAGCAGCAATTCCCTAATTATCCAACCTGGGAAATGCCAATACACATCATGTGATGGAGGAGATCAAGGCACTCTCTCCCATCTACCCAACCTGATTCCTACCATAACAGAAGTAACAAGCTCAGATCAAAACGCACCCTAACCACAGGGGGTAGGAGCTCAGTGTTGATTGTCCACAACTGTGCTCAGCCTACAGGCAGCAGAATCAGCAGGTTCCAAAGCACCAGTCCAACTTGGTCTTCCCTGTGTGACCTTGTCTCTGAAACAAAGCAAGCAAACAAAACAGTTCCTTAGCAAGCCAGCAGCCCACAACCCCAAAAGGAACAACAAAAGAGGAAGGAAAGACTGGGAAAAGACACAAGCCAGTACAGATTTGCATATAAATGTATATATATGTATAAACTATAAATAATTATATATAACTATATATGTTTGTGTATATATATATGTATGTATATATGTTTGCACATATACATAGGTTAAAATACACACATACACACATATATACATATTTATTCATTCATTATTATATTTATTAAACTTGACCAGGCAAATGGCCACTGCTTTTATTTAGTTGGATTGGTGCAGGTGGGATCAGCTATTCCCTCAGCAAGTGTTCAATCCTGGAAGTGCCAATGCACATCAGGTGATGAAGGACACTGAGGTCAAATCGGCTACAATAGCCCTGGAGTTTGTGGAGCAACTACAAAATTATGTCTAGGGTTATGGGTTATCTTTAAAGGTGGAAAACACAGGGCCAGATAGAGAGGATCCTGTAAACAGGATGGAGACAAAGGGAGTGTTAGTGGAAGTTGCCAGTTGCACCATCCCCTGGTGCCCCAGGTCAGAGGAGTAGTGGGGGATCTCTTGATACAGGAGTTCCGGACAAGAAGGGCAGAGCCGACACTGGGCCTTGGGAGTTGTAGGGAGGGGACTTATGGAAGGTCAGGCAAGGTGCATCTTGGGAGACCCCCTGCTAGGATGTAAGGGTGTGACAGGCTTGAGACAGGGAGGGGCTTACAGGAGGAACTGTGGGAAGAGGTGGGGCAGTAAGAGTTTATATAAGGCAGGCAGCTGGTGGGCAGGGTCACTCTGGACTCGGCTGCAGAGAGGACCAGGAGGAAGCCTACGCGCCTCACAGCGACCAACCAGAATATAGTGCCCAGAGCACGGTGAGTGACCCACGGCATTCAGGAAGCCAGGTGAGTGTCCTGGGCATCTCTGTAGACATAGACGAGGTTGGCAGAAGGATGGAGGCAGCCCAGTGGGAGTGCAGAGCTGTGAGGCAGATTCAGGAGCGCCTGGCCTCCAGCACAGATGCCGACGAGCTATACAAATCCTTGAGGCTGCTCTCAGTCATGCCCATCTCGGCAGAAATCCTTGCCACCACGGGTGTCAGAGAGACAGTGAAGGGATTTAGGAAGTACCAGCAGGTGGGCAGTTTGGCCAAGGAGCTGGCCAAGCGCTGGAAGACTTTGCCTGTGCTGAGGCGCAAATCAGAGGCTCTGAGCCAGGTTCCTGAGCAGGATGGCGGTCAAGAGCCCAGGAAGGATGTTCTGGGAGAAGGGGAGTGGAGGAAGACGAGGAAGCCGGAGACGGAGGACATGTTGAAGTCCTCAAAAGTGGATACGTTCTCTCAGAGAAGGGCGAGTGATCCGCAGGACCCAGGAACACAGGGGAATGGGTCCAGCATCTCTGTAGACATGGTGGGGGGTGACATCGGGATGCAGAATGCCGAGTCTGTGTGCGGAATTGTGCAGCAGCTCCAGGAGCGCCTAGCCTCCAGCACAGACACGGACGAGCTTCTTCATTCCCTGAAGCTGCTCTCAGTCATTCCCATCACGGCAGAAATCCTTGCCACCACGGGTGTCAGAAAGGTGGTGAAGAGTTTTAGGAAGCACCCACAGGTGGCAGGTTTGGCCAAGGAACTGGACAAACACTGGAAAACCTTGGCTGTTCTGAGCCACAAATCAGAGGCTCTGAGCCAGGTCCCTGACCAGGATGGAGGTCTAGAGCCCAGGAAGTATGATCTTGGGCAGGGGGAGGGGCAGAGAGAGGTGGAGGATGGTGAGAGGGAGCAGGAGGACCTGTTGAAGGCGTCAAATGTGGATCTGTCCTCTCAGAGCAGGGCGAGTGAACCCCTGGATGGAGGAGTCCAGGCGTGTGGTTCCCTTGTCTCTGTAGACATGGCCAGGGGTGGGATGGAGTCGCTGGCCGCCGAGTGGGTTTGGGGAGCCGTGCGGCTGCTCCAAGAGCACCTGGCCTCCAGCACGCATTCGGAGGAGCTCCGCAAATCCTTGAGTCTGCTCTCCGTCTTGCCCATCACGGCAGAAATCCTTGGCGCCACGGGTGTCAGAGAGATAGTGAAGGGTTTTAGGCAGCACCCGCTGGTGGGCAGTATGGCAAACGAGCTGGACACACGCTGGGCGACCTTGGCTCTCCTGGGGTGCAACCCAGGGCTTCTTTTGGCGATTCTACAGCAGATCTCTGAACAGGAGCCCCGGAAGGAGGCTCTTGGGCTGTCAGAGTCAGGGTGGGTGCGAGAGGACAAGTTGAAAGAGTCAAGTGTGGTTTGGGGCTCCGGGGAGAAAAAAACAGAAGCTGGGAGGGGAGGCCCCAACTCTGGGCCAGAGCCCCCACGGTCCGGGGAGCTGTGTGAGTTCCAGGGACCTGGCAAGCGGTCTGCCAGCCCTTGTGCCAGGAGCAGGCGGGAGAAGCGTCCCCGAGTGGACCCAGAGTCCTCTGGGGGCAGCAGCAGGTCTCATCGTTGGGCTGTGGACAGCTCTGGAGTCTCGCGGGACCCTGGGCCCACTGGTATCCCGGACATGCCTGGCAACGTGTGCCTTCCAGTCCCGCAGTCTCAGGATCCAACAGGGCTCCCACAAGAAGGTCTCCCTTGGGAACCCCAGGGACAGCCTGGGGCCAGACCAAAAGATGGGTGCCGATCCTCTGAAGAGGGGAAGAGAGGTTCAGGCCCCCTGCCCTCTAAGGTCAAGCAGACCTCTGGCAAGCCAGAGACGCAGACAGCATAGCTGCTTGGGCGCAATCACCAGAGCAAATCCCAGCAACAGCATGAATTCCGCGCACCTCCACAGTCTTTCGAGGATGCCCTCAACCAGACCCAGCTGCTGCCGAGGAGACAGAGGACCAAGGGCAGGATTCGTGCTGCTGCCTTGGCTCAAGGAGGCCTGAAAAGGAATGGCTCCAGCAGTCCCAGAAGACCCTCAGATTCCATGCACAGCTCAGTCCCAAGGGCAAGCGAGGTCCAGGAAAACCAGGCGGAACAGCTGGCGCCAACCTCAGCCACCAATCCAGCCAGTCCCGTCAATTCCACAGAAGAAGCTGGGGTGCCAATGGTGCAGCTCAGCACTGAAACCTCTAATTTCCCTGGGCTGCAGGCTTATTTGGGTTGGATGCCTGACCTCAAATGGATGTCCTCCTTCTCTTCACCTAGGCCAGGAGCCTCTGTGCCCTGGGAAGTGGGAAAAGGAGAAGGGGAAGGAGGAGGTGTTGAGGAAGGGGTAAAGGGAGATGAAAGGGAAGTGGGAAGGGGAGACGAAGGTAAAGGGGGACAGAGAGAGGGACGGGAAGAGATGGCCTTGCCTTTTGTCAGAAAGTCCCTGAAGATGCCACTGTACTCTGCACCGAAGCACGACTCCCTCGCTCCCTGGTGCCCCCAGGATATACGGGGGCTCCCTCAACACAGCACTCCAGCCACTCCCAGGCCACCCTGCATTCTCCTAGCACCCATTTCCCAGACTTCTACCCCTTCTGCGCACCAACCTCAAGGGAACACTCACCCGAGGACAGTGGCGCACAGTGGTACAGACAGGCTGTGGCAAATCCGCTGTTGCAAAACATTCAAGGATCAAAAACCGGCAGAGGGTGAGTCCTGGCGAGAGCTGTACCTGCGGCTTCGCCAAGACCAAGATAAGCTTGTGCAAGCAGCGAGCGCCTGCACAAGCCAAGAAGAGCCAAGGCCAATGGACACAAAGCTCTTAAACCAACCTCCAGAAAAGCCTCCTGGCCCTGGAAAAAGCTCCTGGGCCAGGACTGTGTTGGAAGGATGCTCAAAGGCCATTCTCACTGCTTGTGAGGGAATGGGATAATGAGGAGAGTCAGCAGAGTCCTAAGAACAGAGTCTTAAATCCACTGGAATCTGTTCTTACCAGAATATCGAGGAACATTTCATAAATGCATGAATGCAAATGCTATATGTCTATTGTGTATATGTAGTAAATTAGGTATTAATTAATTGATTGGTAGACTAATATTTAATTGTATAACTTATCATTTTAAATTCTGAAACTGAGAAGGAAATCTAGGGAATAATGGACAGTCACTCGGCTGTCCTTCCCTCACTCTTAGCCTGGGCATGATGAAGCTCAGGACACAGTCTGTGCCCTTGAGCACAAGCAGTGACCTGCTCACTGCAGAGGACTCTGGTGACCTGCTGGGGACAGCACTGACACTGCAGCCCTCTCTCATCTCCCACAACTGGACATGCTGTGTGCACATGTTCCCTTTAGCGCTGGAAGTCACAATATAGATTAGGCTAATACTGAGCTGGTAAATCCCACCACCACAGCCAAAGATGAGAATTATTTGAAAAGCACTAATTTCTAAAATTAACTATGCAATTTGTAGTGTTCAAATACAGTGGACAAATGATAGAGAAGAAAATGGAATCAGAATGAGTATTTATTAAACGATATGATGCATTATCATACCATCAGCCAAAGGAGCCATATGGCTGCCTGTGCAATTCCATGGCTTTTCTGCAATAGCCCTAAAGGGTATCAGAAATGCTTGGCTCAGAAAGCACAACAGTGACTTACTATCCTGACTTCTCTAGTTTCTTGCTCTCATATTCACTCAGAAAAGCTGTTGTGCTGCTCCTAAAAAGGCTACACGTGACAGTTCTGCTACACCAGTCAGGGTGGTTTTTGTTCAGGGCTGTATCACTATGGGAGGAACGTGTGTGTGTTGAAAGCAGTAATAAACACCAACATCCTCAGCCTCCACCCTGCTGATTTTCAATGTGAAATCTGTGCCTGACCCACTGCCACTGAATCTGTGAGGGACCCCAGAATATGGGTTGGAAACCAAATAGATTAGGGCTTGTGGAGACTGGCCTGGCTTCTTTAGGAACCAGTCAGTACAAATAGGTGTTTCCATCACTATATAAGACTCTGACTCGACCTACAGGAGATGGAGACTGGCTCTCCCAGGGTGACAGGTAGAGAGAGTGGAGTCTGAATCAACATAGCATCTCCACTGGATCCTAAAATAATTAGTAAAGTGGACAGGGTTAATTACTAGCATCATGAGACATTTTCACAATTATCTTATTGCAGGCTATAATTTTTTTTTAATTTTTGTTTCATCCAACAAAATGTTCATTAAATACCTGATGATATCACACACACACACACACATCAGAATTTGTAAAACAGCATGATTCTTTGCTCCTTCTGGAATCTTCCTCACTCTCAAAGACACATATGCCACATTTTGCAGGAGTGGACATAAGACATGGGGAGCAGAGCTCAGCCCCTCCCCATCTCCTTCCTCAGCTCTAGTGTGTTCTTACCTGATACCCAGAGCAAGAGCAGCCCCAGGAGCTGAACAGGGCACCTCATTTGGGAGTAAGCAGTGCTGGTCAGTCCAACCAAGCTTAGAGCTGAGCTTTTATGTTGTACTTGCAAGGAGTTCCTCCCTAGGGAGCAATATGCAAATGTCCTGGTTGTGCAATGGTGACAAACTGTCAGGTGAGATCGAAACAGACACCGGGAGGGTGGGGCCTCTCCTGTGAGCAAATGACATTAACTGGGACCAAGTAAAGCAAGAGAAATCTAATGTGTGTTCCCTAGAAAGGGAATGCCTTCATGATTCCTCCTGCTCTTGTCTGCTGCCTAATTCTTCAACCCTTTCTGGTATGTTTTACAGTTTTCTTGATAAGGATGCATTTCCATAAATATTGAGTCATTCTTATTTATTTTCTAGGTATTTGTTTACAAGTTTAGGTCTGGCCATTTTATTTTGCTTAGTATAAACTACATGTAATGTAGAGAGCAAAAATAAGAAATGTACAATGTTTAGCACAGATCTATAATTCAGACAAACCATGGAATTCAGTATCAACTTACGCAAAGGCCCCTCCTCCAGTCCATAACAGAGGCTGTAATATACTTAGCTGACGGTCCCAACATGTGGCATTATAGTTTGTTTCCTAGACTTGACCATCACATAACTGGAAGAGAGAACTTTTATTTGGTTTCAGCTTCTTGTTTCTAATAATCCTTTTGAGGTCTTTTCCCCTCATAGGTTCAGCACCCTTCCTATCACTTCCTTTGGTTCTAAATGGCTTCTAGTTCTGTCAGAATATGTCTGCAGATACCAATTTCCCTTCATTTGCAGTTAGAAAAACAATGTTTTTTTTGCCTTCAATTTTAAGGTATGGGGTCATGAATACAGTATTCTTAGTTGGCTTTTCTTTTCTATTGATTGTGACATATGCCATTCTACTATATTCTAACCTCAAATGTTAATGATACAATTAATCCAGGACTTTATTGAATTTTCCTATGCAAATAGACATAATTTTCTTCAAGATTCTCTTTTCCTGTATAACAGCTTTTTATATGTGTTTACCTGATTGTGATTCAATAGAATTCTTTAATGCAAAAATAAATATCATCTTAAGAGTTATTTTTCAAATATTTTCAGCTTATTTTTATCTTTTGCTTTATAGATTTTTATACACAGTCTTACCATAGTAATCACTAAATTAACCGATAATTCTCTGAGGAATTATCTGTTCAATTTTCATTGATTTTTTACTAAAAAACTTATATTGTTATATATTCACTGATTCTTCTGCCATAATCAAGTGATAATATATCTATTTAGTGCATTGTTCTGTTGGGTTCTAGAATTCCCAAACCTGATTTTTACACCAATGTAAATTTTTGCCTTACTTCTCCTCTACCTGTCCTTTCCCTCCTCTGTACTCTTCCTAGGCAGTTTGTATTACTGGACAAATTTGTATGTTTAAAAATTCAAACTGGCATTTGTTTCCCCTTTCTCTCTCACATGCCCATGATGGAGAAAACAAGTTTAACATACTTTCAACCCAAACAGGCAGTCACCTCTCATCTCTTCAAACCAGGAAGTTATTAAATCTCTGTCAGACAAACACAGAACTAAAGAGATGTGACAACAGTAAACCAAGAGATAAGAACCAATTGTGCTACCATTTTGTCTTGGGATGGACATCTTTCAGGTAGCCTGTAGCAGACCCCTTGAGCAGCCTCTTAAAACTGGGACCTATTCCCTGATTAGTAGGATAATAGAGCTTTGATTTCAAATCTTCACTATTCTTCTCATTTGACATGTTACAAATAATGAGCCTTATTTTCTTTTTCCTCAACACACTGCTGCCATTTTTTTGTGAATTAGCTTTGTGAATTCAGGGGACCAAACTTTGGAAACTCAACAACATAGAAACTCTTTTGAGAGAAAGAAATAACTTAACAAAAAGATGAGTGACAGTGTAAACCACCAAAATCATTTTGATACATAAGCAAACATTCCAAACACATGAGCAATCCTTGGGAAAATGTGTCCTTTCTTGTGGTTAAGTGGGAAGAAGCAAACTGAAAACTTCCTTCCTCCTTGTAACAGCATTGGAAGCACACAATATACATTAGAGGGATATAATTCTTCTATCATCATCTATGGATGTCATTCGTTATCTAAACATAACATTCTTGAATGTTTTTATTCTGAATAATCTAGGACTATGGCTGAATGAGTTAGTGAGATGTAGTCTTCAGTTAGATGTTAGTGATTCTGAACTGGAACTCCACCACCATTCCTGAAAATCCTCGATGCCAATTCTCCCTAGGTTTCACTGGAGAGACTTCAATGTCACTTGACTTGGGGCTCTAGAGATTCAGTTAATCTTTATTGTGCTATACTTTTTTTTACTCTTTGTTTCTGAGGGATGATAAAAACAATCATCCTAAATTTTGAAAGCTGGAAGAAGGGGAAGGGAAAGATAAAGGAAGTTAATCATTTAAAAGTTAAAGGCCCGAAAAATGAAAGTTTGACAAAAGCTTTCTGAAAGTTAATTGAAATACTAAAACCTGAGTAGCCTCTCACACATAAATTAGAAATCTTTAGTAACAATGAATTTATAGACTGCTAACCCCAATCAATCCCTAAACACCAAATACATTGTTTACAAACAGCCACACTTGACCACTGTATGTACAATCTAAATTGTCTCATTTCTAGCTAATATAGAATTATTGCAAGAACTTTTTGTGAAGGCTGACAAAAATGCTCTTGGTGTTTAGATCCAGAGAAAAATGGTCCTACTTCTATTCAGTATTTTCACTGATGGATGTAGGAACTTATCCTAGGACATGATGTTTTCCTTTTGTTATGTGTCATGACTCAATAAACCATTTGATTTCACAGAGACTAAAGTTTTCACAAAGACAAAAGCTTTAAAGCTTTAACAGGCTGTATCTCTTTTTCTGGCTAATGTCTTCCCTGGTCATTGTTGGGACATATTGGGCAGAAAGAAATGATGGTCAAGGAGGAAAGCTTGTCTTCAAATTCTCAGTTCCAGTTGGATCTCATCTTCTTCAATTGTTAATTTCCTGGGATCTGGCATACACCTGCTTGATGGTCATAGAAGAAGGAGATGCACTGTTATCTTCTCTAAACCATTGATTTCCTAAATCATGGACTTTCAAGAGCTTATTTGAATAAAAAGAAAACCCTTTCTTTTGTCATGAGATGAGCACTATGTATGAAGATGACAATGGTGCTTGACATGTTATTTTGCTTCCTAGTTCCAAAAAAGGAAAGAATACAAATTTTTTTAGTAATTCTTCAGTGTTCTTATGATGTACTATTTAATGTCTCAGCTCTTTTTCCTCAATCACATCTCTGGTCACAGAGATCTGGGGTCCTGTAGATGAAAATTGTATGATTGGTGCTTCTTTAATTTATAATTTTAATTCATTACTTGAGAAATAAAATTCCAAACTTCAATATATCAAATTATGTTCACTTGGACATTAAAGAATTATATTTGTATATTATTTTTAATACATTATCTACTGACCTGACTGTATGGCTAACTAATCATTCAGGATAGTGGATTCTCTCAGACTTTCATATTTTCCTTTTCCTCTTAAAGAATCATAATTTCACCTTCCTTTATTTTTCTCATAAGCTATTCCTTTTGTATATGTGTAAGTTTGATATTGCACACCAAGTGAGAATTAACAAAACGAAGGAAGTCATGCTGAAAGAAAAATCACATCTCTAATCCTTCTGTCACATTGCTGGGTATCACAGGTACTGGGTATCACACTCACTTGCTGTATGCTTGTAGTTTAGGTTTTTTCCCCCGCTTATATTAGAATATCAAATCATTTTTCTTCTTTATATGAAATATATTCCAAATAATTCTTCAATTTATTAACAATATATACTTGTATCATGTGTTCACAGAAAGCATCCTTCTTTTACAGTGGAAAAAAATCCACTGTGTGTGTGTGTCTATGTATGTGTGTATATGTGCATGTGTGTGTGTACAGGTGTGTGTGTTTATGATCAGAGAGAAAGAGAGAGCGAGAGTGAGATGATTGTTCAGACACACCTTATGTACATGCATTTTATTTGTTGCCAATATTTTTCCTAGGGTCGAGAAGTTTATCTTCAAGGACATTTCTTGCAATATATGGGATATATGTTAAATGATAAAATCATGCTGCTTTGTAGATGTTGTCATATTTTATCATTTTTAGAATTGTCTCTTCAGATGTTCTCTCTATTATTATTTCCATTCTTTGCACTAACTTTTGAAAAAGTTGCTGCAGGTTAAGATGTAAACCAAGAGAGTCTGGAGGAAGATGGCAGAGGAGAACATGGGGGCTAAATAAGCTCTCAGGTAGAAACCAGTTTTACTATTCCAGTGGTAAATCTAAGGCTAGACTTACACCAAGTGTGCCATCATAGTACAAAGAGTTTGGCCAGAGAGGAAAATTTCAGGCAGCTTGGTTCCAAAGACAGATTCAAACACTGTAGGGTCTGTGGCGGTGGCAGCAGCATCTGCTATCATGGCCACCACATCTACAGAAGGAGTCCAAGACAAAGGCACCAGAGGCAGTGTAAAAGCAGATTCTATCACCACAAGCAAGAACGAACGAAGAGTGAAAATCTTCATCCTGCTGACCATAGATAGACACATATCGTAGGTGGCCCAGAAACCAAGGGAAAGGTGCTAGTACCCTCAAGATATCCTCAGTACTTCTCATAGAGCAGCAGTGGAATGGTAGCTCATCCCTCAGCCCTGGAGAAGAACTCCATCTTCGATATTGAGAAAGACCAGGCCAGAACAGCTAACATCTAACTCAGGCGTTAGAAAAAGGAGCATTCAACAGGTCATAGGAAACTGACCTGTGGGGCTCAGCTCCACCCCTGGGGAAAGTTGTCCTTCCCAAGCAGAGGGAGCTCCACCTGGGCAGGGCAGACTGTCCTCAGTAGGTAAATAAACCCAGAGGCTCACCTACCCATGCAGCATAGGCAGCAACTCCAGCTGCTGGAGGGTAAAAGTAAAACAATTAGAAACTTGTTACACATAAATCCTGAGAATAGCTCCAGGCTGGCCTGATTGACTCTCTCAGGAGATAGTCCATCCGGGAGAAAGCTACACATTGCTGAATTTACACAGTGCTGCCTACAACCTAGCTCCTGCACAGCAACTCTAAGCTGGAAAAAACAGCCACATGCCTCTTTTGTGATAGTCAAAGTAGATCACACTCCCACTGAACCAGCCTGAGAGGATTGCCGTAAAGACCCAGGTAAGGCAGAGCTTCATTTGGCCTGCTCAAACAAGCTGATTTAAGAAACTAACCAAACCACAGGAAAACCAAACACCACAAGCAAAACAAAGACTCCACCAAGAAACTGGTTACAGACACAGGGGAGACACAAGATTTCCCCCCGTCAAAAAAAATTGAAGAACTCTTTTTTTTGCCTAGTTTCATGAAAATTTTTTTTGGTTTAAAAAAACTGTTGGTTGAATATCATACTTAATGGGGAAAAACTAAAACCAATTCTCCTAAAATCAGGAACAATGCAAGGATGCCCACTGTCTCCACTCCTCTTCAATATAGTCCTGGAACCCTTAGCCAGGGCAATAAGGCAAGAAAAAGACATTAAAGGGATCTGCATATGGAAGGAAGAAGTTATCCTATCCCATTTGCAGATTAGATGATAATCTACTTTCATGAACACAAAAACTCCATCCCCAAACTCTTAGAAATTATAAACCACTTCAGCAAAGTAGCAGAATACAAAAACAACCCACAAAAATCCGTCGCCTTCCTTTACATCAACAATGTACAAGCAGAGAAGAAAATAACGGAAGCAATTCTATGCACAATAACATCCCCCCCCAAAAAAAATATTTAGGATTTAACCTAACCAAAGATGTAAAAGAACTATTTAATGAAATCTATAAAAACTTAAAGAAAGAAATTATAGAGGACACTAAGAAATGGAAAGACCGCCCCCTGCCCCCTACACACACTTCCTTTACAACCATGCCTTTCCACCATGTATGGCGGGGCAGCAATTTGGGAAATAAACTTCTGCCTGAATAGCTTGTGGTGTACTCTTCATCAGCTTCCTAATGAAACTTACCTATTTAATATGTCTTATATATGGTGCCGTGACTCGGATGGGGTTTTTGAGTTGGAAATGTTAGAATTTCCTAACCACTCCTTTTCTCTGAACCAAACTGCCTGGAGATACCACGCAAGACTCTTCACCAACACCATGGCTGGCCTTCACATCCACATCCACACCACTTTTCTACTCTGCTCTCCTACCATTGACCATGTGGTGGATGGGCCATCTTGCCCTCATGGGAGAAATTTGTTCATTTTGGAATTGTAGTTCAGTGGCAGCCAGTTTACCTTCAGTCCAGATCCAGTTCATCTCTTCCAGCCTGGAAGACAGGACTCACTCCTGCCCAGACCATCCTACTACCTCTTCATTGCTCCTGTCACCCTCATGAGATCCTGAAGACTTCATCCAAGAAATTTGCCTCCTCCAGACTTCATCTAAGGAATCACACCTACCAAATGACAGCTGTTGCCTGCTGCCTTCTTCCCAGAGGGGACCACATTTCATCCTTATACCCCTACTGTCGATGCCCCTTGCCAGCAGGAAGTAGCCAGAGAGAATCTTTGCCCTTTTTCATAATTATGAAAGGCTGGAATGTAAGATCTGTACAGGGACACCTCCCTCCCTCTTGAAAGTTTCTGCCCAGTATCTGTTACCTAGGTAACTGGCAGACCTGGAAGCTGTCACCTTCTCCTCCTGCTAGGTCACATCCTGGACCACCTCTGGGTCCCAGGCTCTGAGGTCACATCCAGATCCAGTGTGGCATACATTTTCCCCCACCTGGCCACACCTCTGCCTGTCCCTGGCCTAGATAAGTCCCAGCCCAGAGGTGGGTCACGCCCTCCCCCTCATTTTCAGCCATGCTTCTCCACCATGTATGGGATGCAGGGGCAGCAGTTAGGTAAATAAACTTATTCTCCTGCCTGAAAAAAAAAAAAAAAAGAAATGGAAAGATCTTCCAAGCTCTTAGATAGCAGAATTAACATAATGAAAATGGATATAATGCCAAAATTGATACACAAATTCAATGCAATTCCTATTAGAAACCCAATGATGTACATTTCTGAAATACAGAAAACTCTCCAAAAATTCATATGGAACAGCAAAAGACTTAGAATGTTCAAAATAATTCTAGGCAAAAAAGTCAACATGGGAGGGATCTCCATACCAGACTTCAAACTCTACTATAGAGCCATACTAACAAAGGCAGCATGGTACTGACACAAAAACAGACCTGAAGACCAATGGAATAGAATACAAGATTCAGAAATAAAACCACACATCTATAGTCAGCTGCTATTTGACAAAGTAGTCAAAGACATACAGTGGAAGAAACAGCTTCTTCAACTACTGGTGCTGGGAAAACTGGGAGGCTACATGCAGAAAACTAAAAGTGGACCCCAGCCTATCACCATGCACCATCATCAACTCAAAATGGATTAAAGACCTTAACAACAAACCTGAATCTCTGAAACTACTGCAGGACAGATTAGGAGAGACTCTTGAATTTATAGGCACAGGCAGGAATTTCCTGAACAGAGTCCCAGGGTCACAACAAATTGGACAGAGACTGGACAAATGGGACTACCTTAAACTGAAAAGTGTCTGCACATCTAAAGTTATAGCAACCAAGCTAGAAAGACAACCAACTAACTGGGAAAAAATATTTGCCAGAAATATATCAGACATGGGGTTAATATCCAGTATATATGGGGGACTCAAGAAAGTAATCCCTCCCAAACCTAACAACACAATTTCTAAATGGGCAAGGGAAGTAGAGAGACTTCTCAGAAGAAGAGATTAAAAATGGCAAAGAAACACATGAGGAAATGTTCACCATCCCTGGTTGTAAAGGATATGCAAATAAAGACAACTCTGAGATACCACCTTTCCCCAATCAGAATGGCCCACATCCTCAAATCCTCCAACAGCAAATGCTGGAGGGGATGCAGAGAAAGAGGAACTGTGAGGAGTCAGCTGGACTATGGCTGAGGAGAAGGTGAAGGCTAAACAAGCTCTTGCATAGAAAGCAGTTTTAGTGTTCCAGTGAACAGTCCTAAGCCAGAGAATCACACCAGGTGTGCCATCACAGTACAGAGAGTTAGGCCAGAGAGGGAAAATCCAGGCAAGGAGACAGACCTGAACACTTGCCAGCAACCGTGGCTACTGCTGCATCGGTGGCAGCCTTAGCCGCCATACCTGCAACACAGAGAGTCCAGGAGGAAGGAGCCAGATGCGGCCATCGAGCAGATTCTACCCAACACCAGCAAGAACCAACAAAGAGCAAACATCTTCATCCTGCAGTTCGCAGACCAGAGACGACCCAGGAATCAAGAATCGACGTGAGTAGACCTGATATCCTCACTCCTTCTCAGGGAGCAGAGGAGGGAAGGCCACTCCTCCCCTCCCCCCCACTACAGGAGATCTCAATCTTTGATACTGACAAAGGCCCAAGCCGGGCTGAGCTGCTAGCTCCAATTCAGGCCTTGGAAGAAAACTAGAGTCATTTAGCTGGTTGCAAGAACCTAAGCTGATTTGCCAGACTCAGCTCCACCCGGAGAAAAATGGGCCACGAGCCCCAGGAATGGCTTTCTTCCCTGGGTAAACAGAGCCAGAGGCTGCTCCTCCCTTTAGCAGCCTGGACAATCAATTGAAATTCCATAAACATAAATCCTGAGAATGGCTCCAGGCTGGGCTCTGTGAGTTTCTCACAAACTAGCTCCCCAGGAAAAGCTACTGTTTGCCGAAAGGCCTCAACTCTACCCAGAACCTAGCCTAGTCGCAGCATCTCCAAACTTGAGGAAACAGACATTTCCCTCTTTTGTGATAGTCAAAGCAGACTTCCCTCCCATTGAACTAGCCTAGGAGGAGGATCACAAAATCCTGGGTAAAGCAGAGCATTACTTTCCCTGCTCAAACAAACTTACATAAGAAATCAACCAAGCCACAGGAAAATCAAACACCACAAACAGACCAGAGAGTCCAATAAGAGGATTGTTAAGGACACAAAGGAGATACAGGATCTTCCCACCCCTCCCAAAAAAAGTCAAAGAAATTTTTTTTTGGTACCTTGTATAAAATTTTTTTTTCTAAAACTTATTTTTAATTTTTAATGTTTACCTTTTTAAAAAATTGTTTTCTAGTAACTTTTTTTCTTCCTCTTATAATTTTTATTTTAGGGGTATATGTGTGTGTGCGTTTTTCTTTCTTTTAATTTTTTTTTTTTTTTTTTTTTGTTTAGCTCTACTGAACTTTTGATCTTTTTTTCTTTCTTTCTCATTCTTTTCACCTTTTCTTCTCTTTCATTCTTCTTTGTGTGACTTAATTGCTGTTTTGCACATCCTCAGATATACCTGTAGTCGATTATTAGACCTTATCCCCCACTGTGTACACACTTAATCCAGATATTTATTACTCAATTCAAAACCTCTTAGACTTAAATTCCTTAATAGCAGTACTACCTCTTTATACATATATAATATTTTAAATACTTTTATTTTTAAGTTTTTCACATCTCCTTTATATATCTCTCCTTCTCTCATTATATCCATGTTCTTCTCTGAATACTTTGTTTTCAAATTTGCATAATTTTTAAGCATTGCACTTTTTATTTTTTAATTTTTGCTTTTCTATTTTCTTCTCTCTTTTTTTCTTTCTCATTCCTCTTTTGTTTCTCTCTATCTGCTTTCATCTTATCCAACCTATTTCCTGCTTTGAGATTAGGACTCAGTTAAGTTAACTCTCCCTGTGCCTTCCCACATCCTTCTATTCCTCTTTTTACCCACATCTCTCCCTAAACCTAATCATTTCTAGTTTGCCAAATTCTTCTTTGTGGTTCGTAGCCCATTAATATATAGTTGTTTGATGTTGAATAGATATATCTGTTGAACTAGATAGTATCTGCAGACTTTTGACTGCAACTACAGGCTTTGTTTGATGCTTGCCTTAAGATAGTGTTCCTGCACAACACTGGTGTTACTTTCATCCCAAATGGGCAGAGTAAGCCAGAAAAACACAAGAAAAATGGCAAGTCCTGGTATCTCATCTCCCACTCATGATAATCAGGGTACAGAAGAGATAATGAATAATCTAGAGGAAAGATCCCAAATAGCTCTACAAACACTGCTGGCAAACATGGTAAATGAAAAGATTGAAAACATACAAAGGACTCTGTATGAGTGTGATAGGGAGAGAGAGGAGGCAAACCAAAGTTTAATACAGGAAAAGATTAAAAACCTACAAAGGACTCTGTATGAGTGTGATAAAGAGAGAGGAGGCAAACCAAAGATTAATACAGGAATATCATAAGAGTGAGGAAGAGACTTAAAAAATATACAACAATTGCATGAACAGCTTGAGATCAAAGAGAAAGGCAGGAATGGCGTGAGCAGGCTGAGAACACTCAAAGAGAACTACAGGAATGGCATGAACGGGAGAATCCAAGAACCATAGGAAGAACCCAGAAGCTACAGCCCCAAAGAAGGTGGATCAAATGGCAGGAACGCCCAAATACCTCTCAGTCATATCTCTTAACATTAACGGACTTAACTCTCCAATTAAGCAACATAGACTGTCTAGTTGCATTAAAAAGCAACATCCTTCTATCTGCTGCCTTCAGGAGTCACATCTTGCCCATAAAAACAAACACATTTTCAATGTTAAAGGCTAGAACAAAATCTACCAAGCAAACGGCCCCCATAAACAGATGGGAGTTGTAATCCTGATATCAGATAAAATTAGACTTCAAATTAAAATTCATGAGAAGAGATAAAGAAGGTTGCTACATACTAAGTTAGGGATATCTCCTTCAGGAGGATATTACAATTCTAAATATCTATTCGCCAAACAACAGAGCACCCAAATTTATCCAAGAAACACTACTATCCCTCAAATCCCACATAGATCCAAAGACATTAATTGTTGGTTATTTTAACACACCACTCTCCCCACTACATAGATCAACTTGGCAAAAACTCAACAGAGAAACTGCAGATCTAAACAACTGCATAGATCAATTAGATTTAACAGACATCTACCAAATATTTCACCCAGCAACATCAGAATACACGTTTTTCTCAGCAGCACATGGAAAATTTTCTAAAATAGACCACATTTTAGGCCACAAAACAAACTTGTCTAAATTCAGAAACATTGAAGTTATACCTTGCATTCTCTCAGGCCACAAGGGAATAAAATTAGAACTCCACACCAAAAGCCACCAAAGAAAGTCGAGTAACACATGGAGGATGAACAGCACACTGCTGAATCATGAGTGGAAGAGATTAGAAAGGAAATTCAAATGTTCTTGCTATTCAACAAAAATCAGCACACAAATTACCAGCTCTTCTGGGACACAGCAAAGGCAGTAATCAGGGGCAAGTTTATAGCTCTCAGTTCCTACATCAACAAATTGGAGAGATCTGAAACCAACAATTTAATGAGACATCTGAACCTCATTGAAAAAGAGCAGCAAGATAAACCCCAATCCAGTAGATGGAAAGAAATAATTAAAATTAAATCAGAATTAATTGAATTAGAATAAAAAAAACTATAGAAAGAATCAACAAAACAAAGAGTTGGTTCTTCAAAAAAATTAACAAAATTGACAGATCCTTAGCAAATCTTATCAGAAAAAGATGAGAATGCACCCAAATAAATAAACTTAGAGAAGAGAATGGAAACATCACCACAGAAATAACCAAGATTCAGAACATTGTAAGGGAATACTTCTCAAAAGTTTATGCTAATAAGTTTGAGAACTTGACAGAAATGGAACTTTTCCTAGCAAATATTGACATTCCAAAACTAAACCAAGATGAGTTAAACCATCTTAAAAGGCCCATATCAAGCATTGAAATAGAAACAACAATAAAAGACCTCCCATCTAAGAAAAGCTAAGGACCAGATGTTTTTACAGCGGAATTTTACAAAGCCCTCAAGCAGAGCTCACACCAATACTCCTCCAACTCTGCAATGGAATTGAAAGAGAAAGTTTACTACCAAACAAATTCTATGAAGCCATCATAACCATCATCCCAAAATCAGGCAGGGACTCATCAAAGAAAGAGTACTATAGACCCATTTCTTTGATGAACATTGATGTAAAACTTCTCAACAAAATTTTGGACAATCACCTTCAACAATTCATCCAAAAAATCATACACCACGATCAAACAGGATTCATTTCAGGGATGCGAAGCTGGTTCAATATACACAAATCAATTAATATTATTCATCACATCAACAGGAGCAAGTATAAGAACCACATGGTTATCTCAATAGATGCAGAAAAAGCATTTGACAAGATCCAACATCCCTTTATGATGAAGGTTCTGGAAAAATTAGGAATCCATGGAATATTCCTATATACAATAAACACTGTATATGACAAACCTACAGCCAGCATTATACTTAATGGTGAAAAACTAAAGCCATTTCCTCTTAACTCTGGGACAAGGCAAGGATGTCCACTCTCTCCACTTCTCTTCAATCTAGTATTAGAATGCCTAGCTAAGCCGGGCTCTGGTGGCTCACACCTGTAATCCTAGCTACTGAGGAGGCTGAGATCTGTGGATCGCGGTTCAAAGCCAGCCCGGGCAATAGAGACCGTGAGACTCCTATCTCCAATAAACCACCAGAAAACCGGAAGTGGCGCTGTAGCTCAAGTGGTAGAGTGCTCGCCTTGAGCTGAAGAGCTGAGGGACAGCACCCAGGCCCAGAGTTCAAGTCCCACGACCGACAAAAAATAAATAAATAAATAAATAAAATAAAAAATAGAATGCCTAGCTACAGCAATAAGACAAGATGCAAACGTAAAAGGGATCCAAATATGGAAAGAAGAAGTAAAACTCTCCCTCTTTGCAGATGACATGCTCTTGTATTTAAAGAAACTCATAGACTCCACTCCCAAATTACTCAAGCTGATTCGAAATTTTGGCAAAGTAGCAGGGTATAAAATTGACCCTCAAAACTCAATGGCTTTTCTGTATGCCAACAATGAGAAAAGAGGGGCTGAAATTAGGAAAGCAACTGCATTCATAATTGCCCCACAAAAAAATAAAATACCTAGGAATTAACTTAACCAAAGAAGTGAAGGACCTCTATGATGAAAACTTTAAAAACTTGAAAAAGGAAATCAAAACAGAACTTAGAAAGTGGCAAAAACTCCCATGCTCCTGGATTGGAAAGATCAACATCATGAAAATAGCAATACTTCCCAAAGGTATCTACCAATTCAAAGCGATACCTATCAAAAGTCCAACCTCAATTTTCAAGGAAATAGAAGAGGCAATCCAAAAATTCATATGGAACAATAAAAGATCCCGAATAGCAAAAACGATCCTCAACAAATAGAATAGTGCTGGAGGAATGTCAATACCAAATTTCAAACTCTAATATAAAGCCATAGTAATTAAAACAGCTTGGTACTAGCACAAGAACAGACCTCAGGACCAATGGAATAGAATTGAAAACCCAGAAATGAACCTACAGACCTATAGCCATCTAATTTTCGATAAGGGAGCTAAAAAAATAGAATGGAAGAAAGACAGCCTCTTCAATAAATGGTGCTGGCAAAATTGGTTAACTACTTGTAGAAAACTAAAGCTAGATCCTTATATATCACCCTGCACCAGAATCAACTCCAAATGGATCAAAGACCTCAGAGTCAAAGCAGACACTCTGAAAACATTACAGGATAGAATAGGAGAAACCCTAGGTCTCCTTGGCACAGGCTGAAATTTTCTTAATAGAGACCCAGAAACTCAACAAATCAAAGAAAGGTTGGACAAATGGGATTGCATGAAATTGCAGAGCTTCTGCATGGCAAAGGACATAGCTAGCAAGATCAATAGAAAGCCCACAGATTGAGAGAAGATCTTCACTAGCCATACAACGGACAGGGGTCTCATATCTAAAATATACTTTGAACTCAACAAATTAAATCCCCCTTCAACAAATCTTCAAAGATACAACTGCCCAATAAACAAGTGGGCTAAAGACTTAAAGAGAAACTTCTCTGAAGAGGAAAGAAGGATGGCCAATAGACACATGAAGAAATGCTCAACCTCTATAGCCATAAAAGAAAGGCAAATCAAAAGAACATTGAGATACCACCTCACCCCAGTTAGAATGGCTATAATGAAGAACTCTAATAACAACAGATGCTGGAGGGGATGTGGACAGAAGGGAACTGGACTGCATTGTTGGTGGGAGTGTAAACTTGTTCAACCACTTGGAAAGCAGTGTGGATGTTCCTCAAAATACTCCACATAGAGCTCCCCTATGACCCAGCAATCCTAAACTTTTTCATTTTAGTTTTGTTTTGGAGATTCAGACAAGGCCATGTTCCACCTATCTGTACAGCCCTAGTAACCATGATTATAGGAGATTATCCAAATGCCTAGGTTTCTTTTGAGATAGCTTTTTGATAACAATTGGCCAGAATAACCTCTGCTTGAATGCACTTCTTTACTTCTCTCATTTGTGTGGATTTTAGGCAATATTTTGAATGCTATTTAATCTTGACATATGCTCAGATTTCTAAAAATAGTTATTATTTTGAGGCCTGAGATTACAGAATTGATGAATATTGATATGTGGCTAAATAATTTTGCCAAGTGAAGATCTCCTTAGCAAAAATAGATTTCCCCTAAAGCCTAATTTCTCAAACCTTGTATGGATCCTTATTACCTGCTTAAATTACAGATTGCTATGCAGTAGGTATGGGTGTTTTCATAAATTTTGTGTGTGTTGTTGGGGTGAGCCAAAACTAACTCCTCTTTTAATATACCAGGAGTTCCTGTCCACCCTTGAGAATCAAAATACTGGTTTCTCAAAAGCCCCCAGAGTCAGTAAATATGCTGTTTGTTGAGACCCCAGGAAATGTGGAAACTGTTTGGAAAGCACCTTAGGATTGTTGTGATCAGGTTGTGTGATGTATAGCCCTGTTTGATTATCAATAGCCCAGACAGGATCTGCAGCCCTGTTTGGTTATCAACAGTAACACAGCCCAGCCACCTTTGCTCTGCCAGAAAGGAGCAGCCTATTCTCTGTCCCCATGAATGAGAATATCCACCTGCTTTGTGTGGAGACCACCCAAATTGCATCCCAATTCAAACTAGAATGATAGGTTAGTTCAAACAGATACTATGAGATGCAGAGCACATGGGCAGCAAAGATGGCACTGAGAAAGAGTAGAGTGGGCAGAGCCCAATTTCCCTTAGGTTCAGTGCATAATCAGCCCGTGGAAGCTTAGGTGCATGATAGGGTGTGACCTTGACAGTGTAGTTTCCTCCGTTCCCCCCCCCCCCATGCTACCTGCCCTTTTGGGCTTTAAAAAGGACTGCTCTCTGTTAATAAACGAGTTTTCTTCCTACTTGATTTGGCTCTCCACTGTGTCTGATTGTCTCCCGGGCTGAGGAAGGCTGGGGATCGGGGGAGCACTGCACTTACCTTTCCTTGGACCCCGTCCGTCTTTCGTGGGACGGACGAAGACCCAACAATGAGACAGAGTGTAACCCCATTGGCCACTGACATAAATATGCAATCTTTGTGTGTGCGCTACAATCCTGTTGGCCACCTGCATGTTGACAGGCTTGACCACATGAGTATTGTCTTTAAAATCCCTAGCTTGAGGCCCAATCGGGGTGGCAGTTTCAGCTCCAGAGTCTGTGTTGAGTCCCTAGCTGGTCAGCTATCCACTTCCCCAAAAATGTCATCTTTTTACATGAGTCTGTCTTTACATGAATGGTGGACTCTTTTCCCCAGAATATGTGTAAAACCAAGTACATGACAAGAACAAATAAGGGAAGGAAGCGCTAATTTGGGTTCATAGTTTCAGAGATTTCAAATCACAATCATTGACTTCCTTGGCCTGAGGTGAGGCCCAAGATCAGGCTGTGGGACCATCTAGCAGAGGCTACTCAACTCAAGGTACAATAGAATCCAAAGGAAAAAAACAAAAACAAAACAAAACAAACCATAGGAAGTAGTAAGGGCAAGATTAGCCCCAAGGACATGCCCACAAGTGATGTATTTCCTCCAACTGAGCCCTACCCCATGCTCTTAACACTTCCCATACCACCACCCTATTGTTAACCCATCAAGGGGTGAATAAACACATATCCAATAGTATGAAGTAAACACAGAGGACAAAAATACACCCAGAGAAACCAGGTCTCTGCTAGTTTTCAACACAACACTGAACAACATGAATAACATGAATTTCGCTGAAGAACAAAAAACTGATTCACAGAAGGAAAATTGTCCTTTTTCCTCCAATTGTACCATGTGACTGTGCAGGTGGAGGAATTAGTGTCTCCCTGTTCTTGTTTGATTTCAGTGTGAAGGCCTGGAAGGATGTTCATATTGGCCTCCTCTAACAAATCTAGTGTCAAAATATGATAATTAGCAACAACAAAGAAACTTTATTAATGCTATCTGGTGGACTAGTTATTATTTTGGCTTCAAATATTAAGTCTAAGAAGCAGAAAATGTTACATTCTGGAATACTGAATTACAAACTATTGAGAATCAGAAAATGTTACATGCTGGAATACTGAATTACAAACTATTGGGAATCCTCAAGCAACAAACTCCTAGCAGTCTCAGTATTGGCACCTCTGATAGAGCCTCTGGAGGGTCCCTCATATCTGTGGCTCAATTTTCAGGCTATGAACTACAAAGAAGACAGCTACTCCTGTCACTCTAGCTGCAGGAGGCTCACAGCCCTGCCTACAAGAACCAGAGGTCTGGCCTCGTGGCTTGCAGCAATGCTTGTGTTGACTATATTCCCATGTTGGTCACATGAGGATTTGTCTGCTTTGTGGACACAGGGGCTGTTTCTCCCTCAATCCACATTTGCATTCTGACACCATATTGCAATCTCACTTCTTTTTCTCACAGAAGATACTGTGGAGCTTTTTTTTTTTTTTTTTTTTTTTTTTACAAAGGAAAGAAATGTATCTCAATTGAAAAGGAAACCAAATTCACTCAGCACCTCCCTCATCACAATTGGGAATGTACCTATGGTCCCTAAAGGACTAAAAATTTAGTTTTAATATATTTCTGTGTAGTTACTGTTAGTGTTGTGCTCAGCTTTGTTCCTTAGCTCCACCCAGAACTGGGTCCTCCTCCCATCCTGGAGTTCCCTCCATACATTGTCCCCTCCCTCTCTCTGCCCAGACCCACTTGAACTCCCATTTACCTCACTTCCTATCCCTCACACCCTCTTGCTATCTGGATGGTGATGGAGGCCATGTGCTACCACTTGGGGGAAATACGGCTTCTATAATAAACCTTACAATATTCTTTCTCCTGTGCTTGCCTGCTTCTGCCTGGTCCCATGGATGCATGTGTCTGATCCTCTTACAGTTACATTGATGGGCTGACAGCCCAGTTCAGGATCATGATCACAAGCCTTATTACTAGAACAACCATGCTGGTACTTGAAAATCAATGGTCTATCCCACAGCTCTGAACCCAGCTGGAGGATGTATTGCATCCAGGTTGACATAGCATGTGAGAAAAATTCAGACTCTTCCAAAATTGTTTCTGTCCATCAAGTGATGGAGATTTTCTGTCTTAGAGACACTAAAAGATATACAATGCTTCAGACCATAAAACTGTCAATAGGATCTAGACACAGATACAAGACAGAATACAAGACAGATACAAGGGCTCAGTCTCAGTTCTGTGACCTCTGAACACTATTACAGGACTTCATCACACTCCACTGTCTTAAATAGAGCCAGAGCCCCAGAGCACACAAGGCCAGAGACCACTGTGGAGATTCCAGTACTGTATCAGCCCAAGCTTGATTCAATGAGGAACAAGTGGGAGAACTCTGTGAAGGGCTTGATATTTATACAGGGTTTGGGGACAAACAGAGAAGATGCTAGACAATGTACAACTGGGCTTCCAGCTTCTGAACAGAAAACATAACATAGACTGTATGGATGGGCCAAAACCATGTGCATGATGGAAGTTTTATAAGTTTCCTTATGAAGGGAATAAAATCATAGAAGATACTTGATGCTTATATCACTGATTGTCTATAGTACTACTTAAGAGACACATATTTTTTTCAATAGATACCTCATTGTTTACCTAAAGTCTCTGGTCTTTATCCTTTCATGATTTTCTCCTGCTCTTAGTAGTTTCCAAGTCATCCAATTATCATATGCTCTTCATGTCCACCCAGTCACATTGATCACAATATCTTCCTCCTCAGCTCATTCAGACAATCTTCTCTGCTACTTCCCAGACCAGCAACACATGAGGGCTGCTCACCCAGCCAGAGGAGAGGTTCTAGTTCAGGGATGTATCACTGTGGGATGATTATGTGTAGCTTGAAAGGAGTAATACACCCCAGCATCCTCAGTTTCCACACTGCTACATTTCAATGTGCAATCTGTGCATGACCCACTGCCACTGAATCTTTCTGAGATCCCAGATTCTCAGTTGGAAACCTCATAGATCAGGAGTTGTGGAGACTGCCCTCGCTTCTGCAGGAACCATTTCAAATATGTGTTTCCATTGCTATATAGAAAGTTCTGAATAGACCTGCAAGAGATGGAGGCTGGCTCTCCTAGGGTGACAAGCAAGGGGAGTGGAGTCTGGGTCACCACAAAATCTCCACTTGATCCTGAAATTAGAATAAGATAGAAGTGCAAGGTTATACACAAACGTACAGAGACATGCTTTTTATTTTTTATTTTGATGTATTACCTATTATTAATATTACATGGTTTGACTTATAATATAAAAACATTTTGCATCTAAAATTGTGAGTTAAAAAAAACTACTCAGAGCTTATGAAAAGAAACTTATTTTACGAATGAACTAATACAGATTATGTGGGAAGGGGAGAGAGAGAAATGGGGTATTTGAGTAGAAATGCTCTTAAATGATTTAATTAAAAAGGAAAAGGCATCTCCCTATCTTCCATGCTCATTAAAGTGAAAAAATAGAGATAATTTTAAGCATAAGTAGGGCTCTAGGCATAATTCATTATTCTCACCAAACACAGGTTTTCACTCCTTCTGCAGACCTAAATCTCACTTACTCCATCATGATTAACAAGACCTGCACATCTAACACATGGATAGGGCACAACTGGAATCTCAGATCTCACCCTGCCACCCCACTCTCATTTCTCATCCCCCTTTGCTGTTACCAGGGATCCAGAGCATTAACAGCCACAGGAGCTGAGACAAGGACTTCATTTTTAGGACTGAAATGAGGAGTTTTGACAGGTCAAGGCAAGTTCTGATCTGAGCCTTTATCTCAGACTTAGAAAGGAAGGCCTTCCTTCCTTAGGGAGCAGTATGCAAATAGCCAGGTTGGGGCAACAGTGTGAGAAGAGTCAAGGGGAGGTAAGGCTTGCTCTTCTGAGCAAAGTAGCAGCAGATCTATTCTATATTTGGTGTCAACCAATAAAATCCATGATGCCTTTAGCATGGAAAGAAGGACTCCACTGATAATATCTGGAATTGAGGGAAAAACAGGATGCACATCACCTCACCACCCTAAAACAGCATCAGAGGCCCAGCTTTATGTCCAGGAGACACTCTAGAAAAGGAATGGACATTGTGTCTAGGTCCTCCATTCCTCCCTCATCTAATCTAGAGAAAGACACAGTGTCAAGCATCAGCAGCACTGATTCTCAAAACAGTTCACCAATAAAAGCACAGAGTTGAGCTAGATGAAGAGGCATACCATAGTTACCAGGTTATCTCTTAGGGATGCTTGCATCTCTATTTGCCAGGATCTTCATATTAAGATGTAGGGAATAGAATTGACAAGGATAACAAAATTTTCTCTTGCAGGTTGTAAGTACCCTAATGGTCTTTTAACGTAATGGGAAAAATTATTACACTTGAAAGAATGAATTCAATGTAACAGTTTTTTTTTTAATTTAATTTAATTTGTGAACATACTGTACAGAGGAGTTACAGTTACATGGGCAGGATAATGCGTACATTTCTTACCAAGCATTGCATCCTCCTCCTTTGTTTACCCTTCACATCCCTTCCCAGCCTCCCCTCTCCCCCCCTAATTCCAATCCTTCTCCTTCACCCCCCCCTCCCCCCCCTCCCCGCACCAACATTGTAAAGCTCGTTTTGGACATGACAACTTGTACTTCTCATTGTTGCAACAGGTCCACCTGTATCCTTAAACAACTGGTTTTTCCCCATCTCCTCCACAAGTTATACTGACATCAAATATAGTGAAAGCAGGGGTTATACTGTGGGGGAGGGACATACAAAGCAACAAAGAGATAATCTTATAAATGTGTTAGAAACACATGCATGAAAGAAAAAAAACATTAAAATACACATCTAAGGGTTCATTTTCCTGACATCACATTATCTGACCTTTTCCACTTGACTCATACATATACTAGATATTACAAATAAGGGAAACCATGGGACCTACGTTTCTTTGGGCCTGGCTTACTTCACTTAATATAATTTTTTCCAAGTTTTTCCATTTCCTAACAAATGGGGCAATGTCATTCTTTCTGATGGAGACATAGAATTCCATTGTGTATATATACCACATTTTCTTGATCCATTCATCTACTGAGGGACATCTGGGTTGGTTCCATATCTTAGCTATGGTAAATAATGCTGCAATAAACATAGTTGTGCTGGTAGCTTTAGTGTGGTCTTGTTTGTAAACATTAGGGTAAATGCCCAAAAGTGGGATTGCTGGGTCATAGGGGAGCTCAACCACTTTGGAAAGCAGTATGGAAGTTCCTCAAAATGTAACAGTTTTTTAAATTCACTAAATACCTTGTCATTCTTCCACAATGTATTTGTACAGCAAATTAATCAAAGGAGAGTACAGGAAGGGTAAAAGGATCAAAATATGGTGTACTTATTAATTGACATACTGAGGTGAGACCATTTTGTGTAACTACTTGAAATGATATATATATATATATACATATATATATATATATATATATATAATTTTGATTATCTTAAATTAACATAAAATCTCCAAATATCTCCAGTCCCAATCTAATTTAACTAGTCTCTGTTTATTTGTCTCAGAGATTTTAGTCTCTGCTTCACCTGAGGGAAGGAAGAGCACATGCAGGGTGTTTGTACTGCTGCCCCAATGGATGAACCAGTCCAATGGAAGAGGTGACTTGTGGGAAGTGATTATATTATGGGATTGGAGATTATACCCACTGCTCACCAGAGGGTTACAGATACTCTCATGCAGTGAGGCAGTTCTCATAATAGTCACCTGCTATCAAATGAAGAAAACCATAGGCTTGGCCAGCTCAAATTACAACTGGTTCTCTCTTTATTAACACAACATATTGTACCACATGCAAGAGAGTCTTCAGAGTAAAGACAGATGAAGATACAACATCAGGAATGTTCTGCATCTAAAACTATGACTTAAAGAAACTCTTCTTTATTCAGAGTTTAGGTCAGCTACTTTGTTAAAGAAAAGGACTGACAATGGTGTGTCATGTTTGTGTGTATGCACACACGTGTGTGTGTGTGTGTGTGTGTGTGTGTGTGTGTGTGGGTGTGTGTGTGAGAGAGAGAGAGAGATAAATTTGGTTTAAATAGAAGTGCTCATAATAGGCTAATTGAGGAGTAAAAAGCATCTCTCTACCTGAGATACTTTTCTTCTTCAAAATACAATTTCTTAATCCTTACCGAGATTACTTGTTAACTTGCTGAAATGCAGATTCACATTCAGTAGATGTGAAGTGGATTTGTAATATTGCATTGGTAACATGCTCTCAGAGATGCTATTGATGATCCTGAATTCTGGACACCTTCTGAGTAGGAAAGAAAATACTAGTACATACATGTTTAGTTGTGTTTGCTTCCTTTTTGTCAAGAAATATTTCTGTTTGATAATGGTCACTTACATATTTCATGAAAATATCTCATTTTCCATGAGCTGAGACTTCCTGAAACTCTTGCTATAGTTACAAGTTGCTAATAGGAAGAGTCATGTGTGTATCTGGTCTTGGGCAATGCCCTCCTGGTTATATTCTGGGAGTTAGGCGGTGACTTCACTGGATCATCAACTATGGGCTCCCATCACCACAGTCTCTTCAGGAAATACATTTCCCAGCACTGCTCTCCCTCTCTGCTTTCCTGTTTATATTCTGAATGAGATGGGACATCTTCTAATCACATATAAGATTGGAAGGTGGAAGGGACTCAATCCTATAGATCCACAATATGCAAGGAACTTGGACAGAGGTGAGAGTGTGGACAAGTGAGAACTCGATACACCTCTCGTCTTAAATTCTATTTTTAATATCTATAAGGAGTTGTATAAAATGATTTCCATTAAACATATGAGGTTATAAATGCAATTCTTCTTTACCTATCAGCCTTTCATCATTCTGAACCATCCCTCCCAATCCAGCTCCTCCCTTCCATATACATTTCCATGTGTAAGAATGTATGTTAATTACTAAATGTGAACTTATGACTCTCAGTATGTCTGTAGGATATATGGAAGTCACTTCTTATTACTCTGATAAATATAGGTATAATATGGGTCACTATGTAACTGTACCTAGTGCCTGACTCCACAAGTGTCTTAAAGGTTTTTTATTTATTCACATATATTTATTTCCATGCTTCAGTTTGGATTTATGTGAACTAGGCCAGAAGCCAAGGGTGCTTTTGTTATCTGCTCTCTGAATAACACTTCTAAAATCAAGCACCAGAAAAAAAAACATATTCAAACCTTCCAAAACCTGATACAAAGTATTAGTTAATTTTTTCTTGATATTTCCTGAAGTTGTTTAAAAACTTATTTTTCCACTCTACTTTGGAAAGTTTAGAACAATTATATGATACTCAGTATCAAATCAAATTTTCTGAGAACTAGATTAAAATGTTGTATGTTTTGACATGAGAGTTGAAATTATTTAAAAAAATACATTTGCTGGAAATAAAATTCCCTGACAGGAAGTTGATAAATGTTGAAGGTACTCAACTCACTTGTTTATTACATTATTTAGCATTCCCAAACATCATATGGTACTTCAAATAAAATTATTCCATGGAAATCAAAAGTTGAATTAAAAAATTTTAACGACTATTTTTTTTTTAAAGTAGTTTTCAAAATGCTTTTCACAAGGTATTTTTCCTTGCCTTTAAAAACCTGCCCTGACATATATAGAATGGCTTCGTTATTGATTGACTGCAGAATTTTAGGAGAGACTAGACCATACATGAGTACAGAGCAGTGTTCTTTGTTTTGTTTTGTTTTTTTGGGGGGGGGGTCCGGTCGTGGGGCCTGGACTCTGGGCCTGGGTGCTGTCCCTCAGCTCTTCAGCTCAAGGCTAGCGCTCTACCACTTGAGCCACAGCGCCACTTCCGGCTTTTTTCTTTTTGCTTATGTGGTGCTGAGGAATCGAACCTAGGGCCTCAGGCATGCAAGACAAGCGCTCTACCACTGAGCCATCTTCCCAGCCCCAGAGCAGTGTTCTTTGTAAGTCACAGAAGAGGCAGTGTCAGGTGTGTGCTGCTTGGGATGAGCAGGAGGACAGACAGTTAAGGTATGCAATTGACTCCAGAACCTATCTCCCAATGGTTCCAGTGACCTTAAAAATGGTGCTGCATCTGAGATGCTCTGTCAGCAGTTGGAATCACCAGGGTAAGCATCTGGGGCAGCCCAGGCTCTCACTTCTGCTTCCCTGGGAGGTTTTTGTTATGACTGGTGTCACAGGGGTAGGGAACTAATTACCCTGCTGACAGTAGTAAGTGGCAAAATCTTCAGGCTGCAGGCTGCTGATGCTGAGAGTGAACTCTGTGCCAGATCCACATCCACTGAACCTCCATGGGACCCCAGATTGCCAAGTAGGTGCAAAATAGATCAGGAGCTTTGGAGCTTTCCTTGCTCTCTGCTGGTAAGAATGTAAATAATTGCTAATGATCTGACTGGCTTTGCAAGTGATGGTGCTTCTCTCTCCCAGAGATGTAGACAGGGATGGTGACTGGGTCAACTGGACATCACAACGAGCACCTGACTTTGGAAACATTAAAACAATTAATCATTGAATTAATGATATTATCCAAGTACTTCCACGAAGCCTCCAGCTGCTCTGTTAATATGAGAAGAGTAATCTCCACATTATTCTTCCTTACCTGGGAGCCCGAGCATCAGGAGCCCCAGGAGCTGAGCAGGGGCCTTCATGTCCAGGCTGTTTGTTGAGTGGAACCTTCTCCTGCATAGGGTGTGAGCAGCCTCTGAAGAAGTTCTCAGGGCAGTGGGCTGTGCTCAGGGCACATGAAAGTCAGCAGGGTTGGAAAGATTTAAAAGACATGGCTAAATGTATAGCTTGGTGATCTTCATGAATTTCTGAGCTAGCAGTCTCCAAATCTCTCAGGTAACATTCCTGTCTCCTATCAATATCCCAAAAAGACCCCCTTAAAGGTAAGATATTCCCTAAACCAAGAACTCACATCTACTTCAGTCTCTTCTGCTTCCTAAACCTTCATGTTCTTATGCTATCCTCTCTTCCAATTCAGAATAACATTTTTTAGTAACTAGGCTAGAACTTGCGGACCCAGCAGGTTCAGATTTGATGAAATGAAACACAGTAAAGGGTGAGCAAGGCAATGAAACCACAATGAATGGAGAAGACATCCTTAGCATGGGAAGCAAGGAAAACCTGCCACAGACAGTGAAGGCAGAGCGCAGTGAGGAAGGCTCCCACATCAGGACCAGCATGTGGGGACACTGTCCACCCTAGTGCAGGATGTCACATCTGGGGAGCCACTAGCAGGGCATTGCCATGACAGTGAATCAGCCTCTCATCATTGTGAGTCCAAGCAGCTGCTGCAGGCACACAAGTTAACACTGCTCCTCAAAGTCTGAAGCTCACACACAGGGAAAGTCCCTGCCAAAGTCAGAGTTCTCTTCATCATCCTTCACTAAATGAACTGCATTTGGATCTGGATTTGAGAGATTCACAAACTTCGACCCCAATTATGATGTATCTGCGGCCTGAAATATGATACTTCTGAAGCCAAAGGAAGTTATGATGAAACTGTAAAACTCATGCCTTTCTATTTACCTGCATTTAATTAGAGGAACTTTGAAGGTGGACCTGTCTTTTGATAAACATCCACTCCTGGTGCACACATCGTCTTGATACCTTGGTTTGAGACCAAGACATTTTAGGAATGGCTATGTTTCAGGAGGAAAGAAGAGTGGATATGAGAGTGGAGATCAACCACTTCACAATTTGTGTAATAAGGGTGGGGGGATGTGGGGAGGGATGGGAAAGGGAAGAAAAGGAGGAGGCTAAAATGCTTGATAAGAAATGTACTCATTATCTTGCCCATGTTATTGTAATCCCTCTGTACAGTATTTTCACAACAAAAAAATTAAATTAAATTAAAAAAAATTATTTGTTTATAAGACTCTTATGCCCTGGGTCTCAGGTAGAAATCATAAACATAAAGATCTCTTGTGTAGAGGATACTAAAGCTACCAGCACATGTTTTTAATACAGCATTATTTACCCTACCTAAGATACAGAACCAATCCAGATGCCCCTCAGGAGATGAATGGATCAAGAAAATGTGGTATATATACAAAATGGAATTTTATGCCTCCACCAGAAAGAATGTTATTGCCCCATTTGTTAGTAAATGGAAAGACTTAGAAAAATATGTATTAGGTGAAGTAAACCAGGCCCAAAGAAACAAAATTCCCATGGGTTCCCTTATTTGAAATAACTAGTATATATCTCAGACAAGCAGAAAAGGTCAGGGAAATGAACCCCAAGACAGGGACACAGGTGTTTTTTTTTTTCTTCCTTGCAATGGTTTCTAAAGTATTTAACAGGTACCATGTAATTTTCTTGTAGCTTTGTATGACCCTCCCCATGGTATAACCCCTGTTTTCATTGTATTTGATGTTGGTATAATTTGGGGAGCGAAAGGGTAAAAACAAATTGTTCAAATTGGGATACAGGTTAACCCATGAGATGTACATGACACCATGTCAAAATATGAACTTTATAATTTAGGCGTGGGGTGAGGGAGGAGAGAGGGAAATGTAGTTGTGGAGATGGAAGGGCAGGGATGGTAGGGGAAAACATAGGAGGTGGCAACAATGCTTGATAAGAAATGTACTCATTACCTTGCTCATGTAATTGTAAGCCCTATGTATGGTATTTTCACAATTGAAAATGATAATAATGCGACTTTCAGAATCATGAGTTGATTAAGCAAAACGCTTTTAATATCTGAGACATATAATTAATTTTCTTTGTATTTAACCAACATATTATATTTATTTGGTGATATTCAGTAACATTCCTATTTCAAAAATCCATCTCACTTTTAAGCCTAGCTTTGTGACTCATTCTTCAATTGCTAGCTACTACTGCTTCTTGAGTCATTTGACTCTGTAATTCTCTCCAAACTATAGAAATGTCATGCTTCTGGTAGATGATTTTGTCTTTGTCTTTCACATTTGGTAATAAGTGATAAATTGACTTCTGCAGTAACATTATAAATTCTGGTTCTGTGAGTCCCTGGATGCTGAAGTAATCCAAGATCCCACTTGGACAAGGTCTCTGGTATGACATCTTCTGTCAAGTCCTCCAAACTCAGACTACTGCTTCAGTTCAGAGAATGTGCTATGCTGCTCTCCAGACAAGCTTTGAAATAGGACAGCTGGGCCAAGCCCTACAGAGATGTTTTTGTTAAGGACTGTATCAGTGTGGGAGGAGTATTTATACCTTGCATGCAGTAATAAACTCCAATATCTTCAGCCTCCACCCTGCTGATTTGCAGTGTGAAATCTGTGCCTGACCCACTGCCACTGAATCTGTCTGGGACCCCAGATTCTCGGTTGGTAGCCCAATAGATCAATTGCTGTGGAGACTTGCCAGGCTTCTGAAGGAACCAATACAGAAGGCTATCTCCATCGCTATCTATGAGGCTCTGACTTGACTTGCAGGAGAGGGAGACTGTCTCTCCCAGGGTGACAGCCAGGGAGAGTGGAGTCTGAGTCATTATAATATCACCATTGGACCCTGAAATTAATATAAATGAAAAGTACAAGGTTATATGTGATATATAATTTTTTTCTGTGGTTATATATTAATTCCCAATCCTTTTCATGGTTTCCCTTCTATCCTAAAACCATTCAATATTTCAAAACATATACAAATATTTAAAAGCATAAATGAGGTTCTAGTTCTCATGTATACGACCCACTGCACAGTTGTCATAGTTGTCACCAAAGCTCAGGACCTGGTTCCATCTAGAATGTCCATCACTCTCATATAATTAACTTCACCTGCTTCATTCTAGAGGACAAGTTCTGTGCATCTAACCCAAGAACAGAATACAAACAAGAAGCAGTGGCCCTGAGGGCTTACCCTCAACCCCCTTTTCCATCCTCATCTCCCTCTGCCCTTACCAGTGATCCAGAGCATTAGAAGACCCAGAACACAAGAACAGAGCCTCATTTTAGCTGGGAATCCAGGAGATTTCATCAGTGAAGTCAAGGTCAAGATGAGCCTTTATGTCAAACTAGGGCTGGACAGTCCTCCTTGGGGAGCACTATGCAAATCAGCAGGTGGGTGTAGCAGTGTGAGAAGAACAAAGCAGAGGGCAAGGGCATCTCTCTGGTGAAGAAAGTGAGTTAAATTTCTTCTGTGTTTGGAGAAAAGACCCACAAATACCAGGCTGGCTCCAGCAGTGGGTAGAAGGACCCCTCTCCCCTGATGCCTGCATCTGCAGGAAGGATGTGGTGTACTTGACCCTGCAACTTGAAACACTAGAGGCCCAATTCAATTTAAATGTGTGTCCAGGGGAGTCTTGGTGAAGGGTTAGTTTGATTGGCCCTTTTCTAGTTATTCTAGAGAAAGATACTGTGCACAGACTTCATTTGCCATTGTTTCTCAGGACTTCTATCCAATACTACAGTGGTCTGATCTAGGTAAGGAAATCAAATACCTACTCGAGGTAATCTGGCATTACTGAAACAAAGTTAACTTTTGATTAGCAAGTTATCAACAACTCGTAGAGATGTTCTTCATAAGACAGACTCTGGTGGCTTATGTCTGTAATCCTAGCTACTCTTTTTTTTTTTTAATTTAATTTTATTTTATTTGAGAACATACTGTACAGAGGGGTTACGATTACATGGGCAGGAAAATGCATACATTTCTTACCAAGCATTGCAGCCTCCTCCTTTGTTTACCCTTCACCTCCCTTCCCAGCCTCCCCCCTCCCCCCCACCCAATCATACCCCCCCTCCCCCCCCCCACCGACATTGTAAAGCTGGTTTTGACATGACATTTTGTACTTCTGATTGTTGCAACAGATCCACCTGAATCCTTAAATGACTTGTTTGTCCCCATCTCCTCCACATGTTATACTGACATCAAATATAGTGAAAGCGGGGGTTACACTGTGGGGGAGGGACATACAAAGCAACAAAGAAATAATAATATAAATGCGTTAGAAACACATGCATGAAAGAAACAAAAACATTAAAATACATATTTGAGGGTTCGTTTTCCTAACATCACATTCTCTGACTTTTTCCACTTGACTCATACCTATACTAGAAATTGCAAATAAGGGAAACCATGGGACCTATGTTTCTTTGGGCCTGGCTTACTTCACTTAATATAATTTTTTCCAAGCCTTTCCATTTCCTAACAAATGGGGCAATGTCATTCTTTCTGATGGAGGCATAGAATTCCATTGTGTATATATACCACATCTTCTTGATCTATTCATCTACTGAGGGGCATCTGGGTTGGTTCCATATCTTAGCTATGGTAAATAATGCTGCAATAAACATAGTTGTGCTGGTAGCTTTAGTGTGGCCTTGTTTGTGATCATTTGGGTAAATGCCCAAAAGTGGGATTGCTGGTTCATTGGGGAGCTCTATGTGGAGTCTTTTGAGGAACCTCCATACTGCTTTCCAAAGTGGTTGAACAAGTTTACATTCCCACCAACAATGAAGTAAGGTTCCTTTCTGTCCACATCCCCTACAGCATCTGTTGTTGTTAGAGTTCTTGATTTTGCTGTTCTAACTGGAGTGAGGTGATATCTCAATGTTGTTTTGATTTGCATTTCTTTTATGGCTAGGGATGTTGAACATTTCTTCATGTGTCTATTGGCCATCCTTCTTTCTTCTTCAGAGAAGCTTCTCTTTAAGTCTTTCGCCCACTTACTTATTGGGCAGTTGTTTCTTTGAGGATTTGTTGTTTGGGGGGTTTAAGTTTTTGAGTTCCATGTATATTTTAGATATGAGACCCTTGTCCGTTGTATGGCTAGTAAAGATCTTCTCCCAATCCGTGGGCTTTCTATTGATCTTGCTAGCTATGTCATTTGCCCTGCAGAAGCTCTGCAACCTTATACAATCCCATTTGTCCAACCTTTCTTTGATTTGTTGTGTTTCCGGGTCTCTATTCAGAAAATTTCGGCCTGAGCCGAGGAGACCCAGGGTTTCTCCTATTCCATCCTGTAATGTTTTCAGAGTGTCTGCTTTGAGTTCAAGGTCTTTGATCCATTTGGAGTTGATTCTGGTGCAGGGTGATATATAAGGATCTAGCTTTAGTTTTCTACATGTAGTTAACCAGTTTTGCCAGCACCATTTACTGAAGAGGCTGTCTGTCTTCCATTGTATTGTTTTAGCTCCCTTATCGAAGATTAGATGGCTATAGGTCTGTAGGTTCATTTCTGGGTTTTCAATTCTATTCCATTGGTCCTGAGGTCTGTTCTTATGCCAATACCAAGCTGTTTTGATTACTATGGTTTTATAGTAGAGTTTGAAATTTGGTATTGATATTCCTCCAGCAGTGTTCTTTCCGTTGAGGAGCGTTTTTGCTATTCGGGGTCTTTTATTGTTCCATATGAATTTTTGGATTGCCTCTTCTATTTCCTTGAAGAATGAGGGTGGAATTTTGATAGGTATTGCACTGAATTTGTAGATGGCCTTGGGAAGTATTGCCGTTTTCACAATGTTAATCTTTCCAATCCAGGAGCATGGGAGGTCTTGCCATTTTTTAAGTTCTGTGTTGATTTCCTTTTTCAAGATTTTAAAGTTTTCATCATAGAGGTCCTTCACTTCTTTAGTTAAGTTAATTCCTAGGTATTTTATTTTTTGTGGGGCTATTACAAATGGAGTTGCTTTCCTAATTTCAGCCACACTTTTCTCATTGTTGGCATACAGAAAAGCCATTTATTTTTGGGGGTTAATTTTATAACCTGCTACTTTGCCAAAGTTTTGAATCAGCTTGAGTAATTTGGGAGTGGAGTCTATGGGATTCTTTAAATACAAGATCATGTCATCTGCAAAGAGGGAGAGTTTTATTTCTTCTTTCCCTATTTGGATCCCCTTTATGTCTGCATCTTGTCTTATTGCTGTAGCTAGGCATTCTAATACTAGATTGAAGAGAAGTGGGGAGAGTGGGCATCCTTGTCTTGTTCCTGAGTTAAGAGGAAATGGCTTTAGTTTTTCACCATTGAGTATAATGCTGGCTGTAGGTTTGTCATATACAGCCTTTATTGTATTGAGGAATGTTCCATGGATTCCTAATTTTTCCAAAACCTTCATCAGGAAGGGGTGTTGGATCTTGTCGAATGCTTTTTCTGCGTCTATTGAGATAACCATGTGGTTCTTATTCTTGCTCCTGTTGATGTGATGAATAATATTAATTGATTTGCATATATTGAACCAGCTTTGCATCCCTGAAATGAATCCTGTTTGATCGTGGTGTATGATTTTTTGGATGAATTGTTGAAGTCGGTGGGCCAAAATTTTGTTGAGAAGTTTTGCATCAATGTTCATCAAAGAAATGGGTCTATAGTTCTCTTTCTTTGAAGAGTCCCTGCCTGGTTTTGGGATGAGGGTTATGATGGCTTCATAGAATGTGTTCTGTATTGAGCTTTCTCTTTCAATTTCATTGAAGAGTTGGAGGAGAATTGGTGTGAGCTCTGCTTTGAAGGCCTTGTAAAATTCCACTGTAAATCCTAGCTACTCTTGAGGCTGAGTTCTGAGGACATGGTTCAAAGCCAGTCCAGGCTGAAATTTCCCCTTGTGACTCTTATCTCCAATTAATCATTCAGAAATTGGAAGTGGTGCTGTGGCTGAAAGTGGTAGAGTGTTTTCCTTGGGCAAAAGAGCTCAGGATCAGCACCCAGGTCCTGAGTTTAATCCCTACAAGTGATAAAAAAAAATAAGTTTCTTCATAGAGGGCCTAATATATTAAGTTCCTTATGATCACTTATGTCAAAACAAAATAACCCAGAGGAAAAAATTCTCCTTAATTAATAACATTTCTAAATGAAAGAGAAAAATGGCAGAGAAAACTAAATTTACACAGTCATTTTCACAATCAGTAAATATGGGATTACACTTCTTCAGCATAACTCTTCAGACTAACAGCAGCATTCTTAATATTTCTCTTTCTCTTCTATAAGACAGTATGAACAAGAATACCAGTTACATTCAGTTAGGTAGTCAGACTATTACAACACCTATTTTTAATCTTTCTACAGAGTCTGATCCTGGAAAAGTTATTAACTCTGTATTAGACCCTCCTTGTCCTGCCTGCATTCCATGTGGGCAGCCACAGCCAGGACTCCACACCTCATAGCAGGACACAGCAAGAGCTGTGTTCATGTCTCAGTATAACAAACACTCAAGATTAAGTCTTCTCTTAAGGTTCATCAGAATCTACTAAGTAACTGAATGCTGGTTCAGAGTTGTACAGAGGAATTCATATTCCACTTACCACATCTAGAGCCTGAAGAACATAACATATCTGTTGCTCTTGGCCACTGTTTGTGACATTTTCTTATGGGTTACACAAAAAGTTTCTTCTATTAAAATTTATTATAGGAATTTTTATTGTGATTAAGTGGTTACATAAATTTCACAGGATTGTTATAGTCACGAAGTAAATGATACTTATAGTCACAAACCCATTCTAACCTTGGTGGGGCAAATTATCCTTATTGTGGCTTATAAAGTTTGTTAATTCTACGGGCTTTGACAATACAGTTATTTCTTCCACATGGGGTTATATATACATTTCTTTCCTTTTGCTTAGTGTCAGCTGTTCCCTCTTTCCTGCTCATTGCATCCCTCACATTGCTGCCATTGTGTTGCTTAGTTTGTTATGATCAATGTCCCGTGCAGCTGATAGGTCCCACTGTTTTATGTCGTCCCCTGTTTGCCTCTGTCTCTCTGTCCTCCTCCTGGTTTCCCTCTGATGTGCACATATATACCATATATGTGGTATATATTATTTTTAATAAGTTTATTATTGGGAAAATACCATGGGAAAATACAAGACCAAGGATAAGAATCACATCATATTGATGATGAGGTCACAATTGTTTGGTGCTCTCATAATGAGTTTGTAATACCAATTTCAATTAGTACTTGTTATCAATGAGGATGCTGGAATAAGCACCTGGGCCTCAATTATTTGTGGGACCTAATTATGGCCTGGCCTATGGGAGAGGGTGGTTTATGCTTCTGAAAGAGTTGAGCTGTCATGTAACACAGGGTGATATGTCAAGAAGGGGTTGGCATTGTGCAGTGAGAAGTGACAATTGAAAACTTAGAAGAGATCTGTTGGAGTGCTGGAGATGTACAGCCCTTATATAGGCTGTATTCATATCAAACGAAGGGGAAAGAAAGAGGGGAAATAACTGGAGGGAAGAAAGTGGTGAGACAGCAAGAGGGCAAGACCTGACAAGAGAGGAATTTGAGTGAGAACAGGAGGGTAAGGATGGCAATTCATCAACGGGACACAGTCATGTGGAAAGTAGAGAGGCCTAAAAAGAAGAAGGAACTGGTGGAAGGGGAATAGGGAAAAACTGGAAGAAAGGACAGATCTGTAGAGGAGTAGGGAAGGGAAAAGAAAACCTTGTCTTTTGAAGTTTGGAGCTTTGGAGATCATAATTTTGGTATTGGAGGTTTGTAGATGAATTAACAAAGGACATTGCTGCCCATTGGATGTCTGAGGTTTGGTGTTCAATGCTGCTCTTTGCCTGAATATCCAGCCCAGGACCAGATAAACACAGGCCCGTTTTTATTGTAAATAATTTTATTATCTTAATCATACCTTGATGGATTATTTCATGCTTTACAGGAGTTAAATTTTGGAGGCCCTATAGAGATAATCCATATGGATGGAACTGCTACTTGGACCCTGGTAAAACCTCCTTGTCTGTGAGTTTCTCATCCCTCAGGTGTGAAAGCCTCCCTAGGGTTGTTTCCTGTGGATCAACAGGGACAAGAGTCATTTCAGGGCTAAGAAGGTAGCTCAGTGGTAGAGTGCTTGTCTTGCATGCCTGAGGCCCTGGGATCCATTCCTCAAAACCACATAAGCAGAAAAAGCTTGAAGTGGCACTGTGGCTCAAGTGGTAGAGTGCTAGCCTTGAGCAGATGAGCTCAGGGACAGGGCCCAGGCCCAGAGTTCAGGCCCCATGACCAGACAAAAAAACAAAAACAAAAACAAAAACAAAAACAAAAAACAAACAAACAAGATTTATTTCAGACCCATGTAGAAGTGAGAGTCTCGGCAAATTTGTTAGCCTGATTTTGAAACCTCTTCTGGAGCTCATCTGTGGTATTCTTAAGAGGCCAATTGGACCTCTTCTGAAGGATATTTTGGGTAATCTCAAGAGGCCATTCTTGAGAGGCCATCTGGGGCCTTCTTAAGAGTTTATCTTGGGCTTCCTTTAGAAGCCATGTGTGACCTAATCTGCAGGTTATCTTAATCCTCCTCGAGATCCTCAACTAGGTTTCCTTCAGTCATCTGGAATTTTATTGGTAGGACATCTGGGACTGACTCCAGTGTAAATTTGAGGCTTCTTCTAGAGGCTATTTGGGACCTCTTCCATAGTTTACCTGGGAATTCCTGTGGAGGTCATTTGGGGTCCCTGAAGAGGCCAATTGGGAATTCCTCCACTGGTCATCTGGGCACTAAAGTGAGAAAACATCTGGGACCTCTTCCAGGGGTCATGTTAGGCTTTCTCAACAGGTCACCTCAGATGTCAGTACATTACTTTGAACCTCATCATAAGCCCATCTGGAACCTACTCTGGATGTCAACTAGAGACTTCAAGAGGTCATTTGGAGGGTCCTTTAAAGCCATCGGAGAAATTCTTGAGTGGTCTTTTGTAGCCTCCTTGAAAGGCCATCTGGGACCTTCTCCAGATGTCATCTAGGATCTCCTCAGTAGCCCTTATGGGATCTCCGCCAGAGGTCATCTCATACCTCCTCAAGAGGGCATCACTGAGAGATATGGGATATGTGTGTTTAGGGTTTATGGCTATTTGTGTGTGCTGATAGTTCTGTTTCCTGTATACACCTCTGCTTACTCCTTTTATTCCAGGATGGGAGTACAATATGTTAAAATTCCTGTAAGTGAATTATCTACCTTCTGGTGTTACAGGGTCCCCCAGAAAAAGATGCATCCTCCTAATCTGTGCCATCAGCATCTCTGATGTTCAGACCCTCCATACCAGAATTAGTTTCTTGAACCATCCTGAAGTGATACACAATAGGCACATTGGGGAGATGATGGGCAAACCAACTTTCTAAAACATGTTCCCTTTAAAATTAGTGTCATGTATAAGGGAAAATAGCAAAATCTGTCCTTTTCTGAAAAAGCCCAAGGCCTCATCTCTTTACATCAGCCCAACCGTGATGACTGAGGGCAACTTTTACAGGTGCTTTCCACCTGGGAGGAAGGGAGTGAATTCGACACAGTGGCTTGAAGGTGGTCCTTGGACCAGATCATGCCCCCATTAGAGACCCATTCCTATTGGAGCAAGTCTTTCCCCAGACTCAACCAATCTGGGAATAGAACAGCAATCAAGGTAAGGATGTGCTTAGCAATATTGCATGCCTGTTAGCAGGTTAAGGGCAGCGGCTAGGAAGCCATATAATTGAATTAAGATGAATGAGACTATAGTTCCCAAATGAATCCCCTAATGCTTTTCTAGACAGCCTCCCAGAGGCCTATAGGAACTATATACCTATAGATCCTGAGGCCCAGGATAATTGAAAAGCCCTAAATATGGCTTTCACTACACCATCGGCCCAGATATTAGGAAAAAAGCCTCACAATTTAGAAGGGTTTGAGAAAAGGTATTATCTGAGTTGGTAGCAGTTGCCCAACAGGTGTTTTATAACAGTTATACAGTGGAAGAAAAAACAGTCTAAGAAGGGGTTTCACATAGCAGCACCAGGACAAGGATCAGGAGACTCATGGTGAAGACAGTTTAATTCATTTGCAAATATCAATAGGGAACCTCTAGGACTAGATCTGTGTGCTTCTAGAATTAAACAGCAAGGGAAAAAGAAATTTCCAAGGAAGAGAAGGATTAAAAATGACATGTTAAGTTGGCAGGTTGCCACTGGGAAACTGTGATTATATCTCCTGAGAACAAGGCAGATGAGCTCGGGAGTCTGAAATCCAACTGTGGTAAACTTAAAAATCAGCCCACTGAACTTAAGGAAAAATGTGGTGATGAAAAATTTCACACATTTCTGTTTGAAAACACAGGCTAAAAAATATTGTAACTCTCAAATACATGCCAATCAAAACCCACAAGTAGGTTAAAAGTACATTAAACAGCACAGTGGAGAAAAGAAAGAATTATCAGATGTGAAGAAAAGATGTGAAGACATAAGTTATAAAATTGTGAGAGTAAAAAATAAGAACAAAAATTTACAAAATGAAACTGAGAAAAACGCAGAATCAAATGAAATCCAAGTACATCAGACAAGGTGTGCAAGATGAAAAGGTCAAGCCCACAGGTCACAGGCTGAGGAGGACAAAGACACCAATATTTCCATCCTTGCTGACTCCAAGCAAGGCAGGGAGAAGATCCTGTCACTGTATGTGAAATCAAGGTCAGGGAAAAGGAGCTGGTCATGATACAAGAGTGCATTAAGCTTTTACCTTTGAAGGGTGTGAGCAAAAGTTCAAAGCACCAGAGGAAGAAGTGAAAGGCCAGTTAGAAGAATAGACCCAAAATTCTTCTCTCATTGAAGTAGAGGACAAGAAGAATGAGCAGAATAATAAATGGATCAAAATACGGATTGTTACTCTTTAGAAAGAGTCAAGGACAGTCATATTTTGATGGGGAATACCCAGGAAAAACAGCATTAGGCACAAAAAAACAAGAGTTAAAGAGTTGAAAGACTTGTCATAAAACTACAAGAAAGTGTAAAACAAGAAAGAGAAGCTACTTGAGGAAAATCCAAAGACAATGACAACATCCTCACCATAAATGTAATGCAGAAGTAGCATGTCCCAATGAAGCAGATGGAGGTGAAAAAAACAAAAAAATCCTCTCAATAGCACCACTGAGAATTGAACGGAGGAGTAAGAGCAAGCAAAGGTGCTGCTGAAAGAGCAGCAGTTGAATAGTCAAAGGAATTTCCTGTGACCCTGGCAGAACACTTGCAAGGTCAGGAGGAATTTACAAAGGAGATTTGGATCATAAAAGCAAGATTTAAAGAGTGAAAAGGATGAGGATAAATGGAAGATGTCTCCAACCTACAATCAGGTTCAGAATAATAAAAAGTATTAAAGAAACTAGAGAACACGTAGGTGCAGGGAAACAACTGATCTGATCAGGTAGCTCAGGAGACCACTCTAAAATCAGTGGTGTTTCTAGAGCTACTAGTCGTTACAGTTAAAGAATGAAGCAAAAAAGAGTGGTAACAAGTGTGTAAATGTGGATACTGATCTTGTGAAAAGAATTACATGCTCAAACCTTCTGTCTGTAACTGGTTATGTGACATGCTGGTAATTTGCTACCAGCCACTGCCAAAACTATCTTGAAAAGCACTGGGGCCGCTGCCTGACAAACTTGTATAAAGAAAGTTGCCAACAGGTAAATTCTAGAAAGCTCCAACATGTAGTTCTCAGAAGGAACTTAATTCACAGTATGATCATGATGTCACATCAGCAATTAGATATCACAGTGCTGATGAGGTCCCAATGGATTTGGGATGTCACAATGAGTTTGTAATATCACAGTGATATGTCCGACTTTAGTTACTACTAGTTCACAATGAATTCTATGTTCACAACCTTCACGGAAGGAGCTTGATATCTAAAATGTTATGAGGTCATGATGAAGTATGGAGGTCAGTTCTGGCCATCACCTTATTGGCCACATGAATGATTGTGGGGTCTAGCATCTTTCCTTCATGCTGAGGGAAGAAAAACCCCTGCCTATCGCCTAACTCCAAGGTAATGTTCATGACCATATCCCTGGAGACAGGTGTGAGTTCTTGGCTGATAGGTAACTGAATTTGCTTGGACTGGGAATTTCCTGATGATCTGACCTCTACACCGACCTACTTAGGTCTGAACCAGCTCAGACATCATTATGTCATGCCAATTGTCTCACTGTTCATGTCCTGTGTCCTGTCTCTTGGCTCAGCTTCTGTGATCATTGCATCCAAATTAAGCTATGCATACCATTGTTGGCATGGTTTTTGTTTTTTGTTTCTCTTTAGCATGTTTCCTAGCTGTGTTACTTTTATTTGCTTGCTGTAGGTCTTTGTAACAATTGGCTACCTGCAACCTATAAACTCTATTATAAATATTACAATATACATATTTCAAAAAGAGACTTCTGGGATGATTTCCCTTACAGCAATTAAAGTGTTCTGAAAATACTTTGGGACAGTGATATCACAATGAATATGTGGTTGAAATATCATGTCATAATAATGATTTGACGTCACCATTAGATGTTGATGCCTACTGTGATGAGATCACAGTAGATTTGAGATGTCACAAAGAGGTATGGATAGCAAAATGGTATACAGGTCACAATTTTTACTAACTCATAATGAATATATGAGTTCACAGAAGAACTGTGATGTCTCTAAAGTATGTATTTTGAAAAATGTGATGAAGTACTAGCAGGTTTCTGATTTCACTATGTGTTGGAATGGTCATGATGTGGAGAAGACAGGATTGTGATGGCACAGTGGGTTTCTGATATCATTATGGCAATGTGATGTCATAATGGTGATTAGTTCACAATGGGTTTCTGATAACACACATGCCACATTTGCAATAGGATGACATTGCAGAATAGGCATTTACAATGTGTCTATGATTTCACAATGCAATGTGATATCATTGGGTATGATATGATTGTAAGTTTTGTGATATCACAATGATATGATGCTATCATAAGGACAATGTGACACAGTTGGGGTCACAAAGGTTTTGATGTTACAATGGTAGGTTGAATCTCATTTGTCTTTAATTCACAATGAATGTATGGGTGTACTAGAAACTATTGTGTCACAAAGGGCATGTGTTTTTTAAAAGTGCTTAGCGGTCCTAATAGTTTTAATCAACATCTCTCATAGAAACCAGTTTTATTGTTCCAGTGCAAATTCCAAGACTTTAGACTCACATGACGTGCTATAATAGTAAAGAGAGATTGGTCAGATAGGAAAAATACATGCAGCTTAGTTATGGAGACAGACTTGAGCTCTCAAAATTGTCCTTAGCAGTAGATACAGCAGCTGCTACCATTGCCACCTTATCAACAAATACAGCTCATAACACAGTCACCAGAAGTGGTGTGTGAGCAGATTATAGTCACCACCAGCAAAAACTGACAAGGAGGAAACATCTTCATCCTGCTCACCACAGATATTTGCAAACCATAGATGGTCTGGAAACCCATGGAAAGGCATGAGTACCACACAACCAAGACTTCCTTAATCCTTTCCACAGAGCAAGAGTGGGAAAGTAGATACTCCCCAACCACAAGAGGAGAACTCCATCCTTGGTACTGACAAAGACATGGCAGAAGACCCAATACTAAAACCTTTGAAGAAACCAGTATGAGCCGTTTAACAGATCAAAGGAACCTGACATGCCAGGCTCAGATCCCGGCAAGGAGAAAGGAATTAAGAACACAATAGAAAGCCTTGAGAGTAGCTTAGTCTGTGCAGGGGTCCAGTCTCTGGGACTGAAGACAGCCTTGACACTATAAAATAATTATAAATCTAAGAAATATGATAGATCTATTCAATAGTTAGAAGAGACCAACAAAAGGCCTAATTAAGGCTAGTGGTTGTAGAGGAAGGCTAAGAGAAGTAAAAGGTCTAGGACATTTATTTAACAGGATCCTAGCAGAGAACTTCCCAAACATTCAAAATGATAGGTCCATTCAGAGACAAGAAGAATTTAGAACACCAGATACAACATACCAGAATAGAACATCCCACTGTCACACTGTAATCCACACAGGATAAATTGAGACAAAGGAAAGGCTGATTAAAGCTTTCAGGGAGAAAAATAAATCACCTATAAAGGGAAACCAATCAGAATAATTTCAGAATTCTCAGCAGAGTCAATGAAAGTAAAAGGGCCTGGAATGGATTGGGGAGGTGGCTCACACCCTGGGTTTGATTCCTCAGAACCACATAAGCAAAAAGAAAAAAGCCAGAAGTGGCTCTGTGGCTCAAGTGGTAGCACACTAGCCTTGAGCTGAAGAGCTGAGGAACAGAGCCCAGGCCCAGATTTCAGGCCTCACGACTGGACCCCAAAAAATAAAAGGCATGGAATGGTGCATGCCACATCCTAAAGAAAAACAACTATCAACTAAGAATACTCCACTCAGCTAAATTCTCCTTCATAACATCAGGACAAATAAAAATCTTTCAGAAAAAACAAACAATGAAACCATATATTTCCACCAAATAGCATTATAAAAGACATGTTTCTGTATCTTACACATAGAAAACCAGCAAGAGCACAATAAAAGCCAAGAAGCAGGCCAGAACAGAGAGTCTAAGAATCATAGAAGAATCCAGTGGGCAAAGCCCCAAACAAGATGGATACCATGGTAGCAATTACCAAACACCTCAGTCCTAATTCTCAGTTTAAAATGGAATCAACTCTCCAATTAAGCGACATAGATTGTCTACTTGCATAAAAAATTCTGTCTTCAAGAAACATACCTTGTCCACAAAAACAAACGTCTTGTGAAAATGGAAGGACAGAGTAAAGTCTAGCAAGCGAACAGCCACCATAAATAGGTGGGAGTTGAAATCCAAATGTCAGGTAAAATGGACTTCAAGTTAAAATTAGAAAGAAGAGATAAAGAATTTCATTATACATTAATGAAGGGATCTCTCCTTCAAAAGTATATTACAATTTTAAATATCTGTTCACCAAAATACAGAGGAACCAAATTAATCCAAGGAACACTGCTTGTCCTAAAATCTCATATAGATTGAAAGACATTAATTGTTGGGGACTTTAAATCACCACTATCCTAGCTGGATACAACAACATAGCAAAACTCAACAGAGAAACCTCAGATATAAAGAACTGCATAGATCAACTAGACTTAACAGATATGTACAGAATATAACACCCATCAGCATCTGAATACATATTCTTCTCAGCAGCTCATGAAATATTCTCCAAAATAGATCACATTTTAAGTCACAAAGAAAATTTGTCCAAATTCAGAGACATTGAAATTATCCCTTGCATTTTCTCAAACCACAAGGGAATAAAAGGAGAATTCAACACCAATGTCCTATAACACACGGGGGCTGAACAACACCTTGTTGAACCACCAGTAGGTCATGGAACACATTAGAATGGACATTGAAATGCTCATGATATTTAACAAAAATGAACACACAAATTACCAGCTCCTCTGAGACACAGAAAAGGTAAAACTCAGATGCTAGTTTATAGCTGAATACATATATCAACAAATTATAGAGATTTGAAAACCAATAATTTGACAATTCTGCCAAGGGCTATCTACAAATTTAATGCAATATCTATCAACATTTCAACCTCATTCATCAATGAAATAGGAGAAGCAACCCCCAAATTCACATGCAACACTGAATAACAAAAGCAATCTTTAGCAGAAAGAACAGTGCTGGGAGAATATCAATACAAAATTTCAAATTCCAATACAAAGCTATAGTAATCAAAGCAGCTTCTTCCTGGCACAAGAATATACCTGTGGTATAATGGAATTGAACTGTAGACCCAGAAATGAACCCACAGATCTGTAGCTGCCTAAACTTATATTAGGGAACTAAAGCAATAGAATGGATGAAAGATAGCCTCTTCTGTAAATGCTGCTTTCCAAATTTAGTAAACAAAAAAAGTGAACCTAAATTTTTATATATCACCCTGTACCAGAATCAAGTCCAAATGGATCAAAGACTTCACTATGAAAGCAGACACATGGAAACATTAGAGGTAGGAATAGGAGATATTCTAGCGTTCTTTGACAATGCACAAATTTTTCTGAAAAAAGAACTAGAAACAAAAAAACTCAAAGAAAAGGTTGGACAAAAGGGAATTCATGCAACAGCATACTTCTGCATGGGAAAGTACATAGCTACCAAGATCAAAGGAAAGCCCAGAGATTGGGAAAAAGTCTTCATTACCCATCCAACAGACAAGGGTCTCTTACCTAAAATATAATTAGAACTCACAAAATTCAACCCAACACCAACAAATTCTCAAAGAAACAGCCGCCCCACTAACAAATGGGTTTAAAACTTAGAGAGAAACAATAGCAAGAAAGAAAAAACCACTTGTTTCGTCTTGGTGTTGATTTCACTTAACATCATCTTATCTGGTCAATATGTACATAGCATTTGACTTTTTCTGCATGCCCAGACATATACTAATTATAGCAAATAACTTGTTTCTTTTTTTTTTTTTACATTGTATGTTCCTCCCCTACAGTATAACCCCTGTTTTCACTGTATATAATGTCGGTGCCTTGCCTCTTGTATATACACTTCTCTAATTTGGGGAGAGAAAGATAAAAAACAAGTTTATATAGGGATACAGGTTCCCCATTTTAACAATGACATCTACAAGACACTTTGTTGAAAAGGAACTTTACAATAGGTGTGTCGGGGGGGGGGGGAGGGGAGGAGAATGTAGTTGTGGAGGCGGAAGGGATGGTAGGGGAAAAACAAAGGAAAACGCAATGCTTGATAGGAAATGTACTCATTACTTGCTCAGGTAACTGTTACCCCTCTGTAAAGTATTCTATTTTTATTGTGAAAATACAGTACAGAGGGGTTGCAATTATGTGGGCAATGAAATAAGTGCATTTCTACTTAATCATTGTTGCATCCTTCTTTGTTTCCCCTGACTATCCCTTCCTATTTCATTCCACAATACTCATTCACCCTGCATACCCTCCTGACAAAGTTGAAAAGTTCGTTTTTCGACATAATATCTTGTACATCTCGTTGTTGCAATGGGTCCAGGTGTATTCCAGTTTAAACAATTTGTTTTTCCCTTCCCCTCCACAATTTATACTAACATCAAATACAGTGAAAAGAGGGATGATACTGTCTGCAAGGGTCCAACAAAACAACAAAGAAATATCTATAAAATACATTAGAAACAATAGCAAGAAAGACAAAAAACGTTTAGGTCCTTTTCTTGGGGTTCATTTCACCTAACATCAACTTGTCTTAACGTTTCTGCATGTTTCAGATATACTAGGTACTACAAATATGGGAAACAATGGGACCTATTTTCCTTTGGGCCTGGCTTACTTCACTTAATATAATTTTTTCCAAGTCTTTTCATTTCCTAGCAAATGTGGCAATGTCGTTTTTTCTGATGGAGGCATTAAATTCCATTGTATATATATACCACATTTTTTTGATCCATTCATCTACTGAGGAGCATCTACTTTGGAATACAGTATGGAGGTTCCTCAAAAGACTCCACGTACAACTCCTCTATGACCCAGCAAACCCACTTTTGGGCATTTAACCAAATGATCACAATCAAGACAATACTAAATCTAGAGCACAACTATGTTTACTGCAGCATTATTTACCATAGCTAAGATATATACAGTATTCTTACAATTAAAAAACAACACTTATTTAAAAAGACTTCAAGAGAGACTTCTCTGAAGAGGAAATAAGAATGGCCAACAGACACATGAAGAAATGCTCAACTTCTCTAGCCACAAAAGACATGCAAATCAACACAACATTGAGATTCCACATCACCTCAGTTAAAATGACTATGATCAAAAAATCTAGTAAAAGATCCTGGAATGGATGTGGTCAAATATATACCCTAGTTTATTTTTGGTGGGAGCATTAACTTGTTCAACTTCCTTTAATAGGAGTATGGAAGCTACCCAAAGGACAATGCATAGAGTTCACGCATCATCCAGCAATCCCATGTTTGGCCATTGGCACAAATGATCACAAACAAGGCCATAAAACAGCTATCAGCATAAGAATGTTTATCACATCATTATTCACCAGCAAAACCTCAGTAGATGAACAGATCAAAAAAATGTGATAGATAGATACAGAGAGAGGAAGAATATATTTTATTAAATAGCTATTTCAAATGTATAAACATATATATATATATGTGTATAAACATGTATATGTATATACATTTTTATGTATATACGTAATATGTATATACATGTTTATGCATATATTCATATATATGTATATGTATGTATATAGATGCATGTACATGTATAATAAATACATTATTTATATATTAGATATGTATATATAATCATATACTGTATATTTTGTATAGGTATTATACATGTATACATACTATATACAATATATTTTTCTATATATTTGTATATATGATATATACAATATTTGTATATATACATATATTTTATATACAATATGTAGTATATATTATATTATTATAAATACTTTTATAATTTAAATATATGAGAAATATTATATAACATACATAATAAACATATTATCATTTATATATACATATCTATAGATATAATATATGTAATATAATATATAGGTGTATATATGGATATATACATATAATATATAGACATATATATAATATGTATGTTATGTATTTGTAGGTATATATATTAAATAAAAATATGTCATACATTTATAGAATTATATAATATATATTATTTTTAATATATAATAGGTATTATATTCTGTATATTTATATATAATATATACATGTATATATGTATCTGCCTATATATACCTAAATTTTACAGGTATATATCTGTATATACTCCTTTACATTAACATATATACTTAAATATTATATGTATATATATGTATATTATAGGTATATATACCTATATTTTATATATGACATATGTATTATATGTATATATACATATTATATGTATTCATATTATGTATATATCTATATATACATGTTATATATTATATATTTCATATTTTACATAATATATTTATGAATTATATATTATATATTACATACATACCTATATAATACTTATTATTTAGGTACATACATGTATATATCTATATATATGTAGGTATATATAATATTTATTATATAGGATTACATACATGTAATATATGTAACATATAGGTATATATGTATATATTATATGTTATAGTAATAATTCTTAATAGACAGTGTACTCATTATTTTACTCATGTAACTGATACATCTTTGGTTTATTGTTTTTTGGGGTCTACAAAGAATGTCAATGCCCCATTTGTTAGGAAATAGAAAGACTTAGAATAAATTATATAAAGTAAAGTAAGCCAGGACCAAAAAAATAGGTCTCATGGTTTCTCTTATGTGTAATAACTAGTATATTTCTAAGAGAATCAGAAACGGTTAAATAAGTTGATGTTAGGTGAAATTAAGTGCATATAAGGACCTAAATGTTTTTTTTTTCTTTTTTGCGATTGTTTCTAACACATTTATAAGATGATTATTTTATTGCTTTGAATGTCCCTCCCCCATTACATCACCCCTGTTTTCATTGTGGAGGAAAAAGGAAAAAATGTTTAACCAGGAATACAGGTAGAAACATTGCAATGAGATGTGCAAGATTCTAAGTCAAAAATGAACTTTAATTTTGGCCAGGAGTGGGGGTGAGGGTGGGGGTTGAGTAAGGGGTAAGCGAGGCAGGAGAATGCAGTCAGAGAGTTGGGATGAGAAGTGGGAAGGGATGGGAAGCTGAAACAAAGGAGGAAGCAACAATGCTTGATAAGAAAGGTACACATTACCTTGCTCATGTAATTGTAACCCCTGTGTACAGAATTTTCACAGTAAAAATAAAAAAAATAGAATAAATCTCTTTGGACAGTATATTTACAATGAAGTATATAATGAAATGTTAGGACTTCAAAACTTTGTTTACAACCCATGACTTTGGAGACATCAAAGCCCTTTTGTAAACATTTGTGCATTAATGACAATTGAGTTTTGGCATTCCATTGTGACATCATCAACCAATTGTGGCTTCACAAATGTATTGTGATTTCAACATGCTTGTGGCACCAACAATTGTGACATTAAAACATTATATCATATTATTACATCACATTGCCATTATGATATAACTGCCCATTGTGTTTTCACAAACCTACTATGATCTCATAATATTTTAGAAAATTCCTGGCCTTTGGGACTCCCAGCTCTTTCCTTGAACTCCTGTACTCCTGTACTAGGAGAAAATAAAATTGAAGAAGTACTGTTATTTCCATCTCAATTCTTTTAATCGCAAACACAATTTGACCTTATCACCCCGCTCATATAACAAACCCATTATGATGTTACTTTGACATTTTGAAATCATGATCAAATTGTGATGATTATAGGTTTGTGAAAACCCCATGGGACAGTAATATCATCCTGACAATGTGATGTCACAATATCATGTCATGATTACTTCTTAGCATATGAATATTCCTTAGCTCCTTGGAATAAACACAAGTCCATTGTGACATCACAATCCCTTTTTCTATCCATATTCTCATTGTGAACTAGTGACAATTGAGATCAGATATGCTATGGTAATATCATGAACCCTTTGTTACATCATCACTATTTAGACATCACATTCCTGGTATGACACCATCAGCTCATTTTGGACTCACAATACTACAATTTCTTAACAGTATTATGATATTACATATGCATTGTTAAATCAAACATCCAATATGAATGTATATCATATGAAATCCTTTTATTTCAAATGTGACATGTGTTGTTATCAGAAACCCATTGTAACTGCATAACCATTGTGGTATCAATAATCCATTGTGACATCACAAACTTCTGTTCTCCTTTGTGATATCTTAAGCCATTTGTGAGCTCATTATCTGTTTTCAACTTCCTAATATTTCATGTATGACATGTCATAGAAAACCACTGTGACAACATGACTGCTGTAACATCACACTGCCAGATGTCATGAACATTGTGTCACATAGCAACATCACAAACCTCTTTGGACTTTATCTCATTTGTGTTGAGACCTGCATTTGGAGATATCCCAATCACTTTTTGAACTTATGTATTTATGTAGAATAAGTGACAATAGAGATCTACCATGACATTTTGATTTCAGCATCCCATTGTGACCTCAGAAACCTGCTGTGACCTCATCACAATTATGGCATTAACAACTATTTATGATATCAAAACATTATGTCATGGTATGGTGATATCACATTTTCTTTGTGATATCATTGTCCCATTTTGTTTTCACAAACGTATTTTAACTCCATCACATGTTAGAAAACTGATGTGCTTTGGGACTTCTAACTCCTTCCTTGAAAGCAGATCCTCATTGTAAAACAGTAGCAATTGAAATCAGACCTGTGATTGAAATATTACAAGTGTGGTCACATCATTATCCTGTTGCTGATGTCATAACCACTGTGACATCACAAAAATATTGTGACATCACATTGCTCTTGTGACATGATTATCACATTGAGACATCCGAACTTGTTATGACCTCTCAGAACCATTGAAAAAAGCACAAGGCCTCCTTTGTGACATCAAAATCCCTTTATTTACTTATATCTCATTGTGGATTAAAGACAACACACCTTCCATTGGAACATCGGAAACCTATAGTGACCTCATTACCAGTATGACATCACAAGCTTGTTCCCTTGTCATAATTTTTGAAATGCTGACAGTGTGATACTTAGGTCCTTTGTGAGCTCATATTCTGTTTTCAAGCACATAATATTAATGACATGTGATATTATAAAAACACTGTGACATCATGAAAATTGTGACATAACATTGTCAGAGGTCATGACGACTTTGCCACATTTTGACCATCATCATCTTGTTAGGAATTCATCACATTCCTGCCAACACATGCCTTTGGAGACCTCACAATCCCTTTCTGAGCTGGTATAATCATTGGAAGTTAGACAGCCCATAGGGACATCACAAAATTCTTGTGACATCGTCAACATTATGACATCAACAAGTAATTGTGACAACATTACATAATCATGACATATCATATTGCCATAGTGATATTTCTGTTCCATTGGGTTTTCACAAACATTATGACTTTATAACATTTTAGAAAATTCAAAGGCTTTGGGACTCTTAGCTCCATATGAACTTGGATATTATGACACTTTAAATCAAGACAATCCTTCAAGACACATTTAAGATAAGAAACAAATTTATTTACAATAGAAAAGAACAAGCAGCTACGTTGTACTGGACTAGATACCCAGAGACATTAGCAGCCTCGACCACCTCAGACCACCTAAGGGCAGCCCTGTCCTTTATTATTTGGTCTGCAAAACAAGAGCCCCCCAAATTAAAATCTCCAAAGCTCCAAACTTCAAAGGGCAAGGCTTTTTTCTTCTCCCTTCCTCCCACCTTTTCTACACACCTCTCCCAACTTCCAGGTTCTTCTCCTTTCCCTTCCACCACTTCCTTCTCTTCAGGCCACTCCACCCTCCAAATGATTGACGTGCTCTACCCTAGGGTCCAATTGTCATGCTTCCCCTCCTATTCTCTCTCAACTCCGTCTCCTCCCAGGGCTTTCCCATCTTACTGTCTCACGACTATCTTCCTTCCAGGACTTTCTCCTCTTTCTCTCCTGGTCTATTGTTCTGAACACACAGCCTATAGATAGGTTGTACCCCTCTGTCACATCAATGGCTCTCCTGCCGTACAATTTTAAACCATCTCAAACTGCACACTGCCTAGTCACTACGTGACAGCTCACCATGTCGGGCTTGACACACTGCCCACTCCATTAGCATGCTCTTTCCCATTTGGTGGAAAGCCTTGTCCACTCCAGCATATCAAGCCAAGGGGTTACACAGATTATTGGGCCGTGGTGACCATTGGGGCCCCAGTGGTTAGTATATTCCCCACTGGTTTTCATGTAGAATCAAATCATTGATTTCTTCTGGAACAAATCCTAAACTTTCCCTTATCTCCCCTGCCCTCAACAGATTTAAAATACAATTATAATAAATATAAGGTGTAAAACATATAAACACACTAGTTAGCACTAACTAACACTTGGTAAATCTTTCCTGAATGGATTCTTTGAGTTTCTCTGAACTGTACATAGTGCAGCCTTCTCTGGATATTATTCCACTTGAGAAAGAAGGATCCAGTGCTGTTTTTTTCCTGCAGCATTAATAGGCGATGATGTAACTAGCAACACCAAGTAAGTTTCTTTCCAAATGGGCTCAAATTTAGGAGCAGGATGCCTTTTGAACCAGACCAGCTCTCCAGGCAAGAAAGAGTGGGTGGAGTTTTTCTCAGGAGGCCAGCGGAAAAGCCAAAGAACATGTTGCAAAGACTGCAGGGACTGTACAGATTGTGGTTAGACATTTCTGTTGATATACCTTTCCCAAGTTTAGGAACAAAGGGTACCACAGATCAGAGGCTGAAGAAGGCACAGGATGCAATGCTGCCATCCTTGCTGACTATAAATAGGGCAGGAGAATATCCTGACACTCTACATGGAAATCAAGGCCCAGAGAAAGGAGCTGGACATGATGCAAAAATGTATTAGGTTGAAGTGCATAGTAATTATAAGCTATGAAGCATGTGAGCTGAAATTCAACAAAGAAAGAATAGAAAGAGCAGCTGATGGGGCTGACTAGAGGTGCCATGTCATAGAAGAAGAGGCCATGAAAACTGAACTGCAAAATATCAGAATCAAGACATTGTTATTCTTCAGAAAAAGTTAAAGGACAGGCTTGATCTGATGGAGAATGCCCAGGAAAGGGAAAGAGCATTAGGCAGAAAAACAGAACAGTTAAACAGTTAAAAGGTCTGTCATAAAATACACTAAAGGGAAAAGAAAAGAAGCTATTAGAGGAAAAGGCCAAAGAGACTTTTGAGATCTCACCAAAAATATAATGCAGAAGTAGCAGGTCTCAATGGAACAGTTGGAGGTCGAAAAAAATCCCTCTTAATAGCACCATTTCAAACTTAAAGGAGGAGCTGAAGACCAGTTAGAGGTGCTGTGAGAAGGAGCAGCATTTGGAGAGTGGAAGGAATTGTGTGCTCCTGGAAGAACACTTGCAGGATAAGGACTTTGACATGCAGATTGGGATCATGAAAGCCAACTTCAAAGAAAAGGAGGTGGATAAAAAAGAAGAGGATTCCAAGTTCCAGACTGAGGTCAGAGTACTAAATAGGAGTTAAAGGAAATAGACATCCCTGAGGTTCAGAGAAACAACTGAAATTATCAGGTAGCTTGTGAGGCCCCTCTAAACACAGTGGAGTATCTACAGCTACTAATCATTATGATTGAAAGAATGAGGAAAAATAGTGATATCAACTGTGCAAGTGTGGACATTAATTTCTGTAAAATCGTTATAGGCTCAAGCCTGTTGTTTGTTTATATCTCGTTATCAGGCACCGTGGTAAATTGTCCCAGGCCAATGCCTAAAACAGATGGTCCTCAGTCTTACAAGCATGTGTAATGTACGTAGAAATTTCACAACAGTTAAATGCTGGAAAGCTTGAACTCATGGAGAGAGTGTTTATGCAAGTCACCTCATATGGTTAATTTGGAGAAGCAGATTCATAGAGCTAAAGCCTGAAATATGGGTATCAATATGATAATGTGATGTCAAGATGCTATGAATTCATTATAGTTTGGTGATACCACTGTAAGCTGATAGTTTCATAATGACAATGTGATGTCACACTGGTGATGACCCAAAGTGGATGTGATGTTAAAAGGCATGTCTGATATAAATTTTCCTAGGATCACATCAGGATATGGTACACAATGAGACTGTGATGTCACAAAGTCTCTGAGTTGTGTCAAAGGTGCTAAGAGGTAAAACTAGTTTTGGGATATCACAACGTGCTAGTGATGTCACAATGTCAATGTGATGTCACAGTGGGTTTGTAATGTCACAGTGGTAATGAGGTCACGATGTGGGAGTGATGTCACCATGAGTTTGGAATTTGATCATCTCATGTCCGATATCATTTGAGAATGTTTCACAATGAGGATACTAGTTCATAGAAAGAGCTTGAAGTCCAACGACCATGGATTTTGTAAATGTTATGAAGTCAAAATAGAATTGTGAAAACACATTAGGACAATAATATCCTAATGGAAATGTGATGTCACAAAATCATGTCATAGAAATATTTTGATGACACAGTTGGTGATCCATAATGGTGATACTGTCACAATAATTTTGTGCTATCACAATGAGTTGGTGATGTAACAATGGCAATGGTGTATATCATTTATACTTAACTTTAAATGAGTAAATGTGTTAAAAAAAAGGGGTGGTTATTTCCCAAATGTATGTGTTGTCAAAATTGGGAGGAAGTCCTAACAGTTTTGTTATGTCACAATGTGACAAAATGGTCATGTCTGGCAGTGTGATATCATAGTGGTCATAATGTCACTGTGGATTTCCCCTATCATGGCATACCTAACATATGACAAGGTCAAAAACAGATCATGAGTTCAAAAAGGCATAAGAAATCACAATGGCAGCATGTCTCATAAGTTATGAGGACAGGGCAGGTTTGTGATATCACAGTGATATCATAATGGCAAAATGATGTCACAAAGCATTGTAATTTCACAATGGTTATGAAATCATAATGGGTTTCTCATTTCAACACACATGCCACTTTTGAAATGGAATGAACTCACAGAATAGGAATTTCTAATGTATGATGTCATTTTAGTTTAGTGATTTAAGAATGAGTTGATGGTGTAAAACTGACAATATGATTTCAAAATGGTGTTGTCACAAAGGAAAGTGCTCTTACAATAGAATGTATAATCTCATTTCAATAGTTTACATTTAGATTAAGGCTATGCAAAGAGACTGTGATGTCACACAGGATATTTATGTATTTACAGGTGCTAATAGGTCGTAATAGGTTTAGGATATCACAATGGGATCATGATGTCAAAACAGCAACGTGATGTCACAATGGGTTTGTGATGTCACAAACAACTTTGAAATATCACAATTCCATGTCCATATTCAATTGCTATGAGGATCCAAATTCACAGAAGGACCTTGAAGTCCCAATGGCGAATTTTCTACAAGATTATAAGGTCACAATTCATGAAATCACAAAGGGGCAATGATATCATGATGGGAAGTTGTCAAAATATTATTTTATAATAATGTTTTTATGTCACAATAGGTTGGTAATGCCCTAATGGTGATGAAGTTACAATAGATTTGTGATGTAACAATGTGTTGATGTCACAATGGCATTCTGGATATCAATTTTCATTAATTCACAATTAGTATATTGGTTCAAAAATGGACTCTGATGTCTCTAAAGACATGTTTTGTTACAAATGTGATGAAGTCCTAACAAGTGTGTGATGCACTAGGTGGCACAATGATGATGTCTGACAGTGTGGAGTCAAAGTGGGCATGAGGTTACAGTGGATTTCTGAAATCACATATCATATCAGGAATATTATGAGGCTGAAAACAGATTATGAGCTCACAAAGGCCTAAGATATAATAATGCAGCCATGTCAACAAAGGTATGGGGACAGGACAGATTTATGATATCACAGTGTGTTATCACAATGTCTTGTAATATCACAAAGAGATTTTGATATCACAATTGTTATGAGGTCACAATGGGTTTCTAATATCAACCAATATGCATTACATTCAAAACAGAATGAAATTACAGAATAGGTATTCACAATTATTCTTTGATCTCACAATGACAACTAGATGTTATAATGGTATGATCTCATTACAGTTTGATGATGTCACAATGAGTTGATGATGTGATAATGACAATGCAATTTGGCACTGATAATGATTTCACAAAAGTTTTGTGATATTACAATGGCATGTCCTTAGTTCACCATGAATATATGGGTAAACAAAGTTACTAAGATATCACAAAGAACGTGTTTTTTTCAAAGTTGCTAAGAGGTCATATAAAGTTTGGAGTGTCACAATTTAGTCGTGGTGTCACAAAGGCAATGTGATTTCAAAATGGGTTTATGAGGTCAGTTTTGGTGAGGTGTTAATGGGTTAGTCACATCTAGTGATATTACAAACTTTCTATGACAAGTTTGTAATATCACAATGGCATGTCCAAATTCAATACCTTCTAGTTCAAAATGAGGCCACCATGATAACCAAGGGAGTATCTACATTCTGTAGAAACTGAAAATCATCATGGCCCTTTGCTCTAGCTGTCTGGAGGGGGCAGGACATGTTGCTACAGGCAGACTGGCATTCTGCTGGAGGGGGTGGGATATCAAGCTCCACATGTTTAGCAATCAAGTAGTGATTACGCAGCGGGATTTTGGGAAGTGACCATTGAAATATCTTAGAAAGGAGACTGGTTGGTGTTGAATAGGGTTACATGCTATGCGTTCTGAGCAACTGAAAAGGAGTAAATGTGGGGAAATAGCTGGAAGGAAGGACATGGGGAGACAGCAGGAGGGGAAAGACCTGGGGAGCAGAGGATTTGAAGGAAAGCTGTAGGCCAAAAATGGCAACTGGGCACTGGGGCAGAAGGACAATACTGTGGAATGAGGAAAGTCCTAAAAAGAAGAAAAAAGTGGTAGATAGGAAAAAGGGAAGACCTTGAAAGGAAGGAAAATCCAGTAGAGAAGGAGGGAGGAAGTGAAAAGTAAAAAGCCATAAATAGTGTCCTTGAACGGTATTGGTTTTGCTTTAATATCCGAAGCGGAAGAAAAAGTGGAGAAACACAAGAAAAATAGCAACTCCAAGTATCTCAACTCCTACTCATGATAATTAGGCAATAGAGCAGTTAAAAATCCAAGAAGAGTTCCACAAATGGTCTACAACACTGATAAAAACTAATAAAAATGCTAAATAAAAAGATTGAAAACCTGCAAAAGACTCTTTTTAAAGGCGACAGGAAAAGGTGTGAGTGTGATAGGAAAATTCATGAGCATGATGAGGCTAATCAACGTTTAATTGAGGAATTGTTCAGGTGAGATGGAAATAAATACAAATTAATAGAGCATTCATGGAGTCTACAATCAGAAATCTGGAAGAATCCGAGGCCAGAAAATGTATGCTGAATGAAACCCAGCAGATGGAAAGAGAATCCAGTGAAAGTATAACCCATCCTTGCACTCAAGTGAGATATACATGGTAATTGTCAGACATATTTGCAGATCATCAACAATCCGTGTAATATAAGCATATTTATAAAAGCTCAAGCAATATTTCTATCAGAAAATACTCATTGATAGTGCTATTGACTATAGTATTTCACCAAATATGAAATTAGGAAACAGATAATTCTATTGACAACTATCAGAAATCCACATGGAACATCAAATTGCAATCATTTTGAGGAGAGAATTTTAAAAGGTATTTGAATATGTGCATATTCTGCATATTCTGCTAAATGCTTTCATATAAAGGCTTGCTCTCTCACGTCTTTCTTGATCCACCAAGATTCCTTTATTTCATGGAACAGTACACTGAGATGGAAAAAGCTAGTTAACTAGCAATCATGAGAGGGCCAAGAATAGAACTTAGGTTTGTAGAACCACTAAAATCAAGATTTTACGTTGGAAGGGGTGGGCAAGTGTAACAATCATGGGTAGAAAGAGGTGGCTTCTTTTTTTAAGCAACTCTAAATTCTATTGCTTGTATAATAATGAAAAGGCTATGTTTCATAAAACCTTATCCATCTCAATCAGTGTAGATTTTAACTCTTGGCAGCCAGTTCCCATGAATGTCAGAGATAATTTGCTCAAATTATATGACTTTTTATGCAATGCTTTGAATATCCTTTTTTCTCTTTCAGAAGCAACAACTGTCATTTCCTTTTTGGATTCTTTTATTTTTTTTAATTTTTATTTTTTGTGAACATACTGTACAGAAGAGTTACAATTACATGGGCAAGACAATGAGTATATTTCTTATCAAGCATTGCAGCCTCCTCCTTTGTTTACCCTTCACATCCCTTCCCAGTCTCCCTCCGCTCCTCCACCCAATCCCCCCCACTCCGCACCAAAGTTGTAAAGTTAATTTTTGACAGGACATCTTGTACTTCTCATTGTTGCATCGGGTCCACCTGTGTCCTTAAACGACTTGTTTTTCCCCATCTCTTCCACAAATTATACCGACATCAATACCGACATCAATATAGTGGAAGCAGGGGATATACTGTAGGGGAGGGACATACAAAGCTACAAAGAAATAATATTATAACTGAGTTAGAAACAAATGCATGAAAGAAAAAAAAACATTTAAATACATACCTAAGGGTTCATTTTCCTAACATCACATTTTCTGACCTTTCATGCTTGACTCATACATATACTAGATATTGCAAATAAGGGAAACCATGGGACCTATGTTTCTTTGGGCTTGGATTACTTCACTTAATATAATTTTTTCCAAGCTTTTCCATTTCCTAACAAATGGGGAAATGTCATTCTTTCTGATGGTTCATAGAATTCCATTGTGTATATATAACACATTTTCTTGATCCATTCATCTACTGAGGGGCATCTGAGTTGGTTCCATATCTTAGCTATGGTAAATAATGCTGTAATAAACATAGTTGTGCTGGTAGCTTTAGTGTGTTCTTGTTTGAAAACATCTGGGTAAATGCCCAAAAGTGGGATTGCTGGGTCATAGGGGAAGTCTATGAGAAGTCTTTACAGGAACCTCCATACTGCTTTCCACCACCTCACCCCAGTTAGAATGGCTATGATCAAGAACTCTAACAACGACAGATGCTGGAGGGGATGTGGACAGAAGGGAACCTTACCTCCTTGTTGGTGGAGTGTAAACTTGTTCAACCATTTTGGAAAGCAGTATGGATTCTTTTATTCAGAGATTAATTTTCTTGACCAAGAATCTGCAAATAGTAGACTATGATCTTTATGTCGGGCTTTGATCTGCAGCTAAGAATATTTTTCTACGGTTTTAAGTGATGGAAAAAATAGACAAATAACCAATAGTACTAAATATTTTAAACTATAGGGAATCTATATCTTTTATTACATTTTACCATCCCCAGCTTTATCTCTTTCAGGTTGTTTGTAGCTTCTTTAGCACCACAATATTCGAGACTTAGGTGCAAGTAAGAGACTATATGGCCTGCCATCCCTAGATTTTTTACAATCTGCAGCCTCTATAAAAAGTTCATTGCTTCTGCACTCTGTTCTCTTCTCTTTTCACATCATGCAATTCCAGAATAACCACTTGATATCGGTTCTTGTCTCTATGTATATAAATACTTGAGTTTTCGCTTTGAACCTTCACCAACAGAAGTCCAGAATAGATCAAGTCTTTGCTTAAAATTTTTCACATAATTCAAAAAATTATGACTTTTGAAATAACTTCCCAAAATAGTAAAAATTCATTCACTTTCCTATTTAAAATATAGTAGCTACTTTGTAAGTAAAACATGCTTCCCAAAATAATTATGCCCTTATACGGTATTGTTGAAAAATCTGTGTTGGTCAGGGAGCTGACTTGATCATCTCCTGTTCTAACTTTGCTCACCTATATTATTTCTTAACAAGCTTCTTAGAATGGATAAACAATTAATTGGTTATTGCTGACACCTAATATAAACCACATTTAAAATTATTGGTAAGCTTGCTGCTATTGCCTTCCCTGCCTAAATAACTCAGGAAATTCTTCTAGCAATTTTTAGACACAAAGAGGGAAATTGGTTGATGGGAGAATGCTGAATCAAGGTTTCAGAACCGTTGCTTGTTCTTAAATGGTGAAGCTTAATTAACGTCTGAAATTTCCTCAATTAATTTCATTATTTCCAATATTGCCCAAATTCACAAAATTTGGGAATTGAAGGACGTAAACATAAGATATTAAAAAATCATATTGATTACAAATTTTATATTTCCATACATAAATTTACAACAAAGCCCATAATATATTAAAGACCTCTGGTTATCTAAAAGAAACAACCCAATTAAAAATCCAGAATGGGAAATTATGTTATGACCTACTCCCGACATAAACCAAAAACAGGAATGGCCATGTTTTTTATTATAAATCCAGGATGTACCAGAGTTTGAATGTTCCTGAAAATAAAATTAATCACAAATTTGTCTGGGCTTTCAGAGGCTTTACAGGTATTAAGAAATCCCATAAACTGATTATTGTTTTGAATCTGTTATGGATCAAAGGGGTATGGATAAACACAGAGACAGAGAGAAAGACAGAGAGAAAAGGGAGATAATCGAGGAAAAGTTGACACAGACAATAGTGACAAAAGAGTTGAGAAGGAGAGGTAGAGAGATTCTACTACGTTGGGGAAAATTAGAACTTTGTTCAATTCAAATTTAGGATTACTATTGAAAGATAATAAACTATGTTCACTCTGAAAATTTTATAAAGCTAACAAAATATTGCTTTTGGAAATCCAAACACTCCAGATTCTATAACAAACCTGCTATGTGCAGCTAAACCTATGAGCACCATTTTGCAGAAAACATAAATTGAAATCCAGACATGTAGACTAATTTACACCAGCTAGTAAGTGGAAGGATTCAGAATTTGAAGATTTAATTTCAGGATCCCTACTGTAAATCACCATAAGATGCTTCTTTGTCAACAAAGTAATCACACTCAGGCTTCAATTAATGTAATCTGTTTTTGTCACAAAGAACTTTGTATTTTTTAATGTATTTTGCAAATATACACCATGAAACTGTACATTTTTAAAACATTTTCCATAGCCAGCAAGCTTTTTAAAAGTAATATGGAAAATGGTAAATGAGGGTGCCAGTATTATAATGCATTTAGTATATAAACAATGTTTTATTCTGAACTAAGGGATAGTATGTGATACATTGACATACTTAAACACTACTGTGAAAAACACAGAAAAGATCAGTCAAATGGCTTTTGTTTACCTCACATAAAGTTACCAGAAAGCTTACTAAATATTACCAAAAATAGTATGATTAAGGAGAAAGATGCAAATTTATTAATTCCTTCTGAAGTTGAGAGAGTAGGTGTGGCCTGAGACATCTTGGCCACATGGTGCATGGGAGGGTCTGGGTTCTTGTCTTCATCGTGAATGAAGGAGAAACCCCTACCTCCTACACGATGTGCAACCTTGAATTCCCGGAGGCAGGGGCTGGGACCTGAATGATAGTTACTAAACCTGTCAGGCCCAATCCCTGGAAATGGGAGTTTCCTGTGACTTTGCTCCTTGACCTAGACCAGCTCAGGTGCCTTTATGTCATTCCATGTGCTTCTGTGTTTGTGTCCTGTGTCCTTGTTCCTGCTCCGTGCATTCTCTGCTCACCCTGGAGTCCCAAATCAGCTCCCAATTGGATCCTGAATTGGTTTGCTAGTATTGTTTTTGTTCTTTTGCTCCTCTCCATCCTTCAAGGCTCAGTGTTAAGTGCATTTGCTTCCTGCTGGTCTTTGAGACATTAGTCCACCATTCAATCACTGGCCTTTTAATAGAGACTGAGATTTAGCATCTCAAAAATATGGCTTCTCAGTTTTCTCACTGTATGAAAGTTCCTAAGAAGGAATAGGCATTCAGTCTATATATGTGATTCAGCAAATGAAAAATTAGGAAGCCCAGTCAATCTAAAGATGAGGGAAAGAAATCACCATCTGTGATATCTTGTTTGGAAGTCAACACTGGCTAATTCAAACTCATGTCCGAAGGAGTCTGGCACAAAATATCCTTACCATTGAAGTCAGTACTCAAAAGCATCTTCTGGTTAGTAGAGATGCATGAGGGAAAGTTGTGAGATTCCAGAAGACATGTCACTTATTTCTTACTTTTTCCTTACACTGAATGGGAATATCAAGTCATGGTAAATGTATTATGTAAAATATCAAAAACATGAGTTTACATTAAAAATTGTCTTAGTTATTCTATTAATCAAGAGAAATAAGACAATGTAAAAAATATAAAACTTTAAGTATTTTAAATCTGTTTGATAGAGCCACCATAAAAAAACTCACCCCACAAGCCCTATAATATAGCTGAGTTCAAGCCCTCTACCATGTTCTCCATAGACATAAAAAAGAAGGAAAAAAGGGAGAAAGAAAGAGAGATAGAGGGAGCTCGATGAAGAAACAAAAATAGACAGGAAGGCTGGATGGAGGGAGGGAGAAAAGACAAAAACAATGTATCTCTGTTGATTGTGTATTAAAAGGATATGATATAAACAGTTCCAATGGAAATGTCTTCCAGAAAATGTATGTTGTTATTTGGGAATATTTTTCTACTTTCAATTTTTCTCCAGACTTCATGAATCATATTCTTCTGTCTTCCCTCAATCCTTATTCGCTTTTACTCTTTGTGACAGGATGTTTCCATTTTAACTCTAATACCTCCATTTCCTTCCTAGCAGCTTCCACTCATGTGTAGTCTTACTTTCCATGATAACCTCCTGAACTATCAAGGCTGTATCTCATAAAGGATGAATTTTAGTTTAGTTTGTTTGTTCCTTTCTTCTCAACTTAGATATTCCCTCACATTCTCACACTTGTATCTACAACTTGGTGGAAGGCACATCTGTGTTATTTGTAACTGTTTCATCAATTCCTACCAAATTGACCTCTAAGAAATATTCTCAGCTCAATTCCTGTTTCAAAGTAATTTAAAAAATATCTGCGATTTTTATCGTTTAATTTTCATAGTACAGTTATTTACAAGAACAGCATCATCAGTGATCAAATAAATGCACATTAAAAATAAAATGACATCACAAAACATGTATGATAATTACATCACATAATACAACAATGACCATGTTAAATGCAACAAACAGACAAACTGGATGCTGGCAGGAATGTCAAATAGGAAACCCACTTCTGAAAACAGTTTGACAGGGTCCTAGAATATGAAATATGCCACCACTGTATACCACAGAAATTGAGCTCTTCAGGCTTTCCCTCATATAAATAAAATGTAACATTCAGCAAAAGGTCAAAACAGGTTTATAAACAGGTTTATATAGCATTATTTCCTCTAGACAAAGAAATGGAAATAATTTCAGGCTTTCTTCAGCTGAATGGGAATTGAATTGTGCTATATTCCCGAATAACAGAGCCAAAAACAACTCGAGTTGCCTTAAGGTATACAATTGAGAATAATCTATCATAGATTTGAAGGCAATCCTAAATCTTATTTACTGCATGACCCAGAAGTGGGAGAAAAGCTATCGGTTGCCAGTGCGAAATAAGTTTTAGATGGGACCAAGAGAAAGAATGGGTTTAATTATAAAAGGGGAGCATGAGAGAGACTTATTTTTGGGAAAAATAAAGTATCTGAAAATATAGAGTTGATACAAATTTATAAAGAACTTAATATCTGCACAAAATAAAACAACTGAAGTCTGCATAAGAAAATAAGTACTTGTGAAATATTAATGTCCTCCTTGTGATATCATATTATAAACATTTAAAGAAACTGGAAAAAAATATTCAAGGGATTTCTCTATGCTCTTCTGCTAACATCAGAAAAATACAGAGTAAACTCAATAGAATTTAAGGATATCTAGAAAACAGAAGTCATTATTGAATGTTTCATTGAAAAACAGTCTGGGTCCAAGATTGAGATGAAATATGCCTTCCTAATTAGAAGGCAGAGATTTAGAAGACTGGGGTCCATGGCCAGTTCTGACAAAAAATAGTGAGAAACTATAACAACAGAGAAAGCTAGATTTCCTGTAATTTCCCTGTTACCTCACATTTGTGGAATCCACAGGGAAGAGATTATTAAGGGAGACTTGGCCAAAAAGTAAGACCTCATCTGAAAAGTAGTCTAAAGTAGTCAGAGCCTTAGCAACTTCAAGCAGCAGTAATGACAAAGGAAAGAAAGAAAGAAGGAAACAGAAAAGGAAAAGAAAGAGTAGAAAAGGCAAACTCTTTCCTCTACATTCTTGCAGATTCATGTCATTGGGTCAAAGAGTTGATTTTTTTTGTTTACTGTTTGAGGATTCAGGCCTCTCTAAGATGAAAGCATTTATTCCAAGTAATTATTTTATTTATTCTTACTATTTATTAACTGATTATTTGGCTTTCTTTGGGATTGAACCCATGGCTTTGTACATATTAGATAATTCTACAACTAAGCTTCAACCTAGCTCTTCGTATAGTTTTGGAAATTGATAATGAATTCTTCAATAGTTAACAATTCTACCTTTCATCATTTCTCTCCCACAAATTCGTCTAGGTATTTTAGTTTATGTGTTGAAAAGTTTCCTCAATTTTGACTATTAAACTTAGAAGTTTGCTTTTGAATTTATACGGAACCTGCTTATTTTCATTAACTCTTTGATATGTGTTTTACATGTGTGATTGATTCTTAGAGTTCATTGCAATAATTATGATTTTATATGGTCACATGCACATAGCTATTGAGCCATTGTGATCCTCTCCTAAGAATAGTTTCCCTTGTTCTCAACATGTGAATACTTAGAGTGCTGTAGGTAATCATGCCCAATTGTATTTATTTGTCTTTTACTAATTATTGGATTAAGTTGTAGGTTTATGAGCATATTCTAGTTATTACAAATGAGGAAAACCATGGAGTATACATTTCTTTGGCTGTGGCTTATTCAGTTAATATTTTTTTTGAGTTTTTCCACTTCCTCAGGAATGGGGTAATGCCATTCTTTCTGATGGAAGCACAGAATTCTACCAATAAAACAGAACTGAATAACCAGAAATGAATTCACTCCTGTATGCACATAATCTTTGAAAAGGTAGCCAAAAACACAGGATGGAAGAAACAGCCTTTTCAAAAATTGTGTTGGTGAAATTGGCTTTATACAGAAAACTGGAGTTAGAACCTTAAACATCCCCCCCGCCACCCTCCGCACAGAAAATTCCAAATGGATCAAAGACGTTAATTTCAGCCTTGACAATATTACAGGAATTGTAATGGGAAGCACGAGGGCTTCCCCTAACATGTCAAAACTTCCAAAAATCGTGAATCACAAAACCCGGAGTAAATATGGATAAATGAGATTATGTCAAACCAAATTAGTGTTTAGACTCTAAAGCTATGGAGAAAAAAAAAGTGATTGTGTCGCACAGATTTACTAGGGAACAAATGTACAAATGAGAGCCTCGGCCAATGCTAAAACTTTACTCGCTTTTATAACTAGGATATTTATAGTGGGTTCACATGAACATAAGAGTTTTCCTGCGGGGATTAGTAAGAAAATAACTGATGGTAAGACATAGATAACATGTGAAATGGTTTGAAGCACGAGAAAGGAGAGATTAAGGCAGAGGATGAAGCTCAAAGCCTTATTAGGTGCCAGCTAAGGAAGGCATAGTTACACAAGGAAAGAGCAGTAAATCAGCGTGTTTATCAACAAAAGCACTGGTCTGAAGCCTCAAAATAAGGACCTCTGTCTATGTGGACTGAAGAGTCTCGAAAATGATGTTTCATTTAAATTAAGAAGCACGATTTTAGATTTTTGTAGTATGGGATGGTGCATAGTCACAGTCAATCTCTGTTATGTCAGCTAATCCAGTGTACTCATTTATGTGTAACCTAATAGTCAGGTTTCAACACAAATCAGTACGATGAGATTGTACAAATGAAACTTTGACATTTCCCTCCGCTGAATGAAAATTTTGCGAAATAATTTATATTCCTTATATTTACAAAACATTTCTCCTGTTCTTTTCTACTATTTTGGCTTGATTACTGATGTTCATAGTACTTTTCTTTGTGGGAGGGGGGGTTCGATCGTGGGGTCTGAACTGGGCTTGGGCCATGTCCCTCAGCTCTTCAGCTCAAGGCTAGAGCTCTACTCCTTTAACCACATCGCCACTTCTGGCTTTTTTCTTTCAGCTTATGTGGTGCTGAGAAATCAAACCCAGGGCCTCATGCATGCAAGGCAAGTGCTCTACCACTGAGTCACATTTGTGGGCCTTAAACTCAGTGTTTCATGGTCTCCTTAGATTTTTTTTCTAATGAATGATGACACTCTATTCTTTGACCCATATCCTCACATTCTTCTTCTTGCGGGATAATTGGAGATGTTTTCACATTTTTGTCTGTTTAGGCTGACATTGAACCAAAATCTTCAGGTCTTATCCCCCTTATTTTCAAGGATTCTACACAAGAGGTCACTAACATCAAGCTTTGTATTACTGTTCTTTAAATTATGTAGTAGAAGAATGTGGAATTCTATTTGTGTTAAGTATGTAATTTTCAAAAACAAGTTTGAATCAATTTGTTATAATGTAACTGTTATCAATTTTAACTGCTAAACCAATTAATTTTATACATTCCCACAGAAATATAATTGAAAACAAAAGGTATATTTGTTTTCTTAAAACAAGTATTGGACCATGAATTTCTTTCACTTTTCATTCATGCTTTATTCCTTAATTAGCCGTCTTCAATGAATAAAATAAATGTATTAATTGTATACCACAATAAGCAAAATGATTATAGTTAAGAATAGATATTTCAACACAGCCAAAAGACAAGTTTTTTGAGCAGTTTCCTAAAAATGTAATGTTAATTAAAGCAACTAATGGATATGATATATTTTGATCATTACACAATATATAAATGTATGGGACTACCACTAAATTCTTCATAACTATGTAAAAAATAATTATGTAGCTAGCGACCATTGGCTAAAGCTTGTAAACAGCTATTATAGATGCTCAGATCTGGAAAGGCCCAGGCTGGAAAGTGCATGAGACTCTTTTATCCAATGAACCACCAAAAAACTGGCAGTGGCTTAAGTGGTAGAGCACTAGCCTTGAGCTGAAAATCTGATGGAGAGCATCCAGTCGTAGATTTCAAGCCCTATGACTAAAAAAATTATAATTAAACAATTAAAAATTAACTAATATTTTGACATGAATGTTAAAATATATATTCTAAAAATATTAAATCCTCACTTAGATATACTAGTTTATATAAATATAGAGATGTGTTTTCCGGTTTTAGTTGTCAGTGAATTGTGTAAATCAAACAATTCTCACTCAATTCACATTTATATGATTATATGCCATAAGTATAATTGTTAAGTGATAGGCAGTGCTGTTTTAGGAATCTCCCTTGGCTTTCTAACATTAACCCTTCTAAGCTAAAATCGATATAACCTCTAACCTTGTCAGGGTTTTCATTAACAATAGTTACTTATTTCATTGGAGTAGGAAAGTATAAGCCAAAATTATTGTTTGGAACAACTGTCACATTTTACATGCTCTTCACTTCATTTAAGAGCTAAAACATTGAAGTCATCTTAACCATGCCAGTAATAGCAAAATGTCTGCTGAGCCTTTCAATCTCTTAAGAGATGAAACTCTTTAGTTAGATATGTATTTTTTATCCTCGCTAACATCCTATTGTTTAGGAAAATCTTTATATTTAACCCATTCCTGATTAAAAGACTGGAACAAAGGCAATAATGAAAATAGCCAAGGAAATATTTGAATCCAATTAAAAAGCAATCACAATCCCACCTGATTTCACTGACAATATATGGTAAAATATGATTTTTTTGTTATCATTTAAAGAACAACCAATAAACTTTAATTAGCAGTGAAGAACTGAAAAGACAACATTTAGGACAGTATGACTTTGAAAATTTTAACATAAGCCTAATAAATTTATCTTGTTTTTCTATGCAGTTGCCAACATAATAGAGAGCAACACACAAAGGGAGGAAAGAACCTAATCACAGCAGTAAAATTTTGTCTATAAAATAAATGTGAGGGTGTGACTCTTTCAAATATCAGGCTTACAAAGAGGAAAAGTGTATTTGCTTTAATGTAAACAACAAAATATAAAAATCATTTATTAATGTTTTACATATCTTGACTAGGTTTTCTCATGTTGGAGATTAAGAAAGATATGATTTTTCATATTCAGTATTTTTTTTTACTTTTTCCCAAGATCATTCTTATTTATCAGCTATAGCAACAGAAGTAGTCTTGGTTACTCTTAGTATCATGCTTGTTTACATCTAGAAACATTATTTGTTGCTGGGGTACAGGGTGCAAACACTTGCATATTAATAAAGAGTCATTTCCTTAGGAAGGAAAGTTGTGGTGTAAAGAAACCTAAAAAATAAAAGACAGCATACTGAAAACTATTTTCAATCAATATCAGTCTGTAGGTGTAGATTTTGTTTCCTATTGTTTCAGGGGGCCCATTTTTGTTACCTTCCTTTTCTCCTTCTGGTGATCCTATAATAACTAAAAACATCTTGGAATTGTTGTATCTTTACTGGATTCTCTCATTTCTGTTGGAAGGGCCAGAAGGATAAAAAAATTGAATTTCTGTTTTGGTTTTACCTTTTTTTTATTATTTTGGGAACTGTCACTCAAAATGACATATAATATCAGGAGACAGATTTCATTTAAATATTCCTACCCTAGTCATTGGTACTTAGTGATCCCGAAATGTGAAAATAAAGATAGAGAGCTGCTTATTTAGATATTCTTTAGAATTTCAAGACTTCATTAATGCAAAGCCCTTAGTATGTACATCATACATGTGTACAAAACTGGTGGCAATTTTTACTTATTCTCAGAAACAAAGATATGTGGTGTCCCTGTAGTTGCATCAGGAAACCTGTGTAGTTGAGTTTAGTTTACTAAACCAAGACTGCTGTAACAAGTTTCTTCAAGTTTAATGGATTGCATTATCCATATTTATAATTTTACAGTTCTAAAGAACAGATATCTAAAAGAAGTCTCACTAGATTAAAATCTATCCACAAACAAAGATGAAATATTTTCAGATGATTCTAGGGGAAAAGGCATTTACTTTTTTTTTTTTTAATTGTGAGAATACCATACAGAGGAGTTACAATTACATAGGCAAGATAACGAGTAGATTTCTTTCTTTTTTTTGGGGGGGTGTCCTGTCGTGGGCCTGAACTTTGGGCCTGGGCGCTGTCCCTCAGCTCTTCATCTCAAGGCTAACGCTCTACCACTTGAGCCTCAGCGCCACTTCCGGCTTTTTTCTTTCTGCTTATGTGGCATGCAAGGCAAGCGCTCTACCACTGAGCCACCTTCCCAGCCCACGAGTAGATTTCTTATCAAGCATTGTTGCCTCCTCTTTGTTTACCCTTCCCATGCCTTCCCATACTCTCCCTACGTCCCCACACTTGGTCCTAACCCCGACACCATATTGTAGTTGGTGTTGGTATAATTTGTGGAGGGGAAGGGCAAAAACAAATCATTTAACTAGGAGTACCGGTAGACCAATTCCAACAATGACATTTACATGTTGTAATGTCGAAAAACGAACTTTACAAGGCATTTACTTTCTGTTCCACTTTCCAGAAATTTCACAGTATGGTTGTTGTCTTTTCCTTTATTTTCGAATTCACAATCTGATTGTTATCTTTTCCTTCATTTTCAATGTTCCATCTTTACACCTTTCTGATGGTAAGGCCCCAATCATTGCCCTTTCTCACTAAATCTGGGACACTTAAGTAATCTTTTGTGTATAGATCCTCCATGTGATAATTATTCAAATTTCCATTCCTTGGGTGAGGAATGGTGATTATTTTACTGATAACCCAAATCTACATTTGAGGGATTACATATTTGGGGACAATAGATGTTTTGGGATGGAATTTTTCTGCCAGCCACAATGAATGTGTAGCATTCTTTCTACTATGTCCTGTTATACTTTCATTACATTTGAACAACGTATTCTTTCAATTAAATCTAACTAAAAAAATAAAATTATTCCCTGAAAGTAATACTGATTAAAACATTGTCACCTCCTAGAAACTTTAAATTCCAGAGAGCAGCCCCTGAAACAATTCTGGAACTGTCACTTTTTATACACTCTGTTTAAAAAGTTTCTCTTTTCAAGAGCATGCGACTGCTCTCTTTGGTAATATAGTTTATGTTTATTTGACTGCTATTTTTAAAGAATGCATCACCTAACACTTGTTCTATTTTTCTACCTTTCTTGTGCCTAATCTATTTCTCAAAGAAGCATAATTATCTGAACTTATTATTGAAGTTGAATCCGCATGGAGAGGAAAAGAAAAAAAAAATGTCTCTTTGTATATGTAATGTTCAAAATGTACCTACCAGCTATTTATCTTAAAATCAACGGTTTCTCATTATGTTTAGATTCTGATAAAATTTAGCCTCTCAACACACAATGTTATTGCAACATTATTTCAGGTCTCTCAAAAGAAAACAAATAATTCCTATTTATTCTTTTTAAAAGCTTAGCCAAAGCAAATGGTTTATTAGATATTTGGAGTCATGATCAGACACTATGGTGAAAAACAGAGAAGAAAAGAAAATCATGTTTTTTTCTTCCATGAGACACTGTGATTTATTTAACCGATTTCTGAAAGAATGAAATTCTTGCAAGAATGCCTTTTGCTTAATATCCACAATGAGTCATTCATCCTTTATTAATAGGACATTTTGGAGAAAGGATGAAAATTCATATTAGAAAAAGGAGAAGGTCAATATGAAGGAGAAATGTAGGCATTTTGTTTCTCCACATCTCCATCACAATGTCTGGATAATGATTGTGGATATTAGATACCATGCTCAAGAGTGATTAAACTCCACATGCAAGTGGATAACCCCACATGCAAGTGACCACATGGAGAACACTTATTGATAGAAAAAATGTAATAGCATCAAGCAGGAAATTTTATCTATTTGTTTACTTCTTGTTTACAATTTGTTAAATTCTGGTGTTCTATTGTCAATTCTTATGAAGGTATACAAGGATGGTAAGAAACTAACATCTTAATATTATGTTCTAATATTAGCTTAGTTTTTGCTGTGTTATATGAGGCTGCATTTGAGATTTGCCCTTTTTTCACATGCTTTTGTCTTCCAGAATTTGAAGGAAGACTCCTTCTGGAAATATGCTACTTTTATTTTATTTTATTTTATTTTTTTTATTTTGGATCCGGTCGTGGGCCTGATCTTTGAGAGTGAGCACTGCCCCTCATCTCTTGAGCTCAAGGCTAGCACTCTACCACTTGAGCCAGAAAATATGCTACTTTTATAGATATGGGAAAACAATCATCTGTTAGGAACTGACAATGAGATAAAAAATCTTCCTCTAGAAATATTTTTTCAGCCCTTGCTTCTGGTTCAATTTTGTAAGCTGAAGTAAGTCACATGACCTATCTTGACATTGCAGATTAGAGGGAAATCTCACTTACAGGAAGCTGATGTAGATTATACAGTTATTTGCAAAGAAAAAGAGAATAAAGACGATTATTATAATACAATCAACAATACTTTCCATCACAGGTCCTGCAGAAAGGAAGCTATTATGTACCTTTTTTATAAAACTATTAAAATTTCAAATCATATTTTCATGCCTTGGATGTTACAGGAATTAGAGAATATTGTGATACTGACTTCATACAATCTCAAAGAAAACTAAAGCAATCTTTTCAATACTAGGAGAACTTTATATTTTGTAATGTAATATCTTTTCTTTTTATATAAATATATTTTTAACTATATGAGACTATCCACAAGAATAAATTTCTACATTTATCTGCGTCTTGTGCAGAGAGCATAGTCAATTAGATAAAAATGGGAGCTAATCAGTAGCACTTTTTAAAATGGGAAATAAGTGAAGAGTAAGATAATACACATATTTTTCTTCTATCGCCATCCTCCTCCCCTTCCTTCCTTCCTAGAAAACACTCTCAACCAAAAAAAAGTCTTAGATATTTGGCTCTTGACCTTGAAAGTGGAAGTAGAATGTTATGGATATTGGAGCTGACTGTTTATGCTGTTTTACTAATAATGCTACATGCAACAGTTCTATGAGTCCTGCAGGTCTTAGCCATACTTTCTTAGTGATGTGACATGAATGTCAGCCTTACTGGACTTAGTATTGTTTTCTACTTCCTTTTCAGCACCTGGCCAAAATTGGGATACCGTGTAATGCAATGAAAACATAATACCATCTTAAGAAAGTCATTTAGGGCTCTGGAAATGTGGCTTCATGGTACAGTGATTGCCTAGCATGCATGGAACCCTGAATTAAATTCCTCAGTACCACATAAACAGAAAAAGAAACACTGGAAGTGGTGCTGTGGTTCAAGTGGTAGATTGCTAGCCTTGCGGTGGAAAAAAAGCCTTGAATTCAAACCCCAGGACTGGCAAGAAATGGTCATTTAATTAGTAAATGCAAAGTAAAGAACCCATACTTGGATTTTATAATTGCCCCATCCATACTGATACCTGACAAGAGTCCCTAATTCATCTGCTTACCTATATTAGGATACTGAGTTGAAAAGAAAAAAAGCATTGTTCATTAGGTCATGGCAATTAATGCCAGGAATGTGCTTAGATAATAGGTGAAGATTAATCCTAGAAATCCAAAGATTCCAGGTTTTTGAGTAGTCACTTCTAATTACAATGAAAAGGTTAATCGCAGTGAGATTTAGGAATCTTTTTGGTCAGGCAGAGCACCAAAAACACCGTGGGTAGTTAGTAGTTATGAGAGAAGAGAAGGAATAATTCTAGATGGAAGGAATAAATGATAGTAAGTAAGGTATACCAGAAACTGTTCCATGGAGCCGTTTTTGGATATTGAAGAATTAGTCTTATTTATCTATGCTTATTCCTCATTGCATTTAGCATTCTAAATCTCTTACGCTAGTTCTTAACCTCTGTGTACCAAGTTATATCTCCTTCTATGCTGATCTTTCATACCCGATCTCCTTTGCTTTCTAAAAATCTCAGTCTTTCTCTATTTCTCTATGAACATTTTCTGATATAAAGTCCACCTATCTAGTAGGCAGAGGATGATAATGGAAGGGTCACATAGCTAATCAGTCATTAAGGTAAAACCAAAAAATATGACATATTTATTGCTATTTCAATTATTCTGAATTGATGCAATGTCATTGTTTCATTCAAATTTCCATGATTTGTCTACATAGTGTCATTAAGTGCACACAAATGCAAATATTGGCTGGGTCCCAGTGACTCATGTCTGTAATCCTAGTTAATCAGGAGGCTGAGACCAGAGGATTATGGTTCAAAGTCCCCCTCGAAAAGAAAGTCCATGAGAATCTTATCTTCAATTAAATAAGCATTAAAGAACTGGAAGCAGTGAGGTACATAAAGTCATAGAGCAATCATCTTGAGCTGAAGATTTGAGGTATAATGCCCACGACCAGAGTTCAAGCCTCAAGACCAAAAATTAAAAAAAAAAAATAAGACTTTGGGTATCCCCAAGAGAAACTATGATGTCAATAGTAATCTTCCCAAGCAGAAAAAAAAATTAGTGCTCCTACTTTTGCTTAGCTAAAGCTGTGGCTTCTTTGCTGGACATATTCCTTTTCAAAAATTGTCAAATATTAGCTTTATAATAAACTTCTACTAATATTTCTCAGTTCAGAACGGAACTCTTGATACAATTGGTGTCAACTCTCTTAGTTATTATCTCATTTCACAGCCAACCCAGGATGGAGAGCTTGTCAAACTCATACTTGTAATTAAAACCAAAAAACCATAAGTGTAGTTGTGGCTCAAGCAGTAGAGTACTAGCTTTGGGGGCAGGTGGACAGAGAAGTCAACTCTTCCGGGACAGGGTCCAGAGTCTGAATTTAAGCCCCAGAACCAGCACAAACTAAACAATCAAACAAAAACAAAAAACCGACCAAATATATCTTTGTGACCCTTCTTAAAGCAGCATTAGTCTGAGAAGAGTTTCATTTCGCTAATTATATTCACTGGATCCTGCTTTTTTGTAAACCTTGTTGCTATGGAGAACCCAGGGCCAGACTATAGGAGTTAATAACTGATTCCTGCCACAAGAGAATCATTTCAGGAGTGAAATATCCAAGCAAAAGGCACTTTATTTATTTTCATTTTTTTTGTGAAAATACCATACAGAGGGGTTACAATTACATGAGCAACATAGTGAGTACATTCCTTATCAAGCATTTTTGCCTCCTCCTTTGTGTCCCCATACCTTTCCTTCCCCTCTCCACTCCCCCACCTCTATACCCTCCTACCACCATCTCCCCCCATCCCCATCCCCTAACCCACCAAAGTTGTAAAGTGTGTTTTTCAACATTATGTCTTTTACATCTCATTGTTGTAATGGGTCCATCTGTATCCTATTTAAAGTATTTGTTTTTTTCCTTCTTCTCCACAAATTGTATCAACATCAAATACAGTGAAAGCAGGGCCTATACCATGGGGGAGGTACATACAAAGCAACAAAGAAATCATCTTATAAATATGTTAGAACAAATAGCATGAAAGAAAAAAAAAAAACATTTGGATCCTTTTCTTGGGGTTCATTTCGCCTAACATCAACTTGCCTGACAGTTTCTGTTTTTCTCAGACATATACTATTGATTGCAAGAAAGGGAAACCATGGGACCTATGTTTCTTTGGGCCTGGCTTAACTTCACTTAATATAATTTTTTTCCAAGTCTTTCCATTTCCTAACAAATGGGGTGATGTCATTCTTTTTGATGGAGGCATAGAATTCCATTGTGTATATATACCACATTTTCTTCATCCATTCATCTACTGAGGGGCATCTGGGTTGGCTCCATATCTTAGCCATGATAAATAATGCTGCAATAAACATAGTTGTGCTGGTAGCTTTAGTATGGTCTTGTTTGTGATCATTTGGGTAAATACCCAAAAGTGGGATTGCTGAATCATAGGGGAGCTCTATGTATAGTCTTTTGTGGAACCTGCATTCTACTTCCCAAAGTGGTTGAACAAGTTTACACTCCCACCAACAATGAAGTAAGGTTCCCTTCTGTTCACATCTCCTCCAGCATCTGTTGTTATTAGAGTTCTTGATTCTAGTCATTCTAACTGGGATGAGGTGGTATCTCAATGTTGTTTAGATTTGCATTTCTTTATGGCTAGCAAGGTTGAGCATTTCTTCATGTGTCTTTTGGCCATCCTTGTTTCTTCTCCAGAGAAGTTTGTCTTTACATCTTTAGCCCAATTATTTATTTTCAATTGTTTCTTTGAAGATTTGTTGTTGGGGGATTTAATTTTTTGTGTTCCAGGTATATTTTAGATATGAGACCTTTGTCTGTTGTATGGCTAGTGAAGATCTTCTCCCAAACTGTGGGCTTTCTATTGATCTTGCTAGCTATCCTTTGCCATGCAATAGCTGGGCAATTTTAGGCAATCCCATTTGTCGAACCTTTCTTTAATTTTTTGTGTTTCTGGGTCTCTATTAAGAAAATTTTGGCTTGTGCCAAGGAGACCTAGGGTTTCTCCTATTCCATCCTGTAATGTTTTCAGAGTGTCTGCTTTTATTTCAAGTTCTTTTATCCATTTGGAGTTGATTCTGTTGCAAGGTGATATATAAGGATCTAGCTTTAGTTTTCTATAGTTTTCTACCAGATTTGCCAGCACCATTTACTGAAGATTCTGTCTTTCTTCCAATCTATTTTTTTAAGGATTTTTTTATTTTAATTTAATTTTATTTGTGAACATACTGTACAGAGGAGTTACAGTTACATGGGCAGGATAATGTGTACATTTCTTACCAAGCATTGCAGCCTCCTCCTTTGTTTACCCTTCACATCCCTTCCCAGCCACCCCCCTCCCCCCCAATCCCAATCCTTCTCCTTCCTCCCCCCCCAACCCCCCCCCCCCCCCCGCACCAACGTTGTAAAGTTCTTTTTGGACATGACAACTTGTACTTCTCATTGTTGCAACAGGTCCACCTGTATCCTTAAACAACTGGTTTTTCCCCATCTCCTCCACAAGTTATACTGACATCAAATATAGTGAAAGCAAGGGTTATACTGTGGGGGAGGGACATACAAAGCAACAAAGAGATAATCTTATAAATGTGTTAGAAACACATGCATGAAAGAAAACAACATTAAAATATACATCTAAGGGTTCATTTTCCTGACATCACATTATCTGACCTTTCCGCTTGACTCATACATATACTAGATATTACAAATAAGGGAAACCATGGGACCTACGTTTCTTTGGGCCTGGCTTACTTCACTTAATATAATTTTTTCCAAGCCTTTCCATTTCCTAACAAATGGGGCAATGTCATTCTTTCTGATGGAGGCATAGAATTCCATTGTGTATATATACCACATTTTCTTGATCCATTCATCTACTGAGGGGCATCTGGGTTGGTTCCATATCTTGGCTATGGTAAATAATGCTGCAATAAACATAGTTGTGCTGGTAGCTTTAGTGTGGTCTTGTTTGTAAACATTAGGGTAAATGCCCAAAAGTGGGATTGCTGGGTCATAGGGGAGCTCTATGTGGAGTCTTTTGAGGAACCTCCATACTGCTTTCCAAAGTGGTTGAACAAGTTTACATTCCCACCAACAATGAAGTAAGGTTCCTTTCTGTCCACATCCCCTCCAGCATCTGTTGTTGTTAGAGTTCTTGATTTTTGCCGTTCTAACTGGAGTGAGGTGATATCTCAATGTTGTTTTGATTTGCATTTCTTTTATGGCTAGGGATGTTGAACATTTCTTCATATGTCTATTGGCCATCCTTCTTTCTTCTTCAAAGAAGTTTCTCTTTAAGTCTTTCGCCCACTTATTTATTGGGCAGTTGTTTCTTTGAGGATTTGTTGTTGGGGGGTTTAATTTTTTGAGTTCCAAGTATATTTTAGATATTAAACCCTTGTCCGTTGTATGGCTAGTAAAGATCTTCTCCCAATCCGTGGGCTTTCTATTGATCTTGCTAGCTATGTCATTTGCCCTGCAGAAGCTCTGCAACTTTATGCAATCCCATTTGTCCAACCTTTCTTTGATTTGTTGTGTTTCCGGGTCTCTATTCAGAAAATTTCGGACTGAGCCAAGGAGACCCAGGGTTTCTCCTATTCCATCCTGTAATGTTTTCAGAGTGTCTGCTTTGAGTTCAAGGTCTTTGATCCATTTGGAGTTGATTCTGGTGCAGGGTGATATATAAGGATCTAGCTTAAGTTTTCTACATGTAGTTAACCAATTTTGCCAGCACCATTTACTGAAGAGGTTGTCTATCTTCCATTCTATTGTTTTAGCTCCCTTATCGAAGATTAGATGGCTATAGGTCTGTGGGTTCATTTCTGGGTTTTCAATTCTATTCCATTGGTCCTGAGGTCTGTTCTTATGCCAATACCAAGCTGTTTTGATTACTATGGCTTTATAGTAGAGTTTGAAGTTTGGTATTGATATTCCTCCAGCAGTGTTCTTTCCATTCAGGAGCGTTTTTGCTATTCGGGGTCTTTTATTGTTCCATATGAATTTTTGGATTGCCTCTTCTATTTCCTTGAAGAATGAGGGTGGAATTTTGACAGGTATTGCGTTGAATTTGTAGATAGCCTTGGGAAGTATTGCCATTTTCACGATGTTAATCTTTCCAATCCAGGAGCATGGGAGGTTTTGCCATTTTTTAAGTTCTGTGTTGATTTCCTTTTTCTTCCATTCTATTTTTTAGCTCACTTATCGAAAATTAGATGGCTATAGGTATTTAGGTTCATTTCTGGGTTTTTAATTCTATTTCATAGGTCCTGAGGTCTATTCTTGTGCCAGTACCAAGATGTTTTTGCAGTAGAGTTTGAAATTTGGTATTGATATTCCTCCAGGACTGTTCTTTCTGTTGCTATTTGGGGTCTTTTATTGTTCCATATGAATTTTTGGATTGCCTCTTCTATTTCCTTGAAGAATGAGGTTGGAATATTGGTAGGTATCGTGTTGAATTTGTAGATAGCCTTGGGAAGTATTGCCATTTTCACGCTGCTGATCATTCCAATCCAGGAGCATAGGAGTTTTTTGCCACTTCCTAAGTTCTGTCAGATTTCCTTTATCAAGTTTTTTTCTTTCCTTTTTTTATTGTGAATGTACTGTACAGAGGGGTTACAATTACAAGGGCGAGATAGTGAGTACATTTCTTATCAGGAAATTGTAGCCTCCTCCTTTGTTTATCCTTCCCATCCCTACCAATCCTCACTTCCCCCCCATTCAATCCTCGCTCCCTCCAACTTGTAAAGTTTATTTTCGACATGACAACTTGTACTTCTCATTGTTGCAACAGGTCTACCTGTATCCTTAAACGACTTGTTTTTCCCCATCTCCTCTACAAATTATACCAACATCAAATGTAGTGAAAGCAGGGGTTATACTGTGGGAGAGGGACATACAAAGCAACAAAGAAATACTCTTATAAATGTGTTAGAAACAAATGCATGAAAGAAAAATACCTTTAAATACATATCTAAGGGTTCATTTTCCTAACATCACATTATCTGACCATTTCTGCTTGACTCATACATATACTAGATATTGCAAAAACTTTATGGTAATAAGTTTGAGAACTTGACAGAAATGGACCTTTTCCTAGGAAATACTGACACACCAAAACTAAACCAAGATGAGTTAAATCATCTTAACATATATTCTGTCCTCTTAAAAACTTATCTACTTTTTAAAATTATGAATTTCCAAAGAATTAAACTGTTTTCTGGTTTACAATGAGATAATACTAAAATAATCATTTTTTTCAAAGTAATGTCAGATGTGAAAATATTGTGAAAATATGGTATAGTTTGAAACAATTCAAGTTGATGAGTCTCTGATAAAGAAGCGGTGATTAACTCAAATTAGATGGTAAATGGTATTAATTTTAATAGCTAATACATTTAGAATAATATTTACTAAACCAATAGATGGAAATTATATATTATGTACCTATTTTTTTAACTTTAATTTTATTGTCAAGGTAATGTACAGAGAGGTTACAGTAAGAAAGTTTGTGAATGCATAACTTTTTAAATTTGTTACCCCCATCCCCATTTTTCACACTTTTCCTTCACCCTAAGACTTCTCACAATTTCTACAGTAAATTTCCAACATATTGTATTCTGAATATTGTTAGTGCATTGCTTTCCCCTTTTTCCTTTTTTCACGATTTTGTTGTTGTTCCTTTCTATACATAAGATCAATGTATATACCATACACAGTGTACCAAAATCAAATACAGTAGAGGATAAAGCAAAAGGGGAAAACACACACACACACACTCACACACAATCACATATTTCATCAAAAACAACTGCAAAGAAAAACCTAGGTTCACCTATCTTGGAGTTCATTTTGCTCAGCATCATCTTATTGCATCATATATACATAGGTATGGAGCCAGTCTGCTCATCTGCTAGACTCTCTTAGACATTTCCTAATTAATACAAATGAGGAAAACCATACAATCTGTTTCTTTGTGTCTCGCTTGTTTTATTCAATAGGATTTTTCCATGTCTTTCCATTTCCTTATGAATGGTACGATATCATTCTTTCTGATGGAAACATAGAATTCCACTGTGATCATGTATACCACATTTTCTCGATTCATCCATTGAGAGGCAGATGAGTTTTAAAGATGCTTACATGAAAATAATACATAGGAACATTCAAAAATGAAAGATGCCACTTTCACAGACATTCTAAAAACATGATTTCTAAGTAAGATAGGATTATGTGGTGGTAGAAACATTGAGATATCTGAATGATTCTAATGTACATGTTGCACTGAATTACACAAGAAGATATCCTATATAATATAGGATAAAAATTTAAGTGATAAAATATTCACTTGAGAAAGATATAGGAGGCTGCAAGAAGGGTAAAGTTCATATAATATTGAAGAATTTAGAAATGAAAGCTCAACTATGTCTCTTTAAATAAAAATTATGTACATGAAAGGGCAAAAGTAGAGGAGGAGAAGAAAATAAATGACAGCAGATCATTGTTCTTAATTAGAGTATAAAAAACATACAAACATAATCTATAGCTTCCAGGTTAAAAAGAGACCAATATAATATGTCCCCCTTAATTTAGGTACATGTGAAATATTTATTGGTTTTCACAAAATAAATGACTACTTAAAATATAAAATAAATGAAGACATAAACGTAATTTTTTCCAAAACTTTCCCTTTCCTAATGAATGCAGCAATGTCATAGAAGTCATTAGAATTCCATTGTGTATATATAGCAGATTTTCTTCATTCAGTCATCTACTGAGGGGCATCTGGGTTGGTTCCATTTCTTAGCTCTTGTAAATAAAGCTGCAATAAACATAGTTGTGCTGGAAGATTTAGTGTGGTCTTGTTTGTGAACATTTGGGTTAATATCCAAAAGTGGGATTTCTGGGTCATAGGGGAGCTTTATGTGAAGTCTTTTGAGGAAACTCCATACTGCTTTCCTAAGTGTTTTAACAAGTTTAAAATCCCACCAACAATGCAGTAAGTTCCCTTCTCTCCAAATCCCCTTCAGCCGCTATTGTTCTTAGAGTTCTTGATTTTAGCCATTCTAACTGGTTGTTTTCATTTGCATTTCTTTTATGACTAGAGCGATTGAGCATTTCTTCATGTGTCTATTGGTCCTCCTTCTTTCCTCTTCAGAGAATTTTCTCTTTAAGTCTTTAGACCACTTATATATTGGGCAGTTGTTTCTTTGAAGATTTGTTGTTGGGGGGTTTTAATTATTTGGGTTGCGGGTATATTTTAGATATGAAACCCTTTTTTGTTGTATGGCTAGTGAAGATCTTCTCCAAATCCGTGGGCTTTCTATTGATCTTGCTAGCTATATCTTTTGCCATGCAGAAGCTCTGCAATTTCATGCAATCCCATTTGTCCAACTTTCTTTGATTTGTTGTATTTCTGGGTCTCTATTAAGAAAATTTTGGCCTGTGCCAAGGAGACCTAGGGTTTCTCCTATTGCATTCTGTAATGTTTTCTGTGTGTCTGCTTTAATTCTGAGGTCTTCAATCCATTTGGAATTGATTCTGATGCAGGGTGATGCATAAGAATCTAGTTTTAGTTTTCTACAATTAGTTAAGTAATTTTGCCAGCACCATTTACTGAAGAGGCTGTGTTTCTTCCATTCTATTTTTTAGTTTCCTTATTGAAGATTAAATGGCTATAAATCTTTATGTTCATGTCGGGATTTATATGGAACAAAAAAAGGCCCCAAATAGCAAAAAACGATCCTTAATAGAAAGAATAGTCCTGGAGGAATATCTATACCAAATTTCAAATTTTACTGTAAAGCCGTACTAATCACAACAGCTTGGTCCTGGCAAAAGAACCAAGCCAAGTACCGTTTTTTAAAGAATTTCATTTTTTTTTTTTAGTTTTTAATATCTCTTTTCTATCCCTCCTCTACTCTCATCCAATCCCTGCTCTTCTCTCAATTTTACCTTTAAAATTAGATAATTTTTTTTTACTTTTTAATTTAAATTTTTGTTTTTCCATTTTTTTCTTGTCTCTTTTTTTCTCTCTCTATCATTCTGTCCAATCCTTTTCCCTCTTTGAGATTATGACTTGGTTAATTTCACTCTCCTTTTACCTTTCCCCATCTCTCTAATCCTATTTTTGTGATTTCTCCCTAACCTAATAATTTCTGGTTTACTAAATTCTTCTTTGTTGTTCTTAGCCCATTAATACATAGTTGTCTGATGTTGAATAGTTTGGTATCTGTTGAACTAGATTGCATATTCAGCCTTTAACTGTGTAACTACAGGACTTTGGTTGAAATTTGCCTTAAAATAGTTTGCTAGCAAAAACTGGTGTTAGTTTCATACCAAACGGACAGAAGAAGCTGGAAAAACACAAGAAAAATGGCAAGTAAGGGTATCTCAACTCCAACTCATGATAATCAGGAGACAGGACAGATAATGAATAACCCAGAGGAGAGTTCCCGGAAAGCTCTACAAACACTAATAGTAAACATGGTGAATGAAAAGATTGAAAACGCATAAAGGATTCAGTGTGAGCATAATAGGGAGAGAGAGGAAGAAAAACAAAAGGTCAATACAAGAATATCATGAGTGTGAGGAAGCTTCTCAAAGATTGATACAGGAATTGTGTGAGGAAATTTTAGAAGACTCAAAGAGAACTAAAGGAAATGCGTGAGCAGTCTGAGAACAGACAAAGAGATAGACCAGAAATATGTGAGCAGCCTGAGAACAGACTTAGAGAAAGTCAGAAATGGCGTGAGCAGGCTGAGAACATTCAAGGAGAACTACAGGAATTGGGTGACCATGAGCTAATCAAATATTAATACAGGATCTGCAAGAGCAGGATGAGAATAGGCAAAGATAAATAGAGGCATTCATAGGATCCATAAACACACAGACAAAAGAATTCAAGGAGACCACAAAGAGAAGGCTGAATGGAGCCGGACAGAAGAAATGGGAGTACAAGGAAACCATACCCAATCAACTAAGTGATTTTGGAATAAACATTGAACACCAAATTAAGGAAGTATAGAAGTTCACACAAGATCTAAAACAAAGTTACAAAAAAAAAAAAGAAGCCATCAAAGTTGACCAATTAGAAGAAAAAGAAATTAAAAAAAAAAGTATAAAGTCTTGACAGTAGGTTAGACCATGCAGAAGATCAAATCTTGGGTATTGAAGACAGTCTAGATATTATAGAGGAAGAACATACAGCTACCCAAGAGAAATCCAAGAAATATGATAGATCTATTCAACATTTGGAAGAAACCATCAGAAGGCATAATCTGAGGATAATTGGTGTAGAGGAGCACCTAGAGACCGAAGTCAATGGTCTAGGAAGTTTGTTTAGCAGGATCCCAATAGAGAACTTCCCAAACGTGCAAAAGAGATAGGCCTATTCAGATACAAGAAGCTTTTGGGAACCCAAAGAGACCAGACCAGAAGAGGACATCCCACTGTCACATTATAAAGAGCAATTCAGACCAAAGGAAAGATGCTTAAAGATATCAGTTAGAAAAGATCAATCACCTAGAAAGGGAAACCAATTATAATCACCTCAGATTTCTCAACAGAGACAATTAAGTGCCTGCAATGATGTATAGAATGCCCTAAAGACAAACAACTATAATCAGAGAATAATGTACCCAGCTACTTTCCTTCATAACCAAAGGTAAAATAAAAACCTTCCATAGCAAAGAAAAAGTGAAACCACATATCTCAAGCAAACAACCTACAAAAGATATACTGATGTCCTACACATAGAAAACCAGCAATACCACAATAAAGACCAAGAAATCACATTCAAACCGAGAATCCAAGAACTATAGGAAGAAACCAGTTGCCACAGACGTAAGAAGGTGGATAAAATGGCTGGAACTTCCAAATACTTCTCAGTCCTCTCTCTCAATATAAACACACTTAACTCTCCAATTAAACGACATAGACTTTCTAGTTGGATTAAAAACCAGATCCTTCTATCTGCTGCATTCAGGAGTCACACCTTGCCCATAAAAACAAACACATTTTGAAAGTGAAAGGTAAGAATAAAATCAATCAAGTAAATCGCCCCCATAAACAGGCAGGAGTTGCAATACTAATATCAGATAAAATAGGCTTCAAATTAAAATTAATGAGAAGAGATAAAGAAGGTCTCTACATACTAATTAAGGGATCTGTCCTTAAGGATATTAAAATTCTTTATTTCTATTTGCCAAACACTGGAGCACTGAAATTTATACAAGAAACACGATGTTCCCTCAAACCTCACATAGATCCAAAGACATTAATTGTTGGGGACTTTAACACATCACTATCGCCACTAGCTAAATCATCTCTGTAAAAACTACAGAGAAAAAACGCAGATCTAAACATCTGCATAGATCAACTAGATTAAACAGACGTCTAACGAATATGTCACCCAGAAGCATCAAAATCCACGTTTTTCTCAACAGCACATGGAACATTTTCCAAAATATACCACATTATAGGTCACAAAACAATCTTGTCCAAATTAAGAAACATTGAAGTTATACCTTGCATTCTCTCACACCACAAGGAAATAAAGTTCGAACTCAAGAGAAAAAGCCCACAAAGAAAGTCTTGTATCATATAGAGGCTGAACCACACACTCCTGAATCACGAATGGGTCATAGAAGAGAGTAGAAAGAAATTCAACTATTCATGATATTCAATAAAAATGAACACATGAATTGCCAGCTCCTCTGGGACAGAGCAAAGGCAGTATTCAGAAGCAAGTTTATTGCTCTGAGTTCCTACATCAACAAATTGGATAGATCTGAAACCACCAATTTAATGAGACATCTTAAACTCCTTGAAAAAGAGCAGCAAAATAAACCCCAATTCAGTACCCGGAAAGACATAATTAAAAATCAATCAGAACTACATGAACTGGAATTAAAAAAAAATACACAGAAAGAATCAACAAAACCAAGAGTTGGTTCTTTGGAAAAATTAACAAAATTGACACACCCATAGCAAATCTTATCACAAAAAGAAGAGAACACATCCAAATAAATAAACTCAGAGGTGAGAATGGAAACATCACCAGAGAAACAACCAAGATTCAGAACACTATAAGGGAATAATTCTCAAAACTTTATGCTAATAAGTTTGAGAACCTGGCAGAAATGGTCCTTTTCCTAGCAAATATTGACATGCCAAAACTAAACCAAGATGAGCTAAACCATCTTAACAGGCACATATCAAGCATTCAAATAGAAACAGCAATAAGAGACCTCCCAGCTAAGAAAAGTCCAGGACCAGATGGTTTTACAGCGGTATTCTACAAGGCCTTCAAACCAGAGCTCACACCAACACTCCTCCAACTCCTCAATGAAATTGAAAGAGAAAGTTCACTACCAAACACATTCTATGAAACCATCATAACCCTCATTTAAAAACCAGGGAGGGACTCATCAAAGAAAGAGAACTATAGACCCATTTTTTGATGAACATTGATGCAAAACTTCTCAACAAAATTTTGGCCAATCGATTTTAACAACTCTTCCAAAAAATCATACATCACGATCAAACAGAATTCATTTCAGGGATGCAAAGCTGGTTCAATATACCCAAATCAATTAATATAATTCATCACATCAACAAGACCAAGGATAAGAACCACTTGGTTATCTCAATAGATTCAGAGAAAACAACATTTGACAAGATCCAACACCCTTTTATGATGAAGGTTCTGGAAAAATTAGGAATCCAGGGAACATTCCTCAATAAAATAAAAGCTGTATATGACAAAACTGCTGCAAGTATTATACTCCAAGGTGAACAACTAAAGCCATTTCCTCTTAACTCAGGAACAAGACAAGGATGTCCTCTCTTTCCACTTCTCTTCAATCTAGTATTAGAATGCCTATCTACAGCAATAAGAAAATATGTGACTATAAAGTGTTTCCAAATAGGGAAGGATGAACTAAAACTCTCCCTCTTTGCAGATGACATGATTTTTTATTTAGACAATCCCAGGGACTCTACTCTCATATTACTCAAGTTGATTCAAAACGTTGGTAAATGGCAAGATCTAACATTAACCCTCAAAAATTAATGGCTTTTCTGTATGGCAAAAATGAGAAAAGTGTGGCTGAAATGTGTAAACTCTATTCATAATGCTTCAACAAAAAATAAAATACCTAGGAATCAACTTAACCAAAGAAATGAAGAATCTCTACAATGAAAAATTTTAAAACCTGAAAAAGGAAATCAATTGAATTAGAAAGTGGCAAAACCTCCCATGCACCTGCATTGGAAGGTTCACCATCATAAAAATGGCAATACTTCTCGAAGCTATCTACCAATTCAGTGTGATACTTATCAATAAGACAACCTCATTCTTCAAGGAAATAGAAGAGGCAATCCAAAAATAAATATGGAAAAATAAAAGACCCTGAATAGCAAAACGACCCTCAACATAAAGAACTATGCTGGAAGAATATCAATACCAAATTTCAAAATCTACTACAAAGCCATAGTAATCAAAATACCTTATTACTGGCACAAGAACAGACTACAGGACCAATGAAATAGACTTGAAAGTCAAGAAATGCACCTTCAAATCTATAGCCAACTAGTCTTCTAAAAGGGAGCTAAAAAGAAAACAGAATAGAAGAATGACAGCCTCTTCAGCAAATGGTGCTGGCAAAATCGGTTAACTACTTGTAGAAATCTAAAGCTAGATCTTTATATATCACCCTGCACCAGAATGAAATCCAAATGGATCAACGACCTCGGAGTCAAACAGACACTCTGAAAGCAATACAGAATGGAATAGGAGAAACCCATGGTCTCCTTGGCAAAGGATGAAAATTTCTTAATATTGAAATAGAAACACAGCAAATCAAAGAAAGGTTGGCCAAATGGGATGGCATGAAATTCCAGAGGTTCTGCATGGCAAAGGACATAGCTTACAAGCTCAATAGGAAGCCCAGGGATTGGGAGAAGATCTTCACTGACCATACAATGGACAAGAATCTCATTTGTAAAATATATCTGGAACTAAAAATTTAAATCCCCCAACAACAAGTCTTCAAGAAAACAACTTTCCAATAAATAAATCAGCTAAAGTCTTAAAGAGAAACTTGTCTGAAGAGGAAACAAGGATGGCCAATAGATACATGAAGAAATACTCAACCTCCCTACCCATAAAAGAAATGCAAATCAAAACAACATTGAGATACCACCTCACCCCAGTTATAATGGCTATAATCAACAACTCTAATTATAACAGATGCTGGAGAGGATGTGTATAGAAGGGAACATTACTGCATTGTTGGTGAGAGTGTGAACTTGTTTAACCACTTAGAGCTTCCCTATGACCCAACAATCCCACTTTTGGGCATTTACCCAAATGATCACTAACAAGACTCTACTAAAGCTACCAGCACAACTATGTTTATCCCAGCATTGTATACCATAGCTAAAATATGGAATCATCCCAGATGCCCCTCATTGGATGAATGGGTCAAGAATATGTGGTGTATAAACACAATGGATTTCTATGCCTCCATCAGAGAGAATGACATTTCCCCATTTGTTAGGAAATGTAAAGACTTGGAAAATAGTATTTTAAGTGAAGTAAGTCAGGCCCAAAGAAACATAGGTCCCTTGGCATCTCTAGTATATGTTTGAGACAAACAGAAAAATTCAGATAAGTTGATGTTAGGTGTAAAGAACCTCAAAATAATGATTTAAATACCTTTTTTCTTTCATGTAATTGTTTCTAACATATTTATAAGTTGATTTCTTTGCTACTTTGTATGTCGCTCCCCTCTGTATAACCCTTCTCACTGTATTTGATTTTGGTATAATTTGTACAGTTGAAGGGAAAAAAATCGTTTTATTAGGGATACATCTGGATCTTTTTCATCTATGAGAGATACAAGCCATTATGCAAAATTGAACTTTATTTTCTTCTTTGGTTGGGGGTGGGGGTGGTGTGTTGGGGGGTGTCTGTGGGAATTAGCGGGGGAGATGGGAACAGGAAACAAAGGAGAAGGCAACTATGTTTGATAAGGTATGTAGTCAATACCTTTCCATGTAATTGTAACCCCTGACCGATTGGAATAAAGATATTCACAAGACACAAAATGGAAAATAAACTTTGCAGCTTTGGGGTGGAGGAAGAGTTGTCAAGGTGGATGAAGTAAAAGATAGAAGAAAAAAAGAAAGAAGGATAATAGCGCTTGACAAGAAATGCAGTCATGACTGACATGTATGTAGTTTTTCTATAAAGCATCTTTTGAAGAAAATGATTTTAAAAATACAAGGCAAAAAAATAGCAATATAAAACAAAAACAAATTGATTATGGTTTTCAAATGCCCTATTATCTGGATGAGGTTAAAGTAGGTTTATGACATGTGACTATCATTGCATTGTGAGATTTTTGTTCTTTTTAAGTTCCCCAAGGTAATTAACATTTCCTGAAGGATACTGAAAATATGAGCAGGAAGTAAATTTGATATAAATACACTGTTTGACATTATACTGTATTACTTACTAAATGCTAAGTTGACCAAACTGTGTTAAAGAATGATGAATTTTTTTAATATTCTCTAGGGTGGAATTTGATTTATGAAGAAAAGTGAAAAGCAATTAAGTCAAATATAATGTTAACTTCACATGTATTAATATTCAAAATGACTTAATCCCCTGAAAACTTCTTGTCAAATACATTCTGATTTGAAATACAAAACAAATGTTATGAATTGAGAAGATTACATTGTTGTTTGGAAACAAATGTGGCCTAGGACAAAAAGAAAAAAAATAAAAACAATAATAATACTAATAACAACAATACACTTTTATTAGAGTGGAATGCTCATCCAAAATTGGTTTAGTTTATCATCTTTAATATAAGCAGTAATTCATTCAAGTGATAATAAAATGAAAGAAAGTAACTGAAATATTGTTAAAATTGTGATTCATACTTGGCTAAAGAACTTCTCAGGAACTTTTTTTTTATATACCATTCTCTTTTGGTGGTGTGTGTGGGTGAAAGTTGAACTTGCCCATAATTGTATTGGACTGTAAAATATTTTGGAAAATTTATGAATTTCACCACATAGTATAAATATATATATATTGCTAGGTTCAATAGAGGTTTTCACAAATCACCTTATGAAAATATTTGACAGGTGTTCTATTTGTAGCTCGTATTTTACTATGAGTAATTACTACAATCTAAAGCGATCATACAACTTTCACCATTTACTTAGTGGTCACCTGTGATGGAATAATTCTGTCAAAACACTTGAAGTTTATTCATGTTTAAAACTTGGATTGAATGTTCTCATTCCATTATCAGTGTGCATTGAGAGTGGAGCATACGTATGCATATGAAATTTCTGTACAACTTCAAACTTTTTAATGGGTAATTTGGTACTAAAGAATAATATGTAAATGGAAGAATACTATTCACTGTCAACATAAACATATTTTTATATGTGTAAAAGACTTTACCATAACTTCTGTAATCAGGAAATAACTGATAAGGATATTCATAGAGATTGTTATAGATACAACAATTCTAAAAATAACATTTGTTTAATTACCCTAAAGTTCTTTTTTCCTCTGTTCATTTTGTATATGCAAAAAGCAGCTAATTGTAAAATTAGAATTCAAAGAACTGATATATATATAGATATAATCATCTGTATCTAAGAGTGAAAATGTGATATGTAACACTAGTGTTTCCATCAATTCTTTTATTTACATCGATTTTTTCTTTCTTATTTAAATTTTATTGTCATAGTGACCTAAGTTGTGGTATAGTTACACAAGTAATGAGTCCAATCCTTGTTGAAATTGTTACCCCCTTTCTCATTTTTCTCTCTTTCCCATTAACACCTAATGTTGTACAGATCCTATCCAACACATTGTCTTGTGAGTATTGTTGTTACACAGGATCCCCCATTTTTTTTTGTCATACAATATTGTCTTCACACTAGTCATTGCATAAGTTCAATGTTTTAGGTCTAACTTTTCACACTAGTATCATGGTGAACCCACCAGCCTCCACAGAGTTTTATAAAACTTTTGGAAATACATCACATTGATAAAACCGAGTGTATTCTCAGGAATTACAGATTTTAAAATCAGGATGTGATGAAGAAATACAATACAACTTTATTAGCTTTGGAAGTGCTTTATTCATGATTTTATGTGACTACTGTATTCATTTGCACATTTTCTAAGCTCTTGAACATCACAGTGTGAAACGATCTGTGTACTTGGATTAGAATACTAAGATGAATCATCAAGAATTATATCAATATTGAAAAAATTTTGAAGTGATATGATCCAAAGTCTTTAACATAATAACAACAGATGTGTCATGCATAACGATGCCCCTATGATTAATCATTATACATGTGAAACATGCAAATTTTTAAAGTATTAACGTCACATACATAGTGATAATAGGGAGAGATATAGAACGGTGTAGAATTAGTTTTATTTTCATAAATATATTAATATCTATCGATGTGAATATTACAATTCTACAGTGAAACATTAGGAGTTTCTAAAGATTGGCTCTTGTTAAAAATTGTTTTTAACTTACCTGTATCATCAGAATTCTGGTGAAAGGGAATATCAATATGTGTAAGCTCTCTATGTGTTAGAGAAATTAATAGTTATTCTAATTGCATGATAAGAAGTGAGAAGTACAGGCAGAAGTCATGCAAATAATGATTTACTTTAAACTTTATGGCAAGGTGCCAAATTGCATATATGTACGTTTGGATTGATCACATTAAAATAATGAGAACATTCATGCTTCCCAAATTAATGTAACAAAAATTTTGTTTTTACAACCAAGGAGGCATAAGTTGAAACAAGATGCACCATGTCCAACCAAATGCTTCAGAAATATGCATGAGAGAATTACATGAAAAACTGACACATAAAATGGTTTGAATATAGGGGGCTGGGAATTTGGCTCAGTGGTAGAGTGCTTGCCTTGCATGCCTGAGGCTCTGGGTTCAATTCCTCAGCACCACATAAGCAAAAAGAAAAAAGCTGGAGTTGTCATTGTGACTAAAATGGTCCAGCACTAGCCTTGAGCTGAAAGCTGAGGGACAGGGCACAGTGCCAGAGTTCAGGCCCCACGACTGGACCCCACACCGCCCAAAAAAAGAAAGGATTGAATATATACACATTAACACAGTAAACAACTTGTCAGCAATTTTTCTTTGTATGACATTTTTTTGAAGGGGTGGGGGAAGCGTGATGGGTGAGGCAACAGGTTTTGGAATATTTTCTAAAATTTGTGATTTCACAAATTTCACAAGGCAAAGTATAATTTTATGTACTTCTAAGTCCAATAGGGGAAAAAAAACACAATCTTAAAATACGCAGCATATGTTTTTTTTTTAAAGTTTTATTTTAAAGTTGCTGAACAGAGGAATTCTATTTACATTAATAAGGCAATGAGAACAGGACTTTTTGAACAATTTTACACTTTCACTTGTTGATGGCCCACTATCCCTTCCCAACACAATTTCTTCACTCCTCCGCATGCCCCTTCGAAAGTTGTAATGTTCATTTCTAATATACTGTCTTGTCGTCATCCTACTTGCAATGTGTCCTTATTTCAGGGATTTATTACACCCTTTCCCTTCCCAGATCCGACAAATATATATATATACAAGGTGCATGGTACCAAACTTGAGTACAGTGTCAACAAGGGATATGCCATAGGAAACAAGAATATAATAAAATCACGGAGCATATTTAAAACAATAAATATAAAGACATATCTCTTGTCTTCATATATTGGAATTCAATTCAATTAGCATTATTTTATATGATCATATATACATCACTTTTGATCTTTTCAGTTCATCTAACAAGATTATCTTATATGTATATTATTATTGCAAATAAGGGAAATCATGAGACCTAAAATCTTTGAGACTGTGTTACACAATTTAATATTATTTTTCCAAGTCATTCCATTTCCTAACCAAAGGGACAATGCCATGCTTTCTGTTGGAAAGATAGAATTGCTATCTCTATACATATGTACATACAAATGTTTATATTTACCATATTTTTGATACACTCATCTAACTCACTTATTGAGGGTCATTTGGATTGGTTCTATATCTTAGTTATTGTGAATATTGCTGCAATAAATATAGTTGTGCTGATAGCTTTACCAAGACCCTATAAGTGACCATGTAGTTAAATGTCCAAAGTAAGGATTGCTGAATCATATGAGAGCTCTATGCATAATCTTTTAAGGAACATTTCTACTGATTTTCAGAAATTTTGAGCAAGTTTACTCTCTCACAAACAGTGTGGTAGGGTTCCTTTGTAATCACATCTCCAGCCCAAGCATCTGTCATTATTAGACTATTTATTATAGCCATTCTAATTTGTAAACAGTGGAATATTAATACTGTTTTGATTTACAGTTCTTTTATGGCCAGAGAAGTAGAGCATATCTTCAACTGTTTATTGACTATTCTCATTTGCTGTTCAGGGAAATAATTTCGTTTTAGCATTAAAGTAATTATGAAGACCAATTGTGTGACTCCCTGAAAATAAGAAGTGTACCCATTCAGAGAATTGTTCAGATTTATTGCACAATAAATATAAATTTTTTCTGATCTTACTCATCATCTATTTATATATCAAAACATAGTTTTGCAAAGGAGAAATGTTTCAAATCAACAGAACCTTTTGGACTGGATCATCTTTTCCAAAGGAATATGACAAAACAATATTTATATAGTTTCTGTAAAAAATAACAAACATTTTGTAATATGGAAATAACTAACAAGGTTACTCATAGGGGTTGCTATGGATACCAGAATTTTTAAATAGCACTTGACTAATTACATTAAAACTCTTTTCTGACAGATTGTCATTTTGTGGTCTAGACATTCTATTTAAGTTATGTGATTAATAAGAAGAGATTATCAACTCAAGTATGATTTTTATGCAAGTATTTAGTCACAGTTCAATCCAAAATATTGCTTGTGTTTAGGAAGGAAGAAGTTCGCTTTTTAGTCATTGTATATTTTCTTTTTCATTTCAAATAAGTAAAAGAATTCCAAATGAAAACGTTATTTCTGTTGCCTGTTGTGACAGTGCTTGATTGGGTCCACAAATTTTGGGGCTAATATATTCTCAATCATAATTACTAGGAGAGATACAGATATTCATTTTAGGTGCAAGATGACATTTGAGTTCAGGCCCTAGTCAGCATATTTTACTTTGAGCCAGGTATAAGGAAGTATATTAAAGAGATTAATCTTTTTTATAAAACAATTAACAAATTAGAAAAAAATACATCAATAGTTGTGTAGCCTCAAGGAGAAAGTAATTATGCCACTTTTGACATATTTTGTTCACTTCAGTTCAATTGCCATAATTCATGTAAAAGGATAGATAGGATTTTAATATTTGCACTTAAAAGGAAGAAAGGATTGACCAAATTGTTTTGTGTCTAAACATGACAAAAAAAGGTGTCATCATTGAAGATAGATTTATGCCTGATAGAATGCAAAACTGAAGGAGCTCTATTTATTAAACTAAGCCATTCTAAGAGAAAAGACAATGCCATGTTACCAAGAAATGTTGACTATACCATCAGAGAGATAATACATCTAGCATAGTATAGGACTAAAAGGTCGACGTTATTTTAGGACTCGTGCTACAAATGAAGCTTACCTAAACTTCCTACTTAGACTTTGGTTCCATCAAAATTAGTATATGCTTAATGGTTTGATTCCATGGGACACATTCATGAATATTTTGAGGACACACAGTGAAATTGACAGAAAGATCGGGTTGATTCTATGCAACCAATGTCTCATACAGAAAAAAAAAATATTTGAGCATTTTCTATTCTGATGAAGGAACTATGTAGAATATTTCTAGATTATGGATAACAGCATTAAATAATTGAAAATTACTACAAAGTTATCAATAACCAACTGTGGTCCAGTAGACCTATAAACTATTAAGATTCCTTTACCAGTTTCATGCCATTTAGTGAAAATATACCATGGTCTTGCAACATGGTTAACACCTAGTAAAAATGACTTAACAAGTCCTTATGAAAGATTTAAAATAAAAATATGAGGAAAGTGAGGAAATATTGAGGCTCATATTGCAAGATTTCAACTTCAGTTGAATAGGTAGAAAATATCTTAAAAAGTATGTAGTTGCTTGGAGTTATAATAAATACAGTAAAGGTTAGGACAATTATTTTGTCAAAAGCCAAACCACTAAATTTTAGAGAAACGAAGGAAAATTTGTGTTATTTAGAGCTAAGAGGGAAGTGAAGAAAATAAACTAGTACATGCTACAAGATTGAAAATAATCTGAAGCTATCATACATGTGACAATATAAACCAGTTTCACCAAGGAGAGCAAACACCTTACCCTCTGAAGAAAGATGCCTACATTAAGAAGGTATGTCAACTGCTGTTGTCCCTTGCTTCAAGTGTGCCTTCGGGATGTGGATCTATATATTATATTATTTTCATAACCATAATTTCTTTTTTTATTTTGAAAATACCAGACGGAGGGGTTACAATTAAATTGACAAGTTAATGAGTACATTTCTTATCAAGCATTGTTTCCTCCTGTGTTACCCATTCCCAACCCTTCCAATCTCTGCCCCCATAACCATAATTTCTTTGTCAAGGTTACTCAGTTTATTGAACACCACCCCACATTATGGCATGTGAATGGCTCCCAGAAAGAACTAATTTCAAAAGGGAAGATACCACAGCACGCCCTAACTTTTCCCTTTTAGACTTCCTGAGAATTGTACTGTGGATCAGTAGAATTGAACTCTGGGTGGAATTCTTACCCTTTTTAACTCACATATAAAAAATCCTACTGCTTATATTTATTTGCACTTGCTTACCCATCAGCTAGGTTCGATTGGTACACTCGTTTCATGTGAACTTTTCATTCTTTTTGATACCAGTGTTCATATAAAATGAAATGATAAATCTGGACAGTATGGTTTCAATCAAGGTGATGCTAGGGCAGTAGAAGAACCTTCCTCAAATGACCTTTCAATATTCACGACTGCCTCTTGAAGAAATTATCTCATATGAAGAAGCCTTTACCACTATCATGTCATTTATCCAAATCTTACCATACTTCAAAGTTTGTTAAGGAGGTTTTGATGGATGAATGTGGAGATATTGAGAGATAGTAAAACTTTTGAATTAGTAAGTTTTCCAGATGCCGTGAGTAAAAGTATATGCTTACAAGAAATTATCTTCAAAAACACAATATTAGTTCAGAAATAATTTACTGTCTACAAAGGAAACTGTACACAGTAGAAAGTGTGTCTAACCTAATAAAAAAGAGGCAAATGATACCATACTTTTAGAGGTAAGTCTGTTCTTTTAATACAATCGTTAAAAAAGAAAATCACTGGCTTCGAAAACAATCTTACTTCCATGAATGAATCCCATTCAATACAAAGGAAGAATTTTCTACATGATTTTTTGCTCTATGGATTTCTGAAAATTTTCATTTCCCTTCCTAACTGATATCTGGGTTTGCTCTTCAGGTGGAAGCAACATGAAAGTTGGAAGGAAAACTTCCATGAATGTCTTCTCTTTGTAAATGATGCAAAATCACTTCAAGGTTGTTTAAAAACGTCAGCATGATTTAAAATTTTCTATTTGGTATTATATTTTCAATGTAAGAAGAGCCAAGTGTTGGTGGCTGGTGGTGTTTGCCTGTAATCCTAGCTACTCAGGAGGCTGAGACCTGAGGAATGTGATTCAAAGCCAGCCTGAGCAGGAAAGTACATGGGAGTCTTATGTCCAAATGACTCCCAAAACCAAATAACCGAAAGTGGCCCCGTGACTCAACTGGCAAAGTTCAGGCTTTGACCTGAAGAGGAAAGGGCAGCCTCCAAACCCAGAATAAAAACCCTATGACAGACATGTTACGAATAAAAATAGCAAGAACAAAGCATTCACCATATTTCTCTGTAACATAGAAAGTCTACAAACGTTGCATTAGGCATAAATGCTTAAACATACTCACTGGCTTATGATGAGAAGCCTTTTCTTAACGGCATTATATAGTTATGACAAGTTAGAGTTCAAAATCAATCAATTCAAAATTTTCCTTCAAAAATTTCCACAGACATATCGCAGATTTGTTTCCCTATGAAGGAGAATGTGTGAGATCAATGTCCTTTGCCTACATATACCTAGATTCTTACTAGTTTGCTATATATTATCGAGACTTCCATGAATGACTTACTGACAACAGATTTTTACTATAGCACATAGAAATCTTTGTGAATTTTGAGACTCCTAGAAGGATTAGGAAAATCACTCTCTTCTGAAAATACTAAGTACCCATTACTTAGCAGGCCTAGGTTGCTCAAAGAAAAAAGAAAACTGAGGAAAAGGCTATTTCTAAGTGTAAGTGGAGCCATCGAAAAAGGTACATTTGCCTGGGAATAATATCTTCCTTATTATTTATTATTTCTGCAGAACATAATAAAATATGAGAAAAATATAGTGATGTTTTATCCCTCATATAAATTTCCTATCAACTTCTATGTTCCAAACAGAAGAATAGGTAGGATAATTTTGTAGGTTGTGTAAATCAAATAATTTTGCAACGTATTTTTCAAACTAGAAGAGGCTAATATATCTCAATATTTTTCATGTGTTATCTAATTTGCAGAAGCATAATGTAACTTTTTTACAAGGCCTGTGGCATGGCAAAAAATAGTCTCTTTCATGTATCCCTCAAATATTAGCCAATATTTATTAGTTTGGGATGTAAATATACACATTAGGAAGACACCATACTTTTGCACAGAGAATCTGCCATTTATAAGGCAAGAACACATGCATCATTTCAGAATTTCCCGTTATATTTCTCAAATGTTCAAAGAAGATTAAGCTGTAATTTTTGACTATAATTTATGACACTTCATAAAATCATATCCAATGACTCTAATGTTGTTTTCAACTTGTGTGTAATTTGCCACGCATATATAAGTCACGAAATGTCAATGTATAGCTTATTTTATATTACTTGTCTACAACATTCCTACTCTAAATAAAATAGTTTTTGCAGGATATTTTACAAAAATACACTTTCCAAAAACTACATTAGAAGTCTGGATTCCAATTTAATCAGAAGAGTTGAAGTATTTGACCACAGAAAAGGAAATTTCACAAGTGAGAATCTTGCTCATATTTAGGATAGGTGTGGAAAGCTGAGGGTTTCTAATTTTGGACATATTTGGGCAACAAGTTATCCCCTATTTTATAATTTCACTCATTGTGAAGAATTCGACATAAATATCTGAAAAAATGATTTCAACATTGATTTATAAATGATGGCTTGGAACCTGGAGACTGAGGAAAACCTACGACTTTCTATTGATGTAGCGATATAAAGAAAAGAGAACTGTATCCACAGGGCAGTATACGTACTACAAACCCATCAACATAATATCATTGTGAAAAACCTACTTTCAGAGAGTGTATTTATGGATAGTCTTCTTATTTATAGAATCTTATTAACAATGTGATGCATAGAGGGATTAGTTACATATGAAAGGCCGTGAGTACATTTCTGGTCATATGTTCTTACCCACTCCTCATTTCCTCATATTTTTTTCTTCTGCCTCAAGTCTCCATCCCCTCCCACAAGGTATAAAGTTTATTACAAGAGGTTGTTTTGTGAGGATTGCAGTTGCATTGGTTGAATCTTGGTCCTTTGTCTGAGATATTGATATTCCCTTTCCTTCCCTAACTTAGATTAATGTACATGTAATATACCAGGTAAGAAAAGCAAATACAGTGACAACCCTAGATACACCATGGGAAAATAAAGGGAAAAAAAAAAGGAAGAGCTTCATATAGTATACTTTAAAGAGAAACAACAATGAGATACCTATTGTTTCTGTATCTTTTAGTTCTTTTTGCTTAGCCTAATATTCCGTATATATATATATATATATATATATATATATATGTATATATACATATATACACACACATATATATGTATATATATATACATATATATGTACATATATATATATACATATATGTATAACTCCATGGTTTCCCTTATTTGTAAAACTTGGTATTGTGATACTTTGCAATGTCTAAATAGAACAAATACCAAGTTTTACAAATAAGGGAAACCATGGAGCCTATGTTTATTTGGGTCTGAGCCATTTTATTTCACATGATTTTTTCCAAGTCTTTTCATTACTTACCAATGAAATGATGTCATTTCCGAGGGCCGTGGAAATCTATAATTCCATTGTGCATTTATCCAACATTTTATTGATCCATTAATCTACTCTCAAGTATCTGGGGTGTTTCCATATTTTTCTGTGGTATATAATGCTGCAGTGAACATTACTTTGCATTCTAATAGTATGTGCTGGAATTTCAATGTTGACTTTATATGCATTGATTTTATTGTTCAGAGATGTTGATCATTTCTTCATAGGTCCTTGGGCCCTTCTCAGTTCCACATCAGTGAAGTCTCTCTTTAAATATTTAGCCTTCTTATAGGGTGGTATATTGTTTGGAATTGGGGAATGGGATTTAACTTTTTAAATTTTTATTGTATTTCAGCTCTATGATCCTTTTCTGTTTCATGGTTAGTGAAAATATTTTTCCAGTCTGTTAGATTTCTATTTAACTGCTTACTTATGTCTTTCATCAGGCAGAAGCTATGCACATTCATAAAACCCCATTTATTTGACTTGCATTCATGCGTCTATAATAATGAAGTATCATCCTGTCTCAAAGAACCGTAATATTCCTCCTATTATTTCCACTAATAAGCTCAGCCTATCTTCCTTTACCCCCGCGACTTTGATTTATTTGGTATTGATTATGGTACATGGTGATATATAATTATCTATCTTATTTTTAAATGGTGTTTCACCAATTTTGTCAGCACTATTAATTGAATATTGATTCTTCACATTTCTGCACTTTTTCTGTTTATTTTCAGCTGATCTAGGGATATATAAATTTTCCTCGAAGTATCATTTCAAGTGTAGGTACCATGGTTTTCCTTATTGTAATAATTGGTACATATCCAGTTTCACCCTGGAAGAGGACTGCAATAGCTTAAGGTTGCAATAGTTTAATAGCTATGGCTATATGTGCATAGAAGATTAGGATATACAAAACGATCTCCAAGATATAAAAAGAAAAGTATTATCAATGCTGGATGTTTTCCTTACAATACTATGAAAAGCTGTTTGTTGTTATCTTGCTTTCTTACTTTATTTTCCTATGGTCTCTCCCTTTATGTCAATGTATTTGCTTTTGTTAGCCAGTGGATTGTATACACGTTAATCTAATTTTGGCAAGGAACAGGAACAAAATATCTTGAGACAGAGGACATTGAGTGAACCAATGCCACAACATTGCTCACAAGACAATATATAGGAAATTAAATTGACGTCTGAGCAGGGATTTGAGGCAGAAAAATGAGGAATAGCATAACATGTGACAAAAAATCAACTCACTGCGTTATATACATAATAATAATAATTGGTTAATCAACTTAAAAATAAGATTAAACTAAAAAGTAGAGTATTGATACTTACCTTTATCCTATGTTTTATAAGTTTACACATGGATATGTAGGTAGATTGATTTTTACACCTTACATCCCTACATGATTAGAAAAGAGGGTTTCCATGAGTCTACTTGTTCCCAAACATCCTTTACAAGTTAATATTGATTTAAATCCTGCAGGAAATCCAAAACTATTTGAAACTAGAAACTACGATGAACCTGCTGCACTAATATGTCCATAATCAGAAACTCTCCTATTTTAACACTATTAGTAAATATGAGTAACATTCTCACATCCTTAACTTCCTCACCTTTACCCAAATAATTCAAAATATTTGATTGCTTAGGAATTCTACCAATAATTTTGGATATGTTGGATTTATGTAAAATATGCTGCAAAGTCTATTCCAATTTTCATTTGGATTATTGTGGACCACAGTGCCAAATCAAGTATTAATATGTGGGGGCATTTATATGTGAGGCAAATTACACACAACAGTAAACAAAGATAGAATCATCTAATATAGTTTCCTGAAAGTGCCTTTTGTTACATTTGACAGTTACAGAACACTCTTCTTTCAAAATTATAGAATACATATTGAAAAGTTATTAAACGATGCATATCCTCTTACCCTACAAATATCAGATTCTCAGCAAAAAACTATGCTATCTTGACAAAGTGCATGTTTTCTAAAAATTGATTTTGATGATATTTTGTGTCTACATACAAAACCTGCTTTTTCCCTGCTAGTAGTGTAACAAAAAAGTCAGTGTCTTTCGACAGATGAGGTTACACATGAAAATTATTGAGATGGGTGAGACACGTGCATAGTATGAAATATATTTCAGAATCCTTGGTTGAAACAAACCATCAAAATTTGCATGGCCATTTTTATGGAACAAATAAGTTGATGTAAAATTTGTTAGGAATCCAATATTATTGCACTTTTGTTACACATTTATTATGCTCTACAAGTATAACAGGAAATGAAATGTAATATGATATTCACAGGAATACTAGTACAATGATATATGTAATGTGATTTGTTCTCTATAGGGAAACATACGCACATTTCGATTGATGACGGAGATTTTTTTTTTTTTTTAGTTTAATTTTATTTTATTTGTGAACATACGGTACAGAGGGGTTACAATTACATGGGCAGGATAATGCGTACATTTCTTACCAAGCATTGCAGCCTCCTCCTTTGTTTACCCTTCACATCCCTTCCCAGCCTCCCCCCTCCCACCCCAATCCTAATCCTTCTCCTTCCCCCACCTCCCTCCCTCCTTCCCCCCACTCCCGCACCGACATTGTAAAGCTCGTTTTGGAAATGACAACTTGTACTTCTAATTGTTGCAACAGGTCCACCTGTATCCTTAAACAACTGTTTTTTCCCCATCTCCTCCATAAGTTATACTGACATCAAATATAGTGAAAGCAGGGGTTATACTGTGGGGGAGGGACATGCGAAGCAACAAATAAATAATCTTATAAATGTGTTAGAAACACATGCATGAAGAAAAAAACATTAAGATACATATCTAAGGGTTCATTTTCCTGACATCAAATCATCTGACCTTTTCCGCTAGACTCGTACATATACTAGATATTGCATATAAGTGAAACCATGGGACCTATGTTTCTTTGGGCCTGGCTTACTTCACTTAATATAATTTTTTCCAAGTTTTTCCATTTCCTAACAAATGGGGCAATGTCATTCTTTCTGATGGAGGCATAGAATTCCATTGTGTATATATACCACATTTTCTTGATCCATTCATCTACTGAGGTGTATCTGGGTTGGTTCCATATCTTACCTATGTTAAATAAGGCTGCAATATACATAGTTGTGCTGGTAGCTTTAGTGTGGTCTTCTTTGTAAACATTTGGGTAAATGCCCAAAAGTGGGATTGCTGGGTCATAGGGGAATTCTATATGAAGTCTTTTGAGGAACCTCCATACTGCTTTCCAAAGTGGTTGAACAAGTTTACATTCCCACCAACAATGAAGTAAGGTTCCTTTCTATCCACATCCCCTCCAGCATCTGTTGTTGTTAGAGTTCTTGATTTTTGCCGCTCTAACTGGAGTGAGGTGATATCTCAATGTTGTTTTGATTTGCATTTCTTTCATGGCTAGGGATGTTGAACATTTCTTCATGTGTCTATTGGCCATCCTTCTTTCTTCTTCAGAGAAATTTCTCTTTAAGTCTTTCGCCCACTTATTTATTGGGCAGTTGTTTCTTTGAGGATTTGTTGTTGGGGGGTTTAATTTTTTGAGTTCCAAGTATATTTTAGATATGAGACCCTTGTCCGTTGTATGGCTAGAAAAGATCTTCTCCCAATCCGTGGGCTTTCTATTGATCTTGCTAGCTATGTCATTTGCCCTGCAGAAGCTCTGTAACTTTATGCAATCCCATTTGTCCAATCTTTCTTTGATTTGTTGTGTTTCCGGGTCACTATTCAGAAAATTTCGACCTGAGCCAAGGAGGCCTAGAGTTTCTCCTATTCCATCCTGTAATGTTTTCAGAGTGTCTGCTTTGACGTCAAGGTCTTTATCTCAATAGATGCAGAAAAAGCATTCGACAAGATCCAACACCCCTTCATGATGAAGGTTTTGGAAAAGTTAGGAATCCACGGAACATTCCTCAATACAATAAAGGCTGTATATAACAAACCTACAGCCAGCATTATACTGAGTGGTGAAAAACTAAAGCCATTTCCTCTTAACTCAGGAACAAGACAAGGATGCCCACTCTCTCCACATCTCTTCAATCTAGTATTAGAATGCCTAGCTACAGCAATAAGACAAGATGCAGACATAAAGGGGATCCAAATAGGTAAAGAAGAAATAACACTCTCCCTCTTTGCAGATGACATGATCTTGTATTTAAAGAATCCCATAGACTCCACTCCCAAATTACTCAAGCTGATTCAAAACTTTGGCAAAGTAGCAGGGTATAAAATTAACCCCCAAATATCAATGGCTTTTCTGTATGCCAACAATGAGAAAAGTGTGGCTGAAATTAGGAAAGCAACTCCATTTGTAATAGCCCCACAAAAAATAAAATACCTGGGAATTAACCAAAGAAGTGAAGGACCTCTATGATGAAAACTTTAAAATCTTGAAAAAGGAACTCAACACAGAACTTAAAAAATGGCAAAACCTCCCATGCTCCTGGATTGGAAAGATTAACATCGTGAAAATGGCAATACGTCCCAAGACTATCTACAAATTCAATGCTATACCTATCAAAATTCCAATCTCATTCTTCAAGGAAATAGAAGAGGCAATCCAAAAATTCATATGGAACAATAAAAGACCCAAATAGCAAAAACGCTCCTGAAAGGAAAGAACACTGCTGGAGGAATATCAATACCAAATTTCAAACTCTACTATAAAGCCATAGTAATCAAAACAGCATGGTATTGGCTTAAGAACAGACCTCAGGACCAATGGAATAGAATTGAAAACCCAGAAATGAACCTACTGACCTACAGCCATATAATCTTCCATAAGGGAGCTAAAACAATAGAATGGAAGAAAGACAGCCTTTTCAGTAAATGGTGCTGGCAAAATTGGTTAACTACATGATGATTGAGATTTTTATACTCCATGTTACTACATGTATATGGAAAAGGACATGGTGAATTTCAATAAAGATATAAACCATGAATTTATTTCTGCATTCCAAGAATACCTTGTATAACCTAATAAAATCAGATAGGGTCATTTGGCAGTAAAAATAAAAATAAATTCATTTGGTTTAGCCAGTGTCACAATGTATTTTTTAATGTATGATATAATAGAATTGATGACAAATACTTCGAACTCATGTTGTGTTGCCTGAATGGTTCCTGTAAAGAAATAAGAGGAAACAATAATAATAATAATTATATATATATATATATATATATATATATAGTGGAAAATATCTGGAAATATATTTCTGAATTCTGCCTATGATCAACAAGAAACTAGTTGTCCAAGAGATAATAAAAAATTAATAATAGTTATTTCAAGTAATTTTGAAGTAATTTCATTCCTACTTCGACTTTCTCCTCCAATGAACCTTATTGATTGTCTACACACCTTCTCACAAATTATTCTTGGACACTCTCACCACAATAAATGCATTGAACTTTTGAAATCTTAACCTAGTCACTCTATTAATTTAAGGATAATGGCCCAATTATTCAAACCTTAATGTCTTACATAATATTCACGGATATCTATCTATCTATCTATCTATCTATCTATCTATCTATCTATCTATCTATGTCTATATAAATATATATCTCTATATAGATATATATATATCTATATATATATCGATATACCTATATATAGGTATATCTATGTATATACATATATAACTATAGATATACCTATATATAGGTATATAGACATATAGCTATATATACAGGCAGGAAAATAAAAAAGATTTTTCACGTAGTTACTTAGAAAGAAATACTATAACATTTACTACATGTTATTGTTATGAACTTAAAACAACATAGTTTTGATCTCCATTTCAGTATGTGAAAGGATGGATCAAAGCAAGGCACAACCATTGATTATGTCATATGAGGTATCCTACTAAAGGATACATGCATAATGTAATGCATGAAAAATGCTTGAAAAGATAGGTACAATTAAGAGGAACGTGCCATGGCCCTTTATGTGCATAAGCTCCATCAAAAAACTGCTTATCCATTCTTAAGTGTGGACAAAACAAATGCCATAATGAAGTAACAATTACATTATGAAGTGATATCTAGTCAATATGTTCAGGGACCAGGAAATGAAATTAACATTTAAGATACATGCATGTCACTCTCTGTATAAACTGAAATATTGGATTTTGATAGCAACATTGAAAAAATTACCATTAACGTAGGTAGCATTTCTTTGTTAATAGTACTTTCACAAATATACATGCGTTGGAGAATTCTGTTCAATATGCACACCAACATTGGGAATACATGACTGAGATCAAGACCAGCATTAGAGGCTTAGATACAAATGGCACCATCATGGTATCAATCCTCCTGACCAAGGGAAAAAATGTAAGAAATAAAATCCAGAAAAACCTATGATAAAAAATTATCAAAATTTAATTAAATCAGGAATTTAAGATAGGCAAAAAAATCACCTCAATTTTGAATTGAAAAACATAGTAATGTGCCCTGATGCACAGTATGGATGTTGAAACAGAGTAAGGGAAAATTGTAACATAATTTCAGTTTGTTCACACACACACAAACAATTATTGCCTCTACAAATGGACCTATAACAGAAATATATGATTAGGCAAACAAAACTTCTCACATATGTATAATGATAAAGATAGGGTTTGCAAAATATTAGCCAACTATAAGAGACAAATCATGAAAGAATAGCATGTGTCCTAAATTGTCACAATTATCTAATCCATTCACAAGTTCTCTAGTACCATCCTCTTCTTAGAAGATAGAATATTATGATTCCATAAGTAAGACATATTAGCAAAAGGGAACAGGATTCATATCACCATGGGGTCATATTAAGTGATTTAACAACTTTTGGAATTAGGGAAATATCACATATCACATTACTCTGTAGATGTCAAAGATAAAATGCAAGAAGTTCCATATAGTGAATAAATAACATCTTAAAGGCTCGTATGTGGGCAGAAATAATTGAGACACTTTTTCTAAAGTAAGTATACCAGTGAGTATTGTGCATTGTTTACGAACATTAAATTATTTTGTGTCTATTTTTCCAGTTGTTTTGGTCATTGGCCTAAATCTTAGAGGTTGGTGCAGTCCCTGAGTTCTTCAGCCCAAGGATAATTCTCTACCACTTGACCAACAGGCCACTTTGAATTCTGAGGTTCTTAATTGTTCATGAGGGACTCATAGAGACTCCTGCCGGGCTTCCTTGAAAGCTGATCCTCAGATCTCAGCCTCCTGAATTGGTAGAATTACAGGTTTCTAAGCCACCCTCATTAGGCTTTATTTTCTATTTTTCCTTGGTGTGTTGATAGATTTTTGTGTTTGTTTTTTAGGACTTTCATCCACACCACAGTTCTATGATGTATCTATGATTTTTCTCAAGGATAAGACTCTATAGTGTTGAATTTTGTGGGGATTCATTCTGGAAATGAATTTCAGAGGAAAAAATCCTCAAGTTTATGAATCTGTATGGAGATCCTCATAGGTTAAAAGCCTGAGATACTAGGATTACCATCAAGATCATCTGGCCTGCTTCAAGTGGGGTTTCCAAACTCAAAAATCCCATGTCCTATTCATTTTCTTCTGCATGGAGGTTGAGAAACTCCTAACCACAAGGATAAACATATAATATTGATTGGATTTTTGTACTGACCTTACAATTTGAAAGCAGTATGAGTTTTAGTCTTTCCTATAATTTTCATTAATGAGAAAATTAATTATAGGATGGAAAAGAGAAATTCCTATTCCCATTAGTCCTCCTCAGTAAGCACATTCTTCATTATATAAATGGCAAATTCATCATTCACATAGCATTGAAATACTTTTGGCATGAAACAGAGAATTGAATTAAATTTTTCTAGTATGTATTGCAGCTCTAGGCTAACATAAGTACATCATAGTCTGAAGTAGAAAAAGCTTGTGGTTTTCAGCATTGATCTGAAAAGAAAATAATTAAATGAATCTAGAATGGGTTGTCTTGCTCAGAAGAAAGCCGTGGGCCAAAATTGACAAGCAACACAAATTTCATGATTACAAATGGAATAAATGCTTACAAGAAATTCCTATGAATTACAATTTGCTGTTCTTTGTTGTTGTATTTGCCATCTTCACATTTCACATTCATAAGATGAGTGAATGTGAAATGATGAAATGGGCATAAACATTTTTATCCAAAATAACAGTGTCATTTATTCCTTCCTAGAATTGAAATTGAAAATAAGAGAATGAGAACATTCAGATAAAATAATTCTAATTTGACATATTTTGGGTGAGGAAGTTTATTATTTTTTATTAGTGAATCCACACCAATCAGAGTGTTGCTAGGTCAGAAAGAAATTCCAAACCTCCTTTGTAATGGGAAAAATATATGGGTATGTAGACCAGAAAGTTGGTGTTCATTTATCCTATTTCTTTATTTTCAATTTTGAAAGATAATTGCATGTCATTGGAAAGCAGCATTTTCTTTACATGTTGCCAAAGGATTTGATTGTGTCCCAAATAAACTTGGGATAGGCTTTTCCAAACATTTTGACAAAGGGAGAAATACATGCTTGGTTGAAGTGATAGATTAGAGTGGCACTAACCTTATACATGGATTAAAAAAAAAGAAGATTGACCAATGTAAGAGTGATACAGGAGTTTGTGTTCAGTGCTTGTGCACAGTTTTTCTGTGGGCTATTCTTCTAAGAATTTGGCCCTATCACCTCTTGTAACTTTTTATTTGATAATGGAGATAAGAGTCTCTGCGACTCTTAAGTCCTGGCTGGTGACAAAATCTCGTACACAGATTTTAAACTCTTGCATTGATACAATATCTTACATGAAGAACAAGTGCTAGGCTCTAAAAACGTATTTTATCAAAGTTTAAAAACTTGCATGTATTCGAAAATTTGGCCTCCGTTTACTAAAATATTGAATCCTCATACATAATTGATCAATGAATACAAAAGATGATTGAAAGGATATTTGAATCATACGGAATGTCGGGTCAATATGTCTTCTTCACAAAGTATAAAAGCAGCACTATATTTCCTGCAGCCCTGAAACTTACATTGGATTAAATTAGGAGACATTTAATTTTCTACCCACAATTCTATCCACCTTCAAATATTGTGAAGTTTTCCATCAAACTTAGAGGAACCATTTTGTTATCAGTACCCTGTATATAGAAAAGGGACACATTGAATCTCTTCATATTATCAGTTTATTAACACGGCAAGAAAGTTAAAAGATTCAAGCTGCATTCCAGGTCACATAATAATGCAGTGGATGTCTTAATATATTAATTTAACATTTAAGAATACAATTAATTTACATTTTGGCCATTAGGTAATAGTGAGTAAAAAGAAACCACCTCTAGCGTTTGTGAAATATGGCACACGCAATGTGACATAATTACCCAAACAAAACATCTTGCCTATGCTCTTCTTGGAATAAAACTCTAGAAATACACTAGTTGGAATTCCACTGCCATATTTTCCAATACATGTTGCTGAGATTCCAAAAAAAAAACACAAAAATCTGTCCATGACTTTTCTGCCCACACCACTGTCACATCATTTGAATATATTTCCAAAAATTTACCTTAGCTACAATACAGAAATTAATCATGAATAACAGAAGTTTTGTACTGCCTACATTTCCCAAGGAAACATAGGTTTCTGTATTTCACCATAGGTATGGCAACGTACACTATATGATCTTGTGATATTTATCATAGAGACACTGCAAAACCTCTCAAGATCCATAGAATATTCCAATAAAAATACCTCTGGAACAAGTAATATACTTGGGAATATGTAAATCTTTACCGTTCTTCCTTTATGATCTATACATTACCTTACAAATCCCTCTTGGGAGAATGAAGACAAAAAATATGAGAGTATAACTGTGGAAAATACCTTCAGAAATATTCCCTATTATTCCTTATTAGATAATTCTTTTTAGTATTATGAAAAAATGTTTATTCTATTTAAAAATTTCTTATTTTCGTCCACTGTTATCTTCGGAGATGATACAAACATTGAAGTTCTTCTTTCTTACATTTCAATCTAGAAAGCTTCCATAATTTACTTGCTTGCTTACATCTCAATCTAGCATATCTAAACTCAGAGGCTCTGAAGGTAGCTCAGTAGAAGTGGGATTAACTAACATGCATGAGGCTCTGAGTTCTATTCCTCAGCAACCCATGTATAAATTTCGGAAGTGCCACTATGTCTCAAGTGGTTCAGCATGAGCTATGAGGTGTCGAGCAGAGAGAGAACACCAGTCCCAGATTTCAGGACCGAAAAACATATACCATCAGCACCACCAGAACAACAGCAACAAGTACTCCTGTCAATATGAAATAGGATAAACTAGATCAGTTGAAATAGTTTCTCAAAACAAAGATGGAAAGATGTGTACATCATTTCATTGTGACAGGCAGGTAAATGTCAGCATTCTTGTTTGGAGAAAAACTTTCTTAGAGAAAAGATCATTAAGTATTTCAAAATTAGACATCTTCCATGTGATTTTTTTCAATGAAAGGAAAAGCAACCATGTATAACATATTAATCTCTAACTTTTTTTGTACCTAGACACACTGAAATGAAATACATTGACTTCTCTAATTCACAGGTTAGGGTAATTTGTAGAAACTTATAGAAGCTTCTTTAGGTGTATGGAGATTTCAATATTAATATTGGATTTGTGTAATATTCAGTGGAAGTTGCTTTGTTGAAATATCTCATGCATATTAATAAGGAGATATCACATTCATAAGGAGAGGGAAAGGTGGGTTGTCAAATTTCCCTTATTAGTATTACTGAGAAGTTGAAGCACACAATAATGCTTTGGGTAGAAAAAGCAGACATGTTTTGAGACAATTTTAAAAAGACCAACATGGGAGTGAAGAATTAGAAGGCCATGAATTGTCTATAAAAGGTAAAACTGACAACATCTCTGTCTTACAATGAACTTGGACACTTAGGTATTGATAAAAAGAGAGGATGTTATGGGAGTGTTTGATGTCTCAAGAAGTTAATCAGATAAACCAAAGCAGAGCTGGAACCCTGTCTGAAGTATATAGAAATGATGGCCATCAGAATTCTTCTCAGAAGCAATGATCAGGTCTTGTGTGGGAGTGATCATCATTTCTTTGATTGCACAAATAGAGCTCTTGTAACAATCATGATCTTCGGACTTTCAGCCCAACTTTTGCTTCTCTCAATTAAGTCAAACTGGACAGTATCCAACTACCTATATTTAAATGAAATAAGTTTCATTTCAATTTTACTAAAATTCAGTACATTTGATCCCTGGATGGTATTCCCTGTTACTGAACAACATGCAAATTCATCCTTATTCTCATCCTGCCTGATAAACCACTGGTGTTTTCTATTTCTTGCATTGTTTTCTAGTATTCTATGATATGCAAATGACTTTTGTTAACAACATTTTTCAATACAACTAATAGACATAAATATAGATACCAGGTTTGAAAGAATTAAGCATGTTGGCCAGATGAAGAATACATCGATTGCTTTTCTTTATAGTTGCTGCCTAATGATAATGACAACTACAAATAGTGCACTTTGTATGCATTGGAAAACTAGCACTTGATATGACAGGGTGAGTCATGAAGAAACAGAAAAAAAATCACTTAGATGTATTCTAGACAGTGAACTTCAAAGATTTATGAATATTTAAAATATGTATTAAGAAAATTTGAGCAAAATGAGCACACAGGCTTAGTGACAGAATAAGTGATTTAATGATCCTTTGCTTTTGTGGAAATGATAGAGTCCAAAGGACAGGAAACTAGCTGAATATGTCTGAAAATGGATTCTCACCAATCAGTTTTCTGAAGTAAGTATCGATTGGCAATAGAAAATTCATGATCTCTCAAAAATCTATTAGTACATATATTTCTCTGCAATTATACTGACTTTCAGTGTCTTGTCCATTAGTTAGTTCCTGGAAAAAAGCCTAGCACTGTGAGAAAATGATTTTTATAATTGCTCTACTTACCACATCCAAGATTCTATTTTCCAGACATGAACACTTATGGAAAAATTTAAAATTGAAACCAAAGATATGTTCCTTTGTGTTGGACACTGTCTGGAAGGTAGAAATAATCAATCTCTTTATATTGTCACATATTTCCATTTTAATATGCCATGTGAAAGGTTTCTCCTTTCATTGTTTCTTTAATGCTCCTATAAACTGTACATAATTCAGCAGGTATAGAAAATGCTTAGGACTACTCCTAGTTTCTTCGTGTCTAGAATTTCATGTAAATATTAGTGTTGACTTAAACTCAAGAATTGAATTCTTGAGGTCAAATATTTCTGCAAAATTGCACCCAATATTTTATAGAATTCAACAGGGAAAATACCACATTCTATATATGCACATAATCATAAATAACGTGATTTCAAAACAACCGTATCTGTTGATCACATTCTTAATTCAAAGGTCTAACATATATTCAAATTATAGTTCCCAACTTTCTTTCACACGTTTGATCTTCATAAATTTTACTTATTAACCAGTATATGTAGCAGCATGAATGTTTACAGTGTGTTATTCCTTCATGTGCAATACAAGCTAGAAATGAATTATATTTGCAGAAAAAAATATGCATAACACTGGCATGTATGAGCAATGAAAGACTTTATGGGAAAAACACAAGTATTGATGATTTCCCTCATTTGTAAAAATCAATTAATTGGAAATCGATTGGGAAATGCTTATGGCACATCAGTACTTTCAAAATGTTCATTAATAGAGTTCTGAGCATTTATCCTAATTGTAATTAGAAGATTGTAATTTGTCTTTGACACAGGGTAGAAAGATCAAAAACATAATTCTAAAGTTATCATGAAGAAGCATTTTTAAAAAACTATCATTACACTGATCTTAAAGCTATGTCAAATATTTATTGTTCTCTTTGCTGTCTGAAAGAATTAGAAAGTTGCAGAGCCACAACACGTCATTTAAGGATTCAGGTGGACCTGTTGCAACAATGAGAAGTACAAAATGTCATGTCAAAACCAGCTTTACAATGTCGGAGTGGGGGGGCGGAGGGGGAGTATGATTGGGTGGCGGGGAGTGGGGAGGCTGGGAAGGGAGGTGAAGGGTAAACAAAGGAGGAGGCTGCAATTCTTGGTAAGAAATGTATGCATTATCCTGCCCATGTAATTGTAACCCCTCTGTACAGTATGTTCTCAAATAAAATAAAATAAAATTAAAAAAAAAAGAAAGTTACAGAGCCTTCTTTATGCCCTTTTTTCTTCATATGTCCTGTATTTTGTTTGTTGGCAATTACCATTCATTCTTCATCCTTTCACTACTATGGATGGAAATCTCAAAATATTGGTCATGATAACTCATCTGAAATTAAGCATAACAAAAAATATTTGAAGGAAGAGTTTGAACTATCAATAAATATTTTTCAATTCAAATTCATGCCTGTTTTTACACTGTAGAATTCATTACCTCAAACTACAATCAATCAGTCAAGTAATATTTGTGTCCTTTTAGTCAATTGCTTTTGAATCAAACATATTTAAGTGAAATTTCATGTCTTCAATATTATTCATCCAACATACAGGAAATAAATGATATAAAAATACATGAAAATATATCAAAATTATTGACTTACAATCTTCAAGAAAATTGCATGACGGTTGTATTTGGGCAGGTAGTAAATTTCTATGCAGTAACTATGCCTCAGCAAGATCTACTGAACATGTTTCTTGAGGCAAGTTTTAACCCTCAAGCATAACTCAAGTAGGAAATTATAAAAGCATATCCTTCTCTCCTCTAAGTTTTATGTGATTGCTCCTTCTTAGTAATGATCAATAAAAATTGACAATTGTTTACAAATATCTGATAACTCTGTATATGGTAGAGATACTTTTATCATGTAATAACAATTTTTCCATTGAAAATTATTTGCTGCCTTAAGTACTAAAATGAGAGCAGGATGTAAGAGTCGATATACAGACTATGCCATTGGGAATTAGCCAGTGATACTTCCTATATGCTAAATCAAACACACTGTGTTAAAGAATTTTCACCTTTTATCTTGTGTGAAGGCTGGAGTTGCATTGATTCATGCAGAAAAGTGAACAGCAATTAAACTGAAACAAAATTTTAATGTTTACACATGTTAATTGATATCTACAATGACTTAGTAGTTTCAGAAAAAAGTTCTTGTCAAATACAGTCTGGTTTGAAAAGTGAGGAGAATAATCATGAAATTACAGGTCTGGAAAAGATGGTGAATGATCAGCTGGGGATTAACAAGCTCTCGCATAGAAAGTAGGTTAAGGTTTCTAGTGAAAAGTCCAAGTCCACAGAGTCACACCAAGTGTGCCATCGTAGTAGACAGACTTTGTCCAGAAATGAATTATCCAAGTGCTCATATCCAGACTTGAGTAGTTGCACTGCGGTGGTGGTGGTAGCTCCTACCACTGCCAACATATCAATTGAGAGAGGCCAGGAAAAAGGTGCCAGAAGTGACCTAGGAGTGGACTCTACTCATTGTCATCAAGAACCAACAAGAAGTGAAAATCTTCATTCTACTGACCACAGACAGTAGCCAATTGAGGACAACTATGAAACCAAGAGAAAGATGTGTGTACCACCACAACTTCCTAACACTTCACGGAGTACTGGTGTGAAAATAGACCTGCACACATAAATGGAGAAGATCTCAATCTTTGATACTGACAAAGACCTGACCGGAGTAGCTAGCACATAACTCAGCTTTTGGAAGAAGACAATAGGAGCCATTCAACAGGTCAAAGTAACTTCAATTACATGGCACAGCTTACCCCAGGCAGAGGGAGATCTGCCCATTGAAGAGTGACTTTCTTTACTGGGTAAACAAAGTCAGAGGATGCCGCTGTGCCTTGCAGCATAGGCAACAGACTCTGTAGCAGAAGGAATACAAGAAAGGTAATTGAAATTTAGGAAACAAAATTCCTGAGAATGGCTCCAACCTGGACTTTGTGAGTGTCTCAGGAGCTAGACCCTCATGGAAAAGCTACTGACTGTTGAAAGATCTCAAACCTACCCACAACTTAGCCCCACCAGAGCAACTCCAAGATAGAGGAAACAGGAATGTCTCTCTTTTGTGATGATCAAAGCAGATTTACCTTCCATTGTACTACTCTTGAAGTAGGGTCATAAAGTCTCTGAGAAGACAGAGCTTCTTTGTGTACGGTCCAACTGATTTAAGAAACCAGTAAAGCCATGAGACTTTCAAACAGAACAGGGAAACAGAGACTCCACCAAGAGTCTGGTTACAAACACAGAGTACACACATTTTACCCTGCACACTGAAAAAATCTAGTAACTCCTTTCTACCTAATTTAAAAAAAATTATTCTTTTTTTTTCTTTTCGTCATTTTTATTTTAGGTTTGTGTTCTAAAAATTATTTCTATATTTTTTCTTTTCGTCTTTTTGTGTTTTTTTTTTTACAACACTTAGTTGCTTTTTTATTTCATCCACAGGTATATATGCAACTTCTATTATTAGGTCTTATCCTTTATTGTGTTCAACCTTAATTCAGATATAAATCCCTCAATTCACAAACTCTGATTTAACTTCTTTCATTGTACTATTATTACTTTATATTTATATAATTTTAACAGTTTCATTTTTATTTATTTTTATTTTTCGTTTCCTTTTTTCTTTTACTCTTCCTTTCCTTATATGCTTTCTGCTCTCTGAATCCGTCACTCCTTTTCCCTTCCACATTCCTCTAATCTTACTTTCTCACCACAATTCTCCCTACACCTATTAATTTTTGATCTGCTGACTCCTTCTTTGACTTAAATAGATAAATTATTCAGGTTTGTTTGTTTGCTTGCTTGCTTTGTGTTGAACTAGATTGTATGTGTTGAACAAGATTTTATGTGTACTTTCATTGACTGCATCAAAAAATCTGGGCAACTGCAGGTCTATGGTTGATACTTGCCTTAAAATAGTGTACTAGCACTGAATTGATTTTCTTTTCATACCCAAAGTTGAAGAATGAGTCAGAGGAACACAAGAAAAATATCATCCAGGAACTCAACTCCTCTCATGATAATCTGCAACAGAAGTGTAAATGAGTAATCCAGACAAGAGTTCCAAAAAGGATCTACAAACACTACTGGTAAACATGCTGAATGAAAGGAATGAAAGCTTGGACAGGGACTGAGCATAAGGGGATTACCCAAAGATTACTACAGGAATTATGGGAGCATGATGTCTATCTAAATATTAATAAATGAATTTCAGATAAATACAGGAATTGTATGAGAAGGATGAGAATAAGCAAAGATTAATAGAGGAATTCTTGGAATCCACAAACAGAAGGCAAGGGAAATCCATAGAGGCCACAAAGGGAGTGCTGAATGCTGTCCAATAGAAGGAAAGGAAGTCCAATGAAACTATAAGAACTGAACTAAGGAATTGGAGAATGAACACTAAAACTCAAATCAAGGAATAAAAAAAAGCTTAAACAATGCTCCAGCAAAGAAATTAAATGACAGAATCTGAACGTTTACAAGTAAAGAAAATTTTAAAAATACATAAAGAAAAAGAAAAAGCCTTTTCAGTAGGTTAACTAATGCAAAAGACCGGATTTCTGGGATTGAAAGAGCCTAGCCATTACAAAGAAATGGCAACTATTCAAGACAAATCTCAGAAAAGTGATAGATCTATTTCATATTGAGAAGACAGCATCAAAAATCTTATTTATGGCTTATGTGTGTAAACAAATGTTTATAAACAGAAGTGAAAGGTCTAGGAAATTTATTTAACAGGAGTTTTACAGTGAACTTCCCAAATTTGCTAAAAGATAGGGCCATTCTAATACAAGAAGCTTTTAGAACCACAAATAGAGACTGGTCCAGAACAGGACAGCCTAATATCACATTTTAATATGCACAGGATCAACTGAGACACAGGAAAGGATCCTTAAAGCTGTTCCAGAATAAAGATCAATCATTATAAAAGGAAAACATCAGAAAGATTTCTAGCTCATTAAAGCAAGAAGAGTCTGGTATGATATATGCAATGTCCTACAAAAAAAACAAAACAAAAAACAAAAAACTCTGAACCAGGAATACTGGATCAACTAAGTCTCCTTCAAAGAAAAGGTTAAATAAACTATCTTTCACTGCAAATAAACATTCAAACAACATATCTCTACCAATCCAGCCCTACAAACAATACTTGAAATATGGCACATCTAGAAATCCAATAAGAACATGATAAAGGAATGAAATAGCTTCGAAAGAGAGAATCTAAAAATCATAAGAAGACCCGAATTGGCACAGGTCAAGACAGTGAATAACATGGAAGGTACTACCAAAAACATCCCAGTTCTAATTCTTAGTATTAGTGGACTCAGTATTAGCAACAGTGATTGTCTAGTTAGATCAAAAAACAAGATGCTTCTATCTGCTGCCTTCAAGAGACACTCACTTCCACAAAAACAAACGTATTCAGAAAGTAAAAGACTGGAATAAAAAGGACAGAGTTGCAATACTAAATAGCAGATAAAATAGATTTCAAATGAAAATAAGCAAGAAGTGACAAAGAATCAATGAATCAACCCTTCAGAGGGATACTACAATTCTTAATATATCTTCACCAAAAGACAGAGCACCCAATTTCATCTGAGAAACTCCACTTTCCCTCAAGTCTTATATAGATCCAAAGACATTAATTGACGGAGAATTTAACACATCATAATCCCTACTGGATAGATTATCCCAGCAAAAAGTCAACTGAGAAACCTCATATCTACGCAACTGCATACATCAAATAGACAATACACATCTACCACATAATTCACCCAGCAGCACCAGAATACACATTCTTCTCAGTAACACATGGAACATGCTCAATAATAGCCCACATTTTAGGTCACAAAGCAAATTTGTTCAAATTCAGAGACATTGAATTTGTGCCCTGCATTCTCTCTGAACACAAGGGAACAAAATTAGAATTCAACCCCAAATACCTCCAAAGAAAATACTATAACACATGGAAGCAGAACAACATACTGCTGAACCACAAGTGCTTCATGGTAGAGATAACAAAGGAAATTCAAATATTCAGGATATTTAACAAAAATGAACACAAAAATCATAAGGTCCTCTGGGATACATCAAAGCATTAATTAGAAGCAAGTTTATCGCTGTGAGTTTCTACAACAACAAACTGGAGAGACCAGACATCAACAATTTAACTAGGCACATAAAGCTTTTTGAAAAATAGCATCAAGCTAAACCCCAATCCACTCGATGGAAAGAAATTATTAAAATTTAATTAGAATTAAATGAATTCAAGTCCAAAAATACCCTAGAAAGACTCAAGACAGCAATGGGTTGCTTCTTTCAAAATATAAACAAAATTGAGACCCGTAGCAAATCTTATCAGAAACAGAATAGAATACAGTCATATAAACAAATTCAAAGATGAAAGTGGAAACATCAACACATAAAGAACCAAGATTCAGAACATTATAAGGAAATGCTTCTTATAACTTTATGCTAATAACTTTGGGAATCTGGAAGAAATGAACACATTTGTACCTAATGTTGACCTGACCCAACTCAACAAGTTTGCTTAAACCAACATAATCGACTCATAACAAGCATTGAAATAGAGAGAGCAATAACAGTCCTCCCACCAAAGGAAAGCACTCGACCAGATGAATTTACAATGCCTTCAAAGTAGACCTCCCATGAATACTCCCACTGTTCAATGAAATTGAAAGTGAAAGTTCAGTGCCAAACTCTATGAAACCAGCAAAACCCTCATCCCCAAACCAGGCACGGACTCATCAAAGAAACAGAACTATAGAACCATTACTCTGATGACTATCGGTAACAAATTCCTCAACAAAATTTTGGACAATCGTATTCTACAGTTCACCAAAGAATGATACACCACTATCAACAGAATTAATTTCAGGGATCCAAACCTGATTCAATTTATGCAAAATAAATAATTTAATACATCACAATAAGAAGAGAAAAGATAAGAACAAATGGATGATGTCAATGGATGCAGAAAAGCATTTGACACAGTCCAACACTTTTTTATCATGAAAGTTCTGGAAAAACTCTGAATTCATTGAACATGCCTCAATATAATAAAGCCTTTGTATTTACCTACAGTGATGATTATACTTAATAACAAAATGATAGTCATTTCCTGTACACTCAGAAATGAGTCAAGGATGTCCTCCACATCTCTTTAATTACAAAGCATAGAAAGAGGTAAATATAAAAGGGAAATATGCAGGGAAAAATGAGGAAACACTCTCATTCTTTCCATATGACATGATCTTGTATTTAAAGAATTCTCAAGTATCTACTCAGAAATTACTTGAGCTGATCAGAAATTTTGGCAAAGTAGCAGGATACAAAATTAACTCTCAAAATCAATGACCTTTCTATATGCTAACAATGAGAAGAGTCCAGCTGAAATCAGGGTAAAAAATCTCCTTTTGAGTAGCTCCATAAAAATAAAGTACCTAGGTGTTGAGTTACATGACGAAGTGAAGGACCTCTATGATGAAAACTTTAAAAACTGAAAAAGAAAATTAAACAGAAGTAAGGAAGTGGAAAAAAGACTCCCATGCCCCAGGATTGTGAAGATTAATGTGAAATGACAATACTATCAATGGCTAGCTATAAGTTAAATGCAATACTGGTCAATGTTACAACTTCACTTCATTCTTCAATGAAATAGAAGAAGCAACCCAAAATTCATATGTGGAATAATAAAAGACTCTGAATAGCAAAAACACTCCTTAGAAGAAACAACAGTGCTCGAGGAATAATAACACCAAATTTCCAACTTTACCACAATAGCAAAGTAATGAAAACAAGGTGGTACTGGCACAAGAACCAACCTCAGGCCAATACAATAGACTTAAAGACCCAGAAATCAACTCACAGATCTATAGCCAACTAAATTTCCCTAAGGGAGAAAAAAATAGAATGGAAGAAAGACAGTCTCTTCTGTAAATGGTGCTGACAAAGTTGATTAATCACTTGTAGAAAACTAAAGATAGATGCCCATATATCACCCTGCAATAGAAACAACTCAAATGGTCAAAGAATTCGAAGTCAAAGCAAACACTCTGAAAACCTTGGAGTAAGAACTAGGAAAAATTCTAGGGCTCTTTGGCACAGGACGAAATGTTTTTTTAATAAAAACCGTGACTCAAAACCTCAAAGAAAGTTTGGACATGAAACTACAGAGCTTCTGCAATGCCAAGGACATAGAAAGACCAGTAGAAAGCCCACTATCTGGAAGATCTTCACTAGCTATACAACGGACAGGGGTCTCAAAGCCAGGCGTCAATGACTCAGCCTTTAATCCTATCTACTTTGCAGGCTGTGATTTTAGGATCACAGCTCAAAGCCAGCCTGGACAGGAAAGTCTGTGAGATACTCATCTCAAAAAAACAGTATAAAAATTGGCAGTGGCCCTGTGGTTCAAGTAGCCCACCTTGAGCTAAAAAGTGCAGAGAAAGAGTCCAAGCCCAGAGATTAAGCCTCTTGACAACAAATTAAAAATTACAGAAATAAATGTAATATATTAGAATTCAAAAAATTAAAACCCCAACAGAAGATCCTCAAAGAAATGCCCAATAAATAAGTAGAGTAAAGTGTGAAAGAGAACAATCCCTTAAACAGAAATAAGAATGTCCAATAGACAGAGGAATAAATGCTCAACATTTCTAATTTTAAAAGAAATACAAATCAAGACAAAATTAAGTATCCACCTTATCCTACATAGAATTTCTATTATCAAGAAATCTATGGAACCTTCCTCAATACAGTAAAGGCTGTATATGACAACACTACAGCCAGCATTATACTCAATGGTGAAAAACTTAAGCCATTCCCTCTTAACTCAGTAATGTAACAATGATGCCCACCCTCGACACTGCTCTTCAATGTAGTATTAGAATGCCTAGCTACAGAAATAACAGAATATGCAAACATAAACAGGATCCAAATAGGGAAAGAAGAATTAAAACTCTCCCTCTTTGCAGATGACATGATCTTGTATTTAAATAATCCCATGGACTCAGATCCCAAATTACTCAAGTCGATTCAAAATTTTGGCAAAGTAGCAGGGTATAAAATTAACCCTAAAAAATCAATGGCTTTTCTGTATACCAACAATGAGAAAAGAGTGGTTGAAATTAGGAAAGCAACTCCATTCATAATAACCTCACAAAAAATAAAATACCTAGGAATTAACTTTAACAAAGAAGAGAGGGACCTCTATGATGAAAACTTTAAAAACGAGAAAAAGGAAATCAAAACAGAACTTACAAAGTGGAGAAAACTCCCATGCTCCTGGATTGGAAAGATTAACATCGTGAAAATGGCAATACTTCCCAAGGCTATCCACACATTCAATGTGATCTTATCAATATTCCAACCTCATTTTTCAAGGTTATAGAAGAGGCAATGCAAAACTTCACATGGAAAAACAAATGACCCCGAATAGCAAAAGAGTTCCTTAACAGAGAGAACAGTGCTAGAGGAATATCAATATCAAATTTCAAACTCTAATATAAAGCCATAGTGATCAAAACCGCTTGGTACTGATATATGAACAGACCTCAGGTCCAATGGAATAAAATTGATAGTCCCATACATGAACCCACAAATTTATAGCCATCTAATCTTCAATAAGGGTGCTAACGAAATAGAATCGAAGAAAGACAACCTACTCAGTAAATGGTGCTGGCAAAATTGGTTAACTACTTGTGGAAAACTAAACCTAAATCCTTGTATCTCCTTATACCAGAATCAACTCCAAATGGATCAAAGACCTCGGGGTCAAAGCAGTCACTCTGAAAACATTACAGGATGGAATAGGAGAAATCCTAGGTCTCCTTGACAGAGGATGAAATTTTCTTAATAGAGACCCAGAAATACAACAAATCAAACAAAGTTTGTACAAATGGGATTGCATGAAATTGCATGGGATTGCAAGATCAATAGAAAGCCCACGGATAGGGAGAAGATCTTCACTAGCCATACAACAGACAAGGGTCTCATATCTAAAATATTATGGAAGTTAAAAAGTAAATCCCCCCAAAACAAACCTTCCAAGAAACAACTGCCCAATAAATAAGTGGGCTAAAGACTAAAGAGAAACTTCTCTGAAGAGGAAAGAAGGATGGCCAGTAGACACATGAAGAAATGTTCAACCTCTCTAGCCATAAAAGAAATGCAAAACAAAACAACATTGAGATACCACCTCACCCAAATTAGAATGGCTATAATCAAGAACTATAATAACAACAGATGCTGGAGGGAATGTAGCCAGAAGGGAACCTTACTACATTGTTCGTGGGAGTGTAAACTTGTTCAACCACTTTGGAAAGCTGTATGGAGGTTTCTCAAAAGACTCCACATAGAGGATCCCTATGACCCAGCAATCCTACTTTTGGGAATTTATCCAAATGATCACACACAAGACCATATTAAAGCTACCAACACAACTATGTTAACTGCAGTATTATTTCCCATAGCTAATATATGGATCCAACCAGACGCTCCTCAGTAGATGAATGTAGCAAGAAAATGTAGTGTATATACACAATGGAATTCTATGACTCCATCAGAAAAAATGGCATTTCCCCTTTTGTTAGGAAATGGAAAGAGTTTGAAAAAATTTTATTAAGTGAAGTAAGCCATGCCCAAAGAAAACATAGGTTCAATGGTTTCCCTTATTTGCAATAACTAGTATATGTGTGAGTCAAGCAGAAAAGGTCACATAGTTGATGATAGAGTCATGAACCCCAAGATAAGTATTCAAATTTTTTTGTATATGCTTTCCTCTCATGCAATTATTTCTAATATATTTATAAGATGATTTGCATATTGCTTTGTATGTCCCTCCCCCATGTTATAACATATGGTTTCACTGCATTTAATGTCAGTATCATTTGTGGAGGGTAAGGGATAAAATAAATTATTTAACTGGGGATACAGATGGACCCATTACAACAATGAGATGTACAAGTCGTTATGTTGAAAAACAAACTTTACAACTTTGGTGTAGGGGGAAGATCAGGTGGGGAGAGTGGGGGAGTATATGAAGGGATGGGAAGGGGAAACAAAGAGAAGGCAACAATATTTGGTAAGAAATGTATTCGTTATTTTGCCCATGTAATTGTAACTCTTCTGTAAGTTATTCTCAAAATAATAAAAAAAAATAACAACAGGTATGTGAGAGGATGTGGCTAAAAGGAAATCCTACTGCATTATTGTTTTGAGTAAGCTTGTACAACCACTTAGGAAAACATAATTGAGATTTCTCAAAAGATTAAACATAGAGTTCCCCTATTACCCTATATCACACTTTTGGGCATTTAACAAATGTCACAAACAATGATATACTAAAGCTTACAAAATTATGTTATCGCAGTACTATTTACCATACCTAAGATATGGAACCAACCTAGATTCCCCTAAGTACATGAATCGATCAATCAAATGTGATATATGTATATATATATATATCTATATATATCTATATATTATATACATTACACAAACACACACACTCACAATGTATTTCTGCCTCCATTAGAAGGAATGGCAATGCTCCATTTCTTAGAAAATGGAAATTTTGGGGAAAAAATTATATTAAATTAAGTAAGCCAGGAACAAAAAAGCATAAGTCCCATGGTGTCGTTTGTTTTCAATAGCCAGTATGTCTAGGAAATGCAAAAAATCTCAAAAGCTAAGTACATATGACAATATAGAATGATGTTAAGAAATGAACCCCAAAAGAGGGACAGAAGAGCTTATATATATATATCCTTATTGAAGCAATTTGTTATTTGCTTTCCCCTCCCCAAATTAGAAATACATATATATATATATATATATATATATATTTCTATATCTATCTCTCTATATATGGAAATATATATATTTCTAATATATATATTTCTATATATGGATATATAGAGAGATCTCTCTCTCTATATATATATCTATATAGAAATATATGTATATTTCTAATTTGGGGAGGAGAAAGCAAATAACTAATTCCTTCAATAAGGATACATATTGATCCATTGTAACAATGAGATGTACAATACACTATGTTCAAAGGGTTTTTCCAACTTCAGGGAGAAGGAAGGAGTTGTGCAAGTGGTCAGGGGAAGGAATTGTAGGGGAAAAACAAAGGAGGAGGTAACAATGGTCAATAGGAATTGTATGTATTACCTTACTCATGTAACTGTAACCTCTCTGTACAGATTTTTTATAATATCTATCTATATATATGTGTATAAATATATATATATATATATATATATATATATATATCATTGAATGAGGGATTTGTACTTGGCTAATCATACTCAGCAACTCTATTTGTACATCAGATTTTTTTGTATATTGTGGTGTGTGTGATGGGTTACCTTGCCACTAGCTGAAACAGGCTGTGACAGGAGGCTTGCAAGTTCAGAGACAGACTGGAGTATATCAAAAGTTAGAAGGAGGGAAGGAAGGAAGGAAGGAAGGAAGGAAGGAAGGAAGAAAGGAAGGAAGGAAGAAAGGAAGGAAGGAAGGAAGGAAGGAAGGAAGGAAGGAAGGAAGGAAGGAAGGAAGGAAGGAAGGAAGGAAGGACAGATGGGAGGGGGGAGGGAGGGAGAGAGGCAGGGAGGAAGGAAAGAAAGGAGTACGGGGGGGGGGGAGGAAGGAAAGAAAAGAGTAGGGAGGGAGGAAGGAAGAAAGGAAGGAAGGAAGGAAGGAAGGAAAGACGCAATTAAGGGAGGAATTATGTAGGAAGAAAGAAAAAAAGCAAGGAGATCCAGGTCCAGATGATGATGGCTTACATATATATGTTATGTGAAAGTTAGAATAACGACAACAAATATTAAGAAACGAGGCATAGTGGTGATTCCTACAATCCCAGCTTTTGGGAATTAGGCAGGAGAATACTGGGTTTAAGTGAATCTGGGCTACTGGAAAAGTTCAAGATGAACCTGGCATATGAAATGAAGGGACTTTTACCCCAAAGTTATAACTGAATACCCTTACCTATAATCCAAGTTTCTTTGAAGGCATAGAATGGGAAAATCAAAGTTCAATGCCATTCCAGACAGAAATGTCCTTGAAACACTGTCTTGACCAAAGGAAACTTGAAGTGATGACCTGTGCCTGTCATCCCAACCACAAAAGGATGCCCATAAAATATAAAATTGTAGTCTCTAGGTGTGTGCTTGGAGAGCAAACAGAATCCTCTCAAAAATAAGTAGGAAAGTATACAGTGAGATCTACCTCAAAATCAACCAGTGGAAAAAGAGGCTGATCACATACCTATTAAGGGAAAATGGTGGAGAACTTGTCAAGTAAATGTGAGGATCTGAATTCACATACAGAAGCATCAAAAGAAAACAAAAGAAAGCTGAAACAGGCTGCAGAATATTTTATAAAATTGATGAATGTCTCAATGCAGTAGAATTTTTGGTATAGCTAAGTTCCAATGGAGTTTTGAACAAACATGTTTTAAAATGTTCAGCATCCGTTTCCTCTTCATATAAGTCCTTCAATACGAGTAAATACTGGAAAATAAATCTTTCATACATCCTTGAGACACTTTACTCAATAATCACCTCTTACAGAATGATTCTGTCACAACTCTGTACAGCAGTGTGTTCATTTCTAAAAATTTTCTTGAAAGTGCTCACTCAATTGTCATTGTGCATCTTGTGCATGGAGCATATAGATCTCTATAACAGTTCTATATGATACCAAATTTTCTAATGATTTATTTAGTATTAAATTTTATATGTAAAGTGAAAGAGATAATCATATAACCAGTGCAGATGATTTTTATTGTACAGCAAAGCATACATATATTACAGTAATTTTATTGAAGATTAGTTACCCTTATGTTACAATTCCTATGAACGATGAATTAACTTATTGTGAGAAAAAAAGGAACTTGATTATTGCTGTGACGTAATTACAAAGAAAGATTTTCTGGCTTCCTGCAAATGAGAAGCATGCGCTTTCAAAAACTTGTTCAGATTGAATGGGAGGGAAAAATAAAACTTTTCTTATTTTAATCATCACATATATTTACTAAAACTGTTTTGGAAATGAGAAATGGCCTAGAGGTTTTTATGCTTCAGTTCAGCTATTAGAAACAGACAAATTTGTAGACCAATAACATCCTGTCCTCATTATTCTATAATCAAATAGTACAATTTAAAATAGCTTGTTCATATATACTAGTTATTTATTGAAGACCCTTGCAACTGAGAATACATAATTCTCAAAGTTTCTTTAGGGTATAACAAAAATCTTTGGCATATTTTAAAAAATTACTTGGTATTTATGAAAAATAATGATATGAAATCTACATAATGCTAAAAATGTGACATATGTTATGTACCACCTCATATTTCACAAACACTTCAATTCATCTTACCAAACTTGCCATAATAACTTCATATTTTATTAAAATCTAACTGAATTTCATGTGTCCTACATGAACCTGTCAATAGATTCTTGAGTTGCAATTTCTATAATCAAAAGTTATAGTGCAGGAAATGCATGTAGTTTATATTATTGGTGATTAAATAATGTAAAGGCATTCCTAAAGCCTGACAACCAAGAGTATTTTTGTACAGCTTTTATATGTTTATTTTATACTATTTAATAACATTAATATTTGTATAAGTAAAATATATGGTATATAAATGAAGAAATTCATCTGTGAACTTGTCTCTCTCTTACTGTTTTCATTTAATATTTCTGATTATTTGCTTTGAGTAATCCTAGAGTACACTAATCTTACATTACATGAATTTTAGTAAAAATGTGAATTAAAAATACCAATCACATCTCCAAGGAAGGCTAAGGAACATTTTTGGCAGAAGGTGATTAAGTTCTAGAAGGGTCTTTTTGTGAAACTGTTTCCTAATAAATATATTGATGAGTAAAGAAACTAAACAAGGAAAGAATACTATGTAAAGAATGACTTATTGTGGCTATATAGACCATAGTAAGTGTACAGATGTCTAGGCAGAACAATTTACATAGAACCAGTAGTTGATAAATAGATCAAATGTCTGACACATCCATGCACATTATTGTTCTACTGAATACTCCCACATTTCTACTATACTGAATTTGAGTCCACCAATGCATTCCAAAGAGAAATGTAGCTTTATCTTCTGGGTTCAGGCCGGAAGTCAGGACTTGCGTTATCATATGCGGAAGTATGCCTGAGTTGCGTCAGCTGGTAAAACGGAAGTGAGATTTATGAGATACATCACAATAACGGTGGCCCCATGCAGAGAAGTCATTATACAGGAGTAGCTGTTGCTATTTAAAACCTACTAGTGGGACATCGTCTGTCGTGGGGAGGAAGAGATCCTGACTTCTTTGGTGAATCCAGTTAACTGAAGGAGACAGGTAACAGTCCCTTGCCCTCTTTTCATACTTTTAACTCTTTGACATGGAAATCATCTTTTTAGCTCATGTATGTGACTGGGACAATTCTTGCTGACACCAGTTGTAGTTCTTATAATTTTCTCCAAATAGGCAGTATTGTTCCATTGGTAATATAATGAACATTTATTACTTCCTTAGTCTTCAGAAAATACCTATTCCTATTCTGGTGATTTAAAATTTACTTTTATTCCCGTCACTTTTATGTGTGTCAAAGTAGTCATAGGTTTAATGACTTCTGGCTCTGCTTCATGGCCATTAGACACTGTACTACTGAAATTTACTCCCTATTGAACGACAGCACCCATCTGAAACTTTGACTCTAACGTTTCTCAATGATTCCTTTGCTTTGTAATACGTATCTTCTCTAAGAAGCAGTTACCTGAATAATACTCCATACTGATCTTATAATCTGAATAGGAATCAGGCTATATCTATGAGAACAGCAAATCCTCTTTCAGAAAAGTGCATATTTTCAATGGGTATTAGATATTTGTAAAATGGAACTTGGAATTTGATAATTCAGACATCAATAATTTAGAAAACTTTTTCCACATTCGTTTAAAAGTTGTCAGGATGGAAGTGGCGCTGTAGATCAAGTGGTAGAGTGCTCGCCTTGAGCTGAAGAGCTGAGGGACAGCGCCCAGGCCCAGAGTTCAGGCCCCACGACCTACAAAAAAAAAAAAAAGTTGTCAGGATACATCATCCTCTGTTTTGGTATGATGAAGAAAAATGCCAGAAATATATGAAATATTTTGAGTTAAAAGTTATACATTTCTACAGCTTGCTATAAGTGACCATAATTTTTGAAGTAGACAGATATCAATATTTCAATTCAAGTATGTCTAGCAACAAAACATATTAGAGATGAATAGCTTCTATTAAGTTGTTTCTCATATCGCTGATGAAATCACAACATTTAAGAAATGTGGTTTTGAAGTATTTCATCATGTTTTCTCTCAGAGAATTTTTTTATCCACAGGACTTGCTGATATTTAGCTGTCTGTCAAAATGGAAAAAAGTAAACATGTTTGCGTATTTGTTATGGGAAATTAAATCGTCTACTTCATGCTATTTTTTTCTTGCTTGGAATCACAGAAAGTATATTGACAGGAACTGAGAGAATAGGATAGTAGGATTCGTCCTCATTGAATCTGAAACTTTAGACATTTTGATAATTATATCTTTGACTTTTGATGTGCTAGATTGAAAAGTGAAAAGAATGTAAATTATGGGTACATTCTAGATTGAAATGTAAGAAAGCATTTAAATCAGGGGCATTCAATATATGTATGCTTTCAGAAGATAAAAACAAAATTTGAGTTCGATTTGACTCAAATCAATAATTTTTAACTATAATAAATATATTTAATAATAAAAATTTAGAACTACCTAATAAGAACTGAGAGTACATCAAAACTCAAATCCCTTTGTCATATTTTGAATCTATATTCCCCAAATATGGATTCTTGAGCTAAGGTAGAGTTAATATGGGAAACAACATTGAAAACTTGCATGTTCCCCAATATATTGATTTCCTAGAGGTATTTGTTTTCTTTCAGAGGAATCTGTGGATCCTGAAAGGTTATTGCAGTGTCCCTATGATAAAAATCACAAAATCCGATCATGCAGGTTCCCATACCATCTTGTGAAATGTAAAGTGGTAATGTTTCTTTCAAACATATTGATATTACATAATTTCTTTAGTTCATGGATATATTTGAATATTGTCTTTGTAATAAATTGTGGGAAATGTATGTGAAAATATGAGAGAGACTGTGGGCATAAATGTCATAGTGAGATTTTTGTATTTCTTCTGATATCTCAGCAGCATGTAATGGAAAGTATGACCATCTTAGTCCAACTTTATTTGTAAACACATGTTTCTAGATCCCTATTCAAAGCAGAACAAAGGCAAGATGTTTTGTGTGGGCAATTATGTCAAACTGTGTGTGCCATATTTCACAAATATTAGAGGTGGTTCCCTTTTCCTCCCCATTGCCTAATGGCCAAAATGTAAAGCAATGGTATTCTTAAGCATTAAATTATTTTGTTAAAACACCCACTCTATTATGATATGGCCTAGAATTCAGTTTGAGTACTTTACTTTTCATGCCACGGTTATAAACATAACATGGGTGGTGCATTGTCTCTTTTCTATGTAGAGAGTATTTATTACAAAATCGCTCTTATTTTCATCAAAAACTTCACAATATTTGAAGATTCACTCTACTATGTGTAGAAAATTACTATTTTTCTTCATGTGACACTGCTACAATAAGTTCCAAAGCTTTAGAAGAGGCATAGTTTCTGCTATTTTTTTTGTCAAAAAGACACATGAGATGACCTTCGGTTTTGGATATTTTCAAATATGTTTTCAATCACCCTATCTATGCATCGGTCAATTTTATATAAATAATATATATTTGAGTAAACATAGGCTATGTTGTGCATATATGTATGTTTCTACAGGTCCTTATACAATTTATGGATACTGGCACTGTTTCCTCATTAAAGAGAAGGGTTTGAGATCACTGTATCATTTTTTTAATGCCAATCTAGGCAGGAGAGTCATAAACCTTCTTATCTCCACTATCAAATGAGAATAGAAGAAGTGCTGTGGCTAAAATTGTAGAAGTCTAGCCCTGTGCTAAAGGATGCCCTTGTTTTTTTCTCTTCCTCACCCAAATTACGTAAATGTATATACACAATGCATTGCACTACAATCAAATACAGTGAAAATAGCGTGTATACTATGGGGGAAGAACAAACCAAAGGAAAAAAGAAATCACATAATTTATTACAAATACGTAAAAAACTATAGCAAGAAAGAAAAAAACACTCGAATCCCTATCTTTGTGTTTATTTCATGTAACATCTTTTTTCAAAATAAGTTTTTTATTATGAAAATACTGTACAGAGTGGTTACAGTCACAGGAGGAAGATAATGAGCATTTTTCTTAACAACATTGTTGCCTCCTCCTTTAATTTTCCCCTGCCATCCCTTCCCCGGTCTCCAGAACTACACTCCCCTCCCCCATGTATAAATTATAAAGTTCAATTTTGACATAGCGTATTTTTAAATAAATTTTTCATTGTGAAAATACTGTACAAGAGGGGTTACAATTAATATTACATTTCTTATCTAAAATTATTGACTCCTCCTTTGTTTTTCCCGTATTATCCCGTCCCTCTCAATTCTTCAACTACACACCATTACCCCCATTCTTAGCCCTGCCTAGATTGTAAAGTTGGTTATTTCAGTCTTGTACATACAATTGTTGCAATGGGTCAATCTGTATCCTTAGTTAAGCATTTTGTTATTACTCTTCCCCTTCCCAAATTATACAAGTGTCAAATACAATGAAAACAGGGTTTATACCATGGGGCATAGACATACAAAACAAAATCACATACTCCCTTAAAAATACGTTAGAAAAAATAGCAAGGAAGAAAACAAAAAACACCCTGTGTCCCCGTCTTGGGTTCATTTCGCTTAACATCATCTTATTTGACCTTTGCTGCTTGTGCCACATATATACTAGTTGTTGCAAATAAAGAAAACTATGGGACCTATGTTTCTTTGGGCCTGGCTTACTTCCCTTCATATAATTTTTTTCCAAATTTTTCCATTCCCTAGCAAATGGGTCGATGTAATTCTTAACTTATGGAGGCACAGAATTCCATTGTGTATATATACCACATTTTCTTGATCCATTCGTCTATTGAGGAGCATCTGGGTTGATTCCATATATTATGGTAAATAATGCTGCAATAAACATAGTTGTACTTGTAATTTTCCTATCGTCTTTTTTGTGATCATGTGGGTAAATGCCAAAAGTGGGATTTCTGGGTCATAGGGTAGCTCTCTGTGGAGTCTTTAAAGGAAACTCCATGCTAGTTTCCAAAATGGTTGAACAACATTACACTCGCACCAAGGATGCAATAAGATTCACTTCTGGCCACATCCCCTCAAGCATCTGTTGTTATTAGAGTTCTTGATTATAGCCATTGTAATGGGTCAGGGGGAATCTCAATGTTGCTTTGATTTTCATTTCTTTTATGGCTAGAGTGGTTGAGCATATCTTCATGTGTCTATTTGCCATTATGATTAACCCCTAGAGAGAAGTATTTCTTTCTAGCTTTAGCCCACTTATTTATTGGGCAGTTGTTTCTTTGAGGATTTGTTTTTGGGGAAATAATTTTTACAATTTCAAGTATATTTTATATATGAGACCCTTATCCATTATATGGCTAGTGAAGATCTTTTCCCAATGTTTGGGCTTTCTAATTGATCTTGCGAGGTATGTTCTTTGCCTTGCAGAAGCACTGCAGGTTCATGCAATCCCATTTTTCAATTTTTCTTTGATTTGTTGTATTTCTCAGTCTCTATTAAGAAAATTTCTGACTCGTCCAAAAAGACCAAAGGTTTCTCCTATTACACCCTGTAACGTTCTCAGGGTGTCTGCTTTTACTCCAAGGTCTTTAATCCATTTGGAGTTTATTTTGGTGCAGTGTGATATTTAAAGATCTAGCTGTAGTTTTCTACAGGTGATTAACGAATTTTTCCAGAAATATTTACTGAAAAGGTTATCCTTCCATTAGAGTTAATTTAGATCCCTTATCAAAGATTATGTGGCTATTGGTCTGTGGGTTAATTTTTGGGTTTTAAATTCTATTCAATTGGTCCTGAGGTCTCTTGTTGTGGCAGTATCAAGCTGTTTTGATTACTGTCTTTTTAGTGAAGTTTCAAATTTGGTATTGGTATTCCTCCAGCATTGTTCTCTCTGTTAAGACTTGTTTGTGCTATTCAGGGTCTTTTACTTTTCTATATAAAATTTAGGGTTGTTTCTTCTATTTCCTTGAAGAATGGGGTTGGAATATTGATAGCTATTGCATTGAATTTGCAGATAACTTTGGGAAGTATTGCAATTTCCACGATGTTGAACCTTCCAACCCTTGAACATGGGAGGTTTTTCCACATTCTAAGTCCTGTTTTGATTTTCTTTTTCAGACTTTGAAAGTTTTCCTCATAGAGTGCCTTCACTTCTTTGGTTAATTCCTAGGTATTTTATTTTTTGTGGGGCTATTCCTAATGAAGTTGCCTTCCTTATTTCAGATGCTCTCTTCTCTTGTTGGCATACAGAAAACTCATTGATATTTTGAAGGTTAATTTTATAACCTGCTACTCTGCCAAAGTTTTGAATCAGCGTGAGTAATTTGGGAGTGGAATCCATGGGATAATGTCCTCTGCAAAGAGGGAGAATTTTACTTCATTTTATACTATTTGTATCCCCTTTATATTTGCATCTTGTCTTATTGCTGTAGCTCTGCAATCTAGTATTAAATTGAAGAGAAGTGGAGAAAGTGGGCATCCTTGGCTCTTTCCTGAAGTTAGAGGGAATGACTTCAATTTTTCACCATTGAGCACAAAAATGAGCCTTTATTGTTTTGAGGAAGGTTCCATGGATTCCTAGGTTTTCAAGACCCTTCCACATAAAGGAGTTTGGACCTTGTCAAATGCTATTTCTAGATCGATAGGGATATCCATGTGATTCTAATCCTTGGTCATGTTGATGTGATGAATTATATAAATTGATTTGCGTATATGGAACCAGCTATGCTTCCCTGAAATGAATCCTGATTGAGAGTGGTGTATGCTTTTTTAAATAAATTATTGAAGTTGATTGAGCAAAATTTTGTTGAGAACTTTTGCATCGAAGGTCATCAAAAACATGGGTCCATAGTTCTTTTTCTTTGAAAAGTTCCTGCCTGGTTTTGGGATGAGACTTATGATGGCCTTATAGGAAGCGTGGTGGTGTACTTTCCCTTCATATTCACTGAAAAATTGGAGGAGTATTGGCGTGAGTAGTCCTTTGAAGGCCTTTTAGAATTCCTCTGGAAATCCATTCAGTCCTGGGATTTTCTTAGATGAGAGGTCTCTCATTGCTGTTTCTATTTCAATGATTCATATGTGCCTGTTAAGATGGTTTAACTCATCTTGGTTTAGTTTGGGTATGTTGATGTTTATTAGAAATAGGCCTATTTCTGCCAAAATCTCAAACTTATTAGCATAAAGTTTTCAGAAGTATTCCCTTATAATGTTCTGAATCTTGGTTGTTTCTGTGGTGATGTTTCCATTCTCATGTCTGAGTTTATATATTTGGCTGAGTTCTCTTCTTTTTCTGATAAGATTTGCTAAGGTTCTGTCAATTTTGTTAAATGTTTTCCCAAAGAACCAACTATTTGTTTTGTTGATTCTATATATGTATGTATATTATTTTGGTTATAATTTATTTAATTCTGACTTAATTTCAATTATTTCTTTCCATCTACTGGATTGGGGTTTATCTTGCTGCTCTTTTTCAAGGAGGCTCAGATGTCTTATTAAATTGTTGGTTTCACATCTCCCTAATTTGTTGATATAGGAATTCAGAGCTATAAACTTGCCTCTGAGTATTGTCTTTGCTGTATCCCAGTGGAGCTGGTAAATTGTACGTTAGGTTTTGTTGAATACATGAATATTTGAATTTCCTTTCTAATCTCTTCAGTGACCCACTGGTCATTCAACAGTGTGTTGTTCATCATCGATGTTTTACAGGACTTTATTTGGTGGCTTTTGGTATTGAGGTCTAGTTTATTCCCTTGTGGTTTGATAGAATGCAGGGCATAATTTCAATGTTTCTGAATTTGGACAAGGTTGCCTGTGACCTAAAATGTGGTCTATATTTGAAAATGCCCCATGTGCTTGAGAAAAACGTGGATTCTGGTGTTACTGGATGAAATATTAAGTAGATGTCTTTTAAATCTAGTTGGTCTATGTAGTTCTTTAGACTGGCAGTTTCCCTGTGGAGTTTTTGCTAAGTTGATTTATCTAGTGGGGATAATTGTGTGTTAAAGTCCCCAGGAATTAATGTCTTTGGGTTTATATGAGACTTGAGGGAAAGTAGTCTTTCTTGAATAAATTTGGGTGCTCTGTTTTTAGGCGAATATTTAGAATTTTAATATCCTCCTGAAGGAGAGATCCCTTAATTTGTAGGTAGCAACCTTCTTTAAGTCTTCTCACTAACTTTATTTGAAGACTATTTTACCTCATGTAAGTAGTGAAATTTCTGCCTGTTTATGGGGGCTCTTTGCTTGGTAGATTTTATTCCAGCCTTTTACTTTCAAAATATGTTTGTTTTTATGGGAAAGTGTGACTCCTGAAGGCAGCAGATACAAGATTCTTGCTTTTTAAACCAACTAGTTAGTCTATGTCCCTTAATTGGAGAGTTAAGTCCATTGATATTGAGAGATAGGACTGAAAGGTGTTTGGTAGTTCCTGCCATGTTATCTACCTTCTTGGGGGCTGTGACAACTGGCTTCTTCCTATGGTTCTTAGATTCTGAGTATGGGTGCACATTCTTTAGACTTAATTTTGGTCTTGTTGGTTTTCTATGTGTAGGACATTTAAGTTTCTTTTGTATGCCTGGTTTGGTTGAGATTTATTGGTTCAGTTTGTCTTTGATATGGAAGATTTTTATTTGACCTTCGGTTATGAAGAAGGGTTTACAGTATTCTTGGTTGATAGTTGTTTAATTTTAGGGCATGGCACACATCATTCCAGGATCTTCTTGCTTTAATTGTCTCTGCTGAGAAATCTGAGGTTATGCCAATTGGGTCCCTATATAGGTGATTGATTTTTACTACTTGATAGGTTAAAGGATCTTTTCCTTGGTCTGAATTGCTCCTGTATGGATTATAATATGACAGTGGAATATCCTGTTCTGGTCTGGTCTATTTGGGGCTCTAACAGCTTCTTGTATCTAAATAGGCCTATCATTTTGCATGTTATATAAGTTCTCTTCTAGGTTCCTATTAAATAAATTCCTTATATCATTAACTTCTGTCTCTCAGTGTTCCTCTACCCCAATTATCCTCAGATTAAGCCTTCTGAAGGTGACTTCCAAACGTGGAAAAGATCTATCATGTTTCTTGGGTTTGTCTAGGTTAGTTGTGCGTTTTTCTCTCTGTTATTTATGCTGTCTTCAATCCCTGAGATTCATTCTTTTGCATGGTCTTACCTATTGTCATGTTTTTGCACTCTATTTTAATCGTCATTTCTTCGAATTTATCGACTTTGATGGCTCCCAGTTCTTTGTTGTAGTTTAAATTTTGATCTTCTATGAACTTCTTTACTTTCTTAATTTTGTGTACAGTGTTTATTCTCGAATGACTTAGTTGATTGGTTATGGTTTTCTTGTACTCCCTTTCCTTCTGATGGCCTCCATTCAGCAATCCCTTTGTGGTCTCCCTGGATTCCTTCGGCTTTCTCTTATGGATTCCATGAATACCTCTATTGATCATCTATTCTAATCCTGCTCATCAAATTCCTGTATTTGTCTTTGATTAGCTTCCTGAAGCTCACACTTCCTGTGTTTCTCTTTGGGTGTCCTCAGCCTGCTCACATACTTGTCCCTTTAATGTTCGCCACCTGGTTCCACAAGATCAATTCAGTGAACATCTTGCAACTTGTATGCACAAAAGTTCTCTTGAAGATGATGTAGGTAAGCCTGGTAACTAAAACATAATCCAGATCAATGAAGGCATTTGCACTTGTATCTACTGTAATACGAGTTTTTTCTTTGTTTGTAGATACCATCATATGGAACGAGAAACAATACAAGAGTTCTGAAAGTACATGGCGATATGTTTCCTATGAGGAAGAATGGGATAAAGGTAAAAACTTGTTGAATTTTCTGCATTTTGCATTATTGAATCTCAACTTACCTTGTGCTGTTGTATGATTTCTTCTTTTAGGATTGAAGTTAAAAATTCTTTGTTCAACTTGGGTTGTCTTGTATGCTAATATCAATAACATATATGAAAATATGCAGTATTAACTGATTAAAAACCATGTCAAACATTTAAATGATATGGTTTTGCACATGGCTAAGAACTCATACTTTTCAAATTTATTATCCAGCTAAAAGTTTCTTGGAAAGCTCTCGAGGCCTTCAACCTTGTTGTTTCTTTATCAAAAAAAAAAAAAAAAAAAACCTTGTTGTTTTTCTTTATCAGTCTATAAGTTTGAGCCAATCTAATCTAGCACCTCAATCAAGAATGTAAGTTTCCCTTTGGCAGAATCCTTGGCAAATCCTAGCCCAAGTTTTGTTTGGAGCACAATCAAATCATCTGGCAACAACAGGTAAAGAAAATGCTTTCCTTATGATGTACTATTGTCTCTTAAAATTCACAGTAAAGAAATAAATAAATGAATAACAAACTTTCTGTTCTATATACCCATATATTTTGCTCACTAAAAACAAAGTTTTCGATTGCTTTCTCAACTGGAGAACCTATGATTGGTAGCAAAATTGAAGTATAGTTTCCCTAGGAATAATAAGAAATGTAAACACCCAAATTACTTCAAATCAGAATTACCTTATCTGTATGTACTTCTCATTCTCTTATAATCAATTTAAATCAGGGAAGCCATAGATAACAGTATTATGTTGGGCCAATCTTTTTATAACCATTTTCATGATATCAGGATTCACTCGCCACATCAATTCTGATAGTGTAAATGGCAGTATCTTCCATTGGTAATTGATAAATGTACTGACTTATGGGTTTCTTACCATGTATACAGTCTGAAATTCATAATGAATAATATAGGAATGACTGATTTAAATTTTCTCCACGAATTAGTATAAGCTATTTGAGGAGATTCTTGAGATGATTTACAAATTGCACTTTGCAAATATACATATAGAAAATGTATTTAGAGGTTTTTTTTAGCAGCCAATACATACATGGATTTCAAATTTTACATTCCTGTATAGAGTAGATATACACATTGGATCTGGTATAGATTGGAAATTCAAAATTAAAAGTATAACTACAAAAGATATGCTATCTATTATGCGTATTTATGAGATTGTTTAAAGAATTTTAATTGCTAGAATGAACTTGTCAGAAAATAGATTACATTTTTGATTTTATGGAATTTGAAAACATTAAGTCACTTTCTGACATGGTAAGATGGCAAATAAAAGAAAAAGTGAACAGTAATTGTTTTTTCCTGCAATTCTTCATGAACATTTATTTAATTTGGAATCATGTAATTTGTCTTGCTTGCCAATATGAGACCTCTTCCTTTTTATAAGTGAGACAAGAGATTCTAGATGTACTGATAATGTTAAGAATTTTCTCCTCTTATCAGAATAGAAAAAAAAAAACACAACAAGCTTATTCAACATAAGACCAAGGTGAATTTATGTGAGCCTGTCGTCACAGTCAGACCTCATATATTCTTCCAGTTTAAAGGTATTAAGCATACTATTTGTATTGAAATGTCTGCTGTATCTCAAACATACTAGAATATTATGTGAAGGATGAATTGGCAGTTTATATAGTGAAGAAATTGTTGAGGAGGAGTAATAGTAATATATAAATTCACTCTTGCATCTGATGACAATTTACTAATTCATGAAGATTATAGCAAGGACTAAAACTAATCCTATTTACAAACTGAACTGATCAATTTAGAATTTGATCAACAGAATGCATTTATTCTTTGGGTTAGGGAGTTTCTCATCCTCTGTCATACAAAGGTAAAGGAATATGTTATGGGAAACAATTTTTGGGTAGAAAACCACACTTGAGCCAGGCCAGGTGATAATATTAACTCTAGCATCTCACATGTTTGACAAATAAGGATCTAATCATAGATTAATGAAGTGAAGGATTTTTTTCAGATTCATTTCTGGAATTAATCCCCTCAAAATCAAAGACTATCTAGAACATTATTCTTAAGGAAAGCCATGGTTACTCATAGACCGGCAGTGTGTATGAATGTTGGGAACAAACAAGCTCAAAAATCATCAGCGCACTCTGGATAACAGAGAAAAAAAGCCTGATACAAGTTGCTTAGGGACCTGTAGGAGGCTGAGATCTGATCCTCAGAACTCAGTAATATTTGTCACACTCTAATCACCAATTAATATCTCAAAACTGGAAGTGGCTCTCTAGCTCATGTGGTAGAGCATTAGAGCTCTGAAGAGCTCAGGGACGGTGCACAAGCCAAAGTTCAAGTCCAATGACTAACAAGAACAAAAACCAAAGACAGGAATGTAATGCAATATTCATCAACATACTCACTGGTATTTCCAAAATCTCTGATTTTTTTTTTCCTTCCACATAAGAGCCAGTTAGATTTTATTCAGCTCCTATTAGTAATATCATGTATTTTCTCTCTGAATTTCAGAGAGTAATGTTTGATGGAGTAGTGATATTTCCTTACTTCACTTATTTTGGGGGGGGGGGTCCCGTCGTGGGGCCTGAACTCTGGGCCTGGGCGCTGTCCCTCAGGTCTTCAGCTCAAGGCTAGTGCTCTACCACTTGAGCCACAGCCCCATGTCCGGCTTTGTTTTTTTTTTTTTTTTTTGCTTATATGGTGCTTAAGAATCGGACCCAGGGCCTCATTCATGCAAGACAAGTGCTCTACCACTGAGCCAGATTCCCAACCCTATTTCCTTACTTCATTGGTTAGTAGAACACTTAATGTGACCCAATGAAAATACTAAATCTCTTCCCTTATGCTAATTTGTTTACTTACGGAATCATAATTTTCTGGCATCTAAAAAGTAGATGATACTAATGAACCTGTAAATTCATGAGAAAATCTGTGACAGTGTAGGAGACCATGTTACTTATTGATTGGTCTCTTCCAGATTCATCCAATCCTAGCTTTTCCATTTTATAGATAGATAGATAGATAGATAGATAGATAGATAGATAGATAGATAGATAGATAGATGGATAGTTATGTGATCTGATTTGTGTTTGTGATCAGATATTTCTTTTACCTGTCCATTTGTGGATGCAAATGTTGTGTTTGGTGTACAAACTGAAATGATGTACATTTTTCCCCCTCTGTTTCAACACCCATAAGTGGATGTTTTTTGGAATTGAAAAGTGAGGATAGATTTCCGGCCTTCAATTCTTGATTTTACTCACTCATGATAAAAATTAATCTCAGGATTTCACGGATTTTTTTAAATGTGTCTTCTTTGGCAATTAGTATTGAATCCTTGATTGGTCCATTGATATTCAAGCCTCTTACCCTGGGCTTGATCCAAGTGATATATTCCAAATGTTGGTATGTCTCTGGCATGTAATTCTCATAACCATACCTATTTGAGAAAGCAGTGTTCATGTAGGAATGTTACCCTAAGTTAAGGAAATTTTCTATGCTCATTTCAAAGTCCAGTATTTCAGTGTTCCTACTGAGAGAGGATATGCATATGTGTCTTAAAGGTTAATTATTTTTCAGACCTTCAGAATATATTTACCTGATACCACTTCACAATGTAATTGTGACTTCACAATAGCATTTGTTTTGTCCACACATAAGAATGGAAAAGCCATTTATTTGTATGAGCCATGAAATATTTCTTGTAATTGTACTGGAAGGTATTTTCATGGTTTCCCTTCGTATTTTACTTGTCTACTATAAAGCATGTATCCTTTAGTAGGATACATCCCATAAAACAATCACTCTTTGTGGTTGTTTTTATGCATCCGTTCACAAATATTGAAATGGAGTGTTGATTTAAGTTCATTGTAATAACATTATATAGTAAAACCACTATGGATTTTCTTTACTGTACAACTACGTGAAGTATTTCTTCCTATTTTCCTGGATTCATGACACGTCCATATATATATATATATATATATATATATATATATATATATATACATATATATATGTATATATATATATGACGTTCATATATATATATACATATATATATATGTATATATATATATGACGTTCATATATATATATATATATATATATATATATATATATATATATATATATATGAAAAAAGAGACCTAGTTCAGAAACTGTGCCAAGACATGGTGAAGCCTGAAAGGGTGATATTAGAGTAAATTTTTAAGAACTGAAAATAATCGCTGAAATAATAGATTGACTAGGGTCACACTTGAATTGTTTAGTGAAGTTCGAATGTGTTAAGGCAGAGAATGGCCAAGTGTAATTAGTGTGGTTTGTATACAATGAACAAATTTCAATAGAAATGGAAGTGGAAGTAAGCATGATTTTTTTGAAAATAACTGATGATGTGCTCTTATTAGTTTTTGAATATCGCTTGAACTGCTAGTGAATTTCTTGTTCATGTGCAGAATTCAGATATACATATTCAAGCGTTTTCCACAGAAAGTAAAATAATATAATTTTTTCTATTTCTTTGCAGGAATCATTCTATGAACAAACTGTGAGGTCAAACCATTTCTCATATTTTTTATCTACATCTTAGAATTATTAATATATCATTCATGTTCATTCAACCAAATGAATACATTTTAATTTCTACTACCTATTCAATCCCTATTCACCCTATCCTTGAATCCAGAAGCAAAGCCACGTGTTTATGTCCTTACTGGAATTCACCATGTCACTATCCATGTAGACATACTAAGGTTGGAATATAGAAATTTTAATAATCAAATCAAAATCTACATTTGTTTCCCAATAGAGAACAAATCATACTTCTTTATTCACTGTCCTTAAGTTTGCCTGTGAATATCATATTCCCTTTTATGTATTGATATAATTTCAGAGCGTAATAAATACATAACAAAACTAAAATGATATTAGACCTCTCATACTAATTTACACCAATTATATATTAACATATAGAATGGCCGTTAAAAATTCAGAGGGATTTTTCAACCAACATTCTGAAGTATAGTACTTACTATGGAAGCTTCTCATCTATATCAATCATTTCCACATGAAATCTCATCTAAAGAAGGATTCTGAGAGTTATTCCCAAAAAATGTGGCAGAAAAACTAGGTTAATGTATATGTACACAAAATAACATTCAAAACTTATTCTTTTGAGGGTCTAAACTGCAATTTGTGAATATAGTATGATTGTGTGCTAAAAATGTGATAATTTTAGGGCAAGAGGATATCCATCTTTTGGCAATGTACGATGTTCCAAGAAAGAGTGGACTGTATATGTAGAGTATAACAAACACACTTTTATAGAACCATATTCAATGACTATCTTCATAAGTAATTTGTGTGTAATTGCCACATAAATATATGCCCCCAAATATTCATAGTGGTCCAAAATTTTCTTGATGCAAAATGGAATAATTTTTGAAGCATATTTTAGGAGGATCCACCTTGTAAAAATTGTTGGTAGGACTCCTGTGTAATAAATTTAGTTGAATCTTTTAGGTACAGATGAGGAAGTTAAAGATTTAAGAATGTGACTCATATTTATTATTGGTGTTCAAATGGGAGAGTTTCTGATTATGGGCTTATTTGTGCACCTAGTATGTAATTGCAAATGTTTCCTGGTTATCCTTCAGAAATTGTGAGCAGGAATGAATTCAACATTAATTTCTGAAGGATAGTTTAGAACCTTCAGACTCAGGGGAACTGAGCCTTTTCTAGTAGGGAGCTGAAGAGAACGGATCGTTCAACACATGTCTGTGTATAGACTGAAAACCAATCTACATACAAATCCATGTGTAAACATGAAAATTAAATGTATCAATACTCTTCTTTTTCTTTAAACATATTTTCATTGTGATGTACAAAGTGATTATAATTATGTATCTAAGGCAGTGATTCGTTTTCTTTTCACGTTCTTTTCCCTCATTTTCCTTACACTTGATTCTGATTCAAAACTCGCCTCCCCCCCACCCCGCCTGCTGTAAAAGCCATTTCCAACATGTTGTCTTGTGAGGGATTTTGTGGCATTGGTTCACCCCTTTTCCTCTATCTCTAAATTTTTGATTCCTCTTCTTTGCCCTATTCAGATTAAAGTTTATACAGTCCACAGTCTACCGAAATCAAATATAGTGACAAGAAAGGAGAAACCTATGAAAAATAAAGGACAAATACCAACAAAAAAGAAATAGTTTTTCAGAGTATTTTTTTAAGAAAATACCAACCATGATAAACCTCATGTTTCTTGGAGTTCATTTTTCTTACTCTAATCTTCTTGTTCATATATGCATAGCAATTAAGTTCTTGCATTCCTCTTTGGATGAAACTGGACATATACCAATTAAGACAAAAAGAGAAAGTAGGGCAACTATATTTTAAATGCCACTTCTAAAGAAAAAAAAATATGACTCTTCATTAGGTAAGTTTAAAAAGAAGCAGGGTAAATGCTTTAAAATGAAAAATCAACATTTAATAAATAGTGTTGTAATGCTCATTAAATTCTTATAAAAGCTTAATGTTAGATTATACATCACCCTGTGTCAAAACGCTTTCCTAATGGATCAGACCTCGAGGTTAAAGAAAACACTCAGAATGGAAGCAATAGAGAAATACTAGGTCTCATAGAACAGGTTGAAACTTTCTCATTACAGATCCACAAATGCATCAAGTCAAAGAAACGTTAGACCCACTTATTGCTTGAACGTGTACCGATTCTTTATAAGAAAGGACATAACTAAGTAGGTAAATAAAAAGCGGAAAGATTGGGAGAAGATCTTCACTAGCCAAGAAAGAGAAAAGGATCTTAGAGCTGAAATATCAACAAAATTCCACAAGTGAAATACCCCCGCAAAAAGAAAACCTGAACAATAAACCCACTCTATGAAAAGAAGTCTAAATATTTAAAGAGAGACTTCACTGATGGCTAATTGAGAATGGCCAAAGATATAGGAAGAAATGCTCAATGTCTGTGACAATAAAATCAAGCCAATTAAAGTCAATACTGAAATTCCACCACATTCCATTAGAATGGCAAAGTTATGTGCATTCCATAGGGAAAACCAGAAACCACCTCAGATGCATGAGAGCAGATTAATGGATCAGAAAATGTGGGGTATAAACACAATGGAATAATATTTTCCATTAGAAATAATGATAGTGCCATTTTGTAAGGAAATGGAAAAACTTAAACATGAATTAAAGGGTGCCAGACCCAAACATACATAGGCTCCATCGTTTCTCTTATTTCTAAAAACTGGTATATGTCAATTTTAGTCCTAGAATAGTATCACAATGGCTTAATAGTAATACACAGATGACCATAAAATAATAGGCTTAACAAACTCAACTCTGCAATAAAAAATAGTTGTTTTCTCTTTCTTGATTTTTTAAAATGTAGTATGTGAAGGTATTCCTCTTCACTTGCCTTTTTCCTTCATTTTCCTGTTTTGTACAATGTTGTCACTGTATTTGATTTTGGTACACACTGTATTTCATGTAAGTTAATTAGAATTAGGCACAGGGAGGGAACAACAAAATCTGAGACAAAGAATAAAGGGAGAACCATCCAAGAACAATCCCAACGAATCTATATGTATGGGGTAAACATTACACCTGGTGGGAGAGGATAGAAATTTTAGGCAAAAACCAGTAAAAGTGAAAAATTGGTAAAAACCTATGATGTGACAAGTACTTATACATTGCTTACATATGTAGTTCAAATCCCTCTGTACATCACCTTGACAAGATTCCATTAGAGAGAAGAGTATTGATTCATCCACTCTTCTCAATTCTCATAAGTTTACCTGTAGATAATTAAGTCAATAGCACACACAAGTCTGATTTCTTGACGTTACTAAAAGCAAACAGGTTTCCCTAGGTCACAGGTTTCAAGCCCACATTGACAAATTAATGTTAAAATCATTTTTTTTTTCAAATATTTCAGTAGGAATCCAAATAGTCATTTGAAATTGCAAACCAAGAGATACTGATGCTCAAATATGCTCCAAAACAGAAACCTTCACATTTTCACAACTATCATAAATGTAAGTAAGACTCTCCGATGTGAAACTTCCTCATCTGTAGTCAAATACTTCATCTCTTTTGATTACATAGGTATCTAATATTTTTTGTTAAGGGAGATCTTCCTAAAATATACTTGCAAGTTTATTCAATTTAGCATAGGAATGTTGTGGGCTAAGAATGACAAATGAACTAAAAAATAGTGGCAGGGCATAAATATCAGGGCCAACACAAGTCGAAAACAAATATTCATGATATATGGTTTCATGAACTGATCTTGAATTAAAATCATAATTTACAGATTCATCTTCTCAGAACAAATTCTTGTCTAATAAATCACAGGTGCTCTGTACAAAATATGGTATCTTCAAAGAGTGCACATTGTCCCCAAAACTAATAAATGTTAGCTGTTTGTACTCCTGCAAGAATCTATTTTTCCCTGCCAAAGAAAATCGGAAGAACTCACAGATTTCTTCTGCAGATTAGATTACACATGAAAAATATTGAGATGATTTAGAATCTTGTGCCTTGACAAATACTTTGCTAAACTAGGTGGTTTAAAAAATCTGTAAAATTTTCCTACCCATTCTTCTTTTTGGAACACAGAAATTATTGGGAAATTTGTATTAGGAACCACATATTATTTTAGTTTTCTTATGTTTTTCTTATATTCTAAATTATTAATAAGTGAAATGGAACATATTATTCCCAGACAAAAGTAACTATTGTGAGGGGTTAACTTACATTTAGAAGTTAGGAAACAGGCCTTACCTCAGGTTTCTTTCTTCACCCAACAACCTAGGCATGCTAATGGGCACTAGGCTGAATCCAAGTTGTCCCTGATAGACTCACTTATGGCTTGTATGCCCTTCATTCCCATATTTTGTTTGATTGAATGTTCTCCAATTAGGCACAATTATTCATTTTGTAAAATAGTCAAGATTCTTTTTTTTTTTTTTTTTTGTCGGTCGTGGGGCTTGAACTCTGGGCCTGGGTGCTGTCCCTCAGCTCTTCAGCTCAAGGCAAGTGCTCTACCACTTGAGCTACAGCGCCACTTCCAGTTTTCTGGTGGTTTATTGGAGATAGGAGTCTCACGGTCCCTCCTGCCGGGCCTGGCTTTGAACCGCAATCCTCAGATCTCAGCCTCTTGAGTAGCTAGGATTACAGGCGTGAGCCACCAGCACCCGGCTTAAAATAGTCAAGATTCTTGATTCACCCTAATATCAGAAAAAAGCTGATTCTTTTATATTTGCCTGGACAATTCCCTGTAACTCATGTCCCTGTCATTACAGTACAAAACAATGTTATAACTTTTGCATACTCAGGAGAGAATTAATTCCAAATTCAGTGATGGCATGTCAATATTCCCAAAGATTCCTTTGTACATTAGTAAATATCTACTGTCAGTAAGACATTCATGGAAGAGTCTTGATAGTACATAACACATTGTTGAGAATGAGGGTATATGTAGGAAATGGCTATTAATAACAATATCACACATTCTCCCTTACATGGAATCCCCTTTGTAATGAGATTGAGATTGAGATGTTTTTGAAGGAAAATTTTGAATTGATAGATTCAGAACTTTGGCAAAGCTCTCTATACAATTCCTGCAAAAATGTCATGTCATCATAAAGCAGTGAATAATTTGAAACATTTCTGCCAAATATATTATACAATTCCTGCAAAAATGTCATCTCATAATAAGACAGTGAGTAATTTAAAACACTTCGGTCAAATACTGTGCTTCCTAGGCCTTCAAAATTACACAGAAATATTGCAAATGCTTCTCTTTTGGCTTTTTTGTCTGTCTTGGAGTTTGTACTGTGAGGTTGGGCGTTGTCTCTGCACACTTTAGCTCCAGGCTTGTGCTCTGCCCCTTGAAAGAGACTGCCACTTTTACTTTTCTGGTGGTCATTTGGAGAAAAAAATCTCATGGACTTTCCTGCCAATGCTGACTATGACCCTTATTATCAGATCTCACCTTCCTGAGTACTTAGGATTACAGACCTGAGCCACTGGCGCTCAGCTGTTCTTACTCTTCCCTAATAAAATACCATAATATTAGTAACTTAAAAATTATCCACCGGTATTTAAACAACATCAAAGAAATTTGACAGCATCTCTGAAAAGAAAATGTGCATTGAAATGTTCCACTTCATTTTTATGTTGCTTCCTCCTGTAGAGGAAACACAGACATAAAGGAGGAAGGAAAAGGAAAATTATTAGACATGTAGATATAAAATTAATAACTACACTCAAAAAATTTTGAAAATGTTGTAGGAAAATCGCCTTTCATTTGCACAGAATTCATTTAAGTGAGATTACATTAAAACCCAGTGTTTTTCATTTTTAACCATTGTTTATAAGATTAGACACAGTTTCTACACTATATTTATTATCTACACAGTGAAATATCTTTCTCATCCAATATTCCCTTTCTGAAGAAAATTACTTTGTACACTATTACTTTTATTCAAGACGACAAAACTTGTTAATTCACAACATTCACTATTCCTCACTCTCCCCACATTTATCCTTCTAACCCTCATTTAGGAATGAATTCAATGCCTCCATAAGAAAGAATGATATCACCTTATTTTTTAGGAAATTGTAAGACTTGGAAAAAAATTATTTTTTCCTTTTTAAAATTTTTTTATTGTGAAAATACTGTACAGAGGGGTTACAATTACATGGGCAAGATATTGAGTACATTTCTTATCAAGGATTGTAGACTCCTCCTTTGTTTCCCCTTCCCATGCCTTCCCAGCCTTCCCCTATTCCCCCACACAATCCTCCCTCCCACCACCCCCCCACCAAAGTTGTAAAGTTCATTTTCGACATAACAACTTGTACATCTCATTGTTGCAATTGGTTCACCTGTATCCATATTTGAACGATTTGTTTTTCTGGAAATTATTATATTAATTGAAGTAAGCCAGTCCATAAGAAACATGGGTCCCATGGTTTCCCCTATTTATAATAAATAATATAAATCTAGGTGAAGCAGAAAAGTCCAAAAGCTATATACATATGACCATACAGAAAGATGATAAATGAAATGAATCCCTAAATAGGGACATAAGTTGTTTCTAGTTTCTTGAATTGCTTTTAATGATTCTAAACTTTCCTATATGATTTGTTTCCCTTGTATATTCTTTTCTCAAGTTATAACCCCTGATGACAGTACCCTGCATCTTTTATATACATTTTTCTAATTTGTGGAGTTAAGGGAAATAACAAATGCTGAAACAGGATACTGGTTGACGTGTTGTAGCAATGAGCTGTATAAGATGTTATAATGAAAAACACCTTTACAATTTGGGAGTTGAGGAGGTGGAGTGGGAAGGAGTTGTAGGGAAAAACAAAGGAGGAGGTGATAATGCTTAGTAGGAAATGTACTCCTTACCTTACTCATGTAATTGTAACCCCTCTGTACACTATTTTACAATATTTTTTAAAAAGAAACTGCAGTTGTTTCTGCTGCCTCATAGTCCAGAAGGAAGAGCATGGTAAGTATTGGATAAATGGCATGATAGTGATAAAACCTTTTTCATATCAGTACATGTATTCAGTAGGTGATCAAGCAATTTCAGGTGTCATTATGAAGAAAAGTCTTCTATTACACTATATGCACACAATTTTAGGTCTAATTTATAATATATGAATTTCTGATTTCGTGATCTTATGAAAACTGCCATAAAAAGTATAAAACCTGCACTGGCAATTAGTGCACCACTCAAACCAGATAGAGGGTAGACACATCAAATAGATATAAGCAGAACCATCTTTTTATATGTGAGTTACAGAGAAAGCCACCAAGAGTTCAATTCTACTGAGCAATAGCAGAGTTCTCAGAAAATCTAAAGGGGAAAAATATAGAGCATACTGTGCGAACTTCGCTCTTATCTTTTGTACATGCAGGGAAGCATTGACTTGCCATAAGGTGGGATGATGTTCAATAAAGTGAGTAATCATGACAAAGAGATTATGGTTCTATTAATAATAGAATAACTGTAGCCCCATCCTGAAGGCACACTGCAAGCAAGTGACCACTGCTTGATGTTAGTCCTTATCTATCGAGAGGGTAACGTTTCCTCCTCTGCTGGCTGTATAATTTGACACACATCAGAAAGGCTCGATTTATTTTCATTCTCCTAGCATGTACTAGCTTATATTTTTCACCAACCACTCATACATAAATAACATATTTTGTCCTCAGTGTCTCTAAAGTCACGGCTTTAGCTTCTCACAGGTTCAGTGTCCTATTCTATTTCCTATATATTACTGTATGTCCAAGCAACTAACTACACAATTAAAATGTTTTCTCCCTGTGGAAGTACATTTCAAATCTCTGAATGTGAATCTAAATATTCGCTCACTTTCCTCACATATATACATTAAATATTTCATAAGAATTTGGTAAGTTGGACTTCTTATTGTTAATCAAGTTACAAGACTGTGCTATGGTTTGGGTAAATGACATCATACTGGTAAAAGGGCCTTTATAGTTCTACAGTGTGTGATTCCGAATTTTGTGGAGTAATTTTCAATTATTTAATGTGTAATCCATAATCTAGAGAGAAACTTCAGTCATCAAAATATAAAATGTTCAATTTCTCTATATGAGAAAATTGGTTGCATAGAATCATGTTGACATTTCTGAAAATTTAGCTGTTTCCTGTCAATGCTCATCATTGAATTCCATGGAATCAAACCAATAAACATATACTATGTTCAATGGAACAAAATTTTAATAAGGAAAGTATATTTAAGCTTCATTTCTAGCACAAGGCCTACAATTATTAGCCCCTTTAGACCTTTGCAATGCTTGATGATTATTTCCCTGCTCATGTAGTCAACCTTGCAGTGTCCTTTCTCTTAAGAGTTTAGTATAAAGAGCTCCTTTAGTTTTCCATTCTTTTTTTATTGCGAAGATACTGTACAGAAGGGTTATTATTACATGAGCAAGGCAATGAGTACATTTCTTATCAAACATTGTTGCGTCCTCCTTTGTTTCCCATTGCCATCCCTTCCCATCTCTCTTCCTGCTTCTCCCCTAGCCACCAAACACTGTCCCCCATGGCGGGAGACCAAAGTTGTAAATGTCATTTTTCGACATAACATCTTGGACAACAATCTCATGTTTCCAATGGGTCCACCTGTATCTCTATTTAAACAATTTGTTTCATGCATAAATCCCCCTTTAAATAATGATGAAACCTTTATCTGTCATGTTCACTTATTCAATATTTTGCTCATTATTTTTATTCTTACAAGTGAAAGTCTTTAAATCCTATCACCATATTACTTGAAGCCTGGCAATTCTAACCAAATGAACAAAGCATGTCTAAAATTGGCATTTTTAAATTTTCATCTTGAAGCTTTACAACTATTTGTAATTATTGAATCGTTGTTTCATGGTAATAGTTTAGTTTCTTCAATACACCTGTTTATATCTTGTGGAAAGCAAATTAAGACTGCAAAGTGCCTGAAATCAGACATCATGTAGCACCTAAAATCAAAATCTGTATCTTAAATAGCAATTATGTTTGGGTATACCTTAGCCCCAAAATTTAGGAACACAATGAAATACTGTCACAACAGGCAACAGAAATATATTTTTCATCTGGATCTCATGTACCTGGGTGAGAAGAAAATAAACAAACTATGTAAAATGACTAACAAGTCTCATATTCTCAATTAAATTCTTCCTTCCTAACAATCAGCACCTTTTTGGAATGAATGCTGATTCTCTAATTAAAGAAAAATAATCTATGTGGGGTGATGATCACTATAACCAGAAGATTTTAAATGAAATGAGTATACCGAAAATCCTTCTCATTCTTGGTTGAACAATTTCTATTTTCAAGAGGGAATATATACATATTCCTACATTTTAAACTCTTTACATTTTTCAAATTTACCCATTAGCTCAATGATAATATCCAAGTAAACATGGAAATATTTTTTCTGGATTTCTCTGCCCAATCCTTTTATACAATCAGAATCAATGAAATATTGTTCATATATTTTTGAAAAAAATTACTGTGTATTTATAATAAATGTCTATGCCTTACTATATAAAAGATAAAAGAATTGTATTGAATGAAAACTATTCACATCAACATGAGCAGCTTACAGGAGTATACTATTTTCAATTTAGTAATATGATAAAAAAAAAATTCAACGGGGAACTATATCATAGAAACCCTGGGGACTTGTTGAGGAACACAATGTCTGAAGATTACTCTTCATTTTCTCATTTGGCAATTATCAACTTTTCATGGATTAATAATTTGAATAGAGCATATAATTATTTGAGTATATTTGCCAGTGTCATTTTCTAATTTCATGTACCTTCAGATCAATCCATGAATATTCAGGTTATTTATTTCCAAATTAGAGAAATACATTTGACATTATTTTATTAAAAAAAAAAACATGTAACTACGCCTTAATTGAATTCCTTTGTAAAAATGCCTGCATTTGCAAACCTTACCCATAATTTTACTGATTTTTATTGACTCAAATGCAATTTAAATAACTGTATTCCAAATGGAATCAGAAGAATCGTTTTTTTTTTATTTTCTCTATTAACTTTATCCAATTTGCTATGAAGAATTGTGATTTTATAGGTAAGTATGTAGATGATTATTCTTTAATAGTTGTTGAAGACACAAACACCTGCAGATATTTCTGACTTGGTCAAATTAATATATTCTCTTTGCAAGAATATTTACTATGTTAGGAATTGTTAAGAAAATCCTCAATATGCATTCATGGTAGCTTTATTGTAAACAATATTCCATTCATTTTATTGTTTTGCCTGTGAAGAGGATGCTTCATTTTCTGTAATACATGTTACACTATAAAATACCGAATTAGGATATGTGATAACAACGGAATTTCAAATATTCCATACAGACAGATGCACAGTGGCTATAGTATGATAATTTTATTTTTTTAATTTTTATTTTTTTATTGTGAAAATGCTGTACAGAGGGGTTACAATTTCATGGGCAAGATAATGAGTACATTTCTTATCAAGCATTGTAGTCTCCTCCTTTGTTTCCCCTTCCTATCCCTTCCCATCGTGCCCCCACCCCACAACCCAATCCTCCCTGTTAAACGCCCTTCCCCTGTACCAAAGTTGTAAAGTTTATTTTTCGACGTAATGACTTACATCTCATTGTTGCAATGGATCCACGTGTATCCCTATTTAAACGATTTGGTTGTTCCCATCGACTCCACAAATTATACCCACATGAAATACAGTGAAAGCAGGGGTTATACTGTGGGAGAGGGACATAAAAAGCAACAAAGAAATAGTCTTATAAATGTGTTAGAAACAATCATATGAAAGAAAAAAAAAACATTGGTGTACATATTTAGGGTTCATTTCCCTAACATCACCTTATCTGACCTTTTCTGCTTGACTCAGACATATACTAGATATTGCATATAAGGGAAACCATGGAACCTATGTTTCTTTGGGCCTAGCTTACTTCACTTCATATAATTTTTTCCAAGTCTTTCCATTTCCTAACAACTGGGGCAATGCCATTCTCTCTGATGTAGGCATACAATTCCATTGTGTATATATACCATATTTTCTTGATCCAATCATCTACTGAGGGGTATTTGGGTTGGTTCCATATATTAGCTATGGTAAATAGTCCTGCGATAAACATAGTCGTGCTGGTAGATTTAGTGAGGTCTTGTTTGTAAACATTTGGGTAAATGCCCCAAAGTGGGATTGCTGGGTCATTGGGGAACTCTATGTGGAGTCTTTTTTTAGGGGGGGGTAGGGAGTCTGGTCATGGGGCCTGACCTCTATGTCTGGGCGCTGTCCCTCAGCTCTTTAAGTCAAGGCTAGCACTCCAACACTTTAGCCACAGCGCCACTTGTGCCTTTTTTCTTTTTTGCTTATGTGGTGCTGAGGAATCGAACCCAGGGCCTCAGGAATGCAAGGCAAGCGCTCTACCACTGAGCCACATTCCCAGCCCCACTTTGTGGAGTCTTTTGAGGAACCTCCATACTACTTTCCAAAGTGGTTGAACAAGTTTACACTCCCACCAACAATGAAGTAAAGTTGCCTTCTATCTACATCCCCTCCAGCACCTGTTGTTTTTAGAGTTCTTGATTTTAGGCATTCTAACTGGAGCGAGGAAATATCTCAGTGTCGTTTTGATTTGCATTTATTTTATTGCTAGGGAGGTTGAGCATTTCTTCATGTGTCTATAAGCCATCCTTCTTTCCTCTTCAGAGAAGTTTCTCTTTAAGTCTTTAGCCCACTTATTTATTGGGCGCTTGTTTCTTTGAGGATTTGTTTTTGGGGGATTTAATTTTTTGAGTTCCAGGTATATTTTAGATATGACACCCTTGTCCGTTATATGACTAGTGAAGATCTTCTCCCATTCAGTGAGCTTTCTATTGATTTTGCTAGCTATGACCTTTGCCATGCAGAAGCTCTGTAACTTCATGCAATCCCATTTGTCCAACTTTTCTTTGATTTGTTGCGTTTCTGGGTCTCTATTAAGAAAATTGAGGCCAGTGCCAAGGAGACCTAGGGTTTCTCCTATTCCATCCTGTAATGTTTTCAGAGTGTCTGCTTTTATTTCAAGTTCTTTGATCCCTTTGGAGTTGATTCTGGTGCAGGGTGATATATAAGGATCTAGCTTTAGTTTTCTACAACTAGTTAACCAATTTTGCCAGCACTATTTACTGAAGAGGCTCTCTTTCTTCCATTCTATTTTTTTAGCTCCCTTATCAAAGATGAGATGGCTATAGGTTTGTAGGTTCATTTCTGTGTTTTCAATTCTATTCCATTGGTCCTGAGGTCTGTCCTTGTGTGCCAGTACCAAGCTGTTTTGATTACTATGGCTTTATTGTAGAGTTTGAAATTTGGTATTGATATTCCTCCAGCCCTGTTCTTTCTGTTGAGGATCGTTTTTGCTCTTTTATTTTTCCATATTAATTTTTGGATTGCCTCTTCTATTTCCTTGAAAAATGAGGTTGGGAATAAGAGACCTCCCATCTCAGAAAAGTCCAGGACCAGGTGGTTTTATAGCGGAATTCTACAAGGCCTTCAAACAAGAGCTCACGCTAATACTCCTCCATCTCTTCAACGAAATTGAAAGAGAAATTTCACTACGGAACACATTTTATGAAGCCATCATAATCCGCATCCCAAAACCAGGCAGGGACTCATCAAAGAAAGAGAACTATAGACTCATTCATTTGATGAACATTGATGCAAAACTTCTCAACAAAATTTTGGCCAATTTACTTCAACAATCCATCCAAAAAATCATACACCATGATCAAACAGGATTCATTTCAGTGATGCAAAGCAGGTTCAATATAAGCAAATGAATGAATATAATTGATCACATCAACAGAAGCAAGGATAAGAACCACATGGTTATCTCAATAGATGCAGAGAAAGCATTTGACATGATCCAACACCCCTTTATGATGAAGTATGAAAACTTTAAAATCAAGTTCTTTGTACATACATAATCTAATCTTCAAAATAATCAAAGCAATGAAGTTGTTTTTTTTTCTTATGGTTGTATAGACACTTTCCAATTGCACAATGACTACTGTGAAAACCAGCCATAACCTAATTCCAAATTCTTTCAATGTGAAAAATTCTCAAAATCAGCATCAGTCTCCATTCGTTTGGTAGTACATAAATTTGGGGTTGATTCAAATAAATGCACAAATGTGTTAGGTCTAAATTTTACAATATATCAAAGGTAATTAAAGTGTATCGTGCTTTGTTATTTGTCTGTGTTCAGCTGTGATAACTGGTCTTCTATAGTTGAATAAGTTTAATGCAAATAATTCAAGGCAGAGGACGATATTAGGGAATGAATGAAAACATTTTAGAATGTGTTCGGTAGTGAACTTTCTCTTTCAATTTCATTGAAGACTTGGAGGAGTATTGGTGTGAGCTCGGTTTTGAAAGCCTTGTAGAATTCCGCTGTAAATCCATCTGGTCCTGGATTTTTCTTAGATGGGAGGGCTCTTATTGCTGTTTCTATTTGAATGCATGATATGGGCCAGTTAAGCTGGTTTAAATCATCTTGGTTTCATTTTGGCATGTCAATATTTGCTAGGAAAAGGTCCATTTCTGTCAAGTTCTCAAACTTATTAGCATAAAGTTTTGAGAAGTATTCCCTTATAATGTTCTAAATCTTGGTTGTTTCCGTGGTGATGTTTCCATTCTCATCTGTGATTTTATTTATTTGGGTGTTTTCTCTTCTTTTTCTGATAAGATTTGCTAAGCGTCTGTCAAGTTTGTTAATTTTTTTGAAGAACCAACTCTTTGTTTTTTTGATTCTTTTAATAGTTTTTTTTGGAATCTAATTCATTTAACTCTGATTTAATTTTAATTATTTCTTTCCTCCTACTGGATTGGGGTTTATCTTGCTGCTCTTTTTCAAGGAGGTTTAGATGTGTCATTAAATTTTTGGTTTCAGATCTCTCCAATTTGTTGACTAAGGAGCTCAGAGCTATGAACTTGCCTCTGAGTACTGCCTTTGCTGTTTCCCAGAGGAGCTGGTAATTTGTGTGTTCATTTTTGTTGAATAGCATGAACATTTGAATTTCCTTTCTAATCTCTTCCTTGACCAACTCTTGATTCACCAGTGTGTTGTTCAGCCTCCATGTGATACTGGACTTTCTTTAGTGGCTTTTGGTGTTGAGTTCTAATTTTATTCCCTTGTGTTCACAGAGAATGCAAGGTATAACTTCAATGTTTCTGAATTTAGACAAGTTTGCTTTGTGGCCTAAAATGTGGTCTATTTTAGAAAATGTTCCATGTGCTGCTGAGAAAAACATGTATTCTTTTGCTGCTGGGTAAAATGTTGGGTAGATGTCTGTTAAATCTCGTTGATCTATGCAGCTATTTATATCTGCGGTTTCTCTGTTGAGTTTTTGCAGAGTTGATCTATCTAGTGGGGAGAGTGGTGTGTTAAAATCCCCAACAATTAATGTCTTTGGATCTATGTAGGACTTGAGGGAAAGTAGTGTTTCTTTGATAAATTTGGGTGCTCCATAGTTTGGCGAGTAGATATTTAGAATTGTAATATCCTCCTGAAGGAGAGATCCCTTAATTAGTATGTAGCAACCTTCTTTATCTCTTCTCATGAATTTTAATTTGAAGTCTATTTTATCTGATATTAGGATTGCAACTCTTGCCTGTTTATGGGGGCCGTTTGCTTGGTGGATTTTGTTCCAGCCTTTAACATTGAAAATGTGTTTGTTTTTACGGGCAAGATGTGACTCCTGAAGGCAGCAGATAGAAGGGTCTTGTTTTTTAATCCAACTAGACAGTCTATGTCCCTAATTGGAGAGTGAAGTCCGTTAACCTTAAGAGATAGAACTGAGAAGTATTTGGGAGTTCCTGCCATGTTATCCACCTTCTTGGGGGCGGCGAAAACTGGGTTCTTCCTATGGTTCTGGGATTCTCAGTTTGGGTGCAGTTTTTTGGCCTTCATTGTGGTCTTGTTGGTTTTCTGTGTGTAGGACATCTTTAAGAATCTCTATGCCTCCATCAGAAAGAATGACATTGCCCCATTTGTTAGGAAATGGAAAAACTTTGAAAAAATTATATTAAGTGAAGTAAGCCAGGCCCAAAGAAACATAGGTCCCATGGTTTCCCTTATTTGCAATATCTAGTATATGTATGTGTCAAGCGCAAAAGGTCAGATAATGTGATGTTAGGAAAATGAAACCTTAGATATGTATTTTAATGTTTTTTTCTTTCATGCATGTGTTTCTAACGCATTTATAAGATTATTTCTTTGTTGCTTTGTATGTCTCTCCCCTACAGTATAACCCGTGCTTTCACTATATTTGATGTCAGTATAACTTGTAGAGGAGATGGGGAAAAACAAGGACACAGGTGGACCTGTTTCAACAATGAGAAGTACAAGTTGTCATGTCGAAAACGAGCTTTACAACGTTGGTGCGGTGGGGGGGGGGGGGTGGGGAGGATTGGAGAGGTGGAGGAGGCTGGGAAGGGATGTGAAGGGTAAACAAAGGAGGGGGCTGCAATGCTTGATAGGAAATGTACGCATTATCCTGACCATGTAATTGTAACCACTCTGTACAATATGTTCACAAAAAAATTAAATTAAATTAAAAAAAAGTAAATATTTTCAAACTGGGATTCCTTCCTAGAGTAACTTATGTTAGTAACATGCTGCTTATATATTCATTCTTTCAGTGTGAATTTTTGGTGCGAAAATGTGTGTGTGTGGGGGGGGGGGGCTGAAATGTTCTGATCAGATACTAGGTTGTGAAATCAAACTAAAAAATGTGTACAACATAATTTATCTTTTGGTAAAATTATTATAGGTTGGATTAAAGATTATTTTTTTAGTCTGGGAAAGTGGCTAAATATTAGAGTTCTTGCCAAGTATGCATGAGACTCTAGGTTTGATTCCTTGTAGAGAGCTAGCCTCGAGCTGAAGTATTGAAGGACAGTGCTAATGCCCACATTTCAGCCCAATGACAGACAAAACAATTATATTTTTATAAGAAGGAAAAAGGTGACACATTTGAACAGTAATTACAAGTCTTTTAAAACATCTTCCTAATTTCCAATATCGACTTCAACCCATTTGGCCTCTAATAGCTTTAGGAATTTACAGGATGTACACATTTCAAGAAATGGTTATATGCAGTAGGCCAAAGGCAATGATCTACCAGTGTTTGTTCCGTCATTAGCTATATTAAGTAATTATAACAATATTCATAGTCATGTTGGTATGTTTATTATATACTAGTATGCAATCCTTCAGGTCAATGCAAAGGAATAGGATTGCTGATTGATACAGGAGCTCTGTTTTTAATATATGAGGAACCTCCAAAATGCTTTCCAAGGTGGTTGAATCTTGTCTACATTAATACAACAGACTAGCAGCATTCCCATTTGGTCACATATGTTCCAGTTTCTGATATGATTTCTTTTTTTAACGGGAAGTAGTAGGAATCTCAGTGTAGTTTTCATATGCATTCTTTTATTCCTGGAAGTTGTTTCCAATTTGTAGTCAAACTCGATGTTAATGCAAGGAAGTTCCTTTGCTCTATATTATCAATCTTTTAGGGTAAAAAAGATTCATTTGCTACCTGAGCAAGCGAATATCTAACGATTATTATTATCATCATTTATTCTTTTTTCCTTAGTAGGCATTTGCATATTACTAGCCACATTCAAGGATAACAGACGATATCAACAGATAGGACAATAGATTAAAATCTTAAAAGGGACATCATTAATATAAAAATATTATATTCATTTGTCCAGCCTTTCTTTGAGTTGTTGTGTTTCCAGGTCTCTATTCAGAAAATTTCGGCCTGAGCCAAGGAGACCTAGGGTTTCTCCTATTCCATCCTGTAATGTTTTCAGAGTGTCTGTTTTGAGTTCAAGGTCTTTGATCCATTTGGAGTTGATTCTGGTGCAGCGTGAAATATAAGGATCTAGCTTTAGTTTTCTACATGTAGTTAACCAATTTTGCCAGCACCATTTACTGAAGAGCTGTCTTTCTTCCATTGTATTGTTTTAGCTCCCTTATCGAAGATTAGATGGCTATAGGTCTGTGGGTTCATTTCTGGGTTTTCAATTCTATTCCATTGGTCCTGAGGTCTGTTCTTATGCCAATACCACGCTGTTTTGATTACTATGGCCTTATAGTAGAGTTTGAAATTTGGTATTGATATTCCTCCAGCAGTGTTCTTTCCGTTGAGGAGCGTTTTTGCTATTCGGGGTCTTTTATTGTTCCATATGAATTTTTGGATTGCCTCTTCTATTTCCTTGAAGAATGAATAGAACTCCCCTATGACCCAGCAATCCCACTTTTGGGCATTTACCCAAATGTTTACAAACAAGACCACACTAAAGCTACCAGCACAACTATGTTTATTGCAGCATTATTTACCATAGCTAAGATATGGAACCAACCCAGATGCCCCTCAGTAGATGAATGGATCAAGAAAATGTGGTATATATACACAATGGAATTCTATGCCTCCATCAGAAAGAATGACATTTCCCCATTTGTTAGGAAATGGAAAGGCTTGGAAAAAATTATATTTAGTGAAGTAAGCCAGGCCCAAAGAAACATAGGTCCCATGGTTTCCCTTATATGCAATATCTTGTATATGTATGAGTCAAACAGAAAAGGTCAGATGACGTGATGTTAGGAAAACGACCCCTTAAATATGTATTTTAATGATTTTTTTCTTTCATGCATGTGTTTCTAATGCATTTATAAGATTATTTCTTTGTTGCTTTGTATGTCCCTCCCCCACAGTGTAACCCCCGCTTTCATTATATTTGATGTCAGTATAACTTGTGGAGGAGATGGGGACAAACAAGTCGTTTAAGGATTCAGGTGGACCTGTTGCAACAATGAAAAGTACAAAATGTCATGTCAAAAACGAGCTTTACAATGTCGGTGTGGGGGAGGGAGGGGGGAAAGGATTGGGTGGAGGGGAGGGGGAGGCTGGGAAGGGAGGTGAAGGGTAAACAAAGGAGGAGGCTGCAATGCTTGGTAAGAAATGTATGCATTATCCTGCCCATGTAATTGTAACCCCTCTGTACAGTATGTTCTCAAATAAAATTTAAAAAAATATTAAATTCAATACAAGGTGTATCAAAGAGGAAAAATTAACGTTACATTCACAAAAATCAACTGTGAGGAAAGATTAATTATCAGCCATTATATTCAAAACAGTTCACTTGAGTTTGGGGTTGAATAAAAACCTTACCAAAATTAAAAGTAAATCATGTCAATATAGTAATGTGTGTTACAGCCATAAAAAAACTCTCATATTTCTTATCAGATTTCATGCTGTGATTGAAGTCACAAAGCTTCTGCATGGCTAAGGACATAGGTAATAAGATCAATAGAAAGCCCAAGGATTGTGAGAAAACCTTTACTAGCCATTTGATGGACAAGGGTCTCAGATCTAAAATATACTTAGAACTCAAAAACTCAATCCTCCAGCAACAAGTCCTCAAAGAAACAACTGCCTTTCAAAGTGGTTGAACAAGATTACATTCCCAACAACAATGGAGTTGGGTTTCCTTCTGTCCACAATCCCTCCAGCATTTGTTGTTATTAGAGTGAGGTGGTATCTCAATGTTGTTTTGTTTTGCGTTTCTTTTATGGCTAAAGATGTTGAGCATTTCTTCACGTGTTTATTGGCCATTCTTCTTTGTTCTTCAGAGAAGTTTCTCTTTAAGTCTTTAGCCCACTTATTTATTTGGCAGTTGTTTCAAAAGTAGTGTGGAGGTTGCTCAAAAGACTTCACATACTGCTCCTCTATGAATCAGCAATCTCACTTTTGGTCATTTACCATAATGATTACAAACAAAACCATACTAAATCCACCAGCACAACTATGTTTATTGCAGCATTATTTACCATAGCCAAGATTGAAAACCCACCTAGATGCCCCTCCGTAGATGAATGGATCAAGAAAATGTGGTATATATACACAATGGAATTCTATGCCTTCATCAGAAAGAATGACATTGCCCCATTTGTTAGGAAATGGAAAGACTTGGAAAAATTATATTAAGTGACATAAGCCAGGCCCAAAGAAATGGGTTCCATGGTTTCCCTTATTAGCAATAACTAGTATATGTCTGACACAAGCAGAAATTTTCAGATAAGTTCATGTTAGATGAAATGAACCAAAGATAAATATTCAATATTTTTTCTTTCTTGTGATTGTTTCTAATATATTTATAACATCCTTTTCTTGTTGCTTTTTATGTCCCTCCCTCCTGGTATAACCCCTGCTTTCACTGTATTTGTTGTTGGTGTAATATGTGTAGGGCAAGGGAAAAAAATAAACCGTTTCAATAGGGATAGAGGTGGACCCACTGAAACAATGAGGATTAGTTATGTTGAAAAACGAACTTTATAACTTTGGTAGGGTGGGGGTGGGGGAGTTGTAGTCGGGAAGCAGATGGGAAGGGATGTTAAGGGGAAACAATGGAGGAGGCAAAAATGCTTCATAAGAAATGTGCTCATTACTGTGCCCATGTAATTGTAACCCCTCTATAGAGTATTTTCACAATAAATATTAAAAAAAGAACGAAAGAAACAAATGCCTGGTCAAGAAGGAGGCCAAATACTTGAAGTGAAACTTCACTGAAGGGGAAATTAGAAAGGCCAATATACACGTGAAGAAATGCACAACTTCTATAACAACTACTACATATCCCCATGCTGCTGATCACATGTATGGTGTATATGTATACACCGTTATATGTTGTAGACTGTGATAGACAATTTGCTCCAGGAAAGTTAGAATGAACTTGTGACTTTAAATGAGCATCATTATTCCACAATATTGTGAAATTTGGGAAATTTTGTAAGCACTTAGTTACAATTTAAAAAAAAGAACCTCGGGGAAGGTAGGGAGGGAATGGTTGGAAGGGGGAAAACATTGGAGGGGGTAACAATGCTCAATAGGTAGTGTACTCATTACCTTGCTCATGTAACTGTAATCCTCTGTATAGTATCTTTACAATAAAAAATTAAAAAAAGAAAAGACTGTACATAGAGCTCCCCTATGACCTATCAATCCCACTTTTGAGAATTTACCCAAATGGTCACGAATAAGACCATAGTGTACCTACTACACAACTATGTTTATCATAGAGTTATTTACCATAGCTAAGATAGGAAACCAAACCAGATGTCACTCAGTAAATGAAAGGATCAAGAAAGTGCGCCATATATACATATGTAATATACATATGTATGTATATTATACATATGTGTACATATATGTATATGTGTACATATATATGTATGTATATATGAATTTTATGCCTTCATCAGAAAGAATGACCACCCCGTTAGATAGGAAACAGAAAGATTTGGAAAAAATTATATTAAGTGAAATAAGTCAGGCCCAAAGAAACATTAGTCACATGGTTTCATTTATTTGGAATAACTAGTATAAATTTAGGACAAGCAAAAAGGTCAGAAGCTATGTAAATATGTATAGACATATATAGAGAGAGACACACACACAACACACACCTATATATGATATATATGTATATTTATGATATATATACATATATGTATATATATACATATATAAATAGATAGAGATATATGATGGTGTTAAGAGAAATGAACCTGAAGATAGGAACACGTGCTATTTTTTTAAATGTATTTAAAATATAGTGTGCGCTTTTTTGTTTCTTCAGTATGTTCCCCTCCCCCCCCCCCACAATAAATAACCCTTGTTTTCACAACCTTTCCAGCATTTGTTGTTATTAAAGTTCTTGATTATAGCCATTCCAATTGGGATGAGGTGGAATCTCAATGTTGTTTGTTTGAATTTCTTTTATGGCTATAGAGGTTGAACATTTCTTCATGTGTGTACTGGTCATTGTTATTTTCTCTTCAGAGAAATGTCTCTTGTGTCTTTAGCCCATTTATTTATCAGGCAGTTTTCTCTCTGAGGATTTGTGAATTTGTTATTGAGGAAATTTAATTTTGTGAGCTCTGTCACCCTTGCATGTTGTATAGTTACAGTTGAATAGATTGTCTCCCAAATGGTGGGTTTATTACGCATATTTCTCTTGCTAACTCTGAATATTGCCATGCAAAATTCTCCAGTTGAACACAATCCCTTATACTCAGCCCTCCTTTGATTCGTTGCGACTGGACTGTTATGTAGTAAATTTTGACTTGATTACACAGTTCAATACGTCATCCCCTAACCTATACTATCACATTTCATGATACATAAACCTACTTTGAGGCCTTTGTTTCATTTAGACTTGGCTCCAACTTAAGTTGAAATATAAAGTTCTACTTTAAATTATTCATATATCTATAGCTTTTTTTATCTGCATCATATTGAGAAGAGTTTCCCTTTCCTCTATCTGAGGCTTTTGGCATCTTTATCAAAATTTAGGTGGCCATAAATCTCTGGAATGATTTCTGTGTCTTTAATGCTATTCCATTGATCTTTAGGCCTGCTTATGTGCCAATTCTAACTTCATATATATGTATACACACATCTGTGTAAATATGTGCATATGTTTGCATATATCTGTATTGTATGTGTATGAGTGAGTTTGTGTGTATTTTGAGGTTTTCTGTGTGTTTAATAATAGAGTTTGCAGTGGAGTATTGATATTCTTGCTTTGAATTTCCTGCTAAGGTTTGCTTTCTGGTTCGTCTACATTTCTATGTGACTTTTTTGATTACTTCTTCTCTTCCATTAAATTATATTTTAGGGATGTTGATTAGTACTGCTTTGAATTTGGAGGTAGTAGCTTTTGAGAATTTCCCAAATTTCTCAATGTCAATACTTCAAATACAGGAGCGTGGATGGTTTTCTCATGCTATTAAATATGCTTGAATTTCTACTTTCAGATGATTGATGTGTACCTCACAGAGGTCCTCCACTTCCTTGCTTACGTGAAGTCATAGGTATTTTTTTTTGAGGCTATCACAAAGTAAGTGTTTTTTTTTTTGTGGTTTATGCTTCATTCTTCTCATTTTAGCATACTGGAATGATTTATTTGCGTTCATTGTAAACTCTGTTACTTTGCGGAAAGATTAGAACAGCCAAAGGATTGTGATTGTAGTCTATAAGTCTTTCAATAGAGAATCAAGTTATCTGCAAAGAAGTAGAGATTCATTTCTTCTTTCTCTATATGGATCCCATTTTTTTCTTTGATATATATATATATATTCATATATAAACAAATAAATATGTATATACAGTGAAGATATCATAGAGAGGGGTTACAATTACATGAGCAAGCTAATGAGTACAAAAATTTCTTATCAAGCATTGTTGCCTCCTCCCTTGTTTCCCGTTACCATCCCTATCCTCCTATTCTCCCCACCCCCACTCAAAGTTGTGAAGTTCCTTTTCGAACATAACTTCTTATACATCTCATTGTTTCAATGGGTTCACCTGTATCTGTATTTAAATAATTTGTTGTATCCCTTCCTATTCCAAAATTATACGAGTATTAGTTCCTATTGTATACTGAAAACCTTTAGGGAGCAGGGATTCATTCTCTCATTCCTAATTGTTGAAATGTATTTTCTTTGACCATTAAGTGTAAGGGAACAGTCGGATTGTCATAGAGAGTCTTTATTATATTGAGGAATATTTCATAGGTTTCTTTTTTCTCCATAATTGTCATTATAAGTTTTCATGGGATCTTATCAAATGCCTTTTGACAGTTATATGCATGATCCTGTGATTCGTGTGCTTCTTCCTACTGATGTACTGAATTACATGGGTTGACTTGCATATGTTGAAGCAACTTTCCCCCCTGGTATGATTCCCCTTTGATCAGAGTTTGTGAGTTATTTTTATTTGTTCTTCGTGTCAGTTCTATAGAAATTTATTGAGAAAGTTCAAGCAAGGAATGTTTCTACTGACGAATCCATATGAGGTTTTTGGTTAAGCAGTATACTGGCATCATATAGCAAGTTCATTGTGTAAGTTCACTGTCTCATTCATGGAAGGTTTTAAGAGGATTATAGTGGGTATTCCTTTGAAAGACTTCCAGAAATGATCTGTAAGCCCTTTTTGTGTAGGGCTTTATTTTACTAGCTTTTTCCAATATTCTCTTATCCTCTTCTGTATCTTGACTCTGTCATGAGTTTAATATCTCATCTCGGGTTTCATTCATTTGGGTACATTCTTGCTCTCTGTCCTTCTCTCAGACTCCCTCTGCTTTCAGATTTGCTAAGGGTTGATCAGTTTTGTTAATTTTTTTCCATCTAACCTACTGCTGGCTTATTCAGTCTTTATCATTTTGACGATTGTCATTTTTAATTCCATTTTAATTATAAGCACTTCGGTTCATGTATTCCCGTGGTGTATTTATTTCCTCTTCCATGTCTATTTAGTTTAAACCAGAGAAATTGAGGAGACAGAAAGAAAGATCATTCTAAGAATTATTTTGATGACTTGTCAGTAAACTTTATTATGTTTTGCTATTACATATAGTAAGTGAACATTCTACAGAAGAACTGTGGCCTTCCAAATCATGCAGTCATTTCTTTTGACATCACTCTCTGAATGGTGCTGCAATTGTCCAACTCAAACATTAACTAATTGACAGATTTTTCTAAATTCACCATAGAGGAATTTCAAAACAAGATATTCATATTTCTCCTTTGTAAAGGGCCTAGTTACTCCCATGAAGCATTACAATTAAGAAGGTTTCTGCAAATTGAAATAGAGTTCCATTATCAATATTTTAACTTCTCTGAATTCAAAATACACTCAATGCTTATGATGAAAATTCTCTGTAATTAACCCAAATATAATTCTTGAAATTTCTCAATGAATCATGGGAAGAAAGAAAGATATAGACAGAATGGTGGCCTCAAACTGAAAACTTCTCCTACCTAGGAGTACACATTTCTGATAGGGTTTCAGATTTTATTGGCTATTTTTCAACCTGTAACATTTTTTCTCTTCTTGATAAGGAGTTACATATTCTAGTCAAAAAAATTAGGCTCAAAATTTTAGATGTGGTCCTAGATTTTCATGAAACTATACAAAGAATGCCATATATTTTTATATACATCAATATATGATATTATTTTTCTTTATTATTACATTTTAATATTTCTTCAGAATAGGGCACTTCAGACAATGACCTGCATTAATAACACTAAAGAACGTTCACATCATTTCACATGAAAAAAATATGATTTAGTATAACAGAGTACTGATCAATATATATTGAAGGATATAATTCCAAGATAAAAATTATAATGAGCAATAAAATAAGATATAGGTATTGAGAGCATACCTCAATGGATGCATAGTTGAAAAAAGGAAGATATTCTATATATTAGTTCTTGAAGTAAATTAGGTCTTTATTGGCAAGAAGAATGATATATATGCAGTGTGAAATATGTTAATAATAATATATGCTTGCCAAATTTCATCCAGCTATTGTCATTTATATGTTGCCAGAAGTGAAGACATGGTTTTTCTTTTTTCCCTTCTATTCCAGCCACAATAGAGAATTTGAGGATTTCAAGTATCATCCAGAGTACTTAAAATTGAGGCCCAATTGTTCTGTGTCACAGTTGGTTGGCAAGTTTCATGAAAAGACCACTATTCCGATTTTCTGTCTCCACACACACTTTAGGATTATAAACCATACTACTCAAGCTTATTTTTATTTTTTTGCTGTGATAAATGCTATAACATAACTGTAAATTTTCCTCCTCTGATTTTATTTCTAGACTAAAAGTGGAAGAGAATAATGGGGTGTTACGTGTGCATAGCAATAAATAATCCAAGGAAAGGTGTAATATCTGCTAGGAAAATCGTGGAAAATTCAAACAAGACACATATCTCCTTAAAATAGTACAGTTGCCATGAAATTCATTGTATAAAAGAATAGTGACCATAATGTACACTTTGTCAGGTTGTTTTATATTTCAGTTGAATGAAGCACAAGTTGATCTGAGAGTTCTGAGGTCATGAAAAGGAAATGGCCAGTCTTTTCCCTATCACAATGTAAAAGACAAAACTCAAGGGACATAGTCAAAAAGGCTACAATTGGTTGTAAACCAAGGCAATAAGGATGTTTTCTTTCTTCTTATGGGAGTATCCTGCTTTACTTTAGGTGATATCAATGAAAATGTATCATTTGTGCACATTCCAAATACTATTTGTAAAGGTCATTTGGTTCTTGGTTGTTTCTACCTTAACAAATAATGACATTATTCTTCCATTTCCACTTTCCCATGTGTGTTTTGATGACAGTTTCTAAAAATTGCAGGTTTTGTCCTATATGTACAGCAACACCACAATGCTTCTGTTTCTATCAGTTTAGAAAATTGCCTTCTCAAACTTGTATAAATGGAAATGTCACTAATATTCATGTTATAATTTTGAAAACATGATGTTCATATGTCTTCTCTTGTGGAATTCAGTCACTTAACTTGCATATTAAGAAGTTTGTTACCATTTAAAAGAACGTTCCAACAACAGCTTTTGATTGTCAATATTCCCAAATTTTACTTTTACTTCATTGAAGAATCTGCTTTAAGATATTCTTGTGTGATGAACGCCTGTGTCTCATGTTTGTAATTCTAGCTAATCAGGAGGCTGAGATCTGAGGATCCCGGTTCAAAGCAAGCTGGAGCAGGAAAGTCCCTGAGGCTTTTATCTCCAATATACCACTCAGAAAAACGGGAATTGGTGCAGTGGCTCATGTGGTAGAGAGTTAACCTTGAACTGAAGAACTGAGGGACAGCATTCAGGCCTAGACTTGAAGTCCATGACATACAAAAAAAAAGAAGTCTTGTGTAAAATTTTGTAGCTGAGTCCTGGTGGTCACGCCTCCAATCCTTGCTACTCAGGAGGATGGTGGGTTAAAGCCACTATGACAGGAGAGTCTTACTTTGAATGAAATACCAGATCACAGGAAGCATCACATTGATTCAAAACAATAGAGTGTTGGGCTTGAGTGAAAAGACCTTAGAGATATGGAAGGGCCCTAAGGTCAAGCTCAATGAATACAAGCCTATCTGTTATGTACCAGAATGTGCCAGTTGTAAAATATGAAATTTAAAAAATGACATTATTGCTAATGACTATTACCCATCAGTAAATATTTTACAAATAGTTTCACACAATTTGAATATTATTGTGAATTGTTTTCTTCTTTCATTTGTTATCAAGAAAAGTTCCAAAAATATGAGCAATACATTTTAGGCCTGCCAAGTGATAAGGACTAACTGCTACTATATATCTTTATTTGACATCTATATTGAGTACTTCCCTCTGTCCTGCTCTTAGTCATCAGTCATTTAGAGAAAACCCAGAGGATGGGGTGTGAGGATTACATCAGAACTACGCATCACTTTCCCTTCACATTATTTCGTTAATTTCTTGAGAACATTTTAAATCAAAAGATGTTATATCATATAACTCCATGTCACATTCTGGGCTTGGATGCTGTCCTTGCACTCTTCAGCTCAAAGCAAGTGCTTTATCACTTGAACCACAATGCCACTTGTGGATTTTTACTGGTTTGTTGGAGATAAGTGTCTCATAGAATGTCCTGCCAGGAATGACTTTGGACCTTGATCTTCAGATTTCAGCCTGGTTAGTAGCTAGGATTACAAGCATGAGTCACCAGCATCCAGTTCCATGTCACATTTTAATGTACAGGATTTACATACTTTTTAAATATAATTAATTCTACATCATTCTATATCTTTCCTTATACCTACATACTGTGACTGTGATTATTTTACAAATATTGCACACTTCTTATGGGAAACAAACAAATTCTCTGTTTAAGCACAAGGGCACCATTATGCATGATAGGCCTTTTTCAATAGTATTCAAGATTTTTTTTTATCATATCACTTGACAATTTTTTGTAAGTTGATATATGTCTTGAATCAATTAATTGTAGTCTCCCCATCATAGAGTATAGTCTTCTCATCACACTGTGATTTGCAAGACATTTTTTTTGTCAGTTGTGGTGCCTGAAACCTGGGTCTCAGCATTGTCCCTCACCTTTTCAGCTCAAGGCTAGTCCTCTACTACTTACTTACAATAGCACTTCTACATTTTTCTCCTTATGTGGTGCTGAGCAAGCGAACCTAGGGCCTCATCCAAGCAAGCCAAGAACTTTATCAATGAGGCACTTTCCAGTCCAAGACAACTGTTATTTTCAGAATTCTGGTATCTATAATAATCCCAATGACTATACATGCCTGTTATTTCCAGATGACAGAATGTATGTTAGAGTCTTTTGCAGAGAAAATATATAAATGAGGTGTTGTTACCAGAGAATAGTATTCTCCAATTCATGTATTGCTTTTTACTACCAAATAAATCAAAAAATCTGATATTCCACAGAAATTTTAAACGGATATATATGCTCCAAACACAGGAATGTACCATAACAATGGAAAGAGAACTTTCAAGAAAACTTTTAGACAAGAATAGACTAGTGCCAGAGTTTTGACAGAATCATTCTATCACAGGTGATCACTGAGTAAAATTATTAAAGTAGTATGAACTCTTAAGTTTGCAGTAGTTACTCCTATTGAAGAAGGACCTACAAAGAGAAAGAACACATGCTGAATATTTTAAGAATGTGATTTGTCACTTCATTGAACCAGGCAATATGTAAAATTATACAACATATTGATATGGAGAAATTCACAAATTTTAAGAAATATTCCACAGCATGTTAAAACTATTGGCAAGTTACACCTACACACACACACACAAGCTCACACACACAAGCTCACACACACACACACACACACACACACACACACACACACACACACACACACATGACCCTAGAAAATGTTGTCCATGTGATTCATGCCTGGACAAGAGCCTAACACAGAATCAGAAACTGTATACAGTAATAACTGTTCTGCTCAGCACAAACAAGCTTTCATTTTCTTGACTTTAACACTTATGGAAATGCATAGAAATTTACAGAAAACGATTTACTTCTTGGTTTGTGTTGGCCACTGTATGGAAGGGCAGAATTACTCAATCTCTTTATGTTCTCACATTTTTCAATTTTAATATGCCATATGATAGTTTTCTCCTTTATTGATTCCTTGATCCTTCCTCAGCCTCCACACCATCCAATATGAATAGAAAATCCTTAGGGTTATCCATAGACACTGGGCCTACGCCTTGAATTCAGGTCTGGGAAATGAATTACCTGCCTGAGCTTTGAACTTGGCACCTAGGACTTCAATTTTCTGCCTGGCTTTAAATTTAGTATTAGGATTTGAACTTTCAGCATGGGACTTGAACTCAGGGTCTGAAACTTTTATTCAGTGCCTGGGACTTGAATGGTCAGCCTTAGTCTTTAACTCAGGGCCAGATCCTTGAACTTTCGACCTGGTCCTTGAGCTCATGGGCCAAGATATAAACTCAGCAACTGGGAATTAAGTTGCAGCATGAGTATTAAACATGATACTTGGGCCTTAAACTACCATCCTGGGTCTTGAATTTGGGCCTGGAATTTAAAGTCAATACCCTGACATTTAATTTGGGGCCTGGGCCTTGAAATTGGGACCTCAAATTTGAGTTTGAGCTTGGGAGTTGAACTAAGGCTTGAGGCTGGTTCTCACAGGCTGGGCCTTGAATTAACAACCTGGGTCTTGAACTGGGGTCCTAGACCTTGTACTCAGTGTTGGGCCTTGAATTCACAGGGTCCAATTTTGAAATGGGGCCAGGGATATTAACACAGGCTGCGATATGAAGTTTGCCTGGAAGTTGTTCTTCGAATTTGGGAGTTGAACTCAAACTTGGGAGTTGAACTCAAACTTGAGACTGGAACTGGCATGCTGAGTCTTGAACTTAAAACCTGAGATTTGAAGTAGTCCCTGGACCTTGACCTTATTGTCCAGGCCTTGAACTTACAGTGTATAAGTTGAACATGGAGCCAGGGATATTAAAAAGTTATGGTTATGAACTTGGCCAGGGATTTGAACTCAGGATCTGGGACTTAACCTCAGGATTCAGGATTAAATGCAGAGACTGTAACTGGAACTCACAGCCTAGGACTTGAACTCATGTTGTGATATGTGAAATGTTGCCCTGGACCTTGAAATCTGAGCATGGTGTTTGAATTCACAGCCTGGGCTTTGAATTCACAACCCAGGTCCTGAACTGAGTGCCTAGAACAGCAAGTGGGAGCCTGGGAATAGAATTCATATACAGGTCTAAATCTTGGGCCCGGGCCTTGAACTCACAAATTGGTCCTTGAATTCACACACTGGGCCTTGAACTCACAGCCTGTGACTTAAATGACTGGCCTGGGACTTCAACTCACAGCCTGGCCTTAATCTTATTTCGTGATTCTTGATCTGGGTCCCTGGACTTTGAAAGTGACAAGAAGTGGGTACTGAGATTTCATTTTGGGGTCTAGGCTTTGAACTCATAGTCTGGGCCTTAATCTAATGGTCTGAGCCTTGAAATGAAAGCCTGGGATTTGATATCTGGGCCTGGGTCTTGAATTCAATACCTTGCCCTTTAATTTGTAACAGGGACGCTGAACTGTGTGTTTCAGCCTTGAATTGGGACCTGGAACTTGAACTCATACTCTGGGCCTGAAGCACTGGGCCTGGGTCTTGAACTCACAGAATAGTCCTTGAACTCACAGCTTGGGCCTTAATCCCAAAATGTTGAACTACAGGAGGTAGGGGGGACCTGGGACTCCAACATGGGGACTATGACTTAAACTCACAGCACGGTCCTTAAACTTGCACACGGGCTTTCCAGTCCATGCCTGGGAATATCTTTGCAGCCTGAGCCTTGAACTTGGGGCCTGGGCCTTGAACTTTCATCTTCACACTGGAATTGCGTCATAGGTCTTGAACTCAGGGTCTGCGACTTGAATTTTCAGCTTCTATTTTGAAGTCCTGGCCTCGGCTTTGAACTGTCAGACTGAGACTTAAATTGGGGCCTCAAACTTGACCTCACAGCATAAAGATTCAATTCAGGGTTGGGGCATTGAGCTCAGTGCCTAGGAATTGAAATTTTGGCCTGGGCATTGAATTATTACCCTGAGACTTTAATTCTGGGCTTAGGAATGGAACTCTTGTCTTTGGCATTAAATTCAGGACCTGGGCTATGAACTCATGACCTGGAATTCAAACAGTGGACCATGGGCGTTCAACTCAAGGGCTGGCCCTAGAAATCAGTACCTGCGATGTGAATTCTTAGCCTGGAATTTTACTCATGATCTGCTACTTGAAATCTTGGCCTGGGATTTGAATTCCTGGGATTTGAACTCATTGCTTGTGACTTGAATTCATGACTTAAGCCTTGAACTCAGTACCTAGGCCTTAAGCTGTGTTCCTGGGACCTGAATTCATAATCTCATCTGAACATGTTGGACTTGGGTATTCAACTCCTGGACTGTGCCTAAAACACATAAACTGGGCCTTGAATTCATGGACTGGTACTTGAACTGGGGCCCTGGATCTTGAACTCAGTGGGAAAGGGGGCAATGAGACTTCAAATTGGGAATGGGCTTTTAGCTGATAAGCTGGACCTTAAACTCATGGGCCCTGGTATCAACTTCTGTTCCTGGAACTCAATGTTTGGGATTTAAATTCAGGGTCTGGATATTGAACTTGTGTCCTGAGCCTTTAACTTGGGGCTTGGACCTTGAATACAAAGCCTAGAACTTAAACTCAGAAACTGAGCCATTAACTCTCAGCCTAGCATTTTTATGTGGGCCCTGGACCTAGAATTCAGGGCCTGTGATTTAAACTCAGGGCTTGGAATTTGATCTCAAAACCCCAGTCTCGAACTGCTGTTTAGTCCTTGAACTGTTTTCCTGGAACTTGAAATAATAGCTAGGTCTGAAACTCTGGACATTTAGTCACAGCCTAGGCCTTGAACTCATAGCATGGGGCATGAACTCATAGGCTGGTAGTTTAACTGGGGCCCAGAACCTTGTAATAAGAGACTAAGGGTTGAAATCATAGTCGGGGCCTTGATCTCAGGGTCTGCAACTTGATGTATAGATCTGGCATTTTAATTCTGGAGTCCTTGAGTTCTTAGATTGGTCAGGCCAGCTTAGGCATAAGCGACCTCTATACTGTGGGCTCCTGGCACTGTGCTTCCTTATTCTGGGATCCTTTGTTCTGTCAGTGCTGTTTATCCTGCTACTGCACTTGCACTCTAAGTACAGTGTATGCGTACCCTGCAATCCTTGATTTTGTTAGTACGAGTGAACCTGCTGACATGTAAGATACTCTGGATGCACATTCATGTCGTTTAATCATGTGCACTTTTGCTATGACACACTATTGTCTGTCAAAATCAAAAAAAAAGAAATAGGATAAGTGAATAACAAACTTTCTTTTCTCCAAACCCATAAAATTTCCTCACTACAATGTAAGTTTTACACATGAGGATCTCATTATAAATCAATAAAGTCAAGGATTTTTCTCAGCTTCATTTAGGGAATGAAGCCCCACAAAATGAAATACTATAGAGCATTATCCTTGAGGAAAATCATGGTTGCTCATAGACCTCCAGTAGGCATGAAAGTTGGGTTCAAACTAGCAAAAAATGCTATCAACACAGTATGTATTACAGAGAAAAGGAGCCTGATACAGGTCATTTAGAAGCCTGTAGGAGGCTAATAGCTGAGGATCAGGTTTTATGGCAGCACACCAGGAGCCTCAATGAGGTTCTCATCACTCATTCATCACCTCAGAATTCGAAGTGGAATTGTTGTTCAATTGGTAGATGATTCGCCTTGAGGGGAATAGGTCTGGGCTTGCATCCAAGCCCAGAGTTCAAGCCTAATGACCACCACCACCACCAAGCAGAGAAACAAATGTAAAGCAATATTAATCAATAATGGCCCAAACTCACGTTATTACCAAAATGTGAATTATTTTCACCGAAAAAAGAACATTTCATTTTTATTTACTCTCTATTTGGACCATCCTGTATTTTCTCTTTGAAAATCAAAAAGTAATGTTTGATGGGGAGGTCGTATCTCCCTAACTACCTCTATAGTTAGAACTGAATATGATTCCATGGTAATATGAATCCTGTTTCCTTATGCTTTCTATATCTAAGAGAATCATTTTTTTTTCTGACTTTTCAAAATGGATGGTACTAGAGAGCTTGAGAATTAATGAGAAAATCTGTGGCAATATTGGAGTCCATGTTACTGGCTGATTTGTCTCAAATATTTAATCAACAGTACTCTATCGTTATATATATGTGAGCAGATTTGTATGTGTAATCAGGTATTTTTGTTGCCTTGACCATTTGTAGATGCAAAACTTTGTGTGTATTTGTGTGCGTGTGTATGTGTGTGTGTATAACTTGGAAGGTCACAATTATTCCCTACTCTATTTCAGCACTTATAAAATGAAGCAGGGCAATTTACTATGATTTCTGGAAATTAAAATGAGGAGATTTTGCCTGCCTACAATCTTGATTTTATTCAATCATGATAAACATTAATCATAGTTTTTCCAGGATATTTTTCTTATATTTCTTCCTTGGTAATGAAGATTGAAACAATGATTTCACCATTGGTTTCAACCTCTTACCCTGGCCTTGATCGCAGCCAAGTATTCCAAATATTGGTGTATCTCTGGCATAGAATTCTCTGACAAACATACTTGAGAAAATAATCTTAACAAAGAAATTCTAATGGCAATCTTTTCAATATTCATAGCAAAGTCCAATTTTCCATGTTCATACTGGCAGGTGACATGCATATATTCCTTAAATATTAATTAGTTTTCTGGCCTGATGAACATATTTTTCTGATAACACTTCACAATGTGATTGTCACTTCACAATGAAATTTGGTGTCTATGAAAAATAATGAAAAAGTTTATTGTTTTAACAATAGCACATTGTTTTAATAGTAGGTGAAGGTACTGGAAGGGTCCTGAGTTCAAGCTAAATTACCTTTACATAAGACTATCTGGTATGTAGCAGAAGATGCCAGTTGCAAAAAGAGAATTTGGGGGGAAAAAGTCATTATGGCTAGTGGCTATTACACATCAGTAAGCATTTCACAGTTTCAGACAATTTCAAATAAGCATGAGAATTGTTTTCTTCTTTTCAGCTGTTATAAAAAATATGGGTAATATATTCTAGGCATGGAATATTGTAAGAACTAACTTTATATCTCTTTTTGTTTGATTTAATATAAAATAAACACCTATATTGAGGCCTTCCCTCTGTCTTGTTCTTACTCAGTAGTAGTTTGAGGAAACCACAGGAAGTTTAGGATTATACGAGAACATATCACTTTCCTTTCACAATCCTAAATTTCTCAGAATAGTTTTACACGTACAAGTATATCATATTCCTAGATGTCATAGTCTAAGGCACAGGTTTTACATACTTTTATACATGATACACAGCATAAAATATTTCCTAACTAAAGACACATTTATTAAAATATATATGTATATATTCTAATTAAAGATATACTTATTAAGATATATATATATATTTACCAAGCAAGTTATTCATTCCTTGCTGCATAAATTTCATTAATAAGAAAATATTCTGCGCTCCAGTCACCTTGTTTCAAGGGCTGAAATGTTACAATCTAGGTATTTTCGCAGAGTTCTGGGAATATTTCTAGGAAAGAGAAAAATTCTCTTCAACAATCAAACCTTCGAAACAAGGGTGATATAAAGCAATTTTACTTAGGTATAAACACTATGAACCTGGTTCACATGAATTAGCGGTTAACAAAACACCAGCAACACCCTTCTGTGGAAGGATAGCAGAATTCCGGTGAATTTTATGATGAAAATCATAGTACTCAGTAGTGGAATCTTCTCTGCTGTCTTTGGTGCAGAAGGCAGCATTTCACTTGACATAGGCTGATTTGCTGATGAAAGACCTGAGATCATGAAAAGGAAAATGATTATATCAGAACAACAGTAATTAGCACTCCATATAGAGAAGACAGTGGATGTGAACAGTGCAAATAACATGTCTATTTGATGGAAGGGCTTCCTGTTATATTTGCTGTGTCTATTTATCTTTCACACACACCATTTTCTGGTAAATATGTGGGACATAAACTGGAAAACAAAAAAGTAGGACACAAGTCACAGTAATGAAGGAAAAATCAATTAGGGTTGAAACTGACTAAGGATACACAATCACCTAATTTGTGAAAAACTACTTAATTATCAATAACAAAATAGTCATTGGCAATTCTGACAAAGGAAATATATTTCAAGTATAAACATGATATGAGAGACAACTCCCCATATAATATTATGTTAACTAAATATTGGAAAAGAAATGCCATTTTACATTACCTATATTATTTTTTGAATTGAGTAATTTATCCATTTAATTGATATCTTGTCTGAGAATGGGTAATGATTAACTGTATGTCCTCCAATAGGATCAACTTTTCATGCAGTCAATAGGAATTATATTCACATATTCTCTTTTTCGATGTACACATTATGTGCATCTGACCTAACAAGAACAAAAATATATGAGTGGATATAAAATCACCAGCTACTTTTATTTTTATGTAAAGGTCAATTTAATCATGGAAATTTATTCAAACTTGTAAGAATTGTTTAATTTGAGGCAGCACCCCATATGCTGAATCTGAAATAAAATATCTCTCAATTTCCTAGAGTGAAAATCCTCCAAGGCTGTTTGATTGGGATCATATATATATTTCATAAAATTTTCCAAAGATAAACATAGGCAGCACCATTTAATGTGACTCCATGATATATCAAATATTTTACCTGCTGCTGAAAATAATTGGCAGCTTAAATTATAATTTTTTAGGGCAGAAGTAAAAACTAGTCCAGATAGATGTGTTGAGAGAACATGAGAAAATATAAAGATCAAATTAATGTTTTCAGTTTTTTTATTAAAAATTTTTTTAAATCATTGATTTTCTTCTTTGTCATGAACTGTGTTAATGTGTATATATTCATTCCTTTCTTTTTTGGGTGGGTGTGAGGTCCACTCGTGGGGCCTGAACTCTGGCCCTGTGCCCTGTCCCTCAGCTCTTCAGCTCAAGGCTAGTGCTCGACCATTTGAGCCACAGTGAAAACTCCGGCTTTTTTCTTTTTGCTTATATGGTGCTGAGGAATCGAACCCAGAGCCTCAGGCATGCAAGGCAAGCGTTCTACCACTGAGCCAACTTCCCAGCCCCCTATATTCAAACCTTTCTATGTGTCAGTTTCTTCATGTCATTCTCTCATGCATATTTCTGAAGCATTTGGTTGGGCATGGTGCAATCTTGTTTCAACATATGCCTCCTTGGTTGTAAAAACAAAATTTTTGTTACATTAATTTGGGAAGCATGAATGTTCCCGTTATTTTAATGTGATCAACCCAAACGTACATATATGCAATTTGGCACCTTGCCATAAAGTTTAAAGTAAATCATTATTTGCATGACTTCTGCCTATACTCCTCACTTCTTATCATGCAATTAGAATAACTATTAATATCTCTAACACATAGAGAGTTTACACATGTTGATATTCCCTTTAACCAGAGTTCTGATGATACAGGTAAGTTGAAAACAATTTTTAACAAGAGACAGTCTTTGAAAACTCCTAATGTTTCACTGTCCAATTGCAATACTCACATCGACAGATATTAGTATATTTATGAAAATAAAACTAATTCTACACCGTTCTATATCTCTCCCTATTATCACTATGTATGTGATGTTAATACATTAAAATGTTTCAGGTTTCACAGGTATAAAGATTAAACATAGAGGCATCGTTATGCATGATACATCTGTTGTTATTATGTTAAAGACTGTGGATCATATCACTTCACTTCAAAATTTTTTGAATATTGCTATAATTCTTGATGAATTCATCTTCGTATTCTCATCCAAGTACACAGATCGCTTCACACTGTGATGTGCAAGAGCTTAGGAAATGAGCAAATGAGTACAGTAGTCACATAAAACCATGAATAATAACTTCCAAAGCTACTAAAGTTGTATTGTATTTCTTCATCACATCCTGATTTTTGAATCTGTAATTTGTGATAGTACACTCGGTTTTATCAATGTGATGTATTTCCAAAAGTTTTATAAAACTCTGTGGAGGCTGGTGTGTTCACCATGATGCTAGTGTGAAAAGTTAGACCTAAAGCATTGAACTTATGCAATGACTTGTGTGAAAAAAATATTTTATGACAAATAACAACGTGGGAATCCTGTATAACAGCAATACTCACAAGACAATGTGTTGGATAGGATCTGTACAACATTAGGGGTTATTGGGAAAGAGAGAGAAAAATGAGAAAGGGGGGTAACAATTTCAACAAGGATTGGACTCATTACTTGTGTAACTATACCCCAACTTAGGTCACTATGTCAATAAAATTTAAATAAGTAAGAAAAAATCGGTGTAAATAATAGTTGATGGAAACACTAATGTTATATATCACATTTCACACTTTGATACAGTTGATTATAACAAAATACTTTTATCAGTTCTTTGAATTCTAATTTAGCTGTTTTTTTGCATATACAAAATGAACAGAGGAAAAAAGAATTTTAGGCTAATTAAACAACTGTTATTTTTAGAATTGTTGTATCTATAAAAATCTCTATGAATATCCTTATCAGTCATTTCCTGATTAAAGAAGTTATGGTAAGGTCTTTTACATATATAAAAATATGGTTTTGTTAACAGTGAATAGCATTCTTCCATTTACATATTATTCTTTAGTACCAAATTACCCATTAAAAAGTTTGAAGTTGTACAGAAATTTCATATTCATACGTATGCTCCACTCTCAAAGCACACTGATAATGGAAGGAGAACTTGCAATGCAAGTTTTAAACATGAATAAACTGCCAGGGTTTTGACAGAATTATTCAATCACAGGTGATCACTGAGTAAATGGTGAAAGTTGTATGATCACTTTAGACTGCAGTAATTACTCATAGTGAAATAAGAGCTACCAATAGAACACATGCCAAATATTATAATAAGGTGATTTGTGAAAACCTCTATTGCACCTAGGAATATATATATTTATACTATGTGGTGAAATTCATAAATTTTAGAAAACATTTTAGAGCCCAATACAACTATAGGCAAGTTCAACTTTCACCCACACACACCACCAAAAAAGAATGGTATATTAAAAAAAAGTTCCTGAGAAGTTCTTTAGCAAAGTATGAATCACAATTTTAGCACTATATCTCAGTTACTTTCTTTGATTTTATTTTCACTTGAATGAATTACTGCTTATATTAAAGATGATAAACTATACCATTTTTGGATGAATATTCCACTCTAATAAAAGTGTTTTGTTGTTGTTATTATTATTATTGTTTTTATCTTTGTTTCTTTTTGTTTTAGGACACGTTTGTTTCCAAACAACAATGTAATCTTCTCAGTTCATAACATTTGTTTTGTATTTCAAATCAGAATGTATTTGACAAGAAGTTTTCAGGGGATTAAGTCATTCTGAATATTAATACAGGTGACGTTAACATTATATTGATTTAATTGCTTTTCACTTTTCTTCATGAATCAAATTCCACCCTTGATAATATAAAAAAAAAAAGGTCATCATTCTTTAACACAGTTTGGTCAACTTAGTATTTAGTAAGTAATACAGTATAATGTCAAACAGTATATTTATATCAAATTTACTTCCTGCTCATATTTTCAGTATCCTTCAAGAAATGCTAATTTCCTTGGGGAACTTAAAAAGAACAAAAATCTCACAATGCAATGATAGTCACATGTGATAATGCTACTTCAACCTCATACAGATAATAGGGCATTTGTAATCCATAATCAATTTGTTTTTTGTTTTATTTTGCTATTTTTTGTCTTGTATTTTTAAAATCATATTCTTCAAAAGATGCTTTATAGAAAAACTACATTCATGTCAGTAATGAGTGTATATATTGTCAGGCACTATTCTCCCTTCTTTCTTTTTTACTTCTATCTTTTACTTCATCCACCTTCACAACTCCTCTTCCACTCCAAAGCTGCAAAGTTTATTTTCCATATAATGTCTTGTGAATATCTTTATATCAATGGGTCAGGGGTACAATTACATGGGAAAGGTTTCATATCAAACATATTTGCCTTCTCCTTTGTTTCCCGTTCCCATCTCCCCGGCTAATCTCCACAGACACCCCCCAACACACCACCCCACCCCTGACCAAAGAAGAAAATAAAGTTCAATTTTGCACAATGGTTTGTACCTCTCATAGATGCAAAAAGTCCAGATGTATCCCTATTTAAACGATTTGATTTTTCCCTTCCCCTCTACAAATTATACCAAAATCAAATACAGTGAGAAGAAAGGTTATACGGAGGGGAGCGACATACAAAGCAGCAAAGAAATCATCTTATAAATATGTTAGAAACAATTACATGAAAGAAAAAAAAACTATTTGAATGCTTATTTTGGAGTTCATTTCACCTAACATCAACTTATCTGAACTTTTCTGCTTGACTTATACATATACTAGGGAAACCAAGGGACCTATGATTCTTTGGGCCTGGCTTACTTCACTTAACATACTATTTTCCAAGTCTTTACATTTCCTAACAAATGGGGAAATGTCATTCTTTCTGATGGAGGCATAGAAATCGATTGTGTTTATATACCACATATTCTTGACCCATTCATCTACTGAGGGGCATCTGGGATGATTCCATATCTTAACTAAGGTAGGTAATGCTGGGATAAACATAGTTGTGCTGTTAGCTTTAGTAGAGTGTTGTTAGTGATCATTTAGGTAAATGCCCAAAAATGGGATTGCTGGGTCATAGGGGAACTCTGTGTGGAGTCTTTGAGGAACCTCCGTACTACCTTCCAAAGTGGTTAAACAAGTTCAAACTCCTACCAACAATGCAGTAATGTTCCCTTCTCTCCAGCATCTGTTGTTGTTAGAGTTGTTGATTATACCAATTCTAACTGGGGTGAGGTTGTATCTCAATGTTTTGATTTGCATTTCTTTTATGGGTAGGGAGGTTGAGCATTTCTTCATGTGTCTATTGGCCATCCTTCTTTCCTCTTCAGAGAAGTTTCTCTTTAAGTATTTAGTCCACTTATTTACTGGACAGTTGTTTCCTTGAAGATTTGTTGTTGGCAGATTTAATATTTTTAGTTCCAGATATTTTTACAAATGAGACTCTTATCCATTGTATAGTCAGTGAAGATCTCCCTATTGATCTTGTAAGCTGTCTCCTTATCATGCAGAAGCACTGTAATTTCATGCAATCCCATTTGGCCAACTTATCTTTGATTTGTGTTTCTCTATTAAGAAATTTTCAGCCTTTGCCAAGGAGACCTAAGGTTTCTCCTATTCCATTCTGTATTGCGTTCAGAGTGTCTGTTTGACTCCGAGGACTTTGATCATTTGGATTTGATTCTTCTGAAGGGTGATATAGAAGGATCTAGCTTTAGTTTTCTACAAGTAGTTAACCAATTTTGACAGCATCATTTACTGGAGAGGCGTCTTTCTTCTATTTTGTTTTTTTAGGACCCATATCAAAGATGAGAGGGGTATAGTTCTGTAGGTTCATTTCTGTGTTTACAAGTCTATTCCATTGGTCCTGAGGTCTGTTCTTCTGCCAGTAATAAGGTATTTTGATTACTATGGCTTTGTAGTAGAGTTTGAAATTTGGTATTGATATTCTTCCAGCATAGTTCTTCATTTGAGGATATTTTTGCTATTCAAGGTTTTTTATTGTTCCACATTACTTTTGGATTGTCTCTTCTATTTCCTTGAAGAATGAGATTGTAATATTGATAAGTATCGCACTGAATTTGTAGATAGCCTCGAGAAATATCGAGAGCTCCGGGAGCCACGCCCAAAGACGGCGCAGCCGTAAGGCGAGCCACAAAAGCAACATTGTAGCTAGTGTGGCTGCGACCAAAGATGGCGCTGGCTCCCGCCTTCCGTCTTCCCGGTGACGAGTGCTCTCCGTAAAAAACAACTCCTTATATGGCTATGACTTGGCTCCTAGTTTGCTTCCTTATTTGCAGCCCTATCGGTATATGCCACGTGGTGCTTTGGGATTGGCCATCCAGGAGGCTTATAACCGGAGCGCGGGGGCGGAGGGATAGAGAAGCAGAAAGAAGCGGGGAGAAGAAGCAAGAGAGAAGATGTTGTAAAAGGTCCTGAATAAACCGCCTGAAAGAAGAACCTGTTGTCGCGTCATCCTTGCGGGTCGAGGCAGTCGGGACAAGTGGCGCCCAACGTGGGGCTCGACAGGATTCAGAACTTTCAGAGGTCAGGGGGTACACCGGTAAGGGCCAGGTAAGAGGGGATCCGCGATAAAAGCGGGAGGGATTTTTTGCTCGTCTCGGTAGATAAAAGAGAGAGTGGACACCCGGGAAGAAATAAAATACAGGCCTAAAGTGAAAGTAACAAAAAATAACTAAGATGGGCGCCATGACGTCTCATCCAATTTTTCTGGCCCTGGAAGACCTACTACATTCGAAAGGACTAAAGTTAGGGAGGGGTGCCTTGCAGACATTCCTTGATGAATGCAACATTGTAGCTCCTTGGTTCGTAGTCTCTGGGAGCCTTACGGTAGCCTCATGGGAGAAGTTGGGAGAGGACTTAGGTTTTGCTTATGAACAAGGAGCACTTAAGAGTGGGGTAAGACCAATTTGGAGGTTAGTGAGAAGTTGCCTGCAGGATCAGCGCTGCAGCGAGGTAGTAGAGATTGGGCAAGCAGCTTTAGAGAGACTGCAGGAAGAAAGATCAGAGAGGCAGTGTTGCTAGCGGCACTGCAAAAAGGCCAAGGTCAGAATTATACCCCGATTTTACAGAGCTCGATTCCCTTGAGGAATCTGACTTCGAGGAGATTCAAGCAATCACAGAACAAATTGAAAGGACAAAGATATCAGATAAAGGAAAAGAAGAGGAAAAGGAGTTAGGGAAAGATAGAGGGTGCTGCTGTGGGACTTCCAGACGCTTCAGAACACCGACAGTTTCTCCCCCTTATAGTGAAGGTTTCAAGGTCTCAGGCTGGTCCTTCAACCCAGGGGCATGGAGAGAGGCACGAAGTGAGTTACCCCAGGCTTTTCCAGTATTTGTGGATGCTAATCAGCAGAGATACCATGAGCCTTTAGACTTCAAGGTGATTAAATCTCTAACTGAGTCCGTACGTACGAAAGGAGTAACTGCATCCTTTACTGTTGGACAAGTCGAGGCATTAGAAAGGCATTGTAGCCCCGGAGACTGGGCTAGTCTCGTGAAATCCTGCTTGATCCCTGGACAATACTTGGATTGGAAAGCTTATTTAGTACAAGGCAATAAAGAGCCCATCCAAGTAAAACAAATGTTAGACAAACAGGGACTGGGTTTTTCATAGCAGCCACTGGGGCGGGCATTCCCATAGTTTGGAAGACGGGGGATCCAGTATGGGTGCCTCAGTGGCCACTGCCCTTGGAAAAGCTTGCTGCTGCTCAAACTCTAGTACAAGAACAGGTAGAACTGGGGCACCTTAAGCCTTCTGTTTCTCCTTGGAATAATCCTATTTTTGTAATAAAAAGGAAATCCAGAAAGTGGAGATTGCTACATGACTTGCGTGCAATCAATGGACAAATGCAAATTATGGGTCCAGTTCAGAGGGGCTTACCTCTTCTTTCTTCCCTACCTGAAAATTGGCCATATATAGTCATTGACATAAAGGATTGTTTCTTTTCTATTCCATTATTTGCTGGGGACACTGAAGGTTTTGCTTTTACCCTCCCTTCCTGTAATCATGAGGAACCGGACAAACGGTACGAATGGGTAGTACTTCCCCAGGGCATGGCAAACAGTCCAACCATGTGTCAGTTATTTGTGGCCGAGGCTCTTAAGCCGCTTAGACAAAAATATCCCAAGGTGCGCTGCATTCATTATATGGATGATATTTTGTTGGCCTCTAAATCACAGCAATTACTACACAAAGCTTATGAGGAACTTACCAAGCTGTTAAATGCTAAAAGCTTGTTTATTGCCCCTGAGAAAGTACAACAACACTCTGTTGTTGAATATTTAGGGGCTACCATACATAAATCTCATATTGTACCCCAAAAGGTAGAATTGAGGAAGGATCATTTAAAAACCCTGAATGATTATCAAAAGTTATTGGGAGACATTAATTGGATCCGATGTTATTTAAAGCTGCCAAATTATGAACTTAAGCCCTTATATAACATGCTGCAAGGAGACTCTGCATTAGATTCTCCAAGACAGCTTACAGATGAGGCACGTGATTCACTACGAAAGGTAGAGCATGAGTTACAAAGGGCATGTTTAAAAAGAGTTAAGGAAGGTGAGCCAATTACTTTGTGTATTCTCCCTCCATGTGTTCAACCTTCAGGGCTTTTATGGCAAGATGGCCCATTGCTTTGGATTTACCCAAAAGTTTCTATGGCAAAATCCATTGAGTATTACCCTGCCCCAGTAGCCAGTCTGGCATTGTCGGGGGTTCAGCAGTGCGTCCAATATTTTGGCAATGCTCCAGGCTTCATTATTGTTCCATATACTAATCATAAAGTACAAACATTATGTGCTACTGTAGATGATTGGGCAGTCTTACAATGTAGTTTTAAAGGACAGATAGATAACCATTTTCTAAAACATCCCCTGTTAAATTTTCTAAAAGAACATCCCGTAGTTTTTCCTAAAGTTACCTCCTTAAACCCCCTTGCTAGAGCTTGCAATATTTTTACCGATGCTTCTAAAACGGGATGCGGCGTGTACATGGTGGAAGGCCATGACCCAGTCTGCCACCAGTTTCAAGCTGGTGCTCCACAATTAGTGGAACTACAAATTGTTGTAAAAGTGTTTCAAACCTGTCCTTTTCCTTTTAATTTAATTTCAGACTCTGCTTATGTTATAAATGCTTTAAGAGTCTTGGAGGCTGCAGGGCCCATAAAACAGGCCTCTCCTGTTGGATATTTGTTTTGTCGCTTAAAACGATTGCTTTGGGAACGACAACACCCTTTCTATCCCTTACATATTTGCGCCCATACTGGTCTGCCTGGCCCTTTAAGTGAAGGCAATGATATTGTTGATTGCTATACCCGTCAAGATTGGATTTTTTTTAGTTCAAATTTGGATAGAGCAAAAATTTTTCATAATAACTTTCATGTTAACTAAAAAGCTTTACAAAAACAATTTCAACTTTCCTGTGCGGATGCCCGACAAATAGTTTTAGATTGCCCTCATTGTGTAATTTATCACCACTTACCTAGTGTTGGTGTTAATCCTAGAGGCCTTTTGCCTCTTAAAATATGGCAAATGGATGTTACTCATGTACCTGAATTTGGACGCCAGAAATTTGTACACGTTTCTGTAGACACATGCTCTGGCATTATATATGCCTCCCATATGACTGGAGAAAAGGCACATCAGGTTATTACCCACTGCCTAGAGGCGTGGGCAGCTTGGGGCAAACCAAAACAGCTCAAAACTGATAATGGTCCTGCATATGCAGGAAATCAATTTTTCTCCTTTTACAAAGCAATGGATGTTCAACTTCTTCATGGGTTGCCCTATAACCCTCAAGCTCAAGGCATGGTAGAACGTGCACATCGCAAGCTAAAGGAGACTTTACAAAAACAAAAAGGGGCAATTGGCCATGGCCGTACCCCTAAGGAAAGGCTTTCTCTTGCTTTGTTCACTATTAATTTTTTAAATTTGGATGCTCAAGGCCTGTCTGTGGCGGACAGGCATAACAAGTCTCAAGGTCTAACAAAAGGGATGTTTAAATGGAAAGATATTTTGACAGGGCTCTGGCACGGGCCTGATCCCGTGCTAACATGGGCACGAGGTTCTGTTTGTGTTTTTCCACAGGACCAACAGGATCCGGTTTGGGTACCTGAACGACTTGCTAGGAGGGTCCAAGGAGAAGAAGCACAAGATGCAAGGGGTGGTGATGATTCTTCTGATCGCCCTCAGAATGAAACAGCCTGTAAAACCAGTGCCGAGATGGGGTATCCTGTCCGTGTTCCCGAGACCATGCCCTTATCTTTTAGGCAATTGGACTGGAGAGTTTGACAGCTGTGGACCATTTGAAGGAGTGGGCAGGAATGGGCTCCATTATTGGTAACCTGGCATTGGTGATCTTGCTGTGCCTGTGGTGCATATGCCAGATTAGGAGCTCGCAGGGCAGGAGTATGGCTATGGTGGTCCAGGCCTTCACTGCCATTGAGGCCAGACAGTCCCCCTACATGTGGCTTGCCACGTTAATAGCACAGGGTGCGAGGCAAACACACTGCACTTGGGAATCACTACCTGGCGGGAGCCCAAGAAGAGCATATTGGGTTGCAAGTGGGTTGATGCCCAAGATCCCACTTCTGCAAAAAAGGCATTGGACAGGCCTGGTCATCACTGGGGAAGGCGCCCCTCAGGCAAAGACCAGTGCAAGGTCCTCTCATTAATGTTTTAGACAGAGGCCCAACCTCTACTCTTACCTGTTGCTTAATAAAACAAAAAAGGGGGAGCTGTGGAGAGCTGCAGGAGCCACGCCAAAAGACGGCGCAGCCATAAGGCGAGGCCACAAAAGCAACAATGTAGCTGGTGCGGCTGCGACCAAAGATGGCACTGGCTCCCGCCTTCCGTCTTCCTGGTGATGAGTGTTCTCTAAAAAACAATTCCTTTTATGGCTATGACTTGGCTCCTAGTTTGCTTCCGTGTTTGCAGCCCTATCGGTATATGCCACGTGACGCTTCAAGATTGGCCATCCAGGAGGCTTATAACCGGAGCGCGGGGGCGGAGGGATAGAGAAGCAGGAAGAAGCGGGCAGAAGAAGCAGGAGAGATGTTGTAAAAGGTCCTGAATAAACCGCCTGAAAGAAGAACCTGTTGTCGAGTCATCCTTGTGGGTCAAGGCGGTCGCAACAGAGAAGTATTGCCATTCTCACGATGGTGATACTTCCAATGCAGGTGGATGGCAGGTTTTGCCACTTTCTAAATTCTATTGATTTCCTTTTTCAGGTTTTTGAAGTTTTCATTGTAGAGGTCCTTTATTTCTTTGGTTAAGTTGATTCCTAGGTATTTTATTTTTTGGTGAACCATTACGAATTGAGTTTCCAGACTTCAGCCACGCTTTTCTCAATGTTGGCATACAGAAAAGCCTTTGATTTTTGACGGTTAATGTTATATCTTGCTATTTACCAACGTTTTGAATCAGCTTGAGTAATTTGGGAGTGGAGTCCCTGGGATTGTCTAAATACAAAATCATGTCATCTGCAATGAGGGAGAGTTTTAGTTCATCTTTCCCTATTTGGAACCCTTTTATATTCACATATTTTCTTATTGCAGTAGATAGGCATTCTAATACTAGATTGAAGACAAGTGGAAAGAGAGGACATCCTTGTCTTGTTCCTGAGTAAAGAGGAAATGGCTTTAGTTGTTCACCTCAGATGATAATACTTGCAGCAGTTTTGTTATATACAGCTTTTATTTTATTGAGGAATGTTCCCTGGATTCCTAATTTTTCCAGAACCTTCATCTTAAAAGGGTGTTGGGTCTTGTCAAATGTTTTTTTTTGTCTTCTGAATCTATTGAGATAATCATGTGCTTCTTATGCTTGGTCTTGTTGATGTGATGAATTATATTAATTGAGTTGCGTATATTGAACCAGATTTGCATCTCTGAAATGAATTCTGTATGATTGTGGTGTATGATGTTTTCTATGAGTTGTTGAAGTCGATTGGCCAAAATTTTGTTGAGAAGTTTTGCATCAATATTCATCAAAGAAATGGGTCTATAGTTCTCTTTCTTTGATGAGTCCCTGCCTGGTTTTGGGATGAGCGTTATGATGACTTCATAAAATGTGTTCGGTAGTCAACTTTCTATTTCAATTTAATTGAGGAATTGGAGGAGTATTGGTGTGAGCTCTGCTTTGAAGGCCTTGTAGAATTCCGCTGTAAAACCATCTGGTCCTGGACTTTTCTTAGCTGGGAGGACTCTTATTGCTATTTCTATTTGAATGCTTGATGTGTGCCTGTTAAGATGGTTTAACTCATCTTTGTTTAGTTTTGGCATGTAAATATTTGCTAGGAAAAGGACCATTTCTGCCAAGTTCTCAATCTTATTAGCATAAAATATTCCCTTATAATGTTCTGAATCTTGGTTGTTTCTGTGGTGATGTTTCCATTCTCATCTCTGAGTTTATTTATTTGGGTGTGTTCTCTTCTTTTTCAGATAAGATTTACTAAGGGTCTGTCAATTTTGTTAATTTTTCCAAAGAACCAACTCGGTTTATTGATTCTTTCTGTGTATTTTTTAAAATTCTAGTTCATGTAATTCTGACGATTTTTAATTATTTATTTCCGGGTACTGGATTGGGGTTTATTTTGCTGCTCTTTTTCAAGGAAGTTCAGATGTCTCATTAAATTGTTGGTTTCAGATCACTCAAATTTGTTGATTAGGAGCTCAGAGTTATAAACTTGCCTATGAATATTGCCTTTGCTCTGTCCCAGAGGAGCTGGTAATTCGTGTGTTCATTTTTATTGAATATCATGAACAGTTGAATTTCTTTCTAATCTCTTCTATGACCCACTCGTCATTGAGCAGTGTGTTGTTCAGCCTCTATATGTTACAAGAATTTCTTTGATGGCGTTTTCTTTCGATTTCGAACTTTATAACCTTGTGGTGTGAGATAATGCAAGGTATAACTTCAATGTTTCTTAATTTGGACAAGATTGTTTTGTGACCTATAATGTGGTATATTTTGGAAAATGTTCCATGTGCTGTTGAGAAAAACGTGGATTTTGATGCTGCAAGGTGACATATTCGTTAGAAGTCTGTTAAATCTATTTGATCTATGCAGTTGTTTAGATCTGCAGTTTTTTCTGTTTAGTTTTTGCAGAGTTGATCTAACAAGTGGGGATAGTGGAGTGTTAAAGTCCCCAACAATTAATGTCTTTGGATCTATGTGAGGTTTGAGGGAACATCCTGTTTCTTGTATAAATTTCAGTGCTCCAGTGTTTGGCAAAAAGAAGTATAGAATTGTAATATCCTTAAGGACAGATCCCTTAATTAGTATGTAGCGACCTTCTTTATCTCTTCTCACTAATTTTAATTTGATGTCTATTTTATCTGATATTAGGAATGCAACTCCTGACTGTTTATGAGGGCGATTTACTTGATTGATTTTGTTCTTACCTTTCACTTTCAAAATGTGTTTGTTTTTATGGGCAAGGTGTGACTCCTGAATGCAGCAGATAGAATGATCTGGTTTTTAATCCAACTAGACGGTCTATGGCGTTTAATTGCAGAGTTAAGTGTGTTTATATTGAGAGATAGGACTGAGAAGTGTTTGGAAGTTCCAGCCATTTTATCCACCTTCTTGGGGCTGTGGCAACTGGCTTCTTCCTATGGTTCTTGGATTCTCAGTTTGAATGTGAGTTCTTGGCCTTTATTGTGGTATTGTTCGTTTTCTGTGTGTAGGACATCTGTATATCTTTTATAGGATGTTTGCTTTAGATATGTTGTTTCACTTTTTCTTTGCTATGGAAAGTTTTTATTTTACCTTTGGTTATGAAGGAGAGTTTAGCTGGGTACATTATTCTTTGTTTACAGTTGTTTGTCTTTAGGGCATTCTATACATCATTGCAGGCACTTAATTGTCTCTGTTGAGAAATCTGAGGTGATTATAATTGGTTTCCCTTTCTAGGTGATTGATCTTTTCTCACTGATATCTTTAAGCATTTTTCCTTGTTCTGAATTGATCTTTATAATGTGACAGTGGGATGTCCTCTTCTGGTCTGGTCTCTTTGGATTCCCAAAAGCTTCTTATACATGAATAGGCCTATCTTTTTGCATGTTTGGGAAGTTCTCTACTGGGATCCTGCTCAACAAACTTCCTAGACCATTGACTTCAGTCTCGAGGTGCTCCTCTACACCAAATATCCTCAGATTATGCCTTCTGATGGTGTCTTCCAAATTTTGAATAGATCTATCATATTTCCTGGATTTGTCTTGGATAGCTGTATGTTCTTCCTCTATAATATCCAGATTTTCTTCAATCCCCAAGATTTGATCTTCTGCATGGTCTAACCTACTGTCAAGACTTTATACTTTGTTTTTTTTTTTAATTTCTTTTCCTTCCAATTGGTCAGCTTTGATGGCTTCATTTTTTTTGTAACTTTGTTTTAGATCTTGTGAACTTCTCTACTTCCTTAATTTGGTGTTCAATGTTTATTCTAAAATCACTTAGTTGATTGTTTATGGTTTCCTTTGACTCCCATTTCTTCTGTCGGGCTCCATTCATCATTCCCTTTGTGGTCTCCCTGAATTCTTTCCTCTGTCTGTTTATGGATCCCATGAATGCCTCTATTGATCTTTGCCTATTCTCATCCTGCTCTTACAGATCATGTGTTACTCTTTGATTAGCTTCCTCGTGTTCACCTAATCCTGTAGTTCTCCTTGACTGTTCTCAGCCTGCTCATGCCATTCTTGACTTTCTCTATGGCTGTTATCAGGCTGCTCACGTATTTCTGGTCTATCTCTTTGTCTGTACTCAGACTTTTCACGCAATTCCTTTAGTTCTCTTTGAGTCTTCTAAACCTCCTCACACAATTCCTGTATCAAACTTTGAGAAGCTTCCTCACACTCATGATATTCCTGTATTGACCTTTGGTTTGCCTCCTCTCTCTCCCTATCATGCTCACACTGAGTCCTTTATGCGTTTTCAATCTTTTCATTCACCATGTTTACCATAAGTGTTTGTAGAGCTTTCCGGGAACTCTCCTCTGGGTTATTCATTATCTGTTCTGTCCCCTGATTATCATGAGTTGGAGTTGAGATACCCATACTTGCCATTTTTCTTGTGTTTTTCCAGCTTGTTCTTTCCATTTGGTATGAAACTAACACCAGTTTTGCTAGCAAACTATTTAAAGGCAAGTATCAACCAAAGTCCTGTAGTTATACAGTTAAAGAGCTACACATACAATCTAGTTCAACGGATACCAATCTATTCAACATCAGACAACTATGTATTAATGGGCTAAGAACAGCAAAGAAGAATTTAGCAAACCATAATTTTTTAGGTTAGGGAGAAATCAGAAAAATAGGATTAGAGGGATGTGGAAAGGTAAAAGGAGAGTGAAATTGACCAAGCCCTAATCTCAAAGAGGGAAATGGATTGGACAGAAAGATAGAGAGAGAATAAAAGAGACAAGAAAAAATGGAAATTAAAAATTTAAATTTAAAAAGTGAAACAAAAATTATCTAATTTTAAAGATGAAATTGAGAGAAGAGCAGGGATTGGATGATTGTAGGGGAGGGAGAGAAAGGAGACATTAAAAACTAAAAAAATAAAATTCTTAAAAAAAAATGGTACTGTGGTCGGTTCTTGTGCCAGTACCAAGCTGTTTTGATTACTATGGCTTTACAGTAGAGTTTGAAATTTGGTATAGATATTCCTCCAGACTGTTCTTTCTTTAAATGATCATTTTTTGATATTTGGGGCCTTTTATTGTTCCATATAAATCCCAACATGAACATAAAGACTTATAGCTATCTAGTCTTCAATAAGGAAGCTAAAAAATACAATGGAAGAAAGACAACCACTTCAGTAAATGGTGCTGGCAAAATTAGTTAAATACTTGTAGAAAACTAAAGCTAGATTCTAATGCATCACCCTGCATCAGAATCAATTCCAAATGGATTAAAGACCTGAGAGTCAAAGCAGACACTCCGAAAACATTACGGAATGGAATTGGAGAAATCTTAGGTCTCCTTGGCACAGGCCAAAATTTTCATCATAGAGACCCAGAAATACAACAAATCAAAGAAAGTTGGACAAATGGGATTACATGAAATTGCAGAGCTTCTGCATGGCAAAAGACATAGCTAGCAAGATCAATAGAAAGCCCACAGATTTAGAGAAGATCTTCACTAGCCATACAACAAACAAGGGTCTCATAACTAAAATATACCCGCAACCCAAATAATTAAAACCCCCCAACAACAAATCTTCAAAGAAACCACTGCCCAATAAATAAGTGGTCTCAAGACTTAAAGAGAAATTCTCTGAAGAGGAAAGAAGGATGGCTAATAGACACATGAAGAAATGCTCAAACTCTCTAGCCATAAAAGAAATGCAAATGAAAACAACCAGTTAGAATGGCTAAAATCAAGAACTCTAAGAAGAACAGTGGCTGGAGGGGGTGTGGAGAGAAGAGAACTTTACTGCATTGTTGGTGCGATTGTAAACTTGTTCAACCACTTTGGAAAGCAGTATGGAGTTTCCTCAAAAGACACATAGAGCTCCCCTATGATGCAGCAATCCCACTTTTGGATATTTACCCAAATGTTCACAAACAAGATCACACTAAATCTACCAGCACAACTATGTTCATTACTAGAGCTAAGATATGGAACCAACCCAGATGCCCCTCAGAAGATGACTGAATCAAGAAAATGTGCGATATATACACAATTCTATTATAATGACTTCTATGACATTGCTCCATTCGTTAGGAAAGGGAAAGATTTGGAAAAAAAATACTTTTATGTCTTCATTTATTATATTTTTTTATGTATTCATGTATTTTGGGAAAACCAAGTAAATATTTCATATGTACCTAAATTAAGGGGGACATATTATATTGGTCTCTTTTTAACCTGGAAGCTATAGATTATGTTTGTTTGTTTCTTATACTCTAATTAGGGACAATGATCTGCTGTCATTTATTTTCTTCTCCTCTCCTTCTTTTGCCCTTACATGTACATAATTTTTATTTAAAGAGACATAGTTGAGCTTTCATTTCTGACTTCTTCAATGATATATGAACTTTATCCTTCTGGCAGCCTCCTATATCTTTCTCAAGTGAATATTTTATCACTTAAATTTTAATCCTATATTATATTGGATATATTCTTGTGTAATTCAGTGCAACATATACATTAGAATCATTCAGATATCTCAATGCTTCTACCACCACATAATCCTATTTTACTTAGAAATCATGTTTTTAGAATATCTGTGAATTTGGCATCTGTCATTTTTTAATGTTCCTAAGTGATACTTTCACGTAAGAATCTTGAAAACTCATCTGCCTCTCAATGGATGAATTGAGAAAATGTGGTACATATATTCACAGTGGAATTCTATGTTTGCATCAGAAAGAATGATATCGAACCATTCATAAGGAAATGGAAAGACATGGAAAAATCCTATTGAATAAAACAAGCAAGACACAAAGGTACAGATTGCATGGTATTCCTTATCTGTATTAATTAGGAAAAGTCTAAGAGAGTCTAGCAGATGAGCATAATGGCTCCATATCTATGTATATATGATGTGATAAGATGATGCTAAGCAAAAAGGTAGGTTAACAGAGGTTTTTCTTTGCAGTTGCTTTTGGTGTAATATGTGATTGCGTGTGTGTGTGTGTGTGTGTGTGTGTGTGTGTGTGTGTGTGTGTGTGTGTCTGTGTGTGTGTGTGTGTGTGTGTGTGTGTGTGTGTGTGTGTTTTCCCCCTTTGCTTTATCCTCTGCTGTATTTGATTTTGGTACATTGTGTATGGTATATACCTTGATCTTAATTAGAGAAGGGAAGAAGAACAATAAAATCGTGAAAAAAGGAAAAAGAGGAAAGCAATGCAATAGCAATATTCAGAAGACAATATGTTGGAAATTTACTGTAGAAATTGTGAGGGGTCTTAGGTTGAAGGAAAAGTGTGAAAAATGAGGATGGGTTAACAAATTTAAAAAGTTAGGTATTCACAAACTTTCTTACTGTAACCCCTCTGTACATCACTTTGACAATAAAATTAAAGTTAAAAAAATAGGTACATAAAATATAATTTCCATCTATTGGTTTAGTAAATATTATTTTAAGTGTATTATCTATTAAAATAATACCATTTGCTATCTAATTTGAATTAATCACCCCTTCTTTATCAGAGGCTCAGCAACTTGAATTGTATCAAACTATACAATATTTTCACATTTGACATTATTTTGAAAAAAATGATTATTTTAGTATTGTCTAATTGTAAACCAGAAAACATTTTGATTCTTTGAAAATTCATCTTTAAAAAGTAGAGAAGTTGTTAAGAGGACAGAATATATGTTTTCTTCAAAATTCCTTTAACTACTAACTATTTATTTTCAAATTCTCCACATTCCATACTAGAGAGATACAAAACATCACCTGTTTCGTATTGCTGTTTCTCTTTCAATGCTTGATATGGGCCTGTTAAGATGGTTTAACTCATCTTGGTTTAGATTTGGCATGTCAATATTTGCTAGGAAAAGGTCCATTTCTGTCAAGTTCTCAAACTTATTACCATAAAGTTTTGCAATATCTAGTATATATATGAGTCAAGCAGAAAAGGTCAGTTAATGTGATGTTAGGAATATGAACCATTAGATATGTATTTAAAGGCATTTTTCTTTCATGCATTTGTTTCTAACTCATTTATAAGAGTATTCCATTGTTGCTTTATATGTCCCGCCCCCACAGTATACCCTCTGCTTTCACTATATTTGATGTTATTATAATTTGTGGAGGAGATAGGAAACACAAATCGTTTAAGGATACAGGTGAGAACTTGACAGAAATGGACCTTTTCCTAGGAAATATTGACATGCCAAAACTAAACCAAGATGAGTTAAACCAGCTTAACAGGCCCATACCAAGCATAGAAATAGAAGCAGCAATAAGAGACCTTCCAGCGAAGAAAAGTCCAGGACCAGATGGTTTTACAGCGGAATTTTACAAGGCCTTTAAAGCAGAGCTAACACCAATACTCCTCCATCTCTTCAATGAAATTGAAAGAGAAAGATCACTACCGAACACATTCTATGAAGCCATCATAACCCTCATCCCAAAACCAGGCAGGGACTCATCAAAGAAAGAGAACTATAGACCCATTACTTTGATAAACATTGATGCACATCTTCTCAACAAACTTTTGGCCAACCGACTTCAACAATTCATCCAAAAAATGATACACCATGATCAAACAGGATTCATTTCAGGGATGAAAAGCAGGTGCAATATAGGCAAATTAATTACTATTATTCATCACATCAACAGGAGCAAGAATAAGAACCACATGGTTATCTCAATAGATGAAAAAATGCATTCGACAAGATCTAACACACCTTTAAGATGAAGGTTTTGGAAAAATTAGGAATCCACGGAACATTCCTCAATACAATTAAGGCTGTATATGACAAACCTACAGCCAGCATTATACTTAATGGTGAAAAATTAAAGCCATTTCCTCTGAACTCAGGAACAAGACAAGGATGTCCACGCTCTCCACTTCTCTTCAATCTAGTATTAGAATGCCTAGCTACAGCAATAAGACAAGATACAGACATAAAGGGGATCCAAATAGGGAAAGAAGAAATAAAACTCTCCCTCTTTGCAGACGACATGATCTTGTATTTAAAGAATCCCATAGACTCCACTCCCAAATTACTCAAGCTGATTCAAAACTTTGGCAAAGTAGCAGGTTATAAAATTAACCCCCAAATCAATGGCTTTTCTGTATGCCAACAATGAGAAAAGTGTGGCGGAAATTAGGAAAGCAACTCCATATGTAATAGCCCCACAAAAAATAAAATACCTAGGAATTAACTTAACCAAAGAAGTGACTGACTCTGTGATGAAAACTTTAAAATCTTGAAAAAGGAAATTAACACAGAACTTAAAAAATGGCAAAACCTTCCATGCTAATGGATTGGAAAGATTAACATCATGAAAATGGCACTATTTCCCAAGGCTTTCTACAAATTCAACGCCATACCTATCAAAATTCCAACCTCATTCTTCAAAGAAATAGAAGAGGCAATCCAAAAATTCATATGGAACAATAAAAGACCACGAATAGCAAAAACGCTCCTCAACGGAAAGAACACTGCTGGAGGAATATCAATACCAAGTTTCAAACTCTACTATAAAGCTTGGTATTGGCATAAGAACAGACCTCAGGATCAATGGAATAGAATTGAAAACCCAGAAATGAACCTACAGACCTATAGCCATCTAAACTTCGATAAGGGAGCTAAAATAATAGAATGGAACAAAGACAGCCTTTTCAATAAATGGTGCAGGCAAAATTGGTTAACTACTTGTAGAAAACTAAAGCTAGATCCTTATATATCACCCTGCACAAGAATCAACTCCAAATGGATCAAAGACCTCGAAGTGAAAGCAGACACTCTGAAAACATTACAGGATGGAATAGGAGAAAACCTAGGTCTCCTTGGCTCAAGCCGAAATTTTCTGAATACAGACCCGGAAACACAACAAATCAAAGAAAGGTTGGACAAATGGGATTTTACAAAGTTGCAGAGCTTCTGCATGGCAAAGGACATAGCTAGCAAGATCAATATAAAGCCCACGAATTGGGAGAAGATCTTTACTAGCCATACATCGGACAAGGGTCTCATATCTAAAATATACTTGGAACTCAAAAAATTAAATCCCCCAACAACAAATCCTCAAAGAAACAACTGCTCAATAAATAATTGGGCAAAAGACTTAAAGAGAAAATTCTCTGAAGAAGAAAGAAGGATGGCCAATAGACACATGAAGAAATGTTCAACATCCCTAGCCATAAAAGAAATGCAAATCAAAACAACATTGAGATACCACCTCACTCCAGTTAGAATGGCAAAAATCAAGAACTCTAACAACAACAGATGCTGGAGGGGATGTGGACAGAAGGGAACCTTACTTCATTGTTGGTGGGAATGTAAACTTGTTCAACCACTTTGGAAAGCAGTATGGAGGTTCCTCAAAAGACTTCACATAGAGCTCCCCTATGACCCAGCAATCCCACTTTTGGGCATTTAACCAAATGTTTACAAACAAGACCACACTAAAGCTACCAGCACAACTATGTTTATTGCAGCCTTATTTACCATAGCTAAGATATGGAACCAACCCAGATGCCCCTCAGTAGATGAATGGACCAAGAAAATGTGGTATATATACACAATGGAATTCTATGCCTCCATCAGAAAGAATGACATTTCCCCATTTGTTAAGAAATGGAAAAACTTGGAAAAAATTCTATTAACTGAAGTAAGCCAGGCCCAAAGAAACATAGGTCCCATGGTTTCCCTTATTTGCAATATCTAGTATATGTATGAGTCCAGCGGAAAAGGTCAGATAATATGATGTTAGGAAAATGAACCCTTAGATATGCATTTTAATAATTTTTTCTTTCCTGTAGGTGTTTCTAACGCATTTATAAGATTATTTCTTTGTTGCTTTGTATGTCCCTCCTCCACAGTATAACCCCTGCTTTCACTATATTTGATGTCAGTATAACTTGTGGAGGAGATGGGGAAAAACAAGTCGTTTAAGGATACAAGTGCACCTGTTGCAACAATGAGAAGTACAAGTTGTCATATCCAAAACGAGCTTACAACATCGGTGCGGGGAGGGGGAGGAGAAGGATTGGGATGGGGGGCAGGGTGGAGGCTGGGAATGGATGTGAAGGGTAAACAAAGGTGGAGGCTGCAATGCTTGTTACGAAATGTACGCATTATCCTGACCATGTATTTGTAACACCTCTGTACAGAATGTTCACAAATAAAATAAAATAAAATTTAAAAAAAAAGAAAAAGATAGATGCATGGTTATGAAGAAAAGGGTTAAAGCTAACTACACATGCTTTTCCCCATGTTATTTTTTGGGAGATAGTACAGAAGATGTAGTGTAGGGAGGCCAAAGGCTATAAAATAAAACTGTTTGATTCAAAAAAAAAAAAAAAAAGAAATGTACTCATTATCTTGCCCATGTAATTGTAACCCCTCTGTACAGTATGTTCACAAAAAAATAAAAAAAAAGCAACTGTTTGCATGTTATGTAATTCTGCAATACATGCCGTTTCCCATCACATGTTACATATTGAGAATTCGATGGAAAAATAGCCACGTTCTGTTGGAGGATAAAACTCTGAAACATCTCTAATAATTCCGCAAGAGTAAGCTCCTGTTTATTAGAATATGTTATTATTTATCTTTGTTTAATTTTGAAAATACCATACATAGGAGTTACAATTACATGGCAAAAATAACGAGTATATTTTTTATCCAGCATTGTTGCCTCCTCCTTTGTTTCTACTTCCCATCCCTTCCCATTAACCCCTCGCCACTCTACTTGATCATCCCCCCCACCAAAGTTGTAAGGTTCGTTTTTGGAAATAACGACTTGTACATTTCATTGTTGCAATAGGTCCACCAGTATCCCTATATAAACGAATTGTATTTTCCCTTGCCCTCCACAAATTATGACAACATCAAATAAAGTGAAAGCAGTGGTTATACCATGGTTGAGGCTCATACAAAGCAACTACGAAATCATCTTAAAAACATGTTAGAGACAAATGGATGAAAGAAAAAAGATTGAATACTTATTTTGGGCTTCATTTTCCTAACATCAACTTATCTGACCATTTCTGCTTGACTCAGACATACACTGGTTATTGCAAGTAAGGGAAACCATGAGACCTATCTTTCTTTGGACCTGGCTTACTTCTCTTAACATAGTTTTTCCAAGTCTTTCCATTTCCTAACAAATGGGGTAATGCCATTCTTTCTGATGGAGGCAAAGAATTCCATTCCATATATATATATATACACCGTATTTTCTTGATCCATTCACCTACTGAGGGGCATCTGGGTTGGTTCCATATCTTAGCTATGGTATATAATGCTACAATAAACATAGTTGTGCTGGGAGCTTTTGTATGGTCTTCTTTGTGATCATTAGGGTAAATGCCCACAAGTGGGTTTGCTGAGTCATAGGGGAGCTCTATGTGGAGATTTTTGAGGAACCTCCTTACTATTTTCCCAAGTGGTTGAACAAGTTTACACTCCCACCAACAATGCATTATGGTTTCTTTCTCTCCACATCCCTACTAGCATCTGTTGTTATTAGATTTCTTAATTATAAACATTCTTACTGGGGTGAGGTGATATCTCAATGTTGTTTTGATTTGAATTTCTTTTATAGTTGGGTAAGAATTTCTTCATATGTCTATTGGCCATCCTTCTTTCCTCTTCAGAGAAGTTTCTGTTGAAGTTTTTAGCCCACTTATTTATTGGGCAGTTGCTTCTTTGAGGATTTGTTGTTGGGCGATTTAATTTTTTGAGTTACAAGTATATTTTATATAAGATCCTTGCTCATTGTATGGATAGTGAAAGAATAAGCTATTATTTCTATGAAAATCAATCCCAAGCTTTTATGCCATAATCTCATCTTAGCTCATCAATTTCCAACTTGTAAGCTGCACATTTAAATTCCCTTAATTCACATCATTAGTACCTTATCACTATTGTTAAAAAAATACTTCACCTCTGCTAATGTGATGATCTTCTAATTATGGAAAGATTACTGCACTAACTTTGCTGCATCATTTTTCCCCTGTGGTATTCTTGAGATGAGGCAATTGCAAAATATTATTTATATTTATAGTTTTAAATATCCTAGATATTCTGCGTCTAAGATCTGAAGATTATGGTTCAAAGCCCACCTAGGAAGCAAGTTTTCTGAGACTCTTATCTCCAATAACTGCTCAGAAAAAGCTAGACCAAAGTGGCACTGCCATTCCAGTGGTAGATGACTAGAAGTAAGCACAAAAAGACTCAAGAATATTGTCCAGGCCGAGCTCAAGCCTTAGGACCAAACAAAACACAAAAACAAAAATAAAAACAAATCCCATACCTAGCATTTTTCTTATTGTATATAGAGTCACATAATTAAGGAAATTTTTCCTGTGTTACATATTGATAGACGAACCACAATTTCACACAAATATTCCCTTCATATCATGTTATAACAAACCCTGAAATATTACTCTTTTTTTAAATTTATAAATTAATATCCATGTGTTGGAAACTCTGTCTAGATTCTTCACATTATCAATTGTTACATGAACTATCTATTAAATAAGTTCTAATTTCTCCTTTCTTGAAAGAATATTCTAGGCAAACAGCATGCCAGAATAATTTTTGAATTTGTAAATTAAGTCTGCTACTTAAAAAGAATTTTGTAGTGTCCTATATAATACCCAATTACAAACAAAACCAAAATATTTATTTAAATCTATATTCTAATTTAGGAAGGTCTACAAAGTCCTACATTAGATGAACTTTGCTATTTCTCCAGGCTTCAGCTTCTTTAATCCATCATTTATTGAAATACAACAGAAGGGTGTTTAGGTTTTCCCAATTTGGTTGGTAACCACCAGCGATATTACATCTACAAATATTCGCTAATGAAGGGATCATTTAAAACAGAAGTGAGGATTACATATGAATTGCTTTTCAATAGGAATCTTGACTTCCCAAAACATAATGACAAAATTAACCCATACTTCCAACTCTGTATTCCTTTCTTGTTGTTTGGTTTATTTTATTGAGACAAAATTATACTACCTTTTCCAGGGAAGGTATCTCTATGTAATTCCAATCTCTAATCTCCTGTTTCAGACTGACTGCTAGAATTCCAGGCTTGTATTACATTGCCCTGCCATAGTTTGTTGTTGTTATTTAATCAAGATAAAGAGTAGCAATTCTGAACTTCTCCTATGATCTTATCCACTAGAATGACTATTAAGGCTTTATGTATTATTTTCATAGATATTCCAACATTGGACACAGCATATGAATATTTTCAGATGCACCAGCAGTGGTCTCTGATTGATTCCTCCATGGATCTGATACCTTTAATAACCATTACTCGAATTTCTGACTATCTCTGCTCCCTACCTATGTAATATTCTCAAACTTGTTGGAAGACAGATCACATGAAGACTTTCTTGTATTAAAAATTATCAATTGATTCCTGTCTTACTCACGACATATTTTCTACTGTTTCCTAACATTTCTACACAGTCTAAGTTGTATCATCATGTGTGTTTGCACACAGAAGGTCCCACTGTGTGTATTGTAGGTTTGTGTGTATGTAATCAAAAGCCTCAAGATTTTATTAAGCAATCTTGCTCATGACTAGTATTCCTTCACTTGAGACATTCTTCCAAAGCAGCTTTTGACTGGTTAATTATAGTTAGTGTCTCAAAGACTGTTCTACCAATGCTGCCTGCAAACTGCATTTCCCATCCCCCTATACATATTTAGGTTTGATTTTTCCAGGAGTGTGCATGTTTAAACTGTGAGTGTGAAGTATAAGTTGTAGCAACTGATTTTAAACCCCAGAATTTGTACAAATAAAAATATTCATACTCATTACATATCAAGAGTTTACATTGTTCAAAATAAGATCTTAAACCGGGTGTCAGTGGCTCATGCTTGTAATTCTATCAACATAAAATACTGAGTTTTGAGATTGGAGTTCAAAGCCATCTCGGATAAAAAAAGTCCTCGAAACTTGTTTTTGTTTTTTTTATTTTTGTTTTTGTTTTCCCTTGGTCAGTCGTGGGGCTTGAACTCTGGGCTTGGGCACTGCTCCTCATCTCTTCAGCTTGAGGCATCACTGTACAACTTGAGCCTCAGTGCTACTTCCGGTTTTCTAAGTGGTTTATTGGAGATAAGTGTTTCACAGACTTTCCTGTTTGGACATAGGCTTTGGACCCAGATCATCACTTCTCAGCCTCCTAAGTAGCTAGGATTGGAGGCGTGAGCCACCGGTGCCCAGCTCCATGGGACTGTTATCTCCAATTAATCACAAGAAACCTGGAAGTGGCACTGTGGCTCAAATGGTAGGACTTTGGCCTTGAGCTGCAGAGCTGAGGGACATCATCTAAGCTCAGACTTCAGGCCCCAGAACTAACAAAAGAAAAGAAAAGGAAAGAGAAGAAAAGGAAAGGAAAGGAAAGGTGATCTTTGCCACCAACTCATTGCTAGTATAATCCCTGTTTTCTCAATATCGCCTTTTGTCCAGTTAAGTCCATGCTCTTATATCTGACTTGCTTTGGAACCAGAATTATTCTTCCTTCCTAGTTTTTCCAATTTGTGTGATTAGCAACCATGATTTAGAGCCAGGAGATGAAAGAGGGTGGCTTCATCCTTCATGTTTCACTTAGTAATGCTTTCTCTATATCACTCCCATACATGAACATACTGGCCTTGGCTTTACTGTTTCAATGTAGTCTTATTTATAGAGTCTTCTATAGTGTATTGAACCCTTATGCTTAAAGACAGTACTTCTCTTTCTTTTATTCCTCTTGTTCCCCTACTGTTAACTCATGTACACTTGGGGAATAATGCACAACACACACTCACACACACACACACACACACAATTTTCTGAGAATCTTCTTCCTACTTAAAATTGGCCTTAATTTACGGAGCACTTACAAAATTTGAACTCAATGTACTCCTGGTTAATGTTTTTATAAGCCATTTAAATTTCATATTTTCTCTTGACTAAGTTGTCTCTGAAACACATGTTATCTCATGTCCAAAGATATCCTTGTGCTATTTCAGTGAAACAAGAAAACATTCATTGTATATTAACACCTTTAAAAGAGCAACACCATAGATTCTTATTGGAAGTAACTGGAAGTTACTGTTACTGGAAGTGGAAACTAATCAAAGAGAGGAATTGAACATAGAGGATGACAAAGTTCAAGGTAATTTGTGCTCTCCTTTTTACTGTACAAGAAAAGAATCGAAGGCTTAAAGGAAACTTTGCTCCTGACCTGTTCGAATGTGTTCATTACTCATATAAAACTTATCTGTAAACTTCTAGTTGAGAGTATTACAAAAGGAAACTTTATGCAATTTGAAAGCCAACATCGAAAAACAGGAAATAACTTTGTTTTCAAAGTGTTCTACTGCAGAGAAACAAAACATGGAGGCTTTAAAGTGCCTTTTGGGTGGATATTTCACTCCTGAAATGAGTCTCTTGTGGCAGGGATCAGTTATTAATTCCTATAGTCTGGACCTGGGTTCTCCATAGCAACAAGGATTGCAAAAAAGCAGGATCCAAGGGTCACAAAGATATATCTGGTGGGTTTTTTTTTGTTTGATTGTTAAGTTTGTGCTGGTTCTGGAGCTTAAACTCACACTCTGGACCCTGTCCCAGAAGAGTTGACTTCTTTGTCCACCTGCCCCCAAAGCTAGTACTCTTCTGCTTGAGCCACAACTCCACTTATGGTTTTTTGGTTTTAATTACAAGTATGAGTTTGACAGGCTCTCCATCCTGAGTTGGCTGTGATATGAGATAATAACTAAGACAAGTGACACCAATTGTATCAAGAGTTCTGCTTTGAACTGAGAAATATTAGTAGAAATTTATTTTAAAGCTAATATTTGACAATTTTTGAAAGAGAATATGTCCATCAAAGAAGCCATAGCTTTAATTGAGCAAAAGTAGGAGCACTAACTTATTTTTTTTCTGCTTGGGAAGATTACTATTGACATCATAGTTTCTCTTGGGGATACCCAAAGTCATATTTTCATTTTTAAATTTTTGGTCTTGGGGCTTGAACTCTGGTCCTGAGCATTATCCCTCAAATCTTCAGCTCAAGAAGATTTCTCTATCACTGTATGTACCTCACTGCTTCCAGTTTTCTGGTGCTTACTTAAGTGAAGATAAGATTCTCATAGACTTTCTTTTCGAGGGGAACTTTGAACCTTAAATCACTGGTCTCAGCCTCTTGATTAGCTAGGATTACAGACATGAGACACTGGCCCCCAGCTCATATTTGCATTTGTGTGCACTTAATGACACTATGTAGACAAATCATGGAAATTTGAATGAAACAATGACATTGCATCAATTCAGAATAATTGAAATAGCAATAAATATGTCCTCTTTTTCGGTGTTACCTTAATGACTGATTAGCTATGGGACCCTTACATTATCATCCTCTGCCTACTAGATAGGTGGACTTTATATCAAAAACTGTTCATAGACAAATAGAGAAAGACCGAGATTTTTAGAAAGCAAAGAAGATTGGGTATGAAAGATCAGCATAGAAGGAGATATAACTTGGTACACAAATGTTAAGAACTAGCGTAAGAGATTTAGAATGCTAAATGCAATGAGGAATTAGCCTAGATAAATAAGACTAAGACTTCAATATCCAAAAATGGCTCCATGGAACACTTTATGGTATACCTTACTTATTATCATTTATTCCTTCCATCTGGAATCTTTCCTTCTCTTTTGTCATAACTATTAATTACCCTGTGCGGTTTTGGTGCTGTGCCTGACCAAAAAGTTTTCTAAATCTTACTGTGATTAGCCAGAGCACCACTTCCATTGTTTCTTTTTCAGTTTATGTGGTACTGAGGAATTGAACTCAGGGTTCCATGCATGCTAAGCAATCACTGTACCATGAAGCCACAATTCCAGAGCCCTAAATGACTCTCTTACCATCACACAATATCACAATTTTAGCCAGGTGCAGAAACGGATGTAGAAAACAATACTAAGTCCAGTAAGGCTGGCATTCATGTCACATCATTAAGAAAGTACAGTTAAGACCTGCAGGATTCATAGAACTATTGCTTGTATCATTATTATGTAAAACAGCATAAACAGTCAGCTCCAAAATCCATACCTTTTTGCTTCCACTTTCAAGGTCAAGAGTCAAATACCTAAGCCTATTTTTTTGGTTGACAGTGTTTTCTAGAAAGGAAGGAGGGGGAGGTGGAAGGCAATAGTGGAAAAATATGTGTATTAGGTGACTCTCCAATTATTTCCCATTTGAAAAAGTGTTACTGATTAACTCCAATTTTTATCTAATTGAATATGCTCTCTGCACAGGAGGCAGATAAATGTAGAAATTTATTCTTGTGGATAGTCACATATAGTTAACAAAATATATTTATATAAAAAGAAAAGATACTACATCACAAAGTATAAAGTTCTTCTCCTAGTAATGAAAAGATTGCTCCAGTTTTCTTTGAGATTTTATGAAGTCAGTATCACAATATTCTCTAATTCCTATAACATCCAAGGCATGAAAACATGATTTGAAATTGTAATAGTTTTATAAAAAAGGTTCATAATAGCTTCCTTACTCAGAGACATGTGATGGAAAGTATTGTTGATTGTATTATAATACTCTTCTTTATTCTCTTTTTCTCAAGTGTTACATATCTTTGCACATAAGTGTATGACCTACATCAGCTTCCTGTAAGTGAGATTTCCCTCTAATCTGGAATGTCAAGATAGGTCATGTGATTTACTGCTGCTTACAAAATTGAACCAGAAGCAAGCGCTGAAAAACTATATCTAGAAGAAGATTTTTATCCCATTGTCTGTTCCTAACAGATGATTGTTTTTCCATATCTATAAAAGTAGCATATTTTATGGCTCAAGTGGTAGAGTGCTAGCCTTGAGCTGAAGAGCTGAGGGGCAGCGCCCAGGCTCAGAGTTCAGGCCCACAACCGGACCCAAAATAAAAATTAATAAATAAATAAAAGTAGCATATTTCCAGAGGGAGTCTTCCTTCAAATAATATTCTGGAAGACGAAAGCATGTGAAATAAATGCAAAACTTAAATGCAGCCTCATATAACACAGCAAAAACTAAACTAATATTAGAACATAATATTAAGATGTTAGTTTCTTACCATCCTTGTATACCTTCATAAGAATTGACTATAGAACACCAGAATTTAACAAATTCTAAACAAGAAGTAAACAAATAGATAAAATTTCCTGCTTGATGCTATTATATTTTTTCTATCAATAAGCATTCTCCATGTCATCACTTGCCTATGGGGTTATCTTTTCTATAGATGAGTTTAATCACTCGTGAGCATGATATCTAATATCCACAATCACTATCCAGACATTGTGATTGAGATGTAGAGAAACAAAATGCCTACATTTCTCCTTCATATTCACCTTCTCCTTTTTCTAATATGAATTTTCATCCTTTCTCCAAAATGTCTTATTAATAAAGGATGAATGACTCATTGTGGATATTATGCAAAAGGCATCCATGCAAGAACTTCATTCTTTCAGAAATCACTTAAATAAATCACAATGGCTCATAGAAGAATAAAAATATGATTTCCTTTCCTTCTCTGGTTTCCACCATAGTGTCTTAACATGACTCTAAATATCTAATAAACCATTTGCTTTGGCTATGCTTTTAAAAAGAATAAATAGCAATTTTTTGTTTCCTTTTGAGAGACCTGAAATAATGTCGCAATAACGTTGTGTGTTGAGCCTAAAGTTTATCAGAATCTAAACATAATGAAAAAATGATGATTTTAACATAAATAGCTTGTAGGTACATTTTGAATGTGACATATACAAAGAGACATTTTGTTCTTTTCCTCTCCATACTGATTTAACTTCAATAAGCAGTTCAAATAATTCAAATAATTATGTTTCTTTCAGAAATAGATTAGGCACAAGAAAGGTAGAAAAGGAGAACAAGTATTGGGTTATGCATTCTTTAAAAATAGCAGTCAAATAAATATAAACCATATTACCAAAGAGAGCAGTCGAATGCTCTTGAAAAGAGAAACTTTTTAAACAGAGTGTATAAAAAGTGCCAGTGCCAGAATTGTTTCAGGAGCTGCTCTCTGGGATTTAAAGTTTCTAGGAGGTGACAATGTTTCAATCAGTATTACTTTCAGGGAATAATTTTAATTTTTTTATTTAGATTTCAATGAAGAAATACGTTGTTCAAATCTAATGAAAGTATAACAGGACATATTAGAAAGAATGCTACACATTCACTGTGGTAGGCAGAAAAATACCTTCCCAAACATCAATTGTCCCAAAATATGTAATCCCTCAAATGTAGATTTGGGTTATCAGTAAAATAATCACCTTTCCTTACCCAAAGAATGCAAATTTGAATAATTATCACATGGAGAAACTATACTCAAACAGGTATTTAAATGTCCCAGTTTTAGTTGGAAAGGGCAATGATTGGGGCCTAACAATTATAAAGGTGTAAAGAGGGTACATTTGAAAATAAAGGAAAAGAGAACAACCAGCTTGTGAAATCGAAAATAAAGAAAAAGAGAACAACCATATCGTGAAATTTCTGGAAAGTGGAACAGGAATTAAATGCCTTGTAAAGTTTGTTTTTCAACATTCTGACTTGTACATATCATTGTTGCAATTGGTCCACCTGTAACCCTAGTTAAATGATTTGTTTTTGCCCTTCCCCTCCACAAATTATACCAACATCTACTACAACTTTGGTGTCGGGTTAGGACTAAATGTAGGGACGTTCGGAGAGTACGAGAAGGGTGGGGAAGGGGAAACAAAGAGGAGGAAACAATGCTTGATAAGAAATCTACTCGTTATCTTGCCCATGTAATTGTAACTCATCTGTATGGTATTCTCACAATTAAAAAAAAGAGAGAGAAAAAGTAATTGCCTTTAACACTAGAATCATCTGAGAACATTTCAGCTCTGTTTGTGGCTAGATTTTAATTTAGTGAGACTTCTTTTAGACATCTGTCCTTTAGAACTGTAAAATTATAAATATGGATAATGCAATCCATTAAACTTGAAGAAATTTGTTACAGCAGTCTTGCTTTAGTAACCTAAACTCAACTACACAGTTTTCCTGATGCAACTACAGGGACACCACATATCCTAGTTTCTGAGAATAAGTAAAAATTGCCACCAGTTTTGTACACATGTATGATGTACATACTAAGGGCTTTGCATTAATGAATTTTTGAAATTCTAAAGAATATCTAAATAAGCAGCTCCCTATCTTTATTTTCACATTTGGGAATCACTAATTACCAAAGACTAGGGTAGAAATTTGGAAATGAAATCTGTCTCCTGATATTATATGTCATTTTGAGTGACAATTCTTAAAATAAAAAAAAAGGTAAAACCAAAACAGAAGTTTACTTTTTTATCCTTCCAGCCTTTCCAACAGAAATGAGAGAATCCAGTAAAGATACAACAATTCCAAGATATTATTAGATATTATAGGATCACCAGATGGAGAAAAGGAAGATAACAAAAAGGGGCTCCCTGAAACAATGGGAAACAAAATCTACACCCACAGACTGATATTACTTAAAAATAGTTTCCAATATGCTGTCTTTTATTTTTTAGGTTTCTTTACACCACAACTTTCCTTCCTAAGGAAATGACTCTTTATTAATATGCAAGTGTTTGCACCCTGTACCCCAGCAACAAACAATGTTTCTAGATGTAAACAAGCAATGATACTAAGAGTAACCAAGCCTACTTCTGTTGCTGTAGCTGATAAATAAGAATGATCTTGGGAAAAAGTGAAAAAAAATACCGAAATTTTTCGTATCTTTCCGCTTCTCCAACATGAGAAATCCTGGTCAATATACGTAAAACATTAATAAAATATTTTTATATTTTGTTGTTTACATTAAAGCAAATACACTTTTCCTCTTTGTAAGCCTGAGCTTTGAAAGAGCCACACCCTCACATTTATTTTATAGACAAAATTATACTGCTGTGATTTAGGTGCTTTCCTCCTTTTGAGTGTTGCTCTCTATTATGTTGGCAACTACATAGAAAAACAAGATAAGTTTATTATGCTTATGTTAAAATTTTCAGAGTCATACTGTCTTTAAATGTTTTCTTTTCACTTCTTCACTGCTAATTAAAGTTTATTGGTTGTTCTTTAAATGATAGCAAAAAAGTCATATTTTACCGTATATTTTCGGTGAAATCAGGTGGGACTGTGATTGCTTTTTAATTGGATTCAAGTATTTCCTTGGCTATTTTCATTATTGCCTTTGTTCCAGTCTTCTAATCAGGAATGGGTTAAATAAAAAGATTATCCTAAGGAATAGGATGTTAGCGAGGATAAAAAAATACATATATAACCAAAGAGTTTCATCTCTTAAGAGATTGAAAGGCTCAGAAGACATCTTGCTATTACTGGCATGGTTAAGATAACTTCAATGTTTTAGATCTTAAACGAAGTGAAAATCATGTAAAACGTGACAGTTGTTCCAAACAATGATTTTGGTTTATACTTTCCTACTCCAATGAGATGTGTGACTACTGTCAATGAAAACCCTGACAAGGTTAGAGGGCATATCGATTTTAGCTTAGAAGGGTTAATGTTAGAAAGCCAAGGGACATTCCTAAAACAGCACTGCCTATCACTTAACAATTATATTTATGTATGACATATAAACATATAAATGTGAATTGAGTGAGAATTGTTTGATTTACACAATTCACTGATAACTAAAACCGGAAAACACATCTCTAAATTTATATAAACTAGTATATCTAGTGAGGATTTAATTTTTTTAGAATATATATTTTTATGGTATTTTTTATTGTGAAAATACTGTACAGAGGGGTTACAATTACATGGTCAGGATAATGCGTACATTTATTACCAAGCATTGCAGCCTCCACCTTTGTTTACCCTTCACATCCCTTCCCAGTCTCCCTCCTCCCCCCTCCCAATCCCAATCCTTCTCCTCCCCCCCCCCCCCCCCCCCCCGCACTGACGTTGTAAAGCTCGTTTTGGACATGACTACTTGTACTTCTAATTGTTGCAACAGGTCCACCTGTATCCTTAAACGACTTGTTTTTCCCCATCTCCTCCACAAGTTATACTGACATCAAATATAATGAAAGCAGGGGTTATACTGTGGGGAGGGACATACAAAGCAACAAAGAAATAATCTTATAAATGTGTTAGAAACACATGCATAAAAGAAAAAGACGTTAAAATACATATCTAAGGTTTCATTTTCCTACCATCACGTTATCTGACCTTTTGCGCTTGACTCATACATATACTAGATATTGCAAATAAGGGAAACCATGGAACCTATGTTTCTTTGGGCCTGGCTTTCTTCACTTAATATAATTTTTTCTAAGTTTTTCCATTTCCTAACAAATGGGGCAATGTCATTCTTTCTGATGGAGGCATAGAATTCCATTGTGTATATATAGAATATATATTTTCACATATATTTTAACATTCATGTCAAAATACTAGTTTATTTTTAGTTGTTTAATTTTAATTTTTTTAGTCATGGGGCTTGAAATCTGGGACTGTATGGTCTCCTTCAGTTTTTCAGCTCAAGGCTAGTATTCTACCACTTCAGCCACTGACAATTTTTTGGTGGTTCATTGAATATAAGAGTCTCATGGACTTTCCAGCCTGGGCCTTTCCAGATCTGAGCCTCTATAGTAGCTAAGTTTATAAGCATTAGACAATGGCCCCTAGATACATAATTATTTTTTACATACTTATGAAAAATTTAGTGATAGTACTATACATTTATATGTTGTGTAATGATCAAACTATATCATATCCATTACTTGCTTTAATTAACATTACATTTTTAGGAAACTGCTCAAAAAACTTGTCTTTTGGCTGCGTTGAAATTTCTATTCTTAACTATAATCACTTTGCTTATTGTGGTATAAAATTAATATATTTATTTTATTCATTGAAGACTGCTAATTAAGGTATAAAGCATGAATGTAAAGTGAAAGAAATTCATGGTCCAATAATTGTTTTAAGAAAACAAATATACCTTTTGTTTTCAATTATATTTCTGTAGGAATGTGAAACATTAATTGGTTAAGCAATTAAAATTGATAACAATTACATTATAACAAGTTGATTCAAACTTGTTTTTGAAAATTACATACTTAATACAAATATAATTCCACATTCTTCTACTACATAATTTAAAGAACAGTAACACAAAGCTTGATGTTAGTGGCCTCTTGTGTAGAATCCTAGAGAATCAGGAGGATAAGACTTGAAGATTTGGGTTCAATGTCAGCCTAAACAGACAAAAATGTGAAAACATCTCCAATTATCCCGCAAAAGAAGAATGTGAGGATATGGCTCAAACAATAGAATGTCATAATTCATTTCATTAGAAAAAAAATCTAAGGAGACCATGAAACACCGAGTTTAAGGCCCACAAATGTGGCTCAGTGGTAGAGCACTTGCCTTGCATGGATGAGGCCCTGGGTTTGAGTTCTCAGCACCACATAAGCTGAAAGAAAAAAGCCAGAAGTGGCGATGTGGTTAAAGGGGTAGAGCTCTAGCCTTGAGCTGAAGAGCTGAGGGACATGCCCAAGCCCAGTTCAGGCCCCATGATCGGACTCCTACCCCCCGAAAGAAAAGTACTATGAACATCAGTAATCAAGCCAAAATAGTAGAAAAGGTCGTTAAAAGTGTTTTGTAAATATAAGGAAGATAAATTATTTCTCAGAATTTTCATTCAGCGGAGGGAAAAGTCAAAGTTTCATTTGTACAATCTCATTATACTGGTTTGTGTTGAAACCTGGTTATTAAGTTACACATGAATGAGTAAATTGGATTAGCTGACATAGCAGATATTGCCTGTGACTATGCACCATCCCATACTGCAAAAATCTCAAATCGTGCTTCTTAATTTAATTGAAACATCATGTTAGAGACTGTTCAGTCCACATAGACAGAGGTCCTTATTTTGAGGCCTTAGACCAGTACTTTTGTTGATAAACACGCTCATTTACTGTCCTTCCCTTGTGTAACTATATCATCCTTAGCTGGCACCTAGCAAGGCTTCGAGCTTCACCCCCTGCCTTAATCTCTCCTTTCTCGTGCTTCAAATCATTTCACATGTTATCTATGTCTTACCATCATTACTTTCTTACTAATCCCCACCAGAAAACTCTTATGTTCATGTAAAACCACTATAAATATCTTAGTTATAAAAGCGAGTTAAAGATTTAGCATTGGCCGAGGCTCTCATGTGTAGTTTTGTTCCCTAGTAAATCTGTGCGACACAATCACTTTTTTTTCCTCCATAGCTTTAGAGTCTAAACACTGATTGATTTGGTTTGATGTAATCCCATTTATCCAGATTTACTCCGGGTTTTGTGATTCAGGATTTTTTGAAGTTTTGACATGTTAGGGGAAGCCATCGTGCTTCCCCTAACAATTCCTGTAATATTGTCAAGTCTGAAATTAAGGTCTTTCATCCATTTGGAATTTTCTGTGAAGGGGATGTTTAAGATTCTAATGCCATTTTTCTGCATAAAGCCATTTTCATCAACACAATTTTTGAAGAGGCTGTTTCTTCCATCCTGTGTTTTTGGCTACCTTTCAAAGATTATGTGCATACAGGAGTGAATTCATTTCTGGGTATTCAGATCTGTTTTATTGGTAGAATTCTGTGCTTCCATCAGAAAGAATGGCATTACCTCATTCCTGAGGAAATGGAAAGACTTGGAAAAACATTAACTGAATAAGCCACAGACAAAGAAATGTATACTCCATGTTTTTCCTCATTTGTAATAACTAGAATATGCTAATAAATCTACAACTTAATCCAATAGTTAGTAAAAGACAAATAAATACAATTGGACATGATTAACTACAGCACTCTAAGCATTCACATGTTGAGAACAAGGGAAACTATTCTTAGCAGAGGATCACAATGGCTCAATAGCTATGTGCATACGACCATATAAAATCATAGTTATTGCAATGAACTCTAAGAATCAATCATACATTTAAAATACAAATATCAATATATAATTTTTAAAGAGTTATTGAAAATTAGCAGATTCCATCTAAATTCAAAAGCAAACTTCTAAATTTAATAGATAAAATTGAGGGAACTTTTCAACACATGAACTAAAATACCTAGAGGAAATTGTGGGAGAAAAATGATGAAAGCAAGTATTGCTAACTATTGAAGAATTCATTATCAATTTCCAAAACTATACTAATTGCTGGGTTGAAGCTTAGTTGTAGAATTATCTAATATGTACAAAGCCATGGGTTCAATCCCAAAGAAAGCCAAATAATCAGTTAAATAGTAAGAATAAATAAAATAATTACTTGGAATAAATGCTTTCATCTTAGAGAGGCCTGAATCCTCAAACAGTAAACAAAAAAATATCAACTCTTGGACCCAATGACATGAATCTGCAAGAATGTACAGGAAAGAGTTTGCCTTTTCTATTCTTTCTTTTCCTTTTATGGTTCCTTCTTTCTTTCTGTCCTTTCTCATTACTGCTGCTTGAAGTTGCTAAGGCTCTAACTACTTTAGACTATTTTTCAGATGAGTTCTTACTTTTTGGCCAAGCCTCCCTTAATAATCTCTTCCCTATGGCTTCACAACTGTGAGATAACAGGAAATTACACTAAATCTAGCTTTCTCTGTTGTTATAGTTTCTCACTATTTTTTGTCAGAAATGGCCCTGGATCCCAGTCTTTTAAATCTCTGCCTTCTAATTAGGAAGGCATATTTCATCTCAAGCTTGGACCCAGACTATTTTTCAATGAAACATTCAATATTGACTTCTGTTTTCTAGATAGCCTTAAATTCTATTGAGGTTACTCTGTATTTTTCTGATGTTAGCAGAGGAGCATAGAGAAATCCCTTGAATATTTTTTCCAGTTTCTGTAAATGTTTATAGTATGATATGACTAGGACGACATTAATATTTCACAAATATCTATACAGACTTCAGTTATCACATTTTGTGCAGACATTGAGTCCTATATAATTTTGTATCAACTCTATATTTTCAGATACTCAATTTTTCCCAAAAATAAGTCTCTCTCATGCTCCCCTTTTATAATTAAACCCATTCTTTCCCTTGGTTCCATCTAAAACTTATTTCATCCTGGCAACCGATAGTTTTTCTCCAACTTCTAGGTCATGCAGTAAATAAGTTTTTAGGTTTGCCTTCAAATCTATAATAGATTAATCTCAATTGTATGCCTTAAGGCAACTCGAGTTGCTTTTTGGCTCTGTTATTAGGGAATGTAGCACAATTCACTTCCCATTCACCTGAAGAAAGCCGGAATCGATTCCCATTTCTTTGTCTAGAGGACATAATGCTATATAAACCTTTTTATAAACCTGTTTTGGCATTTTGCTGAGTGTTACATTTTATTTATATGAGAGAAAGCCTGAAGAGCTCAATTTCTGTGGTATACAGTGGTTGCATATTTCATATTCTAGGACCCTGTCAAACTGTTTTCAGAAGTGGGTTTCCTATTTGACATTCCTGCCAGCATCCAGTTTGTCTGTTTCTTGCATTTAACATGGTCATTGTTATATTATATGAAGTAATTATCATACATGTTTTGTGATGTCATTTTATTTTTAATGTGCATTTATTTGATCACTAACGATGCTTCTCTTTTAAATAACTGTACTATGAAGATTAAATGATAAAAACAGCAGATATTTTTTAAAATTACTTTGAAACAGTGATTGAGCTGAGAAAACATCATAGAGGTAAATTTGGTAGGAATTGATGAAACAGTTACAAATAACACAGAGGTGCCTTCCAGCAAGTTGTAGATAAAAGTGTGAGAACGTGAGGGAATATATAAGTTGAGAAGAAAGGAAAAAACAAACTAAACTAAAATTCATCCTTTCAGAGATGCAGCCTTGATAGTTCAGGAGGCTATCATATAAAATAATACTACATATGAGTGGAAGTTGCTAGGAAGAAAATGGAGGAATTAGAGTTAAAATGGAAACTTGCTGTTATAAAGACTAAAAGCAAATAATGATTGAGGGAAGGCAGAAGAATATGATTGATGATGTCTGGAGAAAAATTGAAAGTAGAAAAATATTCCCAAATAACAACATACATTTTCTGGAAGACATTTCCATTGGAACTCTTTATATCATATCCTTTTAATACACAATCAACAGAGATACATTGTTTTTGTCTTCTCTCCCTCCCACCCTCCCCCCTTCCTGTCTATTTTCGTTTCTTCATCTCCCTCCCTCTATCTCTCTGTCTTTCTCTCTTTTTCCTTCTTTTTTCTGTCTAAGGAGAATATGGTAGAGGGCCTGAAATCAGCTATACTATAGTACTTGCGGGGTGAGTTTTTTATGGTGGCTCTATCAAACAGATTTAAAATACTTAAAGTTTTATATTTTTTACATTGTCTTATTTCTTTCGAATAATAGCATAACTAAGACAATTTTTAATATAAACTCATATTTTTGAGATTTTACATAATAAATTTACCATGACTTGACATTCCCATTCAGTGTAAGGAAAAAATAAGAAATAATTGACATGTCTTTCTGGCATCTCACAACTTTCCCTCATGCAACTCTACTAACCAGAAAATGCTTTTAAGTACTGACTGTAAAGGTAAGGATGTTTGGTGCCAGACTCCTTCGGACATGAGGTTGAATTAGCCAGTGTTGATTTCCAAAGCAAGATATCCCAGCTAGTGATTTCTTTCCCTCATCTTTAGATTGACTGGGCTTCCTAATTTTTCATTTGCTGAATCACATACATAGACTGAATGCCTATTCCTTCTTAGGAACTTTCATACAGTGAGAAAACTGAGAAGCCATATTTTTGAGATGTTTAATTTCAGTCTCTATTAAAAGGCCAGTGATTGAATGGTGGACTAATGTCTCAAAGACCAGCTGGAAGCAAATGTACATAACATTGAGCCTTGAAGGATGGAGAGGAGCAAAAGAACAAAAACAATACCAGCAAAAGAACAAAAACAATACCAGCAAACCAATTCAGGATCCAATTGGGAGCTGATTTGGGACTCCAGGGTGACCAGAGAATGCACGGAGCCAGGAACCAGGACACAGGACACAAACACAGAAGCACATGGAATGACATAAAGGCACCTGAGCTGGTTCAGGTCAAGGAGTAGAGTCACAGGAAACTCCCAGTTCCAGGGACTGGGCCTGAGAGGTTTAATAACTATCATTCAGGTCCCAACCCCTGCCTCCGGGAATTCAAGGTTGCACATCATGTATGAGGTAGGGGCTTCTCCTTCTTTCACCATGAAGCCAGACCCTCCCATCCACCATGTGGCCAAGATGTCGCAGGCCACACCTACTCTCTACACTTCGGAATGTTTTAATAAATTTGCATCTTTCTCCTCAATCATACTACTTGTGGTAATATTTAGTAAGCTTTTTTGAAACTTTATGTGAGGTAAACAAAAGCCATATTTGACTGATCTTTTCTGTGTTTATCACAGTAGTGTTTAAGTATGTCAATGTATCACATACTATCCCTTAGTTCATAATAAAACATTGTTGATATACTAAATGCATTAACATACTGACACCCTCATTTACCATCTTCCATATTACTTTTTAAAAATTTGCTGGCTATGGAAAATATTTTAAAAATGTACAGTTTCATGGTGTATATTTGCAAAATGCATTTAAAAATACAAAGTTATTTGTGATAAAAAACAGATCACATTAATTGAAGTCTGAGTGTGATTACTTTGTTGACAAAGAAGCATCTTAAGGCGATTTACAGTAGGATCTTGAAATTAAATCTTCAAATTCTGAATCCTTCCACTTACTAGCTGGTGTAAATTAGTCTACATGTCTGGATTTCAATTTATGTTTTCTGCAAAATGGTGCTCATAGTTTTAGCTGCTCATAGCAGGTTTGTTATAGAATCTGGAGGGTTTGGATTTCCAAAAGCAATATTTTGTTAGCTTTATAAAATTGTCAGAATGAACATAGATTATTGTCTTTCAATAATAATCCTAAATTTGAATTGGACAAATTTCTAATTTATCTATCAATAGTAATCCTAAATTTGAATTGAACAAATTTCTAATTTTCCCCAAAGTAGTAGACTCTCTCTACCTCTCCTTCTCAATTCTTTTCTCACTATCATCTTTGTCCATTTTTCCTCGATAATCTCCCTTTTCTCTCTTTCTCTCTGTCTCTGTCTTTATCCATACCCCTTTGATCCATAACTGATTCAAAACAATGATCAGTTTATGGGATTTCTTAATAACAGAAAAGCCTCTGAAAGCCAAGACTAATTTGTGATTCATTTTATTTTCAGGAACATTCAAACTTTGGTACATCCTGGATTTATAATAGTCACATTGACTCTTTATTAAATAGGAAAATGAATGAATTTTACCAAATTGGCAAGTTATTTCAAAAGTCATAATATTTTGAATTATGTGAAAAAACATTTAAGCAAAGACTTGATCTATTCTGGACTTCTGTTGGTGAAGGTTCAAAGGGAAAACAAAAGTAATTATATACATAGAGACAAGAACCTATGTCAAGTGGTTAATCTGGAATTGCATGATGTGAAAAGAGAAGAGAACAGAGTGCAGAGGCAATGAACTTTTTATAGAAGATGTAGACTGTAAAAAATCTAGGGATGGCAGGCCACATAATCTCTTACCTACACCTCAGTCTTGAACATTGTGGTGCTAAAGCAGCTACAGACAACCTGAAAGAGGACCAAGCTGGGCATGGTAAAGTGTATTAAAAGATACAGATTCCCTATAGTTCACAATAATTAGTGCTTTCGGTTATTTGTCTATTTTTTCCATCACTTAAAACCGTAGAAAAATATTCTTAGTTCCAGATCAAAGCATGATATAAAGATCATAGACTACTATTTGCAGATTCCTGGTCAAGAAAATTAACCTCTGAATAAAAGAATCCAAACAGGAAATGACAGATGTTGTTTCTGAAAGAGGAAAAAGTATATTCAGAGCATTGCATAAAAAGTCATATAATTTGAGCAAATTATCACTGACATTCATGGGAACTGGCTGCCAAGAGTTAAAATTTACATTAATTGAGATGTATAAGGTTTTATGAAACATAGCCCTTTCATTATTATACAAGCAATAGAAGTTAGAGTTGCTTAAATAAAGAAGCCACCTCTTTCTACCCATGATTCTTACACTTGCCCAACCCTCCCAACATAAAAACTTCATTTTAGACGTTCTACAAACCTAAGTTCTATTCTTGGCCCTCTCATGATTGCCAGTTAACTAGCTTTTTCCATCTTAGTTTACTGTTCCATGAAATAAAGGAATCTTGGTGGATCAAGAAAGACGTGAGAGAGCAAGCCTTTATATAAAAGCATTTAGCAGAATATGAAGAATATGCATCTATTCAAATACTTTTTAAATTTCTCTCCTCAAAATGATTGCAATTTGGTGTTCTATGTGGATTTCAGATAGTTGTCAATGGAATTATCTGTTTACTTATTTCAGATTTGTTGAAATACTATAGTCAATAACACTATCAATGAATATTTTCTGATAGAAGTATTGCTTGAGCTTTTTTAAATATGCTTATATTGCTTGGGTTGTTGATGATCTGCAAATATGTCTGACCATTACCATGTATATCTCACGTGAGTGCAAGGATGGGTTGTATTTTCATTGGTCTCTCTTTCCATCTGCTGCGTTTCATTCAGCATACCTTTTCTGGCCTCGGATTCTTCCAGATTTCTGATTGTGAACTCCATGAATGCTCTATTTATTCCCATCCCACCTGAACAATTCCTCAATTAATCTTTGACTAGTCTCATCATGCTCATAAATTTGCCTATCAAACTCACGCCTTTTCCTCTCACCTTTATACAGAGTCTTTTGCATGTGTTCAATCTTTTAATTTAGCATTTTTATTAGTTTTTATCAGTGTTGTAGAACATTTGTGGAACTCCCCTTGGATTTTTGACTGCTCTATTGCCTGATAATCATGAGTGGGAGTTGAGATACCTGGAGTTGCCATTTTTCTTGTGTTTCTCCACTTTTTCTTCTGCTTCGGGTATTAAAGCAAAACCAATATTTTTCAAGGACACTATTTTTTTTTTGGCAATAGTCAGAGTTCTCTAGTGGCACAGATTTTTTGATACAGCCAAAATGAATACATGTATATTCAAGTTCAGTAAATATATCTAGTTCAACAACAAATAACTAGGGACTAAGAAAATCAAAGAAGGATTCAGCAGACCAGAAATTGATAGGTTTAGGGAGAATTGTGTTAAGAAAATAAGATTAGATGAATTTGGAGCTGGAATGGAGAGAGGGACTATAACCAAGATATATGCAGAGAGAGGTAAAGGATAGAAACAAAGAAGAGAGATACAAACCAAGGAAAATGAAAAAATAAAAAATTTAAAAGTGAAACAAAAATTATATAAATTGTTAAACAATAGCAAGAAAGGAAAACATATGAGTCCTTACCTTGTTCATGTAATTGTAACCCCTCTGTATTTTCACAATTAAAAAATCTTATTAAAAAATTTAATGAATAACGACATTGGACATTAAATAATTATATAATTATAAGGAAATAATACTACATTTAAAGGAGTCACGGCTGAGGGTTTGTGAATTGTGTAATTGATATCTGAATTAAACATGCATCACAATGAAGGAAATCGTCTTATATAAGATGTGTTTACTTGGGAATGAATAGAACAGCAATTATGTAAAGCCAAAAAGCAAAAACTACCAATAGGAAATAAAGTAAAAAGAATTCAAAAGTTCAATAAAATGATGAAAAAACTTGAAAGCAATTTTATTTTAAAAAATCACATAAATCTTTTTGGGGAGATATTGTGTCTCTAATAGGTCATACCAGATTTAGGATGTCACAATGTGCTTCTGATATAACAATGGCAATGTAATGTCAAAATGGGTTTGTCATACCACAGTGATGATGCAGTGACAATATCTGTGAGGTCACAATGTATTTGTAGTATCAATGAGTATATGATTGATCATATACTGATCAATCAGTATATGATTGATCCTGATGTCTTAAAATACATGTGTTGTCACAACTGTGATGAAGTCCTATGAGGTTTGTGATGTCACCATGTGATACAATGGTCATCAAATCTGGCAGTGTAATGTCAGTGTGGTCATGACATCTCAGTGGATTTCTGATATCACATAGGCAGTATGTCATAAAAGTTATGTGGAGAGACAGGTTTGTGATGTCACAGTGTGTTAGTTGTAACACATTTTCACTGTGATATCACAATAGTTCTGATGTCACACTGCATTTCTGATATCAAAACACATGCTACATTTGAAATAAAATGAAATCACAGAATAGGCATGCCCAATGTATCTATGGCATCATAATGACACTGTGGTGTGAGAATGCAATGATGTCACTGTAGTTTTTTCATGTACCAATGAGCTGATTTTTTTCCAAACAAAAATGTGATATTATACTGGTGATGATGACACAAATGGGTTGTGATGTTACCATAGCATGACATGACATCTCAATTATCATTAGATCACAAAGAGGATAATGATAAAGATAGGGATTGTGATGTCACCAAGGCAATGTGTTTTTTTCAAAGAAGCTAACAGTTCATAGTAGGTTTGCAAAGTCACAATGTGATTGTGAAAGCACAATGGCAATGGGATTTCACAATGTGTTTGAAATGTTACAGTGCTGATGCAATGGGGATATCAAAAAAATTGTGATGTGACAATGATTATGGGGACACAATGCATTTCGGCTATCAACCCACATGGAAATGTGAAATGGAATAAAATCACAGAATATGCATTCACAATATGTTTATCACATCCCAACAAAAATATGATGTGATAATGCTGTCACAATAGTTCAATGATGTCACAATGACCTGTGGATAGCATATTAACAATTTGATGTCACTCTGGAGATGATGTCACAAAGGGTTTTTGATGATACCTTTAAAAATATGATCTTAAGTCCGATAAAAATGAAGATATGGATACACAGACCATGAAGAAACAAAGAGCATGTGTTTTTTCAAAAGTGATAGGAGGTCAAAATAAGTTTGATGTGTCACAATGTGATCATGATGTCCCAATGTCAGTGTTATTTCACAGTGGGTTTGTGAATGACGGTGAGCTCACATTGGGTTAGTGATGTCTCCATGAGTTTGTAATATCAAAATGACATTTCCAATATCAATATCACAAGCAATGTTATAACAAACATTATAAGGCATAAAACAGATAATCCGATTATGAGCTGACAAAAGTCCTAAGATATCACAGTAATGGCTTCTCAAGGAAGCACTAGATCACTTCCAGAGGAGATCAGATATAATATGACAGATAAATTCTCTAGGAGGACCCGGATCGCTTCCCAAGGAAGCCCAAATTACCTCTTGATGAGGTCCTTGATGGCATCTCAAGGAAGCCACAAATGACCTCCAGAAAAGGATCCCAAAACAGGCTATCATGCTTACCAGGACTCAACACTAGAGGATTTCTAATTGAGTCTGAACTTTGTTGGTCCTTGGCAAACAAACACTCAAGGGAGACTTTCAATTCTGAGGCCTGAGAAACTCACCTAAGAGTGGTTCCCTTGAGTCCAGGCCCACGGCCATCTCACTGGAGCATCCAAAAATAATAACATCTAAAGCACAAAACAGTGCATAGAGTCACATTTAAGAGAATAAACAAATTTATTTACACAAAAAAGGGCCTGAAAATGCCTGATTGTGTGCTGGATATCTACAGACAAAAGCAGCCTTGACCAACAAACCTCTGACCTCAAATGGGCAGCCCCACCCTTTGTTTATTGTTCTGCAAATCATCCCCCCACACACAAAATTATGATCTCCAAATCATAATTCAAAAGGCAGGGCTTTTTACTTTTCTCTTCCTCCCTTCCTCTCTTCTGAATTGTCCTTCCTTCCAAGGTCTTTCCCTTTTTCCTATCTACCACATTTTATTCTTTTCAGGTCTTTCCACATTCCACAGGATTGCCCTTCTACCCAGTGGCCAGTTTCCATTTTTGCCCTACGGCTTTCCTTCAATTCCTCTCCTCCAGATCTTTCCCCTCCTGCTGTCTCCCCATGTCCTTCCTTCCATTTCCCATATTTACTCCTATTCACTTGCTCAGAACACATAGCCTGTACCCCTACCCAATACCAACCAGTCTCCTCTCTAAGGTATTTCAATGGTCACTTTCCAAACTGCCCACTGCCCAATCATACTTGATTGCTAAACATGTGGAGCTTGATATCCCACCGCCTTCAGCAGAATGCCAATCTGCATGTAGCAACATGTCGTGCCCCCTCCAGATAGCTCGAGCAAAGGGCCATGATGATTTTCAGTTTCTGCAGAATTTAGATACTCCCTTGGTTATTATGGTGGCCTCGTTTTGAACTAGAAGGTATTGAATTTGGACATGTCATTGTGATATTACAAACTTGTCATAAAAAAGTTTGTGATATCACTAGTTGTGACTAACCCATTAACACCTCACCAAAACTGACCTCATAAACCCATTTTGAAATCACATTGCCTTTGTGACGAAAAATTGTGACACTCCAAACTTTATATGACCTCTTAGCAACTTTGAAAAAAACACACGTTCTTTGTGATAGCTTAGTAACTTTGTTTACCCATATATTCATGGTGAACTAAGGACATGCCATTGTAATATGACAAAATTTTTGTGACATCATTATCAGTGCCAAATTGCATTGTCATTATGACATCATCAATTCATTGCGACATCATCAAACTGTAATGAGATCATACCATTATGGCATCTAGTTGTCATTGTGAGATCATAGACTAAATGTGAATACCTATTCTGTAATTTCATTCTGTTTTACCTGTAATGCATATTGGTTGATATTAGAAACCCATTGTGACCTCCTAACCATTGTGACATCAAAATCTCTTTGTGATATTACAAGCCATTGTGATATCACTAACACACTGTGATGTCATAAACCTGTCCTGTCCCCATATCTTTGGTGACGTGGTTCCATTATGATATCTTAGGCCTTTGTGAGCTCATAATCTGTTTTCTGCCTCATAATATTGCTATGATAAGTGATTTCAAAAATCCACTGTAACCTCATGCCCACTGTGACTCCACACTCTCAGACATCATCACTGTGCCACCTAGTGCATCACACACTTGTTAGTACTTCATCACATTTGTAACAAAACATGTCTTTAGAGACATCAGAGTCCATTTTTGAACCAATATACTAATTGTGAATTAATGAAAATTGAGATCCAGAATGCCATTGTGACATCAACACATTGTTATATCACAAACTTATTGTAAGTTCATCACCATTAGGGCATTACCAACTCATTGTGACATAAAAACATTATTATAAAATGATACTTTGATAACTTGCTATCATGATATCACTGTCCCTTTGTGATTTCATGAATTATGACCTCATAATCTTTTAGAAAATTCACCACTGGGACTTCAAGGTCCTTCTGTGAACTTGTATCCTCATAGCATTTGAATTTGGACATGGAATTGTGATATTTCAAATTTATTTGTGACATCACAAACCCATTGTGACATCACATTGTTGTTATGACATCATGATCCCATTGTGATATCGTAAACCTATTATAACCTATTAGTACCTGTAAATACACAAATATCGTTTGTGACATCACAGTGTCTTTGCAAATCCTTAGTCTAAATGTAAACTATTGAAATGAGATTATACATTCCAATGTATGCTCACCTTTCCTTTGGGACATTATTTTGAGATCATAGTGTCATTTTTACACCAACAACTCATTGTTACTTCACTAAACTAAAATGACAGCATACATTAGGAATTCCTAATCTGTGAGTTCGTTCCATTTCAAATGTGGCATGTGTGTTGAAATGAGAAACCCATTATGATTTCATAACCATTGTGAAATTACAATGCTTTGTGACATCATTTTGCCATTATTTTATCACTGTGGTATCACAAAACTGCCCTGTCCTCATAACTTATGGGATATGCTGCCATTGTGAGCCATTGTGATTTTTTATGCCATTTTTGAACTCATGACCTGTTTTTGACCTTTTCATATGTTAAGTATGACATGATAGGAGAAATCCACAGTGACATTATGACCACTATGATAACAAACTGCCAGACATTATGACTATTTTGTCACATTGTGACATCACAAACCTAGTAGGATTTCCTCCCATTTGTGACAACACATGCCTTTGGGACATAACCATCCCTTTTTGAACACATGCACACATTTAGAGTTAAAGATAATTGATATACACCATGCCATTGTGACATCACCAACTCATTGGGATCTCCCAATGAGTATCACCTTTATGGATCACCAATTGTGTCATCAAAACATTTCTATGACATGATATTGTGACATCACATTTCCATTAGGATATTATTGTCCTAAGGTGTTTTCACAATTCTATTTTGACTTCATAACATTTTGCAAAATCCATGGTCCTTGGACTTCAAGCTCTTTCTATTAACTAGTATCCTCATGTGAAACATTCTCAAATGATATCAGAAATGAGATGATCCTATTCCAAACTCGTGGGGACATCACTCTCACATCCTGACCTCATTACCACTGTGACATTACAAACCCACTGTGACATCACATTGCCATTGTGACATCACTATCACGTTGTGATATCCCAAACCATTTTTACCTCTTAACAACTTCAACACAATTCAGAGCCTTTGTGACATCACAGTCCCTTTGTGTACCATATCCTGATGTGATCCTAGGAAAATTTATATCAGACATGCCTTTTAACATCACATACCCTTTGGGTGATCACCAGTGTGACATCACATTATCATTATGAAACAATCAGCTTATAGTGATATCACCAAACTATAATGAATTCATAGCATCTTGACATCACATTATCATATTGATACCCATATTTCAGGCTTTACCTCTATGAATCCACTTCTCCAAATTAACCATGTGAGGTGACTTGTATAAACACGCTCTCCATGAGTTCAAGCTTTCCAGCATTTACCTGTTGGGAAATTTCTACATACATTACATATGCTTGTAAGGCTGAGGACCCACTGTTTTAGGCAATGGCCTGGGACAATTTACCAGGGTGCCTGATAACCAGATATAAACAGACAGCAAGTTTGAGCCTATAACTGTTTTACAAAAATTTAGTGTCCACACTTGCACACTTGATATCACTATTTTTCCTCCTCCTTTCAATCGTAATGATTACTAGCTGTAGACACTCGACTGTGTTTAGAGTGGTCTCCCGAACTACCTGATAATCTCAGTTGTTTCTCTAAACTTCAGGGATCTCTAATTACTTTAACTCCTATTTAGTACTCTGACCTCAGTCTGGAACTTGGAATCCTCTTCCCTTTTATCCTCCTCCTTTCCTTTGAAGTTAGCTTTCATGATCCCAGTCTCCATGTCAAAGTCCTCCTTATCCTGCAAGTGTTCTTCCAGGAGCACACAATTCCTTCCACTCTCCAACTGCTGCTCCTTCTCACAACACCTCTAAGTGGTCTTCAGCTCCTCCTTTAAGTTAGAAATGGTGCTATTAAGAGGGTTATTTTTCCACCTCCAACTGTTCCATTGAGACATGCCACTTCTCCGTTATATTTTTGGTGAGATCTCAAAAGTCTCTTTGGCCTTTTCCTCTAATAGCTTCTATTCCTTTTCCCTTTAGTGTATTTTGTGACAGACCTTTTAACTGTTAAATTGTTCTGTTTTTCTGCCTATTGCTCTTTCCTTTCCTGGGCATTCCCCATCAGAGCATGCCTGTCCTTTAACTCTTTCTGAGGAATAACAATCTCTTTCTTGATTCTGATATTTGGCTGTTCAGTTTTCATGGCCTCTTCTTCTATGACATGGCATCTCTAATCAGCCCCATCAGCTGCTCTTTCTATTCTTTCTTTGTTGAATTTCAGCTCACATGCTTCATAGCTTAAAATTACTATGCACTTCATCCTAATACATTATTGCATCATGTCCAGCTCTTTCTCTTTGCCTTGATTTCCATGTAGAGTGTCAGGATATTCTCCTGCCCTATTTGTAATCAGCAAGGATAGCAGCATTGCTTCCTGTGCCTTCTTCAGCCTCGGATCTGTGATCCCCCTTTGTTCCTAAACTTGGGAAAGCTATATCAACAGAAATGTCTAACCACAATCTGTACAGTCCCTGAAGTCTTTGCAACATGACCTTTAGCTTATCCGCTGGCCTCTTGAGAAAATCTCCACCCACATTTTGTTGCCTGGAGAGCTGGTCTGGTTAAAAAGTAATCGTGCTCCTAAATTTGACACCATTTGGAAAGAAACTTACTTGGTGTTGCTAATTACATGATCGGCTATTAATGCTGCAGGAAAACGGCACTGGATCCATCATTCTCAAGTGGAACAATATCCAGTGAAGGCTGCACGATGTACAGCTCAGAGAAACTCAAAGAATCCATTCGGGAAAGATTTACCAAGTGTTAATTAGTGCTAACTAGTGTGTTTTTATGGTTTACTCCTTATTATTTGTTGTAATTGTATTTTAAATCTGTTGAGGACAGGGGAGAGAAGGGAAAGTTTATGATTTGTTCCAGAATGAATCAATGATTTGATTGTACATGAAAACCAGTGGGGAATATTCTAACCCGTTGGGCCCCAATGGTCAGCACAGCCCAATAATCAGTGTAGCTCCTTGGCTTGATATGCTGGTGTGGACAAGGTTTTCCACCAAATGGGAAAAAGCATGCTGCTCGAGGGGATAGTGTGTCAAGCCCGATATGATGAGCTGTCACGTAGTGACTGGGCAGTGTGAAGTTTGAGATGGTTTAAAATTGTACGGCAGGAGAGCCATTGATGTGACAGAGGGGTACAACCCATCTATGGGCTGTGTGTTCAGAACAATAGACCAGGAGAGAAAGAGGAGAAAGTCCTGGAAGGAAGATAGTGGTGAGAAAATAGGATGGGAAAGCCCTCGGAGGAGTCAGAGTTGAGAGAGAGTATTAGGGGAAGCATGACAATTGGCCACTAGGGTAAAGCAGGTCAATCTTGTGGAGGTTGGAGAGGCCTGAAGAGAAGGAAGTGGTGGAAGGGGGAAGGAGAAGAACCTGGAAGATAGGAGAGGTGTGTAGAAAAGGTGGGAGGAAGGGAAAAGGAAAATGCCTTTTCCTTTGAAGTTTGGAGCTTTGGAGATTTTAATTTGGGGGGGCTCTTGTTTTGCAGACCAATTAATAAAGGACAGGGCTGCCCATTGGTGGTCTGAGGTGGTCGAGGCTGCTCATGTCTCTGGGTATCTAGTCCAGTACAAGGTAGCTGCAGGTCCTTTTATATTGTAAATAAATTTGTTATATTAAATGTGTCTAGAAGGATTGTCTTGATTGTATGGGTCATAATATCGAGTTTCATATGGAGCTTAAAGTCTCAAAGCCTATGAATTTTCTAAAATTTATAAAATTATAATGTTTGTGAAAACCCAATGGAACAGAAATATCGCAATGGAAATGTGATATGTCATGATTATATAATGTTTTCTCAATTATTTGTTGTTGTCATAATGTTGACGATTTCACAAGAATTTTGTGATGTCCCTATGGGTTGGCTAACTGCTAATGATTATAGGAGCTCAGAAAGGGATTGTGAGGTCTCCAAAGGCATGTGTTGGCAGGAATGTGATGAATACCTAACAAGCTGATGATGGTAAAAATGTGGCAAAATGGTCATGAACTCTTACAAATGTTATGTCACAGTGTTTGTATAATACCACATGTCATAAATATTATATGCTTGAAAACAGAATATGAGCTCACAAAGGGCCTAAGTATCACACTGGCAGCATTGCAAAAGTTATGACAAGGGGACAAGCCTGTGATGTCATACTGGTGATGAGGTCACTATAGGTTTCTGATGTTGCAATGGAAGGTGTGTTGTCCTTAATCCACAATGAGGATATAAGTAAATAAAGCGATTTTGATGTTACAAAGGAGGTCTTATGTTTTTTTTAATGGTTCTGAGGGGTCATAACAGGTTGGGATGTCTCAATGTGATAATCATGTCACAACAGCAATATGATGTCACAATGTTTTTGTGATATCACAGTGGTTATGACATCAGCAATAGGATAATGATGTGACCACACTTGTAATATTTCAATCACAGGTCTGATTTCAATTGCTACTGTTTTACAATGAAGATCTGCTTTCAAGGAACGAGTTAGAAGTCCCAAAGCACATCAGTTTTCTAACATGTGATGGAGTTAAAATAAGTTTGTGAAAACAAAATGGGACAATGATATTACAAAAAATGTGATGTCACCATACCATGACAAAATGAGTTGATGTCATAAATAGTTGTTAATGCCATAATTGTGATGAGGTCACAGCAGGTTTCTGAGTTCAAATTGGGATGCTGAAATCAAAATCTCATGGTAGATCTCTATTGTCATTTATTCTAAATAAATATATAAGTTCAAAAAGGGATTGGGATATCTCCAAATGCAGGTTTCAACACAAAAGAGATAAAGTCCAAAGAGGTTTGTGATATTGGTATGTGACACAATGTTCATGACATCTGGCAGTGTGATGTTACAGCAGTCATGGTGTCACAATGGTTTACTATGACATGTCATACATGAAATATTAGGAAGTCGAAAACAGATTATGAGCTCACAAATGGCCTAAGATATCACAAAAGTAACATTTTACCAAAATTATGAAAACAGGAGTTTGTGATGTCACAATGGATTATTGATACCACAATGGTTATGCAGTCACAATGGGTTTCTGATAACAAAACGCATGTCACATTTAAAATAAAAGGATTTCATATGATACACATCCATATTGTATGTATGATGTAACAATGCATATGTAATATCATAATACTATTATGAAATTGTAGTATTGTGAGGCCAAATGAGCTGATGGTGTCATACCAGGAATGTGATGTCCAAATAGCGATAATGTAACAAGGGGTTTGTGATATTACGATGGCATATCTGATCTCAATTGTCACTAGTTCACAATGAGAATATGGGTAGAAAAAGGGATGGTGATGTCACAATGGACTTGTGTTTATTCCAAGGAGCTAAGAAATATTCATATGCTATGAAGTAATCATGACATGATATTGTGACATCACATTGTAACGGTGATATTACAGTCTGATGGGGTTTTCAAAAACCAAAATCGTCACAATGTGAGTATGATTTGAAAATGGCAATGTAACATCATGGGTTTGTTATATGAGTGGGGTGATTAGGTCAAATTGTGTCTGCGATTAAAAAAAGTGAGATTGAAATAACACAAGTACTTCTTCAATTTTATTTGCCCCTAGTACAGGAGTACAGGAGTTCAAGGAAAGAGCTGGGAGTCCCAAAGGCCAGGAATTTTCTAAAATATTATGAGAACATACTAGGTTTGTGAAAACATAATGGGCGGTTATATCATAATGGCAATGTGATGTAAAAATATGATGTAATAATGTTTTAATGTCACAATTGGTGGTGCCACAAGCTTGTTGAAATCACAATACATTGGTGAAGCCACAATTGGTTGGTGATGTCACAATGGAATGCCAAAACTGAAATGTCATTAATGCACAAATGTTTACAAAAGGGCTGTGATGTCTCCAAAGTCATGAGTTGTAAGCAAAGTTATGAAATCCTAACTTATTTCCTTATATACTTCATTGTAAAGATACTGTCCAAAGAGATTTATTCTATTTATTTATTTACTTTATAACATACTTACTTATTTTTTACTGTGAAAATTCTGTACAGAGGAGTTACAATTACATGGGCAAGGTAATGAGTACCTTTCTTATCAACCATTGTTGCTTCCTCCGTTGTTTCAACTTCCCATCCCTTCCCACTTGTCATCCCCACTCCTTTACTCTGCTCTGCTTCCTATATTATCCCTTCCCCACCCCTTACCCTCACCCTCACTCCTGGCCTAAGTCATAAAGTTCATTTTTGACATAAAATCTTGCACATCTCATTGCAATAGTTCCACCTGTATTCCTATTTAAACATTTTCCTTTGTCCTCCACAAAGTATACCAACAACAAATACAATGAAAACAGGGGTGATGTAATGGGGGAGGGACATTCAAAGCAAAAAAATCATTTTATAAATGTGTTAGAAACAATCGCAAAAAAGAAAAAAAGAACATTGGGTCCTTACCTTGCACTTCATTTCACCTAACATCAACATATTTGACTGTATCTGCTTCTCTTAGAAATATACTAGTTATTGCACATAAGGGAAACCATGGGACCTAGGTTTTTTGGCCCTGGCTTACTTTAATTTATAATTTATTCTAAGTCTTTCTATTTCCTAACAAATAGGGCATTGACATTCTTTCTAGACCCAAAAAAACAATAAACCAAAGATGTCTGAGTTACATGAGTAAAATATTGAGTACACTGTCTATAATTATTACTATAATATATACCATATACATATATACCTATATATTATAGATACTATATGTATATAAACCTATAGAATAAATATTATATATAAATATTTATATACCTACATATATACGTATATACATGTATGTAACTATATAATAAGAATTAAATAGGTATATGTAATATATTATATATAATTAATAATATGTAGTGTATGATTAGAAATTAGGAAAAAGTCCTTTCTTCAGGTTACTTTCTTCATCCAAAATCTTGGCTCTTTTCAAGTTATCCCTGAGAGACCCGCTTTAGCTCCCATGCCCTTCCCATTTTGTTTGCTTGACTGTTCTCCAGTTAGACACAATTGTTGATTGGATACATTCCTCAAGATTCTTGACTCCCCATAACATCAGAAAAAAGCAGATACCTTTCTATCTGACTTGGAAATTCTCTGTATGTCCTGTCACTTCCATTGCAGGACAAATGGTCATTTAACTTTTGTGGTCTGAGAAGAAACAGAATTCCAGATTCCTTGTTGGTGTCTCAATATTCCCAGATTCCTTTCTACATTGCTGTCATTAAGTCATTCATGGAAGTCTCTTGATAGTACATACCAAAATTATAAGAATTTAGGTATATATAGGAAACGAACAATCTCACACCTTCTCCATCATAAGAAACACATGTGTAATATGTGTTTGAGAATTTTTGAAGAGAATTTTTGAATATTGATTCCGAATTTTGTAATTTGGAAAAGCTCTCTATACAATTCTATCGAAAAATGGCACCTCATCATGAGGCAGTAAGAATTTGCAGCACTTCTGACAAAGACTAGAACTTCCAATATTACACAGAAATGTTTTAAACGTTTCTCTTTCTTACATTTTTTTGTTTGTCTATCTATCATGGGGTTTATACTGTGGGAAAGAAGGAAGATGTGAAGGATAAAAGAACGAAGGAGGGAAGGAAGGGAAGAAAAAGAAGTAAGGGAAGGAAAACAAGGAAGAAGGAGGGAATGAAGCGAGGGAGGACGGAAAGAAGGTAGGAAAGCTGAGAAGAAGGCAGGGTGGGAGGAGGGAAGTCAGGAAGCAAGAAGGTAATGAAAGGAGAGAGGAAAAAAGGAAGGAAGGAAGGAAGGAAGGAAGGAAGGAAGGAAGGAAGGAAGGAAGGAAGGAAGGAAGGAAGGTATTAAGGGAGTCAAGTGGAAAGGAAGGAGGGAATAAAAAACGAGAGTGAAGAAGGAAGAATAAAGAAAGGAAGGGAGAGAAAAACCTAAAAAGAAGAGTAAGCTGGAAGTAAGGAAGAAGGAAATTAAGGAAGGAGAGAGGAATTGTGATCTTGGCACAGTGTGGAGGAAGCTCTTTGGTCCACACCTGGGTTGTCCGAACTTACTTGGTTTCCTTCCTGGGTTTCCGTGGCCATGTGGAGGTCCAGTGACTGAAATCTGACGATGTGTTTGTTTGTTTCCGGGGGGGTAAGGTGGGGGTTGAGGGCACCTTGCCTGGGAAATGCCTGTAATCCAGCCCTATATATGTGGTGAAATTTAAGTGCTAAAGGATCACATGTTCGATTCTAGGCTGTTTTGCTTTGCCAATTCACAGCCAGCCAATGCTTGATCCATTACCACAAACTTTCTGTTCCTGAAGGTGGGCGGGAATAAATTCACACAAATGACGAGGAGAGGGAAGGGGAAACACAGGCTGTGGGTGATCAGCATTATTTGGTTATCTTCCTCAGATGTTTTCAGGGCTTCTTCTGCTTTATCCCCAGATCAAATACATTGAGAACAGGGGTTCTACCATGACAAGGAACATACAAATGAACAAAAAGAAATTACATGGTACATTATAAATACATTAGGATCAATAGAAAGAAAGGAAAAAGATATTTGTGTCCCTATCTTGGGGTTCATTTCACTTACCTTCATCTTATATGATCATATGTACAAAGATTTTGGTCTTTTCTGCTTTTTCTACACATGTACTACTTATTGCAAATAAGGGAAACCATGGACCTATGTTTTTTGGGACTGGCTTACTCACTCAATAAATTTTCCAAGTCTCTATTCTATAACAAATGGGGCAATGACATTCTTTACGATGGAGGCATAGAATTCCATAGTTTATGTATAAACCACTTTTTCCTGATCCATTCATCTACTGAGGGGCATCTGTGTTGCCTCAATATCTTAGCTATGGTAAATAATACTTCAATCAACATAGTTGTGCTGCTAATCTGTACATGGCCTTGTTTGTGATCATTTGCAGAAATGACCAAAGTGGGATTGTGGATCATTTAGGAGCTCTATGTGGAGTCTTTTCAGGAAACTCCATACTGCTTTCCAAAGTGGTTGAACAACTTTTCGCTCCCACCAATAATACAGTAGGGTAACCTTCTAGCCACCTCACGTCCGTCATCTGTTATCATTAGAGTTATTGATTATAACAATACAAAATTGAGTGAGATTGAATATCAATGTTGTTTGGATCTTAATTTCTTGTATGGCTATAACGGTTGAGCTTTTCTTCTTGTGTCTATTGCCATTCTTATTTCCTCATCATAGATTTTTCTCTTCAAGTGTTTAGCTCATTTATCTATTGGGCAGTGTTTTCTTTGAAGATTGGTTGGGGATTTAAATTTTTGCGTTCAAAGTATAATTTAGAAATGAGACCCTTATATGTTTTATGGGTAGTAAATGTCTTCTCCCAATCTAGGTGCTTTATATTGATCTTGCTAGCTATGTCTTTTGCCATAGAGAAGCCCCACAGATTCATGCCATCACATTTGTCGAACCTTTATTTGTTTTTTGAGTTTCTGGGTCTCTATTAATAAAATTTTAGCTTGTGCCAAGGAGACCTAGGGATTCTCCTATTACTTCTGGTAAGGTTTTCAGTGTGTCTGCTTCGACTCTGAGGTCTTTGATCAATTTAGAGTTGACTCTGGTGCAAGGTAATATATAAGGATCTAGCTTTAGTTTTCTGTGGATGATTAACCAATTTTGCCAGCACCATTTACTAAAGAGGCTGCCTTTCTTCCACTATATTTTTAGATCCCTTATCAAGGATTAGATGGCATATATCTGTGGGTTCATTTCTGGGTTTCAGTTCTACTCAATTGGTATTCAAGCCTGTTCTTGTGCCATTACCATGGTGTTTGATTATATGGCTTTGCAGTGGAGTTGGAAATTTAGTATTGGTATTAATCTAGCACTGTTCTTTCTGATAAGATTCATTTATGCTATTGGGGTATCTTATTGTTCCATACGAATTTTTGGATTATTTCTTCTATGACATTAAAGAATGAGGTTGAAATGTTGATAGTTATCTCACTGGATTTGTAGATAGCCTTTGGAAGTATTGCCATTTTAACATTGATCTTTCCAATCCAGGAACATGGCAGTTTATTCCACTTCCTAAATTTTGCTTTGATTTCCTTTTTCAGGTTTTTAAAGTTTTCATCATAAAGGTTCTTCACTTCTTTAGATAAGATAACACCTATATATTTGAATTTTTGTGGGGCTATTACATAATTGTTGCTTTCCTGGTTTCAGGTCTACTCTTTTCATTGTTGGAATTCAGAAAAGCCATTGATTTTTGAAGGTTAATATTATAGCCTGCTACCTTGCCAAATTAGCTCGTGTAATTTGGGAGTGGAGTCCATGGGATTCTTTAAATACATGATCATGTCATTTGCAAAGAGGGAGAGTTTTATTTCAACTTTTCCTTTTTGGATCCCCTTTATGTTTGCAATGAATTGCCAATACATGCATGAAGATATATGGCCAACTAGAAATGTCAAAAACTCCAGTGAACACCCAATGATTTCTTCCTAGCATCTGCATGAATTTTTATAAATAAAAGAAATAGCAAGGAAATGTGGGATTGTATTAAGGGTATAAGACAATTTGATATATTGATGATATAGTCATGATAACTCTCTTTGAATTTTGTAGGATATTTGTTCAAACCAAAATTCTAATGCAGTTCTTTGCATATAATGTGTTATAGTTATTCCACCCTCACAGTGAATTTTTTGAGTACAAATTCATTTTCCTATTTGATGTATCTTTTCAATTTTACATATTTGATATCGATATAGTCTCTTTAAAGGTCTATTAGGTTACCTATTGATACATTTTGTTATCCTTGAATGTGACTATGAAATATTCAAATATATCCTATAGAAAAACGTTCAATTTAGCTAATAATCAGAGTTAGGTTTTGGGTTGGACATGTAGCAAATCTATCATGCTTCAACTACAAGATTGTTAATAAGGAAAAAATGAAATTACTTGCACAAACATAAAATTAGTATGCAAATTTCAAACCATTTCCATCAAAAAATAATGTAAACTAGAACTCCAATGAGATTGCTACTTACTCCAGTTTCAGTGGGACATATTAAGAAAAGAAATTATATCACAAGATGGAAATAATAGTAGCCTGATGTACGAATATAAACAAGGTTCAAACATCTTGGAAAGCTCTATACAATTTCTTCAAATATTAAAAAGACAACTCCTCCTTTATTTGAAATCCATTCACTTGCATTTACCCAAAAGTTCATAATTAAGGATACAATTCATATACCAACATGAGTATGATCATTTTATCATTATTTAGCATACCCTGTTGGAAAAATACATTTTGGCATACTACCTATAACCACATCACAAAATGTTCACATCTTGTATTTTGAATAAAACTCTATGAGATTAAATGGAATTCTATAGATAAAGTTGTTAATACTGTATTTTTTCAGCTTTTTCCTCTTTAGAAAATCTATTCCTACTGGGAACTGGTTTCTCAAGCTTGTAATCCTAGGTACTCTGGAGGTTGAGATCTGACAATCACAGATGAAGGCCAGACTGTTATCTCCAATAATCCACTCGTAAACCAGTTAGTGCTGAGGCTCAATCATTGGATTCTCCTTGAGCTGAAGAATGCAGGGACAGCACCCAAGTGTTTGTGTGTGTGTGTGTGTGTGTGTGTGTGTGTGTGTGTGTGTGTATGTATGCGTGTGTAGTCAGTTATATATATGTATATACATATATATTCTTCTATTCAACATACACAAAAATTGTACCAATATTCACATATTTCAGTAAGATTTCAGAACCTGATTTCTGATGAGAATATGTTTGTCATACACACACACACACACACACACACACACACACACACACACACACACACACACACACACAATCACAGAGTTAACATCCCAAAAATAAACATTAAAGAATGAATGATGATCTAGCTTGTCACTAAACCAAGTTGCTTAACCAGGACAGAATCCCACTCACATTTTTTTTGCCTTGAATTATTTACCCAAAACTCATTCAACTCGAAAAAAACACCGTTTTTGTGGATGAAAATTGAACAAATAAGACAAAAACCCACACATGTTAATTCCATTTGAGATGCTGGAAAATTTAGATGTCATGCAATTGGACATTCACTTGAAGCCTTAGAATGATATTTTATTCCAAAACCAGTGTATTTTGATGCCAAATTTACAACTTTTCCTTTGAAAGTACTTGGATTTAGGTCATGGCTTTCTTTCAAAATATGTCCTAATGAAATTTGTCATTGCAGAGTAGCATTACAAACATTTGCCTTTTCTTACCTCACCATTTTGTACATTTGAATATTAATGTACACAATACTTGGTTTGAAAATTACCATACAACTGCTACATTGCATCTTTCAGAATGAAACATATACATCCTTTGAAAATTTCAACGAGTTATTGAATATACTAATTATTTATTTCATACTATACACAATACACACAAAATGAAGCATCCTTATCATGGACAAAACTATGACAAAAAAATGAAAACACTGAAGTGGAATTACCATATAGCAAAGTATGCTTACATTTCAATGATTTGACAATTCCTAACATTAAAATATACATTCAAAACTGAAATGGATGATTTTGACAAAGTCACAAATATCTGCAGGTGTTGGTGACTTCAACAAGTAATTAAATATCGTTATCTGTACAATTACATGGTATTTCATAAACATTCGTAATAAATTGGGTAGAGGTAATCAAGAAAATGAAAAAAAAAAGATACACTGATTGCATTCGCCATATACTAATTCATTTCAACTGCAATTCTGGCAATGAAAAACACTTTAAAATCATGGGTACATTCCCAAATGAATTAGCACATGAATCCAGTTACATTTATGTGTAAAATAATCTTAAATACATTTCTCTAATTTGGAAATGTTTAGCAACAATATTCATGGGAAGATTGAAAGATACCTGAAAATTGAACATGGCACTGATGAGTATCCTCAAGTCATGATGTGCTCTGAAGTCCTCATAGATTCATGAAAAATTGCTAATTGCCAAGCAGGAAATGAAGAGTAATCATGATATGCTGTCTTTCCCAACAATTTGCAAGGGGGTTGTCTATATGATACATGCTCGTAAGCCTTACATTGTTTCTATGATATAGTTCTACTTAGAATCTGTATGCCAATTACAAAACCGAAAATAGTATATTTCTTTTTATATTATTATCCATAAGTTTTTTGTTGCGAAAATACCATACAAAGGGGTTAAAATTACATGAGCAAGATAATGAAGACATTTCTTATCAAGCATTGTTACCTCCTCCCTTTTTGTCCCTTACCATACCTGCCTTCCCATTACCACCCACCCCTGCCCCACCAAAGTGGTAAAGCTCATTTTGCAACACAGAATCTTGTATATTTCATTGTTGCGATCGGTCCAACTGTATCCCTATTTAAAGAATTTGTTTTTTTTTTCCCATCCCCTGCACAAATTGTACCAACATCAAATAGAGTGAAAACAGTAATTATTTCGTGGGGGGTAACACAAAGCAACAAAAAAATCATCTGATAAATATATTAGAAACAACAGAAAGAAAGAGAAACCATTTAAGTCTTTGTCTTGGGGTTCATTTCGCCAAGCATCAATTTATCTGACCTTTTCTGCTTGTCACAGACATATACTAATTATTGAAAATAAGGGAAACTATGGGACCACCGTTTCCTTGGACCTGACTGACTTCACTTAATATAAATCCCCCACGACAAATCCTCAAAGAAACAAATGCCCAATAAATATGTGGGCTAATGTCTTACATAGAAATTTATCTGAAGATACAAGAAGAATGGCTAATAGACACATGAAGAAATGCTCAAACTCTTCTTGCTATAAAAGAAATACAAATCAAAACAACACTGAGATACCATCTCACTTCAGTAAGAATGGCTATAATCAAGAATTCTAATAAGAGATGCTTCAGGGAATGTAGACATAAGGGAACTTTACTTCATTGTTGGTGGGAGTGGAAACTTGTACAACAATTTTGGAAAGTAGTATGGAGTTCCTCAAAAGGCTCCACATAGAGCTTCTCTATGATACAGCAATATCGCTTTTGGGCATTTACCCAAATGATCACAAACAAGACCATACTAAAGCAGCCAGCACAACTACATTTATTACAGCATTATTGATCATAGCTAAGATATAGAACGAACCCAGATGACCCACAGTAGATGAGTGAATTAAGAAAATGTAGCATATATACCCAATGGAATTCTATGCCTCCTTCATAAAGAATGGAAAGGCTTGGAAAAATTTATACGTCCTTAAGGTGATCATGTTCATGTGCCTCTTTTGTCATTCAATGCAATTATTTTAACATTTATATGTAAAACCAGTGAATAAAGTAATATGAAATGCACACTAATTCTTTTCAAACTTTTTTTTGTTGTTTTTTGCAGAAAAATAGTGTACAGAGAGGTTGCAGTTAAACTAGTAAAGTATAAGTACATTTTCTGGAGTATTGTTACCTCCTTTGTGTTTCTCCTGACAAACATTCCTTATCCACCTCCCTTATTCTTCCCTCCCCTCCCCAAGTTTTAAAGTTTATTTTCAAAACTTTCAAAAAAAAGTGTCTTGTGTACTTCCTTGCTACAATGGGTCAAATTGTATCCTTGTTTCAGCATTTTGTTATATCGCTTTCCCTCCCCAAACAAGATCCTGGGCACCAACGTCAAATACAGTGAAAACAGTTTATACCGTGGGGAAAGAACATACAAGAGAAATAAAAAAATATCACACAGTGTATTTTAGATACGTTGAAAACAATAGTAAGAAAGAAAACAGTATTTGGCCCTGTGTTGGGGTATATTTCATTTTATATAAGCTTATCTGGTTATATGTGCATAGATTTTCATCTTCTCTGCTTGTCCTTGATTTATACTAGTTATTGCAAATAAGGGAAATCATGGGACATATTTTTTTTTTGCGCCTGGCTTACTTCACTTAATATAATTTTTTGCAAGTTTTTCCATTTTCTAACAAGTGGGGGTGATGTGATTATGATGTAGGCATAGAATTCATATATATATGAATATACATATACTATACATGTATATATATACGCATATGTATATATATATAGACATATATATATACATATATATGTAATGGAATAAGATGCCTTTTCCAAATTTAATATGAACCATATTTCTCTAATTTTATTAAAATAAAGTATTGATCAGAGAAATGCACAAAATATATCTAAAAGTGCTTATGTATGCACATTCCATCTTCAGCATAAATTGAATAAATTCATTTTTAAACTGTTGAAGATTTTAAAATTAAGGAGTATATCATATACCCTCTCAAAAATAGAAATTGTGGAAACAAGAATACTAAGGATATTAGATCTACTTTTTATGTTTAAAATCTTCTGATGATAAATAATGATTCTCACCCCAAATATACTGTTTTTCTTAAATTTCAGAGTCCAAATTGAATCCAATAAATTGCTTGTAGTTAGGAAGGAAGTAGTTTATTTTGAATAGTATGCTATATAACTATTGTACATGGTTTGTTTATTTTTGGTTCGTATAGTTCTGAAAATGTACTCATATTTTCAATGTCAAGCCCATATTCGGCGATTTAAAAAATTTTAGCATGCTCTTTCCCCTGGCCTAAGAGAAATTACTTCAAAGTTTCTTATGGATTATTAGAAGGATAAATGTAGAGATAGTGAGGGATATTGAATGTCATAAAATAGTAATTTTGTCCAGCCTTGAGTAAAAGTAATTCCTTACAAAAGAAATTTTCTTCAAAAAGAGAATGCTATTAGGAAATATGTTTCATTAGATATAAAATTGACTGTAGAATATTTGTCTAACCTTATAACAAAGAGATAAATAACAGCACAATTTTACAGTTAAATTTGTTCTTGAAATGCATTGTTGACAAAGGAAAAACACAGCCTTCTAAAATAATCTTACTTCCATGAATATATCCAGTTCAATTGAAAAGAAGAATTTCCCACATTATCTTCAAAAATTTTATGAACATAGTTATTCGTTTTAGCTCTATATCTCTGAAAATTTCCATTATCCTGAATCATTATCTGGGTTTCCTCTTCAGGAGGAAGCAACATGAAATTTGGATGGAAGTCTTTAGTGCAAATATCTTTGGAAATGATGTAAAATTCTGAAGCATTGTTTCAACATCTGAGGGTGCCTCCTCCCACAATTTTATATTTGACTTTCATTCCAGGGACACAAAATTCCTATTGGTAAATTTAATAGCCTTTGAAGCACATTTTAGAAAGATATTTCTTCCCAAAGTATTTAGTAGAGAATAGGATTCTTATATATCAGTAGAGTTGAAGTATTTGACTACAAAAAAGGAAGTTTGGCATGTGAGAATACTGCTCACATTTCCGATAGGTGTTAAAATATGAGGGTTTCTAATTATGGGAATATTTGAGCAACAGGATTACTCTTCATTTCTAATTCCAAATGTTATTTGGATTGATACAGACATATTTGAAAAAAATTCAACATTAGTTTGTAAATTATGGCTTGAAATCTGGAGAAATAGTGTAAACTGTGTCATTTCTATTCATGTTTTCCTGTAAAGAGAAAAGAACTATATCCATGTGTCTGTATATGGACTGCAAACTTATCGGCATTAGTATCCAGTGTACATTTATGAGAATTAAGAAGTGTATGCATGAATTCATCAATAAAGTCAATCTTATTGTCAAGGTGATGTACAGAGGGATTAGACTTTCATATGTAAGGCAGTAAGTACTTTACTGGTCATATGTACATACCCACTCTTCATTTTTCTCAAAATTTTCTTGTATTTCAATTTCATTCCCCTCCCACAGGGTATAAAGTTTCCTTCGAACATGTTGTTTTCTGAGGCTTGTTGTTGGATTGGTTTTCAAATACAGTGACAACATTGGATAAAACATAGGAAATTAATATATAAAACAAATGAAAAAATATCTTCACAAAGTACGTTTAGAAAAACATCAACATATTTCAGAGGAAGATGAGGAAGGAGAAGCTAAGGGCTAAGATCTGAGTTGAAACCAGTGAAAGGTCCAAGGCTACACCTACTGGTGTCATCATAGTACAGTTTAGTCAGAGAGAAAAAACTCAGAAAGCTTGGTGAATGAGACAGATTCAATAACATTCAGGTGTCCACAGCCGGAGCTTCTCATATCAACAGACAGAGCCTGGGATAAAATCCAAAACCATATGCAAGCAGATTCTATTCACCACCACCATCAACTGACAAGGAGTTGTAATCTTCTTCTTGCTGATCACAGACCATAGCAGACTGTGGAGGACTCGGAAACCAAGGGAAAGATGTGAGTACCACATTGGGATTGGACACAAAACACAAGATTAATCTTAATAATATTTAAAGACCACACAAGAAACCCTAACTCCTTATAGAACAGTGGTGGGAAGGTAGCCCTTCTCAATCACTAGAGTAGATATTAACAAAGATCAGGCTAGAGGAGCTAGCACCTAATTCTGGATGTGTAAGAGGACAATAGGAGCCATTCAAAAGGTCAAAGGAAACTGATATGTGAGGCTTAACTCTACTCCCAGGGAAAGTTGCTCTTCCCAGGCAAAGGTCTCACAAGTAAGTAAGTTCCAGGAAAAATAAAATATAAGAGAAATCATCCAATACAGGTCTTTCTGCTTTCCCTGCTGTCCTGCAAATCTTATTCCTATTATCAAGAATCAAGAAAACTGAGCTTCTGAGCTTCTTTACTGATTCAGCTCAATCTGTTAGCAATAATGCTAAACAACCACAAAAAAATAGAAGGTTCAAGACAAGATGTGGCTGACATTGGGATGCATTATTTTTTTGGTGATCAACCTTTGATTCTGCCTTTATTTTGTAAAGCTAGGAGTAATAGCATTATTTTGTTAGCAACACTTGAATTACTACTTCAAGACAAAGTATTGGCTTCTAAAGAGAAAAAAAAATAACACTTCAAGTTATATTTGTATCTATATTTGACACCTGAATTGGGTATATTTTTGATGCACTGTTTGGAAAATTTGAAAAACAAACTGGCATTAGATTTCCGGATTCTAATGATGCACTTTTATCTTTTTTATATTAGGAAGTAGAAATAATTTGAGATTTTCAGGTTCGTGGATTTTGTTTTTTTCCCAAACTATCTCCATTACAATTAATCTTAAAATTGGACATTATATGAAAGTTGTGTCATGTTACATTCCGAAGAAAGATCAGAGTACATCTAATCCAGTCACAATGATGTAGCAGTAACCTTTCAACTGAAAGGGCAACTTTTGGGGATACATTTGATATTCAAAGAACAATCTGGAAATTTTTGATTTTGATGGTTATGATTCAGAAATGATCCTGGTTTATTTATAAAGTTGATTTAAGTTGCAATCAAATGAGAGAAGAACCACTATATTTGTTATTGCAAAGATATATATGTACACATATACATATGTATGTATGTATGTATATATACATATGCATATATATACATACATCTATACATATATAGAGAGAGGTGGGGAGGGGTTACACTTACATGGCAAGGAAATGATTCCATTTTCTATCAAGCATTGTTAAACCTCTGTGTTTATCCCCTAGCATCCCCCTCCAATTTCTCCCTCTTCCCCCACCTGACAAAGTTGTAAAGTTCATTTTCAAGTTAGCGTCTTGTACATCTCATTGTTACATTGGGTCCTCCTATATCCTTATTTCAGCATTTCTTTATTTCTCTTCCCTCCACAAATTAGAGCAGTGCTTCTTCATTCAATTTGTGTGCTCAGTTTTTGGTGAATTGATAATTCGAATTGTAATTCTATGTTTCCAACAGAGGAAGAGCAAGTTATAAGAGAGTATATGGAAGACACTAATATATTTCCATAAAACAACGTATTAGAAAAAATATAATAATTACAACAAATGGTTGTAAAGCCTCAATGAGAAAATAAAATTATAACACTTTTTAACATGTTTTGTTCACTTCAGTTCAATTGCAATAATTCATGAAACAGGATGGATAGGATTTTAAGGACTTGTACTTGCAAGGATGAAAGGATTGAGCAAATTATTTGGTGTATAAACATGACTGAAAAAGTTGTCATCATTGAAGAGAGATTTATGATAAAATGCAAAACTGGAGGAGCTCTATTTACTAAACTCAGTCATTCTAGAGGAAAGGAAAATTCCATGTTACCAAGAAATGTTGACTACACCATCAGAGAGATAGTACATCCCGCATAGTAAATGGCCTACAAGTGAAACTTACCTGTAACTTCCTCATTAGACTGTGGTTCCACCAAAATTAGTATATGCTTATTGGTTTGATTCCATGGCACTAATTTGTCAATAATTTGAGGACACACAGCCAAATTAACAGAAAGATCATCTTGATTTTATGCAACCAATGACTCATAAAGAAAAAAAAATATTTGAACATTTTATATTCTGATGACTGAACTTTGTATAATATTTCTAACTTATGGATAACAGCATTAACTGAAAATTATTCCACAAAATTATCAATAAGCCACTGTGGCCCAGTAGACCTATGAAGATTCCTTTACCAGTATCATGTCATTTACTGAAAATATACCATGGTCTTGCAACTTGATTAACAGCTAGGAAATATGACTTAGCAAGTCCTGATGAAAGTTGTAAAGTAAAAGTACGAGGAAAGTGAGAAAATATTGAGGCTCATATTGTGAGATATCTACTTCAGTTCCATAGGTAGAAAATATCTTCACTTAAGTATGCAGTTGCTTGGAGTTATAATAAATACAGCAAAATTTATAGGACATTTAATTTGTCAAAAGCCAAACCACAGAATTTTACTGAATCGGAGAACAATGTATGTTATTTAGATTGAAGACAGAAATGAAGAAAATAAATTAGTACATGCTACAAGATTGAAAATAAACTGAACCTATCATTAAATTTGACAATATGAATGAGTCTCACCCAGGAGAGCAAGTACTTGTACCCTCTGAAGAAAGAAAGCTTACATCAGGCATGTATGTCTACCCTTGTTGTCCCTTGCTTCCAGTGTGCCTTCGGGATGGGGATCTATGTATTCTATTATTTACATAACCATATTTTTTATTGTGAAAATACTGTACATAGGGGATACAATTACATGGGCAAGATAATGAGTGTATTTCTTATCAAGCATTGTTGCCACCTCCTTTTTCCCCCTTCTCTTCCCTTCCTATCGTCCTACCCCCCATAACCATAATTTCTTTGTCAACATTACTCAGTTTATTGAACACCACCCCACATGATGGCTCCCAGAAAGAACAAATTTCGAAAGCAAAGATACCACAGCATGCCCTAACTTTCCCTTTTAGACTTTCTGAGAATTGTGCTGTGGTTCAGTAGAATTGAACTCTGGGTGGAATTCTTACCCTTTTTAACTCAAATATAAAAATGTCCTACTGCTTATGTCTATTTGCTCTTGCCTAAACATCATCTAGATTCGATTGGTACACTCGTTTCATATGCACTTTTCGTTCTTTGTGATACTAGTGTTCATATGAATAGAAATCATAAATTTGGACATTATATATTAGATTTCAATCAGGGTGAATCTAGGGCAGTAGAAGACCCTCCTCAAAATTCACGACTGCCTATTGAAGACATGTACTCATATGAAGAAGCCTTTACCACTATCATATCAATTATCCAAATCTTAACATACAAGCAGGCATTACTTCAGAGTTTGTTAAGGAGGATTTGAAGGATGAATATAGAGATAGTAAGAGATAATAAAACTTGTGATATAGTAAGTTTTGTATAGCTGCCATGAATAAAAGTAAATGCTTATAAATAATTATCTTCAAAAACAGAATATTAGTTGAGAAATATTTTCCTGTGTCACAGAGCCCAGCCTGGAGCCATTCTTAGGATTTATGTTTAATGAATTTCAATTGATTTCTAGGCTGTTGTAAGGGGTGGCAGAATCTGTTTACCCAGTAGAAAGCCACTCCTGGGGGCGCATTTTCCTCTGCCTGGACTGGGTGACTTTTTCCTGGGTGGAGTTGAGCCTGGTAGGTCTGGGCTGATTCCTGTGACCTGCTAACTGACTCTCCTGTTTATTCCCAAGTCCTGAATTGGTGCTAGCAGCTCAGCCAGGCCTTTTTCACTATCAAAGTTGGAGATCTCCAGTAGTGGGGTGGGGGATGGATGGCCATTCCTCCTTTGCTCCCTAAGAAGGAGTGAGGACGTCAAGCTTCTACTCACACCTCGGGAGTGTTGGTTCGTGGGTCGTCTCTGGTCTGCAATCTGCAGGATGAAGATATCTGCTCCTTTTCAGTTCTTGTTGGTGTTGAGTAGAAATCGCTTCCCAGCTGCCTCTGGCACTTTTGTCCCGTACTCTCTTTGTTGCAGGTATGGTGGCTATGTCCACTGCCACCACCCCTGTGGCTGCCAGCAAGTGCTCAGATCTATCTCCTTGCCTGGATTTTCCTCTCGGGCAAAACGCTTTGTACTGTTATAGCACACTTGGTGTAATTATCTGGCCTAGGATTGTTCACTGGAACACTAAAACTGCTTTTTATTCGAGAGCTTGTTTAGCCTCCAGCGTCTCCTCCCCCATCTTCCTAACACTTCTCCAAATATTTTGTATTTAAATTTTTTGTTGTTCCTAAAAATAAAAAAAAGGTTTAAAAATATTCAGATGCCAGTGCCTCTCACCTATAATCATAGATACTCAGGGAGCTGAGATTTGAGGATCTCAGTTTGAAGCCAGCCTGGGTAAAAAAGCCGATGAGATTTGTATCTCCAATTAACTCCTCATAAACATCCAGAAGTTGTGCTAAAGATCAAGTGGCAGAACACTAGCCTTGAACAAAACGGGCTCAGTGACTGTGCACAGGCCCTGAATTGACAACACTTGGCAGGCAAAAATCAAACAAAAAACAACAGAAATAAAAAAATAGTCATAAAAATATTAAATATTTAATAAAATAACATTTTAAGATGATTTTTTAATTTCTTATCACATACCAGACTTTATGCTCATACCACCTAGATTACTCAAAAAGTTGTTAGTTTGTGAGAAATAAGATAATCCTGTGAAATATAAGGAGTTTTCGATGTATATGAAATGTATTTTGTGTAAAGTAATTTTATGGTACTTTTGTTTTGGAATCTTATGGGAAGAAATAATAAAACATTAGTAAACTATTCATGTAAGAAGTGGCCAAGTTCCTCAATGTTTGCTTTGAATATGTAACCCAAAGTTTTAAGAAGGTTAAGATGGGGGACTAGGGGCATGTTATTAATTTGAACATAGGTAATAAATAAACATAAGAAGTCAAGGTCATGTATTGGATCAAGTCTTGCAAAATATCCAGATTGACAAGTAATTAAGATGAAGATGGAGACAGGAATGTAGAAGTCTCGCAGGAAGATAATATAAATAGGAATGTGACTCCCTAGCCAGACTTAACATGTTGAAAAGAGGTCCCTTAGATCATAATCAAAATGAGAGAAGGAACACATTCAGTAGGATCTATCAACCTACATGATAAAGAAAAGTTAGTGAGTGTAACAATTAGGGAAAGAATGAAAAGGCAAAACAAATCAACTCAGGATGATTGAAACCTCTAGGCCAAAAGTGGAGGGACAGAAAAAGGAAAAGGAACTCCATTAAACTGATCGCTTACACATGTATATTTTATACTGTTTGTGAGGAATAAAGAAAAAGTGAAGATGAGGAGCATAGATATGTACTTTAATAAGAGGACTTATCAGCCTCTTACAATATTTTACATTTTGAAATTGACGAAATGCTTGCTGAAGCCAGGTCTCTCTTCTAATTTAGTAAATATCAGATAGTGGCTAGTCTTCTTTATTAGAACAGATGAAAATGAGTTATGAAATGGAAAAAAAACATATGAGAAAGTATATGTATTTGTTTCCATTTACTTACAATTAACAAATATCTGACCCAGTTTGAGAAAGTCAAATACATTAACATAGTGTGATCTCCAAAAGCACAGATGTAAGTTGAGTTTCATACTGGTATTTATCTAATAAAAGAGGAGTGCATGACTCAGAGTTCTCTTCTTAAAATTTTTAAGAATTTCACTGTCTTCAGAATTGTTTCTTTGAAATCCACCTAATCTGTTTGAAACGTGCAGAATTCCCCATCCAATATGTAGAAAGTTTACAATGGCAGATACATACATGGAGTCAATAATGCACAGCTCAGCTCATTGTTCTGATAAGTGGGATTTAGTGTGATTGTCTTGGCTTTAGTGTGCTAGTGATTGGAAGGTTTGAAAGGTGGATAATTTGTAAGAAGAGGAAAGCAGAAAATGGATAGTAAAAGAACAAACTGATATTATACATCCCTACTCTAGTGACTACGGTATTCCAATTCTGTTTTGCAGATGTTGTAAAAAATAATCAGAGCAAGGACAGAAATGTAGAGTAAGGAAGTTTTGGGCAAAGGGACAAAGATAAATTGTAATGCCATTTGTTTATTTCCCCACTGAGGTACTATGAAATGGAATGTATTGATTAAATGACATCACTATTTTCCTTCAGAGTATTGAGTTATATTCAATTTTTATTAGAATAGTGGTTGACAGGAAATTTCAAATAATTTATAGTCATTTTATATTATGTTGAAAATGAACTTTACAAATTCGTGAAGGGGGTAAGTTGTGGAGTTCGGTGGGAAGGGATTGTAGGGGAAAAACAAAGAAGAAAGCAACAATGCTTGATAGAAAATGCAATCACTACCTTACTCATATAGCAGAAACCCCTCTGTACAGTATTTTTACAATTAAAAAACCAATGAAAAACAGCTGATAAATAAGTTAGAAACAATGGCATTTATTAGCTGTATCTTTATTTTTATTGTAAAAATAGTGTACAGCTAACCAATAAATTTTACAATCACTTTTCTGCTACTTCCACCTTTTAAGTATAATACTATGTCTCATCATTTGATGTACAGGTTCTATGGTACTCCAAAATACCATAGAATCTTTCACAAGAAGTCCTGAGCAGCATCTGCCATTTCAAATTCTTCTTTTCCAGCATAATTTTGAAAATGAAATAATTTCAAGACTATCCCATTAGTTCCTTATGAAAAATTGCAAAGATATATCTTTAATAATAGGGAGAATTATGGCAAATACTAAGATGAATGAAATTGATTGAACTCACATTTTATTATAAGAAAACTCGTTTATATTTATGTAATCTGAATTTACAGAAAGGAATTGACAATATTATTGTGGCAAAATTTCACATCCGTCTCATATCACCATGAAAATGACTCAAAAGTATACATTTTTATCATTTTATCTCTGATTTTACTTAATCTTTCCAATTAATCTAAGGATTTTATTGTGCCTCCTTTCGAAAACGGAAGATGAATATTACCTAGCCTGATAATCCTCATATTATTCACCCATTGCCAACATATTGAACAATTAAGAAAACATCATAGTTCCTTATTTGATATCTATCAGCATAGTAAGATTTTAAATAAAAGACTAATATTTATTATTTAGTTGTATCACAATGTTTTGTGAATTTTAATTTAGATCTTAGTTATAATTCATATGCAATATAACATTCTAAACTGGCTAAAATTTAAAAGCCAATATTCGGATTTAAACATTAAAAATAATTCACTTATGGCTTTCAATAATATCATTCCTTCCTTTTGATGTTGGGTTGTAGATTTTCAGAAGCTTTCTTATTTTTGCTAATTTTTTTGTTTGTAATATCCTTGGCCTAAGGTTAAGTCAAACAGAGAAGGGCTCATGATACATGCATGAATATTCATTGGAACTTAAATAGAGATGCTGCTTTCTAAATTTCATCCTGAATGTGGTTCACTTTTTCTTCTGATACAATGACATCAAAAAAGCCTCAAGCAAGGTGAATTTATTTACTTTTTATTTTTTAATTGTCCAAATAACATACAGAAAGTTTACAATTATTTGAGCAAAGTAATGAGTATATTTCTTATCAAGCACTGTTTCCTCTTCCTTTGTTTTCCCTTCCGTTTCCTTCCCATCTCCATCTACCATCCCTTACAACCCTGCCTCCCCTTTGTATCCTCCAAAGTTGTAAAGTTGTAAAGATCATTTTTTGAAATAACGTCTTGTACAACTTATTGTTGCAATGGGTCCATCTCTATCCCTATTTAAACAAATTGTTTTTTCCTTTTCCATCCACAAATTATACTAACATCAAATCCAGTGAAAATATGGGATATACCGTGGGGGGAAGGACATTTATTTTCATTTAAAAAGAAAATACAGTTTGTTATTATGAGGGGACACCTCATGAAACATGAAAATGATATTCACAACCGAGGGTATTAGAGAAAAAATTGCTTTTTGTTATTATTTCTGTTGTTTAAAGATTTTTTTATTGAAAAATGCTGTAGAGAGGGGTTACAATTACATGAATGAATTAATGAGTATATTTCTTTTCAAGAATTATTGCCTCCTCCTTTGTTTCCCAATCCAGTCCCTTCCCATTTACCCTGCCCCCATCCCCGTACATCCCATTCATCTCTCCCCTCCTACCTCCCCCCTTGCCAAAGTTATAAAAATCGTTTTTGGACATAACGTCGTGTACATCTTATTGTTGCAAAAGTCCACCTGCATTCTATTTAAACAATTTGTTTACTCCCTTCCCCTCCCCAAATTATACTAATATCAAATAGAGTGCAAACAAAGGTTACACACTGGGGGAGGGACATACAAAGGAATAAAAAGATCACGAGGACCTTATAAATAGAAAAAATAGAAAGAAAAAATACTTGTGTCCTTAATTTTGGCTTTATTTTGATTAATATCATCTTATCTGATCTTTTCTGCTTGTCTCTAACATATACGTTATTGCAAATAAGCAAAACCATGGGATCTATGTTCCTTTGGGCCTACCTTCACTTAATATAATTTTATCAAGCAGAATATTTATTAATAGAGACCCAGAGACAAAACAAATCAAAGAAAGGTTGGAAAAAAGGGACTGCATGAAGTTGCAGAGCTTCTGCATGGCAAAGGACATAGTAAGCAAGATTAATAAAAAGCCCATGGATTGGGAAAAGAACTTTACTAGCCATACAATGGACTCGGGTCTCATACCTACAATATACCAGGAACTCAAAATATTAAATTCCCAAAAACAAATCTTCAAAGAAAGAACTTCCCAATAATAAGTGTGCTAAAGACTTTCGGAGAAACTTCTCTGAACAGAACATGAGAATGGCCAATAGACACAGGAAGAAATGCTCAACCTCCCTTGCCATAAAAGAAATGCAAATCCAAACAACATTGAGATTCCACCTCACCCCAGTTAAAAATGGGTATAATCAAGATCTCTAATAACAACAGATACTGGAAGAGATGTGGACAGAAGCAAACCCTATTGCACTGTTGATGGGAGTGTAAATTTGTTCAATCACTTTGGAAAGTAGTATGGCACTTCCTCAAAAGATCCACATCGAGATCCCCTATGACCAAGCAATCCCACATTTGGGCATTTACCCAATGATCACAAAAAAGTCTATACTAATGATACCAGCACAACTATGTTTATAGCAGCATCATTCCATATCTAAGATATGGAACCAACCCAAATGCCCCTCAGTAGATGAATGGATCAAGAAAATATTGTACATAGACACAATGGAAGTCTATGCCTTGATTAGAAAGAGTAACATTGCCCCATCTTTTTGAAACTGAAAAGACTATTTCTGATATTATATCAGACATTTCCACACAGATGGAACACTCAATGCCATATCATATCTCTGAAGTACTAGAAAATTGTAACTAAAATGAACATTTATTCCCTATTGCTTTCTCTCTTCATATAAGCTTATGTTAGAACATTTGATATTATTAAATCCATTTTACTAACTGCATACTCCACAATAATAAGATTATTTTATGCAATTAAAATAGAACTTTCTCAACAATCATCAACAAAGACAAAACTTGCATTTTTCTACTATATATTAATTTGACTTATTTCAAATTTCATATAAAAGTCTGATACAGAATAAAAGTAATTTTTTGCTGTCAATAATTTATTTTCATCCTTGCCATTGCATCAGTTAGCAGTTTAATTATTTTACTATGTAGTAATCTAATTTATGAAAATAGCATATCGTTTGTTATTTTTCTTTTGGTGTATGTTTTCCACTTCTTAACTATTATAAATATACTTACTATGAGAATTCATATAAAGAGTTTCAGTAGAAATTTTTTTCTAAGCATTGTATTTTAGTGTCTTTTGTATTTTCTATTCTATACTGTGTTCTTGAATTCCAGTAGTTTCTGTTAGCTTTAGTCTAAGATTTTGTCTGATTCTAATTTCTTAGAATATGAATTGTGCTATTTTATTATTATTTTTATGTCAGTCAAGTGTCTGAACTCTGGGCCTGTGTGCTGTCCCTCAACTTTTCAGTTCCAGGATAGTGTTTTCCCACTTGAGCCCTTTCCAGCTTTTTTTATGCTTATATGCTGCTGAGGAACTGAACCCAGGACCTCATGCATGCAAGAAAAGCACTCTTCCACTAAGCCACCTTCCGAGCTCAAAATTATGGTATTTTCCTGGTTGCTCTAATATTCAAAATACAGAGTAACATAACCTAAAATCCTCTAAAAATAACAGGGTGCTATTCAAAGTTGCTGCCTCTAATTCATAAGAGAATATTCCCAGTTATTCTCTCATTTCCCTAACAAAATTGCTGGTATTCATTTCCCTGAATCATAACCTCTAAGCATTTTATTCTCTTTTGCTATTATCATTTTAATAACATTCTATCAATAATCTATAACAGGAGAATAATTTATTTTGATACATGCAAAACACCTGAAATTAACTTTTTTTTTGAGTGTAAAAAATATATTTTGGGTCTCTCCCATTTCCCTCTTCGTAAAGAAGATTCAACATTATCTGTGCAGCAAGTTCATTTGTAACAAATGGCTTCAGTTTTTTTTTATTGGAGACAATCTCTGTCTCTATATCTCTCTCGGTTTCACTGTCTCTGTCTCTGTCTCTGTATCTCTCTCTCTCTCTCTCTCTCTCTCTCTATATATATATATATATATATATATATATAATCACTGAATGAAAATTTCTGGATTGATTTTGATTTTAATTCTTCCTCTTGTTTTATATTATAATCCCAACAGCTTTGTATATAATCTCTCCATTTTTTGCCATTAAATATTTTGCTATTTTATAAGGGTAGGAAGACTTTCATGCATGGTATATAAACAAACATTTCCTCTCATTTTACCTTACAGCTAATATAACTGTTACATCAGTTCAGGTGAGACTTCAGATAGAATTTGAAAACAAGGCATTGGTTTATGCTCTTAATCTAAATAACTAGGTGCACTTGTTGCAGTAGGTAAAATCTTTGGAGAATGCTAGGACTTTCATAAACACCATAAATTTAGAAATTAAAATAGAATGCCTGTGTACTGCAAAATATCCACTCTCTCTACTCTCAAAATCTCATTGACATTGACAATGTTACCCCACTCTCTCCTATTTACCACAGCTGAACTTTGGAATACTAGAGACTAAGGGTAGAGCTCAGTGGGGTTGTCCTTTTTCTCCACATATTAACTCCTCTGTCTACCTATACATACACAACCAGACCGTTCCTTGGTTGAGAGCACAGAGGTAAAAAAAAAATACTCGAACTAATTCTGTTCTGATGCTGTTACAAACCATTCATCTCTTCCTTTACCATATTTACATTTAAATATTATTCAAAGACATCCACTCATATTTTAGATTTCTTACACATTCTTTCTTTAAGTCGGATGGTGATTTCTCTTGTGATTTACCATTTACATCTCTTTCTGTAGTTTTGGAGTACAAAAAATAACTCCAGCTTGATTAACCTAGCTTCCTTTTAATGGGTTCATGACAAACACATTTTTTTCTTGAACAAATTCTTGTAGATGACAGTTGCTCTCATATCCTTTTATTCTTATTAGTTTTTTTAAAAAAATGACTCATATTTTGGAAGTTATATATGTCACTGTTCAATTTATTATTCTCTAGCTTTTATTGCATCTAAATATAAGAACAATAAATCACCCAAGTCCCGTAGAATACTTACAAATATTTTGGGGAAATGGCTTAGAAGCCTCTTTCCTGAGCTAATAGTGAAATCATCGCCTACTCCAAACTGTTGAGTAAGGTGAGCTTAGTAGACCATTTCTTACAGGTGAATTGAAACAATTTTTTTGGTTATTTTTATGATTAAAGTATTTATTAGGTACCATGTGATTTTTTATCGGTTTGTATTTCCCTCCCCCATGGTATAATCCATTTCCCCTGTATTAAATTATGATATATTTTGGGGAAGGGAAGGGAAAAACAAAATAGTTTACAGGTTGACCTCTGACAACAATGAGATGTAGAAGACACTATGTTGAAAAACGGATTTTACACTTTAGGCTGGGGACTTTGTGCGGAGTGTAGTTGTGGAGATGGGAGGGAAAGGATGGGAGGGGAAAAACAAAGGAAGGGGTAACAATGCTTGATAAGAAACGTACTCATTACCTTGCTCTTGTAACTGTTACCCCTCTGTACAGTAGTTACAAAATAAAAATGTTTTTTAAATAAAAATTACACGAATATTTCTAGCTATTCCGGAGTGTGGAAATCATACGGTCACATTTCCAGGCTAGGTCAGGGGGAAGAATCTGATAGAGTCCATCTCCAATTTAACAACAAAACCAGGGCTGGAGAGATAGTTCGCTTAGCAAAGCATTAGCCAATAAAGCAAGCAGAGTGCGTAGGAAGGCATGAGTTATAATAGTAGTACGACCAAAATCAAGGAAAAAATTCTCATCTTCTTTCTTTGGATTCTTTCCCAGTAATCATATTGAAATACGTTTTACATTTTTGGGTTTTGTTTTGCTTCATATTTTAAGATGACTTACAATTCCGGAATACATTTTCAAAATTTCTGGTTATTATTAGCAATTCCTTTTTTTGAAATTTTAAAATGTAAATTGTAAAAAGGATATACAATGTGTTTACAGATAGGTATGGAGTACATTTTCTTTTGAACGGTATCATCCCCTTCCTAACTCTCCCCCACCTGACTCCTCTCCACATCCCAGTTATATAGTTCATTTTTAACATATTTTTCCATTTGATTTCTTGTTATATTCATATTCTGTGTTTTTTCATTCATATACAATTTTAGTTAGAATGAATCAATTCCTCTACTTATATCTAACAAAAAACTGAAATGTATCTTAGTTATATTGATTTTTGGTGACTCTTTTATATTAGCCAATATTTATAGAAAGAAATTTCATTATAGTATTTACCTGCATTTATATAATATTCTTTAATAAAAAGCATCTTGGGTTACATCATTACATTTCCATAAGACTGTAAAAAATGTAATGATCCCCATTCAATCTACTCCCTTTGCCTACTCCTTCTCTGAAATCATCACTGCAAAATACTCTTTATTTAATGTATGTTATCTATTTAAGGTTCTAAATGCACATATAAAAATATATGTGATAACATCAGTCTTTCTTCTAAATATAGAACACTTGACTTTCAATTTTCTCCTTTTTCCTGCAAAGGACATAATTCTTGGTGTATGAATAATAATCGACTTTGTAAATACACTACTTTTTTTTATTATTTCATTGTTTGAATGGATCACCTAGTTTGATTGTATTGATTGACTATGTAAATTACGCTTTAATAGATCATATGCTCTATATTTAGTTTAATGAGAAACTTCCATTGTGATTTTCATAGTAGATTTACTAATTTACATTGCTTTAAATAACATAGAGATTACTATTTTCTCAACATCTTCAATATCATGTGTTTGGAGTTTTTGTTTGTTTTGTTTTATTGCTTTGAGTATAGTTATTCTGACGACAAAGACACAGAATTTCAGTGTCTTTTGATTTGCATTTTTCTCTATAGGAAAGGATGTCAAATAGTTCTTTATATATTTGTCATTTGTACTCTTTTGGAGAAATGACCACTTATTAAATTGGTTGGTTGTTTGGGTAAATCCTCATATTGCACCTATGTCACAACGTAACCAAATCATATTTTAGTCAGGCCACATTTATAATATTAATGTGGTCATAAATATATTTGTTCTGGTTGCTTTCACATGTTCCAGTGTTCTCTGACCACACATATAATGGACAGTATTTACTGATAAACATTTTTATGCAATCTATTTAATTTGAAAACTTCTTGTTTACTAACATTGCTGTAAAATCATCCTTGCTGAACTCAATAATTAATTTTCCAATTTTATTCATATTAGTAACTCTATATAATAATTCTATGGGCAGACTCCCAATTGTCCTCCCATCTTTCATTTTCTTTCAGTGGATCACTCAGATTCTAACTTGGTGTTTGCTTAACTTGCCTTATCTGTATATTCTTCTAAACTCTGTTGACCCAATAACCATCATCATTAACTGGGTTCCTTCTAACTTGTTGATTTTTCAGTAGACAAATCACAAGAGATTTTGGAGAGTGATAGATTGTGTTAATGAATTATGCACAAGGAATGAATTGTCTGATGAAATATGGAATACCAGGATGAATTTCATATCACATGACCATACTTTTACTAAAAATTATATATTGTTTATCTGAAATGCTAATTGAAGTGGATATTTTCTGTTTATTCCAGGTATACCTCTGCTATTATTTTTGGATGTCCTGAGGCTTGAACTCAGGGCAATGTCTCTTCATCTGTGCTCATGACTAGGACTCTATCATTCGATTCAAGCATCCACTTCTGGGTTTTTCTTTATAGTTTATTGGAGATGGGAGTGTCATGGACTTTCTTGCCTGAGCCTATTTCAAAGCAAATCCTCAGATATCAGCATCCAGAGTAGCTAGGATTAAAGGTGGGAGCCACTTGCACGCTCTATTAACATTTTTATTCCAATGTATAAGTTATGCTGAGGGTAGTTCTCACATTGATTTCTTTAAGATAATCAGACTGTTTTCCACTGTGGCTCTCTAAACCCACTCATATTCCTGCTGAAACTGTAAGAGTTCCTTTTATCCACACTATGGCCAACATTTGTTAACTTCAGTAGTAAGGATATTGTATGACATGATTTCTATGCTGTTTAAGTTTTTGTTTTAATAAGGTCTAAATCACCCATACAAATTTTCAAAACTTAACATACTTTATCCAATTTATAAATACATTTTTATTCTAAAAATACTGGTACAGATGGGTTACAGTAGTGTGAGCAAGGCCATGAGCATATTTCCTATTAAGCATTATTATCACTTTCTTTGTTTTTATTCAATGCTCCCTTCCAACCAACCTCCACAACTCCCTCCTTTCAGCCTAATTTGTAAAGTTTGTTTTTCAGCACAGTGTCTTGTACATCTCATTGTCACAATGGGTTAACCTGTGTCCCCATTTAAGCATTTTGTTTTTTTCCTTCCTCCCAAATTAGAGAAGTGTATGTACAAAATACAGGGCACTGACACCAGATATCATGAAAACAGGGGTTATATCATGTGGGAGGAACATAGAAAAAACACAAAAAAATAACATGCTACTTTACAAATAGTTTAGGAACAATAGCAAGAAGGCAAAAAACTCACTTGTGTCCTTATATTGGGGTTCTTTTAGCTTAACCCATTTCTATGGTCATACGTAAATAGCTTTAAATCTTTTCTGCTTGTCCCAGACATATATTGTTTATTGCATATATATAAATGAAGACAATAGGATCTATGTTTCTTTGGGCCTGGCTTACTTCACTTAATATAATTTTTCCATGTTTTTCCATTTTCTAACAAATGGGGCAATGCTATTCTTTCTGATGGAGGCATAGAATTCCATTATGTATATATAATACATATATTAAAGAAAATTATACATAATATATATAAATTTATTTTATTATATGTAATTCCATTATCCATATATGATATATATACCATATAATCTTTTTTTTTGGCAGGGGGGTTCGGTCGTGGGACCTGAACTCTGGGCCTGGGCGCTGTCCCTCAGCTCTTCAGCTCAAGGCTAGCACTCTACCACTTGAGCCACACAGAGCCACATCCGGCTATTTTCTTATGTGGTGCTGAGGAATCGATCCCAGGGCCTCGAGCATGCAAAGCAAGTGCTCTACCACTGAGCCACCTTCCCAGCCCCTATACCATATTTTCTTGATCCTGACATCTAGATAGGATCTCTATCTTAGCTATGGTAAATAATTCTGCAATAAACATATTTGTGCTGGTAGCTTTAGTAAGGATAGAAGAATGAATAGTTTTACTAGTGACAGGCCGAAAATTTCTCAATACAGATCAAGAAGTACAACGAATCAAAGGAAGGTTGGACAAATCTAATAGTATGAGCAGCAGAGCTTCTGCATGGCAAAGGACATAGCAAGGAAGGTCAAGAGAAAGGTCATGGATTGAGAGAAGATCTTCCAAACGTACCTGGAACTCAAAAGATAAAATCCTCCAAGAACAAATCCTCAAAGGAACAACTGTCTGATAAGTGGGCTAAAGACATAAAGAGAAACTTCTCTGAAGAGGAAATAAGAATGCTCAATCGACACATGAAGAGATGCTCAACCTCTCTAGCCATGAACGAGATTCAAATGAAAACAACATTGAAATTGCACCTAACATGGCGAGGATGGCTATAATCAAGAGATCTAATAACAACAGTTGTTAGAGTGGATGTGGCCAGAAGGGAACCCTATTGCTTTGTTGGTGGCAATATAAAGTTGTTCAACCACTTTGGAGAGCTGTAAGGAGGTTCCTCACGTATTCCACATAGAGCTCCACTATGACTCAGAAATCCCACTTTTTGGCATTTACCTAAATAATCACATATTTTTCCATTTTGTGTTTGCAACTAACACTCCAAACAACACTCCTACTTTCTCTTTTTCTGTACAATAAACTTTCTTTCAAAGTCTACCAAATTTTCCTACACAGCTTCGGTTCTTTTAGGTTCAAGAGTAAAAGATTTGGTCTCTTTCACCTAAAACTACAACTTTCATCTTGGAAATAAATTTTCATTCCACTTATGGTGGCACACACCTGTAATCTCAGCATTTGATTAGTAAAGGTAAAATCATCCAAAGTTCAAGGTCAGCCTGAACTATGTGTAAAAAGGAAAAATGAATTCTTTTTTCTCTAAGTTCTTGCTTTTCCAAAGACTGCCAAGTGTGCACTTGATTCATCCCACAAGAAAACATAAAAGACTAGCAGGATTTTCACCATGACTATTTGAAAACAAACTCTAGTATTTGTTAATCCAAGCTTAAATTTTCTGACATTTAATCTTTTAACAGTAACAAAAGCTAAACCATAAGCTCTTTCAAGGGTTATAACTCCTTCATTTTATTTCACATATTTCCAGCCGATAATAAGAAAAAAAAATAATTCAAAATGGCATTCCTGATGTTACCTACTAGAAGTTCAAAACAGTTCGGCTATCACATAAATTAATTTAATAACTCAATGATACCATCACAATTCTTCCATTTTTTCATTCTGTCATTCTGTCAATTTTAATGCTGTATTCATCTCAGACTTTGCAGTAAAATGGTAGTGCCATTTCAGTTCATGATAATTACAGACACAAAAAAATGGCCCTAGAATTTACTTAACAAGAAAACCTTTTCTGAATTGCCAGCTACTTTTTTAAAAATCACATTATTTTGAAACAGATGCCACTCTAATCACTAAAGTTTTCAAGGGAATGAATACAAATACATTGACTTAAATATGATAACAATAATTTTCCTGTTGTTAACAATAGAAGATAATTTTACAACTGCACAGCACATAAGTCCTCAAAACAAGGACATGTTAAGAAAGAGAAAGAAAACAGGTAGATTATTAAAATATTTGCTACTCTTTCAATGTTGTCAAAATGTATGTATTGAAGCAATACTTACCAATATAGATAAAGATCTGGAAAAATTAAATTAACCCTATGTATATGCTTAACAATTTCTATGTTCATAGCAATTTATTCGGACAATTCATTCTTACACATAGTTTTGAAGTTTTTGGTAGGACATGGTGCAATCCTTTTTCACCCTATACTTCCTCGTTTTCAAAAACAGAATCTTTTTTCTTACATTAATTGGGGAAGCATAGATCTTCCCATTTTGTAATAGGAATAACTTATATGACACCTTGCAATAACATTTACAATAAATCATAATTTTACCTAACTCCTGCATACAATAATGTCTTCTTCAAATAGACTAAGATAACCAGTATGTTTTCTAATATCTGCAGAATTTGCAAATATTGATATCTCTTTTCAGAAGTCAGTCTTCTGAAACATCTCATATTGCCCTGTTGAATTGCTATATTCACATAGAGATTTGGCATTCATATATTTATGAAAATATAGCTAATTGTATATCATTTAATATCTTCTCTGTTATGATTTAATATTATGACTGGGACTATTTTACAAACATTTGCATTTTTCACATATCCCAGAGGGAATAAACTTTTCTCTGATTAAACATAGAGGCAACATATACATGAAATATCTTTTGTAATTGTATTGAAGATTTTTCTATTGTATCACTTCAAAATTTTGCATACATTGTATAACTTCAGTCAATTCATGTCAGTCTTCTCATCAAAATAATACATACTACTTCACACTTGGACGTGGAAAAGTTTGACAAATGTGTAAAGAGTAGAGTAGTCATATAAAATCATGAATAAAGTACTTCCAAATTTAGTAATGTTCTATTGTATTTTTATATCACATTCTGACCTAATTTTCCAAACTCTGTACTTCCTGACAGTACACTGAATGAGATGTATTATAAAAGTTTTATAAACCTTTGCAGAAGATTGTTTATTCACCATAAGGCTAATTTTGTAAAGATAGAACTAAACCATAGAACTTATGCAATTAGTAGTGTAATAACAATATGTTAACAGCATATGTAACATTGGTATACAAGTAGTAATATGTTGGATATGATATTTACATCTTGGGTGGTGGGATATTTGAGATTGAAAGAGAGAAATATGAGGAAAGAACTAACATGTACCACAAGAATTTTATTCAGTCCCTTATTGATTTAATGATACCACCTTTGGATCTCACCTTGAGAATAACGTTGAAATTTAACCAAAGGTAAACCTAAATCAAAGAAATGAGGGAAAGTCGAGTTTCATTACAGAATTCACTTTTAACATGATGAGAATGACAGCATGTATTAATATTTCATTCAATTATTATTTTGAAATTAGCTATCTTGAAAGAGGTTCCGGGAAGATGGTGGAGGAGAACCTGGAATCTGAACAAGCTCTCGCATAGAAAGCAGTTTTAGAGTTCCAGTGAACAGTCCTAAGCCAGAGAATCACACCAAGTGTGCCATCACAGGACAGAGAGTTAGACAAGAGAGGGAAAGCCAAGGCAAGAAGACACATCTGAGAGCTTGTCAGCAGCCGCCGTGGCGGCGGCAGCAGGGTCCTGGCAGAGACCGCAGCAGGGGGCATACCTGAGCGCTCACACAGAGAGTCCGGGACGAAGGCGCCAGACACAGTGGGCGAGCGGATTCTACTCAACACCAGCAAGAACCGACAAGGAGCAGAAACCTTCATCCTGCAGTTTGCAGACCAGAGATGACCCAAGATCCAAGACGCGGCATGAGTAGAAGCCCGAGGTCCTCACTCCTTCTCAGGGAGTAGAGGGGGGAAGGCCACCCCTCCCCCCCAGCACCAGTGATCTCCATCTTGGATACCGACAAAGCTCGGAGGAGCTGAAAGCTCCAATTCAGGCCTTGGAATAAAACAAGTCATTTAGCAGGTCACAAGAACTTAAAGGTGAAGTGACCTGCCAGACTCAGCTCCATCCAGGGAAATGTCACCAAGCTCAGGCGCCAGCCATTGGAGTGGCTTTCTTCACTGGGTAACCAGAGCCAGAGGCTGCCCTTCCCTCTAGCAGCCTGAACAATCAATTGAAAAACAGAAACCCTGAGAATGGCTTCAGGCTGGGCTCTGTGAGTTTTTTCACAAAATAGCCCCAGGGAAAAGCTAATGATTGTTGAAAGGCCTCAACTCTACCCAGAACCTAGCCTTACCACTGCATCCCCCTCTTTTGTGATTCTCAAAGCAGATCACCCTCCCATTAAACTAATCTGGGAGGGGGATCTCAAAATCTTGGGTAAAGCAGAGCATTTTTCTGCCTGTTCGAACAAACTGACTTAAGAAACCAATCAAGCCACCGGACCTCAAGCTGACCAGAGACTCCAACAAGAGGCTGGTTACAGACAAAAGGGAGATACAGGATTCTTCCCACCCCTCCCAAAAAATCAAAAAAAAAAATCAAAGAACTTTTTTTTTTTCTTCTTCTTTTGTTTTCTTTTTTTTTTTGGTACCTTATATATATAAATTTTTTTTTCCTTTTCTAAAAATTTTATTAATCTTTAATTTTTGCCTTTTTTGAAAAAATAATTGTTTTCCAGTAACTTTTTTTTTCCTCTTATAGTTTTTATTTCAGGAATACGTGAATGTGCGTTTTTCCTTTCTTTTCTTGTCTTCTTTCCCTTTTTTTTTCTTTCTTAACTATCTTTTTGTTTTTTGTCTAGCTCTACTGAACTTCTGATCTTTTTTCTCCCTTTCTTATCCTTTCCAAGTTTTCCTCTCTTTTGATCTTCTTTATGTGACTTAACTCTTGTCCTGCACATCCTCAGATAAACCCATAGTTAACTAGTAGACCCTATCCCCCATTGTGTACACACTTAATCCACAAATTTATTACTCAATTCAAAACCTCTGAGACTTAAATTCCTTAATAGCAGTACTACCTCTTTATACCTATATAATATTATAAGCATTCTTATAAGTTTTTCACTTCTCCTCTATGTCCCTTCCCTTCTCTTAATATACTCACATTCCTCTCTAAATAGATGATCTTTTAATCTCCATAATAATATTAAATTCTACGTTTCTATTTTTTTCTGGTCTCTTTTCATTTCCCTTTCCCTTTCTTCTTTTTCTCTCTCTCTATCTACTTGCATCCTACCCAATCTATTTCCTGCATTGTGATTAGGACATAGTTAACTCTCCCTGTGCCTCCCCACACCAATCTATTCCTATTTCTTACCCACATCTCTCCCTAACCCTAATAATTTCTGGTTTTCCAATTTCTTCTCTGTGGTTCGAAGCCCAATAACATATAGTTGTTTGATGTTGAATAGATGTATCTGTTGAACTAGATTGTATCTGTAGACTATTGACTGTACAAATGCAAACTTTGATTGATGGTTGCCTTAAGATAATATTCTAGCACAAAACTGTTGCTATTTTCATCTCAAATGGGCAGAGTAAGCTGGAAAAACACAAGAAAAATTGCAAATCCGGATATCTCAATTCCCAATCTTGATAACCAGGGGTAAGAACAGATAATGAATAATCCAGAGGAGAGTTCCCAAATAGCTCTACAAACACTGCTGGCAAACATGACAAATGAGAAGTTTGACAACTTACAAAGGACTCTGTAGGAGCGTGAAAGGGAGAGAGAGGAGGCATCCCAGAAGCTCATACAGGAATATCATAAGCGTGAGGAAGCTACTCAAAAACTGATACAGGATTTGTGTGAACAACTTGAGAATACTCAAAGAGAAAGGGAGGAATGGCGTGAGCAGGCTGAGAACACTCAAAGAGAACTGCAGGAATCCCAGGAACGGAAGGAAAGAGAACTACAGGAATCCCAAGAACGGGAGGAAGCTAATCAAAGAGTAATACAGGAATTGAGAGACCAGGTAGAGAATACACAAAGATCACTAAAGGCATTCATGGAATCCATTAACAAAGAGCTGAAGGAAGTCAGGGAGACCACAAAGGGAATGCTGAATGGAACCCAACAGAAGGAATGGGAGTCCAAAGAAACCATAACCAATCAACTAAGTGATTTGAGAACAAACACTGAACACCAAATTAAGGAAGTAAAGAAATTTATACAAGACCTAAAACAGAGCTTCAACAAAGAATTGAAGCCAACAAAGCTGACCAATTAGAAGGAAAAGAGATAAAAAACAAAGTAGAGAGTCTTGACAGCAGATTAGACCATGCAGAATATCGAATCTCAGGGATTGAAGACAGCCTAGATATTATAGAGAAAGAACATATAACCATCCAAGACAAGTCCAAGAAATATGATAGATCTATCCAACACCTGGAAGACACCATCAGAAGGCCTAATCTAAAGATAATGGGTGTAAAGGAGCACCTAGAAACAAAAGTTAATGGTCTAGGAAATTAGTTTAACAGGTTCCTAGCAGAGAACTTCCCAAACATGCAAAAAGATCGGCCTATTCAGATACAAGAAGCTTTTAGAACCCCAAATAGACCAGACCAGAATAGGACATCCCACCATCACATTATAATCCACACAGGATCAACTCACACCAAGGAAAAGATCCTTAAAGCTGTCAAGGAGAAAAGGGTAATCACCTATAAAGGGAAACCAATTAGAATCACCTCAGATTTCTCAGCAGAGACAATCAAAGCAAGAAGAGCCTGGAATGATGTATGCCATATCCTAAAAACAAACAACTATCAACCAAGAATACTGTACCCAGCTAAACTCTTCTTCATAACTGAAGACCAAATAAAAACCTTCCATAGCAAAGAAAAATTGAAACAATACATTTCCACCAAACCATCCTTACAAAAGATTCTTAAAGATGTACTACACAAAGAAAAACAACAAGACCGCAATAAAGGCCAAGAAACTGCACCCAAACTGAGAATCCAAGAACCATAGGAAGAACCCAGGTTTTGCAGCCCCCAAGAAGGTGGATAACATAGCAGGAACTCCCAAATACCTCTCAGTCATATCTCTTATAGTTAACAGACTGAACTCTCCAATTAAGCGACAAAGACTGTCTAGTTGGATTAAAAAACAAGACCCTTCTATCTGCTGCCTGCAGGAGTCACATCTTGCCTGAAAAAACAAACACATTTTCAATGTGAAAGGCTGGAACAAAATCTACCAAGCAAACGGCCCCCATAAACAGGCGGGAGTTGCAATCCTAATATCAGATAAAATAGACTAAAAGTTAAAATTCATGAGAAGAGATAAAGAAGGTCACTACATACTAATTAAAGGATCTCTCCTTCAGGAGGATATTACAATTCTAAATATCTATTCGAAAAACAATGGAGCATCCAAATTTATCAAAGAAACACTACTTTCCCTCAAATCCCATATAGATCCAAAGATATTAATTGTTGGGGATTTTAACATACCACTCTCCCCACTAGATAGATCAACTCGGCAAAAACTCAACAGAGAAACCGCAGATCTAAACAGCTGTATAGATCAACTAGACTTAACAGACATCTACCGAACATTTCACCCAGCAGCATCAGAATACACGTTTTTCTCAGCAGCACATGGAACGTTTTCTAAAATAGACCACATTTTAGGCCACAAACCAAACTTGTCTAAATTCAGAAACATTGAAGTTATACCTTGCATCCTCTCTGACCACAAGGGAATAAAATTAGAACTCAACACCAAAAGCCACCAAAGAAAGTCCGGCATCACATGGAGGCTGAACAACACACTGCTGAATCATGAGTGGGTCATGGAATAGATTAGAAAGGAAATTCAAATGTTCATGCTTTTCAACAAAAATGAACACACAAATTACCAGCTCCTCTGGGACACAGCAAAGGCAGTACTCAGAGGCAAGGTTATAGCTCTGAGCTCCTACATCAACAAATTGGAGAAATCTGAAACTAACAATTTGATGACACATCTAAACCTCCTTGAAAAAGAGCAGCAAGATAAACCCCAATCCAGTAGACGGAAAGAAATAATCAAAATTAAATCAGAATTAAATGAATTAGAATCCAAAAAAAGTATAGAAAGAATCAACAAAACAAAAAGTTGGTTCTTGGAAAAACTTAACAAAATTGACAGACCCTTAGCAAATCTTATCAGAAAAAGAAGAGAACACACCCAAATTAATCAACTCAGAGATGAGAATGTAAACATCACCACGGAAACAACCAAGATTCAGAACATTATAAGGGAATACTTCTCAAAACTCTATGGTAATAAGTTTGAGAGCTTGACAGAAATGGACCTTTTCCTAGGAAATATTGACATGACAAAACTAAACCAAGATGAGTTAAACTATCTGAACAGGCCCATATCAAGCACTGAAATAGAAACAATAATAAGAGATCTCCCAGCTAAGAAAAGTCCAGGACCAGATGGTTTTACAGCAGAATTTTACAATGCCTTCAAACAGAGCTCACACCAATTCTCCTCCAACTCTTCAATGAAATTGAAAGAGAAAGCTCACTACCAAACAAATTCTATGAAGCCATCATAACCCTCATCCCAAAACCAGGTAGGGACTCATCAAAGAAAGAGAACTATAGACCCATTTCTTTGATGAATATTGATGCAAAACTTCTCAACAAAATTTTGGCCAATCGACTTCAACAATTCATCCAAAAAATCATACACCACGATCAAACAGGATTCATTTCAGGGATGCTAAGTTGGTTCAATATATGCAAATCAATTAATATTATTCACCACATCAACAGGAGCAAGAATAAGAACCACATGGTTATCTCAATAGATGCAGAAAAAGCTTTTGAGAAGATCCAACACCCATTCATGATGAAGGTTTTGGAAAAACTGGGAATCCATGGAACATTCTTCAATACAATAAAGGCTGTATATGACAAACCTACAACCAGCATTATACTCAATGGTGAAAAACTAAAGCCATTTCCTCTTAACTCAGGAACAAGACAAGTATGCCCACTGTCTCCACTTCTCTTCAATCTAATATTAGAATGCCTAGCTACAGCAATAAGAAAAGATGCAGACATAAAGGAGATCCAAAAAGGGAAAGAAGAAATAAAACTCTCCCTCTTTGCAGATGACATGATCTTGTATTTAAAGAATCCCACAGACTCCACTCCCAAATTACTCAAGCTGATTCAAAACTTTGGAAAAGTAGCAGGTTATAAAATTAACCCCCAAAAATAAATGGCTTTTCTGTATGCCAACAATGAGAAAAGTGTGGCTGAAATTAGGAAAGCAACTCCATTTGTAATAGCCCCACAAAGAATAAAATACCTAGGAATTAACTTAACTAAAGAAGTGAAGGACCTCTATGATGAAAACTTTAAAATCTTGAAAAAGGAACTCAACACAGAACTAAAAAAATGGCAAAACCTCCCATGCTCCTGGATTGGAAAGATTAACATCGTGAAAATGACAATACGTCCCACGGCTATCTACAAATTCAACGCAATACCTATCAAAATTTCAACTTCATTCTTCAAGGAAATAGAAGAGGCAATCCAAAATTTCCTATGGAACAATAAAAGACCCGGAATAGCAAAAACGCTCCTCAACGGAAAGAACACTGCTGGAGGAATATCAATACCAAGTTTCAAACTCTACTATAAAGCCATAGTAATCAAAACAGCTTGGTATTGGCATAAGAACAGACCACAGGACCAATGGAATAGAATTGAAAACCCAGAAGTGAACCTACAGACCTATAGCCATCTATTCTTCGATAAGGGAGCTAAAACAATAGAATGGAACAAAGACAGCCTCTTCAGTAAATGATGCTGGAAAAATTGGTTAACTACATGGTGAAAACTAAAGATAGATCCTTTATATCACTCTGCACCAGAATCAACTCCAAATGGATCAAAGACCTTGAAGTCAAGCAGACACTCTGAAAACATTACAGGATGGAATAGGAGAAACCCTAGGTCTCCTTGGCTCAGGCCGAAATTTTCTGAATAGAGACCCGGAAACACAACAAATCAAAGAAAGCTTGGACAAATGGGATTGCATAAAGTTGCAGAGCTTCTGCAGGGCAAATGACATAGCTAGCAAGATCAATAGAAAGCCCACGAATTTTGAGAAGATCTTTACTAGCCATACAACGGACAAGGGTCTCATATCTAAAATATACTTGGAACTCAAAAAAATAACCCCCCAACAAGAAATCCTCAAAAAACAACTGCCCAATAAATAAGTGGGCAAAAGACTTAAAGAGAAACTTCTCTGAAGAAGAAAGTAGGATGGCCAATAGACACATGAAGAAATGTTCAACATCCCTAGCCATAAATGAAATGCAAATCAAAACAACATTGAGATATCACCTCACTGCAGTTAGAACGGCAAAAATCAAGAACTCTAACAACAACAGATGCTGGAGGGGATGTGGACAGAAAGGAACCTTACTTCATTGTTGGTGGGAATGTAAACTTGTTCAACCAGTTTGGAAAGAAGTATGGAGGTACCTCAAAAGACTTCACATAGAACTCCCCTATGACCCAGCAATCCCACATTTGGGCATTTACCCAAATGTTTACAAACAAGAACACCCTAAAGCTGCCAGCACAACAATGATTATTGCAGCATTATTTACCATAGCTAAGATATGGAAGCAACCCAGATGCCCCTCAGTAGATGAATGGATCAAGAAAATGTGGTGTATATACACAATGGCATTCTATGCCTCCATCAGAAAGAATGACATTTCCCCATTTGTTAGGAAATGGAAAAACTTGGAAAAAATTATATTAAGTGAAGTAAGCCAGGCCCAAAGAAACATAGGTCCCATCGTTTCCCTTATTTGCATTATTTAGTATATGTATGAGTCAAGCAGAAAAGGTCAGATAATGTGATGTCAGGAAAATGAACCCTTAGATATGTACTTTAATGATTTTTTTCTTTCATGCATATGTTTCTAACGCATTTATAAGATTATTTCTTTGTTGCTTTGTATGTTCCTCCCCCACAGTATAACCCCTGCTTTCACTATATTTGATGTCAGTATAACTTGTGGAGGAGATGGGGAAAAACCAGTTGTTTAACGATACAGATGGACCTGTTGCAACAATGAGAAGTACAAGTTGTCATGTCCAAAACGAGCTTTACAACGTCTGTTCGGGGGAAGGGGGGGAAGAGGAGGGAAGGAGAAGGATTGGGATTGGGGGGTGGGGGGAGGCCAGGAAGGGATGTGAAGGGTAAACCAAGGGGGGAGGCTGCAATGCTTGGTAAGAAATGTACACATTATCCTGCCCATGAAATTGTAACCCCTCTGTACAGTTTGTTCACAAATAAAATTAAATTAAGTAAAAAAAAAAGAAATTAGCTATCTTTTTGATATAGAAGACAAAGACAACATGAAAGAAATTTAGACAACTAAGCCAAGTGTTATATTTTAAATTCTGTTTTCTTCACTAAAACCTATGATATACTTGTTAGGTATTAAAATCAAATACAGTGACAACAGAGATCTGCAATAGGAGGAAGACAATGAAATAGAAACAAAAACTCACATAGTATAGTATAAACAAGTAAAACTCATACCAAAATAACCCTTATGCGAATATTTTGACTTAATTTCATTTGCCATCATAATTTATAGTTATATATATGCATACACATGCATTTAAATGTTTGTAGACATATACACATGTACATGTACATATACATATATATACATATGTATATATATACATATATATGTATATGTACATATACAATACATGTACATGTATATATACATTTACATAGGGTTAATTTAATTTTTGCAGGTCTTTATCTATATTGGTAAGTATTGCTTCAACACATACATGTACATGTACTTGTACAATACATGTACATGTACATACGTATATGCATATATTTTTGAGCTTTTATGTTCATTTGACAAGGTTACCTTAAACATATACTAATTATTGAAAATAAATTATATTATTAAAAGTAAATGATAAGCATTATCTTGATAGTGTACAAGTGACAATGCAAATAATTCTGAACAGAAGGACACAAGCAGGATTTGAAACTTACTTCACAAGTCCACTGAAAAGAGTTAAAACCTGCCTCGAGAAATACATTCAGTATATGTTGTTCAGGCAAAATTACCTCACATAAAACTATTAGATGCCTAATTACAGCCATTATGTAAGTTGGGTGAAGATTGCAAGATCATTTATTAATGCATTTTGATATCCTTTATTTCCTGTACTTTGGTGTTGATTAAAATCAAAGACTTTAACCTTTGCTCAAATCAGTTTTATTAAAAACTAATTAACTAAATGGACATGAAAAGTGTTTGACTGATTCATTGTAGTATGAGATAATGAATTTGACAGATTAATAAAAGGCAGAAATTCAAAATTAAGGATCTATATTAATAGCTCAAAGTCTCTTTCTATTATTGTTTGTTACATTTAATTTTAGGTGAAAATCATCTTGGCAATATTTTGACATGTCCACTACCCTAGTAATAAAATGATGAAGAAGAGATGAAAACTACTTAATGAATATTAATAAAATAAGCCAAAAATGCATGAAATAGGTAGAGGAAAGTGAGTCGAGGAATATTCTATATCTTTCTAACTCTTTGAATGAGTGATGAAAGCACAAATATCCAGTATCATTTTCCTTGAGATCAGTGCAATGTTGAGTTTTAAAAAATACTTCAAGAGAATTTTAGAATAATGAATTTGACCATTTTTTCTTACTTGAGTCAAAGTTAAATTACAGTTTTCTATTATACAATTAGGATAAATACTAAGATCTGTACTTCCTGAATATTTTCAATGTACTGATGTGCCATAAGCAAACTCTGTCCAAGACCTTACCAATTATAGATATCAAGTTACAAATGAGTACAATCATTAAGTACTACTTGTGTTGCACATAAAATCTTACATTGTTCATATAAACTGGTGTATTTTCCTTTCTAAAACTACAATTTAGTTTTAGACATTATTGCACATGAATAAATAATAAACTGGCCCCATTTCTGCTGCTAATTGAACTGGTTGTTTAGGCACATTTTATGAAGATCTACATTGTGAAAAAAATTGGAATATTGTATTTAGGATATAGGTTACATATGCAAGTTCATAAGATGATCACCAGACATGCTAGTTTTGAAAACAGGTTGTTTCTGGTGATATGCAAATTCAGCTGTTTTATTTTTACTATTGAATAATAATAAAAAACTGAAATATTTGCATAAAACCTTGAAAATGACTAAAATTCTTGTGACTGATTCATTTGTAACAATTATTGAAATCCTGCAGAGTCTATAAGCAAACTGTACCATTTTTCTATTCATATTGCAGTATGTCTCAAGGCATCAATATAAGGAGAAACCTCTCACAAGGCATATTAAAATGGAAGAATAAGAGAATATAAAGAGATTGAGTGTTTCTGCAAGTTACACACAGTGGCCAACATAAACTAAGAACAGATATTTTCTGACATATTCCTACATTTTTGCATAAGTGTTAATGGAAGGAAATGGAAGCCTGTTTGGGGTGGGTAGAGAAATTATCCATGACTATATTTTCAGGCTCTATGTTAGACTTTTTTTCCAGGCATAAAACACCTGTTTAAGGAACATAAAGCCAGTATAATCACTAAGAAATGGATATATTCTTGATTTTAGAAGATCCAAATATTCCCTATTGCTAATCAGCTTATGGATATTTACCTCAGAAAACGAAAATTTCTTTGTATTCATTTTGTGACAGTTATTCAGATTGTTTCCTGTAATTCTGACTCTAGTATTGCCACAAAGGAAATTTTTCATTAAATCTTTGTTACTCAGCCTGTGCGCACCATTTAACTGAATGTTCTTCATACAAATTCCAAATGTGCTTAAATACATCATTGTCATTGACTATAATACAAATTCAGTGATTGTTTCCTGTTTCTTCATGAGTCAATCTGTTATATCAAGTTATATTTTCCCAACATATACAATGTGCCCTAATTATTTCTAATTATCGCTATCAGTAGGCAACTTCTATGAAGAAAAACAATGGAATTCTACTCCATCTTTCAAACATTGTGTCTAAATTAATCTCTCTTACTTTTTAAAAATTAATGTTAAGAAAAGTAACTTGTAGGCAGTAGCCTACTGGAACACCAAGGAAGACAGAGAAAATATCACTGGATTAGAAGAAAGAATGAGAATGTAGATCAGATTGCAGGCTGGTCAATAACAGGGAAAATTCCATCTAGTGAACAAATGAACTGAATTTTAGTACAGCTGAAATGAATTTCAGATCATTTCACCATAAGAAGAAGGAATTGGATATTATGTTATACATTGACTCAATTGACTGGAACACATGTGCTGAAATTTCTGGTATCTTGGTTCTTACCTGAGCTCACAAGAATGATGAACACACCCAAACTAGAGAGTTAGAAAATCTGATCATTTCTTCTGAGAAGCTTTCTGATTGGAATCATTTCCTGCTCACCTTTGGTGCATCTGATTAATTTCAGGAGATATCAAGTACGACCATACCATCCCTTCTTTTATCAGTACTTGTGTCCAAGTTATTTGGATTGTTCAGAAATTTTGTCAGGTTCTCCATTTAAAGACTAAATAGACTTCTAAGTCTTCTCTCCCATGTCAGTCTTGTTAAAATCGTCTCAAACCATATGCATAACAATATTGAAATGCTTCAGTTCCTTAGGATTCATAAAACAGTAATTCCAAACAGACAGATTTGGAAACCCACAATTAAATGCCCTTATTATTGTAACACCAAACAGTTTTATTACCATTTTGTTGTTCATATACACTAGATATTTAATAAAGGAACTTGCCACTGAATAATGCATACTTCAATATTTAATTACCCACACTCCCAAAGTTCTCTCAGTATAAACTCAAAACCGTAGTAGATTTTGATTAAAAAAATTGCTTGGTATTTATGAAAAATAATGATGGAAATGTACCTAATACCAGAACGGTGACATATATTAGACAATAGTTCTACATGTCAGTGTCTACTGATGTATTTTACTCCTACTTTTAAAAAGTTGTATAATTAAATCCTGTTTTTATCAATTCAATATAAACCTGTCAACTGAGGCATTACTGAAAAATTATCCAATTATTATTTATATTCCAGGATATTGGTAATTTAATTTACATTATTACATTTAATTTTGATTAAATGTAATATCAATGCAAAAGCTTAAATGTATATATATATATATATATATATGACACATTCACTGATATATCTCTATAAATTCCATGTTTATTTCTTATATTATATAGTAACATTAATATTTGTTTAATAAAATATACTATATGTACATAAAAAATCCTTCCGGGAAACTTTCTCTTACCTGCTTATTTTATTTAACATTTGCTAGTATTTGTTTTGAGAAATCTTTGACCGTTTCACTGTTACTTTGAATCAATATGAATATAAGATGTGAATTAAGAAGAAATACACAAAGATAAAGCATATCTACAAGGCAGGCAAAGCAACATATCTGTCAGAAACTGGATAACTTCTAAAAATGGCTCATATTGAAATTACCCTCTAATAAACGTAAACATAAAACGAGAGATTTATGAAAATATAATCACTGTCATTCTCATACAAAGTCTACCTCTGGTAGAAAGTTGTCACCTTCGTGTCAGAATGATGACCCAGAATGTTCATTAATGTTTTATATAGAACCAGCATAAACGTAACCCAAATCAATTTGAAATAGAAAATTTGCTCTTGAAATGTTTATATTTGTGTTGTGTTTGCATCATTGTTCAGTAGTCACCATTCATGAGCACAAGCATTTTCTGAAAGCTCAAATAACACAGCCTGTTTCTTTCCCTAAGAAGCCATTTTCAAATTTTTCCTAGCTATCACTATGAAAAAAATATACTAAAGAAGTGAAGAAATTAATATTTAAAGATTGATTTATTGCAGCTGTGTGGGATATAGAAAGATTGCAGAACAACTTAGAAAAAAGGAGCAGTTGATAACTAGATGAAAATCTGTGAAAAAATTAAAATACCTAGGAGTTAACTAAAGAAGTGAGGGACCTCAATGATGAAAAATTTAAAAACCTGAAAAAGGAAATTAAATCCTGACTAAAGAAATGGAAAAAAAAAAAGTCCCATGCTCCTGTATTCAGAGGATTAACATCGTGAAAATGGCAATACTGCCAAAGGCTATCTCAAAATTCAATGTGATACCTATCAATATCTCAATCTCATTCTTCAAGGAAATAGAAAAAGTAATACAGAAATTGGTATGGAACAATGAAAGAATACAAAGAGCAAAAGAACCCGTACCTCAAAGAACAGCACTGGAAAAATACCAATTCCAACCTTCAAACTCCACTTCAAAGACATAGTAATCAAAAGAGTTGGCACTGGCACAAGAACATATCTGAGGACCAAAAGAATAGAACAAATAAGGGATAAATTGACTAGACAAAGTAATAAACCCAATTTCCTATAGCCATCTAATCTTTGATAAGGGAGCCAAAAAAATACAATGGAAGAAAAACAGCCTCTTCAATAAATGGTGCTGGCCAAATTGGTTAAACCTCAGGAAAACTACTGCTACAACTTTAGATATCACCCTGCACCAGAATCAACCCCAAATAGATCAAAGACATAGAAGTTAAAGAAGACACCCTGAAAATATTACAGGAAGGAGCAGGAGAAACTCTTGGGCTACTCATCATGGGCCAAAATTTTCTTATTTTTTAGTGGTAATATTTATTTTCTTTTAGTAATAAGTTTTTTATTTTGAAAAATTCTGTACAGGGGGGTTACAGTTACAAGAGCAAGGTAATGGGTAAATTTCTTATCCAACATTGAGTGATAACACAGAAACACATCAAATCAATGAAACTTTTGACAAGTGGGATCGCATGAAACTCCATAGCTTCTGCAAGGCAAAGGACATAGCAAGCAAGAACTATAGAAATCCAATCAATTGAGAGAAGATCTTCACTACCCAAAATACGGACAAGGATGTCATATCCAAAATATATTTCGAACTCGAAAAATTAAATTCCCCAACAAAAAAAATCCTCAAAGAAACAACCATCGATTAACAAGTGGGCTAAAGACTTAAAGAGAAACATCTCTGAAGAAGAAATAAGAATGGCCAATAGACATGTAAGAATCGGTCAAGTTCTCTAGAAATAAAATAATTTCAACTCCCGATGTCACTGTATTTGATTCCATTGTTCTGCCAAATGTATGTACATTTTTGGGGGGAATTCAGGGGGGAAAGCAAAATAACAAAATGATGAAATAAGTATAAAGGATTACCCATTGTAACAAGTAGATGTACAAGACACTACGTTGGAAATGAACTTTAAAATTTGCAAAGGAATTAAAGGGAGGAATTGGAGAAGAGAGGAAGTAAACGGGTGGTAGGGAAAGCAAATAAAGGAGGAAAAAGTTCGATATGAAATGAACTTTTTACCTTGCTTATAAAATTATAAGCATTCTGTGTAGCCTCTTTGCAATAAAAATACATATTTAAAATACAGAAATAAAATTAAAAACAGAGAAAAACAATATTGAGATTATACTTTACACAGTTATAATCAAGTATAATGAAGAATGTACTTCAAACAGATCCTGGAGGGGATGTGGCAAAAAGGGAACACACTGCATTGTTGGTGGCAATGTAAACTTGTTCAACCACTTTGCAAAGTATAGAGGTTACTCAAAAGCTACACCGAGAGCTCCCTTATTACCAAGCAATCCAACTTTTAATCATTTACCCAAATGATAACAAATAAGGCTGTACTAAAGCTACCAGCACAAGTATGTTTATTGCAGCGTTACTTGCCATAGCTAAGATATGGAACCAACCCAAAGGCCCCTCAGTAGATGAATTGATCAAGGAATATACATTAATTCTATGTCTCTATCAAAAAGAATGACATGGTACCATTTGTTAGGAAATGGAAAGACTTAGAAAAAAAATATATTAAGTGAAATAAATCAGACCCAAATAATCATAAGTCCATGTTTTCCCTTATCTAAAATAAATAGCGTATGTTTAGGATAAGTAAAAGAGTTCTAAAGCAATGTACATTTCAACAGGTAAGCTGATGCTAAATGAAATTAACCCCATAAGAGACAGAAGTTTTTAACTTTCTTACTCTTCTTTATAATGTACTTAAAATTTACTATGTAATTTTACTAGTTGTTGTTCTTTCTTTGTATGTTCTTCCCCCATGGAATGGAATAACTCCGATTGTCACTATATTTGCTTTTAGTGTCTTGCATTTTGTATACACATTTTTCTAATTTGGGAATGGGATTAGAAATATCAAAATGCTGGATGACCCATTTTAACAATGAGATGTATAATATACTAGGTTGAAAATGAAACTTACAACTTTGGGTGGGGGAGGGAACAGTTGGGGAGGTAGGGTGGATAGGAATGTTAAGGGAAAATCAAGGAAGGTTAACAATGCTCTAGAAAAATGGGTTCATCATCTTGCTCATGTAATTGCAACCCCTTTGCAGATTATCTAAATGACAGACACAAACACACACACACACACACACACACACACACAAACGTGTGGGAAATGAATTCACAGTGTTTGTCTACTGAGTGCTAATGCATTTCTCTTCCACAGAATTATAATCCAACAATGAAAAGTAAGAGAAAGTGATATGTTGTCTCCCGGGTTTTGGCCAGCAGTAACCATTTCTGTTTTCATATATGGAAAGAGGGCTGACTTTCCTTTACTGGTTAAAAAGAAATGAGGATTAATGGTTACATCACAGTAACTGTGTCCCCAACCAGAGAAGACTCTACACCGAAGAATTGATTGTTTTAGAAAATTACGAGTGGGATATCATCCATCGTTGGGAGGAAGGGATACTTGAACTTTTTTGGTGAATTCAGTTATCTTTATGAAACAGGTCATAGTTCCTTGCCCTCATTTCCTTCTTCCCCATCTAACATATGCATACTATCTATTTGGCTCGTGACTGTCACTGGGACATTTCTCTCTTAATGGCTTGTTTTCTTTCTACAAATGACATCCCAAGTTATATTTACTAACATTTTATCCCAGTGGGCATTATTGTTCAAAAGTATTGATAAAAATATCAAAATACTTTACTTCACCACACTTCAGAAAATAGCAATTTCCATTCTGTGATCTTGAATTTTACTTCCACTCCTGTCACTTTTATGTGGGTCCTATGTTTAAATGTCTTCTGGCTCTGCTTCATGGCCTACTAAACAGTGTTCTACTGAAATTTAATTCTTATTGAACAACAGCCCCAGTCTCAAACTTTAACTCTCATGATTCACAATGATTCCTTTGCTTTGTGATATATATCATCTCTAAGAAATAGTTACCTGAATGATTCTTACTACTGATCTTATAACCATAGTAGTAAGCAAGATAGATGAAAAAGAATTGCAAATCCTCTTTCAGATGAGTGTATATTTTAATAGGTGTTTGATATTTTTAAAGAGTTAATGGAATTGGTTAATTCGTACATCCATAATTTAGAATTTTTTTTTCCAAATTCGTTCAAAAGTTGTCCTTTTCCTCGTTGTTCCTTTACTGGTTGTCCATGATGAAAAAAAAAATCTTGAAAATTATGGAATTTGTTGAGTACAAAAGGTTTAATTTCTGTTGCTTGCTATATGTGACCCTAATCTGTGAAATACAGAAATCAATATATTTCAGTTCACATGTGTCTAGCTACAAAAAGATTTAGAATTGAATACATTCTACTGTTAGCTTTCCTTTCATTACAGAAATTGCATTTAAGATATCTATTTTTTCTTGAAAACTTTCGCTCCCTATAGGAGTTGTTGACATTTACTTGCCTGTCACCATGAAGAAGGTACACATATTTTAAGAATTTATTTTCTTGGTCGAGTTCACCTTATTTTCTTCATTTATTGATTCACAGAAATTATACTCACAGGAGCAGAAGTACAGGTTAGATAGCATTAGTCCTGATGGATTCTGAAATTTTAAACATGTGAGAGTACAACAGAAGCTAATTTCCACAGTAATACTGTGTCATTGTTTAATCTTCCTTCTCCTAATAGGGATTCCTAAGTTATTCTATAGGTCTAAAAGTGAATAACAGCAAAGATATGTATTTTCTGCAATATACTGCTTTTTCTCCAATACATTTTTTTTTTTTCCTTTTCGGAGGAATCTGTTGAGCATGAGATTTTATTGCAATGTCCCTATGATCAAAAGCTTAAAATTAGGTTCTGCTGGTTGTTACAGCATCTGGCGACATGTAGAAAGGCAATGTTTCAGTGGAAAACGTTAGTACCACACAAAGTCTTCATTTCATGGATAAATTTTGGTATCTTTACAGGTAAATGTTGGAAAAGTATGTCGATTATGTGAGAGAGTGTGTGGGAAGTAATGTCATGGATTAGACTTTTGTATATCCTCTGAAATCTCTGGAGAATTCAAACAAAATTATGACATTAGAAGTTCAAATTGTGTACTTCTAGAGAAGGGAATAGGTGTGATGTGTGTTGGATAATTATTTTAAACTGTTTGCCAGATTTCATTTACTTTGAAGAAGGTTTTTACTCACTATTACCTACTGGTAAAAATGTAAATTACTGATATTATTAATGGTTATATTTTAATATGTTAAGACATCCACTCTATTATCATGTGACCTGAATTTATCTTGAATCCTTTAGATTTCAGTCCATAGTTATAAACTAATAATTTTGAGGTACTCATTGCATTTTTTCTATATCTAGGATAATGAGTTTTAAAATACTCATAGTTTGATTAAAAAATTAAATTCACAGTGGATGAATGTTAAGAAAACTGTATGAGGAAATTATTTTTTTTCTTAATTTAACATTACTACAGTAAGTTCTAGAGCCATAGGAGAGATAGTTTCTGCTGTTGTGTTTTGTAACAAAAACACCAGGGATTTTTTAAAATATCCTTTTCTATCACATTTTGCATACATTCATCAAATACATATAAATAAACCTTATACACAGAGGCCAAAATTTTGAACATACTTATGTTTCACATGTATGATAAAAAAATTTCATGGAGTTTCGCACTGGTTCTCCATGTATGAAATCATATCAGTGAAGGAGTTTGAGTTCGAGTATCATTTTTTGAAACAAGCCTGGCCAGAAGTTTCATAGAAACTCTTTTATGAGCAATCAAATGAGAAATAAAGTTTCCTTGCTAACTAACCAACCTACCAAGCCAACCATCAACCACTCAATCATCCCAACAACCAACCAAATAACCCACCGTCCGACCAATCGTCCAACCCATCTTTTCTGAGTGAGGTCAGATCTTTGCCAGAGATAATCACAAACTTAATTTTTCCAGGGATGCTATCCAAAACCCTACATCTCTGTGAATACTTTCTATTTCTTAGACTCCCTTCTCCCTGATCCTCCCTGCATCCATCTTCCCAGCGATTCCTGATACTGGTGCAGGACTTCCTGCTGTCCCTGGTCATCTATGGCTGAACTGGCTGCAGCATGGTTCTATGCCTTTGCCCAATGGTCATCCAATGCTTGTCCATGCCCTCCTTGGGGTTGATGGAGGTAAAGGAAGAGGAAGAGGACGACAAGGAGGAGGAGAGCAGCTGCTCCCTGTCCCCTCCCGCCCCCACACCTACCTGGGCCATGATGGATAATTCAAACGAGGCTATGAAAACACTGTGGAGGAAATAATCAACAAACGCTGACAACTAGTAGCTTATTTTCCCTTTCCTCTCCTTGGCATTTATGTAAAAATATTCTGGCCAACCCTCAGGCCCAAAAAGTGTTTGGGGCTGGATCAAGCCCTAGGTAGCCTTGAACTGGCAATACAGAATAGCGTGGAGTTGAACATGGGACCCATTGTCTTTAAATTCCCTCACACAAGTACATGGCTAGGATAACAGTTATTTGCCAGCCACTAGCCCCGCCACCCCCAAGGTCAGAATCTAGTTCCCTCGACATTCCACATGGATAGCGAGACCCAGGATGGAAACCAATTCAGTTCAGATACCCCAGCTCCGAGGGATGTGTGTAACATGGTCACAACTCCTCCCTCATCCTTTATTTCCCTTAGTTCCAGCTTACCCTTCTTTTCCCCTTCTTCCTCCCTTCCTTTCTTTCTTTTTCCTTCCTCACTCTCATTTTTATTCCCTCCTTCCTTTCTATTTACCTGCCTCCATTACTACCTTCCTTCTTCCTTTCTCTCCCTCGTTCCGACGTTCCTTGTCCCGTTGTTTCTTTCTTCCCTTCTTCCTTCCTGTCTTGGGTCCTCCTTTCCCTACTTCTTCTCTTCCTTGCTGTCTACTTTACTCCTTTTCTCCCTTCATCCTCTTTCCCCTCGCTTACTTCCATTCTTCCTTCTTCCTCCCATCCTTTCCTACTTCCTTCTACCCTCCTTTCCTTCTACCTTCTTTTCTCTCTGCCCTCCTTTCTTTATCTCTGCCTTCTTTCTTTCCTTACATGCTCCCTCCCTTCCTTCCTTCTCTCTCTCCGTGTACATTTCTTCCTTTGCCCCTTTCTATTCCCTTAATCCTTAGGTCCTTGCTTGTATCCTTCCCTACTTCTTTGCCAACTCCACCTTCTTAGCTGGGTCCATACTTCCTTTCATCTTCCATTTTTCTATCCCCGTTCCTTTCCCTATTCTTTTTATCATTCCTTGTTTCTCTTTTCCCTTATGGCTTCCTTTTTCCCACCTTCATTGCCCCACTCCCTCTCTCCCTTTGCCACCTTCATCCCTCCTTCTCTACCCACCGTCCGCTATCACAATTCACACAGCTGCTAAAGGAGTAATGTGGGTGTTCCAAGCAAGAAGAAGATCCTTAGGAAAACAGTTCCATCAAACAAATGATGATGTTGAGGCCTTCCCACCCAGGGAGCAGCAGGACAAAGGAAAGGAGGGGAAGGAGTGGAAGAGGAGACAGAAATAGAAACGAAGAATTTAGAAGATTATTTCATTCACAAAAGACCTGTCTCAGGAAACCATGGTCTTTCTTGATATTGAGCAAAACAGTTAAACAACAACAAACAAAACAACAAAATAACAAGTCTTGTGGTGTAATTTTGGGAGGTTGAATCTTCCCACAGCAAGGCAGGTGGGCCTCTGGACATGAAGAAAGTGAGGTGAATGTAGAAAAGGTCTTGGATCAATATCAATCCCTCAACCCTAACCTGAAGGAAAAGGCAGCTAGCAAAGTAGAGAACACCTGATGAAAAGCAGGGCCTGGTTCGTGAAACTTCTCTCAACCCTCTGTATGTGCACATGTGTACAACTGTATTCCTGTGTGCTTCATACTTTGGTCTTGAAATTAATTCTTTTTTTTTTTTTTTTGGCATAGCTCTCTCTGTTCCCTGTCCACCTACTTATCTCCTGACAGACTGGAAGGCCTGATAATGCCATCTCCTCCTTTTCTATTGAAAGCATTGAAGTGTAGAAACCCTCCCCCCACACACATTACACGCTCCCTGCCTCTCAGCCCAGCCCCTACACTTTCACATAAAGGGAACTATTTACATATAAAGCAGAAGCAAATAAACCAAATGTAAGAAATAAGGAACCAGATGGATTGACTTCTCTTGTTGCAAAAAGTACATTTGTGATTCAAAAACTAAAACTAAAAATCTTTCTCCAGCCATGGAACAAACACAGAAAAACAGTTTGAGTCTCCAGTAGTTGAGCACCAGTATTGAGCACAGAGAAGCTCAGGAACGTTGTCAAGTTTCCAAATCTAATGCCTGGAACCATATTCAAGGTTTAGGTCACTTGTTCAAGGCTCAAAACTGAGTTCTAGCCCCAGGCTCCTAGTGCAAGGCACAGTCTGTGAGTTCAATTTCTAGGTCCCATATTTAGGGCCCAGGCTAAAAATTCAAGGCCAAGAAATGAGTTCAAGTTCCTGTGCCAATATTCAAGTCATAGACATTTAGATCAAAGAACAGCTTGAAGTTCAAGACCCAGGCGGAGTTGAAGGCCTAGGAACCAATTTCAAAACCCCAGCTTGAGTTCAGTTCCCAGGCAATGAGCTCAGGCAAGGATCCCTGTTCAGGTCCCATTTCCCTATTGCAATCTCAGTTCACAAGTTCATGTCAGGACATGAATTCAAGTCCCATGCTGTGAGCTTAAGACTCACACCTGACTTCAATGCCCAGCTACGAGTTAATGCCTAGGATCCAAGTTCAGTTCCTAAGCACTAGTTCTAGGAACAGGCCGTGAATTCTATTCCCATGCCACGAACTCAAGTGCAGGCCTGGGTTCAAAGCCCACATTGTGAATTCAAGGCTCAGTCCCAGAGTTTCTGGCCCAGGTTAGGAGTTCAAATTCCAGCTCAAGAGTACAAGTCCAAGCCTTTGAGTTAAAGGACCAGGGTATTAGTTCCAATCTCAACCCCAAATTCAACTTCCAGGCCAGGTGTTTAATTCAGATCTTCATGCTTGGGTTAGTCAGGGAGGGTAAGGTGAAAGGAAAGAATGAAATGATTTTGGATTGATGGTAGGAGATGGAGTTTAAATGAGAGTAGGAAGAAAGAAGGAAGTATAGAAAGGAAGAAGAGAAAACTGGAAGGAAGGAAGGAAGGAAGGAAGGAAGGAAGGAAGGAAGGAAGGAAGGAAGGAAGGAAGGAAGGAAGGAAGGAAGGAAGGAAGGAAGGGTAGAGAAAGGAGAAATACAGGGCAGGAGTGAGAAAGGTAGAGAGGGAGGGAGGGAAAGAAAAGAGGGGGAGAAGAAATGAAGAAGCGGAAAGAGAAGAATGGGAAGAAGTAAGGAAAGAAGGAAGAGTAGAAGGAGGGGAAAGAGAAAGATGAATCGTGAAAGGAAGAAGATTAAGAGGATGAGGAGTGGGAAAAGAGACAGAGGGTGAGGAGAAGGAGAAACAGGAGAAGGATCTTTCCCCGGATTTAAGTATTAGTGTAGAATCAATCCAAAGAATTTTATTCATGTTCAAAGTTTGCATCAAAAATTGGAGGGCATTGATTGGAGGGAAAAAACAAAGGAAGAGGCAACGATGCTTGATAAGAAAGGTATTTATTATCTTGCTTGTGTAATTGTAACCGCTCTGTAAGTATTTTCACAAAACCAAAGTTATTAAGAAATTGTAGCGAATTTTTGATATTATTCAATAGGTAAATATTGCTGTATAAATATGCACATCATCAAAAACAACCTGTTTTCAAAACCACCATGTCTGCTGATCATCTTCTGAATTCACATATCTATACTATACTCTAACTGCACTGTTCCATCTTTCTTTCACATGGTAGATCTTCAGAAAAATATGCTTGATGTACCAGAATCAGGGCTGTATTCAGTGTATTATGTGTTCATGTGCAATACTGTCTGAAAATAATTCTATTTTCAGAAAGAAAGACAAGCATTACACTGATTTTTGTGAACAAGAAAAGATACTATGTGGAAAAGAAGTAATAATTAGTGACTGAACTCATGTGGAAAATTGTTAAAATTTATATAACCTTAGGTAGCTTGTGCTTACTGCACTTCCATACTTCCAAAATAGCTAATAGAGTTCTTAGCATTTATCAAAGTTGTACACAAGTGATTACTATTTTTCTTTGACTCAAGAAAAAATGAACAAGTGTATTTTTCTAAAATTTTCTTGTCGTTCTCTGAAAGAGATTAAAAGATACAGTGTCTTCCATGACTGCCTTTCTTCTTCACAGTTCATGCATTATTTTGGTCAACTGGTTTTGAATAATGCTCAGAGTTCTCATCATCTGAAAAGGACAGGAAATAAATGATATCAAAATATAGGAAAATAAATTGAAATGTATGATTTTGCAATTGTCAACCAAATTATATGACGATTTTAATTCAGCATTTAATAATTTTATCTCACTAAGTCTTAAGAGTATCTAATGAATGTATTTCTCGATATAATTTTTATCTCTTCTTAGTATGAATTCTATAGTAATTATTGAAACTCAATTTTTGTCCCTTGTGTTCAAAGTTATTTTGAGTGTCCCTTTCATCCCACCAGTAAGAAACTGACCATTTATTTGCTATAATTAGCATTTATTTATGATAATTTTGTCAGATTAGTAGAAAAGCTCCAAAGCTCTATACTTTGGTAAAGAGAGAGATAGAGAGAGAGAGAGAGAACATATTATTATATAAAATGAAGCTCTAGGAAATGCATATCAAGATAGATTCAGAACCGTTTATCCTTATACTTCTGGATTTTAACATAGCATACGATTATTTTTGTTTCTACTTTATGTTCTTCCTCCTAGGGTATATTCCTGTTGTCACTTTATTTGATTTTGGTTCCATGTTGTATGTCAATTTTTGTAATGATGGGGTAGGAGAATAAAAAATTCCTGATATAACAATACAGGATGAGTAGGCAGTACTGGGAAGATGGCAGAAGAGAAGTTGGAGGCTAAACAAGCTCTCCAATAGAAAGCAGTGTGGTGTTCCAGAGAAATACACCAAGTGTGTCATCACAGTACAGAGAGTTTGGCCAGAGAGGGAAAATCCAGGCAAGAAGACAGTTCTGAGCACTTAGCAGTAGTTGCAGCTGCGGAGATGGTGGCTTAAATGGCTGCCATAACTACAACACAGAGAGTCCAGGTCAAAGGCTCCAGCCCGAGCAGGTGAGCATATTCTACTCAACACCACCAAGAACTGACAAGGAGCAGATATGTTCATTCTGCAGAACCCAGACCAGAGACGATACAGAAAACAAGAGTATAGCATGTAGAATCCTGACATCCTCACTCCTACTCAAGGAGTAGAGGAGGGAAGGCCACCTCTCCCCCCCCCCCCACTACTGGATATCTCCATCTTTGATACTGACAAAGGCCCATTGAGCAGCTACCTCCAACTAAGGCCTTGGAAGAAAACAAACAAGTCATTTAGCAGGTCACAGGAACCTGACCTGACCTGACAGGCTCAGGTCCACCCAGGAGAAAGTCACCCAGCCTATTCATATACAAGAAGCTTTTAGAATCCATAATAGATCCGACCATAACAGGACATCCCATCACAGTATAATCTGCACAGGATCAATTCAGGAAAAGGAAAAGAGCCTTAAAGCTGTCAAAGAGACAAGATAAATCACCTATAAAGGGAAACTAATTAGAATCACTTCAGATTTCTCACAAGAGACAATGAAAGCAAGATGATCCTGGAATCATGTATGCCATGCCCTAAAGACAAACAATTATCAACCAAGAGTACTGTACTCAGTAAACTCTCCTTCATAACCCCAGGTCAAATAAAAAACCTTCCATAGCAAAGAAAAGTGAAAGAATATATCTCAACCAAAGAAGCCCTAGAAAAGATACTTGAAGATGTCCTACACATAGAAAACCAACAAGACCACACTAAAGGCCAAGAAACCGCACCCAAACTGAGAATTCAAGAACCCTAGGAAGAATCCAGTTGCCACAGGTCCCAAGGTAATGGATGAAATGGCTGGACATCCCAAACACCTCTCAGTCCTATCTCTCAACATTAACGGATTTAACTCTCCAATTAAGCAACATAAACTGACTAGTTGGATTAAAAACCAAGGTCCTCCTATCTACTGTCTTCAAGAGTCACAGATTGCCCATAAAAACAAACACATTTTGAAAGTGAAAGGCCGGAATAAAATCTACCAAGCCAATCACCCGTATAAACAAGCAGGATTTGCAATCCTGCTTGCAGGATTGTTTCTAACATATTCATAAGATGATTTTTTGTTATTTTGTACATCTTTCCCCCACCGTATAACCCCTGCTTTCACTTTATTTGATGTTGATGTAATTTGTGGAGGGGAAGAGAAAAGACAAATCGTTCAAATAGGGGTACAGGTGAGTCTACTGCAACTATGAGAGTTACAAGTCATTATGTCATAAATCAGACTTTACTAAATTAGTCGGAAGCTGGGGTGGCAGAGGGGAAAATGTATGGAGGATGGAGAGTGAGAGATGATAAGGTATGGGAAGGGTAAACAAACAAGCAGGCAATTAATCTTGATAAGAAATGTATTCCTTGCATGAGGTCCCAGGAAGGTGGCAGAGGAGAAGCTGGAGGCTAAACAAGTTCTCGCATAGAAAGCAGTTTTAGATTTCCAGTGAACAGTACCAAGCCAAAGAATCACACCAAGTGTGCCATCACAGGACAGAGAGTTAGGCCAGAGAGGGAAAATCCAGGCAAGGAGACAGATCTGAGCACTTGCCAGCAGCCGCCGCTGTGGCAGCAACGGTGGCGTCGGTAGCCGCAGTTGCCATACCAGCCAAACAGAGAGTTCAGGAAGAAGGAGCCAGATGCGGTGGGTGAGCAGATTCTACTCAACACCAGCAAGAACTGGACATCTTCAAGGAGTGGACTTCATCCTGCAGTTTGCAGACCAGAGACGACCCAGGAACCAAGACTCGATGTGAGTACAAGCCTGACAGCCTCACTCCTACTCAGGGAGCAGAGGAGGGAAGGCCACTCCCCCACCCCAGTACCGGAGATCTCCATCTTGAATACTGACAAAGCTCCGCGGAGCTGCTAGCTCCAACTCAGGCCTTGGAAGAAAACTAGTGTCATTTAGCAGGTCATAAGAACCTAACCTGACCTACCAGACTCAGCTCCACCCAGGGAAAATTTACTGAGCTACAGCGCCAGCCCCAGGATTGGCTTTCTTCACTGGGTAATCAGAACCAGAGGCTGCCCCTCCCTTTAGCAGCCTTGACAATCAATTGAAATTCGGTAAACATAAACCCTGAGAGTGGCTCCAACCTGGGCTCTGTGACCTTTGCACAAACTAGCCCCCGGAAAAAGCTACTGTTTGCTGAAAGGCCTCAACTCTACCCAGAACCTAGCCTCAACACAGCATCTCCAAACTTGAGGAAAAAGCCTTCTCCCTCTTTTGTGAAACTCAAAGCAGATCTCCCTCCCATTGAACTAGCCTGGGAAGAGGAACACAAAATCCTGGGTTAAGCAAGCATTTTTCTGCCTGTTCAAACAAACTGACTTAAGAAACCAACCAAGCCACAGAAAAATCAATCACCACAAGCAGACCAGAGACTCCAACAAGAGGCTGGTTACGGACACAAGGGAGATACAGGATTTTTCCCAACCCTGCTCCATAAAAAAAATGCAAAAAAATTTTCCTTTTGTTTTTTTGGACCTTGTATAAATTTTTTTTCTAAAACTGTTTTTTAATTTTTAATTTTTACCTGTTTTGAAAAAAATTGTTTTCTAGTAACTTTTTTTTTCCTCTTAAAATTTTTATTTTAGGGGTATATGTGTGTGTGCACTTTTCGTTCTTTTTTTTTTTCCTTTTTCAAAAAACAAATTTTTTGTTTTTTGTCTAGCTCTACTGAACTTCTGATATTTTTTCATTCTTTCTTATCCTTTTCACCTTTTCTTCTCTTTCGTTCTTCTTTATGTGACTTAATTTTTGTTCTGCACATCCTCAGATAAACCCGTAGTCGATTATTAAACCTTATCCCATATTGTGTACACACTTCACCCTCAAATTTATTACTCCATTCAAAACCTCTTATATTTAAATTCCTTAATAGCAATGCTATCTCTTTATACCTATATAATATTTTAAGTATTTTTATTTTTAAGTTTTTCACATCTCCTCTATATCCCTCCCCTTCTCTCACAATATCTACGTTCTTTTCTGAATATTTTGTTTGGATACTGCATAATATTTTTACTTATTACTTTTTTCTGGTCTCTTTTTTTCCTTTTTCTTTCTATTTTGTGCTCTCTCTCTACTTTCATCCTATCCAACCTATTTTCTGCCTTGAGATTAATACTTAGTTAACTCTCCCTGGGCCTTCCCACATCACTCTATTCCTATTTTTTACCCACATCTCTCCCTAAACCTAATAATTTCTGGTTTACCAAAATTCTTCTTTGCGGTTCTTAGCCCATTAATATATAGTTGTTTGATGTTGAATAGATGTATCTATTGAACCAGATTGTATCTGCAGACTATTGACTTTGCAAATACAGACTTTGGTTGATGCTTAAGTTAGTGCATTAAGTTAGAGTTCTAGCACAAAATGTGTTATTTTCATCCCAAATGGGAAGAGTAAGCCAGAAAAATACAAGAAAAATGGCAAGTCCGGGTATCTCAACTGCCATTCATGATAATCAGGGGACAGAACAGATAATGAATAATCCAGAGGAGAGTTACCAAATAGCTCTACAAAAACTGCTGGAAAACATGATAAATGAAAAGATTGAAATCATACAAAGGACTCTGTATGAGCGTGATATAGAGAGAGAGGGGGCAATCCAAAGGTTTATACAAGAATATCATGAGTGTGATGAAGCTACTCAAAAACTGATAAAGGATTTGCATGAGCTTCCTGAGAATACTCAAAGAGAAAGGCAGGATTGGCATGAACAGACTGAGAACACTCAATGAGAAGTACAGGAATGGCATGACGTGAGAAAGCTAAGCAAAGAATAAGACACGAATTGAGCGAGCAGGAAGAGAATACACAAAGATTACTAAAGGCATTGATGGAATCCATTAACAAAGAGCTGAAGAAATACAGGGCGACCTCAAATTAATGCTGAATGGAACCCAATATAAAGAATGGGAGTCCAAGGAAACCATAACCAATCAACTACGTGATTTGAGAATAATCATTGAACCCCAAATTAAGGAAGTAAAGAAGTTCATACAAGATCTAAAACAAAGCTTCAACAAAGAATTTGAAGCCATCAGAGCTGACCAATTAGAAGTAAAAGAAATAAAAAAAAAAAACAAAGTAGAATGTCTTGACAGCAGGTTAGATCATGCAGAAGATCGAATTTCGGGGATTGAAGACAGCCTAGATATTATAGAGAAAGAACATACAACCATCGAAGAAAAATCCAAGAAATATGATAGATCTATCCAAAACTTGGAAGACACCATCAGAAGGTCTAATCTAAGGATAATGAGTGTAGAGGAGCACCTAGAAACAGAAATTAATATTCTAGGAAATTTGTTTAACAGGATTCTAGCAGAGAACTTCCCAAACGTGCAAAAAGATAGGCCTATTCAGATACAAGAAGCTTTTAGAACTCCAAATAGACCAGACCAGAATAGCACATCCCACCATCACATTATAATCCACACAGGATCAACTCAGACCAAGGAAAAGATCCTAAAAGCTATCAAGTAGAAAAGATTAATCAACTATAAAGGGAAACCAATTGGAATCACCTCAGATTTCTCAGCAGAGACCATCAAAGCAAGAAGAGCCTGGAATGATGTATGCCATACTCTAAAAACAAACAACTATCAACCAAGAATACTGTATCCAGCTTAACTCTCCTTCATAACTGAAGGCCAAATAAAAACCTTCCATAGCAAAGAAAAATTGAAACAATACATCTCCACCAAACCAGCCCTACAAAAGATTCTTAAAGATGTCTACATATACAAAACCAACAAGACCACAATAAAGGCCAAGAAACTGCACCCAATCTGAGAATCCAAAACTAAAGGAAGAACACAGTTTTCGCAGCCCCCAAGAAGGTGGATAACAAGGCAGGACCTCCCAAATACCTCTCAGTCCTCTCTATCAACATTAACGGATTTAACTCTCAAATTAAGTGACATAGACTGTCTAGTTGGATTAAAAACTAGATCCTTCTATCTGCTGCCTTCAGGAGTCACATCTTGCCCGTAAAAAAAAAAAACAAAAAACCATATTTTCAATGTTGAAGGCTGGAAGAAAATTTACCAAACAAACAGCCCCCATAAACAGGCGGGAGTTGCAATCCCAATATCAGATAAAATAGACTTCAAATTAAAATTCATGAGAAGAGATACAGAAAGTTGCCACATACTAATTAAGGAATCTCTCCTTCAGGAGGATATTACAATTCTAAATATCTATTCGCCAAACAACGGAGCACCCAAATTTATCCAAGAAACACTAATTTCCCTCAAATCCCATATAGATCCAAAGACATTAATTGTTGGGGATTTTAACACACCACTCTCCCATAAGGTAGACCAACTCGGCAAAAAATCAACAGAGAAACCGCAGATCTAAACAGCTGCATAGATCAACTAGATTTAACAGACATCTACCGAATATTCACCCAGCAGCAACAGAATACACGTTTTTCTCAGCAGCACATGGAACATTTTTCTAAACTAGACCACATTTTAGGCCACAAATCAAACTTGTCTAAATTCAGAAACATTGAAGTTATACCTTGAATTCTCTCTGACCACAAAGAAATAAATTAGAACTTAACACCAAAAGCTACCAAAGAATGTCCGGTAAGTCATGGGCTCATGGAGTCTAAACAACACACTATTGAATCATGAGTGGGTCATAGAAGAGATTAGAAAGGAAATTCAAATTTTCATGCTATTCAGCAAAATTGAGCACACAAATTACCAGCTCCTCTGGGACACAGCAAAGGCGTACTCAGAGGCAAATTTATCGCTCTGAGTTCCTACATCAACAAATTGGAGAGATCTGAAACGAACAAAGTAATGAGATATCTGAACCTCCTTGAAAAACAGCAGCAAGATAAACCCCAATCCAGTAGAAGGAAAGAAATAATTAAAATTAAATCAGAATTAAATGAATTAGAAGCCAAGAAAACTATAGAAATAATCAACAAGGAGTTCGTTCTTCAAAAAAATTAACAAAATTGACAGGCCCTTAGCAACTCTTATCAGAAAAAAAGAGAACTCACCCAAATAAACTCAGAGATGAGAATGGAAACATCCTCACAGAAACAACCAAGATTCAGAACATGATAAAGGAATATTTCTCAATCCATTATGGTAATAATTTTGAGAACTTGGCAGAAATGGATCTTTCCCTAGCAAATATTGACATGACAAAACTAAACCAAGATGAGTTAAACCATCTTAACAGGCCCATATCAATCATTGAAATAGAAACAGAAATAAGAGACCTCCCATCCAAAAAAAGTCCAGGATCAAATGGTTTTACAGCGGAATTCTACAAGGCCTTCAAAGCAGAGCTCACACCAATACTCCTCCAACTCTTCAATGAAATTGAAAGAGAAAGTTCACTACCGAATACATTCTATGAAGCCATCAAACCCTCATCCCAAAACCAGACAGGGACTCATCAAAGAAATAGAACTATCGACCCATTTTTTGATGAACATTGATGCAAAACGTCTCAACAAATTTTGGCCAATCGACTTCAACAACTCATCCAAAAAATCATACACCACGATCAAACAGGATTCATTCAGGGATCCAAAGCTGGTTCAATATATGCAAATCCTTTTACTTATTGTCAGCTTTTCCCTCTATCTCCCTCATTCCCTCCCTCCCATCACTGCCCTTTAGTTGCTTAGTTCATTTTCATTAATATCCAGTGCAGCAGATGCATCCTTCTGGTGTGTTTTCCTCTATCTATCTCTGATTCTGTGTCCTCTTTTTAGTTTAGTTTAAATGTGGTCAGTAGATTTGGGTTATTTTGTAATGAAACAAGATGACTGAAAGTTCTTTGTTTGTCGAGTCCTGTTTACTTTGTTGTATCTCTTTACATGTTGTATTTAATAGCCATATATCAATGAGATCATTTTCCATTCACTCTTTTGGCTTACATCACTCAAAATTATTTTTCTAGTTCCATCTGTGTCCCTGCAAATGCCATTATTTTGTCCTTTCTAATAGTCACATAATATTCCATTGCGTATAGGTACCACTATTTTTGGATCTATTTATCCATTAGGATCATCCAGTAGGGCATCTGGGTTGTTTCCATATCTTGACGATTGTGAGCAATGCTGCAATAAACATGGAAGTGGATGTGTACTTGTATCCTGGTTCCTGTTGTTCAGCATAGATGCCTAGTAGTGGTATGGCTGGGTAATTGGGAAGGTCTATGTTTAGTTTTCTGAGGTACCTCCAGACTGCTTTCCAAAGTGGTTGTGTTAGTGTCCATTCCCAGCAGCAATACAATAGAGTTCCTTTCTCTGCATTTGTCAATGGCTCCCTCCAGCCTTTGTTTTTGTCTGACCTTAGGATGCAGACCATGCTGAATGGAATAAGGTGATATCTCAGGATTGTTTTTACTAGCATTTCCTTTACAGCCACGGATGAATAGCATTTCCTCATGTGGTTCTTTGCCATTTTTATCTCTTCTGAGAAGTCTCTTTTTATTTCCTTTGACCATTTAGTAATTGGTTCATTATGTTTGGGAGAGATTAGTATATATACTGTAGGCCTTTGTCTGATATATTGCTGGTAAATATTTTTCCCAATTGGTTCTTTCTAGTTTGGTTGCTATGTCTTTAGCTGTGCAGAATCATTTTGTTTTAAAGTAGTCCCATTTGTTGAGACTCGGCCCAATTTGTTGTGACCCTGTGACTCTGCTAAAGAAGTTCCTGCCTGTGCCTATAAATTTAATTGTCTATGTCTCCAAAGGTATGTGTTGTCACAATAGTTGACAGGCTTGTGATGTCACAATGTAACACAGTGGTCAATGACATCTAGCTGTGTGATATCACAGTGCCCTTGATGTCAGAGTGGATATGTGATACCATACATTACTGACATATTTTCATGTGAAATACAGATTATGAACTTACCTAGATTCTAAGATGTTGAAATGGCAATATGTCACAAAAATTAATAGGACAGGAAAAATTTGTGATGTCATAATGGGTTAATGATATCACAATGGCAATGTGAGGTCACAAAGGGATTGTCATGTCACAATGGTTATGAAGTCAAAATGTGTTTCTGATATCAACCACATGCCTCATTTGAAAGAAAGAAATCACAACATAGGCATTCACAATGTGTCTATAATGTCACATTGGCTATATGATGCAGTAATAGTTAATGTCATTGTATTTTGGTGATATCAAAATAAGGTGATGTTGTCAAAATGACAATTATGGTGTCATAATGGTTTGTGGTATTACACTGGCATATCTGCTGCAGTAGTAATTAGTTCACAATGAAAATATGGGAGTGTGATATCAAAAAAAAGATGTGTTTTTTCAAAGGTGCTCAGAGACCAAAATAGGTTTGAGATGTCACAATTTGATTTTGATGTCACAACAGCAATGCGATGTCACTGTAGGAATGTGCTGTCACTGAAGTAATGAGATGATTTCATAATATTAGTAATATTGATTACATATTCCATTTCAATTGCTCTTAGTTAGAAATAAGGATAGGGGTTCACTGAAGGAGCTAGAAGTCACAAAGGCCATGATTTTGAAAAATGTAATGAAGTTATATTAGTTTTTTTTAAGACACAATGGGAGTTATATACCAAATATGATATGTTGTCATAATGGTTACTGCATCATAAATGTTTCTGCTATCAAGCCAGAGTCCACATTTGAAATAGAATTAAATCAGAGAATAGGCACTCATAATCTGCCTATGACATCACAATGACAATGTGAAGTAATAATGCTATCGTGACGTGGTAGGTTGGTGATGCCACAATGAGCAATGTGATGTTACACTGGTGATGATCTCAGAAAGGCTTTGTGATGATAAAATGGCATGTCTGATCTCAATTGTCATAGTACACAATGATGATAGGGGTACACAAAGGGACTGTGGTGTCACAAATGCCATGTGTTTTTTCAATGAGTGTAAGAGGTCATAATAGGCTTGTGATGTCACAATGTGATCGTGGCTAAATGCATGAGTGATGTCATATTGATGATGAGGTCAAAATTGTTTGGTCCTGTCATAATGAGTTTGTAATATCAATTTCAATTGGTACTTGTTATCAATGAGGATGCTGTAATAAGCACCTGGACCCCAATCATTTGTGGGACATAATCATCATCATGCCCCTCTAGCCTGGCCTATGGGAGAGGGTGGTTTATGCTTCTGAAGGGTTTGAGCTGTCATGTAACTCACGGAGATATGTCAAGAAGGGATTGGGCATTGTGCAGTTTGATAAGTGGCAATTGAAAACTTAGGCAAGAGATCTGTTGGATTGCTGGTGGTGTAACTGTTTAACTCTTGGTAATTTTGTGCCTAATGCTGTTTTTCCCGTGGTTCCCCATCAAAATATGAGTGTCCTTGGCTCTTTCTAAAGAGTAACAATCCGTATTTTGACCCATTTATTATTCTGCTCACTTTTCTTGGCCTCTTCTTCAATGACACAGGAATTTTGGGTCTATTCTTCTAACTGGCCTTTCAGTTCTTCCTCTGGTGCTTTGCATTTTTGCTCACACCCTTCAAAGGTAAAAGCTTAATGTACTCTGGTATCGAGACCAGCTCCTTTTACCTGGCCTTGATTTCACGTACAGTGTCAGGATCTTCTCCCTGCCTTGCTTGTACTCAGCAAGAATGTAAGCATTGGGGTCCTTGTCTTCCTCAGCCTGTGATCTGTGGGTTCGACCTTTATATCAGGCACACCTTGTCTGATGTACTTGGATTTCGTTTGATTCTACATTTTTCTCAGTTTCATTTTGTGAATTTTTGTTCTTATTTTTGACTCTCACAATTTTATGATTTATGTCTTCAAATCTTTTCTTCACATCTGATAATTCTTTCTTTTCTCATCTGTGCTGTTTAATGCACTTTTATCCTACTTGTGGGTTTTGATTGGCATGTATTTGAGAATTAAAATATTTTTTAGCCTGTGTTTTCAAACAGAAATGTGTGAAATTTTTCATCACCACATTTTTTCCTAAGTTCTGTGGGCTGATTTTTAAGTTTAGCACAATTGGATTTCAGACTCCCAAGCTCATTTGCCTTGTTCTCAGGAGATATAATCACAGTTTCCCAGTGGCAACCTGCCTACTGAACATGTCATTTTTAATCCTTCTCTTCCTTGGAAATTTCTTTTTCCCTTGCTGTTTAATTCTAGTAAGCACACATATATAGTCCTAGAGGTTCCTTTTTGATATTTGCAAATGAATTAAACTGTCTTCACCATGAGTCTCTTAATCCCTGTCCTGGTGCTGCTATGTGAAACCCCTTCTTAGTCTGTTTTTTCTTCCACTGAATAACTGTTATGAAACACCTGTTGGGCAACTGCTACCAACTCAGATAATACCTTTTCTCAAATCCTTCTAAATTGTGAAGCTTTTTTCCTAATATCTGGGCCAACAGTGTAGTGAAAGCCATATTTAGGGCTCTTCATTTTTCCTGGGCCTCAGGATCTATAGGCTTATAGTTCCTATAGGCCTCTTGAGGTTTTCTAGAAATCAACATTAGGGGATTCATTGGGGAACTATAGTCTCATTCATCTTAATTAAATTAGTTGGCTTCCTAGCTGCTGCCCTTACCCTGCTAACAAGCTTGCAATATTGCTAAGCACATCCTTACCTTGATTGCTGTTCTACTCCCAGCTTGGATGAGTCTGGGGAAAGACTTGCTCCAATAGGAATGGGTCTTCATTGGGGGAATGATCTGGTCCAAGGACCAACTTCAAGCCACTGTGCTGGATTCACTCCCTTCCTCCCAGGTGGAAAGCACCTCTAAAAGTTGCCCTCAGTCATCCCAGGTGGGCTGATGTAAAGAGATGAGGCCCTGGGCTTTTTCAGAAAAGGATGGATTTTGCTATTTCCCCTAATACATGACACTAATTTTAAAGGGAATATGTATTAGAAAGTTGGTTTGCCCACCATCTCCCCAATGTGACTGTTGTGTATCACCTCAGGCTGGTTCAAGAAACTATTTCTGGTACCGAGGGTCTAAACATCAGAGATGCTGATGGCACAGATTAGGAGGATATATCTTCTTCTGGGGGATCCTGTAACACCAGAAGGAAGTGTTACAGGAACTTTAACATATTGTACTCCCATCCTGGAAAAAAAGGAGTAAGCAGAGGTGTATACAGGAGACAGAACTATCAGCACAAACAAATAGCCATAAACCCTAAAACCACATGTCCCATATCTCTCAGTGATGCCCTCTAGAGGAGGCATGAGATGACCTCTGGAAGAGATCCCATAAGGGCTACTGAGGAGATCCTAGATGACCTCTGTAGAAGGTCCCAGATGGCCTTTCAAGGAGGCTACAAAAGACCACTCAAGGAGGTCTCAAATGGCTTTAAAGGACCCTCCAGATGACCACTTGAAGTCTCTAGTTGACCTCCAGAGGAGGTCCCAGATGGCCTCATGATGAGGTTCCTATTAATGTACTGAGGACATCTAAGATGAACTGTTGAGAAGGCCTAACATGACCCCTGGAAGAAGTCCCAGATGCCTTCTCAATTAAGTTACCAGACGACCAGTGGAGGAATTCCCAATTGGCCTCTTCAGGGACCCCAAATGACCTCCAGAGGAATTCCCAGGTAAACTCTAGGAGAGGCCCCAAATAGCCTCTCAAAGAAGCCCCAAATTTCGACTGGAGTCAGTCCCAGATGTCCTACCAATAAAACCCCAAACTGGAAGAAGACCTAGATGAAGACCTCGTGGAGGGCTAAGATAACCTCCAGATTAGGTCACAGATGGTTTCTAAAGGAAGCCCAAGATGAACTCTCAAGAAGGCCCCAGATGGCCTCTCAAGGATGGCCTCTTGAGATTACCCCAAATATCCTTCAGAGGAGGTCCAAATGGCCTCTTGAGAATGCCACAGATGAGCTCCAGAAGAGGTTTCAAAATCAGGCTGACAAGTTTGCTGAGACTCTCACTCCTACATGGGTCTGAAATAAATCTTGTTTTCTGTTATTTGGTGGTTTTTTTTTTGGGGGGGGGGCTGGTCATGGGGCCTGAACTCTGGGCCTGGGCCCTGTCCCTCAGCTCATCTGCTCAAGGCTAGCACTCTACCACTTGAGCCACAATGCCACTTCTACCTTTTTTCTGCTTATGTGGTTTTGAGGAATGGAACCCAGGGCCTCAGGCATGCAAGGCAAGCAGTCTACCACTGAGTATCTTCCTAGCCCTGAAATGACTCTTATCCCTGTTGGTCCACAGGAAACAACAACTCTAGGGTGGCTTTCACCCCTGAGGGATGAGAAATTCACATACAAAGAGGTTTTCCCAGGGCCATATGGATTATCTCAATGAGGCCTCCAAAATTTAAGTCCTGTAAAGCATGAAATAATCCATCAAGATACGATTAAGATAATAAAATTATTCACATTACAAAGGGGCCTGTGTTTATATTGTCCTGGGCTGGACATTCAGGCCAAGAGCAGCATTGAACAACAAACCTCAGACATCCAATGGGCAGCAAACCACCAATACCAAAATTATGATCTCCAAAGCTCCAAACTTCAAAAGACAAGGCTTTTCGTTTCCCTTCCTCACTCTTCTGCAGATCTGTCCTTTCTTCCAGGTCTTTCCGTATGCCCCTTCCACCAGTTCCTTCTTCTTTTTAGGCATGTCCCAATGAAACAGATGGAGATAAAAAAAAAAAAACCCTCTCAATAGCACCACTGAGAATTGAACGGCGGAGATGAAGAGAAAGTAAAAGTGCTGTTGAAAGAGCAGCAGTTGAACAGACAAAGGAACTTTCCTGTGACCCTGGCAGATCACTTGCAAAGTCAGGAGGAATTTAAAAAGGAGATTGGGATCACAAAAGCAGGCTTTAAAGAGTGAAAAGGAGGAGGATGAATAGAAGAAGTCTCCAACCTCAAACAGGTTCAAAATAATAAAAAGGAGTTAAACTAGAGAACACGTAGGTGCAGGGAAACAACTGAGCTGATCAGATAGCTCAGGAGACCACTCTAAAATCAGTGGTGTTTCTAGAGCTACTACTCGTTGAGATTAAAGAATGAAGCAAAAAGAGTGGTAACAAGTGTGTAAATGTGGATACTGATCTTGTGAAAAGAATTACATGCTCAAACCTTCTGTCTGTATCTGGTTATTTGACATGCTGGTAATTTGCCACCAGCCACTGCCAAAACTATCTTGAAAAGAATTGGGGCTGCTACCTGACAAACTTGTATATAGAAAGTTGCCAACAGGGAAATTCTGGAAAGCTCCAACATGTAGTTCTCAGAAGGAACTTCAAGTCACAATATGATCATGATGTCACATCAGCAATTAGATATCAGTGCTAATGAGGTCTCAATGGAATTGGGATGTCACAATGAGCTTGTAATATCACAATGATATCTCTGACTTCAATTGCTACTAGTTCACAATGAATTCAGTGTTCACAATGTTCAAGGAAGGAGCTTGATATCTAAAATGTTATGAGGTCATGAAATATAGAGGGCAGTTCTGGCCATCACCTTTTTGGCCACATGGTTGGTTATGGGGTCTAGCATCTTGCTTTCATGCTGGGGGAAGGAAACACCCTGCCTATCAACTAACTCCAAGGTAATGTGCATGACAATATCCCTGGAGAGAGGTGTGGGTACTTGGCTGATAGGTAACTGAATTTTCTTGGACTGGGAATTTTCTGATGATCTGACCTCTACACCGACTTACTTAGGTCTGAACCAGCTTAGACATCATTATGTCATGCCAATTGTCTCACTGATCATGTCCTGTGTCCTGTCTCCTGGCTCAGCGTTGGTCATCATTGCAGCCCAATTAAGCTATCCATACCATTGTTGGCATGCTTTTTGTTTTTTATTTCTCTTTAGCATGTTTCCTAGCTGTGTTACTTTATTTGCTTGCTGTAGGTCTTTGTAACAATTGGCTACCTGCAATCTCTAAACTCTATTATAAATATTACAATATACTAGATTTCAAAATGAGACTTCTGGGATGATTTCCCTTACAGCAATTAAAGTGTTCAGAAAACACTATGGGACAGTGATATCACAATGAAAATGTGGTCGAAATATCATGTCATAATAAAGTTTTGAAGTCACCATTAGCTGATGATGTCTATTGTGATGATATCACAGTAGATTTGAGATGTCACAAAGAGGTATGGATAGCAAAATGGTATACAGGATCACAATTTTCACTAACTCATATTGAATATATAAGTTCACAGAAGAATTGTGATGTCTCTAAATATGTATTGTGAAAAATGTGATGAACTGCTAGCAGGTTTCTGATTTCAATATGTGACAGAATAGTCATGACATCTGGCAGTGTGATGTCAGAGTGGCTTTGATATCACAGAAGATGCCTTTTATAACATGTCATATCTGAAATATTATCAGTTTGAAAACAAATCATTAGCTCACAAATTGAAAACAAATTATTAGCCTAATGTATCACATGGCAAAAAATTTTGTGGAGAAGCAGGTTTGTGATGGCACAGTGGGTTACTGATATCATTATGGCAATGTGATATCACAATGGTGATTAGTTCAAAATGGGTTTTTGATAACACACATGCTACATTTGAAATAGGATGACATTGCAGAATAGGCATTTACAATGTGTCTATGATTTCACAATGCAATGTGATATCATTGGGTATGATATGATTGTAAGTTTTGTGATATCACAATGATATGATGCTATCATAAGGACAATGTGACACAGTTGGGGTCACAAAGGTTTTGATGTTACAATGGTAGGTTGAATCTCAATTGTCTGTAATTCACAATGAATATATGGTTGTACTAGAGACTATTGTGTCACAAAGACATGTGTTTTTTAAAAGTGCTTAGCTAGCAAGATCAATAGAAAGCCCACGGATTGGGAAAAGATCTTTACTAGCCATACAACGGACAAGGGTCTCATATCTAAAATATGAAGTAGAAAGAAGGATGGCCAATAGACACATGAAGAAATGTTCAACATCCCTAGCCATAAAAGAAATGCAAATCAAAACAACATTGAGATATCACCTCACTCCAGTTAGAACGGCAAAAATCAAGAACTCTAACAACAACAGATGCTGGAGGGGATGTGGACAGAAAGGAACCTTACTTCATTGTTGGTGGGAATGTAAACTTGTTCAACCACTTTGGAAAGCAGTATGGAGGTTCCTCAAAAGACTTCACATAGAGCTCCCCTATGACCCAGCAATCCCACTTTTGGGCATTTACCCAAATGTTTACAAACAAGACCACACTAAAGCTACCAGCACAACTATGTTTATTGCAGCATTATTTACCATAGCTAAGATCTGGAACCAACCCAAATGCCCCTCAGTAGATGAATGGATCAAGAAAATGTGGTATATATACACAATGGAATTCTATGCCTCCATCAGAAAGAATGACATTTCCCCATTTGTTAGGAAATGGAAAAACTTGGAAAAAATTATATTAAGTGAAGTAAGCCATGCCCAAAGAAACGTAGGTCCCATGGTTTCCCTTATTTGTAATATCTAGTATATGTATGAGTCAAGCGGAAAAGGTCAGATAATGTGATGTCAGGAAAATGAACCCTTAGATGTGTATTTTAATGTATTTTTCTTTCATGCATGTGTTTCTAACACATTTATAAGATTATCTCTTTGTTGCTTTGTATGTCCCTCCCCCACAGTATAACCCCTGTTTTCACTATATTTGATGTCAGTATAACTTGTGGAGGAGATGGGGAAAAACCAGTTGTTTAAGGATACAGGTGGACCTGTTGCAACAATGAGAAGTACAAGTTGTCATGTCCAAAACGAGCTTTACAACGTTGGTGCCGGGGGGGGGGGCAGGGGGGGCTAAGGGGGGAAGGGGGGAAGGAGAAGGATTGGGATTAGGGGGGGGATGGGGGAGGCTGGGAAGGGATGTGAAGGGTAAACAAAGGAGGAGGCTGCAATGCTTGGTAAGAATTGTACGTATTATCCTGCCCATGTAACTGTAACTCCTCTGTACAGTATGTTCACAAATAAAATTAAATTAACTTAAAAAAAAATAGTGCTTAGCGGTCCTAATAGTTTTAATCAACATCTCTCATAGAAACAAGGTTTATTGTTCCAGTGAAAATTCCAAGACTTTAGACACACATGACGTGCCATAATAATAAAGAGAGATTGGTCAGATGGGAAAAATACATGCAGCTTTGTTATGGAGACAGACTTGAGCTCTCAAAATTGTCCTTAGCAGTAGATACAGCAGCTGCTACCATTGCCACCTCATCAACAAATAAAGCCCAGAACACAGTCACCAGAAGTGGTGTGTGAGCAGATTATAGTCACCACCAGTAAAAACTGACAAGGAGCAAACATCTTCATCCTGCTCACCACAGACATTTGCAGACCATAGATGGCCTGGAAACCCCTGGAAAGGCATGAATACCACACAAGTAAGACTTCCTTAATCCTTTCCACAGAGCAAGAGTGGGAAAGTAGATACTCCCCAACCACAAGAGGAGAACTCCATTCTTGATACTGACAAAGACATGTCAAAACACCCCATACTAAGACCTTTGAAGAAACCAGTATGATCCATTTAACAGATCAAAGAACCTGACATGCCAGGTTCAGATCCAGGCAAGGAGAAAGTTTTACTTTCCAGGCAGAGGAATCTCTGCCCGTAGATGACTGACTTTCATCACTGGGTAAGAGGCTACCCCACCACAATGTCGCACAGTCAGCAGACCTAGCTGCTGAGAGCAAAAGAAAAAATTGGAAACTCAGTAAATATAAATCTTGACAATGGCTCCAGGCTGGGCTATATGAGTGTCTCAGGAGCTAGCCCCTCAGGGAAAAGCTACACATTCTGACAGGCCTCAACATTACCCTGAGACTAGCCCCATCACAGAAACTCCAAGCTAGAAGAAACAGCCATCTCTTTCTTTTGTGATACTCAAAGGAAATCACCATCACATTGAATTCACCTGGGAAGATGTTATAAAATCTCTAGTAAGGAAGAGTGTTGTTCTGCCTGCTGAAACAAACTGATTTAAGAAACTAATGAACCCACAGGAAATGCAAACACTGTAAACAAATAAGAGCACCAATAAACTGGTTAAGGTCTCAGGGGAGATAGAAGATCCTGCCTGGAAAAAAAATGGAAGAACACTTTTGTCTATCTCTTTTTAGAATTTTTTAAAAAAATTGTTTTCTATTTTTTCATCATTTTTTATTTTAGTTTTTTATTGTTTTTACTTTTTTCTCTTGGAACTTTTGTGCTTCCTTTGCCATATTCAATAGCTGTTCAATTCTTCTTCAGATATATATCCATATTCATCTTCAGATATACATCCATATTCATCTTCAGATATATATCCATATTATTCTTAATTTTGTACATACTTGTAATATATTGATTTCTTAATTCACAAACACTTGTCATTAACTCCCTTAGTTGTGCTTTATACATTTTTATGTGTTTCATTTAAAAATGTTTCCTTTTTCCTTTTTCTGTATCTCCCTTCTCCTTCCCTTCTATCCATTACCTCTCTCAGCATTTAGGTATTATGTTATCTCTTCCCTTTCCATCCCCACATGTCTCTAATCTTATTTTCTCCTCACAATTCTCCCTGAACTTACTAATTTCAGGTCTTTTGACTTCTTCTTTGATTTTCTTAGTCTAGGTATCCCTAGTTGTTTGTTGTTGAACTAGATTGTATCTAATGACCTGGATTGTATATGTACTTATTTTGACTGTGATAAACAATTTGTGCAACTACAGAGCTTAGGTTAATGATTTCCTAAAACAGTGTGCTAGCACAGTATTGATTTTGCCTTCATACAAAAATTGGCAGAACACGGTGGAGGAAGACAAGAAAAATGGTATGGCCAGGTATCTCTACTCCCACTAACAATGAGTGGGAATCCTTATCTTGGGGTTCATTTCGCCTAACATCAACTTATCTGGCCGTTTCTGCTTGTTTCAGACATATACTAGTTATTGCAAATAAGGAATACCATGAGACCTAATTTTCTTTGAGCCTGGCTTGCTTCACTTAATATGATTTTTTCCAAGTTCTTCTATTTCCTAACAAATGGGGCAATGCCATTCTTTCTGAGGGAGGCAGAGATTTCCATTGCGACTATATACCACATTTTCTTGATCCATTAATCTATTAAGGGGCATCTGAAGTGGTTCCATAACTTAGTTATCATAAATAATGCTGTAATAAAAATAGTTGTGCTGATAGCTTTAATATGGTCTTGGTCTTGTTTGTGATTCTTCAGGTAAATGCCCAAAAGTGGGATTGCTGGGTCAAGGGGAGGTATATATGGAGTCTATTTAGGGAACTCCATTACTACTTTCCAAATTGGTTGAACAAATTTACAAGACAAGGTCTCAATTATTTTTTCTTTCTTGCTATTTTTCTAACATATTTATGATTATTTTTTGTTGATTTGCATGCCCCCTCCGAAGGAATAACCCGTTTTCATTGTATTTGTGCAGAGGAAGGGAAAAACCAATTGTTTAAATAGGGATACAGGTGGACCCATTGCAACAATGAGATGTACAAGACCTAATGTCGAAAAACGAACTTTACAACATTCGTGCAGAAGTGGTGGTGGGATGGGAAGATATGGGAAGATGAAACAAAGGAGGAGGCAATAATGATTGGTAAGAAATATACTCATTAATTACATATGTAATTGTAAACCCTTTGTATAGTATTTTCACAATAAAAATAATAAAATAAATAAATATAATAATCCAGAGGAGAGTTCCCAAAATCCTCTACAAACACTACTGGTACATATGTAGAATGAAAAGTTTGAAAGCCTGCAAAAGACTCTTTGTGAACGTGACAGGGAAATGCAAGAGCATGAGTAGGCCAAGGTAAGATTAAGACAGGAATTAATGAGCCTGAGAGGCTGATCAAAGAGTAATTGAGGAATTGCATGAGCAAGATGAGAAAAAAAAGATTAATAGATGCATTAATGGAATCCATAAACAGAAAGCTTGGGCAATCCCTAGAGGCTACAAAGGAAATGCTGGGTGAAGCCCAATGAAAGGAAAGTTTGTTCAATTAACTTATAACCAATCAAGAGATTTTAGAATACATACTGAAAACCATATTAAGAAGGTAAAGAAGTCCATACAAGATGTAAAACAAAGGTCCAACAAAGAATCTGAAACCATCAAAGCAGACCAATTAGAAGGAAACGAAATAAGAACACAATAGAAAACCTTGAGAATAGGTTAGTCTCTACAGGGGATCCAGTCTCTGGGACTGAAGACAGCCTTGACACTATAAAAAATGTACAAATCTAAGAAATATGGTAGATCTATTCAATAGTTAGAAGAGACCACCAAAAGGCCTAATTTAAGGCTAATGGTTGTAGAGGAAGGCTAAGAGAATTGAAACTTCAAGACATTTATTTAATAGGATCGTAGCAGAGAATTTCCCAAACATGCCAAATGATAGGTCCATTCAGACACAAGAAGACTTTAGAACACCAGATAGAACAGACCAGAATAGAACATCTCACTGTCACATTGTAATCTACACAGGATCAATTGAGAAAAAGGAAAGGCTGATTAAAGCTTTCAGGGAGAAAAGTTAATCACCTATAAAGGGAAACCAATCAGAATAATTTAAGAATTCTCAGCAGAGTCAATCAAAGTAAACGGGCCTGTAATGGACTGGGAAGGTGGCTCAGGCCCTGGGTTTGATTCCTAAGCACCACATAAGCAAAAAGAAGGAAGCTGGAAGTGGCTCTGTGGCTTCAATAGTAGAGCGCTAACCTTGAGCTGAAAAGCTGAGGAACAGCGCCCATCCCCAGAGTTCAAGCCCCACGAGTGGACCCCCCCTCAAAAAAGAGCCTGAAATGATGCATGCTACATCCTGAAGACAAACATCTATGAACTAAGAATACTCCACTCAGCTAATTCTCCTTCATAACATCAGGACAAATAAAAATCTTTCAGAAAAAACAAACACTGAAACCATATATGTCAATCAATTAGCACTATAAAAGACATATAAATGTATCTGACACATAGAAAACCAGCAAGAGCACAATAAAAGCCAAGAAGCAGCCTTGAACACAGAGTCTAAGAATCATAGGAAGACTCCAGTGGGCACAGCCCAAATAAGATGGATACCATGGCAGCAATTGCCGAACACCTCAGTCTTAATTCTCAGTTTTAAATGGAATCAACTCTCCAATTAAGCGAAATAGATTGTCTACTTGGATAAAAAAATCTGCCTTCAAACACATACCTTGTCTATTAAAACAAACATCTTGTGACAATGGAAGGATGGAGTAAAGTCTAGCAAGCGAACAGCCACCATAAACAGGTGGGAGTTGAAACCCAAATGTCAGGTAAAATGGACTTCAAGTTAAAATTAGCAAGAAGAGATAAAGAATATCATGACATATTCATTAAGGGATCTCCCCTTCAGAAGTATATTACAATTTTAAATATCTGTTCACCGAAAATTTATTCCAAGGAACACTACTTGCCCTAAAATCTCATATAGATTGAAAGACATTAATTGTTGTGGACTTTAAATCACCACTATGCTGGCTTGATACAACAACACAGCAAAAGTAAAAAGAGAAACCTCAGATACAAAGAACTGCATAGATCAAATAGAATTAACGGACATGTACAGAATATAACACCCATCAGCATCTGAATACATATTCTTCTCAGCAGCTCATAGAACATTCTCCAAAATAAATCACATTTTAGGTCACAAAGACAATTTGTCCAAATTCAGAGACATTGAAATTATCCCCTACATTCTCTCAAACCACAAGGGAATAAAAGGAGAATTCAACACCAAAAGCCACCCAAGAAAATCCTGTAACACATGGAGGCTGAACAACACCTTGTTGAACAACCAGTGGGTCATGAAACACATTAGAATGGATATTCAAATGCTCATAATATTTAACAAAAAATGAACACACAAATTACCAGCTCCTATGGTACACAGCAAAGGTAGTACTCAGAGGCAAGTTTATAGCTGAGTCAATATACCAACAAATTGGAGAGATTTGAAAACCAATTAGTTGACAATTCTGCCAAGGGCTATCTACAAATTTAATGTGATGCCTATCAACATTTCAACTTCATTCATCAATGAAATAGAAGAAGCAGCCCCCAAATTCACATGCAACACAGAATAATAAAAGCCATCTTTAGCAGAAAACACAGTGCTGGGAGAATATTAATTCAAAATTTCAAACTCCAATACAAAGCTATAGTAATCAAAGCAGATTTTATTCTGGCACAAGAATAGACCAGAGGTACAATGGAATTGAACTGAAGACCCAGAAATGAACCCACAGACCTGTAGCTGCCTAAACTTTTATTAAGGAGCTAAAACAATAGAATGGACGAAAGACAGCCTCTTCTGTAAATGCTGCTTTGAAAATTTAGTAAACAAAAAACTGAACCTAAATTCTTATATATCACCCTGTACCAGAATCAACTCCAAGTGGATCAAAGACTTCACTATGAAAGCAGACACATGGAAACATTAGAGGAAGGAATAGGAGTTATTCTAGAGTTCCTTGACAATGGACAAATTTTTTCTGAAGAAAGACCCAGAAACACAAAAACTCAAAGAAAAGGTTGGACAAAAGGAATTTCGTGAAACAGCATACTTCTGCAGGGGAAAGTACATAGTTACCAAGATCAAAGGAAAGCCCAGAGATTGGGAACAAATCTTCATTACCCATCCAACAGACAAGGGTCTCTTACCTAAAATATAATTAGAACTCACAAAATTGAACCCAACACCGACAAATTCTCAAAGAAACAGCTGCCCCACTTATAAATGGGTTAAAGACTTGCAGAAAAATAATAGCAAGAAAGAGAAAACCACTTCTTTTGCTACCTTGGTGTTGATTTCACTTCACATCATCTTATCTGGTCAATATGTACATAGCATTTGACTTTTTCTCCTTGCCCAGACATATACTAGTTATAGCAAATAACTTGTTTCTTTTTTTTTTTTTTTTTTGCTTTGAATGTTCCCCTACAGCATAACCCCTGATTTCACTGTATATAATGTTGGTGCCCTGCATCTTCTATATACACTTCTCTAATTTGGGGAGAGAAAGAGAAAAAAAAGTTTATATAGGATACAGGTTGCCCATTGTAACAATGACACCTACAAGTCACGTTGGTGAAAACGGAACTTTACATTAGGTGTGTGTGTGGGGGGGAGGAGAATGTAGTTGTGGAGGCTGAAGGGATGGTAGGGGAAAAACAAAGGAAGAGGCAATGCTTGATAGGAAATGTACTCATTACCTTGCTCAGGTCACTGTTACCCCTCTGTACAGTATTTTTTTTATTGTGAAAATACCGTACAGAAGGGTTACAATTACATGGGCAATGAAATGAGTACATTTCTACTTAAGCATTGTTGCATCCTTCTTTGTTTCCCCGAACTATCCCTTCCCATTTCCTCCCACAATATCCATTCACCATGCATACCCCCCTGACAAAGTTGAAAAGTCCGTTTTGCGACATAATATCTTGTACATCTCGTTGTTGCAATGGGTCCACGTGTATTCCAATTTAAACAATTTGTTTTTCCCTTCTCCTCCACAAATTATACTAACATCAAATACAGTGAAAAACGGAGGCGATACCGTCTGCAAGGGTCCAACAAAACAACAAAGAAATATCTATAAAATATGTTAGAAACAATATCAAGAAAAAAAAAACATTTAGGTCCTTATCTTGGGGTTCATTTCGCCTAACATCAATTTGTCTTAATGTTTCTGCTTGTTTCAGATATACTAGGTACTACAAATATGGGGAACAATGGAACCTATTTTTCTTTGGGCCTGGCTTACTTCTCTGAATATAATTTTTTTCAAGTCTTTGCATTTCCTAGCAAATGGGGCAATGTCATTTTTTTCTGATGGAGGCATTGAATTCCATTGTATATATACACCACATTTTCTTGATCCATTCATCTACTCAGGAGCATCTACTTTGGAATACAGTATGGAGGTTCCTCAAAAGACTCCACGTAGAACTCCTCTATGACCCAGCAATCCCACTTTTGGGCATTTATCCAACTGATCACAATCAAGACAATACTAAATCTACCAGCACAACTATGTTTACTGCAGCATTATTTACCGTAGCTAAGATATATAAAGTGTTCTTACAATAAAAAAACTTATTTAAAAAGACTTCAACAGAGACATCTCTGAAGAGGAAATAAGAATGGCCAACAGACTCATGAAGAAATGCTCAACTTCTCTAACCACAAAAGACAAGCAAATCAACACAACATTGAGATTCCATATCACCTCAGTTAAAATGACTATGATCAAGAAATCTAATAAAAGATGCAGGAATGGATGTGGTCAAATGTGTACCCTAGTTCATTTTTGGTGGAAGCATTAACTTGTTCAACCACCATTGAAAGGAGTATGGAAGCTACTCAAAGGACAATGCATAGAGCTCATGCATCATCGAGCAATCCCATGTTTGGCCATTGGCACAAATGATCACAAACAAGGCCATAAAACAGCAATCAGCATAAGAATGTTTATCACAGCATTATTCACCATAACTAAGATTTAGTAACAACCCCAAAACCTCAGTAGATTAAGTGATCAAAAAAATGTGATAGATAGATAGATATAGAAAGAGGGAGAATATATTTTATTTTATACATATTTCAAATGTGTAAACATATATATAAATACATGTTTATATATATATATATTCATATATGTATATATGTATATGTATGTATATAGATGCACATATATGTATATTAAATACATTATATATTAGATCTGTATATATATATTCATATATTGTATAATTGTATATGAATGATATAAGTATATATAGTATATATAATATATTTCTACATATTTATATATATAAAACATACATAATATTCGTATATATACATATATTTATATATACAATATGTAGTATATAGTATATTATAATTAATATTATAACACAAAAAATATGAAATATATATTATAAAAATACATAATAAACATATTATCAATCATAGATACATATCTACAGATATAAATATATAAATATATACATATATGTAAATATAAATATATAATATATAATATGGAACATAATATATAGGTATATAGATGGATATGTGTATATAATATGTCAGCATATATACTATAAAAAATATGAATATTATGTATTTGTAGGTATATATATTAAATATAAATATGTCATATATTTATATATTCATATGATATATATTATATTTAATATAAATATGTAATATATTCTGTGTATTTATATATAATATATATACCTATATATTTCTGCCTATATATACCTAAGTTTTATACCTATATATCTGTATACATTCCTTTATATTAACATATAAACCTAAATATTATATGTATATATCTGTATTTATACCTATTTAATTTATATGACATATGTAATATATTTCATATAGACATTACATACACGTTCATATTATGTATATATACAAGTCATATATATTATATATTTCATATCATTACATATTTATGAATTATATATAATAAATTACATATATAACTAAATAATACTTATTACATAGGTATATACATGTATATACCTATATATATATAGGTATATATATTTATATATATAATATTTATTATATAAGTTTATATACATATAATATGTATAATATATTGGTATATATTATATATTATGGTAATAATTCGTAATAGACAGTGCACTCATAATTTTATGCATGTAACTCAAACATCTTTCGTTTATTTTGGGGGGGGGTCTAGAAAAAATGTCAATGCCCCATTTGCTAGGAAATAGAAAGACTTACAATAAATTGTATAAAATACAGTAAGCCAGGGCCAAAAAAAATAGGTCCCATGGTTTCTCTTATGTGCAATAAATAGTTTATTTCTAAGAGAAGCAGAAACAGTCAATTAATTTGATGTTAGGTGAAATGAAGTGCAATATAAGGACCCAAATTTTTTTTTTCTTTTTTGCGATTGTTTCTAACACATTTATACGATGATTTCTTTTTTACTTTGTATGTCCCTCCCCCACGACATCACCCTTGTTTTCTTTTATTTGTTGTTGGTGTAGTTTGTGAAGGAGAAAGCAAAAAAAATTTTTAAATAGGAAACAGGTGGAACCATTGCAATGAGATGTGCAAGATGTTATGTCGAAAATGAACTTTACTATTTTGGAGGTGAGGGTGGGGGGTGGGGAAGGGGTAAGCGAGGCAGGAGAGCAGAGTCAGGGAGTGGGGATGAGAAGTGGGAAGGGATGGGAAGTTGAAACAAAGGAGGAAGCTACAACGCTTGATAAGAAAGGTACTCATTACCTTGCCCATGTAATTGTAACTCCTGTGTATAGAATTTTAACAGTAAAAATAAATAAATAAATAAATAAAATAAATCTCTTTGGACAGTATATTTACAATGAAGTATATAATGAAATAAGTTAGGACTTCATAACTTTGCTTACAACCCATGACTTCGGAGACATCACAGCCCTTTTGTGAACATCTGTGCATTAATGACAATTGAGTTTTGACATTCCATTGTGACATCACCAACCAATTGTGGCTTTACAAATGTACTGTGATTTCAACATGCTTTTGGCACCACCAGCTAATTGTGACATTAAAACATTATTACATCATATTTTTACATCACATTGCCATTATGACATAACTGCCCATTGTGTTTCAACAAACCTAGAATGTTCTCATAATATTTTAGAAAATTCCTGGCCTTTGGGACTCCAAGCTCTTTCCTTGAACTCCTGTACTACTGCACAAGGAGCAAATAAAATTGAAGAAGTACTTTTGTTATTTCAATCTCAGTTTTTTTAATCCCAAACACAATGTGACCTAATCACCCCGCTCATATAACAAACCCATTATGATGTTACATTGCCATTTTGAAATCATGATCACATTGTGAGGATCATAGGTTTGTGAAAACCCCATGGGACAGTAATATCACCCTGACAATGTGATGTCATAGTATCATATCATGATTACTTCTTAGCATATGAATATTTCTTAGCTCCTTGGAATAAACACAAGTTCATTGTGACATCACCATTCCTTTTTCTACCCATATTCTCATTGTGAACTAGTGACAATTGAGATCAGATATGCCATGGTAATATCACAAACCCCTTGTTACATCATCACTATTTGGACATCACATTCCTGGTATGACACCATCAGCTCATTTTGGCCTCACAATACTACAATGTCATAATAGTATTATGATATTTCATATGCATTGTTATATCATACATCCAATATGGATGTGTATCATATGAAATCCTTTTATTTCAAATGTGACATGTATTTTGTTATCTGAAACCCATTGTTACTGCATAACCATTGTGCTATCAATAATCCATTGTGACATCACAAACTCCTGTTCTCCTTATTTTGTTAAAATGTTACTTTTGTGATATCTTAGGGCATTTGTGAGCTCATTATCTGTTTTCTACTTCCTAATATTTCATGTATGACATGTCATAGAAACCACTGTGACAAGATGACTGCTGTAACAACACACTGCCAGAAGTCATGAACATTTTGTCACATAGCGACATCACAAACCTCTTTGGACTTTATCACATTTGTGATGAGACCTGCATTTGGAGATATTCCAATCCCTTTTTGAACTTACGTATTTATTTAGAATAAATGACAATAGAGATCTACCATGACATTTTGATTTCAGCATCCCATTGTGACCTCAGAAACCTGCTGTAACCTCATCACAATTATGGCATTAACAACTATTTATGACATCAAAACATTGTATCATGTTATGGTGACATCACATTTTTTTTGTGATATCATTATCCCATTTTGTTTTCACAAACCTATTTTAACTCCATCGCATGTTAGAAAATTGATTTGCTTTGGGTCTTCTAACTCCTTCCATGAAAGCAGATCCTCATTGTAAAACATTAGCAATTGAAATTGGACCTGTGATTGAAATATTACAAGTGTGGTCACATCATTATCCTATTGCTGATATCATAACCACTGTGACATCACAAAAACATTGTGACATCACATTGCTGTTGTGACATAATTATCACATTGAGACATCCCAACCTTTTATGACCTCTCAGAACCATTGAAAAAAGCACAAGGCCTCCTTTGTGACAACAAAATCACTTTATTTACTGACATCATCATTGTGGATTAAGGACAACACACCTTCCATTGCAACATCAGAAACCTATAGTGACCTCATCACCAGTATGACATCACAAGCTTGTCCCCTTGTCATAACTTTTGAAATGCTGCCAGTGTGTTACTTAGGCCCTTTGTGAGCTCATATTCTGTTTTCAGGCACATAATATTTATGACATGTGATATTATAAAAACACTGTGACATCATGAAAATTGTGACATAACATTGTCAGAGGTCATGACCAGTTTGTCCCATTTTGACCATCATAAGCTTCTTAGGAATTCATCACATTCCTGCCAACACATGACTTTGGAGACCTCACAATCCCTTTCTGAGCTCATATAATCAGTCAGCCCATAGGGACATCACAAAATTCTTGTGACATCATCAGCATTAGGACATCAACAAATACTTGTGACAACATTATATAATCATGACATATCACATTGCCATTGTGATATTTCTGTTCTATTGGGTTTTCACAAACATTATGACTTTATAACATTTTAGAAAATTCATAGGCTTTGGGACTTTAAGCTCCATATGAACTTGTATATTATGACCCACAAAATCAAGACAATCCTTCAAGACACATTTAAGATAATAAAGAAATTTATTTAGAATAGAAAATGACCTGAAGCTTCCTTGTACTGGACTAGATACCCAGAGACATGAGCAGCCTCAACTACTTCAGACGAACAATAGGCAGCCCTGTCCTTTATTCATTAGTCTGCAAAACAAGCGCCCCACAAATTAAAAGCTCCAAAGCTCCAAACTTCAAAGGGCAAGGCTTTTTTCTTTGCCCTTCCTCAAACATTTTCTACACACTTCTCCTATCTTCCAGGTTCTTCCCCTTTCTCCTTCTTCCACTTCCTTCTCTTCAGTCACCTCCACCTTCCATACGATTGACCTGCTCTACCCTCGTGGACAATTGTCATGCTTCCCCTCGTACATTCTCTCAACTCCGTCTCCTCCCAGGGATTTCCCATCCTACTGTCTCACCACTATCTTCCTTCGAGGACTTTTTCCTTTTTCTCTCCTGGTCTATTGTTCTGAACACACAGCCTGTAGATAGGTTGTACCCCTCTGTCACATCAATGGCTCTCCTGCCGTACAATTTTAAACCATCTCAAACTGCACACTGCCCAGTCACTACGTAACAGCTCACCATGTCGGGCTTGACACACTATCCCCTCCAGTAGCATGGTCTGTCCCATTTGGTAGAAAGCCTTGTCCACTCCAGCATATCAAGCCAAGGGGCTACACTGATGATTGGGCCGTGGTGACCATTGGGGTCCCACTGGTTAGTATATCCCCCACTGGTTTTCATGTACAATAAAATCATTGATTCCTTCTGGAACAAATCCTAAACTTTCTCTTCTCTCCCTTACCCTCAACAGATTTAAAATACAATTATAACAAATAATGAGTAAACCATAAAAACACACTAGTTAGCACTAACTAACATTTGGTAAATCTTTCCCGAATGGATTCTTTGAGTTTCTCTGAACTTTACATCGTGCAGCCTTCTCTGGATATTCTTCAACTTGAGAATGATGGACCCAGTGCTGTTTTCCTGCAGCATTAATAGCCGATGATGTAATTAGCAAAATCAAGTAAGTTTCTTTCCAAATCTGCTCAAATTTAGGAGCACGAGGCCTGTTTAACCAGACCAGCTCTCCAGGCAAGAAAGAGTGGGTGGAGTTTTTCTCAGGAGGCCAGCAGATATGCGAAAGAACATGTAGCAAAGACTGCAGGGACTGTACAGATTGTGGTTAGACATTTTTGTTGATATAGCTTTCCCAAGTTTAGGAACAAAGGGGGACCACAGGTCAGAGGCTAAAGAAGGAACAGGATGCAATACTGCCATCCTTGCTGACTACAAATAGGGCAGGGAAATATCCTGAAACTCTACATGGAAATCAAGGCTCAGAGAAAGGAGCTGGACCATTTGCAAAAATGTATTTGGATGAAGTGCATAGTAATTATAAGCTATGAAGCATGTGAGCTGAAATTCAACAAAGAAAGAATAGAAAGAGCAGCTGATGGGGCTGACTAGAGGTGCCATATCATAGAAGAAGAGGCCATGAAAACTAAACAGCAAAATATCAGAATCAAGAAAGAGATTGTTATTCTTCAGAAAGAGTTAAAGGACAGGCAAGCTTTGATGGGGAATACCCAGGAAAGGGAAAGAGCCTTAGGCAGAAAAACAGAACAATTTAACAGTTAAAAGGTCTGTCACAAAATACACTAAAGGGAAAAAAATAGAAGCTATTAGAGGAAAAGACCAAAGAGACTTTTGAGATCTCACCAAAAATATAAAGCAGAAGTATCAGGTCTCAATGGAAAAGTTTAAGGTGGGGAAAAAAAATCCTCTTAATAGCACCATTTCAAACTTAAAGGAGTAGCTGAAGACCACTTAGAGGTGTTGTGAGAAGGATCAGCATTTGGAAAGTGAAAGGAATTGTGTGCTCCTGGAAGAACACTTGCAGGATAAGGACTTTGACATGCAGATTGGGATCATGAAAGCTAGCTTCAAAGAAAGAAGGAGAATAAAAGGGAAGAGGATTCCAAGTTACAGACTGAGGTCAGAGTACTAAATAGAGATCCCTAAGGTTCAGAGAAACAACTGAGATTATCAGGTAGCTCGGGAGACCACTCTAAACACAGTGGAGTGTCTACAGCTACTAATCATTACTATTGAAAGGAGGAGGAAAAATAGTGATATCAAGTGTGCAAGTGTGGACACTAAATTTCTGTAAAATGGTTATAGGCTCAAGCCTTCTGTCTGTTTATATCTGGTTATCAGGCACCCTGGTAAATTGTTCCAGGCCAATTCCTAAAACAGTTGGTCCTCAGCCTTTCAAGCATATGCAATGTACATAGAAATTTCCCAACAGGTAAATGCTGGAAAGCTTGAACTCAACAAGAGAGTGTTTATGCAAGTTACCTCACAAGGTTAATTAGGAGAAGTGGATTCATAGAGGTAAACCCTGAAATATGGGTATCAATATGATAATGTGATGTCAAGATGCTATGAATTCATTATGGTTTGATGATATCACTGTAAGCTGATAGTTTCATAATGACAATGTGATGTCACACAGGTGATGACCCAAACTGTATGTGATGTTAAAGGGCATGTCTGATATAAATTGTCCTAGGATCACATCAGGATATGGTACACAAAGGGACTGTGATGTCACAAAGGCTGTAAGTTGTGTCGAAAGTGCTAAGAGGTAAAACTAGGTTAGGGATATCAAAACGTGATAGTAACATCACAATGGCAATGTGATGTCACAGTGGGTTTGTAATGTCACAGTGGTAATGAGGTCACGATGTGAGAGTGATGACACCATGAGTTTGGAATATGATCATCTCATGTCCGATATCATTTGAGAATGTTTCACAATGAGGATACTAGTTCATAGAAAGAGCTTGAAGTCCAAGGACCATGGATTTTGTAAAGTGTTATGAAGTCAAAATAGAATTGGGAAAACACATTAGGACAATAATATCCTAATGGAAATGTGATGTCACATATCATGTCATAGAAATGTTTTGATGACACAATTGGTGATCCATAATGGTGATACTGTCACAATAATTTTGGGAGATCACAATGAGTTGGTGATGTAACAATGGCATGGTGTATATCAATTATCCTTAACTCTAAATGAGTACATGTGTTCAAAAGGGATGGTTATGTCCCAAAGGCGTGTGTTGTCACAAATGGGAGGAAGTCCTAACAGGTTTGTGATGTCACAATGTGACAAAATGGTCATAATATCTGGCAGTGTGATATCATGGTGGTCACAATGTCACTGTAGATTTCTCCTATCACGTCATACCTAAATATGACAAGGTCAAAAACAGGTCATGAGTTCAAAATTGGCATAAGAAATCACAATGGCAACATGTCACATAAGTTATGAGGACAGGGCAGTTTTGTGATGTCACAGTGATTTCATAATGTCAAAATGATGTCACAAAGCATTGTAATTTCACAATGGTTATGAAATCATAATGGGTTTCTCATTTCAACACACATGCCACATTTGAAATGGAATGAACTCACAGAATAGAAATTCCTAATGTATGATGTCATTTTAATTTAGTGATGTAACAATGAGTTGATGGTGTAAAAATGACAATATGATCTCAAAATGGTGTTGTCACAAAGGAAAGATGAGCTTACAATGGAATGTATAATCTCATTTCAATAGTTTACATTTAGACTAAGGTTATGCAAAGAGACTGTGATGTCAAAAACGATATTTGTGTACTTACAGGTGCTAATAGGTCATAATAGATTTAGGATATCACAATGAGATCATGATGTCATAACAGCAATGTGATGTCACAATAGATTTGTGTCACAATAACTTTGAAATATCACAATTACATGCCCACATTCAATTGCAATGAGGATACAAGTTCACAGAAGGATCTTGATGTCCTAATGGCGAGTTTTCTAAAAGACTATAAGGTCAAAATTCATGAAATCACAAAATGACAGTGATATCATGATGGCAAGTTGTCAAAATATCAGTTTATAATAATGTTTTTATGTCACAATGAGTTTGTAATGCCCCAGTGGAAATGAAGTTACAATAGGTTTGTGATGTAACAATGTGTTGATGTCACAATGGCATTCTGGATCTCAATTTTCATTAATTCACAATTAGTATATGAGTTCAAAAATGGACTCTGATGTCTCTAAAGACATGTTTTGTTACAAATGTGATGAAGTCCTAACACGTGTGTGATGCACTAGGTGGCAGAGTGATGATATCTGACAGTGTGGAGTCACAGTGGGAATGATGTTACAGTGGATTTCTGAAATCACATATCTTAGCAGGAATATTATGAGACTGAAAACAGATTATGAACTCACAAAGGCCTAAGATATCATAATGAAACCATGTCACAAAAGATATGGGGACAGGACATGTTTATGATATCACAGTGTGCTAGTGATATCAAAATGACTTGTAATATCACAAAGAGATTTTGATGTCACAATGGTTATGAGGTCACAATGGGTTCTAATATCAATCAATATGTATTACATTTAAAACAGAATGAAATTACAGTATAGATATTCACAATTAGTCTATGATCTCACAATGACAACTAGATGTCATAATGGTATGATCTCATTACAGTTTGAGGATGTCACAATGAGTTGATGATGTCATAATGACAACGCAATTTGGCACTGATAATGATGTCACAAAAGTTTTGTGATATTACAATGGCATATCCTTAGTTCACCATGAATATATGGGTAAACAAATCTACTCAGATATCACAAAGAACGTGTGTATTTTTCAAAGTTGCTTAGAGATTATATAAAGTTTGGAGTGTCACAATTTTTCGTGGTGTCACAAAGGCAATGTGATTTCAAAATGGGTTTATGAGATCAGTTTTGGTGAGGTGTTAATGGGTTAGTCACAGCTAGTGATATTACAAACTTTGTATGACAAGTTTGTAATATCACAATGACATGTCCAAATTCAATAACTTCTAGTTCAAAAACGAGGCCCCCATGATAACCAAGGGAGTATCCAAATTCTGCAGAAACTGAAAATCATCATGGCCTTTTACTCTCGCTGTCTGGAGGGGGCAGGACATGTTGCTACAGGCAGATGGGTATTCTGCTGGAGGGGGTGGGATATCAATCTCCACATGTTTAGCAATCAAGTAGTGATTTTGCAGTGGTCAGTTTGGGAAGTGACCGTTGAAATATCTTGGAAAGGAGACTGGCTGGTGTTGGGTAGGGGTACAAGCTATGTGTTTTGAGCAACTGAATAGGAGTAAATGCGAGGAAATACCTGGAAGTAAGGCTATGGGGAGACAGCAGGAGGGGAAAGACCTGGGAGTAGAGGAATTGAAGGAAAGCCTTAGGGCAAAAATGGCAACTGGCCACTGGGGCAGAAGGGCAATCCTGTAGAATGTGGAAAGGCCTAAAGAGAAGAAGGAAGTGGTAGATCGGAAAAAGGAAAGACCTTGGAAGGAAAGACAATTCAGTAGAGATGGAGGGAGGAAGAGAGAAGTAAAAAGCCTTGCCTTTTGAAGGCTGGAAATTTGGAGATCATAATTGTGCGTGGTGGTGATTTGCAGACCAATAAACAAAAGTGGGGCTGCCCATTGGAGATCAGAGGTTTGTTGGTCACGGCTGATTTTGTCTCTGGATATCCAGCACACAATCAGGCATTCTCAGGCCCTTTTTTGTGTAAATAAATTTGTTTATTCTCTTAAACGTGCCTCTATGCACTATTTTGTGCTTTAGAGGTTATAATCTTTGGAGGCTCCAGTAAGATGGCCGTGGGCCTGGACTCAAGGAAACCCCTCTTAGGTAAGTTTCTCAGGCCTCAGAACTGAAAGTCTCCCTTGATTGTTTGTTTGCCAAGCACCAACAAAGTTGAGACTCATTAAGAAATCCTCTAGTGTTGAGTCTTGGTAAGCAAGATAGCCCATTTTGCAGACCTTTTGTGGAGGTCATTTGTGGCTTTCTTGAGATGCCATCTGGGACCTCGTCGAGAGGACATTTGGGCTTCCTTGGGAAGCGATTGGGGTCTTCCTAGAGAATTTATCTGTCATGTTATCTCTGACTCCTCTGGAGGTCATCTGGTGCTTCCTTGAGAAGACACCACTGTGGTATATTAGGCCTTTGTCAGCTTATAATCGGATTATCGGTTTTATGCCTTAAAATGTTTCAGTTATAACATTGCTTGTGACATTAACATTGGAAATGTCAATGTGATATTACATTTCATGTTCCAATGTCGTTATATATTTTTATTAAGATTTTTTAAATTGTGAAAATACAGAGGGGTTACAATTACATAAACAAGGTAAGGACTCATATGTTTTCCTTTCTTCCTATTGTTTAATACATTTATATAATTTTTTGTTTCACTTTTAATTTTTTTATTTTTTTCATTTTCCTTTGTCTGTATCTCCTTTCTTTCTATCCTTTGCCTCTCTCTGTATACATTTTGTTTATAGTCCCTCTCTCCCATTCCATCTCCACATTCATCTAATCTTATTTTCTCCACACAATTCTCCCTAAACCTATCAATTTCTGGTCTGCTGACTCCTTCTTTGATTTTCTTAGTCCCTACTTATTTGTTGTTGAACTAGATGTATCTACTGAACTTGAATATACATGTATTCATTTTGACTGTTTCAAAAAATGTGTGCCACTAGAGAACTCTGATTGACGATTGCCAAAAAATAGTGTCCTTGAAAGATATTCCTTTTGCTTTAATACTCGAAGCGGAAGAAAAAGTGGAGAAACACAAGAAAAATGGTAACTCAAGGTATCTCAACTCCCACTCATGATAATCGAGCAATAGAGCAGTTAATAATCCAAGGGGAGTTCCACAAATGGTCTATGACACTGATAAAAACTAATAAAAATGCTAAATAAAAAGATTGAACACTTGCAAAAGACTCTGTATAAACGTGATAGGAAAAGGCTTGAGTGTGATTGGAAAATTCATGAGCATGATGAGGCTAATCAAAGACTAATTGAGGAATTGTTCAGGTGGGATGGGAATAAATACAAATTAATAGAGATTCAGGGAGTCCACAATCAGAAATCTGGAAGAATCCGAGGCCAGAAAACGAATGCTGAATGAAACCCAGCAGATGGAAAGAGAATCCAGTGAAAGTATAACCCATCATTGTATTCACGTGAGATATACATGGTGATTGTCAGATATATTTGCAGAACATCAACAATGCATACAATATAAACATATTTATAAAAGCTCAAGCAATACTTCTATCAGAAAATACTTATTGATAGTGCTATTGACTATATTATTTCACCAAATCTGAAATTAGGAAACAGATAATTCCAATGACAACTATCAGAAATCCACATAGAACATCAAATTGCAATCATTTTGAGGACAGAAATTTAAAAGGTATTTGAATAGGTGCATATTCTGCATATTCTGCTACATGATTTCATATGAAGGCTTGCGCTCTCACGTCTTTCTTGATCTACCAAGATTCCTTTATTTCATGGAACAGTAAACTGAGATGGAAAAATCTAGTTAACTGACAATCGTGAGAGGGCCAAGAATAGAGCTTAGGTTTGTAGAACCACTAAAATCAAGATTTTACATTGGGAAGGGTGGGCAAGTGTAAGAATCATGGGTAGAAAAAGGTGGCTTCTTTTTTTAAGCAACTCTAAATTCTATTGCTTGTATAATAATGAAAGGGCTATGTTTCATAAAACCTTATACATCTCAGTCAGTGTAGATTTTAACTCTTGGCAGCCAGTTCCCATGAATGTCAGAGATAATTTGCTCAAATTATATGACTTTTTATGCAATGCTCTGAATATTCTTTTCCCTCTTTCAGAAAAAATAACTGTCATTTCCTGTTTGGATTCTTTTATTCAGAGGTTAATTTTCTTGATCAGGTAGAAAAAGATCATAGACTATTTGCAGATTATTGCAAATAGTAGTCTCTGATCTTTATATTGTGCTTTGATCTGGAGCTAAGAATATTTTTCTACAGTTTTAAGTGATGGAAAAAATAGACAAATAACTGAAAGTACTAATTATTGTAAACTATAGGGAATCTGTATCTTTTATTACATTTTACCATGCCCATCTTTATCTCTTTCAGGTTGTCTGTAGCTGCTTTATCACCACGATGTTCGAGACTGAGGTGCAGGTAAGAGACTATGTGGCCTGCCATCCCTAGATTTTTTACAATCTGCATCTTCTATAAAAAGTTCATTGCCTCTGCACTCTGTTCTCTTCTCTTTCTTTTAACATCATGCAATTCCAGAATAACCACTTGACATAGGTTGTTGTCTCTATGTATATAATTACTTGAGTTTTCGCTTTGAACCTTCACCAACAGAAGTCCAGAAGAGATCAAGTCTTTGCTTAAATCTTTTTCACATAATTCAAAAAATTATGACTTTTGAAATAACTTCCCAATTTAGTAAAAATTCATTCACTTTCCTATTTAAAACATAGTAGTTACTTTGTAAATAAAACATGCTTCCCCCTAAAAATTATGCAGTTATATGGTATTGTTGAAAAATCTGTGTTGGTCTGGGAGCTGACTTGATCATCTCCTGTTCTAACTTCGCTCACATATATTATTTCTTAATACGCTTCTTAGCATGGATAATCAGTTAATTGGTTATTGCTGACATCTAATAAAAACCACATTTAAAATTATTGGTAAGCTTGCTGCTGTTGCCTTCCATGCCTAAAATAACTCGGGAAATTCCTCTAGCAATTTTTAGACACAAAGAGGGAAATCGGTTGATTGGAGAATGCTGAATCAAGCTTTCAAAAACGTTTTTTCCTAAATGTGAAAGCTTAATTAATGTCTGAACTTTCCCCTATTAATTTCATTAGTTCCAATACTGCCCAAATCCACCAAATTTGGGAATTGAAGGACATAATTATATTGTTTACAAATTTGATAGTTTCATTCATAAATTTACAAAAAAGCCCTTAATAGGTTACATACCTCTGGTTATCTAAAAGAAACCACACAATAAAAATCCAGAATGGGAAATTATTTTATGACATACTCAAGACATTAACCAAAATAGGAATGGACATGTTTTACATATACTAGAGGATATTATTTATGTCAATGTAACTCTTTATTACAAATCCAGGTTGTACCAGAGTTTCAGTGTTCCTGAAAATAAAATCAATCACAAATTAGTCTGGGCTTTCAGAGGCTTTACAGTTATTAAGAAATCCCATAAACTGATTATTGTTTTGAATCTGTTATGGATCAAAGGGGTATGGATAAAGATAGAGACAAAGACAGAGAGAAAAGGGAGATAATCAAGGAAAAATTAACACAGATGATAGAAAAGAATTGAGAAGGAGAGGTAGAGAGAGTCTACTATTTTGGGGAAAATTAGAAATTTGTTCAATTCAAATTTAGGATTACTATTGAAAGATAATAATATATATCCACTCTGACAATTTTATAAAGCTAACAAAATATTGCTTTTGGAAATCCAAACCCTCCAGATTTTATAACAAACCGGCTATGAGCAGCTAGAACTATGAGCACCATTTTTCAGAAAACATAAATTGAAATCCAGACATGTAGACTAATTTACACCAGCTAGTAAGTGGTAGGATTCCGAATTTGAAGATTTAATTTCAGAATCCCTACCGTAAATCACCATAAGATGCTTCTTTTTCAACAAAGTAATCACACTCAGGCTTCAATTAATGTAATCTGTTTTTGTCACAAATAACTTTGCAATTTTTAATGCATTTTGCAAATATACACCATGAAACTGTACATTTCTAAAACATTTTCCATAGCCAGCAAGCTTTTTAAAAGTAATATGGAAGATGGTAAATGAGGGTGCCAGTATTATAATGCATTTAGTATATTAACAATGTTTTATAATGAAGTATGGGATAGTATGTGATACATTGACATACTTAAACACTACTGTGATAAGCACAAAAAAGATCAGTCAAATATGGCTTTTGTTTACCTCACATAAAATTACCAAAAAGCTTACTAAATGTTACCACAAGTAGTATGATTGAGGACAAATGTAAATTTATTAATTCATTCTGAAGGGGAGAGAGTAGGTCTGGCCAGATACATCTTGGCCACGTGGTGGATGTTAGGGTCTGGCTACTCGTCTTCATGGTGAAGGAAGGAGAAGCCCCTACCTCCTACGTGATGTGCAACCTTGAATTTCTGGAGGCAGGGACTGGGACCTGAATGATAGTTACTAAACCTATCAGGCCAAGTCCCTGGAACTGGAAGTTTCCTGTGACTCTGCTCCTTGACCTGGACCAGCTCAGGTGCCTTTATGTCATTCCATGTGCTTCTGTGTTTGTGTCCTGTGTCCAGGTTCCTGGCTCCTTGCATTCTCTGTTCACCCTGGAGTCCCAAATCAGCTCCCAATTGGATCATGAATTGGTTTTATCGTATTGTTTTTGTCCTTTTGCTCCTCTCCATCCTTCAAGGTTCAGTGTTAAGTACATTTGCATCCTGCTGGTCTTTGAGACATTAGTCCACCATTCAATCACGGGCCTTTTAATAGAGACTGAGATTTAACATCTCAAAATATGGCTTCTCAGTTTTCTCAATGTATGAAAGTTCCTAAGAAGAAATAGGCATTCAGTTTAAGTATGTGATTCAGCAAATGAAAAATTAGGAAGCCCAGTCAATTTAAGATGAGGGAAAGAAATCACTAGCTGGGATATCTTGCTTTGGAAATCAACACTGGCTAATTCAAACTCATGTCCGAAGGAGTCTGGCACAAAACATCCTTACCATTGGAGTCAGTACTTAAAAGCATCTTCTGGTTAGTTGAGATGCATGAGGGAAAGTTGTGACATGCCAGAAAGGCATGTCACTTATTTCTTACTTTTTCTTTATACTGAATGGAAATGTCAAGTCATGGTAAATATATTATGTAAAATATCAAAATCATGAGTTTATATTAAGAATTGTCTTAGTTATGATATTATTGCAAAGAAATAAGACAATGCAAAAAATATAAAACTTTAAGTATTTTAAAACTGTTTGATTGAGTCACCATAAAGAACTCACCCCGCAAGCACTATAGTATAGCTTAGTTCAGGGGGGTCTACCATGTTCTCCTTAGACACAAAAAAGAAGGAAAAAAGAGAGAAAGAAAGAGAGAGAGGGGGAGAGAGATGAAGAAACGAAAACAGATAGTTAAGAAGGAAGGAGGGAGAAAAAAGAAAAACAATGTATCTCTGTTCATTGTGTATTAAAAGGATATGATATAAAGAGTTCAGATGGAAATGTCTTCCAGAAAATGTATGTTGTTATTTGGGAATATTTTTCTACTTTCAATTTTTCTCCAGTCTTCATGAATCATATTCTTTTGTCTTCCCTCAATCATTATTCGCTTTTACTGTTTGTGACATGAAGTTTTCATTTTAACTCTAATACCTCCATTTCCTTCCTAGCAGTTTCCACTCATGTGTAGTCTTACTTTCCATGATAGCCTCCTGAACTATCAAGGCTGCATCTTTGAAAGGATGAATTTTAGTTTAGTTTAGTTTATTCCTTTCTTCTCAACTTAGATATTCCCCCACATTCTCACACTTGTATCTACAACTTGCTGGGAGGCACATCTGTGTTATTTGTCCATGTTTCATTCCTACCAAATTTACCTCTATGACGTTTTCTCAGCTCAATCCCTGTGTCAAAGTAATTTAAAAAATATCTGCGATTTTTATCATTTAATCTTCGTAGTACAGTTATTTACAAGAAAAGCATCGTCAGTGATCAAATAAATGCACATTAAAAATAAAATGACATCACAAAACATGTATGATAATTACTTCACATAATATAACAATGACCATGTTAAATGCAAGAAACAGACAAAGTGGATGCTGGCAGGAATGTCAAATAGGAAACCCACTTCTGAAAACAGTTTGTCAGGGTCCTAGAATATGAAATATGCAACCACTGTATACCACAGGAATTGAGCTGTTCAGGCTTTCTCTCATATAAATAAAATATAACATTCAGCAAAAGGCCAAAACAGGTTTATAAACAGGTTTATACAGCATTATTTCAGGTTTATATAGCATTATTTCCTGTAGTCAAAGACATGGATATCAATTCAGGCTTTCTTCATGTGAATGGGGAGTGAATTGTGCTACATTCCCTAATAACAGAACCAAAAAGCAACTCGAGTTGCCTTAAGGCATACAACTGAGAATAATCTATCATATATTTGAAGGCAGTCCTAAAAACTTATTTACTGCATGACCTAGAAGTTGAAGAAAAGCTATCGGTTGCCAGGAAAAAATAAGTTTTAGATTGGACCAAGAGAAGAAATAGTTATAATTATAAAAGGGGAGCATGAGAGACTTATTTTTGGGAAAAATAAAGTTTCTGAAAATGTAGAGTTGATACAAAATTATATAGCACTTAATATGTGCACAAAATAAAACAACTGAAGTCTGCATAGGCACTTGTGAAATATTAATGTCCTCTTTGTAATCTCATACTATAAACATTTACAGAAACTGGAAAAAATATTCAAGGGATTTCTCTATGCTCTTCTGCTAACATCAGAAAAATACAGAGTAACATCAATAGAATTTAAGGATATCTAGAAAACAGAAGTCAATATTGAATGTTTCATTGAAAAATAGTCTGGGTCCAAGCTTGAGATGAAATATGCCTTCCTAATTAGAAGGCAGAGATTTAAAAGACTGGGATCCAGGGCCATTTCTGACAAAAAATAGTGAGAAACTATAACAACAGAGAAAGCTAGATTTCGTGTAATTTCTCTGTTATCTTACATTTGTGGAAGCCATAGTTAAGAGATTATTAAGGGAGGCTTGGCTAAAAAGTAAGATCTCATCTGAAAAATAGTCTAAAGTAGTCAGAGCCACTTCAAGCACCAGTAATGACAAAGGAAAGAAAGAAAGAAGGAAACAGAAAAGGAAAAGAAAGAGTAGAAAAGGCAAACTCTTTCCTCTATATTCTTGCAGATTCATGTCATTGGGTACAAGAGTTGATATTGTTTTATTTACTGTTTGAGGATTCAGGCCTCTCTAATATGAAAGCATTTATTCCATGTAATTATTTTATTTATTCTTACTATTTATTAACTGATTATTTGGCTTTCTTTGGGACTGAACCCATGACTTTATACATATTAGATAATTGTACAACTAAGCTTCAACCCAGCTCTTGGTATAGTTTTGGAAATTGATAATGAATTCTTCAATAGTTAGCAATACTTGCTTTCATCATTTTTCTCCCACAATTTCCTCTAGGTATTTTAGTTCATGTGTTGAAAAGTTCCTTCAATTTTATCTATTAAACTTAGAAGTTTGCTTTTGAATTTATACGGAATCTGCTTATTTTCATTAACTCTTTAAAAATTATATGTTGATATATGTGTTTTACATGTATGATTGATTCTTAGAGTTCATTGCAATAACTATGATTTTATATGGTCATATGCACATAGCTATTGAGCCATTGTGATCCTCTCCTAAGAATAGTTTCCCTTGTTCTCAACATGTGAATGCTTAGAGTGCTGTAGTTAATCATGCCCAATTGTATTTATTTGTCTTTTAGTAACTATTGGATTAAGTTGTAGATTTATGAGCATATTCTAGTTTTTACCAATGAGGAAAACCATGCAGTATACATTTCTTTGGCTATAGCTTATTCAGTTAATATTTTTTTTCAAGTCTTTCCATTTCCTCAGGAATGGGGTCATGCCGTTCTTTCTGATGGAAGCACAGAATTCTACCAATAAAATAGAACTGAAGACCCAGAAATGAATTCACTCCTGTATGCACATAATCTTTGAAATGGGAGCCAAAAACACAGGATGTAAGAAACAGCCTCTTCAAAAATTGTGTTGGTGAAATTGGCTTTGTGCAGAAAACTGGTTACAGGAATAGTTAGGGATAGCACGAGGGCTTCCCCTAATATGTCAAAACTTCCAAAAATCCTGAATCACAACTCGAAGTAAATCTGGATAAGTGGGATTACATCAAACCAAATCAGTTTTTAGACTGTAAAACCATGGAGAAAAAAAAGTGATTATGCAGCACAGATTTACTAGAGAGCAAACCTACACATGAGAGCCTCTATCAATGCTAAAACTTTACTCTCTTTTATAACTAGGATATTTATAGTGGGTTTACATGAACATAAGAGTTTTCCGGTGGGGATTAATAAGAAAATAACTGATGGTAAGATATAGATAACATGTGAAATGATTTGAAGCACGAGAAATGAGAGATTAAGGCATGGAGTGAAGCTGGAAGCCTTACTAGGCGCCACCTAAGGAAGGTACAGTTACACAATGGAAGGGCAGTAAATCAGGCATATTTATCAAAAAAAGCACTGGCCTGAAGACTCAAAATGAGGACCTCTATCTATGTGGACTGAACAGTCTCTAACATGAAGTTTCATGTAAATTAAGAAGCTCGATTTTAGATTTTTGCAGTATGGGATGTTGCATAGTCACAGGCAATCTCTGCTACGTCAGCTAATCCAATCTACTCATTCCCGTGTAACCTAATAGCCAGGTTTCAACACATACCAGTACAATGTGATTGTACAAATGAAACTGACTTTTCCCTCCACTGAATGAAAATTCTGCGAAATAATTTATCTTCCATATATTTACAAAATATTTCTCATGATCTTTTCTATTATTTTTGCTCGATTACTGATGTTATAGTACTTTTCTTTGCGGAGGGGTCTGATCCTGGGGCCTGAACTGGGCCTGGGCCATTTCCCTCAGCTCTTCAGCTCAAGGCTAGAGCTCAACGCCTTTAACCCAATCGCCACTTCTGGCTTTTTCTTTCTGTTTACGTGGTGCTGAGAAATTGAACCCAGGGCCTCATGCATGCAAGGCAATTGCTCTACCACTGAGCCATATTTGTGGGGCTTAAACTCAGTGTTTCATGGTCTCCTTAGATTTTTTTTGCTAATGAATGATGACACTCTATTCTTTGACCTATATCCTCACGTTCTTCTTCTTTTGGGATAATTGAAGGTGTTTTCACATTTTTGTCTGTTTAGGCTGACATTGAACGAAAATCTTCAGGTCTTATCCTCCTGATTTTCTAGGATTCTACAAAAGAGGCCACTAACATCAAGCTTTGTGTTACTGTTATTTAAATTACGTAGTAGAAGAATGTGGAATTATATATGTGTTATGTAATTTTCAAAAGCAAGTTTGAATCAACTTGTTATAATGTAACTGTTATCAATTTTAGCTGTTAAATTAATGTTTCACATTCCCACAGAAATATAATTGAAAACAAATGGTATATTTGTTTTCTTAAAACAAGTATTGGACCATGAATTTCTTTTACTTTACATTCATGTTTTATACCTTAATTAGCAGACTTCAATGAATTAAATGTATATCACAATAAACAAAGTGATTACAGTTAAGAATAGATATTTCAACACTTCCAAAAGTCAAATTTTTTGAGCAGTCTCCTAAAAATTTAATATAACTTAAAGCAACTAATGGATATGATATAGTTTGATCCTTACACAACACATAATTTTATGGGACTACCACTAAAATCTTCATAACTATGTAAAAAATAATTATGTAGCTAGGGGTCATTGGCTAATGCTTGTAAAATTAGCTACTATAGAGGCTCAGATCTGGAAAGGCCTAGGCTGTAAAGTCCATGAGACTCTTATCTCCAATGAACCACCAAAAAACTGACAGTGGCTTAAGTGGTAGAGGTCTAGCCTTGAGCTGAAAAGCTGAGGGAGAACATCCAGTTGCAGATTTCAAGCCCCATAACTAAAAAAAATTAAAATTAAACAATTAAAAATAAACTAATATTTTGACATGAATGTTAAAATATATATTCTAAAAAATTTAAATCTTCACTAGATATACTAGTTTATATAAATTTAGAGATGTATTTTCCGGTTTTAGTTGTCAGTGAATTGTGTAAATCAAACAATTCTCACTCAATTCACATTTATATGTTTATATGCCATAAGTATAATAGTTAAGTGATAGGCATGGCTGTTTTAGGAATCTCCCTTGGCTTTCTAACCTTAATACTTCTAAGCTAAAATCAATACGTCCTCCCACCTTGTCAGGGTTTTCATTGACAGTAGTCATTCATCTATTTGGAGTAGAAAAGGATAAGAAAAATCAGTTTGGAACAACTGTCACATTTTACATGCTTTTCACTTGGTTTAGGATCTAAAACATTGAAGTCAACTTAACCATGCCAGTAATAGCACAATGTATCTGAGCCTTTCAATCTCTTAAGAGATAAAATTCTTTAGTTATACATGTATTTTTTTATTCTCCCTAACATCCTAATCCTTAGAATAGTCTTTTTATTTAACCCGTTCCTGATTAGAAGACTAGAACAAAGGCAATAATGAAAATAGCCAAGGGAATCCTTGAAACCAATTAAAAAGCAATCACAGACCCACCTGATTTCACTGACAATATACGGTAAAATATGACTTGTTTGTTATCATTTAAAGAACAACAACTAAACTTTAATTAGCAGTAAAGAAGTGAAAAGAAAACATTTGAAGACAGTATGACTTTGAGAATTTTAACATAAGCATAATACATTTATCTTGTTTTTCTATGTAGTTGCCAGCATAATAGAGAGCAACACCCAAAGGGACGAAAGCACCTAAACCACAGCAGTAAAATTTTGCCTATAAAATAAATGTGAGGGTGTGACTCTTTCAAAGATCAGGTTTACAAAGAGGAAAAGTTTGTTTTAATGTAAACAAAAAAATGATTTATTAATGTTTTACATATCTTGACTAGGATTTCTCATGTTGGAGAAGAGGAAAGATATGAAAAAGTTCAGTATGTTTTTTACTGTTTCCCAAGATCATTATTATTTATCAGCTATAGCAACAGAAGTAGTCTTGGTTACTCTTAGTATCATACTTGTTTATATCTACAAACATTATTTATTGCTGGAGTACAGGGTGCAAACACTTGCATATTAATAAAGAGTCATTTCCTTAGGAAGGAAAGTTGTGGTGCAAAGAAACCTAAAAAATAAAAGACAGCATACTGGCAACTATTTTCTAGCAATATCAGTCTGTAGGTATAGATTTTGTTTCTGATTGTTTCAAGGAGCTCATTTTTGTTACCTTTCTTTTCTCCATCTGGTGATCCTATAATTTCTAATAACATCTTGGAATTGTTGTATCTTTACTGGATTCTGTCATTTCTGTTGGAAGGGCCAGAAGGATAAAAAATTGAATTTCTGTTTTGGTTTTACCTTTTTTTATTATTTTAGGAACTATCACACAAAATGACATATAATATCAGGAGACAGATTTCATTTCGATATTCCTACCCTAGTCTTTGGTACTAAGTGATCCCAAAATGTGAAAATAAAGATAGGGAGCTGCTTATTTAGACATTCTTTAGAATTTCAAGACTTCATTAATGCAAAGCCCTTAGTATGTACATCATACATGTGTACAAAACTGGTGGCAATTTTTACTTATTCTCAGAAACTAGGATATGTGGTGTCCCTGTAGTTGCATCGGCAAAATTGTGCAGTTGAGTTTAGTTTACTAAACCAAGACTGCTGTAACAAATTTCTTCAAGTTTAATAGATTGCATTATCCATATTTATAATTTTACAGTTCTAAATGACAGATATCTAAAAGAAGTCTCACTAGATTAAAATCTGGCCACAAACAGAGCTGAAATATTTTCAGATGATTCTAGGGGTAAAGGCATTTACTTTTTTTTTTTAATTGTAAGAATACCACACAGAGGAGTTACAATTACATGGACAAGACAACGAGTAGATTTCTTATCAAGCATTGTTTCCTCCTCTTTGTTTCCCCTTCCCAACCCTTCCCATACTCTCCCTACGTCTGGACATTTAGTCCTAACCCGACACCAAAGGTGTAGTTGATGTTGGTATAATTTGTGGTGGGGAAGGGCAAAAACAAATCATTTAACTAGGGATACAGGTGGACCGATTGCAACATTGACATGTTCAAGTCGTAAAGTCGAAAAACGAAATTTACAAGGCATTTACTTTCTGTTCCACTTTCCAGAAATTTCACAAACTGGTTGTTCTCTTTTCCTTCATTTTCAAATGTACCATCTTTAAAACTTTTTGATAGTTAGGCCCAATCATTGCCCTTTCCAACTAAATCTGGAACATTTATGTACCCATTTGAGTATAGTGATAATTATTCAAATTTGCATTCCTTGCGTAAGGAAAGGTGATTATTTTACTGATAACCCAAATCTATATTTGAGGGATTACATATTTGGAGACAATAGATATTTTGGGATGGTATTTTTCTGCCCACCACAATGAATGTGTAGCATTCTTTCTATTCCTGTTATACTTTCATTAGATTTGAACAACGTATTTCTTCAATGAAATCTAACTAAAATAATTAAAATTATTCCTGAAAGTAATACTGATTAAAACATTGTCACCTCCTAGAAACTTTAAATCCCAGAGAGCAGCTCCTGAAACAATTCTGGAACTGTCACTTTTTATACACTCTGTTTAAAAAGTTTCTCTTTTCAAGACCATTCGACTGCTATTTAGGTAATATGGTTTATATTTATTTGACTGATATTTTTAAAGAATGCATCACCCAATACTTGTTCTCTTTTTCTGCCTTTCTTGTGCCTAATCTATTTCTGAAAGAAACATAACTATTTGAATTATTTGAACAGTTTATTGAAGTTGAATCAGTATGTAGAGGAAAAGAAAAATAATGTCTCTTTTTATATGTCACGTTCAAAATGTACCTACAAGCTATTTATCTTAAAATCATCTATTTTTCATTATGTTTAGATTCTGATAAAATTCAGCCTCTCAACACACAATGTTATTGCAACATTATTTCATATCTCTCAAAAGCAAACAAAAAATTCCTATTTCTTCCTTTTAAAAGCTTAGCCAAAGCAAATGGTTTATTAGATATTAAGAGTCATGTTCAGACACTATGGTGGAAACCAGAGAAGGAAAGAAAATCGTTTTTATTCTTCTATGAGCCACTCTGATTTATTTAAGCGATTTCTGAAAGAATGAAATTCTTGCATGGATGCCTTTTGCTTAATATCCACAATGAGTCATTCATCCTTTATTAATAGGAGATTGTGGAGAAAGGATGATAATTCATAATAGAAAAAGAAGAAGGTGAATATGAAGGAGAAATGTAGGCATATTTTTCTCTACATCTCAATCACAATGACTGGATAATGATTGTGGATATTAGATATCATGCTCAAGAGTGATTAAACTCATCTATAGAAAAGATAACCCCACATGCAAGTGACCACATGGAGAATATTTATTGATAGAAAACATGTAATAGCATCAAGCAGGAAATTTTATCTATTTGTTTACTTCTTGTTTAGAATTTGTTAAATTCTGGTGTTCTATAGTCGACTCTTATGAAGGTATACAAGGATAGTAAGAAACTAACATCTTAATATTATGTTCTAATAATAAGTTAGTTTTTGCTCTTTTATATGAGGCTGCAATTGAGTTTTGTCTTTATTTCACATACTTTAGTCTTCCAGAATATAATTTGAATTAAGACTCCCTCTGAAAATATGGTACTTTTATTTATTTATTTATTTTTATTTTGGTACCGGTCGTGGGCCTGAACTCTGAGCCTGGGCGCTGCCCCTCAGCTCTTCAGCTCAAGGCTAGCACTCTAACACTTGAGCCACAAAATAGGCTACTTTTATAGATATTGGAAAACAATCATCTCTTAGGAACAGTCAATGGGATAAAAATCTTCCTCTAGAAATAGTTTTTCAGCGCTTGCTTCTGGTTCAATTTTGTAAGCTGAAGTAAATCACATGACCTATCTTGACATTCCAGATTAGAGGGGAATCTCACTTACAGGAAGCTGATGTAGGTCATAGAGTTATTTGCAAAGATATGTAACACTTGAGAAAACGAGAAAAAAGAAGGGTATTATAATACAACCAACAATACTTTCCATCACATGTCTCTGCAGGAAGGGAGGTATTATGTACCTTTGTTTATAAAACTATTAGAATTTCAAATAATGTTTTCATGCCTTGGATGTTATGGGAATTAGAGAATATTGTAATACTGAGTTTATAAAATCTCAAAGAAAAGTGGAGCAATATTTTCAATACTAGGAGAAGAACTTTATACTTTGTAATATAGTATCTTTTCTTATTATATAAATATATTTTGTTAACTATATGTGACTATCCACAAGAATAAATTTCTACATTTATCTGCATCTTGTGCAGAGAGCATAGTCAATTAGATAAAAATGGGAGTTAATCAGTAGCACTTTTTAAAATGCGAAATAAGTGGAGAGTAAGCTAATACACATATTTTTCCAATATTGCCTTCCACCTCCTCCTCCTTCCTTCCTAGAAAACAATCTCAACCAAAAAAAAAAAAAAAGGCTTAAGTATTTGGCTCTTGACCTTGAAAGTGGAAGCAGAATGATATGGATGTTGGAGCTGACTGTTTATGCTGTTTTACATAATAATGCTACATGCAACAGTACTATGAATCCTGCAGGTCTTAACTGTACTTTCTTAGTGATGTGATATGAATGTCAGCCTTACTGGACTTAGTATTGTTTTCTACTTCCTTTTCAGCAACTGGCCAAAATTGTGATACCATGTAATCGAATGAAAATATAATACCATCTTAAGAAAGTCATTTAGGGCTCTGGAAATGTGACTTCAGGGTACAGTGATTGCCTAGCATTCATGGAACCCTGAGTTCAATTCCTCAGTACCACATAAACAGAAAAAGAAACACTGGAAATGGAGCTGTGCCTCAAGTGGTAGATTGCTAGCCTTGATGGGGGAAATAGCCTTGAATTCAAACCTCAGGAATGGCAGAAAAAGGTCATTTAATTAGTAAATAATAGGAGATTGTGGAGAACCCATACTTGGAATATATAATTGCTCCATCCATACTGATACCTGACAAGAGTCCCTAAATCATGTGCTTACCTATATTAGGATACTGTGTTGAAAAAAATGTACTGTTCATTAGGTCATGGCAATTAATGCCAGGAATGTGGTTAGATAATAGGTGAAGTTTAATCCTAGAAATCCAAAGATTCCAGGTATTTGAGTGATCACTTCTAATTACAATGAAAAGGTTAATGGCAGGTAGATTTAGAAATCTTTTTGGTCAGGCACAGCACAAAAACTCAGAGGGTAGTTAATAGTTATGACAAAAGAGAAGGAATAATTCCAAATGGAAGGAATAAATGATAGTAAGTAAGGTATTCAAGATTCTGTTCTTTGAAGCCATTTTTGGATATTGAAGAATTACTCTTATTTATCTAGGCTTATTCTTCATTGCATTTAGCCTTCTAAACCTCTTACGCTAGTTCTTAACCTCTGTGTACCAAGTTATATCTCCTTCTATGCTGATCTTTCATACCTGATATCCTTTGCTCTCTAAAAATTTCAGTCTTTCTCTATTTGTCTATGAACATTTTTTGATATAAAGTCCACCTATCTAGTAGGCAGAGGATGATAATGTAAGAGTCCCATAGCTAATCAATCATTAATGTAACACCTAAAAAGTGGACATATTTATTGCTATTTGAATTACTCTGAATAGATGGAATGTCATTATTTCATTCAAATTTCCATGATTTGTCTACATAGAGTCAATAAGTGCACACAAATGCAAACATGAGCTGGGTGTCAGTGACTCATGTCTGTAATCCTATCTAATCAGGATGCTGAGACCAGAGAATAGAGGTTCAAATTCCCCCTGGAAGGAAAGTGTATGAGAATCTTATCTTCAATTAAGTAAGCACCAGAAAACTGGAAGCAGTGAGGTACATAAAGTGATAGAGCAATCATCTTGAGCTGAAGATTTGAGGGATAATGCCCAGGACCAGAGTTCAAGCCCCAAGACTAAAAATTTTAAAAAGAAAATATGACTTTGGTTATCCCCAAGAGAAACTATGATGTCAATAGTATTCTTCCCAAGCGGAAAAAAAATAATTTAGTCCACCTACTTTTGCTGAGTTAAAGCTATAGCTTCTTTGCTGGGCATATTCTCTTTCAAAAAATTGTCAAATATTAGGTTTATAATAAATTTCTACAATATTTCTCAGTTCAAAACAGAACTCTTGATACAATTGGTGTCACTTGTCTTAGTTATTATCTCATTTAAAGCCAACCCAGGATTGAGAGTCTGTCAAACTCATACTTGTAATTAAAACCAAAAAAAAAACATAAGTGGAGTTGTGTCTACAAGCATTAGAGTACTAGCTTGGGGGGCCGGTAGACCGAGAAGTCACCTCTTCCAGGACAGGGTCCAGAGTCTCAGTTTAAGCCCCAGAACCAGCACAAACTAAACAATCAAACAAAAAACAAATACAGAAAACCCACCAGGTATATCTTTGTGAGCCTTCTTAAAGCAGCACTGGTCTGAGAACAGCCTTCTTTTGCTAATTATATTCACTGGATCCTGCTTTTTTGGAATCCTTGTTGCTATGGAGAATCCAGAGCCAGACTATAGGAATTAATAACTGATTCCTGCTATAAGAGAATAATTTCAGGAGTGAAATGTCCACGCAAAAGTCATTTTAAAACCTTCAAGTTTTCGTTTCTCTGCAGTAGAACACTTTGAAAACAAAGTTATATCCTTTTCTTCGATGTTGGCCTTCAAATTGCATAAAGTTTCCTTTTGTAATACTCTCAACTAGAAGTTTACAGACAAATTTTTTTCAATTTTAATTTTTATTTTTTGTGAACATATTTTACAGAATGATTACAATTACATGGGCAAGATAATGAGTACATTTCTTATCAAGCATTGCAGCCTCCTCCTTTGTATAGCCTTCACATCCCTTCCCAGCCTCCACCCACCCTCCCACCAAATCTCCCCCCCTCCATACCAAGGTTGTAAAGTTCGTTTTTGACATAACAACTTGTATTTCTCATGGTTGCAACGAGTCCACCTGTATCCTTAAATGACTTGTTTTTCCCCATCTCCACCACAAATTATACCTACATCAAATATAGTGAAAGCAGGGGTTATACTGTGGGAGAGGGACATACAAAGAAACAAAGAAATAATCTTATAATTGAGTTAGAAACAAATGTATGAAAGAAAAAAAATCATTTAAATACATATCTAAGGGTTCCTTTCCTAACATCACATTATCTGACCTTTTCTGCTAGACTCATACATATACTAGATATTGCATAAGGGAAACCATGAATTCTACTATAAAGCCATAGTAATCAAAACAGCTTTGTACTGGCATAAGAACAGACCTCAGGATCAATGGAATAGAATTGAAAACCCAGAAATGAACCTACAGACCTATAGCCATCTAATCTTTGATAAGGGAGCTGAAACAATAGAATGGAAGAAAGACAGACTCTTCAGTAAATGGTGCTGGCAAAATTGGTTAACTACTTGTAGAAAACTAAAGCTAGATCCTTTTATATCACCCTGCTCCAGAATCAACTCCAAATGGATCAAAGACCTCGGAGTCAAAGCAGACACTCTGAAAACATTACAGGGTGGAATAGAAGAAACCCTAGGCCTCCTTGGCTCAGGCCGAAATTTTCTTAATAGAGAACTGGAAACACAACAAATCAAAGAAAGGTTGGACAAATGGGATTACATGAAGTTGCAGAGCTTCTGCATGGCAAAGGACACAGCTAGCAAGATCAGTAGAAAGCACAGAGATTGGGAGGAGATCTTCACTAGCCATACAACTGACAAGGGTCTCATATCTAAAATATACTAGGAACTCAAAAAATTAAATCCCCCAACAACAAATTCTCAAAGAAACAACTGCCCAATAAATAAGTGGGCTACAGACAAGTTTTATATTTGTAATGAACACACTCGAACAAGTCAGGAGCAAAGTTTCCTTTAAGCCTTCGATTCTTTTTGTGTACAATAAACAGGAGAGCACAAATTACCTTGAACTTTGTCATCCTCTATGTTCAATTCCTCCCCTTGATCAGTTTCCACTTCCAGTCACAGTTCCTTCCACTTACTTCCAATAAGAATCTATGGTGCTGCTCTTTTAAAGGTGGTAATATACAATGAACGTTTTCTTTTTCACTGAAATACACAAGGATATCTTTGGACATGAGATAACATGTGTTTCAGAGACAACTTAGTAAAGAGGAAATATGAAATTTAAATGGCTTATAAAAACGTTAACCCGGAGTACATTGAGTTCAAATTTTGTAAGTGCTCCGTAAATTAAGACCAATTTTAAGTAGGAAGAAGATTCTCAGAAAATTATGTGTGTTTGTTTGTTTGTGTGTGTATGTGTGTGTGTGTGTGTGTGTTTGCATATTTCCCAAGTGTACATGAATTAACAGGAGGGGAACAAGAGGAATAAAAGAAAGAGAAGTACTGTCTTTAAGTATAAGGGCTCAATACGCTATAGAAGATTCTATAAATAAGACAACATTGAAACAGTAAAGCCAAGGCCAGTATGTTCATATATGGGAGTGATATAGAGAAAGCATTACTAAGTGAAACATGAAGGATGAAGCCACCCTCTTTCATCTCCTGGCTCTAAATCATGGTTTCTAATAACACAAATTGGTAAAAAGTAGGAAGGAAGATTAATTCTGGTTCCAAAGCAAGTCAGATATAAGAGCATGTGGACTTAACAGGAAAAAAGGCCATATTGAGAAAGTAGGGATTATACTAGCAATGAGTTAGTGCCAAAGACCACATTTCCTTTCCTTTCCTTTCCTTTCCTTTCCTTTCCTTTCCTTTCCTTTCCTTTCCTTTCCTTTCCTTTCCTGTCCTTTCCTTTCCTTTCCTTGCAATCCTTTCCTTTGCTTTGCTTTCCTTTCCTGTCCTTTCCTTTCCTTTTCTTCTCTTTCCTTTTCTTTTCTTTTGTTGGTTCTGGGGCCTGAATTTTGGGTTTAGATGCTGTCCCTCAGCTCTGCAGCTCAAGGTCAAAGACCTACCATTTGAGCCACAGTGCCATTTCCAGGCTCCTTGTAATTAATTGGAGATAAGTCTCATGGAGCTGGGCACCCTTAGCTCATGCCTCCAATCCTAGCTACTTAGCAGGCTGAGAAGTGAGAATCTAGGTCCAAAGCCAGTCCGGGCAGGAAAGTCTGTGAAACTCTTATCTCCAATAAACCACTTAGAAAACCGGAAGTAGCACTGAGTTCAAGTGGTAGAGTGATGCCTCAAACTGAAGAGCTGAGGAGCAGTGCCCAAGCCCAGAATTCTAGCCCCACGGCTGACCAAGCGAAAACAAAAACAAAAACAAAATAATAAAACAAAAACAAGTCTCAAGGACTTTTCTATCCGAGATGGCTTTGAACTCCAACTCTTAAAACTCAGTCTTTTGCGTGGATAGGATTACAAGCAAGAACCACTGACACCCGGTTTAAGACTTCATTTTGAACAGTGTACATTCAGAATATGTAATGTGTATGAACATTTTTATTTGTATGAATTCTGGGGTTTAAAATGAGGGGCTACAACTTACACTTCACAGTCACAGTTTAAAAATTGACACTCCTGCAAAAATTAAACCTAAATATGTAAAAGGGGATGAGAAATGCAGTTTGCAGGCAGCATTGGCAGAACAGTCTTTGAGACACAACCTATAATTAACCAGTCAAAAGCTGCTTTGGAAGAATGGCTCAAGTGATGGAATACTATTCACGACCAAAATTGCTTAATAAGAACTTGAGGCTTTTGCTTACATACATACAAACATACACATACACACAGAGGGACATGATATGTACAAACACACATACACAAATGATACATCTCAGAATGTTTAGAAATTTTAGAAAACAGTAGAAAATATGTCCTGAATAAGACTAGAAACAATTGATAATGTTAATACTAGAAAGTCCTTATGTGAACTGTCCTCCAAAAAGTTTGAGAAAAATTCATAGGTAGGGAGCAGAGATAGTCAGAAATTCGAGTAATGGTATTAAAGGTATCAGATCCATGGAGGAATCAATCACAGACTTCTGCCGTTGCATCTGAAAATATTCATATGCTGTCTCCAATGTTAGAACATCTTTGAAAATAATACATAAACCTGAACAGTCATTCTAGTGGATAAGATCATAGGAGAAGTACAGAATTGCTACTCTGTATCTAGTTTAAATAAACCAACAAATTATGGCAGGACAATGTAATACAAGCCTGGAATTCTAGCAGTTAGTCTGAGACAGGAGATTAGAGATTGGAATTACATAGTGATACCTTCCCTGGAAAAGGTAGTATAATTTTGTCTCAATAAAATAAACCAAACAACATGAAAGGGATACACAGTTTGAAGATTGTGTTAATTTTGTCATTATGTCTTGGGAAGTCAAATTTCCTATTGAAATGTAATTCATATGTGATCCTCATTTGTGTTTTAAATGCTCTCTTCATTAGCAAATATTTGTAGATGTAATATCGCTTATGGTTACCAACCAAATTGGGAAAATCTAAGCACCCTTCTGTTGTATTTAAATAAATGAAGCTGAAGCCTGGAGAAATAGCAAAGTTCATCTAATGTAGGACTTTGTAGACCTTCCTAAATTAGAATATAGATTTAAATAAATATTTTGGTTGTGTTTGTAGTTGGGTATTATATAGGACACTACAAAATTCTTTTTAAGTAGCAGATTTAATTTACAAATTCAAAAATGATTCTGGCATGCTGTTTTCCTAGAATATTCTTTCAAGAGAGGAGAAACTCAAACTTAGTTAATAGATAATTTAAATAGTTCATGTAAGAATTGATAATGTGAAGAATCTAGACAGAGTTTCCAACACATGGATATTAATTTATAAATTTAGAAAAAGAGTAATATTTCAGGGTTTGTTATAACATGGTATGAAGGGGGTATTTTGGTGAAATCATGGTTCTTCTGCCAATATGTAACACAGGAAGAAATTTCCTTAATTACGTGACTCTATATACAATAAGAAAAATGCTAGGTATGGGGTTAGTTTTTATTTTTGTTTTTGTGTTTTGTTTGGTCCTAAGGGTTGAGCTCGGCCTGGACACTGTAGTCAGTCTTTTTGTGCTCAATTCTAATGATCTACCACTGGAATGGCAGTGCCACTTTGTTCTAGCTTTTTCTGAGCAGTTATTGGAGATAAGAGTCTCAGAAAATTTCTTTCCTGGGTGGGCTTTGAACCATAATCTTCAGATCTTAGTCCCTAGACTATCTAAAATATTTAAAACTATAAATATAAATATTTTGCAATTGTTCTCATCTCAAGGATACCACAGGGGAAAAATGATGCATCAAAGTTAGTGCAGTATTCTTTCCATAATTGGAAGGTCATCACATTAGCAGAGGTGTAATACTTTTTAACTATAGTGATAAGCTAGTAATGATGTGAATTAAGGGAATTTAAAGGTGCAGCTTACAAGTTGGAAATTGATGAGCTAAGATGACATTATGGCATAAAAGCTTGGGATTGTTTTTCATAGCAATAATAGCTTATTCTTTCACTAGCCATATAACAGGCAAGGATCTCATATCTAAAATATACCTAACTCAATCTATTAAATCGCCCAACAACAAATCCTCAAAGAAACAACTCCCCAATATATAAACGGGCTGAAGCCTGAAAGAGAAACTTCTCTGAAGAGGAAAGAAGGACGGCCAATGGATATATGAAGAAATGCTCACCTCTCTAACTGTAAAAGAAATTCAAATCAAAACAACATTGAAATATCACCTCACCCCTGTAAGAATGTCCATAATGAAGAAATCTAATAACAACAGATGCTAGTGGGGATGTGGACAGAAAGAAACCATAATGCATTGTTGGTGGGAGTGTAAACTTGTTCAACCACTTTGGAAAATAGTAAGGAGGTTCCTCAAAAATCTCCACATAGAGCTCCCCTATGACCCAGCCATCCCACTTTTGGGCATTTACCCAAATGATCACAAACAAGACCATACTAAAGCTCGTAGCACAACTATGTTTATTGTAGCATTATAGACCATAGCTAAGATATGGAACCAACCCAGATGCCCCTCAGTAAGTGAATGGATCAAGAAAATACGGTATATATATAAACCGTGGAATTCTACGCCTCCATCAGAAAGAATGGCATTACCCCATTTGTTAGGAAATGGAAAGACTTGTAAAAAATTATGTTAAGAGAAGTGAGCCATTCCCAAAGAAAGAGAGGTCTCATGGTTTCCCTTATTTTCAATAACCAGTGTATGTCTGAGTCAGCAGAAAAGGTCACATAAGTTGATATTAGGGAAATGAGCCCCAAATAAGTATTCAATCCTTTTTTCTTTCATCCAATTGTCTCTAACATGTTTTTAAGATGATTTCTTTGTTGCTTTGTATGTCCCTTCCCCATGGTATAACCCCCGCTTTCACTTTATTTGATGTTGGCATAATTTGTGGAGGGGAAGGGAAAAAATTCGTTTACATAGGAATACTGGTGGAACTATTGCAACAACGAAATATACAACTCGTTATTTCCAAAAATAATGGGGTGATGATCAAGTAGGATGGCGGGGGTGGGGGATAACGGGAAGGGATGGGAAGGAGAAACAAAGGAGGAGGCAATAATGTTGCATAAGGAATGAACTCCTTATTTTTCCCATGTAATTGTAACTCCTATGTAATGATTTTCACAATTAAAAAAAGATAAATAAAAGCTTATTCTAATGAACAAGAGCTTACTCTTGAGGAATTATTACAGATGTTTCAGAGGTTTATCCTCTAGCACAATGTGGCTATTTTTCCATCAAATTCTCAATATGTAACACCTGATGGGAAACAGCATGTATTGCAGAATTACATAACATGCAAACAGGTGATGTTTTATATATTTCTGGTATGAAATTTGGAGAATTTGAAAATAAGTAGTTAGTAGTTAAAGGAATTTTGAGGAAAACATATATTCTATCCTCTTAACAACTTATCTACTTTTTAAAGATGAATTTTCAAAGAATTAAATTGTTTTCTGGTTTACAATGAGACAATACTAAATAATAATTTTTTTCAAAATAATGTCAAATGTAAAAATATTGTGAAAATATTGTATAGTTTGATGCAATTCAAGTTGATGAGCCTCTGATAAAGAAAGAGTGATTAATTCAAATTAGATGGCAAATAATATTAATTTTTAATAGATAATACAGTTAGAATAATATTTACTAAACCAATAGAGTGAAATTAAATTTTATGTACCTAATTTTTTAACTTTAATTTTATTGTCAAAGTGATGTACAGAGGGGTTACAGTAAGAAAGTTTGTGAATGCATAACTTTTTAAATTTGTTACCCCTATCCTCATTTTTCACACTTTTCCTTCATGCTAAGACCCCTGACAATTTCTACAGTAAATTTCCAATATATTGTCTTCTGAATATTGCTATTGCATTGCTTTCGCTTTTTCCTTTTATCACGATTTTGTAGTTCTTCTTTCCTTCTCTAATTAAGATCAATGTATATGCCATACAAAATGTACCAAAATCAAATACAGCAGAGGATAAAGAAAAGGGGGGAAACATACGCACACACACACACACACACACACACACACACACACACACACACACACACAATCACATATTACACCAAAAACAACTGCAAAGATAAATCTCAGTTAACCTATCTTGGAGTTAATTTTGCTCAGCATCATGTTATTGGATCATATATACATATGTATGAAGCTAATCTGCTCATCTGCTAGACTCTTTTAAACATTTACTAATTAATACAAATGAGGAACACCATGCAATCTGTTTCTTTGTGTCTTGCTTGTTTTATTCAATAGGATTTTTCCATGTCTTTCCATTCCCTATGAATGGTGCGATATCATCCTTTCTGATGGAAGCATAGAATTCCACTGTGAATATATATACCACATGTTCATAATATACAATAAAAAGGAACACACAAATTACCAACTCCTCTGGGACACAACAAAGGCAGAGGCAAATTTATCGCTCTGAGTTCCTACATCAACAAATTGGAGAGATCTGAAACCAACAATTTAATGATACATCTGAACCTCCTTGAACAAGAGCTGAAAAATAAACCCCAATCCAGTAACTGGAAAGAAATGATTAAAAATCAATCAGGATTACATGAACTAGAATTTCAAAAAATACACAGAAAGAATAAACAAAACCAAGAGTTGGTTTTTTGGATAAATTAACAAAATTGACAGACTTTTAGCAAGTCATATCAGAAAAAGAAGAGACCACACCCAAATAAATAAACTAAGAGATGAGAATGGAAACATCACCACAGAAACAACAAAGATTCTGAACATAATAAGGGAATACTTCTCAAAACTTTATGCTAATAAGTTTGAGAACTTGGCAGAAATAGACCTTTTCCTAGCAAAATTGACATGCCAAAACTAAACCAAGATGAGTTAAACCATCATAACAGGCCCATATCAAGCATTGAAATAAAAACAGCACTAAGAGACCTCCCAGCTAAGAAAACCAGGACCAGATGGTTTTATAGCAGAATTCAACCAGGCTTTCAAAGCAGAGCTCACACCAATACTCTTCCAACTCTTCAATGAAATTGAACTAGAAAGTTCACTACCGAAAACATTCTATGAAGCCATCATAACCCTCATCCCAAAAGTAGGCAGGGACTCATCAAAGAAAGAGAACTATAGACCCATTTCTTTGATGAACATTGATGCAAAACTTCTCAACAAAATTTTGGACAATTCCAAAACGAACTTTACAATGTTGGTGGGGGGGGGGGGGGGGCTGGGGGGAGGGAGGAAGGAGAAGGATTGGGATTAGGGGGGGAGGGGGGAGGCTGGGAAGGGATGTGAAGGATAAACAAAGGAGGAGGCTGCAATGCTTGGTAAGAAATGTACACATTATCCTGCCCATGTAACTGTAACTCCTCTGTACAGTATGTTCACAAATAAAATAAAATTAAATTAAAAAAAAAAAAAAAAAAAAAAAAAAAAAAAAAAAAAAAAAAAATTTTGGACAATCGAATTCAACAACTCATCCAAAAAAAGCATACACCACGATCAAGCAGATTTCATTTCAGGGATGCAAAGCTGGTTCAATATACGCAAATCAATTAATATAATCCATCACATCAACTAGAGCAAGGATAAGAATCATATGGTTATCTAAATAGATTCAGAAAAAAATAAACATTCGACAAGATCCAACACCCTTTTATGATGAAGGTTCTGGAAAAATTAGGAATCCAGGGAAAATTCCTCAATAAAATGAAAGGTGTATATGACAAAATTGCTGCAAGTATTATACTCTGAGGTGAACAACTAAAGCCATTTCCTCTTCATTCAGGAACAAGACAAGAATGTCCTCTCTTTCCACTTCTCTTCAATCTAGTATTAGAATGCCTATCTACAGCAATAAGAAAATATGTGAACATAAAAGGGTTCCAAATAGGGAAAGATGAACTAAAACTCTCCCTCTTGCCGATGACATGATTTTGTACATACACAATCCCAGGGACTCCACTCCCATAATACTGAAGCTGATTCAAAACGTTGGTAAATGGCAAGATATAACATTAACCCTCAAAAGTCAATGGCTTTTCTGTATGCCAACATTGAGAAAAGCGTGGCTGAAATCTGGAAACTCTATTCGTAATGGTGCAAAATAATAAAATACCTAGGAATCAACTTATCCAAAGAAATGAAGGACCTCTGTGATGAAAACTTTAAAAACCTGAAAAAGGAAATCAATAGAATTTAGAAAGTGACAAAACCTCCCATGCACCTGCATTGGAAGGATCACCATCGTGAAAATGGCCATACTTCTCGAGGCTATCTGCACATTCAGCGCGATACTTATCAATATTACAACCTCATTCTTCAAGGAAATAGAAGAGGCAATCCAAAAATAAATATGGAACAATAAAAGACCCTGAATAGCAAAAACTATCCTCAACATAAAGAACTATGCTGGAAGAATATCAATATCAAATTTCAAACTCTACTACAAAGCCATAGTAATCAAAATAGCTTATTACTGGCGCAAGAACAGACCTCAGCACCAATGGAATAGACTTGAAAACACAGAAATGAACCTACAGTCCTATAGCCATCTCATCTTTGATAAGGGAGCTAAAAAAAAGAACAGAATAGAAGAAAGACAGCCTCTTCAGTAAATGGTGCTGGCAAAATTGCTTAATTACTTGTCGAAAACTAAAGCAGGAACCTTATACATCACCCTGCACCAGAATCAATTCCAAATGGATCAAAGACCTCGGAGTCAAAGAGACACTCTCAAAAGAATTACAGAATGGAATAGGAGAAACCCTAGGTCTCCTAAGCAAGGTTGAAAATTTGTTAATAGTGAAACAGAAACACAGCAAATCAAAGAAAGGTTGACCAAATGGGATTGCATGAAATTACAGAGCTTCTGCAAGGCAAAGGACATAGCTTAAAGATCAACAGGAAGCCTATGGACTGGGAGAAGATCTTCACTGACCATAAAATGGACAAGACTCTCATTTGTAAAATATATATGGAACTAAAAACATTAAAGCCCCCATCAACGAATCTTCAAGGAAACAACTGTCCAATAAATAAGTGAGCTAAATACTTAAAGAGAAACTTCTCTGAAGAGGAAAGAAGGATGGCCAATAGACACATGAAGAAATGCTCAACCTCTCTACCCATAAAAGAAATACAAATCAAAACAACATTGAGATACCAAGTCATCCCAGTTAGAATGGCTATAATAAACAACTCTAATAACAACAGATACTGGAGAAGATGTGGAGACAAGAGAACATTACTGCATTGTTGGTGGGATTGTAAACTTGTTCATCCACTTTGGAAGGTAGTATGGAGATTCTTAAAATACTCCACATAGAGCTTTCCTATGACCCAGCAATCCCACTTTTGGGCATTTACCCAAATGATCACTAACAAGACTCTACTAAAGCTACCAGTACAACTATGTTTATCCCAGCATTACATACCATAGCTAAGATATGGAATCATCTCAGATGGCCCTCAGTGGATGAATGGGTCAAGAAAATGTGGTGTATACACACAATGGATTTCTTTGCCTCCATCAGAAAGAATGGTATTTCCCCATTCGTTAGGAAATGTAAAGACTTGGAAAAAAGTATGTTAAGTGAAGCAAGCCAGGCCCAAAGAAACATAGGTCCCTTGGTTTCCCTAGTATATGTTTGAGACAAACAGAAAAGTTCAGATAAGTTGATGGTAGGTGAAATGAACCCCAAAATAAGCATTCAAATATTTTTTTCTTTCATGTAACTGTTTCTAACATATTTATAAGATGATTTCTTTGCTGCGTTGCATGTCGCTACTCTCTGTATAACCCTTCTTCTCACTGTATTTGATTTTGATATAATTTGTAGAGGGGAAGGGAAAAAACAAATCGTTTAAATAGTGATACATCTGGACCTTTTGCATCTATGAGAGGTACAAGAAATTGGGCAAAATTGAACTTTATTTTCTTCTTTGGTCGGGGGTGGGAATGGTGTCTTTGTGGGTGTCTGTGAGGATTAGCAGGGGAGATGGGAAGGGGAAAAAAAGGAGAAGGCAACTATATTTGATAAGAAATGTAGTCATTACCTTTCCCATGTAATTGTAACCCCTGACCCATTGGAATAAAGATATTCACAAGACACTATATGGAAAATAAACTTTGCAGCTTTGGGGTGGAGGAAGAATTGTGAAGGTAGATGAAGTAAAAGATAGAAGAAAAAAAGAAAGAAGGTATAATAGTGCTTGACAAGAAATGCACTCATTACTGACATGAATGTAGTTTTTCTATAAAGCATCTTTTGAAGAAAATTATTTTAAAAATACAAGGCAAAAAAATAGCAGCAGAAAACAAAAAACAAATTGATTATGGTTTTCAAATGCCCTATTATCTTTAGGAGGTTGAAGTAGCTTTATCACATGTGACTATCATTGCATTGTGAGATTTTTGTTCTTTTTAAGTTCCCCAACGAAATTAGCATTTCCTGAAGGATACTGAAAATATGAGCAGGAAGTAAATTTGATATAAATATACTGTTTGACATTATACTGTATTACTTATTAAATGCTAAGTTGACCAAATTGTGTTAAAGAATGATGGCCTTTTTTATAATTCTCAAGGGTGCAATTTGATTTATGAAGAAAAGTGAAAAGCAATTAAGTCAAAATATAATAACTTCACCTGTATTAATATTCAGAATGACTTAATCCCCTGAAAACTTCTTGTCGAATACATTCTGCTTTGAAATACAAAACAAATGTTATGAATTGAGAAGATTACATTGTTGTTTGGAAACAAAAGTGGCCTAAGACTAAAAGAAAAAAAAATAAAAACAATAATAATACTAACAACAACAATACACTTCTACTAGAGTGGAATGTTCATCCAAAAGTTGATATAGTTTATAATCTTTAATATAAGCAGCAATTCATTCAAGTGACAATAAAATGGAAGAAAGTTACATATAGTGTTAAAATCGTGATTCATACTTGGCTAAAGCACTTTTCAGGAACTTTTTTTTAAATACCATTCTTTTTTGGTCATGTGCGTGGGTGGAAGTTGAACTTGCCCATGGTTGTATTGGGCTGTAAAATGTTTTCTAAAATTTATGAATTTCACCACATAGTATAAATATATATATTGCTAGGTTCAATAGAGGTTTTCACAAATCATCTTATTAAAATATTTGACATGTGGTCTATTTGTAGCTCATATTTTACTAGGAGTAATTATTGCAATCTAAACCGATCATACAACTTTCACCATTTACTCAGTGATCACCTGTGAAAGAATAATTCTGTAAAAACCCCGGAAGTTTATTCATGTTTAAAACTTGCGTTGAAAGTTCTCGTTCCATTATCAGTGTGCATTGAGAGTGGAGCATACATATGTATATGAAATTTCTGTACAACTTCAAAATTTTTAATGGGTAATTTAGTACGAAAAAATAATACATAAATGGAAGAATACTATTCACTGTTATCAAAACCATATTTTTAAATGTGTAAAAGACATTACCATAAGTTCTGTAATCAGGAAATAACTGATAAGGATATTCATAGAGATTGTTATACATACAAACATTCTAAAAATAACAGTTGTTTAATTAGCCTAAATTCTTTTTTCCTCTGTTCATTTTGTATAAGGAGAAAGACGCTAATTGCAAAATTAGAATTCAAAGAACTGATATATATATATATATATATTGTTATAATCATCTGTATCAAAGTGTGAAGATGTGATATGTAACACTAGTGTTTCCATCAATTCTATTATTTATATCAATTTTTTCTTTCTTATTTAAATTTTATTGTCATAGTGACCTAAGTTGGGGTATAGTTACACAAATGATGAGTCCAATCCTTGTTGAAATTGTTACCCCCTTTCTCATTACAGATCCTATCCAACACATTGTCTTGAGTATTGCTGTTACACATGATCCCCCGTTTTTATTTGTCATACAATAATATTTTCACACTAGTCATTGCATAAGTTCAATGTATTAGGTCTATCTTTTCATAGTAGTATTATGGTGAACACACAAGCCTCCACAGAGTTTTATAAAACTTTTAGAAATACATCACATTGATAAAACCGAGTGTATTCTCAGGAATTAGAGACTTTCAAAAATCAGGATGTGATGAAGAAATACAATAAAACTTTACTAGCTTCGGAAGTATTTTATTCATAATTTTATGTGACTGCTGTACTCATTTGCTCATTTCCTAAGCTCTTGCACATCACAGTGTGCAGCGATCAGTGTACTTGGATGAGAATACTAAGATGAATTCATCAAGAATTATATCAATATTCAAAAAATTTTAAAGTGATATGATCCAAAGTCTTTCACATAATAAAAACACATGTGTCATGCATAACGATGCCCCTATGTTTAATCTTTATACATGTGAAACATGCAAATTTTTAAAGTATTAACTTCACATACATAGTGATAATAGGGAGAGATATAGAACGGTGTAGAATTAGTTTTATTTTCATAAATATATTAATGTCTGTCGATGTGAGTATTGCAATTGGACGGTGAAACATTAGGAGTTTCTAAAGACTGGCTCTTGTTAAAAATTGTTTTTAACTTACCTGTATCATCAGAACTCTGGTGAAAGGGAATATCAATATGTGTAAGCTCTCTATGTGTTAGAGAAATTAATAGCTATTCTAACTGTATGATAAGAAATGAGAATAGGCAGAAGTCATGCAAATAATGATTTACTTTAAACTTTATGGCAAGGTGCCAAATTGCATATATGTACGTTTGGGTTGATCACATTAAAATAACGGGAACATTCATGCTTCCTTAACTACTGTACCAAAAATTTTGTTTTTACAACCAAGGAGGCATAAGTTTAAACAAGATTGCACAATGTCCAACCAAATGCTTCAGAAATATGCAGGAGAGAATTGCATGAAGAAATTGACACATAGTAAGGTTTGAATATAGTGGGCTGGGAAGTTGGCTCAGTGGTAGAGCGCTTGCCTGGCATGCCTGAGGCTCTGGGTTCGATACCTCAGCACCACATAAGCAAAAACAAAAAAGCCGGATTTGTCACTGTGGCTCAAATGGTTGAGCACTAGCCTTGAGCTGAAGAGCTGAGGGACAAGGCAAAGGGCCAGAGTTCAGGGCCCAAGACTGGACCCCACACCCCCCCAAAAAAGAAAGGATTGAATACATACACATTAACACAGTAAACACCTTGTCAGCAATTTTGCTTTGTACGACATTTCTTTGATGGGGTGGGGGATACGTGTTGGGTGGGGCAACCGGCTGTGGAATATTTTCGAAAATTTGTGATTTCACAAATTTCACCAGGCAAAGTATAATTTTATGTACTTCTAGGTCCAACAGGAGAAAAAAACCACAATCTTAAAATATTCAGCATATTTTTTTAAAGTTTTTTTGTAAAGTTGCTGTACAGAGGAATTCCATTTACATGAATAAGGCAATGAGAACAGGACTTTTTGACCAATTTTACACTTTCAATTGTTGATGGCCCACTATCCCTTCCCAACTCAACTTCTTCACTCCTCCGCATACCCCTTCGAAAGTTGTAATGTTCATTTCTAATATACTGTCTTGTCGTCATCCTACTTGCAATGTGTCCTTATTTCAGGGATTTATTACACCCTTTCCCTTCCCAGATCAGACAAACATATATATACAAGACGCATGGTACCAAACTTGAGTACAGTGTCAACAGGGGATATGCCATAGGAACCAACAATAAAATAAAATCACGGAGCATATTTAAAACAATAACTATAAAGAGAGATCTCTTGTCTTCATATATTGGAATTCATTTCAATTAGCATTATTTTATATGATCATATATACATCACTTTTGATCGTTTCAGTTCATCTAACAAGATTATCTTATATGTATATTATTGTTGCAAATAAAGGAAATCGTGGGACCTAAATACTTTGGGACTGGGTTAAACAACTTAATATTATTTTTCCAAGTCATTCCATTTCCTAACGAAAGGGACAGTGTCATGCTTTCTGTTGGAAACATAGAATTGCTATCTCTACACATATGTACATACAAATGTTTATATTTACCATATTTTTGATACACTCATCTAACTCATTTATTGAGGGGCATTGGGGTTGGTTCTATATCTTAGTTATAGTGAATATTGCTGCAATAAATATAGTTGTGCTGGTAGCTTTCCAAAGGCCCTGTTAGTGATCATGTAGTTAAATGTCCAAAATTAGGATTGCTGAATCATACGAGAGCTGTAAGCATAATCTTTTAAGGAACATGTATACAGATTTCAGAATGTTTGAGCAAATTCACTCTCTCACAAACAGTGTGGTAGGGTTCCTTTGGAGCCACATCACCAGCCCAAGCATCTGTCATTACTAGACTATTCATTATAGCCATTCTAATTTGTAAAAAGTGGAATATTAACACAGTTTTGATTTACAGTTCTTTTATGGCCAGAGAAGTTGAGCATATCTTCAAGTGTCTATTGACTATTCTCATTTGCTCTTCCCAGAAGTAATTTAGTTTTATCATTAAAGTAATTATGAAGACCAATTGTGTGATTCCCTGAAAATAAGAAATGTGCCCATTCAGAGAATTGTTTATATTTATTACATAATAAATATAAAACTTTTCTGATCTTACTCATCATCTATTTATAAATTAAAACTTAGTTTTGCAAAGGAGAAATGTTTCAAATCAACAGAACCTTTTGGAGTGGAGCATCTTTTCCAAAGGAATATGAGAAAACAATATTTATATATTTTCTGTGAAAAATAACACACATTCTGTAATCTGGAAATAAGTAACAAGGTTAATTATAGAGGTTTCTATGGATACCAGAATTTTTAAATAGCACTGGACTAATTACACTAAAACTCTTTTCTGACAGATTGTCATTTTGTGGTCTAAACATTCTATTTAAAATATGTGATCAATAAGAAGAGATTATCACCTCATGTATGATTTTTATGCAAGTATTTAGTCACAGTTCAATCCAAATTATTGCTTGGGTTTAGGAAGGAAGAAGCTAGCTTTTTAGTCATTGTATATTTTCCAAATAAGTAAAAGAGTTCCAAATGAAAACGGTATTTCTGTTGTCTGTTGTGACAGTACTTGATTGTGTCCACAAATTTTGGGGCTAATATATTCTCAATCATAATTACTAGGAGAGATACAGATATTCATTTCAGGTGCTAGGACAGCATATTTTACTTTGAGCCAGGTATAAGGAAGTATATTGAAGACACTAATCTATTTCCATAAAACGATTAGCTAATTAGAAAAAAAAATACATCCATGGTTGTGCAGCCTCAACGAGAATGTAATTATGCCACTTTTTGATATGTTTTGTTCACTTCAGTTCAATTGCCATAATTCATGTAAAAGGATAGATAGTATTTTAAAGATTTGCACTTAGAAGGAAGAAAGGATTGACCAAATTACTTGGTGTATAAACTTGACAAAAAAGGTGTCATCATTGAAGATAGATTTATGCCTGATAGAATGCAAAACTCAAGGAGCTCTATTTACTAAACTAAGTCATTCTAAAGAAAAGAAAATGTGATGTTAGGAAAATGAACCCTCAAATATGTATTTTAGTGTTTTTGTTTCTTTCATGCATGTGTTTCTAACGCATTTATAAGATTATTTCTTTGTTGCTTTGTATGTCCCTACCCCACAGTGTAACCCCCGCTTTCACTATATTTGATGTCAGTATAACATGTGGAGGAGACGGGGACAAACAAGTCGTTTAAGGATTCAGGTGGACCTGTTGCAACAATGAGAAGTACAAAATGTCATGTCAAAACCAGCTTTACAATGTCGGAGTGGGGGGGAGGGGAGGTATATTTGGGTAGGGGGGAGGGGGGAGGCTGGGAAGGGAGGTGAAGGATAAACAAAGGAGGAGGCTGCAATGCTTGGTAAGAAATGTATGCATTATCCTGCCCATGTAATTGTAACCCCTCTGTACAGTATGTTCTCAAATAAAATAAAATTAAATTTAAAAAAAAAAAAAGAAAACGCCATGTTACCAAGAAATGTTGACTATACCATCAGAGAGATAAAACATCTAGCATAGTAAAGGACTAAATGGTCGACGTTATTGTAGGACTTGTGCTACAAATGAAGCTTATGTACAACTTCCTAATTAGACTTTGGCTCCATCAAAATTAGTATATGCTTATTGGTTTGATTCCATGGGACACATTCATGAATATTTTGAGGACATACAGCCAAATTGACAGAAAGATAGGGTTGACTCTATTCAACCAATGTCTCATACAGAAAAAAAAAATACTTGAGCATTTTATATTCTGATGAATGAACCTTGTAGAATATTTCTAGATTATGGATAACAGCATTAAATAATTGAAAATTACCACAAAGTTATCAATAACCCATTGTGGCCCAGTACACCTATAAACTATAAAGATTCCTTTACCAGTTTCATGTCATTTAATGAAAACATAACATGGTCTTGCAACTTGATAAACAGCTAGTAAATATGACTTAACAAATCCTTATGAAAGATTTAAAATAAAAATATGAGGAAAGTGAGGAAATATTGAGGATCATATTCCAAGATTTCAACTTCAATTGCATAGGTAGAAAATATCTTAAAAAATATGTAGTTGCTTATGTAGTTGTTTGGAGTTATAATAAATACAGTAACATTTAGGACAATTAATTTGTCAAAAGCCAAACCACTAAATTTTAGAGAAACGAAGGATAATGTATGTTATTTAGAGCTAAGAGAGAAATGAAGAAAATAAACTAGTACATGCTACAAGATTGAAAATAAACTGCACCTATCATACATGTGACAATATAAACCAGTTTCACCAAGGAGAGCAAACACCTTACTCTCTGAAGAAAGAAGTCTACATTAAGAAAGTATGTCAACTGCTGTTGTCCCTTGCTTCCAGTGTGACTTCGGGATGGGGATCTATGTATTCTATTATTTATATAACCATAATTTCTTTTTTTTTATTTTGAAAATACCAGACGGAGGGGTTACAATTTCATTGGCAATTTAATGAATACATTTCTTATCAAGCATTGTTGCCTCCTTTCTTTCCCATTCCCATCCCTTCCAATCTCTGCCCCCATAACCATAATTTCTTTGTCAAGGTTACTCAGTTTATTGAACACCATTCCACATTATGGCATGGGAATGGCTCCCAGAAAGAATTAATAATTTCAAAAGCGAAGATACCACAGCACGCCCTAACTTTGCCCTTTCAGAATTCCTGAGAATTGTGCTGTGGTTTAGTAGAATTGAACTCTGGGTGGAATTCTTACCCTTTTTAACTCACATATAAAAATATGCTACTGCTTATATTTATTTGCCCTTGCCTACCTATCATCTAGGTTCGATTGGTACACTCGTTTCATGTGAACTTTTCATTCTTTTTGATACCAGTGTTCATATAAATAGAAATCATAAATCTGGACATTATATATTAGGTTTCAATCAGGGTGATTCCTGGACAGTAGAAGAACCTTCCTCAAATGACCTTTCAATATTCACAACTGCCTATTGAAGAAATGCTCTCATATGAAGAAGCCTTTACCACTATCATGTCATTTGTCCAAATCCTACCATACCAACAGGCATTACTTCAGAGTTTGTTAAAGAGGTTTTGATGGATGAATGTGGAGATATTGAGAGATAGTAAAACTTGTGAATTAGTAAGTTTTTCTAGACCCCGAGTGTAAAAGTACATGCTTACAAGAAATTATCTTCAAAAACAGAATATTAGTTCAGAAATATTTTACTGTGTACAAAGGAAACTGTACACAGTAGAAACTTTGTCTAACCTAATAAAAAAGAGGCAAATGATACCATACTTTTAGAGGTAAATATTTGTTCTTTTAATGCTATCGTTAAAAAAGAAAATCAATGGCTTCAAAAACAGTCTTACTTCCATGAATGAATCCGATTCAATAAAAAGGAAGAATTTTCTATATGATTTTTTGCTCTATGGATTTCTGAAAATTTTCATTTCCCTTCCTAACTGATATCTGGGTTTGCTTTTCAGGTGGAAGCAACATGAAAGTTGGAAGGAAAACTTCCATGAAAGTCTTCTCTTTGGAAATGATGCAAAATTACTTCAATGTTATTTAAATACTTCAGCATGATTTTAAATTTTCTATTTGGTATTTTATTTTCAAAGTAAGAAGAGCCAAGTGTTGGTGGCTGGTGGCATTTGCATGTAATCCTAGCTACTCAGGAGGCTGAAATCTGAGGATTGTGATTCAAAGCCAGCCTGAGCAGGAAAGTACATGGAAGACTTATGTCCAAATGACCCCCAAAACCAAATAACAGAAAGTGGCCCTGTGACTGAACTGGCAAAGCTCAGGCTTTGACCCAAGGAGGAAAGGGAAAGTCTCCAAACCCAGAATACAAACCCTTTGACAGGCATGTTATGAATAAAAATAGCAAGAACAAAACATTCACCATATTTCTCTGTAACATGGAACGTCTACAAACCTTGTATTAGGCATAAATGCTTCAACGTACTCACTGGCTTATGATGAGAAGCCATTTCTTGACGGCATTATATAGTTATGCCAAGTTAGAGCTCAAAATCAATCAATTCAAAATTTTCCTTCAAAAATTTCCAAAGACATATCACAGATTTGTTTCCCTATGAAGGAGAATGTGTGAGATCAATGTCCTTTGCCTACATATGCCTAGATTCTTACCAGTTTGCTATATATTATCAAGAATCTTCCATGAATGACTTACTGACAAAAGATATTTACTATAGAACAAAGAAATCTTTGTGAATATTGAGACTCGCAGATGAACTATGAAAATCTCTCTCTTCTGAAAACACTAAGTACCCATTACTTAGCAGGCCTAGGTTGCTCAAAGAAAAAAGAAAACTGAGGACAAGGCTATTTCTAAGTGTAAGTGGAGCCATCGAAAAAGGTACATTTGCCTGGGAATAATATCTTCCTTATTATTTATTATTTCTGCAGAACATAATAAAATATGAGAAAAATATAGTGATGTTTATCCTTCAAAGAAATTTCCTATCAACTTCTATGGTCCAAACAGAAGAAAAGTTTGGAAAATTTTGTGGGTTGTGTAAATGAAATAATTTTGCAACGTATTTTTCAAACTAGAAGAGGCTAATATATCTCAATATTTTTCATGTGTTATCTAATTTGCGGAAGCATTCTGTGACTTTTTCACAAGGCCTGTGGCATGGTAAAAAATAGTCTCTTTCATGTATCCCTCAAATAGCAGCCAATATTTATTAGTTTGGCAGGTAAATATACACATTAGGAAGACACCATACTTTTGCACAGAGAATCTAACATTTATAAGGCAAGAACACATGAATCATTTGAGAATTTCCCTTTATATTTCTGAAATGTTCAAAGAAGATCAAGCTGTAATTTTTGACTATAATTTATGACACTTCATGAAACCATATCCAATGAAGATAATGTTGTTTTCAATTTGTGTGTAATTTGCCACGCATATTTAAGTCACGAAATGTCATTGTATAGCTGATTTTACATTCCTTGTCTACAACATCACTACTCTAAATAAAATAGTTTTTGTAGGATATTTTACAAAAATATACTTTGCAAAAACTACATTAGAGGTCTGTATTCCAATTTAATCAGAAGAGTTGAAGTATTTGACCACAGAAAAGGAAGTTTCACAAGTGAGAATATTGCTCATATTTAGGAGAGGTGTGGAAAGCTGAGGGTTTCTAATTTTGGACATATTTTGGCACCAAGATTTCTCCTATTTTATAATTTCATTCATTGTAAAGGATTCTACATAAATATCTGAAAAAAATATTTTCAATATTGATTTATAAATGATGGCTTGGAACCTGGAGACTGAGGAAAACCTGTGTCTTTCGATTGATATCCACATACCCATCAACATAATATCATTGTGAAAAACATAATTTCAGAGAGTGTATCTATGAATAGTCTTCTTATTTATAGAATCTTATTATCAATATGATTTATAGAGGTATTAGTTACATATGAAAGGCCGTGAGTACATTTCTGGTCATATGTTCTTACCCACTCCTCATTTCCTCATATTTTTTTTGTTGTCTCAAATCTCCATCCCCTCCCACAAGGTATAAAGTTTATTACAAGAGGTTGTTTTGTGAGGATTGCAGTTGTATTGGTTGAATCTTGGTCCTTTGTCTGAGATATTGTTATTCCTTTCCCTTCCCTAACTTAGATTAATGTTCATGTAATATACCAGATAAGAAAAGCAAAAACAGTGACAACCCTAGATATGCCATGGGAAAATAAAGGAAAAACAGAAGGAAGAGCTTCACGATAGTATACTTTGAAAGGAAGCAACAAGGAGATATCCATTGTTTCTATATCTTTGAGTTCTTTTTGCTTAGCCTAATCTTCCCTATACACACACACACACACACACACACACACACACACACACACACCTACACACACACACAGCGGTATTGTGATCCTTTGCAATGTCTAAATAGAACAAATACCAAGTTTTACAAATAAGGGAAACCATGGAGCCTATGTTTGTTTGGTTCTGAGCCAATTTATTTCACATGATTTTTTCCAAGTCTTTTTATTTCCTTATCAATTAAATGATGTCATTTCCCCCTCCCTCCCATGGAAACATGTAATTCCATTGGGCATTTATCCCTCATTTTCTTGATCCATTAATCTACTCTCAAGTATCTGGGGTGTTTCCATATTTTCCCGTGGTATATAATGCTGCAATTAACATTACTTTGCATTCTAATAGGATGAGGTGGAATTTCAATGTTGTCTTTATATGTATTGATTTTATTGTCAGAGATGTTGATCATTTCTTCAAAGGTCCTTTGGCCTTTCTCAGTTCCACATCAGTGAAGTCTCTCTTTAAATATTTAGCCTTCTTATAGGGTGGTATATTGTTTGGAATTGGGGGATGGGATTTAACTTTTTAAATTTTCATTGTATTTCTGCTCTATGACCCTTTTCTGTTTCATAGTTAGTGAAAATATTTTTTCAGTCTGTTGGATTTCTATTTACCTGCTTAGCTATGTTTTCCATCATGCAGAAGCTACGCAGATTCACAAAACCCCATTTATTTGACTTGCATTCATGCGTCTATAATATCAAAGTATCATCCTGTCTCAAGGAACCGTAATATTCCTCCTATTATTTCCACTAATAATCTCAGCCTATCTTCCTTTACCCCCGCAACCTTGATTTATTTGGTATTGATTATGGTACATGGTGATATATAGTTACCTATCTCATTTTTAATTGGTGTTTCACCAATTTTGTCAGCACTGTTAATTGAATATTGCTTCTTCACATTTCTGCACTTTTTCTGTTTATTTTCAGCTGATCTAGGGATGTCATATAAATTTTCCTCTGGAAGTGTCATTTCAAATGTAGGTACCATGGTTTTCCTTATTGTAATAATGGATATATATCCAGTTTCATCCTGGAAGAGGACTGCAAAAGCTTAAGGTTGCAATAGTTTAATAGCTATGGATATATGTGCATAGAAGATTAGGCTAAGCAAAACGATCCCCAAGATATAGAAAGAAAAGTATTATCAATGTTGGATGACTTCCTTACAATACTATGAAAAGCTGTTTGTTTTTTTCTTGCCTTTTTCCTTTATTTTCCTATGGTCTCTCGCTTTTTGTCAATGTATTTGATTTTTTAGCCTGTGGATTGTACACACGTTAATCTAATGTTGGCAGGGAGCAGGAACAAAATATCTTGAGACAGAGGACATTGAGTGAACCAATGCCACAACATTCCTCACAAGACAATATATAGGAAATGAAATTGACGTCTGAGCAGGGATTTGAGGCAGACAAATGAGGAATAGTATAAATTGTGACAAAAATTTCAACTCACTGAATTATATACATAATAAGAATTATTTGGGACATCAACTTAAAACAAGATTAAACTAAAAAGGAGTGTATTGATACTTACCCTTATCCTATGTTTTGTAAGTTTACACATGGATATGTAGGTAGATTGATTTTTACACCTTACATCCCTACATGATTAGAAAAGAGGGTTTCCATGAGTCTACTCGTTCCCAAACATAATTTACAAGTTAACATTTATTTAAATCCCGCAGGAAATCCAAAACTATTTGAAATTACAAACTACGATGAACCTGCTGCATTGATATGTCCATAATCAGAAACTCTCTATTTTAACAATATTAATAAATATGAGTAGTATTCTCACATCCTTAACTTCCTCACCTGTCCCCAAATAATTCAAAACATTTGATTGCAGAGGAATTCTACCAATAATTTTGGATATGTTGGATTTATGTAAAATATGTTTCAAAGTCTATTCCAATTTTCTTTAGGATTATTGTGGACCACAGTACCAAATCAACTATTAACATGTGGGGGCATTTATATGTGAGGCAAATTACACACAACAGTAAACAAAGATATAATCATCTAATATACTTTCCTGAAAGTGTCTTTTGTTACATTTGACAGTTACAGTACTCTTCTTTCAACTTTACAGAATACATACTGAGAAGTTATTAAACGATGCATATCCTCTTACCCTACAAATATCAGATTCTCAGCAGAAAACTATGCTACCTTCACAAAGTGCATGTTTTCCAAAAATAGTTTTTGATGATATTATGTGTCTACATAAAAAACCTGCTTTTTTCCCTGCTAGCAGTGTAGCAAAGAAGTCAGTGTCTTTCAACAGATGAGGTTACACATGAAAATTATTGAGATGGGGGAGAAACTTGCTTAGTATGAAATATATTTCAGAATCCTTGGGTGAAGCAATCAATCAAAATTTGCATGGCCATACTTTATGGAACAAATAAGTTGATGTAAAATTTGTTAGGAATCCAATATCATTGCACTTTTGTTACACATTTATTATGCTCTACAAGTATAAGAAGAAATGAAATGGAATATGATATTCACAGGAAGACTAGTACAATGATTTATGTAGTGTGATTTGTTCTCTATAGGGAAACATACACACATTTCTATTTGATAATTGACGTTTCTATACTCCAAACTTACTACATGTATATGGAAAAGGACATGGTGAATTCCAATAAAGATATAAAACATGAGTTTATTTCTGCATTAAAAGAAAAATATGTATAACCTAATAAAATCAGGATACGGTCATTTGGCAGTAGAAATAAAAATAAATTCATTTGGTTTATCCAGTATAACAATGTATTTATTAATGTAAGATATAATTGAAATGATGACAAATACTTTGAACTCATGTTGTGTCGCCTGAATGGTTCCTGTAAAGAAATAAAAGGAAATAATCGTGTACATATATATATATATACATATATATATATTTATATATATATATTTATATATATATATTTATATATATATATATATATTTGAAAAGATGTGGAACTATATTTCTGAATTCTGCCTATGATCAACAAGAAACTTTACTGTTGTCCAAGAGATAATAAAACATTAATAATAGCTATTGCAAGTAATTTTGAAGAAATTTCATTCCTGCTTCGACTTTTTCCTCCATTGAACCTTGCTGATTGTCTACACACCTTCTCACAAATTATGCTTGGACATTCTCACCACATTAAATGCATTGAACATTTGAAATCTTACCCTAGTCACTCTATTAATTTAAGGATAATGGCCCAATTATTCAAACCTTAATGTCTTACAAAATATTCATGGATCTCTCTCTCTCTCTCTCTCTCTATCTTCTATCTATCTATCTCCATGTAAATATATATCTATATATGTATACATATATCTATATACCTATATATAGGTATATCTATGTATACATATATATACATATGTAACTATAGATATACCTATATATAGGTATATAGATATATAGCTATATATATCCAGGAAAATAAAAAAGATATTTTTCACGTGGTTATTTAGACAGAAAAACACTAACGGATTTACTACATGTCATTGTTATGAACTTAAAGCAACATAATTTTGATCTTCATTTCAGTTTTTGAAAGGATGCATCAAAGCACGGCGCAATGATTGATTATGTCATGAGAGGTATCCTACTAAAGGATACATGTATAATGTAATGCATGAAACAGGCTTAAAGAGATAGGTACAATTAAGAGGAATGTGCCATAGCCCTTTATGTGCATAAGCTCCAACAAAAAATTGCTTATCCATTCTTAAATGTGGACAAAGCAAATGCCATAATGAAGTGACAATTACATTATAAAGTGATATCTAGTCAATATGTTCAGGGATCAGGAAATAAAATTAACATTTAAGATACATGCATGTCACTCTCTGTATAAACACTGAAATATTGGATTTTGATAGCAACATTGAAAAGATTACCATTAACGTAGGTAGCATTTCTTTGTTAATACTACTTTCACAAATATACATGCCTTGGAGAATTCTGTTCAATAGGCACACCAACCTTGGGAATATATGACTGAGATCAAGCCCAGCGTAAGAGGCTTGGATATGAATGGCACCATCATGGTATCAATCCTCCTGACCAAGAAAAAAATCTAAGAAATAAAATCCTGAAAAACCTGTGCTAAAAAAAAAAAGATCAAAATTGAATTAAATCAGGAATTTAAGAAAGGCAAAAAAAAAACCCTCCATTTTGAATCAAAAAACATAGTAATGTGCCCTGACCCACTGTATGGATGTTGAAACCACAGTAGGGAAAAATTGTAACATAATTTCAGTTTGTTCACACATATACACACAATTATTGCCTCTTCAAATGCACCGATAAGAGAAACATATGATTGGACATACAAAACTGCTTACATATGTATAATGATAAAGATACGGTTTGCAAAATATTAGCCAAATAAAAGACAAATCAGGAAAGAATAGCATGTGTCCTAAATTGTCACAATTATCTAATCAATTCACAAATTCTCTAGTACCATCCTCTTCTTAGAAGACAGAATATTATGATTCCATAAGAAAGACATATTAGCAAAATGGATCAGGATTCCTATCACCATGGTGTCATATTAAGTGATTTAACAACTTTTGGAATTAGGGAAATATCACATATCACATTACTCTGAAGATGTTAAATAGAAAATGCAAGCAGTTCCATATAGGGAGTGAATAACATCTTAAAGGCTCATTTTCTAAAGTAAGTATACCAGTGAGTATTGTGCATTTTTAACGAACATTACATTACTTTTGTGTCTATTTTTCCAGTTGTTTTGGTCAATGGCCTGAATCTCAGATGTTGGTGCAGTCCCTGAGTTCTTCAGCTCAAGGATAATTCTCTACCACTAGACCAACAGGGCCACTTTGAATTCTGAGGTTCTTAATTGGCCATGAAGGATTCATAGAGACTCCTGATGGGCTTCCATGAAACCTGATCCTCAGATCTGAGCCTCCTGAGTTGGTAGTATTGCAGGTTTTTAAACCATCCGCATTAGGCTTTTTTTTTCTGTTTTTCCTTGGTGTGTTAATAGATTTTTGTGTTTGATTTTTAGGACTTTCATCCACACCGCAGTTCTATGATGTATCTATGATTTTTCTCAAGGATGAGACTCTATAGTGTTGAATTTTGTGGGAATTCATTCTAGAAATGAATTTCAGAGAAAAAAAACCTCCAGTTTATGAATCTGTTTGGAGATCCGCATAGGTTAAATGCCTGAGATACTAAGATTACCATCAAGATCATCTGGCCTGGCTCAAGTGGGGTTTCCAAAGTAAAAAATCCCATGTCCTATTCATTTTCTTCTGCATGGAGGTTGAGAACTATCTACAAGGATAAACATATAATATTGATTGAATTTTGTATTGACCTTACAATTTGAAGGCAGTATGAGTTTTAGTCTTCCCTATAATCTTCTTGAATGAGAAAATTAGTTATAGGATGGAAAGGTGAAGTTCCCATTGCCATTAGTCCTCCTCAGTAAGCACATTCTTCATTATATAAATGGCAAATTCATCATTCACATAGGATTGAAATACTTTTGACATGAAACAGAGAATTGAATTCAATTTTTCTACTATGTGTATTACTTTTCAGGGATAGTATACATGAAGCCCATTGCAGCGCTAGGCTAACATAAGTACATCATAGTCTGAAGTAGAAAAAGCTTGTGGTTTTCAGCATTGATCTGAAAAGAAAATAATTGAATGAATAATAAATGAATCTAGAATGGGTTGTCTTGCTCAGAGGAAAGTTGAGGGCCAATACTGACAATCAACACAAATTTCATGATTACAAATGGAATAAATGCTTACAAGAAATTCCTAGGAAATCCAATTTGCTGTTCATTGTTGTTGTATTTGCCATCTTCCTATTTAAGTAAGAGAGACTATTGTTTGGTCATTCCATTAACTAAAAAGTACAATTAATTTTGTGAGCCTAGATGGACAAGTTCATTATAGCAATTACAATCCTTTGAATAATTTCCTAAGTACTCTAATTGAGATGCAGTAACTTATGCAGTTTTATATCTTCTTTTGATTTTTCTAACTTCATCTAATTAAATGCATTTCATATTTTATTCAGAAATGTGTAATGGGAAATCTATGTATGTATAGCTGGTTAAAAATAAACTCTAAATGCATTTCATTAATAGAGATATTCAAGGATTTATTTCACCAAATATTTTGTTTTTGTCGGTGTGCACCTTGAATTCTTGGCTTGGGCACTGTCCCTATTCTCTTCAACGCATGGCGAGAACTGCAACACTTGATCCATAGCACCACTTCCGGGTTTCCAGTGTTAATTGTAGTTCAGAATCTCACAGATATTCCGGCCCAAGCTGTCTTTGAACCGTGATCCTCAGTTCTCAGTGTCCTGAGTAGGTAGGATTACAGGCAGGAGCCAACAGCACCTGGCTTCATCAAATATTTTTATAAAAATGCCATGATAGAATTCAGCCAACTACTTATGTATGCAATATTTCATTAATCACTTTGAGAATGATCGTACCCATCGCAAGTGTATATATTGATCAATTACCAGGAAAAGATTCTTCAATTCACATTTCACTATTTATGAGATGAGTGAATGTGAAATGATGAAATGGGAATAAACATTTTTATCAAAAATAACAGTGTCATTTATTCCTTCCCAGAATTGAAATTGAGAATAAGAGAATGAGAACGTTCAGATAAGATAATTCTAGTTTGATATATTTTGGGTGAGGAAGTTTCTTATTTTTTCCTAGTGAAGCCACATCAATCAGAGTGTTGCTAGGTCAGAAAGCAATTCCAAATCTCCTTTGTAGTGGGCAAAATATATGGGTATGTAGACCAGAAAGTTGGTTGTTAATTTATCCTATTTCTTTACTTTCAATTTTGAGAGATAATAGCATGTCATTGGAAAACAGCATTTTCTTTACATGTTGCCAGAGGATTTGATAGTGTCCCAAACCAAACTTGGGATAGGATGTTCCAAAGATTTTGACAAAGGAAGAAATACATGCTTGGTTGAGGTGCTAGATTAGAGTGGCACTAACCTTATACATGGATTTAAAAAAAAAAAAAACAGGAAGATTGACCAATGCAAGAGTGATACAGGAGTTTGTGTTCAGTGCTTGTGCATAGTTTTTCTGTGGGCTAGTCTTCTAAGAATTTGGCCCTACCACCTCTTATACTTTTTTATTTGATAATGGAGATAAGAGTCTCTGTGACTCTTAATCCCTGGCTGGTGACAAAAAATCTCTTACACAGATCTTAAACTCTTGCATTGATAAAATATCTTACGTGAAGAACAAGTGCTAGGCTCTATAAACGTATTTTATCAAAGTTTAAAAACTTGCATGTATTTGAAAATTTGGCCTCCGTTTACTAAAATATTGAATCCTCATACATAATTGATCAATGAATACAAAAGATGATTGAAAGAATATTTGAATCATACCGAATATCGGGTCATCATATCTGTCTTCTTTTCAAAATATAAAAGTAGAACTATATGTCCTACAGCACTAAAACTTACATTGGATTGAATTAGGAGACATTTAATTTTCTACCCACAATTCTGTCCACCTTCAAATATTGTGAAGTTTTCCATCAAACTAAGAGGAATAATTTTGTTATCAGTACCCTTTATATAGAAAAGGAAAACATTTAATCTCTTCATATTATCAGTTTATTACCACGGCAAGAAAGTTAAAAGATTCAAGCTTCCTTCCAGGTCACATAACAATACAGTGGTTGTCTTAATATATTAATTTAACATTTAAGAATACAATTAATTTACCTTTTGGCCATTAGGTAATAGTGAGTAAAAAGAAACTACCTCTAGTGTTTGGGAAATATGGCACACACACTGTGACATAATTACCCATACAAAACATCTTGCCTATGCTCTTCTTGGAATAAAACTCTAGAAATACACTAGTTGGAATTCCACTGCCATATTTTCCAATACATGCTGCTGAGATTCCAAAAGAAATACAAAAATCTGTCCATGACTTTTCTGCCCACACCACTGTCACATCATTTGAATATATTTCCAAAAATTTACCTTAGCAACAATACTAGAAATTAATCATGAATAACAAGTTTGTACTGCCAATATTTTCTAAGGAAACATAGATTTCTGTATTTCACCATAGGTATGGCAACTTGCACTATATAATCTTGTGATTTTTATCATAGAGACACTGCATAACCTCTCAGGATCCATAGAATTCTCAAAAAATACCTCTGGAACAAGCAATATACTTGGGAATATATAAATCTTTACTATTCTTCCTTTATGATCTATATATTAACTTACAAATCCCTCTTGGGAGAATGAAGACACAAAATCTGAGACTATTACTGTGGAAAATACCTTGTGAAATAGTCCCTATTCTCATTAGATAGTTCTTTTTAGTATTATGAAAAAAATGTTTATTCTAGTTAAAGAATTTCTTATTTTTGTCCACAGTTATCTTCGGAGATGATACATCCATTGAAGGTCTGCTTTCTTACATTTCAATCTAGAAAACGTCTATAATTTACTTGCTTCCTTGCATCTCAATCTAGCATATCTAAACTCAGAGGCTGGGAAGATAGCTCAGTAGAAGTGGGATTAACTAACTTGCATGAGGCTCTGAGTTCCATTCCTCAGCAACACATGTAAAAATTTGGAAGTGCCACTAAAGCTCAAGTGGTTCAGCATGATCTATGAGGTGTTGAGCAGAGAGAAAGCACCAGTCCCAGATTTGAGGACCGAAAAACATATACCACCACCATCACCAGAACAACAGCAACAAGTACTCCTGTCAATATGAAATAAGACCAGTTGAAATACTTTCTCTAAACAAAGATGGAAAAATTTGTACTTGTTTTCGTTGTGACAAGCAGGTAAATGTCAGCATTCCTGTTTGGAGAAAAATTTTCTTAGAGAAAAGATCATTAAATATTTCAAAATTAGACATCTTAAATGTTGTGATTTTCCAATGAAAGGAAAAGCAACCATGTAGAACATATTAATCTCTAACTTTTTTTTTGTACCTAGACACACTGAATTGAAATATATTGACTTCTCTAATTCACAGGTTAGGGTAATTTATAGAAACTTATAGAAGCAACTTTGGGTTTATGGAGATTACAATATTGACATTGGATTTGTGTAATATTCAGTGGAAGTTGCTTTGTTGAAATATCTCATGCATATGAACAAAGTAGGGGATATCACATTAATAAGGAGATATCACAATCATAAGGAGAGGGAAAGGTGGGTTCTCCAATTTCCCTTATTAGTATTACTGAGGAGTTGAAGCACACAATAATGCTCTGGGTAGAAAAAGCAGACATGTTTTGAGACAATTTTAACAAGACCAACATGGGAGTGAAGAATTAGAAGGCCATGAATTGTCTATAAATGGAAAAAACTGACAACATCTCAGTCTTACAAAGAACTTGGACACTTAGGCACTGAAAAAAAGAGAGGATGTTATGGGAGTGTTTGATGTCTCAAGAAGTTAATCAGACACACCAAAGCAGAACCCTGTCTGAAGTATATAGAAATGATAGCCATTAGAAGGCTTCTCAGAAGCAATGATCAGGTCTTGTGTGGGAGTGATCATCATTTCTTTGATTGCACAAATAGAGCTCTTGTAACAATCATGATCTTAGGACGTTCAGCCCTACTTTTGCATCTCTCAATTAAGACAAACTGGAGGACAGTATCCAACTACCTAAATTTAAATGAAGTATATTTCATTTCAATTTTACTAAAATTCACTACATTTGATCCCTAGATGGTATTCCCTGTTAATGAACAACATGCAACTTCATCTTTATTCTCATCCTTCCTGATAACCCACTGGTGTTTTCTATTTCTTGCATTGTTTTCCAGTATTCTATGACATGCAAATGACTTTTGTTAACAACATTTTTCAATATGACTAATAGAGATAAATATAGATACCAGGTTTGAAGGAATTAAGCACATTGGCCAGATGAAGAATACTTCGATTGCTTTTCTTCATAGTTGCTGCCTAAAGATATCGACAAATATAAATAGTTCACATTGGAAAATTAGCACTCGATATGAAAGGGTGAGTCATGAAGAATCAGAAAAAAAATCACTGAGTTGTATTCTAGACAGTGACCTTCAAAGATTTATGAACATTTAAAATATGTTCTAAGAAAAATTGAGCAAAATGTGCACACAGGCTTAGTGACAGAATAAGTGATTTAATGAACCTTTACTTTTGTGGAAATGACAGAGTCAAAAGGACAGGAAACTAGCTGAATATGTCTGAAAATGGATTCTTACCAATCACTTTTCTGAAAAAAGTATCAATTTGCAATAGAAAATTCATGATCTCAGCAATTATACTGACTTTCAGTGTCTTGTCCATTAGTTTGTTCCTAGAAAAAAGCCTAGCACTGTGAGAAAATGTTATTTATAATTGCTCTACTCACCACATCCAACATTCTATTTTCCAGACATGAACACTTACGGAAAAATTTAAAATTGAAACGAAAGATATGTTCCTTTATTTGTGTTGGTCGCTGTCTGGAAGGTAGAAATAATCAATCTCTTTATATAGCCACATATTTCCATTTTAATATGCCATGTGACAGGTTTCTCCTTTCATTGTTTCTTTAATGCTCCTATAAATGCTACACAATCCAGCAGGTATAGAAAATGCTTAGGACTACACCTAGTTTCTTCGTTTTTCGGTTTTCATGTAAATATTAGTGTTGACTTAAACTCAAGTATTGTAATCATGTTCAAATATTTCTGCAAAATTGCACCCAATACTTTATAGAATTCAACGGGAAAAATATCACTGACTATATATGCACATCATCATAAACAAAAATGACCGTATCTGGTGGTCGCATTCTGAATTCAAAGGTCTAACTTATATTCCAATTATAGTTCCCAATTTTCTTTCATACGTTAGATCTTCATAAATTTTACTTATTAACCAGTATATGTAGCAGCCTGAATATTTACAGTGTATTATTCCTTCATGTGCAATACAGGCTAGAAATGAATTGCATTTTCAGAAAAGAGATATGCCTAAAACTGGTATGTATGAGCAATGAAAGACTTTATGGGAAAAACACAATTATTGATGATTTCCCTCATTTGTAAAATCGATTAATTGGAAATCGATTGGGAAGTGCTTTTGGCACATCAGTACTTTCAAAATGTGCCTTAATATAGTTCTTAGCATTTATCCTAATTGTATATTAGAAGATTGTAATTTGTCTTTGTCACAGGGTAGAAAGATCGAAAACATAATTCTAAAATTATCATGAAAAAGCATTTTTAAAAAAACTATCATTACACTGATTAAACCTATGTCAAATGTTTATGGTTCCCTTTGCTGTGTGAAAGAATTAGAAAGTTACAGAGCATTGCTTTATGCCCTTTCTTCTTCATATTTCGTGTATTTTGTTTGTTGGCAATTACCATTCATTCTTCATCCTTTCATTACTATGGGTGGAAATCTCAAAATATTGGTCATGATAACTCTCATCTGAAATTAAGCGTAACAAAGAATATTTGAAGGAAGAGTTTGAACTATTAATAAATATCTTTGAATTCAAATTCATGCCTGTTTTTACACTGTAGAATTCATTACCTCAAACTGCTATCAATCAGTCAAGCAATATTTGTGTCCTTTTATAGTCAATTGGTTTTGAATCAAACATATTTAAGTGAAATTTCATGTCTTCAATATTATTCATCCAACATACAGGAAAAAAATGATATAAAAATATATGAAAATATATCAAAATGAGTGACTTAGTATCTTCAAGAAAATTGCATGATGGTTGTATTTGGGCAGGTAGTAAATTTATATGCAGTAACTACACCTCAGCAGGATCTACTGAACATGTTTCTTGAGGCAAGTTTTAACCCTTCAAGTATAACTCAAGTAGGAAATTATAAAAGCATGTCCCTCTCTACTCTAAGTTTTATGTGATTGCTCCTTTTTAGTAAATGATCAAAAAAAACCTGACAATTGTGTACAAATGTCTGATAACTCTGTATATGGTAGAGATAATTTTATCATATAATAACATTTTTTCAATTGAAAATTATTTGCTGCCTTAAGTACTAAAATGATAGCAGGTTGTAAGAGTCGATATACAGACTATGACATTGGACATTAGCCAGTGATACTTCCTAAATTCTAAATCAAACACACTGTGTTTTTTCTTGTGTGAAGACTGAAGTTGCATTGATTCATGCAGAAAAGTGAACAGCAATTAAACTGAAATAAAATTTTAATGTTTACCACATGTTAATTGATATCTACAATGACTTATTAGTGTCAGAAAAAATTCTTGTCAAATACATTCTGGTTTGAAAAGTGGGGAGAAAAATCATGAAATTACAGGTCTGGAGGAAGAAGGTGGATGATCACCTGGGGATTAACAAGCTCTCGCATAGAAAGTAGGTTAAGGTTTCTAGTGAAATGTCCAAGTCTACAGAGTCACACCAAGTGTGCCATCGTAGTACACGGACTATGTCCAGAAATGAAATATCCAAGTGCTCATATCCAGATTCGAGTAGTTGCAGTGCAATGGTGGTGGTAGCTCCAGGCACTGCCAACATATCAATAGAGAGAGCCCAGGAAAAAGGTGCCACAAGTGACCTAGGAATGGACTCTACTCATTGTCATAAAGAACCAACAAGAAGTGAAAAATCTTTCAATCTACTGACCTCAGACAGTAGCCAATTGAGGAAAACTCTGAAACCAAGGGAAAGATGTGTGTACCCCCACAACTTCCTAACACCTCACAGAGTAGTGGTGGGAAAATAGACCTGCATGCATCAATGCAGAAGATCTCAATCTTTGGTACTGACAAAGATCTGACCAGAATAGCCAGCACATAACTCAGCTTTTGGAAGAATACAATAGGATCCATTCAACAGGTCAAAGTAACTTCAATACATGGCTCAGCTTGCCCCAGGCAGAGGGAAATCAGCCCATGGAATAGTGACTTTCTTTACTGAGTAAACAAAGTCAGAGGATGCTACTTTGCCTTGCAGCATAGGCAACAGACTCGGTAGCAGAAGGCATACAAGAATGGTAATTGAAACTCAGGAAACAAAAATCCTGAGAATGGCTCCATCCTGGGCTGTGTGAGTGTCTCAGGAGCTAGATCCTCACGGAAAAGCTACTGATTGTTGAAAGGTCTCAACCCTACCCACAACTTAGCCCCACCAGAGCAACTCCAAAATAGAGGAAACAGGAATCTCCCTTGTTGTGATGATCAAAGCAAAATTACCTCCCATTGAACTACACTCGAAGAAGGGTCATGAAGTCTCTGAGAAGGCAGAGCTTCTTTGTGTACGCTCAAAGTGATTTAAGAAACCATTAGACTTTCAAACAGAGACTCCACCAAGAGACTTGTTACAAACACAGGGTACACACATTTTACCACAAAACACTGAAAAAATCCAGTAACTCCATTCTACTTAATTAAAAAATATATTGTTTTCTCTTTTTTCTTTTCATCATTTTTATTTTAAGTGGGTGTTCCAAAAATTATTTCTATATTTTTCTCTTTTGGTCTTTTTTTTTTACAGCACTTAGTTGCTTTTGTATTCATCCACAAGTATATATGCAACTTCTATTATTAGATCTTACCTTTATTGTGTTCATCCTTACTTCAGATATAAATCTCTCAATTCACAAACTCTGATTTAACTTCTTTCATTGTACTATTATTATTTTATAATTATATAATTTTTAGCTGTCTCATGTTTATTTTTTTATTTTTCGTTTCCTTTTTTTCTTTTACTCTTCCTTTCCTTATATGCTTTCTGCTCTCTGAATTACTCACTCCTTTTCCCTCCCACATTCCTCTAATCTTACTTTCTCACCACAATTCTCCCTACACCTATTAATTTCTGATCTGCTGACTCCTTCTTTGGCTTGCTTCTTGACTTAGATAATTTATTCAGGTTTGGTTGTTTGCTTGCTTGCTTTTTGTTGAAATAGATTGTATGTGTTGAACTAGATAATATGTGTACTTACATTAACTGAATCAAAAAATCTGGGCAAATACAGGTCTATGGTTGATACTTGCCTTAAAATAGTGTACTAGCACAGAATTGATTTCCTTTTCATACCCAAAGTTGAAGAACGAGTCAGAGGAACACAAGAAAAATATCATCCAGGAACTCAACTCCCCTCATGATAATCAGCAACAGAAGTGTAAATGAGTAATCCAGACAAAAGTTCAAAAATGCTCTACAAACCCTACAGGTAAACACGCTGAATGAAAGGAATGAGAGCTTGGACAGGATCTGAGCATAATGGGCTTACCCAAAGATTATTACAGGAATTATGGGAGCGTGATGTCTACTTAAATATTAATAAATGAATTTCAGATAAATACAGGAATTGCATGAGAAACATGAGAATAAGCAAAGATTAATAGAGGCATTCCTGGAATCCACAACCAGAAGGGAAGGGAAATCCATAGAGGCCACAAAGGGAATGCTGAATGATGTCCAATAGAAGGAAAGGAAGCCCAATGAAACTATAAGAACTGAACTAAGGAATTGGAGAATGAACACTAAAACTCAAATCAAGGAATAAAAAATGCTTAAACAATGCTCCAGCAAAAAAATCAAATGACAGAATCTGAACGTTTACAAGGAAAGAAAATTAAAAATAAATAAATAAAAAGAAAAAGCTTTTAAGTAGGTTAGCTAATGCAAAAGACCAGATTTCTGGGATTGAAAGAGGCTAGCCATTAAAAGAAACGACAACTATTCAAGACAAATCCAAGAAAAGTGATAGATCTATTTCATATTGAGAAGAGAGCATCAAAAGGACTTCTTTATGTCTTATGTGTGTAAACAAAAGTGTCTTATGTCTTATGTGTGTAAACAGAAGTGAAAGGTCTAGGAAGTTTATTTAACGGGACTTTTACAGTGAACTTCCCAAATTTGCTAATAGATAGGACCATTATAATACAATAAGCTTTTAGAACCACAAATAGAGACTGGTCCAGAACAGGACATCCTGATATCACATTTTAATATGCACAAGATCAAAAGAGACCCAGGAAAAGATCCTTAAAGCTGTTGCAGAATAAAGATCAATCACTATAAAAGGAAAACAATCAGAATAACTTCAGATTTCTAGCCATAGTTAATTAAAGCAGAAGAGTGTGGAATGATATATACAACGTCCTACAAAAAAAAGAACTATGAACCAGGAATACTGCATCCAACTAAGTCTCCTTCAAAGAAAAGGTCAAATAAACTATCTTTCACTGCAAAGAAACATTCAAACAATATATCTCTACCAACCCAGCCCTACAAACGACACTTGAAATTTCCCACATCTAGAAATCCAATAAGAACATGATAAAGGCAATGAAATAGCTTCGAAAGAGAGAATCTAAAAATTATAAGAAGACGCCAGTTGGCACAGGTCAGAAGACAATGAATAACATGACAGGAACAACCAAAAACTTCCCAGTTCTAATTCTCAATGTTAGTGGACTGAACTGTCCAAGTAAGCAACATTGATTGTCTAGTTAGATCAAAAAAACAAGATGCTTCTATCTGCTGGCTTCAAGAGACACTCTCTTCCACAAAAACAAACATACTCAGAAAGTAAAAGACTGGAATGAAAAGGACAGAGTTGCAATATGAAATAGCAGATAAAATAGATTTCAAATTAAATAAGCAAGAAGTGACAAAGAATTAATAAATCAACCCTTCAGAGGGATACTACAATTTTTAATATCTCTTCACCAAAAAAACAGAGCACCCAAATTCATCTGAGAAACTCTACTTTCCCTCAAGTCTCAAAGACATTATTTCCTGAAGAATTTAACACATCACAATCCCTACTGGGTAGATCATCTCAGCAAAAAGTCAACTGAGAAACCTCATAGCTACACAACTGCATAGATCAAATAGACAATACACATCTACCACATAATTCACCCAGCAGCACCAGAATACACATTCTTCTCAGCAGCACATGGAACATGCTCAATAATAGCCCAAATTTTAGGTCACAAAGCAACTTTGTTCAAATTCAGAAACATTGAATTTATGCCCTGCATTCTCTCAGACCACAAGGGAACAAAATTAGAATTCAACACCAAATACCTCCAAAGAAAGTGCTGTAACATATGGAAGCAGAACAACACAATCTTGAACCACAAGTGGGTCATGGTAGAGATAAGAAAGGAAATTCAAATATTCAGAATATTTAACAAAAATGAACACAAAAATCATAAGGTCCTCTGGGATACATCAAAGGCATTAGTCAGAAGCAAGTTTATAGCTGTGTGTTTCTACATCAACAAACTGGAGAGACCTGAAATCAACAATTTAATGAAGCACTTAAAGCATTTAGAAAAAGAGCAACAAGTTAAACCCCAATCCACTAGATAAAAAGAAATTATTAAAATTTAATTAGAATTAAATGAATTCAAGTCCAAAAATACCCTAGAAAGAATCAAAACAGCAAAGAATTGGCTCTTTGAAAAAATTAACAAAATTGAGACCCTTAGCAAATCTTATCAGAAAAAGAAGAGAATACAGTCATATAAACAAATTCAGAGATGAAAATGGAAACATCAACACCTAAAGAACCAAGACTCAGAATATTATAAGGAAATACATCTTATAACTTTATGCTAATAAGTTTGGGAATCTGGAAGAAATGAACACATTAGTACCTAATATTTACCTGACACAACTCAACAAGTTCATTTAAACAACATAATTGACTCATAACAAGAATTGGAAAAGAAAGCGAAATAACAGTCCCCCCACCCAAGGAAAGCACTGGACCAGATGAATTTACAATGCCTTCAAAATATAACTCACATGAATTCTCCAACTGTGTAATGAAATTGAAAGTGAAAGTTCAGTGCCAAACACTATGAAACCATCAAAACCCTCATCTCCAAACCAGGCACAGACTCCTCAAAGAAAAAGAAATATAGAACCATTACTTTGATTTCTATCGGTAACAAATTCCTCAACAAAATTTTGGACAATCGGCTTCTACAATTCACCAAAGAATGATACACCACTATCAACAGGATTAATATTAGGGATCCAAAGCTGGTTCAATATATGCAAAATAATTAATGTAATACATCACAATAACAAGAGAAAAGATAAGAACAAATGGATTATGTCAATGGATGCAGAAAAGCATTTGGGACAGTCCAACACTTCTTTATGATGAAAGATCTGAAAAAAGTAGGAATTCATTGAACATTCCTCAATACAATAAAACCTGTGTATGATTACCTACAGCGATGATTATACTTAGTAACAAAAAGATAGTCAGTTCCTGTACACTCAGAAATGAGACAAGGATGTCCTACACTTCTCTTTAATTACAAGGCATAGAAAGATGCAAATATAAAAGGGATCTATGCAGGGAAAAATGAGGAAACACTCTCATTCTTTCCAGATGACATGAACTTGTATTTAAAGAATTCTCAATTATCTACTCACAAATTACTTGACCAGATCAGAAATTTTGGCAAATTAGCAGGATATAAAATTAACCCTCAAAATCAATAACCTTTCCATATGCAAACAATGAGAAGAGTTCAGCTGAAATCAGGGTAAAAAATCTCCATTTGTGTAGCCCCATAAAAATAAGGTACCTAGGTGCTGAGTTAAATGAAGAAGTGAAGTACCTTTATGATGAAAATTTAAAAACTGAAAAAGGAAATTAAACAGAAGTAAGAAAGTGGAAAAAAGCCTCCCATACCCAGGATTGGGAAGGTTAATGTGAAATGACAATACTCTCAAAGGCTAGCTACAAGTTAAATGCAATACTGGTCAATGTTACAACTTCACTTCATTCTTCAATGAAATAGAAGAAGCAACGCAAAAATTCATAAATAATAAAAGACTCTTATAACAAAAACACTCCTTAAAAGAAACAACAGTGCTATAGGAATAATAACACTAAATTTCAAACTTTACCACAATTCCATATTAATGAAAATAGCGTGGTACCGACACAAGAACCAACCTCAGGCTAATACAATAGACCTAAAGACTCAGAAATGAATTCACAGATCTTTTGCCAACTAAATTTCCCTAAGGAAGAAAAAAAATAGAATGGAAGAAAGACAGTCTCTTCTGTAAATGGTGCTGACAATGTTGATTAAAGACCTGTAGAAAACTAAAGATAGATACCCATATATCACCTTGCAATAGAAAAAACTTCAAATGGTCAAAGACCTCGAAGTCAAAGCAAACACTCTGAAAACATTGGAGTAAGAACTAGGAGAAACTCTAGGGCTCTTTGGCACAGGAGGAAATGTTTTTTAATAAAAACCCAGTAACTCAAAACCTCAAAGGAAGTTTGGACATGAACCTTCAGAGCTTCTGCAACGCCAAGGACATAGAAAGACCAATAGAAAGTCCACTAACTGGAAGATCTTCACTAGCTATACAATGGTCAGGGGTCTCAAAGCCAGGCGTCGGTGACTCAGCCTTTAATTCTAACTTCGTAGGAGGCTGTGATTTTAGGATCACAGCTCAAAGCCAGCCTGGACAGGAAAGTCTGTGAGCTTCTCATCTCAAAAACAGTATAAAAATCGGCAGTGGCCCTGAGCTGAAAAGCGCATAGATAGAGTCCAAGCCCAGAGATTAAGCCTCTTGACGACAAATTAAAAAATACAGAAATAAATGAAATATATTAGAATTCAAAAAAATTAAAACCCCAATAGAAGATCCTCAAAGAAACAACTGCCCACTAAATAAGTGGAGTAAAGTCTGAAAGAGAAGAATTTCGTAAACAGAATAAGAATATCCAATAGACAGAGGAATAAATGCTCAACTTCTCTAACTCTAAAAGAAATACAAATCAAGACAAAATTAAGAATCCACCTCATCCTACATAGACCTTCTATAACCAAGAAATCTATGGAACCTCCCTCAATACAATAAAGGCTGTGTATGAAAAAACTACAGCCAGCATTATACTCAATGGTGAAAAATTACAGCCATTCTCTCAGTAATGAGACCCTCGACACTGCCTTCAATGTAGTATTAAAATGCCTAGCTACAGCAATAACACAATATACAAACATAAAGGGGATCCAAATAGGAAAAGCAGAATTAAAATTCGCCCTCTTTGCAGATGACATGATCTTGTATTTAAAGAATCCCATGGACTCAGGTCCCAAATTACGCAAGGCGATTCAAAACGTTGGCAAAGTAGCAAGGTATAAAATTAACCCTCAAAAATCAATGGCTTTTCTGTATGCCGACAATGAAAAAGAGTGGTTGAAATTAGGAAAGCAACTCCATTAGTAATAGCATCACAAAAAATAAAATACCTAGGAATTAACTTAACAAAAGAAGTGAAGGACCTCTATGATGAAAACTTTAAAAACCTGAAAAAGAAATCAAAACAGAACTTAGAAAGTGGAGAATACTCCCATGCTCCTGGATTGGAAAGATTAACATCATGTAATTATAACACTTCTGTAAGTTATTCTCAAGAAAAATAATCTAATAACAACAGGTACGGGAGGGGATGTGGCCAAAAGAGAATCCTACTGCATTATTGTTTTGAGTAAGCTTGTACAACCACTTAGGAAAACATTATTGAGATTTCTCAAAAGATTAAACATAGAGTTCTCCTATGACCCTGCAATCACACTTTTGGGCATTTAACCAAATGCGCACACTCAATGATGTACTAAAACTTACAAAATTATGTTATCACAGTACTATTTACCATACCTAAGATATGGAACCAACCTATATTCCCCTAGGTAAAAGAATTGATCAAGCAAATGTGAGATATATATATATATATATATGTATATATATATATATATATATATATATAATGTTACACACACACACACACACACACACACACACACTCACAATGTATTTCTGCCTCCATTAGAAGGAATGACAATGCTCCATTTCTTAGAAAATGGAAATTCCTGGGAAAAATTATATTAAATTTAGTAAGCCAGGAACAAAGAAACATAGGTCCCATGGAGTCCTTTGTTTTCAATAGCCAGTATGTCTAGGACATGCAAAAAATCTCAAAAGCTAAGTACATATGACAATATAGGATGATGTTAAGTAATGAACCCCAAAAGAGAGAAAAAGGGCTTATATTTTTCTTACTATTTTCTAATAGATTTATAATATACTATGTGACTTTTTGTGTCTTTTGTATATTCTTCCCCTGGTGTATAAGTCCAGGTTTCAATAAATTTGATGGAGGTGCCCTGCATATATATATATATATATATATATATATATATATATATATATATATATATATATATATATATATATGTATATATATATTTATACATATATATGTATATATATACATATGTATATATATATACATATATATGTATATATATAATTTGGGGAACAGAAAGCATATATTAAATTGCTTCAATAATGATACATATTGATCCATTGTAACAATGAGATGTACAATACACTATGTTGAAAGGGACTTTCCAACTTCAGGGAGAAGGAAGGAGTCGTGCAAGTGGTGGGGGCAAGGAATTGTCGGGGAAAAACAAAGGAGGAGGTATGAACGATCAATAGGAACTATACTTATTACCTTGCTCATGTAACTGTAACCTCTCTGTACAGATTTTTTATAATATATATATAATTGAAAGAGGGATTTGTACTTGGCTAATCATACTCAGCAACTCTATTTGTACATCATATTTTTTTATATAGTGTGTTGTGTGTGATGGGTTACCTTGCCACTAGCTGAAAGAGGCTGTGGCAGGAGACTTGCAAGTTCAGAGACAGACTGGAGTATATCAAAAGTTAGAAGGAGGGAAGGAAGAAGGAAGAAAGGAAGGAAGGGAGGGAGGAAGGAAGGAAGGGAGGGAGGGAGGAAGGGAGGAAGGAAGGAAGGAAGGAAGGAAGGAAGGAAGGAAGGAAGGAAGGAAGGAATGGAGGAAGGGAGGGAGGGAGGGAGGGAGGGAGGGAGGGAGGAAGGAAGGAAGGAAGGAAGGAAGGAAGGAAGGAAGGAAGGAAGGAAGGAAGGAAGGAAGGAAGGAAGGAAGGGAGGAAGTGAAGGAGACAGGGAGGGAGGGAGGGAGGGAGGAAAGAAAGGAGGAGGAAGGGAGGAAGGAAGGAAGGAAGGACGGATGCAATTAAGGGAGGAATTAGGTAGGAAGAAAGAAAAGAAGCAAGGAGATCCCGATCCAGATGATGATGGCTTACAAACATATGTTATGTGAAAGTTAAAATAACAACAACAAATATTAAGAAATGAGGCGTAGTGGTGATTCCTATAATCTTAGCTTTTGGGAATTAGGCAGGAGAATACTGGGTTTAAGTGAATCTGGGCTACTGGAAAATTTCAAGATGAACATGGCATATGAAATGAAGCGATTGTTACCCCAAAGTTACAACTGAATATCCCTCACTGTTACCTATAATCCAAGTTCCTTTGAAGTCATAGAATGGAAAAATCAAAGTTCAATGCCTTTCCACACAGAAATGTCCTTGAAACACTGTCTTGACCAAGGGAAACTGGAAGTGATGACCTGTGCCTGTCATCCCAGCCACAGAAGGATGCCCATAAAATATAAAATTGTAGTCTCTAGGGGTGTGATTGGATAGCAAACAGAATCTCCTCAAAAATAGGTAGGAAAGTATAGAGTGAGATCTACCTCAAAAACAACCAGTGGAAAAAGAGGCTGAAGACGCATACCTATTAAGGGAAAGTTGTAGAGCACTTGTCAAGTAAATGGGGGGATCTAAATTCACATATAGAAGCATCAAAAGAAAACAAAAGAAAGCTGACACAGGCTGCAGAATATTTTATAAAATTGATGAATTTCTCAATGGAGTAGAATTTTTTGTATTGCTAGTTCCAATGGAGTTTTGAACAATCATGTTTTAAAATGTTCAACAGACGTTTCCTCTTCATGTAGGTCCTTCAATATGAGTAAGTACTTGAAAATAAATCTTTCATACCTACTTGAGTCACTTTACTCAACAATCACCTCTTACAGAATGATTCTGTCACAACCCTGTACAGCAGTGTGTTCATGTCTAAAAATTTTCTTGAAAGTGCTCACTCAATTGTCATTGTGCATCTTGTGCATGGAGCATATAGATCTCTATAACAGTTCTGTAAGATACCAAATTTTCTAATGATTTATTTAGTATTAACATTTATATGTAAAGTGAAAGAGATAATCATATAGTCGCTGGTAAATCTAAACCAGTGCAGATGATCTTTACTGTACAGCAAAGCATACATATATTGCAGTAATTTTATTGAAGATTTGTTACCCTTAATTAAAATTCCTATGAACGATGAATTAACTTATTGTGAAACTTTTTGAAACTTTTGATTTTTGCTGTGAAGCAATTACAAAAAATGATTTTCTGGCTCCCTGCAAATGAGAAGCATGCCCTTTCAAAAACTTGTTCAGATTGAATGGGAGGGAAAAATAAAACTTTTCTGATTTTAATCATCACATTTATTTACTTAAACTCAGTTTTGGAAATGAGAAATGGCCTAGAGGTTTTTATGCCAAAGATTATGACAAAATCCTATTTATATATTTCCTAAGCAAGGGACCTTAACATACAACTTGTAATGTGGAAATAACGAACAAGAATATTCAGGATTGATCTAGATATCAGAATTTAAAAGATAGCCTTGGCTAATTAGCCTAAAACTCTTTTGGTCTCAGTTTGTTTTGTATATCCAACAAGGAGCTAGTGGCACCAGTAGTACTCAAAGAATTACTCATAGATATTATCATTCTCATCTGTTTCAAAGGGAATTGTTATGGAATATGTACCAATAGTCATCCCATCTTTTGTAGGATTTAGGTCTTTTATTTTTATTTTAATTTTATTGTCACGGTGTTGTAGAGAGGGTGTATAGCTACATAAGAAAGCTAATGAGCACAATTCTTGGTGAACATGTTACCCCTTTCCTCATTTATGACTCTCTTTCCAATCATAATCCCCTCCCCAAGTTTTACAGGTTATATCCAGCATATTTTCGTGATAGTGTTTCTAATACATATGTTTCTCCATTTCTTACCATTTTCTTGTTATGTGAATCATTGCAGAAGTTCTATAGTTTCAGTCTAATTTTTCAAATTTAATGTCATGGCAAATGCATAATCTCCACAATTTTTATAACAATTTCAGAAATACATCTCACTTATTAACCCATGTTCTATAGGGAATTACAGATATTCAAAAGTCATCATAGGATGTGATATAAAAATACAATAAAATTTACTAAATTTGGAAATAATTTATTCATGATTTTATATGAATTCATCACACATTCTGTTCTCTGGTGCTGTTTTCCTAGACTCTTGCATTTCACAGTGTCATGCAATATGCCTTGTTATGTTGTGAAGACTATCATGAATTGATAAAAATTATAGCCATATATGCAACATATTATATTGATGTAATAATCTTCAGTACAATTACAAAACAAGTGTCATAGATAAAATTTCACCTATGTTCAAACACAAAATAGTCTTGATTCCATTAGGATGTGTGAAATATGCAAATGTTTGCAACATAATAACAGTCACAGAAGGTAGTGCTCTTAGGAACAGATTCATAATGATGTGGAATAATTAGCTATCTTTTCATAAATATATAAATGATTCATGTCTGTGAGAATAGTTGCATTCTACATGTCGAGTAGGAGATTTTAAAGACTGACTCCCATAAAATTTCTTTTTCATATCTGTATCTTGAGAACTTTAGTGTTGGGGGACATCAGTATTTACCAACCCTGCAGATGATAGAGCACTTTGTGGTTATACAAATTAGGTGAAAGGAGAGCAATAGTGTAGGATGGTGTAGGGTAAAACTAATTTATTTAAATAGTATTGCAAGGTGTGGTATGTGATTAGGTTAATCCTTTAAAATAATACGACCAATGATGATTCCCTCATTAATATAACAAAATTTTTGTTTTTGCAAGTATGGAGGTATAAGGTGGAACAAGACTGCACCACATCAAAGCAAATATTTCAGACACATGCATATGGGAAAAAAAATTAGCATGAATATACAAAGGCTTATTAAGCATACACATATTTACACAGCTCATCACTAAGAAGCAAAACAATTGTTTAAACAATATATCGAGACATAACAGAAAGTATTGATTTCACCTTGATATTTTCAAATGTTCTCTCAAGACAAATCTCTAGATATTGAAATTTTCCCTCCCAGAAGAATTAAACAGCAAGTCATATTCAGTATGAGTTTTAAAGCTTTGAGATATCATGGAGTAATTAAATGGTGTTGCCTAAGTTTATAACTTATAAATATTCTATATTGATGTGAAGAAAATTTCAATAATATCTCAGGATATAATACATGAGTAAAACTACTAAATTTGCTTCAAGTCCTATTTTAGATATGAAGAAATTACAGAATTCACAGACTAGTGTTTCCAGAATTAATCCAGTGGTATTGTGTATACGAAGGATATGCAGACAAATTCACAGAAATATTAAGATGGCATTTACAACAAAATTTAGTATAAAATTTATATCAATATATGTATTTTGTTTACTGAATTCCATAATGCTTTTATACATTGTGCATCACAGTTCAAAATTATGACTGAAAATTCTCTGGAAGCTACTGAAAATATATTTTCACAGGAGAGTTCATGGGACTGGATAATACCGTTTTTCCAAAGTATATTTTAATACTTACCTGCCTTCTATTAAGTACTGCTAGAAGGGGCTGGGAAGGTGGCTCAGTGGTAGAGTGCTTGCCTTGCATGCATGAGGCCCTGGGTTCGATTCCTCAGCAACACATAAGCAAAAACAAAAAGCCGGAAGTGGTGCTGGGTGAAGCCTTGAGCTGAAGAGCTAAAGGACATCACCCAGGCCCAGAGTTCAGACCCCACAACTGGATTATCCCCCAGCACCCCAAAAAAGAACGAACTGCTAGGAAATATTCCTGAAGAGCATCCTAGCAAAGACTACAGTGTAAATTTCCTGAGTTGATAGAATATTCGGACAGAATTTAATGATTGGTGCTATCATTCCATGATTCAAAAAAAAAAAAAAATGCTTCAGAGAGTAGTGTCTTGCCAGTTCAATTAAACCTAGAAAACTCAACATAACAAAGAACCTGTAAGAAGACAACAGCTGATACTCAGAAAAATTCTGAATCTGAATAATATTTAGCTCTAAGAATAAAAGTAGTAACATAAACGGGAAGAATGAAAAGAATTGTGTGCACATTAAGGTATTTGCTAAAGATAAGGAGACCCATCAAAGACAACAGGAAGCTCTTCTACCAAATAGACATATCATTTTCAGTGGTCACTTCTAATGTCTCCTCTGTTTGGTTCCACCCTTAATGTAATCATTTCACGTTGAGGATTTCGGGTCCTTCATCATCGTGCCAGGTGTCTCAATTGAAATGCTCCCTTCTGGCGCAAAGACTGAAGGGACGATTCCATTTCTGAGTGCTATGATTTTCGTCATAGAATTCACTGGAATTGTGCTAGGCTTTGATAGATGTGTGCTGCTGGTGTCCTCTTAGCATTTAACTCACCAGAACTATGATCATACTTTTTATACATACATAGAAGGTACTTTACATGGCACTTGTTTCAATGGTCTGTTTGATCTAGGTAAATATATATATCCCTGTGCTAAAATATTCCCAGCAAAAAATAATAACTGCATTATATTTCAGCCACTGAAATAGGGTTAATGGAGGGCAGTGTACGTTTCTCCTCAATGAAGTTTATCCAGCAAGGAATGAAGTAACTGCTTGCAAATATAAATACCTTAAAGCTCATGGTGAGTACTTTACCACTGGAACCACAACACCACTTCTGGTTTTCTAGTGCTTTATTGGAGATAAAAGTCTCACGGTCCTTCCTGCCCAGGCTGGCTTTGAACCATGATCCCCAGATCTCAGTCCTGAATAGCTAGGATTACAGGTGTGAACCACCAGTGTCCGGCTTTGTTTCAATTATCTTAAACCATATCATATTTTTCTACCTATAGAAATAATGAAATGCTTCAGTTCAGCTATTGGAAACAGACAAATTTGTAGACCAATAACATCCTATCCTCATTATTATATCATCATAGTTTAATTTACAATAGTTTGTTCATATACACTAGTTATTTATTGAAGAACCTTGCCACTGAGAATACATAATTCTCAAAGTTTCCTTAGGGTACAACAAACATCTTTGGCATATTTTTAAAAAATTACTTGGTATTTATGAAAAATAATGATCTGAAATCTACATAATGCTAAAAATGTGACATATGTTAGGTAACACCTCATATATCAGAAACACTTCAATTCATCTTACCAAACTTGCATAATATCTTCATATTTTATTAAAATCTAACTGAATTTCATGTGTCCTACATGAACTTGTCAATAGATTCTTCAGTTGCAAGTTCTATAATCAAAAGTTATAGTGCAGGAAATTTGCATGTAGTTTATATTATTGGTGATTAAATAATGCAAAGGCATTCCTAAAGCCAGACATCCAAATGTATTTTTGTACAGCTTTTATATGTTTATTTTGTACTATTTAATAACATTAATATTTGTATAAGTAAAAATATACGGTATATACATGAAGAAATTCATCTGTGAACTTGTCTCTCACTTGCTGTTTTCATTTAATATTTGTGACTATTTGCTCTGAGAAATCCTAGAGTACATTACTCTTACATTACATGGATTTTAATAAAAAATGTGAATTAAAAATACCAATCATATCTCCAAGGAAGGCTAAGGAACATTTTTGGCAGAAGGTGATTAAGTTCTAGAAGGGTCTTTTTGTGAAACTGTCTCCTAATAAACATATTGATGAGTAAAGAAACTAAACAAGGAAAGAATACTATGTAAAGAATGACTTATTGTGGCTATATAGACCATAGTAAGTGTACAGATGTCTAGGCAGAACAATTTACATAGAACCAGTAGTTGATGTGTAGATCAAACGTGTGACACATCCATTCACATTATTGTTCTACTGAATACTCCCACATTTCTATTATACTGAATTGGAGTCCACCAATGCATTCCAAAGAGAAATGTAACTTTATCTTCCGGGTTCAGGCCGGAAGTCAGCACTTGCGTTATCATACGCGGAAGTGTGACTGAGTTCCATCAGTTGGTAAAACAGAAGTGAGATTTATGAGATACATCACAATAACGGTGGCCCCATGCAGAGAAGTCATTATACAGGAGTAGCTGTTGCGGTTTAAAACCTGCTAGTGGGGCATCGTCTGTCGTGGGGAGGAAGAGATCCTGACTTCTTTGGTGAATCCAGTTAACTGAAGGAGACAGGGAACAGTCCCTTGCCCTCTTTTCATACTTTTACGTCTTAGACATGGAAATCATCTTCTTAGCTCATGTATGTGACTGGGACAATTCTTGCTGACACCAGTTGTAGTTCTTAAATTTTCTCCAAATACGCAGTATCGTTTCATTGGTAATATAATGAAAATTCATTACTTTCTTAGTCTTCAGAAAATACCTATTTCCATTCTGGGGATTTAAAATTTACTTTTATTCCCGTCACTTTTATGTGTGTCAAAGTAGTCATAGTTTTAATGACTTCTGGTTCTGCTTCATGGCCACTAGACACTGTAGTACTGAAATTTACTCCCTATTGAATGACAGCACGATCTCAAACTTTGACTCTAACGTTTCTCAATGATTCCTTTGCTTTGTAATACTTATCTTCTCTAAGAAGCAGTTACCTGAATAATACTCCATACTGATCTTATAATCTGAATAGGAATCACGCTATATCTATGAGAACACCAAATCCTCCTTCAGATAAGTGCATATTTTCTATGGGTATTAGATATTTGTAAAATGGAATTTGGAATTTGTTAATTCAGACATAAATAATTTAGAAAACTATTTCCACATTCGTTTAAAAGTTGTCAGAATACATCATCCTCTGTTTTGGTATGATGAAGAAAAATGCCTGAAATATACGAAATATTTTGAGTTAAAAGTTATACATTTCTACAGCTTGCTATAAGTGACCATAATTTTGGAAGTAGACAGATATCAATATATCAATTCAAGTGTGTCTAGCAACAAAAAGTATTAGAGATGAATAGGTTCTATCAAATTGTTTCTCATATTGCTGATGAAATCACAACATTTAAGAAATATGGTTTTGAAGTATTTCGTCATGTTTTCTCTCAGAGAATTTTTTTATCCACAGGACTTGCTGATATTTAGCTGTCTGTCAAAATGGAGAAAGGTAAACCTGTTTACGCATTTGTTATGAGAAATTACTTTAAATGGTCTAGTTCATGCTATTTTTTTTTCTTGTTTGGAATCACAGAAAGTATATTGACAGGAACCGAGAGAATAGAATAGTAGGATTCGTCTTGATTGAATCTGAAACTTTAGACATATAACTTTGACTTTTGCTGTGCTAGATTGAAAGGTGAAAAGAATGTAAATTATGGGTACATTTTAGACTGAAATATAAGAAAGAATTTAAATCAGGGGCACTCAATGTATGTATGCTTTCAAAGATAAAAACAAAATCTGAGTTCGATTTGACTCAAATCAATAATTTTAACTATAATAAATATATTTCATAATAAAAATTAAGAACTATCTAATAGGAACTGAGAGTACATCATAACTTAAATCCCAGAGTAATACTCTTTGTCATATTTTGAATCTATATTCCCCAAATAGGGATTCCTGAGCTAAGGTAGACTTAATATTGGAAACAACATTGAAGACTTGCATGTTCCCCAATATATTGATTTTCCCGAGGTATTTGTTCTCTTTCAAAGGTTATCTGTGGATCCTGAGAGGTTATTTCAGTGTCCCTATGATAAAAATCAGAAAATCAGATCATGCAGGTTCCCATACCATCTTGTGAAATGTAAAGAGGTAGTGATTCATTGGAACATGTTGATATTACATAATTTCTTTAGTTCATGGATAAATCTGAGTATTGTTTTTGTAATAAATTGTGGGAAATGTATGTGAAAATATGAGAGAGACTGTGGGCATAAATGTCATAGTAAGATTTTTGTATTTTTTCTGATATCTCAGCAGCATGTAATGGAAAGTAAGACAATCGTAGTCCAACTTTATTTGTAGTCATGTTTTTCTAGATCCCTATTCAAAGCAGAACAAAGGCCAGATGTTTTATGTGGGCAATTATGTCAAACTATCTGTGCCATATTTCACAAATATTAGAGGTCGTTTCCTTTTCCTCCCCACAAATATTAGAAGTGGTTTCCTTTTCCTCCCCATTGCCTAATGGCCAAAATGTAACTCAATGGTATTATAAACATTAAATTATTTGGTTAAAACACCCACTCTATTATCATATGGCCTAGAATTCAGTTTGGGTACTTTACTTTTCATGCCACGGCTATAAACATTACATGGGAGGTTCATTGTCTCTTTTCTATATAGAGGGTATTTATTACAAAATTGCTCTTATTTGCATCAAAAACATCACAATATTTGAAGATTCACTGAACTATGGGTAGAAAATTACTATTGTACTTCATGTGATACTGCTACAATAAGTTCCAAAGCTTTAGTAGAGGCATAGTTTCTGATATTTTGTTTGTAAAAAAGACACATGAGAATACCCACGGTTTTGGATATTTTCAAATTTTGGATGTTTTCAATCACCCCATCTATGCATTGGTCAATTGTATATAAATAATACATATTTGAGTAAACATAGGCCAAATTGAGCATATATGTATGTTTCTACAGGTCCATATACAATTTATGGATACTGGCACTGTTTCCTCATTAAGGTGAAGGGTTTGAGATCGCTGTAGCATTTTTTTAATGCCAATCCAGGCAGGAGATTCATAAACCTTCTTATCTCCACTATCAAATGAGAATACAAGAAGTGCTGTGGCTAAAATTGTAGAAGTCTAGCCCTGTTCAAAAGGATGCCCTTGTTTTTCTCTTCCTCACCCAAATTAGGTAAATGTATATACACAATGCATTGCACTAGAATCAATTGCAGTGAAAATAGGGTTTATACCATGGTGGAGGAACAAACCAAAGGAAAAAAAATCACATAATTTATTACAAATACGTTGAAAACTATAGCAAGAAAGAAAGAAAAAAAAAAAAACACTCGAATCTCTACCTTTGTGTTTATTTCATTTAACATCTTTTTTTAAAATAAGTTTTTTATTGTGAAAATACTGTACAGAGTGGTTACAGTTACAGGAGGAAGATAATGAGTATTTTTCTTAACAACATTGTTGCCTCCTCCTTGAACTTTCCCCTGCCATCCCTTTCCCAGTCTCCAGAACTACATTCCCCCTCCCCCTGCTTAAATTATAAAGTTCATTTTTGACATAGCGTATTTTTAAATAGTTTTTATTGTGAAAATATTGTACAGAGGGGTTACAATTAATGAGTACATTTCTTATCTAAAATTATTGCCTTTGTTTTTCCCCTATCATCTCGTCCCTCCCAGCTCTTTAACTACACACCCTCACCTCCATCCTTACCCCTGCCTAGATTGTAAAGTTGTTTATTTCAGTCTTGTACATACAATTGTTGCAATGGATCAATCTGTATTCTTAGTTAAGCATTTTGTTATTTCTCTTCCCCTTCCCAAATTATACAAGCATCAAATACAATGAAAACAGGGGTTATACCATGGGGCATGGACATACAAAAAAAAAATCACATACTCCCTTAAAAATACATTAGAAAAAATAGCAAGGAAGAAAACAAAAAACACCCTGTGTCCCTATCTTTGGTTCATTTCCCTTAACATCATCTTATTTAACCATTGCTGCTTGTGCCACATATATACTTGTTGCGAATAAAGGAAAATATGGGACCTATGTTTTTGGGGGCTGGCTTACTTCCCTTCATATAATTTTTTCCAAGTTTTTCCATTCCCTAACAAATGGGGCGATGTAATTCTTTCTAAGGGAGGCACAGAATTCCCATATATATATATATATATATATATATATATATATGTATGTATGTATGTATATATATATATGTATGTGTATATATATATGTATGTATGTATGTATATATATATATATATGTATGTGTATATATATATATATATATATATATATATATATATATATATATATACCACATTTTGGTGATCCATTCATCTATTGAGGGGCATTTGGGTTGGTTCCATATCTTAGTTATGGTAAATAATGCTGCAATAATCATAGTTGTACTTGTAATTTTACTATGGCCTTTATTGTGATCATGTGGGTAAATGCGAAAAATGGGTTGCTGGGTCATAGGGTGGCTCTGTGTGGAGTCTTTAAAGGAAACTCCATACTAATTTCCAAAATGGTTGAACAACATTACACTCACACCAATAATGCAGTAGGATTCACTTCTGGCCACATCCCTCAAGCATCTGTCGTTATTAGAGTTCTTGATTATAGCCATTGTAATGGGTGAGGGGGAATCTCAATGTTGCTTTAATTTTCATTTCTTTTATGGCTAGAGAGGTTGAGCATATCTTCATGTGTCTATTTGTCATTATGATTACCCATACAGAGAAGTTTTTCTTTCTGGCTTTAGCCCACTTATTTATTGGGCAGTTGTTTCTTTGAGGATTTGTTGTTGGGGAATAAATTTTTACAATTTCAAGCATATTTTATATATGAGACCCTTATCCATTGTATGGCTAGTGAAGTTCTTTTCACAATGTTTGGACTTTCTAATTGATCTTGCCAGGTATGTTCTTTGCCTTGCAGAAACACTGCAGCTTCATGCAATCCCATTTTCCAAATTTTCTTTGATTTGTTGTATTTCTGAGTCTCTATTAAGAAAATTTCTGTCTAGGCCAAGGAGACCAAAGGTTTCTCCTATTACAACCTGTAACGTTCTCAGGATGTCTGCTTTTACTCGAAGGTCTTTAATGCATTTGGAGTTGATTTTGGTGCAGTGTGATATTTAAGGATCTAGCTGTAGTTTTCTACAGGTGATTAACCAATTTTTCTAGAAACACTTATTGTAATGGTTATCCTTCCATTATAGTTTCTTTAGATCCCCTATCAAAGATTATGTGGCTATAGGACTGTAGGTTGATTTTTGGGTTTTAAATTCTGTTCAATTGGTTCTGAGGTCTCTTCTTGTGGCACTATCAAGCTGTTTTGATTACTATGTCTTTTTAGTAGAGTTTCAAATTTGGTATTGGTATTCCTCCAGCATTGTTCTCTCTTTTAAGAATTGTTTGTGCTATTCAGGGTCTTTTATTGTTCTATATAAAATTTTGGATTGTTTCTTGTATTTCCTTGAATAATGGGGTTGGAATATTGATAGCTATCGCATTGAATTTGCAGATAACTTTGGGAAGTATTGCCATTTCCACGATGTTGATCCTTCCAACCCGTGAACATGGGAGGTTTTTCCACATTCTAAGTCCTGTTTTGATTTTGTTTTTCAGACTTTGAAAGTTTTCATCACAGAGTTCCTTCACTTCTTTGGTTAATTCCTAGTTATTTTATTTTTTGTGGGGCTATGACTAATGGAGTTGCTTTCCTTATTTCAGCTGCTCTCTTCTCATTTTTGACATACAGAAAACTCACTGATATTTTGAAGGTTAATTTTATAACCTGCTACTCTGCCAAAGTATTGAATCAGCGTTAGTAATTTGTGAGTGGAGTCCATGGGATTTTTTAAAAATTAAATAATGTCCTCTACAAAGAGGGAGAGTTTTTCTTCATTTTATACTATTTGAATCCCCTGTATATTTGCATCGTGTCTTATTGCTGTAGCTTTGCAATCTAGTATTAAATTGAAGAGAAGTGGAGAAAGTGGGCATTCTTGGCTCCTTCCTGAAGTTAGAGGAAATGACTTCAATTTTTCACCATTGAGTACAAAAATGAGCCTTTATTATTTTGAGGAAGGTTCCATGGATTCCTAGTTTTTCCAGAGCCTTCAACATAAAGGAGTTTGGATCTTGTCAAATGGTATTTCTGGATCGATTGAGATAACCATGTGATTCTAATCCTTGGTCTTGTTGATGTGATGAATTATATTAGTTGAATTGCATGTATGGAACCCGCTACGCTTCCCTGAAATGAATCCTGATTCATAGTGGTGTATGGCTTTTTAATGAATTGTTGAAGTTGATTGACCAAAACTTGTTGAGAAATCTTGCATCGATGTTCATCAAAACCATACGTACATAGCTCTCTTTCTTTGATGAGTTCCTGCCTGGTTTTTGGAGGAGACTTATGATGGCTTTATAGAAAGAGTGGTAGTGTACGTTCGCTTCATATTCATTGAAAAATTGGAGGAGTATTGGTGTGAGTAGTCCTTTGAAGGCCTTTTAGAATTCCTCTTGAAATCCATTCAGTCCTGGGAATTTTTAAGATGGGTGGTCTCTTATTGCTGTTTCTATTTCAATGCTTGATATGTGCCTGTTAAGATGGTTTAACTCATCTTGATTTAGTTTGGGTATGTCGATGTTTATTAGGAATGGGTCTATTTCTGCCAAAATCTCAAACTTATTAGCATAAAGAGTTCAGAAGTATTCCCTTATAATGTTCTGAATCTTGGTTGTTTCTGTGGTGATGTTTCCATTCTCATCTCTGAGTTTATGTATTTGGCTGAATTCTCTTCTTTTTCTGATAAGATTTTCTAAGGTTCTGTCAATTTTGTTAATTTTTTTTCCGAAGAACCAACTATTTGTTTTGTTGATTCTATATATGTATATATATTTTTTGGTTATAAATTATTTAATTCTGATTTAATTTCAATTATTTCTTTCAATCTACAATTTTTGATATAGGAACTCAGAGCTATAAACTTGCCTCTGAGTACTGCCTTTGCTATATCCCAGTGGAGCTGGTAATTTGTACATTAAGTTTTGTTCAATACTTGAATAATTGAATTTCCTTTCTAATCTCTTCAGTGACTCACTGGTCATTCAACAGTGTGTTGTTCAGCATCGATGTCTTACAGGACTTTCTTTGGTGGCTTTTGGTATTGAGGTCTAATTTATTCCCTTGTGGTTTGAGAGAATGCGGGGCATAATTTCAATGTTTCTGAATTTGGACAAGGTTGCCTGTGACCTAAAATGTGGTCTATTTGAAAATGCCCCAAGTGCTTGAGAAAAACGTGGATTCTGGTGTTGCTGGGTGAAATATTAAGTACATGTCTTTTAAATCTAGTTGATCTATGTAGTTCTTTAGATGGACAGTTTCCCTGTTCAGTTTTTGCTAAGTTGATTTATCTCGTGGGGATAATTCTGTGTTAAAGTCTCCAGGAATTAACATCTTTGGGTTTATATCAGAGTTTAGGGAAAGTAGTCTTTCTTGGATGAATTTGGGTGCTCTGTTTTTAGGTGAATATTTAGAATTTTAATATCCTCCTGAAGGAGAGATCCTTTAATTGGTATGTAGTAACCTTCTTTATCTCTTCTCACTAATTTTAATTTGAGAAGGCTATTTTACCTGAGTGTAAGTAGTGAAATTTCCACCTGTTCACGGGGGCTCTTTGCTTGGTAAATTTTATTTCAGCCTTTTACTTTCAAAATATGTTTGTTTTTATGGGAAGGTGTGACTCCTGAAGGCAGCAGATACAAGATTCTTGCTTTTTAACCCAACTAGTTAGTCTATGTCCCTTAATTGGAGAGTTAAGCCCATTGATATTGAGAGTTAGTACTGAAAGGTGTTTTATAGTTCCTGCCATGTTATCCACCTTCTTGGAGGCTGTGACAATTGGCTTCTTCCTATGGTTCTTAGATTCTGAGTATGTGTGCACATTCTTTAGACTTAATTTTGGTCTTGTTGGTTTTCTATGTGTAGGACATCTTTAAGTATCTTTTGTATGGCTGGTTTGGTTGAGATTTATTGGTTCAGTTTGTCTTTGCTATGGAAGGTTTTTATTTGACCTTTGGTTATGAAGAAATGTTTACAATATTCTTGGTTGATAATTGTTTAATTTTAGGGCATGGCACACATCATTCCAGGATCTTCTTGCTTTAATTGTCTCTACTTAGAAATCTGAGGTTATGCTAATTGAGTCCCTATATAGAGGATAGATATTTTCTACTTGATAGCTTAAAGGATCTTTTCCTTGGTCTGAATTGCTCCTGTATGGATTATAATATGACAGTGGAATATAGTGTTCTGGTCTGGTCTATTTGGGGCTCTAACAGCTTCTTGTATCTAAATAGGCCTATCATTTTGCATGTTATATAAGTTCTTTTCTAGGTTCCTATTAAATAAATTCCTTAGACCATTAACTTCTGTCTCCCGGTGTTTCTCTACCCCCATTATCCTCAGATTAAGACTTTTGATGGTGACTTCCAAACGTGAAAAAGATCTATTATGTTTTTTGGGTTTGTCTTGGTTAGTTGTGCGTTTTTCTCTCTGTTATCTATGCTGTCTTCCATCCCTGAGATTCATTCTTCTTCATGGTATAACCTACTGTCAAGTTTTGCACTCGATTTAATCGCCTTTTCTTCAAATTTATCGACTTTGATGGTTTCCAATTCTCTGTTGTAGTTTAATTTTTGATCTTCCATGAACTTCTTTACTTTCTTAATTTTGTGTATAGTGTTTATTCTCAAATGACTTAGCTGATTGGTTATGGTTTCCTTGTACTCCCTTTCCTTCTTATGGCCTCCATTCAGCAATCCCTTTGTGGTCTCCCTGGATTCCTTCAGCTTTCTCTTTATTGATTCCATGAATGCCTCTATTGATCATCTATTCTTATCCTGCTCATCAAATTCCTGTATTTGTCTTTCATTAGCTTCCTCAAGCTCACACTTCCTGTGTTTCTCTTTGGGTGTCCTCAGCCTGCTCACATAATTCCTGTCTTTCTCTTTGATGTTCTCAATTATTCACACAATGCCTTTCTCTTTGACTGTTCTCAGACTGTTCATACAATTCCTGTTTTAATCTTTGATTGGCTTTCTAACACTTTGGAGATTTCTGTATTATTCTCTGGTTTTCCTCCTCTTGGTCCTTATCTTACCGAGTCCTTTGGAGGTTTTTCAATCTTTTCATTCACCACATTTATATGTATTGTTTTTAGAGCTTTTTGGGATCTATCCTCTGAATTATTCATTAAAAGTTTGTCACCTGCTTATCTTGGATGGGAGATGAGATACCCAGACTTGCCATTTTTCTTGTGTTTTTCCTTCTTTTTCTGCCCATTTTGTATGAAAATAACAATTTTGTTTTAGAGCAGTCTTAAGGAAAGCATCAACCAAAGTCCTGTAGATGCACAGTCAAAATGGCTGTAGATACAGTCTAGTTCAAGAGATACAATCTATTCAACATCAAACAACCATGGATTAAAGAACTAAGAAGAACAGAGAGGGATTTAGCAAACCAGAAATTATTAGTTTTAGGGCGACTTGTGGGGAAAATAGGATTAGAGGTATGGAGAGAGGTAAAAGGAGAGTGAAGTTAAAGAAGCCCAAATCTCAGAGGGGAAATGGATTTGACAGAATGATAGGAGGGAGATAAAAAAGAAAGAAAAATCGAAAAACAAAAATATAAATCTAAGAAATGAAACAGTTCATATATGTAACTATGAGGAAATGATATTGATAGAGGAAAAGTATAGGATGAGAGGAGGCAAGAAATAAAAAGGAACATGAAAAATTAAATAATAAAAATTCTTAAAATTGGAATAATTCAGCAGCTGGGAAGGTGGCTCAAGTGGTAGAGCAGTTGCCTTGCATGCTTGAGGCCCTGGGTTCAATTCCTCAGCCCCACATAAGCAAAAAGGAAAAAGCCGGAAGTGGCGCTGTGGCTTAAGTGGTAGAGTGCTAGCCTTGAGCTGAAGAGCTGAGGGACAGCCCCCAGGCCCAGAGTTCAGGCCCCACGACCGGAAAAAAAATTGGAATAATTCAAAGTTACATAGGTACAAAGAGGTAATACGACTTAAAAAATTAAACCTAAGAGATTGTGAAATGAGTAATACTTTCCTGGATTAAGTATGTACACAATGGGGGATTAAATCTTATAAATTATTAGGGGTATATATCTAGGGATAAGCAGAACAGCAATTAAGTCATGTAAAAAGAGAGAGAAAAGAATAAAAAGCAAAAAAGTAGAAAAATAAAACAAAAAAGGACCATAAGATCAAAGGAGATTACAAAAATATATCACACTACATATACACCTAAAATAAAAATTATGAGATTTTAAAATAATAAGAAATATTTTTAAAGAAAATAAAAATAAAACAAAATAGACAAAACAATTTTGTGATTTATTTTTTTGGGGGGAGGAGGAAAATCTTGTATCTCCTGTTTGTCTGGATAAAGGCTCTTGTTGGAGTTTCTGGTTTGGTTATGGTGTTTGCTTTTCCTGTTGTTTTATTGGTTTCTTGTCAGTTTGGTTGAGCAGGCAAAAAATGCTCTGCATTGCTCAGGATTTTGTGATCTTCCTCCCCCAGGCTAGTTTAGTGAGAGAGAGATCTGTTTTGAGTATCACAAAAGAGAGAAATGGCTGTTTCCTCTAGCTTGGAGTTGATATGATAAGGTAAGGGTTTGGGTAGGGGTGAGACTTATCAGCAATCAGTAGCTCTTCCCTCAGAGACTAGCTCTTGAAAAACTCACAGAGCCCAGGTTGGAGTCATGTCAGGGTTGATGTTTACTGAGTTCCAATTGTTTTTCTAAGCTGCTGTGGGCAGGGGCAGGCTCTGGCTCTGTTTACCCAATGAAGCAAGACAAGCCTCCAGGGACGAAGCTCCCTCTGCCTGGGAAAAGTGATTTTCCCTGGGTGGAGCAGAGCCTGGCAGGTCAGGTCAGGTTCTTGGGACCTGCTAAATGGCTGTTTTTGTATTCTTCCAAGGCCTGAGTTGGAGCTAGATGCTCTGTAGGGCCTTTGTCAGTATCAAATATGATGATATCAGTTTGGGGGAGAGCAGCCTTCTCACAGGTACTCCATGAGGAGTACAGATGTCATGGTTGTACTCCTGACATACTCTTGGTTTCTGGGCGGTCTCTGGTCTGCGAACCTCAGGATGAAGATTTCTGCTCCTTTTCATTTTTTACTGGTGGTGAGTAGAATCCACTGGCCCACAGCATCTGATGCCTATATCCCAGACTCTCTCTGTTGGTATGGTGGCCACGGCTGCCTCTTCCACTTAAGCCACTGAAGCTGCAGCTACCTGCAAGGCTCAGATCTGTCCCTGGCTGGGCTTTCCCTCTCTTGCCAAACTCTCTGTACTCTAATATCACACTTGGTGTGTGTCTCCAGCCTAGGACTGTTTACTGGAACACTAAAATTGCATTCTATGCGAGAGCTTGTATATCCTCCAGCTCCTCTTCCCCCATCTTCCTCAGGTCTTCCTACATACAGGAGTTATACCATTGGGAAAGGACATTCAAAAATAAATAAATAAAAATCATGGGGTGTGAAGACTCAGGATTTATGTTGAGGGGTCAGAATGCTGCAGGCTCCGGCCTCAGGATTATCTGAAGACTGTGTTCGTGTATGTGGAAAGCTCTTGGAATGCTGGTCTAGATAGTGAATATGTTCTCTCTCCCTATGCCAAAAAAAAATGTCACAGACTCCTGGGAGCTGAGGAAATAACTCTTCTGCTTGCTTTAGCATAGATGATCAGCTAGTCAAGCATTTTCCTGAGATTGGGGAAGTGGTTTGAGATTGCTCTAAAATTGTTTAGATAATAATATACAAAGAAATTGTCTCATAGGTTAAGTAAAAATGTATCTGTTGAAACTTTTTTTGTGTGAATGTCTCCTGATTAATCTTGGCAAAGAATCATGCTTGCTTGCCTTTAAATAACCACTAGCAATAAAGGACAGCCTGCAGTGGTAATTGTTGTTTTCACTATGCATCCCCTGTGTCCTGATTTCTTGACCCTTACCCAGGGACCCCAACACCTTAGACGTTGACAATGGGGAAACTTATAGATACATTAGAAACAATAGCAAGAAAATAAAAACTTCTGTCCTTGTGTAGGGGTTCTTTGCTCTTAACATCATCTTATCTGAGCTTGTGTGCTTGTCTCAGACATTGGAAAAAACGAAACCATGGGAACTATGTTTCTTTGGGCCTAGCTTACTTCACTTAATATAATTTTTCCAAGTCTTTCCATTTCCTAACAAATGGCGCAATGTCATTCTTTCTGAAGGAATCATTGAACAATTTCCCTTCTCTTTTATTTTTTCTCTACCAACCCCTCATTCCCACTTCCTCAACTACAATTGACCCCTGACTTATCCGCCTCTTTAACAGTAAAATTCATTTTTTAATGATCCTATATACATCGCTTTTGAACATTTCTGCTTGTCTTAAATATATACTAGTTATTTCAAATAAGGGAAACAATGGACCTATGTTTATTTGGGCCTTGTTTACTTCAATTAATATAATTTTTTCAGAGTCTTTCCATTTCCAACAAATTGAGCAATATCATTCTTTCTGATGGAGGCATAGAATTGCATCTTAATATATTTACCACGTTTCCTTAATCCATTCATCTACTGAAGGACTTTGGGGTTGTTACATATCTTAGCTATGACAAATAATGGTGCTAACTTTAGTATGGTCTTGTATGTGATCATTTGGAAAAAGCACAAAAGTGGGATAATATATGCTTGCCAAATTTCATCCAGCTACTATAATTTATATGTTGCCAGAATTGAAGACATGGTTTTTCTTTTTTCCCTTCTATTCCAGCCACAATAGAAAATTTGAGGATTTCAAGTATCATCCAGAGTACTTAAAACTTGAGGCCCAATTGTTCTGTGTCACAGTTGGTTGGCAAGTTTCATGAAAAGACCAGTATTTCGATTCTCTGTCTCCACACACACTTTAGGATTCTAAACCATACTACTCAAGCTTATTTTTATATATTTTTTGCTGTGATAAATGCTATAACATAACTGTAAATTTTCCTCCTCTGATTTTATTTCTAGACAAATAGTGGAAGAGAATAATAGGGTGTTACGTGTGCATAGCAATAAATAATCCAAGGAAAGGTATAATATCTGCTAGGAGAATCATGGAAAATACAGAAAATTCAATCAAGGCACACATCTCCTTAAAATAGCACAGTTGCCATGAAATTCATTAAATAAAAGAATAGTGACCATAATGTACACCTTGTCAGGTTGTTTTATGTTTCAGTTGACTGAAGCACAAGTTGATCTTAGAGTTCTGAGGTGATGAAAAGGAAATGGCCAGTATTTTGCCTATCACAATGAAAAAGACAAAACTCAAGGACATAGTCAAAAAGGCTACAATTGGTTGTAAACCCGGCAATGAGGATGTTTTCTTCCTTCTTCTGGGAGGATCCTGCTTTATTTTAGGTGATATCAACGAAAATGTATCATTTGTGCACCTTTCCAATACTATTTCTGAAGGTCATTTGGTTCTTGGTTGGTTCTACCTTAAAAAATAATAATATTATTCCTCTATTTCCACTTTCTGATGTATGTTTTGATGATAGTTTCTAAAAATTGCTGGTTTTGTCCTATATGTACAGCAACACCACAATGCTTCTGTTTCTATCAGTTTAGAAAATTGCCTTGTAAAACTCATATAAATGGAAATGTCACTAATATTCATGTTATAGTTTTTAACACAAGATGTTCATATGTTTTCTCTTGTGAAATTCAGTCACTTCACTTACATATTAAGAAGTTTGTTACCATTAAAAAGAACTTTCCAACAAGAGCTTTTGATTGTTAATATTCCCAAATTTTACTTCTCCTTCATTGAAGAATCTGCTTTAAGATATTCTTGTGTGATGAACGCCGGTGTCTCATGCCTGTAATTCGAGCTAATCAGGAGACTGAGATCTGAGGATCCTGGTACAAAGCGAGCTCGAGCAGGAAAGTCCCTGAGGCTTTTATCTCCAATATACCACTCAGAAAAACGAGAATTGGTGCAGTGGCTCAAGTGGTAGAGAGATAATCTTGAACTGAAAAACTGAGGGACAGCATTCAGGCCCAGACTTCAAGCCCATGACATACAAAAAAAAAGAAGAAGTCTTGTGTGAAATTTTGAAGTTGAGTCCTGGTGGTCATGCCTCCAATCTTCACCACTCAGGAGGATGGTGGGTTAAAGCCACTAGGGCAGGAGAGTCTTACTTCGAGTGAAATACCAGATCACAGGAAGCATCACATTGGTTCAAAACAATAGAGTGCTGGACTTGAGTAAAAAGACCTTAGAGATATGGAAGGGCCCTGAGGTCAAGCGCAATGATCTATACAAGCCTATCTGTTATTTATCAGAATTTGCCAGTTGCAAAATAGGAAATTTCAAAAAATGACATTATTGCTAATGACTATTACAAATCATTAAACATTTTACAAATAGTGTCACACAATTCGAATATAATTGTGAATTGTTTTCTTCTTTCATTTGTGAATTGTTTTCTTCTTTCATTTGTTATCAAGAAAAGTTCCAAAAATATGAGCAATACATTCTAGGCATGCCAAGTTATAAGGACTAACTGCTACTATATATCTTTATTTGACACCTATATTGAGTACTTCCCTCTGTCTTGCTCTTAGTCATCAGTCGTTTAGAGAAAACCCAGGGGATGGGGTGTTAGCATTACATCAGCACTTGGCATCACTTTCGCTTCACATTATTTTGTTAATTTTTTGAGAATATTTTAAATCAAAAGATGTTATATCATATAACACCATGTCACATTCTTTTTTCTTTCTGCCTTTTTTTTTTGTTGGGAGGGCGTTGAACTCTGGGCTTGGATGCTGTCCTTGCACTCTTCAGCTCAAAACAAGTGCTTTTTCACTTGAGCCACAATGCCACTTGTGTATTTTTACTGGTTTGTTGGAGATAAGTGTCTCACAGAATGTCCTGTCAGGACTGGCTTTAGACCTTGATCCTCAGTTCTCAGCCTCCTTAGTAGCTAGGATTACAAGCATGAGCCACCAGCATCCAGTTCCATGTCACATTTTAATGTACAGTATTTACATACTTTTTAAATACAATTAAATCTACATCATTCTATATCTTTCCTTATACCTACATACTGTGACTGTGATTATTTTACAAACATTGCACACTTCTTAAGGGAAACAAACTAATTCTCTGTTTAAACAAAGGGGCACCATTATGCATGACAGGCCTTTTTCAATTATATTCAAGATTTTTTTTTATTATATCACTTGACAATTTTTTGTAAATTGATATATGTCTTGAATCAATTAATTGTAGTCTCCTCATCATAAAATATAGTCTCTTTATCACTCTGTGATTTGCAAGACTTCTTTTTGTCAGTTGTGGTCTCAGAATTGTCCCTCACCTTTTCAGGTCAAGGCTCATCCTCTACTACTTCACTCACAGTACCACTTCTACATTTTTCTGCTTATGTGGTGCTGAGCAATTGAACCTAGGGCCTCATGCATGCAAGTCAAGAACTCTATCAATGAGGCACATTCCAGGCCAAGACAACTGATATTTTCAGAATTCTGGTATCTATAATAATCCCTATGAATATACATGCCTGTTATTTCCAGATTACAGAATGTATGTTAGAGTATTTTGCACAGAAAATATATAAATGAGGAGTTGTTACCAGTGAATAGTATTCTCCAATTCATGTATTGATTTTACCACCAAATAAATCACAACATCTGATATTCTCTAGAAATTTTAAAAGGATATATATGCTCCAAACACAGGAATGTAGCATGACAACGGAACGAGAACTTTCAAGAAAACTTTTAGACAAGAATTGACTACTGCCAGAGTTTTGACAGAATCATTCTATCACAGGTGTTCACTGAGTAAAATTATTAAAGTAGTATGAACTCCTAAGTTTGCAGTAGTTACTCCTATTGAAGAAGGACCTACAAAGAGAAAGAACACATGCTGAATATTTTAAGAAAGTGATTTTTGGGGCTGGGAAGGTGGCTCAGTGGTAGAGTGCTTGCCTTGCATGAATGAGGCCCTGAGTTTGATTCCTCAGCACCACATAAGCAAAAAGACAAAAGCTGGAATGGCGCTGTGGCTCAAGTGGTAGAGTGCTAGCCTTGAGCTGAAGAGCTGAGGGACAGCACCTAGCCCAGAGTTCAGGCCCCACGACCAGATCCCCCCCCCAAAAAAGAAAAAAAGAATGTGATTTGTCACTTCATTGAACCCAGCAATATGTAAAATTATACAACGTGTGGATATGGTGAAATTCATAAATTTCAAGAAATATTCCAGAGCATGTTAAAACTATTGGCAAGTTACACCTACACACACACACACACAAGCTCACACACACAAGCTCACACACACACACACACACACACACACACACAAACACACACACACATGACCCCATAAAATGTTGTCCATGTGATTCATGCCTGGACAAGAACCTAACACAGAATCAGAAAATGTAAACAGTAATAATTGTGCTGCTCAGCACAAACAAGCTTTCATTTTCGTGACCTGAGCACTTATGGAAATGCATAAAAATTTATAGAAAATATTTACTTCTTGGTTTCTGTTGGCCACTGTCTGGAAGGGCAGAATTACTCAATCTTTTTATGTTCTCATATTTTTTCAATTTTAATATGCTATGTGATTGTTTTCTCCTTTGTTGATTCCTTGATCCTTCCTCAGCCTCTACACCATTCCATATGAATAGAAAATCCTTAGGGTTATACATAGACTCTGGTCCTCGGCCTTGAATTCAGGTCTGGGAAATGAATTACCTGCCTGAGCTTTGAACTTGGCACCTAGGACTTCAAATTTCTGCCTGGCTTTGAATTTAGTATTAGGACTTGAACTTTCAGCATCGGACTTGAACTCAGGGTCTGAACCTTGTACTCAGTGCCTGGGACTTGAATGGTCAGCCTTAGCCTTTAACTCAGGACTAGATCCTTGAACTTTTGACCTGGTCCTTGAACTCATGGGCCAAGATATGAACTCAGCACCTGGGAATTAAGTTGCAGCATGAGAATTGAACTTAATACTTGGGCCTTAAACTATCAGCCTGGGTCTTGAATTTGGGCCTGGAATTTAAAGTCAATATCCTGACATTTATTTGGGGCCTGGGCCTTGAAGTTGGGATCTCAAATTTTAATTTGAGCTTGGGAGTTGAACTAAGGCTTGAGGCTCTTATTCACAAGTTGGGCCTTGAATTCACAACCTGGGACTTGAACTGGGGTCCTAGACCTTGTACTTAGTGTTGGGCCTTGAATTCACAGGGTTCAATTTTAAAATGCAGCCAGGGATGTTAACATAGCCTGGGACATGAAGTTTACCTGGAAGTTGTTCTTTGAATTTGGGAGTTGAACTCAAACTTACGACTGGAACTGACATACTGAGGCTTGAACTCACAAACTGGGATTTGAACTAGTCCCTGGACCTTGACCTTACTGTCCAGGCCTTGAACTTACAGTGTGTGAGTTGAACATGGAGCTGGGGATATTAAAAAGCTTGGGACAGCTGGGAAGGTGGCTCAGTGGTTAAAGCACTTGTCTTGCATGCCTGAGCCCCTTGGTTCAATTCTTCAGCACCACATAAACAAAAAGAAAAAAGCCAGAAATGACGCTGTGGCTCAAGTTGTAGAGTGCTAGCCTAGAGCTGAGGGACAGTGGCCAGGCCCAGAGCTCTGGCCGTATGACTGGAACTCCCCCCACCCCTCAAAAAAAAAGATGTGTCTAAAAAGCTTGGGACATGAACATGGCCTGGGGTTTGAACTCAGGATCTGGGAATTAACCTAGGGTTCAGGCTTAAATGCAAAGCCTTTAACTGGAACTCACAGTCTAGGGCTTGAACTCATGCAGTGATATGTGAATTGTTGCTCTGGATCTTGAAATCTGAGCATGGTGTTTGAATTCACAGCCTGGGCTTTGAATTCACAACCCAGGTCCTGAACTGAGTGCCTAGAACATCAAGTTGGAGCCTGGGAATCTAAGGGTCTAAAACTTTGGGCATAGGCCTTGAACTCACAAACTGGGCCTTGCATCACACCCTGGGCCTTGAAATCACAGCCTGTGACTTAAATGACTGGCCTGGGACTTCAACTCACAGCCTGGCCTTAATCTTATTTCGTGATTCTTGATCTGGGTCGCTGAACTTTGAACTAGACAAGAAGTGGGTACTGAAATTTCATTTTGGGGTCTAGACATTGAACTCATAGTCTGGGCCTTAATCTCATGGTCTGAGCCTTGAACTGAAAGCCTGGGATTTGAGATCTGGGCCTGGGACTTGAATTCAATACCTTGCCCTTCAATTTGTAACGGGCAATGAACTGTGTGTTTCAGCCTTGAATTGGGACCTGGGACTTGAAATCATACTCTGGGCCTGAAGCACTGGGCCTGGGTCTTGAGCTCACAGAATAGTCCTTACTCAGTAGTAGTTTGACAAAACCACAGGAAGTTTAGGATTATATGAGAACATATCATTTTCCTTTCACAATCCTAATTTTCTCAGAATAGTTTTACATGTACAAGTATATCATATTCCTTGATGTCATAGTCTAAGGCACAGGTTTTACATACTTTTATACATGTTACAAATCATAAACTATTTCCTAACTAAAGACACATTTATTAAAATATATATGTATATATTCTAATTAAAGATATACTTACTAAGATATATATATACATATATACTTACCAAGCAAGTATTTCATTCCTTGCTTCATAAATTTCATTAATAAGAAAATATTCTGCACTCCAGTCACCTTGTTTCAGGGGCTGAAATGTTACAACCCAGGTATTTTCACTGAGGCCTGGGAATATTTTTAGGAAAGGGAAAAATTCTCTACAACAAACAAACCTTTGAAACAATAGTGATATAAAGCACTTTTACCTAGGTATAAACACTATGATACTAGTTTACATGAGTTAGAGGTGAAGAAAACACCAGCAGCACCCTTCTGTTGAAGAATAGCAGAATTCCAGTGAATTTTATGATGAAAATCATAGTACTCAGTAGTGGAATCTTCCCTTCTGTCTTTGGTGCAGAAGGCAGCATTTCACTTGACATAGGCTGATTTGCTGATGAAAGACCTGAGATCATGAAAAAGAAAATGATTATATCAGAACAATAGCAATTAGCACTCCACATAGAGAAGATAGTGGTTGTGACCAGTGCAAATAAAATGTCTATTTTATGGAAGGGCTTCCTCCTATATTTGCTGTGTCTATTTATCTTTCACACACACCATTTTCTGGCAATCATGTGGGACATAAACTTGAAAACAAAAAAGTAGGACACAAGTCACAGTAATGAAGGAAAAATCAATTAGGGTTTAAACTGACTAAGGATTCACTATCACCTAATTTGTGAAAAACTACTTAATTATCAATAACAAAATAGTCATTGGCAATTCTGACAAAGGATATATATTTCAAGTATAAACATGATATGAGAGACAACTCCCCATATAATTTTATGTTAACTAAATATTGGAAAAGGAATGCCATTTTACATTACCTATATTATTTTTTGAATTGAGTTATTTATCCACTCAATTGATATCTTATCTGGGAATGGGTAATGATTAACTGTATGTCCTCCAAAAGAATCAACTATTCCTGCAGTCAATAGGAATTACATTCACATATATTCTTTTTCGGTGTACATGTTATGTGCATCTGACCTTAAAAGAACAAAAATATGAGTGGATACAAAATCACCAGCTACTTTTATTTTCATATAAAGGTAAATTTAATCAGGGAAATTTATTGAAACTTGTAAAAGTTGTTTAATTTGAGGCAGCACCCCAAAGGCTGTTTGCTTGGGGATCATATATACATTTCATAAAATTTTCCAAAGATAAATATAGGCAACACCATTTAATGAATCCATGATAATTCAAATATTTTACCTGCTGCCGAAAATAATTGGCAGCTTAAATTATAATTTTTTTTTTTTTTGGGTCCGGTCGTGGGGCCTGAACTCTGGGCTTGGGTGCTGTCCCTCAGCTCTTCAGCTCAAGGCTAGCGCTCTACCACTTGAGCCACAGCGCCACTTCCGGCTTTTTTCTTTTTGCTTATGTGGTGCTGAGGAATCGAACCCAGGCCCTCAGGCATGCAAGGCAAGCACTCTACCACTGAGCCATCTTCCCTGCGCCTTAAATTATAACTTTTAAGGGCGGAAGAAAACAATAGTTTAGGTAGTTGTGTTGAGAGAACATGAGAAAAAATAAAGACCAAATTAATGTTTTCTGTTTTTTTATCAAAATTTTTTTTTAAATCATTGATTTCCTTCTTTGTGATGAACTGTGTTAATGTGTACATATTCATTCCTTTTCTTTTGAGGGTTGTGGGGTCCAGTCGTGGGCCCTGAACTCTGGCCCTTTGCCCTGTCCCTCAGCTCTTCAGCTCAAAGCTAGTGCTCAACAATTTGAGCCACAGTGACAACTCTGGCTTTTTTATTTTTTCTTATGTGGTGTTGAGGAATCGAACCCAGAGCCTCAGGCATGCAAAGCAAGCGCTCTACCACTGAGCCAACTTCCCAGTCCCATATATGCAAAACTTTCTATGTGTCAGTTTCTTCATGTAATTCTCTCATGCATATTTGTGAAGCATTTGGTTGGAAATTGTGCAATCTTGTTTAAACTTATGTCTCCTTGGTTGTAATAACAAAATTTTTGTTAGATTAGTTTGGGAAGCATGAATGTTCCCGTTATTTTAATGTTATCAACTCAAACGTACATATATGCAATTTGGCACCTTGCCATAAAGTTTAAACTAAATCATTATTTGCATGACTTCTTCCTATACTCCTCACTTTTTTTTTTTTTTGTCGGTCGTGGGGTTTGAACTCTGGGCCTGGGCGCTATGCCTCAGCTCTTCAGCTCAAGGTGAGCGCTCTACCACTTGAGCTACAGCGCCACTTCCGGTTTTCTGGTGGTTTATTGGAGATAGGAGTCTCACGGTCTCTCCTGCCCGGGCTGGCTTTGAACCACAATCCTCAGATCTCAGCCTCCTGAGTAGCTAGGATTACAGGCGTGAGCCACCAGCGCCTGGCTACTCCTCACTTCTTATCATGCAATTAGAATAACTAATAATTTCTCTAACACATAGAGAGCTTACACATATTGATATCCCTTTCACCAGAGTTCTGATGATACAGGTAAGTTAAAAACGATTTTTAACAAGAGCCATTCCTTAGAAACTCCTATTGTTTCACTGTCCAATTGCAATACTCACATCGGCAGATATTAATATATTTATGAAAATAAAACTAATTCTACACAGTTCTATATCTCTCCCTATTATCACTATGTATGTGATGTTAATACTTTAAAAATTTGCATGTTTCACAGGTATAATGATTAAACATAGGGACACCGTTATGCATGACATATGTGTTTTTATTATGTTAAAGACTTTGGATCATATCACTTCAAAATTTTTTGAATATTGATATAATTCTTGATGAATTCATCCTAGTATCCTCATCCAAGTACACAGATCGCTTCACACTGTGATGTGCAAGAGCTTAGGAAATGAGCAAATGAGTACAGTAGTCACATAAAATCATGAATAAAGTACTTCCAAAGCTAGTAAAATTGCATTGTATTTCTTCATCACATCCTGATTTTTTTTTTATCTCATTTGCTATTGTTCTTTTTTTTTTAATTTAATTTTATTTTATTTGAGAACATACTGTACAGAGGGGTTACAATTACATGGGCAGGAAAATGCATACATTTCTTACCAAGCATTGCAGCGTCCTCCTTTGTTTACCCTTCACCTCCCTTCCCAGCCTCCCGCCTCCCCCGCACCCAATCATACCCCCCCCACACCGACACTGTAAAGCTGGTTTTGACATGACATTTTGTACTTCTCATTGTTGCAACAGGTCCACCTGAATCCTTAAACGACTTGTTTGTCCCCATCTCCTCCACATGTTATACTGACATCAAATATAGTGAAAGCAGGGGTTACACTGTGGGTGAGGGACATACAAAACAACAAAGAAATAATCTTATAAATGCTTTAGAAACACATGCATGAAAGAAACAAAAACATTAAAATACATATTTGAGGGTTCTTTTTCCTAACATCCCATTATCTGACTTTTTCCTCTTGACTCATACCTATACTAGATATTGCAAATAAAGGAAACCATGGGACCTATGTTTCTTTGGGCCTGGCTTACTTCACTTAATATAATTTTTTCCAAAGCCTTTCCATTTCCTAACAAATGGAGAAATGTCATTCTTTCTGATGGAGGCATAGAATTCCATTGTGTATATATGCCACATTTTCTTGATCCATTCATCTACTGAGGGGCATCTGGGTTGGTTCCATATCTTAGCTATGGTAAATAATGCTGCAATAAACATAGTTGTGCTGGTAGCTTTCGTGTGGTCTTTTTTGTAAACAATAGGGTAAATGCCCAAAAGTGAGATTGCTGGGTCATAGGGGAGTTCTATGTGACGTCTTTTGAGGAACCTCCATACTGCTTTCCAAAGTGGTTGAACAAGTTTACATTCCCAACAACAATGAAGTAAGGTTCCTTTCTGTCCACATCCCCTCCAGCATCTGTTGTTGTTAGAGTTCTTGTTTTTTGCTGTTCTAACTGGAGTGAGGTGATATCTCAATGTTGTTTTGATTTGCATTTCTTTCATGGCTAGGGATGTTGAACATTTCTTCATGTGTCTATTGGCCATCCTTCTTTCTTCTTCAGAGAAGCTTCTCTTTAAGTCTTTCGCCCACTTACAAATTGGGCAGTTGTTTCTTTGAGGATTTGTTGTTGGGTGGTTTAATTTTTTGAGTTCCAAGTATATTTTAGATATGAGACCCTTGTCCGTTGTATGGCTAGTAAAGATCTTCTCCCAATTCGTGGGCTGTCTATTGATCTTGCTAGCTATGTCATTTGCCCTGCAGAAGCTCTGCAACTTCATGCAATCCCATTTGTCCAAACTTTCTTTGAATTGTTGTGTTTCCGGGTCTCTATTCAAAAAATTTCGGCCTAAGCCAAGGACCTAGGGTTTCTCCTATTCCATCCTGTAATGTTTTCAGAGTGTCTGCTTTGACTTCAAGGTCTTTGATCCATTTGGAGTTGATTCTGGTGGAGGGTGATATATAAGGATCTAGCTTTACTTTTCTACATGTAGTTAACCATTTTTGCCAGCACCATTTACTGAAGAGGCTGTCTTTGTTCCATTCTATTGTTTTAGCTCCCTTATCGAAGATTAGATGGCTATAGGTCTGGAGGTTCATTTCTGGGTTTTCAATTCTATTCCATTGGTCCTGAGGTCTGTTCTTATGGCAATACCAAGCTGTTTTGCTTACTATGGCTTTATAGTAGGGTTTGAAATTTGGTATTGATATTCCTCCAGCAGTGTTCTTTCCGTTGAGGAGCGCTTTTCCTATTTGGGTCTTTTATTGTTCCATAGGAATTTTTGGATTGCCTCTTCTATTTCCTTGAAGAATGAGGGTGGAATTTTGATAGGTATTGCGTTGAATTTGTAGATAGCCTTGGGAAGTATTGCCATTTTCACGATGTTAATCTTTCCAATCCACTAGCATGGGAGGTTTTGCCATTTTTTAAGTTCTGTGTTGATTTCCTTTTTCAAGATTTTAAAGTTTTCATCATAGAGGTCCTTCACTTCTTTAGTTAAGTTAATTCCTAGGTATTTTGTTTTTTGTGGGGCTATTACAAATGGAGTGGCTTTCCGAATTTCAGCCACACTTTTCTCATTGTTGGCATACAGAAAAGCCATTGATTTTTGGGGGTTAATTTTATAACCTGCTACATTCATAAAGTTTTGAATCAGATTGAGTAATTTGGGAGTGGAGTCTATGGGATTCTTTAAATACAAGATCATGTCATCTGCAAAGAGGGAGAATTTTATTTCTTCTTTCCCTATTTGGATCCCGTTTATGTCTGTATCTTGTCTTATTGCTGTAGGTAGGCATTCTAATACTAGATTGAAGAGAAGTGGAGAGAGTGGGCATCCTTGTCTTGCTCCTGAGTTAAGAGGAAATGGCTTTAGTTTTTCACCATTGAGTATAATGCTGTCATATATGGCCTTTATTGTATTGAGGAATGTTCCATGGATTCCCAATTTTTCCAAAACCTTCATCATGAATGGCTGTTGGATCTTGTCGAATGCTTTTTCTGCGTCTGTTGAGATAACCATGTGGTTCTTATTCTTGCTCCTGTTGATGTGATGAATAATATTAATTGATTTGCGTATATTGAACCAGCTTTGCATCCCTGAAATGAATCCTGTTTGATCGTGGTGTATGATTTTTTGGATGAATTGTTGAAGTCGGTTGGCCAAAGTTTTGTTGAGAAGTTTTGCATCAATGTTCATCAAAGAAATGGGTCTATAGTTGTCTTTCTTTGATGAGTCCCTGCCTGGTTTTGGGATGAGGGTTATGATGGCTTCATAGAATCTGTTCGGTAGTGAGCTTTCTCTTTCAATTTCATTGAAGAGTTGGAGAATTGGTGTGAGCTCTGCTTTGAAGGCCTTGTAAAATTCCGCTGTAAAACCATCTGGTCCTGGACTTTTCTTAGCTGGGAGGTCTCTTATTGCTGTTTCTATTTCAATGCTTGATATGGGCCTGTTAATATAGTTTACCTCATCTTGGTTTAGTTTTGGCATGTCAATATTTGCTAGGAAGAGGTCCATTTCTGTCCAGTTCTCAAACTTATTAGCATAAAGTTTTGAGAAGTATTCCCTTATAATGTTCTGAATCTTGGTTGTTTCCGTGGTGATGTTTCCATTCTCATCTCTGAGTTTATTAATTTGGGTGTGTTCTCTTCTTTTTCTGATAAGATTTGCTAAGGGTCTGTCAATTTTGTTGTTTTTCGAAGAAACAACTCTTTGTTTTGTTGATTTTTTCTATAGTATTTTTGGATTCTAATTCATTTAATTTTGATTATTTCTTTCCATCTACTGGATTGGGGTTCATCTTGCTGGTCTTTTTCAAGGAGGTTTAGATGTGTCATTAAATTGTTAGTTTCAGATCTCTCCAATTTGTTGATTTAGGAGCTCAGAGCTATAAACTTGCCTCTGAGTACTGCCTTTGCTGTGTCCCAGAGGAGCTGGTAATTTGTGTGTTCATTTTTGTTGAATAGCATGAACATTTTAATTTGCTTTCTTATCTCTTCCATGACCCACTCATGATTCAGCAGTGTGTTGTTCAGCCTCCATGTGATACCGGACTTTCTTTGGTGGCTTTTGGTGTTGAGTTCTAATTTTATTCCCTTGTGGTCAGAGAGGATGCAAGGTATCACTTCATTGTTTCTGAATTTAGACAAGTTTGCTTTGTGGCCTAAAATGTGGTCTACTTTTAGAAAACGTTCCATGTGCTGCTGAGAAAAACGTGTATTCTGATGCTGCTGGGTGAAATGTTCGGTAGATGTCTGTTAAGTCTAGTTGATCTATGCAGCTGTTTAGATCTGCGGTTTCTCGGTTGACTTTTTGCCGAGTTGATCTATCTAGTGGGGAGAGTGGAATGTTAAAATCCCCAACAATTAATGTCTTTGGATCTATATGGGATTTGAGGGAAAGTAGTATTTCTTTGATAAATTTGGGTGTTCCATTGTTTGGCGAATAGATATTTTGAATTGTAAGATCCTCCTGAAGTAGAGATCCTTTAATTAGTATGTAGTGACCTTCTTTATCTCTTCTCACGAATTTTAATTTGAAGTCTATTTTATCTGATATTAGGATTGCAACTCCCGCCTGTTTATGGGGTCCGTTTGCTTGGTAGATTTTGTTCCAGCCTTTAACATTGAAAATGTGTTTGTTTTTTCAGGCAAGATGTGACTCCTGCAGGCAGCAGGTAGAAGGGTCATGTTTTTTAATCCAACTAGACAGTCTATGTAGCTTAATTGGAGAGTTCAGTTGTTAATATTAAGAGATAGGACTGAATGGTATTTGGGAATTCCTGCCTTGTTATCCACCTTTTTGGGGGCTGCAAAAACTGGGTTCTTCCTATGGTTCTTGGATTCTCAGTTTGGGTGCAGTTTCTTGGCCTTTATTGTGGTCTTGTTGGTTTTCTATGTGTAGGACATCTTTAAGCATCTTTTGTAGGGCTGGTTTGGTGGAGATGTATTGTTTCAATTTTTCTTTGCTATGGAAGGTTTTTATTTGACTTTCAGTTATGAAGGAGAGTTCAGCTGGGGACAGTATTCTTGGTTGATAATTGTTTGTTTTTAGGGCATGGCATACATCATTCCAGGGTCTTCTTGCTTTGATTGTCTCTGCTGAGAAATCTGAGGTGATTCTAATTGGTTTCCCTTTATAGGTGATTACCCTTTTCTCCTTGACAGCTTTAAGGATCTTTTCCTTGGTGTGAGTTGATCCTGTGTGGATTGTAATGTGACAGTGGGATGTCCTATTCTGGTCTGGTCTATTTGGGGTTCTAAAAGCTTCTTGTATCTGAATAGGCCTATCTTTTTGCATGTGTGGCAAGTTCTCTGCTAGGATCCTGTTAAACAAATTTCCTAGACCATTAACTTCTGTTTCTAGGTGCTCCTCTACACCCATTATCCTTAGATTAGGCCTTCTGATGGTGTCTTCCAGGTTTTGGATAGATCTATCATATTTCTTGGACTTGTCTTGGATGGTTGTATGTTCTTTCTCTATAATATCTAGGCTGTCTTCAATCCCTGAGATTCTATCTTCTGCATGGTCTAACCTGCTGTCAAGACTCTCTACTTTGTTTTTTATCTCTTTCCCTTCTAATTGGTCAGCTTTGATCGCTTCAAGTTCTTTGTTGAAGCTCTGTTTTAGGTCTTGTATGAATTTCTTTACTTCCTTAATTTTGTGTTCAGTGTTTGTTCTCAAATCACGTAGTTGATTGGTTATGGTTTCTTTGGACTCCCATTCCTTCTGTTGGGTTCCATTCAGCATTCCCTTTGTGGTCTCCCTGACTTCCTTGAGCTCTTTGTTAATGGATTCCATGAATGCCTTTAGTGATCATTGTGTATTCTCTACCTGGTCTCTCAATTCCTGTATTACTCTTTGATTAGCTTCCTCCCGTTCGTAGGATTCCTGTAGTTCTCTTTCCTCCCGTTCCTGGGATTCCTGCAGTTCTCTTTGAGTGTTCTCAGCCTGCTCACATCATTCCTCCTTTCTCTTTGAGTATTCTCAAGTTGTTCATGCAAATCCTGTATCAGTTTTTGAGTAGCTTCCTCAGGCTTAGGTTATTCCTGTATAAGCTTTTGGGGTGCCTGCTCTCTCTCCCTTTCACTCTCATACAGAGTCCTTTGTACCTTGTCAAACTTGTCTTTTATCATGTTTCCAGCAGTGTTTGTAGAGCTATTTGGGAACTCTCCTCTGGATTATTCACTATCTGTTCTGACCCCTGGTTATCAAGATTGGGAATTGAGATATCCGGATTTGCCATTTTTCTCGTGTTTTTCCGGCTTACTCTGCCCATTTGAGATGAAAATAGCACCAGTTTTGTGCTAGAACACTATCTAAAGGCAACCAGCAATCAAAGTTTGCATTTGTACAGTCAATAGTCTACAGATACAATCTTGTTCAACAGATACATCTATTCAACATCAAACAACTATATGTTAATGGGCTTTGAACCGCAGAGAAGAATTTGGAAAACCAGAAATTATTAGCGTTAGGGAGAGTTGTGGGTAAAAAATAGGAATAGATTGGTGTGGGGAGGCACAGGGAGAGTTAACTATCTCCTAATCCCAATGCAGGAAATAGGTTGGGTAGGATGCAAGTAGAGAGAGAGAGAAAAAGAAGCAAGGGAAAGGGAAATGAAAAGAGACCAGAAAACAATAGAAACGTAGAAATTAATATTATTATGGAGATTAAAAGACCATCTATTTAGAGAGGAATGTGAGTATATTAAGAGAAGGGAAGGGACAGAGAGAAGTGAAAAACTTAAAAAAATGCTTAAAATATTTTATAGGTATAAAGAGGTAGTACTGCTATTAAGGAATTTAAGTGTCAGAGGTTTTGAATTGAGTAATAAATTTGTGGATAAGTGTGTACACAATGGGGCGTAGGGTCTACTAGTTAACTATGGGTTTATCTGAGGATGTGCAGGACAAGAGTTAAGTCACATAAAGAAGATCAAAAGAGAGGAAAAGCTGGAAAGGATAAGAAAGGGAGAAAAAAAGATCAGAAGTTCAGTAGAGCTAGACAAAAATCAAAAAGATAGTTAATAAAGAAAGAAAAAGAGAAAGAAGACAAGAAAAGAAAGGAAAACGCACATTCACGTATTCCTAAAATAAAAATTATAAGTGGGGAAAAAAAGTTACTGGAAAACAATTATTTTTTCAAAAAAGGCAAAAATTAAGGATTAATAAAATTTTAAGAAATTGAAAAAAAAAATTTTATATATATAAAGTACCAAAAATAAATAAAAAAAAAAAAGAAAAGAAGAAGAAGAAAAAAAAAAAGTTCTTTGATTTTTTTTTTTTGATATTTTTTGGGAGGGGTGGGAAGAATCCTATATCTCCCTTTTGTCTGTAACCAACCTCTTGTTGGAGTCTCTGGTCAGCTTGAGGTCCTGTGGCTTGATTGGTTTCTTAAGTCAGTTTGTTCGAACAGGCAGAAAAATGCTCTGCTTTACCCAAGATTTTGAGATCCCCCTCCCAGATTAGTTTAATGGGAGGGTGATCTGCTTTGAGAATCACAAAAGAGGGGGATGCAGTGGTGAGGCTAGGTTCTGCATAGAGTTGAGGCCTTTCAACAATCAGTAGCTTTTCCCTGGGGCTATTTTGTGAAAAAATTCACAGAGCCCAGCCTGAAGCCATTCTCAGGGTTTCTGTTTTTCAATTGATTGTTGAGGCTGCTAGAGGGAGGGGCAGCCTCTGGCTCTGGTTACCCAATGAGGAGAGCCACTCCAATGGCTGGCGCCTGAGCTGGATGACATTTCCCTGGATGAAGCTGAGTCTGTGAGGTCACTTTGCTGTTAAGTTCTTTTGACCTGCTAAATGACTCGTTTTATTCCAAGGCCTGAGTTGGAGCTGGCAGTTCCTCCCAGCTTTGTAGGTATCCGAGATGGAGATCACCGGTGCTGGGGGGGGGGGGGGAAAGGGGTGGCCTTCCCTCCTCTGCTCCCTGAAAAGGAGTGAGGACATCAGGCTTCTACTCACGCCGAGTCTTGAATCCTGTGTCGTCTCTGGTCTGCAAACTGCAGGATGAAGATGTCCTCTCCTTGTCGGTTCTTGCTGGTGTTGAGTAGAATCTGCTCACCTGCTGCATCTGGCTCCTTCATCCCGGACTCTCTGTGTGAGGACTCAGGTATGGCCCCGGCTGGGGTCTATGCCGGACCCTGCCACCGCTGCCGCGGCGGCTTTTGGCAAGCGCTCAGATGTTTCTTCTTGCCTTGGCTTTCCCTCTCTTGTCTAACTCTCTGTCCTTTGATGGCACACTTAGTGTGATTCTCTGGCTTAGGACTATTCACTGGAACTCTAAAACTGCTTAATATGTGAGAGCTTGTTCAGATGCCATCTTCTCCTCTGCCCTCTTCCCGGAACCCTTCATCCTCGTTTAGTTTTGGCATGTCAATATTTGCTAGGAAAAGGTCCATTTCTGCCAAGGTCTCAAACTTATTAGCATAAAGTTTTGAGAAGTATTCCCTTAGTTGTTTCTGTCGTGATGTTTCCATTCTCATCTCTGAGTTTATTTATTTAGGTGTGTTCTCTTCTTTTTCTGATAAGATTTGCTAAGGGTCTGTCAATTTTGTTAATTTTTCCAAGGAGCCAACTGTTGGTTTTGTTGATATTTCTGTGTATTTTCTTAAATTCTAGTTCTGTAATTCTGATTGATTTTTAATTATTTCTTTCCGGGTACTGGATTGGGGTTTATTTTGTTGATCTTTTTCAAGGAGATTCAGATGTCTCATTAAATTGTTGGTTTCAGATCTCTCCAATTTCTTGATGTAGGAATTCAGAGCGATAAACTTGCCTCTGAATACTGCCTTTGTTGTGTCCCAGAAGAGCTGGTAATTTGTGTGTTCAATTTTATTGAATATCATGAACAGTTGAATTTGTTTCTAATCTATTATATGACCCTCACCTGATTGAGCAGTGTGTTGCTCAGCCTCTGTATGTTACAAGACTTTCTTTGTTGACTTTTTCTCTTGAGTTCGAACTTTATTTCCTTGTGGTGTGAGAGAATGCACGTTATAACTTCAATGTTTCTTAATGTGGACAAGATTGCTTTGTGACCTAAAATGTGGTATATTTTGGAAAATGTGTCATGTGCTGTTGAGAAAAACTTGTATTTTGATGTTGCTGGGTGACATATTCGTTAGAAGTCTGTTAAATCTAGTTATCTATGCAGTTGTTTAGATCTGTGGTTTTTCTGTTTAGTTTTTGCAGAGTTTATCTAGCTGGTGGTGATAGTGGTGTGTTAAAATCCCCAAAAATTAATGTCTGGATCTATGTGAGGTTTGATGGAACATGGTGTTTCTTCTATAAATTTCAGTGCACCAGTGTTTGGCAAATACAAATATAGAATTGTAATATTCTCCTTAAGGACAGATCCCTAAAATAGTATGTAGCGACCTTCTTTATCACTTCTCACTAATTTTAATTTGAAGTCTATTTTATCTGATATTAGGATTGCAACTCCTGCCTGTTTATGGGGGCGATTTGCTTGCTTGATTTTTTTCTTACCTTTTACTCTCAAAATGTGTTTGTTTTTATGGGCAAGGTGGGACTCCTGAATGCATCAGATAGAAAGATCTGGTTTTTAATCCAACTAGACAGTTTATGTCGTTTAATTGGAGAGTTAAATGTTTATATTGAGAGATAGGATTGAGAGGTATTTGGAAGTTCCAGCCATTTTACCCACCTTCTTGGGGCTGTGGCAACTGGCTTCTTCCTATGGTTCTTGGATTCTCAGTTTGAGTGTGATTTCTTGGCCTTTATTTTGTTATTGTTGATTTTCGGTGTGTAGAACATCTGGATATCTTTTGTAGGATGTTTGCTTGAGATATGTGGTTTCACTTTTTCTTTGCTATGGAAGGTTTTTATTTTACCTTTGGTTTTGAAGGAGAGTTTAGGTGGGTACATTATTCTCTGTTTATAGTTGTTTGTCTTTAGGGCATTCTATACATCATTCCAGGCACTTAATTGTCTCTGTTAAGAAATCTGAGGTGATTTTAATTGGTTTTCCTTTCGATGTGATTGATCTTTTCTCACTGATATTTTTAAGCATTTTTTCCTTGGTCTGAATTGATCTTTATAAAGTGTCAGTGGGATGTCCTCTTCTGGTCTGGTCTCTTTGGGTTCCCAAAAGCTTCTTGTATCTAAACAGGCCTGTCATTCTGCATGTTTGGGAAGTTCTCTACTAGGATCCTGCTGAACAAACTTCCTAGACCATTGACTTCTGTCTCTAGGTCCTCCTCTACACAAATTATCCTCAGATTATGCCTTCTGATGGTGTCTTCCAAATGTTGAATAGATCTATCATATTTCTTGGAATTGTCTTGGATAGCTGTATGTTCTTACTCTATAATATCTAGACTGTCTTCAATCCCCAAGATTTGATCTTCTGCATGGTTAAACCTACTGTCAAGACGTTATACTTTGGTTTTTTTTTTAAATTTGTTTTCCTTCTATTTGGTCAGCTTTGATGGCTTCATTTTTTTTTTATTGTAACTTTGTTTTAGATCTTCTGTGAACTTTTTTCTTCCTTAATTTGGTGTTCAATGTTTATTCTAAAATCACTTAGTTGATTGGTTATGGTTTCCTTGGACTCCCATTTCTCCTGTGGGGCTCCATTCAGCATTCCCTTTTTGTTCTCCCTGAATTCTTTCATCTGTCTGTTTATGGATCCCATGAATGCCTCTATTGATCTTTGCCTGTTCTCATCCTGCTCTTGCAGGTCCTGTATTACTCTTTGATTAGCTTCCTCACGTTCACCCAATTCCTGTAGTTCTCCTTGACTGTTCTCAACCTGCTCATGCCATTCCTGACTTTCTCTATGTCTGTTCTCAGGCTGCTCACGCAATTCCTTTAGTTCTCTTTGAGTCTTCTAAACCTCCTCACACAATTCCTGTATCAAACTTTGAGAAGCTTCCTCACACTCATGATATTCCTGTATTGATCTTTGGTTTGCTTCCTCTCTCTCCCTATCACACTAACACTGAGTCCTTTATGGGTTTTCAATCTTTTCATTCACCATGTTTACCATTAGTGTTTGTAGAGCTTTTTGGGAACTCTCCTCTAGGCTATTTATTTTCTGTTTTGTCCCCTGATTATCATGAGTTGGAGTTGAGATACCCTTACTTGCCATTTTTCTTGTGTTTTTCCTGCTTGTTCTATCCATTTTGTATGAAACTAACACCATTTTTTGCTAGGAAACTCTTTTAAGGCAAGATTCAACCAAAGTCCTGTAGTTACACAGTTAAAGGGCTGCAGATTCAATCTAGTTCAACAGATACCAATCTATTCAACATCAGACAACTATGTATTAATGGGATAAGAACAACAAAGAAGAATTGAGCAAACTAGAAATTATTAGATTAGGGAGAAATCAGAAAAAATAGGATTAGAGGGAAGTGGAAAGGTAAAAGGAGAGTGAAATTCACCAAGTCCTAATCTCAAAGAGGGAAATGGATTGGACAGAATGATAGAGAGAGAAGAAAAGAGACAAGAAAAAAATGGAAAAACAAAAATTTAAATTTAATAAGTGAAACAAAAATATCTAATTTTAAAGACGAAATTGAGAGAAGAGCAGGGATTGAATGAGAGTAGGAGAGGGATAGAAAGAGACATTAAACACTAAAAAAAACCAAAATTCTTTAAAAAATGGTACTGGGGTCGTTTCTTGTGCAAGTAACAAGCTGTTTTGATTACAATGCCTTTACAGTAGAGTTTGAAATTTGGTATAGATATTCCTCCAGGACTGTTCTTTCTGTTAATGATCATTTTTTGCTATTTGGGGCCTTTTATTGTTCCATATAAATCGCGAAATGAACATAAAGACTTATAGCCATCTAATCTTCAATAAGGAAGCTAAAAATAGAATGGAATAAAGACAGCCTCATCAGTAAATGGTGCTGGCAAAATTAGTTAACTACTTGTAGAAAACTAAAGCTAGATTCTTATACATCACACTGCATCAGAATCAACTCCAAATGGATTAAAGACCTCAGAATCAAAGCAGACACTCTGAAAACATTACAGAATGGAATAAGAGAAACCCTAGGTCTCCTTGGCACATGCCAAAATTTTCTTAATAGAGACCCAGAAATACAACAAATCAGAGACAGTTGGACTAATGGGATTTCATAAAATCACAGAGCTTCTGCATGGCAATAGACAGAGTTAGCAAGATCAATAGAAAGCCTACGGATTCGGAGAAGATCTTCACTAGCCATAAAATAAACAAGGGTCTCATATCTAAACTATACCTGCAATCCAAAAAATTAAAACCCCCAACAACAAATCTTCAAAGAAACAATTGCCCAATAAATAAGTGATCTAAAGACTTAAAGAGAAACTTCTCTGAAGAGGAAAGAAGGATGGCCAATAGACACGTGAAGAAATGCTCAACCTCTCTAGCCATAAAAGAAATGCAAAACAACCAGTTAGAATGTATAAAATCAAGAACTCTAAGAACAACATCGGCTGGAGGGGATTTAGATAGAAGGGAACTTACTGCATTGTTGGTGGGATTGTAAACTTGTTCAACCACTTTGGAAAGCAGTATGGAGTTTCCTCAAAAGACACATACAGCTCTCCATGATGCAACAATCCCACTTTTGGATATTTACCCAAATGTTCACAAACAATACCATACTAAATCTACCTGCACAACTATGTTCATTGCAGCTTTATTTACCAGAGCTAAGATATGGAACCAACCCAGATGCCCCTCAGTAAATGACTGAATCAAGAAAATGTGCTATATATACACAATGGAATTCTAATGACTTCTATAACATTGCTCCATTCATTAGGAAAGGGATAAGATTTGGAAAAAAATACTTTTATGTCTTCATTTATTTAATTTTTATGTATTCATTTATTTTGGGAAAACCAAGTAAATATTTCAAATGTACCTAAATTAAGGGGGACATATTATATTGGTCTCTTTTTAACCTGGAAGCTATAGATTATGTTTGTGGGTTTTTTATACTCTAATTAGGGATAATGATCTGCTGTCAGTTATTTTCGTCTCCTCCCCTTCTTTTGCCCTTTCATGTACACGATTTTTATTTAAAGAGACATAGTTGAGTTTTCATTTCAAAACTCTTCAATATTATATGAACTTTATCCTCTGGCAGCCTCCTATATCTTTCTCAAGTGAATATTTTATCACTTCTATTTTCATCCTATTTTATATTGGATATTTTCCTGTGTAATTCCGTGCAACATATACATTAGAATCGTTCAGATATCTCAATGCTTCTACCACCAAATAATCATATCTTACTTAGAAATCATGCTTTAAAAATGTCTGTGAAATTGGCATTTGTCATTTTTGAATGTTCTTAAGTGATACTTTCATGTAACCATCTTTAAAACTCATCTACCTCTCAATGGATGAATCGAGAGAATGTGATAAATATATTCACAGTGGAATTCTATGCTTCCATCAGAAAGAATGATAATGCACCATTCATAAGGAAATGGAAAGACATGAAAAAATCCTATTGAATAAAACAAGCAAGACACAAAGAAACAGATTGCATGGTTTTCCTCATTTGTATTAATTAGGAAATGTTTAAGAGAGTATATCTGATGAGCAGAATGGCTCCATCTCTATGTATATATGATGCGATAACATGATGCTTAGCAAAAGGGCTCCAAGATAGGTTAACCGAGGTTTTTCTTTGCAGGGTTTTTTTTTGTGTAATATGTCATTGCGTGTGTGTGTGTGTGTGTGTGTGTGTGTGTGTGTGTGTGTGTGTGTTTTCCCCCTTTCTCTATCCTGTGCTGTATTTGATTTTGGTACACTGTGTATGGTATATACATTGATCTTAATTAGAGAAGGGAAGAAGAACAACAAAATTGTGAAAAAAGGAAAAAGGGGAAAGCAATAAAATAACAATGTTCAAAAGACAATATGTTGTTGGGCTGGGAAGGTGGCTCAGTGGTAGAGCACTTGCCTTGCATGCATGAGGCTCTGGGATCGATTTCTCAGCACCACATAAGCAAAAAGAAAAAAGCCGGAAAGTGGCGCTGTGACACAAGTGGTAGAGTGCTAGTCTTGAGCTGAAGAACTGAGGGACAGCGCCCAGGCCCAGAGTTCAGGCCCCACGACCAGAACCAAAAAAAAAAAAAAAAAAAAGATAATATGTTGGAAATTTACTGTAGAAATTGTGAGGGGTCTTAGGGTGAAGGAAAAGTGTGAAAAATGAGGACGGGGGTAACAAATTTCAAAAGTTATATATTCACAAACTTTCTCACTGTAACCCCTCTGTCCATCACCTTGACAATAAAATTAAAGTTAAAAAATTAGGTACATAAAATATAATTTCACTTTATTGGTTTAGTAAATATTAATCTAAATGTATTACCTATTAAAAATTAATACTATTTGCCATCTAATTTGAATTAATCACCCCTTCTTTATCAGAGGCTTATCAACTTGAATTGTATCAAACTATACAATATTTACACAATATTTTCACATTTGACATTATTTTGAAAAAAAACGATTATCTTAATATTGTCTCATTGTAAACCAGAAAATAGTTCAATTCTTTGGAACCTGATCTTTTAAAAGTAGATAAGTTGTTAAGAGGACAGAACATATGTTTTCTTCAAAATTCCTTTAACTACTAACTACTTATTTTCAAATTCTCCACATTCCATACAAGAAAGATACAAAACATCACCGGTTTGCATGTTACGTAATTCTGAAATAGATTCTGTTTCCCATCAGGTGTTACATATTGAGAATTCGATGGAAAAATAGCCACATTCTGGTAGAGGATAAAACTCTGAAACATCTGTAATAATTCCTCAAGAGTAAACTCTTGTTCCTTAGAATAAGCTATTATTTATCTTTTTTTTTAATTATGAAAATACCATACATAGGTGTTACAATTACATGGGGAAAATAACGAGTACATTTCCTTTCCAGCATTGTTGCCTACTTCTTTGTTTCTCCTTCCCATCCCTTCCATTACCCGCCCCCCGCCACCCTACTGGATCATCCCCCCCACCGAAGTTGTACAGTTCGTTTTTGGAATTAATGACTTGAACATTTCATTGTTGCAATAGGTCCACCAGTATCCCTATGTAAACGAATTGTTTTTCCCTTCCTCTCCACAAATTATGCCAACATCAAATAAAGTGAAAGCAGGGGTTATACAATGGGGGAGGGACATCCAAAGCAACAAAGAAATCATCTTAAAAACATGTTAGAGACAATTAGATGAAAGAAAAAAAGATTAAATACTTATTTTGGGATTCATGTCCCTAACATCATCTTATCTGACCTTTTCTGCCAGACTCAGACATACACTGGTTATTGCAAATAGGGAAACCATGAGACCTATCCTTCTTTGGGCCTGGCTTACTTCTCTTAACATAATTTTTTCCAAGAGTTTCCATTTCCTAACAAATGGGGTAATGCCATTCTTTCTGATGGAGTCATAGAATTCCATTGTATATATATTTACCATATTCTTTTGATTCATGCACCTACTGAGGGGCATCTGGGTTGGTTCCATATCTTAGCTATGGTATATAATGCTACAATAATCATAGTTGTGCTGGGAGCTTTAGTAAGGTCTTGTTTGTGATCATTTGGGTAAATGCCCACAAGTGGGATTGCTGGGTCATAGGGGAGCTCTATGTGGAGATTTTTGAGGAACCTCCTTATTATTTCCCAAAGTGGTTGAACAAGTTTACACTCCCACCAACAATTCATTATGGTTCCCTTCTGTCCATATCCCCACTAGCATCTGTTGTTATTAGTTTCTTAGTCATTGACATTCTTACTGGGGTGAGGTGATATCTCAATGTTGTTTTGATTTGAATTTCTTTTATAGTTAGAGAGATGAGCATTTCTTCATATGTTTATTGGCCATCCTTCTTTCCTCTTCAGAAAAGTTTCTCTTTCAGTGTTTAGCTCGCTTATTTATTGAGCAGTTGTTTCTTTTAGGATTCGTTGTTGGGTGATTTAATATTGTGAGTTACAGGTATAGTTTAGATATAAGATCCTTGCCCGTTGTATGGCCAGTGAAAGAATAAGCTATTATTTCTATGAAAATCAATCTCAAGCTTTTATGCCATAATGTCATCTTAGCTCATCAATTTCTAATTTGTAATCTGCACTTTAAATTCCCTTAATTCACATCATTACTAGCTTATCACTATTGTTAAAAAATACTACACCTCTGCTACTGTGATGTCCTTCCAATTATGGAAAGAATGCTGCACTAACTTTGCTGCATCATTTTCCCCCTGTGGTATATTTGAGATGAGAACAAGTGCAAAATATTATTTATATTTATAGTTTTAAATATCTTAGATATTCAGGGAATTAAGATCTGAAGTTTAGGGTTCAAAGCCCACCCAGGAAGGAAGTTTTGTGAGACTCTTATCTCCAATAACTGCTCAAAAAGCTAGACCAAAGTGGCACTGCCATTCCAGTGGTAGATCATTAAAATTGAGCACAAAAAGACTCAAGAATATCGTCCAGGCCGAGCTCAATCCTTAGGACCAAATAAAACACAAAAACAAAAATAAAAACAAACCCCATACATAGCATTTTTCTTATTGTGTATACAGTCACGTAATTAAGGAAATTTCTTCCTGTGTTACATATTGGTAGAAGAAAAATGATTTCACACAAACACTCCCTTCATACCATGTTATAACAAACCCTGAAATATTACAATTTTTCTAAATTTATAAATTAATATCCATGTGTGGGAAACTCTGTCTAGATTCTTCACATTATCAATTCTTACATGAACTATTTAAATTATACTAAGTTCTAATTTCTCCTCTCTTGAAAGAATATTCTAGGCAAACAGCATGCCAGAATCATTTTTGAATTTGTAAATTAAATCTGCTACTTAAAAAGAATTTTTTAGTGTCCTATATAATACCCAATTACAAACAAAACCAAAATGTTTATTTAAAACTATATTCTAATTTAGGAAGGTCTACAAAGTCCTACATTAGATGAACTTTGCTATTTCTCCAGGCGTCAGCTTCTATAATCCATCATTTATTGAAATACAACAGAATGGTGCTTATGTTTTCCTAATTTGGTTGGTAACAACGAGCGATATTACATCTACAAATATTCACTAATGAAGATTTCATTTAAAACACAAATGAGGATTACATGTGAATTGCATTTTAATAGGAAACTTGACTTCCCAAAACATAATGACAAAATTAACCCAAACTTCCAACTCTGTATCTCTTTCTTGTTGTTTTGTTTATTTTATTGAGACAAAATTATACAACCTTTTCCAGGGAAGGTATCACTATGTAATTCTAATCTCTAATCTCCTGTCTCAGACTGACTGCTAGAATTACAGGCTTGTATTACATTACCCTGCCATAGTTTGTTGTTGTTATTTAATCTAGATACAGAGTTGCAATTTTGAACTTTTTCTATGATCTAATCCACTAGAATGACTGTTCAGGCTGTATGTATTATTTTCAAAGATGTTCTAACATTTGACACAGCATATGAATATTTTCAGAGGCACTGGCAGTGGTCTCTGATTGATTCCTCCATTGATCTGATACATTTAATAACCATTACTCGAATTTCTGACTATCTCTGCTCCCTACTTATATAATATTCTCAAACTTTTTGGAGGACAGTTCACATGAGGACTTTCTAGTATTAAAAATTATCAATTGATTCCAGTCTTACTCAGGACATATTTTCTACTGTTTTCTAAATTTTCTACACATTCTGAGTTGTATCATTTATGTATGTGTGTTTGCACATATAAGTTCCTCTGTGTGTATGTGTAGGTTTGTATTACATAAGCAAAAGCCTCAAGCTCTTATTAAGGAATCTTGCTCATGACTAGTATTTCATCACTTGAACCATTCTTCCAAAGCAACTTTGACTGGTTAATTATAGGTAGTGTCTCAAGGACTGTTCTGCCAATGCTGCCAGCAAACTGCATTTCCCATCCGCCTTTACATACTTAGGTTTAATTTTTGCAGGAGTATCAATTTTTAAACTGTGAGTGTGAAGTGTAAGTTGTAGCCCCTGATTTTAAACCCCAGAATTCATACAAATAAAAATGTTCATACACATTACATATTCTGAATGTACACTGTTCAAAATGAGATCTTAAACCAATTGTCAGTGGCTCATGCTTGTAATCCTATCTACCCAAAAGACTGAGTTTTGAGAATTGGAGTTCAAAGCCATCTCGGATAGAAAAGTCCTTGACACTTGTTTTTGTTTGTTTTTTTTTGTTGTTGTTTTTTATTTTTGTTTTTGTTTTCCCTTGGTCTGTCCTGGGACTAGAACTCTGGGCTTGGGCACTGCCCCTCAGCTCTTCAGCTTGAGGCATCACTTGAGCCTCAGTGCTACTTCTGGTTTTCTAAGTGGTTTATTGCAGATATGAGTTTCACAGACTTTCCTGCCCTGCCAGGCTTTGGACCGAGATCCTCACTTCTCAGCCTCCTAAGTAGCTAGGATTGGAGGCGTGAGCCACCGTTTCCCAGCTCCATGAGACTATAATCTACAATTAATCACAAGAAACCTGGAAGTGGCACTGTGGCTCAAATGGTAGGACTTTGGCCTTGAGCTGTAGAGCTGAAGGGACAACATCTAAGCCCAGACTTCAAGCCACAGAACCAACAAAAGAAAAGAAAAGGAAAGAGAAGGAAAGGAAAGGAAAGATAACGTAAGGAAAAGAAAGGAAAGGAAAAGAAAAGAAAGGAACGGAAAGGGAAGGAAAGGAAAGAAAGGAAAGGAAAGGAAAAGAAAGGAAAGGAAAGGAAAGGAAAGGAAATGATCTTTACCACCAACTCATTGCTAGTATAATCCCTGCTTTCTCAATATTCCCTTTTCCCAGTTAAGTCCATACTCTTATATCTGACTTGCTTTGGAAGCAGAATTATTCTTCCTTCCTACTTTTTACCAATTTGTGTGATTAGCAACCATGATTTAGAACCAGGAGATAAAAGAGGGTGGCTACATCATTCAAGTTCCATTGAGTAATGATTTCTCTATATCACTCCCATAGATGAACATACTGGCCTTGGCTTTACTGTTTCAATGCTGTCTTATGTATAGAGACTTCTGTAGTGTATTGAACCCTTATACTTAAAGACAGTAATTCTCTTTCTTTTATTCCTCTTGTTCCCCTACTGTTAACTCATGTACATGGGAAATAATGCACAACACACACACTCACTCTCTCTCTCTCTCACACACACACACACACACACACACACAATTTTCTTAGAATCTTCTTCCTACTTAAAATTGGCCTTAATTTACGGAGCACTTACAAAATTGGAACTCAATGTACTCCTGGTTAATATTTTTAAAACCATTTAAATTTCATATTTTCTCTTTACTAAGTTGTCTCTGAAACACATGTTATCTCATGTCCAAAGATATCCTTGTGCTATTTCAGTGAAGCAAGAAAACATTCATTGTATGTTAACACCTTTAAAGAGCAGCACCATAGATTCTTATTGGAAGTAACTGGAAGGAACTGTTACTGGAAGTGGAAACTGTCAAGGAGAGGAATTGAATACAGAGGATGACAAAGTTCAAGGTAATTTGTGCTCTCCTTTTTACTGTACAAGAAAAGAATCGAAGGCTTAATGGAAACTTTGTTCCTGACTTGTTCGAGTGTGTTCATTACTCATGTAAAACTTGACTGTAAAGTTCTAGTTGAGAGTATTACAAAAAGAAACTTTTTGTAATTTGAAGGCCAACATCGAAAAAAAGGAAATAACCTGGTTTTCAAAGTGTTCTACTGCAGAGAAACAAAAACATGGAGGTTTTAAAGTGCCTTTTGGGTGGATATTTCACTCCTGAAATGATTCTCTTGTGGCAGGAATCAGTTATTAATTTCTATAGTCTGGCCCTGGGTTCTCCATAGCAACAAGGATTTCAAAAAAGAAGGATCCAGGGAATATAATTAGCAAAAGGAGACTGTTCTCAGACCAGTGCTGCTTTAAGAAGGATCACAAAGATATATCTGGTGGGGTTTTTTTTGTTTTGTTTTTGTTTGATTGTTTAGTATGTGCTGGTTCTGAGGCTTAAACTCAGACTCTTGACCCTGTCCCAGAACAGTTGATTTCTTTGTCCACCTGCCCCCAAAGCTAGTCCTCTACTGCTTGAGCCACAACTCCACTTATGGTTTTTTGGTTTTAATTACAAGTATGAGTTTGACAGGCTCTCCTTCCTGAGTTGGCTGTGAAAAGAGATAACTAAGACAAGTGACACCAATTGTATCAAGAGGTCTGTTTTGAACTGAACAATATTTGTAGAAATTTATTATAAAGCTAATGTTTGACAATTTTTGAAAGAGAATATGTCCAGAAAAGAAGCCGTTGCTTTACCTCAGCAAAAGTAGGTGCACTAAATTATTTTTTTTTCTGCTTGGGAAGATTATTATTGACATCATAGCTTCTCTTGGGGATACCCAAAGTCATATTTCCTTTTTTAAATTTTTGGTCTTGGGGCTTGAACTCTGTTCCTGGGCATTATCCCTCAAATCTTCAGGTCAAGATGATGTCACTTTATGTACCTCACTGCTTCCAGTTTTCTGGTAGTTACTTAATTGAAGATAAGATTCTCATGGACATTCCTTTCCAGGGGGACTTTGAACCTCTATCCTCTTGTCTCAACCACCTGATTAGCTAGGATTACAGAGATGAGTCTCTGGCACCCTGCTCATATTTGCATTTGTGTGCAGTTAATGACACTATGTAGACAAATCATGGAAATTTGAATGAAACAATGACATTGCATCTATTCAGAATAATTGAAATAGCAATAAATATGTCCTCTTTTTCGGTGTTACCTTAATGACTGATTGGCTATTGGACCCTTACATTATCATTCTCTGCCTACTAGATAGGTAGACTTTCATAGAAAATAGAGAAAGACTGACATTTTTAGTAAGCAAAAGTGATTGGGTATGAAAGATCATCATAGGAGATATAACTTGGTACACAGAGGTTAAGCACTAGCATAAGAGATTTAGAATGCTAAATGCAAGGAGGAATAGGCCTAGATAAATAAGACTAATTCTTCAATATCCAAAAATGGCTCCATTGAACAGTTTCTGGTATACCTTATTTACTATCATTTATTCCTTTCGTCTGGAATTACTCCTTCTCTTTTGTCATAACTATTAACTACCCTCTGCGTTTCTGGTGCTGTGCCTGACCAAAAAGATTTCTAGATCTCACTGCCATTAATCTTTTCATTGTAATTGCAAGTGACAAATCAAAAACCTGGAATCTTTGGATTTCTAGGATTAATCTTCACCTATTATCTAAGCACATTCCTGGCATTAATTGCCATGACCTAATGAACAATACTTTTTTTTTCAACACTGTATCCTAATATAGGTAAGCACATGAATTAGAGACTTTTGTCAGGTATCAGTAAGGATGGAGCAATTATATATTCCACGTATGGGTTCTTTATTTTTCATTTACTAATTAAATGACCTTTTTCTGCCAGTCCTAGGGTTTGAATTCAAGGCTTTTTTCCCCCTAATGGCTAGCAACCTACCACTTGAGCCAGCACCATTTCCAGTGTTTCTTTTTCTGTTTATGTGGTACTGAGGAATTGAACTGAGGGTTCCATGCATGCTAGGCAATCACTGCACCATGAAACCACATTTCGAGAGCCCTAAATGACTTTCTTAAGATGGTATTACATTTTCATTCCATTACACGGTATCACAATTTTGGCCAGGTGCTGAAAAGGAAGTAGAAAACAATGCTAAGTCAATTCACATCACAAAGTAAGTACAGTTAAGACCTGCAGGACTCATAGAACTGTTGCATGTAGCATTATTATGTAAAAAAGCATAAACAGCTCCAACATCCAAACCATTCTGCTTCTACTTTCAAGGTCAAGAATGTTTTCTAGGAATGAAGGAGGAAGGGGTGGATGGCAATAGTGGAAAAATATGTGTATTAGCTTACTCTCCACTTTTTTCGCGTTTTAAAAAGTGCTACTGATTAACTCCCATTTTTATCTAATTGACCATGCTCTCTGCCAAGACGCAGATAAATGTAGAAATTTATTCTTGTGGATAGTCACATATAGTTAATAAAATATATTTATATAAAAAGAAAAGATACTACATTACAAAGTATAAAGTTCTTCTCCTAGTATTGAAAAGATTGCTCCAATTTTCTTTGAGATGTTATGAACTCAGTATCACAATATTCTCTAATTCCTGTAACATACAAGGCATGAAAACATGATTTGAAATTCTAATAGTTTTATAAACAAAGGTACATAATAGCTTCCTTCCTGCAGAGACATGTGATGCAAAGTATTGTTGATTGTATTATAATATTCTTCTTTTTTCTCTTTTTCTCAAGTGTTATATATCCTTGCAAATAACTGTATGACCTACATCAGCTTCCTGTAAGTGAGATTTCCCTCTAATCTGGAATGTCAAGATAGGTCATGTGACTTACTTCAGCTTACAAAATTGAACCAGAAGCAAGCGCTGAAAAACTATTTCTAGAGGAAGATTTTTATCTCATTGTCTATTCCTAACAGATGATTGTCTTTCCATACCTATAAAAGTAGTATATTATTTGCCTCAAGTGGTAGAGTGCTAGCCTTGAGCTGAAGAGCTGAGGGGCAGCTCCCATGCTCAGAGTTCAGGCCATGACCTGAACCAAAATAAAATAATAATAATAAAATAAAAACAAAATAAAAGTAGCATATTTCCAGAAGGAGTCTTCCTTCAAATTATATTCTGGAAGACTAAAGAAAGCATGTGAAATGAAGGTAAAACTCAAATGCAGCTTCATATAACACATCAAAAACTAAGCTAATATTAGAACATAATATTAAGATGATATTTTCTTACAATCCTTGTATACCTTCATAAGAATAGACTATAGAACACCAGAATTTAACAAATTCTAAACAAGAAGTAAACAAATAGATAGAATTTCTTGCTTGATGCTATTACATGTTTTCCATCAATAAGTATTCTCCATGTGGTCACTTGCATGTGGGGTTATCTTTTCTATAGATGAGTTTAATCACTCTTGAGCATGATATCTAATATCCACAATCATTATCCAGACATTGTGATTGAGATTTGGAGAAACATAATGCCTACATTCCTCCTTCATATTCACCTTCTCCATTTCCTAATATGAATTTTCGTCTTTTCTCCAAAATCTCCTATTAATAAAGTATAAATGACTCATTGTGGATATTAAGCAAAAGGCGTCCATGCAAGAATTTCATTCTTTCAGAAATTGCTTAAATAAATCACAGTGGCTCATAGAAGAATAAAAACCTGATTTTCTTTCCTTCTCTTGTTTGCATCTTAGTTACTGAACATGATTCTAAATATCTAATAATCCATTTGCTTTGGCTAAGCTTTTAAAAGGAATAACTAGGAATTTTTGTTTGCTTTTGAGAGACCTGAAATAATGTTGCAATAACATTGTGTGTTGAGAGGCTAAATTTTATCCGAATCTAAACATAATGAAATATACATGATTTTAAGACAAATAGCTTGTAGGTATATTTTGAATGTGACATATACAATAGACATTTTTTATCTTTTCCTTTCCATACTGATTCAACGTCAATAAGCAGTTCAAATAATTCAAATAATTATATTTATTTCAGAAATAGATTAGTCACAATAAAGGTAGAAAAAGAGAACAATATTGGGTGATATATTCTTTAAAAATAGTCGTCAAGTAAATATAAACCATATTACCAAAAATAGCAGTCGATTGCTCTTGAAAAGAGAAACTTTTTAAATATAGAGTATAAGAAGTGACAGTGCCAGAATTCTTTCAAGAGCTGTTCTGGGATTTAAAGTTTCTAGGAGGTTACAATATTTTAATCAGTATTATTTTCAGGGAATAATTTTAATTTTTTTAGTTAGATTTCATTGAAAAAATACGTTGTTCAAATCTAATGAAATATAACAGGACATAGTAGATAGAATGCTACACATTCATTGTGGTAGGCAGAAAAATACCTTCCCAAATCATCTATTGTCCCCAAATATGTAATCTTTCAAAAGTAGATTTGGGTTATCAGTAAAATAACCACCTTTCCTTACCCAAGGAATGCAAATTTGAATAATTATCACATGGAGGAACAATACTCAAATGGGTACTTAAATGTCCCAGTTTTAGTTGGAAAGGGCAATGATTGGGGCCTAACCACCAGAAAGGTGTAAAAATGAAACGTGAAAATAAAGGAAAAGAGAACAGCCAGATTGTGAAATAGAAAATAAAGGAAAAGACAAAAACAATATTGTGAAATTTCTGGAAAGTGGAACAGAAAGTAAATGCCTTGCAATGTTCGTTTTTCGGCATTATGACTTTACATGTCATTGTTGCAATCGGTCCATCTTTATCCCTCATTAAATGAATTGTTTTGGCTCTTCCCTTCCACAAATTATACCAACATCAACTACAACTTTGGTGTCGGGGTTAGGACCGAGTGTGGGGAAGTAGGGAGCGTGTGGGAAGTCATGGGAAGGAGAAACAAAGATGAGGCATCAATGCTTGATAAGAAATCTACTCGTTATCTTGCCCATGTAATTGTAATTCCTCTGTACGGTGTTCTCACAATTAAAAATAAGAAAAAAAAGTAAATGCTTTTTCTCTTAGAATCATCTGAAAATATTTCAGCTCTGTTTGTGGCTAGATTTTAATCTAGTGAGACTTCTTTTAGATATCTGTCCTTTAGAACTGTAAAATTATAAATATGGATATTGCAATCCATTAAACTTGAAGAAATTTGTTACAGCAGTCTTGGTTTAGTAAACTAAACTCAACTACACAGCTTTCCTGATGCAACTACAGGGACACCACATATCCTAGTTTCTTAGAATAAGTAAAAATTGCCACCAGTTTTGTACACATGTATGATGGAATTACTAAGGGCTTTGCATTAATGAAGTCTTGAAATTCTAAAGAATATCTAACTAAGCAGCTCCCTATCTTTATTTTCACATTTGGGGATCACTAAGTACCAAAGACTAGGGTAGGAATATGTAAATGAAATCTGTCTTCTGATATTATATGTCATTTTGGGTGACAGTTCCTAAAATAATAAAAAAAAGATAAAACCAAACCAGAAATTCAATTTTTTATCCTTCCGGCCCATCTAACAGAAATGAGAGAATCCAGTAAGATACAACAATTCCAAGATGTTATTAGATATTATAGGATCACCAGATGGAGAAAAGAAAGATAACAAAAATGGGCCCCCTGAAACAATGGGAAACAAAATCTATGCCTACAGATTGATATTGCTAGAAAATAGTTTCCAGTATGCTGTCTTTTATTTTTTAGGTTTCTTTACATCACAACTTTCCTTCCTAAGGAAATGACTCTTTGTTAATATGCAAGTGTTTGCACCCTGTACCCCAGCAACAAATAATATTTCTAGATGTAAACAAGCATGATACTCTGAGTAACCAAGCCCTCTTATGTTGCTATAGCTGATAAATAAGAATGACCTTGGGAAAAAGTAAAAAATAATACTGAACATTTTCCATATCTTTCCTCTTCTCTAACATGAGAAATCCTAGTCAAGATATGTAAAACATTAATAAATGATTTTTATATTTTGTTCTTTACATTAAAGCAAATACACTTTTCCTCTTTGTAAGCCTGATCTTTGAAAGAGTCACACCCTCACATTTATTTTATAGACAAAATTTTACTGCTGTTGTTTAGGTGCTTTCCTCCCTTTGGGTGTTGCTCTCTATTAAGTTTGGAACTACATAGAAAAAAAGATTTATTATGCTTATGTTAAAATTTTCAAAGTCATACTTCCTTCAAATATTTTCTTTCACTTCTTCACTGATAATTAAAATTATTTGTTGTTCATTAAATGATAACAAAAAAACATATTTTACCATATATTTTCAGTGAAATCAGGTGGGTTTGTGATTGCTTTTTAATTGGTTTCAAGTATTTCCTTGGCTATTTTTATTACTGCCTTTGTTCCAGTCATTTAATCAGGAACAGGTTAAATAAAAAATTATCCTAAGGAACAGGATGTTAGTGAGTATAAAAAAATACATGTATAACTAAAGTGTTTCATCTCTTAACAGATTGAAAGGCTCAGAAGACATTTTGCTATTACTGGAATGGTTAAGATGATTACAATGTTTTAGATGTTAAGCGAAGTGAAAAGCATGTAAAATGTGACAGTTATTCCAAACAATGATTTTGGCTTATACTTTCCTACTCCAATGAGATGAGTGACTTCTGTCAATGAAAACCCTGAAAAGGCGGGAGGGCATATCGATTTTAGCTTAGAATGGTTAATGTTAGAAAGCCAAGGGAGATTCCTAAAACAGCACTGCATTATCACTTAACAATTATACTTATGGCATATAAACATACAAAGGTGAATTGAGAGAGAATTGTTTAATTTACACAATTCACTGACAACTAAAACCGGAAAAAACATCTCTACATTTATATAAACTAGTACATCTAGTGAGGATTTAAATTTTTTTAGAATATATATTTTAGCATTCATGTCAAAATATTAGTTTACTTTTAATTGTTTAATTTTAATTTTTTTATCATGGGGCTTGAAATCTGCGACTGGATGCTCTCCCTCAGCTTTTCAGCTCAAGGCTTGTGCTCTACCACTTAGGCTACTGCTAGGTTTTTGGTGGTTCATTGTAGATAAGAGTCTCCTGGGCTTTCCAGCCTGGACCTTTCCAGATCTGATCCTCTATAGTAGCTAAGTTTACAAGAATTAGCCAATGGCCCCTAGCTACATAATTAATTTTAACATAGTTATGAAGAAGTTAGTAGTAGTCCCATATATTTATATGTTGTGTAATGATCAAACTATATCATATCAATTAGTTGCTTTAAGTAACATCAAATTTTTAGGAGACTGCTCAAAATACATGGTTTTTGAATGTATTGAAATATCTATTCTTAACTATAATCACTTTGCTTATTGTGGTATACAATTAACCTATTTGTTTTATTCATTGAAGTCTGATAATTAAGGTATAAAAGATGAATGTAAAGTGAAAGAAATTCATGGTCCAATACTTGTTTTAAGAAAACAAATATACCTTTTGTTTTCAATTATATTTCTGTGGGAATGTGAAACATTAATTGGTTTAACAGTTAAAATTGATAACAGTTACATTATAACAAGTTGATTCAAACTTGTTTTTGAAAATTGCGTACTTAACACAAATATAATTCCACATTCTTCTATTACATAATTTAAGTAACAGTAACACAAAGCTTGATGTTAGTGGCCTCTTGTGTAGAATCCTAGAAAATCAGGAGGATAAGACCTGAAGATTTTGATTCAATGTCAACCTAAAGAGAAAAAAATGTGAAAAAATCTTCAATTATCCCGCAAGAAGAAGAATGTGAGGATAAGGCTCAAAGAATAGAGTATAATCATTCATTAGCAAAAAAAACCAAAAAAACAAAAAAAAACTAAGGAGACCATGAAACACAGAGTTAAGCCACACAAATGTGGCTCAGTGGTAGAGCACTTGCCTTGCATGCATGAGGCCGTGGGTTCGATTTCTCAGCACCACATAAGCAGAAAGAAAAAAAGCCAGAAGTGTCGATGTGGTTAAGCTCTAGCCTTGAGCTGAAGAGCTGAGGGACATGGCCCAGGCCCAATTCAGGCGCCACGATAGGACCCCCCCACCAAAAAAAAAGTACTATGCGCATCAGTAATGAAGCCAAAATAGTAGAAAAGATCATGAGAAATGTTTTGTAAATATAAGGAAGATAAATTATTTCATAGAATTTTCATTCAGCGGAGAGAAAAAAAGTTTCATTTGTACAATCTCATTGTACTGGTTTGTGTTGAAACCTGGCTATTAGGTTACACTTGAATGAGTAGATTGGATTAGCTGACATAGCAGAGATTGCCTGTGACTATGCACAATCCAATACTGCAAAAATCTCAAATCGTGCTTCTTAATTTAAATGCAACATCATGTTAGAGACTGTTCAGTCCACATAGACAGAGGTCCTTATTTTGAGGCTTCAGACCAGTGCTTTTGTTGATAAGCATGCCTGATTTACTGCCCTTCCCTTGTGTAACTATACCTTCCTTAGCTGGCACCTAGCAAGGCTTCGAGCTTCACCCTCTGCCTTAGTCTCTCCTTTCTTGTGCTTCAGATCAATTCACATGCTATCTACGTCTTACCATCAGTTATTTTCTTAATAATCCCCACGGGAAAACTCTTATGTTCATGTAAACCCACTATAAATATCCTAGTTATAAAAGAGAGTAAGGTCTAGCATTAGCCGAGGCTCTCATGTGTAGTTTTGTTCCCTAGTAAATCTGTCCTACACAATCACTTTTTTTTTCTCCATGGGTTTAGGTTCCTCAAAAGACATCACATAGAGCTCCCATATGACCCAGTAATCCCACTTTTGGGCATTTACCCAAATATTTACAAACAAGACCACACTAAAGCTACCAGCACAATTATGTTTATTGTAGCATTATTTACCATAGCTAAGATCTGGAACCAACCCAGTAGATGAATGGATCAAGAAAATGTGGTATATATACACAATGGAATTCTATGCCTCCATCAGAATGACATTGCCCCATTTGTTAGGAAATGGAAAGCCTTGGAAAAACTTATATTAAGTGAAGTAAGCCAAGCCCAAAGTAACATAGGTTCCATGATTACCCTTATTTGCAATATCGAGTATATGTATGAGTCAAGCAGAAAAGGTTAGCGAAGGTGATGTTAGGAAAATGAACGCTAAGATACGTATTTTAAATGTTCTTTTCTTTCATGCACTTGTTTCTAACGCAATTATAAGATTATTTCTTTGTTGCTTTGTATGTCCCTCCCCGACAGTGTAACCCCTGCTTTCACTGTATTTGATGTCAGTATAATTTGTGTAGGGGAAGAGGAAAAACATGTCATTTCAATAAGGATACAGGGGAACCTGTTGCAACAATGAGAAGTACAAGTTTCATGTCGAAAATGAACATTACATTGGGGTGGGGAGGATTGGGTGGGGAGCGAGGGAGGATGGGAAAGGATGGGAAGGGTAAATAAAGTAGGAGACTACAATGCTTGATAAGAAATGTACCCACTATCTTGCCCATGTAATTGTAATCCCTCTGTACAGTATTTTCACAATAAAAAAATAAAAACTGAAATTAAAAAAAGAATAAAAAGAAATAGTATATGTGAGCAAAGTTAGAACTGGAGATGATCAAGTCAGCTCCCAGAGCAACACAGATTTTTCAATAATACCATATAAGGGTATAAGGTTTTTGGGGAAGCATGTTTTACTTACAAAGTAGCTACTATATTTTATATAGAAAAGTGAATGAATTTTTACTAAATTGGGAAGTTATTTCAAAAGTCATATTTTTTTGAATTATGTGAAAAAGGTTTAAGCAAAGACGATCTATTCTGGACTTCTGTTGGTGAAGGTTCAAAGCAAAAAGTCAAGTAATTATACACATAGAGACAAGAACCTACGTCAAGTGGTTATTCTGGAATTGCATGATGTTAAAAGAGAAGAGAACAGAGTGCAGAGGCAATGAACTTTTTATAGAGGATGCAGATTGTAAAAAATCTAGGGACGGCAGGCCACATAGTCTCTTATCTGCACCTCAGTCTCGAACATTGTGGTGATAAAGCAGCTACAGACAACCTGAAAGAGATAAAGCTGGGCAAGGTAAAATGTAATAAAGATACACATTCCCTATAGTTTACAATAATTTGTACTTTCAGTTATTTGTCTATTTTTCCATCACTTAAAACCGTAGAAATATATTCTTAGCTCCAGATCAAAGCACAATATAAAGATCAGAGACTACTATTTGCAATAATCTGCAAATTGTCTATGATCTTTTTCTACCTGGTCAAGAAAATTAACCTCTGAATAAAAGAATCCAAACAGGAAATGACAGTTATTTTTTCTGAAAGAGGGAAAAGAATATTCAGAGCATTGCATAAAAAGTCATATAATTTGAGCAAATTATCTCTGACATTCATGGGAACTGGCTGCCAAGAGTTAAAATCTACACTGCCTGAGATGTATAAGGTTTTATGAAACATAGCCCTTTCATTATTATACAAGCAATAGAATTTAGAGTTGCTTAAAAAAAGAAGCCACCTTTTTCTACCCATGATTCTTACACTTGCCCACCCCTCCCAACGTAAAATCTTGATTTTAGTGGTTCTACAAACCTAAGTTCTATTCTTGGCCCTCTCATAATTGCCAATTAACTAGCTTTTCCCATCTCAGTTTACTGTTCCATGAAATAAAGGAATCTTGGTGGATCAAGCATGACGTGAGAGAGCAAGCCTTTATATGAAAGCATTTAGCAGAATATGCAGAATATGCACCTATTCAAATACCTTTTAAATTTCTGTCCTCAAAATGATTGCAATTTGATGTTCTATGTGGATTTCTGATAGTTGTCAATAGAATTATCTGTTTCTTAATTTCAGATTTGGTGAAATACTATAGTCAATAGCACTATCAATGAGTATTTTCTGATAGAAGTATTGCTTGAGCTTTTATAAATATGCTTATGTTGCATGGATTGTTGATGATCTGCAAATATGTCTGACAACTACCATGTATATCTCACGTGAATGCAAGGATGGGTTATACTTTCATTGGACTCTCTTTCCATCTGCTGGGTTTCATTCAGCATACCTTTTCTGGCCTTGGATTCTTCCAGATTTCTGATTGTGGACTCCATGAATGCTCTATTAATTTGTATTTATTCCCATCCCACATGAATAATTCCTCAATTAGTCTTTGATTAGCCTCATCATGCTCATGAATTTTCCTATCACACTCAGCCTTTTCCTATCACCCTTATAACAGTCTTTTGCAGGTATTCAATCTTTTTATTTAGCATTTTTATTAGTTTTTATCAGTGTTGTAGACCATTTGTGGAACTCCCCTTGGATTATTAACTTTTCTATTGCCTGGTTATCATGAGTGGGAGTTGAGATACCTGCAGTTGCCATTTTTCTTGTGTTTCTCCACTTTTTCTTCCACTTCGGGTATTAAAGCAATGCCAATACCGTTCAAGGACACTATTTTATGGCAATCGTCAATCAGAGTTCTCTAGTGGCACAGATTTTTTGAAACAGTCAAAATGAATACATGTATATTCAAGTTCAGTAGATACATCTAGTTCAACAACAAATAAGTAGGGACTAAGAAAATCAAAGAAGGAGTCAGCAGACCAGAAATTGATCGGTTTAGGGAGAATTGTGTGAAGAAAATAAGATTAGACGAACATGGAGATGGAATGGGAGAGAGGGACTATAACCAAGATATATGCAGAGAGAGTCAAAGGATAGAAAGAAAGAAGAGAGATACAGACAAAGGAAAATGAAAAATAAAAAAATTTAAAAGCGAAATAAAAAATTATATAAATGTGTTGAACAATGGCAAGAAAGGAGAACATATGAGTCCTTACCTTGTTCTTGTAATTGTAACCACTCTGTGTTTACACAATTAAAAAAATCATATTAATAAAAATAAATAAATAACGACATTGGAACATGAAAAAATTATATAAGCATAAGGAAATAATACTACACTTAAAGGAGTCATGGCTGAGGGTTTGTGAATTGAGTAATTGATATCTGAATTAAGCATGAATACACAATGAAGAAATGGTCTTACATAAGATGTGTGTTTACTTGGGAATGAATAGAACAACAATTATGTAAAGCTAAAAAACAAAAAAGTACCAGTAGTAAATATAGTAAAAATAATTCAAAAGTTCATTAAAAATGATGAAACATGAAAGCATTTTAATTTTAAAAAATCACATAGATCTTTTTGGGAAGATATTGTGTCTCTAAGAGGTCATACCAGATTTAGGATGTCACAATGTGCTTCTGATATAACAATGGCAATGTGATGTCACAATGATTTTGTCATACCACAGTGATGATGCAGTGACAACATCTGTGAGGTCACAGTGTATTTGTAGTATCAATAAGTATATGAATTCACATAGGGACCATGATGTCTTAAAATACATGTATTGTCACAACTATGATGAAGTCCTATGAAGTGTGTGATGTCACCATGTGATACAATGGTCATGAAATCTGGCAGTGTAATGTCAGTGTGGTCATGACATCTCAGTGGATTTCTGCTATCACATAGGCAGCATGTCATAAAAGTAATGAGGAGAGACAGGTTTGTGATGTCACAGTGTGTTATTTGTAACACATTTGCACTGTGATACCAAAATAGTTGTGATGTCACACTGCATTTCTGATATCAAAACACATGCTGCATTTGAAATAGAATGAAATCACAGAGTAGGCATTTGCAATGAGTCTATGGCATCATAATGACACTGTGTTGTGAGAATGCATTGAGGTCACTGTAGTTTTTGATGTCCCAATGAGCTGAATTTGTCATAAAAAATGTGATTTTATACTGGTGATGATGACACAAATAGGTTGTGATGTTACCATGGCATGACATGACATCTCAATTATCATTAGATCACAAAGAGGATAATGATAAAGATAGGGATTGTGATGTCACAAAGGCAATGTGTTTTTTCAAAGAAGCTAACAGTTCATAGTAGGTTTGCAATGTGACAATGTGATTGTGAAAGCACAATGGCAATGTGATTTCACAATGTGTTTGAAATGTTACAGTGCTGATGCAATGGAGATATCAAAAAGAAATTGTGATGTGACAATGATTATGGGGACACAATGGGTATCTGCTATCAATACACATGGAAATGTGAAATTGAATGAAATCACAGAATATACATTCACAATGTGCCTTTCACATCCCAACAAAAATATGATGTGATAATGCTGTCACAATAGTTCAGTGATGTCACAATGACCTGTTGATAGCATATTAACAATTTGATGTCACTCTGGAGATGATGTCACAAAGGGTTTGTGTTGATACATTTAAAAATATGATCTTAAGTCTGGTCAAAATGAAGATATGAATACACAGACCATGAAGTCACAAAGACCATGTGTTGTTTCAAAAGTGCTAGCAGGTCAAAATAAGTTTGGTGTGTCACAATGTGATCATGATATCACAATGTCAGTGTGATTTCACAGTGGGTTTGTGAATGATGGTGAGCTCACATTGGGTTAGTGATGTCTCCATGAGTTTGTAATATCACAATGACATTTCCAATATCAATATCACAAACAATGTTAAAACAAACATTATAAGGCATAAAACAGATAATCCGATTGTGAGCTGACAAAAGTCCTAAGATATCAGAGTCCTGGATTCTCAAGGAAGCACCAAATGACCTCCAGAGGAGGTCAGAGATAACATGACAGATAAATTCTCTAAGAGGAACTCGATCGCTTCCCAAGGAAGCCTCTCAAGGAGGTCCCAGATGACATCTCAAGGAAGCCACAAATGACCTACAGAAAAGGTCTGCAACAGGCTATCATGCTTACCAAGACTCAACACTAGAGGATTTCTAAATGAGTCTCAACTTTGTTGGTCCTTGGCAAACAAACCCTCAAGAGAGACTTTCAGTTCTGAGGCCTGACAGTCTTACCTATGACGGGTTTCCCTGAGACCAGGCTCACAGCCATCTCACTGGAGCCTCCAAAATTTATAACCTCTAAAGCAGAAAACAGTGCATAGAGGCACATTTAAGAGAATAACCAAATTTATTTACACAAAAAGGGCCTGAGAATGCCTGATTGTGTGCTGGATATCCAGAGACAAAAGCAGCCTTGACCAACAAACCTCTGATCTCCAATGGGCTGCCTCACCCTTTTTTTATTGGTCTGCAAATCACCCCCCCCCACACACACACACACAATTATGATCTCCAAATCTCCATACTTCCAAAGGCAAGGCATTTTAATTTTATCTTCTTCCCTCCCTCTCTACTGACTTGTCCTTCCTTCCATGGTGTTTCCCTTTTTCCTATCTACCACTTCTTTCTTCTCTTTAGGACTTTCCATATTCCACAGGGTTGCCCTTCTGCCCCAGTGGCCAGTTGCCATTTTTGCCCTACGGCTTTCCTTCAATTCCTCTCCTCCCAGGTCTTTCCCCTCCTACTGTCTCCCCATGTCCTTCCTTCCAGGTATTTCCCCGCATTTACTCCTATTCAGTTGCTCAGAACACATAGCCTGTACCCCTACCCAACAACAACCAGTCTCCTTTCTAAGATATTTCAATGGTCACTTCCCAAACTGCGCATTGTGCAATAACTAGTTGATTGTTAAACATGTGGAGCTTGATATCCCACCCCCTCCAGCAGAATGCCCATCTGCCTGTAGCAACATGTCCTGACCCCTCCACACAGCTAGAGCAAAGGGCCATGATGATTTTAGTTTCAGCAGAATTTAGATACTCCCTTGATTATCATGGTGGCCTGGTTTTGAACATGTCATTTTGATATTACAAACGTGTCATAAAAAGTTCATAATATCACTAGTTGTGACTAACCCATTAATACCTCACCAAAATTGACCTCATAAACCCAGTTTGAAATCACATTGTTTGTGACACCACGACTAAATTGTGACCCTCCAAACTTTATATGACCTCTTAGCAATTTTGAAAAAAACACAATTTCTTTGTGATATTAGTAACTTTGTTTACCCATATATTCATGGTGAACTAATGACATGCCATTGTAATATCACAAAATATTAGTGACATCATTTTCAGTGCCAAATTGTATTGTCATTATGACATCATCAACTCATTGTGACATCATCAAACTGTAATGAGTCATACCATTATGACATCTAGTTGTCATTGTGAGATCATAGACTAAATGTGAATACCTATTCTGTAATTTCATTCTGTTTTAAAGGTAATGAATATTGGTTGATATTATAAACCCACTGTGACCTCATAACCATTGTGACATCAAAATCTCTTTGTGATATTACAAGCCATTGTGATATCATTAACACACTGTGATGTAATAAGCCTATCCTGTACCCATATCTTGTTGACATGGTTCCATTATGATATCTTAGGCCTTTGTGAGCTCATAATCTGTTTCCAGCCTCATAATATTCCTGATATGATATGTGATTTAAGAAATCCACTGTAACATCATGCCCACTGTGACTCCACACTATCAGACATCACTGTGCCACCTAGTGCATCACACACTTGTTAGGACTTCATCACATTTGTAACAAAACATGTCTTTAAAGACATCAGAGTCCATTTTTGAACCCATATACTAATTGTGAATTAATGAAAATTGAGATCCAGAATGCCATTGTGACATCAACACATTGTTACATCACAAACCTATTGTAACTTCCTCACCATTAGGGCATTACCAACTCATTGTGACATAAAAACATTATTATAAAATGATATTTTGACAACTTGCCATCATGATATCACTGTCCCTTTGAGATTTCATGAATTATGACCTTATAATCTTTTAGAAAATTCGCCATTGGGAATTCAAGGTCCTTCTGTGAACTTGTATCCTCACAACAATTGAAGGTGGTAATTGTGATATTTCAAAGTTATTTGTGACATCACAAAGGCATTGTGAGATCACATTGCTGTTATGATATCATGCTCCCATTATGATATCCTAAACCTATTATGACCTATTAGCACCTGTAATTACACAAATATCCTTTGTGACATCACAGTCTCTTTGCATATCTTTAGTCCAAATGTAAACTATTGAAAGGAGATTATACATTCCACTGTAAGCTCACCTTTCCTTTGTGACAACACCATTTTGAGATCATATTGTCATTTTTACACCATCAACTCATTGTTACATCATTAATCTAAAATGACATCATACATTAGGAATTTCTATACTGTGAGTTCATTCCATTTCATATGTGGCATTTGTGTTGAAATGAGAAACCCATTATGATTTCATAACCATTGTGAAATTACAATGCTTTGTGACATCATTTTGCCATTATGATATCACTGTGATATCACAAACCTGTCCTGTCCTCATAACTGATGTGACATGCTGCCATTGTTAATTCTTATGCCATTTTTGAACTCATGATCTGTTTTGACCTTGTCATATGTTAGGTATGATGTGATAGGACAAATCCACAGTGACATTATGACCACTATGATATCACACTGCCAGACATTATGACCATTTTGTCACATTGTGATATCACAAACCTGTTAGGACTTCCTCCCATTTGTGAAAACACAGGTCCTTAGGACATAACCATCCCTTTTAGAACACATGTACTCATTTAGAGTTAAGGATAATTGATATACACCATGCTATTGTGACATCACTAACTCATTGTGATCTCCCAAAATTATTGTCACAGTATCACCATTATGGATCCCAATTGTGTCATCAAAACATTTCTATGACATGATGTTGTGACATCACATTTCCATTAAGATATTATTGTCCTAATGTGTTTTCACTATTCTATTTTGACTTCATAACGTTTTAAAAATCCATGGTCTTTGGACTTCAAGCTCTTTCTACGAACTAGTATCCTCATTGTGAAACATTCTCAAATGATATCGAACATGAGATGATCATATTCCAAACTCATGGTGACATCATTCTCATATCCTGACCTCATAACCATTGTGACATTACATACCATTGTGACATCACATTGCCATTGTGATATCATTGTCACGTTGTGATATCCCCAATCCACTTTTACCTCTTAGCACCCTAGACACAACTCAGAGTCTTGGTGACATCACAGTCCCTTTGTGTACCATATCCTGATGTGATCCTAGAACAATTTATATCAGACATGCCTTTTAACATCACATACACTTTGGGTCATCAGCAGTGTGACATCACATTGTCATTATGAAACTATCAGCTTACAGTGATATCACTAAACTATAATGAATTCATAGCATCTTGACATCACATTATCATATTGATACCCATACTTCAGGCTTTACCTCTATGAATCCACTTCTCCAAATTAACCATTTGAGGTGACTTGCATAAACACTCTCTCCATGAGTTCAAGCATTCCAGCATTTACCTGTATGGAAATTTCTATGTACATTACATATGCTTGTAAGGCTGAGGAACAACTGTTTTAGGCATTGGCCTGGGAAAATTTACCAGAGTGCCTGATAACCAGATATAAACAGACAGAAGGCTTGAGCCTATAACCATTTTACAGAAATTTAATGTACACACTTGCATACTTGATATCACTATTTTTCTTCCTCCTTTCAATCGTAATGATTAGTAGCTCTAGACACTCCACTGTGTTTAGAGTGGTCTCCCAAGTTACCTAATAATCTCAGTTGTTCCTCTGAAACTCAGGGATCTCTATTTTCTTTAACTCCTATTTAGTACTCTGACCTCAGTCTGGAACTTGGAATCCTCTTCCCTTTTATCCTCCTCCTTTTCTTTGAAGCTAGCTTTCATGATCCCCATCTCCATTTCCAAGTCCTCCTTATCCTGCAAGTGTTCTTCCAGGAGCAAACAATTCCTTCCACTCTCCAACTGCTGCTCCTTCTCACAACACCTCTAACTGGTCTTCAGCTCCTCCTTTAAGTTTGAAATGGTGTTATTAAGAGGGTTTTTTTTTTCTACCTCCCCCAATTTCATTGATACCTGATACTTCTGCATTATATTTTTGGTGAGATCTCAAAAGTCTCTTTGCCCTTTTCCTCTAAAAGCTTCTATTTCTTTTCCCTTTAGTGTATTTTGTGACAGACCTTTTAACTGTTTAACTGTTCTGTTTTTCTGCCTAATGCTCTTTCCCTTTCCTGGACATTCCTCATCAGAGCATGGCTGTCCTTTAACTCTTTCTGAAGAATAACAATCACTTTCTTGATTCTGGTATTTTGCTGTTCAGTTTTCATGGCCTCTTCTTCTATGATATGGCACCTCTAGTCAGCCCCCTTGAGCTGCTCTTTCTATTCTTTCTTTGTTGAATTTCAGCTCACATGCTTCATAGCTTATAATTACTATACACTTCATCCTAATACATTTTTGCATCATGTTCAGATCCTTTCTCTGGGCCTTGATTTCCATGTAGAGTGTCAGGATATTCTCCTGCTCTACCTTGTAGTCAGCAAGGATGGCAGCATTTCATCCTGTGCCTTCTTCAGCCTCTGATCTTTGTTCCTAAACTTGGGAAAGCTATATCAACAGAAATGTCTCAACACAATCTGTACAGTCCCTGCAGTCTTTGCAACATGTTCTTTGGTTTATCCACTGGCCTCCTGAGAAAAACTCCACCCACTCTTTCTTGCCTGGAGAGCTGGTCTGGTTAAAAAGGCATCGCGCTCCTAAATTTGAGCCCATTTGTAAAGTAACTTACTTGGTGTTGCTAATTATATCATCGGCTATTAATGCTGCAGGGAAACAGCACTGGATCCATTATTCTCAAGTAGAACAATATCCAGAGAAGGCTGCACGTTGAACAGTTCAGAGAAACTCAAAGAATCCATTCGGGAATGTTTTACCAAGTGTTAGTTAGTGCTAACTAGCGTGTTTTCATGGTTTACTCCTTATTATTTGTTATAATTGTATTTTAAAACTGTTGAGGGCAGGGGAGAGAAGGGAAAGTTTAGGATTTGTTCCAGAAGGAATCAATGATTTGATTGTACATGAAAACCAGTGGGGGATATGCTAACCAGTGGGGCCCCAATGGTCACTGGGCCCAATAACCAGTGTAGCCCCTTGGCTTGATATGCTGGTGTGGACAAGGTTTTCACCAAATGGGACAGAGCATGCTGCTGGAGGGGATAGTGTGTCAATCCCGACATGGTGAGCTGTATCTTAGTGACTGGGCAATGTGCAGTTTGAGGTGGTTTATAATTGTACGGCAGGAGAGCCATTGATCTGACAGCCTATCTATAGGCTGTGTGTTCAGAACAATAGAGCAAGAGAGAAAGAGGAGAAAGTCCTGGAAGGAATATAGTCGTAAGACAGGAGGATGCGGAAGCTCTGGGGGAGACGGAGTTGAGAAAGAGTAGGAGGGGAAGCATGATAATTGGCCACTAGTGTAGAGCAGGTCAATCGTGTTGAGGGTGGAGCAGCCTGAAGAGAAGGAAGTGGTGGAAGGGGAAAGGAGAAGAACCTGGAAGATAGGAAAGCTGTGTAGAAAAGGTGGGAGGAAGGGAAAGAATAAAGCCTTGTCCTTTGAATTTTGGACCTTTGGAGATTTTAATTTGAGTGGCTCTTGTTTGGCAGACCAATTAATAAAGGACAAGGATGTCCATTGGTGGTCTGAGGTGGTCGCGGCTGCTCATGTCTCTGAGTATCTAGTCCAGTACAAGGTAGCTGCAGGTCCTTTTCGATTGTAAATAAATTTGTTTGTTATCTTAAATTTGTCTCGAAGGATTGTCTTGATTTTATGGGTCATAATATACACGTTCATATGGAGTTTAAAATCCCAAAGCCTATGAATTTTCTAAAATGTTATAGTCATAATGTTTGTAAAAACCCAATGGAACAGAAATATCACAATGGCAATATGATATGTCATGATTATGTAATGTTGTCAAAATTATTTGTTGATGACATAATGTTCAAGATGTCACAAGAATTTTATGATTTCCCTATGGGTTGTCTAACTACCAATGATTATATGAGCTCAGAAAGGCATTGTGGGGTCTCCAAAGGCATGTGTTGGCAGGAATGTGATGAATTCCTAACAAGCTTATGATGGTCAAAATGTGGCAAAATGTTCATGACCTCTGACATTGTTATGTCACAATTTTCATGATGTCACGGTGTTTTTATAATATCACACGTCATAAATATTATGTGCTTGAAAACAGAATATGAGCTCACAAAGGACCTAAGTATCACACTGGCAGCATTTCAAAAGTTATGATGAGGGGACAAGCTTGTGATGTCATATTGGTGATGAGGTCACTATAGGTTTCTAATGTTGCAATGGAAGGTGTGTTGTCCTTAATCCACAATGAGGATGTCAGTAAATAAAGAGATTTTGATGTCACAAAGTAGGTCTTGTGTTTTTTTCAATGGTTCTGAGAGGTCATAACAGGTTGGGATGTCTCAATGTGATAATCATGTCACAACAGCAATGTGATGTCACAATGTTTTCCTGATGTCACAGTGGTTATGACATCAGCAATAGAATAATGATGTGACCACACTTGTAATATTTCAATCACAGGTCTGATTTCAACTGCTACTGTTTTCCAATGAGGATCTGCTTTCAAGGAAGGAGTTCGAAGTCCCAAAGCACATCAGTATTCTAACATGTGATGGAGTTAAAATAGTTTTTTGAAAACAAAATGGGACAATGATATCACAAAGAAAATGTGATGTCACCATTCCATGACATAGTGATTTGATGTCGTAAATAGTTGTTAATGCCATAATTGTGATGAGGTCACAGCAGGTTTCTGAGGTCACAATTGGATATTGAAATCAAAATATCATGGTAGATCTCTATTGTCATTTATTCTAAACAAATACATAAGTTCAAAAAGGGATTTGGATATCTCCAAATGCAGGTCTCAACACAAATGCGATAAAGTCCAAAGAGGTTTGTGATGTCGCTATGTGACACAATGTTCATGACATCTGGCAGTGTGATGTTACAGCAGTCATGGTGTCACAGTGATTTTCTATGACATGTCACACATGAAATATTAGGAAGTCAAAAACAGATAATGAACTCACAAATGGCTTAAGATATGATAAAGGTAACATTTTACGAAAATTATGAGAACAGGAGTTTGTGATGTCACAATGGATTATTGATACCACAATGGTTATGCAGTCACAATGGGTTTCTGATAACAAAACACATGTCACATTTTAAATAAAGGGAATTCATATGATACACATCTATATTGGATGTATGATGTAACAATGCATATGTAATATCATAATACTATTATGAAATTGTAGTATTGTGAGGCCAAATGAGCTGATGATGTCATACTAGGAATGTGATGTCCAAATAGTGATGATGTAACAAGGGGTTTGTGATATTACCATGGCATATCTGATCTCAATTGTCACTAGTTCACAATGAGAATATAGGTAGAAAGAGGGATTGTGATGTCACAATGGACTTGTTTTTATCCCAAGAAGCTGAGAAATACTCATAAGAAGTAATCATGACATGATATTGTGACATCACATTGTCAGGGTGATATTACTGTCCCATGGGGTTTTCACAAACCTATGATCCTCACAATGTGATCATGATTTCAAAATGGGAATGTAACATCATAATGGGTTTGTTATTTGAGCGGTGTGATTAGGTCACATTTTATTTGTGATTAAAAAATGTGAGATTGAAATAATACAAGTACTTCTTCAATTTTATTTGCTCCTAGTACAGGAGTACAGGAGTTCAAGGAAAGAGCTTGGAGTCCCAAAGGCCAGGAATTTTCTAAAATATTACGAGAACATACTAGGTTTGTGAAAACACAATGGGCAGTTATATCATAATGGGAATGTGATGTAAAAATATGATGTAATAATGTTTTAATGTCACAATTAGTTGGTGGTGCCACAAGCATGTTGAAATCCCAATACATTTGTGAAGCCACCATTGGTTGGTAATGTCACAATGGAATGCCAAAACTCAATTGTCATTAATGCACAAATGTTCACAAAAGAGCTGTGATGTCTCCAAAGTCATGGGTTGTAAGCAAAGTTATGAAGTCCTAACTTATTTCATTATATACTTCATTGTAAAGATACTGTCCAAAGAGATTTATTCTATTTATTTATTTATTTATTTATTTATCTTTACTGTGAAAATTCTGTACACAGGAGTTACAATTACATGGGCAAGGTAATGAGTACCTTTCTTATCAAGCCTTGTTGCTTCCTCTTTGTTTCAACTTCCCATCCCTTCCCACTTCTCATTCCCACTCTCTGACTCTGCTCTGCTGCCTCTCTTACCCTTTCCCCACCCCCCACCCTTACCCCACTCTTGGTCAAAGTTAAAGTTCATTTTCGACATAAAATCGTGCCCATCTCATTGCAATGCTTCCACCTGTATTCATATTTAAACATTTTTTCCTTTCTCCTCCACAAAGTATACCAACAACAAATACAATGAAAACAGGGGTGATGTCATGGGGGAGGGATATTCAAAGCAAAAAAAAAAATCATCTTTTAAATGTGTTAGAAACAATCATAAAAAGAGAAAAAACATTTGGTTCCTTATCTTGCACTTCATTTCACCTAACATCAACTTATTTGACCGTTTATGATTCTCTTAGAAATATACTAGTTATTGCACATTTACTTTATATAATTTAAGTCTTTCTATTTCCTAACAAATGGGGCTTTCCTAACAAATGTATATGCATGTAAATGATAATATGTTTATTATGTAGTTTTATAATATATTTGATATATTTTATGTCATATTATTATTTATAATAATATAAGATATACTACATATTGTATATATGAATATATGTATATATAAGAATATTGTATATATTATATGTACAACTATATATAAATATATTATATACACAATATATACTTATATAATACATATACAATATATACAGTATATGTATATACATACATATCTAATATATAAATAATATCATTAATATACATATATATGCATCTATATACATATACATATATACATATATATGAATATATGCATAAATATGCATAAGCATGCATATATATATGCATGTTTATACATTTGAAATAGATATTCAATAAACTACATTCTCCCTCTCTATATATCTATCTATCACATTTTTTTGATCAGTTCAGCTACTGAGGTTTTGGGGGTGAATAATCCTGTGATAAACCTTCTTATGCTGAGAGCTCTTTTATGGACTTGTTTGTGATCATTTGTGCCAATGGCCAACCATGGCATTGCTGGATGATGAGTGAGCTCTATGCATTGTCCTTTGGCTAGCTTCCATACTCCTATCAAAGGTGATTGAACAAGTTAATGTTCACACCAAAAATGATCTAGGGTATACATTTGATCACATCCATTTCAAGATCTTGTATTAGATTTCTTGATCATAGTCATTTTAACTGAGGTGATGTGGAATCTCAATGTTGTGTTGATTTGCCTGTCTTTTGTGGCTAGAGAAGTTGAGCATTTCTTCATGTGTCTGTTGGCCATTCTTATTTCCTCTTCAGAGAAGTCTCTCTTGAAGTCTTTTAAAATAAGTTTTTTTTTGTTGTAAGAATACTGTATATATCTTAGCTATGGTAAATAATGCTGCAGTAAACATAGTTGTGCTGGTAGATTTAGATTTAGTATTGTCTTAATTGTGATCATTTTGGTAAATGCCCAAAAGTGGGATTTCTGGGTCATAGAGGAGTTCTACGTGGAGTCTTTTGAGGAACCTCCATACTGTAATCGAAAGCAGATGCTCCTCAGTAGATGAATGGGTCAAGAAAATGTGATATATATATATATACAACGGAATTCAATGCCTCCATTAGAAAAAATGACATTGCCCCATTGGCTAGAAAATGCAAAGACTTGGAAAAAATTAAATTAAGTGAATTAAGCCAGGCCCAAAGAAAAACAGGTCCCATTGTTTCACATATTTGTAGTAACTAGTATATCTGAAACAACCAGATAAGTTAAGACAAGTTGATGTTAGGCGAAATGAACCCCAAGATAAGGACCTAAATGTTTGTTTTTTCTTGCTTGCTATTGTTTCTAACATATTTTATAGATATTTCTTTGTTGTTTTGTTGGACTCTTGTAGACGGTATCAACTCTGTTTTCACTGTATTTGATGTTAGTATAATTTGTGGAAGGGAAGGGAAAAAAATGTTTAAATTGGAATACACGTGGACCCACTGCAACAACGAGATGTACAAGATATTATGTCGCAAAACGGACTTTTCAACTTTGTCAGGGGGGTATGCATGGCGAATGGATATTGTGGGAGGAAATGGGAAGGGATAGTAAGAGGAAAGAAAGAAGGATGCAACAATGATTAAGTAGAAATGCACTCACTTCATTGCCCATGTAATTGTAACCCCTCTGTACGTTATTTTCACAATAAAAAATGAATACTGTACAGAGTGGTAACAGTTACCTGAGCAAGGTAATGAGTACATTTCCTATCAAGCATTGCCTCTTCCTTTGTTTTTCCCCTACCATCCCTTCCGCCTCCACAACTACATTCTCCGCCCCCCATCCCCACACACACCTATTGTAAAGTTCCTTTTTCAACAAAATGTCTTGTAGATGTCATTGTTACAGTGGGCAACCTGTATCCCTATATAAACTTTTTTATTTCTCTTTCTCTTCCCAAGTTAGAGAAGTGTATATACAAGATGCAGGGCACCGATATTACATACAGTGAAAACAGGCGTTATACTGTAGGGGAGGAACATACAAAGCAAAAAGAAAGAAAGAAACAATTTATTTTCTATAACTAGTATATGTCTGGGCAAGCAGAAAAAGTCAAATGCTATGTACATATGGACCAGATAAGATGATGTTAAGTGAAATCAACACCAAGGTAGCAAAACAAGTGTTTTTTTTCTTTCTTGCTATTGTTTCTCTGCAAGTCTTTAACCCATTTATTAGTGGAGAGGATGTTTCTTTGAGAATTTGTTGGTGTTGGGTTCAATTTTGTGAGTTCCAATTATATTTTAGGTAAGAGACCCTTGTCTGTTGGATGGGTAATGAAGATTTGTTCCCAATCTCAGGGCTTTCCTTTGATCTTGGTAGCTATGTACTTTCCCCTGCAGAAGTATGCTGTTTCACGAAATCCATTTTGTCCAACCTTTTCTTTGAATTTTTGTTTCTCAGTCTTTCTTCAGAAAAATTTGTCCATTGTCAAGGAACCCTAGAATAGCTCCTATTCCTTCCTCTAATGTTTCCATGTGTCTGCTTTCATAGTGAAGTCTTTGATCCATTTGGAGTTGATTCTGGTACAGGGTGATATATAAGAGTTTAGGTTCAGTTTTATTTGTTTACTATTTTTGGAAAGCAGCATTTACACAAGAGGCTGTCTTTCATCCACTCTATTGTTTTATCTCCCTAATATAAGTTTAGGCAGCTACAGGTCTGTGGGTTCATTTCTGGGTCTTCAGTTCAATTCCATTGTACCTCTGGTCTATTCTTGTGCCAGGAAAAAGCTGCTTTGATTATTATAGCTTTGTATTGGAATTTGAAATTTTGTATTGATATTCTCCCATCACTATTTTTTGTGCTAAAGATTGCTTTTGATATTCAGAGTTGCATGTGAATTTGGGGTTACTTCTTCTATTTCATTGATGAATGAGGTTGAATTGTTGATAGGTATTGCATTAAATTTGTAGATAGCCCTTGGCAGAATTGTCAAATTATTGGTTTTCAAATCTCTCAAATTTGTGGGTATATGGACTCAGCTATAAACTTGCATCTGAGTACTACCTTTGCTGTGTCCCAGAGGAGCTGGTAATTTGTGTGTTCATTTTTGTTAAATATCATGAGCATTTGAATGTCCATTCTAATGTGTTCCATGACCCACTGGTGGTTCAACAAGGTGTTGTTCAGCCTCCATGTGTTACAGGATTTTCTTAGGTGGCTTTTGGTGTTGAATTCTCCTTTTATTCCCTTGTGATTTGAGAGAATGCAGGGGATAATTTCAATGTCTCTGAATTTGGACAAATTTTCTTTTTTTTTCTAATTTAAATTTTCATTTTTGTAAACATACAATACAGAGGTGTTACAATTAGATGGGCAAGATAAGAGTATATTTCTTATCAAGCATTGCAGCCCCTCCTTTGTTTACCCTTCATATCCCTTCCTAGCCTCCCCCCGCCCACTCAACCAATCTCACCCACGTACCCCCCCAAAAAATTGTAAAGATCGTTTTCGATATGACAATTTGTAGTTCTCATAGTTGCAACGGGTCCAGTTGTATCATTAAACGACTTGTTTTTCCTCATCTCCTCCACAAATTATACTGGTATTAAATATAGTGAAAGCAGGGTCTATACTGTGGGGGAGGGACATAAAGCAACAAAGAAATAATCTTATAAATGCGTTAGAAACAAATACATGGAAGAAAAAAATATTTAAATACATATCTAAGGGTTCATTTTCCTAACGTCACATTATCTGACCTTTTCTGCTTGACCCATACATATACTAGATATTGAAAATAAGGGAAAACATGGGATCTGTATTTCTTTGGGCTTGGCTTACTTCACTTAATATAATTTCTTCCAAGCCTTCCCATTTCCTAACAAATGTGGCAATGTCATTCTTTCTGATGGAGGCATAGAATTCTCTTGTTTATATATACCACATTTTCTTGATCCATTCATCTACTGAGGGGCATCTGGATTGGTTCCATATCTTAGCTATGGTAAATAATGCTGCAATAAACATAGTATTGATGGTAGCTTTAGTTTAGTCCTGTTTGTGATTATTTGGATAAATGCCCAAAAGTGGGATTGCTGGGTCATGGGGAGCTCAATGTGAATTCTTTTCAGGAACTTCTATACTGCTTTCCAAAGTAGTTGAACATGTTTACACTCCCACCGACAATGAAGTAAGGTCCCCTTCTGTCCACATCCCCTCCAGCATCTTTTGTTGTTAGAGTTCTTGATTATAGCCATTCTAACAGGGGTGAGCTGGTATCTAAATGTTGCTTTGATTTGCATTTCTTTTATGGCTAGGGAGTTTGAGCATTTCTTCATATGTCTATTGGCCATCCTCCTTTCTTCTTCAGAGAAGTTTCTCTTAAAGTCTTTAGCCCACATATTTATTGGGCATTTGTTTCTTTGAGGATTTGTTTTTGGGGGATGTAATTTTTTGAGTTCCAAGTATATTTTAGATATGAGACCCTTGTCTGTTGTATGGCTAGTGAAGATCTCCCAATCTGTAGGCTTTCTCTTTGCTCTTGCGAGCTATGTCCTTTGCCATGCAGAATCTCTGCAACTTCATGCAATCCCATTTGTCCAACCTTTATTTGATTTGTTGTGTTTCCAGGTCTCTATTCAGAAAATTTCGGCTTGAGCCAAGGAGACCTAGGGTTTCTCCTATTCCATTCTGTAATGTTTTCAGAGTGTCTGCTTTCACTCCGAGGTCTTTGATCCATTTGTAATTGATTCTGGTGCAGGGTGATATATAAGGATCTAGCTTTAGTTTTCTGCAAGTAGTTAACCAATTTTGCCAGCACCATTTACTGAAGAGGCTGTCTTTCTTCCATTCTATTATTTTAGCTCCCTTATCGAAGTTTACTTGGCTATAGGTCTGTAGGTTAATTTCTGGGATTTCAATTCTATTCCATTGGTCCTGAGGTTTGTTCTTATGCTAGTACGAAGGTGTTTTGATTACTATGGCTTTATAGTAGAGTTTGAAATTTGGTATTGATATTCCACCAGCAGTGTTCTTTCCATTGAGGAGCGTTTTTGCTATTCGGGGTCTTTTATTTTTCCATATGAAGTTTTGGATTGCCTCTTCTATTTCCTTGAATAATGAGGTTGGAATTTTGATAGGTATCGCATTGAATTTGTAGATAGTCTTGGGAAATATTGTCATTTTCAAGATGTTAATCTTTCCAATCCAGGGGCATGTGGTGGTTTTGCCATTTTCTAAATTCTATTTTGATTTCCTTTTTCAAGATTTTAAAGTTTTTCTCATAGAGGTCCTTCACTTCTTTGGTTAAGTTAATTCCTAGGTATTTTAATTTTGGAGGGGCTATTACAAATGGAGTCACTTTCCTAATTTCAGCCACACTTTTTTCATTGTTGGGGGTTAATTTTATACCCTGCTACTTTGCCAAAATTTTGAATCAGCTTGAGTAATTTGGGAGTGGAGTGTATGGGATTGTTTAATTACAAGATCATGTCATCTGCAAAAACGGATCCCCTTAAGTTTGCATCTTTTCTTATTGCTGTTGCTAGGCATTCTAATACTAGAGTGAAGAGAAATGGAGAGATTGGACATCCTAAACCAAGGTGAGTTAAACCATCTTAACGGGCCCATATCAAGCATTGAAGTAGAAACAGTAATAAGAGACCCCCCAGCTAAGAAAAGTGCAAGACCAATTGGTTTTACAACGGAATTCTACAAGGCCTTCAAAACAGAGTTCATATCAATACTCTTCCAACTCTTCAATGAAATTGAAAGGGAAATTTCACTACTGAACACATTCTAAGAAGCCATCATAACCCTCATCATAAAACCAGGAGGGACTCATCAATGAAAGAGAATTATAGACCCATTTCTTTGATGAACATTGATGTAAAACTTCTCAACAAAATTTTGGCCAATCGACTTCAATATTTCATCCAAAAAATCATACACCACGGTGAAATAGGATTCATTTCAGGGATGCAAAGCTGGTTCAATATATGCAAATCAATTAATATTATTCATCACATCAACAGGAGTAAGGAAAAGAACCACATGGTTATCTCAATAGATGCAGAAAAAACATTCGACAAGATCCAACACCCCTTTATGATGAAGGTTTTGGAAAAATTACGAATCCATGGAACATCCCTTAATACAGCAAAGGCTCTATATGACAAACCTACACCCAGCATTATACTTAATGTTGACAAATTTTCTTTGTGACCTAAAATGTCATCTATTTTGGAGAATGTTCCATGAGATGCTGAGAAGAATATGTATTCAGATGATGATGGGTGTTATATTCTCTACATGTCTGATAATTCTAGTTGATCTATGCAGTTCTTTACATCTGAGGTTTCTCCCTTGAGTTTTGCTGTGTTGTTCAATCCAGCTAGGATACTGGTGATTTAAAGTCCCCAACAATTAATGTCTTTCAATCTATATGAGATTTTAGGACAAGTAATGTTCCTTGGATTAATTTGGGTCCTCTATTTTTTGGTGAACAGATATTTAAAATTGTAACATACTTCTGAAGGAGAGATCCTTTAATGAATATGTAATGATATTCTTTTTCTCTACTTGCTAATTTTAACTTGAAGTCCATTGTACCTGACATTTGGATTTCAACTCCCACCTGTTTATGGTGGCTGTTCATTTGCTAGAGTTTACTCCATCCTTCCATTTTCACAAGATGTTTGTTTTTGTGGCCATGTATGTTTATTGAAGGCAGATTTTTTTTTATCAAAGAGTTGGAGGAGTATTGGTGTGAGCTCTGCTTTGGAGGTCTTGTAAAATTCCTCTCTAAAACCATCTCGTCCTGGACTTTTCTTAGGTGGGAGGTCTCTTATTGCTGTTTCTATTTCAATGCTTGATATGGGCCTGTTAAGATGATTTAACTCATCTTTGTTTAGTTTCAGCATGTCAATATTTGTTAGGAAAAGGTCCATTTCTGTCAAGTTCTCAAACTTATTAGCATAGAGTTTTGAGAAGTATTCCCTTATAGTGTTCTGAATCTTGGTTGTTTCCGTGGTGATGTTTCCATTCTCATCTCTGAGTTTATTTATTTTGGTGTGTTCTCTTCTTTTTCTGATATGATTTGGTAAATGTCTGTCAATATTTTTAATTTTTTTGAAGAACCATCTCTTTGTTTTATTGATGCTTTGTATAGTTTTTTTGGATTCTAATTAATTTAATTCTGATTTAATTTTAATTATTTCTTTCCATCTACTGGATTGGGGTTTATCTTGCTGCTCTTTTTCAAGGAGGTTTAGATGTGTCATTAAATTGTTGGTTTCAGATCTCTCCAATTTGTTGATGTAGCAGCTCAGAGCTATAAACTTGCCTCTGAGTAGTGCCTTTGCTGTGTCCCTGGAGAGCTGGTGATTTGTGTGTTCATTTTTGTTGAATGGCATGAACATTTGAATTTCCTTTCTAATCTCTTCCATGACCCACTCGTGATTCAGCAGTGTGTTGTTCAGCCTCCTTGTGATACCAGACTTTCTTTGGTGGCTTTGGTGTTGAGTTCTAATTTTATTCCCTTGTGGTCAGAGAGAATGCAAGGTATAACTTCAATGTTTCTTAATTTAGACGTTTGTTTTGTGGCCTAAAATGTGGTCTATTTTAGAAAATGTTCCATGTGCTGCTGAGAAAAACGTGTATTCTGATGCTACTTGGTGAAATGTTCAGTAGACGTCAGTTAAATCTTGTTGATCTATGCAGCTGTTTAGATCTGCGGTTTCTCTGTTGAGTTTTTGCCGAGTTGCTCTTTCTAGTGGGAGAATGGTGTGTTAAAATCCCCAACAATTAATGTCTTTGGATCTGCGATCACTGCTGCCACTGCTGCCGCTGCCTCGGCAGCTGCTGGCAAGAGCTCAGATATGTCTTCTTGCCTGGATTTTCCCTCTCTCGCTTAATTCTCTGTCCTGTGATGGCACACTTGGTGTGATTTTCCGGCTTAGGACTATTCAGTGGAACTCTAAAACTTCTTTCTATGTGAGAGCTTGTTTAGACTCCAGCTTCTCCTCAGCCATCTTCCTGGAACTCTCTGGTAAGTGCATTTCTTATCATGTAGTCATGGTATTTGATTTTGGTACACTGTGTACTACATGTAAGTTACTAAGAATCAGAAATGGGAAGGGGAACATCAAAATCTGAGACAAAGGCCAAAGATCAAACCGAGAGAAAACAACAATGACAAAACAACATGTTGGAAATAAAATTTAAAACTGGTGGGAGTTGATGGAAATTTGAGGCAGAAGGAAAGTATGGGAGAAATGATCATTGGGTAATAACATATGACCAGAAATGTACTCACTCAGTGATACATATATAATTCTAATCCCTCTGTCTATCACCTTGACAATAAGATTCCATTAAAAGAAGAGTACTGATACATACACTTTTCAATTCTCATAAATTTCCACATAGACACATAAATTGATGGGTTTGTAGTACATGTGCAGACATGTGGAAATGGTTCTGTTCTCTTTACATTCCTAAACACATAGAAAAGACATAGGATTCCCTAAATCACCAGATTCCAAGCCAATATTGACAAATTACAAATTAATACTGAAATCATTTTTGTTCAAACATTTCTTTTTTTTACCAACCTATTGAATATTTTTTTATTGTGAAAATACCATACAGAGGTGTTACAGTTACATAGGCAAGGTATGAGTATATTTCTTTTCAAGGATTGCTACCTCCTCCTTGGTTTCCCCTTAATATCCTTCCCATTTTCCCACCTCAACATCCCCTTCTCCCTGCCCATTCAACTTGTCCCACCCCCACTCCCGTTCCAATGTTGTAAAGTTTGTTTTTCGACATAACGTCTTGTACATCTAAATGTTGCAATGGGTCTAAATGTATCCCTATAAGCATGGCCCACAAAAACCTAAGTCCCATGGTTTCCCTTATTTGCAATAACTAGTATATGTCTGAGACAAGCAGTAACGGTCAGGTAAGTTGACATTAAATGAAGTGAACACAAAATAAGGACTCAGAGTGTGTTTCCTTTATTGCTATTGTTTTCAACTTATTTATAATATATTCAGTTATTGTATGTCCCTCCACCCACGGTAAAACCCCTGTATTCTCTGTATTTGATGTTGGTATAATTTTGGAAGGGGAAGGGAAAAAACAAATTGTTCAAATATTTCTGTAGGAATTCCAGTACTCATGTGAAATTGCAAGCCAGGAAAAGTCCTGGTGATGAAATATGCCCCAAATCGGAAACCCTCCTGTTTACACATTCACATTTTCATAAATGTGAGCAAGTTTCTCACGTATGAAACTTCCTCTTCTGTATAGAAATTCTTCAACTCTATAGAATACATAGAAAACCTAACTACTAATAAATATTTTGGCAAGGTAGATCTTCCTAAAATATGCTTCCAAGGCTAATCCATTAAGCAATAGCAATGCTGTGGACCAGAAATAGCAAAACATCCATAAAATTGTGGTGGTGGGTCATCTAAATATGAGGGACTTATGATATAAATGGTGAAAACAAAGTTAGACTCATCGGATATGTTTCATAATCTAATGTTGAATTACATGCAAAGAGACAGATAAATCTTCTTTGAACATTTTAGCAATATACAGGAAAATTCTCAAATGGTGCCTGTATTCTTTTCAGATAAATGTCACATTCTCTGTATGAAATTATGGTATCTTCCTAAAGTGAACATTGTCCCCCAAAACTAATAAAAGTTGGGTGATAGGTTATGGACACCTGTATGTTCTTTATCTCTGCCACTGGCATTGGGAAGAAGTCACACTCTTCTCTTTTTACAACAGAAGTTGATGGGAAATTTGCACGAGGTTTCATTATCATTATACTTATATTTTATTATGTTGTACAGCAGTCATAAATGAAATGGAACATATTATTTCCATGGAAATGTAACTATATTGAGGGGTCTATGTATGATTAGAAATTAGGAAAAAGTCCTTTCTTCAGGTTACTTTCTTCATCCAAAAACTTGGCTCTATCCAAGTTATCCCTGAGAGAGCTCCCATGCCCTTCAATCCCACATTTTGTTTGCTTGACTGTTCTCCAGTTAGACACAATTGTTGATTGGATTCATTACTCAAGATTCTGGGCTCCCTACAACATCAGAAAAAAGCAGATACCTTTTATCTGACTTGGAAATTCTCTGTAAGTCCTGTCACTTTCATTGCAGGACAAATGGTTATATAACTTTTGTGTTCTGAGAAGAAACAGAATTCCAGATTCCTTGTTGGTGTCTCAATATTACCAGATTCCTTTCTACATTGATAAATATCTGCTGTCATTAAATCATTCATGGAAGACTCTTGATAGTACATACCACAATTATAAGAATTTAGGTATATATAGAAGAGGAATAATCTCACACCTTCTCCATCATAAGAAACACATGTGTAATATGTGTTTGAGAAATTTTGAAGAGAATTTTGAATATTGATTCTGAATTTTGTAATTTGGAAAAGCTCTGTATACAATTCCATCGAAAAATGAACCTCATCATGAGGCAGTAAGAATTTGCAGCACTTCTGACCAAGACTAGAACTTTCCATATTACACAGAAATGTTTTATACATTTCTCTTTCTTACATTTATTGGTTGTCTATCATGGGGTTTATACTGTGGGAAAGAAGGAAGATGTGAAGGATAAAAGAACGAAGGAGGGAAGGAAGGAAAGAAAAAGAAAGAAGGGAAGGAAGACAGGGAAGAAGGAGGGAATGAAGCGAGGGAGGACGGAAAGAAGGTAGGAAAACTGAGAAGAAGGCAGGGTGGGAGGAGGGAATTCCGGAAGGAAGAAGGTAATGAAAGGCGGGAGGAAAAAAGGAAGGAAGGAAGGAAGGAAGAATGAAGGGGAAGAAAGAGAAGGTATTAAGGGAGGGAGTCAAGTGGGAAGGAAGGAGGGAATGAAAAACGAGAGTGAGGAAGGAAAAATAAAGAATGGAAGGGAGAAAAAGGTAAAATGAAGAGTAAGCTGGAAGTAAGGAGAAAGAAATTAAGGAAGAAGGGAGGAATTGTTATTTTGTCATAGTGTGGAGGAAGATCTTTTGTTTACACCTGGGTTGTCTGAACTTACTTGGTTTCCTTCCTGGGTTTCAGTGGCCATGTGGAGGTCCAGTGACTGAAAACTGACGATGTGTTTGTGTGTGTCTGGGGGATAGGGTGGGGGTTGAGGGCACCTTGCCTGGGAAATGCCTGTAATCCAGCCCTATATATGTGGTGAAATTTAAACGCTAAAGGATCACATGTTCGATTCTAGGCTGTTCTGCTTTGCCAGTTCACAGCCAGATAATGCTTGATCCAGCCCCACAAACTTTCTGTTCCAGAAGGTGGGCGGGAATAAATTCACACAAATGACGAGGAGAGGGAAGGGGAAACAGAAGCTGTGGGTGATCAGTATTATTCGGTTATCTTCCTCTGAGTGTTTTCAGGGTTTCCTCTGCGTTATCCCCAGAGCTCCAGATAGGAGTTGGGGGCGTCTGTGGGGGATAAGAGACAGGGGGCAGCTGCCCCCTCCTCCGCATCCTTCTGTTCCTTTTAAACCTTTACCTTCATCAACCCGAAGGTGGCCATGGACTCCCACTGGATTACCATCTGGGAAAGGCATAGGCCATGATTCAGTCAAATCTGTCATAGGAAGACAGTAAGTGATAACAAGAAGCCCTACGTCAGGATTAGGATACACTGGGTGAGAGCTGATGGAGAAAGCTGGAGGTGGGTCTAGAGAGGGAAGAGATACCTGGCAGTCACAATAATGGAACAATGCTTTGGGTCCCATCACAGGAAAGATTCTGTTTGTGATGAGCTCTGGTGCAGATCTTACTTCACTCAGAAAAGATTAGTTGGTTGACTAGTATTTGCAGTGGGTTATTTGGTTGATTGATTGTTGGGTTGGTGGGTGACTTGGTAGGTTGGTCAATTAGCCAGAGCAATTCTTCTTTTCTCACTTGATAGTTCATATCACAGTCTGTATGAACCTGGTGTCCAGGCTCATGTGAAAAAATGATATTCACATATCAAACTCCTGCATTGATATGATTTCATACATGAGGAAACAATGAGAGGCTCCATGAATTTTTTTATTAAACTTTGGAAACATAAATATACTCAAAATTTCTGCCTCTGTTTATGCAAATAACGTTTACTTATAGATACATGATGAATGTATACAAAGGGTGATAGAAAAGGGTGTTGAAAACATCCCAAATGGAGGGTCATCACAGGTGACTTGTTTACAAAACACAAGAGCAGAAACTGTTTTCCTATATCTCCAGCACTTACTGTAGCAGTGTTAAATTAGGAAATATCTAATTTTCTACCTACAATTGTGTCAACATTCAAATATTGTGAGGTTTTTCATCAAAGTAAAAACAATTTGCAATCAATATCCTAGATACAGAAAGAGAAACAATGAATTTCTCCATGTTATAAGTTTATAACCACGGCCTGAAATCTAAAGTATTGAAGCTGAACTCAGATTGTAGGATATTAAAATTTAACCTTCAAGAATGTCAGGAATTTACACGTTTGACACTAAGCAATGGTGAGTGAAAGGACACCACCTCCAATAATATTGAAATATGGCAAAAACAGTTTATTGTCCAACATAAAACGTCTTTCCCATGCTCTGCTTTAGAAACACACAAGTTTAACTTCAACTGTCATAGTTTCACAAAATTCTGCAGTTTTCAGAATAGAAAATTCTCTACATGACATTATTTCCCACAAACTCTCTCATGTCATTTATAACATTTTCCAACATTTACCTTAAAAGATATACCCAAATGTATTTATGAACTAATAACTTTATGTGGTACCAATATATTCTACTGAAACATTAACTTTCTCCATTTCCCCAGGTGGTATGGGAATCTGCACAATGTAAGACTCTGATTTTTATCATTGGGACACTGCAATAAACTCTCAGGACCCCCAGATTCCTCTGAAAATGAAAAAAAAAAAGTACTGGAGAAAAGAAATATAGAGTGGAAAATAGAAACCGTTGTCGTTATTCCTTTAAGATCTGTAAAATACCTTAAGAATCCCTTTAGGCAATGAAGATTCAAAATATGATGAAGTTTTATGGAAATTACCTTCTGATATATCTCAATTCCCTATAGATAGTTCTTACTTTTTTTTCTTTATTAAAATATTCATTCCAGTTAAACAATTAATGTTTGAGTCACCTGGCATTGTTACCCTGTGTTGTCTTCTGAGAGTATACAACATGCAGGGTTCCTGATTTACCTGCATTTTTACAATTCAATATAAGTAACGCCCCAAATTTACTTGTTTTTTGCATCTCAACCAGGCAAAAATAATGTCAAAGTTATATTTATCATCATGTCTAAAATTTCACAGTCCATAAAGAGCAATGTTATCTATCCTCTTCTGTGGCTTCTGTGAATATAACTTCTGTGATTCAAAAAAGAAGAAAATAAGGTGAACTCGACCAGGCAAATGAATTCTAAAAATATGTGTATGTTCTACTATTGAGAGGTAAGTAAATGTCTGGTGGGAGAAAAATACACAGTGAAAAATCATGACTAAATATTTCAAAATCAGATGACATATATGAAATTACTTCTTTAGTGAAATGTAAAACAAATAGGTAGAACATATTTGTCTCTAAATCTTTTTGTAGCTAGACACACATGCACCGAAATACATTGATTTCTCTGTCTATTTCACAGATTAGGATCACTTGTAGTAAGCAATAGAAATATATAAATTTTGAGTGCAACACAATCCATAATTTTCAGGTTTTCCATCATAGGCAACCAGTAAAGAAAAATACGTCGTGACAACTTTTAAACGAATTTGGAAAAGGTTTCCTAAATTATAGATATCTGAATTAATCAACTGCATATCCCCTTTTAAAATATCAAACACCTATAAAAATATACACTATATCTGAAAGAGGATTTGCCATTCTTCTATATCTATCTTGATTCCTGCTAGGATTATAAGGTCAGTAGGGAGAATTGTTCAGATAGCTGCTTCTTAGAGAAAATATGTATCACAAAGCAAAGGAATCATTAGAGTCAAAGTTTGAAATTGGGACTGTTGTTCAATAATTAGTAAATTACAGTAGAACAGTGTCTAGTTGACCATGAAGTAGGGCCAGAAGACATTTAAACACAGGACTCACAAAAAGGTCATGGGAATAGAAGTAAATTTGAAGATCGCCAGAATGAAAAGTGTTATTTTCTGAAGTGTGGTGAAGTAAAGTATTTTGATTCTTCTATCCATTGAACAAAAGTGTCCACTTGCAGAAACTTTTGTAAGTACATCTTGCAATGTCATTTGTAGAAAGAAACAAGCCATTCAGAGGAAAATATCCCTTTGCTGTCCAATAGCCAAATCGATATGGAAGAAGGAAATGTGTGCAAGGAACTGTTACCTCTCTTCTAAAGTTATATGGATTCACCAAACAAGTTCAGTATCCATTCCTCCGTACAATGGAAGATATCCCAATCTTAGGATTTCTACAGCAATCGATACTTCTGTGTAGTCTTTTCTGGGTGGGTCACAGTTACTGTGATGTAGCCAATAATCCTCACCTCTTTTTAACAAACTGAGAAAATTCAACCCTATTATCCTATATGAAAATAGAAATGCCTCTGCAAGCCTGACACCAGGAGGCAACATCTCATTTTCTCTTATATGCATTGTTGGATTACAATTGTGTGGAAGAGAAATGCTCTCAGTAGTCACATACTCTGAATTGATTTCCCACACTTTTAAAGTGTGTATGTGTGTGTGTCTATGTGTGAGAGACAGTGTGCGTGTGGTGTCTGTGTTTTAAAGATACTGTAAAGAGAGGTGACAGTTACATGAGCAAGATAATGATTCCATTTCCTATCGAGCATTTTTACCCTCTTGATTTTTTCCTACCATGCCTTTCCTCCCTACCTCTCCAACTCATCCCTCTCCCATGCAATGTGGTAAAGTTTGTTTTCAACATAGTATTTTGAGATTTCATTGTTACAATTGGTCAACTTGTATCCTTATTTAAGCATTTTGTTTTTTCCCTTTCCCTCCTCGAATTGTAGTAGTTTATATGCAAGATTCACGACACCCACATCAAATACATTGAGAAGAGGGGTTCTACCATGGGCAAGGAACATACAAATGAACAAAAAGAAATTACATGATACATTATAAATACATTAGGATCAATAGAAAGAAAGAAAAAAGATATTTTGTGTCCCTATCTTGGGGTTCATTTCAATTAACATCATCTTATATGATCATATGTACAAAGACTTTGATCTTTTCTGCTTGTCGTACACATGTACTACTTATTGCAAATAAGGGAAACATGGGACCTTTGTTTCTTTGGGACTGGCTTACTCACTTAATAAATTTTTCTTAGTCTCTATTCTATAGCAAATGGGGAAATGACATTCTTTATGATGGAGGCATAGAATTCCATTGTTTATGTATATACCATATTTTCCTGGTCCATTCATCAACTGAGGGGTATCTGTGTTGCCTCAATATCTTATCTATGATAAATAATGATTCAATCAACATAGTTGTGCTGCTAATCTGTACGTGGCCTTGTTTGTCATCGTTTGCAGAAATAACCAGAAGTGGGATTGGGGATCATTTGGGAACTCTATGTGGAGACTTTTCAGGAAACTACATACTGCTTTCCAAAGTGTTTGAACAACTTTTCACCAACAATACGGTAGTGTTACCTTCTGGCACATCACATCCGTCATCTGTTATTATTAGAGTTATTGATTATAACAATTCAAAATTGAGTGAGATTGAATCTCAATGTTGTTTGGATCTTCATTTCTTGTATAGCTATAAAGGTTGAGCTTTTCTTCTTGTGTCTATTGGCCATTCTTATTTCCTCATCATAGATTTTTCTCTTTAAGTGTTTAGCTCATTTATCTATTGGGCAGTGTTTTCTTTGAAGACTGGTTGGGGGCTTTAATTTTTTACATTCCAAGTATAATTTAGATATGAGACCCTCATATGTTTTATGCGGGCTTTATATTGATCTTGCTAGCTATGTCTTTTGCCATAGAGAAGCCCCACAGATTCATGCCATCACACTTGTCGAAACTTTATTTGATTTTTGAGTTTCTGGGTCTCTATTAATAAAATTTTAGCTTGTGCCAAGGAGACCTAGGGATTCTCCTGTTATTTCTAGTAAGGATTTCAGTGTGTCTGCTTCGACTCTGAGGTCTTTGATCAATTTAGAGTTGATTCTGGTGCAAGGTGATATATAAGGATCTAGCTTTAGTTTTCTGTGGATGATTAACAAATTTTGCCAGCACCATTTACTGAAGAGGCTGCCTTTCTTCCACTCTATTTTTAGAACCTTTATCGAAGATTAGATGTCATAGGTCTGTGGGTTCATTTCTGGTTTTTCAGTTCTATTCAATTGGTATTCAAGCGTGTTCTTGGGCCATTACCATGGTGTTTGATATTATGGCTTTGCAGTGGATTTTGAAATTTAGTATTGGTATTCCTCTAGCACTGTTCTTTCTGATAAGGATCGTTTATGCTATTCGGGGTATCTTATTGTTCCATACGAATTTTTGGATTGTTTCTTCTATGCCATTAAAGTATGAGGTTGAAATATTGATAGTTATCTCATTGGATTTGTAGATAGTCTTTGGAAGTATTGCAATTTTAACATTTATCTTTCCAATCCAGGAGTTTGGAGGTTTTTTCCGCTTCCTAAATTTTGCTTTGATTTCCTTTTTCAGATTTTTAAATTTTTTATCACAGAGGTCCTTCACTTCTTTAGTTAAGATAACACCTATATATTTTAACTTTTGTGGGGCTATTACAAAATTGTTGCTTTCCTGGTTTCAGTTCTACTCTTTTCATTGTTGGAATACAGAAAAAACATTGATTTTTGAAGGTTAGTTTTATATCCTGCTACTTTGCCAAGGTTTCAAATTAGCTGGTGTAATTTGTGAGTGGAGTCCATGGGATTCTTTAAACACATGATCATGTCATTTGCAAAGAGGGAGAGTTTTACTTCAACTTTTCCTTTTTGGATCCCCTTTATTTTTGCATTGAATTGCCAATACATGCATGAAGATATATGGCCAAATAGAAATGTCAAAAACTCCAGTGTACACCCAATGATTTCTTGCTAGCATCTGCATGAATTTTGATAAATAAAAGAAATAGCAAGGAAATATGGGATTGTATTAAGAGTATAAGACAATTTGGTATAGTGATCAATCTAAATTGTCATGAGAAGTCTCTTTGAATTTTGTGAGATGTTTGTTCAAACCAAAATTCTAATGCAGTTCTTTGCATATAATGTGTGATAGTTAGTCTACCCTCACAGTGGATTTTTTAGTAAGTGCAAATTCATTTTCCTACTTGATGTATCTTTTCAATTTTACATAATTGATATGGATATAGTTTCTTTAAAGGTCTATTAGGCTCTCTGTTGATACATTTTGTTATCCTTGAATGTGACTATGAAATCTTCAAATATATCCATTGGAAAAACGTTATATTTAGCTAATAATCAGAGTTAGATATTGGGTTGGACATGTAGCACACGCATCATGCTTAATCTACAATATTGTTAATAAGGAAAAAATGAAATTCCTTGCACAAACATCAAATTAGTCGGCAAATTTCAAACCATTTCCTTCAAAAATAATGTAAAGTAGAACTCCAATTAGATTGCTACTTACTCCAGTTTCAGTGGGACATATTAAGAAAAGAAATCATATCACAATGTGGGAATAATAGTAGCCTGATATATGAATATAAACAAGGTTCAAACATCTTGGAAAGCTCTATACAATTTCTTCAAATATTAAAAAGAGAACTCCTCCTTTATCTGAAATCCATTCACTTGCATTTACCCAAAGTTCATAATTAAGGATACAATTCACATACCAACACGAGTATGATCATTTTATCATTATTTACCATACCATAAATTTTGGCATACTACCTATAACCACATCACAAAATGTTCACATCTTGTATTTTGAATAAAACTCTATGAGATTAAATGTAATTCTATAGATAAAGTTGTTAATACTGTATTTTTTCAGCTTTTTCTTTCTTAGAAAATCTATTCCTACTGGGAGCTGGTTTCTCAAGCTTGTAATAATCCTAGGTACTCAGGAGGTTGAGATCTGACATTCACAGATGTAGGCCAGACTGTTATCTGCAAAAATCCACTCAAACACCAATTAGTGCTGTGGCTCAATCATTAGATTCTCCTTGAGCTGAAGAATGCATGGACAGCACCCAAGAGTGTGTGTATGTGTGTCTGTGTGTGTGTGTGTGTGTGTGTGTGTGTGTGTGTGTATAGTCAGTTATATATATGTATATATATTCTTCTATTCAACATACAAAAAGATTTATACCAATGTTCACATATTTCAGTAAGATTTCAGAACCTGATTTCTGATGACTACATGTTAGTTACACACACACACACACACAGAGTTAACACCCCAAAAATAAACATTAAAGAATGAATGATGATCTGGCTTGTCACTAAAACAAGATGCTTAACTAGGACAGAATCCCACTTTGAAGAGTTGTTTATTCACTCACTCACACTGTTTTTGCCTTGAATTATTTACCCAAAACTCATTCAACTCGAAAAGAACACTGTTATTGTGGATGAAAATTGAACAAATAAGACAAAAACCTACACATGTTAATTCCATTTGAGATGCTGGAAAATTTAGATGTCATACAATTAGACATTCATTTGAAGCCTTAGAATAATATTTTATTGCAAAACCAGTGTATTTTGATGTCAAATTTACAACTTTCCCTTTGAAAGTACTTGGATTTATGTCGTGGCTTTCTTTCAAAGTATGTCCTAGTGAAATTTCTCATTGCAGATTAGCATTACAAATATTTGCCATTTCTCACCATTTTGTACATTTGAATATTAATGTACACAATACTTTGGTTTGAAAATTAGCATACAACTGCTTCATTGCATCTTTCGGCATGAGACATATACATCGTTTGAAAATTTCAATGAGTTTTTGAATATACTAATTATTTCATACTATACACAATGCACACAAAATGAAGCATCCTTATCTTGGACAAAACTATGATAAAAAATGAAAACACTGAAGTGGAAATACCATATAGCAAAGTATACTTACATTTCAATGATTTAACAATTCTTAACATTACAATATACATTCAAAACTGAAATGGATGATTTTGACGAAGTCACAAATATCTGCAGGTGTTGGTGAATTCAACAAGTAATTAAATATCGTTATCTGTACAATTACATGGTAATTCATATACATTCGTAATAAATTAGCTAGAGGTAATCAAAAAAATGAAAAAAAGATACACTGATTGCATTCACCATATACTAATTCATTTCAACTGCAGTTCAGGCAATGAGAAACACTTTAAAATCATGGGTACATTCCCAAATGGATTAGCACATGAATCCAATTACATGTATGTGTAAAATAATCTTAAATACATTTGTCTAGTTTGGAAATGTTTAGCAACAATATTCATGGGAAGATTGAAAGATACCTGAAAATTGAAAATGGCACTGATGAATATCCTCAAGTCAAGATGTGCTCTGAAGTTCTCATAAATTGATGAAAAGTTGCTAATTGCCAAGCAAGAAAATGAAGAGTAACAACAATTTGCAAGGGGGTTGTCTATATGAAACATACTCATAAGGCTTACATTGTTTCTAAAATATAGTTCTACTTAGAATCTGTATACTAATAACAAAACCGAAAATAGTATATTTCTTTTTATATTATTATTCAAAAGTTTTTGTTGCAAAAATACCGTACAAAGGGGTTACAATTACATGAGTAAAATAATGAATACATTTCTTATCAAGCATTATTACCTCCTCCTTTTTTGCCTCTTACCATACCTGCCTTCCTATCACCATCCAACCCCGCCCCCACCCCAAAGTTGTAAAGTTCATTTTGCAACACAGAATCTTGTATATTTCATTGTTGTGACCGGTCTCCTGTATCCCTATTTAAAGAATTTGTTTTTCTCCCTTCCCCTCCACAAATTATACCAACATTAAATAGAGTGAAAACAGCAGTTAAATCGTGGGGGGGACACACAAAGCAACAAAAATTCATCTTATAAATATGTTAGAAACAACAGAAAGAAAGAAAAACCATTTAAGTCCTTGTCTTGGGGTTCATTTCGCCAAGCATCAATTTATCTGAACTTTTCTGCTTGTCACAGACATATACTAGTTATTGAAAATCCTCAAAGAAACAACTGCCCAATAAATATGTGGGCTAATGAATTACACAGAAATTTATCTGAAAAGACAAGGAGGATGGCCAATAGACACATGAAGAAATGCTCAAACTCTTCTTGCCATAAAAGAAATACAAATCAAAACAACACTGAGATACCATCTCACTCCATTAAGAATGGCTATAATCAAGAATTCTAACAAGAAATTTTTCAGGGAATGTAGACATAAGAGAACCCTACTTCATTGTTGGTGGGTGTGGAAACTTGTTCAACAAGTTTGGAAAGTAGTATGGAGTTCCTCAAAAGGCTCCACATAGAGCTCCCCTATGACACAGCAATATCGCTTTTGGGCATTTACCCAAATGATCACAAATAAGACCATAATAAAGCTGCCAGCACAACTACGTTTATTACAGCATTATTGATCATAGTTAAGATATAGGACCAACCCAGATGACGCACAGTGAATGAGTGAATTAAGAAAATGTAGTATATATACCCAATGGAATTCTATGCCTCCTTCAGAAAGAATGGAAAGGCTTGGAAAAATTTATGTTTCTTTAAGGTGATCATGTTCACGTGCCTCTTTTGTCTTTCAATGCAATTATTTTAACATTTATATGGAAAAATAGTGAATAAAGTAATGTGAAATACACACTAATACTTTTTAAACATTTTTTTTTTACAGAAAAATAGTGTACAGGTGGGTTGCATTTAAATTAGTAAAGTATAAGTACATTTCCTGGAGTATTGTTACCTCCTCCTTTGTGTTTCCCTGCCAAACCTTCCTTCTACACCTCCCTTATTCTTCCCTCCCCTCCCCAAGTTTTAAAGTTTGTTTTCAAAACAGTGTCTTGTATACTTCATTGTTACAATGGGTCAAACTGTATCCTTGTTTCAGAATTTTGTTATATGGCTTTCCCTCCCCAAACAAAGTACTGGGCACCAATGTCAAATACAGTGATTTTCATCTTCTCTGCTTGTCCTTGACTTATACTAGCTATTGCAAATAAGGGAAATCATGGGACCTATATTTTTTTGCGCCTGGCTTACTTCACTTAATATAATTTTTTTTAAAACCTGAAAAAGGAAATTAAAGGACAACTAATAAAGTGGAAACCCTTCCCATGCTCCTGGATTTGGAAGATTAACATCGTGAAAATGACAATAATGACAAAGACTATCTACAACTTCAATGCCTATTCATTCCAACCTCATTCTTCAATGGAATAGAAGCCCTCCAAAAACGCATATAGAAGAAGAAAAGATTCCAAGTCTCGAAAATAATCTTTACCAGACAAAAACAGCACTGGAGGAATTATAATACTAGACCGCAAACTCTATGAAAAATCCGTAGAAACAAAAGAGCTTAATGCTGCCACAAGAACAGATTTGAAGACCAATGGAATGGAACCGAATAAACAGAAATGAAACCACAGAACTATAGCCACCTAACCTTCGATAAGGGAGCCAAAACCATCAAATGGAAGATAGACATTCTCTTCAGTAAATATTGATGGAAAATTGTATGAAAATTGTAGAAAACTAAAATTAGATCCTTATCTATCACCTTGCACCTGAATCTACTAAAAATGGAACAATGACCTCCAAGGTAAAGCAGAACCTAACTCTAGAGCTACTGCATGGCCAAGGACATAGCTAGCAAGGTCAATAGATAATCCAAAAATTAGGAGAACATCTTTAGTAGTAGCTACAAACCAAACAACAGCCTCATATCTAAATTATATTTAGAACTCAAAAGATTAATTCCTCCAAAAACAAATCCTCAAAGAAACAATGAGACCATCAGCAAGTGTGCTAAGACTTAAAAAGGAACTAAACTGAACATGAAGTAAGAATGACCAACCGATACAGGAAGAAATACTGAACTTTGCTGGCATAATAAAAAAACTGGCAAATCAAAATAATATTGAGATTCCACTTCACCACATTACAATGTCTTGACCAAGAAAATTAATAGTTGCAGAAGAGAATATGGCCATCATTAGTGACAGTGTAAACTGATTCAACCACTCTGGAAAGCAATATGCACATTTGTCAAAAGGCTACACATAGAGATCCCCTATGATTCAGCAATCCCACTTAGGTGCATTTATCCAGTTGAAAACAAACGAGGCCATACTACAGCTACCAGCACATCTATATTTGTTGCAGTACTATTCACCCTGCCTAAGATATGATAGCAAACATCATACCTTCAGTAGATGAGTGGATCACGAAAATATGGTGTGTGTGTGTATACGTATATATATACATATATATATGTGTATATATATATATATATATGTATATATATATATGCATTCTATGCTTCCTACAGAAAGAACGACATGCCCATTTGTTAGGAAATTGAAAGAACTGGGGAAAAATTCATATTAAGTTAAGTAAGGTAGTCCCAAATAAATTTAGGTTCCATGGTTTCCCTTATTTGCAGTAATTAGTACCCATATAGGATAATCATCTCAGATGAGCTGAAAAGATCAAAGATTATGAACATATTTCTATATAAGATGTTGATTAGTGAAATGAATCCAAGATATCGACTCAACAGTCCTGTGTTGTTATTGTTTTTTAATTTATTATGTGCTTATTTGTTTTTCACCCTAAGATATATCCTCCTTTGGCACCTTAAAGGATTTTTGTAAGCTGTATCTAGCATATACATTTGTCTAATCTAGAAAGGAGAAGGGGAATAACAAAGCACTGAAAAAAGGATTTAGGATGACATATTGCAACAATGGTATATTGGAGAAGAATTTGACTTCTTCGAATGCAGGAAAGGATGGGTGGGAAGAGTGTGGGAGTTGGAGAAGGAAGGCACTGTGAGACAACCATAAAGGAAGAGGAAACAATGATTAAATAATAATGTACTATTGCCATACTCATGTATCTGTAATTCCTGTGTACAGGATTTTTACAAGAAAATAAGATTTAGGAAAAGAAAATATCCTTAAGAACCAGTCCAATTCCCAAAAGGAGGTTTTCAGTGCAATACAATCCAAAAATAAGTAATTTCAGAAAGAAAGATGTACATGACAGCAGAATCATGAACAATGAAAGACTTTATGGAAAAAGCAAGTAGTAATTAATTAACCCAGTTGTAAAACTGATTCCTAAATATTTTATGGAAATGTATGCTATCATACAATTTGGGTAGCATTTGCTTATGGCAAATCAATATTTTGAAAATATGCAGGTAATAGAGTTCTTAGCATTTCCCCTAAATGTATATTAGAAGATCGTAATTTATCTTTGACTCAAGGTAGAAAAAATTAACAAAACAATTTTTCCAACATTCTTAAAAAGACCAATTTTGCAAAATAATTGTTACATTGATTTTAAGCAAAAGGAGATCGTATATTTAGGTTGTGCATCACTCTCTGAAAACGACAGAAAGGTAGAGAGCTGCTTTCCTTCACTCCTTTCTTCTTAATAGTTCATGCCTTTTGTTTGTTGGTATATAGTGTTAATATTACAGAAGCAATATATATATCCCTTCTTCAAGGAAATACTTTGTGGAAATCACAACATAATGACCCTGATGACTATCACTGGATACTAAGCATAGCGAAGTACATTGGGACGGAGTATTTGAACTTTTAATATCGATGTATATGTTTGAAATCATGCCTGTTATTACATTGACGCATTCATCACGTCATACTACAATGAATCAATCAAACAATATTTGGGTTCTGTTAGTCAATTGATTTTGATCCAACAGACTTACACAAAAGTTCGGGTTTTCAAGTTTTAATCATCCCAAAATAGAAGAAAGAAATGATATCAAAATACCTGAAAATACGTTAGATGAATGATCTCGCAATCTTCGACCAAATTGTATGATGATTGTATTTGGGAAGTTAATAATGTTATGAGAGGTAACTATGCCTTAGAAGTATCACCTGAAAGTGTTTCTCACGGCAGTTTTAACTTTTGTTAGTTTGATTAGTATAGTAAATTTCAAAATCTTCTTCATGTCTTCTGAGTTCAGACTCATTTGTTTGTCCCTTACCAATGATAACCATAAAACGGATTGGATCTTCAAAATATCTGATTAATCTGTATGTGGTAGAGGTAGCTTTATAACATAAAACAATTTTGGGCTGTGAATTATTTGATCTCTTTAAGTTCTTTATAGCATTTACTGAAAAAATATTGAAAGTACGAGCATGGTGTAAGAGTCCATACATACAATATTCTTCTGGATGTTAGATTGTACTAATTCTTCAATGCTAAAACGAATACAGTGTGTTAAAGAACTATCAACGTTTTTTCTGTTCTCAAGTATGGAATTCGATTGATTTAGGCAGAAAAGTGAAAAGCAATTAAACTTTAATCAAATCTTAATGTTGACCTCATATATATTGATACCCAAAATGCCTCCATCGCCTCCTGAAAATGTTGTCAAATGCATTCTGATTTAAAATGAGAAGACACACGTCAGGAAATAAGAAGCATACAAGGGGATTTTAAATTGAAAGCAACCTAAGGCAAAAAGAATAGATGCAAGCCCCAAACCAAAACCAAAATCAAAATTAGATTCCTTTGTTCTATCACATTGCAATGTCCATCCAAGAGAAGGGAGAGTTTATCAACACTAATATTGGTGTAATTCATTCAAGGGAAAAGAAAATGAAAGCAAGTAACTTAGAGATATATCGTTGAAAGTGGGTTCATATTTATGAGTACAAAGTTTTCAATAATTTTGCTTTGTACAACATTTCTTTGAGGGGGTGGGCATGCGTGTTAGATGGGGAAACATTCCAAGATCTGAAACAGGCTGTGGAATATTTTCTAAAATTTGGGATTTCAGAAATTTCAACAGATGATATAATTTTATGCACTTCTAGGTCCAAGAGGGATTTTAAGAAAAAGTTGTCATCATTGAAGAGAGATTTATGCATGATAAAATGCAAAACTGAAGGAGCTCTATTTACTAAACTCAGTCATTCCAGGGGAAAGGACAATGCCATGTTACCAAGAAATGTTGACTACACCATCAGAGTGATAGTACATCCAGCATAGTAAAAGGCCGACGTTTTATAGGACTTGTGCTACAAATGAAGCTTACCTGCAACTTTCTTATTAGACTTTGGTTCCATCGAAATTAATATATGCTTATTGGTTTGATTCCATGGAAATAATTTGTGAATATTTTGAGGATACAAAGTCAAATTGACAGAAAGATCAGCTTGATTTTATGCAACCAATGTCTCATACAGAAAATATATATATATATATATATATATATATATATATATATATATATATATATATATATATATATATATATATATATATATATATTTGAGCATTTTATATTCTGATGACTGAACTTTTATAATATTTCTCGATTATGGATAACAGCATTAATTAAATGAAAATTATTCCACAAAATTATCAATAATCCACTGTAGCCCAGTAGACCTATGACGATTCCTTTACCAGTATCATGGCATTTACTGAAAATATACCATGGTCTTGCAACTTGATTAACAGCTAGGAAATATGACTTAATAAGTCCTGATGAAAGATGTAAAGTAAAAGTATGAAGAAAGTGAAAAAATATTGAGGCTCATATTGTGAGATTTCTACTTCAGTTCCATCGGTAGAATATACCTTCACTTAAGTATGTAGTTGCTTGGAGTTATAATAAATACAGCAAAGTTTATAGGACAATTAATTTGTCAAAAGCCAAAAGACTGAATTTTAGAGAATCGGAGAACACTGTATGTTATTTAGATTGAAGACAGAAAAGAAGAAAATAAATTATTACGTGCTACAAGATTGAAAATAAACTGAACCTATCATTAAATGTGACAATGTGAATGAGTCTCACCAAGAAGAGCAATTAACCTTACCCTCTGAAGAAAGAAAGCTTACATCAAGCAGGTATGTCTACTGTTGATGTCCCTTGCTTCCAGTGTGCCTTCGGGATGGGGATCTACTTATTCTATTATTTACATAACCATATTTTTTATTGTGAAAATACCATACATAGGGGTTAAAATTACATGGGCAAGATAATGAGTATATTTCTTATCAAGCATTGTTGCCACGTCCTTTTTTCCCCTTCCCTTCCCTTCCCATCTCCCTACCACCCCATAACCATAATTTTTTTGTCAACATTACTCGGTTTATTGAATACCACCACACATGATGGCTCCCAAAAAGAACAAATTTCAAAAGCGAAGATACCACAGCATGCCCTAACTTTTCCCTTTTACACTTCCTGAGAATTGTTCTTTGGTTCAGTAGAATTGAACTCTGGGTGAAATTCTTACTCTTTTTAACTCACATATAAAAATGTCCTACTGCTCTAGTTCTCTTTCTTTGATGAGTCCCTGCCTGGTTTTGGGATGAGGGTTATGATGGCTTCATAGAATGTGTTCGGTAGTGAGCTTTCTCTTTCAATTTCATTGAAGAATTGGAGGAGAATTGGTGTGAGCTCTGCTTTGAAGGCCTTGTAAAATTCCGCTGTAAAACCATCTGGTCCTGGACTTTTCTTAGGTGGGAGGTCTCTTATTGCTGTTTCTATTTCAATGCTTGATATGGGCCTGTTAAGATAGTTTAACTCATCTTGGTTTAGTTTTGGCATGTCAATATTTGCTAGGAAGAGGTCCATTTCTGTCAAGTTCTCAAACTTATTAGCATAAAGTTTTGAGAAGTATTCCCTTATAATGTTCTGAATCTTGGTTGTTTCCGTGGTGATGTTTCCATTCTCATCTCTGAGTTTATTAATTTGGGTGTGTTCTCTTCTTTTTCTGATAAGATTTGCTAAGGGTCTGTTAATTTTGTTAAGTTTTTCGAAGAACCAACTCTTTGTTGTGTTGATTCTTTCTATAGTTTCTTTGGGTTCTAATTCATTTAATTCTGATTTAATTTTGATTATTTCTTTCCGTCTACTGGATTGGGGTTTATCTTGCTGCTCTTTTTCAAGGAGGTTTAGATGTGTCATTAAATTGCTAGTTTCAGATCTCTCCAATTTGTTGATGTAGGAGCTCAGAGCTATAAACTTGCCTCTGAGTACTGCCTTTGCTGTGTCCCAGAGGAGCTGGTATTTTGTGTGTTCATTTTTGTTGAATAGCATGAACATTTGAATTTCCTTTCTAATCTCTTCCATGACCCACTCATGGTTCAGCAGTGTGTTGTTCAGCCTCCATGTGGTACCGGACTTTCTTTGGTGGCTTTTGGTGTTGAGTTCTAATTTTATTCCCTTGTGGTCTGAGAGAATGCAAGGTATAACTTCAATGTTTCTGAATTTAGACAAGTTTGCTTTGTGGCCTAAAATGTGGTCTATTTTAGAAAACGTTCCATGTGCTGCTGAGAAAAACGTGTATTCTGATGCTGCTGGGTGAAATGTTCGGTAAATGTCTGTTAAGTCTAGTTGATCTATGCAGCTGATTAGATCTGCGGTTTCTCGGTTGAGTTTTTGCCGAGTTGATCTATCTAGTGGGGAGAGTGGTGTGTTAAAATCCCCAACAATTAATGTCTTTGGATCTATATGGGATTTGAGGGATAGTAGTGTTTCTTTGATGAATTGGGGTGCTCCATTGTTTGGTGAATAGATATTTAGAATTGTAATATCCCCCTGAAGGAGAGATACTTTAATTAGTATGTAGCGACCTTCTTTATCTCTTTTCACGAATTTTAAGTTGAACTCTATTTTATCTGATATTAGGATTGCAACTCCTGCCTGTTTATGCGGTCCGTTTGCTTGGTAGATTTTGTTCCAGCCTTTAACATTGAAAATGTGTTTGTTTTTACGGGCAAGATGTGACTCTTGCAAGCAGCAGATAGAAGGGTCTTGTTTTTTAATCCAACTAGACAGTCTATGTCGCTTAATTGGAGAGTTCAGTCCGTTAACATTAAGAGATAGGACTGAGAGGTATTTGGGAGTTCCTGCCATGTTATCTACCTTCTTGGGGGCTGCGAAAACTGCGTTCTTCCTATGGTTCTTGGATTCTCAGTTTGGGTGCAGTTTCCTTGCCTTTATTGCGGTCTTGTTGGCTTTCTATGTGTAGGACATCTTTAAGAATCTTTTGTAGGGCTGGTTTGGTGGAGATGTATTGTTTCAATTTTTCTTTGCTATGGAAGGTTTTTATTTGGCCTTCAGTTATGAAGGAGAGTTTAGCTGGGTACAGTATTCTTGGTTGATAGTTGTTTGTTTTTAGGGCATGGCATACATCATTCCAGGCTCTTCTTGCTTTGATTGTCTCCGCTGAGAAATCTGAGGTGATTCTAATTGGTTTCCCTTTATAAGTGATTACCCTTTTTTCTCTGACAGCTTTAAGGATCTTTTCCTTGTTCTGAGTTGATCCTGTGTGGATTATAATGTGGCGGTGGGATGTCCTATTCTGGTCTGGTCTATTTGGGGTTCTAAAGGCTTCTTGTATCTGGACAGGCCTATCTTTTTGCATGTGTGGGAAGTTCTCTGCTAGGATCCTGTTAAACAAATTTCCTAGACCATTAACTTCTGTTTCTAGGTGCTCCTCTCCACCCATTATCCTTAGATTAGGCCTTCTGATGGTGTCTTCCAGGTTTTGGATAGATCTATCATATTTCTTGGACTTGTCTTGGATGGTTGTATGTTCTTTCTCTATAATATTTAGGCTGTCTTCAATCCCTGAGATTTGATCTTCTGCATGGTCTAACCTGCTGTCAAGACTCTCTACTTTGTTTTTTATCTCTTTTCCTTCTAGTTGGTCAGCTTTGATGGCTTCAAGTTCTTTGTTGAAGCTCTGTTTTAGGTCTTGTATGAATTTCTTTACTTCCTTAATTTGGTGTTCAGTGTTTGTCCTCAAATCACTTAGTTGATTGGTTATGGTTTCTTTGGGCTCCCATTCCTTCTGTTGGGTTCCATTCAGCATTCCCTTTGTGGTCTCCCTGACTTCCTTCAGCTCTTTGTTAATGGATTCCATGAATGCCTTTAGTGATCTTTGTGTGTTCTCTACCTCGTCTCTCAATTCCTGTATTACTCTTTGATTAGCTTCCTCCCGTTCGTGGGATTCCTGCAGATCTCTTTGAGTGTTCTCAGCCTGCTCACGCCATTCCTCCCTTTCTCTTTGAGTATTCTCAAGGTGTTCACGCAAATCCTGTATCAGTTTTTGAGTAGCTTCCTCACGCTTATGATATTCCTGTATAAACTTCTGGGATGCCTCTTCTCTCTCCCTATCACGCCCATACAGAGTCCTTTGTACGTTGTCAAACTTTTCGTTTATCATGTTTGCCAGCAGTGTTTGTAGAGCTGTTTGGGAACTCTCCTCTGGATTATTCATTATCTGTTCTAACCCCTGATTATCAAGATTGGGAATTGAGATACCTGAATTTGCCATTTTTCTTGTGTTTTTCTGGCTTACTCTGCCCATTTGAGATGAAGATAGCACCAGTTTTGTGCTAGAACACTATCTTAAGGCAACCATCAACCAAAGTTTGCATTTGTACAGTCAATAGTCTACAGATACAATCTAGTTCAACAGATACATCTATTCGACATCAAACAACTATATGTTAAAGGGCTTCGAACTGCAGAAAAGAATTTGGAAAACCAGAAATTATTAGGGTTAGGGAGAAATGTGGGTAAAAAATAGGAATAGATTGGTGTGGGGAGGCACTGGGAGAGTTAACTATGTCCTAATCACAATGCAGGAAATAGGTTGGGTAGGATGCAAGTAGAGAGAGAGAGAAAAAGAAGAAAGGGAAAGGGGAATGAAAAGAGACCAGAAAAAAAATAGAAACGTAAAAATCAATGTTATTTTAGAGATTAAAAAACCATCTATTTATAGAGGAATATGAATATGTTGAGAGAAAGGGAGGGACATAGAGGAGATGTGAAAAACTTTAAAAAATGTCATCTGCAGGGCAAATGACATAGCTAGCAAGATCAATAGAAAGCCCACGGATTGGGAGAAGATCTTTACTAGCCATACAACGGACAAGGGTCTCATATCTAAAATATACTTGGAACTCAAAAAATTAAACCACCCAACAACAAATCCTCAAAGAAACAACTGCCCAATAAGTAAGTGGGCGAAAGACTTAAAGAGAAGCTTCTCTGAAGAAGAAAGAAGGATAGCCAATAGACACATGAAGAAATGTTCAACATCCCTAGCCATAAAAGAAATGCAAATCAAAACAACATTGAGATATCACCTCACTCCAGTTAGAACAGCAAAAATCAAGAACTCTAACAACAACAGATGCTGGAGGGGATGTGGACAGAAAGGAACCTTACTTCATTGTTGTTGGGAATGTAAACTTGTTCAACCACTTTGGAAAGCAGTATGGAGGTTCCTCAAAAGACTCCACATAGACCTCCCCAATGACCCAGCAATCCCACTTTTGGGCATTTACCCAAATGATCACAAACAAGGCCACACTAAAGCTACCAGCACAACTATGTTTATTGCAGCATTATTTACCATAGCTAAGATATGGAACCAACGCAGATACCCCTCAGTAGATGAATGGATCAAGAAAATGTGGTATATATACACAATGGAATTCTATGCCTCCATCAGAAAGAATGACATTGCCCCATTTGTTAGGAAATGGAAAGGCTTGGATAAAATTATATTAAGTGAAGTAAGCCAGGCCCAAAGAAACATAGGTCCCATGGTTTCCCTTATTTGCAATATCTAGTATAGGTATGAGTCAAGCGGAAAAAGTCAGAGAATGTGATGTTAGGAAAACAAACCCTCAAATATGTATTATAATGTTTTTGTTTCTTTCATGCATGTGTTTCTAACACATTTATAATATTATTTCTTTGTTGCTTTGTATGTCCCTCCCCCACAGTGTAACCCCCGCTTTCACTATATTTGATGTCAGTATAACATGTGGAGGAGACGGGGACAAACAAGTCTTTTAAGGATTCAGGTGGACCTGTTGCAACAATGAGAAGTACAAAATGTCATGTCAAAACCAGCTTTACAATGTCGCTGGGGGGGAAGGGGGGAGGCTGGGAAGGGAGGTGAAGGGTAAACAAAGGAGGAGGCTGCAATGCTTGGTAAGAAATGTATGCATTTTCCTGCCCATGTAATTGTAACCCCTCTGTACAGTATGTTCTCAAATAAAATAAAATTAAATTAAAAAAAATGTCCTACTGCTTATATCTATTTGCCCTTACCTACCCATCATCTAGGTTCGATTGCCATATTCGTTTCATGTGCACTTTTCATTCTTTGTAATACCAGTGTTCATATGAATAGAAATCATAAATTTGGACATTATATATTAGGTTTCAATCACGGTGATTATAGGGCAGTAGAAGACCCACCTCAAATGACCTCTCAAAATTCACTACTGCCTATTGAAGGCCTGTACTCATGAAGAAGCCTTTATCACTATCATATCAATTATCCGAATCTTACCATACCAGCAGGCATTACTTCAGAGTTTATTAAGGAGGATTTGAAGGATGAATGTGGAGATAGTGAGAGATAGTAAAACTTGTGATATAGTAAGTTTTGTCTAGCTGTCATGAATAAAATTAAATGCTTACAAATACTTATCTTCAAAAACAGAATATTAGTTGAGAAATAATTTACTGTGTCACGAGCCCAGCCTGGAGTCATTCTCAGGATTTATTTTTAATGAATTTCAGTTGATTTTCTAGGCTGTTGTAGGGGGTAGCAGCCTCTGTTTACCCAGTAGAAAGCCAGACCTGGGGGCGCATTTTCCTCTGGCTGGGCTGAGTGACTTTTTCTGGGTGGAGTTGAGCCTGGTAGGTCTGGGCTGATTCCTGCGACCTGCTAACTGACTCTCCTGTTTATTCCCAAGGCCTGAATTGGTACTAGCAGCTCAGCCAGGCCTTTTTCACTATCAAAGATGGAGATCTCCAGTAGTGGAGTTGGGGATGGGTGGCCTTCCATCCTCTGCTCCCTAAGAAGGAGTGAGAAGGTTAAGCTTCTACTCACACCTCCAGAGTGTTGGTTCGTGGGTCATCTCTGGTCTGCAATATGCAGGATGAAGATATCTGCTCCTTTTCAATACTTCCTGGTGTTGAGTAGAATTCGCTTGCCGGCTGCCTCTGGCACCTTTGTCCCGTACTCTCTTTGTTGCAGTTATGGTGGCTATGGCCACTGCCACCACCCCTGTGACTGTCGACAAGTGCTCAGATCTATCTTCTTGCCTGGATTTTCCTCTCTGGCAAAATGCTCTGTACTGTTAGAGCACACTTGGTGTAATTACCTGGCGTAGGATTGTTCACTGGAACACTAAAACAGCTTTCTATGTGAGAGCTTGTTTAGCCTCCAACGTCTCCTCCCCGATCTTCCTAACACTTCTCCAAATTTTTTGTATTTAAATTTTTTGTTGTTCGTAAAAATAAAAAAGGTTGAAAAATATTCAGATGCCAGTGACTCTCACCTATAATCAAAGCTACTCAGGAAGCTGATTTGAGGATCTCAGTTTGAAGCCAGCCTGGGTAGAAAAGACGTTGAGATTCGTATCTCCAATTAACTCCTCAAAAACATGCAGAAGTTGTGCTGAGGGTCAAGTGGCAGAACACCAGTCTTGAACAAAACTGGCTCAGTGACTGTGCACAAGCCCTGAATTGACATCTCTTGGCAGGCAAAAATCAAACAAACAAAAAAAAAAAACAGAAATCTAAAAATAGTCATAAAAATTATTAAATATTTAATAACATCATATTTTAAGATCATTTTTGAATTTCTTATCACATACCAGACTTTATGTTCATACCACCCAGATGACTCAAAAGTTGTTAGTTTGTGAGAAATAAGATAATCCTGTGAAATATAAGGAGTTTTCAATATATATTAAATGTATTTTGTGTAAAGTAAATTTTATGGTACTTTTGTTTTGGAATCTTTTGGGAAGAAATAATAAAACAATAGTAAACTGTTCATGTATGTAGTAGCCAAGTGCCTCAATGTTAGCCTTGAATATGTAACCTAAAGTATTAAGAAGATTAAGACAGGGGACTAGGGGCATGTTTTTAATTTGAATATAGATAATAAATAAACATAAGAAGTCAAGGTCATGTATTAGACCAAGTCTTGGCAAAATATCCAGATTGACAAGTAATTAAGATGAAGTTGGAGACAGAGGCATGTAGAAGTCTGGCAAGAAAATAATATAATAGGAGTGTGACTCTGTAGCCAGACTTAACAAGTTGAACACAGGTCCCTTAGATCATGATCAAAATGAGAGAAGGAACACACTCATTAGGATCTATCAACCTACATGATAGAGAAAAGTTAGTGAGCATAACAATTAGGGAAAGAATGACAAGGCAAAACAAATCAACTTAGGATGATTGAAACCTCTAGACCAAAAGTGGAGGGACAGAAAAAGGAAAAGAAACTCCATTAAACTGATTGCTTACACATGTATATTTTATACTGTTTCTGAGGACTAAAGAGAAACTGAAGATGAGCAGCATAGTTTTGTACTTTAATAAGAGGACTCATCAGCCCCTTACAATATTTTACACTTTGAAATTGACAAAATGCTTGCTGAAGCCAGGTCTCTCTTCTAATTTAGTAAATACCAGATAGTGGCAAGTCTTCTTTAGGAGGTATTTTGACCGTGTTTAGAACAGATGAAAATGAGTTATGAAATGATAAAACATATGAGAAAGTACATGTATTTGTTTCCATTTATTTACAATTAACAAATATCTGACCCAGTTTGAGAAAGTCAAATACATTAACATAGTGTTATCTCCAAAAGCACAGATGTAAGTTGAGTTTCATACTAATATTTGCCTATTAACAGAGGAACCCATAACTCTGAGTTCTCTTTTTGAAATTTTCCATAATTTCACTGTCTTCAGAATTGTTTCTTTGAATTTCACCTAATCTGTTTGAAATGTGCAGAATTCCCTAACCAATATGTAGAAAGTTTACAATGGCAGGTACATACATGGAGTCAATAATGCACAGCTCAGCTCCATTGTTCTGATAAGTTAAATTTAAATGATTGGATTTAGTGTGATTGTGTTTGGCAGGTTTGATAAGGTGGATAATTTGTAAGAAGAGGAAAGCAGGAAATGGATAGTAAAAGGACAAGCTGATATATATACATCCCTACTCTAATGTCTACGGTATCCCAATTCTGTTTTGCAGATGTTGTAAAAAATAATCAGAGCAAGGACAGAAATGTAGAATAAGAAAGTTTTGGGCAAAGGGACAAAGATAAATGGTATTGCCATTTGTTTATTTCCCCAATGAGGTACTATGAAATGGAATGTAGTGATTAAATGACATCACTTTTTTCCTTCAGAACATTGAGTTATATTCAACTTTTATTAGAATAGTGGTTGACAGGAAATTTCAAATAATTTGAAGTCATTTGATATTATGTTGAAAATGAACTTTACAAATTTCGTGAAGGGGAGTAAGTTGTGGAGTTGGGTGGGAAGGGATTGTTGGGAAAAAACAAAGAAGGCAACAATGCTTGATAGGAAATGCATTCATTACCTTACTCATATAACAGAAACCCCTCTTTACAGTATTTTTACAATTAAAAACTATGAAAAAAAGCTGATAAATCAGTTAGAAACAGTCGCATTTATTAGGTTTCTTTTGTATTTTTTATTGTAAAAATAGTGTACAGCTGGCCAATAAATTTTACAATCACTTTTCTGCTACTTCCACTTTTTAAGTCTAATGCTGTGTCTCATCATTTGATGTTCAGGTTCTATGTACTCCAAAATGCCATAGAATATTTCACAAGAACTCCTGAGTAGCATCTGCCATTTCAAATAATTCTTTTCCAGCATAATGTTAAAAATGAAATAATTTCAAGACTATCCTATCAGTTCCTTATGAAAAATTGCAAAGATATATGTTTAATAATAAGGAGAATTATGGCAAATAGTAAGATGAATGAAATTGATTGAACTTACATTTTATTATAGAAAAATTGGTTTATATTTATGTAATCTCACCTTACAGAAAGGAATTCACAATATTATTGTGGCAAGAGTTCTCATCCGTCTCATGTCACCATGAAAATGACTCAAATGTATGCATTTTTATCATTTTAGCTATGATTTTACTTAATCTTTCAAGTTAATCTAAGGATTTCATTGTACCTCCTTTGGAAAACGGAAAATTAATCTGACCTGACCTGATAATCCTCATAGTATTCACCCATTGCCAACATATTGAGCAATTACGAAAACATCATAGTTCCTTATTTGATATCTAACAGCTTAGTAAGTTTTTAATAAAAGACTAATATTTATTATTTAGTTGTATCACAATGTTATGTGAATTGGTAATTAGATCTTAGTTATAACTCATATGCAATTTAACATTCTAAACTTGCTAATTTTTAAAAGCCAATATTCGGATTTAAACATTAAAAATAATTCACTTATGGCTTTCAATAATATCATTCCTTCCTTTTGATGTTGGGTTATAGATCTTCAGAAGCTTTCTTATTTTTGCTTTTTTTTTCTTTTGTATTTAATGTGCTTGGCCTAAGGTTAAGTCAAACAGAGAAAGGCTCATGATAGATGCATGAATATTCATTGGAACTTAAATTAAATAGAGATGCTGCTTTCTAAATTTCATCCTGAAAGTGGTTCACTTTTTCTTCCGATATGATGACATAAAAAAAAAGTCTCAAGCAAAGTGAATTTATTTATTTACTTTTTATTTTTAATTGTCCAAATACCATACAGAAGGTTTACAATTACATAAGCAAGGTAATGAGTATATTTCTTATCAAGCACTGTTTTCTCTTCCTTTGTTTTCCCTTCGCTTCCCTTCCCATCTCCACCTTCCACCCCCTACAACCCTGCCTCCCCTCAGTATCTTCCAAAGATGTAAAGTTGTAAAGTTCGTTTTTCGACATAACATCTTGTACCTATTATTGTTGTAATGGATCCAACTGTATCCCTATTTAAACAATTTTTTTTCCCTTTCCCTCCACAAATTATACCAACATCAAATACAGTAAAAATATGAGCTATACTGTGGGGGAGAAGGACATTTATTTTCATTTAAAAAGAAGATATAGTTTGTTATTACCAGTGGAAAACTCATGAAACATGAAAATGATATTCACAACCAAGGGTATTAGAGAAAAAAATTTGCTTTTTGTTACTATTTGTGTTGTTAAATGAATTTTTTTATTGTAAAAATGCTGTAGAGAGGGGTTACAATTACATGAACGAATGAATGAGTATATTTCTTTTCAAGAATTATTGCCTCCTCCTTTGTTTCCCAATCCAGACCCTTCCCATTTATCCTACCCCATCCCTACCCATCCCATCCATCTCTCCCCTCCTTCCTCTTCCCTTGCCAAAGTTATAAAGATTGTTTTTGGACATATCGTCATGTACATCTCATTGTTACAAAAGGTCCACCTGCATCCTATTTAAACATTTTGTTTACTCCCTTCCCCTCCGCAAATTATACTAATATCAAATACAGTGCAAACAAAGGTTACACACTGGGGGAGGGACATACAAAGAGATAAAAAGATAACGAGGACCTTATAAATAGATAAAATACCAATCAAGAAAAAAAACAACACTTATGTCTTAATTTTTGGACTTTATTTTCATTAATATCATCTTATCTGATCTTCTCTGCTTGTCTCTGACATATACGTTATTGCAAATAAGCGAAACCATGGGAACTATGTTTCTTTGGGCCTGGCTTACTTCACTTAATATAAATTTTTCCAAGCAGAACATTTATTAATAGAGACCGAAAGACAAAACAAATCAAAGAAAGGTTGGAAAAATGGGACTGCATGAAGTTGTGGAGCTTCTGCATGGCAAAGGACATAGTTAGCAAGATTAATAAAAAGCCCATGGATTGGGAGAAGAACTTCACTAGTCATACAATGGACACAGGTCTCATACATACAATATACCTGGAACTCAAAATGTTAAATTCCCAAAAACAAATCCTCAAAGATACAACTTCCCAATAATAAATGTGCTAAAGACTTACGGAGAAACTTCTCTGAAGAGGAAATGAGAATGGCCAATAGACACAGGAAGAAATGCTCAACTTCTCTTGCCATAAAAGAAATGCAAATCAAAACAACATTGAGATTCCACCTCACCCCAGTTAAAATGGGTATAATCAAGAACTCTAATAACAACAGATACTGGAAGAGATGTAGACAGAAGCAAACCCTACTGCACTGTTGATGGGAGTTTAAATTTGTTCAATCACTTTGGAAAGTAGTATGGCACTTCCTCAAAAGATCTACATCGAGATCCCCTATGACCAAGCAATCCCACATTTGGGCATTTACCCAATGATCACAAATAAGTCTATACTAAAGATAGCAGCACAACTATGTTTATAGCAGCATTATTACCATATCTAAGAGATGTAACCAGCCCACATGCCCCTCAGTAGATGAATGGATCAAGAAAATATTGTACATAGACACAATGGAAGTCTATGCCTTGATTAGGAAGAATAACATTGCCCCATCTTTTTGAAAATGAAAAGACTATTTCCGATATTATGTCAGACATTTCCATACAGAAGGAACACTCAATGTCATATCACATCTCTGAAGTATTAGAAAATTGTAACTAAAATGAACATTTATTCCCTATTGCTTTCTCTCTTCATATAAGCTTATGTTAGAACATTTGGTATTATTACATCCATTTTACTAAATGCATACTCCACAACAATAGGATTATTTTATGCAATTAAAATAAAACTTTCTCAACAATCATCCACAAAGACAAAACTTGCATTTTTCTACTATATATTAATTTGACTTATTTCAAATTTCATATAAAAGTCTGATACAGAATAAAAGTAATTTTTTGCTGTCAATAATTTATTTTCATCCTTGCCATTGCATCAGTTAGCAGTTTAATTATTTTACTATGTAGCAATCTAATTTATGAAAATAGCATATCGTTTGTTATTTTTCTTTTGGTGTATATTTTCCACTTCTTAACTATTATAAATATACATACTATGAGAATTCATATAAAGACTTTCAGTAGAAAATTTTTTCTAAGCATTGTATTTTAGTGTCTTTTGTATTTTCTATTCTATACTGTGTTCTTGAATTCCAGTAGTTTCTGTTAGCTTTAGTCTAAGATTTTGTCTGATTCTAATTACTTAGAATATGAATTGTGCTATTTTATTATTATTTTTTATGTCAGTCATGGGTCTGAACTCTGAGCCTGGGTGCTGCCCCTCAACTTTTCAGTTCGAGGCTAGTGTTTTCCCACTTGAGCCCTTTCCAGCTTTTTTTCTGCTTATATGCTGCTAAGGAATTGAACCCAGGACCTCATGCTTGCAAGAAACACTCTTCCAATAAGCCACCGTCCGAGCTCCAAATTATGGTAATTTCCTGGTTGCTCCAATATTCAAAACACAGAGTAATATAACCTAAATTCCTCTAAATATAACAGGGTACTATTCAAAGTTGCTTTCTCTAATTCATAAGAGAATATTCCCTAACAAAATTGCTATCATTCATTTCCTTGAATCATAACCTCTAAACATTTTATTCTCTTTTGCTGTTATTACATTTAATAACACTCTATCAATAATCTATAACTAACAGAAAGAGAATACTTTATTTTGATATTTGTAAAACACCAGAAATTAACTGTAAAAAATATATTTTGGATCTCTCCCAATTCCCTCTTTGGAAAGAAGATTCAACATTATTTGCACAGCAAGTTCATTTGTAACCAATGGCTTCAGTTTTTTTTTTTGGAGACAATCTCTGTCTCTGTATCTCCCTCTGTTTCACTGTCTCTGTCTCTCTCTGTCTCTGTATCTCTCTCTATCTTCAAATACATACATATATATATATATATATATACACACACAAAATCACTGAATGAAAATTTCTGGATTGATTGTGATTTCATTTCTTTCTCTTCTTTTACATTATAATCCCAACAGCTTTGTAAATAATCTCTCCATTTTTTTGCCATTAAATATTTTGCTATTTTAAAAGGGTAGGAAGACTTTCATGCATGATATGTATACTGACATTTCCTCCCATTTTACCTTACAGCTAATATAACTGTTACATCAGTTCAGGTGAGTCTTCAGATAGAATTTGAAAACAAGGCATTGGTTTATGCTCTTAATCTAAATAGCTAGGTGCACCTGTTGCAGTAGGTGAAATCTTTGAAGAACTCCAGGACCTTCGTAAACACCATAAATTTAGAAATTAAAATAGAAAGCCTGTGTACTGCAAAATATCAACTCTCTCTACACTCAAAATCTCATTGACATTGACAATGTTACCCCACTATCTCCTATTTACCACAGCAGAACTTTGGAATACTAGAGACTAAGGGTAGAGCTCAGAAGGCTTGTCCTTTTTCTCCACATATTAACTCCTCTGTCTACCTATACATGCACAACCAGACATTTCCTTGGTTGAAAGCACAGAGGTAAAAAAAAAAAATACTCTTGGACTGATTCTGTTTTGATGTTTTTACAAACCATTCATCTCTTCCTTTAGCATATTTACAGTTAAATATTATTCTCTGATTTACTATTTTCAAAGACATCCACTCATATTTTAGATTTCCTACACATCCTTTCTTTAACTCGGATGGTGATTTCTCTTGTGATGTACCATTTGCATCTCTTTCTGTAGTCTTTGGAGTACCAAAAATAACTCCAGCTTGATTAACATAGCTTCCTCTTAATGGGATCATGATAAACACATTTTTTCTAGAACAAATTCTTGTAGATGGCAGTTGCTCTCATATTCTTTTATTCTTATTAGTTTTTAAAAATGACTCCTATTTTAGGAAGCTATATATGCCCCTGTTCAATACATAACTCTCTAGCTTTTATTGCATCTTAATACACGAACAATAAATTACCCAAGTCCCGTAGAATACTTACAAATGTTTTGTGGAAATGGTATAGAAGCCTCTTTCCTGGGCCAATGGAGAAATCATCGCCTACTCCAAACTGTTGAGTAAGGTGAGCTTAATAGACCATTTCTTACAAGTGAATGGAAACAATTTTTGGTTATTATTGTAATTAAAATATTTATTAGGTACCATGTGATTTTTTTTATTGGTTTGTATTTCCCTCCCCCATGGTATAATCCGTTTTCACTGTATTAAATGATGATATATTTGGGGGAAGGGAAGGGAAAAACAAAATAAAATACAGGTTGACCTCTGACAAAAATGAGATGTAGAAGACACTATGTTGAAAAATGGATTTTACAATTTAGGCTGGGGACTTTGGGCGGAAGTGTAGTAGTGGAGATGGGAGGGAAGGGATGATAGGGGAAAAACAAAGGAGGAGGTAACAATGCTTGATAAGAAATGTATTCATTACCTTGCTCTTGTAACTGTTACCCCTCTGTACAGTAGTTACAAAATAAAAAAAGTTATTTAAATAAAAATTACACGAATATTTCTAGCTATTCCGTAGTGTGGAAATCTTAGGGTCTCATTTCCAAGCTAGCTCAGGGGGAAGAGTCTGATAGACTCCATCTCCAATTTAACAACCAAACCAGGGCTGGAGAGATAGTGCACTTAGCAAAGCATTAGCCAATAAAGCAAGCAGAGTGAGTAGGAAGTCATGAGTTATAATAGTAGTACCACCAAAATCAAGGAAAAAATTCTCACTTTCTTTCTTTTGATTCTTTCCCAGTAATCATATTGAAATACGTTTTACATTTTTGAGCTTTGTTTCGGTTCATATTTTAAGATGACTTACAATTCCGGAATACATTTTCAAAATTTCTGGTTATTATTAGCAATTCCTTTTTTGAAATTTTATTGTAAAAATGATACACAATGTGTTTACAAATAGGTATGGAGTACATTTCCTTTTGAACGGCATCATCCCCTTCCTCACTCTCCCCAACCTGACTCCTCTCCACGTCCCAGTTATATAGTTCATTTTTAACATATTTTTCCATTTGATTTCTTGTTATATTCATATTCTGTATTTTTTCATTCATATACAATTTTAGTTAGAATGAACCAATTCTACTTATATCTAACAAAAAACAGAAATGTATCTTAGTTACATTGATTTTTAGTGACTCTTTTATATTAACCAATATTTATAGAAAGAAATTTCCTTGTAGTATTTACCTGCATTTATATAATATTCTTTGATAAAAAGCATCTTGGGTTACGTCATTACGTTTCCATAAAACTGTATAGAATATTATGATCCCCATTCACTCTACTCCATTTGCTCACTCCTTCTCTGTAATCTTCACTGCAAAATACTTTTTATTTAATGTATGTTATTTATTTAAGGTTCCAAACGCACATATAAAAATCTATGTGATAATATCAGTCTTTCTGCTAAATATAGAACACTTGACATGGTGACTTTCAATGTTCTCCATTTTCCTTCAAATGACATAATTCTTGATGTCTGAATAATAATCGACTGTGTAAATACACTACATTTTTTTATTATTTCATTGTTTGAATGGATCACCTAGTTTGATTGCATTGATTTACTGTGTAAACTACGCTTTAATACAACATATGCTCTATGTTTAGTTTAATGAGAAACTTCCATTGTGATTTCCATAGTGGATTTACTAATTTACATTACTATAAATAGCATAGAGATTACTATTTTCCCAACATCTTCCATATCACGTGTTTGGAGTTTTTGTTAGTTTTGTTTTATTGCTTTGAGGATAGTTATTCTGACGACAAAGACACAGAATTTCAGTGTCTTTTGATTTACATTATTCCCTATAGGAAAGGATGTCAAATAGTTCTTTAAATATTTGTCAACCATTTATACTCCTTTGGAGAAATGACCGACCACTTATTAAATTGGTTGGTTGTCACAACATAACCAGATCATATTTAAGTCAGGCCACATTTAGAATATTAATGTGGTCATAAATATAGTTGTTCTGGTTGTTTTCACATGTTCCAGTGTTCTCTGACCACACATATAATGGACAGTATTTACTGATAACAATCTTCAGGCAATCTATTTAATTGTAAAATTTCTTGTTTACTAACATTGCTGTAAAAGCATCGTTGCTGAACTCAATAATTAATTTTCAAAATTAATTCATATTAGTAACTCTATATAATAATTCTGTGTGCAGACTCCCAATTGTCCTCCCATCTTTAATTTTCTTTCAGTGGATCACTCAGGTTCTAACTTGGTGTTTGCTTAACTTGTCTTATCTGTCTCTTCTTCTAAACTCTGTTGATCCAATAACCATCATCTTTAACTGGGTTCCTTATAACTTGTTGATTTTTCAGTAGACAAATCACAAGAGATTTTGGAGAGTGATAGATTGTGTTAATGAATTATGCACAAGGAATGAATTGTCTGATGAAATATGGAATACCATGATGAATTTGCATTTCAGATGAACATGCTTTTACTAAAAATTATATATTCTTTATCTGAAATGCTAATTGAAGTGGATATTTTGTGTTTATTCCAGGTATGTCTCTGCTATTATTTTTGGCTGTCCTGAGGCTTGAACTCAGGGCAATGTCTCTGAGTCATGCTCATGACTAGCACTCTATCACTTGAGTCAAGGATCCACTTCTGGGTTTTTCTTTATAGTTTATTGGAGATAGGAGTGTCATGGACTTTCTTGCCTGAGCCTATTTCAAACCAAATCCTCAGATATCAGCATCCAGAGAAGTTAGGATTAAACGTGTGAGCCACTTGCCTGCTCTATTAACATTTTTATTCCAATGTATAAGTTATGCTGAGGGTAGTTCTCATATTGATTTCTTTAAGATAATCAGACTATTTTCCACTGTGGCTCTCTAAACCCACTCACATTCCTGCCGATACTGTGAGAGTTCCTTTAATCCACACTATGGTCAACATTTGTTAACTACACTAGTAAGGATATTGTATGACCCTAATTCTATGCTGTTTAAGTTTCTGTTTTAATAAGGTCTAAATCACCCATACAAATTTTCAAAACTTAACATAATTATCCCATTTTTAAATACATTTTATTCTAAAAATACAGGTACAGAGGCATTACAGTAATGTGAGCAAGGCATGAGCATATTTCCTATCAAACATTATCTCCTCCTTTGTGTGTATGCTATGCTCCCTTCCCACTATCCTCCGCAACACCCCCTCTCAGCCTAATATGTGAAGTTTGTTTTTCAGCACAGTGTCTTGTACATCTCATTGTGAGAATGGGTTAACCTGTATCCCCATTTATGCATTTTGTTTTTTCTTTCCTCTCCAAATTAGAGAAGTGTATGTACAAAATACAGGGCACTGACATCAAATACCATTAAAACAGGGGTTATATCATGTGGGAGGAACATACAAAAAAACAAAAACAAATAACATAATACTTTATAAATAGTGTAGGAACAATTGCAAGAAAGCAAAAAACTCACTTGTGTCCCTATATTCGGGTTCTTTTAGCTTAACATCATTTCTATGGTCATATGTAAAAAGCTTTAAATCTTTTCTGCTTGTCCCAGACTTATATTGTGTATTGCATATATATAAATGAAAACAATAGGATCTATGTTACTTTGGGCCTGGCTTACTTCACTTAATATAATTTTTCCATGTTTTTCCATTTTCTAACAAATGGGGCAATGCTATTCTTTCTGATGGAGTTATAGAATTCCATTATGTATATATAATACATATATTATAGAAAATTTTATATAATATGATATATATAATTTTATTTAATTATATTTATTCCATTGTCAATGTAACATATATATATATATATATATATATATGTATATATGAGTGTGTGTGTGTATATACACCATGTTTTCTTGATCCTGTCATCTAGATTGGATCTGTATCTTAGCTATGGTAAATAATTCTGCAATAAACATAGTTGTGCTAGTAGCTTTAGTAAGGATAGGAGAAACCATAATTTTACTAGGGACAGCCAGAAAGTTTCTCAATACAGATCAAGAAATACAACAAATCAAAGAAAGGTTGGACAAATCTAATAGTATGAGCAGCAGAGCTTCTGCATGGTAAACGACATAGCAACGAAGATCAATAAAAAGTTCATGGATTGGGAGAAGATATTCCAAACATACATGGAACTCAAAAGATAAAATCCTCCAAGAACAAATCCTTAAAGGAACAACTGTCTGATAAGTGGGCTAAATACATAAAAAGAAACTTCCCTGAAGAGGAAATAAAAATGTTCAATCGACACATGAAGAGATGCTCAACCTCTCTAGCCATGAAAGAGATTCAAATGAAAACAACTTTGAGATTGCAGCTAATGTGGCGAGGGTGGCTTTAATCAAGAGATCTAATAACTTCAGTTGTTAGAGTTGATGGGGCCAGAAGGGAATCCTATTGCTTTGTTGGTGGCAATGTAAACTTGTTCAACCACTTTTGAGAGCTGTATGGAAGTACCTCACGTACTCCACATAGAGCTCCACTACGACTCAGCAATCTCACTTTTTGGCATTTACCTAAATAATCACATACTTTTCCCATTTTGTGTTTGCAACTAACCCAACAAACAACACTCCTACTTTCTCTTTTTCTGTACAATAAACTTCCTTTCAATGTCTACCAAATTTTCCTAAACAGCTTCAGTTCTGTTAGGTTCAAGAGTACAAGATTTGGTCTCTTTCACCTAAAACTAGAACTTTCATCTTGGAAATAAATTTTCATTCCACTTATGGTGGCACACACCTGTAATCTCAGCATTCGATTAGTAAAGGTAAAATCATCCAAAGTTCAAGGCCAGCCTGATCTACGTGTAAAAGGAAAAATTAATTCTTTTTTCTCTAAATGCTTGCTTTTCCAAAGACTGCCAAGTGTACACTTGATTCATAACACAAGAAAGCATAAAAGACTAGCAGGATTTTCACCATGACTATTTGAAAACAAACTCTAGTATTTATAAATGAAAGCTTAAATTTTCTGACATTTAATCTTTTAACAGTAACAAAAGCTAAACCATAAGCTCTTTCAAGAGTTATAACTCCTTCATCTTATTTCACAAATTTCCAGCCGATAATAAGAAAAAAAATCAAAATGGCATTCCTGATGTTACCTACTAGAAGTTCAAAAGAGTTGAGCTCTCATGTAAATTAATTTAATAACTCAATGATACCATCATAATTCTTCCATTATTTCATTCTGTCAATTTTAATGCTGTATTCATCTCAGAGTTTGCAGTAAAATGGTAGTGGCAGTTCAGTAGATGATAATTACAGACACAAATAAATGACCCTAGAATTTACTTAACAAGAAAACCTTTTATAGAATTGCCAGCTATTTTTTTAAAAATCATATTATTTTGAAATAGATGCCACTCTAATGACTAAAGTTTTCAAGGGAATGAATTCAAATACATTGACTTAAATTTGATAACAAGAACTTTCCTGTTGTTGACAATAGAAGATAATTGTACAACTGCATAGCATGTAAGTTATGAAAACCTGGACATGTTAAGAAAGAGAGAGAAAACAGTGAAGTAGATTATTAAAATATGTGCTACTCTTTCAGTGTGGTCAAATTGTATATGTTGCCTCAATACTTATCAACATAGATAAAGACCTGAAAAATTATATTAACCCTATGTGTATGCTTAACAATTTCTATGTCCATATCAATTTATTTGGACAATTCTTTCTTACACATAGTTTTGTAGTATTTCGTAGGACATGGTGCAATCCTGTTTCACCCTATACTTCCTCAGTTTCAAAAACAGCATTTTTTTTCTTACCTTAATTAGGGAAGCATTGATCTTCCCATTTTTGTAATAGGAATAACCTATATGGCACCTTGCAATAACATTTACAATGAATCAGACTTTTACCTAACTCCTGCCTACACTAATGTCTTCTTCAAATATACTAAGATAGCCAGTATGTTCTCTAATATCTGCAGAATTTGCAAATATTGATATCTCTTTTTCAGAAGTCAGTCTTCTGAAACTTCTCATATTGCCCTCTTCAATTGCTATATTCACACAGATTTGGCATTCATATACTTATGAAAATATAGCTAATTGTATATCATTGAATATCTTCTCGGTTATGATTTAATATCATGACTGCGACTATTTTACAAACATTTGCATTTTTCACACATCCTAAAGGGAAAAAAGCTTTTCTCTGATTAAACATAGATGCAACATATACATGAAATACCATTTGTAATTATATTGAAGATTTTCCTATTGTATCACTTCAAAATTTTGCATACATTGTATAACTTCAGTCAATTCATGTCAGTCTTCTCATCAAAATAATACATACCACTTCACACTTAGATGTGCAAAAGTTTAAGAAATGTGTAAAGGAATAGAGTAGTCATATAAAATCATGAATAAAGTACTTCCAAATTTAGTAATGTTCTATTGTATTTTTATATCACATTCTGACATAATTTTCCAAAATCTGTACTTCCTGACAGTACACTCAAGTTTATGAATGTGATGTATTATAAAAGTGTTATAAACATTTTCAGAAGATTGGTTATTCACCATAAGGCTAACTTTGTAAAGGTAGACCTAAAACATAGAACTTATTCAAATAGTAGTGTTACAACAATATGGTAACAGCATATGTAACATCAATATACAAAAGTTAGTATGTTGGATATGATATTTACAACTCGGGTGGTGGGATATTGGAGATTGAAAAAGAGAACAATAAGGAAAGAAGTAACATGTATCACAAGAGTTTTATTCAGTCCCTAATTGATTTAATGATACCACCTTTGTATCTCACCATGAGAATAATATTAAAATTTAACAAAAGTTAGACCTAAACCATAGAACTGATGGAAAGTCGAGTTTCACTTACAGAATTCACTTTTAACATGATGAGAATGACAGCCTCTATTAATAATTCGTTAATTATTATTTTGCAATTAGCTATCCTTTTGATACAGAAGACAAAGGCAACATATAAGAATATTAGACAAATAAGACAAGTGGTATATTTTAAATTCTGTTTTCTTCACTAATACCTATGATATACTAGTTAGGTATTAAAATCAAATACAGTGACAACAGGGATCTGCAATAGGACGAAGACAATGAAATAGAAACAAAAACTCACATAGTATAATATAAACAAGAAAAACACATACCAAAAAAACACTTATGCGAATATTTTGACAATTTCATTTGTCATCATAATTTATAGTTATTTATATGCATACACATGCATGTAAATGTTTATATACATATACATATGTACACATACATATACATATGTACACATACATGTGTATGTATACATATACATATGTATGTACATGTACATGTAGATACATATATATTTATATATTTTTGAGATTTTATGTTCATCTGCCAAGCTTACCTTAAAAATATACTAATTATTGAAAATAAATGATAAGCATTATCTTGATGGTGTACAAGTGACAATCCAAATAATTCTGAACAGGACACAAGCAGGATTTGATACTTACTTCACAAGTCCACTGAAAAGAGTTAAAACCTGCCTCGAGAAATACATTCAGTATATGTTGTTCAGGCAAAATTACCTCACCTAAACCTATTAGATGCTTAATTACAACCATTATGTTAGTTGGGTGAAGCTTGCAAGATCATTTATTTATGCCACTTGATATCCTTTGTTTCCTGTTCTTTGGTGTATATTAAAATTGAAGACCTTAACCTCTGTTCAAATCAGTTTGGTTCAAAACTAATTCACTAAATGGACATGAAAAGTGTTTGACTGATTCATTGTAGTATGAGATAATGAATTTGACATGATAATAAAAGGCAGAAATTCAAAATTAAGGATCTATACTAATAGATCAAATTCTATTTCTATTATCGTTTGTTACATTTAATTTTAGGTGAAAGTCATCTTGGTCAATACTTTGAGATGTCCACTACCCTAGTAATAAAATGATAAAGAAGAGATGAAAACTACTTATTGAATATTAATAAAATAAGCTAACAAAATGCATGAAATATGTAGAAGAAAGTGAGCCGAGGAACATTCTATATCTTTCTAACCCTTTGAAAGAGTGATGAAAACACAAATATCCAATATCATTTTCCTTGAGATCAGTGCAATGTTGAGTTTTCAAAAATACTTCTTCAAGAGAATTTTAGAATAATGAATTTGACCATTTTTTCTTACTTGAGTCAATGTTAAATTACAGTTTTTTATTATACAATTAGGATAAATGCTAAGATCTACACTTCCTGTATATTTTGAATGTACTTATGTGCTAGAAGCAAACCCTGTCCAAGACCTTACCAATTATAGATATCAATTTACAAATGAGTACAATCATTAAAAACTACTTGTTTTGCACATAAAATCTTGCATTGTACATATAAACTGGTGCATTTTCTTTTCTAAAACTACAATTTAGTTTTAGACATTATTGCACAGGAATAAATAATACACTGGCCCCATTACTGCTGCTAATTGAACTGGTTCTTTAGGCACATTTTATGAAGATCTACATTGTGAAAAAAATTGGAATATTGTATTTAGGATATAGGTTACATATGGGAGTTCATGAGATGATCAACAGAGATGTTAGTTTTGAAAACAGACTGTTTCTGGTGATATGCATATTCAGCAGTTTTATTTTTCCTATTGAATAATAATAAAAAAGTGAAGTATTTGCTTAAAACGTTGAAAATGACTACAATCCTTGTGACTGATTCATTTGTAACAATTATTGAAATCCTGCAGAGTCTATAAGTAAACTATACCATTTTTCTATTCACATTGCAGTATGTCTCAAGGAATCAATATAAGGAGAAACCTCTCACAAGGCATATTAAAATGGAAGAATAAGAGAATATAAAGAGATTGAGTGTTTCTGCAAGTTACACACAGTGGCCAACATAAACTAAGAACAGATATTTTCTGACATATTCCTACATTTTTGCATAAGTGTTAATGGAAGGAAATGGAAGCCTGTTTGTGATGGGTAGAGAAATTATCCATGACTATGTTTTCAGACTCTATGTTAGACTTTTTTCCAGGCATAAAACACCTGTTTAAGGAATGGAAAGCCAGTATAATCACTAAGAAATGGATATATTCTTGATTTTAGAAGCTCCAAATATTCCCTATTGCTAATCAGCTTATGGATATTTACCTCAGAAAACGTGATTTCTTTGAATTGATTTTGTGACACTTATTCAAATTGTTTCCTGTCATTCTGACTCTAGTATTGCCACAAAGTAAAATTTTCATTAAATCTCTGTTACTGAGCCTGTGTGCACCATTTGACTGAATTTTCTTCATACAAATAATACATCAATGTCATTGACTAGAATACAAATTCAGTGATTGTTTCCTGTTTCTTCATGAGTCAATCTGTCTTATCAAGTTACATTTTCCCAACATATAAAATGTGCCCTAATTATTTCTAATTGTCGCTATCAGTAGGCAATTTCTATGAAGAAAAAAAGTGGAATTATACTCCATATTTCAAACATTGTGTCTAATTTTATCTCTCTTACTTGTGTAGAAAATAGTTTTAAGAAAAGTAACTTGTAGGTAGTAACCTACTGGAACACTATTGAAGGCAGAGAAATATCACTGGATTAGAAGAAAGAATGAGAATGAAGATCAGATTGCAGGCTGGTCAATAACAGGGAAAATTCCATCTAGTGTTCAAATGAACTGAATTTTAGTACAGTTGAAATGAATTTCAGATCATTTCACCATAAGAAGAAGGAATTGGATATTATGTTATACATTGACTCAATTGCCTGGAGCACATGTGCTGAAATTTCTGGTATCTTGGTTCTTACCTGAGCTCACAAGATTGATGAAAACACCCATACTAGAGAGTTAGAAAATCTGATCATTTCTTCTGAGAAGCTTTCTGATTGGAATCATTTCCTGCTCAGCCTTGGTGCATCTGATTAATTTCAGGAGATATCAAGTACGACCATACCATCCCTTCTTTTATCAGTACCTGTATCCAAGTTATTTGGATTGTTCAGAAATTTTGTCAGGTTCTGCATTTAAAGACTATACAGACTTCTAAGTCTTCTCTCCCATGTCAGTCTTGTTAAAATTGTCTCAAACCATATGCATAACAATATTGAAATGCTTCAGTTCCTTAGGATTCATAAAAGAGTAATTCCAAATAGGCAGATTTGGAAACCCACAATTAAATGTCCTTATTATTGTAAAACCAAACAGTTTTATTACCATTTTGTTGTTCATATACACTAGATATTTAATAAAGGAACTTGCCACTGAATAATGCATACTTCCAATGTCGATATTTAATTACCCATACTCCCAAAGTTCTCTCAGTATAAACTCAAAACCGTAGTAGATTTTGATAAAAAAAATTGCTTGGTATTTATGAAAAATAATGATAGGAAATGTACCTAATACTAGAACAGTGACATATACTAGACAATAGCTTCTACATGTCAGTATCATCTGACATATTTTACTCCCACTTTTAAAAAGTTGTATAATTAAATCGTATTTTTATTAATTCCTAATTGACTTTCATGTTCTTCATAAACCTATCAACTGAAGCATTACTGAAAATTTTTCCAATATTATTTATATTCCAGGATATCGGTAAGTAAGTTATGCAATTTTGATTAAATGTAATATCAATGCAAAAGTCTACATGTATATATATGTATATATATATATACATTTATACATATACATATATATATATGACACATACACTGATATATCTCTATATATTCGATGTTTCTTTCTTATATTATATAGTAACATTAATATTTGTTTAATAAAATAAATTATATGTACATAAAAATCCTTCTGGGAAACTTTCTCTTTCCTGCTTATTTTATTTAACTTTTGCTAGTACTTGTTTTGAGAAATCTTTGCCCGTTTCACTGTTACTTTGAAGCAATATCAATATAAGATGTGAATTAAGAAGATATACACAAAGATAAAGCATATCTACAAGGCAGGCAAAGCAACATATGTGTCAGAAACTGGATAAATTCTAAAAATGGCTCTTATTGAAATTACCCTCTAATAAACATTAACATAATACGAGAGATTCATGAAAAAATAATCACTCTCATTCTCATACAAAATCTACCTTTAGTAGAAAGTTGTCACCTTCGTGTCAGAATAGTGGCCCAGAATGTTCATTAAAGTTTTATATAGAACCAACATACAAACGTAAGCCAAATAAATTTGAAATAGAAAATTTGCACTTGAAATGTTTATATTTGTGTTGTGTTTGCATCATTGTTCAATAGTCACCATTCATGAACATAAGCATTTTCTGAAAGCTCAAATAACACAGGCCGTTTCTTTTCCTAAGAAACATTTTCAAATTTTTCCTAGCTATCACTATGAAAAAAAGATACTAAAGAAGTGAAGAAAATAATATTTTTTTGGTCCAGTCTTGGGGCCTGAACTCTGGGCCTGGACGCTGTCCCTCAGCTCTTCAGCTCAAGGTTAGCGCTCTATCACTTGAGCCACAGCACCACTTCCGGCTTTTTTTCTTTTTTGCTTATGTGGTGCTGAGGAATCAAACCCAGGGCCTCAGGCATGCAAGGTAAGTGCTCTACTTCTGAGACACCTTCCCAGCCCCAAGAAAATAATATTAAATATTGATTTATTGCAGCTGTGTGGGACATAGATTGCAGAACAACTTAGAAAGATGGAGCAGTTGATATCTAGATGAAAATGGGTATAAAAATTAAAATACCTAGGGTTAACTAAAGAAGTGAGGGACCTCAATGATGAAAACTTTAAAAACCTGCAAAAGGAAATTAAATCCTGCTAAGGAAATGTAAAAAAAAAAAGTCCCATGCTCCTCTATTCAGAGGTTCAACATAGTGAAAATGACAATAATGCCAAAGGCTATCTCCAAATTCAATGTGATACCTATCAATATCCCAACCTCATTCTTCAAGAAAATAGAAAAATTAATACAGAAATTGGTATGGAACAATGAAAGAATACAAATAGCCAAAAGAACCCTTACCACAAAGAACAGCACTGGAACAATACCAATACCAACCTTCAAACTCCACTTCAAAGACATAGTAACCAAAAGAGCTTGGTAATGGCACAAGAACATATCTGAGGAACAAAAGAATAGAACAAAGAATGGAACAATGTACTAGACGAGTAATAAACCCACCGTCCAATAGCCATCTAATCTCTGATTAGGGAGCCAAAAAAATAGAATGGAAGAAAAACAGCCTCTTCAATAAATGGTGCTGGACAAATTGGTTAAACTTCAGGAAAACTATTACTACAACTTTAGATATCACCCTGCACCAGAATCAACTCCAAATAGATCAAAGACATAGAAGGCAAAGAAGACACCCTAAAATATTACAGGAAGGAACAGGAGAAACTCTAGGGCTACTTTTCATGGGCCAAAATTTTCTTATTTTTTAGTAGTAATTTTTTTCTTTTAGTAATAAGTTTTTTATTGTGAAAAATACTGTACAGGGGCGCTTACAGTTACATGAGCAAGGTAAAGGGTAAATTTCCTATCGAGCATTGAATGATAACACAGAAACACAACAAATCAATTAAACTTTTGACAAGTGGGATCGCATGAAACTCCATAGCTTCTGCAAGGCAAAGGACATAGCAAGCAAGATCTACAGAAATCCAACCGATTAAGAGAAGATCTTCACTACCCATAAAACGGACAAGGATGTCGTATCTAAAATAGATTTCGAACTCAAAAAATTAATTTTCCCAACAAAAAATCCTCAAAAAAACAACCATCGATTAACAAGTGGGCTAAAGACTTAAAGAGAAACGTCTCAGAAGAAGAAATAAGAATGGCCAATAGACAAGTAAGCATCGGTCAAGTTCTCTAGCCATAAAATAATTGCAACCCCCGATGTCACTGTATTTGATTCCATTGTCCTGCAACATGTATGTACATTTTTTTGTAATTAAGGGGGTAAAACAAAATAACAAAATGATGAAATAAGTATATAGGATGACCCATTGTAACAAATAGATGTACAACTGTGTGTGGAAATTATTTTTTTTCTTAATTTAACATTACTACAGTAAGTTCTAGAGCCGTAGGAGAGAGTTTCTGCTGTTGTGTTTTGTAACACAAACACCAGGGATTTTTTTATATATACTTTTCTATCTCATTTTGCATAAATTAATCAAATACATGTAAATAAACATTATTTGCAGACACAGAGGCCAAAATTTTGAATATACTTATGTTTCACATGTATGATAAAAAAAAATTTCATGGAGTTTCACACTGGTTCTCCATGTATGAAATCATATCAGTGAAGGAGTTTGAGATCGAGTATCATTTTTTTAAACAAGCCTGGACACAGGTTTCATAGAAACTCTTATATGAGCAATCAAATGAGAAAAAAGTTTCCTTGCTAACTAACGAACCTACCAAGCCAACCATCAACCACTCAATCATCCCAACAACCAACCAAATAACCTACGGTCCGACCAATCGTCCCACCCATCTTTTCTGAGTGAGGTCAGATCTTTGCCAGAGGTCATCACAAACATAGTTTTTCCAGGGATGATATCCAAAACCTACATCTCTGTGAATGCTTTCTATTTCTTAGACTCCCTTTTCCCTAAAACTCCCTGCATCCATCTTCCCCAGCGATTCTTGATACTGGTGCAGGACTTCCTGCTGTCCCTGGCCTTCTATGGCTGAACTGGCTGCAGCATGGTGGTAGGCTTTTGCCCAATGCTCATCCAATGCTTGTCCATGCCCTCCTTGGGGCTGATGGAGGTAAAGGAAGAGGAACAGGAAGAGGACGACAAGGAGGAGGAGAGCAGCTGCTCCCTGTCCCCTCCCCTCCCACCCACACACCTACCTGAGGCACGATGGATAATTCAAACGAGGCTCTGAACACACTGTGGAGGAAATAATCAACAAACGCTGACCACTAGTAGCCTATTTTCCCTTTCCTCTCCTTGGCATTTATGTAAATATATTCTGGCCAACCCTCAGGCCCAAAAAGTGTTTGGGGCTGGATCAAGCCCTGGGTAGCCTTGAACTGGCAATACAGAATATCGTGGAGTTGAACATGGGACCCATTGCCTTTAAATTCCGTCATACAAGTACATGGCCAGGATAACAGTTACTTGCCAGCCACTAGCCCCACCATCCCCAAGGTCAGAATCCAGTTCCCTCAACATTCCACATGGATAGCGACACCCTGGAGGGAAACCAAGCCAGTTCAGACACCCCAGCTCCGAGGGATGTGTGTAACATGGTCACAACTCTTCCCTCGTCCTTTATTTCCCTTAGTTCCAGCTTACCCTTCTTTTCCCCTTCTTCCTCCCTTCCTTTCTTTCTTTCTTTTTCTTTCCTCGCTCTCATCTTTTATTCCTTCCTTCCTTTCCACTTACCTCCCTCCATTACTACCTTCCTTTCTCTTTCTCGTTCCTACGTTCATTGTCCCTCGTTTTTTTCTTCCCTTCTTCCTTCCTGTCTTCGGTCCTCTTTTTCCTACTTCGTCTCTTCTTGCTGTCTACTTTCCTCTTTTCCTCCCTTCATCGCCTCTTTCCCCTCGCTTACTTCCATTCTTCCTTCTTCCTCCCATCCTTTCCTACTTCCTTCTTACCTCCTTCCCTTCTACCTTCTTTCCTCTCTGCCCTCCTTTCTTTATCTATGCCTTCCTTCTTTCCTTACATGCTCACTTCCTTCCTTCCTTCTTCTCTCTTCCTTTGCCCTTTTCTATTCCCTTAATCCTTAGGCCCTTCCTTGCCTCCTTTCCTATTTTTTTGCCAACTCCACCTTCTTAGCCTGGTCCACACTTCCTTTCATCTTCCATTTTTCTATCCCCCTTCCTTTCCCTCTTCTTTCTATCATTCCTTGCTTCTCTTTTCACTTATGGCCTCCTTTTTCCCACATTCATTGCCCCACTCCCTCTCTCCCTTTGTCACCTTCATCCCTCCTTCTCTACCTACCATCAGCTATCACAATTCACACAGCTTGGCTAAAGAGGAACCTGGGTGTTCCAAGCAAGAAGCAGATCCTTAGGAAAACAGTCCCATCAAACAAACGATCATGTTGAAGCCTTCCCACCCAGGGATCAGCAGGACAAAGTAAAGAAGGGGAAGGAGAGGAAGAGGAGACAGAAATAGAAATGAAGAATTTAGGAGATTCTTTCACTTCACAAAGGGCCTGTCTCAGGAAACCATGGTCTTTCTTAATATTGAACAAAACAGGTAAACAACAACAAACAAAACAACAACATAACAAGTCTTGTGGTGTAATTTTGGGAGCTTTATTCTTCCCACAGCAGGGCATGTGGGCCTCTTGAAATGAGGAAGGTGAGGTGAATATAGAAAAGGTCTGGGATCAATATCAATCCCTCAACCCTAACCTGAAGGAAAAAGCAGCTCACAAGGTAGAATACACCTTATGCAAAGCGGGGCCTGGTTCGTGAAACTTCTTTCAACCCTCTGTGTGTGCATATATGTGCAACTCTATTCCTGTGTGCTTCATACATTGGTCTTGCAATTAATTCTTTTTCTGCACAGTTGTCTCTGTACCCTGTCCACTACTTATCTCCCCACAGTCCAGAAGGCCTGATAATGCCCTCTCCTGCCTTTCTATTGAAAGCATACAAGAGTAGAGCCCCTCCCCCCACACACATTACATGCTCCCTGCCTCCCAGCCCAGCCCATACACTTTCACATAAAGGGAACTATTTACATATAAAAGCAGAAGCAAATAAACCAAATGTAAGAAATATGGAACCAGATGGATTGACTTCTCTTGTAGCAAAAAGTATGTTTGTGATTCAAAAACTAAAACTAAAACTAAAAGTTTTTATCCAACTATGGAAAAAACGCAGCAAAACACTTGAGTCTCCAGTAGTTGAGCACCAGTATTGAGCACAGAGAAGCTCAGGAACTTTGTCGAGTTTCCAAATTTAAGGCCCCGGAACCATATTCGAAGTTGAGGTCACTTATTCAAGGCCCAGAACTGAGTTCAAGCCCCAGGCTCCTAGTTCAAGGCACAGGCTGTGAGTTCAATTTCTAGGTCCAATATTCAGGGCCCGGGCTACAAATTCAAGGCCCAGAAATGAGTTCAAGTTCCTGGGCCAACATTCATGGCATAGACAGTTAGGTCAATGAGCAGCTTGGAACTCAAGACCCAGGCTGAGTTGAAGGCCTAGGAACCAATGTCTAAGCCCCAGCTGTGAGTTCAATTCCCAGGCAATGAGCTCAGGCAAGGATCTCTATTCATGTCCCTTTTCCCTATTTTTCAATCTCAGGTGACAAGTTCATGTCAGGACATGAATTCACGTCCCAGGCTGTGAGCTTAAGGCTCACACCTGACTTCAATGCCCAGCTACCAGTTAGATGCCTAGGATCCAAATTCAGTTCCTAAACACTAGTTCTAGGAAGAGGCCGTGAATTCTATTCCTAGGCCACGAACTCAAGTGCAGGCCTGGTTTCAAAGCATTGCGAATTCAAGGTTCAGGCCCACGATAGGAGTTCAAATTCCAGCTCAAGCATACAAGTCTAAGCCTTTGAGTTAAAGGACTAGGGTATTAGTTCTAATCTCAACCCCAATTTCAACTCCCAAGCCATGAGTTTAACTTCAGATCTTCATGCTTGCGTTAGTAAGGGCGAGTAAGGAGAAAGGAAAGAATGAAATGATTTTGGATGGATGGTAGGAGATGGAGGTTAAATGAGAGTAGGAAGAAAGAAGGAAGTATAGAAAGGTAGAAGAGAAAACTGGAAGGAAGGAAGGAACAAAGGAAGGAATGCAGGAAGGAAGGAAGGAAGGCAGAAATACATGGCAGGAGCGAGAAAGGTAGAGAGGGAGAGAGGGTGAAGAAAAGAGGGGAAGAAGAAGAGAAGAAGGGGAAAGGGAAGAATTGGAAGAAGGAAGAGTAGGAGGGGAAAAGAAGGACGAATAGTGAAAAGAAGAAGAGCAAGAGGATGAGGAGTGAGAAAAGAAAGGGAGGATGAGGTGGAGAAAGAACTGGAGAAGAAGGTCTTTCCCAGGATTTAATGTATTAGTGTTGAATCAATCCAAAGAATTTTATTCATGTTCAAAGTTTGCTTCAAAAATTGGAGGGCATTGATGATAGGGAAAAATCAAAGGGAGAAGCAACGATGCTTGATAAGAAAGGTATTTATTACCTTGCTCAAGTAATTGTAAACCCTCTGTAAGTATTTTCACAAAAACAAACTTATTGAGAAATTGTAGCCAATTTTTGATATTACTCAGTAGGTAAATATTACTGTATAAATATGCAGATCATCAAAAACAACCTGTTTTCAAAACCACCATGACTGCTGATCATCTTCTGAATTCACATATCTCTACTAAACTCTACCTGAACTGTTCCATCTTTCTTTCACATGGTAGATTTTCAGAAAAAAATGCTTGATGTACCAGTCCAATTAGAAACAGGGCTGTATTCAATGTATTATGTGTTCTTGTGCAATAGTGTCTGAAAACAAATTCTATTTTCAGAAAAAAAACAAGCATTACACCGGTTAGTGTGAACAATAAAAGATACTATGTGGAAAAGAAGTAATAATTAGTGATTGAACTCATGTGTAAGATTGTTAAAATTGATATGACCTTAGGCAGCTTGTGCTTACTACATTTCCATACTTCAAAAACAGCTAATAGAGTTCTTAGCATTTATCAAAGTTGTACACAAGTGATTGCAATTTTTCTTTGACTCAAGAAAAACTGAACAAGTATATTTTTCTAAAATTTTCTTGTCGTTCTCTGAAAGAGATTAAAAGATACAGTGTCTTCCATGACTGCCTTTTTTCTTCACAGTTCATGCATTTTTTTGGTCAACTGGTTTTGAATAATGTTCAGAGTTCCCATCATCTGAAAAGGACAGGGAATAAATGATATCAAAATATATGAAAATAAGGTGAAATATATGATTTTGCAATTGTCAACCAAATTATATGACAGTTGTAATTCAGCAGGTAATAATTTTTTTCTCACTAAGTCTTAAGAGAATTTAATGAATGTATTTCTAGAGATAATTTTTATCTCTTCTTAGTGTAAATTCTATAGTAATTATTAAAATTCAGTTTTTGTCCCTTGTGTTCAAATTTATTTTGCGTGTCCCTTCCATCCCATCAGTATAAAACTGAACATTAATTTGCTATAATTAGCATATATCTATGATGATTTCATCAGATTAGTAGAAAAGCTGCAAAGCTCTATAATTATATATATATATATATATATATATATATATATATATATATATATATATATATACATATATTCAGAGCCTTAAAGCTGTCAAAGATACAAGATAAATCACCTATAAAGGAAAACTAATTAGAATCACCTCAGATTTCTCACAAGAGACAATGAAAGAAAGATGATCCTGGAATTATGTATGCCATGCCCTAAAGACAAACAATTATCAACCAAGAATACTGTACTCAGTAAACTCTCCTTCATAACCCAAGGTCAAATAAAAAACCATCCATAGCAAAGAAAAAGTGAAAGAATATATCTCAACCAAAGCATCTCTACAAAAGTTACTTAAAGATGTCCTAGACATAGAAAACCACCAAGACCACACTAAAGGCCAAGAATCCGCACCCAAACTGAGAATTCAAGAACCATAGGAAGAATCCAGTTGCCACAGGTCCCAATGTAGTGGATAAAATGGCTGGATATCCCAAATACCTCTCAGTCCTATCTCTCAACATTAACGGTTTTAACACTCCAATTTAGCGACATAAACTGACTAGTTGGACTAAAAACCATGATCCTCCTATCTACTGTCTTCAGGAATCATACCTTGCCCATGAAAACAAACACATTTTGAAAGTGAAAGGCTAGTATACAATCTACTATACCAATCACCCCTATAAACAAGCAGGAGTTGCAATCATAAAATCAGATACAATAGACTTCAAATTAAAAATAGTGAGAAGAGAAAGAAAATCACTGCATAATAATTACGGGATCTCTCCCTCAGGAGGATATTATAATTCTAAATCTCCATTCGCCAAACAGTGGAGCACCAAAATTTATACAAGAAACCCTACTTTCCCTCAAATCTCACCTAGATCTAAAGACATTAATTGTTGGGGACTTTAACACACCACTATTCCTACTAGGTAGAGATTGGCAAAATCTCAACAGAGAATATATAGATCTAAACAACAGTATAGATCAACTAGATTTAAAACCATGTACCGAATATTTCACTCAGCAGCACCAAAATGCACATTCTTCTCAGCAGCCCATGCAACATTTTCCAAAATAAACCATGTTTTAGGTCACAAAGCAAACTTTTCCAAGGTCAGAAAATTTGAAATTTTACCATGCATTCTCTGAGGCCACAAGGGAATAAAATTCAAACTCAACACAAAAAGCCACCAAAGAAAGTCCTTTAATACCTGGAGCTGGACATTACACTGTAGAATCACGAGTGAGTCATGGAAGAGATTAGAAAAGAAATTCAAAGTTTCACGATATTCAACAAAAATAAACACACAAATTACCAGCTTCTCTGGAACACAGCCAAAGCAGTACTCAGAGGCAAGTTTATAGGTCTGAGTTTCTATATCAACAAATTGGAGAGATCTGAAAACAGCAATTTAATGTGACATCTGAGCCTCTTTGAAAAAAAGCAGCAAGATAAACCTCAATCCAGTAGACAGAAATTTTTCAAGAGAAGAAGGATTTAGGGTTTGTTTTTTTTTTAATTCCTCATGATTGGCAACTCAGAGTGGTGTAGACTTCACTGGTCCACACCAGGTACTTGCTAGATAAAACTATCAGATAAAAAATCAGAATTAAATGAATTAGAATCCAAAAACAAAAAAAAATATAATCAAAAAACAGAGATTTGGTTCTTTGCAAAAATTAACAAAGTAGACAGACCATTAGCAAATCTTATCAGAAAAAGAAGAGAACACACCCAAATAAATAAACTTAGAGATGAGAATAGAAAAATCAGAACAGAAAAAAGCATAAATCAGAACATTATAAGGGAATACTTCTCAAAACTTTATGCTTATAAGTTTGAGAACTTGGCAGAAATGGACCTTTTCCTAGCAAATATCCACATAACGAAACAAAACCAAGATGAGTTACACCATCTTAACAGTCCTATATCAAGCAATGAAATAGAAACAATAAGAGACTTCTCATCTATGAAAAGCCCAGGACCAGAAGGTTTTACAGCAGAATTTTATCAGGCCTTAAATAAGAGCTCACACTAATACTCCTCCAAACTCTTCGAGGAAATTGAAAGAGAAAGTTCTCAACGAACTCATTCTATGAGGCCATCATTACCCTCATCCCAAAACCAGGCAGGGACTCATCAAAGAAAGAGAACTATAGACCCATTTCTTTGATGAACATTGAATGCAAAACTACTCAACAAAATTTTGGCCAATCGACTTCAACACTCATCCAAAAAATCATAAACCATGATCAAACAGGATTCATTTCAGGAGTGCAAAGCAGGTTCAATATACCCAAATCAATGAATATAATTCATCACATCAACAAGAGCAAGGATAAGAACCACATGGTTATCTCAATAGATGCAGAAAAAGCATCTGACAATATCCAACACCCAATTACGATAAAGATGCTGGAAAAATTAGGACTCCAGGGAACATTCCTAAATACAATAAAGGCTGTATATGACAAACCTACAGCCTGTATTATACTCAATGGTGAAAAACTAAAGCCATTTACTCTTAACAAGACAAGGAAGTTCAGTCTCTCCATTTCTCTATAATCTAGTATTAGAGTGCCTAGCTACAGCAATAAGAAAAGAAGCAAACATAAAAGGGTTCCAAATATGGAAAGGTTAAGTAGAACTCTCTCTCTTGACAGATGACATGATCTTGTATTTAAAGAATCCAACGGACTCTACTCCAAAATTACTCAAGATTATTCAAAACGTTGGCAAAGTACCAGGGTGTGAAATTAACCCTCAAAAATCAATGGCTTTTCTGTATGCCAACAATGACAAAAGCGTGGCTGAAATTAGGAATCTCCATTCATAATATCCACACAAAAAATAAAATACCTACGAATTAACTTAACCAAAGAAATGAAGTACCTCTCTGATGAAAACTTTATAAACATGAAAAAGGAAATCAAAACACATCTCAGAAAGTGGAAAAACCTCTCATTCTTCTGGATTGGAAGGATCAATATCGTGAAAATATCCATAAAATAAGTGCATATCAGAACAACATTGAGATACTCCCTCACCCCAGTTAGAATGACTATAATCAAGAACTCTAATAATATGTTCTAAGGCTTTCTACAAATTCAGTGCGATACCTATCAATATTCCAACCTCATTCTTCAAGGAAATAGAAGAGGCAATCCAAAATTTCATATGGAACAATAAAAGACCCCAAATAACAAAAACATGAAGGAATATCAATACCATATTTCAAACTCTTCTTCAAAGCCAAAGGAATCAAAATAACTTATTACTAGCACAAGAACAGAACTTAGGACCAATGGAATAGAATTGAAACCCAGAACTGAACCTACAGCACTATAGCCAATTAATCTTCTAGAAGAGAGCTAAAAAAATAGAATAGAAGAAAGACAGCCTCTCTGGTAAATGGTACTGGCAAAATTGGTTAATCACATGTAAGAAACTAAGCTAGATCCTTATATATCATCCAGCACCTGAATCACCTCCAAATGGAGAAAAGACCATGTAGTCAAAGCAGACACTCTGAAAACAATACAGGATGGATGGAGAAATCCTAGGTCTCCTTGGCATGGGCTGAAATTTTCTTAATAAAGACTCAGACACACAAAAAAATCAAAAAGGTTGGACAAATGGGATTCCATGAGCTTCTTCATGGCAAAGGACATAGCTTGCAAGATCAATAGAAAGCCAATGGATTGGGAGAAGATCTTCACTAAATATACAACGGATAGGGGTCTTATATCTAAAATATACCTGGAACTCAAAAATCTAAATCCCACAACAACAAATCCTCAAAGAACCAACTGCCCAATAAATAAGTGGGCTAAGGACTTAAAGAGAAACTTCTCTGAAGAGGAAAAAAGGATGACCAGCAGACACATGTAGAAATGCTCTACCTCCCTAGCCATAAAATAAATGCATATCTGAACAACATTGAGATACCCCCTCACCCCAGTTAGAATGACTATAATCAAGAACTCTAATAACAACAGATGCTTGAGGGGATGTGGACAGAAATGGAACTTAATGCATTGTTGGTGGGAGTGTAAACTTGTTCAACCACGTTGGAACGCAGTATAGACGTTCCTTAAAAGACTTCACATATGACACAGCAATCCCAGTTTTGGGCATTTAACAAATGATCACAAACAAGACCATTCTAAAGCTACCAGCACAACTAGGTTTTTTGCAGCATTATTTACAATAGCTAAGATATGGAACCAACCCAGATGTTCCTCAGTAGATGAATGTATCAAGAAAATGTGGTATATATACAGAATGGAATTCTATGCCTCCATCAGAAAGAATGACATTGCCCCATTTGTAAGGAAATGGAAAGAATGGAAAGATTGGAAAAATTTATGTGAAGTGAAGTAGCCATGCCCAAAGAAACATGGGTCCCCTAGTTTCCTTTATTTGCAATAACTAGTAAATATCTGAGACAAACGGAAAAGATCAGATATAGTGATGTTTGGTGAAATGAACACCAAGATAAGTATTCAAATATTATTTTTTTCTTGTGATTGTTTCTAACATATTCATAAGTTGATTTTTTGTTATTTTTATGTCCCTCCCCCACTGTATAACCCCTGCTTTCACTTTATTTGATGTTGGTGTAACCCCACTGTATAACCCCTGCTTTCACTTTATTTGATGTTGGTGTAATTTGTGAGGGGAAGAGGAAAGACAAATCGTTCAAATAGGGATACATGTGGGCCCATTGCAAAAATGAGAGTTATAAGTCATTATGTAGTAAATCGAACTTTACTAATTTAGTCGGGATCTGGGGTGGCAGGGGGGAAAATGTATGGAGGTGGGAGAATGGGAGATGATAAGGGATGCGAAGGGTAAACAAAGGAGCAGGCAACTATGCTTGATAAGAAATGTACTGCTTGCATGCGGTTCTGGGAAGATGGCAGAGGAGAATCTGGAGGCTAAACAAGCTCTCGCATAGAAAGCAGTTTTAGAGTTCCAGTGAACAGTCCCAAGCCAGATAATCACACCAAGTATGCCATCAGAGGACAGAGAGATAGGCCAGAGAAGGAAAATCCAGGCAAGCAGAAAGATCTGAGCGCTTGCCAGCAGCCAGCGTTGCGGCGGCAGTGGTGGCGGCAGTATCTGCAGTATTTGCAGGTATTGGCCATACCTGCAAAACAGAGAGTTCGGGAAGAAGGAGCCAGATGCAGTGGGTGAGCTGATTCTACTCAACACCAGCAAGAACCGGACATCTTCAAGGAGTAGACATCTTCATCGTGCAGTTTGCAGACCAGAGACCACCCAGGAACCAAGACTCGGCGTGAGTAGAAGCCTGACGTCCTCACTGCTTCTCAGGGAGCAGAGAAGAGAAGGCCACCCCTCCCCCTCCAGTACGGGTGATCTCCCTCTTGAATATGAGCTGCTAGCTTGAACTCTGGCCTTGGAAGAAAACTAGAGTCATTTAGCAAGTCACAAGGACCCAACCTGACCTGCCAGACTCAGCTGCACCCAGGGAAAATTCACCCAGCTAGGGCCCCATCCCCCAGGAGTGGCTTCCTTCACTGGGTAATCAGAGTCAGAGGCTGCCCCTCCCTTTAGCAGCCTTGACAATCAATTGAAATTCCATAAACATAAACCCTGATAGAAGCTCCAGGCTGGGTTCTGTGAGTTTTGCACAAACTAGCCCCCGGGAAAAGCTATTGTTTGCTGAAAGGCCTCAACTCTACCCAGAACCTAGCCTCATCATAGCATCTCCAAAGTTGAGGAAAAAGCCTTCTCCCTCTTTTGTGATACTCAAAGCAGGTCTCCCTCCCATTGAACTAGCCTGGGACTAGGATCACAAAATCCTGGGTTAAGCAGAGCATTTTTTCTGCCTGTTCAAACAAACTGACTTAAGAAACCAACCAAGCCACAAAAAAAATCAAACAGCACATGGAGAACGGAGACTCCAACAAGAGGCTGGTTACGGACACAAGGGAGATGCAGGATTTTTCCAACAACTCTCCCACACACAAAAAAAATCAAAACCTTTTTTTCCTTTTTTTTGCATCTTTTATAAAAATTTTTTCTAAATCATTCTTTTAAATTTTAATTTTTATCTTTTTGAAAAAAATTGTTTTCTAGTAACTTTTTTTTTCTCTTAAAATTTTTATTTTAGGGGTATATGTGTGTGTGCGTTTTTCTTTCTTTTTTTTTTTTTTCTTTTTGAAAAAACAATTTTTTTTGTTTTTTGTCTAGCTCTACTGAACTTCTGATCTTTTTTCTTTCTTTCTTATCCTTTTCACCTTTTCTTCTCTTTCATTCTTCTTTATGTAACTTAATTGTTGTTCTGCACATCCTCAGATAAACCCATTGTCGATTACTAGACCTTATCCCCCATTGTGTACACACTTCATCCTCAAATTTATTACTCAATTCAAAACCTCTTATACTTAAATTCCTTAATAGCAATACTACCTCTTTATATCTCTATAATATTTTAAGTATTTTTATTTTTAAGTTGTTCACATCTCCTCTATATCCCTCCCCTTCTCTCTCTATAATCACCTTCCTCCCTGCTTATGTTGTTTTTGGGCTGCATAATATGTTTAATTATTACTTTTCTATTTTTTTTGGTCTCTTTTTTATCCTTTCCTTTCTTCTTTTGTGCTCTCTCTACTTACATCCTATCCACCCTATTTCCTGCTTTGAGATTAGTACTTAGTTAACTCTCCCTGTGCCTTCCCACATCACTTTATTTCTATTTTTTACCCACATCTCTCCCTAAACCTAATAATTTCTGGTTTACCAAAATTCTTCATTGCAGTTCGTAGTCCATTAATATATGGTTGTTTTATTTTGAATAGATGTATCTGTTGAACCATATTGTATCTGCAGACTATTGACTGTGCAAATACAGACTTTGGTTGATGCTTAAGTTAGTGCCTTAAGTTAGTGTTCTAGCACAAAAGGTGTTATTTTCATCTCAAATGGGCAGAGAAAGCCAGAAAAACACAAGAAAAATGGCAAGTCCGGGTACCTCAACTGCCACCCATGATAATCAGGGGACAGAACAGATAATGAATAATCCAGAGAAGAGTTCCCAAATAGCTCTACAAACACTGTTGGCAAATATCATAAATGAAAAGATTGAAAACATACAAAGGACTCTGTATGAGCGTGATAGGGAGAGAGAGGAGGCAATCCAAAGATTTATACAGGAATATCATGAGCGTGAGGAAGCTACTCAAAAACTGATAAAGGATATGCGTGAGCTGCTTGAGAATACTCAAAGAGAAAGACAGGAATGGTGTGAGCAGGCTGAGAACAATTAAAGAGAACTACAAGGATGGCATGAATGTGAGGAAGCTAAGCAAAGAGTAACACAAGAATTGAGCGAGCAGGATGAGAATACACAAAGATCACTAAAGGCATTCAAGGAATCCATTAATAAAGAGCTGAAGGAAGTCAGGGAGACCACAAAGGGAATGCTGACTAGAACCCAACAGAAGGAATGAGAGTCCAAGGAAACCATAACCAATCAATTGAGTGATTTGAGAATAAACACTGAACCCCAAATTAAGGAAATAAATAAGTCCATATGAGATCTAAAACAAAGCTTCAACAAAGAAGTTGAAGCCATCAAAACTGACCAATGGGAAAGAAAAGAAATAAAAAACAAAGTAGAAAGTCTTGACAGCAGGTTAGACCCTGCAGAAGATCGAATCTCGGGGATTGAAGATAGTCTAGATGTTACAGAGAAAGAACATACAACCATTCAAGACAAGTCCAGGATATATGAGAGATCTATCCAACACTTGGAAGACTCCATCAGAAGGCCTAATCTAAGGATAATGAGTGTAGAGGAGCACCTGGAAAGAGAAGTTAATGGTCTAGGAATTTTGTTTAACAGGATCCTAGCAGAGCACTTCCCAAATGTGCAAAAAGACAGGCCTACTTAGATTCAAGAAGCTTTTAGAACTCCAAATAGACCAGACCAGAATAGGACATCCCACCATCACATTATAAATCCACAAAGTATCAACTCAGACCAAGGAAAAGATCCTAAAATTGTCAAGGAGAAAATATTAATCACCTATGAAGGGAAACCAAGTAGAATCACCCCAGATTTCTCAGCAGAGACAATCAAAGCAATGTGGAGACCTGCGGGAGCCGCAACCAAAGACGGCGCGGCCATAAGGAGCGGCCGCAAAAATGGCGTGGCCGCATGGCGCAGCTGCGACCAAAGATGGCACTGGCTCCCACCTTCCGTCTTCCCAGTGACGAGTGCTCTCTGTAAAAAACAACTCCTTATATGGCTATGATTGGCTTCTATTTTGCTTCCGTGTTTGCAGCCCTATTGGTATATGCCCCGTGGGGCTTCAGGATTGGCCATCCAGGAGGCTTATAACCGGAGTGCGGGGGCGGAGGGAAGAAGAAGCGGGAAGAAGTGGGCAGAAGAAGCGGGAGAGAAGATGTTGTAAAAGGTCCTGAATAAACTGCCTGAAAGAAGAACCTGTTGTCGCATCATCCTTCCTGGTCGAGGAGGTCACGACAAGTGGCGCCCAACGTGGGGCTCAATGGGATTCAGAACTTTCAGCGGTCAGGGGGTGCACCGGTAAGTCCCCAGGTAAGAGGGGATCCGTGATAAAAGTGGGAGTGATTTTGGCTCATCTCGGTAGATAAATAGAGAGCAGGGTCTCGGAGCTCAACAAGGTTAACTGAAAAGGAAGACGGGGAGACAAAAAGAAAGTAAACCTGAAAATATGGGCGCTTCTTCCTCGCACCCAATTTTGCTGGCTCTTAAGGTGCTGTTATACTCAAAAAGGTTAAAGTTAACGACAGGTACCCTAGAAAGATTTTTAAATGAATGTGATTCTGTTGCTCCATGGTTTGTGGTCTCAGGGAGCCTCACGGTAGCCTCGTGGGAGAAGTTGGGAGAGGACTTAGATTTTGCTTATGAACAAGGGACACTTAAGAGTGGGTTAGTGAGAAGTTGCCTGGAGGATCAGCGCTGCAGCAAGGTAGTGGAGATTGGGCAAGCAGCTTTAGAGAGACTGCAGGAAGAAAGATCAGAGAGAGGCAGTGTTGCTAGCGGCACTGCAAAAAGGCCAAGGTCAAAATTATACGCCGATTTTACAGAGCTCGATTCCCTTGAGGAATCTGACTTCGAGGAGGTTCAAGCAATCACAGAACAAATTGAAAGGACAAAGATATCAGATAAAGGAAAAGAAGAGGAAAAGGAGTTAGGGAAAGATAGAGGGTGCTGCTGTGGGACTTCCAGATGCTCCAGAACACCGACAGTTTCTCCCTCTTATAGTGAAGGTTTCAAGGTCTCGGCTGGTCCTTCAAACCAGGGGCATGGAGAGAGGCACGAAGTGAGTTACCCCAGGCTTTTCCAGTATTTGTGGATGCTAATCAGCAGAGATACCATGAGCCTTTAGACTTCAAGGTGATTAAGTCTCTAGCTGAGTCTGTATGTACGTACGGAGTAACTGCATCCTTTACTGTTGGACAAGTCGAGGCATTAGAAAGGCATTGTATGACCCCCGGAGACTGGGCTAGTGTCGTGAAATTCTGCTTGAGCTCTGGACAATACTTGGATTGGAAAGCTTATTTAGTTGAATTTGCAAATGAAGAAGCTGCAGCAAACCAAGCTGCTGGCAATCCTGCTTGGGATAGAGACATGCTTCTAGGTATAGGAAGGTTTGCCAACCAACAGATAGGATATCCAGTAGAAGTATATCAACAGATTAACAAGATAGGGATTAAAGCATGGAAAGCCTTGCCTAATAAAGGAGAAGTAAGTGGGAACTTAACAAAAATCATACAGGGGTCTTCTGAACCCTTCTCGGACTTTGTAGCAAGGATGGTTGAGGCAGCAGGAAGAATCTTTGGGGACCCTGATGCGGCCATGCCCCTAATTAAACAACTAGTATTTGAGCAATGCACTAAAGAGTGTAGGTCTGCCATTACCCCTTACAAAAATCGGGGATTGGAGGCTTGAATGAAAATTTGCAGAGAATTTGGAGGGCCTTTAACCAATGCCGGATTAGCCGCTGCAGTCTTGCAGTTAACACACAAAAAGGGAGGAAGGACAGGGACGTGCTATAACTGTGGGAAAGATGGACATATGAAGCGTAATTGTCCCCATAGAGGAGAGGGAGGTAGCAAGCTCCCGAGGCCACAAAAACAGCCTGGCCTCTGTCCGCACTGCAAAAAGGGGAAGCATTGGGCAAATGAATGCAGATCCGTTAAGGACATCAATGGCCAACCCCTAGAGCAGACAAAAAACGGGAAGCAGGGCCCTCGTCCCCAGGGCCCACAAATATATGGGGAAGTGGAGCAAGGACAATCAAAACTGGAACAGTGGCCGACATTACCGCACCCACAGAACTGCGGAGAGCCACTGCGGGCTCCGCAGAACTGGACCTCCGCGCCACCACCAGACTCGTACTAACCCCCCAAATGGGCATTCAGTTAGTGGATACAGATTTCAAAGGACCCTTAGAACCAGGAACAGTAGGGTTGCTTTTGGGCAGGTCGTCTGTTACTCTACGGGGTCTTAAAATACACCCTGGAGTAATAGACCCTGATTATACTGGAACTATTAAAATCATGGTTGAGTCCCGAAAAGGAATTTTTGCCATATCTCCTGGTGACCGCATTGCACAGCTGCTTATTTTACCTAGCCTCCATGAGCATTTTGAAGCGCAGCAACAGACTAGGGCAGAAAAGGGTTTCGGATCCACAGGAGTAGATCTGACATTTATATCACTTGATTTAGACCAAGTACCAGTGCTAGAACTAAAAATAGACAATAAAAAGATATTAGGTCTTCTAGATACTGGGGCAGATAAAAGTATAATTGCAAAAAAGGATTGGCCATTGGGATGGCCTATACAGACCTCTCCTCAAGTATTACAAGGCCTAGGATACGCAAAAACTCCTGAAATGAGTGCAAGACAACTCTCCTGGAAGAACGATGAAGGCCACTCAGGCACTATTCAGCCTTACGTGCTAGAGCTGCCAGTATCATTGTGGGGAAGAGAACTGTTAAAAGAGATGGGGTTTACTCTGAGCAATGAATATTCAGCTGTTTCCCAAGATATGATGACTCACAAGGGGTATCATCCTGGCTTTGGCCTAGGGAAATTTCTACAAGGCAATAAAGAGCACATCCAAGTAAAACAAAAGTTACACAAACAGGGACTGGGTTTTTCATAGCAGCCACTGGGGCGGGCATTCCCATAGTTTGGAAGACGGGGGATCCAGTATGGGTGCCTCAGTGGCCACTGCTCTTGGAAAATCTTGCTGCTGCTCAAACTCTAGTACAAGAACAGGTAGAACTGGGGCACCTTAAGCCTTCTGTTTCTCCTTGGAATAATCCTATTTTTGTAATAAAAAGGAAATCCAGAAAGTGGAGATTGCTACATGACTTGCGTGCAATCAATGGACAAATGCAAATTATGGGTCCAGTTCAGAGGGGCTTACCTCTTCTTTCTTCCCTACCTGAAAATTGGCCATATATAGTCATTGACATAAAGGATTGTTTCTTTTCTATTCCATTATTTGCTGGGGACACTGAAGGTTTTGCTTTTACCCTCCCTTCCTGTAATCATGAGGAACCGGACAAACGGTATGAATGGGTAGTACTTCCCCAGGGCATGGCAAACAGTCCAACCATGTGTCAGTTATTTGTGGCCGAGGCTCTTAAGCCGCTTAGACAAAAATATCCCAAGGTGCGCTGCATTCATTATATGGATGATATTTTGTTGGCCTCTAAATCAGAGCAATTACTACACAAAGCGTAAGAGGAACTTACCAAGCTGTTAAATGCTAAAAGCTTGTTTATTGCCCCTGAGAAAGTACAACAACACTCTGTTGTTGAATATTTAGGGGCTACCATACATAAATCTCATATTGTACCCCAAAAGGTAGAATTGAGGAAGGATCATTTAAAAACCCTGAATGATTATCAAAAGTTATTGGGAGACATTAATTGGATCCGATGTTATTTAAAACTGCCAAATTATGAACTTAAGCCCTTATATAACATGCTACAAGGAGACTCTGCATTAGATTCTCCAAGACAGCTTATAGATGAGGCACGTGATACAAAGGGCATGTTTAAAAAGAGCTAAGGAAGGTGAGCCAATTACTTTGTGTACTCTCCCTCCATGTGTTCAACCTTCAGGGCTTTTATGGCAAGATGGCCCATTGCTTTGGATTTACCCAAAAGTTTCTACGGCAAAATCCATTGAGTATTACCCTGCCGCGGTAGCCAGTCTGGCATTGTTGGGGGTTCAGCAGTGTGTCCAATATTTTGGCAATGCTCCATGCTTCATTGCTGTTCCATATACTAATCATCAAGTACAAACATTATGTGCTACTGTAGATGATTGGGCAGTCTTAAAATGTAGTTTTAAAGGACAGATAGATAACCATTTTCCAAAACATCCCCTGTTAAATTTTCTAAAAGAACATCCCGTAGTTTTTCCTAAAGTTACCTCCTTAAACCCCCTTGCTAGAGCTTGCAATATTTTTACCGATGGCTCTAAAACGGGATGCGGCGTGTACATGGTGGAAGGCCATGACCCAGTCTGCCACCAGTTTCAAGCTGGTGCTCCACAATTAGTGGAACTACAAATTGTTGTAAAAGTGTTTCAAACCTGTCCTTTTCCTTTTAATTTAATTTCAGACTCTGCTTATGTTATAAATGCTTTAAGAGTCTTGGAGGCTGCAGGGCCCATAAAACAGGCCTCTCCTGTTGGATATTTGTTTTGTCGCTTACAACGATTGCTTTGGCAACGACAACACCCTTTCTATCCCTTACATATTCGCGCCCATACTGGTCTGCCTGGCCCTTTAAGCGAAGGCAATGATATTGTTGATTGCTATACCCGTCAAGATTGGATTTTTTTTAGTTCAAATTTGGATAGAGCAAAAACTTTTCATAATAACTTTCATGTTAACTAAAAAGCTTTACAAAAACAATTTCGACTTTTCCGTGCGGATGCCCGACAAATAGTTTTAGATTGTCCTCATTGTGTAATTTATCACCACTTACCTAGTGTTGGTGTTAATCCTCGAGGCCTTTTGCCTCTTAAAATATGGCAAATGGATGTTACTCATGTACCTGAATTTGGACGCCAGAAATTTGTACACGTTTCTGTAGACACATGCTCTGGCATTATATATGCCTCCCCTATGACTGGGACTGACTCCAGTGGAAATTTAGGGCTTCTTCAAGAGGCTATTTGGGGCCTTTCCTATAGTTTACCTGGGAATTCCTCTGGAGGTCATTTGGGGTCCCTTCAGAGGCCAATTGGGAATTCCTCCACAGGTCATCTAGGCACTTAAGTGAGAAGGCATCTGGGACCTCTTCCAGGGGTCAGGTTAGGCCTTTTCTACAGGTCATCTCAGAGGTCCTCAGTTCATGAAATGGAACCTCATCATGAGGCCATCTGGGACCTCCTCTGGAGGTCAACTGGAGACTTCAAGAGGTCATCTGGAGGGCACTTTAAAGCCATCTGAGACCTCCTTGAGTGGTCTTTTATAACCTCCTTGAAAGGCCATCTGGGACCTTCTCCAGAAGTCATTTGGATCTCATCAGTTGCCCTTATGGGATCTCCTCCAGATGTCATCTCATACCTCCTCAAGAGGGCATCACTGAGAGATATGGGACATGTGGGTATAGGGTTTATGGCTATTTGTGTGTGCTGATAGTTCTGTTTCCTGTATACACCTCTGCTTACTCCTTTTTATTTCCAGGAATGGAGTAGAATATGTTAAAGTTCCTGTAACTGAAATATCTTCCTTCTGGTGTTACAGGATCCCCCAGAAGAAGACACATCCTCCTAATCTGTGCCATCAGCATCTCTGATGTTCAGTCCCTCCATACCAGAATTAGTTTCTTGAACCAGCCTGAGGAGGTACACAACAGGCACATTGGGGAGATGGTGGGAAAACCAACTTTCTAATACATGTTCCCTTTACAATTAGTGTCATTTATAAGGGGAAATAGCAAAATCCGCCCTTTTCTGAAAACGCCCAGGGCCTCATCTCTTTACATCAGCCCACCTGGAATGACTGAGGGCAACTTTTACAATTGCTTTCCACCTGGGAGGAAGGGAGCAAATCCGGCAAAGTGGCTTGAAGTTGGTCCTTGGACCAGACCATTCCCCTACTGAAGACCCATTCCTATTGGAGCAAGTCTTTCCCCAGACTCAACCAAGCTGGGAGTAGAACAGCAATCAAGGTAAGGATGTGCTTAGCAATATTGCAAGCCTGTTAGCAGGATAAGGGTAGCAGCTAGGAAGCCAACTAATTTAATTAAGATGAATGAGACTATAGTTCCCCAATGAATCCCCTAATGCTTTTCTAGAAAGTCTCCAAGAGGCCTATAGGAACTATATGCCTATAGATCCTGAGGCCCAAGATAATTGAAGAGTCCCAAATATGGCTTTCACTACGCTGTCGGCCCAGATACTAGGAAAAAACCTTCACAATTTAGAAGGATTTGAGAAAAGGTATTATCTGAGTTGTTAGCAGTTGCCCAACAGGTGTTTCATAACAGTTATACACTGGAAGAAAAACTTTAGCCTAAGAAGGGGTATTACATAGCAGCACCAGGACAGGGATCAAGAGACTCATGGTGAAGACAGTTTAATTCATTTGCAAATATCAATAGGGAACCTCTAGGTCTAGATCTGTGTGCTTACTGGAAGTAAACAGCAAGGGAAAAACGAATTTCCAAGGAAGAAAAGGATTAAAAATGACATGTTAAGTAGGCAGGATGCCACTGGGAAACTGTGATTATATCTCCTGAGAACAAGGCAAATGAGCTCGAGAGCCTGAAATCCAACTGTGGTAAACATAAAAATCAGCCCACTGGACTTAAGAAAAAATGTGGTGATTAAAAATTTCACACCTCTCTGCTTGAAAACACAGGCTAAATATATTATAAAGCTCAAATACATGCCAATCAAAATCCATAAATAGGTTAAAAGTGCATTAAACAGCACTGTGGAGAAAAGAAAGAATTATCAGATGTGAAGAAAAGTTTTGAAAACATAAATCATAAAATTGTGAGAGTCTAAAATAAGAACAAAAATTCACAAAATGAAAACAGAAAAACGCAGAATCAAATGAAATCCAAGTACATCAGACAAGGTGTGCCTGATGCAAAGGTCGAGCCCACAGGTCACAGGTTGAGGAGGAGAAGGACAACAATGCTTCCCTCCTTGCTGACTACAAGCAAGGCAGGGAGAAGATCCTGACACTGTACGTGAAATCAAGGCCAGATAAAAGGAGCTGGTCATGATACAAGAGTGCATTAAGCTTTTACTTTTGAAGGGTGTGTGCAAAATTTCAAAGCACCAGAGGAAACCAGAAAGTCCAGTTAGAAGAACAGACCCCAAATTCCTGTGTCATTGAAGAAGAGGCCAAGTAAAGTGAGCAGAAAAATAAATGGGTCAAAATACGGATTGTTACTCTTTAGAAAGCATCAAGGACAATCATATTTTGATGGGGAATACCCGGGAAAAACAGCATTAGGCACAAAAAAAAGAAGAGTTAAACAGTTGAAAGACTTGTCATAAAAATGCAAGGAGGTGTAAAACAAGAAAGAGGAGCGAATAGAGGAAAACCCAAAGACAATGACAAGATCCTCACCATAAATGTAATGTAGAAGTAGCATGTCCCAATTAAGCAGATGGAAGTGAAAAAAAAACAAAACCCTCTCAATAGCCCAACTGAGAATTGAACGGAGAAGATGAAGAGCAAGCAAAGGTGCTGCTGAAAGAGCAGGAGTTGAACAGTCAAAGGAACTTTCAGGTGACCCTGGCAGAACACTTGCAAGGTCAGGAGGAATTTACAAAGGAGATTGAGATCTTAAAAGCAAGCTTTAAAGAGTGAAAAGGAGGAGGATAAATGGAAGAAGTCTCCAACCTCCAAACAGGTTCAGAAAAATAAAAAGGAGTTAAAGAATCTAGAGAACATGTAGGTGCAGGGAAACAACTGAGCTGATCAGGTAGCCCAGGAGACTACTCTAAAATCAGTGATGTTTCTCGAGCTACTACTCGTAAAGATTAAAGAATGAAGTAAAAAAGAGTGGTAACAAGTGTGTAAATATGGATACTGATCTTGTGAAAAGAATTACATGCTCAAACCTTCTGTCTGTATCTGGTTATTTGACATGCTGGTAATTTGCCACCAGCCACTGCAAAAACTATCTTGAAAACCATTGGGCCGCTGCCTGACAAACTTGTATATACAAAGTTCCAACAGGTAAATTCTGTAAAGCTCCAACATGTAGTTCTCAGAAGGAACTTCAATCACAATATGATCATGATGTCACATCAGCAATTAGATATCACAGTGCTGATGAGGTCCTAATGGATTTGGGATGTCACAATGAGATTGTAATATCACAATGATATGTCCGACTTCAGTTGCTCCTTGTTCACAATGAATTCAATGTTCACAATGTTCAAGGAAGGAGCCTGACATCTAAAATGTTATTAGGTCATGATGAAATATGGACGACAGTTCTGGCCATCACTTTATTGGCCACATGGTTGATTGTGGGGTCTTGCATCTTGCTTTCATGCTGGAGGAAGCAAACACTCTGCCTATCACCTAACTCCAAGGTAATGTGCATGACCACATCTCTGGAGACAGGTGTGGGTACTTGGCTGATAGGTAACTGAATTTGCTTGGACTAGGAATTTCCTGATGATCTGACCTCTGCATCGACCTACTTAGTTCTGAACCAGCTTTGACATCATTATGTCATGCCAATTGTCTCAGTGATCATGTCCTGTTTCCTATCTCCTGGCTCAGCTTCGGTCATCATTGCAGCCCAATTAACCTATCCATACCATTGTTGGGATGACTTTTGTTTTTTGTTTCTCTTTAAAATGTTTCCAAGCTGTGTTATTTTATTTGCTTGCTGTAGGTCTTTGTAATAATTGGCTACCTGCAACCTGTAAGCTCTATTATAAATATTACAATATACTATACTTCAAAATGAGGCTTCTGGGATAATTTCCCTTAAAGCAATTAAAGTGTTCTGAAAACACTATGGGACAGTGATATCACAATGAAAATGTGGTAGAAATATCATGTTATAATGTTTTGAAGTCACCATTAACTGTTGATGCCTACTACGATGAGATCACAGTAGGTTTGAGATGTCACAAAAAGGTATGGATAGCAAAATGGTATACAGGATCACAATTTTCACTAACTCATAATGAATATATGAGTTCACAGAAGAACTGTGATGTCTCTAAAGTATGTATTGTGAAAAATGTAATGAAGTGCTAGCAAGTTCCTGATTTCACTATGTGACAGAATGGTCATGACATCTGGCAGTGTGATGTCAGAGTGGCCTTGATATCACAGAAGATGTCTTTATTTTTTTTAATTTTTTTGTGTGAACATACTGTACAGAGGGGTTACAATTACATGGGCAGGATAATGCGTACATTTCTTATCAAGCATTGCAGCCTCCTCCTTTCTTTACCCTTCACATCCCTCCCCAACCTCCCCTCCCAACCCTCTAAAGAATCCTCCCATCCCCCCTCCCCACCGCACCAACATTGTAAAGGTCGTTTTCGACATGACAACTTGTATTTTTCATTGATACAACAGGTCCACTTGTATCATAAATGACTAGTTTTTTCCCATCTCCTCCACAAGTTATACTGACATCAAATATAGTGAAAGCAGGGGTTATACTGTGGGGGAGGGACATACAAAGCAACAAAGAGATAATCTTATAAATGCATTAGACACAAATGCATGAAAGAAAAAAGCATTAACATACATATCTAAGGGTTCATTTTCCTAACATCACATGATCTGACCTTTTCCACTTGACTCATACATATACTAGATATTGCAAAGAAGGGAAACCATGGGACCTATGTTCCTTTGGGCCGAACTTACTTCATTTAATACAATTTTTTTCCAAGTTTTTCCACTTCCTAACAAATGGGGCAATGCCATTCTTTCTGATGGAGGCATAGAATTCCATTGTGTATATATACCAAATTTTCTTGATCCATTCATCTACTGAGGGGCATCTGGGTTGGTTCCATATCTTAGCAATGGTAAATAATGCTGCAATAAACATCGTTGTGCTGTTAGCTTTATTGTGGTCTTCTTTGCAAACATTTGGGTAAATGGCCAAAAGTGGGATTGCTGGGTCATAGGGGAGCTCTATGGGAAGTCTTTTGAGGAACCTCCATACTGCTTTCCAAAGGGGTTGAACAAGTTTACACTCCCACCAACAATGAAGTAAGGTTCCCTTCTGTCCACATCCCCTCCAGCATCTGTTGTTTGAGTTCTTGATTTTTGCCATTCTAACTGGACTGAGGTGGTATCTCAATGTTGTTTTGACTTGCATTTCTTCATGTGTCTATTGGCAATCCTTCTTTCTTGTTCAGAAAGGTTTCTCTTTGTCTTTAGCCCACTTATTTATTGGGCAGTTGTTTCTTTGAGGATTTGTTGTTGGGGGATTTAATTTTTTGAGATCCAAGTATATTTTAGATATGAGACCCTTGTCTGTTGTATGGCTAGTGAAGATCTTCTCCCAATCCTTGCGCTTTCTATTGATCTTGCTAGCTACATCCTTTGTCAAGCAGAAGCTCTGCAACATCACACAATCCCATTTCTCCAAACTTTCTATGATTTGTTTTATTTCCGGGTCTGTACTCAGAAAATTTCGGTCTGAGCCAAGGAAACCTAGGGTTTCTCCTATTCCATCCTGTAATGTTTTCAGAGTGTCTGCTTTGACTACGAGGTCTTTGATCCATTTGGAGTTGATTCTCGTACAGGGTGATACATCAGGATCTAGCTTTCATTTTCTACAAGTAGTTAATCAATTTTGCCAGTACCATTTACTGAAGAAGCTGTCTTTCATCCATTCGATTGTTTTAGCTCCCTTATCGAAGATTAGTTGGCTATAGGTCTGGAGGTTCATTTCTGGGATTTCAATTCTATTCCATTGGTCCTGAGGTCTGTTCTTATGCCAATACCAAGCTGTTTTGATTACTATGGCTGCATAGTAGAGTTTGAAATTTGGTATTGATATTCCTCCAGCAGTGTTCTTTCCGTTGAGGAGCGTTTTTGCTATTCGTGGTCTTTTATTGTTCCCTAAGAATTTTTGGATTGCCTCTACTATTTCCTTGAAAAATGAGGTTGGAATTTTGATAGGTATCGGATTGAATTTGTAGATAGCCTTGGGAAGTATTGCCATTTTCAAGATGTTAATCTTTCCAATCCAGGAGCATGGGAGTTTTTGCCATTTTTTAAGTTCTGTGTTGATTTCCGTTTTCAAGATTTTAAAGTTTTCATCATAGAGGTCCTTCACTTCTTTAGTTAAGTTAATTCCTAGGTATTTTATTTTTTGTGGGGCTATTACAAATGGAGTTGCTTTCCTAATTTCAGCCACACTTTTCTCATTGTTGGCATACAGAAAAGCCATTGTTTTGGGTGGGTTAATTTTATACCCTGTACTTTGCCAAAGTTTTGAATCAGCTTGAGTAATTTTGGAGTAGAGTCTATGGGATTCTTTAAATACAAGATCATGTCATCTACAAAGAGGGAGAGTTTTACTTCTTTTTCCCTATTTGGATCCCTTTTATGTCTGCATCTTATCATATTTCTGTAGCTAGGCATTTTAATACTAGATTGAAGAGAAGTGGAGAGAGTGGACATCCTTGTCTTGTTCCTGAGTTAAGAGGAAATGGCTTTAATTTTTCACCATTAAGTATAATGCTGGCTGTAGGGTTGTCATATACAGCATTTATTATATTTAATGTTCCATGGATTCCTAATTTTTCCAAAACCTTCATATTAAAGGGGTGTTGGATCTTGTCGAATGCTTTTTCTGTATCTATTGAGATAACCATGTTGTTCTTATCCTTGCTCCTGTTGGTGTGATGAATAATATTAATTGATTTGGCTATATAGAACCAGCTTTCCATTCCTGAAATGAATACTGCTTGATCGTGGTGTATGATTTTTTGGATGAGTTGTTTAAGTCGACTGGCCAAAATTTTGTTGAGAAACTTTGCATCAATGTTCATCAACGAAATGGGTCTATAGTTCTCTTTCTTTGATGAATCCCTGCCTGGTTTTGGGATGAGGGTTATGATGGCTTCATAGAATGTCTTCGCTAGTGAACTTTCTCTTTCAATTTCATTGAAGTGTTGGAGGAGTATTTGTATGAGCTCTGCTTTGAAGGCCTTGTAAAATTCCGCTGTAAATCCATCTGGTCCTGGACTTTTCTTAGCTGGGAGGTCTCATTGCTGTTTCTATTTCAATGCTTGATATGGGCCTGTGAGGATGGTTTAACTCATCTTGGTTTAGTTTTGGCATGTCAATATTTGCTAGCAAAAGGTCCATTTCTGTCAAGTTCTCAAACTTATTAGCATAAAGTTTTGAGAAGTATTCCCTTATCATTTTCTGGATCTTCGTTGTTTCCATGGTGATGTTTCCATTCTCATCTTTGAGTTTATTTATTTGGGTGTGTTCTCTTCTTTTTCTGATAAGATTTGGTAAGTGTCTGTCAATATTGTTAATTTTTCCGAAGAACCAACTCTTTGTTTTGTTGATTCTTTCTATAGTTTTTTTGGATTCTAATTCATTTAATTCTGATTTAATTTTAATTATTTCTTTCTGTCTACTGGATTGGGTTTTATCTTGCTGCTTTTTTTCAAGGAGGTTTAGATGTGTCATTAAATTGTTGGTTTCAGATCTCTCCAATTTGTGTGTGTAGGAGCTCAGAGCTATAAACTTGCCTCTGAGTACTGCCTTTGCTGTGTACCAGAGGAGATGGTAATTTGTGTGTTCATTTTTGTTGAATAGCATGAACATTTGAATTTCCTTTCTAATCTCTTCCTTGACCCACTCGTGGTTCACCAGTGTGTTGTTCAGCCTCCATGTGATACCGGACTTTCTTTGGTGGCTTTTGATGTTGAGTTCTAATTTTTTTCCCTTGTGGTCAGAGAGAATGCAAGGTATAACTTCAATGTTTCTGAATTTAGACAAATTTCCTTTTGACCTAAAATGTGGTCTATTTTAGAAAATGTTCCATGTTATGCTGAGAAAAACGTGTATTCTGATGCTTCTGGGTGAAATTTTCTGTAGATGTCTGTTAAATCTAGTCGATCTATGCAGCTGTTTAGATTTGCAGTTTCTCTGTTGAGTTTTTCCGAGTTAATCTATCTAGTGGGGAGAGTGGTGTGTTAAAATCCCCAACAATTAATGTCTTTGGATCTATATGGGATTTGAGGAAAAGTAGTGTTGCTTGGATAAATTTGGGTGCTCCATTGTTTGGCAAATAGATATTTAGAATTGTAATATCCTCCTGAAGGAGAGATCCCTTATTAGTATGTACCGACCTTCTTTACCTCTTCTCACGAATTTTACTTTGAAGCCTATTTTATCTGATATTAGGATTGCAACTCCTGCCAGTTTTTTTGGGCTGTTTGCTTGGTAGATTTTGCTCCAGCCTTTCACATTGAAAATGTGTTTGTTTTTACCGGCAAGATGTGATTCTTGAAGGCAGCAGAGAGAAGGGTCTTGTGTTTTAATCCAACTGGACAGTCTATGTGGCTTAATTGGAGAGTTAAGTTCGTTAATGTTGATAGAGAGAATTGAGAGGTATTTGGGAGTTCCTGCCATGTTATCCACCTTCTTGGGGGCTTTGAAAACTGTGTTCTTCCTATGGTTCTTGGATTCTCAGTTTGGGTGCAATTTCTAGGCCTTTATTGTGGTCTTGTTGGTTTTCTATGTGTAGGATATCTTTAAGAATCATTTGTAGGGCTGGTTTGGTGGAGGTGTATTGTTTCAATGTTTCTTTGCTATGGAAGGTTTTTATTTGGCCTTCAGTTATGAAGGAGAGTTTAGCTGGGTACAGTATTCTTGGTTGATAGTTGTTTGTCTTTAGGTCATGGCATACATCATTTCAGGCTCTTCTGACTTTGTCTCTGCTGAGAAAGCTGAGGTGATTCTAATTGGTTTCCCTTTTAGGTGATTAATCTTTTTTCCTCACAGCTTTAAGGATCTTTTAATTGGTTTGAGTTGATCCTGTGTGGATTATAATGTGAAGGTGGGATGTCTATTCTGGTCTGGTCTATTTGGTGTTCTAAATGTTCTTGTATCTGACTAGGCCTATCTTTTTGCATGTTTGGGAAGTTCTCTGTGAGGATCCTCTTAAACAAATTTCCTAGACCATTAACTTCTGTTTCTAGGTGCTCCTCTGCAGCCATTATCCTTAAATTAGGCCTTCTGATAGTGTCTTCCATGTGTTGGATAGATCTATAATATTTCTTGGACTTGTCTTGGATGGCTGTATGTTTTTTCTCTATAAGAGCTAGTGGCCTTGATATCACAGAAGATGTCTTTTAAAACATGTCATAGCTGAAATATTATGTTTGAAAACAAATTATTAGCTCACAAATTGAAACAAATTATTAGCCTAAAGTATCACATGGACAAAGAAAGATTGCGGAGAAGACAGGTTTGTGATGGCACAGTGGGTTACTGATATCATTATGGCAATGTGATGACACAAAGGTGATTAGTTCACAATGAGTTTCTGATAAAACACATGCCACATTTGAAATAGGATGACATTGCAGAATAGGAATTTACAATGTGTCTATGATGTCACAATGCAATGTGATGTCATAAGTTTTGATATGATTGTAAGTTTTGTGATATAACAATGATCTTAAGCTATCATAAGGACAATGTGACACAGTTGGTGTCACAAAAAGGTTTTGATGTCACAATGGCAGGTTGAATCTCAATTGTAATTCACAATGAATATATGGGTATACTAAAGACAATTGTGTCACAAAGGACATGTGTTTTTTAAAAGTGCTTAGCGGTCCTAATAGTTTTAATCAACATTTCTCATAGAAACCAGTTTTATTGTTCCAGTTCAAAGTCCAAGACTTTAGACTCACATGACGTGCCATAATAGTAAAGAGAGCTTGGTCAGAGGGGAAAAATAGATGCAGCTTGGTTAGGGAGACAGAGTTGAGCTCTCAAAATTGTCCTTAGCAGTAGCTACAGCAGCTGCTACCATTGCAACCTCATAAACAAATACAACCCAGAACACAGTCACCAAAAGTGGTGTGTGAGCAGATTATAGTCACCACCAGCAAAAAACTGACATGGAGCAAACAATTTCATACTGCTCACCACAGACATTTGCAGACCACAGATGGCCTGGAAACCCATGGAAAGGCATGAGAACCACACAAGCAAGACTTCCTTACTCCTTTCCACAGAGCAAGAGTGCGAAAGTAGATACTCCCCAACCACAAGAGGAGAACTCCATCCTTGATACTGACAAAGACATGGCAGAACACCCCATTCTAAGGCCTTTGAAGAAACCAGTATGAGCCATTTAACAGATCAAAGGAACTTGACATGCCAGGTTCAGATCCAGGCAAGGTGAAACTTTTACTTTCCAGGCAGAGGAATCTCTGCCCATGGATGACTGACTTTCATCACTGGGTAAGAGGCTACCTCACCACAATGTAGTACAGTCAGCAGACCTAGCTGCCTGAGAGTAAAAGAAAAAAAAGTGGAAACTCATTAGATATAAACCCTGACAATGGCTCCAGGCTGGGCTATATAAGTGTCTCAGGAGCTAGCCCCTCAGGGAAAAGCTACACATTCTGACATGCCTCAACATTACCCTGAGCCTATTACAGCAACTCCAAGCTAGAAGAAACAGCCATCTCTCTCTTATGTGATACTCAAAGGAAATCACCATCCCATTGAATTAACCTGGGAAGGTGTTATAAAATCTCTAGTAAGGAAGAGCGTTGTTCTGCCTGCTGAAACAAATTGATTTAAGAAACCAATGAAGCCACAGGAAAATCAAACACTGATAGAAAACCAGAGCACCAATAAACTGGTTAAGGTCTCAGGGGAGATAGAAGATACTGTCTGAAAAAAAATGGAAGAACCCTTTGTCTATCTGTTTTTAGAATTTTTTAAAAAATGCTTTCTAATTTTTCATCATTTTTATTTTTGTTTTTTTATTGTTTTTATTTTTTCTCTTGGTCCTTTGTGCTTCCTTTGCTATATTTAATAGCTGTTCAATTCATCTTCAGATATATATCTATATTCAATTATTTGACCTTATTCTTAATTGTGCACATACTAATTAATGTATTCGTTACTTAATTCACAAACACTCATCATTAACTCCCTTAGTTGTATTATTCCTTTATACATTTTAATTGTTTCATTTAAAATGTTGCCTTTTTCCTTTTTCCTTTTCCTCTATCTCCCTTCTTCTTTCCTTCTATGTATTACTTCTCTCAGAATTTAGGTATTATGTTATCTCGCTCCATTTCCATCCACATTTGTCTCTAATTTTATTTTCTCCTCACAATTCTCCCTGAACTTACTAATTTCTGGTCTTCTGACTTCTTCTTTGATTTTCTTAGTCTATGTATCCCTAGTTGTTTGTTGTTGAACTAGATTGTATCTAATGAACTGGATTGTATATGTAATTATTTTGACTGTGTTAAACAATTTGTGCAACTACAGAGCTTAGGTTGATGATTTCCTAAAACAGTGTTCTCGCACAGTATTGGTTTGCCTTCAAACAAAAATTGGCAGAAAACGGTGGAGAAAGACAAGAAAAATAGTTGGCCAGGTATCTCTTCTCCCACTAACAATGAGTAGGAGTCTTTATCTTGGGGTTCATTTCTCCTAACATCAACTTATCTGACCGTTTCTGCTTGTTTCAAACATATACTAGTTATTGCAAATAAGGAAAACCCTGAGACCTATTTTTCTTTGAGCCTTGCTTGCTTCACTTAATATAATTTTTTCCAAGTTCTTCTATTTCCTAACAAATGGGGCAATGCCATTCTTTCTGAGGGAGGCAGAGAATTCCATTGTGTCTATATACCACATTTTCTTGATCCATTCATCTATTAATGGGCATCTGAGGTGGTTCCAAATCTTAGTTATCATAAATAATGCTGTAAAAAGAAATAGTTGTGCTGGTAGCTTTAATATGGTCTTGGTCTTGTTTGAGATTCTTCAGGTAAATGCCCAAAAGTGGTCTTGCTGGGTCAAGGGAGGTCTATATGGAGTCTTTTGAAGAATCTCCAATACTACTTTCCAAATAGGTTGAACAAATTTACAAGACAAGCTCTCAAATATTTTTTCTAACATATTTATGATTTTTTTGTTGATTTGCATGCCCCTCCCCCAAGGAATAACCCCTATTTTCATTGTATTTGTGCAGGGGAAGGGAAAAACCAATTGGTTAAATAGGGATAAGGTAGACCCATTGCAACAATGAGATGTACAAGATCTAATGTCAAAAAAACTTTACAACATTCGTGCAGAAGTGGTGGTGGGATATGAAGATATGGGAAGATGAAACAAAGGAGGAGGCAATAATGAGTGATAAGAAATATACTCATTAATTGCTTATGTAATTGTAACACCTCTGTACAGTATTTTCACAATAAAAATAATATAATAAATAAATATAATAATCCAGAGCAGAGTTCCCAAAATCCTCTACAACCACTACTGGTACATATGCTGATTGAAAAGTTTGAAAGCCTGCAAAAGACTCTGGGTGAACGTGCTAGGGAAATGCAAGAGCATGATGAGGCCAAGGAAAGATTAATACAGGAATTAATAAGCCTGAGAGGCTGATCAAAGAGTAATTGAGGAATTGCATGAGCAAGATGAGAAAAAGAAATGATTAATAGATGCATTAATGGAATCCATAAACAGAAACCTTGGGCAATCCCTAGAGGCTACAAAGGAAATGCTGGATGAAGCCCAATGAAAGGAACGTTTGTCCAATTAACTTACAACCAATGAAGAGATTTTAGAATACATACTGAAAACCATATTAAGAATGTAAAGAAGTCCATACAAGATGTAAAACAAAGCTCCAACAAAGAATCTGAAGCCATCAAATCTGCCCAATTAGAAGGAAAGGAAATAAGAACACAACAGAAAGCCTTGAGAGTAGGTTAGTCTGTGCAGGGATCCAGTCTCTGGGACTGAAGACAGCCTTGACAATTATAAAAAATGTACAAATCTAAGAAGTATGACAGATCTATTCAATAGTTAGAAGAGACCACCAAAAGGCTTAATTTAAAGCTAATAATTGTAGAGGAAAGCTAAGAGAAGTGAAATGTCTAGGACATTTATTTAACAGGATCCTAGCAGAAAACTTTCCAAACACGCCAAATGATAGGTCCATTCAGACACAAGAAGACTTTAGAACACCAGATAGAACAGAACAGCATGGAACAACCCACTGTCACATTATAATCCACACAGGATCATTTGAGAGAAAGGAAAGGCTGATTAAAGCTTTCAGGGAGAAAAGTTAATCACCTATAAAGGGAAACCAATCAGAATAATTTCAGAATTCTCAGCAGAGTCAATGAAAGTAAAAGGGCCTGGAACTGACTGGGAAGGTGGCTCAGGTCCTGGGTTTGATTCCTCAGCACCACATAAGCAAAAAGAGAAATGCTGGAAGTGGCTCTGTGACTCAAGTGGTAGATTGCTAGCCTTGAGCTGAAGAGCTGAGGGACAGCGCCCAGGCCCAGAGTTCAGGCCCTATGACTGGACTCCCCCCAAAAAAGGGGGCCTGGAATGATGTTGTTTGTCCTAAAGACAAACAACTACCAACTAAGAATACACCACTCAGCTAAATTCTCCTTCATAACATCAGGACAAATAAAAATCTTTCAGAAAAAACTAACACTGAAACCATATATCTCCACCAAATAGTATTATAAAAGACATGTAAGTGTATCCTACACATTGAAAACCAGCAAGAGCACAATAAAAGCCAAGAAGCAGCCCTTGAACAGAGAGTCTAAGAATCATAGGTAAAATCCAGTTGGCACAGCCCCAAACAAGATGGATACCATGGCAGCAAGTACCAAACACCTCAATCCTAATTCTCAGTTTTAAATGGAATCAACTCTCCAATTAATCCACATAGATTGTCTACTTGGATAAAAACTTCTGTCTTCAAGAAACATACCTTGTACACAAAAACAAACATCTTGTGAAAATGGAAAGATGGAGTAAAGCCTAGCAAGCGAACAGCCACCATAAACAGATGGTAGTTGAAATCCAAATGTCAGATACAATGGACTTCAAGTTAAAATTATCAAGAAGAGATAAAGAATATCATTACATATTCATTAAGGGATCTCTCCTTCAGAAGTATATTACAATTTTAAATATCTGTTCACCAAAAAACAGAACACCCAAATTAATCCAAGGAACATTACTTGCCCTAAAATCTCATATAGATTGAAAGACATTAATTGTTGGGGACTTTAAATCACCACTATCCTAGCTGGATTAGAACAATACAACAAAATTCAAGAGAGAAACCTCAGATATAAAGAACTGCATAGATCAACTAGATTTAACAGACATGTACAGAATATAACACCCATCAGCATCTGAATACATATTCTTCTCAGAAGCTCATGGAGCATTTTCCAAAATTGATCACATTTTAGGTGACAAAGAAAATTTGTCCAAATTCAGAGAGATTGAAATTATCCACTGCAGTCTCTCAAACCACAAGGGAATAAAAGGAGAATTCAACACCAAAAGCCACCCAAGAAAATCCTGTAACACATGGAGGCTGAACAACACCTTGTTGAACCACCAGTGGGTCATGGAACATTAGAATGGACATTCAAATGCTCATGATATTTAACAAAAATGAACACACAAATTACCAGCTCCTCTGGGACACAGCTAAGGTAGTACTCAGATGCAAGTTTATAGCTGGGTCCATATACCAACAAATTGGAGAGATTTGAAAACCAATAATTTGAAAATTCTACCAGGGCTATCTACAAATTTAATGCAATACCTATCAACATTTCAACCTCATTCATCAATGAAATACAAGAAGCAACCCCCCAATTCACATGCAACACTGAATAACAAAAGCAATCTTTAGCAAAAAGAACAGTGCTGGGAGTATATCAATACACAATTTCAAATTCCAATACAAAGCTCTAGTAATCAAAGCAGCTTTTTCCTGGCACAAGAATAGACCTGAGGTACAATGGAATCGAACAGAAGACCCAGAAATAAACCCACAGATCTGTAGCTGCCTGAACTTATATTAGGGAGCTAAAAAAATAGAATGGTTGAAAGACAGCCTCTTCTCTAAATGCTGCTTTCCAAATTTAGTAAACAAAAAAACTGAACCTAAATTCTTATATATCACCCTGTACCAGAATCAACTCCAAATGGATCAAAGACTTCACTAAGAAAGCAGACACATGGAAACATTAGAGGAAGGAATAGGAGTTATTCTAGGGTTCCTTGACAACGGACAAATTTTTCTGAAGAAAGACCCAGAAACACAAAAACTCAAGGAAAAAGTTGGACAAAAGGGATTTTGTGCAACAGCATACTTCTGCAGGGGAAAGTACATAGCTACCAAGATAAAAGGAAAGCCCAGAGATTGGGAACAAATCTTCATTACCAATCCAACAGACAAGGGTCTCTTACGTAAAATAGAATTAGAACTCACAAAATTGAACGCAACACCAACAAATTCTCAAAGAAACAGCCGTCCCACTAATAAATGGGTTAAAGACTTGCAGAGAAACCATAGCAAGAAAGAAAAAAACCACTTGTTTTGCTACCTTGGTGTTGATTTCACTTAACATCATCTAATCTGGTCAATATGTACATAGCATTTGACTTTTTCTGCTTGCCCAGACATATACTAGTTATAGCAAATAACTTGTTTCTTTCTCCTTTTTTTTTTGCTTTGTATGTTCCTCCCCTACAATATAACCCCTGTTTTCACTGTACATAATGTCGATGCCCTGCATCTTGTATATACACTTCTCTTACTTGGGAAGAGAAAGAGAAAAAAAAGTTTATATAGGGATACAGGTTGTCCATTGTAACAATGACATCTACAAGACACTTTGTTGAAAAAGGAACTTTAAAATAGGTGTGGGGGGTGGGGAGAATGTAGTTGTGGAAGCGGAAGGGATGGTAGGGGAAAAACAAAGGAAGAGGCAATGCTTGATAGGAAATGTACTCATTACCTTGCTCAGGTAACTGTTACCCCTCTGTACAGTATTCTTTTTTTATTGTGAAAATACCATACAGAGGGGTTACAATTACATGGGAAATGAAATAAGTACATTTCTACTTAAGCATTGTTGCATCCTTCTTTGTTTCCCCTTACTATCCCTTACCATTTCCTCCCACAATAGCTATCACCCCGCATACCCCGCTGATAAAGTTGAAAAGTTCGTTTTTCGACATAATATCTTGTACATCTCGTTGTTGCAATGGGTCCAATTTGTTTTTCCCTTCCTCTCCACAAATTATACTAACATCAAATACAGTGAAAACAAGGTTGATACCGTCTGCAAGGGTCCAACAAAACAACAAAGAAATATCTATAAAATTTATTAGAAACAATAGCAAGAAAGAAAAAAAAAATCATTTAGGTCCTTATCTTGGGGTTCATTTCACCTAACATCAACTTGTTTTAACGTTTCTGCATGTTTCAGATATACTAGGTACTACAAATATGGGAAACAATGGGACCTATTTTTCTTTGGGGCTGGTTTACTTCAATTCATAAAATTTTTTCCAAGTCTGCATTTCCTAGCAAATGGGGTAATGTCATTTTTTCTGATGGAGGCATTGAATTCCATTGTTTATATATACCAAATTTTCTTGATCCCTTCATCTACTAGGAGCATCTACTTTGGAATACAGTATGGAGGTTCCTCAAAAGACTCCACGTAGAACTCCTCTATGAACCAACATTCCCACTTTTGGGTATTTACCCAAATGAGTGCAATCAAGACAATACTAAATCTACCAGCACAACTATGCTTACTGCAGCATTATTTACCACAGCAAAGATATATACAGTATTCTTACAATATAAAAAAACTTATTTAAAAGACTTCAAGAGATTTCTCTGAAGAGGAAATAAGAATGGCCAACAGACACATGAAGAAATGCTCAACTTCTCTAGCCAAAAACGACATGTAAATCAACACAACATTGAGATTCTACATCACCTCAGTTAAAACGACTATGAACAAGAAATCTAATAAAAGATCCTGGAATAGATGTGGTCAAATGTATAACCTAGTTCATTTTTGGTGGGAACATTATCTTGTTCAACCAGCTTTGAAAGGAGTATGGAAGCTACTCAAAGGACAATGTATAGAGCTCACGCATCATCCAGCAATCCCATGTTTGGCCATTGGCACAAATGATCACAAACAAGGCCATAAAGCAGGTATCACCATGCGAATGTTTATCACAGCATTATTCACCCCCAAAACCTTAGTAGATGAACTTATCAAAAAAATGTGATAGATATAGAGAGAGGGAGAATATATTTTATTGAATATATATTTCAAAAGTATAAACAGGTATACATATATATGCATGTACATATATGTATACATATATATAACCATGTATATATGTATACATGTTTATACATATATTCATATATATGTATTTATGTATATGTATGTAAATAGATGCATATAAATGTATAGTAAATACATTATTTATCTATTACATATGTATATATATTCATATCTTGTATATATTGTATATGTATTATATAAGTATATATAGTATATATAATATATTTATATATATTTGTAAATACAGTATATACAATATTCATATATATATATAGTTTATATATACAGTATGTAGTATACATTATATTATTATAAATAATATTATAACATAAAATATATCAAATATATTATATAAAATACATAATAAACATTATCTTTTCTATATATACATATCTATAGATATAAATATATGTAATATATAATATGTAATATATAATATAATATATAGGTATATATATATGGTTATATACATATAATATGTAAGCATATATATTATATATAATATGTATGTTATGCATTCATAGGTGTATATATTAAATGTAAATATGTCATATAGTTATATATTTATATAATATATATTCTATTTAAAATATAATACATAATATATTCTGTATATTTATATATAATTTATAAACATATGTATATATATATATATATCTGCCTATATATTCATAAATACTATAGGGATATATCTGTATATATTCCTTTATATTAACCTATATACCTAAATACTATATGTATAAGTCTGTATATATACCTATATATTATATACGACATATGTAATATATGTATATATACATATTATATGTATTCATATTATGTATATATCTATATATACCTGTTATATATATATATTATATTTCATGTTTTACATTACATATTTATGTATAATATATGATATATTACATATATACATATATAATAGTTATTATATAGGTACATGCATGTATATACCTATATATATGTATATATATATATTTGTATGTATAATATTTAGTATATATGTTTATATATATAATATATATGTATATATATAATTATATTATACTAATAATTCTTAATACACAGTGTACTCATTATTTTACTCATGTAACTCAAACATCTTTGGTTTATTTTTTTTTGTGGTCTAGAAAGAATGTCAATGCCCTGTTTGATAGGAAATAAATAGACTTAGAATTAATTATATATAGTAAAGTAAACCAGGGCCAAAAAACATAGGTCCCCTGGTTTCCCTTATGTGCAATAACTAGTATGTTTCTAAGAGAAGCAGAAACGGTCAAATAAGATGATGTTCGGTGAAATGAAGTGCAAGATCAGGACCCAAATGATTTTTTTTTGAGATTGTTTCTATCACATTTATAAGATGATTGTTTTTTTGCTTTGTATGTCCCTCCCCCATGACATCACCCCTGTTTTCATTGATTTGTTGTTGGTTTACTTTGTGGAGGAGAAAGGAAATTATGTTTAAATAGGAATACAGGTGGAACCATTGCAATGAGATGTGCAAGATGTTATGTCGAAAATAAACTTTACGACTTTGGGGTCAAGGGGAAAGCGAAGCAGAAGAGCGGAGTCAGGGAGTGGGGATGAGAAGTGGGAAGGGATGGGAAGTTGAAACAAAGGAGGAAGCAACAATTCTTGATAAGAAATGTACTCATTACCTTGCCCATGTAATTGTAACTCCTGTGTACAGAATTTTCACAGTAAAAATAAATAAATAGAATAGAATAAATCTCTTTGGACAGTATCTTTAAAATGAAGTATATAATGAATTAAGTTAGGACTTCATAACATTGTTTACAAACCATGACTTTGGAGACATCAAAGCCCTTTTGTGAACATTGGTGCATTAATGACAATTGAGTTTTGGCATTCCATTGGGACATCACGAATCAATTGTGGCTTCACAAATGTATTGTGATTTCAACATGCTTGTGGCACCAACAACTAATTGTGACATTAAAACATTATAACATCATATTTTTACATCACATTGCCATTATGACATAACTGCCCACTGTGTTTTCACAAACCTAGTATGTTCGCATATTTTAGAAAATTCCTGGCCTTTGGGACTCCCAGCTCTTTCCTTGAACTCCTGTACTCCTGTACTAGGAGCAAATAAAATTGAAGAAGTACTTGTGTTATTTACTAGGAGCAAATAAAATTGAAGAAGTACTTGTGTTATTTCAATCTCACTTTTTTTAATCCCAAACACAATGTGACCTAATCACCCCGCTCATACAACAAACCCATTATGATGTTACATTGTCATTTTGAAATCATGATCACATTGTGACGATTATAGGTTTGTGGAAACCCCATGGGACAGTAATATCACCCTCACAATGTGATGTCACAATATCATGTCATGATTACTTCTTAGCAAATGAATATTTCTAAGCTCTTTGGAATAAACACAAGTCCATTGTGACATCACAATCCCTTTTTCTACTAGACCATATTCTCATTATGAACTAGTGACAATTTAGATCAGATATGCCATGGTAACATCACAAATCCCTTGTTACATCATCACTATTTGGACATCACATTCCTGGTACGACACCATGAGCTCATTTTGGCCTCACAATACTACAATTTCATAATAGTATTATGATATTACATATGCATTGTTACATCATACATCCAATATGGATGTGAATCATATGAAATCCTTTTATTTCAAATGTGACATGTGTTTTGTTATCAGAAACCCATTGTGACTGTATAACCATTGTGGTATCAATAATCCATTGTGACATCACAAATTCCTGTTCTCATAATTTCAGTAAAATGTTACCTTTGTGATATCTTAGGCCATTCGTGAGCTTATTATCTGTTTTCTACCTCCTAATATTTCATGTATGATATGTCATAGAAATCCACTGTGACATGACTGCTGTAACCACACTGCCAGATGCCATGAACATTGTGTCACATAGTGACATCACAAACCTCTTTGGACTTTATGGCATTTGTGTTGAGACCTGCATTTGGAGATATCCCAATCCCTTTTTGAACATATATTTATTTAGAATAAATGAAAATAGATGTCTACCATGACATTTTGATTTCAGCATCCTATTGTGAACTCAGAAACCTGCTATGACCTCATCACAATTATGGCATAAACAACTATTTATGACATCAAAACATTATGTCATGGTATGGTGACATCATATTTTCTTTGTGATATCATTGTCCCATTTTGTTTTCACAAACGTATTTTAACTCCATCACGTTAGAAAACTGATGTGCTTTGGGACTTCTAACTCCTTCCTTGAAAGCAGATCCTCATTGTAAAACAGTAGCAATTGAAATCAGACCTGTGATTGAAATATTACAAGTGTGGTCCCATCATTATCCTATTGCTGATGTCATAACCACTGTGACATCACAGAAACACTTTGACATCATATTGCTGTTGTGACATGATTATCACCTTGAGACATCCCAACCTGTTATGACCTCTCAGAACCATTGAAAAAAACACAAGGCCTCCTTTGTGACATCAATATCCCTTTATTTACTGACATCCTCATTGTGGATTAAGGTCACCACACCTTCCATTGCAACATCAGAAACCTATAGTGACCTCATCACCAGTATGACATCACAAGCTTGTCCCCTCATAATAATTTTTGCAATGCTGCCAGTGTGATACTTAGGCCCTTTGTGAGCTCATATTCTGTTTTCAAGCACATAATATTTATGACATGTGATATTATAAAAACACTGTGACATCATAAAAATTATGACATAACATTGTCAGTGGTCATGACCACTTTGCCACATTTTGACCATCATAAGCTCGTTAGGAATTCATCATATTCCTGCCAACACATGCCTTTGGAGACCTCACAATCCCATTCTGAGTTCATATAATCATTGGCAGTGAGACAACCCATAGGGACATCACAAAATTCTTGTGACATCATCAATATTATGACATCAACAAATAATTTTGACAACATTACATAATCATGACATATCATATTGCCATTGTGATATTTCTGTTCCATTGGGTTTTCACAAACATTATGACTTCATAACATTTTCGGAAATTCATAGGCTTTGAGACTTTAAGCTCCATATTAACTTGTATATTATGACCCATTAAATCAAGACAATCCTTCGAGACACATTTAAGATAACAAACAAATTTATTTACAATATAAAAGGACCTGCAGATACCTTGTACTGGACTAGATACCCAGAGACATGATCAGCCTCGACCACCTCAGACCAACAATGGGCAGCCCTGTCATTTATTAATTGGTCTGCAAAACAAGAGCCCCCAAATTAAAATCTCGAACAGTTCCAAACTTCAATGAGCAAGGCTTTTTTCTTTTCCCTTCCTTACACCTTTTCTACACACCTCTCTTATCTTCCAGGTTCTTCTCCTTTCTCTTTCCACCACTTCCTTCTCTTCAGGACTTTCCACACTCCACACGATTGACCTGCTCTACCCTAGTGGCCAATAGTCATGCTTCCCCTCCTACTCTCTCTCAACGCCGTTTCCTCCCAGGGTTTTCCCATCCTACTGTCTCACCACTGTCTTCCTTCCAGGACTTTCTCCTCTTTCTCTCCTGGTCTATTGTTCTGAACATACACCCTATAGATAGGTTGTACCCCTCTTTCACATCAATTGCTCTCCTGCCGTACAATTTTAAACCATCTCAAACTGCACACTGCCCAGTCACTCATGACACCTCACCATGTCGGGCTTAACACAGTACCCACTCCAGAAGCATGCTCTGTCCCATTTGGTGGAAAGCCTTGTCCACTCCAGCATATCAAGCCAAAGGGCTACACTGATTATTGGGCCGTGGTGACAATTGGGGCCCCAGTGGTTAGTATATTCCCCACTAGTTTTCATGTACAATCAAATCATTGATTCTTTCTGGAACAAATTCTAAAATTTCCCTTCTCTCCCCTGTCCTCAACAGATTTAAAATACAATTATAACAAATAATAAGGAGTAAATCATAAAAACATGCTAGTTAGCACTAACTCTTGGGAAAACTTTCCCGAATGGATTCTTTGAGGTTCTCTGAAATGTACATCGTGCAGCCTTCTCTGGATATTGTTCCACTTGAGAATGATGGATCCAGTGCTGTTTCCCTGCAGCAATAATAACCGATGATATAATTAGCAACACCAAGTAAGTTACTTTACAAATGGGCTCAAATTTAGGAGCACGATGCCTTTTTAACCAGACCAGCTCTCCAGGCAAGAAAGAGTGGGTGGAGTTTTTCTCAGGAGGCCGGCGGATAAGCCAAAGAACATGTTGCAAAGACTGCAGGGACTGTACAGATTGTGGTTAGACATTTCTGTTGATATAGCTTTCCCAAGTTTAGAAACAAAGGGGGACCCCAGATCAGAGGCTGAAGAAGGCACAGGATGCAATGCTGCCATCCTTGCTGACTACAAATAGGGAAGGAGAATATCCTGACATTCTACATGGAAATCAAGGCCCAGAGAAAGGAGTTGGACATGATGCAAAACTGTATTAGGATGAAATGCATATTAATTATAAGCTATGAAGCACGTGAGCTGAAATTCAACAAAGAAAGAATAGAAAGAGCAGCTGATAGGGCTGACTTGAGGTGCCATGTCATAGAAGAAGAGGCCATGAAAACTGAACAGCAAAATATCAGAATCAAGAAAGAGATTGTTATTCTTCAGAAAGAGTTAAAGGACAGCCATGCTCTGATAGGGAATGCCCAGGAAAGGGAAAGAGCATTAGGCAGAAAAACAGAACACTTGAACAGTTAAAAGGTCTGTCACAAAATATACTAAAGGGAAAAGAAATAGAAGCTATTAGAGGAAAAGGCCAAAGAGACTTTTGAGATCTCACCAAAAATATAATGCAGAAGAAGCAGGTGTCAATGGAATTGGGGGAGGTGGAAAAAACCCTCTGAATAGCACCATTTCAAACTTAAAGGAGGGGCTGAAGACCAGTTAGAGGTGTTGAGAGAAGGAGCAGCAGTTGGAGAGTGGAAGGAATTGTGTGCTCCTGGAAGAACACTTGCAGGATAAAGAGGACTTTGACATGGAGATTATGATCATGAAAGCTAGCTTCAAAGAAAAGGAGGAGGATAAAAGGGAAGAGAATTCCAAGTTCCAGACTGAGGTCAGAGTACAAAATAGGAGTTAAAGAAAATAGAGATACCTGAGGTTCAGAGAAACAACTGAGATTATCAGGTAGCTCGGGAGACCACTCTAAACACAGTGGAGTGTCTACAGCTACTAATCATTACGGTTGAAAGAAGGAGGAAAAATAGTAATATCAAGTGTGCAAGTGTGGACACTAAATTTCTGTAAAATGTTTATAGGCTCACGCCTTCTGTCTGTTTATTTCTGGTTATCAGGCACCCTGGTAAATTGTCCCAAGCCAATGCCTAAAACAGTTGGTCTTCAGCCTTAAAAGCATATGTAATGTACGTAGAAATTTCCCAGCAGGTAAACGCTGGAAAGATTGAACTCATGAAGAGAGTGTTTATGCAAGTCACCTCACATGGTTAATTTGGAGAAGTGGATTCATAGAGGTAAAGCCTAAAATATGGGTATCGATATGATAATGTGATGTCAAGATGCTATGAATTCATTATAGTTTGGTGATATCATTGTAACTGATAGTTTCATAATGACAATGTGATGTCACACTGGTGATGACACAAAGTGTATGTGATGTTGAAAGGCATGTCTGATATAAATTGTCCTAGGATCACACCAGGATATGGTACACAAAGGGACTGTGATGTCACAAAGGCTCTGAGTTGTGTCAAAGGTGCTAAAAGGTAAAACTAGGTTTGGGATATTACAACGTGATAGTGATATCACAATGGCAATGTGATGTCACAGTGGATTTGTAATGCCACAGTGGTAATGAGGTCATGATGTGAGAGTGATGTCACCATGAGTTTGGAATATGGTCATCTCATGTCCAATATCATTTGAGAATGTTTCACAATGAGGATACTAATTCATAGAAAGAGCTTGAAGTCCAAGGACCATGGATTTTGTAAAATTTTATGAAGTCAAAATAGAATTGTGAAAACACATTAGGACAATAATATCCTAATGGAAATGTGAAGTCACAATATCATGTCATTGAAAAGTTTTCATGACACAATTGGTGATCCATAATGGTGATACTGTCACAATAATTTTGGGAGATGACAATGAGTTGGTGATGTCACAATGGCATGGTGTATATCAATTATCCTTAACTCTACATGAGTACATGTGTTCAAAAAGGGATGGTTATGTCCCAAAGGCATGTGTTGTCTCAAATGGGAGGAAATCCTAACAGGTTTGTGATGTCACAATGTGACAAAAAGTCATAATGTCTGGTAGTGTGATATCATAGTGGTCATAATGTCATTGTGGAATTCTCCTATTACATCATTGGTAACATAAGACAAGGTCAAAAACAGATCATGAGTTCAAAAATGGCATAAGAAATCACAATGGCAGCATGTCACATAAGTTCTGAGGACAGGGCAGGTTCGTTATATCACAGTGATATCATAATGGCAAAATGATGTCTCAAAGCATTGTAATTTCACAATGGTTATGAAATCATAATGGTTTCTCATTTCAACATGCCACATTTGAAATGGAATGAAGTCACAGAATAGAAATTCCTAATGTATGATGTCATTTTAGTTTAGTGATGTAACAATGAGTTGATGGTGTAAAAATGACAATATGAACTCAAAATGGTGTTGTCACAAAGGAAAGGTGAGCTTACAATGGAATGTATAATCGCAATAGTTTACATTTAGACTAAGAAGATGCAAAGAGACTGTGATGTCACAAAGGATATTTGTGTATTTACATGTGCTAATAGGTCATAATAGGTTTAGGATATCACAATGGGAACATAATGTCATAACAGCAATGTGATATCACAATGATTGTGATGTCACAAATAACTTTAAAATATCACAATTCCATGTCCAAATTCAATTGCTATGAGGATACAAGTTCACAGAAGTAACTTGAATTCCCAATGGCGAATTTTCTAAAAGATTATAAGGTCATAAATCCTGAAATCACAAAGGGACAGTGATATCATGATGGCAAGTTGTCAAAATATCATTTTATAATAATGTTTTTATGTCACAATGAGTTCGTAATGCCCTAATGGTCATGCAGTTACAATAGGTTTGTGATGTAACAATGTCTTGATGTCACAATGGCATTCTGGATCTCAATTTTCATTAATTCACAATTAGTATATGGGTTCAAAAATGGACTCTGATGTCTCTAAAGACATGTTTTGTTACAAATGTGATGAAATCCTAACAAGTGTGTCATGCATTAAGTGGCACAGTGATGATGTCTGACATTTTGGAGTCACAGTGGGCATGATGTTATAGTGGATTTCTGGAAAGGGAAAAAGGGAAAGACCTTGGAATGAAGGACAAGCAAGTAGAGAGAGAGGGAGGAAGTGAAAAGTAAAAAGCCTTGCCTTTTGAAGTAGAGATTTGGAGTTCGTAATTGTGGGGAGTCCTGATTTGCAGACCAAAAAACAAAGGGTGAGGCTGCCCATTGGAGGTCAGATGTTTGTTGGTCAAGGCTGATTCTGTCTCTGGATATCCAGCACACAATCAGGCATTCTCAGGCCCTTTTTGTTTAAATAAATTTGTTTATTCTCTTAAATGTGCCTCTATGCACTGTTTTGTGCTTTAGCAGGCTCCAGTGAGATGGCCATGGGTTGGAGTCAAGGAAACCCCTCTTAGGAACTTTCTCAGGCCTCAGAACTGAAAGTCTCCTTGAGTGTTTGTTTACCAAGGACCAACAAATTTGAGACTCATTTAGAAATCCTCTAGTGTTGAGTCTTGGTAAGCATGATAGCCTGTTTTGCGGTCCTTTTCTGGAGGTCATTTGTGGCTTCCTTGGGAAGAGATCAGAATCCTCCCAAAGAATTTATCTGTCATGTTATCTCTGACCTCCTCTGGAGGTCATCGGGTGTTTCCTTGAGATGCCATCACTGTGATATCTTAAGACTTTTGTCAGCTTATAATAGGATTATCTGTTTTACACCTTATAATGTTTCAGTTATAACATTGCTTGTGATATTGATATTGGAAATGTCATCGTGATATTACAAATTCATGGAGATATCACTAACACAATGTGAGCTCACCGTCATTCACAAACCCACTGTGAAATCACACTGACATTGTGAAATCATGATTATATTGTGACACAACAAACTTATTTTGACCTCATAGCACTTTTGAAAAACCAAATGGTCTTTGTGACTTCATGGTCTGTGTATCCAAACCTTCATTTTTTTATAGTGAAAGCAGGGATTATATTATGGGGGAGGGACATACAAAGCAACAAAGAAATAATCTTATAAATGTGTTAGAAGCAAATGCATGAAAGAAAAAAAAACATTAAAATACATATCTAAGGGTGCATTTTCCTAACATCACATTATCTGATCTTTTATGCTTGACTCATACATATACTAGATATTGCAAAAAAGGGAAACCATGGGACCTATGTTTCTTTGGGGTTGGCTTACTTCACTTAATATAATGTTTTCCAAGTCTTTCCATTTCCTAACAAATGGGGCAATGTCATTCTTTCTGATGGAGGCATAGAATTCCACTGTGGATATATACCACATTTTCTTGATCTATTCATATACTGAGGGGCATCTGGGTTGATTCCATATCTTAGCTATGTTAAATAATGCTGCAATAAACATAGTTGTGCTGGAAGCTTTAGTGTGATCTTGTTTGTAAACATTTGGGTAAATGCCCAAAAGTGGAATTGCTGGGTCATAGGGGAACTCAATATTATTCTTTTGAGGAACCTCTATACTGCTTTCCAAAGTGGTTGAACAAGTTTACACTCCCACCAACAATGCAGTTAGGTTCCCTTCTTTCCACATCCCCTCCAGCATCTTTTGTTGTGAGAGTCCTTGATTTTTGCCATTCTGAGGTGGTATCCCAATCATATTTTGATTTGCATTTCTTTTATGGCTAGGGAGGTTGAGCATTTCTTTATGTGTCTATTGGCCATCCTTCTTTCTTCTTCAGAGAAGTTTCTCTTTAAGTCATTAGCCCACTTATTTATTGGGCAGTTGTTTCTTTGAGGATTTGTTGTTGGGTGGTTTAATTTTTTGAGTTCCAATTATATTTTAGATATGAGACCCTTGTCTGTTGTATAGCTAGTGAAGATATTTTCCCAATCCATGGGCTTTCTATTGATCTTGCTAGCTATGTCCTTTGCCATGCAGAAGCTCTGCAACTTCATGCAATCCCATTTGTCCAACCTTTCTTTGTTTTGATGTGTTTCTGGGTCTCTATTAAGAAAATTTAGGTCAGTGCCAAGGAGACCGAGGGTTTCACCTATTCCATCCTGTAATGTTTTCAGAGTGTCTGCTTTGACTCCGAGTTCTTTGATCCATTTGGACTTGATTCTGGTACTGGGTGATATATAAGGATCTAACTTTAGTTTTCTACAAGTATTTAACCAATTTTGCCAGCACCATTTACTGAAGAGACTGTCTTTCTTCCATTCTATTTTCTTTAGCTCTCTTATCGAAGATTAGATGGCTATAGGTCTGTAGATTCATTTCTGGGTTTTCAATTCTATTCCATTGGTCCTGAGGTTTGTTCTTATGCCAGGACCAAGCTGTTTTGATTACTATGGCTTTATAGTAGAGTTTGAAATTTGGTATTGATATTCCTCCAGCAGTGTTCTTTCGGTTGAGGAGAGATTTTGCTATTCGGGGTCTTTTATTGTTCCATATGAATTTTTGGATTTCCTCTTCTATTTCGTTGAAGAATGAAGTTGGAATTTTGATAGGTATCGCGTTGCACTTGTAGATAACCTTGGGAAATATTGCCATTATCAACATGTTAATCTTTCCAATCCAGGAGCATGGGAGTTTTTATTATTTTCTAAGTTCTGTTTTGATATCCTTTTTCAAGTTTTTAAAGTTTTCATCATAGAGGTCCTTCACTTCTTTAGTTAAGTTAATTCCTAGGTATTTTATTTTTTGTGGGGTATTACAAATGGAGTTGCTTTCCTAATTTCAGCCACACTTTTCTCATTGTTGGCATACAGAAAAGCCATTGATTTTGAGGGTTAATTTTATACACTGCTACTTTGCCAAAGTTTTGAATCAGCTTGAGTAATTTGGGAGTGGAGTCTATGGGATTCTTTAAATACAAGATCATGTCATCTGCAAAGAGGGAGAGTTTTATTAATTCTTTCCCTATTTCGATCCCCTTTATGTCTGCATCTTGACTTATTGCTGTAGCTAGGCATTCTAATACTAGATTATAGAGAAATGGAGAGACTGGACTTCCTTGTCTTGTTCTGGAGTTGAGAGGAAATGGCTTTAGTTTTTCACCATTAAGTATAATGCTGGCTGTAGGTTTGTCATATACAGCCTTTATTGTATTGAAGAATGTTCAATGGATTCCTAATTTTTCCATAACCTTCATCATAAAGGGGAGTTGGATCTTGTCGAATGCTTTTTCTGCATCTATTGAGATAACCATGTGGTACCTATACTTGCTCCTGTTGATGTGATGAATAATATTAATTGATTTGCGTATATTGAACCAGCTTTGCATCCTTGAAATGAATCCTGTTTCATTGTGGCGTATGATTTTTTGGATGAATTATTGAAGTCGACTGGCCAAAATTTTGTTGAGAAGTTTTGCATCAATGTTCATCAAAGAAATGGGTCTATAGTTCTCTTTTTTTGATGAGTCGCTGCCTGGTTTTGGGATGGCGGTTATGATGGCTTCATAGAATATGTTTGTTAGTGAACTTCCATATCTTCATTTTGACCAGATTTAAGGTCACGTTTTTAAAAGTATCATCACAAACCCTTTGTGACATCATCTCCAGAGTGACTTCAAATTGTTAATATGCTATCAACAGGTAATTGTGACATCACTGAACTATTGTGACAGCATTATCACATCATATTTTTGTTGGGATGTGATAGGCACATTGAGAATCCATATTCTGTGATTTCATTCAATTTCTCATTTCCATGTGGGTTGATAGCAGAAACGCATTGTGTCCCCATAATCATTGTCACATCACAATTTATTTTGATATCCCCATTGTATCAGCACTGTAAGATTTCAAACACATTGTGAAATCACATTGCCATTGTGCTTTCACAATCACATTGTGACATTGCAAACCTACTATGAACTGTTAGCTTCTTTGAAAAAACATTGCCTTTGTGACATCACAATCCCTTTCTTTATCATTATCCTCTTTGTGATTTAATGATAATTGAGATGTCATGTCATGCCAAGGTAACATCACAACCCATTTGTGTCATCACCAGTATAACATCACATTTTTGTTATGACAAAATCAAGCTCATTGGGACATCAAATATAAAACATTATGTATTTTAAAACTGTTTGATTAAGCCACCATAAAGAACTAATCCCGCATGCACTATAGTGTAGCTTAATTCAGGCCCTCTACCATGTTCTCCTTAGACACAAAAAAGAAGGAATAAAGAGAGAGAGAGGGAGAAAGATGAAGAAACGAAAATAGACAGGAAGGAGGGAGGGAGGGAGGGAGAAAAGACAAAAACAATGTATCTCTGTTGATTGTGTATTAAAAGGATATGATATAAAGAGTTCAGATGGAAATGTCTTCCAGAAAATGTATGTTGTTATTTGGGAATATTTTTCTAGTTTCAATTTTTCTCCAGACTTCATGAATCATATTCTTCTGTCTTCCCTCAATCATTATTTGCTTTTACTCTTTGTGACAGGAAGTTTCCATTTTAATTCTAATACCTCCATTTCCTTCCTAGCAGCTTCCACTCATGTGTAGTCTTATTTTCCATGATAGCCTCCTGAACTATCAAGGCTGCATCTCTGAAAGGATGAATTTTAGTTTAGTTGATTTGTTCCTTTCTTCTCAACTTAGATATTCCCCCACATTCTCACACTTGTATCTACAACTTGCGGGAAGGCACATCTGTGTATTTGTAACTGTTTCATCAATTCCTACCAAATTTACCTCTATGAATTTTTCTCAGCTCAATCCTTGTGTCAAAGTAATTTAAAAAATATCTGCGATTTTTATCATTTAATCTTCATAGTACAGTTATTTACAAGAAAAGCATCATCAGTGATCAAATAAATGCACATTAAAAGTAAAATTACATCACCAAAAATGTATGATAATTACTTTATATAATATAACAATGACCACGTTAAATGCAAGAAACAGAAAAAGTGGATGCTGGTAGGAATGTCAAATAGGAAACCCACTTCTGAAAACAGTTTGACAGGGTCCTAGAATATCAAATATGCAACCATTGTATATCACAGTAATTGAGCTCCTCAGGCTTTCTCTCATATAAATAAAATGTAACATTCAGCAAAAGGCCAAAACAGGTTTATAAACAGGTTTATATAGCATTATTTCCTGTAGACAAAGAAATGGAAATCAAGTCAGGCTTTCTTCAGATGAATGGGAAGTGAATTGTGCTACATTCCCTAATAACAGAACCAAAAAGCAACTCGAGTTGCCTTAAGGCATACAACTGAGAATAATCTGTCATAGATTTGAAGGCAATCCTAGAAACTTATTTACTGCATGACCTAGAAGTTGGAGAAAAGCTATCGGTTGCCAGGACGAAATAAGTTTTAGATGGGACTAAGAGAAGAAATGGGTTTAATTATAATAGGGAGCATGAGAGAGACTTATTTTTGGGAAAAATAAAGTTTTTGAAAATATAGAGTTGATACAAAATTACATAGGACTTAATATGTGCACAAAATAAAACAACTGATGTCTGCATAGGTACTTGTGAAATATTAATGTCTTCTTTGTGATGTCATACTATGAACATTTAAAGAAACTGGAAAAAATATTCAAGGGATTTCTCTATGCTCTTCTACTTACATCAGAAAAATACAGAGTAACCTTAATAGAATTTAAGGGTATCTAGAAACAGATGTCAATATTGAATGCTTCATTGAAAAATAGTTCGGGTTCAAGCTTGACATAAAATACGCTTTCCTAATTAGAAGGCAGAGATTTAGAAGACTGGGATCCAGGGTCAGTTCTAACAAAAAATAGTGAGAAACTATAACAACAGAGAAAACTAGATTTCCTGTAATTTCCCTGTTATCTCACATTTTAGGAAGCCATAGGTAAGAGATTATTAAGGAAGGGTTGGCCAAAAAGTAAGACCTCATCTTAAAAATAGTCTAAAGTCGTCAGAGCCTTAGCAACTTCAAGCACCAGTAATGGCAAGGAAAGAAAGAAAGAAGGAAACAAAAAAGGAAAAGAAAGAATAGAAAAGGCAAACACTTTTCTCTACATTCTTGCAGATTCATGTCATCGGGTACAGGAGTTGATATTCTTTTGTTTACTGTTTGAGGATTCAGGCCTCTCTAATATGAAAGCATTTGTTTCAAGTAATTATTTTATTTATTCTTATTATTTATTAACTCACTATGTGGCTTTGTTTGTGATTGAATCCATGGCTTTGTACATATTAGATAATTCTACGACTAAGCTTCAACTCAGCTCTTGGTATAGTTTTGGAAACTGATAATTAATTCTTCAATAGTTAACAATTCTACCTTTCATCATTTCTCTCCCCCCAATTTCCTCTACGAATTTTAATTCAAAAGTTTCCTCAATTTTGTCTATTAAATTTAGAAGTTTGCTTTTGAATTTATATGGAATCTGCTTATTTTCATTAACTCTTTTAAAATTATGTATTGATATGTGTATTTTACATGTATAATTGAGTTTTAGAGTTCATTGCAATAACTATGATTTTATATGGTCGTATGCACATACTATTGAGCCATTGTGATCCTCTCCTAAGAATATTTTCCTTTGTTCTCAACATGTGAATGCTTAGAGTGCTGTAGTTAATCATGTCCAATCGTATTGATTTGTCTTTTACTAACTAATGGATTAAGTTGTAGATTTATGAGCATATTCTAGTTATTACAAATGAGGAAAACCATGCAGTATACATTTCTTTGGCTGTGGCTTATTCAGTTAATATTTTTTTCACGTCTTTCCATTTCCTCAGGAATGGGGTAATGCCATTCTTTCTGATGGAAACACAGAATTCTACCAACAAAACAAAACGGAAGACCCAGAAATGAATTCACTCCTGTATGCACATAAATCTTTTAAAAGGGAGCAAAAAACACAGTATGGAAGAAATAGCCTCTTCAAAAATTGTGTTGTTGAAACTGGCTTTATGCAGAAAACTGGTATTAGAACCTTAAACATCCACCTTCACCAGCAAATTGTAAATGGATCAAAGACCTTAATTTCAGCCTTGAAAATATTACAGGAATTGTTTGGGGAAGCACGATTGCTTCCCCTAACATGTCAAAACTTCCAAAAATCCTGAATCACAAAACTCGGAGTAAATCTCGATAAATGAGTGTTGAGTCTTGGTAAGCATGATAGCCTGTTTTGCGGACCTTTTCTGGAGGTCATTTGTGGCTTTCTTGAGATTCCATCTGGGACCTCGTCGAGAGGTCATTTGGGCTTCCTTGGGAAGCGATCGGGGTCCTCCTAGAGAATTTATCTTTTATGTTTTCTCTGACCTCTCTGGAGGTCATCTGGTGCTTCCTTGCGAAGTGATCACTGTAATATCTTAGGACTTTTATCAGCTCATAATCAGATTATAACATTGCTTGTGATATTGATATTGGAAATGTCATTGTGATGTTACAAAATCATGGAGACATCACTAACGCAATGTGAGCTCACCTTCATTCACAAACTCACTGTGAAATCACAATGACATTTTGACATCATGATCACATTGTGCCACACCAAACTTATTTTGACCTCCTAGCACATTTGAAAAAACACATGGTCTTTGTGACTTCATGGTCTGTGTATCCATATCTTCATTTTGACCGGACTTAAGATCACATATTTAAAGGTATCACCACAAATCATTTGTGACATCATCTCGAGTGACATCAAATTTTTAATATGCTATCAACCGGTCATTGTGACATCACTGAACTATTGTAACAGCATTATCACATCACATTTTTGTTGGGATGTGATAGGCACATTGTGAATGCATATTCTGTGATTTCATTCAATTTCACATTTCCATGTGGGTTGATAGCAGAAACGCATTGTGTCCCCATAATCATTGTCACATCACAATTTATTTTTGATGTCCCCATTGCATCAGCACTGTAACATTTCAAACACATTGTGAAATCCCATTGCCATTGTGCTTTCACAATCACATTGTGACATTGCAAACCTACTATGAACTGTTAGCTTCTTTGAAAAAACACATTGCCTTTGTGACATCACAATCCCTTTCTTTATCATTATCCTCTTTGTGATTTAATGATAATTGAGATGTCATGTCAGGCCATGGTAACATCACAACCCATTTTTGTCATCATCACCAGTATAACATCACATTTTTGTTATGACAAAATCAGGGCATTGGGACACCAAAAAAATACAGTGACATCATTGCAGTCTCACATCACAGTGCCATTATGATGCCATAGACACATTGGGCATGCCTATTCTGTGATTTCATTCTATTTCAAATGTGGCATGTATTTTGATATCAGAAATGCAGTCTAACCTCACAACTATTGTGATATCACAATGCAAATATGTTACAACTAACACACTGTGACATCACAAACCTGTCTCTCCCTATAACTTTTATGACATACTGGCTATGTGATATCAGATATCCACTGAGATGTTATGACCACACTGACATTACACTGCCAGATTTCATGACCATTGTATCACATGGTGACATCACAGACCTCATAGGACTTCATCATAGTTGTGACAATACATGTATTTTAAGACATCATGGTCCCTATGTAAATTCATATACTTATTGATTCTACAAATACATTGTGACCTCACAGATATTGTCACTGCAAAATCACTATGGTATGACAAACCAATTGTGACATCACATTGCCATTGTTATATCAAAAGCACATTGTGACATTCTAAACCTGGTATTACCTCTTAGAGACACAATATCTCCCCAAAAAGATCTATGTGATTTTTAAAAATTAAATTGCTGCCAAGTTTTTTCATCATTTTTATTGACCTTATGAATTCTTTTCACTTTATTTCCTATTTCTATTTTTGTTTTTTGGCTTTACATAATTGCTGTTCTATTCATTCCCAAGAAAACACACATCTTATATAAGACTATTTCCTCATTGTATATGCATGCTTAATTCAGATATCAATTACTCAATTCACAAACCATCAGCCATGACTCCTTTAACTGTACTATTTTTCCTTTATTTATATAATTTTTTCATGTTCCAATGTCGTTATTTATTTATTTTTATTAATAATATTTTTTAATTGTGAAAATATAGAGGGGTTACAAGTACATGAACACGGTAAGGGCTCATGTTTTCCTTTCTTGCTATTGTTGAAAACATTTATGTAATTTTTTGTTTCACTTTTAAATTTTTTATTTTTTCATTTTCCTTTGTTTGTATCTCTCTTCTTTCTTTCTATCCTTTGCATCTCTCTGCATATATCTGGGTTATAGTCCCTCTCTCACATTCCATCTCCACATTCGTCTAATCTTATTTTCTCCACACAATTCTCCCTAAACGTATCAATTTCTGGTCTGCTGATTCCTTCTTTGATTTTCTTAGTCCCTATTTATTTGTTGTTGAACTAGATTTATCTACTGAACTTGAATATACATGTATTCGTTTTGACTGTTTCAAAAAATCTGTGCCACTATAGAACTCTCATTGACGATTGCCATAATAATGTCCTTGAACAGTATTGGTTTGGCTTTAATACCTGAAGCGGAAGAAAAAGTGGAGAAACACAAGAAAAATGGCAACTCCAGATATCATAACTCCCACTCATGATAATCAGGCAATAGAGCAGTTAATAATCCAAAGGGAGTTCCACAAATCATCTACCACACTGAAAAAAACTAATAAAAATGTTAAATAAAAAGATTGAAGACCTGCAAAAGACTCTGTATAAAGGTGATAGGAAAAGGCATGAGTGTGATAGGAAAATTCATGAGCATGAGGCTAATCAAAGATTAATTGAGGAATTGTTCAGTTGGGATGGAAATAAATACAAATTAATAGATCATTCATGGAGCAACTAAATTCTATTGCTTGTATAATAATGAAAGGGCTATGTTTCATAAAACTTATATATCTCAATCAGTGTAGATTTTAACTCTTGGCAGCCAGCTCCCATGAATGTCAGAGATAATTTGCTCAAATTACATGACTTTTTATGCAATGCTCTGAATATTCTTTTTCCTCTTTCAGAAACAACACCTGTCATTTCCTGTTTGCATTCTTTTATTCAGAGGTTAATTTTCTTGACCAAGAATCTGCAAATAGTAATCTATGATCTTTATATTGTGGTTTGATCTGGAGCTAAGAATATTTTTCTACGGTTTTAAGTGATGGAAAAAATAGACAAATACCCGAAAGTACTAATTATTGTAAACTATATGGAATCTGTATCTTTTAATACATTTTACTATGCCCAGCTTTATCTTCTTTCAGGTTGTCTGTAGCTGCTTTAGCACCACAATATTTGAGACTGATGTGCAGGTAAGAGACTATGTGGCCTGCAATCCCTAGATTTTTTACAATCTGCATCCTCTATAAAAAGTTCATTGCCTGTGCACTCTGTTCTTTTCTCTTTTCACATCATACAATTCCAGAATAACCACTTGCTGTAGGTTCTTGCCTCTATGTATATATTTACTTGAGTTTTCGCTTTGAACCTTCACCAACAGAAGTCTAGAATAGATCAAGTCTTTGCTTAAAACTTTTTCACATAATTCAAAAAATTATGACCTTTGAAATAACTTCCCAATTTAGTAAAAATTCATTCACTTTCCTATTTAAAATATAGTAGCTACTTTGTAAGTAAAACATGCTTCCCAAAAATTATACCCTTTTATGGTATTGTTGAAAAGTCTGTGTTGCTCTGGGAGCTGACTTGATCATCTCCTATTCTAACTTTGCTCACCTATATTCTTTATTTTTTTATTTTAATTTTTATTTTTTTGTTGTGAAAATACTGTACAGAGTGGTTACAATTACATGGGCAAGATAGTGAGTACATTTCTTATCAAGCATTGTAGCCTCCTCCTTTGTTTACCCTTCCCATCCCTTCCCGTGCTCACACCCCTCCCCTCCCAATCCTCCTCCCCAAAGTTGTAAAATTCGTTTTTGACATGACATCTTGTACTTCTCAATGTTGTAACAGGTCCAACTGTATCTTTATTTAAATGACTTACTTTTCCCCTTCCCCTCCACAAATTATACCGAAATCAAATACAGTGAAAGCAAGGGTTATATTGTGGGGGAGGGACATAAAAAGCAACAAAGAAATAATCTTATAATTGCATGAGAAACAACTGCATGAAAGACAAAAACATTTAAAATACATATCTTATGGTTCATTTTCCTAACATCACCTTATCTGACCTTTTCTGCTTAACTCATACATATACTATATATTGCAAATAAGGGAAATCATGAGAGATACGTTTCTTTGGGCTTGGCTTACTTCACTTAATGTAATTTTTTCCAAGTCTTTCCATTTCCTAACAAATGGGGCAATGTCATTCTTTCTGATGGAGGCATAGAATTCCATTATGTATATATACCACATTTTCTTGATCCATTAATATACTGAGGGGCATCTGTGTTGGTTCCAGATTTTAGCTATGGTGAATAATCCTGCAATAAACATAGTTGTGCTGGTAGATTTAGTGTGGTCTTGTTTGTAAACATTTGGGTAAATGCCCAAAAGTGGGATTGCTGGGTCATAGGGGAGCTCTACGGGAAGTCTTTTGAGGAACCTAAACCCATGGAGAAAATAAAGTGATTGTGTAGCACAGATTTACTAGGGAGCAAACCTACACATGAGAGCTTAGGCCAATGCTAAACCTTTACTTGCTTTTATAACTAGGATATTTATAGTGGGTTTACATGAACATAAGAGTTTTCGTGCAGGGATTAGTAAGAAAATAACTGATGGTAAGACATAGATAGCATTTGAAATGATTTGAAGCACAAGAAAGGAGAGATTAAGGCAGGGGGTGAAGTTCGACGTCTTGCTAGGTACCAGCTAAGGAAGGTATAGTTAAACAAGGGAAGGGCAGTAAATCAGGCATGTTTATCAACAAAAGCACTGGTCTGAAGCCTCAAAATAAGGACCTCTGTCTATGCGGACTGAACAGTCTCTAAGATGATGTTTCATTTAAATTAAAAAGCACGAATTGAGATTTTTGCAGTATGGGATGGTGCATAGTCCCAGGCAATCTCTGCTACGTCAGCTAATCCAATCTACTCATTCAAGTGTAACCTAATAGCCAGGTTTCAACACAAATCAGTACAATGAGTTTGAACAAATGAAATTTGACTTTTCTCTCCGATGAATGAATATTCAGTGAAATAATTTATCTTCCATATATTTACAAAACATTTCTCATGATCATTCTACTATTTTGGCTTCATTACTGATGTTCATAGTACTTTTCATGGGGGGGGGTCCGTTCGTGGGGCCTATACTGGCCGGGGCCATGTCCCTCAGCTCTTCAGCTCAAGACTAAAGCTCTACCCTTTAACCACATCGCCACTTCTGGTTTTTTTCTTTCTGCTTATGTGGTGCTGAGAAATCGAACCCAGGGCCTCATGCATGCAAGGCAAGTGCTTTACCACTGAGCCACATTTGTGGGGCTTAAACTCAGTGTTTCATAGTCTCCTTAGATTTTTTTGCTAATGAATGATGAAACTCTATTGTTTGAGCCATATCGTCACATTCTTCTTTTGGGGGATAATTGGAGATGTTTTCACATTTTTGTCTTTTTAGGCTGACATTGAACCAAAATCATCAGGTCTTATGCTCCTGATTTTCTAGGATTCTACACAAGAGGCCATTAACATCAAGCATTTTGTTACTGTTATTTAAATAATGTAATAGAAGAATGTGGAATTATATTTGTGTTAAGTATGTAATTTTCAAAAACAAGTTTGAATCAACTTGTTTTATTGTATCTGTTATTAATTTTAACTGTTAAACCAATTAATGTTTCACATTCCCACAGAAATATAATTGAAAACAAAAGGTATATTTGTTTTCTTAAAACAAGTATTGGACCATGAATTTCTTTCACTTTACATTCATCTTTTATACCTTAATTATCAGATTTCAATGAATAAATTAAATATATTAATTGTATAACACAATAAGGAAAGTGATTATAGTTAAGAATAGATATTTCAACGCAGCCAAAAGACAAGTTTGTTGAGCAGTTTCCGAAAAATATAATGTTACTTAAAGCAACTAATGGATATGATGTAGTTTGATCATTACACAACATATTAATGTATGGGCTACCACTAAATTCTTCATAACTATGTAAAAAATAATTATCTAGGTAGGGCCTATTGGCTAATGGTTGTAAACTTAGCTACTAGAGAGGCTCAGATCTGGAAAGGCCCAGGTTGGAAAGTCCATGAGACTCTTATCTCCAATAAACCACCAAAAAACTGTCAGTGGCTTAAGTGGTAGAGCACTAGCCTTGAGCTGAAAATCTGAGAGAGAGCATACAGTCGCAGATTTCAAGCCCCAAGACTAAAAAAAAATTAAAATTAAACAATTTAAACTAATATTTTGACATGAATGTTAAAATATATATATTCTAAAAACAAACTAAATCCTCACTAGATATACTAGTTTATATAAATGTAGAGATGAGTTTTCCGGTTTTAGTTGTCAGTGAATTGTGTAAATCAAACAATTCTCATTCAATTCACATGTATATGTTTATATGACATAAATATAATTGTTAAATATAATTGTTTTAGGAATCTCCCATGGCTTTCTAACATTAAGTCTTCTAAGCTAAAATCCATATACCCTCCAACCTTGTGAGGGTTTTCATTTATAGTAGTCACTAATCTGATTGGAGTAGGAAAGTATAAGCCAAAATCATTGTTTGGAACAACTGTCACATTTTACATGCTTTTCACTTTGTTTAAGATCTAAAACTTTGAAGTCATCTTAACCATGCCAGTAATAGCAAAATATCTTCTGAGCCTTTCAATCTCTTAAGAGATGAAACTCTTTAGTTACACATGAATTTTTTTTTTATCCTTGCTAACACCCTATTCATTAGGATAATCTTTTCATTTAACCCTTTCCTGATTAGAAGACTGGACCAAAGACAATAATGAAAATAGCCAAGGAAATACATGAAACCAATTACAAAGCAATCACAGACCCACCTGATTTCACTGACAATATACGGTAAAATATGACTTTTTTGTTATCATTTAAAGAACAACAAGTAACTTTAATTAGCAGTGAAGAAGTGAAAAGAAAACATTAGAAGACAGTATGACTTTGAAAATTTTAACATAAGCATACATAATACATCTATCTTGTTTGTCTATGTAGTTGCCAATATAATAGAGAGCAACACCCAAAGGGACGAAAGCACCTAAATCGCAGCAGTAAAATTTTGTCTATAAAGTAATTGTGAGGGTATGACTCTTTCAAACATCAGTCTAACAAAGAAGAAAAATGTAAACAACAATATATAAAAATCATTTATTAATGTTTTACATATCTTGACTAGGATTTCTCATGTTGGAGAAGAGGAAAGATATGAAGAAGTTCAATATTTTTTTTACTATTTCCCAAGATCATTCTTATTTATCAGCTATAGCAACAGAAGTAGACTTGGTTACTAAGTATCATGCTTGTTTACATCTAGAAACATTATTTCTTGGTGGGGTACAGGGTGCCGACACTTGCATATTAATAAAGAGTCATTTCCTTAGGAAGGAAAGTTGTGGTGTAAAGAAAACTAAAAAATAAAAGAAAGCATACTGGAAACTATTTTCTAGCAATATCGTCTGTAGGTGTAGATTTTGTTTCCCATTGTTTCAGGGGGTCCATTTTTGTTATCTTCTTTTTCTCCATCTGGTGATCCTATAATATCTAATACCATCTTGGAATTGTTGTATCTTTACTGGATTCTCTCATTTCGGTTGGAAGGGCCGGAAGGATAAAAAATTGAATTTCTGTTTTGGTTTTACCTTTTTTTTATTACTATTTTAGGAACTGTCATTCAAAATGATATATAATATCAGGAGACAGATTTCATTTCCATATTCATACCCTAGTCTTTGGTACTTAGTGATCCCCAAATGTGAAAACAAAGATAGGGTGCTGCTTATATAAATATTCTTTAGAATTTCAAGACTTCATTAATGCAAAGCCCTTAGTATGTACTTCATACATGTTTACAAAACTGGTGGCAATTTTTACTTATTCTCAGAAACAAGGATATGTGGTGTCCCTGTAGTTGCATCAAGAAACCTGTGTAGTTGAGTTTAGTTTACTAAACCAAGACTGCTGTAACAAATTTCTTCAAGTTTTACAGTTTTACAGTTCTAAAGAACAGATATCTAAAAGAAGTCTCACTAGATTAAAATCTAGCCACAAACAGAGCTGAAATATTTTCAGGTGATTCTAGGGGAAAAGGCATTTATTTATTTTTTTTTAATTGTGAGAATACCATACAGAGGAGTTGCAATTACATGGGCAAGATAACGAGTAGAATTTTAATCAAGCATTGTTGCCTCCTCTTTGTTTCCCCTTCCTATCATTTCCCATACTCTCCCTACATCCGCACACTCAGTCCTAACCCCGACATCAAAGTTGTACTTGATGTTGGTACAATTTGTGGAGGGGAAGGGCAAAAGCAAATCATTCAACTGGGGACACGGGTGGACCGATTCCAACAATGATATGTACAAATCGTAATGTGGAAAAACGAACTTTACAAGGCATTTACTTTCTGTTCCACTTTCCAGAAATTTCACAATAAGGTTGTTGTGTTTTCCTTTATTTTCGATTTCATAATCTGGTTGTTCTTTTTTCCTTCATTTTCTAATGTACCATCTTTACAACTTTCTGATGGTTAGGCCCCAATCATTGCCCTTTCCAACTAAAACTGGGATATTTAATACCCATTTGAGTATAGTTCCTCCATGTGATAATTACTCAAATTTGCATTCTTTGGGTAAGGAAAGGTGATTATTTTACTGATAACCCAAATCTACATTTGAGAGATTACATATTTGGGGACAATAGATGTTTTGGAAAGTCTTTTTTTGCCTACCACAATGAATGTGTAGCATTCTTTCTACTATGTCCTCTTATACTCTCATTAGATTTGAACAATGAAGAAATTAGATTTCTTCAATGAAATCTACCTTAAAAAAATTAAAATTATTCCCTGAAAATAATACTGATTAAAACATTGTCACCTCCTAGAAACTTTAAATCCCAGTGAGCAACTCCTGAAACAATTCTGGCACTGTCACTTTTTATACACTCTGTTTAAAACGTTTCTCTTTTCAAGAGCATTCCATTGCTATTTTTGGTAATATGATTTATATTTATTTGACTGCTATTTTTAAAAATTGCATCACCCAATACTTGTTCTCTTTTTCTCCCTTTCTTGAGTCTAATCTATTACTGAAATAAACATAATTATTTGAATTATTTGAACTGCTTATTGAAGTTGAATCAATATGGAGAGGAAAAGAAAAAAAAAGTCTCTTTTTATATGTCACGTTCAAAATGTACCTACAAGCTATTTATCTTAAAATCATCTATTTTTCATTGTTTAGATTCTGATAAAATTTAGCCTCTCAACACACAATGTTATTGCAACATTATTTCACGTCTCTCAAAAGCAAATAAAAAAATTCCTATTTATTCCTTTTAAAAGCTTAGCCAAATCAAATGGTTTATTGGATATTTAGAGTCATGTTTAGACACTATGGTGGAAACCAGAGAAGGAAAGAAAATCATGTTTTTATTCTTCTATGAGACACTGTGATTTATTTAACCGATTTCTGAAAGAATGAAATTCTTGCATGGATGCCTTTTGCTTAATATCCACAATGAGTCATTCATCCTTTATTAATAGGAGATTTTGGAGAAAAGATGAAAACTCATATTAGAAAAAGGAGAAGGTGAATATGAAGGAGAAATATATGCATTTTGTTTCTCCACATCTCAATCACAATGTCTGGATAATGATTGTGGATATTAGATATCATGCTCAAGAGTGATTTAACTCATGTATAGAAAAGATAACCCCACATACAAGTGACCACATGGAGAATGCTTATTGATAGAAAAAAATGTAATAGCATCAAGCAGAAAATTGTATCTATTTGTTTACTTCTTGTTTAGAATTTGTTAAATTCTGGTATTCTATAGTTCTCATGAAGGTATACAAGGATGGTAAGGAACTAACATCTTAATATATGTTCTAATATTAGCTTAGTTTTTGCTATGTTATATGAGGCTGCATTTGAGTTTTGCCTTTATTTCACATGCTTTAGTCTCCCAGAATATAATTTGATGGAAGACTCCCTCTGGAAATATGCTACTGTTATTTTTTTTTAAATTTTGGGTCCAGTCTTGGGCCTGAACTCTGACCCTGGGAGCTTCCCCTCAGCTCTTCAGCTCAAGGCTAACATTGTCCCACTTGAGACACAAAATATGCTACTTTTAGAGATATGGGAAAACAATCATCTGTTAGGAACAGACAATGGCATAAAAATCTTCCTGTATAAATAGTTTTTCAGCGCTTACTTCTGGTTCAATTTTGTAAGCTGAAGTAAGTCAGATGACCTATCTTGACATTCCAGATTAGAGGGAAATCTCACTTACAGGAAGCTGATGTAGGTCATACAGTTATTTGCAAGGATATGTAACACTTGAGAAAAAGAGAAAAGAAGAGTATTATAATACAATCAACAATACTTTCCATCACATGTCTCTGCAGGAAGGAAGCTATTATGTACCTGTGTTTATAGAGGAGGCTACAATCCTTGATAAGAAATGTACTCACTATCTTACCCATGTAATTGTAAACCCTTTGTACAGTATTTCCACAATAAAAAAAAAAACTAGTAAATGGAAAGATTGATGAAAGGAGTGACATCAATAAAGATGCCTTGTATTCTTAAAAAAAAAAAAAAAACTATTAGAATTTCAAATCATGTTTTCATGCCTTAAATGTTACAGGTATTAGAGAATATTGTGATATTGACTTCATAAAATCTCAAAGAAAACTTGAGCAATCTTTTCAATACGAGAAAAAGAACTTTATACTTTGTAATGTAGTATCTTTTTTATATAAATATATTTTGTTAACTATATGTGACTATCCACAAGAATAAATTTCTACATTTATTTGCCTCTTGTGCAGAGAGCATAGTCAATTAGATAAAAATGGGAGTTAATCAGTAGCACTTTTTAAAATGCGAAATAAGTGGAGAGTAAGCTATTGCACATATTTTTCTACTATCGCCTGCTACCTCATCCTCCTTCCTTCCTAGAAAACCCTCTCAACCAAAAAAAGGCTTAGGTATTTGGCTCTTGACCTTGAAAGTGAAAGGAGAATGGTATGCAGGTTGGAGTTGACTGTTTATGCTGTTTTACATAATAATGATGCAAGCAATAGTTCTATGAGTCCTGCAGGTCTTAACTGTACTTTCTTAGTGATGTGACATGAAAGTCAGCCTCACTGGACTTAGTATTGTTTTCTACTTCCTTTTCAGCACCTGGCCAAAATTGTGATATCATGTAATGGAATGAAAATGTAATACCATCTTAAGAAAGTCATTTAGGACTCTGGAAATATGGCTTCATGGTTCAATGATTGCCTAGCATGCATGGAACCCTGAATTCAATCCCTCAGTACCACATAAACAGAAAAAGAAACACTGGAAGTGGTGCTGCGGCTCAAGTGGTAGAATGCTAGCCTTGAGGCGGGAAAAAGCCTTGAATTCAAACCACAGGACTGGCAGAAAAAGGTCATTTAAATAGTAAATGCAAAATAAAGAACCCATACTTGGAATATATACTTGCTCCATCCATACTGCTACCTGACAAGAGTCCCTAATTCATGTGCTTGATTATATTAGGATATCTGTGTTGAAAAAAAAAGTATTGTTCATTAGGTCATGGCAATTAATGCCAGGAATGTGCTTAGAAAATAGTTGAAGATTAATCCTAGAAATCCAAAGATTCCAGGTTTTTGAGTGGTCACTTCTAATTACAATGAAAAGATTAATCGCAGTGAGATTTAGAAAACTTTTTGGTCAGGCACAGCACCAACAACTCAGAGGGTAGTTAATAGTTATGACAAAAGAGAAGGAATAATTCCAGATGGAAGGAATAAATGATAGTTAGTTATACCAAAAACTGTTCAATGGAGCCATTTTTGGATATTGAAGAATTAGTCTTATTTATCTAGGCTTATTCCTCATTGTATTTAGCATTCTAAATCTCTTACGCTACATTTTATCCTCTGTGTACCAAGTTATATCTCCTTCCATGTTGATCTTTCATACCCGATCTCCTTTACTTTCCAAAAATCTCAGCCTTTCTCTATTTCCCTATGAACATTTTCCGATATAAATTCCACCTATCTAGTAGGCAGAGGATGATAACTTAAGGGTCTCATAACTAATCAGTCGTTAAGGTAACACTGAAAAAGAGGGCATATCTATTGCTATTTCAATTATTCTGAATAGATGCAATGTCATTATTTCATTCAATTTTCCATGATTTGTCTACATATTGTCATTAAGTGCACACAAATACAAATATGAGCTGGGTGCCAATGACTCATGTCTGTAATCCTAGCTAATCAGGAGGCTGATACGAGAGGATTGAGGTTCAAAGTCCCCCTGGGAAAGAAAGTGTATGAGAATCTTATCTTCAATTAAGTAAGCACCAGAAAACTGGAAGCAGTGAGGTACATAAAGTGATAGAGCAATCATCTTGAGCTGAAGATTTGAGGGATAATGCCCAAGACCAGATTTCATGCCCCAAAACCAAAAATTTAAAAAAGAAAATATGATTTTGGGTATCCCCAAGAGAAACTATGATGTCAATAGTAATCTTCCCAAGCGGAAAAAAAATAATTTAGGGCACCTACTTTTGCTGAGTTACAGCTATGGCTTCTTTGCTGGACATATTCTCTTTCAAAAATTGTCAAATATTAGCTTTATAATAAATTTCTACTAGTATTTCTCAGTTCAAAACAGAACTCTTGATACAATTGGTGTCACTTGTCTTAGTTATTATCTCATTTCACAGCCAACTCAGGATGGAAAGCCTGTCAAACTCATACTTGTAATTAAAATTAAAAAAAAAAAAAAACATAAGTGGAGTTGTGGCTCAAGGAGTAGAGTACTATCTTTGGAGCCGGTGGACAGAGAAGTCAACTCTTCCTGGACGGGGTCCAAAGTTTGAGTTTAAGCCCCAGAATCAGCACAAACTAAACAATCAAACAAAAACAAAAACAAAAAACCCACCAGATATATCTTTGTGACCCTTCTTAAAGCAGCACTGGTCTGCGAAGAGTCTCTTTTGCTAATTATATTCACAGGATCCTGCTTTTTTGGAAGACTTGTTGCTTTGGAGAACCAAGGGCCAGACTATAGGAATTAATAACTGATTCCTGCCACAAGAGAATCATTTCAGGAGTGAAATATACACCCAAAAGTCACTTTTAATCCTCCATGTTTTTGTTTCTCTGCAGTAGAACACTTTGAAAACAAAGTTATTTCCTTTTTTTCGATGCTGGCCTTCAAATTTCATAAAGTTTCCTTTTGTAACATTTTCATCTAAAAGTTTACAGACAAGTTTTATATGAGTAATGAACATAATTGAACAAGTCAGGAACAGAGTTTCCTTTAAGCCTTCGATTCTTTTCTTGTACAGTAAAAAGGAGAGCACAAATTACCTTGAAGTTTGTGATCCTCTATGTTTAATTCCTCTCCTTGATCAGTTTCCACTTCTAGTAATAATTCCTTCCAGTTACTTCCAATAAGAATCTATGGTGCTGCTCTTTTAAAGGTATTAATATACAATGAATGTTTTCTTGCTTCACTGAAATAGCACAAGGATATCTTTGGACATGAGATAACATGTGTTTCAGAGACAACTTAGTAAAGAGAAAATATGAAATTTAAATGGCTTATAAAAACATTAACCAAGAATACATTGAGTTCAAATTTTCTAAGTGCTCTATAAATTAAGGCCTATTTTAAGTAGGAAGAAGATTCTCAGAAAAGTGTGTGTGTGTGTGTGTGTGTGTGTGTGTGTGTGTTGTGCATTATTTCCCAAGTGTACATGAGTTAACAGTAGGGGAACAAGAGGAATAAAAGAAAGAGAAGTACTGTCTTTAAGTATAAGTGTTCAATACACTATAGAAGACTCTATAAATAAGACAACATTGAAACAGTAAAGCCAAGGCCAGTATGTTCATCTATGGGAGTGATATATGGAAAGCATTACTAAGTGGAATATGAAGGATGAAGTCACCCTCTTTCATTTCCTAGCACTAAATCATGGTTGCTACTCACACAAATTGGTAAAAAGTAGAAAGGAAGAATAATTCTGGTTCGAAAGAAAGTCAGATATAAAAGCATGGACTTAACTGGAAAAAAGGCCATATTGAGAAAACAGGGATTATATTAGCAATGAGTTGGTGCCAAATATCACATTTAATTTCCTTTGCTTTCCTTTGCTTTCCTTTCCTTTCCTTTTTTCCTTTTCTTTCCTTTTCTTTTCTTTTCTTTTGTTGTTTCTGGGGCCTGAAGTCTGGGCTTAGATGTTCTCCCTCAGCTCTGCAGCTCAAAGCCAAATTCCTACCATTTGAGCCACAGTGCCACTTCCAGGTTTCTCGTGATTAATTGGAGATAACAGTCTCGTGGAGCTGGGCACCCGTGGCTCACGCCTTTAATCCTAGCTACTTAGGAGGCTGAGAAGTGAGGATTTCTGTCCAAAGTCTGTTTGGGGAGGAAAGGCTGTGAAACTCTTATCTCCAATAAACCACTTAGAAAACCGGAAGTAGCACTGAGGCTCAAGCAGTAGAGTGATGCCTCAAGCTGCAGAGCTGAGAGGCAGTGCCGAAGCCCAGAGTTCAAACCCCACAACTGATGAAGGGAAAACAAAAAAAATAAAATAAAATAAAATAAAATAAGCAAAAACAAGTCTCAAGGATTTTTCTATCGGAGATGGCTTTGAACTCCAATTCTCAAAACTCAGTCTTTTCTTAGATAGGATTACAAGCATGAGCCACTGACACCTGGTTTAAGATCTCATTTTGAACAGTGTACAATCAGGATATGTAATGTGTATGAACATCTTCATTTGTATGAATTCTGGCGTTTAAAATCAAGGGCTACAACTTACACTTCACATTCATAGTTTAAACATTGATACTCAGGAAAAATTAAACCTAAGTATGTAAAGCGGGATGGGAAATGCAGTTTGCAGGCAGCGTTGGCAGAACAGTCTTTGAGACATTCCCTATAATTAATCATTTGAAAGCTGCTTTGGAAGAATGGCTCAACTGATGGAATACTAGTCATGAGCAAGATTGCTTAATAAGAGCTTGAGGCTTTTGTTTATGTAAGACAAACCTACACATACACACAGAGAGACCTGTTATGTGCAAACACACATTCACAAATGATACAACTCAGAATGTGTAGAAATGTTAGAAAACAGTAGGAAATTTGTCCTGAGTAAGACTGGAATCAATTGATAATTTTTAATACAAGAATGTCCTCATGTGAACTGTCCTCCAAAAAGTTTGAGAATATTACATATATAGGGAGCAGAGATAGTCAGAAATTCGAGTAATGGTTATTAAAGGTATCAGATCCATGGAGGAATCAATCAGAGACCAAAGCCAGTGCATCTGAAAATATTCATCTGCTGTGTCCAATCTTAGAATATCTTTAAAAACAATACATACAGCCTGAACAGTCATTCTAGTGGATAAGATCATAGGAGTAGTTAAGAATTGCTACTCTGTATCTAGATTAAGTAACAACAACAAACTATGGCAGGGCAATGTAATACAAGCCTGGAATTCTAGCTGTCAGTCTGAGACAGAAGATTAGAGATTGGAATTACATAGTGATACCTTCCCTGGAAAAGGTAGTATAATTTTGTCTCAATAAAATAAACCAATCACCAAGAAAGGGATAGAGAGTTGGAAGTTTGCGTTAATTTTGTCATTATGTTTTGGGTAGTCAAGTTTCCTATTGAAATGCAATTCATATGTAATCCTGATTTGTGTTTGAAATGCTCTCTTCATTAAGGAATATTTGTAGATGTAATATCGCTCGTGGTTACCAACCAAATTGGAAAACCTAAGCACCATTCTGTTGTAAATAAATGATGGATTACAGAAGCTGAAGCATAGAGAAATAGCAAAGTTCATCTAATGTAGGACTTTGTAGACCTTCCGAAATTAGAATATAGATTTAAATAAATATTTGGTTTTGTTTGTAATTGGGTATTATATAGAACACTACAAAATACTTTTTAAGTAGCAGATTTAATTTACAAATTCAAAAATGATTCTGGCATGCTATTTGCCTAGAATATTCTTTCAAGAGAGGAGAAATTAGAACTTACTTAATAGATAATTTAAATATTTCATGTAAGAATTGATAATGTGAAGAATCTAGACAGAGTTTCCAACACATGGATATTAATTTATACATTTAGAAAAAGAGTAATATTTCAGGATCTGTTATAACATGATATGAAAGGAATATTTGTGTGAAATCGTGGTTCTTCTAACAATATGTAACATAGGAAGAAATTTCCTTAATTACGTGACTCTATATACAATAAGAAAAACACTAGGTATGGGATTATTTTTGATTTTTGATTTTGTGTTTTGTTTGGTCCTAAGGTCCTTGAATCTTTTTGTGCTCAATTCTAATGATCTACCACTGGAATGGCAGTGCCACTTTGGTTTAACTTTTTCTGAGCAGTTATTGGAGACAAGAGTCTCAGAAAACTTCATACCTGGGTGGGCTTCGAACCATAATCTACAGATCTTAGTCCCCAGAATATCTAAGATATTTAAAAGTATAAATATAAATAATATTTTGCAATTGTTCTCATCTCGAGAATACCACAGGAGAAAAATGATGCAGCAAAGTTAGTGCAGTATTCTTTCCATACTTGGAAGGTTATCACATTAGCAGAGGTGTAGTATTTTTTAACAATAGTGATAAGCTAGTAATGATATGAATTAAGGGAATTTAAAGGTGCAGTTTACAAATTGGAAATTGATGAGCTAAGATGAAATTATGGCATAAAAGCTTGGGATTGATTTTCATAGAAATAATAGCTTATTCTTTCACTAGCCATACAACGGTCAAGGATCTTATATCTAAAATATACCTGTAATTCAAAAAATTAAACAGTCCAACAACAAATCCTCCAAGAAACAACTGCCCAATAAATAAGCGGGCTAAAGACTTAAGGAGAAATTTCTCTGAAGAGGAAAGATGGATGGTAAATAGACATATGAAGAAATGCTCACCTCTCTAACTGTAAAAGAAATTCAAATCAACACACCATTGAGACATCACCTCACCCCAGTAAGAATGTCTATATTTAAGAAATCTAATAACAACAAATGCTAGTGGGGATATGGACAGAAGGAAACCATAATTATATCAATATTCAAAAAATTTTGAATTGATATGATCCAAAGTCTTTAACATAATAACAACAGATGTGTCGTACATAACGATGCCCCTATGTTTAAGCTTTATACATGTGAAACATGCAAATTTTTAAAATGTTAACGTCACATACATAGTGATAATAGGGAGAGATATAGAACGGTGTGGAATTAGTTTTATTTTCTTAAATAAATTAATATCTGTCGATGTGTGTGTTGCAATTGGACAGTGAAACATTAGGAGTTTCTAAAGTCTGCCTCGTGTTAAAAATTGTTTTAACTTACCTGTATCATCAGAACTCTGGTGAAATGGAATTTAAATATGTGTAAGCTCTCTATGTATTAGAGAAATTAATAGTTATTCTAATTGCATGGTAAGAAGTGAGGAGTATAGGCAGAAGTCATGCAAACAATGATTTACTTTAAACTTTATGGCAAGGTGCCAAATTGCATATATGTACGTTTGGGATTAAAATAATGGGAACATTCATGCTTCCCAAATTAATGTAACAAAAATTGTGTTTTTACAACCAAGGAGGCATTAGTTGAAACAAAATTGCACCATGTCCAACCAAATGCTTCAGAAATATGCATGAGAGAATTGCATGAAGAAACTGACACATAGAAAGGTTTGAATATAGGGGGCTGGGAAGTTGGCTCAGTGTTAGAGCGCTTGCCTTGCATGTCTGAGGCTCTGGGTTCGATTCCTCACCACCACATAAGCAAAAAGAAAAAAATCCGCAGTTGTCATTGTGGCTCAAATGGTCGAGAACTAACCTTGAGCTGAAAAGCTGATTGACAGGGCACAGGGCCTGAGTTCAGGCCCCACAAGTGGAGCCCACACCCCACCAAAAAAGAAAGATTTAATATATACACATTAACACAGTTCATCACAAAAAAAAAACAAAAAACAAATCAATGATTTAAAAAAATTTTGTTAAAAACAAAACATTAATATGGTCTTTATATTTTCTCACGTTCTCTCAACACAACTATCTGGACTTTGTTTTCTTCCACCCTAAAAAGTTATAATTTAAGCTGCCCATTATTTTCGGCAGCAAGTAAAATATTTGAGTTATCATGGAGTCACATTAAATGGTGTTGCTTATGTTTATCTTTGGAAAAATTTAAAATATATGTATGGTCCCCAAGCAAAGAGCTTTGGGGATTTTCTCTCTAGGAAATTCAGAGATATTTTATTTCAGATTCAGCAAATGGCGTGCTGCTTCAAATTATACAACTCTTACAAGTTTGAATAAATTTTCCTGATTAAATTTACCTTTATATGAAAATAAAATAGCTGGTGATTTTGTATCCACTCGTATGTTTATGTTCTTGTTAGATCAGATGCACATATCGTGTACGCAGAAAAAGAGAATATGTGAATATAATTCCTCTTGACTGCATGAAAAGTTAATCATTACCCATTCCCAGACAAGATATCAAGTGAATGGATAAATAACTCAATTAAAAAACAATATAGGTATGTAAAATGGCATTCTTTTTCCAATATTTAGTTAACATAAAATTATATGGGGAGTTGTCTCTCATATCATGTTTATACTTGAAATATATTCCCTTTTTCAAAATTGCCAATGAATATTTTTATTGATAATTAAGTAGTTTTTCACAAATTACGTGACTGTGTATCTTTAGTCAGTTTCAACCCTAATTGATTTTTCCTTCATTACTGTGACTTGTGTCCTACTTTTTTGTTTTCCAGTTTATGTCCCACATGATTGCCAGAAAATGGTGTGTGTGAAAGATAAATAGACACAGTAAATATAGCAGGAAGCCCTTCCATCAAATAGACATTTTATTTGCACTGGTCACATCCACAGTCTTCTCTATGTGGAGTGCTATTTACTGTTGTTCTGATATAATCACTTTCCTTTTCATGATCTCAGGTCTTTCATCAACAAATCAGCCTATGTCAAGTGAAATTCTGCCTACTGCACCAAAGACAGAAGGGAAGATTCCACTACTGAGTACTGTGATTTTCATCATAAAATTCACTGGATTTCTACTATACTTCAACAGAAGTGCTGCTGGTGTTTTCTTCACCTCTAACTCATGTGAACCAGGATCATAGTGTTTATACCTAGGTAAAAGTGCTTTATATCACTCTTGTTTCGAAGGTTTGTTTGTTGTAGGGAATTTTTCTCTTTCCTAAAAATATTCCCAGACCTCAGTGAAAATACCAGGATTGTAACATTTCAGCCCCTGAAACAAGGTGACTGGAGTGCAGAATATTTTCTTATTAATGAAATTTATGAAGCAAGGAATGAATTACTTGCTTATCAAATATATATATATATATATATATATATCTTAATAAGTATATCTTTCATTAGAATATATACATATATATTAATAAATGTGTCTATAGTTAGGAAATATGTTATGCAGTGTAACATGTATAAAAGTATGTAAAACCTGTGCCTTAGACTATGACATCGAGGAATATCATATACTTTTACATGTAAAATTATTCTGAGAAATTTAGGATTGTGAAAGGAAAATGATACCTTCTCATATAATCCTAAACTTCTTGTGGTTTAGTCAAACTACTACTGAGTAAGAACAGAACAGACAGAAGCCCTCAATATATTTTATATTAAATTAATATCATATATTTATTATTTATATGTATATGTTTATATTTCTACATTATTTTATATACTTATATATAATAAAATATTAAATTAAATTATTTTATATTAAATAAAACAAAAAGAGATATAAAGTGGCAGTTAGTTCTTACAATTTTCCATGCCTAGAATGTGTTACCCATATTTTGTAGACCTTGTTTTGATAACAGCTGAAAGAAGAAAACAATTCTCAAGCATATTTGAAATTGTCTGACACTGTGAAATGCTTACTGATGTGTAAGAGCCACTAGCCATAATGACTTTTTCCCCCAAATTCTCTTTTTGCAACTGGCATCTTCTGATACATACCAGATAGGCTTATGTAAAGGTAATTTGGCTTTAACTCAGGACCCTTCCAATACCTTCACATACTATTAAAAGCAATGTGCTATTGTTAAAACAATAAACTTTTCCATTATTTTTTATAGACAACAAATTTCATTGTGAAGTGACAATCACATTGTGAAGTGTTATCAGGTAAATATGTTCATCAGGCCAGAAAACTAATTAATATTTAAAGAATATATGCATGTCACCTGCCAGTATGAACGTGGAAATATTGGACTTTGCTATGAATATTGAAAAGATTACCATTAGCCTTTCTTTGTTAAGATTATTTTCTCAAATATGTTTGAAAGAGAATTCTATGCCAGAGATACACCAATATTTGGAATACTTGGCTATGATCAAGGCCAGGGTAAGAGCTTGAAACCAATGGAGAAATCATGATTTCAATCTTCATTACCAAGGAAGAAATATAAGAAAAATAGCCTGGAAAAACTATGGTTAATATTTATCATGATTGAATAAAATCAAGAATTGTAGGCAAGCAAAATCTCCTCATTTTAATTTCCCAAAATAAGTTTATTTGCCATGCTTCATTTTATGGGTGCTGAAATAGAGTAGGGAATAATTGTGACCTTCCAAGTTGTACACATACACACACGCACACAAATACAGACAAAGATTTGCATCTACAAATACCTGATTTCATATACAAATCTGCTCATATATATATATATATATATATATATATATATAAAATGATAGAGTATTGTTGATTAAATCTTTGAGACAAATCAGCCAGTAACATGGACTCCTATATTGCCACAGATTTTCTCATTAATTCTCAAGTTCTCTAGTACCATCCAATTTTGAGAAGCCAGAAAAAATATGATTCTCTTAGATATACAAAGCATGAGGAAACAGGACTAATATTACCATGGAATCATATGCATTTCTAGCTACAGAGGTAGTTAGGGAAATACGACCTCCCCATCAAACATTACTTTCTGGATTTCAAAGAGAAAATGCAACATGGTTCAAATAGAGAGTAAATAAAAATGAAATGGTATTTTTTTCGGTGAAAATAATTCACATTTTGGTATTACCATGAGTTTGGGATATTATCAATTAATATTGCTTTACATTTGTTTCTCTGCTTGTTCGTGGTGGTGGTCATTAGGCTTGAACTCTGGGCTTGGGTGCAAGCCTAGAACTATTCCCCTCAAGGTGAATCATCTACCTATTGAACAACAATTCCACTTCGAATTCTGAGGTGATGAATGAGTGCTGAGAACCTCCTAGAGGCTCTTGATGTGCTGCCATGAAACCTGACCCTCAGATATTAGCCTTCTGCAGGCTTCTAAATGACCTGTATCAGGCTTTTCTCTGTTATACATACTGTGGTTATAGCATTTTTTGGCTAGTTTATCCCCAAATTTCATGCCTACTGGAAGTCTACGAGCAACCATGATTTTCCTCAAGGATAATGCTCTATAGTATTTCATTTTGAGGGGCTTCATTCCCTAAATGAAGCTGAGGAAAATCCTTGACTTTATTGATTTATAATGACAGCCTCATGTGTAAAACTCACATTGTAGTGAGGAAATTTTATGCGTTTGGAGAAAAGAAAGTTTGTTATTCAATTATCCTATTTCTTTTCTTTTGATTTTGACAGACAATATTGTGTCATAGCAAAAGAGCTCATGATTAAACGGCATGAATGTGCATCCAGAGTATCTTACATGTCAGCAGGTTCACTCATACTAAAAACCCAAGCATTTCAGGGTACACATACACTGTACTTAGAGCCCTCAACCGATGTTGCAAGTGCAGTAGCAAGATAACAGCACTGACAGAACAAAGGATCCCAGGATAAGCAAGCACAGTGCCAGGAGCCCACAGTATAGAGGACACTTATGCCTGAGCAGGCCTGCCCAAGCTAAGAACCCAAGGACTGCAGAGTTATAATGCCAGATCTACAAATCAAGTTGCAGGCCCTGAGATGAAGGCCCAGACTATGATTTCAACCCTTAGTCTCTTATTACAAGATCCTGGGCCCCATTTAAACTACCAGCCCATGAGTTCATGCCCCATGCTATGAGTTCAAGGCCAAGGCTGTGACTTAAGACCCAGAGTTTCAGGCCCAGCTATTATTTCAAGTTCCAGGAAAACAGTTCAAGGACTAAACAGCAGTTCGAGGCCGGGGTTTTGAGAGCAAATTCCAAGCCCCGAGTTTAAATCACAGGCCCTGAATTCTAGGTCCAGGGCCCACCTAAAAATGCCAGGCTGAGAGTTAATGGCTCAGTTTCTGAGTTTAAGTTCTAGGCTTTGTATTCAAGGTCCAAGCCCCAAATTAAAAGTTCAGGACACAAATTCAATACCCAGACCCTGAATTTAAATCCCAAACATTGAGTTCCAGGAACAGAAGTTGATAACAGGGCCCATGAGTTTAAGGTCCAGCTTATCAGCTAACAGCCCCATCCCCAATTTGAAGTCTCAGTGCCATCTTTCCCAGTGAGTTCAAGATCCAGGGCCCAGTATCAGTCCAGGAATTCAAGGCCCAGGTTGTGTGTTTTAGGCACAGTCCAGGAATTGAATACCCAAGTCCAACATGTTCAGATGAGATTATGAATTCAGGACCCAGGAACACAGCTTAAGACCCAGGTACTGAGTCAAGGCTTAAGTCATGAATTGAAGTCACAGACAATGAGTTCAAATCCCAGGAGTTCAAATCCCAGGCCAAGATTTCAATTAGCAGCTCATGAGTAAAATTCCAGGCTAAGAAGTAACATCGCAGGTCCAGATTTCAAGGGCTAGCCCTTGAGTTGAACGTCCATGGCCCACTGTTTGAATTCCAGGTCATGAGTTCAGGGCCCAGGTCCTCAGTTTAATGCCAAAGACAGGAGTTCCATTCCTAAGCCCGGAATTAAAGTTTCAGGGTGATAATTCAATGCCCATACCAACAGTTCAACTCCTAGGCACTGAGTTCAAGGCCCAAGCCCTGAATTGAAGCCCTATGCTGAGAGGTAAAATTTGAGGCCCTAAATGCAAGTCTCAGTCTGACAGCTCAAAGCTCAGGCCAGGACTTCAAAATAGAAGCTGCAAATTCAAGTCCCAGGCCCTGAGTTCAAGACCTATGACCCAATTCCAATGTGAAGATGAAAGTTTAAGGACCAGGCCCCAAGTTCAAGGCTTAGGCTGCAATGAAATTTCCAGGCATGGACTTGAAAGCCCGTGCGCAAGTTTAAGGACCGTGCTGTGAGTTTAAGTCCTAGTCCCCATGTTGGAGTCCCGGTCCCCCCTACCTTCTGTATTTCAACATTTGGGGATTAAGGCCCAAGCCCTGAGTTCAAGGACTATTCTGTGAATTCAAGACCCAGGCCCAGTGCTTCAGACCCAGAGTATGAGTTCAAGTTCCAGGTCCCAATTCAAGGCTGAAACACACAGGTCATTGTCCCTGTTACAAATTGAAGGGCAAGGTATTTAATTCAAGGCCCAGGCCCAGATATCAAATCTCAGGCTTTCAGTTCAAGGACCAGACCATGAGATTAAGGCCCAGACTATGAGTTCAAAGCCAAGACCCAAAATGAAATCTCAGTAACAACTTCTTGTCGAGTTCAAAGTCCAGGGACCCAGACCAAGAACCAGCAAATAAGATTAAGGCCAGACTGTGAGTTGAAGTCCCAGGCCAGTCATTTAAGTCACAGGCTGTGAGTCCAAGGCCCAGGGTGTGAATCCAAGGCCCAGTTTGTGAGTTCAAGGCTCGGGCCCAAATTTTTAGATCTTTATATGAGTTCTATTCTCAGGCTCCAAATTGATGTTCTAGGCACTCAGTTCAGGACATCGGTTATGAATTCAAAGCCCAGGCTGTGAATTCAAACACCATGTTCAGATTTCAAGGTCCAGGGCAACATTTCACATATCACTCCATGAGTTCAAGTCCTAGGCTGTGAGTTCCAATTACAGGCTCTGCATTTAAGCCTGAACCCTGAGATTAAGTCCCAGATCCTGAGTTCAAACAGAAGGTCAAGTTCATGTCCCAAGCTTTTTAATAACCCCGGCTCCATGTTCAACTTACACACTGTAAGTTCAAGGCCTGGACACTAAGGTCAAGGTCCAGGGACTAGTTCCAATCCCAGTTTGTGAGTTCAAGACAGCATGCCAGTTCCAGTCCCAAGTTTGAGTTCAACTCCCAAATTCGAAGGACAACTTACAGGCAAACTTCCAGTCCCAGGCTGTGTTAACATCCCTGACTGCATTTTAAAATTGAACCCTGTGAATTCAAAGCCCAACACTGAGTACAAGCTCTAGGACCCCAGTTCAAGTCCCAGGTTGTGAATTCAAGGCCCAGTCTGTGAGTACCAGCCTCAATCCTTAGTTCAACTCCCAAGCTCAAATTCAAATTTGAGGTCCCAATTTTAAGGCTGAGGTCCCAAATTAAATATCAGGGTATTGACTTTAAATTCGAGGCCCAAATTCAAGACACAGGCTGATAGTTTAAGGCTCAAGTATCAACTTCAATGCTCATGTGCAACTTAATTTTCAGGTGCTGAGTTCATATCTTGGCCCATGAGTTCAAGGACCAGGTCAAAAGTTCAAGGATCTGGTCCTGAGTTAAAGGCTAAGGCTGACCATTCAAGTCTCAGGCACTGAGTACAAGGTTCAGACCCTGAGTTCAAGTCTCATGCTGACAGTTCAAGTCCTAATACTAAATTCAAAACCAGGCAGAAAATTGAAGTCCTAGGTGCCAAGTTCAAAGCTCAGGCAGGGAATTCATTTCCCAGACCTGAATTCAAGCCTAGGCCCAGAGCCTATGGATAACCTTAAGTATTTTCTATTCATAGTGGATGGTGTGGAGGCTGTGGAAGGATCAAGGAATCAACAAAGGAGAAAACTATCACATAGCATATTAAAATTGAAAAATGTGAGAACATAAAGACATTGAGTAATTCTGCCCTTCCAGACAGTGGCCAACACAAACCAAGAAGTAAATCATTTTGTATAAATTTCTATGCATTTCCATAAGTGGTGAGGTCACGAAAATGAAAACTTGATTTTGCTGAGCAGAACAATTACTACTGTTTACATTTTCTGATTCTGTGTTAGGCTCTTTTCCAGGCATGAATCACATGGACAACATTTTTGGGGATTCGTGTGTGTGTGTGTGTGTGTGTGTGTGTGTGAGAGCTTGTGTGTGTGTGTGTGTAGGTGTAACTTGCCAATAGTTTTGACATGCTGTGGAATATTTCTTAAAATTTATGAATTTCACCATATCAACACATTGTATAATTTTACATATTGCTGGGTTTAATGAAGTGACAAATCACATTCTTAAAATATTCAGCCTGTGTTCTTTCTCTTTGTTGGTCCTTCTTCAATAGAAGTAACTACTGCAAACTTAAGTGTTCATACTACTTTAATAATTTTACTCAGTGATCTCCTGTGATAGAATGATTCTGTCAAAACTCTGGCAGTAGTCGATTCTTGTCTAAAAGTTTTGTTGAAAGTTCTCATTCCGTTGTCATGGTACATTTCTGTGTTTGGAGCATATATAGCCTTTCAAAATTTCTGTAGAATATCAGATTTTGTGATTTATTTGGTACTAAAAAACAATACATGTATTGGGAATACTATTCACTGGTAACAACACCTCATTTATATATTTTCTGTGCAAAAGACTCTAACATACATTCTGTAATCTGGAAGTAACAGGCATGTATATTCACAGGGATTATTATAGATACCAGAATTCTGAAAATAGCAGTTGTCTTGGCCTGGAAATTGCCTCGTTGATAGAGTTCTTGACTTGCATGCATGAGGCCCTAGGTTCAATTGCTCAGCAACACATAAGCAGAAAAATGTGGAAGTGGTACTGTGAGTGAAGTAATAGAGGACTAGCCTTGACTTGCAAAGGTGAGGGACAATGCTCAGACCACAACTGACAAAAGAAAGTCTTGCAAATCACAGTGTGATGATGAGACGATATACTATGATGAGGAGAGAACAATTAATTGATTCAAGTCATATATCAACTTACAAAAATTGTCAAGTGATATGATAAAAAAAAGTCTTGAATATAATTGAAAAAAGTCTGTCAGGAACAATGGTGCCCCTGTGTTTAAACAGAGAATTAGTTTGTTTCCCTTAAGAAGTGTGCAATGTTTGTTAGTCACAGTCACAGTATGTAGGTTTAAGGAAAGATATAGAATGATGTAGACTTAATTATATTTCAAAAGTATGTAAATCCTAAGTATGTAAATCTTAAAATGTCACATGGAACCTGATGCTGGTGGCTCATGCTTGTAATCCTAGCTACTAAGGAGGCTGAGAACCCAGTCCAAACCCAGTCCTGACAGGACATTCTGTGAGACACTTATCTCCAACAAACCACTAAAAATCCACAATTGGCATTGTAGCTCAAGTGATAAAGCACTTGCTTTGAGCTGAAGAGTGCAAGGACAGCATCCAAGCCCAGAGTTCAACCCCCCACCCCAACAAAAACAAAGAAGAAAGAAAAAAGATTATGACATGGAGTTATACGATATAATATCTTTTGATTTAAAATGTTCTCAAAACCTTAACGAAATAATGTGAAGGGAAAGTGATGTGAAGTGCTGATGTAATGCTAACACCCCATCCTCTGGGTTTTCTCTATATGACTGATGACTAAGAGCAAGACAGAGGGAAGTACTCAATATAGGTGTCAAATAAAGATATGTAGTAGCAGTTATTCCTTATACCTTGGCAGGCCTAGAATGTATTGCTCCTATTTTTGGAACTTTTCTTGATAAAAAATGAAAGAAGAAAACAATTCACAATTATATTCAAATTGTGTGAAACTATTTGTAAACTGTTTACTGATTTGTAATAGTCATTAGCAATAATGTCATTTTTTGAAATTTCCTTTTTTTGCAACTGGCACATTCTGATACATAACAGATAGGCTTGTATAGATCATTGCGCTTGACCTCAGGGCCCTTCCATATCTCTAAGGTCTTTTTACTCAAGTTCAACTCTCTATTGTTTTGAACCAATGTGATGCTTCTTGTGATCTGGTATTTCATTTGAAATAAGACTCTCCTGCTATAGCGGCTTTAACACACCATCCTCCTGAGTAGCTAGGATTGGAGGTGTGACCACCAGGACTCAGCTACAAAATTTTACACAAGACTTCTTGTTTTTGGTTTTTTTTGGTATGTCATGGTCTTGAAGTCTGGGCCTGAATGCTGTCCCTCAGTTCTTCAGTTCAAGGTTTTCTCTCTACCACTTGAGCCACTGCACAAATTCCCGTTTTTCTGAGTGGTATATTGGAGATAAAAGCCTCAGGGACTTTCTTGCTCGATTTCGCTTTGTGCCGGGATCCTCAGATCTGAGCCTACTGATTAGCTAGAATTACAGGCATGAGACACCAACATTCATCACGCAAGAATATCTTAAAGCAGATTCTTAAATGAAGAAAAAGTAAAATTTGGGAATATTGACAATCAAAAGCTGTTCTTGGAACGTTCTTTTAAATAGTAACAAACTTCTTAATATGCAAATTAAGTGACTGAATTGCAAAAGAGAAGACATATGAACATCTTGTTTTCAAAACTATAACATGAATATTAGTGACATTTCCATTTATACGAGTTTGAGAAGGCAATTCTCTAAATTGATAGAAACAGAAGCATTGTGGTGTTGCTGTACATATAGGACAAAACCTGCAATTTTTAGAAACTGCCATCAAAACACACATGGGAAAGTGGAAATAGAAGAATAATATCATTATTTGTTAAGGTAGAAACAACCAAAAAACAAATGACCTTTAGAAATAGTATTTGGAAGGTGCACAAATGATACATTTTAGTTGATATCACCTAAAGTAAAGCAGGATCCTCCCAGAAGAAGGAAGAAAACATCTTCATTGCCTTGGTTTACAACCAATTGTAGCCTTTTTGACTATGTCCATTGAGTTTTGTCTTTTTCATTGTGATAGGGGAAATCCTGGCCATTTCCTTTTCATGACCTCAGAACTCTCAGATCAACTTGTGCTTCCATCAACTGAAACATAAAACAACCTGACAAGGTGTAAATTATGGTCACTATTCTTTCATTCAATGAATTTCATGGCAACTGTGCTATTTTAAGATGTGTGACTTGTTTGAATTTTCTGTATTTTCCACGATTCTCCTAGCAGATATTACAGCTTTTCTTGGATTATTTATTGCTATGCACACGTAACACCCCAATTTCTCTTCTACTTTTTGTCTAGAAATTAAATCAGAGGAGGAAAATTTAGAGTAGTATGGTTTAGAATCCTAAAATGTGTGTGGAGACAGACAATCGGAATACTGGTCTTTCATGAAACTTGCCAACCAACTGTGACACAGAACAATAGTGCCTCAACTTTTAATTTCTCTGGATGATACTTGAAATCCTGAAATTCTCTATTGTGGCTGGAATAGAAGGGAAAAAAGAAAAACCATGTCTTCAATTCTGGCAACATATAAATGACAATAGCTGGATGAAATTTGGCAACCATATATTATTATTAACATATTTCACACTGCATATATGTCATTCTTCTTGCCAATAAGGACCTAATTTACTTCAAGAACTAATATATAGAATATATTCCTTTTTTCAACTATCGTGGTATGCTCTCAATACCTACATATCATTTTATTGCTCATTATAATTTTTATCTTGGAATTATATCCTTGTATGTGTATTGATCAGTACTGTGTTATGCTAAATCATATTTTTTAATGTGAAATGATGTGAAGGTTCTTTAGCGTTATTAATGCAGATCATTGTCTGAAGTGCCTTATGCTAAAGTAATATTAAAATGTAATAATAAAGAAAATAATATCACATATTAATAAATATATAAATATATGGCATTCTTTATATAGTTTCATGAAACTCTAAGAACACATCTAAAATTTTGAGCCTAAATTTTTTGACTAGAATATGTAACTCCTTAATCAAGAAGAGAAAAAATGTTACAGATTGAAAAGTAGCCAATAAAATCTGAAACCCTATTGGGAATGTGTACTCCTAGGTAGGAGAAGTTGTCAGTTTGAGGTCACCATTCTGTCTATGTCTTCCTTTCTTCCCATGATTGATTGAGAAATTGCAAGAATTATATTAGTGATAATTGCAGTGATTTTCATCAAAAACATTGAGTGTATTTTGAATTCATAGAAGTTAAAATGTTGATAATGGAACTCTATTTCAATTTGCAGAAACCTTCTTAATTGTAATGCTTCATGGAAATAACTAGACCCTTTACAAAGGAAAAATGGTGAATTTAGAAAAATATGTCAATTAGTTAATGTATCAATTTGAGAATTGCAGCACGATTCAGAGAGTGATGGCAAAAGAAATGACTGCATGATTTGGAAGGCCACATTTCTTCTGTAGAATGTTTGCTTACTATATGTAATAGCAAAACATAATAAAGTTTACTGACAAGTCATCAAAATAAATCTTAGAATGATCTTTGTTTCTATCTCCTCAACGTCTCTGGTTTAAACTAAATAGACGTGGAAGAGGAAATAAATACACCACGGGAATACATGGACCGAAGTGCTTATAATTAAAATGGAATTAAAAATGACAATCATCAAAATGATAACAAGGACTGAATTAGCCAGCAGTAGGTTAGGAGGAAAAAAATTAACAAAACTGATAAACCCTTAGCAAATCTGAAAGCAGAGGGAATATGAGAGAAGAGGGACAGAGGTAGAGAATGTACCTAAATAAGTGAAACCAGAGATGAGATATTTAACCTCAGGACAGAGTTAAGATACAGAAGAGGATAAGAGAATATTGTGAAAGGCTAGTAAAATAAAATAAAACAATTATGGAGAAATGAAATATTCCTCGATATAATAAAGACTCTCTATGACAATCCGACTGTTCCCTTACACTTACTGGTGAAAGGAAAATACATTTCCAAAATTAGGAATGAGAGAATGAATCCTTGCTCCCTAAAGCTTTTCAGTATACAACAGGAATTCCTAACTGAACTAATTCTGGTATAATTTGGGGAGAGGAAGGGAAAAACAAATTATTTAAATAGAGATACAGGTAAACCCATTGCAACAAAAGGTGTATACGACGTTATGTTCGAAAAGGAACTTCACAACGTTGAGTGGGGGTGGGAGGAATGGGAGGATAGGGATGTTAAGGGGAAGCAAAGGAGAAGGCAACAATGCTTGATAAGAAATGTAATCATTAGCTTGCTCATGTAATTGTAAAACCTCTCCATGATATCTTCACTATATATACATATTCATTTGTTTATAATGAATATATATATCTTTATATATATATATATATATATATATATCAAAGGAAAAAAATGGGATCGAAATAGGGAAAGAAGAAATGAATCTCTACTTCTTTGCAGATAACTTGATTCTCTATTGAAAGACATATAGACTACAATCACAATCCTTTGGCTGTTCTAATCTTTTTGCAAGTAACAGAGTTTACAATGAACTCAAATAAATCATTTCAGTATGCCCAAAATGAGAAGAATGAAGCTTAAACCACACGCAAAAATAAACTTCTTTTGTGATAGTCTCCAAAAGAAAATACCTATGACTTCATGTAAGCAGGGAATTGAAGGACCTCTGTTAGGTACACATCAATCATCTGAAAATAGAAATTCAAGCATAGTTAATAACATGAGAAAACCACACATGTTCCTGTATTTGAAGTATTGACATTGAGAAATTTGGGGAATTCTCAAAAACTACTACCTCCAAATTCAAAGCAGTACTGATCAACATCCCTGAAACATAATTTAATGGAAGAGAAGAAGTAATTTTAAAAAGTCATATAGAAATGTAGACGAACCTGTAAGAAACCCTTAGCAAGAAATTCATAGCATGAACATCAATACTCCACTGCAAACTCTATTATTAAACACATACAAAACCTCAAAATACCCACAAACTCACTCACACATATACAATACAGATATATGCAAATATATGCACATATATACACAGATGTATGTATACAGACATATACATACATACACATATAAAATTAAAATTGGCACATAAACAGGCATAAAGACCAATGGAATAGCATTAAAGACACAGAAATCATCCCAGATATGTAAGGCCATCTAAATTTTGATAAAGGTGCCAAAAGATCAGATAGAGGAAAGAGAAACTCTATTCAATATGGTGCAGATAAAAATAGCTATACATGTATGAATAATTTAAAGTAGAACTTTGTATTTCAACTTAAGTTGGAGCCAAGTCTAAATGAAACAAAGGCATCAAAGTAGGTTTATATACCATGAAATATGATAGTATGGATTAGGGGATGACATATTGAACTGCGTAATAGGGTCAAAATTTACTATATAACATTCCAGTCACAACGAATCAAAGGAGGGCTGAAATAAGGGATTGTGTTCAACTGGAGAATTTTGCATGGGAATATTCAGAGGTAGCAAGAGAAATATGCATAAAAACCCACCATTTGAGAGACAATCTATTGAACTCTAACTATACAACATGCAAGGGTGACAGAGCTCCCAAAATTATATTTCCTCAATAACAAATTCACAAAACCTCAGAGAGAAAACTGCCAGATAAATAAGTGGGATAAAGTCACAAGAGACACTTCTCTGAAGAGGAAATAACAATGACCAGTACACACATGAAGAAATGTTCAACCTCTATAGCCATAAAAGAAATTCAAACAAACAACATTGAGATTCCACCTCATCTCAATTGGAATGGCTATAATCAAGAACTTTAATAACAACAAATGCTGGAAGTGTTGTGGCAAAAGGAAATTCTACTATATTGTAGGTGGGAGTATAAACTTGTCTAACCACTTTTGAAAGCAGTATATAGGATCCTAAAACTCCGAGTAGATTTGCCCTATGACCCAGCACATGATCACAAACAAGACCATGCTAATCCTACCAGAACAACTTTGTTTAAAGCAGCATTATTTACCATAGATAAGAAATGAAATCTACACAGATCCACCTCAGTAGATGAATAGGTCAGGAAAATGTGGTACACACACACACACACACACACACACACACACACACACACACACACACACAATGGAATTCTATGCCTCCATCAGAAAACATTTGTTAGGAAATGGAAAGGCAAGGGAAAAATTATATTAAGTGGAGTAAGCCAGGCCAAAGAAACATAGGTCCCATGGTTTCCTTTATTTGCAATAAATAGTACATGTCTGGGACAAGCAAAAAAGTTAAAAATCTATGTTTATTTGACAAGATAAAATGATGTTAAGTGAAATGAACTCCAAGATAGGGACATAGTGTTTTTTTCTTACTTACTAGTGTTTCTAAAACATTTATAAGGTATCATGTGATTTTTTTTGTTGCTTTTTATGTTCCTGCTCACATTATTATCCATGTTTTCACTGTATTTGATGTCGGTGCCCTGCATCTTCTCTAATATGGGGAGGGAAAGGAAAAAATAAGAATGATTAAAGAATGATACAAGTTGGCCCATTGTATGAATGAGATGTACAAGACTGTTGAAAAACAATTTTTAAAATTTAGACTAGAGGGTGAGGGGTTTACCTGTGAATGTGAGAGGAAGGAATGGTAGGGGAAAAGCAAAGGAGGAGGAAACAATGCTTGATAGGAAATGTATTCATTACCTTGCTCATGTAACTGAAACCCTTCTGTACAGTATTTTTAAGATAAAAAATCTTAAAAAAATTCATTAAGAAACAATCACCCCATTTATAAGTTGTCTAAATTATCCATGAGATTCTTATGGGTATGAAATAAAAATGACCAATAGATGCATGCGGAAATATTTAATATCTCTGGTCAAAATCGAAATCCAAATAACTACAGTGTACTTCAAAAGTGCTGTACTTATCATTAGCATGAATAATGTAAAAATACTGTACGAACGAGAGACAGTTACATGAGTAAGGTAATTAGTACATTTTTATCAAGCACTATTGCCTCCTCCTTTGTTTTTCTCCTACCATTGCTTCCTTCCCCACCTTCCCAACTATTCCCCACACTGAAGTTGAAAAATTCATTTTCGACATCTCCTTGTTACATTGGTTCAACCTGTATACCAATTTAAGTATTCTGTTCTTTTTCCCTTTCCCTCCCCAAATTAGAAAAATATATATACAACAGGCAGGACACTGGAATCAAAAACAGTGAAAACAAGGGTTATATTGTGGGGGGGGGGGGGGAGGGAGGGAACATACCAAAGAAACAAAAAAGTGCATACTACATTTTAAATACATTAAAAACAATAGCACATGCTCCTATCTTTAGGATCATTTCTCTTAACACAATCATATATCTCTATTTATATATGTATATATATATATATCATAAATATACGTATATATATCATATATATGAATATATATAAGTGTGTGTTCATGTGTGTGTGTGTCTCCCTCTATGTCTATACATATATATTTATCTTCTGACCTTTGTACTTGTCCAAAATTCATACTAGTTATTCCAACTAAAGGAAACCATGTGACAAATCTTACTTTGGGTCTGACTTACTTCACTTAATATAATTTTTTCCACAAATTTTTCTACACATATAAAACCAACAAGACCACAATAAGGGTCAAGAAACTGCACCCATACTGAGAATACAAGAACCATAGGAAGAACTCAGATTTCCCAGCACTCAAGAAGGTGGATAACATGGCAGGACCTCCCAAATACCTCTCAGTCCTATCTCTTAACGTTAACGGACTTAACTCTCCAATTAAGCTACACAGACGGTCTAATTGCATTAAAAAACAAGATCCTTCTATCTGCTGCCTTCAGGAGTCACATCTTGCCCGTAAAAAAAAAAACACATGTACAATGTTAAAGGCTGGAACCAAATTTACCAAGCAAACGGCCCCCATAAACAGGTGGGAGTTGCAATCCTAATATCAGATAAAATAGACTTCAAATTAAAATTTGTGGGAAGAGATAAAGAAGTCACTACATAGTAATTAAGGGATCTCTCCTTCAGAAGGATATTACAACTCTAAATATCTATTCGCCGAACAATGGAGCACCCAAATTTATCCAAGAAACACTACTTTCCCTCAAATCCGGCATAGATCCAAAGACATTAATTGTTGGGGATTTTAACATACCACTCTCCCCACTAGATAGATCAACTCGGCAAAAACGCAACAGAGAAACCGCAGATCTAAACAGCTGCATAGATCAACTAGATTTAACAGACATCTACCAAATATTTCACCCAACAGCATCAGAATACACATTTTTTTCAGCAGCACATGGAACATTTTCAAAAATAGACCATATTTTAGACCACAAAGCAAACTTCTCCAAATTCAGAAACATTGAAGTTATACCTTCCATTCTCTCTGACCACAAGGAATAAAATTAGAACTCAACACCAAAAGCCACCAAAGAAAGTCCGGTAACACATGGAAGCTGAACAACACACTGCTGCATCACAAGTGGGTCAATGAGGGGATTAGAAAGGAAATTCAAATGTTCATGCTATTCAAAAAAAATGAGCACACAAATTACCTCCTTCTCTGGGACTGGGCAAAGGCAGTAGTCAGAGGCAAGTTTATACCTCTGAGTCCCTACATCAACAAATTGGAGAGATCTGAAACCAACAATTTAATGAGACATCTGAACCTCTTTGTAAAAGAGCAGCAAGATAAACCCCAATCCAGTAGACAGAAAGAAATAATTAAAATTAAATCAGAATTAAATGAATTAGGATCCAAAAAATGTATAGAAAAAAACAACAAAACAATGAGTTGGTTGGTCGAAAAAATTAACAAAATTGACAGACCCTTAGGAAATCTTATCAGAAAAAGAAGAGAACACACCCAAATTAATAAACTCAGAGATGAGAATGGAAACATCACCACGGAAACAACCAAGATTCAGAACATTTTAAGAGAATACTTCTCAAAAATTTAGCTAATAAGTTTGAGAACATGGCAGAAATGGATCTTTCCTAGCAAATATTGACATGCCAAAACTAAACCAAGATGAGTTACACCATCTTAACAGGCCCATATCAAGCATTCAAATAGAAACAGCAATGAGACATCCCATCTAAGAAAAGTCCAGGACCATATGGTTTTACAGCGAAATTCTACAAGGTCTTCAAAGCAGAGCTCACACGAATACTCCTCCAACTCTTCAATAAAATGGAAAGAGAAATTTCACTACCGAACACATTCTATGAAACCATCATAACCCTCATCCCAAAACCAGGCAGGAACTCATCAAAGAAAGAGAACTATAGACCCCTTTCTTTGATGAACATTGATGCAAAACTTCTCAACAAAATTTTGGCCAATCAACTTCAACAATTCATCCAAAAAACCAAACACCATGATCAAACAGCATTCATTTCAAGGATGCAAAGCAGGTTCAATATACACAAATGAATTAATACTATTCATCACAACAACAGGAGAAAGGATAAGAACCACATGGTTATCTCAATAGATGCAGAAAAAACAATCGACAAGATCCAACACACCTTTATGATGAAGCTTTTGGAAAAATTAGTAATCCATGGAATGTTCCTCTATACAATAAAGGCTGTATATGACAAAACTATAGCCAGCATTATATTTAATGGTGAAAAATTAAGCCATTTCCTCTTAACTCAGGGAAAAGACAAGGATGTCCACTCTCTCCACTTCTCTTCAATCTAGCATTACAATGCCTAGCTACAGCAATTAGACAAGATTCAGACATAAAGGGGATCCAAATGGGAAAGAAGAAATAAAACTCTCCCTCTTTGCAGATGACATGATCTTGTATTTTAAGAATCTCATAGACTCCACTGCCAAATTACTCAATCTAATTCAAAGCTACGACAAAGTATCAGGGTATAAAATTAACCCTCAAAAATCAATGGCTTTTCTGTATGCCAACAACTAGAAAAGTGTGGTAGAAATTAGGAAAGAAACTCCATTTATAATAGCCCCACAGAAAATGAAATACCTAGGAAATAACTTAACCAAAGAAGTGAAGTACCTCTATGATGAAAAACTTTAAAAACTTGAAAAAGGATATAAAAACAGAACTTAGAAAATGGGAAAAACTCCCATATTCCTGTATTGGAATATGAAAATGTCAATACTTCCCAAGGCTATCTACAAATTCAATGTGATACCTATCAAAATTCCAACATCATTCTTCAAGGAAATAGAAGACGCAATCCAAAAATTCATGTGGAACAATAAAAGACCCCGAATAGCAAAAACTCTCCTCAATGGAAAGAACACTGCTGGTGGAATATCAATACCAAATTTCACACTCTACTACAAAGTCATAGTAATCAAAATAGCTTGGTACTGGCACAAGAACAGACCTCATTACCAATGGAATAGAATTGAAAACCCAGAAATGAACCTACAGACCTGTAGCCATCTAATCTTCGATAAGGGAGCTAAAAAAATAGAATGGAAGAAAGACAGCCTCTACAGTAAATGGTGCTTGCAAAATTGGTTAAATACATGTAGAAAACTAAAGCTAGAACCTTATATATCACCCTGAACCAGAATCAACTCCAAATGTATCAAAGACCTCGGAGTCAATGCAGACACTGTGAATGAGTGTCTGCAATAAGAGAAACCCTAGGTCTCCTTGGCCCTGGCCCTAATTTTCTTAATAGAGACCCGGAAACACAACCAATAAAAGAAAGGTTGGACAAATGGGATTGCATTAAGTTGTAAAGTTTCTGTTTGGCAAAGGACATAGCTAGCAGGATCAATAGAAAACCCACAGATTGGGAGATCTTCACTACCCATACAATGGACAAGGGTCTCAAATCTATAATATATGTGGAACTCAAAAAACTAAGTCCCCTCACCGCAAATCCTCAAAAAAAACCACTGCCAAATAAATACGTTGGCTAATGACTTAAAGAGAAACTTCTCTGAAGAAGAAATAAGGATGGCCAATAGACACATGAAGAAATGCTCAACATCCTTAGCCATAAAAGAAATGTAAATCAAAACAACATTGAGATACCACCTCACTCCAGTTACAATGGCCATAATCAAGAACTCTAACAACAGATGCTTGACGGGATGTGGACAGAAGGGAACCTTACTTCATTGTTGGTGGGAATGTAAACTTGTTCAACCGCTTTGGAAAGCAGTATGGAGGTTCCTCAAAAGACTTCACATAGAGCTCCCCTGTGACCCAGCAATCCCACTTTTGGGTATTTACCCAAATGATTACAAACAAGACCATACTAAAGCTACCAGCATAACTATGTTTTCTGCAGCATTATTTATCATAGCTAAGATATAGAACCAACCCAGATGCCCCTCAGTAGATGAATGGATCAAGAAAATGTGGTATATATACACAATGGAATTCTATGCCTCCATAAGAAAGAATGACATTGCCCCATTTGTTAGGAAATGGAAAAACTTGGAAAATATTATAAGTCAAGTAAGCCAGGCCCAAAGAAACATAGGTCCCATGGTTTCCCTTATTTGCAATATCTAGTATATGTATGAGTCAAGCAGAAAAGGTCAGATAATGTGATGTTAGGAAAATGAACCCTTAGATATGTATTTTAATGTTTTTTCTTTCATGCATTTGTTTCTAATGCATTTATAATATTATCTCTTTTTTGCTCTGTATGTCCCTCCTCCCCCAGTATAACCCCTGCTTTCACTATATTTGATGTCAATATAACTTGTGGACGAGATGGGGAAAAACAAGTCGTTTAAGGATCCAGGTGGACCTGTTGAAACAATGAGAATTAAAAGTTGTCATGTCGAAAATGAGCTTTACAACGTTGGTGTGTGTGTGGGGGGGGGGGGAGGGAAGGCAGAGGGGGAGGATTGAGTGGGGGGATGGGGGGAGGTTAGGAAGGGATGTGAAGGGTAAACAAAGGGGGAGGCTGCAATGCTTGATAAGAAATGTACTCATTATCCTGCCCATGTAATTGTAACCCCTCTGTACAGTATGTTCACAAAAAAATAAAATAAAATTTAAAAAATAAAATATGCCAAAGATTTTTGTTATAACCAAAGGAAACTTTAAGAATTACGTATTTTCAGTGGCAAGGTTCTTCAATAAATAAGTAGTGTATATGAACAAACTATTGTTAATTAAACTATTTGATGATATAATAATGAGGATAGGATGTTATTGGTCTACAAATTTGTCTGTTTTGAATAGCTGAACTGAAGCTTTTCAGTGTTTCTATCCGTAGAAAAATATAATATGGTTTAAGATATTTGAAACCAGGCTGGACACTGGTGGTTCACACCTGTAATCCTAGCTATTCAGGAGGCTGAGATCTGGGGATCACAGTTCAAAGCCAGCCTAGGCAGGAAAGACCGTGAGACTTTTATGTCCAATAAAGCACTAGAAAACCAGAAGTGGTGTTGTGGTTCAAGTGGTAGAGTACTCACCGTGAGCTTTAAGGTATTTATATTTTCAAGCAGTTACTTCATTCCTTGCTGGATAAACTTCATTGAGGAGAAAAGTACACTGCTCTCCATTAGTCCTATTTCACTGGCTGAAATATAATGCAGTCATTTTTTGCTGGGAATATTTTAGCGCAGGGATATATATATACTTCCCTAGATCAAACAGACTATTGAAACAAGTGTCATGTAAAGTACCTTCTATGTATTTATAAAAAGTATGATCATAGTTCTGGTGAGTTAGATGCTAAGAAGACACCAGCAGCACACTTCTATCAAAGCCTAGCACAATTCCAGTGAATTCTATGACGAAAATCATAACACTCGGAAATGGAATCTTCCCTTCAGTCTTTGGGCTAGAAGGGAGCATTTCAATTAAGACACCTGGCGCGATGATGAAGGATCCGAAATCCTCAACGTGAAATCATTACACTAAGTATGGAACCAAACAGAGGAGACATTAGAAGTGATCACTGAAAATGATATGTCTATTTGATGGAAGAGCTTCCTGTTGTCTTTGATGGGTCTCTTTATCTTTAGCAGATACCTTAATGTGCACACAATTCTTTTCATTCTTCCCGTTTATGCTACTACTTTTATTCTTAGAGCCAAACATTACTCATATTCAGAATTTTTCTGAATATCAGATGTTGTCTTCCTACAGGTTCTTTGTTATGTCGAGTTTTCTAGGTTTAATTGAAATGCCAATACACTACTCTCTGAAGCATTTTTTTTTTTTTTTTGTATCTTGGAATGATAGCACCAATCATGAAATTCTGTCGAATATTCTATCAACTCAGGAAATTTACACTGTAGTCTTTGCTAGCATACTCTTCAGGAATATTTCCTAACAGTTCTTTCTTTTTTGGGGTGCTGGGGGATAATCCTGTCGTGGGGCCTGAACTCTGGGCCTGGGTGATGTCCTTTAGCTCTTCAGCTCATTTAGTGCTCTACCACTTCAGCCACAACACCACTTCCGGCTTTTTGTTTTTGCTTATGTGTTGCTGAGGAATCGAACCCAGGGCCTCATGCATGCAAGGCAAGCACTCTACCACTGAGCCACCTTCCCAGCCCCTCCTAGCAGTTCTTAATAGAAGGCAGGTAAGTATTAAAATATACTTTGGAAAAATGGTATTATCCGGTCCCATGAACTTTCCTGTGAAAATATATATTCAGTAGCTTCCAGAGAATTTTCAGGCATAATTTTGAACTGTGATCCACAATGTATAAAAGCATTATGAAATTCAGTAAACAAAATACATATATTGAAATAAATTTTATACTAAATTTTGTTGTAAATGACATCTTAATATTTCTGTGAATTTTCTGCATATCCTTCATATACACAATACCACTGGATTAATTCCGGAAACAGTAGTCACTGTGAATTCTGTAAATTCTTCATATCTAAAATAGGACTTGAAGCAAATTTAGTAGTTTTACTCATGTACTATATCCTGAGATATTATTGCAATTTTCTTCACATCAATATAGAATATTTACTAGTTATAAAATTAGGCAACACCATTTAATTACTCCATAATAACTCAAAGCTTTAAACCTCATACTGAATATGACTTGCTGTTTAATTCTTCTGGGAGGGAAAATGTCAATATTCTAGAGATTTGTCTTGAGAGAACATTTGAAAATATTGAGGTCAAATCAATAATTTCTGTTTTGTTTCGATATACTGTTTAAACCATTGTTTTGCTTCTTATTGATGAACTGTGCAAATATATGTATGCTTAATAAGCCTTTGTATGTTCATGCCAATTTATTTGTGTCTCATATGATGTGTCTGAAATATTTGTTTTGACGTGGTGCAGTCTTGTTCCACCTTATACCTCCATACTTGCAAAAACAAAAATTTTGTTACATTAATGAGGGAATCATCAGGGGTCCCATTATTTTAAAGGGATTAACCTAATCACATACCACACCTTGCAATACTATTTTAAATAAATAAGTTTTACCCTACAACATCCTACACTATTGCTCTCCTATTATCTAATTTGGATAACCACAAAGTGCTCAATCATCTGTATGGACAGTAAATATTGATGTCCCCCAACACTAGAGTTCTCAAGATACAGATATGATAAAGAAATTTTATGGGAGTCAGTTTTTAAATCTCCTACTATTGACATGTAGAATTGAACTATTCTCACAGACATGAATCATTCATATAGTTATGAAAAAATAGCTAATTATTCCACATCATTATGAATCTGTCCCCAAGAGCACTACCTTCTGTGACTGTTATTATATTCCAAACATTTGCATATTTCCACATCCTAATGGAATCAAGACTATTCTATGTTTGAACATAGGTGAAGTTTTACTATGACACTTCTTTTGTAATTGTACTGAAGATTATTTATTACATCAATATGATATGTTGCATATATGGCTATAATTTTTGTCAATTCATGTTAGTCTTTGCAACAGAACAAGGCATATTGCATGACACTGTGAAATGCAAGAGTTTAGGAAAACAGCAACAGAGATCAGAATGGGTGATGAATTCCTATAAAATCATGAATAAACTATTTCCAAATTTAATAAATTTTATTGTATTTTTATATCACATCCTGTGATGATTTTTGAATATCTGTAATTCCCGATAGTACATGGGTTAATAAGTAAGATGTATTTCTAAAAGTGTTACAAAAGTTGTGGAGATTGTGCATTTGCATGATATTAAATTTGAAAAAGTAGACTGAAACTATAGAACTTCTGCAATGATTCACATAACAAGAAAATGGTAAGAAATGACAATGGAGAAACATATGTATTAGAAACACTAACACGAAAATATGCTGGATATGACCTGTAAAATTTGGGGAGGGGATTATGATTGGAAAGAGAGACATAAATGAGGAAATGGGTAACATGTTCACCAAGAATTGTGCTCATTAGCTTTCTTATGTAGCTATACACCCTCTCTACAACACCATGACAATAAAATTAAATTTAAAATAAAAGACCTAAATCCTACAAAAGATGGGATGATTAGTGGTACATATTCCATAACAATTCCCTTTGAAACAGATGAGAATGATAATATCAATTAGTAATTCTTTGAGTACTACTGATACCACTTTCTCCTGGTTGGATATACAAAACAAATAGAGACCAAAAGAGTTTTAGGCTAATTAGCCAAGGCTATCTTTTAAATTCTGATATCTAGATCAATCCTGAATATCCTTGTTCATTATTTCTCCATTAAAAGGTGTATGTTAAGGTTGTTTGCTTAGGAAACATATAAATAGTATTTTGACATAATCTTTTGCATAAAAACCTCTAAGCCTTTTTTCATTTCCAAAAGTGAGTTTTAGTAAATAAACGTGATAAATAAAGTCAGAAAAGGTTTATTTTCCCTCCCATTCAATACTTCCTTCCTTCCTTCCTTCCTTCCTTCCTTCCTTCCTTCCTTCCTTCCTTCCTTCCTTCCTTCCTCCTTCCCTCCTTCCAACTTTTGATATACTCCAGTCTGTCTCTGAACTTGCAAGCCTCCTGCCACAGCCTGTTTCAGCTAGTAGCAAGGTAACCCATCACACACAACACACTATACAAAAAAATCTGATGTACAAGTAGAGTTGCTGAGTATGATTAGCCAAGTACAAATCCCTCTTCCAGTTTTATATATATATATACATATATATATACATATATATTATAAAAAATCTGTACAGAGAGGTTACAGTTATATGAATAAGGTAATAAGTAGACTTCCTATTGACCGTTGTTACCTCCTCCTTTGTTTTTCCCCTACAATTCCTTCCCCCCACCACTTGCACCACTCCTTCCTTCTCCCTGAAGTTGGAAAATCACTTCCAACATAGTGTATTGTACATCTCATTGTTACAATGGATCAATATGTATCATTATTGTAGCAATTTGTTATTTGCTTTCTCCTCCCCATACACACACACACACACACACACACACACACACACACACACACACACATACACAAGTTGCCAGGCACCTGCATCAAATTCACTGAAAACTGGACTTATATGCTAGGGGAAGAATATACAAAAGACACAAAAATTCACACAGTATATTATAAATCTATTAGAAAATAGCAAGAAAAATATAAGCACTTTTGTCCCTCTTTTGGGGTTTATTTCTTAACATCATCCTGTATTGTCATATGTACTTAGCTTTTGAGATTTTTTGCATGTCCTAGACATACTGGCTATTGAAAACAAAGGACACCATGGGACCTATGTTTCTTTATTCCTGGCTTACTTAATTTAATATAATTTCTTCCCTAGACTGTTCATTTTCTAAGAAATGGAGCATTGCCATTCCTTCTAATGGAGGCAGAAATACATTGTGAGTGTGTGTGTATGTGTGTGTGTTTGTGTGTGTGTGTGTAATGTATATAATATATATACATATATATATCATTTGCTTGATCGATTCATTTACTTATGGGAAGCTAGGTTGGTTCCATATATTAGGTATGTAAATATTACTGCGATAACATAATTTTGTAAGCTTTAGTATATCATTGTTTGTGCGCATTTGGTTAAATGCCCAAAAGTGTGATTACAGGGTAATAGGGGAACTCTATTTTTAATCTTTGGGAATTCTCAATAATGTTTTCCTAAGTGGTTGTACAAGTTTAATCAAAACAATAATGCAGTAGAATTCGCTTTTGGCCACATCCCCTCCCGTACCTGTTGTTATTAGCTTTTTTTTTTTTTATTTTGAGAATAACTTACAGAAGAGTTACAATTACATGGGCAAGAAGTATTGTTGCCTCCTCTTTGTTTCCCCTTCCCATACCTTCACATACTCCCCTACTCCCCCCATCCGATCCTCCCCCTCCACCAAAGTTGTAAAGTTTGTTTTTCTACATAATGATTTGTACATCTCCTTGTTGTAATGGGTCCATCTGTGTCCCTAGTTAAATAATTCGTTTTTTCCCTTCACCTCCACAAATGATACTGACATTAAATGCAGTGAAACCATAGGTTATAACATGGGGGAGGGATATAAAAAGCAACATAGAAATCATCTTATAAATATATTAGAAAGAATTTCATGAGAGGAAAGAAAATACAAAAAATACATTTGAATATTTATATTGGGTTTCATTCCTCTAACATCAACTTTTCTGATCTTTTCTGCTTGACTCAGACATATACTCGTTATTGCAAATAAGGGAAACCATGGGACCTATGTTTTCTTCGGGCCTGGCTTACTTCACTTAATAAAAATTTTTCAAATTCTTTCCATTTCCTAACAAAAGGGGAAATGTCATTTATAGAGGCATAGAGTTCCATTGTGTATATATATACTACAGTTCCTTGATCCATTCATCTACTGAGGGGTATCTGGTTGGTTCCATATATTAGCTATGGTAAATAATGCTGCAATAAAAATAGTTGTGTTGGTAGCTTTAGTATGGTCTTGTTTGGGATCATTTGGATAAATGCCCAAAAGAGGGATTGCTGGGTCATAGGGGAGCTCTATGTGGAGACTTTTGAGAAACCTCCATACTGCTTTCCAAGTGGTTGAACAAGTTTACACTCCCAACAACAATGTAGTAAGGTTCCCTTCTGGCCACATTCCCTCCAGCATCTGTTGTTATTAGAGTTCTTGATTATAGCCATTCTAATTGTGGTTAGGTGTTATCTCAATGTTGTTTTGTTTTTCATTACTTTTATGGCTAGAGAGAGGTTGAACAATTCTTCATGTGTCTACTGGCCATCCTTCTTTCCTCTTCAGAGAAGTTTCTCTTTAAGTCTTTAGCCCACTTGTTTATTGGGCAGGTGTTTCTTTGAAGGTTTGTTTTTGGAGGGATTTAATTTTTTCAGTTCCATTATATTTTAGATATGAGACCCTTGTCTATTGTGTGGCTACTGAAGATTTTCTCCCAATCCGTGGGCTTCCTATTGATCTTGCAATCCCATACAATTTCATGCAATCCCATTTATGTCCAAACTTTGTTTGATTTATTGTGTTTCTGGGTCTCTATTACATAAATTTCAGCCTTTGTCAAGGAGATCTAGAGTTTCTCCTATTCCATCCTGTAATGTTTTCAGGGAGACTGCTTTGACTCCGAGGTCTTTGATCCATTTGGAGTTGATTCTGGTGCAAGAAGATACATAAGGATGTAGCTTTAGTTTCCTAAAAGTAGTTAACCAATTTTGCCAGCACCATTTACTGAAGAGGTTGTCTTTCTTCTATTCTATTTTTTTAGCTCCCTTATTGAAGATTAGATGGCTATAAGTTTGGAGGTTCATGTCTGGGTTTTCATTTCAATTCCACTGATCCTGAGGTCTATTCTTGTGACAGTACCAAGCTATTTTGATTACTATGGCTTTATATTAGATTTTGAAATTTGATATTGATATTCCTCCAGCACTGTCCTTTCTGTTGAGGAACTCTTTTGCTGTTTGGGGTCTTTTATCTTTCCATGTGAAGTTTTGCATTCCTTCTTATATTTCCTTGAAAAATGAGGTTAGAATATGGATAGGGTCACATTGAATTTGTAGATAGCCTTGGGAAATATTGCCATTTTCACGATGTTAATCTTTTCTATCCAGGATCATGGGAGTTTTCTCCACTTTCTAAGTTCTGTTTTGATTTCCTTTTTCATGTTTTTAAAGTTTTCATCATAGAGGTCCTTCACTTCATTGGTTAAGTTAATTCCTAGGTATTTTATTTTTTGTGGGGCTATTACAAATGGAGTTGCTTTCCTAACTTCTTATTGTCGGCATACAGAAAAGCCATTGATTTTTGAGGGTTAATTTTATACCCTGCTAATTTGCCAAAGTTTTGAATCGCCTTGCGTAATTTGGGAGCTGAGTCCATGGATTCTTTAAATACAAGATCATGTCATCTGCAAAGAGGGAGAGTTTCAATTCTTCTTTCCCTATTTGGTTCCCCTTTACGTATGTATATTGTGTTATTGCTGTAGCTAGGCATTCTAATACTACATTGAAGAGCAGTGTCGAAGGTGGGCATCCTTGTTTCATTACTGAGTTAAGAGGGAATGGCTTTAATTTTTCACCATTCAGTATAATGCTAGCTGTAGTTTTGTCATATACAGCCTTTAATGTATTGAGGAAGGTTCCATAGATTTCATGGTTAGAGAAAATCTATGTGGGATATGTTGGATTCTTAATTTTGTCTTGTTTTGTACTTCTTTTATAGTTAGAGAAATTGAGCATTTATTCCTCTGTCTATTGGACATTCTTATTTCTGTTTAAGGGATTCTTCTGTTTCAGACATTACTCCACTTATTTATTGGGCAGTTCTTTCTTTGAGGATCTTCTGTTGGGGTTTTAATTTTTTTGAATTCTAATATATTTCATTTATTTCTGTATTTTTTAATTTGTCGTCAAGAGGCTTATTCTCTGGGCTTGGACTCTATCTCTGTGCTTTTCAGCTCAAGGTGTGCTACTTGAGCCACAGGGCCACTGCTGATTTTTATACTGTTTTTGGAGATGAGAATCTCACAGACTTTCCTGTCCAGGCTGGCTTTGAGCTTTGATCCTAAAATCACATCCTCCTAAGTAGCTAGGATTAAAGGCTGAGTCACTGACGCCTGGCTTTGAGACCCCTGTCCATTGTATAGCTAGTGAAGATTTTCCACTTAGTGGGGTTTCTATTGGTGTTTCTATGTCTTGGCTTTGCAGAAGCTCTGTAGTTTCATATCCAAACATTCTTTGAGGTTTTGAGTTACTGGGTTTTTATTAAAAAACATTTCGGCATGTGTCAAAGGGCCCTAGAATTTCTCCTAGTTCTTACTCCAATATTGTCAGAGTGTTTGCTTTGACTTCGAGGTCTTTGACCATTTGCAGTTGTTTCTATTGCAGGGTGATATATGGGCATCTGTCTTTAGTTTTCTTCAGGTGATTAATCAACTTTGTCAGCAATATTTACAGAAGAGACTGTCTTTCTTCCATTCTATTTTTTTCTCCCTTAGGGAAATTTAGTTTGCTATAATTCTGTGAGTTTATTTCTGGGTCTTCAAGTCTAATGTATTGGCCCGAGGTTGGTTCTTGTGCCAGTACCAAGCTGTTTTCATTACCAAGGCATTGTGGTAAAGTTTGAAATTTGGTGTTATTATTCCTCTAGCATTGTTGTTTCTTCTAAGGAGTATTTTTGCTATTCAGAGTCTTATTATTCCACATATGAATTTTTGGGTTGCTTCTTCTATTTCATTGAAGAATGAAGTGAAGTTGGAACCTTGACCAGTATTGCATTTAACTTGTAGCTAGCCTTTGAGAGTATTGTCATTTCACATTAACCTTCACAATCCTGGGGCATGGGTGGCTTTTATCTACTTCCTTACTTCTGTTTAATTTTCTTTTTCAGTTTTTAAAGATTTTATCGTAGAGATCCTTCACTTCTTCATGTAACTCAACACCTAGGTACTTTATTTTTATGGGGCTACTCAAAAGGAATTTTTAAACTCTGATTTCAGCTGGACTCTTCTCATTGTTTGCATATAGAAAGGTCATTGATTTTGAGAGTTAATTTTGTATCCTGCTAATTTGTCAAAATTTCTGATCTGGTCAAGTAATTTGTGAGTAGATACTTGAGAATTCTTTAAATACAAGTTCATGTCATCTGGAAAGAATGAGAGTGTTTCCTCATTTTTCCCTTCATAGATCCCTTTTATATTTGCATCTTTCTATGCCTTGTAATTAAGGAGAAGTGGAGGACATCCTTGTCTCATTTCTGAGTGTACAGGAAATGACTATCTTTTTGCTATTATGTATAATCATCGCTGTAGGTAATCATACACAGGTTTATTATATCGAGGAATGTTCAATGAATTCCTAGTTTTTCCAGAACTTTCATCATAAAAAATTGTTGGACTGTGTCAAATGCTTTTCTGCATCCATTGACATAATCCATTTGTTCTTCTCTTTTCTCTTGTTATTGTGATGTATTACATTAATTACTTTGCCTATATTGAACCAGCTTTGATCCCTGAAATTAATCCTATTGATAGTGGTATATCATTCTTTGCTGAATTGTAGAAGCCGATTGTCCAAATTTTGTTGAGAAATTTGTCACCGATAGACATCAAAGTAATGGTTCTATATTTCTCTTTCTTTGAGGAGTCCGTGCCTGGTTTGGGCATGAGGGTTTTGATGGTTTAATAGAGTTTGGCACTGAACTTTCACTTTCAATTTTATTGAACAGTTGGAGTTTTCATGTGAGTTCTATTGTGAAGGCATTGTAAATTTTTCTGGTCCAGTGCTTTCCTTGGGTGGGAGGACTGTTATTGCTCTCTCTATTTCAATGCTTGTTATGAGTCAATTATGTTGGTTTAAATAAACTTGGTGAGTTGTGTCAGGCAAATATTAAGTACCAATATGTTCATTTCTTCCAGATTCCCAAACTTATTAGCATAAAGTTATAAGAAGTATGTCCTTATAATGTTCTGAATCTTGGTTCTTTAGGTGTTGATGTTTCCATTTTCATCTTTGAATTTGTTTATATGACTTTATTCTCTTCTGTTTCTGATAAGATTTGCTAAAGGTCTCAATTTTGTTAACTTTTTTCAAAGAACCATTTCTTTGTTATCTTGATTCTTTCTACGGTATTTTTGGACTTGAATTCATTTAATTCTAATTAAATTTTAATAACTTCTTTCTATCTAGTGGATTGGGGTTTAGCTTGTTGCTCTTTCTCAAAAAGCTTTACATGCCTCGGTAAATTGTTGATTTCAGTTCTCTCCAGTTTGTTGATGTAGAAACTCACAGCTATAAACTTGCTTCTGGCTAATACTTTTGATGTATCCCAGAGGACCTTATGATTTTTGTGTTCATTTCTGTTAAATATCCTGAATACTTGAATTTCCTTTCTTATCTCTACCATGACCCACTTGTGGTTCAACAGTGTGTTGTTCTGCTTCCATGTGTTACAGTATTTTCTTTGGAGGTTTTTGGTGTTGAATTCTAATTTTGTTCCCTTGTGGCCTGAGAGAATACAGGGCATAAATTCAATGTTTCTGAATTTGAACATATTTGCTTTGTGACCTAAAATGTGGGCTATTATTGAGCATGTTCCATGTGCTGCTGAGAAGAATGTGTATTCTGGTGCTGCTGGGTGAATTATGTGGTAGATGTGTATTGTCTATTTGATCTATGCAGTTGTGTAGATGTGAGGTTTCTCAGTTGACTTTTTGCTGAGATTTTCTATCCAATAGGGATTGTGATGTGTTAAATTCTCCAGGAATTAATGTCTTTGGATCTATATGAGACTTGAGGGAAAGTAGAGTTTCTCAGATGAATTTGGGTGCTCTGTTTATATTAAGAATTATAATATCCCTCTGAAGGGTTGATTCATTAATTGTTTGAAATCTATTTTATCTGCTATTTAATATTGCAACTCTGTCCTTTTTATTCCAGTCTTTTGCTTTCGGAGTACGTTTGTTTTTGTGGGCTGGAGTGTCTCTTGAAGGCAAAAGATAGAAGCATCTTTTTTTTGATCTAGCTAGACAATCAATGTTGCTTACTTGGACAGTTCAGTCCACTAATATTGAGAATTAGAACTGGGAGGTTTTTGGTAATTCCTGCCATGTTATTCATTGTCTTCTGACCTGTGCCAACTGGGGTCTTCTTATGATTTTTAGATTCTCTCTTTCAAAGCTATTTCATTCTTTTATCATGTTCCTATTGAATTCTAGATGTGGGATATTTCAAGTATTGTTTGTAGGGCTGGATTGGTAGAGATATATTGTTTGAATGTTTATTTGCAGTGGAAGATAGCTTATTTGAGTTTTGCTTTGAAGGAGACTTAGTTGGATCCAATATTCCTGGTTCATAATTGTTTTTTTGTAGGGCATTGCATATATCATTCCAGACTCGTCTTGCTTTAATTAACTCTGGCTAGAAATCTGAAGTTAGTCTCATTGTTTTCCTTTTATAGTGATTGATCTTTATTTGTAACAGCTTTAAGGATCCTTGATCCTGTGTATATTTAAGTGTGCTATCAGGATGTCCTGTTCTGGACCAGTCTCTATTTGTGGTTGTATAAGTTTCTTGTATTATAATGGCCCTATGTTTTAGCAAATTTGGGAAGTTCACTGTAAAAGTCCTGTTAAATAAAGTTCCTAGACCTCCACTTCTTTTTATAAACATTTGTTTACACACATAAGCCATAAATAAGACATTCTGATGCTGTCTCCTCAATATGAAATAGATCTATCACTTTTCATGGATTTGTCTTGAATAGTTATCGTTTCTTAGTAATGGCTAGGCTCTTTCAATCCCAGAAATACAGTCTTTTGCATTAGCTAACCTAATGCAAAAAGGCTTTTTCTTTTTATTTATTTTTTTATATTTTCTTTCCTTGTAAACTTTCAGATTTTCTCATTTGATTTTTTTGCTGGAGCACTTTTTAAGCTTTTTTTATTTCTTGATTTGAGTTTTAGTGTTCATTCTCCAATTCCTTAGTTCAGTTCTTATAGTTTCGTTGGACTTCCTTTCCTTCCATTGGACATCATTCAGCATTCCCTTTGTGCCCTCTATGGATTTCCCTTGCCTTCTGTTTGTGGATTCAGGAATGCCTCTATTAATCTTTGCTTATTCTCATCCTTCTCATGCAATTCCTGTACTTATCTGAAATTCATTTATTAATATTTAGGTAGACATCACGCTCCCATAATTCCTGTAATAATCTTTAGGTAAGCCCATTGTGCTCAGACCCTGTCCAAGCTTTCATTCCTTTCATTGAGCATGTTTACTAGTAGTGTTTGTAGAGCAATTTTGGAACTCTTGTCTGGATTACTCATTTACACTTCTGTTGCTGATTATCATGAGGGGAGTTGAGTTCCTGGATGATATTTTTCTTGTGTTCCTCTGACTCGTTCTTCAACTTTGGGTATAAAAAGAACATCAATTCGGTGCTAGTACACTATTTTAAAGCAAGTATCAACCATAGACCTGTAGTTGCCCAGATTTTTTGATGCAGTCAATTTAAGTACACATACAACCTAGTTCAATACATACAATCTAGTTCAACAAAAAACAAGCAAACAAACAAACAAACCTGAATAAATTATCTAAGTCAAGAAGCAAGTCAAAGGAGGGGTCAGCAGATTAAAAATGAATAGGTGTAGGGAGAATTGTGGTGAGAAAGTAAGATTAGAGGAATGTGGGAGGGAAAAGGAGTGAGGGATTCAGAGAGCAAAAAGCATATAAGGAAAGGAAGTGTAAAAGAAAAAAAGGAAACGAATAATAAAAAAATAAAAATGAGACAGCTAAAAATTATATAAGTATAAAGTAATAATAGTACAATGAAAGAAGTTAAATCAGAGTTTGTGAACTGAGGGATATATACCTAAATTAAGGATGAACTAAATAAAGGATAAGACCTAGTAATAGAAGTTGCATATATACTTGTGGATTTATACAAAAGCAACTATATGCTGTAAAAAAAAAAAAAAAACACAAAAAGACCAAAAGAGAAAAATATAGAAATAACTTTCAGAATAAACACCTAAAATAAAAACAATGAAATGAAAAAAAAGATAACAATATTTTTTTAATTAGTTAGAAAGGAGTTACTGGATTTTTTCAGTGTGCGGTGTAAAATGTGTGTACCCTGTGTTTGTAACCAGTGTCTTGGTGGAGTCTCTGTTTTCCTATTCTGTTTGAAAGTCTCATGGCTTGACTGGTTTCTTGAATCAGTTTGAGCGTACACAAAGAAGCTCTGCTTTTTCAGAGACTTTATGACCCTCCTTCGAGAGTAGTTCAATGGGAGGTACATCTGCTTTGATCATCACAAAAGAGGGAGATTCCTGTTTCCTCTATTTTGGAGTTGCTCTGGTGGGGCTAGGTTGTGGGTAGGGTTGAGAACCTTCAACAGTCAGTAGCTTTTCCGTGAGGATATAGCTCCTGAGACACACAGCCTAGACTAGAGCCATTCTCAGGATTTTTGTTTCCTGAGTTTCAATTACCTCTCTTGTATGCCTTCTGCTACCGAGTCTGTTGCCTATGCTGCAAGGCATAGTGGCATCCTCTGACTTTGTTTACCCAGTAAAGAAAGTCACTCTTCCAAGGCTGATCTCCCTCTACCTGGGGCAAGCTGAGTCATGTAATTGAAGTTACTTTGAGCTGTTGAATGGCTCCTACTGTCTTCTTCAAAAAGTTGAGTTATGTGCTGGCTACTCCGGTCAGGTCTTTGTCAGTATCAAAGATTGAGATCTTCTCCATAGATGCATGCAGGTCTATTTTCCCACCACTACTCCATGAAGTGTTAGGGAGTTGTGGGGGTACACACATATTTCCCTTGGTTTCAGAGTTGTCCTCAATTGGCTACTGTCTGTGGATGAAGATTTTCACTTCTTGTTGGTTCTTTATGACAATGAGTAGAGTTCACTCCTAGGTCACTTCTGGCACCTTTTCCTGGTCTCTCTCAATTGAAACGTTGGCAGTGGTAGGAGCTACCACCACCACCGCACTGAAACTACTCAAATCTGGATATGAGCACTTGGATATTTCATTTCTGGACAAAGTCTGTGTACTACGATGGCACACTTGGTGTGACTCTGTAGACTTGGATTTTTCACTAGAAACCTTAACCTTCTTTCTATGCGAGAGCTTGTTAATCCCCAGCTGATCATCCACCATCTTCCTCCAAACCTGTAATTTCATGATTTTTTTCCTCACTTTTCATACCACAATGTGTTTGACAAGAATTGTTTTCTGTCACTAATAATTCATTGTAGATATCAATTAATATGTGGTAAACATTAAAATTTTATTTCGGTTTAATTGCTGTTCACTTTTCTGCATGAATCAATGCAACTCCAGCCTTCACACAAGAAAAAAGGTGAAAATTCTTTAACAGTGTGTTTGATTTAGCATTTAGGAAGTATCACTGGCTAATTTCCAATGGCATAGTCTGTATATCGACTCTTACATCCTGCTGTCATTTTAGTACTTAAGGCAGCAAATAATTTTCAATCGAAAAATTGTTGTTATATGATAAAACTATCTCTACCATATACAGAGTTATCAGACATTTGTACACTATTGTCAGTTTTTATTGATCATTTACTAAAAAGGAGCAATCACATAAAACTTAGAGGAGAGAGGGACATGTTTTTATAATTTCCTACTTGAGTTATACTTGAAGGGTTAAAACTTGCCTCAAGGAACATGTTCAGTAGATCTTGCTGAGGCATAGTTACTGCATATAAATTTACTACCTGCCCAAATATAACCGTCATGAAATTTTCTTGAAGATTGTAAGTCACTCATTTTGATATATTTTCATGTATTTTTATATCATTCCTTTCCTGTATGTTGGATGAATAATATTGAAGTCATGAAATTTCACTTAAATATGTTTGATTCAAAACCAATTGACTAAAAGGACACAAATATTGCTTTACTGATTGATAGCAGTTTGAGGTAATGAATTCTACAGTGTAAAAACAGGCATGAATTTGAATTGAAAGATATTTATTAATAGTTCAAACTCTTCCTTCAAATATTCTTTGTTACGCTTAATTTCAGATGAGAGTTATCATGACCAATATTTTGAGATTTCCACCCATAGTAGTGAAAGGATGAAGAATGAATGGTAATTGCCAACAAACAAAGTACACGAAATATGAAGAAAAAGGGCATAAAGGAAGGCTCTGTAACTTTTTAATTCTTTCACACAGCAAAGGGAACCATAAACATTTCACATAGGTTTAAGATGAGTGTAATGATAGTTTTTTAAAAATGCTTCTTTCATGATAATTTTAGAATTACGTTTTTGATCTTTCTACCCTGTGTCAAAGACAAATTACAATCTTCTAATATACAATTAGGATAAATGTTAAGAACTCTATTAATGCACATTTTGAAAGTCCTGATGTGCCATAAGCACTTCCCAATCGATATCCAATTAATAGATTTTACATATGAGGGAAACCATCAATACTTGGGTTTTTCCCATAAAGTCTTTCATTGCTTATACATACCAGTGTTATGCATATCTTTTTTCTGAAAATGCAATTCATTTCTAGCCTGTATTGCACAAGAAGTAATAATACACTGTAAACATTCAGGCTGCTACATATACTGGTTATTAAGTAAAGTTTATGAAGATCTAACGTGTGAAAGAAAGTTGGGAGCTATAACTGGAATATAAGTTAGACCTTTGAATTCAGAATGTGATCACCAGATACGGTCGTTTTGAAATCACGTTGTTTATGATGATGTGCATATATAGACAGTGATATTTTTCATGTTGAATTCTATAAAATATTTGGTTCAATTGTGCAGAAATATTTGAACATGATTACAATTCTTGAGTTTAATTCAACACTAATATTTACATGAAATCCTAGACACGAAGAAACTAGGAATAGTCCTAAGCTTTTTCTATACCTGCTGGATTGTGTAGAGTTTATAGGAGCCTTAAGGAAACAATGAAAGGAGAAACCTATCACATGGCATATTAAAATGGAAATATGTGACTATATAAAGAGATTGATTACTTCTACCTTCCAGACAGCGACCAACACAAATAAAGGAACATATCTTTGGTTTCAATTGTAAATTTTTCCATAAGTGTTCATGTCTGGAAAATAGAATCTTGAATGTGGTGAGTAGAGCAATTATACATAACATTTTCTCACAGTGCTAGGCTTTTTTCCAGGAACAAACTAATGGACAAGACAATGAAAGTCAGTATAATTGCTGAGAAATATATGTACTAATAGATTTTTGAGAGATCATGAATTTTCTATTGCCAATTGATACTTACTTCAGAAAACTGATTGGTGAGAATCCATTTTCATACATATTCAGCTAGTTTCCTGTCCTTTGGACTCTATCATTTCCACAAAAGCAAAGATTCATTTCATCACTTATTCTGTCACTAAGCCTGTGTGTACATTTTGCTCAATTTTTCTTAGCACATATTTTAAATGTTCATAAATCTTTGAAGGTCACTGTCTAGAATACAACTCAGTGATTTTTTTTCTGTTTCTTCATGACTCACTCTGTCATGTCAAGTGCTAATTTTCCAGTGCATACAATGTGCACTATTTGCAATTGTTGTTATCATTAGGCACCAACTATAAAGAAAAGCAATCGAAGTAATTTTCATCTGCCCAATGTGCTTAATTCTTCAAACCTGTTATCTATATTTATCTCTATTAGTTGTATTGAAAAATGTTGTTAACAAAAGTCATTTGCATGTCATAGAATACTGGAAAACAATGCAAGAAATAGAAAACACCAGTGGTTTATCAGGAACGCTGGGAATAAGGATGAAGTTGCATGTTGTTCAGTAACAGGGAACACCATCTAGGGATCAAATGTACTGAAATTTACTAAAATTGAAATGAAAAATAGTTCATTTAAATTTAGGTAGTTGGATACTGTCCAGTTTGACTTAATTGAGAGAAGCAAAATTTGGGCTGAAAGCCCTAAGATCATGATTGTTACAAGAGCTCTATTTGTGCAATCAAAGAAATGATGATCACTCCTACACAAGACCTGATCAGTGTTTCTGAGAAGCCTTCTGATGGCCATCATTTCTATATACTTCAGACAGGGTTCCAGCTCTGCTTTGGTATGTCTGATTAACTTCTTGCGACATCAAACACTCCCATAACATCCTCTCTTTTTATCAGTACCTAAGGGTCCAAGTTCTTTGTAAGACTGAGATGTTCTCAGTTTTTCCATTTATAGACAATTCATGGCCTACTAATTCTTCCCTCCCATGCTGGTCTTGTTAAAATTGTCTCAAAACATGTCTGCTTTTTCTTCCCAGAGCATTATTGTGTGTTTCAACTCCTCAGTAATACTAATAAGGGAAATTTGACAACCCACCTTTCCCTCTCCTTATGAATGTGATATCTCCTTATTAATGCGATATCCCGTACTTTGTTCATATGAATGAGATATTTCAACAAAGCAACTTCCACTTAATATTACACAAATCCAGTGTCAATATTGAAATCTCCAAACACCCAAAGATGCTTCTATAAGTTTCTATAAATTACCCTAACCTGTGTATTAGAGAAGTCAATGTATTTCAATTCAGTTTGTCTAGGTACAAAAAAAAGTTAGAGATTACTATATTCTACATGGTTGCTTTTCCTTTCATTGAAAAAAATCACATCATTTAAGACGTATAATTTTGAAATGCTTAATGATCTTTTCTCTAAGAAAGTTTTTCTCCAAACAGGAGTGCTGACATTTACCTGCCTGTCACAATAAAAAGATGTACACATCTTTCCATCTTTGTTTTGAGAAATTATTTCAACTGGTCTTGTTTATCTTATTTCATATTGACAGTTGTACTTGTTGCTGTTGTTCTGGTGGTGGTAGTGGTATATATTTTTTGGTCCTCAAATCTGGGACTGGTGCTCTCTCTCTGCTCGACACCTCATAGGTCATGCTGAACCATTTGAGCCATAGTGGCACTTCCAACATTTTTACATAGGTTGCTGAGGAATGGAACTCAGAGCCTCATGCAAATTATTTAATCCCACTTCTACTGAGCTACCTTCCCAGCCTCTGAGTTTAGATATGCTAGATTGAGATGTAAGCAAGCAAGAAAATTATGGACGCTTTCTAAATTGAAATGTAAGAAAGCAGAACTTTAATCATCTCCGAAGATAATGGTGGACGAAAATAAGAAATTCTTTAACTAGAATAAACTTTTTTTCATAATACTAAAACGAACTATCTAATGAGAATAGGGAATATTTCAGAAGGTATTTTCCACAGTAATACTCTCACATTTTGTGTCTTCATTCTCCCAAGAGGGATTCGTACGGTAATGTATAGATCATAAAGGAAGAACAGTAAAGATTTATATTTTCCCAAGTATATTGCTTGTTCTAGAGGTATTTTTTTTTTTAGAATTCTATGGATCCTGAGAGGTTATGCAGTGTCTCTATGATAAAAATCACAAGATCATATAGTGCAAGTTGCCATACCTATGGTGACATACAGAAACCTATGTTTCCTTAGAAAATGTTGCAGTACAAAACTTCTGTTATTCATGATTAATTTCTGTATTGTTGCTAAGGTAAATTTTTGGAAATATATTCAAATGATCTGACAGTGGTGTGGGCAGCAAAGTCATGGACAGATTTTTGTATTTCTTTTGGAATCTCAGCAGCATGTTTTGAAAATATGGCAGTGGAATTCCAACTAGTGTATTTCTAGAATTTTATTCCAAGAAGAGCATAAGCAAGATGTTTTGTATGGGTAATTATGTCACTGTGTGTGCCATATTTCCCAAACACTAGAGGTGGTTTCTTTTTACTCATGATTACCTAATGGCCAAAATGTAAATTAATTACATTCTTAAATGATAAATTAATATATTAAGACATCCACTGTATTATTTTGTGATTTGCAATGCAGCTTGAATCTTTTAACTTTCTTGCCGTGGTAATAAACTGATAATATGAAGAGAATGAATGTGTCCCTTTTCTCTATACAGGGTACTGATAACAAAATTGTTCCTCTTAGTTTGATGGAAAACTTCACAATATTTGAAGGTGGACAGAATTGTGGGTAGAAAATTAAATGTCTCTTTATTTAATCCAATGTAAGTTTTGGTGCTGTAGGACATATAGTTCTGCTTTAATATTTTGTGAAGAAGATAGATTTGATGAACTGATATTCCATATGATTTAAATATCCTTTCAATCATACTTTGTATTCATTGATCAATTATGTATGAGGATTCAATATTTTAGTAAACGGAGGCCAAATTTTCGAATACATGCAAGTTTTTAAACTTTGATAAAATATGTGTATAGAGCCTAGCACTTGTTCTTCATGTAAAATATTGTATTCAGAAGAAAATGAATAGGACATGGGATTTTTGATTTTGGAAACCCCACTTGAGCCAGGCCAGATGATCTTGATGTTTATCCTAGTATCTCAGGCATTTAACCTATGAGGATCTCCATACAGATTCATAAACTGGAGTTTTTTTCTCTGAAATTCATTTCTAGAATGAATCCCCACAAAATTCAACACTATAGAGTGTTATCCTTGAGAAAAATCATAGATACGTCATAGAACTGCGATGTGGAAGAAAGTCCTAAAAAACAAACACCAAAATATATTAACACACCAAGGAAAAACAGGAAAAAAAAAGCCTAATGCGGGTGGCTTAGAAACCTGCAATCCTACCAACTCAGGAGGCTGAGATCTGAGGATCGGGTTTCAAGGAAACCCGGCAGGAGTCTTTCTGAGTCCCTCATGGCCAATTAAGTATCTCAGAATTCAATTGGCCCTGTTGATCAAGTGGTATAAAATTATCCTTGAGCTGAAGAACTCAGGGACTGCACCAACCTCTGAGACTTAGCCGAATGACCAAAACAACTGGAAAAATAGACACAAACGTAATGTAATGTTCGTCAACAATGCACAATACTCACTGGTATACTTACTTTAGAAAAAATGTCTCAATTATTTCTGCCCACATAAAAGCCTTTAAGATGTTATTCACTCCCTATATGGAACTCTTGCATTTTCTCTTTGACATCTACAGAGTAATGAGATATGTGATATTTCTCTAATTCCAAAAGTTGTTAAATCACTTAATATGACCCCATGGTGATATGAAACCTGTTCCCTTTTGCTAAATGTCTTACTTATGGAATCATGAAATTCGGTCTTCTAAGAAGAGGATGGTACTAGAGAACTTGTGAATTGATTAGATAATTGTGACAATTTAGGACACATGCTATTCTTTCCTGATTTGTTTCTTATAGTTGGTTAATATTTTGCAAACCGTATCTTTATTATTATACACATGGGGGCAGTTTTGTATGTCTAAGCATATATTTCTTTTATAGGTCCATTCGTAGAGGCAATAATTGTTTGTGTGTGTGTGTGTGTGAACAAACAGAAATTGTGTTACAATTTTTCCCTACTCTGTTTAGACATCCCTACAGTGCGTCAGGGCACATGACTATGTTTTTCGATTCAAAATTGAGATTATTTTTTGCCTTTCTTAAATTCCTGATTTAATTCAATTTGGTATTTTTTATCAGAGGTTTTTCTGGATTTCATTTCTTACATATTTTTCCTTGGTCGGGAGGATTGATACCATGATGGTGCCATTCGTATCCAAGCCTATTACGCTGGGCTTGATCATAGTCATGTATTCCCAATGTTAGTGTGCCTATTGAACAGAATTCTCCAAGGCATGTATATTTGTGAAAGTAGTATTAACAAAGAAATGCTACCTACGTTAATGGTAATCTTTTCAATGTTGCTATCATAATCCAATATTTCAGTGTTTATACAGAGAGTGACATGCATGTATCATAAATGTTAATTTTATTTCCTGATCCCTGAACATAATGACTAGATATCACTTCATAATGTAATTGTCACTTCATTATGGCATTTGTTTTGTCCACACTTAAGAATGGATAAGCAGTTTTTGTTGGAGCTTATGCACATAAAAGGCCATAGCACATTTCTCTTAATTGTACCTATCTATTCAAGCCTGTTGCATGCATTACATATTGCATGTATCCTTTAGTAGGATACCTCTCATGACATAATCAATCGTTGTGCCTTGCTTTGATGCATCTTTCACAAACTGAAATGGAGATCAAAACTATGTTGTTTTAAGTTCATAACAATAAAATGTAGTAAATCCGTTGTAGATTTTCTGTCTAAATAATCATGTGAAAAATATCTTTTTTTTATTTTCCTGGACATATATAACTGTATAACTATATACCTATATATTCGTATATCTATAATTATATATGTATATCTATGTGTACATAGATATACCTATATATAGGTATAGATATGTGTATAGATATATATCTATATATAGATATATATTTAGATATAGATATATTTAGATAGATAGATAGATAGATAGATAGATAGATAGATAGATAGATAGATAGATAGATATCCATGAATATTGTGTAAAACATTAAGGTTTGAATAATTGGGCCATTATCCTTAAATTAATAGAGTGACTAGGATAAGATTTCAAATGTTCAATGCATGTAATGTGGTGAGAGTGTCCAAGCATAACTTTTGAGAAGGTGTGTAGACAATCAGCAAGATTCAATGGAGGAGAAAGTCGAAGCAGTAATGAAATTTCTTCAAAATTACTTGCAACAGCTATTATTAATTTTTTATTATCTTCTGGACAACCAGTGAAGTTTCTTGTTGATCATAGGCAGAATTCAGAAATATAGTTCAAGATCTTTCCTACTATATATATATATATATATATATATATATATATATATACTATTGTTTCCTCTTATTTCTTTACAGGAATCATTCAGGCCACATAACATGAGTTCAAAATATTTGCCATCATTTCAATTATATCTTGCATTAATAAATACATTGTGACACTGGCTAAACCAAATGAATTTATTTTTATTTCTACTGCCAAATGACCCTATCTGATTTTATTATGTTATACACGGGTTTTTTTGAATGCAGAAATATACTCATGTTTTATATCTTTATTGGAATTCACCATGTCATTTTCCATATACATGTAGTATGTTTGGAGTATAGAAACCTCAATCATCAAATCGAAATGTGCGTATGTTTTCCTATAGAGAACAAATCACACTACATATATCATTGTGCTAGTCTTTCTGTGAATATCATATTCCATTTAATTTCTTTTTACACTTGTAGAGCCAAATAAATGTGTTACAAAAGTGCAATGATATTGGATTCCTAACGAATTTTACATCAACTTTTTTGTTCCATAAAGAATGGCAATACAAATTTTGATGGTTTGTTTCAACCAAGGATTCTGAAATATATTTCATACTAAGCAAGTTTCTCACCCATCTCAATGAATTTCATGTGTAAACTTATCTGTTGAAAGACACTGACTTCTTTGCTACACTGATGGCAGGGAAAAAGCAGGTTTTGTATGTAGAAACAAAATATCATCAAAAACTATTTTTGGAAAACATGCACTTTGTGAAGATAGCATAGTTTTCTGCTGCGAATATGATATTTGTAGGGTAAGTGGTTATGCATCATTTAATAACTTCTCAGTGTGCATTCTGTAATGTTGAAAGAAGAGTGTTCTGTAACTGTCAAATGTAACACAAGACATTTTCAGGAAACTATATTAGATGATTCTATCTTTGTTTACTGTTGTGTGTAATTTGCCTCACATATAAATGCCCCAACATATTAATAGTTGATTTGGCACTGTGGTCCACAATAATCCTAATGAAAATTGGAATAGACTTTGAAGCATAATTTACATAAATCCAACATATCCAAAATTATTGGTAGAATTCCTAAGTAATCAAATATTTTGAATTATTTGGGGACAGGTTAGGAAGTTAAAGATGTGAGAATGTTACTCATATTTATTAATAGTGTTAAAATAGGAGAGTTTCTGATTATGGGCATATTAGTGCAGCAGGTTCATCGTAGTTTGTAATTTCAAATAGTTTTGGATTTCCTGCAGGATTTAAATCAATATTAACTTGTAAAGGATGTTTGGGAACAAGTAGACTCAAGGAAACTCTCTTTTCTAATCATGTAGGGTTGTAAGGTGTAAAAATCAATCTACCTACATATCCATGTGTAAACTTATAAAACATAGGATAAGGGTAACTATCAATACTCTGCTTTTTAGTTTAATCTTATTTTTAAGTTGATGTACCAAGTGATTATTATTATGTACATAACGCATTGAGTTGATCTTTTCTCACAAGTTATACTATTCCTCATTTTTCTGCCTCAAATCACTGCTCAAACGTCAGTTTTATTTCCTATATATTGTCTTGTGAGGAATGTTGTGGCATTGGTTCACTCAATGTCCTCTGTCTCAAGATATTTTGTTCCTGTTCCTTGCCAAAATTAGATTAACGTGTATGCAATCCACAGACTAACAAAATCAAATACATTGACATAAAGGGAGAGACCATAGGAAAATAAAGGAAAAAGGCAAGAAAACAACAAACAGCTTTTCATAGTATTGTAAGGAAAACATAAACATTGATAATACTTTTCTTTCTATATCTTGGAGATCGTTTTGCTTAGCCTAATCTTCTATGCACATATATCCATAGCTATTAAACTATTGCAACCTTAAGCTATTGCAGCCCTCTTCCAGAGTGAAACTGGATATATACCAATTATTACAATAAGGAAAACCATGGTACCTACATTTCAAATGACACTTCTAGAGGAAAATTTATACAACATCCATAGATCAGCTGAAAATAAACAGAAAAAGTGCAGAAATATGAAGAAGCAATATTAAATTAACAGTGCTGACAAAATTGGTGAAACACCAATTAAAAATAAGATATATAATTATATATCACCATCTAACATAATCAATACCAAATAAATCAAGGTCGCGGGGGTAAAGGAAGAAAGGCTGACATTATTATTGGAAATAATAGGAGGAATATTATGGTTCCTTGAAACAGGATGATATTTGTTATTATAGATGCATGAATGCAAGTCAAATAAATGGGGTTTTGTGAATCTGCATAGCTTCTGCATGATGAAAGACATAGCTAAGCAGACTGGAAAAATATTTTCACTAACTGTGAAACAGAAAAGGGTCATAGAGCTGAAATACAATGAAAATTTAAAAAGTTAAATCCCATCCCCCAATTCCAAACAATATACCACCCTATAAGAAGGCTAAATATTTAAAGAGAGACTTCCCTGATGTGGAACTGAGAAGGGCCAAAGGACCTATGAAGAAATGATCAACATCTCTGACAATAAAATCAATGCATATAAAGTCAACATTGAAATTCCACCACATCCTATTAGAATGCAAAGTAATGTTCATTGCAGCATTATATACCACAGGAAAATATGGAAACACCCCAGATACTTGAGAGTAGATTAATGGATCAAGAAAATATGGGATAAATGCACAATGGAATTATAGGTTTCCATGGGGGGAAGATGACATCATTTAATTCGTAAGGAAATGAAAAGACTTGGAAAAAAATCATGTGAAAAAGGCCCAGACCCAAACAAACATAGGCTCCATGGTTTCCCTTATTTGTAAAACTTGCTATTTTTTCTATTTAGACATAACAAAGGATCACAATACCGCAATATATATATATATATATATATATACGCACATATATATGTACATATATACATATATACACACATATACACACATATATACATATATGTATATATACACATACATATATACATATATGTACCTATGTATATGTATATACATATAAGTATATAAATAGGTACATATATGTATATATATGTGTATATGTGTGTACATATGTACACATGTGTATATATGTGTATATATGTGTGTGTGTATTTATATAATATATATATGGAAGATTAGACTAAGCAAAAAAATCAAAGATATAGAAACAATAGGTATCTCCTTGTTGCTTCCTTTTAAAGTATACTATGTGAAGCTCTTCGTTGTATTTTTCCTTTATTTTCCCATGGCGTATCTAGGGTTGTCACTGTATTTGCTTTTCTTATCTGGTATATTACAGTTACGTTAATCTATTAGGGAAGGGAAGGGAATAACAATATCTTAGACAAAGGACCAAGATTCAACCATTGCAACGGCAATCCTCAGAAAACAACATCTTGTAATAAATTTTATACCTTGTGGCAGGGGATGGAGATTTGAGGCAGAAGAAAAAAATATGAGGAAATGAGGAATGGGTAAGAACATATGACCAGGAATATACTCACAGCCTTTCATATGTAACTAATCCCTCTATGCAGCACATTGATAATAAGATTCTATAAATAAGAAGACTATTCATAAATACACTCTCTGAAATTATGTTTTTCACAATGATATTATGTTGATGGGTTTTTGTAGTACGTATACTGACCTGTGGATATAGTTCTCTTTTCTTTACATCCCTACATCAGTCGAAAGACACAGGTTTTCCTCAGTCTCCAGGTTCCAAGCCATCATTTATAAATCGATGTTGAAATCATTTTTGCAGATATTTATGTCGAATTCTTCACAATGAATAAAATTATAAAATAGGAGAAATCTTGGTGCCCAAATATGTCCAAAATTAGAAACCCTCAGCATTCCAAACCTATCCTAAATATGAGCAAGATTCTCACTTGTGAAACATCCTTTTCTGTGGTCAAAAACTTCAACTCTACTGATTAAATTGGAGTCCAGACCACTAATGTAGTTTTTGCAAAGTGTATTTTTGTAAAATATCCTGCAAAAACTATTTTATTTAGAGTAGGAACCTTGTAGACAAGGAATGTAAAATCAGGAATACAATGACATTTCGTGACTTAAATATGCGTGGCAAATTACACACAAGTTGAAAACAACATGAGATTCATGGATATGGTTTCATAAATTATAATCAAAAATTACAGCTTAATCTTTTTTGAACATTTCAGAAATATAATGGGAAATTCTGAAATGATGTATGTGTTCTTGCCTTATAAATGGCAGATTCTCTGTGCAAAAGTATGGTGTCTTCCGGATGTGTACATTTACCTCCCAAACTAATAAATATTGGCTGCTATTTGAGAGATACATGAAAGAGACTATTTTTTGCCCTACCACAGGCCTTGTGAAAAAGTCACATTACGCTTCTGCAAATTAGATAACACATGAAAAATATTGAGATATATTAGCCTCTTCTAGTTTGAAAAATACGTTGCGAAATTATTTGACTTACAAAACCAACAAATTAGTCAAGTGCTATTTAAAAATTCTGGTATCCATAGCAACCCCTATGATTAACCTTGTTAGTTATTTCCATATTACAGAATGTGTGCTCAGTTACATTTTCACAGAAATTATATGAATATTGTTTTGTCATATTCCTTTGGAAAAGACGATCCAGTCCAAAAGGTACTGTTGATTTGAAACATTTCTCCTTTGCAAAACTAAGTTTTAATATATAAATAGATGATGAGTACGATCAGAAAAGTTTTATATTTTTTGTGCAATTAATGTGAACAATTCTCTGAATGGGTACACTTCTTATTTTCAGGGAGTCACACAATTGGTCTTCATAATTACTTTAATGCTAAAACCAAATTACTTCTGTGAAGAGCAAATGAGAATAGTCAATAGACACATGAAGATATGCTCAACTTCTCTGGCCATAAAAGAACTGTAAAAAAAAATATTAATACTCCACTTTTTACAAATTAGAACTGCTATAATAAATAGTCTAATAATGACAGATGCTTGGGCTGATGATGTGGCTCCAAAGGAACCCTACCACACTGTTTGTGAGAGAGTAAACTTGTTCAAACATTCTGAAAATTAGTGTACATGTTCCTTAAAAGATTATGCATAGAGCTCTCGTATGATTCAGTAATCCTAATTTTGGATATTTAACTACATGATCACTAACAGGGCCTTCATAAATCTACCAGCACAACTGTATTTATTGCAGCAATAGTCACAATAACTAATATATAGAACCAACCCCAATGACTCTCAATAAATGAGTTAGATGAGTGTATCAAAAATATGATAAACATTTGTATGTACGTATGTATAGAGATAGCAATTCTATGTTTCCAACAGAAAGCATGACACTGTCCCTTTGGTTAGGAAATGACTTGGAAAAATAATATTAAGATGTGTAACCCAGTCCAAAAGAATTTAGGTCCCATGATTTCCCTTATTTGCAATAATAGTATACATATAGGATAATCTTGTTAGATGAACTGAAAAGATCAAAAATGATGTATATATGATCATATAAAATAATGCTAATTGAAATGAATTCCAATATATGAAGTCAAGAGATCTCTCTTTATAGTTATTGTTTTAAATATGCTCTGTGATTTTATTTTATTGTTGTTTCCTATGGCATATCTCCTGTTGGCACTGTACTCAATTTTGGTACCATGAATCTTGTATATATATTTGTCTGATCTGGGAAGGGAAAGGGTGTAATAAATCTCTGAAATAAGGACACATTGCAAGCAGGATACCCACAAGGCAGTATATTAGAAATGAACATTACATCTTCGGAAGGGATATGTGGAGGAGTGAAGAAGTTGAGTTGGGAAGTGATAGTGGACCATCAACAAGTGAAAGTGTAAAATTGGTCAAAAAGTACTGTTCTCATTGCCTTATTCATGTAAAAGGAATTCCTCTGTACAGCAACATTACAATAAAACTTTTTTAAAAAACTACATATGCTGAGTATTCTCAGATTGTGATTTTTTCCCCTGTTGCACCTAGAAGTAGATAAAATTATATTGCCTGGTGAAATTTGTGAAATCACAAATTTTAGAAAATATTCCACAGCCTGTTGCCCCATCCAACACGCATCCCCCACACCTTCAAAGAAATGTCGTACAAAGCAAAATTGCTGACAAGTTGTTTACTGTGTTAATGCGTATATATTTAATCCTTTCTTTTTTTTGGGGGGGGGGGTTTGGGACCAGTCGTGGGGCCTGAACTCTGGCCCTGTGTCCTGTCCCTTAGCTGAAGAGGTCAAGGCCAGTGCTCGACTATTTGAGCCATAGTGACAACTCCAGCTTTTTTCTTTTCGCTTATGTGGTGCTGAGGAATCGAACCCAGAGCCTCAGGCATGCAAGGCAAGCGCTCTACCACTGAACCAACTTCCCATCCCCTTATATTCAAACCTTTCTATGTGTCAGTTTCTTCATGTAATTCTCTCATGCATATTTGTGAAGCATTTGGTTGGACATTTGGCAATCTTGTTTCAACTTATGCCTCCTTGGTTGTAAAAACAAAAGTTTTGTTGCATTAATTTGGGAAGCATGAATGTTCCCGTTATTTTAATGTGATCAACCCAAACGTACATATGTGCAATTTGGCACCTTGCCATAAATTTTAGAGTAAGTCATTATTTGAATGACTTCTGCCTATACTCCTCACTTCTTATCATGCCATTAGAATAACTATGAATTTCTCTAACACATAGAAAGCTTACACTTACTGATATTCCCTTTCACCAGAGTTCTGATGATATAGGTAAGTTAAAAACAATTTTTAACAAGAGCCAGCCTTTAGAAACTCCTAATGTTTCACTGTTCAATTGCAATACTCACATCGAGAGATATTAATATATTTATGAAAATAAAACTAATTGTACACCGTTCTATATCTCTCCCTATTATCACTATGTATGTGACATTAATACTTTAAAAATTTGCATGTTTCACATGTATACTGATTAAACATAGGGACACCTTTATGCATGACACATCTGTTGTTATTATGTTAAAGACTTTGGATCATATCACTTCAAAATTTTTTGAATATTAATATAATTCTTGATGAGTGCATCTTAGTATTCTCATCGAAGTACACAGATCGCTTCACATTGTGATGTGCAAGAGCTTAGGAAACGAGCAAATGAGTACAGTCATCACCTAAAATCATGAATAAAGTACTTCCAAAGCTAGTAAAGTTGTATTGGATTTCTTCATCACATCCTGATTTTTGAATCTGTAATTTGTGATAGTACACTCGGTTTAATCAATGTGATGTATTTCCAAAAGTTTTATAAAACTATGTAGAGGCTTGTGTGTTCACCACGATACTAGTGTGAAAAGTTAGACTTAAAACATTGAACTTATGCAATGACTAATGTGAAAATAATATTGTATGACAAATAAAAACGGGGGATCCTGTGTAACAGCAATACTCACAAGACTGTATTGGATAGGATCTATACAACATTAGGGTTTATGGGAAAGAGGGAGAAAAATGAGGAAGGGGGTAACAAATTCAACAAGGATTGGACTCATTACTTGTGTAAGTATACCCCAAAGTAGGTCACTATGACAATAAAATTTAAATAAGAAAGAAAAAATCGATGTAAATAATAGAATTGATGGAAACACTGGTGTTTCCTATCACATCTTCACACTTTGATACACATGATTATAACTATATATATATATATATCAGTTCTTTGAATTCTGATTTTGCAATTAGCTTCTTTTTGCATATACAAAATGAACAGAGGATAAAAGAATTTTAGGCTAATTAAACAACTGTTATTTTTAGAATTGTTGTATCTATAACAATCTCTGTGAATAACCTCATCAGTTATTTCCTGATTATAGAAGTTATGGTAAGGTCTTTTACACATATACAAATATGGTTTTGTTAACAGTGAATAGTATTCTTCCATTTACATATTATTCGTTAGTATCAAATTACCCATTAAAAAATTTGAAGTTGTACAGAAATTTCATATGCATACGTATGCTCCACTCTCAATGCACACTGATAATGGACCGAGAACTTTCAACGCAAGTTTTAAACATGAATAAACTGCCAGAGTTTTGACAGAATTATTTTATCACAGGTGATCACTTAGGAAATGGTGAAAGTTGCATGATCGCTTTAGATTGCAGTAATTACTCGTAGTAAAATACAAGCTACAAATAGAACACATGTCAAATATTTTAGTAAGGTGATTTGTGAAAACCTCTATTGAACCTATGTGAAAACCTCTATTTAACCTAGCAATATATATATTTATACTATGTGGTGAAATTCATAAATTTTAGAAAACATTTTACAGCTCAATATCGGCAAGTTCAACTTCCACCCACACACACCACCAAAAAGAATGGTATATAAAACAAAGTTCCAGAAGTTCTATAGCCAAGTATGAATCACGATTTTAACCTTATTTCTCAGTTATTTTCTTACATTTTATTGTCACTTGAATGAATTACTGCTTATATTAAAGATGATAAACTATACCAACTTTTGAATGAACATTCCATTCTAATAAAAGTGTATTGTTGTTGTTAGTATTATTATTGTTTTTATTTTTTTTCTTTTTCTCTTAGGCCAATTTTGTTTCCAAACAACAATGTAATCTTCTCAATTCATAGCATTTGTTTTTTATTTCAAATCAGAATGTATATGACAAGAAGATTTCAGGGGATTAAGTCATTCTGGTTATTAATACAGGGGAAGTTAACGTTATATTTGAATTATTTGCTTTTCACTTTTCCTTATGAATCAAATTCCAACCTTGAGAATAAAAAAAAAATCATCATTCTTTAACACAGTTTGGTTAACTTAGCATTTAGTAAGTAATACAGTACAATGTCAAACAGTATATTTATATCAAATTTACTTCCTGCTCATATTTTCAGTATCCTTCAGGAAATGCTAAATTCCTTGGGGAAGTTAAAAAGAAGAAAAATCTCACAATGCAATGATAGTCACATGTGATAAAGCTACTTCAAACTCATACAGATAATAGGGCATTTGAAAACCATAATCAATTTGGTTTTTGTTTTCTGTTGCTAGTTTTTTGCCTTGTAATTTTAAAATCATTTTCTTCAAAAGATGCTTTATAGAAAAACTACATTCATGTCAGCAATGAGTGTATTTCTTGTCAAGCACTATTATCCCTTCTTTCTTTTTTTCTTCTATGTTTTACTTCATCCACCTTCACAACCCTTCCTCCACCCCAAAGCTGTAAAGTTTGTTTTCCATATAGTGTCTTGTGAATATCTTTATTCCAATGGGTCAGGGGTTATAATTACATGGGAAAGGTAATGACAAAATTTCTTATCAAACATAGTTGCCTTCTGCTTTGTTTCCCGTTCCCATCTCTCTCGCTAATCCTCACAGACACCCCCCAACACAGCACCGCCCACCTCCGACCAAGAAAGAAAATAAAGTTCAATTTTGCACAATGGCTTGTACCTCTCATAGATGCAAAATGACCTAATGTATCCCTATTTAAAAGATTTGTTTTTTCCCCTTCCCCTCTACAAATTATACCAAAATCAAATACAGTGAGAAGAAGGGTTATACAGAGGGGAGAGACATACAAAGCAGCTAAGAAATCATCTTATAAATATGATAGAAACAATTACATGAAAGAAAAAAATACTTGAATGCTTATTTTGGGGTTCATTTCACCTAACATCAACTTATCTGAACTTTTCTGCTTGTCTCAAACATATACTAGGGAAACCAAGGGACCTATGTTTCTTTGGGCCTGGGTAACTTCACTTAACATACTTTTTCCTAGTCTTTACACTTCCTAACAAATGGGAAAATGTCATTCTTTCTGATCGAGGCATAGAAATCCATTGTGTTTATACACCATATTTTCTTGACGCATTCATCCACTGAGGGACATCTGGGATGATTCCATATCTTAGCTATGGTATATAATGCTGAGATAAACCTAGTTGTGCTGGTAGCTTTAATAGAGTCTTGTTAGTGATAATTTGGGTAAATGCCCAAAAGTGGGATTGCTGGGTCATAGGGAAGCTCTATGTGGAGTCTTTCAGGAACCTCCGTACTACCTTCCAAAGCGATTGAACAAGATTACACTCCCACCAACAATGCAGTAATGCTCCCCTTTCTCCACATCCTCTCCAGCATCTGTTGTTATTAGAGTTGTTGATTATAGCCATTCTAACTGGGGTGAGGTGGTATCTCAATGTTGTTTTGATTTGCATTTCTTTTATGGGTAGGGAGGTTGAGCATCTCTTCATGTGTCTATTGGCCATCATTCTTTCCTCTTCAGAGAAGTTTCTCTTTAAGTCTTTAGCTCACTTATTTATTGGACAGTTGTTTCCTTGAAGATTTGTTGTTGGGGGATTTAATTTTTGTAGTTCCAGATATATTTTACTAATGAGACTCTTGCCCATTGTATGGTCAGTGAAGATCTTCTCCAAATCCGTGGGATTTCTATTGATCTTGTAAGCTATGTCCTTTGCCATGCAGAACCTCTGTAATTTCATGCAATCCCATTTGGCCAACCTTTCTTTGATTTGCTGTGTTTCTGTTTCACTATTAAGAAATTTTCAGCCTTTGCCGAGGAGACCATGGGTTTCTCCTATTCCATTCTGTAATGCTTTCAGAGTGTCTGTTTGACTCCGAGGTCTTTGATCCATTTGGAGTTGATTCTGGTGCAGGGTGATATATAAGCATCTAGCTTTAGTTTTCTACAAGTAGTTAACCAATTTACAGCACCATTTACTGAAGAGGCTGTCTTTCTTCAATTCTTTTTCTTTTAGCTCCCTTATAGAAGACTAGTTGGCTATAGGTCTGTTGGTTCATGTCTGTGTTTTCAAGTCTATTCCATTGGTCCTAAGGTCTGCTTGTAATAAGTTATTTTGATTACTATGGCTTTGTAGTAGGGTTTGAAATTTTGTATTGATATTCTTCCAGCATAGTTCTTTATGTTGAGTATCGTTTTTGCTATTCAGGGTCTTTTATTGTTCCATATTTATTTTTGGATTACCTCTTCTATTTCCCTGAAGAATGAGGTTGTAATATTGATTAGTATCGCACTGAATTTTAGATAGCCTCGAGAAGTATTGTCATTTAACGATGGTGATCCTTTCAATGCAGGTGCATGGGAGGTTTTGCCACTTTCTAAATTCTATTGATTTCCTTTTTCAGGTTTTTAAAGATTTCATCATAGATTTCCTTCATTTCTTTGGTTAAGTTGATTCCTAGGTATTTTACTTTTTGTTGAACCATTACAAATAGAGTTTCGAGATTTCAGTCACACTTTCCTCATTGTTGGCATACAGACAAGCCATTGATTTTTGAGGGATAATGTTATATCTTGCCATATACCAAAATTTTGAATCAGCTTGAGTAATATGGGAGTGGAGTCCCTGGGATTGTTTAAATACAAAATCATGTCGTCTGCAAAGAGGGAGAGTTTTAGTTCATCTGTCCATATTTGGAACCATTTTATTTTCACATGTTTTCTTATTGCTCTAGTTAGGCATTCTAATACTAGATTGAACAGAAGTGGAAAGGGAGGACATCCTTGTCTTGGTCCTGAGTTAAGAGGACATAGCTTTAGTTGTTCACCTCGGAGTATAATACTTGCAGCAGTTTTGTCATATACAACTTTTATTTTATTGAGGAATGTTCCCTGGATTACTAATTTTTCCAGATCCTTCATCATAAAAGGGTGTTGGGTCTTGTCAAATGTTTTTTTGTTTTTTGTTTTTTTTTTCTGAATCTATTTAGATAACTATGTGGTTCTTATCCTTGGTCTTGTTGATGTGATGAATTATATTAATTGATTTGGGTATATTGAACCAGCTTTGCGTCCCTGAAATGAATTCTGTTTGATCGTGGTGTATGAATTTTTGGATGAATTGTTGAAGTCAATTGGCCAAAATTTTGTTGAGAAGTTTTGCATCAATGTTCATCAAAGAAATTGGTCTATAGTTCAATTTCTTTGATGAGTCCCTGCCTGGTTTCGGGATGAGGGTTATGATGGCTTCATAGAATGTGTTCGGTAGTGAACTTTCTCTTTCAATTTCATTGAAGAGTTGGAGGAGTATTGGTGTGAGCTCTGCTTTGAAGGCCTTGTAGAATTCCGCTGTAAAACCAACTGGTCCTGGACTTTTCTTAGCTGGGAGGTCTCTTATTGTTGTTTCTATTTCAATGCTTGGTATAGGCCTGTTAATATAGTTTAGCTCATCTTGGTTTAGTTTTGGCATGTCAATATTTCCTAGGAAAAGGTCCATTTCTGCCAAGTTCTCAAACATATTAGCATAAAGTTTTGAGAATTATTCCTTTATAATGTTCTGAAACTTGGTTGTTTCTGTGGTGATATTTCCATTCTCATCTCTGAGTTTATTTATTTGTGTGTGCTCTCTTCTTTTTCTGATAAGATTTGCTCAGGGTCTGTCAATTTTGTTAATATTTCAAAACAACCAAATCTTGGCTTTGTTGATTCTTTCTGTGTATTTTTTAAATTCTAGTTCATGTAATTCTGATTGATTTTTAATTATTTCTTTCCTGGTACTGGATTTGGAGTATATTTTGCAGCTCTTTTTCAAGGAGGTTCAGATGTCTCAATAAATTGTTGTTTTCAGATCTCTCCAATTTGTTGATGTCGAACTCAGAGTGATAAACTTGCCTCTGAATACTGACTTTGTTGTGTTCCAGAGAAACTGATAATTGTTCATTTTTATTGAATATCATGAACAGTTGAATTTCTTTCTAATCTATTCTATGACCCAGTCATGTTTCAGCAGTGTGTTGTTCAGCCTCCATATGATACAAGACATTCTTTGTTGGCTTTCTCTCTTGAGTTCGAACTTTATTTCCTTGTGGTGTGAGAGAATGCAAGGTATAATGTTCAATGTTTCTTAATGTGGACAAAATTGCTTTGTTACCTAAAATGTGTTATATTTTGGAAAATGTTCCATGTGCTGTTGAGAAAAACGTGTATTTTGATGCTGCTGGGTGACATATTCGTTAGAAGTCTGTTATATCTAGTTGATCTATGCAGTTGTTTAGATCTGCGGTTTTTCTGTTTAGTTTTTGCAGAGTTTATCTAGCTGGTGGCGATAGTGGTGTGTTAAAGTCCCCAACAATTAATGTCTTTGGATCTATGTGAGGTTTGATGGAACATGGTGTTTCTTGTATAAATTTCAGTGCTCCAGTGTTTGGCAAATAGAAATATAGAATTGTAATATCCTCCTTAAGGACAGATCCCTTAATTAGTATGTAGCGACCTTCTTTATCTCTTCTCACTAAATTTAATTTGAAGTCTATTTTATCTGATATTAGGACTGCAACTCCTGCTTGTTTATGGGGGTGATTTGCTTGATTGATTTTGTTCTTACCTTTCACTTTCAAACTGTGTTTGTTTTTATGGGCAAGCTGTGACTCCTGAATGCAGCAGATAGAAGGATCTGTTTTTAATCCAACTAGACAGTCTATGTCGTTTAATTGGAGAGTTAAGTCTGTTTATATTGAGAGATAGGACTGAGAGGTATTTGGAAGTTCCAGCCATTTTATCTACCTTCTTGGGGCTGTGGTAACTGGCTTCTTCCTATGGTTCTTGGATTCGTAGTTTGAGTGTGATTTCTTGGCATTTATTGTGGTATTGTTGGTTTTCTATGTGTAGGACATCTGTATATCTTTTGTAGGATGTTTGCTTGAGATATGAGGTTTTACTTTTTCTTTGCTATGGAAAGTTTTTATTTTACCTTTGATTATGAAGGAGAGTTTAGCTGGGCACATTATTCTTTGTTTATAGTTGTTTGTCTGTAGGGCATTCTATACATCATTCCAGGCACTTAATTGTCTCTGCTGAGAAATCTGATGTGATTATATTTGGTTTGCCTTTCTATGTGATTGATCTTTTCTCACTGATATCATTAAGGATCTTTTCCTTGGTCTGAATTGATCTTTATAATGTGACAGTGGGATGTCCTCTTCTGGTCTTGTCTCTTTGGGTTCCCAAAAGCTTCTTGTATCTGAATTGGCCTATCTTTTTGCATGTTTGGGAAGTTCTCTACTAGGATCCTGCTAAATAAACTTCCTAGACCATTGATTTCGGTCTCTAGGTGCTCCTCTACACCAATTATCCTGAGATTATGCCTTTTCATAGTGTCTTCCAAATGTTGAATAAATCTATAATATTTCTTGAATTTGTCTTGGATAGCTGTATGTTATTCCTCTATAATATCTAGACTGTCTTCAATCCCCAAGATTTGATCTTCTGAATGCTCTAACCTATTATCAAGACTTTATAGTTTGTTTCTTTTCAAATTTCTTTTCCTTCTAATTGGTGAGCGTTGATGGCTTCATTTTTTTTGTAACTTTGTTTTAGATCTTGTGTGAACTTCTATACTTCCTTAATTTGGTGTTCAATGTTATTCTGAATTCACTTAGTTGATTGGTTATGGTTTCCTTGGACTCGCATTTCTTCTGTCGGGCTACATTCAGCATTCCCATTTTGGTCTCCCTGAATCTTTCCTCTGTCTCTTTATGGATCCCATGAATGCCTCTATTGATCTTTGCCTATTCTCATCCTGCTCTTGCAGATCCTGTATTACTCTTTGATTAGCTTCCTCACGTTCACCCAATTCCTGTAGTTCTCCTTGACTGTTCTCATCCTGCTCATGCCATTCCTGACTTTCTCTATGTCTGTTTTCAGGCTGCTCACATATTTCTGTTCTATCTCTTTGGCTCTTCTCTGACTGCTCACACAATTCTGTTAGTTCTCTTTGAGTCTTCTTAACCTCCTCACACAATTCCTGTATAAAACTTTGAGAAGCTTCCTCACACTCATGATATTCCTTTATTGACCTTTGGTTAGCCTCTTCTCTCTCCCTATTACGCTAACACTGAGTCCTTTATGGGTTTTCAATTTTGCATTCACCATGTTTACCATTAGTGTTTGTAGAGCTTTTTGGGAACTCTCCTCTGGGTTATTCATTATCTATTATGTCCTCTGATTATCATGAGTTGCAGTTGAGATACCCTTACTTGCCATTTTTCTTGTGTTTTTCCAGCTTGTTCTATCCATTTGGTGTGAAACTAACACCAGTTTTTGCTAGCAAACTATTTCAAGGCAAGTTTAAACCAAAGACCTGTAGTTACATAGGCTGCAGATACAATCTAGTTCAACAGATACCAATCTATTCAACATCAGACAACTATGTATTAATGAGCTAAGAAAACAAAGAAGAATTTAGCAAACCAGAAATTATTAGGTTAATGAGAAATCAGAAAAATAGGATTAGAGGGACGTGGAAAGGTAAAAGGAGAGTGAAATTAACTAAGTCCTAATCTCAAAGAGGGAAATGGTTTTGACAGAATGATAGAGAGAGAAGAAAAGAGACAAGAAAAAAACGGAAAAACAATAATTTAAATTTAAAAAGTGAAACAAAAATTATCTAATTTTAAAGATGAAATTGAGAGAAGAGCAAGGATTGGATGAGAGTAGGTGAGGGATAGAAAGGAGACATTAAAAAATAAAATAAAATTCTTAAAAAATTGGTACTGGGGTCGGTTCTTGTGCCAGTACCAAGCTGTTTTGATTACTATGGCTTTACAGTAGAGTTTGAAATTTGGTATAGATATTCCTCCAGGACTGTTCTTTCTGTTAAGGATCGTTTTTTGCTATTTAGGGCCTTTTATTGTTCCATATAAATCCCAAAATGAATATAAAGACTTATAGTCACCTAAACTTCAATAAGGAAGCTAAAAAATAGAAAGGAGAAAAGACAGCCTCTTCAGTAAATGGTGCTGGCAAAATTAGTTAACTACTTGTAGAAAACTAAAGCTTGACTCTTATGCATCACCCTGCATCAGAATCAACGCAAAATGGATTAAAGACCTCAGAGTCAAAGCAGCCACTCTGAAAACATTACAGAATGGAATAGGAGAAACCCTAGGTCTCCTTGGCACAGGCCAAAATTTTCTTAATAGAGACCCAGAAATACAAAAATCACAGAAAGTTGGACAAATGTGATTGCATGGAATTACAGAGTTTCTGCATGGCAAAAGACATAGCTAGCACGCTAAATAGAAAGCCCACGGATTTGAAGTAGATCTTCACTGACCATACAATGGACAAAAGTCTCATATCAAAAATGTAACTGCAACCCCAAAATTTAAAACCCCCCAACAACAAATCTTCAAAGAAACAACTGCCCAATAAATAAGTGGTCTAAAGATATAAAGAGAAACTTCTCTGAAGAGGAAAGAAGGATGGCCAATAGACACATGAAGAAATGCTCTACCTCTCTAGCCTTAAAAGAAATGCAAATCAAAACAACCAGTTAGAATTGCTAAAATCAAGAACTCTAAGAACAACAGCGGCTGGAGGGGATGTGGAAAGTAGGGAACTTTACTGCATTGTTGGTGGGATTGTAAAGTTGTTCAACCACTTTGGAGAGCAGTATGGAGTTTCCTCAGAAGACACATAGAGCTCCCCTATGATAAAGCAATCCCACTTTGGGAAATTTACCCAAATGTTCACAAATAAGGCCAGCACAACTACTTTTATTTCAGCTTTATTTACCAGAGCTAAGATATGGAACCAACCCAGATGCCCCTCAGTAGATAATTGGATCAAGAAAATGTGCTATATATACACAATGGAATTCTAATGGGTTCTATGACATTGCTCCATTCGTTAAGAAAGGAAAAGATTTGGAAAAAATTACTTTTATGCCTTCATTTATTTTATTTTTTATGTACTCATTTATTTTGGGAAAACCAAGTAAATATTTCACATGTTCCTCCATAAGGGGGACATATTATATTGGTCTCTTTTTAATCTGGAAGCTATAGATTATGTTTCTTTTTTATAATTTTTTATCTTTCTTATCATTTATTATCATTTTTATAATTTTTTTATCATTTGTGTATGTGTTTTTGCACATATAAGGTCCCTCTGTGTGTATGTGTAGGTTTGTATGTATGTAAGCAAAATCCTCAAGCTCTTATTAAGCAATCTTGCTCATGAACAGTATTCCATCACTTGAGCCATTCTTCCAAAGCAGCTTTGGACTGGTTAATAATAGGTAGTGTCTCAAAGACTGTTCTGCCAATGCTGCCTGCAAACTGCATTTCCCATCCCCCTATACATACTTAGGTTTAATTTTTCTAGGAGTGTCAATTTTTAAACTTGATTGTGAAGTGTAAGTTGTAGCCCCTAATTTTAAACCCCAGAATTGATACAAATGAAGATGTTCATACACATTACACATCCTGATTGTACACTATTCAAAATGAGATCTTAAACCAGGTGTCTGTGGCTCATGCTTGTAACCCTATCTACGCAAAAGACTGAGTTTTGAGAGTTGGAGTTCAAAGCCATCTCGGATAGAAAAGTCCTTGAGACTTGTTTTTTTTAAAATTTTTTTTGTTTTTTATTTTTGATTTTGTTTTTGTTTTCCCTTGGTCAGTCATGGGGCTTGAACTCTGGGCTTGGGCACTGCCCCTCAGCTCTTCAGCTTGAGGCGTTACTCTACCATTTGAGCCTCAGTGCTACTTCCGGTTTTCTAAGTGGTTTATTGGAGACTCAAGAGTTTCACAGACTTTCCTGCTCTGACAGGCTTTGGACCAAGATCCTCACTTCTCAGCCTCCTAAGTAGCTAGGATTAAAGGCATGAGCCACCAGTTCCCAGCTCAATGAGACTGTTATCCAATTAATCACAAGAAATCTGGAAATGGCACTGTGGCTCATATGGTAGGACTTTGGCATTGAGCTGCAGAGATGAGGGACAACATCTAAGCCCAGAATTCAGACCCCAGAACCAACAAAAGGAAAGCAAAGGAAAGAGAAGGAAAGAAAAGGAAAGGAAAGGAAAAGAAAAGAAAGGAAATTTGATTTTGCCAACAATTCATTGCTAGTACAATCCCTGCTTTCTCAATATGGCCTTTTTTCCAGTTAAGTCCATGCTCTTATATCTGACTTGCTTTGGAACTAGAATTATTCTTCCTTCCTACTTTTTGCCAATTTGTGGGATTAGCAACTATGATTTAGAGCCAGGAGATGAAAGACTGTGACTTCATCCTTCATCTTCCACTTAGTAATGCTTTCTCTATATCACTCCCATAGATGAACATATTGGCCCTTGATTTACTTTTTCAATGTTGTCTTATTTATAGAGTCTTCTATTATAGAGTCTTCTATAGTGTCTTGAGCCCTTATACTTAAAGACAGTACTTCTCTTTCATTTATTCCTCTTGTTCCCCTACTGGTAACTAGTGTACACTTGGGAAATAATGCACAACACACTCACACACACTCACACACACACACACAATTTTCTGAGAATCTTTTTCCTATTTAAAATGTCCTTAATTTACGGAGCACTTACAAAATTTGAACTCAATTTACTCATGGTTAATGTTTTTATAAGCCATTTAAATTCCATATTTTCTCTTTACTAAGTTGTCTCTGAAACACATGTTATCTCATGTCCAAAGATATCCTTGTGCTATTTCAGTGAAGCAAGAAAACATTCATTGTACATTAACACCTTTAAAAAAGCAGCACCATAGATTTTTATTGGAAGTAACTGGAAGGAACTGTGACTGGAAGTGGAAACTGATCAAGGAGAGGAATTGAACACAGAGGATGACAAAGTTCAACGTAATTTGTGCTCTCCTTTTTACTGTACAAGAAAAGAATCAAAGGCTTAAAGCAAACTTTGTTCCTGACTTGTTCGAATGTGTTCATTACTCATATAAACCTTGTCTGTAAAATTCTAGTTGAGAGTATTACAAAAGGAAACTTTATGCAATTTGAAGGCCAACATCAAAAAAAAGGAAATAACTTTGTTTTCAAAGTGTTCTACTGCAGAGAAACAAAAACATGGAGGTTTTAAAGTGCCTTTTTGGTGGATATTTCACTCCTGAAATGATTCTCTTGTGGCACGAATCAGTTATTAATTCCTATAGTCAGGCCCTGGGTACTCCATAGCAAGAAGGATTGCAAAAAAGCAGGATCCAGTGAATATAATTAGCAAAAGGAGACTCTTCTCAGACTATTACTGCTTTAAGAAGGGTCACAAAGATATATCTGGTGGGGTTTTTGTTTTTATTTTTGTTTGATTGTTTAGTTTGTGCTGATTCTGGGGCTTAAATTCAGACTCTGAACCTTGTGCCAGAATTGACTTCTCTGTCCACCTGCCCCAAAGCTAGAACTCTACTGCTTGAGCCACAACTCCACTTATGGTTTTTTGGTTTTAATTATTAGTTTGACATTCTGTCCATCCTGGGTTGGCTGTGAAATGAGGTAATAACTAAGACAAGTGACACCAATTGTATCAAGAGTTCTGTTTTGAACTGAGAAATATTAGTAGAAATCTATTATAAAGCTAATATTTGACAATTTTTGAAAGAGAATATGTCTAGCAAGGAAGCCATAGCTTTAACTCAGCAAAGTAGGTGCACTAAATTATTTTTTTTCCGCCTGGGAAGATTACTATTTACATCATATTTTCTCTTGGGGATACCCAAAATCATATTTTTTTTTTTAAAATTTTGGTCTTGGGATTTGAACTCTGGTTCTGGGCATTATCCCTCAAATCTTCAGCTCAAGATGATTGCTCTATTACTTTATGTGCCTCACTGCTTCCAGTTTTCTGGTGCTTACTTAATTGAAGATAAGATTCTCATGGACTTTCCTTCTCAAGGGGACTTTGAACATCAATCCTCTGGTCTCAGCCTCCAGATTAGCTATGATTGCAGACATGAGTCACTGGCACCCAGCTAATATTTACATTTGTGTGTACTTAATGACACTATGTAGACAAATCATGGAAATTTGGATGAAATAATGACATTGCATCTATTCAGAATAGTTATAATAGCAATAAATATGTCATCTTTTTTGTTGTTACCTTAATGACTGATTGGCTATTGGACCCTTACATTATCATCCTCTGCCTACTAGATAGGTGGACTCTATGTCAGGAAATGTTCATAGACAAAGAGAGAAAGACTGATATTTTTAGAAAGCAAAGGCGATCAGGTATGAAAGATCAGCATAGGAGATATAACTTGGTACACAGAGGTTAAGATCTAGCGTAAGATATTTAGAATGCTAAATGCAATGAGGAATAAGCCTAGATAAATAAGACTAATTCTTCAATATCCAAAAATGGCTCCATGGAACAGTTTCTGGTATACCTTACTTACTATCATTCATTCCTTCCATATGGAATTATTCCTTCTCTTTTATCACAACTATTAACTACCCTCTGCGTTTTTGGTTCTGTTCCTGACCAAAAAGTTTTCTAAATCTCACTGAGATTAACCTTTTCATTGTAATTAGAAGTGACCAATCAAAAACCTGGAATCTTTGGATTTCTAGGATTAATCTTCACCTATTTTCTAAGCACATTCCTGGCATTAATTGCCATGACCTAATGAACAATACAAATTTTTTCAACACAGTATCCTAATATAGGTAAGCACATGAATTAGGGGCTCTTGTCAGGTATCAGTATGGATGGAGCAATTATATATTCAAAGTATAGATTCTTTATTTTGCATTTACTATTTAAATGACTTTTTTCTGCCAGTCCTGGTGTTTGAATTCAAAGCTTTTTTTTCCCCTCAAGGCTAGCAATCTACAGCTTGAGCCACAGCACAACTTCCAATATTTCTTTTTCTGTTTATGTGGTACTGAGGAATTGAACTCAGGATTCCATGCATGCTAGGCAATCACTGTACCATGAAGCCACATTTCCAGAGCCCTAAATGACTTTCTTAAGATGGTATTACATTTTCATTCCATTACACGGTATCACAATTTTGACCAGGTATTGAAAATGCAGTAGAAAACAATTCTAAGTCCAGTAAGGCTGACATTCATGTCACATCATAAGAAAGTACAGTTAAGACCTGCAGGACTCATAGAACTGTTGCGTGTAGCATTATTATGTAAAACAGCATTAACAGTCAGCTCCAACATCCATACCATTCTGCTTCCAGTTTCAAGGTCAAGAGCCAAATACCTATGCATTTTTTTTTTTTTTGGTTGAGAGTGTTTTCTAGGAAGGAAGGAGGAGGAGGTGGAAGGTAGTAGGATGAAAATATGTGTATTAGCTTGCTCTCCACTTATTTCGCATTTTAAAAAGTGCTACTGATTAACTCCCATTTTTATCTAATTGACTATGCTCTCTGCACAAGATGCAGATAAATGTAGAAATTTATTCTTGTGGATAGTCAGATATAGTTAACAAAATATATTTATATAAAAAGAAAAGATACTACATTTCAAAGTATAGAGTTCTTCTGCTAATATTGAAAAGATTGCTCCAGTTTTCTTTGAGATTTTATGAACTTAGTATCACAATATTCTCTAATTCCTGTAACATCCAAGTCATGAAAACATGATTTGAAATTCTAATAGTTTTATAAACAAAGGTACCTAATAGCTACCTTCCTGCAGAGACATGTGATGGAAAGTATTATTGATTGTATTATAATACTCTTCTTTATTCTCTTTTTCTCAAGTGTTACAAATCCTTGCAAATAACTGTATGACCTACATCAGCTTCCTGTAAGTGAGATTTCCTTCTAATCCAGAATGTCAAGATAGGTCATATGACTAACTTCAGCTTACAAAATTGAACCAGAATCAAGCACTGAAAAACTATTTATAGAGGAAGATTTTTATCCCATTGTCTGTTCCCAACAGATGATTGTATTCCCATATCTATAAAAGTAGCATATTTTGTGGCTCCAGTTGAACAGTGTTAGTCTTGAGCTGAAGAGGTGAGGGGCAGCGCCCAGTCTCAGAATTCAGGCCCACGACAGGACTCAAAATAAGAAAAATAAATAAATAAAAGTAGCTGATTTCCTGAGGGGGTCTTCCTTCAAATTATATTCTTGAAGACTAAAGCATGAGAAACAAAGGCAAAACTCAAATGCAGCCTCATATAACATAGCAAAAACTAAGCTAATATTAGGACATAATATTTAGATGTTAGTTTCTTACCATCCTTGTATTCCTTCATAAGAATTGACTATAGAACACCAGAAATTAACAAATTATAGACAAGAAGTAAACAAATAGATAAAATTTCCTGCTTGATGCTATTACATTTTTTTCTATCAATAAGCATTCTCCATGTGGTCACTTGCATGTGGGGTTATCTTTTCTATACATGAGTTTAATCACTCTTGAGCATGATATCTAATATCCACAATCATTATCCAGACATTGTGATTGAGATGTGGAGAAACAAAATGCCTACATTTCTCCTTCATATTCACCTTCTGCTTTTTCTAATATGATTTCATCCTTTCTCCAATATCTCCTAATAATAAAGGATGAATGACTCATTGTGGATATTAAGCAAAAGGCATCCATGCAAGAATTTCATTCTTTCAGAAATCGGTTAAATAAATCACCATGGCTCATAGAAGAATAAAAACATAATTTTCTTTCCTTCTCTGGTTTCTAACATAGTGTCTGAACATGACTCTAAATATCTAATAAACCATTTGATTTAGCTAAGCTTTAAAAAGGAATAAATAGGAAGTTTTTATTTGCTTTTGAGAGATCTGAAATAATGTTGCAAAAACATTGTGTGTTGAGGGGCTAAATTTTATCAGAATCTAAACATAATGAAAAATAGATGATTTTAAGTTAAATAGCTTGTAGGTACATTTTGAACGGGACATATACAAAGAGATTTTTTTTTCTTTTCCTCTCCATACTGATTCAACTTCAATAAGCAGTTCAAATAATTCAAATAATTATGTTTATTTCAGAATAGATTAGGCACAAGAAAGGTAGAAAAAGAGAACAAGTATTGGGTGATGCATTCTTTAAAAATAGCAGTCAAATAAATATAAACCATATTACCGAAAAAAGCAGTCGAATACTCTTGAAAAGAGAAACTTTTTAAACAGAGTGTATAAAAAGTGACAGTGCCAGAATTGTTTCAGGAGCTGCTCTCTGGGATTTAAAGTTTCTAGAAGGTGACAATGTTTTAATCAGTATTACTTTCAGGGAATAATTTTAATTTTTTTAAGTTAGATTTCATTGAAGAAATACATTGTTCAAATCTAATGAGAGTATAAGAGGATATAGTAGAAAGAATGCTACACATTCATTGTGGTAGGCCTTTCCAAAACATCTATTGTCCCTAAATATGTAATCCCTCAAATATAGATTTGGGTTATCAGTAAAATAATCACCTTTCCTTACCCAAGGAATGCAAATTTGAATAATTATCACATGGAGAAACTATACTCAAATGGGTACTTAAATGTCCCAGATTTAGTTGGAAAGGGCAATGATTGGGGCCTAACCATCAGAAAAGTGTAAAGATGGTACATTTGAAAATGAAGGAAAAGAGAACAACCAGATTGTGAAATTGAAAATAAAGGAAAAGACAACAACAGTATTGTGAAATTTCTGGAAAGTGGAACAGAAAGTAAATGCCTTGTGCATGTCACTGTTGCAATTGGTCCACCTGTATCCCTAGTTAAATGATTTGTTTTTGCCCTTCCCCTCCACAAATTATACCAACATCAACTTCAACTTTGGTGTGGGGGTTACGACCGAGTGTGGCGACCTAGGGATAGTATGAGAAGGGATGCGAAGGGGAAACAAAGAGGAGGCAACAATGCTTGATAAGAAATCTACTCGTTATCTTGCCCATGTAATTGTAACTCCTCTCTGTGTTATTCTCACAATTAAAAAAAGAAAAATAAATGCCTCCCCTAGAATCTCTGAAAATATTTCAGCTCTGTTTGTGGCTAGATTTTAATCTAGTGAGACTTCTTTTAGATATCTGTCCTTTAGAACTGTAAAATTATAAATATGGAAAATGCAATCCAATAAGGTTGAAGACATTTGTTACAGCAGTCTTGGTTTAGTAAGCTAAACTCAACTACAGTTTTCCTGATGTAACTACAGGGACACCACATATCCTAGTTTCTGAGAATAAGTAAAAATTGCCACCAGATTTATACACATGTATGATGTACATACTAAGGGCTTTGCATTAATGAAGTCTTGAAATTCCAAAGAATACCTAAATAGGCAGCACCCTATCTTTATTTTCACATTTGAGGATCACTAAGTACCAAAGACTAGGTTAGGAATATGGAAATGAAATCTGTCTCCTGATATATGTCATTTTAAGTGACAGTTCCTAAAATAATAAAAAAAAAAAGGTAAAACCAAAACAGAAATTCAATTTTTTATCCTTCCGACCCTTGCAACAGAAATGAGAGAATCCAGTAAAGATACAACAATTCCAAGATGTTATTAGATATTATAGGATCACCAGGTGGAGAAAAGGACGATAACAAAAATGGGCCCCCTGAAACAATAGGAAACAAAATCTACACCTACAGACTGATATTCTAGAAAATAGTTTCCAATATGCTTTCTTTTATTTTTTAGTTTTCTTTACACCACAACTTTACTTCCTAAGGAAATGACTCTTTTTTAATATATGTTTGCACCCTGTATCCCAGCAACAAATAATGTTTCTAGATGTAAACAATCATGATAGTAAGAGTAACCAAGACTACTTCTGTTGCTATAGCTGATAAATAAGAATGATCTTGGGAAATAGTAAAAAAAAATACTGAACTTTTTCATATCTTTCCTCTCCTCCAACATGAGAAATCCTAGTCAAGATATGTAAAACATTATTAAATGATTTTTATATTTTGTTGTTTACATTAAAGCAAATACACTTTTCCTCTTTGTAAGCCTGATCTTTGAAAGAGTCACACCCTCACATTTATTTTATAGACAAAATTTTACTGCTGTGGTTTAGGTGCTTTCCTACTTTTGGGTGTTGCTCTCTATTATATTGGCAACTACATAGAAAAACAAGATAAATTTTTTATGCTTATGTTAAAATTTTCAAAGTCATACTGTTTTCAAATGTTTTCTTTTCACTTCTTTATTGCTAATTAAATTTTATTTGTTGTTCTTTAAATGATAACAAAAAAGTCATATTGTACCGTATATTGTCAGTGAAATCAGGTGGGTCTGTGATTGCTTTTTAAGTGGTTTCAGTATTTCCTTGGCTATTTTTATTATTGCTCTTATTCCAGTCTTTTAATCAGGAACAGGTTAAATAAAAAGATTATCCTAAGGAATAGGAGGTTAGTGAGGATAAAAAAAATACATGTATAACTAAAGTGTTTCATCTCTTAAGAGATTGAAAGGCTCAGAAGACTCGCTATTCCTGTTAGGGTTAATTTGTCTTCAATATTTTAGATCTTAAACGAAGTGAAAAGCATGTAAAATGTGACAGTTGTTCCAAACAATTATTTTGGCTTATACTTTCCTACTCCAATGAGATGAGTGACTACTGTCAATGAAAACCCTGACAAGGTTGGAGGGCATATCGATTTTAGCTCAGAAGGGTTAATGTTAGAAAGCCAATGGAGATTCCTAAAACAGCACTGCCTATCTTTTAACAATTATACTTATGGCATATAAACATATAAATGTGAATTGAGTGAGAATTGTTTGATTTACACAATTCACTGACAACTAAAACCGGAAAACACATCTCTACATTTATATAAACTAGTATATCTAGTGAGGATTTAGTTTGTTTTTAGAATATATATTTTAACATTCATGTCAAAATATTAGTTTATTTTTAATTGTTTAATTTTAATTTTTTGAGTCATGGGGCTTGAAATGTGTGACTGGATGCTCTCCCCCAGCTTTTCAGGTCAAGGCTAATGCTGTACACTTATGCCACTGCCAGTTTTTTTGTGGTTCATTGGAGATAAGAGTCTCATGGACTTTCCAGCCTAGGCCTTTCCAGATCTGAGCCTCTATAGTAGCTACATTTACAACCATTATCCAATGGCCCCTACCTACATAATTATTTTTTAATAGTTATGAAGAATTTAATGGTATCCCATAAATTTATATGTTGTGTAATGATCAAACTATATAATATCCATTAGTTGTTTAAGTAACATTACATTTTTAGGAGACTGCTCAAAACTTGTCTTTTGGCTGCGTTGAAATATCTATTCTTAACTACAATCACTTTGCTTATTGTGGTATACAATTAATATATTTATTTTCTTCATTGAAGTCTGCTAATTAAGGTATAAAGCATGAATGTGAAGTGAAAGAAATTCATGGTCCAATACTTGTTTTAAGAAAACAAATATACCTTTTGTTTTCAATTATATTTCTGTGGGAATGTTAAACATTAATTGGTTTAACAGTTAAAATTGCTATCAGTTACATTATAACAAGTTGATTCAAACTTGTTTTTGAAAATTACATACTTAACACAAATATAATTCCACATTGTTCTACTGCATAATTTAAAGAACAGTAACACAAAGCTTGATGTTAGTGGCTTCTTGTGTAGAATCCTAGAAAATCAGGAGGATAAGACCTGAAGATTTTGGTTCAATGTCAGCCTAAACAGACAAAAATGTGAAAACATCTCCAATTATCCCGCAAGAAGAAGAATGTGAGGATATGGCTCAAAGAATAGAGTGTCATCATTCATTAGCAAAAAAATCTAAGGAGACCATAAAACACTGAGTTTAAGCCCCACAAATCTGGCTCAGTGGTACAGCACTTCCCTTGCATGCATGAGGACCTGGGTTCAATTTCTCAGCACCACATAAGCAGAAAGAAAAAGCCAGAAGTGGCGATGTGGTTAAAGGGGTAGAGCTTTAGTCTTGAGCTGAAGAGCTGAGGGACATGGCCCAGGCACAGTACAGGCTCCACGATCGGAACCCCCCTTTTGCAAAGAAAAGTACTATGAACATCAGTAATGTAGCCAAATTAGTATAAAAGATCATGAGAAATGTTTTGTAAATAAATGGAAGATAAATTAATTCGCAGAATTTTCAGTCAGTGAAGGGAAATGTCAAAGTTTTATTTGTACAATCTCATTGTACTGGTTTGTGTTGAAACCTGTCTATTAGGTTACACATAAATAGTAGATTGGATTAGCTGACAGAGCAGAGATTGCCTGTGACTATGCACTATCCCATACTGCAAAAATCTCAAATCGTGCTTCTTAATTTAAATGAAACATCATGGTAGAGACTGTTCAGCCCACATAGACAGAGGTCCTTATTTTGAGGCTTCAGACCTCTGCTTTTGTTGTTAAACACCCCTGATTTACTGCCCTTCCCTGTGTAACTATACCTTCTTTAGCTGGCACCAAGCAAGGCTTCGAGCTTCACCCCATGCCTTAATCTCTCCTTTCTCGTGCTTCAAACCATCTCATATGTTATCTATGTTTTACCATCAGTTGTTTTCTTACTAATCCCTGCAGGAAAACTCTTATGTTCATGTAAACTCACTATAAATATCCTAGTTATAAAAGCGAGTAAAGGTTTAGCATTGGCCGAGGCTCTCATGCGTAGGTTTGCTCCCTAGTAAATCTGTGCTACACATTTACTTTTTTTTCCTCCATGGCTTTAGAGTCTAAACACTGATTGATTTGGTTTGATGTAATCCCATTTATCCAGATTTACTCTGAGTTTTGTGGTTCAGGATTTTTGGAAGTTTTGACATGTTAGGGGAAGCGCTCGTGCTTGTTGTAGAATTATCTAATGTGTACAAAACCATGGGTTCAATCCCAAAGAAAGCCAAATAATCAGTTAATAAATAGTAAGAATAAATAAAATAAAATAATTACTTGGAATAAATGCTTTCATATTAGACAGGCCTATATCCTCAAATAGTAAACAAAATATATCAACACTTGTACCTAATGACATGAATCTGCAAGAATGTAGAGGAAAGAGTTTGCCTTTTCTATTCTTTATTTTCCTTTTCTATTTTCTTCTTTCTTTCTTTCCTTTGTCATTACTGGTGCTTGAAGTTGCTAAGGCTCTGACTACTTTAGACTATTTTTCAGATGAGGTCTTACTTTTTGGCCAAGCCTCCATTAATAATCTCTTACCTATGGCTTCCACAAATGTGAGATAACAGGGAAATTACATGAAATCCAGCTTTCTCTGTTGTTATAGTTTCTCACTATATTTTTTGTCAGAACTGGCCCTGGTTCCCAGTTTTCTAAATCTCTACCTTCTAATTATGAAGGCATATTTCGTCTCAAGCTTGGACCCAGACAATTTTTCAATGAAACATTCAATATTGACTTCTGTTTTCTAGATATCCTTAAATTCTATTGAGATTATTCAGTATTTTTCTGATGTTAGCAGAAAAGCATAGAGAAATCCCTTGAATATTTTTTCCAGTTTCTTTAAATGTTTATAGTATGGTATCACGAGGACATTGATATTTCACAAGTACCTATGCAGACTTTAGTTGTTTTATTTTGTGCACATATTAAGTCTTATATAATTTTGTAACAACTCTATATTTTCAGAAACTTTATTTTTCCCAAAAATAAGTCTCTCTCCTGCGCCCCTTTTATAATTAAACCCATTTCTTCCCTTAGTCCCATCTAAAACTTATTTTGTTCTGGCAACCAATAGCTTTTCTACAATTTCTAGGTCATGCAGTAAATAAGTTTCTAGGATTGCCTTCAAATCTATGATAGATTATTCTCAGTTGTATGCCTTAAGGCAACTCGAGTTGCTTTTTGGTTCTGTTATTAGGGAATGTAGCACAATTCACTTCCCATTCACCTGAAGAAAGCCTGAATTGATTTCCATTTCTTTGTCTACAGGAAATAATGCTATATAAACCTATTTATAAACCTGTTTTGGCCTTTTGCTGAATGTTACATTTTATTTATATGAGAGAAAGCCTGAAGAGCTCAATTCCTGTGGTATATAGTCATTGAATATTTCATATTCTAGGACCCTGTCAAACTATTCAGAAGTAGGTTTTCTATTTGACATTCCTGCCATCATCCACTTTGTCTGTTTCTTGCATTTAACATGGTCATTGTTATATTATGTGAAGTAATTATCATACATATTTGTGATGTCATTTTATTTTTAATGTGCATTTATTTGATCACTGACGATGCTTTTCTTGTAAGTAACTGTACTATGAAGATTAAACGATAAATATCGCAGATATTTTTTAAATTACTTTGACACAAGGATTGAGCTGAGAAAACTCATAGAGGTAAATTTGGTAGGAATTGATAAAACAGATACACATAACACAGATGTGCCTTCCCGCAAGTTGTAGATACAAGTGTGAGAATGTGGGGGAATATCTAAGTTGAGAAGAAAGAACAAACCAACTAAACTAAAATTCATCCTTTCAGAGATGCAGCCTTGATAGTTCAGGAGGCTATCATGGAAAATAATACTACACATGAGTGGAAGCTGCTAGGAAGGAAATGGAGGTATTACAGTTAAAATGGAAACTTCCTGTCACAAAGAGTAAAACCAAATAATGGTTGAGGGAAGACAGAAGAATATGATTCATGAAGTCTGAAGAAAAATTGAAAGTAGAAAAATATTCCCAAATAACAACATACATTTTCTGGAAGACATTTCCATCTGAACTCTTTATATCATATCCTTTTAATACACAATCAACAGAGATACATTGTTTTTGTCTTTTCTCCCTCCCTCCCTCCTTCCTGTCTATTTTCATTTTTTCACTTCTCTCCCGCTCCCTCTCTTTCTTTCTCTATTTTTTCCTTCTTTTTTATGTCTATGGAGAACATGGTAGCGCGTCTGAAATAAGCTATACTATAGTGCTTGCGGGGTGAGTTCTTTATGGTGGCTCAATCAAACAGTTTTAAAATACTTAAAGTTTTATATTTTTACATTGTCTTATTTACTTTCAATAATAGCATAAATAAGACAATTTTTATATAAACTTGTGATTTTGATATTTTACATAATACATTACCATGACTTGACATTCCCATTCAGTGTAAGGAAAAAGTAAGAAATAAGTGACATGCCTTTCTGGCATCTCACAACTTTCCCTCATGCATCTCTACTAACCAGAAGATGCTTTAAAGTACTGACTCCAATGGTAAGGATGTTTAGTTCCAGACTCCTTCGGACATGAGTTTGAATTAGCCAGTGTTGATTTCCAAAGCAAGATATCCCAGCTAGTGATTTCTTTCCCTCATCTTTAGATTGACTGGGCTTCCTAATTTTTCATTTGCTGAATCACATATATAGACTGAATGCCAATCTTAGGGACTTTCATACAGTGAGAAAACTGAGAAGCCATATTTTGAGATGTTAAATCTCAGTCTCTATTAAAAGGCCAGTGATTGAATGGTGGACTAAATTCTCAACGACCAACAGGAAGCAAATGTATTAACACTGAACCTTGAAGGATGGAGAGAAACAAAAGAACAAAAACAATACCATCAAACCAATTCAGGATCCAATTAGGAGCTGATTTGGGACTCCAGGGTGAACAGAGAATGCAAGGAGCCAGGAACCAGGACACAGGACACAAACACAGAAGCACATAGAATGACATAAAGGCACCTGAGGTGGTCCAGGTCAAGGAGCAGAGTCACAGGAAACTCCCAGTTCCAGGGACTGGGCCTGACAGGTTTGGTAATTATCATTCAGGTGCCAGCCCCTGCCTCCAGAAATTCAAGGTTGCAAATCATGTAGGAGGTAGGGGCTTCTCTTTCCTTCACCATGAAGACGAGAAGCCAGACCCTCCCATTCACCACGTGGCCAAGATGTCTCTGGCCAGACCTACTCTCTCCACTTCAGAATGAATTAATAAATTTACATCTTTCTCCTCAATCATACTACTTGTGTTAATATTTAGTAAGCTTTTTGGTAACTTTATGTGAGGTAAACAAAAGCCATATTTGACTGATCTTTACTGTGTTTATCACAGTAGTGTTTAAGTATGTCAATGTATCACATACTATAACTTAGTTCATAATAAAACATTGTTGATATATTAAATGCATTATAATACTGGCACCCTCATTTACCATCTTAAATATTACTTTTTTAAAAGCTTGCTGGCTATGGAAAATGTTTTAAAAATGTAGTTTCATGGTGTATATTTGGAAAATGCATTAAAAAATACAAAGTTATTGGTGACAAAAACAGATTACATTAATTGAAGCCTGAGTGTGATTACTTCGTTGAAAAGAAGCATCTTATGGTGATTTACAGTAGGGATTCTGAAATTAAATCTTCAAATTCTGAGTCCTACCACTTACTAGCTGGTGTAAATTAGTCTACATGTCTGGATTTCAATTTATGTTTTCTGAAAAATGGTGCTCATAGTTTTAGCTGCTCATAGCAGATTTGTTATAGAATCTGGAGGGTTTGGATTTCCAAAACCAATATTTTGTTAGCTTTATAAAATTGTCAGAGTGAACATAGATTATTATCTTTCAATAGTAATTCTAAATTTGAATTGAACAAATTTCTAATTTTCCCCAAAGTAGTAGACTCTCTCTACCTCTTCTTCTCAATTCTTTTCTTACTATCGACTTTGTCAATTTTTCCTCAATTTTTTCCCTTTTCTCTCTGACTTTCTCTCTGTCTCTGTCTTTATCCATACCCCTTTGATCCATAACAGATTCAAAACAATCATCAGTTTATAGGAATTCTTAATAACTGTAAAGCCTGTGAAAGCCCAGACTAATTTGTGATTAATTTTATTTTCAGGAACACTCAAACTCTGGTACAACCTGGATTTATAATAAAGAGTCACTTTGACATGAATAATATCCTCTCTTATATCTAAAACATGTCCATTCCTGTTTTTGGTTTATGTGTTGTGTATGTCATAACATAATTTCCCATTCTGGATTTTTTATTGTGTTGTTTCTTTTAGATAACCAGAGGTCTTTAACCTATTAAGGGCTTTTTTTTTAAATTTATGAATGGAAATATCAAATTTGTAATCAATATAATTTTTTAATATCGTATGTTTAATTCCTTCAATTCCAAAATTTTGTGAATTTGGGCAGTATTGGAACTAATGAAATTCATAGAGGACAGTTCAGACATTAATTAAGCTTCCCCATTTAAGAACAAGCAAAGTTTTGAAAGCTTGCTTCAGCATTCTTCCATCAACCAATTTCCCTCTTTGTGTCTAAAAATTGATAGAGGAGTTTCCTGAGTTATTTTAGGCAGGGAAGGCAACAGCAGCAAGCTTATCAATAATTTTAAATGTGCTTTATATTAGGTGTCAGCAATAACCAATTAATTGTTTATCCATGATAAGAAGCGTGTTAAGGAATAATATAGGTGAGCAAAGTTAGAACAAGAGATGATCAAGTCAGCTCCCAGACCAACACAGATTTTTCAACAATACCATAAAAGGGCATATTTTTTTTGGGAAGTATGTTTTACTTACAAAGTAGCTACTATATTTTAAATAGGAAAGTGAATGAATTTTTACTAAATTGGGAAGTTATTTCAAAAGTCATAATTTTTTGAATTATGTGAAAAAGTTTTAAGCAAAGACTGGATCTCTTCTGGACTTCTGTTGGTGAAGGTTCAAAGCGAAAACTCAAGTAATTATATACATAGAGACAAGAACCTACGTCAAGTGGTTATTCTGGAATTGTATGATGTGAAAAGAGAAAAGAACAGAGTGCAGAGGCAATGAACTTTTTATAGAGGATGCAGATTATAAAAAATATAGGGATGGCAGGCCACATAGTCTCTTACCTGAACCTCAGTCCTGAATATTGTGGTGCTAAAGTAGCTACAGACAACCTGAATGAGGATAAAGCTGGGCATGGTAAAATGTATTAAAAGATACATATTCCCTATAGTTTAAAATAATTAGTACTTTCGGGTTTTGTCTATTTTTACCATCACTTAAAACTGTAGAAAAATATTCTTAGCTCCAGATCAAAGCATGATATAAAGATCGTAGACTATTTGAAGGTTCCTGGTCAAGAAAATTAACCTCTGAATAAAAGGATCCAAACAGAAAATGTCAGGTGTTATTTCTGAAAGAGGAAAAAGAATATTGAGCATTGCATATAAAGTCATATAATTTGAGCAAATTATCTCTGACATTCATGGGAGCTGGCTGCCAAGAGTTAAAATCTACACTGATTGAGATGTATAAGGTTTTATGAAACATAGCCCTGTCATTATTATACAAGCAATAGAATTTAGAGTTGCTTAAAAAAAGAAGCCACCTTTTTCTACCCATGATTCTTACACTTGCCCACCCCTCCCAACGTTAAAAAACTTGATTTTAGTGGTTCTACAAACCTAAGTTCTATTCTTGGCCCTCTCATGATTGCCAGTTAACTAGCATTTTCCATCTCAGTGTACTGTTCCATGAAATAAAGGAATCTTGGTGGATCAAGGAAGACGTGAGCTAGCAAGCCTTTATATGAAAGCAGAATATGCAGAATATGCACCTATTCAAATACCTTTTAATTTTCTCTCCTCAAAATTATTGTAATTTGATGTTCTATGTGGATTTCTGATAGTTGTCAATGGAATTATCTGTTTCCTAATTTCAGATTTGGTGAAATACAATACAATATTATACAATAGCATTATCAATGAGTATTTTCTGATAGAAGTATTGCTTGAGCTTTTACAAATATTCTTATATTGCATGGATTGTTGATGATCTGCAAATGTGTCTGACAATTACCATGTATATCTCACATGAATGCAAGGATGGGTTATACTTTCATTGGACTCTCTTTCCGTCTGCTGAGTTTCATTCAGCATACCTTTTCTGGCCTCGGATTCTTCCACATTTCTGATTGTGGATTCCATGAATGCTCTATTAATTTGTATTTATTCCCATCCCACCTGAACAATCCCTCAATTAATCTTTGATTAGCCTCGTCATTCTTATGAATTTTCCTATCACACTCACGCCTTTTCATTTCACCTTATTACAGAGTCTTTTGCAGGTGTTCAATCTTTTTATTTAGCATTTTTATTAGTTTTTATCAGTGTTGTAGACCATTTGTGGAACTCCCCTCCGATTATTAACTGCTCTATTTCCTGATTATCATGAGTGGGAGTTGAGATACCTGGAGTTGCCATTTTTCTTGTGTTTCTCCTCTTTTTCTTCCACTTCGGGTATTAAAGCAAAACCAATACCATTCAAGGACACTATTTTATGGCAATCGTCAATCAGAGTTCTCTAGTGGCACAGATTTTTTGAAACAGTCAAAACAAATACATGTATATTCAAGTACAGTAGACATATCTAGTTCAACGACAAATAATTAGGGACTAAGAAAATCAAAGAAGGAGTCAGCAGACCAGAAATTGATAGGATTAGGGAGAATTGTGTGAAGAAAAATAAGATTAGATGAATGTGGAGATGGAATGGGAGAGAGAGGGACTATACCAGGATATATGCAGAGAGAGGGAAAGGATAGAAAGAAAGAAGAGAGATACAAAGGAAAACGAAAAATAAAAAATTGAAAAGTGAAACAAAAAATTATATAAATTGTTAAACAATAGCAAGAAAGGAAAACATATGAGTCCTTACCTTGTTCATGTAATTGTAACCACTCTGTATTTTCACAATTAAAAAAATCTTATTAATAAAAGAATAACGACATTGGAACATAAAAAATTATATAAGTATAAAAAATAATGCTCCCGTTAAAGGAGTTACAGCTGAGGGTTTGTTAATTGAGTAATTGATATCTGAATTAAGCATGCATACACAATTAAGGAAATGGTCTTATGTAAGATGTGTGTTTAGAATGAATAGAATGAATGAATAGAAGAGCAATCATGTAAAGCTAAAAAACAAAAATAGGAAATAAAGTAAAAAGAATTCAAAAGTTCAATAAAAATGATGAAAAAACTGGACAGCAATTTAATTTTAAAAAATCACATAGATCTTTTTGGGGAGATATTGTGTCTCTAAGAGGTCATACCAGGTTTAGGATGTCACAATGTGCTTCTGATATAACAATGGCAATGTGATGTCACAATGGGTTTTCCATAACACAGTGATGATGCAGTGACAATGTCTGTGAGGTCACAATGTATTTGTAGTATCAATGAGTATATGAATTCACATAGGGACTATGATGTCTTAAAATACATGTGTTGTCACAACTGTGATGAAGTCCTATGCGATTAGTGATGTCACCATGTGATACAATGGTCATGAAATCTGGCAGAGTAATGTCAGTGTGGTCATGACATCTCAGTGGATTTCTGATATCACATAGGCAGTATGTCATAAAAGTTATGAGGAGAGACAGGTTTGTGATGTCACAGTGTGGTAGTTGTAACATATTTGCGCTGTGATATCACAATAATTGTGATGTCACATTGCATTTTTTATATCAAAACACATGACACATTTAGAAATAGAATGAAATCACAGAATAGGCATGCCCACTTTGTCTATGGCATCATAATGACACTGAGATGTGAGACTGCAATGATGTCACTGTAGTTTTTTGATGTCCCAATGAGGTGATTTCGTCATAACAAAAATGTGATGTTATACTGGTGATGATAACACAAATGGGTTGTGATGTTACCAGGGCATGACATGACATTTCAATTATCATTAGATCACAAACAGGATAATGATAAAGATACGGATTGTGATGTCACAAAGGCAATGTGTTTTTTCAACGAAAACAGTTCATAGTAGGTTTGCAATGTCACAATGTGATTGTGAAAGCACAATGTGTTTGAAATGTTGCAGTGCTGATGCAATGGGGATATCAAAAAGAAATTGTGATGTGACAATGATTATGGAGACATAATGAGTTTCTGCTATCAACCCACATGGAAATGTGAAATGGAATGAAATCACAGAATATGCATTCACAGGGCTGAGAAGGTGGCTCAATGGTAGAGTGCTTGCCTTGCATGCCTGAGGCCCTGGGTTCAATTCCTCAGCACCACATAAGCAAAAAGAAAAAAGCCAGAAGTGGCACTGTGGTTCAAGTGGTAAAGCGCTAGCCTTGAGCTGAAGAGCTGAGAGACAGTGCCCATGCCTTGAGTTCAGACCCCATGACTGGATGCAAAAAAAAAAAAAAGAATATGCATTCACAATGTGCCTATCACATCCCAACAAAAATATGATGTTATAATGCTATCAACATAGTTCAGTGATGTCACAATGACCTGTTGATAGCATATTAACAATTTAATGTCACTCTGAAGATGATGTCACAAAGGGTTTGTGATGATGTATTTAAAACTGTGATCTTAAGTCCGGTCAAAATGAAGATATGGATACACAAACCATGACGACACAAAGACCATGTGTTTTTTCAAAAGTGGTAGGAGGTCAAAATAAGTTTGGTTTGTCACAATGTGATCATGATGTCACAATGTCAGTGTGATTTCACAGTGGGTTTGTGAATGACGGTGAGCTCATATTGGGTTTGTAATATCACATGAGTTTGTAATATCACAATGACATTTCCAATATCAATATCACAAGCAATGTTATAACTGAAACCTTATAAGGCATAAAACAGATAAACCGATTATGAGCTGACAAAAGTCCTAAGATATCACAGTGATGGCTTCTCAAGGAAGCCCAAAAGACCTCTCGACAAGGTCCCAGATGGAATCTCAAGAAAGCCACAAATGACCTCCAGAAAAGGTCTGCAAAACACGCTATAATGCTTACCAGACTCAACACTAGAGGATTTCTAAATGAGTCTCAACTTTGTTGGTCCTTGGGAAATAAACACTCCAGGGAGACTTTCAGTTCTGAGGCCTGAGAAACTTACCTAAGAGGGGTTTCCTTGAGTCCAGGCCCACAGCCATCTCACTGAAGCCTCCAAAATAATAACTTCTAAAGCACAAAACAGTGCATAGAGGCACATTTAAGAGAATAAACAAATTTATTTACAAAAAAAGGGCCTGAGAATGCCTGATTGTGTGATGGATATCCAGAGACAAAAGCAGCCTTGACCAACAAACCTCTGACCTTGAATGGGCAGCCCCACCCTTTGTTTATTGGTCTGCAAATCACCACCCCCCACAATTATGATCTCCAAATCTCCATACTTCAAAAGGCAGGCTTTTTACTTTTATCTTCCTCCCTCCCTCTCTACTGGATTGTCCTTCCTTCCAAGGTCTTTCCCTTTTTCCTATCTTGGGTTTAGGACTTTGGACATTCCACAGGATTGCCCTTCTGCCCCAGTGGCCAGTTGCCATTTTTGCCCTACGACTTTCCTTCAATTCCTTTCCTCCCAGGTCTTTCCCTTCCTGCTATCTCCCATGTCCTTCCATCCAGGTTTTTTCCCCACATTTACTCCTATTCAGTTGCTCAGAACACATAGCCTGTATCCCTATGCAACACCAACCAGTCTCCTGTCTAAGATATGTCAATGGTCACTTCCCAAACTGCCCACTGCCCAATCACTACTTGATTGCCAAACATCTGGAGCTTGATATCCCCCCCTCCAGCAGAATGCCCATCTGACTGTAGCAACATGTCCTGCCCCCTCCAGACAGCTAGAGCAAAGGGCCATGATGATTTTCAGTTTCTGCAGAATTTACATACGCCCTTGGTTATCATGGTGGCCTCGTTTTGAACTAGAAGGTATTGAATTTGTACATTTCATTTTGATATTACAAACTTGTCATAAAAAGTTTGTAATATCACTAGTTGTGACTAACTCATTAACACCTCACAAAAACTGACCTCATAAACCCATTTTGAAATCACATTGCCTTTGTGACACCACGAATAAATTGTGACATTCCAAACTTTATATGACCTCTTAGCATTTTTGAAAAAAACACACGTTGTTTGTGATATCTTAGAAATTTTGTTTATCCACATATTCATGGTGAACAAAGGACATGCCATTGTAATATCACAAAACTTTTGTGAGATCATTATCATTGCCAAATTGCATTATCATTATAACATCATAAACCCATTGTGACATCGTCAAACTGTAATGAGATCATACCATTATGACATATAGTTGTCACTGTGAGATCATAGATTAATTTGAATACCTATTCTGTAATTTCATTCTGTTTTAAATGTAATGCATACTGGTTGATATTAGAAACCCACTGTGACCTAATAACCATTGTGACATCAAAACCTCTATGTATTATTGCAAGGCATTGTGATATCACTAACACACTGTGATGTCATAAACCTATCCTGTCCCCTTTTTTTATGATTTGGTTCCATTATTATATCTTAGGCCTTTGTGAGCTCATAATCTGTTTTCAGCCTCATAATATTCCTGATATGATATGTGATTTCAGAAATCCACTGTAACATCATGCCCACTGTGACTCCACACTGTCAGACATCATCACTCTGCCACCTAGTGCATCACACACTTGTTTGGACTTCATCACATTTGTAACAAAACATGACTTTAGAGACATCAGAGTCCATTTTTGAACCCATAAACTAATTGGGAATTTATGAAAATTGAGATCCAGAATGCCATTGTGACAAGAACACATTGTTACATCACAAACCTATTGTAATTTCATCTCCCTTAGGGCATTACCAACTCATTGTGACATAAAAACATTATTATGAAATGATATTTTGACAACTTGCCATCATGATATCACTGTCCCTTTGTGATTTCATGAATTATGACCTTATAATCTTTTCGAAAATTCGCCATTGAGACTTCAAGGTCCTTCTGTGAACTTGTATCCTCATAGCAAGTGAATTTGGACATGTAATTGTGATATTTCAAAGATATATGTGACATCACAAACCCATTGTGACAACACATTGCTGTTATGACATTCTGATCCCATTGTGATATTCTAAACCTATTATGACCTATTAGCACCTGTAAATACACAAATATCCTTTGTGACATCACAGTCTCTTTACATATCCTTAGTCTAAATGTAAACTTGAAATGAGATTATACATTCCATTGTAAGCTCACCTTTCCTTTGTGACAACACCATTTTGAGTTCATATTGTTATTTTTACACGATCAACTCAGTGTTACATCACTAAACTAAAATGACATCATACATTAGGAATTCCTATTCTGTGAGTTCATTCCATTTCAAATGTGGCATGTGTGTTGAAATGAGAAACCCATTATGATTTCATAACCATTGTGAAATTACAATGCTGTGACATCATTTTGCCATTATGATATCACTGTGATATCACAAACCTGCGCTGTCCTCATAACTTATGTGACATTCTGCCATTGTGATTTCTAATGCCATTTTTGAACTCATGATCTGTTTTTGACCTTGTCATATGTAAGGTATGACATGTAGAAGAAATCCACAGTGATATTATGACCAGTGTGATATCACACTGCCAGACATTATGACCATTTTGTCACATTGTGACATCACAAACCTGTTAGGACTTCCTCACTTTTGTGACAACACATGCCTTTGGGACATAACCATCCCTTTTTGAACACATGTACTCATTTAGAGTTAAGGATAATTGATATCCACCATGCCATTTTGACATCACCAACTCATTGTCATCTCCCAAAATTATTGTGAAAGTATCACCATTATGGATCACCAATTGTGTCATCAAAATATTTCTGACATGATATTGTAACATCACATTTCCATTAGGACATTATTGTCCTAATGTGTTTTCACAATTCTATTTTGACTTCATAACATTTCACAAAATCCATGGTCCTTGGACTTCAAGCTCTTTCTATGAACTAGTATCCTCATTGTGAAACATTCTCAAATGATATCGGACATGAGATGATCATATTCCAAACTCATGGTGACATCACTCTCACATCCTGACTTCATTACTACTGTGAGATTACAAACCCACTGTGACATCTCATTGTCTTTGTGATATCACTATCACGTTGTGATATCCCAAACCTAGTTTTACCACTTAGCAACTTCGACACAACTCAGAGCCTTTGTGACATCACAGTCCCTTTGTGTACCATATCCTGATGTGATCCTAGGACAATTTATATCAGACATGCCTTTTAACATTACATACACTTTGTGTCATCACCAGTGTGACATCACATTGTCATTGTGAAACTGTCAGCTTACAGTGATATCACCAAACTATAATGAATTCATAGCATCTTGACATCACATTATCATATTGATAACCATATTTTAGGCTTTACCTCTATGAATCCACTTCTCCAAATTAACCATGTGAGGTGACTTGCATAAACACTCTCTTCATGAGTTCAATCTTTCCAGCATTTACCTGTTGGGAAATTTCTACGTACATTACATATGCTTTTAAGGCTGAAGACCAACTGTTTTAGGCATTAGCATGGGACAATTTACCAGGGTGCCTGATAACCAGAAATAAACAGACAGAAGGCTTGAGTCTATAACCATTTTACAGAGATTTAGTGTCCACACATGCACACTTGATATCACTATTTTTCCTCCTTCTTTCAACCGTAATGATTAGTAGCTGTTGACACTCCACTGTGTTTAGAGTGGTCTCCCGAGCTACCTGATAATCTCAGTTGTTTCTCTGAACCTCAGGTATCTCTATTTTCTTTAACTCCTATTTTGTACTCTAACCTCAGTCTGGAACTTGGAATCCTCTTCCCTTTTATCCTCCTCCTTTTCTTTGAAGCTAGCTTTCATGATCCCAATCTCCATTTCAAAGTCCTCCTTATCCTGCAAGTGTTCTTTCAGGAGCACACAATTCCTTATACTCTCCAACAGCTGCTCTTTCTCTCAACACCTGTAACTGGTCTTCAGCTCCTCCTTTAAGTTTGAAATGGTGCTATTCAGAGGGTTTTTTCCACCTCCCTCATTTCCATTGAAACCTGCTACTTCTGCATTACATTTTTGGTGAGATGTCAAAAGTCTCTTTGGCCTTTTCCTCTAATAGCTTCTATTACTTTTCCCTTTAGTGTATTTTGTGACAGACCTTTTAACTGTTTAATTGTTCTGTTTTTCTGCCTAATGCTCTTTCCCTTTCCTGGGCATTCCCCATCAGAGCATGGCTGTCCTTTAACTCTTTCTGAAGAATAACAATCTCTTTCTTGATTCTGATATTTTGCTGTTCAGTTTTCATGGCCTCTTCTTCTATGACATGGCACCTCTAGTCAGCCCCATCTGCTGTTTTTTCTATTCTTTCTTTGTTGAATTTCAGCTCACATGTTTCATAGTTTATAATTACTATGCACTTCATCTTAATACATTTTTGCATCATGTCCAGCTCCTTTCTCTGGGCCTTGATTTCCATGTAGAGTGTCAGGATATTCTCCTGCCCTATTTGTAGTCAGCAAGGATGGCAGCATTGCATCCTGTGCCTTCTTCAGCCTCTGATCTGTGGTCCCCCTTTGTTTCTAAACTTGGGAAAGCTATATCAACAGAAATATCTAACCACAATCTGTACAGTCCCTGCAGTCTTTGCAACATGTTCTTTGGCTTGTCCGCTGGCCTCCGGAGAAAAACACCACTCTTTCTTGCCTGGAGAGCTGGTCTGGTTAAAAATGCATCCTGCTCCTAAATTTGAGCCCATTTGTAAAGAAACTTACTTGGTGTTGCTAATTACATCATCGGCTATTAATGATGCCGGAAAACAGCACTGGATCCATCATTCTCAAGTGGAACAACATCCAGAGAATGCAGCATTAGGAAAAACTCAAAGAATCCATTCGGGAAAGATTTACCAAGTGTTAGTTAGTGCTAACTACTGTGTTTATATGGTTTACTCCTTATTATTTGTTATAATTGTATTTTAAATCTGTTGAGGGCAGGGGAGAGATTGTACATGAAAACCAGTGGGGAATATACTAGCCAATGGGGCTCCAATGGTCACCACGGCCCAATAATCAGTGTAGCCCGTTGGCTTGATATGCTGGAGTGGACAAGGATTTCCACCAAATGGGACAAAGCATGCTGCTGGAGGGGATAGTGTTTCAAGCCTGACATGGTGAGCTGTCATGAGTGACTGGGAAGTGTGCAGTTTGAGATAGTTTAGGAGAGCCATTGATGTGACAGAGGGGTACAACCTATCTATAGGCTGTGTGTTCAGAACAGTAGACCAGGAGAGAAAAGGAGAAAGTCCTGGAAGGAAGATAGTCGTGAGAAAATAGGATGGGAAAATCCTGGGAGGAAATCGAGTTGGGAGAGAGTAGGAGGGGAAGCATGACAATTGGTCACTAGGGTAGAGCAGGTCAATCGTGTGGAGAGTGGAGGGGATTGAAGAGAAGAAAGTGGTGGAAGGGAAAGGAGAAGAACCTGGAAGATAGGAGAGGTGTGTAGAAAAGGTGGGAGGAAGCGAAAAGAAAAAAAGCCTTCCCCTTTGAAGTTTGGAGCTTTGGAGATTTTAATTTGGGGGGGCTCTTGTTTTGCAGACCAATTAGTAAAGGACAGGGCTGCCCATTGTTGGTCTGAGGTGGTCGAGGCTGCTCATGTCTCTGGGTATCTAGTCCAGCACAGGGTAGTTACAGGTCCTTTTCTATTGTAAATAAATTTGTTTGTTATCTTAAATGTGTCTCGAAGGATTGTCTTGATTTTATGGGTCATAATATACAAGTACATATGGAGCCTAAAGTCCCAAAGCCTATGAATTTTCTAAAATGTAATAAAATCATGATGTTTGTGAAAACCCAATGGAACAGAAATATCACAATGGCAATATGATGTGTCATGATTATGTAATGTTGTCACAATTATTTGTTGATGTCATAATGTTGAAGATGTCACAAGAATTTTGTGATGTCCCTACGGGTTGTCTAACTGCTAATGATTATATGAGCTCAGAAAGGGTCTGTGAGGTCTTCAAAGGCATGTGTTGGCAGGAATGTGATGAATTCATAACAAGCTTATGATGGTTAAAATGTGGAAAAGTGGTCATGACCTCTGACAATGTTATGTCACAATTTTCATGATGTCACAGTGTTTTTATATCACATGTCATAAATATTATGTGCTTGAAATCAGAATATGAGTTCACAAAGGGCGTAAGTATCACACTGGCAGCATTTCAAAAGTTATGACTAGGGAACAAGCTTGTGATCTCATGCTGGTTATGAGTTCACTATATGTTTCTGATGTTGCAATGTAAGGTGTGTTGTCCTTAGTCCACAATGAGGATGTCAATAAATAAAGGGACTTTGATGTCACAAAGGAGGACTTGTGTTTTTTCAGTGGTTCTGAGAGGTCATAACAGGTTGGGATTTCTCAATGTGATAATCATGTCACAACAGCAATATGATGTCACAATTATTTTGTGTTGTCATAGTGGTTATGACATCAGCAATAGGATAATGATGTGACCACACTTGTAATATTTCAATCACAGGTCTGATTTCAATTGCTACTGTTTTCCAATGAGGATCTGCTTTCAAGGAAGGAGTTAGAAGTCCGAAAGCACATCAATTTTCTAACATGTGATGGAGTTAAAATAGGTTTGTGAAAACAAATTGGGACAATGATATCACAACAAAATGTGATGTCACCATACCATGACATAATGATTTGATGTCATAAATAGTTGTTGATGCCATAATTGTGATGAGGTCACAGCAGGTTTCTGAGGTCACAATGGGATGCTGAAATCAAAATGTAATGGTAGATCTCTATTGTCATTTATTCTAAATAAATATATAAGTTCAAAAAGGGCTTGGGATATCTCCAAATGCAGGTCTCAACACAAATGCAATAAAGTCCAAAGAGGTTTGTGATGTTGTTATGTGACACAATGTGCATGACATCTGGAAGTGTGATGTTACAGCAGTTATGTTGTCACAGTGGTTTCCTTGACATGTCATACATGAAATATTAGGAAGTTGAAAACAGATAATGAGCTCACAAATGGCCTAAGATATCACAAAGGTAACATTTTACCAAAATTATGAGAACAGGAGTTTGTGATGTCACAATGGATTATTGATACTACAATGGTTATGCAGTCACGATGGGTTGCTGATAACAAGCACATGTCACATTTGAAATAAAAGGATTTCATATGATACACATCCACATTGGATGTATGATATAACAATACATATGTAATATCATAATACTATTATGAAATTGTACTATTGAGAGGCCAAAATGAGCTGATGGTGTTATACCAGGAATGTGATGTCCAAATAGTGATGATGTAACAAGGGGTTTGTGATATTACCATGGCATATCAGATCTCAATTTTCACTAGTTCATAATGCGAATATGGTCTAGTAGAAAAAGGGATTGTGATGTCACAATGGACTTGTGTTTATTCCAAGGAGCTATTCATATGCTAAGAATTAATCATGACATGATATTGTGGCATCACATTGTCAGAGTGATATTACTGTCCCATGGGGTTTTCACAAACCTATGATCGACACAATGTGATCATGATTTCAAAATGGCAATGTAACATCATAATGGGGTTGTTATATAAGCGGGGTGATTAGGTCAAATTGTGTTTGAGATTAAAAAAGTGAGATTGAAATAACACAAGTACTTCTTCAGTTTTATTTGCTCCTAGTACAGGAGTACAGAAGTTCAAGGAAAGAGCTGGGAGTCCCAAAGGCCAGGAATTTTCTAAAATATTATGAGAACATACTAGGATTTTGAAAACACAATGGGCAGTTATATCATAAGGCAATGTGATGTAATAATATTATGTAATAATGTTTTAATGTCACAATTAGTTGGTGGTGCCACAAGCATGTTGAAATCACAATACATTTGTGAAGCCATAATTGGTTGGTGATGTCACAATGGAATGCCAAAACTCAATTGTCATTAATGCACAAATGTTCACAAAAGGGCTGTGATGTCTCCAAAGTCATGGTTTGTAAGCAAAGTTATGAAGTCCTAACTTATTTCATTATATACTTCATTGTAAAGATACAGTCCAACGAGATTTATTCTATTTATTTATTTATTTATTCATTTATTTTTACTGTGAAAATTCTGTATACAGGAGTAAAAATTACATGGGCAAAGTAATGAGTACCTTTCTTATCAAGCATTGTTGCTTCTTCCTTTGTTTCAACTTCCCATCCCTTCCCACTTCTCATCCCTACACCCTGACCCCACTCTCCTGCCTCGCTTACCCCTTCCCCACACCCCACCCTCACCCCCACGCCTGGTCAAAGTCGTAAAGTTCATTTTCGACATAACATCTTGCACATCTCATTGCAATGGTTCCACCTGTATTCCTATTTCAACATTTTTTTTCTTTCTCCTCCACAAAGTATACCAACAACAAATACAATGAAAACAGGGGTGATGTCATGGGGGAGGGACATACAAAGCAAAAAAAAAAATCATCTTTTAAATGTGTTAGAAACAATCGCAAAAAAGAAATAAAACATTTGGGTCCTTATATTGCACTTCATTTCACCAAACATCAACTTATTTGACCGTTTCTGCTTCTCTTAGAAATATACTAGTTATTGCACATAAGGGAAACAATGGGACCTATGTTTTTTGGCCCTGGCATACTTCACTTTATATAATTTATTCTAAGTCTTTCTACTTCCTAACAAATGGGGCATTGACACTCTTTCTAGACCCCCCCAAAAAATAAACCAAAGATGTTTGAGTTACATGAGTAAAATAATGAGTACAGTCTATTAAGAATTATTAGCATAATATATAATATATACATATATGCCTCTATATCGTATATTATATATATAAAACAATATAATAAATATTATTTATATAAATATATATATAATTACATATATAGGTATATACATGTATGTAGCTATCTAATAAGTATTATATAGGTATATATGTAATATGTTATACAAAATTCATAAATATGTAATGTAAAATATGAAATATATAATATATATAACATGTATATATAGATGCATACATAATGTGAATACATATCATATGTACATATATATATATATATATATACTACATATGTCATATATAATATATAGGTATATATACAGACATCTACATATAATATTTAGGTATATATGTTAATATAAAGGAATATATACAGATATATATTTATAAAATTTAAGTATATATAGGCTGATATATACATATATCTATATATATTATATATAAATATACAGAATATATTACATATTATATATTAAATAAAATATATATCATAGAATTATATAACTATATATGACATATTTATATTTAATATATATACCTAAAAACACATAACATACATCTTATATGTAATATATATGCTTATATATCAAATAAAATATCCATATATATACCTATATATTATATTACATATTACATATTACATAAATTTATATCGATAGATATGTATATACAAATGATAATATATTTATTATGTATTTTATATAATATATTTGATATATTTTATGTTATAATATTATTTATAATAACAATATGTACTATATATTTATATATAAATATATGTATATACACGAATATTGTATATATTATATAAAAATATATAGAAATATATATTATATATACTATATATACTTATATAATACATATACAATATATACAGTGTATGAATACATATACATATCTAATATATAAATAATGTTTTTAATATACATATATGCATCTATATACATACATATATGTATATACATATATATATATAAGAATAAATATTTATATACATATATGTATATATGCATATATGTATGTATATGAATATATGTATAAACATGTATATATATGTTTATACATATATGTTTATACATTTGAACTATATATTTAATAAAATACATTCTCCCTCTCTCTATATCTATCTATCTATCACATTTTTTTGATCAGTTCATCTACTGAGGTTTTGGGGGTGAATAATGCTGTGATAAATATTCTTATGCTGAGAGCTGTTTTATGGCCTTGTTTGTGATCATTTGTGCCAATGGCCAAACATGGGTTTGCTGGATGATGCGTGAGCTCTCTGCATTGTCCTTTGGGGAGCTTCCATACTCCTTTCAAAGGTGGTTGAACAAGTTAATTCTCCCACCAAAAATGAACTAGGGTATAAATTTGACCACATCCATTCCAGGATCTTTTATTAGATTTCTTGATCATACTCATTTTAACTAAGGAGATGTGGAATCTCAATGTTGTGTTGATTTGCATATCTTTTGTGCCTAGAGAAGTTGAGCATTTCTTCATGAGTCTGTTGGCCATTCTTATTTCCTCTTCAGAGAAGTCTCTCTTAAAGTCTTTTTAAATGTTTTTTTTTTTTAACGGTAAAATACTGTATATATCTTAGCTATGGTACAAAATGCTGCAGTAACCATAGTTGTGCTGGTAGATTCACTATTGTCTTGATTGTTATCATTTGGGTAAATGCCCAAAAGTGGGATTGCTGGGTCATAGAGGAATTCTACGTGGAGTCTTTTGAGGAACCTCCATATTGTATTCCAAAGTAGATGCTCCTCAGCAAATCAATGGATCAAGAAAATGTGGTATATATATATATATATATATATATATATATATATATACATATATATATATATGTATATATATATATATATATACATATATATATACAATGGAATTCAATGCCTCCATCAGAAAAACTGACATTGCCCCATTTGCTAGGAAACTGACATTGCCCCATTTGCTAGGAAATGCAAAGACTTGGAAAAAATTATATGAAGTGAAGTAAGCCAGGCCCAAAGAAAAATAGGTCCCATTGTTTCCCATATTTGTAGTACCTAGTATATCTGAAACAAGCAGAAACATTAAGACAAGTTGATGTTAGGCGAAATGAAGCCCTAGATAAGGACCTAATTTTTTTTTCTTGCTTGCTGTTGTTTCTAACATATTTTAGAGATATTTCTTTGTTGCTTTGTTGGACCCTTGCAGACGGTATCACCCCTGTTTTCACTGTATTTGATGTTAGTATAATTTGTGGAGGGAAAACGAAAAACAAATTGTTTAAATTGGAATACACGTGGACCCATTACAACAACGAGATGTACAAGATATTATGTTGAAAAATGAACTTTTCAACTTTGTCAGGGGTGTATGCGGGGTGAATGGCTATTGTGGGAGGAAATGGGAAGGGATAGTAAGGGGAAACAAAGAAGGATGCAACAATGCTTAAGTAGAAATTCACTCATTTCAGTGCCCATGTAATTATAACCCCTCTGTACGGTATTTTCACAATAAAAATAGAATACCTTACAGAGGGTAACAGTTATCTGAGCAAGGTAATGAGTACATTTCCTATCAAGCATTGCTTCTTCCTTTGTTTTTCCCCTACCATCCCTTCCGCCTCCACAACTACGTTCTCTCCCCCCACCCCTATTGTAAAGTTCCTTTTTCAACGAAGTGTCTTGTAGATGACATTGTTACAATGGACAACCTGTATCCCTATATAAACTTTTTTTTTCTCTTTCTCTCCCCAAATTAGAGAAGTGTATATACAAGATGCAAGGCACCAACATTATATACAGTGAAAACACGAATTATACTGTAGGTGAGGAACATACAAAGCAAAAAAAAAAAGTTATTTGCTATAACTAGTATATGTCTGGGCAAGCAGAAAAAGTCAAATGCTATGTACATATTGACCAGATTAGATGATGTTAAGTGAAAGCAAACCAAGGTAGCGAAACAAGTGATTTTTTTCTTTCTTGCTATTGTTTTTCTGCAAGTCTTTAACCCATTTATTAGTGGGGTGATGGTTTCTTTGAGAATTTGTTGGTGTTGGGTTCAATTTTGTGAGTTCTAATTATATTTTAGGTAAGAGACCCTTGTCTGTATGATGGGTAATGAAGGTTTTTTACTAATCTCTGGGCTTTCCTTTGATCTTGGTAGCTATGTACTTTCCCCTGCAGAAGTATGTTGTTTCATGAAATCCCCTGTGACCTAAAATATGATCTATTTTGGATAATGTTCCATGAGCTGCTGAGAAGAATATGTATTCAGATGCTGATGGGTGTTCTGTACATGTCTGTGAAGTCCAGTTGATCTATTCAGTTCTTTATATATGAGGTTTCTCTCTTGAGTTTTGCTGTGTTGTTCTATCCAGATAGGATAGTGGTAATTTAAAGTCCCCAACAATTAATGCCTTTCAATCTATATGAGATTTTAGGGCAGGGAATGTTCCTTGGATTAATTTGGGTCCTCTGTTTTTTTGGTGAACAGATATTTAAAATTGTAATATATTTCTCAAGGAGAGATCCCTTAATGAATATGTAATGATATTCTTTATCTCTTCTTGCTAATTTTAACTTGAAGTCCATTGTACCTGACATTTGGATTTCAACTCCCACCTGTTCATGGTGGCTGTTCGTTTGCTAAACTTTACTTTATCCTTCCATTTTCACAAGACGTTTGTTTTTGTGGACAAGGTATGTTTCTTGAAGGCAGATTTTTTATCCCAGTAGACAATCTATGTCGCTTAATTGGAGAGTTGATTCTATTTAAACTGATATTAGGACTGAGGTGTTTGGTAACTTCTTCCATGGTATCCATCCTGTTTGTGGCTGTACCAACTTGATTCTTCCTATGATTCCTAGACACTCTGATCATGGGCTACTTCTTGGCTTTTATTGTGCTCTTGCTGGTTTTCTATGTGTAGGATACATTTACATGTCTATTTGGTGGAGATATATGGTTTCAGTGTTTGTTTTTTCTGAAAGATTTTTATTTGTCCTGACGTTATGAAGGAGAATTTAGCTGAGTGGTGTATTCTTAGTTGATAGTTGTTGGTCTTTAGGATGTGGCATGCATCATTACAAGACCTTTTTTTTGGGTGGGGATCCAGTCCTGGGGCCTGAACTCTAGGCCTGGGCGCTGTTCCTCAGCTCTTCAGCTCAAGGCTAACGCTGAACCATTTCAGCCACAGAGCCACTTCTGGCTTTTTTCTTTTTGCTTATGGAGTGCTGAGGAATCAAACCTAGGGCCTGAGCCACCTTCCCAGCCCATTCCAGGCCCTTTTACTTTCATTGACTCTGCTGAGAATTCTGAAATTATTCTGATTGGTTTCCCTTTATAGGTGATTAATATTTCTCCCTGAAAGCTTTAATCAGCCTTTCCTTTCTCTCATTTGATCCTGTGTGGATTACAATGTGACAGTGGGATGTTCTATTCTGGTCTGTTCTATCTGGTGTTTTAAAGTCTTCTTGTGTATAAAGGGACATATCATTTTGCATGTTTGGAAAGTTCTCTGCTAGGATCCTGTAAAATAAATGTCCTAGCCGTTTCACTTCTCTTAGCCTTCCTCTACAATTATTAGCCTTAAATTAGGCCTTTTGGTGGTCTCTTCTAACTATTGAATAGATCTATCATATTTCTTAGATTTGTACTTTTTTTTATAGTGTCGAGGGTGTCTCCAGTCCCAGAGACTGGATCCCCTGCACAGACTAACCTACTCTCAAGGCTTTCTATTGTGTTCTTATTTCCTTTCCTTCTAATTGGTCAGATTTGATGGCTTCAGATTCTTTGTTGGAGCTTTGTTTTATGTCTTGTATGGACTTCTTTACCTTCTTAACTTGGTTTTCAGTATGAATTCTAAAATCATTGATTGGTTATAAGTTAATTGGACAAACTTTCCTTTCATTGGGCTTCATCCAGCATTTCCTTTGTAGCCTCTAGGGATTGCCCAAGCTTTCTGTTTATGGATTCCATTAGTGCATCTATTAATCATTTTTTTCTCATCTTGCTCATGCAATTCCTCGATTACTCTTTGATCAGCCTCTCAGGCTCATTAATTCCTGTATTAATCTATCCTTGGCCTTGTCATGCTCTTGTATTTCCCTATCACGTTCATACAGAGGCTTTTGCAGGCTTTCAAACATTTCTTTCAACATATGTACCAGTAGTGTTTCTAGAGGATTTTGGGACCTCTCCTGTGGATTATTATATTTATTTATTATATTATTTTTATTGTAAAAATACTATACAGAGGGGTTAGAATTACATAAGCAATTAATTAGTATATTTCCTATCACTCATAATTGCCTCTTCCTTTGTTTCATCTTTCCAAATCTTCCCATCCCACCACCACTTCTGCACTAATGTTGTAAAGTTCGTTTTTCGTCATTAGGTATTGTACATTTCACTGTTGCAATGGGTCCACCAGTAACCCTATTTAACCAATTGGTTTTTCCCTTCCCCTGCACAAATACAATGAAAACAGGGGTTATTCCTTGAGGGGGGTGGCATGCAAATCAACAAAAAATCATAAATATGTTAGAAAAAAATTGAGACCTTGTATTGTAAATTTATTCAACCAATTTGGAAAGTAGTGTTGCAGATTCCTCAAAAGACTCCATATAGGCCTCTTCTTGACCCAGAAATCCCACTTTTGGGCATTTATCTGAAGAATCACAAACAAGACCAAGACCACATTAAAGCTACAGCACAACTATTTTTATTTCAGCATTATTTATGATTACTAAGATATGGAACCACCACAGATGCCCCTTAATAAATGAATGGATCAAGAAAATGTAGTATATAGACACAATTGAATTGTCTGCCTCCCTCAGACAGAATGGCATTGCCCCATTTGTTAGGAAATAGAAGAACTTGGAAAAAATTATATTAAGTGAAGCAATCCAGGCTCAAAGAAAAATAGGTCTCATGGTTTTCCTTATTTGCAATAACTAGTATATGTCTGAAACAAGCAGAAACGGTCAGATAAGGTGATGTTAGGCAAAATGAACCCCAAGATAAGGACTCCAACTCATTGTTAGTGGGAGTAGAGATACCTTGCCATACCATTTTTCTTGTCTTTCTCCACCGTGTTCTGCCAATTTTTGTATGAAGTCAAAACAAATACCGTGCAACACAATGTTTTAGGAAATCATCAACCTACGCTCTGTAGTTACACAAATTGTTTAACAGAATCAAAATAAGTACATATACAATCCAGTGCATTAGATACAATCCAGTTCAACAACAAACAACTAGGGATAGACTAAGAAAATCAAAGAAGAAGTCAGAAGACCAGAAATTAGTAAGTTTAGGGAGAATTGTGAGGAGAAAATAAAATTAGAGACATGTGGTGATGGAAATTGAGAGAGATAACATGATACCTAAAATGCTGAGAGAGGTAATGGATAGAAGGAAAGGAGAAGGGAGATACAGGAAAAGGAAAATGAAAAAGGAATCATTTTTAAGTGAAACACTTAAAATGTATAAAGGAATAATACAACTAAGGGATTTAATGATGAGTGTTTGTGAATTAAGTAATCAATACATTAATTAGTATGTGCGCAATTAAGAATAAGGTCAAATAATTGAATATGGATATATATCTGAAGATGAATTGAACAGCTATTAAATATAGCAAAGGAAGCACAAAAGTACCAAGAGAAAAAAGTAAAAACAATAAAATCTAAAATAAAAATGATGAAAAATTAGAAAACAATATTTTAAAATTTCTAAAAATAGATAGGCAAGTGTTCTTCCATTTTTTTTCACGCAGGATCTTCTATCTCCCCTGAGACCTTAACCAGTTTATTGGTGCTCTGGTTTGCTTACAGTGTTTGATTTTCCTGTGGCTTCATTGGTTTCTTAAATCAGTTTGTTTCAGCAGGCAGAACAACGCTCTTTCTTGCTAGAGATTTTATAACACCTTCCCAGGGTAATTCAATGTGATGGTGAATTCCTTTGAGTGTCACAAAAGAGAGAGATGCCTGTTTCTTCTAGCTTGGATTGCTCTGATTGGGCTAGGCTCAGGGTAATGTTGAGGCATGTCAGAATGTGTAGCTTTTCCCTGAGTGGCTAGCTCCTGAGACACTCATATAGCTCAGCCTGGATCCATTTTCAGGATTTATATTTACTGAGTTTCCACTTTTTTTTCTTTTACTCTCAGGCAGCTAGGTCTGCTGACTGTGCTATATTGTGGTGAGGTAGACTCTTACCCAGTGAGTAAAGTCAGACATCTACGGGCAGAGATTCCTCTGCCTGTAAAGTAAAACTTTCACCTTGCCTGGATCTGAACCTGGCATATCAGGTTCATTTGATGTGTTAAATGGCTCATACTGGTTTCTTCAAAGGTCTTAGTATGGGGTGTTCTGCCATGTCTTTGTCAGTATCAAGGATGAAGTTCTCCTCTTGTGGTTGAGGAGTATCTACTTTCCATCTCTTGCTCTCTGGAAAGGATTAAGGAAGTCTTGATTGTGTGGTACTCACGCCTTTCCATGGGTTTCCAGTCCATCTATGGTCTGCAAATGTCTGTGGTGAGCAGGATGAAGATGTTTGCTCCTTGTCAGTTTTTGCTGGTGGTGACTATAATCTGGTCACACACCACTTCTGGTGATTGTGTTCTGGGCTGTATTTGTTTCTGAGGTGGCAATGTTAGCAGCTGCTGTAGCTACTGCTAAGGACAATTTTGAGAGCTCAAGTCTGTCTCCATAACCAAGCTGCATGCATTTTTCCCCTCTGACCAAGCTCTCTTTACTATTATGGCACGTCATGTGAGTCTAAAGTCTTGGACTTTGCACTGTAACAATAAAACTGGTTTTTATGAGAGATGTTGATTAAAACTATTAGGACCGCTAAGCACTTTTAAAAAACACATGTCCTTTGTGACACAATAGTCTCTAGTATACCCATATATTCATTGTGAATTACAGACAATTGAGATTCAACCTTCCATTGTAACATCAAAACCTTTTTTGACACCAACTGTCTCACATTGTCCTTATGATAGCATCAGATCATATCATAGTGATATCACAAAACTTACAATCATATCATACCCTATGACATCACCTTGCATTGTGACATTAAAGACACATTGTAAATGCCTATTCTGCAATGTCATCCTATTTCAAATGTGGCATGTGTGTTATCAGAAACCCATTGTGAACTAATAACCATTGTGACATCATATTGCCATAATGATATCAGTAACCCACTGTGCCATCACATACCTGTCTTCTCCACAAACATTCTTTGTCATGTGATACTTTAGGCTAATAATTTGTTTTCAATTTGTGAGCTAATAATTTGTTTGCAAACATAATATTTCAGATATGACATGTTATAAAAGACATCTTCTCTGATATCAAGGCCACTCTGACATTACACTGCCAGATGTCATGACCATTCTGTCACATAGTGAAATCAGAAACCTGCTAGCACTTCAACACAGTTTTCACAATACATACATTAGAGACATCACAGTTCTTCTGTGAACTCATATATTCATTATGAGTTAGTGAAAATTGTGATCCTGCATATCATTTTGCTATCCATACCTCTTTGTGACATCTCAAACCTACTGTGACCTTAGCACAGTAGGCATCAACAGCTAATGGTGACTTCAAAATATTATGACATGATATTTTGACCATATTTTCATTGTGATATCACTATCCCATAGTGTTTTCTGAACACTTTAATTGCTGTACGGGAAATCATCCCAGAAGCCTCATTTTCAAATATAGTATATTGTAATATTTATAATAGAGTTTACAGTTTGCAGGTAGCCAATTGTTACAAAGACCTACAGCAAGCAAATAAAAGTAACACAGCTAGGAAACATGCTAAAGAGAAACAAAAAACAAAAACCTTGCCAACAATGGCATGGATAGCTTAATTGGGTTGCAATGATGACCGAAGCTGAGCCAGGAGACAGGACACAGGACATGATTAGTGAGACAATTGGCATGACATAATGATGTCTAAGCTGGTTCAGACCTAAGTAGGTCAGTGCAGAGGTCAGATCATCAGGAAATTCCCAGTCTAAGCAAATTCAGTTACCTGTCAGCCAAGTACCCACACCTGTCTCCAGGGATATGGTCATGCACATTACCTTGTAGTTAGGTGATAGGGAGGGGGTTTTCTTCCCCCAGCATGAAAGCAAGATGCTAGACCCCTCAACCAACCATGTGACCAATAAGGTGATGGCCAGAACTGACCTCCCTACTTCATCATGATCTCATAACATTTTAGATATCAAGCTCCTTCCTTGAACATTGTGAACATTGAATTCATTGTGAACTAGTAGCAACTGAAGTCGGACATATCATTGTGATATTACAAGCTCATTGTGACATCCCAAATCCATTGAGACCTCATCAGCACTGTGATATCTAATTGCTGATGTGACATCATGATCATATTGTGACTTGAATTTTCTTTTGAGAACTACATGTTGGAGCTTTCTAGAATTTACCTGTTGGCAACTTTCTCTATACAAGTTTGTCAGGCAGCCGCCCCAATGGTTTTCAAGATAGTTTTTGCAGTGGCTGGTGGCAAATTATCAGCATGTCAAATAACCAGATAGAGACAGAAGGTTTGAGCATGTAATTCTTTTCACAAGATCAGTATCCACATTTACACACTTGTTACCACTCTTTTTTGCTTCATTCTTTAATCTTAATGAGTAGTAGCTCTAGAACCACGACTGATTTTAGAGTGGTCTCCTGAGCTACCTGATCAGATCAGTTGTTTCTCTGCACCTACATGTTCTCTCGTTTCTTTAACTCCTTTTTATTTTTCTGAACCTGTTTGGAGGTTGGAGACTTCTTCCATTTATCTTCCTCCTTTTCACTCTTTAAAGCTTGCTTTTATGATCCCAATCTCCTTTTTAAATCCTCCTGACCTTGCAAGTGTTCTGCCAGGGTCACAGGAAAGTTCCTTTGAATGTTCAAATGCTTCTTTTTCAGCAGCAGCTTTTCTTGCTCTTCATCTCCTCCGTTCAATTGTCAGTGGTGCTATTGAGAGGGTTTTTTTTTCACCTCCATCTGTTTCACTGGGACATGCTACTTCTGCATTACATTTATGGTGAGGATCTTGTCATTGTATTTGTGTTTTCCTCTACAGCTCCTCTTTCTTGTTTTACACTTCCTTGTATTTTTATGACAAGTCTTTCAACTCTTTAACTCTTGTTTTTTGTGCCTAATGCTGTTTTTCCCGGATATTCCCCATCAAAATATGAGTGTCCTTGACTCTTTCTAAAGTGTAACAATCCGTATTTTGACCCATTTATTATCCTGCTCACTTTTCTTGGCCTCCTCTTCAATGACACAGGAATTTGGGGTCTATTCTTCTAACTGGCCTTTCTGTTCTTCCTCTGGTGATTTGCATTTTTGCTCACACCCTTCAAATGTAAAAGCTTAATGCACGCTTGTATCATGACCAGCTCCATTTACCTGGCCTTGATTTCACGTACAGTTTCAGGATCTTCTCCCTGCCTTGCTTGTAGTCAGCAAGGATGGAAGCATTGGTGTCCTTGTCTTCAGCCTGTGACCTGTGGGCTCGACCTTTGTAACAGGCACACCTTGTCTGAAGTACTTGGATTTCATTTGATTCTGCCTTTTTCTCAGTTTCATTTTGTGAATTTTTGTTCTTATTTTTGAATCTCACAATTTTATAATTTATGTCATGAAATCTTTCCTTCACATCTGATAATTCTTTCTTTTCCCCACTGTGTTGTTTAATGCACTTTTTACCTATTTGTGGGTTTTGATTGCCATGTATTTGAGATTTAAAATATTTTTTAGCCTTTGTTTTCAAACAGAAATATGTGAAATTTTTCATCACACATTTTTTTTCTTAAGTTCAGAGGGCTGATTTTTAAGTTTATCACAGTTGGATTTCAGACTCCCCAGCTCATTTGCCTTGTTCTCAGGAGATATAACAGTTTCCCAGTGGCATCCTGCCTACTTAACATGTCATTTTTAATTCTTCTCTTCCTTAAAAATTCCTTTTCCCCTTGCTGTTTACTTCCAGTAAGCGCACAGATCTAGTCCTAGAGATTCCCTATTGATATTTGCAAATGAATTAAACTGTCTTCACTATGAATCTCTTGATCCCTGTCCTGGTGCTGCTATTTGAAACCCCTTCTTAGACTGTTTTTCTTCCACTGTATAACTGTTATTAAACATCTGTTGGGCAACTGCTACCAACTCAGATAGTACCTTTTCTCAAATCCTTCTAAATTGTGAAGCTTTTTTTCCTAATATCTGGGCCGATGGTGTAGTGAAAGCCATATTTAGAGCTCTTCAATTATCCTGGGCCTCAGGATCTATAGGCATATAGTTTCTATAGGCCTCTTGGAGGCTTTCTAGAAAGTCATTAGGGGATTCATTGGGGAACTGTAGTCTCCTTTAACTTAATTAAATTAGGTGGCTTCCTAGCCACTGCCCTTAGCCTGCTAACAGGCTTTCAATATTGCTAAGCACATTCTTACCTTTATGGCTGTTCTACTCGCAGCTTGGTTGAGTCTGGGGAAAGACTTGCTCCAATAGGAATGGGTCTTCAGTGAGGGAATGATCGGGTCCAAGGACCACCTTCAAGCCATTGTGCCGGATTCGTTCCCTTCTTCCCAGGTGGAAAGCAGCTGTAAAAGTTGCCTTCAGTCATCGCAGGTGGGCTGATGTAAAGAGATGAGGCCCTGCACTTTTTCAGATAAGAACGGATTTTGCTATTTCCCCTAATACATGACACTAATTGAAAAAGGAAATTGCATTAGAAAGTTGGTTTGCCCACCCTCTCCCCAATTTGCCTGTTGTGTACCACCTAGGCTGGTTCAAGAAACTAAATCTGGTATGGAGGGACTGAACATCAGAGATGCTGATGGCACAGATTAGGAGGATGCTTCTTCTTCTGGGGGAAATTGTAACAGCAGAAGGATGATATTTCAGTTACACGAACTTTAACATATTGTACTCCCATCCTGGAAAAAAAAGGAGTAAGCAGAGGTGTATACAGGACACCGAACTATCAGCACACACAAATAGCCATAAACCCTAAACCCATATGTCCCATATCTCTCAGTGATGCCCTCTTGAGGAGGTATGAGATGACCTCTGGAGGAGATCCCACAAGGGCTTCTGAGGAGATCCCAGATGACCGCTGGAGAAGGTCCCAGATGGCCTTTCAAGGAGGCTACAAAAAACCACGCAAGGAGTTCTCAGATGACTTTAATGGACCCTCCAGATGACCTGTTGAAGTCTCCAGTTGACCTCCGGAGGAGGTCCCAGATGGCCTCATGATAAGCTTCCAATTAAGGTACTGAGGACATGTGAGATGACCTGTTGAGAAGGCCTAAGATGACCACTGGAGAAGTCCCAGATGCCTTCTCACTTTAGTTCCCAGATGACAAGTGGGGGAATTCCCAAATTGGCTCTTCAGGAACCAGACATGACCTCCACAGGAATTCCCAGGTAAACTATAGAAGAGTTCCCAAATAGCCTCTGGAAAAGCCCCAAATTTCCATTGGAGTTAGTCCCAGATGTTCTACCAATAAAACCCCAGATGACTGGAGGAAGAGCTAGATGAGGACCTTATCATGAGCATGAGGAAGCTACTCAAAAACTGATACAGGATTTACATAGCAGCTTGATAACACTCAAAGAAAAAGACAGGAATGGCATGAACAGCCTGAGAACACTCAAAGAGAACTACAGGAATAGCATGAACAGGAGCAGGAGGAAGCTAAGCAAAGAGTAATACAGGAATTGAGAGAGCAGGATGAGAAAACACAAAGATCACTAAAGGCATTCATAGGATCCATTAACAAAGAACTGAAGGAAGTCAGGGAGACCACAAAGGGAATGCTGAATGGAACCCAACAGAAGGAATGGGAGTCCAGGGAACTATACCCAATCACCTAAGTGATTTGAGAATAAACACTGAACCCCAAATTAAGGAAGTAAAGAAGTTCACACAAGATCTAAAACAAAGCTTCAAAAAAGAATTTGAAGCCATCAAACCTGACCAATTCAAAAGAAAAGAAAAAAAAAACAAAAACAAAGTAGAAAGTTTTGACAGCAGGTTAGACCACGCAGAAGATCTAATCTCATGGATTGAAGACAGCCCAGATCTTATAGAGAAAGAACATACAACCATCCAAGACAAGTCCAAGAATTATGATAGATCTATCCAACACTTGGAAGACACAATCAGAAAGCCTAATTTAAGGATAATGGGTGTAAAGGAGCATCTAGAAACAGAAGTTAATGGTCTAGAAAATTTGTTTAACAGGATCCTAGCAGAGAACTTCCCAAACATGGAAAAGGACAGGACTATTCAGATATAAGAAGATTTTAGAACTCCAAACTGACCAGACCAGACTAGGACATCCCACCGTCACATTATAATCCACACAGGATCAACTCAGACCAAGGAAAAGATCCTTAAAGCTGTCAAGGAGAAAAGATTAATCACCTATAAAGGGAAACCAATTAGAATCACCTGAGATTTCTGAGCAGAGACAATCAAAGCATGAAGAGCCTAGAATGATGTATGCCATGCCCTAAAAACAAACAACTATCAACCAAGAATACTGTACCCAGCTAAACTCTCCTTCATAATTGAAGGCCAAACAAAAACCTTCCATAGCAAAGAAACATTGAAACAATACACCTCCACCAAACCAGTCCTACAAATGATTCTTAAAGATGTCCTACACATAGAAAACCAACAAGACCACAATAAAGGCCAAGAAATGGCACCCAAACTAAGAATCCAAAAACCATAGGCAGAACCCAATTTTCACAGCCCCAAAGAAGGTGGATAACATGGCAGGAACTCCCAAATACCTCTCAGTCCTTTCTATCAACATTAACGGACTCAACTCTCCAATTAAGCGACATAGACTGTCTAGTTGCATTAAACAACAAGATCCTTCTATCTGCTGCCTTCAGGAGTCACATCTTGACCGTAAAAATAAACAGATTTCCAATGATAAAAGCTGGAGCAATATCTACCAAGCAAACAGCCCCCATAATCAGGCGGGAGTTGCAATCCTAATATCAAATAAAATAGACTTCAAGTTAAAATTCGTGAGAAGAGATAAAGAAGGTCACTACATACAAATTAAAGGATCTCTACTTCAGGAGGATCTTACAATTCTAAATATCTATTCTCCAAAAAAATGGAACACCCAAATTTATCCATGAAACACTACTTTCCCTCAAACCCCACATCAATTGTTGTGGATTTTAACACACCACTCTCCCCACTAGATAGATCAACTCGGCAAAAACTCAACAGAGAAATTGCAGATCTAAACAGCTGCATAGATCAACTAGATTTAACAGACATCTACCGAATATTTCACCGAGCAGCATCAGAATACACGTTTATCTCAGGAGCACATGGAACATTTTCTAAAATAGACCATATTTTAGGATAAGAAAACTTGTCCAAATTCAGAAACATTGAAGTTATAACTTGCATTCTCTCTGACCACAAGGAATAAAATTAGAACTCAACACCAAAAGCCACCAAAGAAAGTCCGGTATCACATGGAGGCTGAACAACACACTGGTGAATCACGAGTTGATCAAGGAAGAGATTAGAAAGGAAATTCAGATGTTCATGCTATTCAACAAAAATGAACACACAAATTACCAGCTCCTCTGGGACAGAGCAAAGGCAGTACTCAGAGGCAAGTTTATAGCTCTAAGCTTTTACATCAACAAATTGGAGAGATCTGAAACCAACAATTTAATGACACATCTAAACCTCCTTGAAAAAGAGCAGCAAGATAAACCCCAATCCAGTAGTCGGAAAGAAATAATTAAAATTAAATCAGAATTAAATGAATTAAAATCCAAAAAAACTATAGAAAGAATCAACAAAACAAACAGTTGGTTCTTCGAAAAAATTAACAAAATTGACAGACCCTTAGCAAACCTTATCAGAAAAAGAAGAGAACACACACAAGTAAATAAACTCAGAGATGAGAATGGAAACAGCACCACGGAAACAACCAAGATTCAGAACATTATAAGGGAATACTTCTCAAAACTTTATGCTAATAAGTTTGAGAACTTGACAGAAATGCACCTTTTCCTAGCAAATATTGACATGCCAAAACTAAACCAAGATGAGTTAAACCATCTTAACATGCCCACATCAAGCATTCAAATAGAAACAGCAATAAGTGACCTGCCAGCTAAGAAAAATCCAGGACCAGACGGTTTTACAGCGGAATTCTATAAGGCCTTCAAAGCAGAGTTCAAACCAATACTCCTCCAACTCTTCAATGAAATTGAAAGAGAAAGTTCACTACCGAACACATTCTATGAAGCCATCATAACCCTCATCCCAAAACCAGGCTGGGACTCATCAAAGAAAGAGAACTATCGACCCATTTCTTTGATGAACATTTATGCAAAACTACTGAACAAAATTTTGACCAATCAATTTCAACAATTCATACAAAAAATCATACACCACGATCAAACAGGATTCATTTCAGGGATGCAAAACTAATTCAATATACGCAAATCAACTAATATTATTCATCACATCAACAAGAGCATGGATAAGAACCACATGGTTATCTCAATAGATGGAGAAAAAGCATTCAACAAGAACCAACACCCCTTTATGACGAAAGTTTTGGAAAAATTAGGAGTCCATGAAACATTCCTCAGTACAATAAAGCCTGTATATGATCAAACAACAGCCAGCATTATACTTAATGGTGAAAAACTAAAGTCATTTCCTCTTAACTCAGGAACAAGACAAGGATGTCCACTCTCTCCACTTCTCTTCAATCTAGTATTAGAATACCTAGCTACAGCAATAAGACAAGATGCAAACATAAAGGGGATCCAAGTAGGGAAAGAAGAAATAAAATTCTCCCTCTTTGCAGATGACATGATCTTGTATTTAAAGAATCCCATAGAATCCACTCCCAAATTATTCAAGCTGATTCAAAACTTTGGCAATTTGGCAAGGTATAAAATTAACTCCCCAAAATAAATGGCTTTTCTGTATGCCAACAATGAGAAAAGTGTGGCTGAAATTAGGAAAGTAACTCCATTTTTAATAGCCCCACAAAAAATAAAATACCTAGGAATTAACTTAACCAAAGAAATGAAGGACCTCTATGATGAAAACTTTTAAATCTTGATAAAGGAAATCAAAACAGAACTTAGAAAATGGCAAAACCTCCGATGCTCCTGGATTGGAAAGATTAACATCGTGAAAATGGCAATAATTCCCAAGGCTATCTACAAATTCAATGCGATACCTATCAAAATTCTAACTTCATTCTTCAAGGAAATAGAAGAGGCAATCCAAAAATTCATATGGAACAATAAAAGACCCCGAATAGCAAAAACGCTCCTCAACGGAAAGAACACTGCTGGTGGAATATCAATACCAAATTTCAAACTCTAGTATAAAGCCATAGTAATCAAAACAGCTTGGTACTGGCATAAGAACAGACCTCAGAACCAATGGAATAGAATTGAAAACCCAGAAATGAACCTAAAGACTTATAGACAACTAATCTTCGATAATTGAGCTAAAATAATAGAATGGAAGAAAGACAGCCTCTTCAGTAAATGGTGCTGGCAAAATTGGTTAACTACTTGTAGAAAACTAGCTAGAACCTTATATATCACCCTGTACCAGAATCAACTCCAAATGGATCAGAGACCTCGGAATCAAAGCAGACACTGAAAACATTACAGGATGGAATAGGAGAAACCCTAGGTCTCCTTGGGTCAGGCTGAAACTTTCTTAATAGAGACCCAGAAACACAATGAATCAACGAATGGTTGGATGAATGGGATGGCATGAAGGACCTTGGTTTTTAATCCAAGTAGACAGTCTATGTCGCTTAATTAGAGCGTTAAGTTCCTTAATGTTGAGAGATAGGACTGAAAGGTTTTTGGTCGTTCCTGCCATAGCAACCTTCTTCTGGGCTGTGACAACTGGGTTCTTCCGATGGTTCTTGGATTCTCCATTTGTGTGCTGTTTCTTGGTCTTCATTCTGGTCTTGTTGCTTTTCTTTGTATAGGACATCTTTAAATATCTTTTATAGGGCTGGTGTGATGGAGATAGTATTGTTTCCGTTTATCTTTGTTATGGAAGGTTTTTACTTGACCATTAGTTATAAAGAAGAATGTAGCTGGGTACAGTATTCTTCGTTGATAGTTGTTTGTCTTTAGGGCATGGCATACATCATTCCAGACCCTTCTTGCTTTGTCTCTCCTGAAAAATCTGAGGTGAATCTAATTAGTTTCCCTTTAGAGGTGATTGATCTTTTCTCCTTGACAGTCACAGTTGATTTCAGTGTCACATATCAAACCAGAAATATTATCAGTTCCAAAACAGATTATGATCTAACAGAGACCTAAGGTATCAAAATTGCAGCAAGGCACAAAATTTAGGAGGACAGGACAGGTTTTTGATTTCTCTGTGTTTGAGTGATGTCACTTTTGAAATATGATATCACTATCATTATGATACCATAGTTTTCATATATCAACTAACATGCCACATTTGAAATAGAATGAACTCACACAATAGGCATTCATAATCTTTCTATGATAGCATGATGACAATGTGCTGTCATAATTCTATGATGTCATTTTAATTTTGTGATATCACAATGAGCTGATGGTGTCAAAATGAGTGTGATGCCACACTGGTAATAATGTTGCAAAGGCCTTGTGATGTTAAAATTGTATGTCTGATCACAATTGACATTAGTTCAGAAAGGGATAGTGATGTCACAAAGGCCATGTTCATTTTCAAAGGTGCTAAGAGATCATGCTATATTTGGAGTATTAGAATGTGAATGTGATGTCACAACGGCAATGTGATTTCAAGTGTTTGAGATGTCACAGTGGTTATGAGGTAAAAATAGGTTCGTTATGTCATAGCAAGTTTGAAATATAGGAATCACATATCCAATTTCAAGTTTTATTAGTACACAATTTGGATAGGAGTTGACAGAAGGAGCTTTATGTCCCAGAGGCCATTAATTTTCTAAAATGTTATGAAATTACAATAGGTTTGTGAAAAACAATAGGACAGTGATTTCACAATGGCAATGTGGTGTCAAAAAGTGATTGTGATGTCATAATGGTTATGAGGCCACAATGGGATTCTGGTATCAACTGACATGACACATGTGAAGTAGAATTACATCACAGAATAGGCATTCACAATGTGTCTATAACATTACAATGATAATGTGATGTAATTATGTCATTGTAGTTTGGTGATGTCTTTATGAGCCGAGCGTATCATAATGACAATGTGCTGTCATACTGGTGATTACATCAGAAAGGGTTTGTGATGTTACAATGGTATGTCTGATCCCAATTTTCCTTAGTTCACAATGAGGATATGAGTACAAAAAGCTATCACAAAGGCATGTCCAATATGATCATGATGTAATAATGGGAATGTGGTGTCACAATGGGTTTTTGATGTCACAGGTGTAATGAGAACACAATGGATTTGTGATTTTAAGGTATACTATGTAGGTAGGTTTCTTTAGGTACCTGATGAAGGAAATGTGCTAGTCAGGGAAAATACCAAACTGTTGCCTGTACCCTGCATGGTGGAGAGCCATGGCAGCAAAAGGAGTCCTACTATTGGACATTGGACATGGAGTTATCATGGCCAGGTAAATGAAGAGGGGATGCCAGGTAGTAAAAAGTTGTGGCCACAATAGGGCTGGATATGACCTCAGGGACAGGGACACTCTTATGGTCAGATGGGAGGCATGAGCTGGGGCGACCCAGGATGTGACCTTAAAAGAGGGCAAAGTGGACTACTTCCAGGTTTTCCAGCTACCTATGTAACAGAAAATGGACAGACATTTATCCAAGAGGTAAGGAAGTGTCTACACAGGGGACTGCATGGCCTTGGGCAGACCTTACATTCCAGCCTTTTGATAATTATGAGAAAGGGTGCAGATTCTCTCTGGCTAATACCTGCTGGCCAGAGGCATTGACATCAGGGGTAAAATGCTGAAATGTGGTCCCCTCAGGGAGAAGGCAGCAGCTGTCCCTTGGTAGTAGTCCTTCAATGAAGTCTGGGTGAAGTCAAGTCTTGTGTGGCAGGGAAGGACTGGCTCAAAAAAAAACAACTATTAGAGAGCAAAAGGCAAGTGGAAGAGTTTGGGGCAGGAAATTAAATATTGGATGACCTGGCTAAAATGGCTACTTTATATCTCCTGCATTCTAATCTGTACTGAAGTTGGCAGAAATGTTGCTGTCTACTTCTGACATCTGGCAACTATGTAGAGGAGAGCATCAATTATATAGATATTCCTTCTCTCCATTTCCCTCCCCACATTCCTCTAATTTTTTCTCCTCACAATTCTCCCTAAACCTATTAATTTCTTGTCTGATGACTTAACTTTTATTTTCTTAGTCCATGGATCCCTAGTTGTTTTTTGGTTGAACTAGGTTGTATCTGTCGAATTAGATTATGTCTCTTTTCATTTTGATTGCATCAATCTGTGCAACTAGAGGGCTCTGTATTATGCCTGACTTAAAATAGTGCTCTAGGACTGAATGGGCAGAACAAGCCAGAGAAACACAAGCAAAATGCCTACTCCCAAACATGGTAATCAGGCAAAAGAGCGGTTAATGAATAATCCAGAGCAGAGTTCCCAAATTCTCTAGAAATATTACTGGTAAGCTTGCTGAGTGAAGATTGAAAGCCTGCAAAGGACTCCGTATAAGCATGATAGGTATATGCAACAGCATGATGAGACTAACCAAAAATTAATTCAAGAATTTCATGAGCATTAGAAGGCCAATGATAGATTAATAAAGGAATTGCCAGAGTGAGAGGTGAAAAAAAAATTAACAGAGATAATCATGGAACACACAAACAGGAAGCTGCAGGAATGTATGGAGGCCACAAATAGAATGCTTATTGAAGCCAACTGATGGAAAGGCATTCCAAAAAACTATAATCAATCAACTAAGGGATTTGAGCATTAACCCTGAAAACAAATTGAGGAGTTTAAGTAGTCTATAGAATACCTAAAACAAAACTTCAACAGGAATTTTACGCCATCACATCTGACCAATTAGAATGAAAGGAAAGAAAAAAAAGTTGAAATCATTGACAGTAGGTTAGCCCATGAAGAAGATCCAATCTCTGTGGTTAAACACAGTCTAGACATGAGAGAAAGGACAGACAAGTATTCAGGACAAATCGAAGAAATAAGATAGATCTATTCAACATTTATAAGACACCACCAGAAAGCCTAATTTAAAGCTAAGGGTTATAGAAGAGGGACTAGAGACAGAAGTGAAAGGTTTGGGAAATTTATCATGATCCTAGCAGAGAACTTCCCAAACATGCAAAAAGATAGACCGATTGAGATACAAGAAGCCATTATCACTCCAAAGAGATCAGAGAAGAACAGGACATCCCAGAGAAGAACAGGACATCCCAGCATCACATTGTAATCCCAAAAAGATCAATGGAAAGAAAGGAAAGGATCCTTAAAGCTGTCGGAAGGAAAAATCAATCACTTATAAAAGGAAACCTATCAGAAAAACTTCTGCATGTTCAGCAGAAACAATGAAATGAAGAAGATTCTGGAATTATGTTTGTCATGTCCTAAAGATAATTATCAACCAGGAAGACTGTACCCAGCTAAACTTCTCTTCATAACAGACCAAATAAAAACCTCCCACAGCAAAGAAAAATTGAACCAATATATCTCTACCAAACCAGCCCTACAAAAGATTGTGAAAAATGTCCTAAACATTAAAAACCAACAAGACCAAAATTAAGGCCTAGCAATAGCCCCTATACAAACAACACAAGAATTATAGGTAGTTGCCAGTTGGTAAAACCCCCAGGAAAATGGGTAAGATGGCAGAAACTGTCAAAAAAAAACTTCTGTCTTTACTCTCAGTATTAATGGATTTTATTTTTCAATTAAGGGACATAGATATTCTAGTTGGCTCATAAAGGAAGATCCTTCTATCTGCTGCATTCCAGAGACAGATCTTGCCCCCCAAAACCAAATACATCCTGAAAGTTTGGAATAATTTCTACCAAGAAAACAGTTCCCATAAACCGGTGTGAGTTGCAATTTTAACATCAGATAAAGTAGACTTTAAATTAAAGTTAATGAGAAGAGATAAAGAACATCATTACATACTAATTAAGAGATCTCTAATTCAGGAGGATATTACAAGTTTAAATATCTATTCTCCAAAAACAGAGCACACATATTTATTCTAGAAACATTACTTTCCATAAAATATAACATAAATCCAAAGATATTAAATGTTGCAGACTTTGACACATTTTCCTTGCTAGATAGATCAACCCAGGAAAAACTCAGGAAATCTCACAACTAAACAAGTAAATAGATCATCGAGGCTTGACATATACTGAATATTTCACCCATAAGGAGCAGAATACACTCTTCTCAGCAGCACATGGAATATTCTCCAAAATAAACCACATGTGCAAGTTCAGAAACATTGAAATTAACCCCTGCATAATAAAAGTGTGATTCAATGCCAAAAGCCACCAAAGAAATCCTGTATCACAGGGCTGAGAAGGTGGCTCAGTGGTAGAGCGCTTGCCTTGCATGCATGAGGCTCTGGGTTCGATTCCTCAGTACCACGTAAGCAGAAAAAAAAAATCCGGCAGTGACACTGTGGCTCAAATGGTAGAGTGCTAGCCTTGAGCTGAAGAACTGAGGGAGAGCGCTCAGGCCCAGAGTTCAGGCCCCACAACAGGATCCAAATAAATAATAATAATAAAAAGAAATCCTGTATAACATGGAGGCAGAACAACACACAATTGAACCACCAGTGTGTCTTGGAATTCATTAGGAAGGAACCTCAGATGTTCATGATATTGAACAAAAATGAACACACAAAGTACTAGCTCCTCTGGGACATAGCAAAGGCAGGTTATAGCTCTGAGTACCAATTACAACAAGTTGGAGATATTTGAAACCAAAATTTAATTAGATACCTAACCTTCTTGAAAAAGTGCAATAACATAAACCCCAATCCAGTATACAGAAAAAATAATCAAAATTAAATCAGAATTAAATGTATCAGGTGCTAAAATAAACATAGAAAGAATCATCAAAAAACATTTGGTTCTAGGGGAAAAAATTAACAAAATTGACAGTCTTAGCAAATCTTAGAAAAAGAGAACACACCCAAATAAACAAACTCAGATGACAATGGAAACATCACCACAGGAAAACAACAACAACAACAACAACAAAAACAAGATTCAGAACATTCTAAGGAAATACTTCTCAAACCTTTGTGCTAATAAGGTCGAGAATCAGAAGGAAATGGTTGATTTTTTCAGCAAATGTTGTAATGCCCAAACTAAACCAAGATGATTTAAAGCAACTAACGAAATCCTAGCAAGCATCAAAATAGAAAGAACAATAACAGACCTCCAACCCAAGAAAAGTCCAAAACCAGATGGATTTACATGTGTACTACACAAGGCATTCAAAGCAGAATTCACCCCAATACTTTTCCAACTCTTCAATGAAATTGATAGTGAAAGTTCACTACCTAAGAATTTCTTTGAAGCTGTAATAACCCTTATTCCAAAACCAAGGAGGAACTTATCAAAGAAAGAGACCTTTTTCTTTGATAAACATCGATGCAAAATTTCTCAAATAAAATTTGGACCAATCAAATTCAAAAAGAGCAAAAAAAAAAAAAAAAAAAAAAAACCCACATACACCGTGATCAAACAGGATTCATTTCAGGGACGCTAAGCTGGTTCAATATTTGCAAGTCAATCCATACAATTAACCATGTCAACAATAGCCAGGATAAGAACCACATGATTATCTCAATAGATATAGAAAAGCATTTAACCACATACAACCTCCTTTTATCATGAAAGCTCTCAAAAATCAAGGAATCCATGAAACAGTCCTCAATATAATAAGGGATGGGTATGACAAACCTAGAGCCTTCATTATACTTAATGGTGCAAAGCTAAAGCCATTTCTTCTAAATTGAGGAATGAGACAAGAATGTCCACACTCTCCACTTCTCTTCAATTTAGAATTAGAGTGCCTCGCTAGAGCAATAAGACAAGATCAAAAGTAAAGGAGATCCCAAAGGAAAGATGAAGTAAAACTCACCTCTCTTTACAGATGACATGATCTGGTATAGACAGAACTCCATGGACTCCACACTCAAGTTACTGGAGCTTATCCATAACTTTGGCAAAGCAGGAGGATATAAAATTAAACCTAAAAAATGAATGGCTTTTCTGTATGCCAATAAAAAGACAGACAAGGCTGAAATCAGGAAAGCAACTGTTTTTATAATTGCCATACAAAAATAAAAAACTAAAATAGCTTAAAGAAGTGAAAGACCTCTATGATAAAAACTTTTGAAACCTGAAAAAGGAAGTTAAAGCAGAACTGAGGAAGTGGAAATATCTACCATGATCATGTCTTGGTAGGATTAACATCATGAAAATGGCAATAATGCCGAAGTCTATCTACAATTTCAATGCAATACCCATCACTATTCCAACCTCATTCTAAAATGAAATAGAAGAAGCAACCCAACATCTTATATGGAACAAAAGACCCCAAATAGCAATTCTTAGCAGAGAGAAAATTACTGGAAAATATCAAAACAAACCTTCACACTTTACTACAAAGCCATAGTAATTAATACAACTTGGTACTGGCACAAAAACAGGCCTATCAATGTAATCAAACTGAAGGTCCACAAATGAACCCACAGTCCTAGAAACACCTAATTCTCAATAATAGAGCAAAAAAATATAAAATGGAAGAAAGACACCCTTTTCGGTAAACAGTGCTTGCAATATTGGTAAACTACGCAGAAAAATGATGGTTGATCCATATATATCACCTTGCACCAGACTCAACTGTAAATGGATCAAAGACCTCAAAGTCAAAGCAGACACCTTGGAAACATTACAGGAAGGAATAGGAGAAAAAATCTAGGGCTCGTAGGCACAGGCCAAAATTTTCTTAATAAAGACCCATAAATGCAACAAATCAAAGATAGTTTGGAGAAATAAGATTGCATGACATTACAGGAAGGAATAGCTGAAACTCTAGGGCTCTTTGGCACAGGATGAAATTTTCTTAATGAAGTCCCAGAAACAAACAACTCTAAGAATGGAAAAATGGGATTGCATGAAATTGCAGTGTTTCTGCAGGGTAAAGGATAGAGCTAGCCAGATGGTGTGAAAAGGACAATGTGATGTCCCACTGGTAATGATGTCAGAAATATTTTGTGTTGTTACAATGGCATGTCTGATCTCAACTGTCATTAGTTCACAATGAGGATATCGGTTCAATGCATAAATGTGATGCCACAATGGCTACATGTTTTTTTAAAGGTAATAAGAAGCCATCATAGGATTGGGATGTCATAATATGGTTCTGATGTCTCAATGGCAATGTGTTGTGCAATGGGTTTGTGATGTCAAAGTGTAGTGAGGTAATAATGGGTTTGTGACTTTACAATGAGTTTGTAATATCACAATCTCATGTCCGTTTTCAATAGCTACTAGTTCACAATGATGATATGATTTCACAGAAGGAGCTTGAAATCCCAAAGACAATGAATACTGCTAATGTGATATGTCAGGAATGATATGTGATATCAGAAATCCAGTTACATAAGGATCACTGTGACATACTCTTACAGACACCTCACCTTTATGTCATATTTTGACAGCACAAATCTGTTAAAACTGCATAATATTTATGACAAAACATGCCTTTGAAGACATCAACGTCACATTGAGAACTCATATACACATTGTGAGGTAATGAAAATTGAGATCCATCATGTGATTGTGACACCACCAATCCATTGTGACTTCACATACCTATTGTGTCCTGATCACCAGTGTGTCATCACCAACTCATTGTGAAATCAAAGTATTTTTATGACATGATGTAACATCATATTTAAACTGTGATTTCACTATACCATTGTGTTTTCACAAACATATTTTGACCTGATAACATTTTACAAAATTCATGATCTTTGGGACTTTAAACTCCTGTGACCTCATATCTTCATTGTGAACTAGTAGTAATTGCAATGCGATTGCCATATTACAAACTCATTGTGATATCACACAGCCATTGTCACCTCATCACCATTGTAACATGACAAACCAATTGTGATATTATATTGCTATTCTGACAGCAAGGTCACATTGTGACATTCCAAAACTCATGAACTCAGCACCTTTGTAAAAAGACATGACCTATCCAGCATCACAGTCCCTGTGGGTACCCATATCTTTATTTTGAGCTAATGTCAAATGAGATCACACATGCAGTTTTAACATCACAAACCCTTTGTTCCATCATCTCAAATGTGTCATCACAGTTTTTTTATGACACCATCTGCTAATTGTAACCAAACCAAATTACAATAGAATCATAGCATTATGATATCATGTCATTTAGATGTGTTTCCAAAGGGGCCATGCTGATTCTCAGGTCCCATCAATTATTGGGTCCCCACTGGTTATGACAATCTCCACTGGTTTTCATGTCTAATCAAATCCTTCAATCATTTTAGACCAAAACCTAAGCGTCCCTTCTCTCCCTGCATTGAACTGACTTGAAATGCAAATTTAACACATAACTTGGAGGAAACCATAGAAACACACTAGCTAAGAATAATTAACACTTGGTAACTGTTATTCTTTACAGATCCTGAGTGTCTTGAACTGTCCATCTTGCAGTCTTCTCTGGATATTGGTCTGCTGCCTGTTTCACTTGATAGTGATGGATCCAATGCTGTTTTCTTGCATATTTAATAGGCAGTGGTTTAGTTACCACAAGTGAGTAATGTCCTTGACACATGTGTTCCAATTCAGGAGCACAATAGCTTTTAACCCACACCAGCTGTCCAAGAAAGAAACGGTTGGTGGAGTTTTACTCAGGATAAGCCTTAGCTACCAAAGTAGAGGGACATAAATGAACTTCTTGCAAATCCCGCAGGGTCGATACAAGATTGTGGTTAGACATTTATGTTACTATAGCTTTCCCAAATTTAGGAGCCAAAGGCTGTTGTATACTATAAATTATTTGAAAGGGAGTGAATTCTTTAAATATGGGGTGATTCCTGCTCAAAGAGAGCCAACAGTAGCCTTTTACCAAGTCATGGCTAGTCTCTGTAATTAATTTAAAGTTCCCTTAAATTTCTACCAGTCATGAACTCTGAGGTCAATAATACAATGTAATTTCCAATTTATCCCTAGGGACTTAGCTAATTGAGCAACCTGGGCTGTGAAGTCCTGCCCATTGTAGGACCCCACTGCTGTCAGTAAGTCAAATTGAGGAAATAGGTTCATGGAATAAATTTTTGGCTTTTACTTGAGTGGTTTCAGTTTTTGTCAGGAATGCCTCAGCCCAGCTTGGAAAAATGTCCACTACCACTAACAGATAACTAAAACCATACATTCCAGACTTTCTCTCTGTGAAGTCCATTTCCCAAAATTCATCCTCACATAAGCCCTCACTATATCTTCAAGCTCTTTGGCATTTACCAGTTGACAACTTTCTATATACATCATGTAAGCTTGTCAGGCTGAGGGCCTATTGGTTTTCAAGACAGTTTAGGAAATGACACGGGACAACTTATCAGGGTGCCCAATAACTAGATATAAACAGACAAAAGGCTTGTAACCATTTTTCACAAGTTGAGTCACCACATTTGCAAGCTTGTTACCACTGTTTTGACTTCTTCCTTTAATCTTAATGACTAATATTTCTAGAGACCCCACTGATTTTAGAGTGGTCTCCTGAGCTAAATGAGCAGCTCAGTTGTTGCCATTATCCTTGGGGTCTCTAGTTTCTTTAACTTCTGTTTAGTACTCTGAACCTCAGTCTGCAGCTTGGAGAGTTCTTCCGTTTTATCCTCCTCCTTGCTTTCATGATCCCAATCTCCTTCTCAAAGTCTTTCTTAACCTAAAAGTGTTCTGCAAGGGTCCTTTACCGTACAACTGCTGCTCCTTCTCACAGAACCTTTGCTTGCTCTGCAGCTCCTCCTTAAAGTTCTCAATGGTGTTATAGAGTGGATTTGTTTTCTTGCTCCACTTGTTCCATTACTCCACAATGCTTCTCCTTACATTTTTTTGTGAGGATCTTGTTGCTCTCTTTCTCTTTTTCCTCTAGTAGCTTCTTTTTCTTGTTTTACACTTCAGTGTATTTTTGTGACAGATGATTCAACTGTTTAACTCTTCTATTTTTCTGCCTAATACTTTTTCCCTTTTGCAGTCATTCCCTATCAGAATATTTGTGTCCTTTATCTCTTTCTGAAGAGAACAATCTCTTTCTTGAGCCTGATATTTTTCTATTTACTTTTTTGGCCTCCTATTCTAGGACATGACACTTCTGTGTCTGCTTGACTAACTACTCTATCAGTTCTTTTTCTGTTGCTTTGAATTTCTGCTCACACACTTCAAAGCTTATAATCCATCTGTCCTTCAGCCTAATACATTCTTGCATTATGTCCATAGCATTTTAATGGGCTTTGATTTCCATATATAGCATCAGGTTCTCTTCCTGGGCTGGCTTTTATTCAGCAAGGATGGCAGCATTGGCATCCAGTGCATCTTTCATCCTTAGACATGTGGTCTCCAACTTTGCCTCATTCTCACCCAGGCTAGTTGGTCTTGGATTTCATTTCAAACTGAATGTTTTCTTTGTTCATTTTGAGCATTTTTCTCATTTTTTTTTTTACTTTTACATGTTCCTTTTTATTTTTTGAAATCTATTTTTCATGTCTGATAATTCTCTCTCAGATTTCTCCACTGTGCTCTTCAATGTAGTTTTAACCTCTTGGTGTATGTTGACACCACCTATTGCAGACTCAGAGCCTTTTTTAAGCCTTTTTTTCCAGACAAAAGTGGGACTGTGATGTCAAAAATGTTAGTTGGTTTTTCAAAGGTGTTAAGAGGTCATAATAGATTTGGGATGTAATAATGTGATCATGATGTCACAATCAGCAATGTGATGTCAGGAAGAATTTCTCATGTCATTTTGCTGATTAGGTCACAATGGCTAGGGATACTACAATGAGTTTGTAATATCACAAGCACATATTTATTTTCAATTGCTACTAGTTCATAATGATGATATAAGTTCACCAAAGGAGCTTGCAGTCCAAAGAATATGCATTTTCTTTTTTTTTTTTTGTTAGTCATTGGGCTTGAACTTGGGCACTCAGCAATGGCTATCAGCTCTTCAGCTGAAGGCTAGCGCTCTACTGCTTGAGCTACAGTGCCACTTCTTGTTTTCTGGTGGTTTATTAGCTATAAGCGTTTCATGGATATTTCTGCCCATGCTGGCTTTGAACCATAATCCTCAGATCTCAGCCTCCTATGTAGCCAAGATTACAACCTCCTGAGCCACCAGTGCCCACTTAATTTGAATTTTCTAAAACATTATGAGGTCATAATATGCTTCTGGAAACACAATGAGGTTCTGATATCATGAGGGCAATGTGATGTCACAATACCATGTATTGATTAAATTATTTGTTGTTATCATCCTGGTCATGAGGTCACAATAAGTTTGTGATGTCACTATCAGTTGTTGATGTCACAATGGCATGTCAGATCCCAGTTGTCATTAACTCATAATGAGTATATGAGTTCCCACAGGGACTGTGATGTCTCAAAACACATGTCTTGCACAAATGTGATAAAATCCTCAAAGGTTTATGATGTCACAATGGGACACAGTGATCATGACATCTCTCATTGTGATGTCACAATGGTGATGATGTCACAACGGATTTCTGAGTCTCACATACATGTATTTCAATTATTACTAGTTCACAATGAAGATTTGAGTTCACAGAAGGAACTTGAAGTCCAAAAGGACATGAAATTTCTAAAACGTTATGTGGTCCTTATAGGTTTTGCAAAGCCCAATGTGACAGTGATATCACACTTGCAATGCGATGTCACAATATCATGTCATAATAAATTTTTGATGTAAAATTAGTTGATGATGACATTTATGAGGTCACAGTTGGTTTCTGATACCAACCCACATGCAACATTTTAAACAGAATGAAATCTCAGAGTAGGCATTCACTATGTGTTTAAGACATCACTGATATTGTAATGTCATAATTCTATGATGTCATTGTCATTTGTGTTGTAACAAGGCTCTGATGGTATCATAACTACAATGCGATGTCACAGAGGTGATGATGTCACAACGTTTTTGGGATGTTATAATGGCAGGTCTGATCTGAATTGTCATTAGTTTACAATGAGGATATGGACACAGAACAAGACTGTGATGTCATAGATACCATAATGATGTCAAAATCAGTTTGTCGGGACACAAGTTGGTAATATCACAAACACATGCTCAAACTCAATTGCTACTAATTCACATTATTTATGAGTTCACGGAAGCTTGAAGCCACAAAGTCCATAAGTTTTCTGAAATGTTATGAGCGCTTTCCAGGTTTGTAAAAATACAATATATCAGTGATATCACAATGTCAATGTGATTTCACTACATCATGTCATAGTCTTGTTTTTATATTACAATTATTTGATGATACCATATTGGTGATAACATCTAATGAATTTTGTTTTTCATTCATAATATTATGCCAGTTCTCATTAGTTATTAAATTACCATCAGTATATGAGTTGACAAAGTGACTGTGTTGTCTAAAGTCATGTGTTGTCAGAAAGGAGATGAAGTCATAAAAATTTTGTGAATTCACAATGTGACACAATATTCATGATGTTTGGCACTCTAATGTCACCATGGTCATGAGTTCACATAGGATTTCTGATGAGATCAAAAAGAGATTATAAGCTCACAAAAGTCCTAAGATGTCAGAATGGCAGAATGGCACAAAAGTTCTGAGGACAGAATAGGCTTGTGATGTCACAATGTCTTAGTGATATCACAATGGCAATGTAAAGTAACAAAGAGAGTTTGATGTCTCAATGGTTATGTGATCACAATGGGTTTCTGATATCAAGCCCCATGTCAGATTTGAAATAAAATGAAATCACAGATTAGATATTCATAATGAGCCTATTACATCATAAGGACACAGTGATGCCATAGTATTATGATGTTATTGTAGTTTTGTGTGTCACAATATGCTGATCATTTCATAAATACAATATGATGTCTCACTAGCGATGGTGTCACAAAGGGTTTGACATTACAATAGGCTATTCGACCTCAATTGTCCTTTGGTCACAATTTCTTCATGACATCACTTTGCCATTGTGATATAACTAACCAAAGGTGATATCACAGGCCTGATATCTTAGGACTTCAAACATTTGTGACAGTACATGCCTTTCTAGGCTTCACAGTCCTTTGTGAACTCATATACTCATTGTGAGTTAATGACTATTGAGGTGTAGCATGTCATTGTGACATCACAAAACCATTGTGACATCACACACCTATTGAGATCTCAACACTAATATGGCATCACCAACAAATTGTGACATCTTTCCATTTTCTAACAAGGGGGGTGATTTCATTATGTCTGATGGGACATAGAATTCTATTGTAAATATATACCATATTTTCTTGATGCATTCATCTACTGAAGGGCATCTGGGTTGATTCTATATCATAAACCTGCCCTCTACTCACAAATTATGTAAAATGCTGCCATTGTGATATCTTAGGCCTTTTGTGAGACAGTTTTCCACCTCAGAACATTTCAGGTACTACATATGATATCAGAAATCTACTTATTTCAGGATCATTGTGATATTACTTCTAGATGTCATGACAATTGTTTCACATTGTGACATCATAAACCTGTTAGGATTTCATCACATTTCTGACAAGACATTCCTTTGGAGACATCACAGTCCTTGTGTGAACTCATATACTTATTGTGAATTAGTGACAATTTAAACCTGGAATGGCATTGTAACAACACACACCGAATGTTAAATCATAAACCTATTATGACTTCATTACAAGTATGGTATTACCACCTAATTGTGACATAAAAACATTATTATGTAATATCGTGACATCATATTGCTATTTTGATATCACTGTCACATTATGTTTTCATAAAACTAGACATAAATTCATGTACTGGTACTTGAAGCTACTTCTGTGAACTTGCATCCTTGTGAACAAGTAACTACTGAGATAGGAAATACGATTATGACATTATAAACTTTTAACATCACAAACCCATTGTTACCTCATTACAACGGTGACACCACAAAACCACTGTGACAGCATATTGCTATTTTGAAACCATGATCACATGGTGACAACCCAACCTATTCTGCTGTCTTAGCACCTTTGAAAAAACACATGGCTTTTCTGACATCAGTCACTCTTTTCTGTCTCATTGTGACATCACAAAACTGTTAGGACTTCATCACATTCGAGATGAAGCAACACATGGCTTTAGAGACATCAAAGTCCCTTTGTGAACTCATATACTCCTTATAAATTAATGACAATAGAGATCGGGCATGCCATTGTGAGATCACTAACCCATTGTTACATTGCTAACCTATTGTGACCTCTTCATGCTTATGGCATTACCAACTAATTATGATAACAAAACCTTTTTATGACCTGATATTCTAACAACTCATTACCATTGTGATATCTCAGTTCCATTGTGTTTTCACAAAAACATTATAAACACCTAACAGTTTAGAAAATTCGTGGGATTTGGAACTTTCAACTCCTTCTTTGAACTTGTAACCTCATTGTAAATTAGTAGGAATACAAACTGGACAAGTTATTGTGATATTACAAACTCATTGTGATATCACGAACCCATTGTGACTGTATCATCCCATGTAAACTCATCACCATTGTGACATCACCAATGCATTGTGACATAGCATGGCTAATGTGGCTTCATGATCATACTAACATTTTATATCACTGTCCGATCATGTTTTCACAAACCTAGTAAGATCTAATGACATGTTAGATAATTGATGCACTTTGGGACTTCCATCCACTTCTCTGAACTCATAACCTCATTTAGAATTTGTAGCAATTGAAATTGGACATGTCATGTGATATTACAAACTTACTCTGACATTTCTAACACACTATGACATCACAAACATATTGTAACCACATCACCAGTATGGCATCAGCAACTAATTTTTTTTGGGGGGGGTCCGGTCATGGGGCCTGAACTCTGGGCCTGGGTGTCCTTTAGCTCTTCAGCTCAAGGCTAGCACTCTACCACTTGGGCCACAGCGCAACTTCCAGCTTTTTTCTTTTTGTTTCTGGGGTGCTGGGGAATCGAACCCAGGGCCTCATGCACGCAAGGCAATCATTTTACCACTGAGCCACCTTCCCAACCCCTTCACCAACTAATTTTAACATCACATTGCCACTGTGACAACATGATCATGTTGTGACTTCCCAAAACTATTAGGACCTCTGAGTTGCTTTGAAGAAACACATGGTCTTTGTGAGATCAGTTATTTGTGTACCATATCCTTGTTTTAATGACAATTGAGTTCAGACATGCCATTTTAACATCACAAACCCTTTGGACATTACCAGAATGACATCAAAATGTACTGATTACATCATCAGTGCATTGTGAAATCACAAAAAGGATATTTCATTGGGACATCCCAATGTCAATGTGACCTCATATACACATTGTGAATTCCTAATCTGTGATTTCCTATTATTTCATATGTGGCATATATTTTGATATCAAAAAACCATGGTGACAGTAGTAGTGGCATCCTTCAGACTCTGAACTCTGGTCCCCATCTTTGCCTAATGCTCACAGAGGTTGATGTACTTGTAATTAATTTGAATGTTGTCCGGGTTCCTTTTGAGGATTTTGTTCTCACTTTTGACTCTCATAACTTCCTGATTTATGTCTTAAAAACATTTATTCACATTCCATAATTCTTGGTTTTCTCCAGCATGCTGTTCAATGTGTTTTTAACCTCTTGCATTTTGAGTGGCAAGTATTGGAGATTCAGTCTTTTTAAATCCTGTTTCAGACAGAAATGTGTAATTTTTTTCATTGCCTCATTTGTTGTGAAGTTCAGAACTAAATTTTTAGCTGAATACAGGTGGATTTCAGAACCCGAAGCTCCTCATGTTTTTCCAGAGGTATGAATACAGTATCCAATAGGATAACATGCTTACTTAACTTGTCATTGTCACTTTCTCCTCATTGGAGATTTCTTTACCCATTTTTCTTGCAATAATCACACTGATCTAGTCCTAGAGTTTCCCTACTGCCATTTGCATATGAATTATACTGTCTTTGCTAAGGGTTTCTTGATCCCTGTCCCCTTCTTACACTGGTTTTCTTCGAGGGTATCTGTGTTATCAAACACTCTCTGGGCAACAGCTACCCACTCATATTTTCCTCAAAAGCTAATTTTGAAGCTTGCTTCTACTGCCTGGGTGCCAGCTGGGTAATGAAGGCCATATTTAGGGCTCTTCCATTCTCTGAGGCAACAGGATCTATATGTTATAGGTCCTATAGGCCTCCAGAACCTGTTCCTGAAAAGTATCGGGGAATTAATTGGGGAGTTCTACAGTATTGCTCAACTTAGATCAATGAGTTTGGTTCCTAGTCAATGCCTAGATCCATGCAAACAGAGTCTGGTAATACTTGGGAAGTACCTCCTTACCTCAATCAATATTGTAGTCCCAGCTTGGTTTAATCTGGGAAAAGACTTGCTCTAAATGGACTGAGTCAACAGTGGGGGGACCATTTGGTCCAAGGACCAACTTCAAAGCACTGTGCCACGTTCACTCCATTTCCTCCCAGGTGAAAAGCACCTATAAAACTTGCTGACAATCATCTCAGCTAGACTGGTGTATGAAAAATACTGTCTCTATTAAGGAGATGAGCCCTTGGAATTTTTCAGAAAAGGGTGCATTTTTCTCTTTCCAACCACAGAGATCACTAGTTGTAAAGGAAGCATATATTAGAAAGAGGGTTGGACCATCATAACCCCACGTGCCTGTTTCAAGGGTAATAAGGGAACCATAACACCTTGAATTACCTGAGGATGTTGGATGTTGTTAAAACTTCTGGTATGGCGGGTCCTGAACATCAGAGGTGTTGATGGCACAGAATATGAGGGAGAGTATTCCAGTGGTCTACCTCTGGAGGATCCTATGACACAAGGGAAAAATTTTTTTAGTTAGAACTTTCGGACATTGTTCTCCCATCCTGCAATAAAGCAGTATACAGGATATAGAGCTATGAGGAAACACACACAGATCGATAGCCACTGACACTTAACTCATATGTGCCACATCTCTCAAAGATGACCTCTTAAGGATGTCCTAGAAGACCTATGGAGGATGCCCAAATGACCTCTCAAACAGGCCCCAGATGATTTCCCAATGAAGCCCCAGATGACCTCCAGAGGATGTCTAGATAGCCTCTTGAGGGGGCCCAATATTACCTTTGGAGGAAGACCCAGATGACCTCCAGAGGAGGTAAAGATAAACTCACGAGGAGGAAACCCTAGACGATCTCCAAAGGAGGGCAGAGATGGCCTATTGAGGAAGCCCCGGAAGATCTCCAGATGAGGTCCCCAGTGGCTTCCAAGATAGGCCCAGATGACCTCTGGAGGACTTTCCAGAGGCCTGCTGAGGTCCCTAATTACCCTTTTGAGGAAGACCCAAATTGTTTCTCAAGGTAGGCCAGAGTACCTCCAGAAGAGGCTCCAAATGGTTTCTAAAGGAAGCCCGACTTGACCTCCAGAGGAGGCCCCAGACTGCTTACCAAGGTAGCGCAAGATGGCGTCAATAGGAGTTCTCAGAGGGCCTCACGATGAGACGCCAGATGATCTCATTAAGGGTCACAGATGGCCTCTTATGGAGGCCCCAGTTGACCTCCAGTTGAGGTCCCAATGGAATCTCGAGTAAGTCCAATATACTCTCTTGAGAAAGCAGCAAATTACCTCCAGAGGATGTCCCAGATGCTTTGAGAGGGTGCCCTAGATGTTCTCCAAAGGAGGACCCTGATGACTTCACAAGGAAGCCCTAGATGACTTTCAGAGGAGACACAGATGATTAGGTCCCAGATGTCCTCAGAGGAGGCCCAAGATGACCTCTCAAAGAGTCCCAGATATCTTCTTAGTGAATTCCCCAGATTACCTCTGGAGGAAGTCCTAAATGTTCTCTCAGTGAGGCTCTAGATGACCTCTAAAGGAGGACACATATGACCTCCAGAATAGGTCCCAGATGTCCTCTAAAAGATGTCCAAGAAGTCCTCCAGAGGAGATCCTAAATAGACAATTAAGGAAGCCACAGATCATCTCCAGAGGCCAGTTGCTGACCTTCCCCTCAGCTATCCCTAAAATTCCTCTCCTCCCAAATCTTTCCCCTCCTGCTGTTTCACCACTTGCTTCCAGGTCTTTCCCCCTTTTCCCTGTCTGTTACTCTGAACATGGGGCCTCAATATTGGCTCTACCACTCCCCCAATCCAGTGGGTTTCCTGCCAGCAGTTTTCAACCATCTCTAACCAAAGTACACACTGCCCAATCCCTTCTTGACAGCACACCATGTGGGGCTTGATACCCCACCCAATTCAGCAGTATGCCCCTCCCCGTTTGAGAGCATGCCTGGCTCTTACTGGAAGGCAGGTCCACACAAAAATTATTGGGGCCCAAGGATTACTTGGGACCTACTGGTTATTACAGGATCCTCATGTAATCACTAACCCATTGTGACCACATTGCCACTTGGACATAACAAACCAATTGTGATATCACATTGCTTTTGTGACAATATTATCACATTGTGAAACTCCAAACCTATTATGACCACGTAGAATCTTTGTGACATCACAATCCCTTTGTGTTCCCATATCCTCATGATGAAAATAATAATTGAGATCAGACATGCCTTTGTAACATCCCAAATACTTTGTGACATCATAAGTGTGATATCACATTGTCATTATGACCACATAAGCTCATTGTGACATCACCAAAATACAATGACACCATAGCATCATTACATCACATTGTCACTGTGACATCACAGACACTTTGTGAATGCCTATTCTATGATTTCATTCGATTTCAAATGTGGCATGAGGGTTGATAACAGACCCTCATTGTTACCTCACAAGTATTTTGACATTAAAATCTCTTTTGGAATACACATGGCCATTTTGATATCACTAACCCACTGTGATATCACAAAATGTTTGTCATAACATTTCTGACATATTACCATTGAGATATCATAGGACCATTGTGAGCTCATAATCTTCTTTTAACTCATAATCTTTCTGGTATCACATATGATATCAGAAATTCACTGTGACATCATGACCACTGTGATATCACACTGCCAGAAGTCATGACCATTATTTCAAATAGTGGCATCAAAAACCTAGTAGGACTTCAAAAGAATTGCGACAAAAATGCCTTTTGTATTTATCACATTTCATTTGTGAAGTTATAAACTTATTGGGAATTAATAAGATACAACATGGCATTTTGACATCACCACCCATTGTGAAATCAAAAACCTATTGTGACAACATCACCATTATGGCATCACCCACCAGTTGTGACATTAAAGCAATATTATGACATAATATTGTGACATCACATTTCCATTGTGATATCAATAAATTATTGTGTTTTACAACACTACTATGACCTCAAAACTTTTTAGGAAATTCATGGCCTTTTGGACTTTATGTTCCTTTTATGAACTAGTATTCTGATTGTGAACAAGTAGGAATTGAGTGTTCTTGTCAATGTGATATTACAAACTCATAATGAGATGACAAACCCATTGTGATCTCATCACTGAGACATCAAAACCCTCGGTGATATTACATTGCATAATGCACCATAGCATCATAGTATCAAAGCATTATGATATCACATTTTCATTATGAAGTCATAGATACATTGTGAATGCCTGTTTTGTAATTTCATTCTATTTCAAATGTGGCATGTGTATTGATATCAAAAACCAATTATATGTCCCTAGTCACATTGCAAATATTGTGATGTGACATGATAGCCATCATGGCATTATGAACCAATTAAGACATCAAAACTGTATTATTACATATTATTGTCATAATATGTCATATTACATAATTGTCACATCATATCACCATTGTGATATAATTGTTCCATTTTTTAAAAAAATATATTATGACCTCATAATACTTTAGAAAATTCATGGCATGTGGGATTTCAAGCTTCTGTGAACACCTATCCTCATTGATTACTATAGCAATTGAATTTGAACATTGTGTTTGTGATATTAGATATTTGTTGTGACATAACTATATCATGTGATATCAACACCACTGTGATATTCCAAAGCTTTTTTTAAAATTACATTGACTTTGTGACATCATGATCACATTCTATAATCTCAAACGTTTTATTATCTCTTAGAATCTTTGATAAATCACATAGCCTTTGTGACATCACAGCCTTCATAGTGAAGTACTAATTGAGATCTGATTTGCCATGGAGAAATCACAAACACTTTGTGAAAATTTAACTATTGTGACATCACATTGTCATCTTGAAACCATTGGCTCATTGTGATATCACCATACTACTGCTTTATGACACCTCATTGGCAATTTCATGAAATAGACACATTGTGAATGCTTATTCTGTGATTTTATTGTATATCAAATGTGGCATATGGGTTGTTATCCAAAACACATGTGACCTCCTAACCATTGTGACATCACATTTGTATGTTACACCATTAGCCCACTATTATATCACAATCCTGTCCTGTGCTCAAAAATTTTGTGCAATGCTATCATTGTGATATCATAAGCCTTTTATGAGGTAGTAACATGTTTTCATCCTCAAAATTTCTCATCATCAGTGTGACATCACATTGTTGTTAGGACACCATCAGCTCATTGTGACAGCCCAAAACTACAATGACATCATAGCATTATGATGTCACATTATCATTGTGAATTCATAGGTATATCATGAATGCCTATTTTGTAATTTCATTCTATTTCAAAACTGACACATAAGTTGATATCAGAAACCCATGTGACCTCATAAAATTTATGACATCACTTTGCCATGTTCGTAATGACACCATCAGCTATTTGGGATATCAACAAACTATGATATCATAGCATTTTGACATCACATTTTCATTGATACAATATAGACTCATTGTGAATGCCTGTTCTGTGATTTAATTCTATTTCAAATGTGGCATATGTGTTATCAGAAACCCATTGTGACCTCATAACCATTATGACATCACAATCCCTTTGTGATTTCACATTGCTGTTGTGATATTACTAACCCACTGTAACATCCCAAACCAGTACTGACATAATGTGTGTAACATGCTGCTTTTGTGATACCTTAGGCACTGTGTGAGCTCAGAATCTCTTTCCAACCTCGTGTTTCAGCTATGATATGCGATAGCAGAAATCCACTGTGACATCTTAATTATTATGATATTACACTGTTAGATGTATGTCACATACTGACATCACAAATCTGTTAGTACTTCATCACACTAGTGACAACACATACACTTTGGCATATCACAGTCCTTGTGTGAAATCAAAAACACCTCGTGAATTAATAAAAATTGAGACATGACATGCAAGTTTGACTTCACAAACCCATTGTGACATCACGAATGTATTGTGACTTCATCCCCACTATGACATCACCAACAAATTGTGACATCAATACTTTATTATGACAATATTGTGACATCATATTGCACTTGTGATAATACCATCCCATTGTGCTATTAGGACTCATAACCTTTGAGAAAATTTATGAACTTTGGGAATTCAAGCTCCTTCTGTGAACTCATCCTCATTGGGAACAAATAGCAATTGAAATGGAACACGCCATTGTGGTATTACAAACTTGTAGAGACATCAAAAATGCATTATGACAAACCAATTGTGACATGACATTGCCATTGTGAAATCAGGATCACTTTTGGATATCCCAAACAATATGATCTCATCACCTTTGAATAAACACATGGCCTTTGTGATATCATAGTCCCTTTGTGTATCCATATGCTCATTGCGAATTAGTGACAATTGAGATCAGACATTCCATTCTATCCTCACAGGACCTTTTTGACCTCATCACCACTATGACATCACATTGTGATATTAAACCATCAGATTATTGTGATATCACTAAGCTATAATGATGTCATAGCATTGTAATTGTGATTGACTATTCTGTGATTTAATTCTATTCACATGTGGCATGTGGATTGATATCAGAAACCCATTGGGACCTAATAAACAGTGTGACATCAAAATCCCTTTGTGACATAATATCACCATTGTGGTATCACCAACCCACAAATCTGTCCTGTCCTCATAATATTTGTGGCATGCTGCCATTGTTATATGTTTGGCTCTTTGTGACATCATAACATGTTTTTGAACTAATAAAATTTCTGATATGTGATATCAGAAATCCTCTGTGATATCATAAATATATGACATCACACTGCTAGGTATCATGATCAATGTGTCATAATGTGATACCAAACCTACTCCTATTTCATCACATTTATGCTAACACATAACTTGGAAGTCATCATAGTTCCACTCTGAAATGAAATACTCTTTGGTAATGAAAATTGAGATACTACAATACTACATGCCATTGTGACATCACAAACCCATTGTGGCCTCACAAAGTTTTGTGATTTCCTCAACATTATGGCATTACCAACTAATTTTTGACAACAAACATTATTAGGATATAATTTTGTGATACTTTGGCATTGTTATATCACTGTACCATTGTGTCATTATCATGATGTCACAGTGGATTTCTGATATCATACCTGACACGTTGGAACAGGTTATGAGTTCACAAAGAGACTATCCTATGTTAATTACAATATGTCCAAAAGTTACAAGGACAGGAAAGGCTTATGATGTAGGGGTGAGTTAGTGACATTACAATAGCATTATGATATTCCAAAGGAATTATGATGTCAAAATATTTATGAGGTTACAAACAGCGTCTGTTATTAATCCACATGCCACATTTGAAATAGGATATTTCCTATAGAGTATCCATTCATAATGAGCATATGACATCACAATCTCAATGTGACATCATAATGCTATGATATCATTGCTGTTTTGTGATGTCACAAAGAGCTGATGGAGTCACAATTCCAATGTGATGTCACACTGGGGGATGATGTCACAAAAGGTTGGTGATGTTGCAATATCATCTGTGATATCAATGGTCAATTGTTCACAATGTGGATATTGGTATCAAAAGGGACTATGAGAGTATGAAAGTCATGAGTTCTCAATTGATTTCTGGTATCTGCACACATGCCATATTCAAAAAAAATGAAATCACAGAATAGGTATTTCCAATGTCTATGCTGGCATGTGAATTATGTAATGTCATAATAATGTATTTTTTTGTGGTGTGATACTGAGCTGATTGTGTCATCACAATAATGTGATGTTACAGGGTGATGACAGCACAAAAGTTTGTGATGTTACAATGAATGGCATATCTGATCTCAATTGCCAGTATTTAATGAGGATATGGGTACAAAAAGGGAATGTGATGTCAGAAAGGCTATGTTTATTTAAAGTACTGAAAAGGTCATAATAGGTTTTGGAGGTCACAAAATAATCATATAGTCACAATGGTAATGTGATGGCACAGTGGCAATGGGGTCACCATGAGTTTGTGCTGTCACAACGTGTTTGTAATATCATAACATGTCCCATTTCAATTTCTAATAGTTCATAATGACAGTACAAGTTCAAAAAAAGGAGCTTGAAGTCCCAAAGACCTGAATTTTCTAAAAAGTTATGAAGTCATACTGTTTTTGAAAATGGGGAGGACTGTAATATCACAACAGCAAAGTGATGTTACAAAATCTTATCATAATGTTTTATGTTTCAGTTATATTGTGAGGCCTTAGTATTAATGACGTCACAATACATTTGTGATGTCACATTGTAAAAATAGCAATCTAGATGTCTATTGTCATTAATTCACAATGAGTATATGAATTCATAAATGGATTGTGACATTTCCAAAGGGATATATTGTCACAAATGTTATGATGTCCTAACAGGTTTGTGGTGTAGCAATATGGAATGATTATCATGACATATGGCAGTGTGGTGTCATAATAGCCATGATGTCACAGTGGATTTCTGACATCACATATCATACCTGAAATATTACATGTTCACAAACAGCTTATGAGCTCACAAAATGCCTAAGATATCACAATGGCAACATACCACAAAAGATATGAAGACAGGACAGGATTATTATTTAACAATTATGATATCACAATAACAATGTTATGTCACAAAGGGATTTGGGTGTCACAATGGTTATGAGATGATAATGGGTTTCTTGTGTCAACTGTCATGCCACATTTGAAATAGAAGAAAATCACAGAATAGGTGTTCACAATGTGACTCTGATAGCACAATACCAATGTGATGTAATAATGCTATGATGTCATTGTCTTTTTGTGATGTCACATGCTCTGATGATTTCATAAGGATAATGAGGTGTCACAGAGGAGATGATATCACAAAGGGTTTATGATATAATGGCATATCTAATCCAAATTTTCCTTAATTCATAATAAGGATATGGGTGCTTCAAAGTACGGTGAAGTTACAAAGGCCATGTGTATTTTCAAAGTTGCTAAGGTGTCATAGAAGGATTGGGATGTCACAATGTGGTCATGTTGTTACAATAGCAATGGAATGTTACAAATGGACTGGTATGTTACAGTAGTGATGGTGCCATGATGGGTTTGATATGTCACAAAGAGTTTGTAATATCACAATAACATGTCCAATTCCAGTTGTTACCACTTCAGAATGAGGTTACAAGTTCGCCAAGGAGATTGAACTTCCTAAGCCCATGAATTTTTTTTGGGGGGGTCCAGTTGTGGGGCCTGAACTCTGGGCCTGGGTGCTGTACCTCGGCTCTTCAGCTTAAGGCTAGAGCTACAGCGCCACTTCCGGCTTTTTTCTTTTTCTTATGTGGTGCTGAGGAATCGAACCCAGGGCCTCGAGCATGCAAGGCAAGAGCGCTACCACTGAACATCTTCCCAGCCCAAGCCTATGAACTTTTAAAAATGTTATAAGGTCATAATAGGTTTGTGAAAACACAATGAGAGAGTGATATCACAATGGCTATCTGATGTCACAATATCATGTCATAACAATGTTTTGATGTCACAATTAGTTGGTGATACCATACTGGTCCAGGCTTCACTTGGTTCTGGGTATCCAGCCCAAGACAAGGTAGCCACAGGCCCCATTGTAGTGTAAATATTTTTATCTTAAATATGCTTTGATAGATTGTCTTATGCTTTAGAGGTCATAATTTTTGAATGTCCCAGTGAAGTAATCCATCTGCATAGCATTGGGACATGAAGCCCTGGAAAACCCCCTCATAGCTGAGTATTTCAGCCCTCAGGGGTGAGAGTCTCCCTCAAGTGATTGTTTCCTGAGGACCCATTTGGAAAAGAGTAATAGAGGAACTCCATTGCGGTGAGCCTAGATGAGCTTGACAGCCTGTATTTGGGACCTCCTTTGGAAGCCATGTGGGATCTCTTTCCGAGATTATGTGGAGATGTTTTGAGAAGCCATCTTTAACCTCTGGAGGTCATGTGGAGCTTCCAAAGGAAGCCATTTGGGACCTCCTCAAAAGTCTTTTCGATTTACTGTGGAGGTCATCTGGGGCCTCTTTCAGGGCTCATCTGTGGGCTCCTCAGGAGGCTATCTGGGACCTTCTCTGGAGGTCATCTTGGACCTCTTTTAGAAGACATTTGGGACCTACTGAGAAAGTCATCTGGGTCTTCCTTGCGAGGCCAGCTGATTCTCCTTGAGAGGTCATCTGGGACCTTCTTCAGAGGTTATTTGGGACCTTCTTTGGAAGCTGTGTGAGACCTACACTGGAGGTCATCCCTTAAGAGGTCACCAGGGACCTCTGGGTCATCTGGGTCCTCCTCCAGAGGTCATCTGGGGTTCCTCAATCAGCCATCTGATAGCTACTCAAGAGGTTATCTGGTGTTTCTTGAGAAGCTATCTGGTACATACTCCTGAGGTCAGCGGGGTGTCCTTGAATTGCCATCTGGGACCTCTGAACTGCCATCTGTGAGGTCACCAGAGGCCTCATCGCGAGGCCATCTCATTCTTCCTCCAGAGGTTATCTGGGAACTTCAGAGATCATCTTTGAGAGATTTGGGACACACGGATTTTGTGACTTTTTTTCTGTTTGTTTGCTGATAGTTCTATGTCCCATATATACACTCTGGTTTATTTCTTTTTTCAAGGATTGGAGGACAATATCCTAAATTTCTCTTACTGAAAAATTTTCTCCCCCTGTATTACAGGATCTCTCAGAGTAAGACCAACAGGTTACTCTCCTTCTATTTCTGATCAATCCATCAACACCTCCAATGTTAAGAACCTCCCAAACCAACAGTGATTCCTTGAACCATCCTTAGGTGCTACAATGTGTTACAGTCTCCTTATTATCCTTGAGACGGGTTCATGGTGAAGATGGTGGTCAGGCCCCTTTTCTGAGAATGTTTGCTTTACAAATAGTGAGCTGTATAACTGGAAACAACAAAATGTGTCGTTTTCTAAAAAATCCCAGTGATCATCTTATTATTAGAGATAGTATTTTTCACATGCCAGCCCACATGGGATGATTGTCAGCAAATTTTACAGGTGCTTTTTACCTGTAAAAGGGAAAGGGAAAGAATCTAGCACATTGCCTTGAAGGCAGTCCTTGGATCTGATGATTCCCCCACTGATGACCTAGTCCATTTGTCATAAGTCTTTCCTTTGACTAACCCATGCTGGGACTATAATAGCAATCGAGGTAAGGAAGTACTTACCAATTAGTACCAGATACTTTTATCAGGGTATAGGCACTGACTAGGAAGCCAATTCATTAATCTATGGTGAGTGAGACTGTACAGCTCCACAGTGAGTCCCCTAATGCTTTTCTGGAACAGCTGGTAGAGGCCTATGGGAGGAATATGTCTATAGATCCTGAGGCCCAGGAAATTGGAAGAGTCCTAATTATGGACTTTGTTACCCTGTTAGCCCCAGAATTAGAAGAACGTTTCAAAACAAAAAATTTGCAGGGAAAGCTGTTGAGTTGGTAGAGGTTACCCAGTGGTTGTTTGATAAAAGAAATAACCAAGAAGAAGAACAGACTAAGCAGGGCGTTTGAATTTTGGAAGCAGCAGCAGGACATGGATCAAGAAACCCTCGGTAATGAGAGTAGAATTCATTTGCAAATGGCAAGAGGGAACCTCTAGGACTAGATCACTGTATCCCTGCTTACAAAGTGTGGTGTTAATTGGTACATGCCTTTTATCTCAATTGTTTTGTCATCCCAGCTTGGGCAAGACTGGCAAAGTACTTGCTCCAAATGGACTGGGTAATCATTGGAGCAACCAGATGGTTCAAGGACCACCTTAAAGCCATTGTGCCAGATTTGTTCCCGATCCTCTTGTAAAGCAGCTGTAAAAGTTACTGACAATGGCCAGGAGATGATGGTTCAGAGCTGTAAACCTAGCTACTCAGGAGGCTGAGATCTGAGGATCACAGTTCAAAGCTAGCACAGGCAGGAATGTCCCTGAGACTCATCTCCAATAAACCACTAGAAAAACAGAGGTGGTGTTGTAGCTCAAGTAGTAGAGCACTAGCTATGAGCTGAAGAGTGTAGAGATAGTGCCCAAGTGCAGATTACACACCCCATGACCAAAAAAACAAAAACAAAAACAAAAAAAGTTGCTGACAATCATTACAGATGGGTAATGTGTGAAAAATACTATCTCTACTAAAGAGATGAGTCCCTTGGGTTTTTCAGAAAAGGACAGATTTTGCTGTTTCTAGTTATATAGGTCATAACTTATAAAGGGAACACACATTAGAAAGGGGGCCTACCCACCATCTCCCCCATGTGCCTCTCTCAAGGTTAATAAGGGGACTGTACCACCATGTAGCACCTAAGGCTGATACAAGGGAGGATTTCTGCCATCAGAGGTGCTGATGGCACAGAATAGGCACAGTGGGTCTTCCTCTGGGGGATCCTGTAACACAAAGAAGAGTTTTTAGTTACTAGAACTTGAGGACATTTTTCTCCCATCCTAGAATAAAGAGTAAACAGAGGTGCTGATAGGACATAAAAAACACGCATAGATAGTAAACATACAGAGAGAAATTTCCACAGACACTTAACCTACATTTCCCAAATCTCTCAAGGGTGCCCATTTGAGATTGCAGATGACCTGTGGAGGAGTTTTCAGATGACCTACTGAGGAGGCCCAAGATGACCTCTGAAGGAGGTCCCCAATGGCCTCTTGAGGAGACCTGAGAAGACCCCTTGAATAGGTCCCACATGACCTATGGAGGAATCCCAGATGATCTTTGGAAGAGGCCTCATGAGGAGGCCCCATATGAACTCCAGAAAATGACCCAAATGACTTCCAGAGGTGTTCTCAGATGACCGGTCAAGTCCGTCCTGGAGGCCTTCTTAAAAAATCTAGGTCACCCCCAGAGCAGGTGGATTCTCAAGGAAGTACCATATGACCTCCCAAGGAGGTCCAAGAGGGCTAACCAAGGAAACCCCAGATGACCTCCAGAGGGGTTCCCCAAAACAATCTAGCAAGCTTTCCCTAGACAGACCCCAAGAATCCTACATGATTCATGTCCACACTTGTCCTCAGAAAACAGAAATATGAAGGAGGCTGTGAACCCTGAGAGTCAAGACACTCACCTATAAGGGAGTTTTCCCGTGGCCAAGTCCCAATGACATTCAGATGGATTATCTTGCAGGGGCATCCAAAAATTATTACCTCTAAAGCACGGGACAATCCATCAAGGCACATTTAAGATGAACAAAATTATCTACACTAGAAAGGGGCCTGAAACTACCTTGTCCTGGGCTGGATACCCAGAGCCAAGAGCAGCCTGGACCACCAAACCTCAGACCTCCAATGGGCAGGCTCTCTCTTTGTGAATTGGTCTGCAAACCACTCACCCCCAAAATTATGTTATCTAAAGCTATAAACTTTTTTCTTTAACCTTCCTCCCTCCTCCTCTACAGATTTGTCCTTTCCAGGTCTTTCCCTTTTTCCTTTCCACAACTTCCTTAATTCCTTCAGTTCTCTGTAATCTCTACAGACCTAAACTGCTCTGACCCGGTGTCAAGTTGCTGTACTTCTCCTCTGGCGGTTCCTTATCTTCCTCTCCTCCCAGGACTTTTTTTTTTAAACTTCAATTACAGGGTTGGGAAGGTGGCTAGTGGTAGAGCGCTTGGCTTGCATGCATGAGGACCTGGGTTCAAATCCTCAGCACCACTAAGCAAAAAGAAAAATAGCAGGAAGTGGCACTGTGGCTCACTAGCCAAACTAGCCTTGAGATGAAGAGCTGAGGGACGGCGCCCAGGCCCAGATTTCACCCCCCACGACCAGACCTCCCCCCAAAAAAACCCCTTCGATTACATGAGCTAGGTAATGAGTACATTTCTTGTCAAGCATTGTTGTTTCCTCCCTTGTTTTCCCTTCCTATCCCTTCCCGTCTCGCTCCTCCACTCCCACATCCCAACCCCTACTTCCAGACAGAGTTTTAATTTTGTTTTTCGACATAACGACTTATACATCTCATTGTTGCAAGGGTCCACCTGTATCCCTGGTGAAACCATTTGTTTTTTTTCCCTTCCCCTCCACAAATTATAACAACATCAAATAGTTTCTAACATATTTATAAGATGATTTGTTTGTTGCTTTGCATGTCTCTTCCCCATGGTATAATGGTATAACACCTGCTTTCATTGTATTTGATGTTGGTATAATTTGTGGAGGGGAAGGGGAAAAACAAAACGTTTAAATAGGGATACCCATTTCCACAAAGAGATGTACAAGTAGTTATGTCTTAAAATGAACTTTACAATTTTGGCTGGGAGTGAGGGGTGAGGGGTGAGGGTGGGGTCTGGGGGTTAGGAGATGGGAAGGGATGGTAAGAGGAAACAAAGGAGGAGGCAACACTGCTGCATAAGGAATATATTCAATACCTTGCTCATGTAATTGTAACCCATCTGTACGGTATTTTCACAATAAAAAGTCAAAGGGAAAAAAGTCATCAACACTTTGTGACATCATCTCCACTGTGTCATCTCATTTTCACATATAACTCCATCACTTCATTGTGACATAACCAAAATTCATTGTCATCATAGCATTGTCATTGCCTTGTCTTTGGGATATGGAATTATAAATGACTCTATGATTTCATTCCATTTGAAATGTGGCTTGTAGGTCTCTAGCCAAAACCCTTGGTGACTGCATAACCATTGTGACATAACAATCCCATTGTGACATCACATTGACATTGTGATATCACTAACCCACTGTGACTTCACCAACCTGTCCTCTCCTCATAAATTGTGTGACATGCTGCCATTGTGATGTGCACCTTGTCAGATGATTATCTGTTTCTGACCTCAACAATTTCAGGTATAACATCTGATATCAGAAATACACATTGACTTCAAGATCCCTGTGGCATCACAGTGCTAGACTTCATGACAATTGTGTCACATTATGACATCAAAACCTGTTAGGACTTCATTATATTTGTTATAACACTTGCATTTGGAGACATCACAGTCTCTTTTGCGCTCATATACTCATTGTGAGTCAATGAGAATTGAGATCTGGAATTCCATTATGACATCATCAGCCCATTGTTATATCACAGAACTATAATGTCCTTAAGGCATAGCCAGCTATGCATTCAAAATATTATCATGAGGAGATATCGTGACATCATATTGACATTGTAATATCACTGTCCCATTGGTTTTTCACACACCTATTATATGTTACAATATTTTAGCAAAGTCGTGTCCTTTGGGATTTACACTCCTTCTCTGAACTCCTATACTCATTTTGAACTAGAAACATTGCAATTGTACACATGATTGTGATATTAGAAACTTGTGATTTCACAAACCCCAAGGGACATCATTACCACTGTGTTATCACAAACCCATTGTGATATCACATTACTGTTGTGATATCATGATCACATTGAGACATCATCAAACTCTTATGAACTTTCAGCTTCTTTCAAAAAACAAATTGTCTTTCGGACATCACAATCTCTCTGATTACCCACATCCTCATTGTGACCTCATGACAATTAAGATCAGACACGTCTTATAACATCACAAACACTTTTTGACATCATCACCAGTATGATACCACATTGTCATTATGACACCATCCACTCACAAGTGACATAACAAAACTACATTTGCATCATAGGATTGTGACATCTCATTGACATTGTGACTACATAGACACATTGTGCATGCCTATTCTGTGATTTCATTCTATCAAATATGTCATGGGAGTTGATGTCACATGCCATTGTGGCGTTTGGGTTGATGCCAGAAGCCCATGTTGATCTCGTTACAATTGTGAAGTCACAATCCCTTTGTGACATCACATTGCCATGTTGATATCACTAACCTGAAACATCACAAACCTGTCCTCATAACTTTTGTGACATGCAGCCATTATGACATCTTCGGCCCTTGTTGAACTCATATTCAGTTTTGGACTTCATAATACTTCAGGTATGATAGGACATAGAAATACACTGACATCATGACAACTGATTCTTCAAACTGCCAGATGTCATGACCTTTGTGGCACATTTTTACTTCATAAACATGTTAGGACATCACCACATTTGTGACAACACATGCCTTTGGAGATATCACAGTCCTTTTGTGAATTCATATAGTCACTGTGAGTAAATGAAAATTGAGATCCACAATACCATTGTTACCTTAAAACCCATTTTGACATCACAAAACTATTGTGATCTCATCTCCATTATGGCATCATTAACTAATTGTGACATCAAAACAAGATTATGATGTGATTCTGTGCCATGACATTGCTGTTATAACACTATCACATTGTCACTTCCCAGACCTATAATGACCTTTTAGCACCTTTGAAAAAACACATGGCCTTTGTGTCATCACACTCTTTGTGTGATGTCACCTATATCTTCATTGTGAGCTAATGACAATTGTGATCAGACATGCTATTGTAATATCACAAACATTTTGTGGCATCATCACATGTGACATCAAATTGTTTTTGTGAGACCATTCATTCATGAGACACCAGCAAAGTACAATGACATGAAAGCATTATGTTTTCACATTGTCATTGTGATATCATACACACATTATAAGTTTCATTTTATATTAAATTTGGCATGTGGGTTGACATCAGAAACCCATGTGACATCATAATTATTGTGGCCTTAAAATCACTCTGTGAAATCACATGGACATTGCAATATCACTAACTCATTGTGACATCACAAATTTGTCCTGTTCTCATGTGCTGCCATAGTTACATCTAAGTCTATTTGTGAGCTCGTAATTTGTTTTTGACCTCATAATATATCAGATATAACATGCGATATCAGAAATCCACTGTGATATCATGAGTATTGTCAGTCATCATGAACCTGTGTCACATTGTGACATGAGCACATTGTTACGAATTTCTGCATTTGTGACAAAACATGTCCAAGGAAATACCTCAGTCTCTGTGAATTCATATACTTATTGTGAATGAATGACCTTTCATATCAGTAATGCCGTTCTGACAAACCCGTGCATATGACATCAGAAATTTATTTTGACCTTATCATCAATATGTTATCACCACCTAACTGCAATATAAGTACCTTAGTATGATGTGATATTTTGAAATCATAATGACATTGTGATATCTCAATTCCATTGTTTTCACAAACCTATTATGACCCCACAATAATTTGGAATATTCACGTATTTTGAGTACTAGAGCTTCTTCTGAGAACTCACAACCTCATTGTGAACTAGTACAGTTGAAAGTGAATATGTAGTTGTTATATTACAAACTTGTTGTGACATCACTAACCCTTTGTGATCTTATTACCATTGTGAAATCACAAACCCATTTATATCACATTGCCCTTATGACTTCATGATCACATTGGGATATCCAAAACTTATTAGGACCTCTGAGCACCTTTAAAAAGAGTTCATGGTCTTTGTGAGACCACAATCCTTTTGTGTACCCATCTGGACATTGTGAACTAATGGCAATTGAGATCAGACAAGTCTGTAACATCGTAAACACTTAGGATGGCATGTTATTGTCATTATGACAGCATCAGCTCACTGTAACATCCCAAAATTCAATAATATCCTAACATTACATCACAGTCATTATGAAGTCAATGAAACATTATAATGCATATTATGTATTTTCTTTCTATTTCCCATAGGGTATATGGATTGATATCAGATACCAATTCTGATCACACAACCATTGTGACATCACAAACCCCTTGTAATATCACATTGACTTTGTGATATCACAAACCCACTGTGACATCACTACACTCTCTTGAACTCAACTTTAGTGGCATGCTGCCATTGTGATAACTTAGGACTTTTGTGAGCTCATAATCTGTTCTGGACCTCTTAATATTTCACATATGACATATGATACATAAATGAACTGTGATATTATGACCTCTATGACATCCCACTGCCAGATTTCATGACCATTTTTCACATTATGATATTGTATTACAGGTTTGTAACATCACAAAACAGGACTTCATTAAATTTGTTACAACGCATCTTTGTAGACATCATATTTTCTGTGAACTCATATACTCATTGTGAGTTAATGATTTTATGTTTCAGCATTCCATTGTGACACCACCAATTTATTGTTATATCACAAACCTATTATGACCTCTTCACCATTATGGTACCATGAAATAATTGTGAGATTAAAACATTATTATCACATGATATTGTTACTTAACATTGCCATTATGATATCATTGTCTCATTTTTTCACAAACATAGTATGACTACATAACATTTTAAGAAATTCATTGCCTTTGGGAGTTCATGCTCCCTCTGTGAACTCATATCCTCATTGTAAAATAGTAACATTTGAAATTGAAGATGTCACTGTAATATAATAACTCATAGTGATATCCCAAAAGCTTTGTAACCTCAACACCACTGTAATAACACAAACGGACATCAGATTGCTGTTGTGACATCATGATCACATGTTATCTCAAATATATGACCTCTTAGCATCTTTTAAAAAACATATGTCCTTTGTAGCTTTGTGACATCACATCCCTATTCATATTGTCATTGTGAAATAATGACAATTGAGCCCAGACATGCCATTGTAACCTCACAAGTACTTTGTGACATCATGTAAACTGTGACATCTTATTGTTATGATGACACCATCAGCTCTTTGTGACATCATAAAACAGCAATGGAACAATAACATTATGACATCACATAGTCATTGTGATAGCATAGATTCATTGGCAATGTCTATTGTATGATTTCATTCTATTTCAAATGTGGCATATGTATTGATATCAGAAACCCATTGTGATCTCATAACCATTGTGACATCACAATCCATTTGTGACTTCACATAGCCATGGTGACATCACTACCACAGTGTAACATCATAAACCGGTCCTGTACTCATAACTTTGTGGCATGCTATAATCATGATATCTTCGGCCTTTTGTGAGCTCATAGCCTCTTTTCAAGCTCATAATATTTCAGGTATGGCATGTGATACTAGAAATCAACTGTGACATCATGACCACAGTGCCACACACTTCCTGACATCATGACCATTGTGTCACATTGGGACCTCACAAAACTGTTAGGACATCATCACATTTTGTGTTTCAAGACATCCTATTCCCTTTGTGAGCTCATATAATCATTTTGATTTAATGATAATTGAGATTGGGCATGTCTCTCTGACATCATAAAACCATTACAACATCACAAATCTACTGTGACCTCATCACAAATTTTGCATCACCAACTAATTGTGACATCAAAAAATTATTATGGAAGGAGGACCCAGATGGCAACAGAACACTTGTGAATCACCACAGCTCTCTCCAACCAAATAGAGTTCAAGTTCCAACTGTTTACATAGCAAAATGATGAATATGCAGAGAAAAACAGGAGGTGTAAAAAACAAAAGGATAATATTTCAGAACAGAAAAGCATGAAGACCTTCCCTCACCCTTGATAAACTGTGGCCTGGTCCAGCCTGGAGCTGCCAGAGTCCCCAAAGCAACTGTGGATAATCTGCAGAATGACAATGCAGCAGACTCCCAAAGTGGTGATGCCGGTGATTATAAACAGAGAATCCCTGTAGTTTGCAAACTGAACAAAGACCCTTTGCACACCCCTCATTAGTAGAGCAGCTCCCCACCATCCCACTAAGTCAATTGGTATGACAGCCAGGGGGGGAACCCGATAAACAGGGGTCTGACCACAGAAGACCAGTGCAGAGGACTCCTACGGTGCCAGGGCTAACCCAGAGAGTGCAAATAGAGACAGAATTATTGGTCTAGAGCACGTGCACCAAGACCCTTCCCTATTCCCTGCTGATGGCACAACTACATGCCATGCTTGAGCATGGGCCAGTCTAGAGTGACCAGGGACCCTAGAGCAACAGTGGGTAGTCTGCAGAATGCCAGTGCAACAGATTTCCAAGATGCCTGTGTCAGGCCTGATGATTTCAATCAGAGCAATCTTTCAGCTTAGAACCTGTACAAAGATCTTTCCCACACACTTCATCAGTGAAGCAGCCCTGCGGAATTACCAAAGCCATCGGGCCTCACAGCTGTGTGGTGAAATCCCAGAAATACAGAAGTCTATCCACAGAATGCAAGTGCAGAAGACGTCCAAGATGCCAGTGCAAACTCAGACAATGCAGAGAAAAAACCTTGGAATTCAGAACCTGCATGAAGACCCTACCTACTCCTTGCCAGCAGATGAGCTTCTCACCTTCCCACCAAAGCCCACCATCCCCCAGAAATAGAGTGTTCCATGCTATCACAAAACAAGCCTATGGCACTGACCTGGACAGCATAAACAGAGGCAGAGATGGTGTAAAACACAGAAGCTGAGCCACCACCACCATCTGGCCCAGTTCACAATTATCTCAATGGATCTCAGAATACGGTAGCAACCAGTGTCCTACAGCACACAGAAACAGATAGACCACAGCACTACTGAAGAGCTCCCAACCTGCTCCTGGATAAGTGAGCACACCACAGGGACAGCCTTTTCCCCAATTGAGACCAGTGAGGGAGACCAGTGCCTACCATCTAGACTACACACCCTATTAAAACTGGGAAATGTGCAAGCTTCTCATTAGCTTGTGTAGTACAACCAGCTCACCAAGCTTGACCAAGAGTGCCCTGGAGAGGAAGCATAAAAGCTCAAGCCAGGAGCAGCCCCTATGGGCGACAACAGTCAGCAGAAGAAATCCGAACTGCATAATTAAAGCGGAAAATCCAGCATAACAGGTCCCACCTGAGCCCAAATAGTGTGTCGCAGTCTGGGGACCAGGAGCCAGGGCCAGGACTTGGGAAAGCGTTCTTGAGCCACACAACCCACCAGTCATGATTGAAGTGAACAGCTGAGTACATGCCTCAGAAGTGGGTGGAAAGAAAGGAAAATCCACACCTAGGAACCATTCCTGTTTTGGCAAAAACCTGTGTATCCAGGGAGATAGAATCAGAAGCACAAATCTCACCAGTACCTGGCCTATATATGATGGGCGGGGGATTGGACAGCTTAGGGTACTAGCACATCAGTACACTCAGGAATTCCTAGAGGACTCCAGCAACTGGAGCCAAGAGCATCCATAAGAGGGAGCAGGAACAGTATAGGCTGCTTAGTCCTTGGTTGAAGATGGGAACTGCCTTTGATCTCCAGAAGAAAACTGAGAGTCCTATGTACATCCGATTATAATCTGTAGGTTGGCCTCTCTCCTAACAGAACTGATACCAGGTAAAGACTCAGCCAAATCAAAGCTGAGAGTGAGCTTCCTAAATTGGTCCAGGAATCAACCAAGAACCAAGCAAAGTCAGTCAGTTATGGACCAAATCAGTCAGAGTTTGCAATTGTGCTCCAATAATCCCTGAAACCTCATGCAAAACTCACAGCAAAAAATTACAAAATTCATCAAGAGCTAAGATAGAAAGCCTAACCCAAATACCAACAGACACCCAGAAAAGAGCCCCAGTGAAAGCAAAACAGAAATGAAAGACAAATAGTACATCCAAGAGATTTTAGAGATAATGTTCAATTATTAAAGCAAGACATAGATCAGAAATATGAAGAACAAAACAATGAATTATCAAAAGATATACAGGATTTTCAAACATTAAATGCATACAAAATTAGCTGCAGTACTCTGAGAACCAACATTTAAAAAAGACAAAGAAGAACACTACATATTAATTCAGAGAACAATTCAAGAAGATAATAACCTCATCAACTTATGCTCCTCAAACCTTGATGCTCCGATGTATGTTTGTTAAATACTCTCAGACTTACAGAATAAAATAGATCCAAATACAATAATACTGGGACATGTTAATTCTCCACTCTCACCAAAGGACAGATCTACCAATGACAGGATTGACAAAGAAGCCTCTAAATTCAATGATGCCATATCTCAAGCAGAATTAATTGGCATCAATGATGTTTTCGACCCCACAACAACCCAGTACACATTCTTCTCAGCACCCATGAAACTTTCTCCAAAATAGACTATATCATAGTTCATAGAAAGGCTTTAATCAAGTAAACGTGGATGGACCTATTCCCCTGTAACATTTGGCTATAGTGGAATCAAGCTAGTTCTCAATATCAAAGCACACTATAGAATTAATGAAATAAATGGAAATTGAACACATACTTCTGAGCAACACCTGTGTAACAGGAGAAATTAAAGAAAAAATTCTAAAATTCAATGAAAATGAATAAAAATCACAAAGAAACCTTTGGGTCATGGCAAATGTAGAGTTGAGGGGCAAAATCTTCCTCTCAGTGCATAGATCCAAAAAGTAGAGACAGAGCAAGTAAATAATGTCATGTTGCAAGTAAAACTTTTATCAAAGCATGAACAAATTGAACCTAAAGTTACTAAATGGAGTGAGAAAAATCAAAAGAAGAGCTGAAATTACTGAAATAGAGACTAAGAAAACTATAAATAAGTTTAGCACAAACAAAAAGATGTTCACCTGAAAAAACGCTGGCAAGATTAAAAGAAGAAGAGAGGAAATCAAAATCAATAAGATCACAGATTCCACGAGAAAAGTTAACAAAAAACTGACATTCAATTCTAAAGAATTATTCCCAGAATCTAATCTCAGTAAGGGAGAAAAAAGCAGCAGAAATGGATGAAATTTTACAGATATATAAATTGCCCATACTGAACATGGAAGAAATACATCAATTAAAATAATCCAATAACATACAATGAGATAGAGGAAACAATCAGAAGTCTTCAAACAAGGAAAAGCCAACGACCAAAGAAATATGATAAAACCTTTAAACAGGAACTAATACCCACACACCTCAACTCTTCAGAAAACAAAACAACAGCAACAACAAAAAAAAAAGAAGGAATTCTATGAAGCCAATATCACAGTCATCTGCAAATCAGGCAAAGATCCAACAAAGTAGAGAACTACAGAAAAATCTCCTTGATGAACACAGATGAAAATCTCCTCAAAAACATTAGCCAACAGAATTCAGAAACATATAAAAAAAATCATATATCATGATCAAGTAGACTTCATCCCAGAAATGATGGTATGGTTGAACATATGTAAATCAATAAATGTATTCCATCACACCAACAGATCCCAGCTCAAGAACGACATAAGTATTTCCATTGACCTGGAAAAGGCCTTGGATAAAATACAATATTCATTCATGTTAAAAGATCTTGAGAGCATAGGTATAGTTGAAACATTCTTTGAAACAGTAAAATCTATATATGACAGACCAATAGCCAATATTATATTTAATGGGGAAAAACAACAAAAAATTCTCCTAAAATCAGGAAGAAGGCGGGGATGCTCACTCTCCCCACTTCTCTTCATTACAGTTTTGGAATCCTTAGAGTAGTAAAGAAAGCAAAAGACACTAAAGAGATCTGCATAAAAAAGGTGGAATTGAAACTATCCCTTTTTGCAGATGATCTGATAATATTCCTCATTTGTCCCAAAAACTACAGCCTCAAACTTTTAAAACTTGTAAACCACTTTGGCAATGTCGCAGGATAAAAAATTAAGGAACAAGATCATTTGCCTTTCTGTACTCTAAGAACATACAAGCAGGAAGGGAAAGCAAGGAAAGATCCTCATTCACAATAACTCAAAAAAAGAAAATATTTAGGAATTAACCGAACCGGAGATGTAAAGAAACTATTTAATGAAAAACTATAAAAACTTAAAGAAAGAAATCATAGAGGACTCCAGGAAATGGAAAGATCTTCCATGTTCTTAGATAGGCGATTTAATATGAGGAAAATGACCATACTGCCTAAATTAATATACAAATTCAATGCAATTCTCATTAAAATCCCAATTACGTAATATATTAAACTTGAGAAAACAGTCCAAAAATTCATAGCCAAAACCATTCTATGCAGAAACTCCAACAACACTGGAGAAATGATGATAAGGTTCTCAAACTAAACTATAGAGCCATGATAATAAAGAGAGCTACTTGGTACTGTCAAAAAAACAGGCCCCAAATCCATTGGAATGGATTAAAAGATCCAGAAATAAAACCACATTCTTACAGTCAGCTGATATTAGACAAAGAAGCCAAAGACATGCAGTGAAGAACCTTAGCTTCTTCAACTACTGGTGCTAGCAAAACTGGGCAGCTACATGCAGAAAGCTAAAAATGGACCCTACATCAACTCAAAATGAATTGAAGACCTTAACAACAAATGTGAATTTCTGAAATTACTTCAGAACAGAGAAGGACAGACACGAAGTTATAGGCACAGGCAGGAATTTCCTGAACAGAGTCACAGGATCAAAACAAATTGAAGAGAGATTCCATAAATGGGACTACTTTAAAAAGTTTCTGCACGGCTAAAGACATAGAACTCAAACTGGAAAGACAGACAACTAATTGGGAAAACAATTTCCCCATGATATATGCAGTATATACAGGGAATTCACAACATGATCCTTCCAAAAACTATCAAACCAATTTCTAAATGACCAAGGGAACTCAAGACAGACTTCTAGAAGAGATAAAAATAGCAAAGAAATACATGAGGAAATGTTCATCCACCTTGTCTATAAAGGAAATGAAAATAAGAATAACCCTGAGATATCACCTTACCCAATCAGAATGGTCCACAGCCTAAATTCAGCCAATGACAAATGCTGGAATGGAAGCAGAGAAAGAGAAACACTACTGCACTGCTGTTGGGAATGTGCACTAATACAAACACTTTGAAAACAGTATGGAGATACCTCTGAAAGCTAAATAAAAATTTCCCCTATGACCCAGCCATAACATGCCTCAGAATCTACACTGAGCAATAGGAAGCAGTATACAGGGACACATGAATCTCCACATTCATTGACGCACGGTTCACAATAGCCAAGATATAAAAAGAACCCCAGAAGCCCCAGTGCAGGTGAATGGACCCAAAAATTGTTTCACTTGTATACAATAGAATATTATACAGTCATTAGAAAGGAGAAAATAATAGAATTTGCAGGAAAATGCATGGAATTTAGAAAAAGTTATTTTGATGGAGGTAAGCCAAGAGTAAAGAGACAAATGGTATGATGACACTGATATGTGAATGTAAAATACAAAATGTATAGAGATATGACAAAGTAAACAGGTCCCTAGACCGAATGACCTCCACTCGTCTTGTTATATCGTTACATAATGACCTAATTCTGCTCACCAAATATATGGCATATATGTGCAATTCTGAGGGAAATTAGGAGGAATACACCAAATCAGAGGTAAACTGGGAAGATCATACAAAAGAGGGGCCCACCAGCTGCACTGGAGACTGATGAAAATGAACTGGACATGTCATTGTGATATCACAAACTTCTAGCTACATTACAAACCCATTATAGTCTCATCATCACTGTGACAAAACTATTGTGAAATTGCATTGCTGTTCTGACATCATGATCATATTGTGACATCCCAATCCTACTATAACCTCTTAGAATCTTTGAAAAAACACGTGTACCCATGTCCTCATTAACAAAAGACAATTGAGATGACATGCTATTGTAATGTCACAAATCCCTTTTGACATCATCACCAGTGTAAAATCACATTATCATTGAACCATCAGTTCAATGTGATATCACAAAAAGACAATGACATCAGAGAATAAGGATATCACAATGTCATTGTGAGGTCATAGACCCATTGTGAATGCCTATTCTGCAATTCCATTCTATTTCAAATGTGGCATGTTTGTTGATCTGTGAAACACATTGTGATTTCATAAACATTGTGACATCACAATCTCTACGGAATTCACATTAACACTGGAACATCACTAACCCACTGAGACATCACAAACATGTCCTGTCTTCAAATCATCTCTGATATGCTGTTATTTTGATATCTTAGGATCTTTCTGAGCTCATAATCTGTTCTGGACCTCATATTTCAGGTATGACAAGTGACATCATAAATACCACTGTGAAAGCATGACCATTGTGATATCACACTGCCAGACATTGTGACCATTCTATTACGTTATTACATTGAAATTCTGCTACAACACAGGTGTCTCCACATTTATACCCAGTTACCACTGTTTTTGCTTCTTTCAATGTTACCTACTAGTTTTAGTGTGGTCTACCCACCTACGAAATTAGCTCAGTGGTTTCCCTGAACATCAGGGGACTCTAGTTTCTTTAACATCTGCTTAGTATCCTTATGCTCAGTCTGGAACATTGGAGACTCCTTCCTCTTTATCCTCCTCCTTTTCTCTCATGAAAACTCCCTTTCATGATCCCAATCTCCTTTTCAAAATCCTCAATTTGCAAGTGTGCTTCCAGAGTCACAGGAGAGTTCCTTTTGCTGTCCAACTTCTGCTCCTTTTCACAGCACCTTTGCTTTTCAGCTTCACCATGAAATTCTCAACGCTGCTATTGAGAGTTTTTCCATACCTTCACATTTTGCACTGGGACATGCACTTCTGCATTACCTTTCCCGTGAGGATCCCAATAGTCTGTTAAGTCTTCTCTTTAACAGTATTCTTTCTTGTTTTTCACTTCAGTTTATTTCTGTGACAGATCTTTGAACTGTTTGTTTAGCTGTAATGTTTTGCTGTCCAATGCTCGCTCTGTTTCCCAGGCATTCACAATCAGAGCATTTGTGTATTTTAGCTCTTTCTGAAAAGTAACAATTTTTCTATTTTAATTTTAAATATATATTTTTATTTTTATTGCTCTAATTCTATTTTTCTCAATGATTCTACCTCAACCTATTAATATTTGGTCTGCTGAACACCTTTATGATGTTCTTAGCCCAATAATCCATAGTAGTTTGATGTTGAATTAGATTGTATGTGTTAAAATAGATTGTGTCTGCAGCCATTTTGACTGCATCAATCAATCTGTACAACTAAAGGTCTGTGGTTGATGCTTGCCTTAAAATTGTCCTAACACTAAATTGGTTCATAACAAGTGGGCAGAACAAGCCAGAGGTACACAAGAAAAATGGCAAGTCCAGGTGTCTCAAGTCCCACTCATGGTATCTGGTGACAGAACAGTTAATGAATAATCCAGAGAATTGCCCAGAAGTTCTAGAAACATTGGGAAACATGGTGAATAATAAGATAGAATGCCTGCAAAGGACTCAGTGTGAGCATGATAGGGAGCAAGAAGAGGCTAACCAAAGACTGACACATTAACTTCGTGAGCATAATCAAGGTGACAAAAATTAATACAGGAATCTCCTGACCTTGAGGGAGCTAATCAAAGAATAATACAGGAATTGCCTGAGCAGGCAGAGAATAGCCAAAAAGAAAGACAGGAAATGCCTGAGCCTGAGGAAGCTAATCAACGAGGAATACAGGCATTGTGCAAGCTGGATGAGAATAGACAAAGTTCAATGGAGTCGTTCATGAAATCCAAGTGGAGGAATTAATGAAGTCCATTCAAAATTGAAAACAAAGCTCTGACAAAGAATTTGAAGTCATAAAAGCAGACTAATTATAAGGAAAGGAATAAAATGCAGAATAGAAAGTCTTGACAGTAGGTTAACCATGCAGAAGACTGAATCTTTAGGAGTGAAGACAACCTAGGTAACAGAGAAAGAACATACAACTATACAAGACATATCCAAGACATATGATAGGTCTATTACATATTTTGAAAACACCTTTAGAAAGCCTAATGTGAGGAAAATGCCTGTACAAGAGCACATAGTAGTTAATGTTCTACGAATTTTAATTAACAGGATCCTGGCCGAGAACTAACCTAACATGCAAAAACCTAGGACTTTCAGAACCCCAAATAGATTAGACAAGAACAGGACCTACCACCAACACAGTATAATACACATAGGATCAATTCAGAGAAAGCAAAGAATCCTTAAAGCTGTCAGGGAGAAATATCAATCATTCAAAAAGGAAAAACAATTAGAATAACCAAAGATTTCTCAGCAGAGTCAAGCAAAGCAAGAAGAACCTGGAATGATATGTGACATGCTCTAAAGACAAATTATCAAGCAAGAATACTGTACCCAGCTCAAATCTCCTTTATAATGGAATAAAAAAAGCAACCTTCCATAGCAAAGAAAAACTCAAGCAATATATGGAACAAAACTAGCCCTTCAAAAGATACTTAAGATGTCCTACACCTAGAAAACCAACAAGAGCATTATAAAGGCCAACAAACCACACCCAATCTGAGAATCAAAGAACCATAGGAAGAACCCAGCTGTCACATCCCCCAAGAATGAGAACTACATGGCAGAAACTGCCAAAGATCATCAGTTCTAACGCTCAATATAATGGACTAAACTCTCCAATTAAATGACATAGCCTGTCTAGATGGATTAAAAAGCAAGATCCTTCTATCTGCTGCTTTCAAAATCACAACTTGCCCATAAAAACAAAGATATTCTGAAATTGAAAATCTGTAATAATATCTAGTGAGTAAACAGTAGGAGTTTCAATCCAAATATCAGATAAAAAAGACTTCAAAATAAAATTAATGAGAAGAGATAAAAAAAGGTCCCTACATACCAGTGATGGGATCTCTCCTTCAGGAGGATATTAAATTTCTAAACATGTATTCGCCAAACAAAGGAGAACCCAGATTTACTCAAGAAACCCTACTTTTCCTCAAATCTCACTTAGATCCAAAGACATTAATTGTTAGGGAATTTAACACACCATTATCCCCTCTAGATAGATCAACTTGGCAAAAATTGAACAGAGAAACCACAGATCTAAACAACTGCATAGAACAACTACATTTAACAGACTAGATTTAACAGAATATTTCACCCAGCAACATCAGAATACACAGTCTTCTCAGCAGAACATGAAACATTTACCAAAATAGAGCACATTTTAGGTCACAAAGCAAACTTGTCCATATTCACAAACATTAAAATTATACCCTGCATTCTCTCATTCCTAGTGAAAAAAAATTAGAATTCAATACCAAAACCCAGCAAAGAAAGTCTCTTTTAACACGTGGAGGCTGAACAACACATGGCTGAATCACCAGTGGCCCATGTAAAAGATTAGAGAGGAAATTCAAATGTTCATGATGTTCAACAAAAATGAACACACAAATTAGAAGTTCCTCTGGGACACAGGAAAGGCAATACTCAAAGGCAAGTTTATAGCTCTGAGTTCTTTCATCAGCAATTTGGGGAGATGTGCATCCAACAATTTATTGAGACATCTGAACCTCCTTGATAAACAACAGCAACCTAAACTCCAATCCAGTAGATGGAAACAAATAAATTACATCAAAACTGAGTGAATTAGAATCCAAAAAGATCACAGATACATTCAACAACAGGATTCTCTTCAGGGATACAAAGCTGGATCAATATATGCAAATCAATTATTACAAATTATCTCTTCTGAAAAGCAAGGAAAAGAATCAAATGGTTTTCTCAATAGATGCAGAATTAATATTTGACAAGATCCAACACCACTTTATGATGAAGGCTTTGGAAAAATTTGGAATCCATGCAACATTCGTCAATATAATAAAGGCAATAAAAGACAAACCTACAGCAAGCATTTAACTAGATGGTGTAAACTAAAGCCATTTCCTCAAAAACCAGGATTGAGTCAAGGATGTCAACTCTCTCCACTTCTCTTCAATTAAGTATTAGAATGCCTTGCTACATCAATAAGATGATACACATATAAAGGGGAACCAAAAAGAGACAGATGAAGAAAAACTCTCCCTCTTTGGGGATGACATGATGTCATATTTAAGAATCTCCTGGACTCTACTCACAAGTTATTTAAGCTGATCTGAAATTTTGCCAAAGTAGCAGTGCATAAAATTAACCCTCAGAAAGCAATGGCTTTTCTGTATGCCAACAATGAGAAGAGAGCTGCGGAAATCAGTAAAGCTACTCCTTTTGTAATACCGTTACAAAAAATAATACACCTAGGAGTTAACTTAACCAAAGAAGTGCAGGATCTCTATGATGAAAACTTAAATTATAGAAAAGCATATCAAAGGTGAACTTAGTAAGTGGAAAACCTCCCATGCTCTTGGATTTGAAGGATCAACAGTGAAAATGACAATACTTCCCATGGCTATCTATAAATTCATTGCAAATCATCAATATTCCACTTCATTCTTCAATAAAGTAGAAAGAGCAATCCAAAAATATATATGGAACAATAAAAGACCCTGAATAGCAAAAACAATCCTTAAGAGAAAGAACTGTGCTGGAGGAACATCAATACCAAATTTTAATCTCTACTACAAACCTATAGTAACCAAATATCTTGGTACTTGCATAAGAAGAGACCTAAGGACCAATGGAATAAGATTGAAATCCTAGAAATGAACTGAAAGACCAATAGCAGCTAATCTTTGATAAGGGAGCAAAAAGAATAGTATGAAAGACAGCCTCTTCAGTAAATGGTGCTGGCAAAATTGATTAATCACCAGAATCACCTCCAAGTGGATCATAAAGTCAAAGCAGACACCCTGAAAATATCACAGCAGGCAATTGGAGAATCCCTAGGTCTCTTTGACACAGAAACACCACAAATCAAAGAATAGATGGACAAATGGAATTGCATGAAGCTGCAGAGCTTTTGCATGGCAAAATATACATACTTAGCAAGATCAGATTCGGAGAAGATCTTCACTAGCTATACAATGGACAACAGTCTCATATATAAAATATATTTGAAACATGAAAATGTCAATTCTATAAGAACAAATCCTCAAAGAAACAACTGCCTAGGAGGGAGAGGAAGATGGCAAATGAAAAGCTGGAGACTAAACATGCACTTGCATAGAAAGCAGATTTAGTGTTCCAGTGAGCAGTCCTAGGCTAAGGAATCACACCAAGTTGTGCCATCACAGTACAGAGTTCGGCCAGAGAGGGGAAAATCCAAGCAAGGATACAGATAGGACCACTTGCTAGTAGCCCCAGCTGTGGAGGCAGTGGTGGCAGTGGCGGCAGCTGTAGCCTCCATACCTTCAACAGAGAGAGTTCAGGACAAAGGTGCAAGATACAGCAGGGTTATGGATTCTACTCAACACCAGCAAGAACTAATGAGTAGCAGATATTTTCATCCTGCCGTTCACAGATCAGAGATGTCCCAGGAACCACGAATCTGGAGTGAATAGAACCCTCATATCCTCACTCCTCAGTAAGCAGAGGAGGAAAGGCCGCCACTCCCCCACCACGGAGAAATCCATCATTAATATTGACAAAAGCCTAGCTGAGTATCTAGCTCCAACTCAGGCCTTAGAAGAAAACAAAAGAGTCATGTCACAAGAATCTAACCTGACTTGCCAGGCTCAGCACCACACAGGGGAAAGTCACTCTGCCCAGGAACATGTAGCTTTGCCCCTGGTGGAGTAACTTTATTCACTGGGTATCCAAAGCCAGAGACTGCCCCTCTCTACAGAAGCATAGACAAAAAATTGAAACTCAGTAAACATAAGCCCTGAGATTTACACCATGATGGGCTCTGTGAGTGTCTCAGGAAATAGCCCCTCAGGAAAAAGCTGCTTGCTGAAAGGCCTCAACCCTACTCAGAACCTAGCCTCTTCACAGCATTTCCAAACTAGAGGAAACAGCCATCTTCCTCTTTTGTGAAACTCAATGCAGATCTCCCTACCACTGAAGTAACCTGGGAAGAGGATCATAAAATCCTGGGTAAAGCAGAGCATTTTTCTGCCTGCTCAAACAAACTGACTTAAGAAACCCATCAAACCACAGGAAAACCAAACACCACAAGTAGACCAGAGACCCTACCAAGGGCCTGCTTATGGACCTAGAGGAGATACATGATCTTCCCATCCCTCCCCACAAAAAATATATCAAAGAACTCTTTTTGTACCTTTTTAAAAATGAAATTAAGAAGTGTTTTCTATTAATCTGTTTTTTCCTTCAAAAGTTTTATTTTAGGTAATATATGGATATGTGTGTACTTCTTTTTTATTTTATTTTTTTGACATTTGGGTCCTTCTTTTCATTCTTTTCATGTTTTTCTCTTTTTTTTTTTTTTTTTGGATGACTTAATTAATGTTTTGCTCATCTCGAGATATACACCCATCTTCGAACATTAGAGCTTATCCTCCATTGTTTACATGTTTAATGCAGAAATTCATTACTTGATTCACAAGGTCTTAGGCTTTACTACTTTAATAGAGTATTATATTTTCTTTCCCCTCCTCTCATCCTATCCTTTTCTTCCCTCAATATAATTACTTTAGACTTACATTATTTTACCTTGGAAATACACATTATATCTAGTGGGAAAAAATGGAGATTTTATGCTGAAGAACAGTGTAGGAAAAATAAAGTAAGAACATATAATGAGAAAAATACTTATTCACTGTCTTACATATATAAACTATTCCCTCTGTACATCACCTTGACAAGATTCTATTAAAAAAACAGTATTGATATATAAACCACAATTTTCATAAATTTACACATAGAAACTTGTCGATGGGTTTGTAGTACATACACACACTTGTGGAAATAGTTTTGTTCTCTTGACTTTCCTCAAACATAGAAAAGATACAGTTTCCCTGTCACCAAGTTGCAAGGCAAAGTTGACAAATGAATGTTGAAATCATTTTTGTTCAAATATTTCTGTACGAATCCCAATTTGAAATTGCACACCTGGAGAAATCCTGAGGCTCAAATATGCTCAGATTAGAAACCCTTACAATTTCACATCTATCATAAATGTGAGCAAGAGTCTCACATGTGAAATTTCCTCATCTACAGTCAAATATTTCAACTTTTTTGATTACACAGGAATCCTAACTATTAATAAATATTTTTGGCCAGAGAGGTCTTCCTAAAATATATTTCAAAGGCTATTCCATTTATCAGTAGGAATGCTGTGGACCAGGAATGCCAAATGAACCATAACATGGTTGTGGTTGGCCCATAAACATGAGGGACAAATTACCCACAAATTGAAAGCAAACATTCATTTGATATGGTTTTGTGAACTGGTCTTGAATTATAATCCAAAATTACAGATTAATCTTTCTTCAAAAGATTAGATATGTACCAGAAAATTCTCAAATTACACACGTATTCTTATCTGATAAATCACAGATTCTATGTACAAAATATGGTATCTTCAAAAAGTTCACATTGCCCCCTCCAAAACCAAAAAAAATTTTGGTTGGTATTGTGTGTACCCCTGCAAGAATCTTTTTCCCTGCTACAATCAATGGGAAGAAGTCATAGAATACTGTAAATTACATAACACATGAAAAATATTGAGAAGATTTAGAATATTGTGACTTGTGAAAAACATTGCAAAATTAGATGGTTTAACAAACTCATAAACTTTCCCACAAACTCATAAACTTTCCCTACCCATTCTTGTGTTTGGAACACAGAAGTTGATCTGAAATTTTGATAAGGAATCAAATATAAGTAAACTTTTCTTATACATATTATTCCAAGAAAAACATAAATATTGTGATGGTCCCACTTACATTTAGAATTTAGAAAACAGTACTTTCCTCAGTTATCTTTCTTCACCCAACAACCTAGGAATGCTAAGTAATGAGCACTTCGCTATGTCCAATGTGTCCCTGAAAGATGTGCTTTTGTCTTCTATGCTCTTCAATTCCACATTTTGTTTCATTCACTGTTCTGGCATGAGGCACAATTATTCATTATGTAAAATAGTCAAGGTATTTAACTCCCCCAAAATCAGAAAAAAATCTGATTCTTTTTTATTTGCCTTGAAATGTTTCTGTAACTCTTGTCCCTGTCACTGCAGAACAAAACAGTCATATAACTTTTGCATTCTCTGGAGAGACATAATTCCAAATCCATTGTTGGTGTCTCATTATTATCAAATATTCCATTGTACATTGGTTCATATCTGCTGTCAGTAAGTCGTTCATGGAAAATTGTTGATGGTACATAGCACACTAGTAAGAATTAAGGTATATGAAGGAAATGGCTATTAATATCACACATTCTGCTCATTGGCAACCCCCTTTGTAAAATGTGTGATTCTTTTTGAAGGAAAATTTTGAATGGAATGATTCTGAACTTTGTAATTTTGCAAAGCTCTGTAAAATTCTTTCAAAAAATGCCATCTCATCATAAGGCAGTTAGTATTTTGAAGCACTTGGGCCAAACATTAAGTTTGTAGACCTTCAATTTTACACAGAAATATTGTGAATGTTTCTTCCTTTTATTGTTTGTGGGGGAGTTTGTACTCTGGGCTTGGGCTTGTTCCCTGAACCCTGCAGCTCAAAGCTTGAGCTCTGCCACTTGAAACAGACTGCTATTTTTGGTTTTCTAGTGGTTATTTGGAGACAAAATTCTCACTGACATTCCGGCCCATGCTGGCTTTGGAACTCCTTCCTCAGGATTTTTCCTTTTACTCTCAGTTCTAAACATTACTCATATTCAGAGATTTTCTGAATATCAGTTGTTGTCTTCCTACAAGTTCATTCTCTTGTCATATTCTCTAGTTTTGGTTGAAATACCAGGATACTACACAATGAATTGCAATATTGTTCTTATCACATAATTGTAGAAATGCTCTCTAAATTTCTGGCCAATATTCCATTAAGTCTCCAAATTTAAATCTTTGTCTTTGCTAGGAAACTTTTAGGATTGTTTACTAACAGTTAATAATAGCACAAGATAAGTATCAAAGTATACTTTCAAAAAATGACATTATCCAGGCACAGAAACTATATAACTATACATTTTCAGTAGCTTCCTGGGAATTTTTCCTGATAATTCAAACTGTGATCCACAAAGTAGAAATGCTCTACAAAATTCACTAAAAAATGTACATTTTAAAATAAAATTTTATTAAAAATTTAGGGAAAAACAAATCATTTAAATAGGGATACAGGTGGATCCATTGTAACAATAAGATGTACAAATCATTATGCAGAAAACGAACTTTACAAAATTGGGTGGAGGGAAGTGGGGGGGTGGCGAAGGGATGGGAAGGGGAAAACAAGCAGGTGTCTACAATGCTTGATAAGAATATACTCATTATCTTGCCCATGTAATGGTAACCCCTCTATACAGTATTTTGAAAATAAAAAATAAAGCAAAAGTTTTTTATTAAATTCTTCTGAATAGTTCTGAGAATTGGGCTGGTTATCCTCCATATGCTATGGACAAGTAATAGTACAGAATTAATTCCAGAAACATTCCTAACATTTAAGTTCAAAATATTTATTAAATATTGAGAAATATTTCTATCAAAAAGTGGACTTCAAATAAATTTAGTAGTTATCCTGACGTTTTATATCTGAGATATCATTTCTATTTTTTCACATCAACTTAGTTTCTAAACATGGACGTAGGGGAGACATTGCAATGCCTTTGATTTAAAGGAAACAGGAAAGTATTTTAATATATTCTGCAATAATCAGTTCTACCTAGCTTGTAGCGACTCTGGAGAGAGGAATCCAGAAGGCGAGCATATTTCCTGAAAGTCATATGGGAAATAAAGTGGAAAATAAAAAAAAGTACCTCACCTGAATGAGTAATGAAGAATAATCAATCAGGGTTGATACTGATTAAGGACTCACAATTAATAATTTATGAGAAGAAAATTCACCATCAATAACCAAAAGTCTGAGAATTCTGAAAAAGGGAGCATGTTTCATGAATAAACACATTTGAGAAACGACTCCCAAAATAATCTTGTATAAACTAACTTGGAAAATGAGTGACATTTTACATTACCTGTACTGTTTTGAATTGTTATTTATTCATTTTATTAATTTTCTGCCTGAAAGGGTATAGTGATTAAGTGGATGTCCTTCAGTTTAGGTGCTCTGGGAGGACAAGCACACTGTTCAGATGACATTCCATAGGATCTACATTTTATGCAGTTAATAGTAATTATACTCACACATTCTACCTTTAATGCATGTAAGATGCACAGCTGACCTAACAAGAACAACACTGTATGTCTGACTACAAAATCACAAGCGCTGTTTCTTTTCAGGTGAAGGTTGATTTACTTATGAAAATTTATTCACACTTGTAAAAGTTGTTCAATTTGAGACAGCACTCCATCTGCTGAATCTGAAATACTCTCCATTTTCTCTTTGAATTTCCTGGAGAGAAAATTCCCAAAGGCAGTTTGCTAAAGAAATATGATTTCCCGATTATAAATTTAGACAAAACGGTTTAATGAGACCTAATGATAATTCGAATATTTTAACCTCATTTTGAAAATAATTGTCAGCTCAAATTATAGTTCTTTTAGGAGGGAAGTATACAATCATCTAGATATTTGTGTAAAGAGAACATGTGAAAATATAGTGGCCAAATGAATACTTTCCATTTTTTTCCCACAAAGTATTGATTTGTTTCTTTGTGTCGAACTATGTAATGTGTGTGTACTCATCACTTGCTATATTCTTCTTAGTTTCTTCCTATAATTTTCTCTTATACATGTTTCTGAAGTATTTGATTTCATCTGGCGCAATCTTGTTTCAACTTATGCCTCCTCAGTTGCAAAAACAAAATTTTTCTTACATTAGTTAGGGAAGCAGAGATATTCCCAGGCTTTTAATAGGATTAACCCAAACATAAATGTGTATAACATGGCACCTTTCAATAATATTTAAAATAAAACCTTTTTTATGTTTCCTGCCTAAAATTCTCTCTTATCACTCATTTAGGATAACCACTAAGTTCTCTAACATTTATAGGATTTAAAAAATATAGATGTTCCCTTTCAGTACAGGTCTGAAGACACAGATATGTTAAAACTAATTTTAAACAGGGTTCAGTCTTTAGAAACTCCTCACATTGTGCTGTTGTGCAATATTGACATTTAACATTCATAAATTTATGAAAATATAATTAATTTACATAATTCTATAGCTTTCCCTATTATCACTACATACTGTGACTGTTACTACTTTACAAACAGTGCACAATTCTTAAGGGAAACAAAGCGATTCTCAGTTTAAATATAGGGCAGAATTATGCATGGCATGCCTTTTATAATTATATTGAAGATTTTTTTAATCATATCACTTCATAATTTTTGGTAAGTTGATACAATTCTTGAATGAATTCTTACATTTTTCATTACAGAATATACATAGCTTCACATTGTGTTGTGCAAGAGTTTTTTTTTTTTTTTTTAATTTGGGGGGAAGGGATTATGGGGCCTGAACTCTGGGTCTGAGCACTGTCCTTCAAATCTATAGTTCAAGACTAGTGCTCTACCACTTCAGCCACAGAATCACTTCTGACTTTTTCTGCTTATTTGGTTCTGCAATTGAACCCATGTCCTCATACATGCAAGGCAAGCACTCTACAATTCAGCCAACCTCCCAGCCTCAGACAAGTCCTATTTTCAGAGTTTGGGATCTATAGGAATCCCCATGAATATATGTACCAGTTATTTCCTGATTACAGAAAATATTTTAAGGTCTTTTGCACGAAAATACATTAATACTGTATTGTTACCATTGAATAGTATTCTCCAATTCAGGAATTACTTTTTAGCACCAAATAAATCGTTTTTTTTTTCTTTCTAATCACAGGAGAATCGTTTATTGCAAGCTTTAGCCTAGTCTCCCAAACTTCACGGATGCAGCGGGTCATAGTTGAGAGCCCCAACTTATGGGGTGGCAAGGTTTTTATCACAAGTAAAGCAAGGGCAGGGGGCCCCCAACTTAGCAGTTACATCATTGGCTAACAAATGGGTAGCTAAGTGTTAGTAAGTTTTGTCACATTCTTATCGGCTAGTACAATTGGTTATTCTTTACCAATTTTAGCAGACATTTAATCAGCGTTTTATAACAGTCTTGTAACAGTCTCATTAGATAGGGCAGCGAGCTAAACCACAAAAAATATGCTGGCAATGCAACAATTGTGGTCTCAGGGTCTCAGTCTCTGGGGACTTTCCGCCTTCTCACTCATTGACTGTTGCTAGGGGAACTTATCAGGTAGGGTGCAGGTGGTACATCTGTGATCATTTCGGAGACCTAAGCTCATATGCTGGAAATAGGCCATGTCTCAAATTGGACCTTTTATGCACAAAATGGTGATTGTCTTGGTAGGGTTCTACATACCACCCTTTTCTTGAAATTAGATAGGGGATCCAATCATGGACCCCTAATATTAAGTTCTATGTTAACTTTATCAATGAGTGTATGTTAAGGATTGTCTTAATGTCTTTGTATCAGAGCACCAAATAAATCTTTACAAAATTTTATATTTTACAGAAATTTCAAATGGAATTAAATGCCCCAAACACAGGAATTCCCACTGACATTTGAACTAGAGCTTTCAAGAAAACTTTTAGACAAGAATAGACTACTGTCATGGTTCTGACAGAATCATTCTATCACAGGTGATCACTGAGTAAATTGGTTAATGTACAGTGAGATTTTAGATTTTAATATTTACTCATATTGCTGAAGGAACTTCAAAGAGAGAAGACATGCTGAATATTTTAAGAATGTGATTTTTCAAAAACTCTTGAAACTAGCAACATGAAAATGTATATTAGGTGAGATAAATTTTAGGAAAAAATTCCACATCCTGTTACAACAGTTGTCAAGTTACACCTCCACCCGCACAAACCAACAAATATAAGATACATAAAACTAAGTTGCTGAGAATTTCATTTAGCCATGTACAAATCCCTCTTTTAACACTAACTGTAAGTTACATCATTTTCTTGTTACTTAATGAATTACTACTTATAATTAAGTTGATAAACTTTATCTTCTTTTGGCTGGACATTGCACTATAATAAAAGTGTGTTTTATACAGTTGTGTTTCCTTTTTCTTCTTTTTCTTTAGGACGCTTTGATTTGTGTGCTTTTAATTTTATGATGCATGTCTTCTTATTTTAAAGCAGAATGTATTTGACAAGAATTTTTCAGGAGTAGTCATTCTGAAAATCAATAAACATGAAGTAAACGTTATAATTCATTTCAGTTTAATTGCTTTTCAATTTTCTGCTAAATCAATAGAATTCCACCATTGAGAATAGAAAAAAAAGAAAATCATTCCTTAATACACTTTGTTCAACGTAGCATTTAGGGAATAATGCAGTCTAATATCAACTGGAATATTCTCTTAAATCCTGGTCATATTTTCTGTACCTTTCAGGAAGGCTATATTCCATTGAGAACTCAAAAAGAACAAAAATTTCACAATGCAAAAATTGTCATATGTGATAGTGCTACCTCTACGAAATAGAGTAATAGGGAATTTGGATGCCATAAATAGTTCATTTTTGCTTTGTGTTGGCATTTTTTGTTCTATTTTAAAAATGTTGTGAAAAGATGGTGTAGAGCAGAGTTACATTTATATCACTAATGGGTATATTTCTTGTGGAGCATTTTTATCCATCCTTTGCTTTTTTTTTTTTCCACTAACATTTCCCTCCTCCATCTCCAATACTCTTTTTCCATCACAATGTGGTAAATTTCATTTCCAATGGATTGTCCTGTGATTATCATTATTTGAATGGGTCATATTTTGTTCTTCTTTCAAAATTTTAATTTTCTCCTTCTCCTCGCAAATTAGACCAATTTATATAGAAAATAGGTACCAAAATCAAATGCAGTGACAGGAATATACCAAAGGAGAAAGAACATAGAGTAGAAACAACAACAAAATTCATGTAATATATTAAAATCAAGAAAAACAAAGAAAAACATCTTCTGTCCATATCTTTTTTGATTTCACATAACATAGTTTTATATAGTATTACAATAATTATATACATCTATCTATCTATCTATCTATCTATCTATCTATCTATCTATCTATCTATCTACCTACCTATCTAACTATTTATGTATCTATTTCTCTCTATCTACCTATCTATAATCTATCAATCTGATTCACTTTCTGCTCATCTGATATCATATACATATGCCAATTATTGCAAATGATCCATTTGTGTTGATCATTTGGAAGGGACAATCCTAATAAGTATCAACACAAGAGACTCTAAGGGGATTCTATAAATTCCTATACCAATCACATCTAGATGAAATAAAACTGGACTTGAGAAATATTCAGTAGATACTGCTCAGGTATAGTGAGATAAAATCATTACCTGTCCAGTTACAACTAAAAATTTTGTTGACGATTGCAAAATCATATTTTCATAAATTTTGCTATACATTTTCCTGTCCTTATTAGATGATTAAAATTGGATACCTGGACTTGGTGTTCAAGACCTAAAGGGACACAAACAGTCTTTGATTAATGGATTATAGTCTGATATGAAATGTAGAGTATATAATTATTGGCAGGAATTGAAACCCAATGATCTGTATTAAACTTTCAATGTGTCATTTCAAATACACTTCGTTTTGATTAATTTCAGGAGTTAATTATGAGGGCCAATACTTAGAGATTTCCTGTACTCTAGTAATAAATACATAAAGAAGGAATGGAATTTCCTTTTTGAACATTAACAAAATAAGCTAACAAACAAAATGCATGAAATATGAAGAAGGAAGTTATTCAAGGAAAACTTTCTATGTCTTTCATAGAGCAAATGGGAAAATAAATATTATATATCATTTTCTTGAGATCAATGCATTTTTGGTTTTTCAAAATGTTACTTCATGAGAATTTTAGAAAAAAATGATATTGATCATATTTTTTCTTACTTGACAACGAAAAATTACAGCCTTCAAATATACAATTAGGATAAACGCTAAAACACTATAATCTGCACATTTTGAAAGTACTGATGTGTCAGAAGCATATGCTACCCAAATCATGCCAATTTTAACAATTTTGCACATGAGTTGAAACACTAATTACTAAATGTTTCCCACATAATGTACTTCATTGTTCATACAAACCGGTGTTATGATTACCTTTTTTCTGAAATTACAAATTGTTTTCAAATAGTATTGCCCATGAATAAATAATACTGTGGAACTATTCCTGTTGATAATTAGACTACTTCTTCAAAGCTTATTTTAAGAATTTCTACCTTGTGATAGAAACAGGAATTGTGTAGTTAGGGTACAGTTTAGATACGTGAATACGGATGATGATCATCACGTATGCTGATTTTGAAAGCAGGTTGTTTCTGGTGATGTGCATATTTAGTCATTAGTACTTTTCCTATTGAATAATATAAAATATTGGCTGCAATCTTTGCAGAAAAATTTAACATGAGTATAATTGTTGAACTTGATTCAAAACTAATACTTACTTGAATCCTGGAAAAGAGAGTTTATGAGTTACCCTAAGCAATTTCTATTCCTATTAGATTGTGTAGAGACTATAGAAAGACCAAGGAATCAACATAAGCAGAAACGTTTTACAATGCATATTAAAATGGAAAAATGTGAGAATATATACATAGATTGACTATATCTGCCCTTCCAGACAGTAACCAACATAAGTCAAGAAACATTCATTTTTATAAATTTCTACACGTTTCTATAAGTGTTCATATCAGGAAAATGGAAGCCTGTGGTTGTGAGCAAAGCATTTTTTAATATTCACATTTTCTTATTCTGTATTTGGTTGTTGTCTAGGTTCAAAACACCTGGACAAAGTAATTAAAGCCAGAATAGTCATTGGAATTTGGATGAACTCCTCAATTTCAGAAGTAACATGATTTCTCTGTCATCAAAAAATTCATAGATGTTCAACTCAGAAGATTTATTTGTGACAAACCATTTTTGAATAGATTTACAGTTTGGTCCATGACACTTCAACTCCAATAGTGCCATGAAGCAAAGCGTTCATTTAATCATTTTCTTTGTTACTTATCCTGTGTGCACCATTTGCTCAATTACTGTTAGAACAAATTGCAAATATTCATGAATCCTTGAATGCTATTCACTAGAATACAACTCCAGTGATTTTTTTTGGTTCTTCATGAGACACTGTCCTATCAAATATTATCCCAACATATACAATGTGCATGAATTATTAGTAATTGTAGCTATCAGTAAACTCCTTTAATGAAGAAAAAAAGTGGAAGCCTACTCCATCTGTAAAATGTGCTTAGTGATTTCAAATGTAGTCTAATTTTATCTCTATAAATTCGATTGAAACTGGTGTTAACCAAAGTATCTTGTATGCAGTATCTTACAATGCAGTAGCATACACAACAGGGATAGTGAAAACGGGACTGACTAGTAGAAGGAATTAGAATGAGGATCAAATTGCAGGCTGGTCAGTAACAGGGAGAAATCAACTACTGATCAAATTATTGAATTTTAATACAGTTGAAATGAATTCTAATTCATTGAAGAATATAAGATGTTGGATGTTGTCCTAGACTTTGACTTAATTGTCAGAAACACATGTTGGGCTGGAAGTCCAGAGATCCTGATTCTTATATGAGCTTGATTTGTCCTAACAAGAATGATGAACACATCCACAATAGACATAAAACCTCCTCTTTACTCCTGAGAAGACTTCTGAAGGGAATCATTTCTATCTACTTCAGAGATGGTTCCTGCCCCAGAGATGGTTCCTGCCCTGCTTCATCAGATATCAAGCACTCCTATACAATCATTTATCAGATCCTAAGTTTTCATGTTTTTATTTTTGCTCAGGTATTTGGCCTGACTTTCCATTTAAAGACAAATAATGGTTTTTAATAGTTTTCTCCCTTTGCGGTTTTGTTAGAATTGTCTCAAACCATGTTCCATTGTTTGACACATAGCAATATTGAAATTCTTCAGTTCCTCAGGTTCATCAAAGTGCAATTCCAAACAGGGAGATTTGACAACCCACATTATCCGTTCCTTATATTTTAATAACAACTACTTATATTTGCAGTACTTTGTTCAGATACACTAGATATTTAATGAAGGAATGTGCCACTGAGTAATACATACTAGCAATTTGCTTAAGTCTCTCTACTCCCAAAGTCCCCTGAATATGACTACAAAATATTGGGTAGGAGGTTTTTTAAAAAATTACTTGGTGTTTATGAAAACTATGGGTAGTGAATCTACCTAATACTAGAATAGTGACAAAAACATTGAACTGTCTTCTATATGTCATTACACATGATGATTTCAATTTTAGAACTTGGAATATATTATTTTTAATAATACACAATTTGATTTCATGTTTTCTGTATAGATCTGTCAACCAAGACTTTAAATGAAAATTCTACAAAGAAGTTATATTCTTTTTAAATATGCAAATTCTTCCTATTATATGGAACACAAATACATAACATTATATGTGTGTACATAAACACACACATTCAGTAATATTTCTTTATAGAGTAAATGCTTTGGTTCTTTGTGTTATATACTAATGTTAATATCTATATGTATGTTTGTATATATACATATGTAGATATATAGATATATAGATATAAATATCTATATATATATGAGGCATCCATTCTGGGATCAGGTCTTTTTCTTGCTCTGTTTATTTTATATTTGCAAGTAGTTGCTTTGAGAAATCTTAGCCCATTTTACTAGTACTTTACATGAATTTGTATCTAAGGTATGAATTAAAGAGACATACAGAAAGATGAACCACATGAAGTAAGAAGATGAATATTTTTGCCATAAGTCAAATATATTCTAAAAATACCTTATGAAACTACTTTTTAATAACATATTGCTAATTGTCATTCCTGTATATAAAAATAAACACTGTCATTCAGAGACAAACTCTCCCCTTACAACAATATGGATAACTTTGTGTAATGATGGAGTCAGAGAATGACCATGAAAGTTTTATGTATAAACAGCACTCAAACTTACCCGAGACAATTTGCTTTAGTAAATTAGCAGCAGTAAGATTTACTTTTGTGATGAATTATGATCATTTTTAAGCATGCACCATTTATGAACATGAGAATTTTCCTAATGTTCAAATGATGCTGCCTGTTTGTTTACTAAAGTTAGCATTTTCAAGATGTTCCTGGCTATCAGTAGGAAAATAACGAAAGGAAGAAGGGAAGAAAACAGTAACAGTTAAAGATTGATTTATTGTGGCTTATGAACCACAGAAAGTGTATTGCTGTCTAGGCAGAACTAACAAATAGGTCTTGAATATGAGGTCTGGGCATTTAACTTGTGGACCGCTCTTGGAATTGCAGTCATGGGACTTTAACTCATATCTTGGGACCTGTACTCAAGGCCTGTGAGTAGAACTTGCTGCCTGGGTCTTGAACCAATGGCCTGGCCCTTGAACTCAGGATGGGCATTGACAGTAGTGCCTGGGCCTTGAATTTAACTCCTGGAAGCTGAAATTACTGGAACAGACTTAATCTTGGCTTGGGCCTTAAAGTCAGTGTCTGGGAGTTAAATTGGAGCACTGGACCTTGAAAACGGTGCCTAGGATTAGAACTGGGGTCCTAAGACTTGAATTCATATTTCGCCTTGAAACTGTGTCTCAGCCTTGAACTTACAGCTTTGGATCTGAACACGGGGCCTGGAAGTTGAACTGGGCCCCTGGACCTTGAACTCTGAGCGTACAATTTTAATTTGGGACCAGATATTTTTACTCATGGTCTTGGACTTGAACTCTTGGCTTGGCACTAAATTCAAGGCCATGCTCTGGCATTCAAAACACCCATTTGAACTGGGATCCTGGGCCTTGAACTGGGCCCTGGGATTTGAACTTATTTGTGGACCTGAAACTATAGGCCTGCACATTGAATTCACACACTGAACCTTTAGCTCACAGCTTGAGCCTTCATCTCAAAATGTGTTATTTGAATAGGGCCCTGCATCTTGAACTTATGGTGGAAGTGGGAACCTGGGATTTAAACTCACAGCTTGAAACTTGAACACATGCCTGATCCTTGAAATCAGGAACTGGGACTTGGATTGTGGCCAGAACTTTTAACTCAGTACCTGTGACTTAAACTTTTAGCATAAGTCTTGATCTCGGGGCCTAAGACTTGAATTCTAAACTTGGGAATTGAGTTCACAGCCTATGCTTTGGAGTTGGGGCCTAGGTATTCAGCTTTCTGCCTGGCTTTGAATTTGGGCCAAGGACTTGAACTTTCAGCATGGAACCTAAACTCAGGGCCAGAGCCTTGAACTTGGCATCCAGGTCTTGAATAACCAGTTTTTGCCTTGAACTCAGGCCCTTAGCCTTCAGCTTATGACCTGATCCTTAAACTCAGGTACAGAGACATGAATTCAGAAACTGGGACTGGAATCCCAGACGGAGTCTTGAGATTCTGATCTAGTCCTGGAATTCAAGGACTTAATCTTGAACTCATTGCCTAGGACTTGAGTTTAAACCTTGAGCAATGAACTGGGGCCATGGGACTTGAATTGTCAGCCTGGGAATTGCAATCAGGGTATGAGACTTAAAGTCACATCCATGGCATTTAACTTGTGTCCTAGTGCATTGAACTTGGGGCCTAGAATTTGAACTTGGACCTTGAGAATTGGACTCAGGATTGGGACTGGAACTTGCATGTTGGGACTTGAACTCAAAAAATAGGATTTGGACCTTGAGAGTGTACTCAGTGTCAGGAACTTGAACTTGCAGTATGCAATTAGAACATGGGGCCAGGGATATTAACACAGCCTAGGCAATGAATTGGTCCTGAACCTTGAACTTGGAGCTTGGTAGTTGAACTCAGGATTGGGAATGGAACTCCCTTGCTGGGCCTTGAACTCACAAACTGGGACTTGAATTAGGCCTTGCCTGGACCTTGTACTCAGTGTTCAGGCCTTGAACTCACAGTGTGCAAGCTAAAAATGTGGCAGGGGATGTTAACAAAGCTTGGGACATGAACATGACCTGGGTTGCAAAATCAGGATCTGTAACTTCACCTCATGGCCTATCCTTAACTTCAGTGTCTGGAACTTGAACATACAGACAGGAGCTTGAACTCATGGAATAGTACTTGAAATGCTGCATGGAACTTGAACTTGCATCCTGGGATTTGAAATCCTGCCTGGGCTTTGAACTCACAATCCAGGCTTTGAACTGGGTGTCTGAGCCTTGAATTTGGGGCCTAGGAATAGAAATCATATTTGGGGCTGAAACTCTGGGTCTGGGGCTTGAACACTCAACCTGGATCTTGAAGTGACAGTCTGGCCCTTTATCTCACAATCTGTGCTTTAATCCTAGATCTGGTCCTTGAACATCCAACCTGGGCCATGAATTCAATGCCTTTAACTGACAGTCTGTGATTTGATTTTATGTCCTGGTTTTTGAATGGGGATCCTGGACCTTTAACTCAGCAAGAAGGGGATAGTGGTGCTTCAATTTGTGGCCTGGCCCTTCAACTCATGGTCTGGGCCTTAGTCTCCTGGTCTGCTACTTAAACTGAAAGCCTAGGATTTGATGTCTCTGCCTGGGTCTTGAATTCAATGCTTTGGCATTTAATTTGTAATCTGGGCCTTGAACTGGGTACCTCAAACTTGAATTAGAATCTGGAACTTGAAGTCATAGACTGGGCCTGAAAATCTGGGTCTGGATTTTGAACTCAAAGATTTGGCCTTCAACTCACAGCTTGGGCCTTAATCCCACAACGTTGAACTATAAGAGGAAGAGGGAACCTGGGACTTCAACATGAGTCCTAGAACTTAAATTCACAGCCTGGGCCTTGACCCAGTCTTGGCACTAGAGTTTATGTCCTGGGCAGTAAACTCAGGACCTGGAACCAGAACTTATGACCTGTGATTAAAACAGTGGCCATGGACCTTTAACTCAAGGACTGGGACTTGGACTCAGCACCTATGACTTGAATTCTCAGCCTGGTCATGGTCTGGTACTTGAATTCTCAGCTTGGGATTTGAATTCATGGCCTGCAACTTCAACTGTTGGCTTGGGATTTGAACTACTGCCCTGGCCATAAACTCTTATCTGGGCTTATTACTTGAAATCATAGACTGAACTTTTGGCCTGGACATTGAACTGAAAAACCTAGGAATTAAACTCCGAGATTGAGCCATGAACTCTCAGTGTGGCATTTGAATTGAGAACATGGACCTCTAAGTTGGGGCCTGTGATTTGAAATAAAGTCTGGGACTTTGAACTCAAAACCTAGGCCTCAAACTGGATGGTTGGACATTGAACTGTTTACCTGGGACTTCAACCCATAGCTGGGCCTAAAACTCTGCCTGGGACCTAAACTCACAACCTGGGCCTTGAAACACAAACCTGGGCATAAACTCACAACCTGGGCCTTGAACTCAAAGCCTGGGACATGAACTCATGCACTGCTAGTTTAATTGGGACCCACGTCGTTGAAATCTGGGTGTGAGGATTGAATTCAGGGCCTGGGCCTTGAGCTTTGGGCCTTCAACTTGAAGTACAGAACTGGGAATTTTACTGTGGAGCCCTCGGTTCTGTTCAGGCATATGCGTCATCTGTACAAGCGGCACCTGGCACTGTTAATGTGTATCCTCAGGTCTCTGTGTCTGTCAGTACTGGCGATCCTGCTACTGCACATGTGGCATTGATAGTGAGGACTCCTAGTACTGTTAATGTGTATCTTGGAATCCTTGTGTCTGTTCATACCAGTGAGCCTTCTGGGGTACAAGGTGCTGTGGATTCACCTGCCTGCTCTATAATCACCGGTGGGTTTACTAGGACATTCTATTGTGTCAAAATCGAAAGTTAAGAATAGGATAAATGAATAAACTTTCTGGTCTCCAAATCCATAAATTTTCCTCATTATAATGTAAGTTTTGAATTTCTGTATGATCTGTTGACCCTATGATTTGTGACAAACTTCAAGAGTAATTTCACTGGGACCGATAAAAAAAATGTCATCACCCAAACTACTTCAAAACAAAATTACTGTATCTGAATATTCGCTTAATTCGTGTTCTGTGTTTACATTTTTTCTTTTATTTATTTTTTTCTCATTCTCTTATATTCAATTTTAGTAAGGGAAGGAGTAGATTACAGTGATATGCCACACAAATATTTTTATTCCCATTTTCATGTTTTCAGGATTCATTCATCTCATCAATTCTGAAATTGTGAATGGGAGTATGTTTAAATGGTAATTAATCAATGTATTCACATGTGGGTGCGTACTATGTCTTCATTCTGAAATTGATTACGTAGCTCTATATTAAATAAATGAATTTAGAGTGAATGTTAAACCACCTAGACATAAATGGATTTCTAATTTCACATTCATTATGAAATATGAAAACATTCAAAATTTTGAAGAGAGGAAAATCAAAATAAATGTATAACTTCAAAAGTTATTGTATCTCTGAGTGAGAGTATTTATGAGATTGCTTAAAGAATTGTAACTGGTGGGATATACTTGTCCTTATGTAGTCCCAGAATAGATTGCATTTTTGAATTTATGGAATATTAAAATAAGAATTCTCGCTTAATAACATGGCATGGAGCAAATACAAGAAAAATGAACAGTAATTGGGCTTGCCAGGTACTCTTCATAAGTATTTATTCCATTTGGAATCATGTGATTTGTGTTGCTTGCCAATATTTGCCCTCATCATTTTGTAAATGAGACAGTAGATTCAAGATACATTGATGTATTCAAGTATTTCCTTTGCGGTCAGTTCTGAAAAAAAAAAAAACAAGCTTGTTCAACTTAGTATCAAATTGTTTATATATAAGTTGGTCATAAAGGTGAGGCCTCATGTATTTTTTTTCCTTTTATTTTATTTTATTTTTTTTGTGAACATACTATACAGAGGGGTTTCAATTACATGGACAGGATAATGCGTACATTTCTTATCAAGCATTGCAGCCTCCTCCTTTGTTTACACTTCACATCCCTTCCCAGACAACCTCCCACCACCCCAACAAATCCTCCCCTTCACCCCCCCCCCGGCACCAACGTTGTAAAGCTCGTTTTCGACATGACAACATGTACTTCTCATTGTTGAAACAGGTCCACCTGTATCCTTAAACGACTTGTTTTTCCCCATCTCCTCCACAAGTTGTACTGAGATCAAATATAGTGAAAGCAGGAGTTATACTGTGGGGAGGGACATACACAGCAACAAAGAAATAATCTTATAACTGCGTTAGAAACAAATGAATGAAAGAAAAAAAAACATTAAAATACATATCTAAGGGTTTATTTTCCTAACATCACAGTATCTGAACTTTTCTGCTTGACTCATACATATACTAAATATTGAAAATAAGGGAAACCATGGGACTTACGTTTCTTTGGGCCTGGGTTACTTCACTTAATAAAACTTTTTCCAAGTTTATCCATTTCCTAACAAATGGGGCAATGTCATTCTTTCTGATGGAGGCATAGAATTCCATTGTGTATATATACCACATTTTCTTGATCCATTCATCTACTGAGGGGTATCTGCGTTGGTTCCATATCTTAGCTATGGTAAATAATGCTGCAATAAACATAGTTGTGCTGGTAGCTTTAGTGTGGTCTTGTTTGTAAACATTTGGGAAACTGTCACAAAGTGGATTGCTGGGTCATAGGGGAGCTCTATGTGAAGTCTTTTGAGGAACCTCCATACTGCTTTCCAAAGTGGTTGAACAAGTTTATATTCCCACCAACAATGAAGTAAGGTTCCCTACTATCCACATCCCCTCCAGCATCTGGTGTTGTTAGAGTTCTTGATTTTTGCCATTCTAACTTGAGTGAGGTAGTATCTCAATGTAGTTTTGATTTGCATTTCTTTTATGGCTATGGATGTTGAACATTTCTTCATGTGTCTATTGGCCATCCTTCTTTCTTCTTCAGAGAAGATTCTCTTTCTTTAGCCCACTTATTTATTGGGCAGTTGTTTCTTTGAGGATTTGTTGTTGGGGGATTGAATTTTTTGAGTTCCAATTATATTTTAGGTATGAGACCCTTTTCTGTTTTATAGCTAGTGAAGATATTCTCCTAATCGGTGGGCTTTCTATTGATCTTGCTAGCTATGTCCTTTGCCATGCATAAGCTCTGAAACTTCATGCAATCCCATTTGTCCAACCTTTCTTTGATTTGTTGTGTTTCCAGGTCTCTATTCAGAAAATTTCGGCCTGAGCCAAGGAGACTTAGGGTTTCTCCTATTCCATCCTGTAATGTTTTCAGAGTGCCTATTTTGATTTCGAGGTCTTTGGAGTTGATTCTGGTGCAGGGTGATATATAAGGATCTAGCTTTAGTTTTCTACAAGTAATTAACCAATTTTGCCAGCACCATTTACTGAAGAGGCTGTCTTTCTTCCATTCTATCGTTTTAACTCCCTTATCGAAGATTAGATGACTATAGGTCTGTAGGTTAATTTCTGGGTTTTCAATTTTATTCCATTTGTCCTGAGGTCTGTTCTTATGCCAATACCAAGCTGTTTTAAATACTATGGCTTTACAGTAAAGTTTGAAATTTGGTATTGATATTCCTCCAGCAGTGGTCTTTCCGTTGAGGAGCGTTTTTGCTATTCAGGGTCTTTATTTTTCCATATGAATTTCTGGATTGCCTCTTCTATTTCCTTGAAGAATGAGGTTGAAATTTTGATAGGTTTTGCATTGAATTTGTAGATAGCCTTGGGAAGTATTACCATTTTCACGATGCTAATCTTTCCAATCCAGGAGCATGGGAGGTTTTGCCATTTTCTAAGTTCTGTTTTGATTTTCTTTTTCAAGATTTTAAAGTTTTCATCATAGAGGTCCTTCACTTCTTTGGTTAAATTAATTCTTAGATATTTTATTTTTATGGGGCTATTACAAATGTAGTTGCTTTCCTAATTTCAGCAACACTTTTCTCATTGTTGGCCTACAGAAAAGTCATTTATTTTGGTGGGTTAATTTTATACCCGGCTACTTTGCCAAAGTTTTGAATCAGCTTGAGTAATTTGGGAGTGGAGTCTATGGGATTCTTTAAATACAAGATCATGTCATCTGCAAAGAAGGAGATTTTTATTTCTTCTTTCCCTATTTGGATCCCCTTTATGTCTGCATCTTGTCTTATTGCTGTAGCTATTCTTTCTAATACTATATTGAATAGAATTGGAGAGAGTGGACATCTTTATCTTGTTTCTGAGTTAAGAGGAAATGGCTTAAGTTTTTCATCATTAAGTATAATGCTGGCTGTAGGTTTGTCAGATACAGACTTTATTGTATTGAGGAATGTTCCATGGATTCCTAATTTTTCCAAAACCTTCATCATAAAGGGTTGTTGGATCTTGTCCAATGCTTTTTGTGCATCTTTTGAGATAACCATGTGGTTTTTATTCTTGCTCCTGTTGATGTGATGAATAATATTAATTTATTTGTGTATATTGAACCAGCTTTGAGGCCTCATGTATTCTATACCTGAAAATGTAAAAGCATTTTAAAGAAAATATATTTGATTTTCAGTTGTATGTCAAATATATTTCAATGTTGTCTGAAAGATGACTTGGCAGTTTAGAGAGCGGAGAAACTGCCACTTGAGGAAATAATACTATTGGAAAAATCAGTCCTAAAAAAGGATGACAATTTTCTTATTCATGAAGATTATAGAGACTTCTAAATCACATACTGTTTTCAAATATGCAAATCAATTCCGTATTTGATCAAGAGAATATGTTTATTCTTGTGGTTATCGCGATTAGCGTCCTTCTTCATGCAGAGGAAAAAGTACAGGACATGGGAAATGATTTTTGTTGTCGAAAACCACACTTGAGCCAGGCCAGGTGACAATGGTGTTAATTCAAGCATTTCAAGTGTTTTACACTGGAGGCTGTCATTACAAATCAATGAAATCAAGGATTTTTCTCAGCTTCATTTAGGGAATGAAGCCCTCAAAAAGGAATATTATAGAGTATTATCCTTGAGAAAAATCATGGTTACTCATAGACCAAAAAAATGCCATCAATACCGTATGGATAACAGAGAAAAGAAGCCTGATACAGGTCAATTAGAAACCTGTAAGAGGCTGACATCTGAGGATCAGGTTCCATGGTAGCCCACCAGGAACCTCTATAAGGCTCTCATCACTAATTCAGCACCTGAGAATTGGAAGTGGAATTGTTGTTTTATTGGGACTGCATTAGCCTTGATGAGAACAGGCCTGGGAGTTGAAGCCCAATGAAAACTTCAACAAAAACCAGAGACAGATATGGCATGCAATGTGTAGAAATAATGCCCCATACTCATGTGTATTTCCAGAATCTTTGAATTAATTTAAATGATATAAGAGTCATTTAGATTTTATTTACTCTCTATTGGGACCATCTTGCATTTTCTCTTTGATACTCAGTCATGTTTGAGGAGCAGTGATATTTTTCTAAATTCCTTGGTTGTTAGAACACTGAATGTAACTCCATGGTAATACTAATCCTGTTCCCTTATTCTAATATGTCTTAGATATAAAAGCATAATTATTTTGGCTTTTAAAAGTAGATGAAACTAGCAATCTGTGAATTCATAAGAGAATCTATGACAATGTAGGATACCAGGTTACTTGCTGATGTAAATTAAGGTTTTAATCAACTCTATCTTTGTAATTATACACCTGTGAGAAGATTTCTGTTCATGATCAGACATTTTTATTACCTATCCATTTGTAGATCCTTGTCTGTTTCTGAGTGAGGGTGTGGGTATATGTGTACAAACTGAAATGATGTCATAATTTTTCCCTACGCTGTTCAGCACCCATAAGGTGAAGAAGAGCACATTATTACGATTTTTGGAATTTAAAACTCAGGAGACTTGCCCACCTTCAATACTTGATTTTACTCAATCACGATAAACTTTAATCACAGTTTGTTCCATATATTTTTTGTATTGCTTCTTTGGTAATGAGGATTGAATCCATGATTAGGTCATTGCTTTCAAGCCGCTTACCTTGTGCTCAGTCCCAGGCAAGGGCTCCAAGTGATGGTGTGCCTCTGGCATAGAATTCTCAAAGTCATACATATTTGAGAAAATATTCTTAACAATGAAATGGTAATGTAAGTTAATGACAATCGTTTCCATGTTCATAAAGTCCAATATTTCCATGTTCATACTGACAGGTGACATTTACATATTTTTTTGCCTGGCAAGATATTTACGTGATAACACTTCACAATGTGACTGTCACTTCATAACGGTATTTGTTTTGTCCGCATATAAGAATGTAAAAAGTTTTTATTTATTTGAGCGATGTCACATTGCTTGTAATTGTACCTGAAAGTATTTGCATGCTATCCCTTTTATTTTGCTTGCCTAACTTTAAGCATGTAGCTTTGGTAGGATACATCTCATGAAATAATCACTCTGTGTGCTTTGTTGTTAGGCATTCCTTCACAAATATTGAAATGGAGATCAAACTATCATGTTGATTTGTGTTCATTGCAATAAAGTTATACAGTATATCCACTGTAGATTTTCTTTCCATTACAACCATTGAAGGATTCCTTCTAATTTTCGTGGATGCATAACATATTCATAAATAGTTCATAAGAGACATATTTCAGAACTTGTGCCAATAAATAACTGGGCCTGAATGAAAAGTTTAGAGTAAGGTTTGAAGAACTGGGCGATAATAATTAAAGAAATAGATTGACTACTGTCACACTTCAAATGTTCAAAAAACTTGAATGTGTTGGGAAAGAGTGTCAAAGAGTAATTTAGAGAAGTTGTGAATACAGTGACAAAGTTTGAATGGAACTAAAAGTGAAAAGAAGCATGAAACTTTTGACAAGAACTGCTGTTATTTTTGCATTTCTCTCCAACCACTACTCAATTTCCTTGTTCTTTATAGGCAGAATACAGACATATATCTTTGGGTCTTTTTCACAGAAAGAAAAATAATATTGTTTTCTCTTACTACTCTGCAGGAATGGCCAGTGAACAAAACATGAGTTGAAACCATTTCTCATTACTTTACCTACATTTTAAATTTATAAATACATTGTGAAGCTCAATCAATGAAATAAATTCGTTTTGATTTGTAATACCTATTCAAACTTTCAAATTTCATTAGAGTACACATTGTTTTCCTTGAACTCAGAATTAAACCCAGGTGTTTATATTTATTGCTACTCACCATGTCAGTTTCCACATAGATTTGGTAAGGTATATGGAAATTTCAATTATTAAGTCCAAATGTGCATGCTTCCCTAAAGAGAACAAGGCATACTTAATTTTTCACTTTCCTCATGTTTTCTTGTGAATATCAACTTCCATTTCATTTATTGTAATAATTGTAAAGCCCAATAAATCTGTAACAAAAGTTTAATGACACACTATCCCTTATATTAATCTTACATCAATTCCATATTGAATGGCATGAAAATTTAGACGGGATTTTTCAACCAAAATTCTGAAGTGTACGTTTTACTATACAAGATGCTCATCCATCTCAATGATTTCCATGTGTAATCTCACCTGAAGGACACTGTGAGTTCTTTCCAAAGCCTGTGGCAAGGAAAAGAACAAGTGCACAAAATGCGTTTGGTGAAGATAGCATATGTTTGTGCATAGAATGTGATATTTATAGGGCATGAAGATATGCATCTTTAGTAATTTCACAATATATATTTACAATGTTCCCAAAAAAATGGGCTGTGACTGTCGAGTACAACACAAGGCACTTTCAAGAAACCAGATTCAATGACTTTAACTTCATTGTCAACTTGCCACATGTATATATGGCCCCCACATATTTATAGTTAATTTGGCACTGTCGTCCACAAAATTCGAGATGCAAAAAGGAATACTCTTTGATGTATATTTTAGAAAAATCCACCTTGACAAAATTATTGGAGGGATTTCTATGAAATCAGTGGAGTTGAATTATTTGAGGACAGATGAGGGAGTTAAAAGTTCTAGAATTTGGCTTATAATTATTGGTGTTGAAATCAGAGAATTTCTGATTATGGTCACATTTGTGCACCTATTGTGTAATTTGAAATATATATTGGTTTTCTCTAGAAATAGAGAACAAGAATGGATTCCGCATTAATTTTTGAAGAATAGTTTGGAACCTGTAGACTCAGGGAAAACTGTGCCTTTTCTACTTCAATAGGCAAGTAAAGAGACCCAAACTATCAACACATGTCTGTATAAGGAATACTATATATATATATATATATATATATATATATATATATATATATATATGTGTGTGTGTGTGTGTGTGTGTGTGTGTGTGTGTGTGTATGTATCAATGAGTAAACTTAAGCAAATCAAGAGAAGTGTATGTAACAACACCTTTCTTTTTTAGTTAAATCTTATTGTCAATGTGATGTATAAAGTGATTATTATGTATGTAAGGCAATGAATCCTTTTCTTTTCATATTTTGCCATATCCCTCATTTTTCTCACACTTATTTTGCCTCAAATCTCCCTTTCCCTAATTGTACATGTCTCTTCCAACATGTTGACTTCTGAGGAATATTGTAGCATTGGTTAATTCTGTGCCCTCTATCCCAAGATTTTGTTGTTCTCCTTCCATGAACTATTTAGATTAATGAGCATAAAACCACAGACTACCAAAATCAAATAGAGCTGCAGCAAGGAAAAAACCCTATAGAAAATAAAGTTAAAAATACAAGAAAAAGAGAGATAGTTCTTTTCAGTATTTTTAGAAAAAAAACACAAATGAAGGACCTCTTGTTTCCAAAATTTGTAGTTTATTTTGCTTAAGCTAATCTTGTATGTTTATATGTTCATAGCTGTTAAACTATTACAATTTTCTATTAGACTGAGCAGGATATATACCCTGGTACCTAGCATGTAAGTGTCAGTAGTAACATAAAAGGTAACTTCATTTGGCAAGTTCAAACTTAAGCAGGGAAAATGCTGAAAAATGAATAAGCTATATTCTATAACCAATTCTGGCAAAATTGGTTATATAGCTATAAAATAATGTTACATACTTATGTATCACCTGCTGTCAGCATCAATTCCAAATGAATCAAAGATCTGAAGTTAAAGGAAAATATTCTGATGGGAAGGAATATGAGAAATACTAGGCCTCCTTAGAAGACTTTGAAACTTTCTTAATATAAATGCCTAAATGCATCAAGTAAAAAAAGGTTATACAAACGGCAATGCTTGAACATGCAGAGCTTCTTCATGACAAGGGCCTAGTTAAGTAGGTAAATAGAAAGCCAAAAGACTGAGAATAGTTCTTTAGTAGCCATGAAACAGAAAACATTCTTATCTGAAATATAATGAAAATTCAAGAAGTTGATTTCCCCAAAAAACTTCCAAACAATAAAGCCACCATATGATAAGAAGGGTAAATATTTAGAGAGATATTTCATTGATGAGGAATTGAGAATGCCCAAAAGACATATGTAGAAATTCTCAACAACTCTGGCAATAAAATCAATACAAATCATGTCACCATTGAGATTTCACCGCATCCCTTTAGAATGGCAAAGTCATGTTCATTGCAGCATTATTTACCATAGGGAAAACAATGATCCACCCCATATGCCTGAGAATAGATTAATGGATCAAGAAAATATGTTGTATATTGACAATGGATTCCTATGTTTCTATAATAAAGAATGACATAATCCCAATGTTAAGGAAATGGAAAGACTTGGAAAAGAGCATATGAATTGAACGGGCCAGAACAAAAGAAACATAGAATCCGTGGTTTCTCTTATTTGCAAAAATTTGTATATGTCCACTTTAGTCTCAGGAGAGTATCACAATAACTTAATAGCAATATACATATGTCTATAGAGGATTAGGCTAAGCAAAATGAACTCCAAGCTACAGAAACCATAGGCTTATTTTTGTTGCTTTTTTTTAATGTACTGTGCGAAGCTACTTCTTTTTATTTGTGTTTTTCTTTATTTTCCCATTTTTATAATTTTTTTATTGTGAAAGTACTGTTCAGAAGGGTTACAGTTACATGAGCAAGGTAAGTGCATTTCTTGTCATGTAGTCATGTTATTTGATTTTGGTACACTGTGTACTACATGTAAGTTAATGAGAATCAGAAATTTGAAGAGGAACATCAAAATCTGAGACAAAGTCCAAAGAGCAAACCGAGAAAAACAACAATGACAAAACAACACGCTGGAAATAAAAATTAAAACTGGTGGGAGTGGATGGAGATTTGAGGCAGAAGAAAAGTATGAGAGAAATGATCATAACATATGACCAGAAATGTACTCACTCGGTGATACATATATAATTCTAATCCCTCTGTCTATCACCTTGACAATAAGATTCCGTTATAAAGCAGAGTATTGTTACATACACTTTTCAATTCTCATAAATTTCTGCATAGATATATTTATTGATGGGTTTGTAGTACATGTGCATACATGTGGAAATAGTTCTGTTCTCTTTACATTGCTAAACACTTAGAAAAGTCATAGGATTCCCTAAGTCACCAGGTTCCAAGCCAATATTGTCAAATTACAAATTAATACTGAAATCATTTTTGTTCAAATATTTCTTTTTTTAACTACCTATTGATTATTTTTTATTATGAAAATACCATAGAGATGTGTTACAATTACATGGCCAAAGTAATGAGTATATTTCTTATCAAGCATTGCTACCTCCTCCTTTTTTCCCCTTCCCTTCCCTTCCCATCTCCCCCGCCTCAATCTCCCATTCCCACTGCCCATTCAACTTGTCCCACCCTCATCCCGTTCCAATGTTGTAAAGTTCGTTTTTCGACATAACGTCTTGTACATCTAAATGTTGCAATGGGTCTATATGTATCCCTATAAGCATGGCCCACAGAAACATAGGTCCCATGGTTTTCCTTATTTGCAATAACTACTATATGTCTGAGACAAGCAGAAATGGTCAGGTAAGTTGACATTAAATGAAGTGAACACCAAAATAAGGACTCAATGTGTTTTTCCGTTGTTGCTGTTGTTTCTAACTTATTTATAAGATATTCAGTTGTTGTTTTGTATGTCCCTCCACCCACGGTAAAACCCCTGTTTTCTCTGTATTTGATGTTGGTATAAATTTGGAAGGGGAAGGGAAAAAACGAATTGTTCAAATATTTCTGTAGGAATTCCAGTACTCATGTGAAATTGCAATCCAGGAAAAGTCCTCGTGATGAAATATGCCCCAAATCGGAAACCCTCCTATGTTCACACCTTCACATTTTCATAAATGTGAGCAAGTTTCTCACATGTGAAACTTCCTCTTCCTTTGGCAAGGTTCATCTTCCTAAAATATGCTTCAAAGGCTATTCCATTAAGCAATAGCAGTGCTGTGGACAGATAGAACAAATCATCGATAAAATTGTGGTGGTGGGTAATCTAAATAAGAGGCACTTATGATAGAAAAGGTGAAAACAAAGTTAGATTCATCGGATATGGTTTCATAATCTAGCCTTCAATTACATCCAAAGTGACAGATAAATCTTCTTTGAATATTTTAGAAATATATAGGAAAATTCCCAAAAGATGCCTGTATTCTTTTCTGATAAATGTCACATTCTCTGTATAAAACTATGGTATCTTCCTAAAGTGAACATTGCCCCCCAAAACTAATAAAAGTTGGGTGATAGGTTATGGACACCTGTAAGTATGTTCTGTATCTCTGCCACTGGCAATGGGAAAAAGTCACACTCTTCTCTTTGTACAACAGGAGTTGATGGGAAATTTGCATGAGATTACATTATCATTATACTTATATTTTTATTATGTTGTACAGCAGTAATAAATGAAATGGAACATATTATTCCCATGGAAATGTAACTATTTTGAGGGGTCTATGTATGATTAGAAATGAGGAAAAAGTCCTTTCTTCAGGTTACTTTCTTCATCCAAAAACTTGGCTCTATCCAAGTTATCCCTGAGAGACCCGCGTTTGCTCCCATGCCCTTCAATCTCACATTTTGTTTGCTTGATTGTTCTCCAGTTAGACACAATTGTTGATTGGATACATTACTCAAGATTCGTGACTCCCCATAACATCAGGAAAAAGCAGATACCTTTCTATCTGACTTGGAAATTCTCTGTAAGTCCTGTCACTTTCATTGCAGGACAAATGGTCATATAACTTTTGTGTTCTGAACAGAATTCCAGATTCCTTGTTGGTGTCTCAATATTCCCAGATTCTTTTCTACATTGATAGATATCTGCTGTCATTAAGTCATTCATGGAAGACTCTTGATAGTACATACCACAATTATAAGAATTTAGGTATATATAGGTAAGGAGCAATCTCACACCTTCTCCATCATAAGAACCACATGTGTAATATGTGTTTGAGAATTTTTGAAGAGAATTTTTGAATATTAATTCTGAATTTTGTAATTTGGAAAAGCTGTCTATACAATTCCATCGAAAAATGGCACCTCATCATGAGGCAGTAAGAATTTGCAGCAATTCTGACAAAGACTAGAACTTTCAATATTACACAGAAATGTTTCATACATTTCTCTATATTTTTGTTTGTCTATCATGGAGTTTATACTGTGGGAAAGAAGGAAGATGTGAAGGATAAAAAACGAAGGACAGAAGGAAGGGAAGAAACAGAAGGAAGGGAAGGAAGACAGGGAAGAAGGCGGGAATGAAGCGAGGGAGGAAGGACAGAAGGTAGGAAAGCCGAGAAGAAGGCAGGGTGGGAGGAGGGGAATCATGAAGGAAGAAGGTAATGAATGAAGGGAGGAAAAAAGGAAGGAAGGAAGGACAGAAATAAGGAAGAAAGGAAGAAGGAAGCGAAAAAAAGAGAAGGTATTAAGGGAGGGAGTCAAGCGGGAAGGAAGGAGGGAATGAAAACCGAGAGTGAGGAAGGAAGAATAAAGAAAGGAAGGGAGAAAAAGGTAAAAAGAAGAGTAAACTGGAAGTAAGGAAGAAGGAAATTAAGGAAGAAGGGAGGAATTGTGATCTTGGCACAGTGTGGAGGAAGCTCTTTGGTTCACATCAGGGTTGTCTGAACTTACTTGGTTTCCTTCCTGGGTTTCAGTGGCCATGTGGAGGTCCAGTGACTGAAATCTGACGATGTGTTTGTGTGTGTCCGGGGGGTAGGGTGGAGGTTGAGGGCACCTTGCCTGGGAAATGCCTGTAATCCAGCCCTATATATGTGGTGAAATTTAAGCGCTGAAGGATCACATGTTTGATTCTAGGCTGTTCTGCTTTGCCAGTGTACAGCCAGCCAATGCTTGATCCAGGCCCACAAACTTCCTGTTCCAGAAGGTGGGCGGGAATAAATTCACACAAATGACAAGGAGAGGGAAGGGGAAACAGAGGCTGTGGGTGATCAGCATTATTCGGTTATCTTCCTCAGAGTGTTTTCAGGGCTTCCTCTGCTTTATCCCCAGAGCTCCAGATAGGAGTTGGGGGCGTCCACATCCTCCTGTCCTTCTAAATCTTTACCTCCATCAATCCGAAGGTAGCCATGGACTCCCACTAGATTACCATCTGGGAAAGGCATAAGCCATGGTACAGTCAAATCTGTTATAGGAAGACAGGAAGTGACAGCAGGAAGCCCTACGCCAGGATTAGGATACTCTGGAAGAGAGCTGATGGAGAAAGCTGAAGGTGGGTGTAGATAGGGAAGAGATACCTGGCAGTTACAAGAATGGAACAAGGCTTTGGGTCCCATAACAGGAAAGATTCTGTTTGTGATGACTTCTAGTGCAGATCTTACTTCACTCAGAAAAGATTAGTTGGTTGACTGGTCCTTGCAGTGGGTTATTTGGTTGATTGTTGGGTTGGTGGGTGACTTGGTAGGTTGGTTAATTAGCCAGAGCAATTCTTCTTTTCTCATTTGATAGTTCTTATCACAGTCTCTATGAACCTGGTGTCCAGGCTCATGTGAAAACATGATATTCAGATATCAAACTCCTGCATTGATATGATTTCATACATGATGAATAATGAGAGGCTTCATGAAATATTTTATTAAACTTTGGAAACATAAATATATTCAGAATTTCTGCCTCTGTTTATGCAAATAATATTTACTTATATATACATGATGAATGTATACAAAGGGTAATAGAAAAGGATATTGAAAACATCCCAAATGGAGGGTCATCACAGGTGACTTGTTTACAAAACACAAGAGCAGAAACTGTTTCTCCTATATCTCTGGAACTTACTGTAGCAGTGTTAAATTAGGAAAAATCTAATTTTCTAACTACAATTGTGTCAACCTTCAAATATTGTGAGGTTATTCATCAAAGTAAGAGCAATTTTGCAATCAATACTCTAGATACAGAAAGAGAAACAATGAATCTCTCCATGTTATTAGTTTATATCCACGGACTGAAATCTAAAGGATTGAAGCTGAATTCAGATTGTAGGATAATAGAGTGGATGTCTTAACATATTAAAATTTAACCTTCAAGAATATCAGGAATTTACAAGTTTACCACTAAGCAATGGTGAGTGAAAGGAAGCCACTTCCAATATTATTGAAATCTGGCAAAAACAATTTATTGTCCAACAGAAAACATGTTTTCCATGCTCTGCTTTAGAAACACACAAGTTTAACTTCAACTATCATAGTTTCCACAAAATGCTGCATTTTTCAGAAAAAATAGAAAAGTCTCTACATGACATTACTTCCCACATACTCACTCATGTCATTCACAACATTTTCCAACATTTTCCTTAAAAGATATACCCAAATGTATTCATGAACTGATACCGTTATGTGGTACCAATATATTCTACTGAAACATTAACTTTCTACATTTCCCCAGATGGTATGGGAATCTGCACAATCTAAGACTCTAATTTTTATCATTGGGACACTGCAATAAACTCCAAGGACCCCCAGATTCCTATGAAAATAAAAAAAATAATGTACTAGAGAAAGGAAATATGCAGTGGAAAATAGAAACTTTTGTCGTTATTCCTTTAAGATCTGTAAAATACCTTAGGAATCCCTATTAGAAGAATGAAGATCAAAATATGATGAAGTTATATGGAAATTACCTTCTGATGTATCTCACTTCCCTATAGGTAGTTCTTATTTTTTCTTTATTAAAACATTCATTCCAGTTAAACAATTAATGTTTGAGTCAACTGGCATTGTTACTCTGTGTTGTCTTCTAAAAGTGTACAACATGCAGCGTTCATGATTTAACCTGCATTTTTATAATTCAATGAAGAAAAAGCCCCAGATTTACTTGTTTTTTTTCCATCTCAACCTGGCCTACATAATGTTAAAGTTATATTTATCCTCATGGCTAAAATTTCAGAGTCCATAAAGAGCAATGTAATCTATCCTGTTCTGATGCTTCTGGGAATATAACTTCTGTGATTCAAAAAAAAGAAAATAAGGTGAAGTCGACCAGGCAAATAATTTCTAAAAATATGTGTATGTTCTTCTATTGAGAGGTAAGTAAATGTCTGCAAGTCCGGTGGGAGAAAAATACACAAAGAAAAATCATGACTAAATATTTCAAAATCAGATGACATATATGAAATTACTTCTTTAGTGAAATGTAAAGCAAATAGGTAGAACATATTTATCTCTAAATCTTTTTGTAGCTAGACACACATGCACTGAAATACGTTGATTTCTCTCTCTATTTCACAGATTAGGATCACTTGTAGTAAGCAATAGCAATATGTAACTTTTGAGTGCAACACAATCCATAATTTTCAGGTATTTTTTTTTCTCCATCATAGGCAACCAGTAAAGGAAAATATGTCATGACAACTTTTAAGCGAATTTGGAAAAGGCTTCCTAAATTATAGATGTCTGAATTAATCAATTGCATATCCCCTTTTAAAATATCTAACACCTATAAAACTATACACTCATCTGAAAGAGGATTTGCCATTCTTCTATATCTATCTGGATTCCTGCTAGGATTATAAGATCAGTAGGGAGAATTATTCAGATAACTGCTTCTTAGAGAAAATAATACCACAAAGCAAACGAATCATAAGAGTCAACGTTTGAAATTGGGACTGTTGTTCAATAAATATTAAATTACAGTAGAACAGTGTCTAGTTGACCAGGAAGGAGAGCCAGAAGCCATTTAAACACAGGACTCACAAAAATGTCATGGGAATAGAAGTATAATTGAAAATCGCCAGACTGAAAAGTGCTATTTTCTGAAGTGTGGTGAAGTAAAGATTTTGATTCTACTATCCATTGAACAAAAGTGCCCACTTGGAGAAACTTTTATAAGTACATCTTGCAATATCATTTGTAGAAAGAAAACAAGCCATTCAGAGGAAAATGTCCCAGTGACGTTCAAGAGCCAAATAGATATGGAAGAAGGAAATGAGAGCAAGGAACTGTTACCTGTCTTCTAAAGTTAACTGGATTCACGAAACAAGTTCAGTATCCATTCTTCCGTATAATGGAAGATATACCATACTTAAGATTTCTACAGCATTCGGAACTTCTGTGTAGAATCTTTTCTGGGTTTGTCACAGTTAATGTGATGTAGCCAATAATCCTCACCTCTTTTTAACAACCTGAGGAAATTCAACCCTATTTTCCTATGTGAAAATAGAAATGCCTCTGCCAGCCTGACACCAGGAGGCAACATCTCATTTTCTCTTATATGAATTGTTGGATTATAATTCTGTGGAAGAGAAATGCTCTCAATATTCAAATACTGTGAATTGATTTCCCACACTTTTCAAGTATGTGTGTGTGTGTGTCTATGTGTGAGAGAGAGTGTGAGTGTGGTGTCTGTGTTTTAAAGATACTGTAAAGTGAGGTGACAGTTACATGAGCAAGATAATGATTCCATTTCCTATCGAGCATTTTTACTCTCCTTGATTTTATCCTACCATGCCTTTCCTCCCTACCTCTCCAACTCATCGCTCCCCTATGCAATGTGGTAGTTTGTTTTCAACAGTATTTTGTAGATTTCATTGTTACAATTGTTCAACTTGTAACCTTATTTAAGCATTTTGTTTTTTCCCTTTCCCTCCCCGAATTATAGTAGTTTATATGCAAGATTCACGACACCCACATCAAATACATTGAGAACAAGGGTTCTACCATGGGGAAGCAACATACAAATGAAAAAAAAGTAATTACATGGTGCAATATAAATACATTAGGATCAATAGAAAGAAAGAAAAAAGATATTTTATGTCCCTATCTTGGGTTTCATTTCACTTAACATCATCTTATATGATCATATGTACAAAGATTTTGGCCTGTTCTGCTTGTCCTACACATGTACTCCTTATTGCAAATAAGGGAAACCATGGGACCTATGTTTCTTTGGGACTGGCTTACACATTTAATAAATTTTTCCAAGTCTCTATTCTATAACAAATGGGGCAATGCCATTCTTTATGATGGAGGCATAGAATTCCATTGTTTATGTATATACCACATTTTCCTGATCCATTCATCTACTGAGGGGCATCTGTGTTGCCTCAGTATCTTAGCTATGGTAAATAATGCTTCAATCAACATAGTTGTGCTGCTAATCTGTACATGGCCTTGTTTGTGATCTTTTGCAGAAATGACCAATAGTGTGATTGTGGATCATTTGGGAGCTCTATATGGAGTCTTTTAAGGAAACTCCATACTACTTTCCAAAGTGGTTGAACAACTTTTCACTCCCACCAACAATACAGTAGGGTTACCTTCTGGGCACATCACATTCGTCATCTGTTATTATTAGAGATATTGACTATAACAATTCAAAATTGAGTGAGATTGAATCTCAATGTTGTTTGGAACTTCATTTCTTGTATAGCTATAAAGGTGGAGCTTTTCTTCTTGTGTCTATTGGCCATTCTTATTTCCTCATCATAGATTTTTCTCTTTAAGTGTTTAGCTCATTTATCTATTGGGCAGTGTTTTCTTTGAAGATTGGTTGGGGGGATTTAATTTTTTGCATTCTAAGTATAATTTAAATATGAGACCTATATATGTTTTATGGGTAGTAAAAGTCTTCTCCCAATCTGTGGGCTTTATATTGATCTTCCTAGCTATGTCTTTTGCCATAGAGAAGCCCCACAGATTCATGCCATAACATTTGTCGAACAATTATTTGTTTTTTGAGTTTCTGGGTCTCTATTAATAAAATTTTAGCTTGTGCCAAGGAGACCTAGGGATTCTCCTGTTATTTCTGGTAAGGTTTTCATTGTGTCTGCTTTGAGTCTGAGGTCTTTGATCAATTTAGAGTTGATTCTGGTGCAAGTTGATATATAAGGATCTAGCTTTAGTCTTCTGTGGATGATTAACAAATTTTGCCAGCACCATTTACTGAAGAGGCTGCCTTTTTTTCACTCTATTTTTAGAACCCTTATCGAGGATTAGATGGCATAGGTCTGTGGGTTCATTTCTGGGTTTTCAGTTCTATTCAATTGGTATGCAAGCCTGTTCTTGTGCCATTACCATGGTGTTTGATTTTATGGCTTTGCAGTGGAGTTTGAAATTTAGTATTGGTATTCCTCTAGCACTGTTCTTTCTGATAAGAATCATTTATGCTATTCGGGGTATCTTATTGTTCCATACGAATTTTTGGATTGTTTCTTCTATGCCATTAAAGAATGAGGTTGAAATATTGATAGTTATCTCATTGGATTTGTAGATAGTCTTTGGAAGTATTGCCATTTTAACATTTATCTTTCCAATCCAGGAACATGGCAGTTTTTTCTGCTTCCTAAATTTTGTTTTGATTTCCTTTTTCAGATTTTTAAAGTTTTCATCATAGAGGTCCTTCAATTCTTTAGTTAATATAACACCTATATATTTTAACTTTTGTGGGGCTATTACAAAATTGTTGCTTTCCTGGTTTCAGTTCTACTCTTTTCATTGTTGGAATACAGAAAAAACATTGATTTCTGAAGGTTAGTTTTATATCCTGCTACTTTACCATGGTTTCAAATTAGCTGGTGTAATTTGGGAGTGGAGTCCATGGGATTCTTTAAATACATGATCATGTCATTTGCAAAGAGGGAGAGTTTTACTTCAACTTTTCCTTTTTGGATCCCCTTTATGTTTGCATTGAATTGCCAATACATACATGAAGATATATGGCCAAATAGAAATGTCAAAAACTCCAGTGTACACCCAATGATTTCTTCCTAGCATCTGCATGAATTTTTCTAAATAAAACATATACAAGAAAATATGGGATTGTATTAAGGGTATAAGACAATTTGGTATAGTGATAAATCTAAATTGTCATGATAACGCTCTTTGAATTTTGTAAGATATTCAAACCAAAATTCTACTGCAGTTCTTTGCATATAATGTGTGATAGTTATTCCACCCTCACAGTGGAATTTTTAGTGAGTACAAATTCATTTTCCTATTTGATGTGTCTTTTCAATTTTACATAATTGATGATATAGTTTCTTTAAAGGCTCTCTGTTGATACATTTTGTTATTCTTGAATGTGACTATGAAATATTCAAATATTCAAACGTTCAATTCAGGTAATAATCAGAGTTAGTTATTGGATTGGACATGTAGCAAATGCATCATACTTAACCTTCAAGATGGTTAATAAGGAAAAAAATAAAATTCCTTGCACAAACATCGATTAGTCTGCAAATTTCAAACCATTTCCATCCAAAAATAATGTAAATTAGAACTCCAATGAGATTGCTACTTATTCCAGTTTCGGTGGGACATATTAAGAAAGGAAATCATATCACAAGCTGGGAATAATAGTAGCCCGATGTATGAGTGTAAACAAGGTTCAAACATCTTGGAAAGCTCTATACAATTTCTTCAAATATTAAAAGAGAACTCCTCCTTTATCTGAAATCCATTCATTTGCATTTCAAAATTTCATAATTAAGGATACAATTCACATACCAACACGAGTATGATCATTTTATCATTACTTACCTTACCCTGTTGGATATATAAATGTTTGCATACTACCTATAACCACATCACAAAATGTCCACATCTTGTATTTTGAATAAAACTCTATGAGATTAAATGGAATTCTATAGATAAAGTTGTTAATGCTGTATTTTTTTAGCCTTTTCCTCCTTAGAAAATCTATTTCTACTGGGAGCTGGTTTCTCAAGCTTGTAATAATCCTAGGTATGCATGAGGCTGAAATCTGACAATCACAGATGAAGGCCAGACTGTTATCTCCAATAATCCACTCCAAAACCAGTTAGTGCTGTGGCTCAATCATTAGATTCTCCTTAAGATGGAGAATGCGGGGACAGCACCCAAGTGTATGTGTGTGTGTGTGTGTGTGTGTGTGTATAGTCAGTTTTATATATATATATATATATATATATATATATATACACGTGTATATATATATATATACGTATATATATATTCTTCTATTCAACATACAAAAAGAATTATACCAATGTTCACATATTTCAGCAAGATTTCAGAACCTGATTTCTGATGAGAACATGTTAGTCATACACACACAATCACACACCCATACACACACACACACAGACACACACACACACACACACACAGAGTTAACACCCCAAAAATAAACATTAAAGAATGAATGATGATCTGGCTTGTCATTAAACCAAGTTGCTTAACCAGGACAGAATCCCACTTTGAAAGGTTGTTTATTTACTCAGTCACATTTTTTTTTGCCTTGAATTATTTACCCAAAACTCATTCAACTCGAAAAAACACTGTTATTATGGATGAAAATTGAACAAATAAGACAAAAACCCACACATGTTAATTCCATTTGAGATGCTGGAAAATTTAGATGTCATACAATTGGACATTCACTTGAAGCCTTAGAATAATATTTTATTCCAAAACCAGTGTATTTTGATGCCCAATTTAAAACTTTCCCTTTGAAAGTACTTGGATTTAGGTCATGGCTTTCTTTCAAAGTATGTCCTAGTGAAATTTGTCATTGCAGATTAGCATTACAAATATTTACCTTTTCTCACCATTTTGTACATTTGAATATTAATGTACACAATACTTTGGTTTGAAAATTACCATACAGCTGCTACATTGCATCATTCGGCATGAGACATATATATCCTTTGAAAATTTCAATGAGTTATTGAATATACTAATTATGTATTTCATACTATACAAAATACATACAAAATGAAGGATCCTTATCATGGACAAAAGTATGACAACACATGAAAATACTGAAGTGGAATTACCATATAGCAAAGTATGCTTACATTTCAATGATTGGACAATTCCTAACATTAAAATATACATTCAAAACTGAAATGGATGATTTTGATGAAGTCACAAATATCTGCAGGTGTTGGTGACTTCAACAAGTAATTAAATATCGTTATCTGTACAATTACATGGTAATTCATATACATTCATAATAAATTGGCTGGAAGTAATCAAGAAAATGAAAAAAAGGATGCACTGATTGCATTCATCATATACTAATTCATTTCAACTGCAGTTCAGACAATGAGAAACACTTTAAAATCATGGGTACATACCAAAATGGATTAGTAAATTAATCCAGTTACATTTATGTGTAAAACAATCTTAAATACATTTGTCTGGTTTGGAAATGTTTAGCAAAAATATTCATGGGAAGATTGAAAGCTACCTGAAAATTGAAAATGGCACTGATGAATATCCTCAAGTCATGGATGTGCTCTGAAGTCCTCATAGATTGATGAAAAGTTGCTAATTGCCAAGCAAGAAAAAGAAGAGTAATCATAATATGCTGTCTTTCCCAACAATTTGCAAGGGGGTTGTCTATACGATACATTCTCGTAAGGCTTACACTCTTTCTATGATATAGTTCTACTTAGAATCTGTATACCAATAACAAAACCGAAAATAGTATATTTCTTTTTATATTATTATTCATAAGTTTTTTGTTGCAAAAATACCGTACAAAGAGGTTACAATTGCATGAGCAAATTAATGAATACATTTCTTATCAAGCATTGCTACCTACTACTTTTTTGCCCCTTACCATACCTCCCTTCCCATCACCACCCACACCCGCCCCACCAAAGTTGTAAAGTTCATTTTGCAACACAGAATCTTGTAAATTTCATTGTTGCAATCGGTCCACCTGTATCCCTATTTAAAGAATTTGTTTTTTTCTCTTCCCCTCCACAAATTATACCAACATCAAATACGGTGAAAACACCAGTTATATTGTGGTTGGGGGACACACAAAGCAACAAAAAAGTCATCTTATAAATACTTTAGAAACAAAAGAAAGAAATAAAAACCATTTAAGACCTTGTCTTGGGGTTCATTTCGCCAAGCATCAATTTATCTGACCTTTCCTGCTTGTCACAGACATATACTAGTTATTGAAAATAAGGGAAACTATGGGACCACTGTTTCATTGGGCCTTACTTACTTCACTTAATATAAATCCCCCAACGGCAAATCCTCAAAGAAACCACTACCCAATAAATATGTGGGCTAATGACTTACATAGAAATTTATCTGAAGAGACAAGGAGGATGGCCAATAGACACATGAAGAAATGCTCAAACTCTTCTTGCCATGAAATAAATAAAATCAAAACAACACTGAGATACCATCTCACTCCAGTAAGAATGGCTATAATCAAGAATTCTAACAAGAGATGCTTCAGGGAATGTAGACATAAGGGAACCCTACTTCATTGTTGGTGGGAGTAAAAACTTGTTCAACAAGTTTGGAAAGTAGTATGGAGTTCTTCAAAAGTCTCCATATAAAGCTCCGCTATGACATAGCAATAACGCCATTGGGCATTTACCCAAATGATCACAAACAAGATCATACTAAAGCTGCCAGCACAACTACGTTTATCACAGCATTATTGATCATAGCTAAGATATAGAACCAACCCAGATGACCCACAGTAGATAGGTGAATTAAGAAAATGTAGTATATATACCTAATGGAATACTATGCCTCCTTCAGAAAGAATGGAGAGGCTTGGAAAAATTTATATTTCCTTAAGGTGATCATGTTCACGTGTCTATTTTGTCATTCAATGCAATTATTTTAACATTTATATGGAAAAACAGTGAATAAAGTAATGTGATATACAAACTAATTTTTTTCAAAAATTTTTTTTTGTTTTTACAGAAAAATAGTGTGCAGAGGGGTTGCAGTTAAATTAGTAAAGAATAAGTACATTTCCTGGAGTATTGTTACCTCCTCTTTGTGTTTCCCATGCCAAACCTTCCTTCTCCACCTCCCTTATTCTTCCCTCCAATCCTCAAGTTTTAAAGTTTATTTTCAAAACAGTGTCTTGTATATTTCATTGCTACAATGGGTCAAGCTGTATTCTTGTTTCAACATTTTGTCATATCACTTTCCCTCTCCAAACAAGGTGCAGGGCACCAACGTCAAATACAGTGAAAACAGTTTATACCGTGGGTAAAGACATTACAAGAGAAATAAAAAAAAAATCACACAGTGTATTTTAGCTACGTTGAAAAAATTAGTAAGAAAGAAAATAGTATTTGGCCCTGGGTTAGGGTATATTTCACTTAACATCAACTTATCTGCTTATATGTGCATAGATTTTCATCTTCTCTGCTTGTCCTTGACTTATACTAGATATTGCAAATAAGGGAAATCATGGGACCGATATTTTTTTGTGCCTGGCTTACTTCACTTAATATAATTTTTTGCAAGTTTTTCCATTTTTTAACAAATGGGGGTGATGTGATTATTTATGATGTAGGCATAGAATTTATATATATATATATATATATATGAATATACATATACATATACATGTATATATATGTATATATACATGTATATATATGTATATATACACATATACATATTTGTATATATACATATATATGCAATGGAATAAGATGCCTTTTCCAAATTTAATATGAACCATATTTCTGTAATTTTATTAAAATAAAGTTTTGATCAGAGAAATGCACAAAATATATCTACAAGTACTTCTATATGCATATTCCATCTTCAGCATAAATTGAATGAATACATTTTTTAACTGTTGAAAATTTTAAAATGAAGGAATATATCATTATACCTTCTCAAAAATAGAAATTGTGGAAACAAGAATGCCAAGGATATTACATCTACTTTTTATGTTTAAAATCTTCTGGTAATAAATAATGATTCTCACCTGAAATATACTGCTTTTCTTAATTTCAGAGTCCAAATTGAATCCAATGAATTGCTTGTAGTTAGGAAGGAAGTAGTTTATTTTGAATAGCATGCTATATTACCATTGTACATGGTTTGTATATTTTTGGTTCGTATAGTTCTGAAAATTTACTCATATGTTCAATGTCAAGCCCATATCCGGCTATTTAAAAAATCTTAGCATGCTCTCTCCCCTGGCCTAAGAGAAATTACTTCAGAGTCTCTTACGGATTATTAGAAGGATAAATGTAGAGATAGTGAGGGATATTGAATGTCATAAAGTAGTATTTTGCCCAGCCTGGAGTAAAAGTAATTCCTTACCATAGAAATTATCTTCAAAAAAGGAATGCTATTGGTAAATATGTTTCATTAGATATAAAATTGACTGTAGAATATTTGTCTAACCTTATAATAAAGAGATAAATGACAGCACAATTTTACAGTTAAATTTGTTCTTGAAATGCATTGTTGACAAATGAAAAACACGGTCTTCAAAATAATCTTACTTCCATGAATATATCCAATTCAATTCAAAAGAAGAATTTCCAAAATTATCTTCAAAAATTTTATGAACATGGTTATTCGTCTTAGCTCTATATCTCTGAAAAGTTTCATTTTCCTGAATCATTGATATCTGGGTTTCGTCTTCAGGAGGAAGCAATATGAAATTTGGATAGAAGTCTTTAATGCAAATATCTTTGGAAATGATGTAAAATTTCTGCAGTATTTTTTCAACATCTGAGGGTGCCTCCTCCCACCATTTTATATTTGACTTTCATTCCAGGGACACAAAATTCCTACTGCTAAATGTAATAGCCTTTGAAGCACATTTTAGGAAGATATTCCTTGCCAAAGTATTTATTAGAGAATAGGATTCTCATATAATCAGTAGAGTTCAAGTATTTCACTACAAAAAAGGAAGTTTGGCATATGAGAATATTGCTCACATTTCTGATAGGTGTTAAAATATGCGTGTTTCTATTTATGGGAATATTTGAGCAAGAGGATTACTCTTCATTTGTAATTCCAAATGTTTTTTGGATTGATACAGACATATTTGAAAAAAATCAACGTTAATTTGTAAATGATGGCTTGATATCTGGAAAAATAGGGTAAATTGTGTCATTTCTATTCATGTTTGGCTGTAAAGAGAAAAGAACTATGTCCATGTGTCTGTATATGTACTGCAAACTTATCAACATTAGTATCGAATGTACATTTATGAGAATTAAAAAGAGTGCATGTACGAATTCATCAATAAAGTCAATCTTATTGTCAAGGTGATGTACAGAAGGATTAGACTTTCATAGGTAAGGCAGTAGGTACTTTACTGGTCATATGTTCACACCCACTCTTCATTTGCCTCAAATTTTTCTTGTATTTCAATATATCCCCTCCCACATGGTATAAAGTTTACTTCAAACATGTTGTTTTCTGAGAGTTGTTGTTGGATTGGTTTTCAAATACAGTGACAACATTGGATAAAACATAGGAAATTAACATATAAAGCAAGTGAAAAAATAGCCTCACATAGTACGTTTAGAAAAACAGCAACACATTTCAGAAGTAGATGAGGGAGGAGAAGCTAGGGGCTAAGATCTGAGTTGAAACCAGGGAAAGGACCAAGGCTAGACCTAGTAGTGTCATCATAGTACAGTTTAGTCAGAGAGAAAAAAACTCAGAAAGTTTGGTGAATGAGACAGATTCAATAACATTCAGGTGTCCACAGCTGGAGTTGCCATATCTACAGAGAGAGCCTGGGATAAAATCCAAAACCATGTGCAAGCAGATTCTATTCACCACCACCATGAACTGACAAGGAATTGTAATCTTCTTCCTGCTGATCACAGACCATAGCAGACTGTGGAGGGTCCGGAAACTAAGGGAAAGGTGTTAGTAGCACATTGGGAGTAGAACACAAAACACAAGATTAATCTTAATAATATTTAAAGAACACACAAGACATCCTAACTCCTTACAGAACAGTGGTGGGAAGGTAGCCCTTCTCAATCACTAGAGTAGATATTAACAAAGACCAGACCAGAGATGCTAGCACATAATTCTGGATGTGTAAGAGAACAATAGGAGCCATTCCAAAGGTCAAAGGAAACTTATATGTGAGGCTTAACTCTACTCCTGGGAAAAGTTTCCCTTCCCAGGTAAAGGCCTCACAAAAAAGTAAGTTCCTGGAAAAAATAAAATATAAGAGAAATCATCCAATACAGGTCTTTCTGCTTTCCCTGTTGTCCTGCAAATCCTATTCCTATTATCAAGAATCAAGAAAACTGAGATTCTTGGCTTCTTTACTGATTCAGCTCTGTTACCGATAATGCTAAACAACAACAAAAAAATAGAAGGTTCAAGACAAGATATGGCTGACACTTGGATGTATTATTTTTTTGGTGATCAACCTTACTAGGCTAATCAGCACTTGATTCTGTCTTTATTGTGTAAAACCAGGAGTTATAGCATTATTTTGTTAGCAACATTTGAATTATTACTTCAAAACAAAATATTGGCTTCTAAAGAGAAAAAAAATAACACCTCAAGTTATATTTGTATCTATATTTGACATGTGCATTGGGTATAGTTTTGATGCACTGTTTGGAAAATTTGAAGAACAAACTGGCATGAGATTTCCTGATTCTAATGATGCACTTTTATTTTTTTTATATTAGGAAGTAGAAATAATTTGAGATTTTCAGGTTCATGGGATTTGTTTTTTTCCCAAACTATCTCCATTACAATTAATCTTATAATTGGAAATTATATTAAAGTTGTGTCATGTTACATTCCCAAGAAGGATCAGAGTACATATAATCCAGTCAAAATGATGTAGCTGTAACCTTTCAACTGAAAGGGCAACTTTAGAGTATACATTTGATATTCAAAGAACAATCTGGAAGTATTTGATTTTGATGGTTATGATTCAGAAATGATCCTGATTTATTTATAAAGTTGGTTTAAATTGCAATCAAATGAGAGAAGAACCAATATATTTGTTATTGCAAAGATATATATGTACATATATACATACATATATATGTATGCATATATACATATGCATATATATACATACATATATACATATAGAGAGAGGTGGGGAGGAGTTACACTTACATGGCAAGGAAATGATTCCATTTTCTATCAAGCATTGCTAACCCTCCGTGTTTATCCCCTACCATCCCACTCAAATTTCTCCCTCTTCCCCCACCCGACAAAGTTGTAAAGTTCATTTTCAAGTTACCGTCTTGTACATCTCATTGTTACATTGGGTCCTCCTATATCCTTATTTCAGCGTTTCTTTATTTCTCTTCCCTCCCCAAATTAGAGCAGTGCTTCTTCAATCAATTTTGGTGAAATGATACTTAGAATTTTAATATCTTCCAGATGGACAAATGCCTTAATTAATATTTAGTGACTTTCTTATCTCTTTTGGATAATTTTAATTTGAAATCCATTTTATTGGATACTAGGATCTCAACTTCATCCTGTTTATGTGGGCTATTTTCTTTGTAGATTTTATTCCATCCTTTCAATTTCAGAATGGTTGTTCCTGTCATGAAACTCATCATCTTGGGACAGTGCGATCAGGGTTCTTCCTATGCTTCTTGGGTTCTCTGTGGGATGTTTCTTGCTCTTTATTGTGCCATTGTGGTTTTCTGTGTTTAATACATATTTAATTAACTTTTGTAGAGATATTTTAGTGGAGATATATTGTTTAAATTTTATTTCTTGGGGAAGGTTTTTATTTGACCCATCATTAAGAAAAAGAGGTTTTCTAGGTACAGTATACTTGGTGGACCGGCTCTTCTTTCTTTAATGATCTATGCTGAGAAATCTGAACATAGTATTATGATTGTTGACCCATTAAAGGTGATTGGTCATTTTTCCTTGATGGCTTTAAGGATCCTTTCCTTGCTCTGAATTGATCCTGTGCAGAATATTATATGAAAGAGGAAAGGATGCAAAATTGGATCACCATATGGAACTTAATCAATGTAATACATTACATAAAGAAGAACAAAATAAGAACCACACGATTACCTCCAAAGATGCAAAAAGAGCAATTGTCATGTCCAACTCCCCTTTATGAAGAAAGCAATGGAGAAACTATCCAGGGAACATTTCTCAGTTCAAAAAGGCTGTATTTCTCAGTTCAAAAAGGCTGTTTATAACGAACCTAAAGCAAGTAGTACATTTAATGGTGTAAAGTTAATGCCATTTCCTCTAAACTCTGGAAGAAGAATGGGATGTCCACTTTCTCCGTTCCTCTTCTATATCGCATTAGAAGGGCTTGATAGAGCAATTTGACAAGATGCACATATAAAGGGAACATGAAGTAAAATTCTCCCTCTTTGCACATGAAATGATCTTTATTTAAAGCACCCACTGACTCCACTCCCAAGTTACTCTAGCTGAGTAGAATCTTTGGTAAAGTAGCAAATATTCCCTCAAAAATCAATGGCTTTCTTTAATGCCAATAATGAAAACAGCAGAGCTGAAATCAGGAAACAACTCTGCTTGTAATAGCCACAGAAAAAGTAAAATATCTAGGAATTAAATAGATGAAGGCTCCTTATGTTGAAAAGTTTCAAAACCTGAAAAGGAAATTAAAGAACTAAGGAAGCAGAAACATGCTCCTGGATTTGGAAGATTAACATTGTGAAAATGACAATAATGCCAAAGACTATCTACAACTTCAAAGCCTATTCATTCCAACCTCAATCCTCAATGGAATAGAAGCCATCCAAAAATGCATATAGAAGAAGAAAAGATCAAAAGTCTCAAAAATAATCTTTACCAGAAAAAAACAGCACTGGAGGAATTATAATACCAGACTCCAAACTCTATGACATGTCTGTAGAAACAAAAGAGCTTAATACTGCCACAAGAACAGATTTGAAGACCAATGGAATGGAACTGAAGAAACAGAAATGAAACCACAGAACTATAGCCATCTAATCTTCGATAAGGTAGACAAAATCATCAAATGGAAGATAGACATTCTCTTCAATAAATATTGATGGAAATTGTATAAACGTTGTAGAAAACTAAAATTAGATCCTTATCTATCACCTTGAACCTGAATCAACTACAAATGGAACAATGACTTCCAAGGTAAAGCAGAACCCTTGAAAACACTACAGGAAAGAACAAGAGAAACACCAGCTCCTTGGCACAGTCTAAAATATTCTTTATATAGACCCAGAAACACAACAAATAAAAGAGAAGTTGGACTAATGTCATTGCACCTAACTCTAGAGCTTCTGCATGGCCAAGGACATAGCTAGCAAGGTCAATAGATAATCCAAAAATTAGCAGCACATCTTTAGTAGTAGCTACAAACCAAACAACTGCCTCATATCTAAATTATACTTAGAACTCAAAAGATTAATTCCTCCAAAAACAAATCCTCAAAGAAACAATCAGAGCATCAGCAGGTGTGCTAAGACTTAAAAAGGAACTACTCTGAACATGAAGTAAGAATGTCCAATAGATACAGGAAGAAATACTGAACTTTCCTGGCATAATCAAAAGAAACTGGCAAATCAAAATAATATTGAGATTCCACCTCACAACATTAGAATGTGTTGACCAAGAAAATTAATAACAGTTGCGGAAGAGAATGTGGTCATCATTGGTGACAGTGTAAACTGATTCAACCACTCTGGAAAGCAATATGCACATTTGTCAAAAGACTACATATAGAGATCCCCTATGATTTAGCAATCTCACTTAGGTGTATTTATCCAGTTGAAAACAAACAAGGCCATATTACAGCTACCAGCACATCTATATTTGTTGCAGTATTATTCACCCTGACTAAGCTATGATAGCAAACATAATACCTTCAGTAGACAAGTGGATCAAGAAAATATGGTGTGTGTATGTGTGTGTGTGTGTGTGTGTGTGTGTGTGTGTGTGTATGTATGCATTCTATGCTTCCTACAGAAAGAACGACATGCCCATTTGTTTGGAAATTGAAAGAACTGGGGGAAAATTCATATAAAGTTAAGTAAGGTAGTCCCAAATAAATTTAGGTTCCATGGATTCCCTTATTTGCAGTAATTAGTACCCATATAGAATAATCATCTCAGATGAGCTGAAAAGATAAAAAAATTATGAACATATTTCTATAAATGATGTTGATTAGTGAAATGAATCGAAGATATCGACTCAACAGTTCTGTATTGTTATTGTTTTTTTTTTAAAATTTATTATGTGCTTTTTTTGTTTCCCTTATTTGTTTTTCACCCTATGATATATCTCCCTTTGGCACCTTAAAGGATTTTTGTAAGCTGTATCTAGCATATACATTTGTCTAATCTAGGAAGGAGAAGGGGAATAGCAAAGCACTGAACAAAGGATGTAGGATTACCTATTGCAACAATGGTACCACAGGAGAGTATATTGGAGAAGAATCTGACCTCTTTGAATGCAGGAAAGTGTGGGTGGGAAGAGTGTGGAAGTTGGAGAAGGGAGGGACTGTGAGACAACCATAAAGGAAGAGGTAACAATCATTAACTAATAATGTATTATTGCCTTACTCATGTATCTGTAATTCCTGTGTACAGGATCTTTACAAGAAAATAAGATTTAGAAAAAGAAAATATACTTCAGAACCAATCCAATTCCCAGAAGGCGGTTTTCAGTGCACTACAATCCAAAAAAAAGTAATTTCAGAAAGAAAGATGTACATGACAGCAGATTCATGAACAATGAAAGACTTTATGGAAAAAGCAAGTAGTAATTAATTAACCCAGTTGTAAAATTGATTCCTAAATATTTTATGGAAATCTATGCCTCATAAAATTTGGGTAGAATTTGCTTATAGCAAATCAATATTTTGAAAATATGCAGGTAATAGTGTTCTTAGCATTTCCCCTAAATGTATATTAGAAGATTTTAATTTATCTTTGACTCAAGGTAGAAAAAATAACCACAACAATTATTCCAACATTCTCAAAAAAACCAACTTTCAAAAATAATTATTACATTGATTTTAAGCAAAAGGATATTGTATATTTAGGTTGTGCATCACTCTCTGAAAAAGACAGAAAGCTAGTGAGCTGCTTTCCTTGACTCCTTTCTTCTTAATAGTTCATGCCTTTTGTTTGTTGGCATATATTGTTAATATTACAGAAGCAATATATATATCCCTTCTTCAAGGAAATACTTTGTGGAAATCACAACATAATGACCCTGATGACTATCACTGGAAATTAAGCAAAGTACATTGGGAACGAGTATTTGAACTTTTAATATCGATGTTTATATTTGAAATCATGCCTGTTATTACATTCATGCAATCATCACCTCATATTACAATGAATCAATCAAAAATATTTGGGTTCTGTTAGCCAATTAATATTGATCCAAACAGACTTACACAAAAGTTTAGATCTTCAAGTTTTGATCATCCCAAAATACAAGAAAGAAATGATATCAAAATACCTGAAAATGAATGATCTCGCAATCTTCAACTAAATCACATGATGGTTGTATTGGGAAAGTTAATAATGTTAGGAGAGGTAACTATGCCTTAGAAGTATCACCTGAAAGTGTTTCTCACGGCAGTTTTAACTGTTGTTAGTTTGACTAGTATAGTAAATTTCAAAGTGCTCTTCATGTCTTCTGTGTTCAGACTTATTTGTTTGGTCCCTTATGAATGATAACCATAAAACGGATAGGATCTTCAAAATATCTGTATGTGGTAGAGGTAGCTTTATCACATATAAAAATTTTGCGCTGTGAATTATTTGATCTCTTTATATTCTTTATACCATTTACTGAAAAAAAAATTGAAAGTATGAGCATAATATAAGAGTCCATACATACAATATTCTTCTGGATGTTAGATTGTACCAATTCTTCATTGCTAAAACGAATACAGTGTGTTAAAGAACTATCAACGTTTTTTTTATTCTCAAGTATGGAATTCGATTGATTTAGGTGAAAAGTGAAAAGCAATTAATCTTTAATCAAATCTTAATGATGACCTCATATTTATTGATACCCAAAATGCCTCCATCGCCTCCTGAAAAGGTTGTCAAATGCATTCTGATTTGAAATGAGAAGACACACGTCAGGAAGTAAGAAGCATACAAGGAGATTTTAAATTGAAAGCACCCTAAGGCAAAAAGAATAGATGCAAGCCCCAAACCAAAACCAAAATGAAAATTAGGTTCTTTTCTTCTATCACATTGCAACGTCCATCCAAGATAAGGGAGAGTTTATCAACACTCATATTGTGTAATTCATTCAAGGGACAAGAAAATGAAAGCAAGTAACTTAGAGATATATAGTTGAAAGTGGGATTCATACTTATGAATACAAAGTTTTCATCAATTTTGCTTTGTACAACATTTCTTTGAGGAGGTGGACATGTGTGTTAGATGGAGAAATTTTCCAATGTCTGAAACAGGCTGTGGAATATTTTCTCAAATGTGGGATTTCAGAAATTTCACCAGATGATACAATTGTATGCACTTCTAGGTCCAAGAGGGATTTTAAGAAATCACAATCTTAAAATATTAAGCATATTTTTTTAAAGTTTTACTGTAAAGGTTCAGTACAGAGGGATTTCAGTTACATGAATAAGGCAATGAGTACAATACGTTTTGGTCAATTTTACAGTTTCACTTGTTGATGTCCCACTATCCCTTCCCACCTCAACTTCTTCACTCCTCTGCCTACCCCTTCTGAAGAAGTAAAGTTCGTTTCTAATATACTGTCTTGTGGTTATTCTAGTTGCAATATGTCATCCTGTTCCATAATTCAGGCATTTATTACACCCCTTCCCTTCTCCAGATCAGACAAATATATAAACATGATGTATGGTACCAAAATTTAGTACAGTGTCAACAGGAGATATGCCATAGGGAAAAGATCAAACAAAGAAGACAACAATAAAATAAAATCACCGAGGACATTTAAAACAAGAACTATAAAGACAGCTCTTTTGTCTTCATATTTTGGAGTTCATATCACTTAGCATTATTTTACATGATCATATGTGCATCAGTTTTGAGCTTTTCAGCTCATCTAATAAGATTATATTATATGTATATTATTATTGCAAATAAGGGAAACCATGGGACCTAAATTTCTTTGGGATGGGTAACACAACTTAATATGATTTTTACAAGTCTTTCCATTTCTTAACAAAAAGGGACAGTGTCCTCCTGTCTGTTGGAAACATAGAATTGCTATCTTTATACATATGTACATACAAATGTATAGATTGGCCATATTTTTTGAGCTACTCATCTAACTCATCTATTGAAGGTCATTGGGGTTGGTTGTATTTCTTACTTTTTGTGAATAATACTGAAATAAATATAGTTGTGCTGGTAGCTTCACAAAGGCCTTGCTGGTGATCAAGTAGTTAAGTGCCCAAAAGCAGGATTGCTGAATCATAGGAGAGCTCTATGCATAATATTTTGAGGAACCTTATACTGCTTTTCAGAATGTTTGAACAAGTTTACCATCCCACCAAGAGTACGGTAGGGTTCCTATAGAATTTCTTTACAGCTAGAGAAATTGAGCATTACTTCAAGTGTCTATTGACTTATCTCATTTCCTCTTCAGAGAGGTAATTTCGTTTTGGCCTTAAAGAAATTATGAAGACCAATTGTCTGAAACCAAGAAGTGTGCCCTTTCAGAGAATTGTTTAGATTTATTGGATAAGAAATATAAAACGTTTTCATCTTACTCATCATCTATTTATTTATTAAAACTTAGTTTTACCTAGGAGAAATGTTTCCAAATAAAGGGTACTTTTTGGACTGGAGAATCTTTTCCAAAGGAATAGGACAAAACAATATTTATATAGTTTCTGTGAAAAAGAACTTAACACATATTCTGTAATCAGGAAATAACTAACAAGGTTAATCATAGTGGTTGCTATAGATACCAGAATCTGAAAATATTACTTTACTAATGACTCTAAAACTCTTTTGTGAAGGATTGTCCTTTTGCTGTTTAGTCATTCCATTTAAAATGATCTGATTAATAAGAAGAGATTATCACCTCATGTATGATTTTTCTGCAATTATATAGTCACATTCAATTCAAATTATTGCTTGTGTTTAGAAAGGAAGCAGTTCGCTTTTTAGTCATTGTATATTTTCTTTTTCATTTCAAATAAGTAAATGATTTCCAGATGAAAACTGTATTTCTGTTGTGACAGTTCTGTATTATTGTGACAGTACGTGATTTTGTCCCCAAATTTTGGGGCTAACATGTTCTCAACCATAAAGTCCAGGAGAGATACAAATACTCATTAAGTGCAAGATGAGATTTGAGTTCAGGCCCTAGGATAGGATATTTTACTTTGAGTAAGATATAAGAGAGTATATGGAAGACACTAATCTATTTCCATAAAACAACGTATTAGAAAAAAATAATAATTACAACAAATGGTTGTAAAGCCTCAAGGAGAAAATAACATTACGCCACTTTCTGACATGTTTTGTTCACTTCAGTTCAATTGCAATAATTCATGAAACAGGATGGATAGGATTTTAAGGACTTGCACTTGCAAGGAAGAAAGGATTGAGCATATTATTTGGTGTATAAACATGACCGAAAAAGTTGTCATCATTGAAGAGATTTATGCATGATAAAATGCTGAAGGAGATCTACTTACTAAACTCAGCCATTCTAGGGGAAAGGACAATGCCATGTTACCAAGAAATGTTGACTACACCATCAAAGAGATAGTACATCTACCATAGTAAAAGGACGACGTTTTATAGGACTTGTGCTACAAATGAAGCTTACCTGTAACTTCCTCATTAGATTTGGTTCCATCGAAATTAGTGTATGCTTATTGGTTTGATTCCATGGAACTAATTTGTGAATATTTTGAGGACACACAGCCAAATTGACAGAAAGATCAGCTTGTTTATATGCAACCAATGTCTCATACAGAAAAAAAAAATATTTGAGCATTTTATATTTTGATGACTGAACTTTGTATAATATTTCTAAATTATGGATAACAGCATTAATTAAATGAAAATTATTCCACAAAATTATCAATAATCCACTGTGGCCCAGTAGACCTATGAAGAATGCTTTACCAGTATCATGTCATTTACTGAAAATATACCATGGTCTTGCAACTTGATTAACAGCTAGGAAATATGACTGAACAAGTCCTGATGAAAGATGTAAAGTAAAAGTACGAGGAAAGTGAGAAAATATTGAGGCTCATATTGTGAGATTTCTACTTCAGTTCCGTAGTTAGAAAATATCTTCACTTAAGTATGTAGTTGCTTGGAGTTATAATAAATACAGCAATGTTTATAGGACATTTAATTAGTCAAAAGTCAAACCACTGAATTTTAGAGAATTGGAGAACAATGTATGTTATTTAGATTGAAGACAGAAAGGAAGAAAATGAACTAGTACATGCTAAAAGCTGAAAATAAATTGAACCTATCATTAAATGTGACAATATGAATGAGTCTCACCAACTACAGCAAGTAACCTTACCCTCTGAAGAAAGAAAGCTTACATCAAGCAGGTATGTCTACTGTTGTTGTCCCTTGTTTCCAGTGTGCCTTTGGGATGGGGATCTACTTATTGTATATTTACATAACCATATTTTTTATTGTGAAAATACCATACATAGGGGTTACAGTTACATGGCCAAGATAATGAATATATTTCTTATCAAATATTATTGTCACCTCCTTTTTCCCCTTCCATTGCCTTCCCATCTCCCTACCCCACATAACCATAATTTCTTTGTCAACATTACTCAGTTTATTGAACACCACCCCACATGATGGCTCCCAGAAAGAGCAAATTTCGAAAGCGAAGATACCACAGCGTGCCCTAACTTTTCCCTTTTAGAATTCCTGAGAATTGTGCTGTGGTTCAGTAGAATTGAACTTTGGGTGGAATTCTTACCCTTTGTAACTCACATATAAAAATGTCCAACTGCTTATATCTATTTGCCCTTGCCTACCCTTCATCTAGGTTCGATTGGTACACTCATTTCATGTGCACTTTTCATTCTTTGTAATTCCAGTGTTCATATGAATAGAAATCATAAATTTGGACATTATATATTAGGTTTCAATCAGGGTGATTATAGGGCAGTAGAAGAACCTCCTCAAATGACCTCCCAAAATTCACGACTGCCTATTGAAGACATGTACTCATATGAAGAAGCCTTTACCACTATCATATCAATTACCCGAATCTTACCAAACCAGCAGGCATTACTTCAGAGTTTGTTAAGGAGGATTTGAAGGATGAATGTGGAGATAGGGAAAGATAGTAAAACTTGTGATATAGTAAGTTTTGTCTAGCTGTCATGAATAAAAGTAAATGCTTACAAATAATTATCTTCAAAAAGAGAATATTAGTTGAATAATATTTTACTGTGTCACAGAACCCAGCCTGGAGCCATTCTCAGGATTTATGTTCACTGAATTTCAATTGATTTTGTAGGCTGTTGTAGGGGGTGGAACCCTCTGTTTACCTAGTAGAAAGCCACTCCTGGAGGCGCATTTTCCTCTGCCTGGGCTGGGTGACTTTTTCCTGGGTGGAGTTGAGCCTGGTAGGTCTGGGCTGATTCCTGTGACCTGCTAACTGATTTTCCTGTTTACTCCCAATGTCTGAATTGGTGCTAGCAGCTCAGCCAGGCCTTTTGCACTATCAAAGATGGATATCTCTAGTAGTTGGGTGGGGGATTGGTGGACATCCCTCCTCTGTTTCCTAAAAAGGAGTGAGGATGTCAAGCTTCTACTCACACCTCCGGAGTGTTGGTTCGTGGGTCGTCTCTGGTCTGCAGTCTTCAGGATGAAGGTATCTGCTCATTTTCAGTTCTTGCTGGTGTTGAGTAGAATTCACTTGCTGGCTCCTCTGGCACCTTTGTTCCATACTTTCTTTGTTGCAGGTATGGTGGCAGTGGCCACCACCTCTGTGGCAAGTGCTCAGAAATATCTCCTTGCCTGGATTTTCCTCTCTGGCAAAACGCTCTGTACTGTTATAGCACACTTGGTGTAATTATCTGGCCTAGGATTGTTCACCGGAACACTAAAACTGCTTTCTATGTGAGAGCTTGTTTAGCCTCCAGCGTCTCCTCCCCCATCTTCCTAACACTTCACCAAATATTTTGTATTTAATTATTTTGTTGTTTCAAAAATAAAAAAGGTTGAAATATATTCAGATGCCAGTGGCTCTCACCTATAATCATAAGTACTCAGGAAGCTGAGATTTGAGGATCTCAGTTTGAAGCCAGCCTGGGGAGAAAAGTCGATGAGATTCGTAACTGCAATTAACTCCTCAAAAACATCCAGAAGATTTGCTAAAGATCAAGTGGCAGAACACTAGCCTTAAATAAAATGAGCTCAGTCACTGAACACAGGCTCTGAATTGACATCTCTTGGCAGGCAAAAATCAAACAAACAAAAAACAACGGTAATAAATAATAGCCATAAAAATTATTAAATATTTAATAAAATCATATTTTAAGATCATTTTTTAATTTCTTATCACATACCAGACTTTATGCTCATACCACCTAGATTACTCAAAAAGTTTTTAGTTTGTGAGAAATAAGATAATCCTGTGAAATATAAGAAGTTTTCAATATATAAAAAATGTATTATGTGTAAAGTAAATTTTATGGTACTTTTGTTTTGGAATCTTTTGGGAAGAAATAATAAAATATTAGTAAACTATTCAGGTAAGAAGTAGCCAAGTGCCTCAATGTTAGCCTTGAATATGTAACCTAAAGTTTTAAGAAGGTTAAGACAGAGGACTAGGGGCATGTTATTAATTTGAAAATAGATAATAAATAAGCATGAGAAGTCAAGGTCATGTATTAGACAAAGTCTTGGCAAAATAGCCTGATTGACAAGCAATTAAGATGAAGTTGGAGACAGAGACATGTAGAAGTCTGGCAAGAACATAATATAAATAGGAGTGTGACTCTGTAGCCAGACTTAACAAGTTGAACAGAGGTCCCTTAGATCATAATCAAAATGAGAGAAGGAACACACTCATTAGGATCTATCAACCTACATGATAGAGAAAAGTTAGTGAGCGTAACAATTAGGGAAAGAATGAAAAGGCAAAACAAATCAACTCAGGATGATTGAAAACTCTCGACCAAAAGTGGGGGGAACAGAAAAAGGAAAAGATACTCCATTAAACTGATTGCTTACACATGTATATTTTATAGTTTGTGAGGAATAAAGAGAAAGTGAAGATGAGCAGCATAGTTATGTAGTTTAATAAGAGGACTATGAGCCCCTTACAATATTTTACACATTGAAATTGACAAAATGCTTGTTGAAGCCAGGTCTCTCTTCTAATTTAGTAAATATCAGATAGTGGCAAGTCTTCTTTAGCAGGCATTTTGTCCGTGTTTAGAACAGATGAAAATGAGTTATGAAATGATAAAACATATGAGAAAGTATATGTATTTGTTTCCATTTAATTACAATTAACAAATGTCTGACCCAGTTTGAGAAAGTCAAATACATTAACATAGTGTTATCTCCAAAAACACAGACGTAAGTTGAATTTCACAGTAGTATTTACCTAATAACAGAGGAGTACATGACTCAGAGTTCTCTTTTTAAAATTTTTAAGAATTTTACTGTCTTCAGAATTGTTTCTTTGAATTCCACCTAATCTGTTTGAAACGTGCAGAATTCCCCATCCAATATGTAGAAAGTTTACAATGGCAGGTACATACATAGAGTCAATAATGCACAGCTCAACTCCATTGTTCTGATAAGTGGGATTTAAATGTGATTGTCTTCGATTTAGTGTGATTGTGGTTGGCAGGTTTGATGAGGTGGATAATTTGTAAGAAGAGTAAAGCAGGAAATGGATAGTAAAAGGACAAGCTGATATATATACAACCCTACTATAGTGTGTGTTGTATCCCAATTCTGTTTTGCAGATGTTGTAAAAAATAATCAGAGCAAGGACAGAAATGTAGAGTAAGGAATTTTTGGGCAAAGGGACCAAGATAAATAGTAATGTCATTTGTTTATTTCCCCACTGAGGTACTATGAAATGGAATGTAGTGAGTAAATGACATCACGTTTTTCCTTCAGAATATTGAGTTATATTCAACTTTTATTAGAATAGTGGATGACAGGAAATTTCAAATAATTTATAGTCATTTGATATTATGTTGAAAATGAACTTTACAAATTTCGTGAAGGGGGTAAGTTGTGAAGTTGGGTGGGAACGGATTGTAAGGAAAAAAAAAGAAAAAGGCAACAATGCTTGATAGGAAAAACACTCATTACGTTGATCATATATCAGAAACACCTCTATACAGTATTTTTACAATAAAAAACAATGAAACTCAGCTAATAGTTAAGTTAAAAACAATCGCATTTATTAGCTGTTTTTTTGTATTTTTATTGTAAAAATAGTGTACAGCTGGCCAATAAACTTTACAATCACTTTTCTGCTGCTTCCACTTTTTAAGTCTAATACTGTGTCTCATCATTTGACGTACAGGTTCTGTGGTACTCCAAAATGCCATAGAATCTTTCACAAGAAGTCCTGAGTAGCATCTGCCATTTCAAATTCTTCTTTTCCAGCATAATGTTGAAAATGAAATAATTTCAAGACTATTCTATCAGTTCCATATGAAAAATTGCAAAGATATATTTTTAATAATAAGGAGAATTATGGCAAATAGTAAGATGAATGAAACTGATTGAACTTACATTTTATTATAGCAAAACTGGTTTATATTTATGTAATCTGAATTTACAGAAAGAAATTGACAATATTATTTCACATTCGTCTCACATCACCATGAAAATGACTCAAAAGTATACATTTTTATCATTTTATCTACGATTTTACTTAATCTTTCTAATTAATCTGAGAATTTTATTGTACCTCCTTTGGAAAACAGAAAATTAATCTGACCTGACCTGACAATCCTCATATTATTCACCCATTGCCAACATATCGAGCAATTAAGAAAACATCAGAGTTCATTATTTGATATCTACCAGCTTAGTAAGTTTTTAATAAAAGACTAATATTTATTATTTAGTTATATCACAATGTTATGTGAATTTGTAATTAGTCTTAGTTATAACTCATATGCAATTTAACATTCTAAACTTGCTAAAATTTAAAAGCCAATTTTCGGATTTAAACATTAAAAATAATTCACTTATGGCTTTCAATAATAGCATTCCTTCCTTTTGATGTTGGGTTATAGATTTTCAGAAGCTTTCTTATTTTTGCTTCTTTTTTTGTATCTAATGTCCTTGGCCTAAGGTTAAGTCAAACAGAGAAGGGCTCATGATACATGCATGAATATTCATTGGAACTTAAATTAAATAGAGATGCTGCTTTCTAAGTTTCATCCTCATAGTGGTTCATTTTTTCTTCTGATATGATGGCATCAAAAAAGTCTCAATCAAGGTGAATTTATTCATTTACTTTTTTATTTTTTAATTGTCCAAATACCATACAGAAGGCTTACAATTACATGAGCAAATTAATGAGTATATTTCTTACCAAGCTCTGTTTCCTCTTCCTTTGTTTTCCCTTCCATTCCCTTCCTATCTCCACCTCCCACCCCCTACAACCCTGGCCCCCACTTTGTATCCTGCAAATTTGTAAATTTGTAAAGTTCGTTTTTCGACATCACGTCTTGTACATCTTATTGCCGCAATGGGTCCAATTCTATCCCTATTTAAACAAGTACTTTTTGCCCTTTCCCTTCACAAATTATACCAACATCAAATACAGTGAAAATACGGGATATACCGTGGGGCAAAGGACATTTATTTTCATTTAAGAAGAAAATATAGTTTGTTATTACCAGTGGACACCTAATGAAACATGAAAATGATATTCACAATGTGGGTATTAGAGAAAAATTTGCTTTTTGTTACTATTTGTGTTGTTTAAAGAATTTTTTATTGTAAATATGCTGTAGAGAGGGGTTACAATTACATGAGTGAATTAATGAGTATATTTCTTTTCAAGAATTATTGCCTCCTCATTTGTTTCCCAATCCAGTCCCTTCCCATTTACCCTGCCTCCGTCCCTGCCCATCCTATCCATCTCTTCCCTCCTTCCTCCCTCCTTGCCAAAGTTATAAAGATTGTTTTTGGACATATCGTCTTGTACATCTCATTGTTGCAAAAGGTCCACCTGCATCCTATTTAAACAGTTTGTTTACTCCCTTCCCCTGACCAATACAGTGCAAACAAAGGTTACACACTGGGGGGTGGGGGGGAGGCATACAAAGGAATAGAAAGATTACGAGGACCTTACAAACAGAAAAAAATAGCAAGAAAGTAAAAAAAAAAAAAAAACCACTTCAGTCCTTAATTTGGGCTTTATTTTGATTAATATCATCTTATCTGATCTTTTCTGCTTGTCTCTGACAAATACGTTATTGCAAATAAGCGAAACAATGGGAACTATGTTTCTTTGGGCCTGGCTTACTTCACTTAATATAAATTTTTCCAAGCAGAACATTTATTAATAAAGACCCAGAGACACAACAAATCTAAGAAAAGTTGGAAAAATGGCACTGCCTGAAGTCGCAGTGCTTCTGCATGGCAAAGGACATAGTTAGCAAGGTTAATAAAAAGCCCTTGGATTGGGAGAAGAAATTTACTAGCCATACAATGGACACGGGTCTCATACCTACAATATACCTGGAACTCAAAATATTAAATTCCCAAAAACAAATCCTCAAAGAAACAACTTCCCAATAATAAGTGTGCTAAAGACTTACGGAGAAACTTCTCTGAACAGGAAATGAGAATGGCCAATAGACACAGGAAGACATGCTCAACCTCTCTTGCCATAAAAGAAATGCAAATCAAAACAACATTGAGATTCCACCTCACCCCAGTTAAAATGGGTATAATGAAGAACTCTAATAACAACAGATACTGGAAGGGATGTGGACAGCAGCAAACCCTACTGCATTGTTGATTAGAGTGTAAATTTGTTCAATCACTTTGGAAAGTAGTATGGCACTTCCTCAAAAGATCCATATCGAGATCCCCTATGACCAAGCAATCCCACATTTGGGCATTTACCCAATGATCACAAACAAGTCTATACTAAAGTTAGCAGCACGACTATGTTTATAGCAGCATTATTACCATAGCCAAGATAGGTAACCAGCCCACATGCCTGCCCCTCAGTAGATGAACGGATCTAGAAAATACTGTACATAGATACAATGGAAGTCTATGCCTTGATTAGAAAGAATAACATTGCCTATCTTTTTGAAAATGAAAAGACTATTTCCGATGTTATATCAGACATTTCCATACAGAAGGAACACTCAATGCCATATCACATCTCTGAAGTATTAGAAAATTGTTATTAAAATTAACATTTATTCCCTATTGCTTTCTCTCTTCATATAAGCTTATGTTAGAACATTTGGTATTATTACTCCATTTTAGTAACTGCATTCTCCACAATAATAAGATTATTTTATTCAATTAAAATAACACTTTCTCAACAATCATCCACAAAGACAAAACTTGCATTTTTAAACTATATATTAATTTGACTAATTTCAAATTTCATACAAATGTCTGATAGAGAATAAAAGTAATTTTTTGCTGTCAATAATTTATTTTCATCCTTGGCATTGCATCAGTTAGCAGTTTAATTATTTTACTATATACTAATCTAATTTATGAAAATAGCATATTGTTTGTCATTTTTCTTTTGGTGTATATTTTCCACTTATTACTTATTATAAATATACATATTATTAGAATTCATATAAAGAGTTTCAGTAGAAACACTTTTTTCTTTGTTTACCCTTCACATCCCTTCCCAAAGGAGGAGGCTTCAATGCTTGATAAGAAATGTACGCATTGGGGCTGGGAGGTGGCTCAGTGGTAGAGCACTTGCCTTGCAAGCAAGAGGCCCTGGGTTCGATTCCTCAGCACCACATAAGCAAAAAGAAAAAAGCCGGAAGTGGCGCTGTGGCTCAAGTGAAAGAGTGCTAGCCTTGAGCTGAAGAGCTGAGGGACAGCGCCCAGGCCCAGAGTTCAGGCCCACGACCGGACCCCCCCCCCCCAAAAAAAAGAAATGTACGCATTATCCTGCCCAAGTAATTGTAACCCCTCTGTACAGTATGTTCAAAAAAAATAAAATAAAATTTAAAAAAAAAGAAAGAAAGGAAGAAAATAAGAAAGAAAAAAATGCTCTCTTTTAATGGTAAAATATTATCTTGTCCAAAATCTGTCATGATTAGTACAGGGAAAATAAGAATTTTTCTGTCTTGACACTAAACTTAAGCATAAATCTAAATAAAATTCAAAAAAAAAAAAGAAACTCTTTTTTCTAAGCATTTTATTTTAGTGTCTTTTGTATTTTCTATTCTTTACTGTGTTCTTGAATTCCAGTAGTTTCTGTTAGCTTTAGTCTAAGATTTTGTCTGATTCTAATTTCTTAGGATATGAATTGGGCTATTTTATTATTTTTTATGTCAGTCATGGGTCTGAACTCTGAGCCTGGGTTCTGTCCCTCAACTTTTCAGTTCAAGGATAGTATTTTCACACTTGAACCCTTTCCAGCTTTTTTTTCTGCTTTTATGCTGCTGAGGAGTTGAACCCAGGACCTCATGCATGCAAGAAAAGCACTCTTCCACTAAGCCACCTTCCAAGCTCCAAATTATGGTCTTTTCCTGGTTGCTCTAATATTCAAAATACAGAGTAACATAACCTAAATTCCTCTAAAAATAACAGGGTACTATTCAAAGTTGCTATCTCTAATTCATAAGAGAATATTCCCAGTTATTCTCTCATTTCCCTAACAAAATTACTGTCATTCATTACCCTGAATCATAACCTCTAATCATTTTATTCTCTTTTGCTATTATTACTTTTAATAACATTCTATCAGTAATCTATAATTAACAGAAGGAGAATATTTTGGTACATGGAAAACACCAGAAATTAACTTTTTTTGAGTGTAAAAAATATAATTTGGATCTCTCCCATTTCCCTCTTTGTCAAGAAGATTCAACATTATCTGCACAGCAAGTTCATTTGTAACAAATGGCTTGAGTTTTTTTTATTGGAGACAATCTTTGTCTCTGTATCTCTCTGTATTACTGTCTCTGTCTCTCTCTGTCTCTGTCTCTGTCTCTCTCTCTCTCTCTCTCTCTATATATATATATATATAATCACTGAATGAAAATTTCTGGATTGATTGTGATTTCATTTCTTTCTCTTGTTTTACATTATAATCCCAACAGCTTTGTAAATAATCTCTCCATTTTTTGCCATTAAATATTTTGCAATTTTAAAAAGATAGGAAGATTTTCATGCATGATATATAAACAGACATTTCCTCTCATTTTACTTTACAGCTAATATAACTGTTACATCAGTTCAGGTGAGCCTTCAGATAGAATTAGAAAACAATACATTGATTTATGCTCTTAATCTAAATAGCTAGGTGCACCTGTTGCAGTAAGTGAAATCGTTGGAGAACTCCAGGACTTTCTCAAACACCATAAATTTAGAAATTAAAATAGAAAGCCTGTGTTCTGCAAAATATCAACTCTCTCTACTCCCAAAATCTCATTGACATTGACAATGTTACCCCACTCTCTCCTATTTACCACAGCAGAACTTTGGAATACTAGAGACTAAGGGTAGAGCTCAGTAGGTTTGTCCTTTTTCTCCACATATTAACTCCTCTGTCTACCTATACATGCACAACCAGACCGTTCTTTGGTTGAGAGCACAGAGGTAAAAAAAAAAAAAAAAAAAGTACTCTTGGACTGATTCTGTTCTGATGCTGTTACAAACCATTCATCTTTTCCTTTAACATATTTACATTTAAATATTAATCTCTGATTTATTATTTTCAAAGACATCCACTCATATTTTAGATTTTCTACACATCCTTTCTTTAAGTCGGGTGGTGATTTCTCTTTTGATTTACCACTTGCATCTCTTTCTGTAGTCTTTGGAGTATCAAAAATAACTCCATCTTGATTAACCTAGCTTCCTCTTAAAGGAATCATAGTAAACACATTTTTTCTTGAACAAATTCTTGTAGATGGCAGTTGCTCTCATATCCTTTTATTCTTAATAGTTTTTTAAAATCTCTCATGTTTTAGGAAGCTATATATTCCACTGTTCAATTCATAATTCTCTAGCTTTTATTGCATCTAAATTCAAGAACAATAAATCACCCAAGTCCCGTAGAATACTTACAAATATTTTGGGGAAATGGTTTAGAAGCCTCTTTCATGGGCCTAAGGTGAAATCATCGCCTACTCCAAACTGTTGCGTAAGGTGAGCTTAATAGACCATTTCTTACAAGTGAACTGAAACAATTTTTTGGTTATTATTGTCATTAAAGTATTTATTAGGTACCATGTGATTTTTTTTATCGGATTGTATTTCCCTCCCCCTGGTGTAATCTGTTTTCACTGTATTAAATGATGATATATTTTGGAGAAGGGAAGGCAAAAACAAAATAAAATACAGGTTGACCTCTGACAACAATGAGATATAGAAGACACTATGTTGAAAAACGGATTTGACAATTTAGGCTGGGGACTTTGGGGGGAAGTGTAGTTGTGGAAATGGGAGGGAAGGGATGGTAGGGGAAAAACAAAGGAGGAGGTAACAATGCTTGATAAGAAACGTACTCATTACCTTGCTCTTGTAACTGTTACCCCTCTGTACAGTAGTTACAAAATAAAAAAAGTTATTTAAATAAAAATTACACGTATATTTCTAGCTATTCCGGAGTGTGGAAATCTCAGGGTCTCATTTCCAAGCTAGCTCAGGGGGAAGAGTCTGATAGACTCCATCTCAAATGTAACAACAAAACCAGGGCTGGAGTGATAGTGCACTTAGCAAAGCATTAGCCAATAAAACCAGAGAGTGAGTAGGAAGTCCTGAGTTATAATAGTAGTACCACCAAAATCAAGGAAAAAATTCTCACTTTCTTTTGATTCTTTCCCAGTAATCATATTGAAATACGTTTTACATTTTTGGGCTTTGTTTCGGTTCATAATTTAAGATGACTTACAATTCCGGAATACATTTTCAAAATTTCTGGTTATTATTAGCAATTTCTTTTTTGAAATATTTTTGTGAAAATGATATACAATATGTTTACAGATAGGTATGGAGTACATTTCCTTTTGAACGGTATCATCCCCTTCCTCAATCTCCCCCACCTGACTCCTCTCCACGTCCCAGTTATATAGTTCATTTTAACATATTTTTCCATTTGATTCCTTGTTATGTTCATATTCTGTGTTTTTCATTCATATACAATTTTAGTTAGAATGAATCAATTCCTCTACTTATATCTAACAAAAAACTGAAATGTATCTTAGTTATATTGATTTTTGGTGACTATTTTATATTAACCAATATTAATAGAAAGAAATTTCATTGTAGTATTTACCAGCATTTATATAATATTCCTTAATAAAAACCATCTTGGGTTACATCATTGCGTTTCCATAAAACTGTATAGAACATTATGATCCCCATTCAATCTATTCCATTTGTTCACTCCTTTTCTGTAATCTTCACTGCAAAATACTCTTTATTTAATGTATGTTATTTATTTAAGGTTCCAAACGCACATATAAAAATCTATGTGATAATATCAGTCTTTCTGCTAAATATAGAACACTTGCCACGGTGACTTTCAATTTTCTCCATTTTCCTGCAAATGACATAATTCTTGATGTATGAATAATAATCGACTGTGTAAATACACTACATTTTTTGATTATTTCATTGTTTGAATGGATCACCTAGTTTGATTGCATTGATTCACTGTGTAAATTATGCTTTAATAGATTATATGTTCTATGTTTAGTTTAATGAGAAACTTCCATTGTGATTTCCAAAGTGGATTTACTAATTTACATTGCCATAAATAGCATAGAGATTACTATTTTCCCAACATCTTCAATATCACGTGTTTTGTGTTTTTGTTTGTTTTGTTTTATTGCTTTGAGGATAGTTATTCTGACGACGAAGACACAGAATTTCAGCGACTTTTGATTTGCATTTTTCTCTATAAGAAAGGATGTCAAATGGTTCTTTATATATCTGTCAACCATTTTTACTCCTTTGGAGAAATGACCACTTATTAAGTTGGTTGGTTGTTTGGGTAAATCCTCATATAGCACCTATGTCACAATATAACCAGATCATATTTTTAACTCCTTTGGAGAAATGACCACTTATTAAATTGGTTGGTTGTTTGGGTAAATCCTCATATAGCACCTATATCACAACATAACCAGATCATATTTTAGTCAGGCCACACTTATAATATTAATGTGGTCATAAATATAGTTGTTCTGGTTGCTTTCACATGTTCCAGTGTTCTCCGACCACACATATAATGGACAGTATTTACTGATAACAATCTTCAGGCAATCTATTTAACTGTAAAACTTCTTGTTTACTAACATTGCTGTAAAATCATCCTAGCTGAACTCAATAATTAATTTTCCAAATTTATTCATATTAGTAACTCTATATAATAATTCTATGGGCAGACTCCCAATTGTCCTCCCATCTTTCATTTTCTTTCAGTGGATCACTCAGGTTCTACCATGGTGTTTGCTTAACTTATCTTATCTGTCTCTTCTTCTAAACTCTGTTGATCCAATAACCATCATCTTTAACTGGGTTCCGTATAACTTGTTGATTTTTCAGTAGACAAATCACAAGAGATTTTGGAGAATGATAGATTGTGTTAATGAATTATGCACAAGGAATGAATTGTCTGATGAAATATGGAATACCAGGATGAATTTGCATTTCAGATGAACATACATTTACTAAAAATTATGTATTGTTTATCTGAAAGGCTAATTTAAGTGGATATTTTGTGTTTATTCCAGGTATGCCTCTGATATTATTTTTGGCTGTCCTGAGGCTTGAACTCAGGGCAATGTCTCTCAGTCTGTGCTCATGACTAGCACTCTATCACTTGAGTCAAGGATCCACTTCTGGGTTTTTCTTTATAGTTTATTAGAGATGGGAGTGTCATGGACTTTCTTGCCTGAGCCTATTTCAAACCAAATGCTCAGATATCAGCATCCACAGAAGCTAGGATTAAAGGTGTGAGCCACTTGCACGCTCTATTAACATTGTTATTCCAATGTATAAGTTATGGTGAGGGTAGTTCTCACATTGATTTCTTTAAGATAATCAGACTATTTTCCACTGTGGCTCTCTAAACCCACTCACATTCCTGCCGAAACTGTAAGAGTTCCTTTTATACACACTATGGCCAACATTTGTTAACTTCACTAGTAAGGATATTGTATGACCTGATTTCTATGCTGTTTAAGTTCTGTGTTAAAAAGGTCTAAATCACCCATATAAGCTTTCAAAACTTAACATACTTATCCCATTTTTAAATACATTTTTATTCTAAAACTACTGGTACAGAGGGGTTACAGTAATGTGAGCAAGGCCATGAGCATATTTCCTATGAAACATTATTTTCTCCTCCTTTGTTTTTATCCAATGCTCCCTTCCCACCAACCTCCGCAACTCCCCGGTCTCAGCCTAATTTGTAAAGTTTGTTTTTCAGCGCAGTGTCTTGTACATCTCATTGTCACAATGTGTTAACCTGTATCCCCAATTAAGCATTTTGTTTTTTCCGTCATATCCCAAATTAGAGAAGTGTATGTAGAAAATAGAGGGCACTGACATCAAATACCATGAAAACAGGGGTTATATTGTGTGGGAGGAACTTAGGAAAAAAAAAAAAAAACATGGTACTTTACAAATAGGAACAATAGCAAGAAAGCAAAAAACTCACATGTGTCCCTATATTGGGGTTCTTTTAGCTTAGCATCAGTTCTATGGTCATATGTAAATAGCTTTAAATCTTTTCTGCTTGTCCCAGACACATATTGTTTATTGCATGTATATGAATGAACACAATAGGTTCTATGTTTCATTGGGCCTGGCTTACTTCACTTAATATAATTTTTCCATGTTTTTCCATTTTCTAACAAATGGGGCAATGCTATCATTTCTGATGGAGGCATAGAATTCCATTATGTATATATAATACATATATTATAGAAAATTATACATAATATAATATATATAATTTTATTTAATTATATATAATTCCATATATACATATATATATATACATATATACATACCATATTTTCTTGATCCCGCCATCTAGATAGGATTTGTATCTTAGTTATGGTAAATAATTCTGCAATTAACGTAGTTGTGCTGGTAGCTTTAGTAAGGTTAGGAGAAACCCTATTTTTACTAGGGACAGGCCGAAAGTTTCTCAATACAGATCAAGAAATACAACTAATCAAAGAAAGTTTGGACAAATCTGATAGTATGAGCAACAGAGCTTCTGCATGGCAAAGGACATAGTAAGGAAGATCAATAGAAAGGTCATAGATTGGGAGAAGATATTCCAAACATACATGGAACTCAAAAGACAAAATCCTCCAAGAACAAATCCTCAAAGAAACAGTGTCTGATAAGTGGGGTAAAGACATAAAGAGAAACTTCTCTGAAGAGGAAATAAGAATGTTCAATCGACACATGAAGAGATGCTCAACCTCTTTAGCCATGAAAGAGATGCAAATGAAAACAACATTGAGATTGCACCTAACATGGTGAGGGTGGCTATAATCAAGAGATCTAATAACAAGAGTTGTTTGAGTGGATGTGGCCAAAAGGGAACCCTATTGCTTTGTTGGTGGCAATATAAACTTGTTCAATCACTTTGGAGAGCTGTAAGGAGGTTACTCACCTACTCCACATAGAGCTCCAATACGACTCAGCAATCCCACTTTTTGGCATTTACATAAATAATCACATACTTTTCCCATTTTGTGTTTGCAACTAACACTACAAACAACACTCCTACTTTCTCTTTTTCTGTACAATAAACTTTCTTTCAAAGTCTTCCAAATTTTTCTACACAGCTTTGGTTCTTTTAGGTTCAAGAGTACAAGATTTGGTCTCTTTCACCTAAAACTAGAACTTTCATCTTGGAAATAGTTTCATTCCACTTATGGTGGCACACACCTGTAATCTTAGCATTCGATTAGTAAAGGTAAAATCATCCAAAGTTCAAGGCAAGCCTGAACTACGTGTAAAAAGGAAAAATGAATTCTTTTTTCTCTAAGTGCTTGTTTTTCCAAAGACTGCCAAGTGTTCACTTGATTCATCCCACAAGAAAACATAAAGGACTAGCAGGATTTTCACCACAACTATTTGAAAACAAACTCTAGTATTTGTAAATCCAAGCTTAAATATTCTGACATTTAATATTTTAACATTTACAAAAGCTAAACCATAAGCTCTTTCAAGGGTTATAACTCCTTCATCTTATTTCACAAATTTCCAGCCGATAATAAGAAAAAAAATATTCAAAGTGGCATTCCTGCTGGTACCTACTAGAAGTTCAAAACAGTTCAACTCTCATGTAAATTAATTTAATAACTCAATGATATCGTCATAATTCTTCCATTATTTCATTCTGTCAATTATCATGCTGTATTCATCTCAGAGTTTGCAGTAAAATGGTAGTGCCAGTTCAGTTCATGATAATTACAGACACAAATAAACAACCATAGAATTTACTTAACAAGAAAAGCTTTTATAGAATTGCCAGCTAGTTTTTTAAAAATCACATTATTTTGAAATGGATGCCACTCTAATGACTAAAGTTTTCAAGGAAATGAATACAAATACATTGACTTAAATATGATAGCAAGAATTTTCCTGTTGTTAACAATAGAAGATAATTGTACAACTATGCAGCACATAAGTCATCAAAACCAGGACATGTTAAGAAAGAGAAACAAAAAAGTGAGGTAGACTATTAAAATATTTGCTACTCCTTCAATGTGGTCAAATGGTATATGTTGAAACAATACTTACCAATATAGATAAACACCTGGACAATTATATTAACACTATGTGTATGCTTAATAATTTCTATGTTCATATCAATGTATTTGGACAATTCTTTCTTACACATAGTTTTGTAGTATTTCGTAGGACATGGTGCAATCCTGTTTCACCCTATACTTCCTCGGTTTCAAAAACAGAATTTTTTTTCTTACATTAATTAGGGAAGCATCGATCTTCCCATTTTTGTAATAGGAATAACCTATATGGCACCTTGCAATAACATTTACAATAAATCATACTTTTACCTAACACTTTTCTACACTAATGTCTTCTTCAAATATACTAAGATGACTAATACCTGCAGAATTTGCAAATATTGATATCTGTTTTCAGAAGTCAGTCTTCTGAAACTTCTCATATTGCCCTTTTGAATTGCTATATTCACATAGAGATTTGGTGTTCATATATTTATGAAAATATAGCTAATCATATGTAATTGAATATCTTCTGTGTTATGACTGGGACTATTTTACAAGCATTTGCATTTTTCACTCATCCTAAAGGGAAAAAAAGCTTTTCTCTGATTAAACATAGAGGCAACATATACATGAAATATCTTTTGTAATTGTATTGAAGATTTTTCTATTGTATCACTTCAAAATTTTGCATACATTGTATAACTTCAGTCAATTCATGTCAGTCTTCTCATCAAAATAATACATACCACTTCACACTTGGATGTGCAAAAGTTTGAGAAATGTGTAAAGGAGTAGAGTAGTCATATAAAATCATGAATAAAGAACTTCCAAATTTAGTAATGTTCTATTGTATTTTTATATCACATTATGACATAATTTTCCAAACTCTGTACTTATTGACAGTACACTCAGGTTTATGAAAGAGATGTATTATGAAAGTTTTATAAACTTTTTCAGAAGACAGTTTATTCACCATAAGGCTAATTTGTAAAGGTAGACCTAAACCATAGAACTTATGCAATTAGTAGTGTTACAACAATATGGTAATAGCAAAGGTAATATGTTGGATATGATATTTACAACTTGGGTGGTGGGATATTGGAGATTGAAAGAAAGAAAAATGAGGAAAGAAGTAACACTTATCACAAGAATTTTATTCAGTCCCTTATTGATTTAATGATACCATCTTTGGATCTCACCTTAAGAATAACATTGAAATTTAACAAAAGGTAGACCTAAATCATAGAACTGATGGAAAGTCGAGTTTCACTTACAGAATTCACTTTTAACGTGATGAGAATGACAGTATCTATTAATTCATTTAATTATTATTTTGCAATTAGCTATGTTTTTGATATACAAGACAAAAGCAACATAAAAGAATTTTAGACAAATAAGCCAAGTGGTATATTTTAAATTCTGTTTTCTTCACTAATACCTATGATATACTTGTTAGGTAATAAAATCAAATACAGTGACAACAGGGATCTGCAATAGGAGGAAGACAATGAAATAGAAACAGAAACTCACATAGTATAGTATAAACAGGAAAAACACACACCAAAAAAACCCTTATGCAAATATTTTGACATAATTTCATTTGCCATCATAATTTATAGTTATATATATGCTTACACAGGCATTTAAATGTTTATATACATATACGTATGTACATATACATATACAAATGTACATATAAATGTATATGTATGAACATACATGTATATGTACGTATATACATATATATGTACATGTACATGTACATATGTATATGTATATATTTTTGAGCTTTTATGTTCATCTTACAAGCTTACCTTAAACATATACTAATTATTGAAAATAAATGATAAGCATTATCTTGATGGTGTACAAGTGACAATCCAAATAATTCTGAACACAAGGGCACAAGCAGGATTTGAAACTTACTTCACAAGTCCACTGAAAAGAGTTAAAACCTGCCTTGAGAAATACATTCAGTATATGTTGTTCAGGCAAAATTACCTCACATAAAACAATTAGATGCTTAATTACAACCATTATGTTAGGTGGGTGAAGCTTGCAAGATCATTTATTTATGCCTTTTGATATCCTTTGTTTCCTGTTCTTTGGTGTTGGTTAAAATTGAAGACCTTAACTTTTGTTCATATCAGTTTGGTTCAAAACTAATTGACTAAATGGACATGAAAAGTGTTTGACTGATTTATTGTAGTATGAGATAATGAATTTGACACGATAATAAAAGGCAGAAATTAAAAATTAAGGATCTATATTAATAGCTCAAATTCTGTTTCTATTATCGTTTGTTACATTTAATTTTAGGTGAAAGTCATCTTGGCCAATATTTTGAAATGTCCACTACCCTAGTAATAAAATGATGAAGAAGAGATGAATATTACTTATTGAATATTAATAAAATAAGCCAACAAAAATGCATGAAATTTGTAGAAGAAAGTGAGTCGAGGAACATTCTATAACTTTCTAACTCTTTGAAAGAGTGATGAAAATAAAAATATCCAATATCATTCTCCTTGAGATCAATGCAATGTTGAGTTCAAAACTACTTCCTCAAGAGATTTTTATAATAATGTATTTGACCATTTTTTCCAACTTGAGTCAAAGTTAAAATACAGTTTTCTACTATACAATGAGGATAAATGCTAAGATCTATACTTCCTACATATTTTGAATGTACTGATATGCCATAAGCAAACCCTGTCCAAGACCTTACCAAGTACAGATATAAATTTACAAATGAGTACAATCATTAAGTATTATTGTGTTGCACATAAAATCTTGCATTGTTCATATCAACTGGTGTATTTTCCTTTCTAAAACTAAAATTTAGTTTTAGACATTATTGCACATGAATAAATAGTACAAAAGCCCCATTTCTGCTGCTAATTGAACTGGTTCTTTAGGCACATTTTATGAAGATCTACATTGTGAAAAAAATTGGAATATTGTACTTAGGATATAGGTTATGTATGCGAGTTCATAAGATGATCACCAGACATGCTAGTTTTGAAAATAGATTGTTTCTGGTGATATGAATATTCAGCAGTTTAATTTTTCCTATTGAATAATAATAAAAAACTGAAATATTTGCATAAAACGTTGAAAATGACTACAATTCTTGTGACTGATTCACTTGTAACAATTATTGAAATCCTGCAGATTCTATAAGTAAACTGTACGATTTTTCTATTCATATTGCAGTATGTCTCAAGGAATCAATATAAGGAGAAACCTCTCACAAGGCATATTAAAATGGAAGAATAAGAGTATATAAAGAGATTGAGTGTTTCTGCAACTTACACACAGTGACCAACATAAACTAAGAACAGATATTTTCTGACATATTCCTACATTTTTGCTTGTGTTAATGGAAAGAAATGGAAGCCTGTTTGTGGTGGGTAGAGAAATTATCCATGACTATGTTTTCAGACTCTATGTTAAAATTTTTCCAGGCATAATTCACCTGTTTAAGGAACGGAAAGCCAGTATAATCACTAAGAAATGGATATATTCTTGATTTTATAAGTTCCAAATATTCCTTATTGTTAATCAGCTTATGGATGTTTACCTGAGCAAACGGTGATTTCTTTGTATTCACTTTTTGACAATTATTCAGATTTTCTCCTGTCATTCTGACTCTAGTATTGCCAGAAAAGAAAATTGTCATTAAATCTTTGTTAATTAGCCTGTGTGTACCATTTGACTGAATGTTCTTCATACAAATTACAAATGTTTAAATACATCAATGTCATCGACTAGAATACAAATTCAGTGATTGTTTCCTGTTTCTTTATGAGTCAATCTGTCTTATCAAGTTATATTTTCCCAACATATACAATGTGCCATAGTTATTTCTAATTGTCGCTATAAGTTGGCAACTTGTATGAAGAAAAACAGTGGAATTCTACGCCATTTTTCAAACATTTTTGTCTAAATTTATATCTCTTACTTGTTTGGAAAATAGTGTTAAGAAAAGTAACTTATAGGTAGTCCCCAACTGGATCACTAAGGAAGATAGAGAAAATATCACTGGATTAGAAGAAAGAATGAGAAGGAAGATCAGATTGCAGGCTGCTCAATAACAGGGAAAATTCCATCGAGTGTTCAAATGAACTGAATTTTAGTACAGTTGAAATGAATTTTAGATCATTTCACCATTAGAAGAAGGAATTGAACATTATGTTTTACAATGACTCAATTTACTGGAGCACCTATGCTGAAATTTCTGGTATCTTGGTTCTTACCTGAGCTCACTAGAATGCTGAATACTCCCATACTAGAGAGTTAGAAAATCTGATCATTGCTTCTGAGAAGTTTTCTGATTGTAATCATTTCCTGCTCAGCTTTGGTGCATCTGATTAATTTCAGGAGATATCAAGTACGACCATGCCATCCCTTCTTTTATCAGAACCTGTGTCCAAGTTATTTGGATTGTTCAGAAATTTTGTCAGATTCTCCATTTAAAGACTAAACAGATTGTGAAGTCTTCTCTCCCATGTTAGTCTTGTTAAAATCGTCTCAAACCATATGCATAACAATATTGAAATGCTTCAGTTCCTTAGGATTCATAAAATAGTAATTCCAAACAGGCAGATTTGGAAACCCACAATAAGATGCCCTTATTAGTGTAACACCAAACAGTTTTATTACCATTTTGTGGTTAATATACATTAGATGTTTAATAAAGGAACTTGCCACTGAATAATGCATACTTCCAATGTCGATATTTAATTACCAATACCCCCAAAGTTCCCTCAGTATAACCGTGGTAGAAGATTTAGATAAAAATAATTGCTTGGTATTTATGAAAAATAAGGATAGGATATACTATGTGTACATAAAAAATCATTCTGTGAAACTTTCTCTTTCCTGCTTATTTTATTTAACATTTGCTAGTACTTGTTTTGAGAAGTCTTTGCCCGTTTCACTGTTACTTTGAATTAATATGGAGATAAGATGTGAATTAAGAAGATATACACAAAGTTAAAGCATATCTACAAGGCAGGTAAAGCAACATATGTGTCAGAAACTGGATAACTTCTAAAAATGGTTCATATTGAAATTACCCTCTAATAAACATAAACATAAAACTTGAGAGATTTATGAAAAAATAATCACTGTCATTCTCATACAAAGTCTACCATTAGTAGAAGGTTGTCATCTTCGTGTTATAATGGTGACCCAGAATGTTCATTAAAGTTTTATATAGAACCAGCATACAAACATAACCCAAATCAATTTGAAATAGAAAATTTGCGCTTGAAATGTTTATATTTGTGTTATGTTTGCATCATTGTTCAGTAGTCACCATTCATGAACACAAGCATTTTCTGAAAGCTCAAATAACACAGCCTGTTTCTTTCCCTAAGAAACCATTTTCAAATTTTTCCTAGCTATCACTATGAAAAAAGATACTAAAGAAGTGAAGAAAATAATTTTTTTTTTTTTGGTCCAGGCGTGGGGTATGAACTCTGGGCCTGGACGCTTTTCCCTCAGCTCTTCAGCTCAAGCCTAGCACTCTACCACTTGAGCTACGGCGCCACTTCTGGTTGTATTCTTTTTTGCTTATGTGGTGCTGAGGAATCAGCCCCAGGGCCTCAGTCATACATGGGAAGTGCTCTACCACTGAGACCCCTTCCCAGCCCCAAGAAAATAATATTTAAAGATTGATTTATTGCAGCTGTGTGAGACATAGAAAGATTGCAGAACAACTCAGAAAGAATGAACAGTTGATATCTACATGAAAATGTGTGAAAAAATTAAAATACCTAGGAGTAAACTAAAGAAGTGAGGGACCTCAATGATGAAAACTTTAAAAACTTGAAAAAGGAAATTAAATCCTGACTAAGGAAATGGAAATAAAAAGTCCCATGCTCCTGTATTCAGAGGTTTAACATCGTGAAAATGGCAAAACTGCCAAAGGCTATCTACAAATTGAATGTGATACCTATCAATATCCCAACCTCATTTTTCAAGGAAATAGAAAAAGTAATACAGAAATTGGTATGGAACAATGAAAGAATACAAATAGCCAAAAGAACCCTTACCACAAAGAACAGCACTGGAAGAATACCAATACCAACCTTCAAATTCAACTTCAAAGACATAGTAATCAAAAGAGCTTGGCACTGGTACAAGAACATATCTGAAGACCAAAGGAATAGAACAAAGAATGGAACAATGGGCTAGACAAAGTAATAAACACACCGTCCTTTAGCCATCTAATCTTTGATAAGGGAGCCAAAAAAAATAGAATGGAAGAAAAACACCCTCTTCAATAAATGATGCTGGCCAAATTGGTTAAACCTCAGGAAAACTACTACTACAACTTTAGATATCACCCTGCACCAGAATCAACTCCAAATAGATCAAAGACATAGAAGGCAAAGAAGACACCCTGAAAATATTACAGAAAGGAACGGGAGAAACTCTAGGGCTACTTATCATGGGCCAAAATTTTCTTATTTTTTAGTAGTAATTGTTTTTCTTTTAGTAATAAGTTTCTTATTTTGAAAAATACCGTACAGGGGGGTTACAGTTACATGAGCAAGGTAATGGGTAAATTTCTTATCGAGCATTGAATGATAACAAAGAAACACAACAAATCAATGAAACTTTTGACAAGTGGGATCGCATGAAACTCCATAGCTTCTGCAAGGCAAAGGACATAGCAAGCAAGATGTATAGAAATCCAACCGTTTGAGAGAAGATCTTCACTACCCATAAAACAGACATGGATGTCATATCTAAAATATATTTCGAAAAATTAAATCCCCCAACAAAAAATCCTCAAAGAAACAGCCATCGATTAACAAGTGCGCTAAAGACTAAAAGAGAAACGTCTCTGAAGAAGAAATAAGAATGGACAATAGACATGTAAAAATTGATCAAGTTCTCTAGCCATAAAATAATTGCAACCCCAGATGTCACTGTATTTGATTCAATTGACCTGCAACATGTATGTACATTTTTTTTGTAATTCGGGGGGGGGGGAGCAAAATAACAAAATGATGAACTAAGTATATAGGATGACCCATTGTATCAACTAGATGTACAAGGCACTACATTGAAAATGAACTTTAAAATTTGCAAAAGAGTTGAAGGGAGGAATTGGAGAAGGGAGGGAGTAAACGGGTGGTAGGGAAAAGCAAATGAAAGGGAACAAGTTCGATATGATATGAACTTTTCACCTTGCTTAGAAAATTACAAGCGTTCTGTGTAGTCTCTTTTCAATTAAAATACATATTTAAAATACAGAAATAAAAATAAAAACAGAGAAAAACAATATTGAGATTACAGCTTACACAGTTATTATCAAGTATAATGAAGAATGTACTACCAACAGATGCTGGAGGGGATGTGGCAAAAAGGGAACACTACTGTATTGTTGGTGGCATTGTAAATGGGTTCAACAACTTTGCAAAGTATAGAGGTTCCTCAGAAACTACAGCTCCCTTATTACCAAGCAATCCAACTTTTAATCATTTACCCAAATGATAACAAATAAGGCTGTACTAAAGCTACCAGCACAAGTATGTTTATTGCAGCCTTACTTACCATAGCTAAGATATGGAACCAACCCAAATGCCCCTCAGTAGATGAATTGATCAAGGAATATACATGAATTCTATATCGCTGTCAAAAAGAATGGCATGGTACCAATTGTTAGGAAATGGAAAGACTTAGAAAAAAATATATTAAGTGAAATGAATCAGACCCAAAGAAACATAAGTCTATGTTTTCCCTTATCTAAAATAAATAGCATATGTTTAGGATAAGTAAAAGAGTTCCAACGTTATGCACATTTCACCAGGTAAGCTGATGCTAAATGAAATTAACCCCATAAAGGGAGAGAAGTTTTTACCTTTCTTACTCTTCTTTTTAATGTACTTAAAATTTACTATGTAATTTTAGTAGTTGCTGTTCTTTCTTTGTATGTTCTTCCCCCATGAAATGGAATAACTCCTATTGTCACTATATTTGCTTTTAGTGTCTTGCATTTTGTATACATATTTTTCTAATTAGGTAGGGGATTAGAAATATCAAAATGCTGGATTACCCATTTTAACATTGATGTATAATATACTATGTTGAAAAAGAACCTTACAACATTGGGTGGGGGAGGGAACAGTTGGGGAGGTAGGGCGGGTTGGGAAGGTAAGGGAAAATCAAGGAATGTTAACAATGCTCTAGAGAAATGGATTCATCACCTTGCTTATGTAATTGCAACCCCTCTGCAGAGTATCTAAATGACACACACAGAAAAGGGTGGGAAATGAATTCAAAGTGTTTGACTACTGAGTGCTTATGCATTTCTCTTCCACAGAATTATAATCCAACAATGATAAGTAAGAGAAAGTGAGATCTTGTCTCCCGGGTTCTGGCCAGCAGTAGCCATTTCTGTTTTCATATATGGAAAGAGGGCTGACGTTACTCTACTGGTTAAAATGAGATGAGGTTTAATGCTTACATCACAGTAACTGTGTCCCCACCCAAAGAAGACTCTACACCGAAGTATTGATTGTTGTAGAAAATTCCGAGTGGGATATCATCCATCATTGGGAGAAAGGGATACTAAACTTTTTTGGTGAATTCAGTTAACTTTATGAAACAGGTCACAGTTCCTTTCCGTCATTTCCTTCTTCCCCATCTAACATATACATACTATCTATTTGGCTCATGACTGTCACTGGAACATTTCTCTCTTAATGGCTTCTTTTCTTTCTACAAATGACATCCCAAGTTATATTTACTAAAATTTTCTCTAAGTGGTCACTATTGTTCAAAAGTACTGATAAAAATTTCAAAATACTTTCCTTACCATACTTCAGAAAATAGCAATTTCTATTCTAGTGGTCTTGAAATTCACTTCTACTCCTGTCACTTTTATGTGAGTCCTCTGTTTAAATGTCTTCTGGCTCTGCTTCATCGCCTCCTAAACACTGTCCTACTGAAATTGAATTATTATTGAACAACAGCCCCAGTCTCAAACTTTGACTCTCATGATTCACAATGATTCCTTTGCTTTGTGATATAAATCATCTCTAAGTAACAGTTACCTGAATGATTCTTCCTACTGATGTTATAACCATAGTAGTAATCAAGATAGATGTAAAAGAATTGCAAATCCTCTTTCAGATGAGTGTATATTTTAATAAGTGTTTGATATTTTTAAAGGGTTAATGGAATTGGTTAATTCGTACATCCATAATTTAGAAAATTTTTTTCAAATTCGTTCAAAAGTTGTCCTTTTACTCGTTGTTCCTTTATTGGTTGTCCATGATGAAAAAATTAAAAGGTTAAAAATTATGAAATGTGTTGAGTACAAAAGGTTTTATTTCTGTTGCTTGCTATATATGACCCTAATCTATGAAATACAGAAATCAATATATTTCAGTTCACATGTGTCTAGCTACAAAAAGATTTAGAATTGAATACATTCTACTGTTAGCTTTTCCTTTCATTAAAAAATCACATTTAAGATATCTAATTTTGAAATATGTAATCACAATTTTTCTTGAAAAATTTCGCTCCCTATAGGATTTGTTGACATTTACTTGCCTGTCACAATGGAAGAAGGTACACCTGTTTTAAGAATTTATTTTCTTGGTCGAGTTCACCTTATTTTCTTCATTTATTGATTCACAGAAATTATACTCACAGGAGCAGAAGTAAAGGTTAGATAGCATTAATCCTGATAGACTCTGAAATTTTAAACATGTGAGAGTACAATAGAAGCTAATTTCCACAGTAATACTTTTCATAGTTTAATCTTCCTTCTCCTAATGGAGAATCCTAAGGTATTCTATAGGTCTAAAAGTGAATAACAGCAAAGATATGTATTTTCTGCCATATATTACTTTTTCTCCAATACAATATTTTTTTTCTTTTCGGAGGAATCTGTTGATCGTGAGATTTTATTGCAATGTCCCTATGATCAAAAGCTTAAAATTAGGTTCTGCTGGTTCTTATACCATCTGGCAAAATGTAGAAAGGTAATGTTTCAGTGGAAAACGTTGGTACCACATAAAGTCTTCATTTCATTGATAAATTTTGGTGTCTTTACAGGTAAATGTTGGAAAAGTATGTCGATTATGTGAGAGAGTGTGTGGGAACTAATGTCATTCATCAGACTTTTGTTTATCCTCTGAAATCTAAGTAGAATTCAAAGGAAATTATGACATTGGAAGGTGAAATTGTGTACATCTAGAGAAGGGCATAGGAGTGATGTTGTGTGTTGGACAATTATTTTAAACTGTGTTTGCCAGATTTCATTTACTTTGGAGAAGGTTTTCACTCACTATTACCAAATGGTGAAAATGTAAATTACTGACATTATTAAAGGTTAAATTTTAATATGTTAAGACATCAACTCTAATATCATATGATCTGAATTTAGCTAGAATCCTTTAGATTTCAGGCCATGGTTATGAACTCATAATTTGAGTACTCATTGCATTTTTTCTATATCTAGGGTAATGATTTAAAAAATGCGCTTAGTTTGATTAAAAAAATAACTTCACAGTGGATGAATGTTAAGAAAACTGTGTGTGGAAATTATTTTTCTTCTTAATTTAACATTACTACAGTGAGTTCTAGAGCCCTAGGAGAGACAGTTTCTGTTGTGGTGTTTTTTAACAAAAACACCAAGGATGTTGTTATATATCCTTTTCTACCACATTTTGCATACATTCATCAAATACATATAAATAAACATTTTTGCATATACCCAGAGGCCAAAATTTTGAATATACTTCTGTTTCGCATGTATGATAAAAAAAATTTCATGGAGTTTCGCATTGGTTCTCCATGTATGAAATCATATCAGTGAAGTAGTTTGAGTCTGAGTATCATTTTTTGAAACAAGCCTGGACACAAGTTTCATAAAAACTCTTATATGAGCAATGAAATGAGAAAAAAAAGTTTCCTTGCTAACTAACCAACCTACCAAGCCAACCAACGACCACTCAATCGTCCCAACAACCAATCAAATAACCCACCGTCCAACCAGTAGTCCAACTCATCTTTTTCTGAGTGAGGTAAGATCTTTTCTGGGATGCTATCCAAAACCCTACATCTCTGTGAATGCTTTCTATTTCTTAGACTCCCTCTCCCTGAACCTCCCTGCATCCATCTTCCCCAGCGATTCCTGATACTGGTGCAGGACTTCCTGCTGTCCCTGGCCTTCTATGGCTGAACTGGCTGCAGCATGGTGCTATGCATTTGCCCAATGCTCATCCAATGGTTGTCCACGCCCTCCTTGGGGTTGATGGAGGTAAAGGAAGAGGAAGAGGAAGAAGATGACATGGAGGAGGAGAGCAGCTGCTCCCCGTCCCCTCTCCCCCCCCCCACACCTACCTGGTGCATGATGGATAATTCAAATGAGGCTCTGAATACACTGTGGAGGAAATAATCAACAAAGGCTGACCACTAGTATCCTACTTTCCCTTTCCTCTCCTTGGCATTTATGTAAATATATTCCAGCCAACCCTCAGACCCAAAAAGAGTTACCACTAGTATCCTACTTTCCCTTTCCTCTCCTTGGCATTTATGTAAATATATTCCAGCCAACCCTCAGACCCAAAAAGAGTTTGGGGCTGGATCAAGCCTGGCTAGCCTTGAACCGGCAATGCAGAATAGCGTGGAGTTGAACATGGGACCCATTGTCTTTAAATTCCCTCACACAATTACATGGCCAGGATAACAGGCATTTGCCAGGCACTAGCCCTGCCATCCCCAACGTCAGAATCCAGTTCCCTGGACATCCCACATAGATATCGAAACCCAGGAGAGAAACCAAGCCAATTCAGACACCCCAGCTCCGAGGAATGTGTGTAACATGGTCAAAACTCCTCCCTCATCCTTTTTTTCCCTTAGTTCCAGCTTACCCTTCTTTTCTGCTTCTTTCTCCCTTCCTTTCTTTCTTTCTTTTTCTTTCCTCACTCTTATTTTTATTCCCTCCTTCCTTTCCACTTACCTCCCTCCATTACTACCTTCCTTCTTCCTTTCTCTTCCTAGTTCCTACGTTCCTTGTTCCTCATTTCTTTCTTCAATTCTTCCTTCCTGTCTTTGGTCCTCCTTTCCCTATTTAGTCTCTTCCTTGCTGTCTACTTTCTCCTCTCCTCCCATCATCTCCTCTTTCCCATCGTTTACTTCCATTCTTCCTTCTTCCTCCCATCCTTTCCTACTTCCTTCTTCTCTTCTTCCCTTCTACCTTCTTTTATCTCTGCCCTCCTTTCTTTATCTCTGCCTTCCTTCTTTCCTTACATGATCCCTCCCTTCCTTTCTTCTTCTCTCTTTCCGTGTACATTTCTTCCTTTGCCCCTTTCTATTCCCTTAATCTTTAGGCCCTTCCTTGTCTCCTTCCCTACTTCTTTGCCAACTCCACCTTCTTAGCCTCGTCCATACTTCCTTTCATCTTCCATTTTTCTATCCACTTTTCTTTCCCTCTTCTTTCTATCATTCCTTGCTTCTCTTTTCCCTAATGGCCTCCTTTTTCCCACCTTCATTGCCCCACTCCCTCTCTCCCTTTGCCACCTTCAACCCTCCTTCTCTACCTACCATCCGCTATCACAATTCATACAACTTTGCTAAAGGACGAACCTGGGTGTTCCAAGCAAGAAGCAGATCCTTAGGAAAATAGTTCTATCAAACAAATGATCATGTTGATGCCTTCCAATCCAGGGAGCAGCAGGACAAAGAAAATGAGGGGAAGGAGAGGAAGAGGAGACAGAAATAGAAACAAGAATTTAGGAGATTCTTTCACTTCACAAAAGGCCTGTCTCAGGAAACCATGGTCTTTCTTGATAGTGAAAAAAACAGGTAAACAACAACAAACAAAACAACATAACAAGTCCTGTGGTATAATTTTGGGAGCTTTAATCTTCCCACAGTAGGGCAGGTGGGCCTCTGGACATGAGGAAGGTGAGGTGAATGTAGAAAAGGTCTGGGATCAATCCCTCAAACCTAACCTGAAGGAAAAAGCAATGTAGAGAACACCTTATGCATAGCGTGGCCTGGTTCATGAAACTTCTCTCAATCCTCTGTGTGTGCACATGTGTGCAATTCTCTTCCTGTGTGCTTTATACTTTGGTCTTGCCATTAATTCTTTTTTTTTACACAGCTGTCTCTGTACCCTGTCCACCTACTTATCTCCCAACAGTTTGCAAGGCCTGATAATGCCCTCTCCTCCCTTTCTATTGAAAGCGTACAAGTGTAGAGCCCCTTCCCCCCCCCACACACATTACATGCTCCCTGCCTCCCAGCCCAGCCCCTACAATTTCACATAAAGGAATTATTTACATATAAACAGAAGTAAATAAGCCAAATGTGAGAAATATGCAGCCAGATGGATTGACTTCTCTTGTAGTAAAAAGTACATTTGTGATTCAAAAACTAAAACTAAAACTAAAAATCTTTCTCCACCCATGGAACAAACACAAAAAACAGTTGAGTCTCCAGTAGTTGAGCACCAGTATTGAGTACAAGAAAGCTCAGGAACTTTACTGAGTTTCCAACTTTAAGGCCTCGGAACCATATTCAAGGTTTAGGTCACTTGTTCAAGGCTCAGAACTGAGTTCAAGCCCCAGGCTCCTAGTTCAAGGCACAGGATGTGAGTTCAATTTCTAGGTCCCATTTTCAGGGCGCAGGCTACAAATTCAAGGCCCAGAAATGAGTTAAGTTCCTGGGCCAACATTCATGGCATAGACAGTTAGGTCAATGAACAGAATGGAGTACAAGACCCAGGCTGAGTTGAAGGCCTAGGAACCAGTTTCAAAGCCCCAGCTGTGAGTTCAATTCCCAGGCAATGAGCTCAGGCAAGGATCTCTGTTCAGGTCCCATTTCCCTATTTTTCAATCTCAGATGACAAGTTCATCTCAGGACATGAATTCAAGACCCAGGCTGTGAGCTTAAGGCTCACACCTGACTTCAATGTCCAGCTACGAGTTAAATGCCTAGGATCCAAGTTCAGAATCCAGACCTCCTCACTCCTACTCAGGAAGTAGAGGAGGGAAGGCCACCCCTCCCCCCCACTAGAGGATCTCTCAATCTTTGATATTGACAAAGACCCATGGAGCAGCTAGCTCCAACTAAGGCGTTGGAACAAAACCAAAAACTATTTAGCAGGTCACAGGAACCTGACCTGACCTGCCAGGCTCAGGCCCACCCAGAAGTAAGTCACCCAGGCTATTCATATACAAGAAGCTTTTAGAATACATAATAGATCAGACCATAACAGGAAATCCCACCATCACAGTATAATCTGCACAGGATCAGTTCAGACCAAGGAAAAGATCCTTAAAGCTGTCAAAGAGACAAGATAAATCACCTATAAAGGGAAACTAATTAGAATCACTTCAGATTTCTCACAAGAGACAATAAAAGCAAGATGATCCTGGAATTATGTACGCAATGCCCTAAAGGCAAACAATTATGAACCAAGAATACTGTACTCAGTAAACTCTCCTTCATAACCCAAGGTCAAATAAAAAACCTGCCATAGCAAAGAAAAAGTGAAAGAATATATCTCAACCAAAGGAGCCTTGCAAAAGATACTTAAAGATGTCCTACACATAGAAAAACAACAAGACCACACTAAAGGCCAAGAAACCGCAAACAAACTGAGAATTCAAGAATCATAGGAAGAATCCAGTTGCCACACGTCCCAAGATAGTTGATAAAATGGCTGGACATTCCAAATACCTCTCAGTCCTCTCTCTCAACATTAATGAATTTAATTCTCCAATTAAGGGACCTAAAGTGACTAGTTAGATTAAAAACCAAGATCCTCCTATCCTCTGTCTTCTGGAGTCACTCCTTGCCCATAAAAACAAACACATTTTGACTGTGAAAGTCTAGAATAAAATCTACCAAGCCAATCACCCCTATAAACACACAGGAGTTGCAATTATAAAATCAGATATAATAGACTTCAAATTAAAATTAGTGAGAAGAGATAAAATCACTGCATAATAATAAAGGGATCTCTGCCTCAGGAGGATATTACAGTTCTAAATCTCCATTCGCCAAACAGTGGAGCACCAAAATTCAAACAAGAAACACTGATTTCCCTCAAATCTCACATAGATCTAAAGGCATTAATTGGGGATTTTAACACACCACTATTCCTACTAGGTAGATCAACTCGGCAAAATCTCAACAGAGAAAATACAGATCTAAACAACATTATAGATCAACTAGATTTAAAAGCATGTACTGAATATTTCACTCAGCAGCATCAAAATGCAAATTGTTCTCAGCAGCACATGCAACATTTTCCAAAATAAACCACGTTTTAGGTCAGAAAGCAAACTTTTCCAAGTTCAGATAAATTGAAATTATACCATGCATTCTCTGAGGCCATAAGGGAATAAAAATTCAAACTCAACACAAAAGCCCCCAAAGAAAGTCCTGTAACACCTGGAGCTGAACAACACACTGTAGAATCACAAGTGGGTCATGGAAGAGATTAGAAAAGAAATTCAAAGCTTCACGATATTCAACAAAAATAACCACACAAATTACCAGCTCCTTTGGGACACAGCCAAGGCAGTACTCAGAGGCAAGTTTATAGGTCTGAGTTTCTACATCAACATATTGGAGAGATCTGAAACCAACAATTTAATGAGACATCTGAACCTCTTTGAAAAATAGCAGCAAGATAAACCCCAATCCAGTAGACGAAATTGTCCAAGAGAAGAAGGATTTAGGATTTTTTTTTAATTCCTCATGATTGGCAACCCAGAGTTTTCTAGACTTCACTGGTCCACACCAGATACTTGCTAGATAAAACTGTCAGATTAAAAAAAAAAAATCAGAATTAAATGAATTAGAATCCAAAAACAAAAAAAATAGAATCAACAAAACAGAGATTTGGTTCTTCGCACAAATTAACAAAGTTGACAGTCCATTAGCAAATCTTATCAGAAAAAGAAGAGTACACACCCAGATAAATTAACTTAGAGATGCGTATAGAAAAATCAGAACAGAAACAACCATAAATCAGAACATTATACGGGAATACTTCTCAAAACTTTATCCTAATAAGTTTGAGACCATGGCAGAAATAGACCTGTTTCCTAGCAAATATCCACTATCAAAACAAAACCAAGATGAGCTAAATCATCTTAACAGTCCCATATGAAGCATTGAAATAGAAACAACAATAAGAGACCTCTCATCTATGAAAAGCCCAAGAACAGATGGTTTTACACCAGAATTTTACCAGGGCTTAAATAAGAGCTCACACCAATACTCCTCCAAACTCTTCAAGGAAATTGAAAGAGAAAGTTCGCTAACGTACTCATTCTATGAAGCCATCATAACTCTCATCCCAAAACCGGGGAGGGATTCATAATAGAAAGAGAAGTACAGACCCATTTCTTTGATGAGTATTGATGCAAATTTTCTCAACAAAATTTTGGCCAATCGACTTCAAAAATTCATCAGAAAAAAAAAATTCACCAGGAACAAACAGGATTCATTTCAGGCATGCAAAGCTGGTTCAATATATGCAAATCAATTAATATAATTCATCACATCAACAAGAGCAAGGATAAGAACCACATGATTATCTCAATAGATGCAGAAAAAGCATCTGACAAGATCAAACACCTTTTTATCATGATGATTCTGGAAAAATTAGGACTCCAGGGAACATTCCTCAATAAAATAAGGCTGTATATAACAAACTGCAGGCTGTATTATACTCAATGGTGAAAAACTAAAGCCATTTACTATTAACTCAGGAACAAGAAAAAGAAGTCCAGTCTCTCCACTTCTCTTTAATCGAGTATTAGAGTGCCTAGCTACAGCAATAAGACAAGAAGCAAACATAAAAGTGTTTCAAATAGGGAAAAGTGAAATAGAACTCTCTCTCTAACAGATGACATGATCTTGTTTTTAAAGAATCAAAAGGACTCTACTCCCAAATTACTCAAGATGATTCAAAACTTTGGCAGAGTACCAGGGTCTGAAATTAACCCTCAAAAATCAATGGCTTTTCTGTATGCCAACAATGAGAAAAGTGTGGCTGAAATTAGGATACGCCATTCATAATATCCAAACAAAAAATAAAATACCTACGAATTAACCAAAGAAATGAAGTATCTCTCTGCTGAAAACTTCATAAACATGAAAAAGGAAATCAAAACACAACTCAGAGAGTGGAAAAACTCTCATTCTCCTGGATTGGAAGGATCAACATTGTGAAAATCGAAATACTACCTAAAGCTATCTACAAATTCAATGCGATAGCTATCAATATTCCAAGCTCATTCTTCAAGGAAATAGAGGCATTCCAAAATTTCATATGGAACAATAAAAGACCTCAAATAACAAAAACATGGAGAAATATCAACACCATATTTCAAACTTTTCTACAAAGCCATAGGAATCAAAATAGCTTATTACTGGCCCAAGAACAGAACTTAGGATCAATGGAATAGAATTGAAACCCGGAACTGAACCTACAGCCCTATAGCCAACTAAACTTTGAGAAGAGAGCTAAAAAAATAGAATGGAAGGAAGACAGCCTCTCTGGTAAATGGTGCTGGCAAAATTGGTTAATCACATGTAGCAAACTAAGCTAGATTCTAATATATCATCCAGCACCCGAATCACCTCCAAATGGAGAAAAGACCTTGGAATCAAAGTAGACACTGAAAACATTACAGGATGGATGGAGAAATCCTAGGTCTCCTTTGCAAGGGCCGAAATTTTCTTAATAAAGACTCAGAAACACAAAAAATCAAAAAGCTTGGACAAATGGGATTCCATGAGCTTCTGCATGGCAAAGGACATAGCTTGCAAGATCAATAGAAAACCCATGGATTGGGATAAGATCTTCACTAAACATACAACGGATAGGGGTCTTATATCTAAAATATACCTGGAACTCAAAAATCTGAATCCCACAACAACAAATCCTCAAAGAAACAACTGCACAATTAATGAGTGGGCTAAGGACTTAAAGAGAAACTTCTGTGAAGAGGAAAGAAGGATGACCAGTAGATACATGTAGAAATGCTCTACCTCCCTAGCCATAAAATAAATGCATATCAGAACAACATTGAGATACCACCTCGCCCCAGTTAGAATGGCTATAATCAAGAACTATAATAAAAACAGATGCTTGAGGGGATGTGGACAGAAATGGACCTTACTGTATTGTTGGTGGGAGTGTAAACTTGTTCAACCACTTTGGAACGCAGTATAGACGTTCCTTAAAACACTTCACATATGACACAGCAATTCCACTTTTGAGCATTTAACAAATGATCACACACAAGACCATACTAAAGCTACCAGCACAACTATGTTTTTTGCAGCATTATTTACCATAGCCAAGATATGGAAGCAACCCAGATGTCCCTCAGTAGATGAATCGATCAAGGAAATGTGGTATATATACAAAATGGAATTCTATGCTTCTATCAGAAAGAATGACATTGCTCCAGTTGTAAGGAAATGGAAAGAATGGAAAGACTTGGAAAAAATTATGTGAAGTAAGCCAGGCCCAAAGAAACATGGGTCTCATAGTTTCCTTTATTTCCAATAACTAGTATATATCTGAGACAAACAGAAAAGGTCAGATATGGTGATTTTAGGTGAAATGAACCCCAAGATAAGTATTCAAATATTGTTTCTTTCTTATGATTGTTTCTAACATATTCATAAGATGACTTTTTGTTATTTTTATGTCCCTCCCCCACTGTATAACCCCTGCTTTCACTTTATTTGATGTTGATGTAATTTGTGAAGGGGAAGAGAAAAGATAAATCATTCAAATAGGGATACAGGTGGGCCCATTGTAACAATGAGAGTTACAAGTCATTATGTCGCAAATCGAACTTTACTAATTTAGTCGGGAGCTGGGGTGGAAGGGGGGAAAATGTATGGGGGTCGGAGAGTGGGAGATGATAAGGGATGGGAAAGGTAAACAAAGTAGCAGGCAACTATGCTTGATAAGAAATGTACTCCTTGCATGCGGTTCAGGGAAGATGGCAGAGAAGAAGCTGGAGGCTAAACAAGCTCTGGCATAGAAAGCAGTTTTTGAGTTCCAGTGAACAGTCCCAAGCCAGAGAATCACACCAAGTGTGCCATCACAGGACAGAGAATTAGGCCAGAGAGGGAAAATCGAGGCAAGGAGACAGATCTGAGTGCGTGCTAGCAGCCGCAGCTGCGGCAGCAGTGGTGGTGGCAGTAGCCACAGTTGCCATACCTGCAAAACAGAGAGTTCCGGAAGAAGGAGCCAGATGTGGTTGGTGAGTGGATTCTACTCAACACCAGCAAGAACTGGACATCTTCAATGAGTGGGCATCTTCATCCTGCAGTTTGCTGACCAGAGACAACCCAGGAACCAAGACTCGGTTTGAGTAGAAGCCTGATGTCCTCACTCCTTCTCAAGCTGCAGAGGAGGGAAGGCCACCTCCGCCAGTACCGGAGATCTCCATCTTGAAAACTGACAAAGCTCTTCGGAGCTGCTAGTTCCAACTCAGGCCTTGGGAGAAAACTAGAGTCATTTAGCAGGTCACAAGAACCTAACCTGACCTGCCAGTCTCAGCTCCACCCAGGTAAAATTCACCAGCTCGGGCACCAGCCCCAGGATTGGCTTTCTTAACTGGGTAATCAGAGCCAGAGGCTTCCCCTCCCTTTAGTAGCATTGACAATCAATTGAAATTCGGTAAACATAAACCCTGAGAGTGGCTCCGGGCTGGGCTCTGTGAGTTTCTCACAAACTAGCCCCCTAGAAAAGCTACTGTTTGCTGAAAGGCCTCAACTCTACCCAGAACCTAGCCTCATCACAGCATCTCCAAACTTGAGAAAAAAGCCATCTCCCATTTTTGTGATACTCAAAGCAGATCTCCCTCTCATTGAACTAGCCTGGGAAAAGGATCACAAAATCTTGGGTTAAACAGAGCATTTTTCTGCCTGTTCAAACAATGTGATTTAAGAAACCAACCAAGCCACAGAAAAATCAAACACCACAATCAGACCAGAGACTCCAACAAGAGGCTGGTTATGGACACAAGGGAGATGCAGGATTTTTCCCAACCCTCCCCCCCAAAAATAATCAAAAAACTTTCTTCCTTTTTTTTTTGGACCTTTTGTGAAAAAAAAATTTTCTAAACCTTTTTTTTAATTTTTACCTTTTTTAAAAAAATTGTTTTCTTGTAACTTTTATTTTCCTCTGAAAATTTTTGTTTTAAGGTATGTGTGTGTGTGTGCGTTTTTCTTTTTCTTTTTTTCCTTTGTCAAAAACCAAATTTTTTTTGTTTTTTTCTAGCTCTACTGAACGTCTGATTTTTTTTCTTTCTTATCCTTTCATCTTTTCTTCTCTTTCGATCTTCTTTATGTGACTTAATTGTTGTTCTGCACATCCTCAGATAAACCCGTAGTCTATTATTAGACTTATCCTCCATTGTGTACACACTTCATCCTCAAATTTATTACTCAATTCAAAACCTCTTATACTTAAATTCCTTAATATCTCTATAATATTTTAAATATTTTTATTTTTAAGTTTTTCACATCTCCTCTATATCCCTCCACTTCTCTCACTATATCCACGTTCTTCTCTGCATATTTTGTTTTCGATTCTGCATAATATTTTTATTTATTCCTTTTCTATTTTTTTCTGGTCTTTTTGTCCCCTTTCTCTTCCTTCTTTTTTGCTCTCTCTCTGCTTTCTTCCTATCCAACCTATTTCCTGCTTTGAGATTAGTACTTAGTTAACTCTCCCTGTGCCTTCCCACATCACTCTATTCCTATTTTTTACACACATTTTTCCCTAAAAGTAATAAATTCTGGTTTACCAACATTCTTCTTTGCAGTTCGTAGCCCATTAATACATAGTTGTTTGATGTTGAATAGATGAATCTGTTGAAACAGAATTGTATCTGTAATGGGTACTTAGTATTTTCAGAAGAGAGAGATTTTCCTAGTCCATCTGCGAGTTTCAATATTCACTAAGATGTCTTTGTGCTATAGTAAGTATCTGTTGTCAGTAAGTCATTCATGGAAGTCTCTTGATAATATATAGCAAATTGGTAAGAATCTAGTTATATGTAGGCAAAGGACATTGATCACACACATTCTCCTTCATAGGGAAACAAATCTGTGATATGCCTTTGGAAATTTTTGAAGGAAAATTTTCAATTGATTGATTTTGAACTCTAACTTGGTATAACTATATAATGCTATCAAGAAATGGCTTCTCATCATAAGCCAGTGAGTATGTTGAAGCACTTATGCCTAATACAAGGTATGCAGACTTTCAATGTTATAGAGAAATACGGTGAATGATTTATTCTTGCTACTTTTATTCATAACATGCCTGTCATAGGGTTTGTATTCTGGGTTTGGAGGTTGTCCCTTTCCTCTTCAGGTCAAAGCCTGAATTTTGCCAGTTAAGTCACAGGGCCACTTTTGGTTATTTGGTTTTGGGGGTCATTTGGACGTAAGACTCCCATGTACTTTCCTGATCAGGCTGGATTCGAATACATTCCTCAGATCTCAGCGTCCTGAGTAGCTAGGATTACAGGCAAACTCCCCCAGCCACCAACACTTGGCTCTTCTTACTTTGAAAATATAATACCAAATAGAAAATTTAAAATCATGCTTAAGTATTTAAACAACATTGAAGTAATTTTGCATCATTTCCAAAGAGAAGACTTTCATGGAAGTTTTCCTTCCAACTTTCATGTTGCTTCCACCTGAAGAGCAAACCCAGATATCAGTTAGGAAGGGAAATGAAAATTTTCAGAAATCCATAGAGCAAAAAATCATGTAGAAAATTCTTCCTTTGTATTGAATGGGATTCATTCATGGAAGTAAGATTGTTTTCAAAGCCAGTGATTTTCTTTTTTAACGATTGCATTAAAAGAACAGATATTTACCTCCAAAAGTACGGTATCATTTACCTCTTTTTTATAAGGTTAAACACACTTTCTACTGTGTAGAGTTTCCTTTGTACACTGTAAAATATTTCTGAACTAATATTCTGTTTTTGAAGATAATTTCTTGTAAGCATGTACTTTTACTCACGGCTTCTGGAAAACTTACTAATTCACAATTTTCACTATCTCTCAATATCTCCACATTCATCCATCAAAACCTCCTTAACAAACTCTGAAGTAACGCCTCTTCATATGGTAAGATTTGGATAAATGACATGCTAGTGGTAAAGGCTTTTTCATATGAGATCATTTCTTCAATAGGCAGTCGTGAATATTGAAAGGTCATTTGAGGAAGGTTCTTCTACTGCCCTAGAATCACCCGATTGAAAACTAATATATAATGTCCAGACTTATGATTTCTATTTATATGAACACTGTTATCAAAAAGAATGAAAAGTTCACATGAAACGAGTGTACCAATCAAACCTAGATGCTGGGTAGGCAAGGGCAAATAAATATAATCAGTAGGATATTTTTATATGTGAGTTAAAAAGGGTAAGAATTCCACCCAGAGTTCAATTCTACTGAACCACTGCACAATTCTCAGGAAGGCTAAAAGGGAAAAGTTAGTGCATGCTGTGGTATCTCTGCTTTCGAAATTTGTTCTTTCTGGGAGCCATCATGTGGGGTTATGTTCAATAAATTGAGTAATGTTTACAAAGAAATTATGGTTATGGGGTGTAGGAAATGGGAAGGGAAGAGAAGGGGAAAAAAGGAGGTGGCGACAATGCTGGATAAGAATTATACTCATTATCTTGCCCATGTAACCCTTATGTACGGTATTTTCACAATAAAAAAAAGAAATTATGGTTATATAAATAATAAAATACATAGATCCCCATCCCGAAGGCACACTGGAAGCAAGGGACAACAGCAAATGACATACCTTCTTAATGTAGGCTTCTTTCTTCAGAGGGTAAGGTGTTTGCTCTCCTTGGTGAAACTGGTTTATATTGTCACATATATAATAGGTTCAGTTTATATTCTATCTTGTAGCATGTACTAGTTTATTTTCTTCACTTTTCTCTTAGGTCTAAATAACATACATTTTCCTTCGTTTCTCTAAAATTTAGTGGTTTCGCTTTTGAGAAATTAATTGTCCTAAACTTTACTGTATTTATTATAACTCCAAGCAACTACATTAGCAACTACATACTTGTTAAGATATTTTCTACCTATGCAACTGAAGTTGAAATCTTGCAATATGAGCCTCAATATTTCTTCACTTTCCTCATATTTTTATTGTAAATCTTTCATAAGGACTTGTTAAGTCATATTTACTAGCTGTTAACCAAGTTGCAAGATCATGGAATATTTTTAGTAAATGACATGAAACTGGTAAAGGAATCTTTATAGTTTATAGGTCTACTGGGCCACAGTGGGTTATTGATAACTTTGTGGGAATTTTCAATTCTTTAATGCTGTTATCCATAATCTAGAAATATTCTACAAAGTTCATTCATCAGAATATAAAATGCTCAAATATTTTTTTTTTCTGTATGAGACATTGATTACATAGCAGCTACCCGATCTTTCTGTCAGTTTGGCTCTGTGTCCTCAAAATATTCATGAATGTGTCCCATGGAATCAAACCAATAATCATATACTAATTTTGATGGATCCAAAGTCTAAGTAGGAAGTTTAGGTTAGCTTTATTTGTAGCACGAGTCCTACAATAACGTTGACCTTTCCTATGCTAGATGTATTATCTCTCTGATGGTGTGGTCTACATTTCTTGGTAACATGGCATTGCCTTTTCTCTTAGAATGACTGAGTTTAGTAAATAGAGTTCCTTCAGTTTTGCATTCTATCAGGCATAAATCTATCTTCAATGATGACACTTCTTTTCTCATGTTTATACACCAAATAATTTGGTCAATCCTTTCTTCCTTTTAAGTGCAAATCTTTAAAATCCTATCTATCCTTTTACATGAATTATGGCAATTGAATTGAAGTGAACAAAACATGTCAAAAAGTGGCATATTTACTTTCTCCTTGAGGCTGCACAACCATTGGTGTAATTTTTTTTCTAATTCGTTAATTGTTTTATGGAAATACATTAGTCTCTTCAATATACTTCCTTATACCTGGCTCAAAGTAAAACATGCTGTCCTAGGGCCTTAACTCAAATCTCATCTTGCACCTAAAATGAATATCTGTATCTCTCCTAGTAATTATGATTGAGAATATACTAGCCCCTAAATTTGTGGACCCAATCAATTATTGTCACAACAGGCAACAGAAATACAGTTTTCATTTGGAACTCTTTTACTTATTTGAAATGAAAAAATATATACAATGACTAAAAAGTGAACTTCTTCCTTCCTAAACAAAAGCAAAAATTTGGATTGAACTGTGACTAAATACTTGCATAAAAATCACACATGAGGTGATAATCTCTTCTTATTAATCACATATCTTAAATAGAATGTCTAGACCACAAAATGACAATCTGTCAGAAAACAGTTTGAATGTAATTAGTCAAGTGCTATTTAAAAATTCTGGTATCCAAAGCAACCCCTATGATTGAACTTGTTAGTTATTTCCATATTACAAAATGTGTGTTATTTTTTACAGAAACTATATAAATATTGTTTTGTCATATTCTTTTGGAAAAGATGCTCCAGTGCAAAAGGTTCTGTTGATTTGAAGTATTTCTGCTTTGCAAAACTGGATACAGGTGGACCTGTTGCAACAATGAGAAGTACCAGTTGTCATGTCAAAAACGAGCTTTACAACGTTTGGTGCAGGGGGGAGCAGGGGGGAGGATTGGGTGTGGGGCCAGAGGGGTTGCTGGGAAGAGATGTGAAGGGTAAACAAAGGAGGAGGCTGCAATTCTTAATAAGAAATGTATGCATTATCTTGCCCATGTAATTGTAACCCCTCTGTACAGTATGTTCACAAAAAAATGAAATAAAATTAAATTAAAAAAACTAAGTTTTAATATATAAATAGATAGTGAGTAAGATCAGAAAAGTTTTATATTTATTATGTAATAAATCTGAACAATTCTCTGAATGGGTACACTTCTTATTTTCAAGGATTCACACAATTGGTCTTCAAAATTACTTTAACGGTAAAACGAAATTACTTCTGTGAAGATCAAATGAGAATAGTCAATAGACACTTGAAGATATGCTCAACTTCTTTGGCCATAAAAGAACTGTAAATCAAAACAGTATTAATATTCCACTTTTCACAAATTAGAATGGCTATAATAAATAGTCTAATAATGACAGATGCTTGGCCTGGAGAAGTGGCTCCAAAAGAACCCTACCACACTGTTTGTGAGAGAGTAAACTTGTTCAAAGATTCTGAAAATCAGTATACATGTTCCTTAAAAGATTATGCATAGAGCTCTCGTATGATTCAGCAATCCTAATTTTGGACATTTAACTACATGATCACTAACAGGGCCTTCGTAAAGCTACCAGCACAACTATATTTATTGCAGCAATATTCACAATAACTAAGATATAGAACCAACCCCAATAACCCTCAAAAAATGAGTTAGATGAGTGTATCAAAAATAAGGTAAATACAAACATTTTTATGTACATATGTATAGAGATAGCAATTCTATGTTTCCAACAGAAAGCATGGCACTGTCCATTTGGTTAGGAAATGGAATGACTTGGAAAAATAATAATAAGATGTGTAACACAGTCCCAAAAAATTTAGGTCCCATGATTTCCCTTATTTGCAATAATAATATAAATATAAGATAATCTATTTAGATGAACTGAAAAGATCAAAAGTGATGTACATATGATCATATAAAATAATGCTAATTGAAATGAATTCCAATATATGAAGACAAGAGATCTCTCTTTATAGTTATTGTTTTAAATATGCTCTGTGATTTTATTTTATTGTTTTTTCCTATGGTATATCCCCTTTTGGCACTGTACTCAATTGTGGTACCATGCATCTTGTATATATATTAGTCTAATCTGGGAAGGGAAAGGGTGTAATAAATCCCTGAAATAAGGACACATTGCAAGTAGGATAACCGCAAGACAGTATATTAGAAATGAACATTACAACTTCGGAAGGGGTACGCGGAGGAGTGAAGAAGTTGATTTGGGAAGGGATAGTGGGCCATCAACAAGTGAAAGTGTAAAATTGGTCAAAAAATACTGTCCTCATTGCCTTATTCATGTGAATGGAATTCCTCTGTACAGCAAATTTACAATAAAACTTTTTTTACAAAGCAACATATGCTGAGTATTTTAAGATTGTGTTTATTTCCCTGTTGGACCTAGAAGTACATAAAATTATACTGCCTGCTGAAACTTGTGAAATCACAAATTTTAGAAAATATTCCACTGCCTGTTTCCCCACCCAACACGCATCCCCCACTCCTTCAAAGAAATTTCATACAAAGCAAAATTGCTGACAAGGTGTTTATGTGTATATATTCAATGCTTGCTTTTTAGGGGGGATGTTGGGTCCAGTCATGGGGCCTGAACTCTGGTCTTGTGCCTTGTCCCTCAGCTCTTCAGCTCAAGGCTAGTGCTCGACCATTTGAGCCACAGTGACAACTCCTGCTTTTTTCTTTTCGCTTATGTGGTGGTGAGGAATCAAAACCCAGAGCCTTAGGCATGCAAGGTCAGCGCTCTACCACTGAGCCAATGGGGGATCCCCCCAACGGGGGATCCTGTGTAAGAGCAATACTCACAAGACAATGTGTTGGATAAGTTCTGTAATGAGAAAGGGGGGGTAACAATTTTAAAAAGGATTGGACTCATTACTTGTGTAACTATACCCCAACTTTGGTCACTATGACAATAACATTTAAATAAAAAAGTAAAATTCGATGTAAATAATAGAATTGATGGAAACACTAGTGTTACATATCACAAATTCACACTTTGATACAGATGATTATAACAATATATATATCAGTTTTTTGACTACTAATTTTGCAATTAGCTTCTTTTGGCATATACAAAATGAACAGAGGAAAAAAGAATTTTAGGCTAATTAAACAACTGTTATTTTTAGAATTGTTGTATCTATAACCATCTCTATGAATATCCTTATCATTTATTTCCTGATTACAGAAGTTATGGTAATGTCTTTTACACATATAAAGATATGGTTTTGTTAACAGTGAATAGTATTCTTCCATTTATGTATTATTCCTTAGTACCAAATTACCCATTAAAAAATTTGAAGTTGTACAGAAATTTCATATGCATACGTATGCCCCACTCTCAAGGCACACTGATAATGGAACGAGAACTTCCAACGCAAGTTTTAAACATGAATAAATTGCCAGGGTTTTGACAGAATTATTCTATCACGGGTGATCACTGAGTAAATGGTGAAAGTTGTATGATCGCTTTAGATTGTAGTAATTACTCGTAATAAAATACGAGCTACACATAGAACACATGTCAAATATTTTAATAAGGTGATTTGTGAAAACCTCTATTGAACCTAGCAATATATATATTTATACTATGTGGTGAAATTTATAAATTTTAGAAAACATTTTACAGCCAAATACAACTATGGGCAAGTTCAACTTCCACCCACACACACCACCAAAAAAGAATGGTATATAAAACAAAGTTCCTGAGAAGTTCTTTATCCAAGAAAGAATCACGATTTTAACACTATATCTGTTACTTTCTTTCATTTTATTGTCACTTGAATGAATTACTGCTTATATTAAAGATGATAAACTATACCAAGTTTGGATGAACATTCCACTCTAATAAAAGTTTATTGTTGTTAGCATTATTATTTTTTTTCTTTTTGTCTTAGGCCACTTGTGTTTCCAAACAACAATGTAATTTTCTCAATTCATAACATTTGTTTCGTATTTCAAATCAGAATGTATTCGAGATGCTGTGATGAGGCTAGTTTCTGGGTAGAGTTGAGGCCTTTCAGCAAACAGTAGCTTTTCCCAGGGGCTAGTTTGTGAGAAACTCACAGAGCCCAGCCTGGAGCCACTCTCAGGGTTTCTGTTTACTGATGTCGAGGCTGATAAAGGGAAGGATAGACTCTGGCTTTGATTACCCTGTGAAGAAAGCTACTCCTAGGGTTGGCGCCCGAACTGGGTTACTTTTCCCCGAGGGGAGCTGAGTCTGGCAGGTCACACCGTTAAGTTCTTGTGACCTGCTAAATGACTCCTTTCATTCCAAGGCCTGAGTTGGAGCTAGCCGCTCTGCAAAGCTTTGTCCGTATCCAAGATGGAGATCTCCAGTACTGGGGGGAGGGAGGGGTGGCCTTCCCTCCTCTTCTCCCTGAGAAGTGAGGACTTCAGGCTTCTACACACACTGAGTCTTGGTTCCTGGGTCATCTCTGGTCTGCCAACTGCAGGATGAAGATGTCTGCTCCTTGTCGGTTCTTGCTGGTGTTGAGTAGAATCTGCTCGCCTGCCATGTCTGACTCTCTGTTTCAGGTATGGCAGTACGGCCGCTGCTGCCTCTGCTGCCGCCACAGTGGCAGCTGCTGGCAAGAGCTCAGATATGTCTCCTTGCCTGGAATTTCCCTCTCTGGCCTAAGTCTCTGTCTTGTGATGGCACACTTGGTATGATTCTCTGGCTTAGGACTGTTCACAGGAACTCTAAAACTGCTTTCTATGCGAGAGCTTGTTTAGCCTCCAGCTTCTCCTCTGCCATCGTCCTGGAACTGTTTGCTGAAAGGCCTCAACTCTACCCAGAACCTAGCCTCATCACAGCATCTCCAAACTTGAGGAAAAAGCCATCTCCCTATTTTGTGATACTCAAAGCAGATCCCCCTCCCATTGAACTAATTTGGGAGGAGGATCGCAAAATCCTGGGTAAAGAAGAGCATTTTTCTGCCTGTCCAAACAAACTGACTTAAGAAACCAACCAAGCCACAGGAGCACAAGCAGACCAGAGACTCCAACCAGAGGCTGATTACAGACACAAGGGAGATACAGGATTTTACCCAACCCTCCCAAAAAACTCAAAGAACTTTTTTTTTCTTCTTCTTTTTTATACCTTTTACAATTTTTTTTTTTGTTTTCTAAACCTTTTTTTTAATATTTAATTTTTACCTTTTTTGAAAAATTGTTTTCTAGGAACTTTTTTTCCCCTTATAATTTTTATTTTAGGGATACATGCCTGTGTGTGTTTTTCTTTCTTTTTTTAAAAAAAATTCTTTTTGTTTTTTGCTTAGCTCTACTGTACTTCTGCTCTTTTTTTTTTCTTTCTTTCTTATCCTTCTCACCTTTTCTTCTCTTTTGTTCTTCTTTATGGGACTTAATTGTTGTTCTGCTCATCCTCAGATAAACCTGTAGTTGACAATTAGACCCTATCCTCCATTCTGCACACACTTAATCCACAAATTTATTACTCAATTCAAAATCACTAAGACTTAAATTCCTTAATAGCAGTACTACCTCTTTATGCCTATATAATATTTTAAGTATTTTTATCTTTAAGTCTTTCACATCTGCTTTATATCCCTCCCCTTCTCTCATTATATTCACATTCTTTGAATAGTTTGTTATCGCATCTGCATATTAATTTTTATTTTTCTATTTTTTCTGGTCTCTTTTTTTCCTTTCTCGTTCTTCTTGTTTTCTCTTTGTCTACTTTCATCCTACTCAACCTATTTCCTGCTTTGAGACTAGGACTTAGTTAAGTTAACTCTCCCTGCACCTTCCCACATCACTCTATTCCTATTTTTTACCCACATCTCTCGTACCCTAATAATTTCTGGTTTACCAAATTATCCTTTGCGGTTCATAGCCCATTAATATATAGATGTTTGATGTTGAATAGGGGTATCTGTTGAACTAGGTTGTATCTGCAGACTATTGACTGTGCAAATTCAGACTTTGGTTGATGCTTGCCTTAAGTTAGTGTGCTAGCAAAAAGCTGGTGTTATTTTCATCCCAAATGGGCAGAGTAAGCCGGAAAACCACAAGAAAAAATGGCAAGTCTGGGTATTCCACTCACATTCATGATAACCAGGGGACAGAACAGATAATGAATAATCCAGAGGAGAGTTCCCAAATAGTTCTACAAACACTGCTGGCAAACACAATAAATGAAAGATTGAAAACATAAAAAGAACTCTGTATGAGCGTGATAGGGAGAGAGAGGAGGCAAACAAAAAGTCAATGCAGGAAAAGATTGAAAACATACAAAAGACTATGTATGAGTGTGATAGGGAGAGAGAGGAGGCAAACAGTAGGTCAATGCAGGAAAAGATTGAAAACCTACAAAGGACTCTGTATGAACATGAGAGTGAAAGAGAGGAGGCAATCCAATGTTTTATACAGAAATATAATGAGAGTGAAGAAGCTACTCAAAAACTGATAAAGGATTTGCTTGAACAGGTTGAGAATACTCAAAGAGAAAGGCAGGATTGGCGTGAGCAGCCTGAGAACACTCAAAGAGAACTACAGGAATGGCATGAATGGGAGGAAGCTAAGCAAAGAGTAATACATGAATTGAGAGAGCAGGATGAGAATACACAAAGATCACTAAAGGCATTCATAGAATCCATTAACAAAGAGCTGAAGGAAGTCAGGGAGATCACAAAGGGAATGCTAAATGGAACTCTACAGACGGAATGGAAGTCCAAGGAAAATATAAGCAATCAACTAAGTGATTTGAGAATAAACACTGAACACAAAATTAAGGAAGTAAAGAAATTCATACAAGATATAAAACAAAGTTTCCACAAAGAATTTGAAGCCATCAAAGCTGACCAATACGAAGGAAAAGAAATAAAAAACAAAATAGAAAGTCTTGACAGCAGGTTAGACCATGCAGAATATCGAATCTCGGGGATTGAAGACAGCCTAGATATTATAGAGAAAGAACATACAACCGTCCAAGACAAGTCCAAGAAATATGATAGATCTATCCAACACTTGGAAGACACCATCAGAAGGCCTAATCTAAATATAATGGGTGTAGAGGAGCATCTAGAAACAGAAGTTAATGGTCTAGGAAATTTGTTTAACAGGATCCTAGCAGAGAACTTCCCAAACATGCAAAAAGATAGGCCTATTCAGGTACAAGAAGGTTTTAGAACTCCAAATAGACCAGACCAGAATAGGACATCCCACCGTCACATTAAAATCCACACAGGATCAACTCATACCAAGAAAAAGTTCCTTAAAGCTGTCAAAGAGAAAATATTAATCACTTATACAGGGGAACCAATTAGAATCACCACAGATTTCTCTGCAGAGACAATCAAAGCAAGAAGAGCCTGCAATGATGTATGCCATGCCCTAAAAACAAACAATTATCAACCTAGAATACTGTACCCAGCTAAACCCTCCTTCATAACGGAAGGCCAAATAAAAATCTTCCATAGTAAAGAAACATTGAAACAATACATCTCCACCAGCCCTACAAAAGATTCTTAAAGATGTCTACACATAGAAAACCAACAAGACCACCCAAACTGCACCCAAACTGACAATCCAAGAATCATAGGAAAAACCCAGTTTTTGCAACCCCTAAGAAGGTGGATAACATTTGAGGATCTCCCAAATACCTCTTAGTCCTATCTCTTAACATTAACTGACTTAACTCTCCAATGAAGCGACATAAACTCCCTAGTAGGATTAAAAAACAAGATCCTTCTATCTGCTGTCTTCAGTAGTAACATCTTGCCCTTAAAAACAAATTTTCAATGTTAAAGGCTGGAGCAAAATCTACCAAGAAAACGGCCCCCATAATCAGGCGGGAGTTGCAATCCTAATATCAGATAAAATAGACTTCAAATTAAAATTCTTGAGAAGCGATAAAGAAGATCGCTACATACTAATTAAGCGATCTCTCCTTAAGGAGGATATTACAATTCTAAATATCTCTTCCCGAAACAATGGAGCACCCAAATTTATCCAAGAAACACTGCTTTCCCTCAAATCCCATATAGATCCAAAGACATTAATTGTTGGGAATTTTAACACACCACTCTCCCCACTAGATAGATCAACTCGGCAAAAACTCAAAAGAGAAACCGCAGATCTAAACAGCTGCATAGATTACCTAGATTTAACAGACATCGACCGAATATTTCATCCAGCAGCTCAGAATACACGTTTTTCTCAGCAGCACATGGAACATATTCTAAAATCGACCACAATTTAGACCACAAAGCTAACTTGTCCAAATTCAGAAACATTGAAGTTATATATTGCATTCTCTCTGACAACAAGGGAATAAAATTAGAACTAAACACCAAAAGCCATCAAAGAAAGCCCGGTAACACATGGAAGCTGAACAACACACGAGTGGGTCATGGAAGAGATTAGAAACAAAATTCAAATATTCATGCTGTTCAACCAAGATGTGCACAAAAATGACCAGCTCCTCTGAGACAGAGCAAAGCCAGTTTTCAGAGGCAAGTTTATATCTCTGAGGTCCTACATCAACAAAATGGAAAGATCTGAAACCAATAATTTAATGACACATCTAAACCTCCTTGAAAAAGAGCAGCAAGATAAACCCCATCCATTAGACAGAAAGAAATAATTAAAATTAACCAGAATTAAATGAATTAGAATCCAAAAAAACTATAGAAAGCATCAACAAAACAAAGAGTTAGTTTTTCGAAAAAATTAACAAAATTGACAGACCCTTAGCAAATCTTATCAGAAAAAGAAGAGAACACACTGAAATAAATAACCTCAGAGATGAGAATTGAAACATCAACACAGAAACAACCAAGATTCAGAACATTATAAGGGAATATTTCTCAAAACTATGCTAATTAGTTTGAGAACTTAACAGAAATGGACCTTTTCCTAGCAAATATTGACATGTCAAAACTAAACCAAGATGAGTTAAACCATCTTAACAGACTCATATCAATCATTGAAATAGAAACAGCAATAAGAGACGTCCCAGCTTAAAAAGTCCAGGACCAGATGGTTTTACAGTGGAATTCTACAAGGCCTTCAATGCAGAGCTCACACCAATACTCCTCCAAATCTTCAATGAAATTGGAAGAGAAAGTTCACTACAGAACACATTCTATGAAGCCATCATAACCCTCATCCCAAAACCAGGCAGGAGGTCATCAGAGAAAGAGAACTATAGATCCATTTCTTTAGTGAACATGGATGCAAAACGTTTCAACAAAATATTGGCCATTTGACTTCAACAATTCTTCCAAAAAATCATACACCACGATCAAACAGGATTCATTTCAGAGATTCAAATCTGGTTCAATATATGCAAATCAATTAATATTGCTCATCACATCAACAAGAGCAAGGATAAGAACCACATGGTTACCTCAATAGATGCAGAAAAAGCATTCGACAAGATCCAACACCGCTTTATGATGAAAGTTTTGGAAAAATTAGGAATCCAGGGAACATTTCTCAATACAATAAAGGCTGTATATGACAAACCTACAGCCAGCATTATACATAATGGTGAAAACTAAAGTCATTTCCAGTTAACTCAGGAACAAGACAAGGATGGCCACTCTCTTCACTTCTCTTCAATCTAATAATAGTATGCCTGTCTACAGCAATGAGACAAGATGCAAACATAAAGGGGATCCAAATAGGGAAAGAAGAAACAAAACTCTCACTTTTGCAGATGACATGATCTTGTATTTAATGAATCCCATAGACTCCATTCTCAAATTACTCAAGCTGATTCAAAACTTTGGCAAAGTAGCAGGGTATAAAATTAACCCTCAAATACCAATGGTTTTTCTGTTGCCAATGAGAAAAGTAGGTCTGAAATTAGGAAATCAACTGCATTTGTACTAGCCCCACACAAATGGAAATACAAAGAAATTAACTTGAGCAAAGAAGTGAAGGACATCTGTGATGAAAACTTTAAAATCTTGAAAAAAGAAATCAAAACAGAACTTAGAAAATGGCAAAACCTCCCATGCTCCTGGATTGGAAAGATTAACATCGTGAAAATGGCAATAATTCCCAAGGCTATGTACAAATTCACCGCGATACCTATCAAAATTCCAACACAATTCTTCAAGGAAATAGAAGAGGCAATCCAAAAATTCATATGGAACAATAAAAGACCCCGAATAGCAAAAACGCTCCTCAACGGAAAGAACACTGCTGGTGGAATATCAATACCAAATTTAAAACTCTACTATAAAGTCGTAGTAATGAAAACAGCTTGGTACTGGCACAAGAACAGACCTCAGGACCAATGGAATAGAATTGAAAACCGAGAAATGAACCTACAGACCTATAGCCAACTAATCTTCGATAAGGGAGGCAAAATAATAGAATGGAAACTGGCAAAATTAATTAACTACTTGTAGCAAACTAAAACTAGATCCTTATGTATCACCCTGCACCAAAATCAACACCAAATGGATCATAGACCTTGGAGTCAAAGCAGACACTCTGAAAACTTTACAGGATGGAATAGGAGAAACCTTAGGTCTCCTTAGAGCAGGCCGAAATTTTCTTAATAGAGACCCGGGAACACAACAAATCAAAGAAAGGTTGGACAAATGGGATTGCATGAAGTTGCAGAGCTTATGCATGGCAAAGGACATAGCTAGCAATATCAATACCAAGCCCACAGATTGGCAGAACATCTTCACTAGCCATACAACAGACAAGGGTCTCATATCTAAAATATACTTGGAACTCAAAAAATTAAATCCCCCAACAACAAATCCTCAAAGAAACAACTGCCCAATAAATAAGTGGGCTAAAGACGTGAAGAGAAACTTCTCTGAAGAAGAAAGAAAGATGGCCAATAGACACATGAAGAAATGCTCAACCTCCCTACCCATAAAAGAAATGCAAATCAAAACAACAATGAGATACCACCTCACTTCAGTTAGAATGGCTATTATCAAGAAGTCTAACAACAACAGATGCTGCAGGGGATGTGGACAGAGGGGAACATTACTTCACTGTTGGTAGGAGTGTAAACTTGTTCAACCACTTTGGAAAGCAGTATGGAGATTCCTCATAAGACTTCACATAGAGCTCCCCTATGACCCAGCAATCCCACTTTTGGGCATTTACCCAAAGGTTTACAAGCAAGACCACACTAAAGCTACCAGTACAACTATGTTTATTGCAGCATTATTTACTATAGCTAAGATATGGAACCAAATCAGATGCCCCTCAGTAGATGAATGGAACAAGAAAATGTGGTATATATACACAATGGCATTCTAGGCCTCCAACACAAAGAATGACATTGCCCCATTTGTTAGGAAATGGAAAGGCTTGGAAAAATTATATTAAGTGAAGTAAGCCAACCCCAAGAAACATAGGTCCCATGGTTTCCCTTATTTGCAATATCTAGTATATATATGAGTCAATCAGAAAAGGTCAGATAATGTGATGTTAGGAAAATGAACCCTTAGATATATATTTAAATGTTTTATTTCTTTCATGCATTTGTTTCTAACTCATTTAGAAGATTATTTCTTCGTTCCTTTTTATGTACCCTCTGTACAGTATGTTCACAAAAATAATAATTAAAATTAAAAAAAAGAATGTATTCCACAAGAATTTTTCAGGGATTAAGTCATTCTGAATATTAATACAGGTGAAGTTAACATATTTGACTTAATTGCTTTTCAGTTTTCATCATAAATCAAATTCCACCCTTGAGAATATAAAAAAAAAATAAGATCATCATTCTTTAACACAGTTTGGTCAACTTAGCATTTAGTAAGTAATAAACTATAATATCAAACATTATATTTATATCAAATTTACTTCCTGCTCATATTTTCAGTATCCTTCAGGAAACGTTAATTTCCTTGGGGATCATAAAAAGAACAAAAATCTTACAATGCAATGATAGTCACATGTGATAAAGCTACTTCAACCTCATACAGATAATAGGGCATTAGAAAAGCATAATCAATTTGGTTTTTGTTTTCTGTTGCAACTTTTTTGCCTTGTATTTTTAAAATCATTTTCTTCAAAAGATGCTTTATAGAAAAACTACATTCATGTCAGTAATGAGTGCATTTATTGTCAAGCACTATTATCCCTTCTTTCTTTTTTTCTTCTATGTTTTACTTCATCCACCTTCACAACTCTTCCTTCCCCCCAGAGCTGCAAAGTTTATTTTCCATATAGTGTCTTGTGAATATCTTTATTCCAATGGGTCAGGGGTTACAATTATATGGGAAAGTTAATGACTACATTTCTTATCAAACATAGTTGCCTTCTCCTTTGTTTCCCCTTCCCATCTCCCCCGCTAATCCCCACAGACACCCCCCTACACACCACCCCTAACCCAGACCAAAGAAGAAAATAAAGTTCAATTTTGCACAATGGTTTGTACCTCTCATAGATGCAAAAGATCCTGATGTATCCCTATTCAAACGATTTGTTTTTTCCCTTCCCTCTGCAAATTATACCAAAATCAAATACAGTGAAAGAAGGGTTATATGGAGGGTAGCAACAGTCAAAGCAGCAAATAAATAATCTTATAAATATGTTAGAAACAATTACATGAAAGAAAAGAAATATTGTAATGCTTATTTTGGGGTTCATTTACCTAACATCAACTTATCTTAACTTTTCTGTTTGTTTCAAACATATGCTAGGGAAACCAATGGACCTATGTTTCTTTGGGCCTGACTTACTTCACTTAAGATACTTTTTTTCGTCTTTACATTGCCTAACAAATGGGGAAACGTCATTCTTTCTGATGGAGGCATACAAATCCGTTGTGTTTATACACCACATTTTCTTGATCCATTCATCTATTGAGGGGCATCTGGGATGATTCCATATCTTAGCTATGGTATATAATGATGGGATAAACATAGTTGTGCTGGTAGCTTTAGTAGAGTCTTAGTGATCATTTGGGTAAATGCCCAAAAATGGGATTGCTGGCTCATAGGGAAGCTCTATGTGGAGTTTTTTAGGAACCTCCATGCTACCTTCCAAAGTGGTTGAACAAGTTCACACTCCCACCAACAATGCAATAATGTTCCCTTCTTTCCACATCCTCTCCATTATCTGCTGTTATTAGAGTTGTTGATTATAAACATTCTAACTGGGGTGATGTGGTATCTCAATGTTGTTTTGATTTGCATTTCTTTTATGGGTAGGGAGGTTGAGCATTTCTTCATGTGTCTATTGGCCATCCTTCTTTCCTCTTTAGAGAAGTTTCTCTTTAAGTCTTTAGCCCACTTATTTATTGGATAGTTGTTTCCTTGAAGATATGTTTTTGGGGAATTTAAATTTTTTAATTCCAGATATATTTTACAAATGAGACTCTTGTCCATTGTATGGTCAGTGAAGATCTTCTCCCAGTCAGTGGGCTTCCTATTGATCTTGTAAGCTATGTCTTTTGCCATGCAGAAGCTCTGTAATTTCATGAAATCCCATTTGGCCAATATTTCTTTGATTTGCTGTGTTTCTGTTTCACTATTAAGAAATTTTCAGCCTTTGCCGAGGAACCTAGGGTTTCTCCTATTCCATTCTGTAATGCTTTCAGAGTGTCTCTTTGACTCAGAGGTCTTTGATCCATTTGGATTTGATTCTGGTGCAAGGTGATATACAAGGATCTAGCTTTAGTTTTCTACAAGTAGTTAACCAATTTTCCCAGCACCATTTACTGAAGAGGCTATCTTTCTTCTATTCTATTTTTTTTAGCTCCCTTATCGAAGATGAGATGGCTATAGGTCTGTAGGTTCATTTCTTTGTTTCAAGTCTATTTCATTGGCCCTGTGGTCTGTTTTCGTGCCAGTAATAAGCTATTTTGATTAATATGGCTTTGTATTAGAGTTTGAAATTTGGTATTGATATTCTTCCAGCATAGTTCTTTATGTTGTGGACCGTTTTTGCTATTCAGGGTCTTTTATTGTTCCATATTTATTTTTGGATTGCCTCTTCTATTTCCTTGAAGAATGAAGTTGTAATATTGATAACTATCGCACTGAATTTGTAGATACCCTCGAGAAGTACTGCCATTTTCACGATGGTGATCCTCCCAATGCAGGTGTATTGGAGGTTTTGGCACATTCTAAATTTTATTGATTTCTTTTTCAGGTTTTTAAAGTTTTCATCGTAGAGGTCCTTCATTTCTTTGGCTAAGTTGATTCCTATGTATTTTATTTTTTGTTGAACCATTACGAATAGAGTTTTCAAATTTCAGACACGTTTTCTCATTGTTGGCATACAGAAAAGCCATTGATTTTTGAGGGTTAATGTTATATCGTGCCATTTACCAAAATTTTGAATCAGCTTGAGTAATATGTGAGTGGAGACTGGGATTGTTTAAATACAAAATCATGTCATCTGCAAAGAGGGAGAGTTTTAGTTCATCTTTTCCTATTTGGAACCCTTTTATGTTCACACATTTTCTTATTGTGGTAGATAGGCATTCTAATACTAGATTGAAGAGAAGTGGAAAGAGAGGACATCCTTGACTTGTTCCTGAGTTAAGAGGAAATGGTTTTAGTTCTTCACCTCAGAGTATAATGCTTGCAGTAGTTTTGTCATATACTGCTTTTATTTTATTGAGTAATGTTCCCTGGACTCCTAATTTTTCCAGAACCTTCATCATAAAAGGGTGTTGGATTTTGTCAATTTTTTTTCTGAATCTATTGAGATAACCGAGTGATTCTTATCCTTGCTCTTGTTGATGTGATGAAGTATATTAATTGATTTGCATATATTGAACCAGCTTTGCATCCTTGAAACGAATTCTGTTTGATCGTGGTGTATGATTTTTTGAATGAGTTTTTGAAATCAATTGGCCAAAATTTTGTTGAGAAGTTTTGCATCAATGTTCATCAAAGAAATGGGTCTATAGTTCTCTTTCTTTGATGACTCCCTGCCTTGTTTTGGGATGAGGGTCATGATGGCTTCATAGAATGTGTTCGGTAGTGAACTTTCTCTTTCAATTTCATTGAAGAGTTGGAGGAGTATTGGTGTGAGCTCTGCTTTGAAGGCTTTGTAGAATTCCGCTGTAAAACCATCTGGTCCTGGACTTTTCTGAGCTGGGAGGTCTCTTATTGCTGTTTCTGTTTGAATGCTTGATATGGGCATGTTAAGATGGTTTAACTCATCTTGGTTTAGTTTTGGGATGTCAATATTAGCTAGGAAAAGGTCCATTTCTGTCAAGTTCTCAAACTTATTATCATAATGTTTTGAGATGTATTCCCTTATAATATTCTGAATCTTGGTTGTTTCTGTGATTGGTGATGTTTCCATTCTCATGTCTGAGTTTATTTATTTGGGTATGTTCTCTTCTTTTTCTTATAAGATTTACTAAGAATCTGTCAATTATGTTAATTTTTCCAAACAACCAACTCTTGGTTTTGTTGATTCTTTCTCTGTATTTTTTTAAATTCTAGTTCATGTAATTCTGATTGATTTTTAATTATTTCTTTCTGGGTACTGGATTGGGGTTTATTTTGCTGCTCTTTTTCAAGGAGGTCCAGATGTCTCATTGAATTGTTGGTTTCAGATCTCTGAAATTTGTTGATGTAGGAACTGAGAGCGATAAACTTGCCTCTGAATACTGCCTATGTTGTGTCCCAGAGGAGCTGGTAATTTGTGTGTTCATTTTTATTGAATATCATGAACAGTTGAATTTCTTTCTAATCTCTTCTATGACCCACTCTTCATTCTGCAGTGTGTTTTTCAGCCTCTATATGTTACAAGACTTTCTTTGTTGGATTTCTCTCTTGAGTTCGAACTGTATTTCCTTTTGGTGTGAGAGAATGCAAGGTATAATGTCAATGTTTCTTAATTTGGACAAGATTGCTTTGTGGCCTAAAGTGTGGTATGTTTTGGAAAATGTTCCATGTGCTGTTGAGAAAAACGTGTATTTGATGCTGCTGGGTGACATATTCCTTAGAAGTCTGTTAAATCTAGTTGATCTATGCAGTTGTTTAGATCTGCGGTTTTTCTGTTTAGTTTTTGCAGAATTTGATCTAGCTAGTGGCGATAGTGGTGTGTGAAAGTCCCCAACAATTAATGTCTTTGGATCTACGTGAGGTTTGGGGGAACATCCTGATTCTTGTATAAATTTCAGTGTGCCAGTGTTTGGAAAATAGAAATATAGAATTGTAATATCATCCTTAAGGGGAGATCCCTTAATTAGTATATAGCGTCCTTCTTTATCTCTTCTCACTAATTTTAATTTGAAGTCTATTTTATCTGATATTAGGATTGCAACTCCTGCCTGTTTGTGTGGGCTATTTGCTTGATTGATTTTGTTCTTACCTTTCACTTTCAAAACGTGTTTGTTTTTATGGGCAAGGTGTGACTCCTGAATGCAGCAGATAGAAGGATCTGTTTTAATCCAATTAGACCATCTATGTAGTTTAATTGGAGAGTTAAATCTGTTTATATTGAGAGATAGGACTGAGAGGTTTTTGGAAGTTCCAGCCATTTTATCCATCTTCTTGGGGCTGTGGCAATAGTCTTTCTTCCTATGGTTCTTGGATTCGTAGTTTGAGTGTGATTTCTTGGCATTTATTGTGGTATTGTTGGTTTTCTATGTGTAGGACATCTGTATATCTTTTGTAGGATGTTTGCTTGAGATATGTGTTTTCAGTTTTTCTTTGCTATGGAAGGTTTTTATTTTACCTTTGGTTATGAAGGAGAGTTTAGCTGGGCACATTATTCTTTGTTTATAGTTGTTTGTCTATAGGGGATGCTATACATCACTCTAGGCACTTAATTGTCTCTGCTGAGAAATCTGAGGTGATTATAAATGGTTTCCCTTTCTATGTGATTGATCTTTTCTTACTGATATCTTTAAGGGTCTTTTCCTTGGTCTGAATTGATCTTTATAATGTGACAGTGGGATGTCCTCTTCTGGTCTTGTCTCTTTGGGTTCCCAAAAGCTTCTTGTATCTGAATAGGCCTATCTTTTTGCATGTTTGGGAAGTTCTCTACTAGGATCCTGCTAAATAAGCATCCTAGACCATTGACTTCGGTCTCTAGGTGCTCCTCTACACCAATTATCCTCAGATTTTGCCTTCTGATAGTGTCTTCCAAATGTTGAATAGATCTATCATATTTCTTGGCTTTGTCTTGGATAGCTGTATGTTCTTCCTCTATAATATATACACTGTCCTCAATCCCCAAGATTTGATCTTCTGCATGGTCTAACCTACTGTCAAAACTTTATTCTTTTTTTTAAACTTCTTTTCCTTCTTATTGGTCAGCTTTAATGGCTTCATATTTTTTTGTAACTTTGTTTTAGATCTTGTGTGAACTTCTATACTTCCTTAATTTGGTGTTCAATGTTTATTCTAAAATCACTTAGTTGATTGATTATGGTTTCCTTGGATTCCAATTTCTTCTTTTGGGCTCCATTCAGCATTCCCTTTGTGGTCTCCCTGAATTCTTTCGTCTGTCTGTTTATGGATCCCATGAAAGCCTCTATTGATCTTTGCCTATTCTCATCCTGTTCTTGCAGGTCCTGTATTACTCTTTGATTAGCTTCTTCAAGTTTCACCCCATTCCTGTAGTTCTCCTTGACTGTTTTCAGCCTGCTCATGCCATTCCTGACTTTCTCTATGTCTGTTCTCAGGCTGCTCACGTATTTCTGGTCTATCTCTTTGTCTGTTCTCTGACTGCTCAGGCAATTCCTTTAGTTCTCTTTGAGTCTTCTAAACCTCCTCACACAATTCCTGTATCAAACTTTGAGAAGCTTCCTCACACTCATGATATTCCTGTATTGACCTTTGGTTTGCCTCCTCTCTCTCCCTATCATGCTCACACTGAGTCCTTTATGGTTTTCAATCTTTTCATTCACCATGTTTACCATTAGTGTTTGTAGAGCTTTTTGGGATCTCTCCTCTGGGTTATTCATTGTCTGTTCTGTCCCCTGATTTACATGAGATGCCATTTTTCTTGTGTTTTTCCAGCTTGTTGTGTGATTTGGTATGAAACTAACACCAGTTTTTGAAAGGAAACTATTTTAAGGCAAGTTTCAACCAAAGTCCTGTAGTTACACAGTTAAAGGGCTGCAGATACAATCTAGTTCAACAGATACCAATCTATTCAACATCAGACAACTATGTATTAATGGGCTAAGAACAACAAAGAAGAATTTAGCAAACCAGAAATTTTTAGGTTAGGGAAAAATCGGAAAAATAGGATTAGAGCGATGTGGTAAGGTAAAAGGATAGTGAAATTAACTAAGTCCTAATCTCAAAGAGGGAAATGGATTGGACCGAATGATAGAGAGAGAAGAAAATAGACAAGAAAAAAATAGAAAAACAAAAATTTAAATTTAAAGAACAAAACAAAAATTATCTAATTTGAAAGATGAAATTGAGAGAAGAGCAGGGATTGGATGAGAGTAGGGGAGGGACAGAAAGAGACATTGAATTCTAAAAAAAATAAAATAAAATTCTTAAAAAAATGGTACTGGCTTCGGTTCTTGTGCCAGTACCAAGCTGTTTTGATTACTATGGCTTTACAGTAGAGTTTGAAATTTGGTATAGATATTCCTCCAGGACTGTTCTCTCTGTTAAGGATCATTTTTTGCTATTTGGGGCCTTTTATTGTTCCATATAAATCGCGAAATGAACAGAAAGTCTTATGGCTATCTTATCTTCAATAAGGAAGCTAAAAAATAGAATGGAAAAAAGCATCTTCAGTAAATGGTGCTGGCAAAATTACTTAACTACTTGTTGAAAACTAAAGCTCGATTCTTATGCATCACCTTGCATAAGAATCAACTTCAAATCGATTAAAGACCTCAGAGTCAAAGCAGACACTCTGAAAACATTACAGAATGGAATAGGAGAAACCCTAGATCTCCTCGGCACAGGCCAAAATTTTCTTAATAGAGACCCAGAAATACAGCAAATCAAAGAAAGGTTGGACAAATGGGATTGCATGAAATTTCAGAGCTTCTGCAAAGCAAAAGACATAGCTAGCAAGATCAATAGAAAGCTCACGGATACGGAGAAGATCTTCACTAGCCATACAACAAACAAGGGTCTCATATCAAAAATATACCTGGAACCCAAAAAATTAAAACCCCCAACAAGAAATCTTCAAAGAAACAACTGCCCAATAAATAAGTGATCTAAAGACTTAAAGAAAAACTTCTCTGAAGAGGAAAGAAGGATGGCCAATAGACACATGAAAAAACGCTCAGCCTCTCTAGCCATAAAAGAAATGCCAATCAAAACAACCAGTTAGAATTGCTAAAATCAAGAACTCTAAGAACAACTGCGGCTGGAGGGGATGTGGATAGATGGGTACTTTACTGCATTGTTGGTGGGATTGTTAACTTGTTCAACCACTTTGGAAAGCAGTATGGAGTTTCCTCAGAAGACACATAGAGCTCCCCTATGATGCAGCAATCCCACTTTTGGATACTTAACCAAATGTTCAAAAACAAGACCACAATAAATCTACCAGCACAACTATGTTCATTGCAGCTTTTTTTTTTTACCAGAGCTAAGATATGGAATCAACCCAGATGCCCTCAGTAGATGACTGATTCAAAAAAAATGTGCTATATATACACAATGGAATTCGAATGGGTTCTATGACATTGCTCCATTCGTTAGGAAAGGGAAAGATTGGAAAAAAACTTCTTTTATGTCATCTATTTTATTTTTATATATTTATTTATTTTGGGAAAACCAAGTAAATATTTCAAATGTACCTAAATTAAGGGGGACATATTATATTGGTCTCTTTTTAACCTGGAAGCTATAGATTATGTTTGTTTGTTTTTTATACTCTAATTAGGGACAATGATCTGCTGTCAGTTATTTTCTTATCCTCCCCTTCTTTTGCCCTTTCATGTAGATGATTTTTATTTAAAGAGACATAGTTGAGCTTTCATTTCTAAATTCTTCAATATTATATGAACTTTATCCTTCTGGCATCCTTCTATATCTTTCTCAAGTGAATATTTTATCACTTCAATTTTTATCCTATATTATTTTGGGTATCTTCTTGTGTAATTCAGTACAACATATTAGAATTGTTCAGATATCTCAATGCTTCTACCACTATATAATCCTACCTTACTTAGAAATCATGTTTTTAGAATGCCTGTTAAATTGGCATCTGTCATTTTTGAGTGTTCCTAAGTAATACTTTCAGGTAACTATCTTTAAAACTTATCTGCCTCTCAATGGATGAATCGAGAAAATGTGGTTTATATATTCACAGTGGAATTCTATGCTTCAATCAGAAAGAATGATATCGCACCATTCATAAGGAAATAGAAAGACATATAAAAATCCTATTGAGTAAAAAAAGCAAGACACAAAGAAACAAATTGCATGGTTTTCCTCATTTGTATTAATTAGGAAATGTTTAAGAGAGTCTAGCAGATGAGCAGAATGGCTCCATCCCTCTGTATATATCATGCAATAACATGATGTTGAGCAAAATGTACTCCAAGATAGGTTAACCGAGTTTTGTCTTTGCAATTGTTTTTGGTGTAATATGTGCTTGCATGTGTGTGTGTGTGTGTGTGTGTGTGTGTGTGTGTGTGTGTTTTCCCCCTTTGCTTTATCGTCTGCTGTATTTAATTTTGGTACACTGTATATGGTATATACATTGATTTTAATTAGAGAAGGGAAAAGCAACAACAAAATCGTGAAAAAAGGAAAAAGGGGAAAGCAATCCAATAGCAATATTCAGAAGACAATATGTTGGAAATTTACTGTAGAAATTGTGAGTGGTCTTAGGCTGAAGGAAAAGTGTGAAAAATCAGGATGGGGTAACAAATTTAAAAAGTTATGTATTCACAAACTTTCTTACTGTAACCCCTTCGTACATTACCTTGACAATAAAATTAAAGTTAAAAAATTAGGTACATAAAATATAATTTCATTCTATTGGTTTAAAAAATATTATTCTAAGTGTATTACCTATTATAATTAATACTATTTGCCATCTAATTTAAATTAATCACCCCTTCTTTATCAGAGGCTCATCAACTTGAATTGTATCAAACTATACAATATTTTCACAATATTTTCACATTTGACATTATTTTGAAAAAAATGATTATTTTAGTATTGTCTCATTGTAAACCAGAAAACAGTTTAATTCTTTGGAAATTCATCTTTAAAAAGTAGATAAGTTGTTAAGAGGACAGATAATATGTTTTCTTCAAAATTCCTTTAACTACTAACTTCATATTTTCAAATTCTCCACATTCCATACAAGAAAGATACAAAACATCACCTGCTTGCAATAGATGCTGTTTCCCATCAGGTGTTACATATTGAAAATTCGATGGAAAAATAGCCAAATTTTGGTAGAGGATAAAAGTCTGAAACATCTGTAATAGTTCCTCAGGCGTAAGCTCTTGTTCATTAGAATAAGCTATTATTTATCTTTTTTTAATTGTGAAAATATCATACATAGGAGTTACAATTACATAGGAAAAATAATGAGTACATTTCTTACCCAGCATTGTTGCCTTCTCCTTTGTTTTTCCTTCCAATCCCTTCCCATTAACCCTCCACCACCACCACCCTACTCGATCATCCCCCCCCACCAAAGTTGTAAAGTTCGTTTTTGGAAATAATGACTTGTACATTTCATTGTTGCAATAGGTCCACCAGTATCCCTATGTAAAAGAATTGTTTTTTCCTTTCCCCTCCACATATTATGCCAACATCAAATAAAGTGAAAGCAGGGGTTGTACAATGGGGGAGGGACATAAAAAGCAACAAAGAAATCATCTTAAAAACATGTTAGAGGCAATTGGATGAAAGAATAAAGGTTGAATACTTATTTTGGGATTCATTTCCCTAACATCAACTTCTCTGACCTTTTCTGCTTGACTCAGATATACACTGGTTATTGCAAATAGGGAAACCATGAGACCTATCTTTCTTTGGGCTTGGTTCACTTCTCTTAACATAATGTTTTCCATGTCTTTCCATTTCCTAACAAATGGAAAAATGCCATTCTTTCTGATGGAGGCATAGAATTCCATTGTGTATATATATACCGTATTTTCTTGATCCATTCACCTACTGATGATCATCTGGATTTGTTCCATATCTTAGCTATGGTATATAAAGCTACAATAAAGATAGTTGTGCTGGGAGCTTTAGTATGGTCTTGTTTGTGATCATTTGGGTAAATGCCCACAAGTGGGATTGCTGGCTCATAGGGGAGCTCTATGTGGAGATTTTTGAGGCACCTCCTTACTATTTTTCAAAGTGGTTGAACAAGTTTACACTCCCACCAACAATGCCTTACGGTTCCTTTCTGTCCACATCCCCACTAGCAACTGTTGTTATTAGTTTTCTTAATTATAGACATTCTTACTGGGGTGAGGTGTTATCTCAATGTTGTTTTGATTTGAATTTCTTTTATACTTAGAGAGGTGAGCATTTCTTCATATGTCTATTGGCCATTTTGCTTTCCTCTTCAGAGAAGTTTCTCTTTATGTCTTTAGCCCGCTTATTTATTGTGCAGTTGTTTGAGGATTTGTTGTTGGGCGATTTAATTTTTTGAGTTACAGGTTTATTTTAGATATAAGGTCCTTGCCCATTGTATGGCTAGTGAAAGAATAAGCTATTATTTCTATGAAAATCAATCACAAGCTTTTATGCCATAATCTCATCTTAGCTCATCAATTTCCAATTTATAAGCTGCACCTTTAAATTCCCTTAATTCACATCATTACTAGCTCATCACTATTGTTAAAAAATACTAAACCTCTGCTAATGTGGTGACCTTGCAATTATGGAAACAATACTGCACTAACTTTGCTGCATCATTTTTCACCTGTGGTATTCTTGAGATGAGAACAATCGCCAAATATTATTTATATTTATAGTTTTAAATATCTTAGATATTCTGGGGACTAAGATCTGAAGATTATGGATTGAAGCCCACCCAGGAAGGAAGTTTTCTGAGACTGATCTCCAATAACTGCTCAGAAAAAGCTAGAACAAAGTGGCACTGCCAATCCAGTGGTAGATCAGTAGAATTGAGCACAAAAAGACTCAAGGACAGCGTCCAGGCCGAGCTCAACCCTTAGGACTAAACAAAACACAAAAACAAAAATAAAAACAAACCCCATAACTAGACTATTTCTTATTGTATATAGAGTCATGAAATTAAGGAAATTTATTCCTGTGTTACATATTGGTAGAAGAACCACGATTTCACACAAATACTCCCTTCATAACATAATATAACAAACCCTGAAATATTGCTCTTTATATAAATTTATAAATTAATATCCATGTGTTGGAAACTCTGTCTAGATTCTTCACATTATCAATTCTTACATGAACTATTTAAATTATCTATTAACTAAGTTCTAATTTCTCCTCCCTTGAAAGAATATTCTAGGCAAAAAGCATGCCAGAATCATTTTTGAATTTGTAAATTAAATCTGCTACTAAGAAAGAATTTTGTAGTGTCCTATATAATACCCAATTACAAACAAATCCAAAATATTAATTTAAATCTATATTCCAATTTAGGAAGGTCTACAAATTCCTACATTAGATGAACTTTGCTATTTCTCCAGGCTTCAGCTTCTGTAATCCATCATTTATTTAAATACAACAGAAGGGTGCTTAGATTTTCCCAATTTGGTTGGTAACCACCAGTGATATTACATCTACAAATATTCGCTAATGAAGGGAGCCTTTAAAACACAAATGAGCATTACATATGAATTGCATTTCAATAGGAAATTGACTTCCCAAAACATAATGACAAAATTAACGCAAACTTCCAACTCTGCATCTCTTTCTTGTTGTTTGGTCTATTTTATGGAGACAAAATTATACTACATTTTCCAGGGAAGGTATCACTATGTAATTCCAATCTCTAATCTCCTGTCTCAGACTGACTGCTAGAATTGCAGTCTTGTATTACATTGTCCTGCCATAGTTCGTTGTTTTTATTTAACCGAGTAGCAATTCTGAACTTCTTCTATGATCTAATGCACTAGAATGATTGTTCAGGCTGTGTGTATTATTTTCAAAGATATTCTAACATTGGACAAAGCATATGAATATTTTCAGATGCACTGGTAGTGGTCTCTGATTGATTCCTCCATGGATCTGATACCTTTAGTAACCATTACTCGAATTCCTGACTATCTCTGCACTCTACCTATGAATTATTCTCAAACTTTTTGAGGACAGTTCACATGAGGACTTTCTAGTATTAAAAATTATCAATTGATTCCAGTCTTACTCAGGACATATTTTCTACTGTTTTCTTTTTAATTTTTATTTTTTTGTCAACATACTGTATAGAGGGATTACAATTACATGGACAAGATAATGAGTACATTTCTTATCAAGCATTGCAGCCTCCTCCATTGTTTATCCTTCACATCTCTTCCCAGCCTCCCGCCGCCCTCCCATCCAATCCCCCCTCCCCGCACCAAAGTTGTAAAGTTCGTTTTTGACATGACAAATTGTACTTCTCATAGATGCATCAAGTCCACCTGTATCCTTAAACGACTTGTTTTTCCCAATCTCCTCCACAAATTATACCGACATCAAATATAGTGATAGCAGGGGTTATACTGTAGGGGAAAGACATACAAAGCTACAAAAAAATAATCTTATAAATGAGTTAAAAACAAAAGCATGAAAGAAAAAAAAAACAGTTAAATACATATCTCAGGCTTCATTTTCCTAACATCACATTATCTGACCTTTTCTGCTTGACTCATACACATACTGTTTATTGCAAATAAGGGAAACCATGAGACCTATGTTTCTTTGGGCTTGGCTTACTTCACTTAATATAATTTTTTTCCAATCCTTTCCATTTCCTAACAAATGGGGCAATGCCATTCTTTGTGTTGGAGGCCTAGAATTCCATTGTGTATATATACCACATTTTCTTGATCCATTCATCTACTGAGGGGCATCTGGTTTGGTTCCATATCCTAGCTAAGGTAAATAATGCTGCAATAAACAGTTGTGCTGGTAGCTTTAGTGTGGTCTTGTTTATAAACATTTGGGTAAATGCCCAAAAGTGGGATTGCTGGCTCATAGGGGAGCTCTAGGTGAAGTCTTTTCAGGAACCTCCATACTGCTTTCCAAAGTGGTTGAACAAGTTTACACTCCCACCAACAATGAAGTAAGGTTCCCATCTGTCCACATCCCCTGCAGCATCTGTTGTTGTTAGAGTTCTTGATTATAGCCATTCTAACTGGGGTGAGGTGGTATGTCAATGTTGTTTTGATTTGCAATTTTTATGGCTAGGGAGGTTGAATTAACTTAACCAAAGAAGTGAAGGACCTCTATGATGAAAACTTTAAAATCTTGAAAAAGGAAATCAAAACAGAACTTAGAAAATGGGAAAACCTCCCATGGTCCTGGATTGGAAAGATTAACATCATGAAAATGGCAATATTTCCTAAGGCTATCTACAAATTCAATGCAATACCTATCAAAATTCCAACCTCATTCTTCAAGGAAATAGAAGAGGCAATCCAAAAATTCATATGGAACAATAAAAGACCCTGAATAGCAAAAACATTCCTCAATGGAAAGAACACTGCTGATGGAATATCAATACCAAATTTCAAACTCTACTATAAAGCCATAGTAATAAAAACAGCTTGGTACTGGCATAAGAACAGACCTCAGGACCAATAGAATAGAATTGAAAACCCATAAATGAACCTACAGACCTATAGCCAACTAATCTTCGATAAGGGAGCCAAAATAAGAGAATGGAAGCTGGCGAAATTAATTAACTACTTGTAGAAAACTAAAGCTAGATCCTTATGTATCACCCTGCACCAGAATCAACTCCAAATGGATCAAAGACCTCGAAGTCAAAGCAGACACTCTGAAAACATTACAGAATGGAATAGGAGAAACCTTAGGCCTCCTTGGAGCAGGCCAAAATTTTCTTAATAGAGGTCCGGAAACAATAAATCAAAGAAAGGTTGGACAAATGGGATTGCATGAAGTTGCAGAGCTTCTGCATGGCAAAGAACATAGCTAGCAAGATCAATAGAAAGCCCACAGATTGGGAGAACATCTTCACTAGCCATACAACTGACAAGGGTCTCATATCTAAAATATACTTGGAACTCAAAAAATTAAATCCCCCAACAACAAATCCTCAAAGAAACAACTGCCCAATAAGTAAGTGGGCTAAAACTTGAAGAGAAACTTCTCTGAAGAAGAAAGAAGGATGGCCAATAGACACATGAAGAAATGCTCTACGGTTTTCTACCATTTCTACACATTCTGAGTTGTATCATTTGTGTATGTGTGTTAGCACATATAAAGAACATATGTGTGTATAGGTAGGTTTGTATTACATAAGCAAAATACTCAAGCTCTTATTAAGCAGTCTTGCTCATGACTAGTATTCCATCACTTGAACTATTCTTCCAAAGCAGCTTTGGACTGATTAATTATAGGTAGTGTGTCAAAGACTGTTCGGCCACACTGCCTGCAAACTGCATTTCCCATCCCCTTTACATACATAGGTTTAATTTTTCCAGTAGTATCAATTTTTAAACTGTGAGTGTGAAGGGTAAGTTGTAGCCCCTGATTTTAAACCCTAGAATTCATACAAATAAAGATGTTCATACATATTACATATCCTGAGTGTACACTGTTCAAAATGAGATCTTAAACCAGGTGTAAGTGGCTCATGCTTGTAATCCTATCTATGCAAAAGACTGAGTTTTGAGAATAGGAGTTCAAAGGCATCTAGGATAGAAAAGTCCTTGAGACTTGTTTTTGTTTTTGTTTTTATTTTTTTGTTTTTTATTTTTGTTTTTGTTTTCCCTTGGTCAGTCTTGGACCTTGAACTCTGGGCTTGGGCACTGCCCCTCAGCTCTTCTGCTTTAGGCATCACTCTACCACTTGAGCCTCAGTGCAACTTCCATATTTCTAAGTGGTTTATTGGAGATAAGAGTTTCACAAACTTTCCTGCCCTGACGAGCTTTGGACCGAGGTCCTCAATTCCCAGCCTCCTAAGTAGCTAGGATAAAAGGCAAAAGCCACAGGTACCCAGCTCCATGAGACTGTTATCTCAAATTAATCACAAGAAACCTGAAAGTCATACTGTGACTCAAATGGTAGGAATTTGGCCTTGAGCTGCGGAGCTGAGGGACAACATCTAAGCCCAGACTTCAGGCCCCAGAACCAACAAAAGGAAAGGAAAGGAAAGAGAAGAAAAGGAAAGGAAAAGGATGGAAAGGTATGGAAAGGAAAGAAAAGGAAAGGAAAGGAAAGGAAAGGAAAGGAAATGTGATCTTTGCCCCAAACTCATTGCTAGTATAATCCCTGTTTTCTCAATAGGGCCTTTTTTCCAGTTAAGTCCATGCTCTTATATCTGACTTGCTTTGGAACCAGGATTATTATCCCTTCCTACTTTTTACCAATTTGTGTGATTATCAACCATGATTTAGATCAGGAGATGAAAGAGGCTGGCTTCATCCTTCATGTTCCACTTAGTATTGCTTTCTCTATATCACTCCCATAGATGAACATACTAACCTTGCCTTTACTGTTTCAAGGTTGTCTTATTTATAGAGTCTTCTATAGTGTATTGAACCCTTGTATTTTAAGACAGTACTTCTCTTTCATTTATTCCTCTTGTTCCCCTACTGTTAACTCATGTACACTTGGGAAATAATGCACCACACACACACACACACACACACACACACACACACACACATACACACACACACACACACACACACACACAATTTTCTGAGTATCTTTTTCCTACTTAAAATTGGCCTTAATTTACGGAGCATTTACAAAATTTGAACTCAATGTACTCCTGGTTAATGTTTTATAAGCCATTTAAATTTCATATTTTCTCTTTACTAAGTTGTCTCTGAAACACATGCTATCTCATATCCAACGATATCCTTGTGCTATTTTAGTGAAGCAAGAAAACACTCATTATATATTAATACCTTTAAACGAGCAGCACCACAGATTCTTATTGGAAGTAACTGGGAGGAACTGTTACTGGAATTGGAAACTGATCAAGGAGAGGAATTGAACATAGAGGATGACAAAGTTCAAGGTAATTTGTGCTCTCCTTTTTACTGTACAAGAAAAGAATCGAAGGCTTAAAGGAAACTTGGTTCCAGACTTGTTAGAGTGTGTTCATTACTCATATAAAACTTATGTGTAAACATCTAGTTGACAGTATTACAAAAGGAAACTTTATGCAATTTGAAGGACAACAATGAAAAAAAAAGAAATAACTTTGTTTTCAAAGTGTTCTACTGCCGAGAAACAAAAACATGGAGGTTTTAAAGTGCCTTTTGGATGGATATTTCTCTCCTGAAATGATTCTCTTGTGGCAGGAATCAGTTATTAATTCCTATAGTTTGGCCCTGGGTTCTCCACAGCAACAAGGATTCGAAAAAGCAGGATCCAGTGAATATAATTAGCAAAAGGAGACTCTTCTCAGACCAGTGCTGTTTTAAGAAGGGTCACAAAGATCTATCTGGTGGGTTTTTTGTTTTTGTTGTTGTTTTTGTTTGATTGTTTAGTTTGTGCTGGATCTGGGGCTTAAACTCAGACTCTGGACCCTGGCCCGGAAGAGTTGACTTCTCTGTCCACCTGCCCCCAAAGCTAGTACTCTACTGCTTGAGCCACAACTCCACTTATGATTTCTTGGTTTTAATTACAAGTATGAGTTTGAGAGACTCTTCATCCTGAGTTGGCTGTGCAATGAGATAACAACTAAGACAAGTGACACTAACTGTATCAAGAATTCTGCTTTGAACTGAGAAATATTAGTAGAAATTTATTCTGAAGCTAATATTTGACAATTTTTGAAAGAGAATATGTCCAGCAAAGAAACCATAGATTTAAATCAGCAAAAGTAGGTGCACTAAATTATTTTTTTTCTGCTTGGGAAGATTACTATTAACATCATAGTTTCTCTTGGGGATACCAAAGTCATATTTTCTTTTTTAAATTTTTAGTCTTGGGGCTGGAACTCTGGTCCTGGGCATTATCCCTCAAATCTTCAGCTCAAGATGATTGCTCTATCACTTTATGTACCTCACTGCTTCCAGTTTTCTGATACTGACTTAATTGAAGATAAGATTCTCATGGACTTTCCTTCCCAGGGGGACTTTGAACCTCAATCTTCTAGTCTCAGCCTCCTGATTAACTAGGATTACAGACATGTGTCACTGGCACCCAGCTAATATTTGCATTTGTGTACCCTTTGTAGACAAATCACGGAAATTTGAATGAAATAATGACATTGCATCTATTCAGAATAATTGAAATAGCAATAAACATGTCCTCTTTTTCGGTGTTACCTTAATGACTGATTAAGTATGGGACCCTTACATTATCATCCTCTGCCTACTAGATAGGTGGACTTTATATCAGAAAATGTTCATAGAGAAATAGAGAAAGATTGAGATTTTTAGAAAGCAAAAGAGATCGGGTATGAAAGATCAGCATAGAAGGAGATATAACTTGGTACACAGAGGATAAGAACTAGCGTAAGAGATTTAGAATGCTAACTGCAATGAGGAATAAGCCTAGATAAATAAGACTAATTCTTAAATATATAAAAATGGCTCCATGGAACAGTTTCTGGTATACCTTACTTACTATCTTTTATTCCTTCCATCTGGAATTATTCATTCTCTTTTGTCATAACTATAAACTGCTCTGTGTGTTTTTGGTGCTGTGCCTCACCAAATAGATTTCTAAATCTCACAGCGATTAACCTTTTCCTTGTAATTAGAAGTGATCAGTCAATAACCTGCAATCTTTGGATTTCTAGGATTAATCTTCACCTATTATCTAAGCACATTCTTGGCATTAATTGCCATGACCTAATGAACAATACAAATTTTTTCAAGACAGTATCCTAATATAGGTAAGCACATGAATTATGGGCTCTTGTCAGGTATCAATATGGATGGAGCAATTATATATTCCAAGTATGGGTTCTTTATTTTGAATTTACTATTTAAATGACCTTTTTCTGCCAGTCCTAGGGTTTGAATTCAAGGCTTTTATAACCCTCAAGGCTAGCAATCTACCACTTGAGCCATAGCACCACTTCCAGTGTTTTCTTTTCTGTTTATTTGGTACTGAGGAATTGAACTCAGGGTTCGATGCATGCTAGGCAATCACTGTACCATGAAGCCACATTTCCAGAGCCCTCAATGATTTTCTTAAGAAGTTATTACATTTTCATTCCATTACACAGTATCACAATTTTGGCCAGGTGCTGAAAAGGAAGTAGAAAACAATATTAACTCCAGTCACATCACTAAGAAAGTATAGTTAAGACCTGCAGGACTCATAGAACTGTTGCATGTAGCATTATTATGTAAAACAGCATAAACAGTCAGCTCCAACATCCATACCATTCTGCTTCCACTTTCAAGGCCAAGAGCCAAATAACTAAGCCTTTGTTTTGGGTTGAGAGTGTTTTCTAGTAAGGAAGGAGGGGGAGGTAGAAGGCGATATTGGAAAAATATGTGTATTAGCTTACTCTCCACGTATTTCGCATTTTAAAAAGTGCTACTGATTATCTCCCATATTTATCTAATTGACTATGCTCTCTGCACAAGACGTAGATAAATATAGAAATTTATTCTTGTGGAGAGTCACATATAGTTAACAAAATGTATTTATATAAAAAGTAAAGATACTACATTACAAAGTATAAAGTTCTTCTCCTAGTATTGAAAATATTGCTCCAGTTATCTTTGAGATGTTATGAACTCAGTATCACAATATTCTGTAATTCCTGTAACATCCAAGGCATGAAAACATGATTTGAAATTCTAATAGTTTTATAAACAAAGGTACATAATAGCTTCCTTCCTGCAGAGACATGTGATGGAAAGTATTGTTGATTGTATTATAATACTCTTCTTCTTTCTCTTTTTCTTAAGTGTTACATATCCTTGCAAATAACTGTATGACCTATATCAGCTTCCTGTAAGTGAGATTTCCCTCTATCTGGAATGTTAAGTTAGGTCATGTAACTTACTTCAGCTTACAAAATTGAACCAGAAGCAAGCGCTGAAAAACTATTTCTAGAGGAAGATTTTATCCCATTGTCTGTTCCTAACAAATGATTGTTTTCCCATATCTATGAAAGTAGCATATTTTGTGGCTCAAGTGGTAGAGTGCTAGCCTTGAGCTGAAGAGCTGAGGGGCAGCACCCAGGCTCAGAGTTCAGGCCCAAGACCGTGCCCGAAATAAACTAAAAACAAAAACAAATAACAGTAGCATATTTCCAGAGGGAGTCTTCCTTCAAATTATATTCTGGAAGACTAAAGCATGTGATGTAAAGGCAAAACTCAAATGCAGCCAAATATAACACAGCAAAAACTAAGCTAATATTAGAACATAATATTAAGATGTTAGTTTCTTACCATCCTTGTATACCTTCATAAGAATTGACTATAGAAGACCAGAATTTAACAAAATCTTAACATGAAGTAAACAAGTAGATAAAACTTCCTGCTTCATGCTATTACATTTTTTCTATAAATACGCATTCTACATGTGGTCACTTGCATGTGGGGTTATCTTTTCTATACATGAGCTTAATCACTCTTGAGCATGATATCTAATATCCACAATCATTATCCAGACATTGTGATTGAGATGTGGAGAAACAAAATGCCTACATTTCTCCTTCATATTTACCTTCTTTTTTTCTAATATGAATTATCATCCTTTCTCCAAAATCTCCTATTAATAAAGGATGAATGACTAATTCTGGATATTAAGCAAAAGGCATCCATGCAAGAATTTCATTCTTTCAGAAATTGCTTAAGTAAATCACAGTGGCTCATAGAAGAATAAAAACATGATTTTCTTTCCTTCTCCGGTTTCTACCATAGTGTCTGAACATGACTCTAAATATCTAATAAACCATTTGCTTTGGCTAAGCTTTTAAAACGAATAAATAGGAATTTTTAGTTTCCTTTTGAGACACCTGAAATAATGTTGCAATAACAATGTGTGTTGAGAGGCTAAATTTTATCAGAATCTAAACATAATGAAAAACAGATGATTTTAATGTAAATAGCGTGTAGGTACATTTTGAACGTGACATATAAGAAGAGACTTTTTTTTATTTACTCTCCATACTGATTTAACTTCAATAAGTAGTTCAAATAATGCAAATAATTATGTTTCTTTCAGAAATAGATTAGACACAAGAAAGGTAGAAAAAGAGAACACGTATTGGGTGATGCATTCTTTAAAAATAGCAGTCAAATAAATATAAACAATATTACCAAAAAGAGCTATCGAATGCTCTTGAAAAGAGAAATTTTAAACAGTGTATAAAAAGTTACAGTGCCAGAATTGTTTCAGAAGCTGCTCTCTGGGATTTATTTTTCTAGGAGGTGACAATGTTTTAATTAGTAATATTTTTAGGGATTAATTTTCATTTTTTTCAGTTAGATTTCATTGAAGAAATACGTTGTTCAAATCTAATGAAAGTATAACAGGAGATAGTAGAAAGAATGCTACACATTCATTGTGATAGGCAAAAAAATACCTTCCCAAAACATCTATTGTCCCCAGATATGCAATCACTCAAATGTAGATTTGGCTTATCCTAAAACAATCACTTTCCTTACCCAAAAGACTGCAAATTTGAATAATTATCACATGGAGGAATTATACTCAAATGGGTACTTAAATGTCCCAGATTTAGTTGGAAAGGGCAATGATTGGGGCCTAGCCATCAGAAAGGTGTAAAGATGGTACATTTGAAAACAAAGGAAAAGAGAACAATCAGATTGTGAAATCGAAAATAAAGGAAAAAACAACAACCATATTGTGAAATTTCTGGAAAGTGGAACAGAAAGTAAATGCCTTGTAAAGATCATTTTTCGTCATTACAACTTGTACATGTCATTGTTGCAATCGGTCCACCTGTATCCCTAGTTAAAAGATTTGTTTTTGCCCTTCCCCTCCAAAAATTATACCAACATCAACTACAACTTTGGTGTCGGGGTTAGGACCGAGTGTGGGGACCAAGGCAGACTATGGGAAAGGATGGGAAGGGTAAACCAAGAAGAGGCAACAATGCTTGATAAGATATCTACTCGTTATCTTGCCCATGTAATTGTACCTCTTCTGTATTTTATTCTCACAATTAAAAAGAAAAAGAAAAAAGAAAGTAAATGCCTTTTCCCCTTGAATCTCTGAAAATATTTCAGCTCTGTTTGTGGCTAGACTTTAATCTAGTGAGACTTCTTTTAGATATCTGTCCTTTAGAACTGTAAAATTATAAATATGGATAATGCAATCCATTAAACTTGAAGAAATTTTTTACAGCAGTCTTGGTTTAGTAAACTAAACTCAACTACTAGCTTTTTCCATCTCAGTTTACTGTTCCATGAAATAAAGGAATCTTGGTGAATCAAGAAAGACGTGAGAGAGCAAGCCTTACATGAAAGCAATTAGCAGAATATGCAGAATATGCATCTATTCAAATACCTTTTAAATTTCTCTCCTCAAAATAATTGCAATTTGATGTTCTATGTGGATTTCTGATAGTTGTCAATGGAATTGTCTGTTTCCTAATTTCAGATTTGGTGAAATACTATAGTCAATAGCACTATCAATGCGTATTTTCTGATAGAAGTATTGCTTGAGGTTTTATAAATATGCTTATATTCTATGGATTGTTGATGATCTGCAAATAAGTGCGACAATTACCATGTATTTCTCACGTGAATGCAAGGATGGGTTATATTTTCATTGGACTCTCTTTCCAACTGCTGGGTTTATTTCAGCATACCTTTTCTGGCCTCGTATTCTTCCAGATTTCTGACAGTGGAGTCCATGAATGCTCTATTATTTGTATTTATTCCCATCCCACCTGAACAATTCCTCAATTAGTCTTTGATTAGCCTCATCCTGCTCATGAATTTTCCTATCACCCTCACGCCTTTTCCTATCACCTTTATACAGAGTCTTTTGCAGGTGTTTAATCTTTTTATTTAGCATTTTTATTAGTTTTTATCAGTGTGGAAGACCAATTGTGGATTATTAACTGCTCTATTGCCTGATTATCATGAATGGGAGTTTACGTACCTGGAGTTGCCATTTTTCTTGTGTTTCTCCACATTTTCTTCTGCTTCGGGTATTAAAGCAAAACGAATACCATTCAAGGACACTATTTTATGGCAATCGTCAATCAGAGTTCTCTAGTGGCACAGATTTTTTGAATCAGTTAAAATGAATACATGTATATTCAAGTTCAGTAGATAAATCTAGTTGAACAACAAATAACTAGGGACTAAGAAAATCAAAGAAGGAGTCAGCAGACGAGAAATTGATAAGTTTAGGGAGAATTGTGTGAAGAAAATAAGATTAGATGAATGTGGAGATGGAATCAGAGAGAGGGACTATAACCAAGATTTATGCAGAGAGGCAAAGGATAGAAAGAAAGGAGAGAGATACAGACAAAGGAAAATGAACAAATAAAAAATTTAAAAGTGAAACAAAAACTTACATAAATATATTAAACAATAGCAAGAAAGGAAAACATTAGTCTTTACCTTGTTCATGTAATTGTAACCCCTCTGTATTTTCACAATTAAAAAAAAACCTTATTAATAAAAATAAATAAATAACGACATTGGAACATGAAAAAATTATATAAGTATAAGGAAATAATACTACAGTTAAAGGAGTCACAGCTGGGGTTTTGTGAATTGAGTAATTGATATCTGAATTAAGCATGCATACACAATGAAGGAAATGATCTTATATAAGATGTGTGTTTACTTGGGAATTAATAGAACAGAAATTATGTAAAGCCAAAAAAAAAAGTACCAATTGGAAATAAAGTAAAAAGGATTCAAATGTTCAATAAAAATGATGAAAAATCTTGAAAACAATTTAATTTTAAAAAATCACATAGATCTTTTTGGGGAGATATTGTGTCTCTAAGAGGTCATACTAGGTTTAGGATGTCACAATGTGCTTCTGATATAACAATGGCAATGTGATGTCACAATGAGTTTTCCATACCATAGTGATGATGCAGTGACAATATCTGTGAGGTCACAATGTATTTGTAGTATCAATAAGTATATGAATTCACATGGGGATCATGATGTCTTAAAATACATGTGTTGTCACAACTGTGATGACGTCCTATGCGGTTTGTGATGTCACCATGTGATAAAATGGTTATGAAATCTGGCAGTGTAATATCAGTGTGGTCATGACATCTCAGTGGATTTCTGATATCACATAGGCAGTATGTCATAAATGTTATGAGGAGAGACAGGTTTGTGATGTCACAGTGTGTTAGTTGTAACATATTTGCATTGTGATATCACAATAGAGATGTCACATTGCATTTTTGATATCAAAACATATGACACATTTGAAATAGAATGAAATCACAGAATAGGCATGCCCAATGTGTCTATGGCATCATAATGACACTGTGATGTGAGAATGCAATGATGTCACTGTAGTTTTTTTATGTCCCAATGAGGTGATTTTGTCATAACAAAAATGTGATGTTATATTGATGTTGACACAAATGGGTTGTGATGTTACCATGGCATGACATCACATCTCAATTATCAATAGATCACAAAGTGGATAATGATAAAGATTGGGATTGTGATTCAGTAAGGCAATGTGTTTTTTCAAAGAAGCTAACATTTCATAGTCGGTTTGCAATGTGACAATGTGATTGTGAAAGCACAATGGCAATGTGATTTCACAATGTATTTGACATGTTACAGTGTTGATGCAATGGGGATATCAAAAAGAAATTGTGATGTGACAATAATTATGGGGACACAATACGTTTCTGCTATCAATCCACATGGAAATATGAAATGGAATGAAATCATAGAATATGCATTCACAATGTGCATATCACATCCCAACAAAAATATGATGTGATAATGCTGTCACAATGTGATATCACAATAACCTGTTGATAGCATATTAACAATTTGATGTCTCTCTGGAGATGATGACACAAAGGGTTTGTGATGATACCTTTAAAAATGTGACCCTAAGTCCGGTCAAAATGAAGATAAGGATACACAGACCATGAAGTCACAAAGACCATGTGTTTTTTTCAAAAGTGCTAGCAGGTCAAAATAAGTTTGGTGTGTCACAATGTGATCATGATGTCACAATGTCAGTGTGATTTCACAGTGGGTTTGTGAATGACAGTGAGTTCATATTGGATTAGTGATGACTCCATGAGTTTGTAATATCACAAGAACTGTTCTAACTGAAACATTACAAGGCGTTAAACAGGTAATCCGATTATGAGCTGACAAAAATCCTAAGATATCACAGTGATGGCTTCTCAAGGAAGCACCAGATGAACTCCAGAGGAGGTCAGAGATAACATGGCAGATAAATTCTCTAGGAGGACCCCAATCGCTTCCCAAGGAAGCCCAAATGACCTCTCCACGAGGTCCCAGATGGCATCTCAAGGAAGCCACAAATGACCTCCAGAAAAGGTCTGCAAAACAGGCTATCATGCTTACCAAGACTCAACACTAGAGGATTTCTAAATGAGTCTCAATTTGTTGGTCCTTGAGAAATAAACACTCAAGGGAGACTTTCAGTTCTGAGGCCTGAGAAACTTACCTAAGAGGGGTTTCCTTGAGTCCAGGCCGACGGCCATTTCACTGGAGCCTCCAAAAATTATAACTTCTAAAGCACAAAACAGTTCATAGAGGCACATTTAAGAGAATAAACAAATTTATTTACATAAAAAAGGGCCTGAGAATGCCAGATTGTGTGCTGGATATCCAGCCTTGACCAACAAACCTCTGACCTCCAATGGGCAGTCCCACCCTTTGTTTATTGGTCTGCAAATCACCACCCCCCACAATTATGATCTCCAAATCTCCAGACTTCAAAAGGCAAGGCTTTTTACTTTTCTCTTCCTCCCTCCCTCTCTATTGTATTGTCCTTCCTTCCAAGGTCTTTCTGGTTTTCCTATCACTTCAGCCTTCTCTTTAGGACTTCCAAATTCCACAGGATTGCCCTTCTGCCCCAGTGGCCAGTTGCCATTTTTCCCCTAAGACTTTCCTTCAATTCCTCTCCTCCCAGGTCTTTCCCCTCCTGCTGTCTCCCCATGTCCTTCCTTCCAGGTATATCCCCGCATTTACTCCTATTCACTTGCTCAGAACACATAGCCTGCACCCCTACCCAACACTAACCAGTTTCCTTTCTAAGATATTTCAATGGTCACTCCCCAAACTGTCCACTGCCCAATCACTACTTGATTGCTAAACAAGTGGAGCTTGATATCACACCCCTTCCAGCAGAATACCCATCTGCATGTAGCAACGTGCCCTGCACCCTCCAAACAGCTAGAGCAAAGGGCCATGATGATTTTCAGTTTCTGCAGAATTTAGATAATCCTTTGATTATCATAGTGGCCTTGTTTTGAACTAGAAGGTATTGAATTTGGACATGTCATTGTGATATTACAAACTTGTCATAAAAAGTTTATAATATCACTAGTTGTGACTAACCCATTAACACCTCACCAAAACTGACCTCATAAATCCATTTTTAAACCACATTGCCTTTGTGACACCACGACTAAATTGTGACTCTCCAAACTTTATATGACCTCTTAGCAACTTTGAAAAAATCACAAGTTCTTTGTGATATCTGAGTAACTTTGTTTACCCGTATATTCATGGTGAACTGAGGACATGCCATTGTAATATCACAAAACTTTTATGACATTATCAGTGCCAAATTGTATTGTCATTATGACATCATCAACTCATTGTGACATCATCAAACTGTAATGAGATCATACCTTTATGACATCTAGTTGTCATTCTGAGATCATAGACTAATTGTGAATACTTATTCTGTAATTTAAACATAATTTAACTGTAATGCATATTGGTTGATATTTAGAAACCCAATGTGACCTAATACCATTGTGACATCAAAATCTCTTTGTGATATTACAAGTCATTGTGATATCACAAACACACAGTGATGTCATAAACCTGTCCTTTCCCAATATTTTTGTTGACATGGTTCCATTATGATATCGTAGGCCTTTGTGAGCTCATAATATGTTTTCAGTCTCATAATATTCCTGATATGACATGGTGATTTCAGAAATCCACTGTAACATCATGCCCACTGTGACTCCACACTGTCAGACATCATCACTGTGTCACCTACTTTATCACACACTTGTTAGGACTTCATCACATTTGTAACAAAACATGTCTTTAGAAACATCAGAGTCCAGTTTTGAACCCATATACTAATTGTGAATTAATGAAAATTGAGATCCAGAATGCCATTGTGACATCAGCACATTGTTACATCACAAACCTATTGTAACTTCATCACCATTAGGGCATTACCAACTCATTGTGACATAAAAACATTATTATAAAATGATATTTTGACAACTTGCCATCATGATATCACTGTCCCTTTGTGATTTCATGAATTATAACCTTATGATCTTTTAGCAAATTTGCAATTGGAACTTCAAAATCCTTCTGTGAACTTATATCCTCATAGCAATTGAATATGGACATGTAATTGTGATATTTCAAAGTTATTTGTGACATCACAAACCCATTGTGACATCACATTGCTGTTATGACATTATGATCCCATTGTGATATCCTAAACCTATTATGACCTATTAGCACCAGTAAATACACAAATATCCTTTGTGACATCACAGTCTCTTTGCATATCCTTAGTCTAAATGTAAACTATTGAAATGAGATTATACATTCCATTGTAAGCTCACCTTTCTTTTGTGACAACACCATTTTGAGATTTTACACCATCAACTCATTGTTACATCACTAAATTAAAGTGACATCATACATTAGGAATTTCTATTCTGTGAGTTCATTCCATTTCAAATATGGCCTGTGTGTTGAAATGAGAAACCCATTATGATTTTATAACCATTGTGAAATTACAATGCTTTGTGACATCATTTTGCCATTATGATATCACAAACCTGCCCTTTCCTCATAACTTATGTGACATGCTGCCATTGTGATTTCTTATGCCATTTTTTGGACTCATGATCTATTTTTGACCTTGTCATATGTTAGGTCTGACGTGATAGGAGAAATCCACAGTGACATTATGACCACTATGATATCACACTGCCAGATATTATGACAATTTTGTCACATTGTGACATCACAAACCTGTTAGAACTTCGTCCCATTTGTGACAACACATGCCTTTGGGATACAACCATCCCTTTTTGAACACATGTACTCATTTAGAGTTCAGAATAATTGATATACACCATGCCATAGTGACATCACCAACTCATTGTGATCTCCCAAAATTATTGTGACAGTATCACAATTATGGTTTACCAATTGTGTCTTCAAAACATTTCTATGACATGATATTGTAACATCACATTTCCATTAGGATAGTATTGTCATAATGTGTTTTCACAATTCTGACTTCATAACATTTTACAAAATCCATGTCTTTGGACTTCAAGCTCTTTCTATGAACTAGTATCCTCATTGTGAAACATTCTCAAATGATATCGGACATGAGATGATCGTATTCCAAACTCATGGTGACATCACTCTCACATCGTGACTTCATTACTACTGTGAGATTACAAACCCACTGTGACATCACATTGCCATTGTGATATCATTATCACGTTGTGATATCCCAAACCTAGTTTTACCTTTTAGCACCTTTGACACAACTCAGAGCCTTTGTGACATCACAGTCCCTTTGTGTACCATATTTTGATGTGATCCTAGAACTTTATATCAGACATGCCTTTTAATATCACATACACTTTGAGTCATCACCAGTGTGACAAAGTCATTATGAAACTAGCAGCTTACAGTGATATCACCAAACTAACTATAATGAATTCAAAGCATCTTGACATCACATTATCATATTGATACCCATAATTCAGGCTTTACCTCTATGAATCCACTTCTCCAAATTAACCATGTGAAGTAACTTGCATAAACACTCTCTCCATGAGTTCAAGCTTTCCAGCATTTACCTGTTGGGTAATTTCTATGTACATTACATATGCTTGTAAGGCTGAGGACCAACTGTTTTAGGTATTGGCCTGGGACAATTTACCAGGGTGCCTGATAACCAGATATAAACAGACAGAAGGCTTGAGCCTATAACCATTTTACAGAAATTTAGTGTCCACACTTGAACACTTGATATCACTATTTTTCCTCCTTCTTTCAATCGTAATGATTAGTAGCTGTAGACACTTCACTGTGTTTAGAGGGGTCTCCCAAGCTACCTGATAATCTCAGTTGTTTCTCTGAACCTCAGGGATCTCCATTTTCTTTAACTCCTATTTAGAACTCTGACCTCAGTCTGGAACTTGGAATCCTCTTCCCTTTTATCTCCTCCTTTTCTTCTAAGCTAGTTTTCATGATCCCAATCTCCATATCAAAGTCCTCATTATCCTGCAAGTGTTCTTCCAGGAGCACACAATTCCTTCCACTCCCCAACTGCTACTCCTCCTCACAACACCTCTAACTGGTCTTCAGCTCCTCCTTTAAGTTTGAAATGGTGCTATTAAGAGGGTTTTTTCCACCTCCAACTATTCCATTGACACCTACTACTTCTGCATTATATTTTTGGTGAGATCTCAAAAGTCTCTTTGGCCTTTTCCTCTAATAGCTTCTTTTCTTTTCCCTTTAGTGTATTTTGTGACAAAGCTTTTAACTGTTTAACTGTTCTGTTTTTCTGCCTAATGCTCTTTCCCTTTCCTGGGCATTCTCAATCAGACCATACCTGTCCTTTAACTCTTTCTGAAGAATAACAACCTCTTTCTTGATTCTGATATTTTGCTGTTCAGTTTTCATGGCCTCTTCTTCTATTACAGAGGTTTGTGATGTCGCAATGTGACACAATGTTCATGACATCTGGCGGTGTGATGTTACAGCAGTCATGTTGTCCCAGTGGTTTTCTATGACATGTCATTCATGAAATATTAGGAAGTCAAAATCAGATAATGAGCTTACAAATGGCCTTATATATCACAAAGGTAACATTTTACCAAAATTATGAGAATAAGAATTTGTGATGTCACAATGGATTATTGATACCACAATGGTTATGCAGTCACAATGGGTTTCTGATAACAAACACATGTCACATTTGAAATAAAAAGATTTCATATGATACACATCCATATTGGATGTATGATGTATCAGTGCATATTTAATATCATAATACTATTATGAAATTGTAGTATTGTGAGGCTAAAATGAACTGATGGTGTCATACCAGGAATGTTTTGTCCAAAGAGTGATGATGTAACAAGGGGTTTGTGATATTACCATGGCATATCTGATCTCAATTGTCACTAGTTCACAATGAGAATATGGGTAGAAAAAAGGATTGTGATGTCACAGTGGACTTGTGTTTATTCCAAGGAACTAGGAAATATTCATATGCTAAGAAGGAATCATGACATGATATTGTGACATCACATTGTCAGGGTGACATTACTGTCCCATGGGGTTTTCACAAACCTATAATTGTTACAATGTGATCATGATTTCAAAATGGCAATGTAACATCATAATGGGTTTGTTGTATGAGCAGGGTGATTAGGGCAAATTGTGTTTGCAACTGAAAAAAGTGAGATTGAAATAACACAAGTACTTCTTCAATTTTATTTTCTCCTAGTACAGGAGTGCAGAAGTTCAAGGAAAGAGCTGGGAGTCCCAAAGGCCAGGAATTTTCTAAAATATTATGAGAACATACTAGGATTGTGAAAACACAATGGGCAGTTATATCATAATGGCAATGTGATGTAAAAATATGATGGAATAATGTTTTAATGTCACAAATAGTTGGTGGTGCCACAAGCATGTTGTAATCACAATACATTTGTGAAGCCACAATTGGTTGGTGATGTCACAATGGAATTCCAAAACTCAATTGTCATTAATGCACAAATGTTTTCAAAAGGGCTGTGATGTCTCCAAAGTCAGGGTTGCAAGCAACGTTATGAAGTCCTAACTTATTTCATTATATACTTCATTGTAAATATACTGTCCAAAGAGATTGAGTCTATTCAATTTTTTATTCATTCATTTATTTATTTATTTTTCTGTGAAAATTGTAATGAGTACCATTCTTATCAAGCATTGCTGCTTCCTCCTTTCTTTCAACTTCCCATCCTTTCCCACTTCTCTTCCCCACTCCCTGACTCCACTCTCCTGCCTCGCTTACCTCTTCCCTACCCCCCACCCTCACCCCGATACCTGTCCAAAGTCGTAAAGTTCATTTTCGACATAACATCTTGCACATCTCATTGTAATGATTCCACTTGTATTCCTATTTAAACATTTTTTCCTTTCTCCTCCACAAAGTATACCAACAACAAATACATTGAAAACAGGAGTGATGTCATGGGGGAGGGACATACAAAGTAAAGAAAAAAATGATCTTATAAATGTGTTAGAAACAATCGCAAAAAAGAAAAAAAAACAACATTTGGGTCCATATCTTGCACTTCATTTCACCTAACATCAACTTATTGGACCCGTTTCTGATTCTTTTAGAAATATACTAGTTATTGCACATAAGGGAAACCATGGGACCTATGTTTTTGGACCTGGCTTACTTTACTTTATATAATTTATTCTATGTCTTTATATTTTCTAACAAATGGGACATTGACATTCTTTCTAGACCCCAAAAAACAATAAACCAAAGATGGTTGATGGTTGAGTTACATGAGTAAAATAATGAGTACACTGTCTATTTATAATTATTACTATAATATATAATATATACATATATAACTATATATCATATATATTATATGTACATGAACCTATATAGTAACTCTTATATATATAAACATATATACCTACATATAAGGTATATATATATGTATGTACCAATATAATGAGTATTATATAGGTATATATGTACTATATATAATTCATAAATATATAATGTAAAATATGAAATACATAATTATAAATTGTATATATAGATATATACATAATATGAATACATATAATATGTATATATACATATATTACATATGTCATATATAATATATAGGTATATATACAGATATATACATATAATAGTTAGGTATATATTTTAATATAAAAGAATATATACAGAAATATTCCTATAAAAATTAGGTATATATAGGCAGATACATATACATAGGTATATATTATATAACAAATACAGAATTATTATATATTATATATCAAATATAATATATAATATAAATATGTAAAATGTATAGCATATTTATATTTAATATATATACCTACAAATATATAACATACATATTATATATAACATATATGCTTATATATCATATTTGTATATCCATATATATACCCATATATTATATTACATATTATATAGTATATATATTTATATGTATAGTTATGTATATATAACATATATATATGCATATATAACATATGTATATATGACAATATGTTTATTATGTATTTTACATAATATATATTTGATTGATTTCATGTTATACTATTAATTATAATAATATAATATATACTACACATTGTATATATAAATATATGTATGTATAAGATTATTGTTTATATTATATATAAAAATAAATAGAAATATATATTTTACATACTGTATATACTTATATAATACACATACAATATATACAATATATTCAATATATGAATATATTTACATATCTAATATATAAATAATGTATTAATATGCATATATATGCATCTATATACATAATATGCATATATACATGTATATGAATATATGTAAAAACATGCGTATATATATGCATGTTTATACATTTGAAATATATATTCAATAAAATATATTCTCCCTCTTTCTATATTTATCTATCACGTTTTTTTGATAAGTTCATCTACTGAGGTTTTGGGGGTGATCAATGCTGTGATAAATATTCTTATGCTGATAGCTGTTTTATGGCCTTGTTTGTGATCATTTGTGACAATGGCCAAACATGGGATTGCTGGATGATGCGTGAGCTCTATGCATTGTCCTTTGAGTAGCTTCTACACTCCTTTCAAAGGTGGTTGAACAACTTAATGCTCCCACCAAAAATGAACTAGGCTATATATTTGACCACATCCATTCCAGGATCTTTTATTAGATTTCTTGATCATAGTCATTTTAACTGAGGTGATGTGGATTCTCAATGTTGTGTTGATTTGCATGTCTTTTGTGGCTAGAGAAGTTGAGCATTTCTTCAGGTTTCTGTTGGCCAATCTTATTTCCTCTTCAGGAAAGTCTCTCTTGAAGTTTTTTTAAATGTTTTTTTTTTTTTTTTTATTGTAAGAATACTGTATATATCTTAGCTCTGGTAAATAATGCTGCAGTAAACATAGTTGTGGTGGTAGATTTAGTATTGTCTTGATTGTGGTCACTTGGGTAAATGCCCAAAAGTGGGATTGCTGGGTCATAGATGAGTTCTACGTGGAGTCTTTTGAGGAACCTCTATACTGTATTCCAAAGTAGATACTCCTAGTAGATGTATGGATCAAGAAAATGTGGCATATATATATACAATGGAATTCAATGCCTCCATCAGAAAAAATGAAATTGCCCCATTTGCTAGGAAATGCAAAGACTTGGAAAAAATATTAAGTGAAGTAAGCTAGGCCCAAAGAAAAATAGGTCCCATTGTTTTCCATATTTGTAGTACCTAGTATATCTGAAACAAGCACAAACATTAAGACAAGTTGATGTTAAGCAAAATGAACCCAAGATAAAGACCTAAATGTTTGTTTATTCTTTCTGGCTATTGTTTCTAACATAGTTTATAGATATTTCTTTGTTATATAGCTTGCAGATGGTATCACCCTGTTTTCACTGTATTTGATGTTAGTATAATTTGTGAAGGGGAAGAGAAAAACGAATTGTTTAAATTGGAATACACGTGGACCCATTGCAACAACGAGATGTACAAGATATTATGTCGAAAAACAAACTTTTCAACTTTGTCGGGGGTATGCGGGGTGAATGGGTTTTGTGGGAGGTAGTTGTAAAGGATACTAAGGGTAAACAAAGAAGGATAAAACAATGATTAAGTAGAAATGCACTCATTTCATTGCCCATGTAATTGTAACCCCTCTGTGCGGTATTTTCACACAAAAAAAAGAATACTGTGCAAAAGGGTAACAGTTACTTGAGCAAGGCAATGAGTACATTTCCTATCAAGCATTGCCTCTTCCTCTTTTTCCCCTACCAACCCTTCCGCATTCCAAACTACATTCTCCCCTGCCCCCACACCTATTATAAAGTTCCTTTTTCAACAAAGTGCCTTGTAGATGTCACTGTTACAATGGGCAACCTGTATCCCTATATAAACTTTTTTTTTCTTTCTCTCTCCAAATTAGAGAAGTGTATATACAAGATGCAAGGCACCGACATTATATACAGTAAAAACAGGGATTATACTGTAGGGGAGGAACATACAAAGCAAAAAAAAAAAAAAAAAAGAAACAATTTATTTGCTATAACTAGTATATGTCTGGGCAAGCAGAAAAAGTCAAATGCTATGTATATATTGACAAGATAAGATGATGTTAAATGAAATCAACACCACGGTAGCGAAACAAGTGGTTTTTTCTTATTTGCTATTGTTTCTCTGCAAGTCTTTAACCCAATTTTAAGTGGGGCAGCTGTTTCTTTGAGAATTTGTTGGTGTTGGGTTCAATTTTGTGAATTCTAATTATATTTTAAGTAAGAGACCCTTGTCTGTTGGATGGATAATGAAGATTTGTTCACAATCTCTGGGCTTTCCTTTGATCTTGGTAGCTATGTACTTTCCCCTGCAGAAGTATGCTGTTGCACGAAATCCGTTTTGTCCAATCTTTTCTTTCAGTTTTTGTGTTTCTGGGTCTTTCTTCAGAAAAATTTGTCCATTGTCAAGGATCCCTAGAATAACTCCTATTCCTTCCTCTAATGTTTCCATGTGTCTGCTTTCATAATGAAGTCTTTGATGCTTTTGGAGTTGATTCTGATACAGGGTGATATATAAGAATTTAGGTTCAGATTTTTGTTTACTAAATTTGGAAAGCAGCATTTACAGAAGAGGTTGTCTTTCATCCATTCTATTTATTTAGCTCCCTAATATATGTTTAGGCAGCTACAGGTCTGTGGGTTCATTTCTGGGTCTTCAGTTCAATTCCATTTTACCTCTGGTCTATTCTTGTGCCAGGAAAAAGCTGCTTTGATTACTAGAGCTTTGTATTGGAATTTGAAATTTTGTATTGATATTCTCCCAGCACTGTTCTTTCTGCTAAAGATTGCTTTTGTTATTCAGTGTTGCGTGTGAATTTGGGGGTTGCTTCTTCTATTTCATTGATGAATGAGGTTGAAATGTTGCATTAAATATGTAGAGAGCCCTTGGCAGAATTGTCAAATTATTGGTTTTCAAATCTCTCCAGTTTGTTGGTATATGAACTCAGCCATAAACTTTCATCTGAGTACTACCTTTGCTGTGTCCTAGAGGAGCTGGTAATTTGTGTGTTCATTTTTGTTAAATATCATGAGAATATGAATGTCCATTCTGATGTGTTCTATGACACACTGGTGGTTCAACAAGGTGTTGCTCAGCCTCCATATGTTACAGGATTTTCTTTTGATGTTGAATTCTCCTTTTATTCCCTTGTGGTTTGAGAGAATGTAGGGGATAATTTCAATGTCTCTGAATTTGGACAAATTATCTTTGTGACCTAAAATGTGATTTATTTTGGAGAATGTTCCATGAGCTGCTGAGAAGAATATGTATTCAGATGCTGATGGGTGTTTTATTCTGTACATGTCTGTTAATTCTATTTGATCTATGCAGTTCTTTATATCTGAGGTTTCTCTCTTTACTTTTGCTGTGTTGTTGTATCAAGCCAGCATAGTGGTGATTTAAAGTCCACAACAATTAATGTCTTTCAATCTATAAGAGATTTTAGGGCAAGTAGTGTTCCTTGGATTAATTTGAGTCCTCTGCTTTTTGGTGAACAGATATTTAAAATTGTAATATACTTCTGAAGGAGAGATCCCTTAATGAATATGTAATGATATTCTTTATCTCTTCTTGATAATTTTAACTTGAAGTCCATTGTATCTGACATTTGGATTTCAACTACCATCTGTTTATGGTGATGTTCGCTTGCTAGATTTTACTCCATCCTTCCATTTTCACAAGACGTTTGTTTTTGTGGACAAGGTATGGTTCTTGAAGGTAGATTTTTTTTTATCCAAGTAGACAATCTATGTCCCTTAATTGAAGAGTTGATTCCATTTAAAACTAAGAATTAGGATTGATGTTTTTGGTAATTGCTGCCATGGTATCCATCTTCTCTGGGGCTGTGCCCACTGGATTCTACCTATGATTCTTAGACTCTTTGTTTGGGGGCTGCTCCTTGGCTTTTATTGTGCTCTTGCTGGTTTTCTATGTGTAGGATACATTTACATGTATTTTATAATGCTATTTTGTGGAGATATATGGTTTCAGTGTTGGTTTTTTCTGAAAGATTTTCATTTGTCCTGATGCTATGAAGGAGAATTTAGCTGAGCGGTGTATTCTTAGTTGATAGTTGTTTGTCGTTAGAAGCTGGCAGGCATCATTCCAGGACCTTATTTTCGGGGGAGGTCCATTCGTGGGGCCTGAACTCTGGGCCTGGGCGCTGTCCCTCAGCTCTTCATCTCAAGGCTAGAGCTCTTCCACTTGAGCCACAGAGCCACTTCTGGCTTTTTTCTTTTTGCTTATGTGGTGCTGAGGAGTCAAACCCAGGGTGTGAGCCACCTTCCCAGTCCATTCCAGGCCCTTTTATTTCATTGACTCTGCTGAGAATTCTGAAATTTTTCTGATTGGTTTCCCTTTATAAGTGATTAGTTTTCTCCCTAAAAGCTTTAATCAGCCTTTCCACTGTCTCAATAGATCCTGTGTGTATTACAATGTGACAGTGTTATGTTCTACTCTGGTCTGTTCTATCTGGTGTTCTAAAATCTTCTTGTGTCTGAATGGACATATCATTTTGCATGTTTGGGAAGTTCTGTGCTAGAATCCTGTTAAATAAATGTCCTAGACCTTTCACTGCTCCTAGCCTTCCTCTACAACCATTAGCCTTAAATTAGGCCTTTTGGTGGTCTCTTCTAATTATTGAATAGATCTATCATATTGCTTAGATTTGTAGTTTTTTTTTTTTTTAATAGTGTCAAGGCTGTCTTCAGTACCAGAGACTGGATCCCCTGCACAGACTAAACTACTCTCAAGGCTTTCTATTGTGTTCTTATTTCCTTTCCTTCTAATTGGTCGAATTTGATGGCTTCAGATTCTTTGTTGGAGCTTTGTTTTACGTCTTGTATGGACTTCTTTACCTTCTTAATATGGTTTTCAGTATGTATTCTAAAATCTCTTGATTGGTTATAAGTTAATTGGACAAAATTTCCTTTCATTGGGCTTCACTCAGCATTTCCTTTGTAGCTTCTAGGGATTGCCTAAGCTTTCGGTTTATGGATTCCATTAATGCATCTATTAATCATTTTTTTCTCATCTTGCTCAAGCAATTCCTCAATTACCCTTTGATAAGCCTCTCAGGCTCATTAATTCCTGTATTAATCTTTCATTGGCCTCATCATGCTCTTGCATTTCCCTATCACGTTCATACAGAGTCTTTTTCAGGCTTTCAAACTTTTCATTCAACATATGTACCAGTAGTGTTTGTAGAGGGTTTTGGGAACTTTCCTCTGGATTATTATATTTATTTATTATATTATTTTTATTGTGAAAATACTGTACAGAGGGGTTAGAATTACATAAGCAATTAATGAGTATATTTCTTATGAATCATTATTGCCTCTTCCTTTGTTTCATCTTCCCATTTATTCCCATCCCACCACCACTTCTGCACTAATGTTGTAAAGTTCGTTTTTTGACATTAGGTCTTGTACATCTCATTTTTTCAATGAGTCCACCTGTATCCCTATTTAAACAATTGGTTTTTGCCTTCCCCTGCACAAATACAATGAAAACAGGAGTTATTTCTTGGGGGGGGGCATGCAAATCAACAAAAAAATCATAAATATGTTAGAAAAAAATATTTGAGAGAGACCGTATCTTGTAAATTTGTTTAACCAATTTGGAAAGTAGTATTGGAGGTTCCTCAAAAGACTCCATATAGACCTCCCCTTGACCCAGTAATCCCACTTTTTGGCATTTACCTGAAGAATCACAAGCAAGACCAAGACCATATTAAAGCTACCAGCACAACTATTTTTATTACAGCATTATTTATGATAACTACGATACGGAACCAGCTCAGATGCCCCTTAATAGATGAATGGATCAAGAAAATGTGGTATATAGACACAATGGAATTCTCTGCTTCCCTCAGAAAGAATGTCATTGTGCCATTTGTTAGGAAATAGAAGAACTTGGAAAAAATTATATTAAGTGAAGCAAGCCAGGCTCAAAGAAAAATAGGTCTCATTGTTTTCCTTACTTGCAATAACTAGTATATGTTTGAAACAAGCAGAAACGGTCAGATAAGTTATTAGGCGAAATGAACCCCAACATAAGAACTCCCACTCACTGTTAGTAGGAGTAGAGATACCTGGCCATACCATTTTTCTTGTCTTTCTCCACCGTGTTATGCCAATTTTTGTATGAAGTCAAAACAAATACTGTGCAACACAATGTTTTAGGAAATCATCAACCTCTGCTCTGTAGTTGCACAATTGTTTAACACAGTCAAAATAAGTACATATACAATCCAGTACATTAGATACAATCTAGTTCAACAACAAACAACTAGGGATACATAGACTAAGAAAATCAAAGAAGAAGTTAGAAGACCAGAAATTAATAAGTTCAGGGAGAATTGTGAGGAGAAAATAAAATTAGAGACATATGGGGATGGAAATGGAGAGAGATAACATAATACCTAAATGCTGAGACAGTTAATGGATAGAAAGAAAGAATGGAGATACAGAAAAAGTAAAAAGGAAACATTTTTAAATGAAACACTTAAAAATGTATAAAGGAATAGTACAACTAAGGGAGTTAATGATGAGTGTTTGTGAATTAAGTAATCAATACATTACTTAGTATGTGCACAATTAAGAATAAGGTCAAATATTTGAATATGGATATATATATGAAGATGAGTTGAACAGCTATTAAATATAGCAAAGGAAGCACAAAAGTACCAAGAGAAAAAAGTCAAAACAATAAAAAAAGTAAAATAAAAATTATGAAAAATTAGAAAATAATTTTTTAAAAATTCTACAAACAGATAGACAAAAGTGTTCTTCCATTTTTTTTCAGGCAAGACCTTCTATGTCCCTAGAGACCTTAACCAGTTTATTGGTGCTCTGGTTTGCTTACAGTGTTTGATTTTCCTGTGACTTCATTGGTTTCTTCAAAGGGATGGTGATTTCCTTTGAGTATCACGAAAGAGAGAGATGGCTGTTTCTTGTAGCTTGGAGTTGCTCTGATGGGGCTAAGCTCCGGGTAATGTTGAGGCCTGTCAGAATGTGTAGCTTTTCCCTGAGAGGCTAGCTCCTGAGACACTCATATAGCCAAGCCTGGATCCATTGTCAGGATTTATATTTACTGAATTTCCCATTTTTTTCTTTTATTCTCAGGCAGCTAGGTCTGTTGACTGTGCCACATTGTGGTGGGATAGCCTCTTACCCAGTGATGTAAGTCAGTCATCTATGGGCAGAGATTCCTCTGCCTGGAAAGTAAAACTTTCCTTGCCTGGATCTGAGCCTGGCATGTCAGGTTCCTTTGATCTGTTAAATGGCTCATACTGGTTTCTTCAAAGGTCTTAGTATGGGGTGTTCTGTCATGTCTTTATCAGTATCAAGGATGGAGTTCTCCTCTTGTGGTTGGGGAGTATCTACTTTCCCACTCTTGCTCTGTGGAAAGGATTAAGGAAGTCTTGCTTGTGTGGTACTCAGACCTTTCAATGGATCTCCAGGCCATCTATGGTCTGCAAATGTCTGTGGTGAGCAGGATGAAGATGTTTGCTCCTTGTCAGTTTTTGCTGGTGGTGACTATAATCTGCTCACACGCCACTTCTGGTGACTGTGTTCTGGGCTGTATTTGTTGATGAGGTGGCAATGGTAGCAGCTGCTGTAGCTACTGCTAAGGAAAATTTGAGAGCTCAAGTCTGTCTCCATAACCAAGCTGTATGTATTTTTCACATCTGACCAAGCTCTCTTTACTATTATGGCACCTCATGTGAGTCTTGGACTTTGCACTGTAACAATAAAACTGGTTTCTATGAGAGATGTTGATTAAAACTATTAGGACCACTAAGCACTTTAAAAAAACACATGTCCTTTGTGAAACAATAGTCTCTATTATACCCATATATTCATTGTGAATTACAGACAATTGAGATTCAACCTGCCACTGTAACATCAAAACCTTTTGTGACACCAACTGTCTCACATTATCCTTATGATAGCATCAGATCATTGTGATATCAAAAAACTTATAATCATATCAAACCTTATGACATCACATTGCATTGTGACATCATAGACACATTGTAAATGTCTATTCTGCAATGTCATCCTATTTCAAATGTGTCATGTGTGTTATCAGAAACGTATTGTGAACTAATCATCATTGTGGCATCACATTGCCATAATGATATCAGTAACCCACTGTGCCATCAGAAACGTGTCTTCTCCACAAATTTTCTTTGCCATGTGATACTTTATGCTAATAACTTTTTTTCTATTTGTGAGCTAATAATTTGTTTTCAAACTGATAATATTTCAGATATGACATGTTATAAAAAACATCTTCTGTCATATCAAGGCCACTCTGACATCACACTGCCAGATGTCATGACCATTCAGTCACATAGTGAAATCGGAAACCTGCTAGCAGATCACATTTTTCACAATACATACGTTAGAGACATCAAAGTTCTTCTCTGAAATCACATATTCATTATGAGTTAGTGAAAATTGTGATCCTGTATACAATTTTGCTATCCATACCTCTGTGTGACATTTCAAACCTACTGTGATCCCATCACAGTAGGCATCAACAGCTAATGGTGACTTCAAAACATTATTATGACATGATATTTCGACCACATTTTCATTGTGATATCGCTGTCCCATAGTGTTTTCGTAACACTTTATTTGCTGTAAGGGAAATCCTCCCAGAAGGCTCATTTTGAAATATAGTATATTGTAATATTTATAATAGAGTTTACAGGTTGCAGGTAGCCAATTGTTACAAAGACCTACAGCAAGCAAATAAAAGTAACACAGCTAGGAAACATGTAAAAGAGAAACAAAAAACAAAAACCATGCCAACAATGGTATGGCTAGCTTAACTGGGCTGCAATGATGACCTAAGCTGAGCCAGGAGACAGGACACAGGACATGATCAGTGAGATAATTGGCATGACACAATCATGTCTAAGCTGGTACAGACCTAAGTAGGTCGGTGCAGAGGTCAGATCATCAGGAAATTCCCAGTCCAAGCAAATTCAGTTACCTATCAACCAAGTACCCTCACCTGACTCCAGGAATATGGTCGTGAACATTATCTTGGAGTTAGGTGATAGGCAAGGGGTTTTCTTCCTCCAGCATGAAAGCAAGATGCTAGACACCACAATCAACCATGTGGCCAATAAGGTGATGGCCAGAACTGACCTCCATATTTCATCATGACCTCATATCATTTTAGATATCAAGCTCCTTCCTTGAACATTGTGAACACTGAATTCATTGTGAACTAGTAGCAACTGAAGTCAGACATATCATTGTGATATTACAAGCCCATTGTGATATCCCAAATCCATTAGGACCTCATCAACACTGTGATATCTAATTGCAGATGTGACATCATGATCACATTGTGACTTGAAGTTCCTTCTGAGAACTACATGTTGGAGCTTTCCAGAATTTACCTGTTGGCAACTTTCTATGTACAAGTTTGTCAGACAGCGGCCCCAATGGTTTACAAGATAGTTTTGGCAGTGGCTGGTGGCAAATTACCAGCATGTCAAATAACCAGATACGGAGAGAAGGTTTGAGCATGTAATTTTTTTCACAAGATCAGTATCTACATTTACACACTTGTTACTACTCTTTTTTGCTCCATTCTTTAATCTTAACAAGTAGAAGCTCTAGAAACACGACTGATTTTAGAGTGGTCTCCTGAGCTACATGATTAGCTCAGTTGTTTCCCTGCACCTACGTGTTCTCTAGTTTCTTTAACTCCTGTTTATTATTCTGAACCTGTTTGGAGGTTGGAGACTTCTTCCATTTATCCTCCTCTTTTTCTCTCTTTAAAGCTTGCTTTTATGATCCCAATTTCCTTGTTAAATTCCTCCTGACCTTGCAGGTGTTCTGCCAGGGTCACAGGAAATTTCCTTTGACTGTTCAACTGCTTCTCTTTCAGCAGCACTTTTGCTTGCTCTTCATCTCCTCCGTTCAATTCTCAGTGGTGCTATTGAGGGTGTTTTCTTTTTCACCTCCATCTGTTTAATTGGGACATGCTACTTCTACATTACATTTATGGTGAAGATCTTGTCATTGTCTTTGGATTTTCCTCTAGTAGCTCCTCTTTCTTGTTTTAAACTTTCTTGTATTTCTACGATAAGTCTTTTAACTTTTTAACGCTTGTTTTTTTTGTGCCTAATGCTGTTTTTCCTGGGTATTCCTAATCAAAATATGAGTGTCCTTGACTCTTTCTAAAGAGTAACAATCCATATTTTGACCTATTTATTATTCTGCTTAGTTTTTTTGGCCTCTTCTTCAATGACACAGGAATTTAGGGTCTATTCTTCTAACTAGCCTTTCATTTCTTCCTCTGGTGCTTTGAATTTTTGTTCACACCCTTCAAAGGTAAAAGCTTAATGTACTCTTGTATCATGAGCAGCTCCTTTTACCTGGCCTTGATTTCATGTACAGTGTTAGGATCTTCTCTCTGCCTTGCTTGTATTCAGCAAGGATGGAAGCATTGGTGTCCTTGTCCTCCTCAGCCTGTGACCTGTGGGCTCGACCTTTGTATCAGGCACACCTTGTCTGATGTACTTGGATTTCATTTGATTCTGCATTTTTCTCAGTTTCATTTTGTGAATTTTTGTGGGTTTTGATTGGCATGTATTTGAGATTTACAATATTTTTAGCATGTATTTTCAGATAGAAATGTGTTAAATTTTTCATCACATTTTTTCTTAAGTTCAGTGGGCTGATTTTTAAGTTTTCCACAGTTGGATTTCAGACTCCTGAGCTCATTTGCCTTATTCTCAGGAGACATAATCACAGTTTCCCAGTGGCAACCTGCCTAATTAACATGTCAATTTTAATCCTCCTCTTCCTTGAAAATTCCTTTTTCCCTTGCTGTTTACTTCCAGTAAGCACACAGATCTAGTCCTAGAGGTTCCCTATTGATATTTGCAAATGAATTAAACTGTCTTCATCCTGAGTCTCTTGATCCCTGTCCTGGTGCTGCTATGTGAATCCCCTTCTTAGACTGTTTTTTTCTTCCCCTATATAACTGTTATGAAATACCTGTTGGGCAACTGCTATCAACTCAGATAATACCTTTTCTCAAATCCTTCTAAATTGTGAAGATTTTTCCTAACATCTGGGCCGACGGTGTAGTGAAAGCCATATTTAGGGCTCTTCAATTATCCTTGGCCTCAGGATCTATAGGTATATAGTTACTATAGGCCTCTTGGAGGCTTTCTAGAAAAGCTTTAGGGGATTCATTGGGGAACTATAATTAAATTAGTGGGCTTCCTAGCCGATGCCCTTACCCTGCTAACAGGCTTGGAATATTGATAAGCACATCCTTTCCTTGATTGCTGTTCTAATCCCAGCTTGGTTGAGTCTGGGGAAAGACTTGCTCCAATAGGAATGTGTCTTCAGTGGGGGAATGATCTGGTCCAAGGACCACCTTCAAGCCACTGTGCTGGATTCGCTCCTTTCCCCCAGGTGGAAAGCACCTGTAAAAGTTGCCCTCAGTCATCCCAGGTGGGCTGATGTAAAGAGATGAGGCCCTGGGCTTTTTCCGAAAAGGACAGGTTTTGCTATTGCCCCTTATACATCACCCTAATTGTAAAGGGAACATGTATTAGAAAGTTGGTTTGCCCACCATCTCCCCAATGTGCCTGTTGTGTACCACCTCAGGCTGTTTCAAGAAACTAATTCTGGTATGGAGGGACTGAACAACGGAGATACTGATGGCACAGATTAATAGGACGTGTCTTCTTCTGAGGGATCCTGTAACACCAGAAGGAAGATATTTCAGTTACAGGAACATTAACATATTGCATTCCTATCCTGGAAAAAAAAGGAGTAAGCAGAGGTGTATACAGGAAACAGAACTATCAGCACACACAAATAGCCATAAACTCTAAACCCACATGTCCCATATCTCTCAGCCATGCTCCCTTGCGGAGGTATGAGATGACCTCGGTAGGAGATCCCATAAGGGCTACTGAGGAGATCCTAGATGACCTCTGGAGAAGGTCACAGATGGCCTTTCAAGGAGACTACAAAAGACCACTCAAGGTAGTCTCAGATGGCTTTAAAGGACCGTCCTGGTGACCTCTTGAAGTCTCCAGTTGACCTCCAGAGGATGTCCCAGATAGCCTCATGATGATGTTCCAATTAATGTACTGAGGACATCTGAGATGATCTCTTGAGAAGGCCTAACCTGATCCCTGGATGAGGTCCCAGATGCATTCTCACTTAAGTGCCCAGATTACCAGTGGAAGAATTCCCAAATGGCCTCTTCAGGTACCCCAAATGACGTCCAGAAGAATTCCCGGGTTAACTATAGGAGAAGCCCCAAATAGCCTCTCGAAGAAGCCCCAAATTTAAACTGGAGTCAGTCCCAGATGTCCTACCAATAAAACCCCAGGCTGTAGGAAGACCTAGATGAGGACCTCGAGGAGGGGTAAGATAACCTCCAGATTAGGTCACAGATGGCTTCTAAAGGAAGCCCAAGATGAACTCTCAAGAAGGCCCCAGATGGCTTCTCAAGGACGGCCTCTTGAGATTACTCAAAATATCCTTCAGAGGAGGTCCAAATGGCCTCTTGAGAATGCAACAGATGAGCTCCAGAAGAGGGTTCAAAATCAGGCTGGCAAGTTTGCTGAGACTCTCACTCCTACATGGGTATGAAATAATTCTTATTTTCTGTTTTTTTGGGGGTTTTTTTGTTTGTTTTGTTTTGTGGCTAGTCATGGGGCCTGAACTCTTGACCTGGGCCCTGTCCCTCAGCTCATCTGCTCAAGGCTAGCACTCTACCACTTGAGCCACAGTGCCACTTCTAGATTTTTCTGCTTATGTGGTTTTGAGGAATGGAACCCAGATCCTCAGGTGTGCAAGGCAAGCACTCTACCACTGAGTACCTTCCTAGCCCTGAAATGACTCTTATCCCTGTTGGTCCACAGGAAACAGCAACTCTAGGGAGGCTTTCACCCCTGAAGTATGAGAAACTCACATACAAGGAGGTTTTCCCAGGGGTCAAGGCCCAGTTCCATCCATATGGATTATATCTATAGGGCCTCCAAATTTAAGTCCTGTAAAGCATGAAGTAATCCATCAAGGTACAATTATGATAGTAAAATTATTTACACTACAAAGGGGCCCGTGTTTATCTTGCCCTGGGCTGGATAATCAGACCAAGAGCAGCATTGAACACCAAACCTCAGACATCCAATGGGCAGCAATGCCCTTTGTTAATTCATCTGCAAACCATCAGTACCAAAATTATGATCTCCAAAGCTTCAAACTTCAAAAGACAAGGTTTTTCTTTTCCCTTCCTCACTCCTCTACAGATCTTTCCTTTCTTCTAGGTCTTTCCTTATTCCCTTTCCACCAGTTCCTTCTTCTTTTTAGGCCTCTCTACTTTCCACAGAACTGTGCCCCATTGTTGAGTTGCCATCCTTACCCTCCTGCTCTCACTCAACTTCCTCTCTTGTGAGGTCTTGCCCTCCTGCTGTCTCACCACTTTCTTCCCTTCAGTTATTTCCCCTCTTTCTCTCTCCTTCATTTGATATGAACACAGCCTATATAAGGGCTGTACAGCTCCAGCACTCCTACAGATCACTTGCCTAAGTTTTCAATTGTCACTTCTCAAACTGTACAATGCTCAATCCCTTCTTGACATATCTCCATGTGTTACATGACAGCTCAACCCATTCAGAAGCATAAACCACCCTCTCCCATAGGCCAGGCCATAGGGGCAAGATGATGATTAGCTCTCACAAATGATTGGGGCCCAGGTGCTTATTCCAGCATCCTCATTGATAACTAGTACCAATTGAAATTGATATTACAAACGCATTATGACAGCACCAAACAATTGTGACCTCATCATCAATATGACATCACTCATGCATTTAGCCACGATCACATGGTGACATCACAAACTTATTCTGACCTCTTACAATCATTGAAAAAAACACATGGCCTTTGTGATATCATAGTCCCTTTGTGTACCCATATCCTCATTGTGTACCATGACAATTGAGATCAGACATGCCATTGTATCATCACAAAGCCTTTCTGAGCTCATCACCAGTGTAACATCACATTGCTCATTGTGACATCACCAACCTACCACATCATCATAGCATTATGACTTCACATTTTCATTGTGAGGTCATAGGCACATTGTGAATTCCTACTCTCAGATTTCATTCTATTTCAAATGTGGACTGTGATGATAGCAGAAACCCTTATGATGCAGTAACCAGTGTGACAGCATATCATATTTGGTATATAACTCCCATTGTTATTTCATTACATTTTTCAAAATCATGACCTTTGTGACTTCAAGCTCCTTCTGTGAACCCCTATCCTTATTTCTATTTAAAAGCCATTGAAATGGAATATGTAATTGATATTACTAATATTATGAAATCGCCTCATTACATCTGTGACAGCACAGTCCTATAGTGACATCACATTGCTGTTGTGACATCAAAATCAAATTGTGACATCTCAAACCTATAAAGTCCTCTGAGCAACTTTGAAAAAACATCACTTTTGTGATATCACAGTCCCATTTTGTATCCATATTTTCATTGTGAACTAATGACTACTGCAACAGATATACTAGTGTAACACCACAAACCATTATGACACCATAATTGTCATTTTGACATCATCACCTAATTTTGATATCACCAAAGAACAATGACATTAATTATGGCATCATACAGCCAACGTGACATTATAGACACATTGTGAATGCCTATGTTGTGATTTCTTTTTTCAAATGAGGCATGTGGTTGATATCAGAAACCCATTTTGACTTCATAACCATTGTGACATGACAATCCCTTTGTGACCTCACATTGCCATTGTGATATCATTAACCCATTATGCCAACACAAATTGGTCCTGTCCTATTAATTTTTGTGACATGTTGCCATTTCGATATCTTACATTCTAGGTAAGTTCATAATCTGTTTTTCACATGCTAATATTTCAGGAATGTATGGTATCAGATATTCACTCTGACATCATGGCCACTGTGACATCACACAGCTAGATATCATTGACCACTGTGTTACATTGTGACATCACAAGCCTGTCAACTATCGTGACAACACATACCTTTGGAGACATCACAGTCCTTTGAGAACTCATAATCATTGTAAGTAAATGACAATTGAGATCCACCATGCGCCATTGTGACTTCATCAATGCATAGTGATGTTACAAATCTATTGTGAGCTCCTCAACACTATGGTATAACCAACTAATTTTGACAACAAACATAATTATGGAAGAGGGGACCAAAATGGTGCCGAAACAGTAGGGACACACCACAGCTCTCTCCAAACAAACAGAGAGAGTTCCAAAGTTCAATTTCGCCAAAAGACCCATGACTGAAAAGATGACCACCCAGATAAAAAGAGGTGCAATAAATAGTAAAGGAAAAAAATTACAATGGGAAAAACACGAAGACCCTTCCCCAACCATTGATGTCTTTGTAAATCTGTGCCAAACCAGAGCCCAGCCCAGAGCCCCCAGAACCACAGTAGGCTATCTGAAGAATGCTCACGAAGAACATACCCAAAGTGCTGGTGCCAGATTCAGTGATTGTTAAAAGAGGAACCTCAGAGCTTTGAACCTTCACAAAGAGATTTCACCAACCCCTCATCAGTAGAGCAACCTTGCATAATCCTAGCAAATTCCCCAGGCCTCACAACAGTGGAGGGAAGCCAAGAACTACAGGGGTCCATCCACAGAAGGCCAGTGCAGGAGACTCCCAGGTGCCTGTGCTGATATGGACATTGCAAATAGAGACACTCTCTGGCAAAGGGGTTCGATGCCATCCTGCCAAAACTCCTGGGCCCCCAGAACCACAGTGACCCATAGGAAGCCAATGCAAAAACACCCATGGTGCTTACCAGGACAGCATAAACAGAGTCAGAGATGGTGTAAAACACAGGCCCTGAGCCACCACCATCACCCAACCAAGCCCACAATCATCTCAATACAATACTAAGCCTTGTAGCAACCTGCAATCTACAGTGCACAGAGACAATGATCTGTGGCAGCACCATTCGAGAGCTCTCAACCAGTTCTAGCTAAGTACCCCAACAGGAACAGCTTTACCCATTCCAAGAGAGACCAGTGCTGGCAGTAACCTCTAGAGCTTGACCCATACCATTTCCCCTACGACCTGCACTACAGGTTCCACTAAAACTGTGCAAGGACCCCATCAGACTGTGGAGCACACCTAGCCCACCAGGATTGAAAAAAGCAACCCAGAAAGGGAGTTGAAACACTGAAGCTGGGAAGAGCACCAACGAGCTACAGAAGCCAGCAAAAGAAGAAATCCAAACTGTGTTCCCTGCGTGGGAAACCCAGCAGGACAGGTCCCACCTAAGCCCAAAGAGTGTGTCCCAGGATGGTGACAGAAACACAGGACCATGCAGGGGGATGGGTGACTGAGCTACATAAACGACCTCAGTCAGAGGCTGAGCACAGGTTACAGAAGAGGCTGGAAAGAAAGTCACAGCAGCCCTCATGAACCAACCCATGACAGCAAAAGATCTGTGTGTTTGCAGTGAGACCAACACCAGAGCCTAACTTGTGTATTCCAGACTGGTTATTGAACAACTCAGGCCACCAGCACCTAATTATAGTCAGAAATGGGCTGGAAAGGTGGCTCAGTGATAAAGTGCATGCCTTGCATGCATGAGGACCTGGTTCAATTCCTCAGCACCACATAAGCAGAAAAAGCCAGATGTGGAAATGTGGCTCAATGGTAGAGTGGTATCCTTGATCTGAAGATCTGAGGGACAATACCAAGGCCCACAGTTTAGGCCCTACAACAGACAAAAGAAAAGAACCACATAATTATCACCATGATGTGGAAAAGGCTTTTGATAAAATACAAATTTATTCTTGTTAAAGGCTCTGAAGAGAATAGTAGAGGAATTTTCTTAAAACTGTGTAAGCCATATATGAGAGAGCAATAGCCAATATTATACTTAATAGGGAGATACTACAACAAATTCTCCTAAAATTAAGAGCAAGGCAAATATGCCTACTCTAACCACTCCTCTTCAATATAGTCCTGGAATGCTTAGCCAGAGTAATAAGGCAAGAGAAAGACTTTAAAGGGATCTGAATTGGGAAGGAAGAAGTTAAACTATCCTTTTTTGCAGATGAAATGATATTATACCTCAATGATCCTAAAACCACCACACCAAAACAGTTTATAAACCACTTTGGCAAAGTAGCAGGATACAAAAACCCACAAAAATCAGTAATCTGTACGCATACCAACAACAAATAAGCTGAAAACAAAATCAAGGAAATAACAGTATTCATGCAATGACCTCAAAAAATAAAATATTTTGGAATTAACCTAACCAAAGATGGAAAGGATCTATTTTAAAAAAAAAGTCTAAAAACAGAAAGATATCAGGACAGGAGGAAATGGTGCCAAAACAATTCTAGGGAAACAAAAGGGAGGGTTCTCAATGCTGGACTTCAAACTCTACTATAGTGCCAAAATAACAAAGACAATTTGGTATTGCATATAGATAAAAAAAATGGAATAGATTAGAAGATCCAGAAATAATCCAAATGCTTACAATCATCTGATATTTGACAACTCAAAATGGATAAAAGACCTTAGCATCAATCCAGAAATTCTGAATCTACTGAAGCACAGACTAAGAGAGACACTTGAATTTATAGGCACAGGCAGGAACTTCTTTAGCAGAGTCCCAGGGTCATAACAAATTGGGGAGAGACTCAACAAATGGAACTAATTTAAAACAAAACTATTCTGCACAGCTAAAGATATAGCAACCAAACTAGAAAGAACCAATTGGGAAAAATATTTACCAGCAATATATCAAACAAAGACAAGAGTATATACACTAATCTCTCATAAACCAAATGAACCAATTCCTAAATGGTCAAAGGAACTAAAAAGAGACTTCTCAGAAGAGATAAAAATGGCAAAGAAGCACAAGAGCAAATGCTATTCATCCGTGGCTGTAAAGGACATGCAAATAAAACAATTCTGAGATACCACCTTATTCCATTAGCATGGTCTGCATCCTAAGGTCAGACAAAAACAAAGGCTGGAGGGAGTCATTCACAAATGCAGAGAAAGGAACTCTATTGCATTGCTGCAGAGAATGGACACTGAAACAACCACTTTGGAAAGCAGTCTGCAGTTAACTCAGAAACTAATCATAGACCTTCCCAATGACCTAGCCATAACACTCCTAGGCATCTATGCTGAACAACAGCAACTAGGATACAAGTACACATGCACTTCCATGTTTATTGCAGCACTACTCACATTAGTCAAGGTATGCAAACAACCCAGATGCCCTACTGGATGATCCTAATGGATAAATAGATCCAAAAATGGTGGTACCAATATACAATGGAATATTATGTAGCCATAAGAAAGGACAAAATAATGGCATTTGCAGGGATATGGGTGGAACTGAAAATAATTTTGAGTGAGGTAAGCCAAAAGAGACAAATGGAAAACGATCTCCTTGATATGTCGATATTAAATACAACATGTAAAGAGATAAAACAAAGTAAACAGGACTCAACAAACAAAGAACTTCCAGTCATCTTGTTTCATTACAAAATAACCCAAAGCTCCTGGCCACATTTAAGGTATATATGCACACATCTGAGGGAAACTAAGAAGAGGACACAGGATCAGAAATAGATAGAGGAAAACACACCAGAAGGATGCATCAGCTGCATTGGACATTAATGAAAATGAACTAAGTAACACAAGGGCAGTGATGAGAGGGAGGTAATGAGGGAGATAGAGGGAAAAGTTGACAGTAAGCAAAAGGAAAGAAATGTACTTATCATTTGTTTTTTTTTAAATTTATTTATTTATTTATTGTAAACATACTGTACAGAGGAGTTACAATTACATGGGCAAGATAATGAGAATATATCTTATCAAGTATTGCAGCCTCCTCCTTTGTTTACCCTTCATTCACATCCCTTCCCAGCCTCCCTCTTTACCCCCACCCAACCCTCGCCCTCCCCGCACCAAAATTTTGAAGTTCGTTTTCGACATGACAACTTGTACTTCTCATTGTTGCAACGGGTCCACCTGTATCCTTAAACGACTTGGTTTTCCCCATCTCCTCCACAAATTATACCGACATCAAATATAGTGAAAGCAGGGGTTATACTGTGGGCAGAGACATACAAAGCAACAAAGAAATAATCTTATAAGTGCATTAGAAACAAAGGCATGAAAGAAAAAAAACATTGAAGTATACATATCTAAGCGTTCATTTTCCTAACATCACATTATCTGTCCTGTCCTGCTTGACTCATACATATACTAGATATTACAAATAAGGGAAACTATGGGAGCTATGTTTCTTTGGGCTTCGCTTACTTCACTTAATATAATTTTTTCCAAGCCTTTCCATTTCCTAACAAATGGGCCAATGTCATTCTTTCTCATGGAGGCATACAATTTCATTGTGTGTATATTGTGTGTCGTCTTGTTTGTAAACATTTGGGTAAATGCCCAAAAGTAGGATTGCTGGGTCATAGAGGAGTTCTACGTGGAGTCTTCTGAGGAAACTCCATACTGCTTTCCAAAGTGGTTGGACAAGATTACCCTCTCACAAACAATTCAGTAAGGTTCGCTTCTGTCCACATCCACTCCAGAATCGGTTGTTGTTAGAGTTCTTGAATTTTGGCATTCTAACTGGGGTGAGGTGATATCTGAGTGTAGTTTTGATTTACAGGTATTATATGGATAGGGAGTTTGAGCATTTCTTCATGTGTCTATTGGCCATCCTTCTTTCTTCTTCAGAGAAGTTTCTCTTTAAGTCTTTAGCCCACATATTTATTGGGCAGTTGTTTCTTTGAGGATTTGTTGTTGGGGGATTTAATTTTTTGAGTTCCAAATATATTTTAGAAATGAGACCCTTGTCTGTTGTATGGCTAGTGAAGATCATCTCCCGATGTCGGCTTTCTATTGATCTTGCCAGCTATGTCCTTTGCCATGCAGAAGCTCTGCAACTTCATGCAATCCCATTTGTCCAAACTTTCTTTGATTTGTTGTGTTTCCAGGTTTCTATTCAGAAAATTTCGGTCTCAATTAAGAATATTTCGGCCTGCTCCAAGGAGACCTAGGGTTTCTATTCTTCCATCCTGTAAGTTTTCAGATTTTCTGCTTTGACTCTGAAGTCTCTGATCCATTTAAAGTTGATTCTGGTGCAGGCTGATATATAAGGATCTAGTATTAGTTTTCTACAAGTAGTTAACAAATTTTGCCAGCACCATTTACTGAAGAGGCTGTCTTTCTTCCATTCTATTTGCTTAGCTCCCTTATCGAAGATTAGATGGCTATAGGTCTGTAGGTTCACTTCTGGGTTTTCAATTCTATTCCATTGGCCCTGAGGTCTGTTCTTATGCCAATACCAAGCTGTTTTGATTACTATGGCTTTATAGTAGAGTTTGAAATTTGGTATTGATATTCCTCCAGCAGTGTTCTTTACATTGAGGAGGGTTTTTGCTATTGGGGGTCGTTTATTGTTCCATAACAATTTTTGGATTGCCTCTTCTATTTCCTTGAAGAATGAGATTGGAATTTTGATAGGTATGGCATTGAATTTGTAGATAGCCTTGGGAAGTATTGCCATTTTCACCATGTTATTCTTTCTAATCCAACAGCATGGGAAGTTTTGAAAATTTGTAAGTTCTGTTTTGATTTCCTTTTTGAAGACTTTATAACGTTTTCATCATAGAGTTCCTTGACTTCTTTGGTTAAATTAATTCCTAGGTAATTTATTTGTTGTTGGGCTATTACAATTGGGGTTACTATCCTAATTACAGCCACACTTTTTTTCATTCTTGGAATACAAAAAAGCCATTAATTTTTGAGGGTTAATTTTATACCCTGCTACTTTGCCAAAGTTTTGAATCAGATTAATTTGGGAGTGGAGTGTATGGGATTATTTAAATACAAGATCCTGTCTTCTGAAAAAAGTGAGAGTTTTATTTCTTCTTTTGTTATTTGGATCCACTTTCGGTCTGCATCTTGTTTTATTGCTGTAGCTAGTCATTCTAATACTAGATTGAAGAGAAGTGAAGAGATTGGACATCCTTGTCTTGTTCCTGAGTTAAGAGGAAATGGCTTCAGTTTTTGGCTGTAGGCTTGTCATATACAGCCTTTATTGTATTGAGGAATGTTCCATGGATTCCTAGTTTTTCCAAAACTTCATCATAAATGGGTGTTGGATCTTGTTGAATGCTTTTTCTGCATCTATTGAGATAACCATGTGGTTCTTATCCTTGCTCCAGTTGATGTGATGAATAATATTAATTGCTTTGCATATATTGAACCAGCTTTGCATCCCTGAAATGAATCCTGTTTGACCGTGGTTTATGATTTTTTGGATGAGTTGTTGAAGTCGATTGGCCAAAATTTTGCTGAGAAGTTTTGCATCAATATTAATCAAAGAATTGGGTAGATAGTTCTCTTTTTTGATGAGTCCCTACCTAGTTTGGGATGAGGGTTATGATGCCTTCATAGAATGTGTTCGGTAGTGAACTTTCTCTTTCAATTTCATTGAAGATTTGGAGGAGTATTGGTGTGAGCTCTGCATTGAAGGCCTTGAAGATTCCGTTGTAAAACCATCTGGTCCTGGACTTTTCTTAGCTGGGAGGTCTCTTATTGCTGTTTCTATTTCAGTGATTGATATTTGCCTGTTAAGATGGTTTAACTATTCTTGGTTTAGTTTTGTTTTGTCAATTTTTGCTGGGAAACGGTCCATTTCTGCCAAGTTATCAAACTTATTAGCATAAAGTTTTGAGAAGTATTCCCTTATAATGTTGTGGATCTTGGTTGGTTCTGTGGTGATGTTTACATTCTCATCTCTGAGTTTATTTATTTCGGTGTGTTTTCTTCTTTTTCTGATAAGATTTGCTAAGGGTCTGTCAATTTTGTTAATTTTTTCGAAGAAACAACTCTTTGTTTCGTTGATTCTTTCTATAGTTTTTTTTTGGATTCTAATTCATTTAATTCTGATTTAATTTTAATTATTTCTTTCCGACTAGTGGATTGTGGTTTATCTTGCTGCTCTTTTTCAAGGAGGTTCAGATGTGTCATTAAATTGTCGGTTTCAGATCTCTCCAATTGTTTGATGTAGGAACTCAGAGCTATAAACTTGCCTCTGAGTACTGCCTTGGCTGTGTCCCAGAGGAGCTGGTCATTTGTGTGCTCATTTTTGTTGTATAGCATGAACATTTGAAATTCCATTCTAATCTCTCCCTTGACCCACTCGTGATTTAGCAGTGTATTGTCCAGCCTCCATGTGTTACCGGACTTTCTTTGGTGGCTTTTGGTGCTGAGTTCTAATTTTATTCCTTTGTGGTCAGAGAGAATGCAAGGTATAACTTCAATGTTTCTGAATTTAGACAAGTTTGCTTTGTGGCCTAAAATGTGGTCTATTTTAGAAAATAATCCATGTGCTGCTGAGAAAAACGTGTATTCAGATGCTGCTGGGTTAAATATTCGGTAGATTTCTGTTACATCTAGTTGATCTATGCAGCTGTTTAGATCTGTGGTTTCCCTGTTGTGTTTTTGCCATGTTTCTCTTTCTAGTGGGAGAGTGTTGTGTTAAAATCCCCAACAATTGAGGTCTTTGGATCTATGTGGGATTTGAGGGAAAATATTGTTTCTTGGATAAATTTGGGTGCTCCATTGTTTGGCGAATAGATATTTAGAACTGTAATATCCTCCTGAGGGAGAGATTCCTTAATTAGTATTTAACGACCTTCTTTATCTCTTCTCACGAATTTTAATTTGGAGACTATTTTATCTGATATTAGGATTGCAACTCCCGCCTGTTTATGGGGGCCGTTTGCTTGATAGATTTTGCCCCAGCATTTAACATTGAAAATGTGTTGGTTTTTACAGGCAAGATGTGACTCCTGAAGGCAGAAGATAGAAGGATCTTGTTTCTTAATCCAACTAGACAGTCTATGTTGCTTAATTGGAGAGTTCAGTCCGTTATCCTTAAGAGAAAGGACTGAGAGGTATTTGGGAGTTCCTGCCATGTTATACACCTTCTTGAAGGCTGTAAAAACTGGGTTTTTCCTATTGTTCTTGGATTCTCAGTTTGGGTGCAGTTTCTTGGCCTTAATTGTGGTCTTGTTGGTTTTCTATGTGTAGGACCTCTTTAAGAATCTTTTGTAGGGCTGCTTTAGTGGAGATGTATTGTTTCAATTTTTCTTTGCTATTGAAGGTTTTCATTTGGCCTTCAGTTATGAAGGAGAGTTTACCTGGATCAAGTACTCATGGTTGGTAGTTGTTTGATTTTTAGGGCATGGCATACATCATTCTAGCCTCTTCTTGCTTTGATTGTCTCTGCAGAGAAATCTGAGGTGATTCTAATTGTTTTCCTTTCATAATTGATTAATCTTTTCTCCTTGACAGCTTTAAGGATCTTTTCTTCGGTCTGAGTTGATCCTGTGTGGATTATAACGTGATGGTGGGATGTCCTATTCTGGTCTGGTCTATTTGGAGTTCTAAAAGCTTCTTGTATCTGAATAGACCTATCTTTTTGCATGTTTGGGAAATTCTCTGCTAGGATCCTGTTATACAAAATTCCTAGACCATTAACTTCTCTTTCTAGGTGTTCCTCTACACTCATTATCCTTAGATAAGGCCTTCGGATGGAGTCTTCCAAGTGTTAGATAGATGAATCATATTTCTTGGAATTGTCTTGGATGGTTGTATGTTCTTTCTCTATAATATCTAGGCTGTCTTCAATCCCCGAGATTCGATATTCTGCATGGTCTAACCTGCTGTCAAGACTATCTACTTTGTTTTTCATGTCTTTTCCTTCTAATTGGTCAGCTTTGATGGCTTCAAATTCTTTGTTGAAGCTTTGTTTTAGATCTTGTATTAATTTCTTTACTTCCTAAATTTGAGGTTCAGTGTTTATTCTCAAATCATTTTGTTGATTGGTTATGGTTTCTTTGGACTTCCATTCCTTCTGTTGGGTTCCATTCAGCATTGCCTTTGTGGTCTCCCTGACTTTCTTCAGCTCTTTCTTAATGGTTTACATGAATGCCTTTAGCGATCTTTGTGTATTCTCATCCTGCTCGCTCAATTCCTGTGTTACTCTTTGCTTAGCTTCCTCACGTTCATGCCATTCCTGTATTACTCTTTGAATGTTCTCAGCCTGCTCACGCCATTCCTGCCTTTCTCTTTGAGTATTCTCAAGCTGCTCATGCAAATCCTTTATCAGTTTTTGAGTAGCTTCCTCACACTCATGATATTCCTGTATAAACCTTTGGAATGCCTCCTCTCTATCCCTATCATGCTCATACAGAGTCCTTTGTATGTTTTCAATCTTTTCATTTATCATGTTTGCCAGCATTGTTTGTAGAGCTATTTTGGAATTCTCCTCTGGATTATTCATTATCTGTTCTGTCCCCAGATTATCATGAATGGCAGTTGAGATACCCGGACTTGCCATTTTTCTTGTTTTTCTGGCTTACTCTGCCCATTTGGGATAAAAATAACACGTTTTTTTGCTAGAACACTAACTTAAGACAAGCATCAACCAAAGTCTGTATTTACACAGTCAATAGTGTGCAGATACAATCTGGTTCAACAGATATATCTATTCAACATCAAACAACTACATACTAATGGGCTACGAACCACAAAGAAGAATTTTGGTAAACCAGATATTATTAGGTTTAGGGAGAGATGTGGGTAAAAAATAGAAATAGAGTAATGTGGGAAGGAACAGGGAGAGTTAACTAACTACTAATCTCAAAGCAGGAAATAGGTTGAATAGGATGAAAGTAGACAGAGAGCAAAAAAGAAGAAAGAAAGGGAAATAAAAGAGACCAGAAAAAATAGAAAACTAATAATTGAACATATTATGCAGAATCGAAAAAAATATGCAGAGAAGAACCAGGTTATAATGAGAGAAGGGGAGGAATATAGAGGAGATGTGAAAAAATTAAAAATAATAATACTTAAAATATTATATAGGTATAAAGTGGTAGTACTGCTATTAATGAATTTAAGTATAAGAGGTTTTGATTTGAGTAATAAATTTGAGGATGAAGTGTGTACACAATGGGGAATAAGGTGTAATAATTGACGACGGGTTTATCTGAGGATGAGCAGAACAACAATTAAGTCACCTAAAGAAGAACGAAAGAGAAGAAAAGCTGAAAAGGAAAAGAAAGAAAGAAAAAAAGATCAGAACTTTAGAAGTGCTAAACAAAACACAAAAAAATTGTGTTTTTTGAAAAAGGAAACAAGAAGAAAAATGCAAACACACATATACCCCTAAAATAAAAATTTTAAGAGCTAAAACAAAGTTACTAGGAAATGATTTTTTTCAAAAAAGGTAAAAATTAAAATTAAAAGAAGTTTTAGAAATAAATTTTTTATAAAAGGTGCAAAAAAAAAAAAAAGAAAGAAAAAAACGTTTTTTGATTTTTTTTTTTTTTTTTTGTGGGGGAGAGATGGGAAAAATCCTGCATCTCCCTTTTGTCCATAACCAGCCTCTTGTTGGAGTCTCTGGTCTGCTTGTGGTGTTTGATTTTTCTGTGGCTTGGTTGGTTTCTTAAGTCAGTTTGTTTTAACAGGCAGAAAAATGCTCTGCTTAACCCAGGATTTTATGATCCTCTTCCCAGGCTAGTTCAATGGGAGGGAGATCTGCTTTGCCTATCACAAAAGAGGGAGATGGCTTTTTCCTCCTCAACTTTGGAGATGCTGTGACGAGGCTAGGTTCTGGGTAGAGTGGAGGCCTTTCAGGAAACAGTAGCTTTTCCACGCGGCTAGTTTGTGAGAAACTCACAGAGCCCAGCCTGGAGCCTCTCTCAGTGTTTATGTTTACGGAATTTCAATTGATTGTCAACGCTGCTAAAGGGAGGGGCAATCTCAGGCTCTGAATACCCAGTGAAGAAAGCCCCTTCTGGGGCTGGTGCCCTAGCTGGGTGAATTTTCCCTGGGTGGAGCTGAGACTGGCAGGTCAGGTTAGGTTATTTGAAGTGCTAAATGACTCTAATTTTCTTCCATGGCCTGAGTTGGAGCTAGCAGCTCCACGGAGCTTTGTCAGTATTCAACATGGAAATCTCCGATACTGGGAGTGGGGAGGGAGGAGGGTTGATTTTCCCTCCTCTGCTCCCTGAGAAGGAGTGAGGATGTCAGACTTCTATTCACGCCTAGTCTTGGTTCCTGGGTCATCTCTGGTCTGCAAACTGCAGGATGAAGATGTCCACTCCTTGAAGATGTCCTGTTCTTGCTGGTGTTGAGTAGAATCTGTTCACCTACCTCATCTGGCTCCTTCTTCCCGAACTCTCTGTTTTGCAGGTATAGCAACTGTGGCTACCGCAGCTACCGCTGCCTCAGCACCGGTTGCTACTGGCAAGCGCTCAGATCTGTCTCCTTGCCTGGATTTTCCCTCTCTGGCCTAACTTTCGTTTCTGTGATGGCACACTAGGTGTGATTCTCTGGCTTGGTACTGTTCACTGGAACACTAAAACTGCTTTCTATGCGAGAGCTTTTTTAGCCTCCAGTTTCTTCTCTGCCATCTTCCTGGAACTGCATGCAAGGAGTACATTTCTTATCAAACATAGTTGACTGCTCCTTTGTTAACCCTTCCCATCCCTTATCATCTCCCACTCTCTCACCCACATACATTTCCCCACCTGCCACCCCAGCTCCCGACTAAATTAGTAAAGTTCAATTTACGACATAATGACTTGTAACTCTCATTGTTGCAATGGGCCCACCTGTATCCCTATTTGAATGATTTGTCTTTTCTCTTCTCCTCCACAAATTACACCAAGATCACATAAAGTGAAAGCAGGGGTCATACAGTGGGGGAGAGACATACAAAATAACAAAAAATCATCTTATATATATGTTAGAAACAATCGCAAGTAAGAAACAATATTTGAATACTTACCTTGGGGTTCATTTCACATAACATCACCATATCTGATCTTTTCTGTTTGTCTCAGATATATACTAGTTATTGGAAATAAAAGAAATTATGGGACTGATGTTTCATTGGGTCTGACTTACTTCACTTCACATAATTTTTTCCAAGTCTTTCCATTCTTTCCATTTCCTTACAAAGGGGGCAATGTCATTCTTTATGATGGAGGTATAGAATTCCATTGTGTATATATACCACATATTCTTGATCCATTCATCTACGGAGGGACATCTGGGTTGGTTCCATATATTAGCTATGGTAAATAATGCTACAAAAAAAAACATAGTTGTGCTGGTAGCTTTAGTATGGTCTTGTTTGTGATCCTTTGTTAAATGCCCAAAAGTGAGATTGCTGTGTCATATGTGAAGTCTTTTAAGGAACGTCTATACTGCTTTCCAAAGTGGTTGAACCAGTTTACACTTCCTCCAACAATGCAGTAAGGTCCATTTCTGTCCACATCCCCTCAAGCATCTGTTGTTATTAGAGTTCTTGATTATAGCCATTCTAACTAGGGTGAGGTGGTATCTCAATGTTGTTCTGATATGCATTTATTTTATGGCTAGGGAGGTAGAGCATTTCTACATGTGTCTACTGGTCATCCTTCTTTCCTCTTCACAGAAGTTTCTCTTTAAGTCCTTAGCCCACTTATTTATTTGTTGTTGTGGGATTCAGATTTTTGAGTTCCAGGTATATTTTAGATATAAGACCCCTATCCTTGTATGTTTAGTGACGATCTTCTCCCAATCCATGGGCTTTTTATTGATCTTGCAAGCTATGTCCTTTGCCATGCAGAAGCTCATGGCATCCCATTTGTCCAACCTTTTTGATTTTTTGTGTTTCTAAATCTTTATTAAGAAAATTTCGGTCTGTGCCAAGGAGACCTAGGATTTCTTCATCCATCCTGTAATGTTTTCAGAGTATCTGCTTTGAATCCCAGGTCTTTGATCCATTTGGAGGTGATTCGGGTGCTGGGTGATATATAAGGATCTAGCTTATGTGATTAACCATTTGCCAGCACCATTTACCAGAGAGGCTGTCTTTCTTCCATTCTATTTTTTTAGCCCTCTAATCGAAGATTAGTTGGCTATAGGGCTGTAGTTTTAGTCCCGGGTTTCAATTCTATTCCATTGATCCTAAGTCCTGTTCTTGTGCCAGTAATAAGCTATTTTGATTCCTATGGCTTTGTAGAAGAGTTTGAAATATGGTATTGATATTCCTCCATGTTTTATTATTTGGGGTCTTTTATTGTTCCATATGAAATTTTGGATTCCCTTTTCTATTTTCTTGAAGAAGGAGGTTGGAATATTGATAGATATCACATTGAATTTGTAGATAGCCTTAGGAAATATTGCCATTTTCACGATGTTGATCCTTGGAATCCAGGAGAATGAGAGGTTTTTCCACTTTCTGAGTTGTGTTCTGATTTCCTTTTTCATGTTTATAAAGTTATCATCAGAGAGGTCCTTCATTTCTTTGGTTAAGTTAATTCGTAGGTATTTTATTTTTTGTGTGTATATTACGAATGGAGTTTCCTAATTTCAGCCACGATTTTATAAAACCTAAATCCTTCTTTTCTTGGAAAATTTTGGGGTTTACCTTGCTGCTCTTTTTCAAAGAGGCTCAGATGTCTCATTTATTTGTTGGTTTCAGATCTCTCCAATATGTTGATGTAGAAACTCAGACCTATAAACTTGCCTCTGAGTACTTCCTTGGCTCTGTCCCAGAGGAGCTGGTAATTTGTGTATTTATATTTGTTGAATATCGTGAATCTTTGAATTTCTTTTCTAATCTCTTCCATGACCCACTCGTAATTCTACAGTGTGTTGTTCAGCTACAGGTGTTACAGGAATTTCTTTGGTGGCTTTTGTGTTGAGTTTGAATTTTATTCCCTTGTGGCCTCAGAGAATGCATGGTATAGCTTCAATTTTTCTGAAGTTGTAAAAGTTTGCTTTGTGATTTAAAACGTGGTTTATTTTGGAAAATGTTACATGTGCTGCTGAGAACAATGTGCATTTTGATGCTGCTGAGTGAAATATTTGGTACATGCTTTTAAATCTAGTTGATCTATACTGTTGTTTAGATCTGTATTTTCTCTGATTTTGCCGAGTTGATCTACGTAGTAGGAATAGTGGTGTGTTAAAATCCCCAACAATTAATGTGCTTAGATCTATGTAAGATTTGAGGGATAGTAGTGTTTCTTGTATAAATTTTGGTGCTTCACTGTTTGGTGAATGGAAATTTAGAATTATAATATCCTCCTGAGGCAGAGATCACTTAATTGTTATGCAGTGATTTTCTTTATCTCTTCTCACTAATTTTAATTTGAAGTCTATTATATCTGATTTTATAATTGCAACTCCTGCTTGTTTATAGGGGTGATTGGCTTGGTAGATTTTATTCCACCCTTTCACTTTCAAAATGTGTTTGTTTATGGGCAAGATATGACTCCTGAAGACAGCAGATAGGAGGATCTTGGATTTTAATCCAACTAGTCAGTTTATGTCACTTAATTGGAGAGTTAAATCCGTTAATGTTGAGAGATAGGACTGAGAGGTATTTGGGATGTCCAGCCATTTTACCCACTACCTTGGGACCTGTGGCAACTGGATTCTTCCTATGGTTCTTGAATTCTCAGTTTGGTTGTGGTTTCTTGGCCTTTAGTGTGGTCTTATTGTTTTTCTATGTGTAGGACATCTTTAAGTATCTTTTGCAGGGCTCCTTTGGTTGAGATATATTCTTTCACTTTTTCTTTGCTATGGCAGGTTTTTTATTTGACCTTGGGTTATGAAGGAGAGTTTACTGAGTACAGTATTCTTGGTTGATAATTGTTTGGCTTTAGGACATGGCATACATAATTCCAGGATCACCTTGCTTTCTTTGTCTCTTGTGAGAAATCTGAGGTGATTCTAATTAGTTTCCCTTTATAGGTGATTTATCTTGTCTCTTTGACAGTTTTAAGGATCTTTTCCTTGGTCTGAACTGATCCTGTGCAGATTATACTGTGATGGTGGGATTTCCTCTTATGGTCTGATCTATTATGGATTCTAAAAGTTTCTTGTATATGAATGGACTGGGTGACATTCTCCTGGGTGGACCTGAACCTGTCAGGTCAGGTCAGTTTCCTGTGACCTGAAAAATGACTTTTTGTTTTCTTCCAAGGCCTTAGTTGGAGCTAGCTGCTCAATGGGCCTTTGTCAGTATCAAAGATGGAGATATCCAGTAGTGGGGGGGTGAGGTGTGGCCTTCCCTCCTCTACTCCCTGAGTAGGAGTGAGGATGTCAGGATTCAACTCATGCTATACTCTTGGTTCCTTGATCGTCTCTGGTCTGGCTTTTGCAGAATGAAGATATCTGCTCCTTGACAGTTCTTGCTGGTGTTGAGTAGAATATGATCATCTGCTCTGTCTGGAGCCTTTGATCCGGACTCTCTGTGTTGTAGTTATGGCGGCCATTTAAGCCACCATCTCCGCAGCTGTGGCTATTGCTAAGCGCTCAGAACTGTCTTCTTGCCTGGATTTTCCCTCTCTGGCAAAACTGTGTGTACTGTGATGGTACACTTGGTGTATTTCTCTGGAACACCAAACTGCTTTCTATTGGATAGCTTGTTTAGCCTCCAGCATTTTCCCTGCTATCTTCCCAGTACTCCCTAATCTTCCTGTATTCTTATATCAGGAATTTTTATTCTCCAACCACATCATTACAAAAATCGACATACAACATGGAACCCAAATCAAATGCAGTGATAACAGGAGGAAGTATATGAGGTAGAGACAAAAATAATCGTATGCTATATTAAAATCCAGAAATATAAAGATAAACGGATCTGAAGCTATCTTGATATTCATTTCCTGGAGCTTCATTTTATAAAATAATATATTTCTCTCTCTCTCTCTCTCTCTCTCTCTCTCTCTCTGTGTCTTCACCAAAGTATAGACCTTTGGAGCTTTTCTACTGATCTGATAAAATTATCATAGATATATGCTAATTATAGCAAATAAATGGTCAGTTTTATACTGATGAGATGGAAGGGACACTCAAAATAAATTTGAAGACAAGGGACAAAAACTGAATTTTAATAATTACTATAGATTTCACACTAAGAAGAGATAAAAATTATCTCGAGAAATACATTCATTAGATACTCCTAAGACTTAGTGAGATAAAATAAAAAAAATCATTACCTACTTAATTACAAAAGTCATATAATTTGGTTGACAATTGTGAAATCATACATTTCACCTTATTTTCATATATTTGGATATCATTTATTTCCTGTACGTTTCAGATAACGGGAACTCTGAACATTATTCAAAACCAGTTGACCAAAAATATGCATGAACTGTGAAGAAGAAAGGCAGTCATGGAAGACACTGTATCTATTAATCTCTTTCAGAGAATGACAAGAAAATTTTAGAAAAATACACTTTTCATTTCTTCTTGAGTCAAAGAAAAATAGCAATCACTTGTGTACTACTTTGATAAATGCTAAGAACTCTATTAGCTATTTTCGAAGTATGCAAGTGCAGTAAACTCAAGCTACCTAAGGTCATATCAATTTCAACAATTTTACACATGAGTTCAATCACTAATTATTACTTCTTTTCAATATAGTATCTTTTATTGTTTCCATAAACCGGTGTAATGCTTGTCTTTCTTTCTGAAAATAGAATTTGTTTTCAGACAGTATTGCACATGAACACATAATACACTGAATACAACCCTGTTTCTGATTGGACTGGTACATCAAGCATTTTTTTCTGAAGATCTACCATGTGAAAGAAAGATGGAACAGTGCAGTTAGAGTATAGTATAGATACGTGAATTCAGAAGATGATCAGTAGACATGGTGGTTTTGAAAACAGGCTGTTTTTGATGATGTGCATATTTATACAGCAACATTTACCTATTGAATAATATCAAAAATTGGCTACAATTTCTCAATACATTTGTTTTTGTGAAAGTACTTACAGAGGGGTTATAATTACACGAGCAAGGTAATAAATACCTTTCTTATCAAGCATCGTTGCCTCTCCCTTGGGTTTTTTCCCTACCATCAAAATAGTTACAGAGGGGTTACAATTACATGAGCAAGGTAATAAATACGTTTCTTATCAAGCATCGTTGCCTCTCCCTTTGTTTTTTCCCTACCATCAATGCCCTCCAATTTTTGAAGCAAACTTTGAAAATGAATACAATTCTTTGGAATGATTCAACACTAATACTTTCATTAAATCTTGGGAAAGATCCTTGTTCTGCTGTTCCTCCTCCTCCTCACCCTCCCTCTCTTTTCCCACTCCTCATCCTCTTGCTCTTCTTCCTTTCACTATTCATCCTTCTCTTTCCCCTCCTCCTAATCTTCCTTCTGTCCTTACTTCTTCCCATTCTTCGCTTTCCCTTTCTTCTCCTCCTCTTTTTTTCCCTCCCTCCCTCTCTACCTTTCTCACACTTGCCCTGTATTTCTCCCTTTCTCTATCCCTCCCTTCCTTCCTTCCTTCCTTCCTTCCTTCCTTCCTTCCTTCCTTCCTTCCTTCCTTCTTTCCTTCCTTCCAGTTTTCTCTTCTCCTTTTCTATACTTCCTCCTTTCTCCCTACTCTCATTTAACCTCCATCTCCTACCATCCATCCAAAATCATTTCATTCTTTCCTTTCACTTTGCCCTCCCTGACTAACCCAAGCATGAAGATCTGAAGTTAAACTCCTGGGCTGGGAGTTGAAATTGGGGTTGAGATTGGAACTAATACCCTGGTCCTTTAACTCACAGTCTTGGACTTGTACTCTTGAGCTGGAATTTGAACTCCTATCTTGGGCCAGAAATTCTGGGCCTGCGCCTTGAATTCACAATGTAGGCTTTGAACCTAAACCTGCACTTGAGTTCGTGGCCTGGGAATAGAATTCACGGCCTGTTCCTAGAACTAGTGCTTAGGAACTGAACTTGGATCCTCGGCATTTAATTCGTAACTGAGCATTGAATTCATTTGTGCGCCTTAAGCTCACAGCCAGGGACTTGAATTCATGTCCTGACATGAACTTGTCACCTCAGATTGAAAAATAGAGGAAAGGGTCCTGAACAGGGATCCTTCCCTGAGCTCATTGCCTGGGAATTGAACTCACAGCTGGGGCTTTGAAATTGGTTCCTAGGCCTTAAACTCAGCCTGGGTCTTGAACTCCAAGCTGTTCACTGACCTAAAGGTCTATGCCATGAATGGTGGCCCAGGAACTTGAACTCATTTCTGGGCCTTGAATTTGTAGCCTGGGCCTTGAAAATGGGACATAGAAATTGAACTCACAGCCTGTGCCTTGAACTAGGAACCTGGGGCTTGAACTCAGTTCTGGGCCTTGAACAATTGACCTAAAACGTGAACATGGTCCCAGGGCTTAAATTTGGAAACTCGACAAAGTTCCTGAGCTTCTCTGTTCTCAATAATGTTGCTCAACTTCTGGAGACTCAACTATTTTTCTGTGTTTGTTCCATGGCTGGAGAAAGATTCTTAGTTTTAGTTTTAGTTTTTGAATCACAAATGTACTTTTTGCTACAAGAGAAGTCAATCCATCCGGTTCCATATTTCTCACATTTGGTTTATTTGCTTCTGCTTTATATGTAAATAGTTCCCTTTATGTGAAAGTGGAGGGGCTGGGCTGGGAGGCAGGGACCGCAAAATGTGTGTGTGGGGGAGGGACTCTACAATTGTATGCTTTCAATAGAAAGGGAGGTGAGGGCATTATCAGGACTTCCAGACTGTTGGGAGATAAGTAGGTGGACAGGGTAAAGAGACAGCTGTCAAAAAAAGAATTAATTGTAAGACCAAAGTATGAAGCACACAAGAATAGAGTTGCACATATGTGCAAACAGAGTTGAGAGAAGTTTCAAGAACCAGACCCCGTTTTACCTAAGGTGTTCTCTACATTGCCAACTGCTTTTTCCTTCACTATAGGGTTGAGGGATTGATATTGATCCCAGAAATTTTCCACATTCACCTCACCTTCCTCTTGTCCAGTGGCCCACCTGCCCTGCTGTGGGAAGATTAAGGCTCCCAAAATTACACCACAGGACATGTTATGTTGAAAAAGAGCAGCAAGATAAACCCAATCCAGTATACAGAAAGAAATAATTAGAATTATATCAGCATTAAATGAATTAGAATCCAAAAAAAACTATAGAAACAATCAACAAATCAAAGACTTGGTTCTTCGAAAATATTAACAAAATTGACAGACCCTTAGCAAATCTTATCAGAAAAAGAAGAGAACACACCCAAATAAATAATCTCAGAGATGAGAATGGAAACATCACCACGGAAAAAACCAAGATTCAGATCATCATAAGGGAATGTTTCTCAAAACTTTATGCAAATAAGTTTGAGAATTTGGCAGAAATAGACCTTTTCCTAGCAAATATTGACATGCCAAAACTAAACCAAGATGAGTTAAACCATCTTAACAGACCCATATAAAGCATTGAAATAGAAACAGCAATAAGAGACCTCCCAGCTAAGAAAAGTCCAGGATCACATGGCTTTGCAGTGGAATTCTACAAGGCCTTCAAAGCAGAGCTCACACCAATACTCCTCCAACTCTTCAATGAAATTGGAAGAGAAAGTTCACTACGGAACACATTCTATGAAGTCATCATAAACCTCATCCTAAACCAGGTAGGGACTCATCAAAGAAAGAAAAGGTTAGACCCATTTCTTTGATGAATATTGATACAAAACTTCTCAACAAAATATTAGCCAAACGATTTCAACGATTCATCCAAAAAATCACACACCACGATCAAACAGGATTCATTTCAAGGATGCAAAGCTGGTTCATTATACACAAATCAATTAATATTACTCATCACATCAACAGGAGCAAGAATAAGAACCACATGATTATCTCAATAGACACAGAAAAAGTATTCGACAAGATATAACAGCCCTTTATAATGAAGGTTTTGGAAAAATTAGGAATCCATGGAACATTCCTCAATACACTAATGGCTGTATATGACAAACCTACAGCCAGCATTATACGTAATGTTGAAAAACTAAAGTCATAGCCTCTTAACTCAGGAACAAGACAAGGATTTCCACTCTCTCCACTTCTCTTTAATCTAGTATTAGAATGCCTAGCTACAGCAATAAGACAAGATGGAAACATAAAGGGAATCCAGATAGGGAAAGAAGAATTAAAACTCTCCCTCTTTGCAGATGACATGATCTTGTATTTAAAGAATCCCATAGACTCCACTCCCAAATTACTCAAGGTGATTCAAAACTTTGGCAAATTAGCAGGGTATAAAATTAACCCCCCAAAATCAATGGCTTTTCTGTATGCCAAGAATGAGAAAATTGTGGCTGAAATTAGGAAAGCAACTCCATCTGTAATAGCCCCACAAAAAATAAAATGCCTAGGAATTAACTTAACCAAAGAAGTGAAGGACCTCTATGATGATAACTTTAAAATCTTGGAAAAGGAAATCAAAACAGAACTTAGAAAATGGCAAAACCTCCCATGCTCCTGGATTGGAAAGATTAACATCGTGAAAATGGCACTACTTCCCAAGGCTATCTACAAATTCAATGTCATACCTATCAAAATTCCAACCTCATTCTTCAAGGAAATAGAAGAGACAATCCAAAAATTCACACAGAACAATAAAAGACCCCGAATAGCAAAAACGCTCCTCAACGGAAAGAACAGTGCTGGAGGAATATCAATACCAAATTTCAAACTCTACTATAAAGCCATAGTAATCAAAAGAGCTTGGTACTTGCATAAGAACAGACCTCAGGACCAATGGAATAGAATTGAAAACCCAAAAATGAACCTACAGATCTATAGCCATGTAATATTTGAATAGGGAGCTAAAAAAATAGAATGGAAGAAAGACAGACTCTTCAGTAAATGGTGCTGGCAAAATGGGTTAACTACATGTAGAAAACTAAAGCTAAATCCTTATATATCACCCAGCACCAGAATCAACTCCAAATAGATCAAAGACTTGGGAGTCAAAGCAGACACTCTGAAAACATTACAGGATGGAATAGGAGAAACCCTAGGTCTCCTTGGCTCTGGTCAAAATTTTCTTAATAGAGACCCTGAAACACAACAAATCAAAGAAAAGTTGGACAAATGGGATTGCATGAACTTGCAGTGCTTCTGCATGGAAAAGGACATACCTAGCAAGATCAATAGAAAGCCCACGGATTGGGAGAAAATCTTCACTAGCCATACAACGGACAAGGGTCTCATATTTAAAATATACTTGGAATTCAAAAAATTAAATCTCCCCACAACAAATCCTCAAGGAAACAACTGCTCAATAAATAAGTGGGCTAATGACTTAAAGAGAAACTTCTCTGAAGAAGAAAGAAGGATGGCCAATAGACACATGAAGAAATGCTCAACCTCCCTAGCTATAAAAGTAATGCAAATCAAAACCATATTGAGATACCTCTTCACCCCAGTTAGAATGGCAAAAATCAAGAACTCTAATAACAACAGATGCTGGAGGGGATGTGGACAGATGGGAACCTTCCTGCATCGTTGGTGGGAGTGTAAACTTGTTCAACAATTTTGGAAAGTAGTATGGAGGTTCCTAAAAAGACTCCACATAGAGCTCCCCTATGACCCAGCAATCCCACTTTTGGGCAATTACACAAATGTTTACACACAAGACTGCACTAAAGCTACAAGCAGAACTATGTTTATTGCAGCTTTATTTACCATAGCTAAGATATGGAACCAACACTTATGTCCCTCAGTAGATGAATGGATGAAGAAAATATGGTATATATACACAATGGAATTGTATACCTCCTTCAGAAAGAATGACATTGCCCCTTTTGTTAGGAAATGGAAAGGCTTGGAAAAATTATATTAATTGAAATCAGCCTAGCCCAAAGAAACATAGATCCTATGGTTTCTTTTATTTGCAATATCTGGTAAATGTATGAGTCAAGCAGAAAAGGTCAGATAATGTGATGTTAGGAAAATAAACCCTTAGATATGTATTTAATTTTTTTTTCTTTCATGCATTTGTTTCTAACGCATTTATAAGATTATTTTTTGTTGCTTTGTATGTCTTCCCCCACATAATAACCCTTGCTTTCACTATATTTGATGTCGGTATAATTTGTGGAGGAGTTGGGTAAAAACCAGTCATTTAAAGATACAGTGGACCCGTTGCAACAATGAGAAGTACAAGATGTCATGTCGAAAACGAACTTTACAGTTTTGGTTCAGGGGCGGGGGGAGGATTGGGTTGGGGGACAAGGGGTGGCTGGGAAGAGATGTGAATGTTAAACAAAGGAAGACGCTGCAATGCTTGATAAGAAATGTACTCATTTTCTTGCCCATGTAATTGTAACCCCTCTGTACACTATGTTCACAAAAAAAGGAAAAAAAAAAATTAAAAAAGTCAACCAAGGAAGTAACACCACTCCCACAATGACCTCAAAAAATAAAATATTTTGGAAATAAACTAACCAAAGATGGAAAGGATCTATTTAAAGAAAAGTATAAAAAAATAAAATATCAGGACACCAGGAAATGGTGCCAATTCTAGGCCAAAAAAGGGAGGGTTCTCTATGCTGGACTTCACACTCTACTATAGAGCCATAATAACAAAGACAATTAGGTATTGCATAAAAGAAAAAAATGGAATAGAATAGATAATCCAGAAATAAAAGCACATGCTTACAATCATCTGATATTTGACAACTCAAAATCGATAAAAGAACATAACATCAATCCCGAAAATCTGAATCTACAGAAGTACAGACTAAGAGAGACACTTGAATTTATAGGCACAGGTAGGAACTTCTTTAGCACAGTCCCAGGGTCAGAACAAACTGGGGAGAGACTCAGCAAATGGGACTACTTGAAAACAAAACGATTCTGCATAGCTAAAGACATAGCAACCAAACTAGAAAGAACCACTTATGAAAAATATTTACCAGCAATATATCAGACAAAGGCCTATATACAGTCTATACACTAATCTTTCCCAAACCTAATGAACAAATTACTAAATGGTCAAAGGAACTAAAAAGAGACTTCTCAGAAGAGATAAAAATGGCAATGAAGCACATGAGGAAATGCTATTCATCCGTGGCTGTAAAGGAAATGCAAATAAAAACAATCCTGAGATATCACCTTATTCCATTTAGCATGGTCTGTATCCTAAGGTCAGACAAAAACAAAGGCTGGAGGGAGCCATTGACAAATGCAGAGAAAGGAACTCTATTGTATTGCTGCTGGGAATGGACACTAACACAACCACTTTGGTAAGCAGTCTGGAGTTACCTCAGAAACTAATCATAGACCTTCCCAATGACCTAGCCATAACCCTCCTAGGCATCTATGCTGAACAACAGGAACTAGGATACAAGTACACATGCACTTCCATGTTTATTGCAGCACTACTCACAATAGTCAAGGTATGCAAACAACCCAGATGCCCTACTGGATGATCCTAAAATGGTGGTACCAATATACAATGAAATATTTTGCAGCCATAAGAAAGGACAAAATAATGGCATTTGCAGGGATATGGATGAAACTAGAAAAATAATTTTGAGTGAGGTAAGCCAAAAGAGACAAATAGAAAACGATCTCCTTGATATGTCGATATTAAATACAACATGTAAAGAGATACAATAAAGTAAACAGGACTCGACAAACAAAGAACTACCAGTCATCTTGTTTCCTTACAAAATAACCCAAAGCTACTGGCTACATTTAAGGTATATATGCACACATCTGAGGGAAACTAAGAAGAGGACACAGGATCAGAGATAGATAGAGGAAAACACACCAGATGGATGCATCAGCTGCATTGGACATTAATGAAAATGAACTAAGCAACTCAAGGGCAGTGCTGGGAGGGAGAGAATGAGGGAGATAGCAGGAAAAGCTGACAGTAAGGAAAAGGAAAAAAATGTTCATATCACTTGTTATGGAAGAAATAGCTTTATTGTCTAAGCTGATATAATCCCCAAACTATGGACCACAGTTTGCTTCATCAGTATTAGAATGTGCTTGAGAATTTAATTATCACTATCTCACAATTCTATGAAAGTTGTGAAATTTAGGTCAATCACAATAAATATTTTTTAAAAATTATATACATGATATGATGGCATCACATGGCCATTGTGATAACACTTTCCCATTGTGTTTTCACAAATGGCACATTATCTCAACATATTTTAGAAAATTCATGGTCTTTGGGATTCCAGTCTCTTCCTGTGAACTTACATCCTCACTGTAAACTAGTAGCAATAGAACTTGGACATGTTATTGTGATATTGCAAACTTGTACTGACATTACAAACCCATTGTGGCCTCATTACCATTGTGACATCAAAAAACTATTGTGCTATCACCATCACATTGTACCATCTCAAACCTGCTTTGACCTATTAGCCCATTTGACAATACACTTGGCTTTTCTGACATCACAGAAATTTTGTTTACCCATTTCTTTTTTTTTTTTTTGGTCATGGGGTTTGAACTCTGGGCCTGGGTGCTGTCCTTGAGATCTTCAGCTCAATGCAAGTGCTCTACCACTTGAGCTACAGCACCAATTCCACTTTTCTGGTGGCTGATTTCAGAAAAGAGACTCACGGACTTTGCTACCCAGGCTGGCTTTGAGCCGCGATCCCAGATCTTAACCTCTTGAGTAGCTAGGATTACAGGTGTAAACCAATAGTACCCAGCTCCTTCCCATTCCTTATTGTGACCAAACGACACTGCAGATCAGATATGCAATTGTAACATAACAAATTATTTTTAACATCCCCCAAAGTGTGATATCCCATTGTCCTTATGGCAGCATCAACTTATTGTGATATCACAAATCTGCAATGGCATCATAGCATTATGACAACACATTGTCATTGTGAAGGCAAAGACACTTTCTGAATGCCTATTCTCTGATTTCATTTTATTTCAATAAGACATGTAGGTTCATATTAGAAACCAGTTGCAACCTCATAACAATTGTGGAATCACATTGCCATTTTGATATAAACCAACTGTACTATCACAAACCTGTCCTCTCCTCATAACCTTTGTGATATGCTGCCATTGTGGTATATTAGGCCGTTTGTGAGCTCCTAATCTGTTTTTGACCTCATCATATTTCACATATAATATCTGACATAAGAAATACACTGTGATCTCATGACCACTGTTACATCACCTTTTCAAATACCTTGACCATATTTTCACATTGTTACATCAGAAACCTGTTTGGAATCTTCATGCTTGTTATAACATGCCTTCAGAGACAACACAGTCTCTTTGTGAGCTCATCTACTCATTATGGATTAATGAAAATTGAAATCTAAAATGCCATTTTGATATTTTCAATCCATTACGATATTGCAAACTTATTGTGGCCCCATCAGCAGAATGGCACCAACAATTACATGTGACATCAAAATATTATTATGATTTGTTATAGTGACATCATATTGACATTATAATATCATTGTTCCATTGTGTTTTCACAAACCTAATAAGACCAGAAATCATTTGAGAGAATTAATGGCCTTTGGGACTTCAAAATCCTTCTGTGAACTTGTATACTCATTGTGAACTAGTAGCACTTCTCATTGGAATTGTCATGTGATATTACAAACACGTGACATCACTAACCAGTTTTGACCTCATCACATCTGTGACATCACAAAACCATTGTGACATATCCTACTGATTATGGTCACTTTAGCCCCTTTGAAAAATCACATGACCTCTGTGACATCACAATCCCTTTGTGTACCAATATCCTCATTATGAACTAAGGGTAGGACATTTGTGATGTCACAGTGTGTTAGTGATATTACAATCGCAATATTGGGTCACAAATGCATTGTGATGTAACAATGCTTGTGAGGACACAGGCCACATTTGAAATAGAATGAAATGATGGAATACACATTCACAATGTCTCTGTGATGCCACAATGACATGACATTGTGATGTAACACTGGTGTTTATATCACAGAGATTTTGTGATGTTGAATGGCATGTCTGATATCAATTGTCATTTGTTCACAATGAAGATATGGGTAAACAAAGGGACTGTAAGCTCAAAATGGCCATGTTTTTTCAAAAGTATGAGATTATAATAGCTTTGGAATGTCATGATATTATCATGATGTCTCAATGGCAATATGATGACACAATGGATTTTTGATGTCACAGGTGATGAGATCACAGAGTTTATGATGTCAAGATTATGTAATATCAAAATCACATGTCCAATATCAATTAATACTCATTCATAGTGATTTACAAGTTCACAGAAGGACCTTCAATTCCTATAGGCCATGAATTTTTCTAGGTTTCTGAAAACACAGTGGCACAGTGAAATCACAATGTGATGTCGAAGTATCATGTCATAATAATGTTGTGATGTCACAATTTGTTGGTGATGCCATAATGGTGATGAAGTCACACTAGGTTTGTGATGTCACAATGGTATGCCGGATCTCAATTATCATTAACGCAGAATGAGTTATGAGTTCACAATGGGATTGTGATGTCTTCAAAGGCATGTGTTGTCATAAATTTCTGCATTCCTAACAATTTTGTGATGTTACCATGTGACACAATGGTCATGACATCTGCCAGTCTGATGTCACCATGGTCCTGATGTTCCACTGAATATCTTATACAGTAAGTCATACTTGAAAAATTATGATTTTGAAAAGAGATTCTGAGCTCACACAGGGCCTTAGATATCACAAAAGCAGCATGTCACAAACATACAGAATAGGTTTATGATATTGCAATGTGGTAGCGATGTGAAGTAATGTAACAATGGGATTGTAATGTAATAATGGTTATGAAGTCATAATTTGTTTCTGATATCATATTTAAAATAGAGTGCAATCCCATAAAAGAATTCACAATGTGATATCATAATGCTCTGATGATATTGTCATTTTCTGATGTCAGTGAACTGTGGTACTATAGAAACAATGTGATGTCACACTGCTGCTGATGTCCCAAAGGGTTTTTGCTGTTACAATGGTAATGAGTACACATGCTTTTCTGATTCAAAACACATGCCAGCTTTTAAATAGAATAGAATCACAAAATATGCACTCACAATGCATCTATGATATATAATTACAATGTTATGTTATAAGGGTATGTTGTCATTGTAGTTTTGTGATGTCACAATGAGCTGATGTCATAACAACAATGTGATATCACACTGGTGAAATTGGCACAAAAACTGTGATATTCAATGACATGTCTAATCTCAGCTGTCAGTTCACAATGATACGGACACTAAAAGAGTGTTATGGGTACTGAAGTCATAATGGGTGTTATCTAAAATGTTATGAGGTTGCAATAAGTTTATTAAAACATAAAGTAACAGTGATATTACAAGGGCAACATAATGTCACAATGTCATATCCTAATAATGTTTTGATGTCAAAATTAGTTGGTGATACCATACTGGTGATGAGATTACAATAGGGTTGTGATCTGATAATAGATTGGTGATGTTACAGTTGCATGCCAGATTTCAAATATCATTTATTCACAATGAGAGGATGTGTTCACAAAGGGAGTGCAATGGCTCCAAATGCATGTATTGTCACAGATGTGATGAACTCCTAAAAGGCTTGTGATGTCACATGAGTGGAAGTATGATGCCAGAGTGGTCATGATGTCACAATGCATTTTTAATATCACATGCTTCATCTGAAATATGAGCTCAGAAGGGACCTAAGATATCAGAATGCATCATATCATGAAATTTATGACACTTTGTATATCACAGTGGGTTAGAAATACCACAATAGCATTGTGACATCTGATATGAACCCGCATGGCATATTTGAAATATATTGAAATCACAGGATAGGCCTTCCACAATGTGTCAGTGATGTCACAATAATAATTTGATGTCATAATATTTTGATGTTATTGCAGATTTGTGATGTCACAGTGATCTGATGGTGTCATAATGACAATGTTCTGTCACACTGGTGACAAAGTCACAAGGTGTTTGTGATGTTACAATGTCATGTCTGATCTCAATTGTCATTAGTTACAATGAGGATATGGTCCACAAAGGGACTGTGATTTCACAAAGACCATGCTATTTAAAAATAGGTCTGGGATGTCACAATGTGATCATGATGTCAAAACAGCAATGTGAAGTCTCATTATGTTTGTGCTTTCACAGGGTGATGAGGAAACAATAGGTTAGTGATGGGACAACGAGTTTGTATTATCATGGTAATGTCCAATTTCAATTACTAGTAATTCACAGTGAGGATAGATGTTCACAGAGAGAGCTTAAAAGGCGAGGAATTTTCTTAAGCATTATGAAGTAATACTAGGTTTGTGAAAACACTATAAAACAGTGCTAGCACAATGGCAATATGATTTCACAGTATCTTGTCATAATAATGTATTGGTGATGATTCCATCATGGTGAGGAGGTGACAATAGTTTTATGATGTCCAATGCATTTGTAATGTCACAATGTGAAGCAATGGTCAAAATATCTGGCAGTGATATCACCATGGTCTTGCTATCCCAATGTTTTTCTTGTATAACATGTCTTATCTGAAATACTATGATGTTAAAAACAAATTATGAGCTCACAAAGGACCTAAAGTATTGCAATGATTATATTTCACAAAAATTATTAGGACATAATGACTTGTACATCTCATTGTTGCAATGCGTCCACCTGTATCCCAATTTAAACAATTTGTTTTTTCCCTTCCCCTCCATAAATTATACCAACATCATATACAGTGAAAGTAGAGGTTATACCATGGGGAGGGAGATACAAAACAACCAAAAAATCATCTATATATATGTTAGAAACAATCACATGAAAGGAAAAAAAAAACATTTGATTACTTATCTTGGGGTTCATTTCATCTAACATCAACTTATCCGAACTTTTCTGCTTGTCTTAGACATATATTAGTTATTACAAATAAGGGAAACCCTGAGAATTGGTCGGGGTGGGGTGAGGGGACATAAAGGTTAGGATGGGGGATGGGATGTGATGAAAATTGATAGGAGGAGGAAATAAGGAGGAGGCAACAATATTTGATAAGAAATGTACTTATCATCTTGCCCATGAAATGTAAACCCTCTGTATGATATTTTCACAATAAATGAACAAATAAATTTATGACAGGAGAGGTTTGTGTTTATTGATATATCTATGGCAATGTAATGTCACACAGGAATTGTAATGTCAGAGTAGGCTGATAGTGTCATAACAGAAATGTGATGTCACACTGGAGATTAGATAACAAAAAGTCTGTGATGTTCCAGTGGCATGTCTGACCTCAATTGGCATTAGGATGAGGATTATGTACAAAAAGTCACTGTGATGCCACATTTGTTTTGAGATAAGAATGGGTTTCTTATATCAACCCACGTGCAACATGTGCAATAGAATGTAATCACAGAATAGGCATTATTTGAGGAAGCTTGGAATTATGAAATTGACCATGAGATTAAAGGAGGAGGATAAAACAGAAGGTGTCTCCAAGCTTAAGACTGAGGTTCAGGACTTAAAGAAACTAAAGACCCTGAAGTTCAGGACAAAACCAAACTGATCAACTAGCAGGGGAAACCACTCTAAAAGCAGTGTGGTCTCTAGAGCTGCTAGTCATTAAGATTAAAGGAAGAAGGCAAAACAGTGGTAACAAGTGTGCAAATCTGGAGACTAAACTTGTGAAAAATGGATACAGGCTCAAGCCTTCTGTCTGTTTATACCCAGATATTTGGCACTGTGGTAAAATGCCCTGGACCACTGCCTAAATCTGTGTTTAAAACCAGTGGGGCCTCAGCCTGACAAGCCTATGTAATGTATGTTGAAAGTTGCCAATAGGTAAATACTGGAAAGCTGAAATAGGTGGAGAAGTCTCTTATGCAAGGATCCTCACCTGATGAATTTTGGGAAGTGGACTTCACAGAGTTAAAGCATGGAGAGCAGAGGTATAAGTATCTGTGAGTTTTAGTGGACACTTTTTCAGGCTGGGCTGAGGCATTCCACACAAAAACCAAAACCACTCAGGTAACAGCTATAAAATTACTCCATGAAATAATTCCTTGATTTGGTTTACCATTAGCATTGGCCCAGCATTCATGGCCCAATTATTCAAGTATTAGCTAAGATACTAGGAATAATTTGGAAGTTCCATTGTATTTATTGATCTCAGAGTTCATGGCAGATCAAAAGAATGAATAGGACCTTAAAGAAACTTAAGTTAATTACAGAGACTGGCCATGACTGGCTAAGCCTTCAACGTATTGCTCTCTTTCAAGAAAGATACACACTTTATGTTAAAGGATTCACTCCTTTCAAAATAATTTATTATAGAACACGCTCTTTGGTTCCTAAATTTGGTAAACTATATTAACAAAAATGTTTAACCACAATCTTATACAGTCCCTGAAAGCTTTTCAACATGTTCTTGGAGGTTTCTCTCCTTTGGTAGCTAAGGCCCACTAGACTCCTTAGAAAAACTCCACCAATTCTATTTTGTCTGAACAGCTGGTGTGGGTAAAAAGGCAACATGCTTCTGAACTGGTAACCAAGTGGCAAGGACCTTACTCAGTGGTGCTAACTACACCATTGGCTACTAATGTTGCAGGAAAACAGCTTTGAGTCCATCACTCTCAAATGGAAGCAACAGTGGAACAATATCCAGGGAAGGCTACAAGATGGAATGTTCAGACAAACTCAGAGGATCTGTTAAAGATAAGAATTACCAAGGGTTAATTGGTGTTAACTAGTGTCTTTCTATGGTTTCCTCCTTGTTATATGTTAAATTGCATTTCAAGCCTGTCCAATATAGGGATGAGAAGGGAACATTTAGCGTTTGGTCAAGAAGGGATAAAAGATATTGTTGGATATGAAAATCAGTGGTAAATGTAATAAGAAGCATGGGCCCAATAATTACCATGACCCCATGGCCCTGGAGAGCATGGGGCAAGCCACTGAAGGGGGCTGGACATGCTGCTGGACGGTTGAGGTATCATGCCCCACATGTGAGCTGTCAAGACATGATTGACCAGTGGGAAGTTTGGGACATGATGGTTGGAAACTGTTAGGCAGGAGACCCTTTGAAGTGATGGAGGGGTACTGTCTATATATAGCCTGCATATTCAGAGCAACAGAAGGAGAAAGAAAGGGGGGAAACACCTAGAAGGAATTGCAGAGACAGCAGAAGGAGAAAAAACTTAGGAAGAGAGATATTTGAGGGAGAACAGGAGGGCAACGATGGTAACTAGCCACCAGGATAAAACAGGATAGGCCTGTGAAGAGTGGAGAGGCCTGAAGAGAAGAAGGAAGTGGTGGAAGGGAGAAAGGGAAAAACCTGGAAAGAAAGACCGCTCTGTAAAAAAGGACGGAGGAAGGGAAAAGGACAAAGCCTTGCCCTTGGAAGTTTATAAATTTTGGGTTGGTGGTTTGCAGGCAAATTAACAAAGGTTGAGGCCACCCATGGCAGCTCTGAAGTTTGGTGGTCAGTGCAGCTCTTGGCTCACTCTGGATATCCAGCCCAGAACAAGTTATTTGAAGGACGCTTTCTAGTAAATAATTTTGTTTATTTTCTTCAATAAGTCTCAATGGATTGTCTTCTGCTTCATAGGTCATAAGTATACATGTTTACAGTAGGAGCTAGAAGTCCTAAAGGCCATGAATTATCTAAAATGTCATGAGCTCATGATAGGTTTGTGAAAAACAAATGGGACAATGATATCATAATGGCAATGTGATGCCACAATACTATGTCATAATGTTTGCTTGTAACAATTAGTTGGTGTTGTCATAAGGGTGCTGAGGTCACAATATTTTTGTGATACCACAATCGGTTGCCAATGTCAGAGTATAGGTATGTCAGACCTCCACCTTTAACTCCTCATAGGGATAAGTTCAGTAAAAGATTTTGAGGTCTCCATAGTCATGTGTTGGCACATATGTGAAGTCCTAAAAGTTTTGTGATGTCACAATGTGACACAATGGTCATGATACCTTGAGTGTGAGGTCACAATTATAAGTTCATAGTGTATTTCCACAGCATATATCAAACCTAAAATATGAGATCTAAAACAGATTATAAGCATGTCACAAATGTTTTGAGGACAGGAATGGTTTTCAATGTCACAGCAGGTTAGTGCTATCACAATGGCAATATTATGTCACAGTATCATATCATAATGATTTGGTGTCACAATTAGTTGATAAGGCCATACTGGTGATGAGGTCTCAATAGGTTTGTGATGTCACAATACATTGGAGATATTACAATGGCATGCCAGATTTCAATTTTCATTGATTCATGGTGAAACAATTGTGTCATTTCAATACCTTTGTGACATAACATTGCTATTGTGATATCATCTACACATTGTGACATCACAATCCTGTCCTGTCCTCATAATATTTGTAGCATGCTGCTATTGTGATAACTAAGGGCTTTTTAAAACTCATAATAGGTTTTTGGCCCCATAAGATTTCAGATATGTGATATCAGAAATGACCACTGTAGCATCACACTGCCAGACATCATGACCATTGTGTTTTTTTGTGATTACAATTCTTTTAAGACTTCATCACATTTGTGAGAACATATGCCTTTGGATACATCACAGTCCAAATTTGAAGTCATATACTCACAGTGAATTAATGATATTTGTGGTCGGCAGACAATTTTGCCATCACCAACCCATCTCAAACCTATTATCTCCTCACCAGAATGGCATCACCAATTAATTGTGACAGCAAAACTCTATTATAACCTATTATTTTGACATCACATTGCCATTGTGCTATCACTGTTCCATTGTTTTCTTTTTCACAAACTTATTATGATCTGATAACTTTTTAGAAAATTCACGGCCTTTTGGACCTCAAGCTCCATCTATGAATTCCTACCCTCACTGTGAACTAGAATCAATTGAAATTGCACATGTAATTGTGGTATTACAAACTCACTGTGAAGTCACAAATCATTTGGGACCTCAACACCACTGTGACATCACTAGCCCATTTTAACATCACATTGCCTTTGTGACATCATGACCACATTGTGACATCTGAAACATTAAATGACCACTTAGCACCTATGAAAAACACATGTCCTTTGTGATGTCACAGTCCCATTGTGTAACCATATCATCCTTGTGAACTAAGGACACAAAATCAGACATGCCATTTTACCATCACATACCGTTTGTGACATCATCATTATGTGACATCACATTGTCATTATGACAGCTCATTACAGCTTCACCAAATTACTATAACTTCATAGCATTATGACATCACATTGCCTTTGTGATATCATAGACACTTAGTGAAAGCCTATTCTGTGATGGCATTCGATTTCACATGTAGCTTATGTGGATATTGGAACCCATTTTGACCTCATAATCTTTGTAACATCATATACACTTCATGACATCCTCCAGTGTGACATCATATACTCATAATGACACCATAATCTCATTGTGACATCACTGAACTACATCATAACATTATGACATCACATTTCCACAGTGACATCATAGTCACCTTGTAAGCGTCTACTCCATGATTTCATTCTATTCAAAATGTGGCGTGTGTGTGGATATCAGAAACCTAAAGACAATTCATAACCATTGAGATATCACATTGACATTTGATAACACTAAAACATTGTGATATCACATACTTGTCTTGTCCACATAACTTTAGTGACATGGTGCCATTGTGATATCTTAGGCCATTTAGAGCTCATACTTTGGATATGTGATTGCAATATTACAATCTGGTTTGACAACACTAACACAATGTGACCTCATCACCACTATGACAACACAAATCCATTTTGAAATCACATTGCAATTGCAACTTCACGTTCACATTGTCTCATCCCAAACCTCTAATGGCCTCTCGGCACATGTGAAAAAACACAAAGTCTTTGTAACATCACATTTTGTATACCTATTTTGTGAAGTGATGACAATTCAGATCAAACATGCCATTGTAACATCAAAAACCCTTTGTGATATCATCACCAATATGACATCACATTGTCATTTTGACATTATCAGTTTATTGTGACATCACAAAACTGCAATGACACAAGAGCATTAATGATATCGATATCACATTGTTAATTTGACATCATAGTTCCTTTTTGAATGAGTATACTGTGATTTAATTCTATTTCAAATGTGGCCAGTGTGTTGATATCAGAAACATATTGTGTCATAATTACCACTATAACATCACAATACATATGTGATATCATATTTCCATTGTGATATAAGTAATCCAGTGTGAAATCTCAAACTATTCTGGTCCTCATAAACTTTTGTCACATACTGCCATTGAGATATCTTACTCCATTTTTTAGTTCATAATATGTTTTTAAACATAATATTTCAGGTATGATTGTGATATAAGAAATATGATGTGGCATCATGATCTCACTGCAAGATGTCATGATAATTGTATCACATTGTGACATCACAAACCTGATAGGACTTAATCAGTTTTGTTACAACACAGGCCTTTGGAGAAAAAAAAAACAAAACATTCTCATTGAGACTTCATACTTATTATGAGCTATTGACAATTGAGATCTGGCATGCTATTGTGACCTCATCAACTAATCTTGATATCAAAACATTATTAATGACATGAAGTTGTGGCATCACAATGCCATAGTGATACCATTGTCTCTGTGTTTTCAAACACCTCTTATGACCTCATTATATTTTAGATAATTCATAGCATTTAGGGCAAGTTCCTTCTGTGAACTAGTATCATCAATGTGAAGTACCAGCAATTGAAATTGGATTTGTTCTTGTGATATAACAACACATTGTGACAAAACAAATCCATTGTGACCTCATCACTGCTATTACATCAAAAACCCATTGAGACATCACATTGCCATTATGACATCATGAAATCATGTGATATCCCAAATCTATTATGACCTCTTAGAAACTTTGAAAAAATACAGTCCCTTTTTGTATCCATATCCTCATTGTGAACTAATGAAAATTGAGATCAGATCTGCCATTGTAACATCATATGCCATTTCTGATATCGTTTCCAGTGTTGCATCTCATTGTTGTCATGACATCATCAAAGCAGTGTGACATCACAAAACTAAAATAACACAATAGCATTATAACATCACATTGCCATTGTGACTTTGAAGACACAATCTGAAAGCCTATTTGCTGTTTCATTCTATTTCACATGTGGTATGTGAGTTCATATCAGAAACCCATTGGGATCTAATAACTATAATGACATGAAATACCTTTGTGACATCATAATTGCCATTGTGATATGACTAAACCCACTCAGCTATCAGAAACTGGTCCTGTCCTCATAAGTATTGTGACATCCTGCTATTGTGATATCTTAGTCCCTTTGTGAATTCATAATCTCTTTCTGACTTCTTATTTCAGGTAAGATATGTGATATAAGAAATCCACTGTAACATCATGACCATTGTGACATCACATTGCCTTAGTGACATCACGGTGATAAAATAACATCCAAAACCTATTATACCTTCTTCGCCCTTTTGAAACAAATGTGGCCTTTCTGACATTAAAACCTCTTTGTGTACACATACCGTCATTGTGAGGTAATGACAACTCAGATTACATACTTCCATTGTAACCTCACAAAACTTTTGTGACATCATCACCAGTGTAACATCCCATTGTCATTAAGCTTATTATGATATAACAAAACTACAATGACCTCATAGCATTATGAAATCACATTGTCATTGTGACATCATAGACACATTGTGAGTGCCTATTCTATGATTTCATTTTATTTACATTGTAGCTTTTGGGTTGATATCAGTAATCCATTATGACCCTTAACTATTGTGACATTATAAAGGCTTTGTGACATCACACTTACATAGTGATATCATTAACTCACTGTGCCATCAAAAACCACTCCGGTCTTGATAACTTTTGTGACATAATGCTACCCTGATATCTTGTACCCCTTATGGGCTCATAATCTGTTTTCAACTTCATAATATTCCACATATGACATGTAATAAGAGAAATCCATTTTCACTTCGTAAACATTGTGATATCACACAGCCTTTGGAGACATCATAGTCTCTTTGTGAATGCATATATTCAGAGAGTTTATGACAATTGATATCCACCATGCAATTGTTGTATCACCAAGCCATTGTGACACCACAAACCTATTGTGACCTCATCACCAGTATGATATCTCTAAGTAAATGTGATATCATAAATATTATTCTGACATGATATTGTGACATCACACTGCAATTGTGATATCACTGTTCTATTGGGTTTTCACAAACCTAATATGACCTCATAACAATTTGGAAAATGTATGGCCTTTGGGACATCAAGCTCTTTGTTGAACTTGTAAACTTATAACCCATAAAAGACAAGACATTCAATTGAGGTATATTTATGATAATAAACAAAATTATTTACACTAGAAAGGGATCTACATCTTCCTTGTCCAAGGCTGGATTCCAAGAGCCAATAGCAGTTTCGACTACTAAACCTCAGACAACCAATGGTCAGCCCAGCACTTTGTTAAATGGTCTGTAAATCACCAACCCCAAAATTATGTTCTCCAAAATTCCAAAGTTCAAAGGGGAAGGCTTTGTCCTTTTCCCTTCCTCTCTCCTTCTCTACAATCTGCCCTTTCTTTCAGGTCTTTCTCTTTTTCCCTTCCACTACTTCTTCCTTCTCTTCAGGCCTCTTCAATCTCCAAAGATCTGCTCTGCTCTGCCCCGGTGGCCAGTTGCTGACCTTCCCCTCCTGCTCTCCCTGAATTTCCTCTCTTCCCAGGTTTCCCCTCTGCTGTCTCAGCACTTCTTTCCTTCCAGGATTTTCTCCTTTCTCACCTCTTCCAGCTAATATATCCTCTGTATCCCTCCCCCACTCCAAAGGGTCTACTGCCTTAGTTTTCAACCATCATTTCCAAAACTGTCCACTGTCCAGTACCTTCTTGATAGCCCTTCCAGCAGCATGACACACTCCATTCAGTACCATGCACCCTATCCACTCCAGCAGACTGGACGTGAGAACACAATGATTAGCAGACCTGCTGATTATTGGAGCCCCCTGGTTATTATAATCCACATTAGTTTATATGTCTAATCAAATCCTTGATTCCTTCTGGAACAAATCCTAAACATTGCTTCTCTCCCCCCACCCATTCTACAGAATTTGTACACAAATTAATACACAAAATTATCCGAAAATGAGAAAACCATAGAAATATACTACTTAACACAAATTAACAATTGGTAGTTGTATCCTCAATAGATCATCTGAGTGTGTCTGAACAGTCCATCTTGCAGCCTTCTTTGGAGATTGGTCCATTGACTGTGCCACTCTGCCTGAAAAAGTGAACATTATTACTAACGGTAATACTAACATAATACTAATAGTAATAACCATACTTTCCCTCATTGAAGTCCAATTGCAAAAACTCACAGATTGAGATTTCTCACATAAGTGTAAGTGCCCTCACCATATGTTTCAGCATTCCAGCATTTACTTCTTGGAAATTTTCTATATATGTTATATAAAATACTAAGGCCAAGACCCTAGGGGTTTTCAAGACAAATTTAGGCAGTGGCCCAGGACAATTTGCAAGGGCCCCAAATAAGCAGATATATACAGGAAGAAGGCTTAAGCCTGTCAACTATTTTCTGAAATTCACTCTCCACGTTTGCACCCTTGTTTTTGCTTCTTCCATTAGTTTTAATGACTAGTAGCTCTGGACACCCCACTGGTTTTACAGTGCTCTCCTGAATTAGCTGATCAGCTTGGTCGTTTTCATGAACTTCAGGGCCTTTAGATTCATTAACTCCTGTTTAGTAAAACCTAAGTCTGTAGTTGGGAGAGTTCTTCCATTTTTATCCTCCTCCTTTTCCCTCAAGCTCACTTTCACGATCCAAATCACCTTCTCAAAGTCCTCCTCAACCTGCAAGTGTTCTATGAGGGTCATATGAGAGTTCCTTTGACTATCCAACTGCTGTTTCTTCTCACATAACGTTGCTTGCTATCCAGCTTCTCCTTTAAGTTCTCAATGGTACTACTGAGAAGTTTTTCTTTTTACACCTCCACCTGTTCCATTGGGACATTCTGCCTCTGCATTACATTTATGGTGAGAATCTCAACAGTCTTTCTGGACTTTTCTTCTAGTAGCTTCTCTTTCTTATTTTTCACTTCATTGTATTTTTTGTGGCAGATCTTTTTAACTATTTGTTTAGCTCCTGTGTTTTTTTGCCTAATGCTCTTTCCCTTTCCTAGGAATATCCTATGAAATCAACGTCTCTTGAGCCTGATATATTTCTGTTTACTTTTCTTGATCTCCTCTTCAATGCAAGGCACTTTGTGTCTGTTTCACTAACTCTTCTTTCAGTTCTTTCTCTGTTGCATTGAAATTCAGCTCACACTCTCTTCAATGTTCATAATCAGCATGTACTGAAGCCTAAAAAGTCCTTATAACATGAACAGCTCCTTTTGCTGTGCCTTAATTTCTGCATCCTGCATCAGAATCTCCTCCTGGCCAACTTTCTAGTCAGCAATGATGGCAGTGTTGGACTCCTGTCTCTCCTTCAGGTCTGATCTATGGTCTCCATATGTGCCTCATACTCAACCTGGCAGATATACTTGAATTTTATTTGATTCTGAGTGTTTTTCTTGGATTATTTTTGAGATTTTATTCTGCTTGACTCTCACAAGTTACTGATTTCTGACTTCAAAACTATTCTTTAAATCCAAAAAATCTCTCTTACATATGCTGTTCAATGCAGTATTAAGCTCTTGGTGTTTTTTTTTTTTTTCTGTTATATATTGGAGATTCAGAGTCTTCTTAAGCCTGTGTTTTCAGGTATGTGTAGGAATATTTTTCTTCACCACATTTGTTTTAAAGTACAGCGGGCTGAATTTTGAGTTGAACATAGTTGGATTTCAGAGCCCCGAGCGACTTTCCATGATACGTAAGAGATCTGAATGCAGTTTCCAGGTGTCTAACATTCTTACATTACCTGTCATTTTCTATCTTTCCCCTCCTTTGAAATTCTCTTTTCCTATGTCTGTTTTGCTACCAATAAGCACACTGATCTAGCCCTATACATTCCCTACTGCCATTTGCAAATGAATTATACTGTCTTTGCTAATGGTTTTTTGATCCATGTCCAGGTGTTGCTACCAAAACTCCAACCCCTTTCTTAGCCTGTTGTTTTATTTTTCTCCCAGGTTACCTCTAATATCAAATACCTGCTGGGCAAATTCTACCAACTTAGATAACACCTTTCCCTCAAAACATTCTAGCTTTTGATGCTTTCTCCCAATAGGTGTGCCTGATTGTGAAAAGTTTATATTTAAGGCTCTTCGATTCTCAGGGACCTCAGCATCTTTAGGCATATAGTTCCTATGTGCCTCTAGGAACCATTCCACAAAAGCAATCAGGGACTCATGGGGAGCTGTACAGTCTCATTTACCTTAGTTAAATGAGAAATTGGTTGGCTTTCCTAACTTCTGCTGCTATTCCTACTAACAGTGTCTGGCAATAATTGGTAAGTGGCTCCCTACCTGGATCACTGTTGTAGTCATAGCCTGGGCAATTCTGGGGAAAGATTTGCTCCAGACTGGGTCTTTAGTCAGGGAACCATCTCATCCAAGGACCCCTTTCAAGAACCTGCTCTGGATTTTCTCCCTTTCCTCCCATATGCACACCATCTGTAAATGTTGCTAACACCAGGGGAAATGATCTTCATTCAAGAGAACTATACGATATTTTTCTCCCGTCCTCAAAAAAAAAAGAAGTAAACAGATAGAACTATCAACAATCACACATAAACCAATAGACACAGACACTTAACAAACATGTCCCACATCTATCAAAGATGCACTCTCAAGGAACTGCCAGATGACCTCTGGAGGAAGTCCCAAATAGCCTCTTGAAGAGGACACAGTTGGCCTCTCAATAAGATCCCAGATGGCTTCCCGTGGAAGCCCCAAATAACCTTGAGATGAGGCGCCAGATGACCTTTCCAGGAGGTCCAAGATGAACCTCTTGAGAGAGTCCCAGGTTACCAGCAGAGAAGGTCCCAGATGGCTTCTCAGGGAAGGCCTCAATGATCTCTGGAGGTAAGCCAGTTGACCCCAGGAGTAATTCCCAGATAGTCACTCATGGAGGCCCCATATGACTTCCAGAATAGGTCCCAGATAGCCTTTGGAGGAGGCCCCAGATGACTTCTCAAGGAGTACTAGATGGGTTCTCATTGAAACTCCAGATGACCTCTGGAAGGGATCACAGATGGTCCCTTACAAAAGTAACAGATGATCTCCAGTGGCAATCCCAGATAGATTCTCAAGGAAGCCCCATATGACCCCTGAGGGAGGTCCAAGATGGTTTCTTCAGAGGTACCAGATGACTTTCCAAAGAGGTCTCAGATGGCTACTCAAGGAAGTCCCAGATGACCTCTTATGGAGGTCTCTGATGTCGCTCTGAGATCACATCCAAAGAGGTTCAAGATTGCTTTTCAAGGAAGACCTGGATGACTTCTCAAGGATATCTCAGATGAGAAAGCCCTAGATGATATCTTGAGGAGGTACATATGGCTTCCAAAGGAAATCCCAGATGACATCCAAAGGGAGCACCCAAAATATGCTGGAAAGCTTGCCCAGACTTAACCCTAGAGAGTTCTAAATAACTCTTGTCTTTGTTGGTCCTCAGCAAACACACTCGAAGGATGCTCTAAACCTTGAGGGCTAAGACTTGAGGGCTAAGACTTGAGGAAGATTTTAAGGGACAAAGGCCTGATGCCATCCAGATGGACTATCTCACTGGGGAATCCAAAAATTATGAACTCTAAATTGTGAGACCGACCATTGAAACACATTTAAGATAATAAACAAATTTATTTATACTAGAAAGTGGCCTGCAAATAACTTTCTCTCTGCTGGATGCCCAGATCCAAGAGCAGCCTCGACCATCAAACTTCAGACCACCAATGTGCAGCCCCACACTTTGTTAATTGGTCTGCACACCACCAACCTCAAAATTGATTATCTCTAAATCTCCAAATGTCAAAAGGCAAGGCTTTGTTCCATTTTCATTCCTCCCTCCTTCTGCATAACCTTCCTTCCTTCAAGGACTTTCTCTTTTTGTTTCCCCTACTTCCTTCTTTTCTTCAGGGCACTTCACTCTCCACTAGCCTGCCCTGATGCGGTCCGGTGGCCAGTTGCCATCCTTACCTTCCTTTGATTTTCCTCTCCTCCATGTCTTTCCTCCCTGCTGTCTCATCACATCCTTCTTTCCAGGTCATTCTTCTCTTTCTCTCCCCTTCTTTTGCTCCAAACATTCTGCCTATATATAGACGGGACCCCTCCCTCCCCCACTCCAATGACCCCTAGCAATTTTCAACTATCACATCCCAAACTACCTACTGCCGAAAGACTTCTTTACAGTACACTATGTGGGGGGGGGGGCTTTTCACCCCACTCCCAATAGGAGCATACACACCAAATTTTGATGGCATTTGCCCCTCCTCCAGCTGGCCCACCCATGGGCCGATAATGAATATTGAATCCCACCAATAATATGAGCCCTCCTGGTTATAACTGTATCTTCATTGTGAACAAGTAGCAATTGAAATTGGAGATGTCATTGTAAACTCATTGTGACATCACTAACCCATTGTGACCTCATCACCACTGCTACATCACACAGCCATCGTAACATCACTTTGCCATATGACACCACAATCACATTCTGACATCCCAAACCTATTATGACTTCTAAGAACATTTGAAAAAACACATGGTGTATTGTGACATCACAATGCACTTGTGTACCCATATCCTCATGGTGAACTAATGAGATCAGAAATACAATTGTAACATCACAAACCTTAGTGACATCATCATTAGTGTGATATCACATTGTCGTTATGACACCAGCAGCTCATAGTAACATCCTCAAATACAATGACATCCTAACATTAGGTCATCACATTGTCATTGTGACATAATAGACACCTTGTTAACGCCTATTCTCTCATTCTATTTAAACTGTGGCCTGTATGTTGATAGCCAAGCACACTGTGACTCCATAGCCATAGTGAAATCACATTGTCATTGTGATATCACTGTCCCATTGTGTTTTCACAAAGCAATTATAACCTCATAATATTTTAGAAAATTCAAGATCTTTGTGAATTCAAGCTCCTTCCGGGAACATGTATTCTCATTGTGAACTAGTTGCAATAGAAATTGTAAAAGTCATTACAAAGTCATTACAAAGCTGTGACAAGACAAACCAATTTTGACCTCATCACAATGGTGACATCACAAATCCATTGTGACGTAAAATTGCCACTGTGACATCATGACCACATTGTGACATAGCAAATTATTTATGACCTCTTTGCAACTTAAAAAAAAAAAACACGGCATTTGTGACATTACATTACCTATGTGTACTATCTCCTCATTGTGAACTAAGGAAAATTGGGAACAGATATGCCATTGTAACATCACAAAACCTTTGGGACCTCATCAACACTGTGATTTCACTTTGTTGTTATGACATCATCAGCTTATAGTGACATCCTAAACAACAATGACAACATAGCATTATTAAATCATATTGTCTTTGTGATGTCATAGACATAAGTTTAATGTCTATTCTGTGATACCATTCTATGTCAAATGTGGCAGGTGGATTGATATCAGAAATGAATTGGCACCACATAATCATTGTGACATCATGATCACTTTGTGAGATTGCATTGCCATTGTGATATCACTTACCCTCTCTGATATCACATACTTCTCATCATCATATGGTTTGTGACATGCTGCCATTGTGATACCTTGGGCCCATTTTGAGCTCATAATCTGTTTTCCACTTCATAATATTTAAGGTAAAAAATGTGATATCAAAAATCCACTATTAAATCATAACCATTGTGAATCAGACTATCAGAGGTCATGACCATTTTGTCACATTGTGACATCACAAAGCTCTAAGGAGTTCATCACATTTGTGACAACATAGAACTTTGGACAAATCAAAGTCCCTTTGTGTACTCATATACTCATTGTAAATTAATAATACTTGAGACTCCCACATGCACTTGTGACATCACCAACCCAATTGAGATATCTCAATCCTATTGACCTCATCACCAGTATGGCATCACCAAATAATTGTGACATCAAAACATTATTATTACGTGATATTCTGCATCACATTCCCATAGTGATGTCACTGCCCATTTATGTTTTCACAGACCTATAATGATCTCATAATATTTTCCAGAATTGTTGGACTTTGGGTGTTCAAGTTTTTCTGTGAACTTGTATTCTCATTTTGAAATAATAACAATTGAAACTGACCATTCCATTATTGAAATCTTTTTGTGACATCTCAAAACCATTGTCACCACATCTTCATTGTGACATCACAAAATGATTGTGATGTCAAACGCTACTGTGATATCACAATCATCTTTTGACATGCCAAAACCATTATGACCTCTTAGCTTCTTTGAAAACACATGGTCTTGGTGACATTACAGTCCATATATATACCCGTATACTCATTGTGGACTAATGACAATTGATTTGAAACAGGTTAGTATATCATCACAAGCAGTATGTGACATCATCAACAGAATCTCATCACATTCTTATTATGACACCATCAGCTCATTGTTACATCACAAACTATAATGGCATCATAGAATCATGACATCTCATTGCCTTTGGGATATCATAGACACACTATGGATGCATAATTTATGATTTCATAGTATTTTATACATGTTATATAGTTTATCAGAAACCCAGTGTGACCTCATAATTATTGGGACATCACAATGAGGTTGTGACATCACATTGCCAATGTGAAATCCCTAACCCCCTGGACAACAAAAACCTGTCCCATACTTAGTTCACGATGAGAATATGGGTACACAAAGGGACTATGATATCACAGAGGCCATTTGGATTTCAAAGATGTTGAGGTGTTAATTGATTTGGGATATCACAAGGTGATCATGGTGTCACAATGGCAATGTGATTTCACAATGGGTTGGTGATGCCACAGCACTAATGAGGTCACAATGGTTTTATGATTTCACAATGAGTTTGTAATATCACAAAATGTATGTCCTATTTCAATTGATACTATTTTAAATGAGGTCACAATTTAAACAAATGTGCATGAAGACTCAAAGGCCATGAATTGTTTGTTGATGTCACAACATGACACATGGTCATGATATCTGACAGAGTTATGTCATAATGATCATGATGTCACATGTCATACCAAAATATTATATTCACATGTCATACCTGAAATGTTATATTCAAAAACAGAGTATGAACTAAAAAAGGTAGGCCAATGACACCATGTGACAAAAGTCAGGAGGACAGAAGAGGTTTATGATGTCAAACTGGGTCAGTAATTTTACAAGGACAATGTGATTTAACAAAGGGATTATGGTGTCATAATGAGTTTCTGATATCAAAACTCATGCCACATTTGAAATAGAATGAAATTAGAGAATAGGCATTCAGATGTGTCTGTATGTCACAATGACAATATGATTTAATAATGCTTTGATGTCATAGATTATTGTATCACAATGAACTGATGGTATAATGACAATATGATTTCATATTGGTGATGATTTCCTAAAGGGTTTGTGATGTTTCAGAGGCATATCTCATCTCAACTGTCATTAGTTCACAATGAGGATATGGGTAAACTAAAGGACTGTTTGCCACAAAGGCAATGTGGTTTTTCATAATAGGTGTGAGATGTCACAATGTGGTCATGAAGTCACAATGGAAATTTGATGCTGCAATGGGTTTGTGATAATGAGTTCAAAATGGACTTATGATTTCTTGAGTTTGTAATATGAAAACCACATGTCCAATTTCAATTCTCCTAGTAAACAGTGAAGACAGGAGTGCACATATCTCAAAGCCCATGAATTTTCTAAAATGTTAGGAGGGTATAATAGGTTTGTGAAAATGGAATGGAACAGTGATATCACATTGGCAATGTGACGGAAAAATATGTCATAATATTGTTTGTTAGGCTGGGGAAGTGGCTCAGTGGTAAAATGCTTGCCTTGCATGCATGAGGCCCTGGGTTTGATTCTTCATCACCACATAAACAGAAAAAGCAGAATTGGCTCTGTGGCTCAAGTAGTAGAGTGCTAGCCTTGAGCTACAGAGCTCAGGGACTGTCCAGGTATAGAGTTCAAGCCCTATGACTGACCAAAAAAAAATTGTCATCACAAATACCTGGTGATTCCGTACTAGTGTTGAGGTCACAATAGCTATAGAAATAAAATGGGTTGGCCAGGTCACAATGACAGGCCAGACATCAATTGTCATTAATTCAAAATGAGTAAATGAGTTCAAAAAGAGACTATGTTGTGAAGACTCAGGGTCTGAGATGGAGGGGCAGAATGATGCAGGCACTGGACTCAGGATTATGTGAGGATGGTGTTTTTGTATTTGGAAAGCTCTTGGCATGCGGGGCTAGAGAGGGAACATTTTCTCTCTCCCTATCTCAAAGCACATGTCGCAGACTCCTGGGAGCTGAAGAACTAGCTCTTCTGATTACTTAAGCATAGAAGACCAGCTAGTCAAGCATTTCCTGAGTATGAGGAAGTGGTTTGAGTTTGCTCTAAAATAGTTTAGATAAAAATATACAAAGATGTCTCATAGTTTAAGCAAAATTGTATCTGTTGAAATTCTTTGTGTGAATGTATCCTGACTAAATCTTGGCAAAGATAAAGGAATAAAGCACAGCATGCAGTGGCTATTGCTGTTTGCACTGTGCATCCTCTATGTCCTAGTGATTTCCCGATTTATCCAGGGACCCCAACAACTTAGACATTGCCAATTGCTGACTGAACAAGGACCTTGCAGTGTTGAATTCAGGAAGGGATATTCACGTAAGTATTTTTGATTACAGGGTGATGGGACAAGTTAAGTCTTCTCCGTACTTACATGTGCTAAAACATTTACTTGTTGCCTATGGTGTAACTATTTCTTCTTCTGACATAGAAATGTATATTAATATATTTAAGGAATGGAATCCTTGATTCCCTGAGGAAGGGACGTTAGATGTTGATAACTGGAAACGAGTAAAGTATAATGTAGAAAGAGCTGTTCAAGAAGGGGAAAGGATTCCTATTAGATTTTGGTTTATTTGGGTTATTTTACATACCCTTCTTAAAGCTTTAAATGAGGAAAGATTAATAGCAGACTTAAAGAAAGAGGCCGCCCCCTCAATTGTAGATTTACAATTGAACTCTGAGGTTAAGGACGCAATAGATAAAGATGCATCGCAATTAACGGAGAAAAAACAAGAGGTAAAAAAGGCTGAAAAGGAACAAACTGAAAGCCTAAATAGAATGTCAGAGCAAATTGAATTGATTTTATCAAGATTACAGCAGATGGAGTTAGAAGTTAGCAGAGAGAAAGAAGAATCTGAGAAAGTTAAAGTAAAAGAGCCTTCGGCTCCTCTGCTTGCAGATGCAATTTTTACGGCATCACTCCCTCACAAAACAAAGGGGTCAGACAGTGAGTCCGATGATGAATTGCCTATTTTTTCTTATCCTGTAATTCGACCACCACCTATGAATATTATAGCTCAACCAGCCAGATATGAGGGTGTGCTGTCGTTGATATTGGTAAACTTAAGAAGGCAGTGATTTTGTATGGTCCTTACTCTCATTATGTTAAGGAATTGCTTAATGGGCTTGCCCGGCATTACAATAATTTTGCTCCCCAGTATTGGAAGATGCTTTGTAGAGCCTTGCTTAAGGAACCTGAATACCTACAATGGAAAATATGGTTTACTTAGTTATGTACAGAAAGGGCTAGACAAATGCACAGAGCAATACTCCATGCCTGCAGGTCATAACCTTCCCCATGATGAGTGGAACAGAACAACAGAACAATATGCAGATGCTCATATGCAAATGAACTCTCCTGAAGAGATCCATGAGCAGTTACTAGACATAGATATTGAGGCATGGGAGAGGATTAGGCCGGTAGGAGAACATTATGGCTCCTGTACTAAAGTAATTCAAAAACCTAATGAACCTTATTTTGAATTTTTATCACGATTGAAATTACCTTGGATTGTACTGTTGTCGGAGAGGCTGCATGGCAAAAATTGTTGTGCATGCTGGCTTATAAGTATGCTAATGAAGACTGTAGACGAGCCTTGTTGCTTATTAAAGAATCTGGGGATGTAAATACATATTTATGGGTGTGTAAAGACATTACATCCAAATCCTGGCGTATGCAGATTTTGCTGAAACTATGGCCACTACCTGGCATGCTTTACAAACCAAAGCCTCTAAAATGCTTTGGATGTGGTCAAATGGGAAATATAAAGAAGAATTGTAAAAAGGCTACTGATGTTAACAAGAGAAACCAGTAATTTCACTAAAAAAGGACAGCACAGGGCAAGAGAGTGTAGACCAAAAATAGACAATAATGGAATTCCTATAAAAAAATGCTTACCCTATGCAGGGAAACTCTCCATCGGGCCAGCCCCAGGGCCCAGGATTAATAACCGAGGACAGTCAATCATTTTCTCCCTCATCCCTGCCAAAGCCCACAGCTCTGCAGTGGACATACCAGCCTTAGAAGTTTTTACTTTGAAAGTTGTTGATAGGCCACAAAAAATTCCTACCAGAATTTATGGGCCTTTACCTGAAGGAACATTTGGCCTATTGACCGGCAGATCCCCACAATGCAGGAGTTTTAGTACAGTTAGGAATTATCGATGCAGATTATATTGGAGAAATAAAAATTTTAATGTCAGCTGCTGTAAGTATTTCCTGTAAAAAGGGTGAACGAACTGCTCAAATTTTGTTATTACCATATGTATCTATTGAAAAGTCATTTACACCCTGTTTGGGGGGATTTGGAAATAGTAACCAACAAAATGTGTTTTGGACTATTCCTATTACTAAAATGCAGCCTAAGATTAAAATTAATATCCAGGGAAAGATATTGGCAGGACTAATAGATACCGGCTCAGATGTTACTATTATCAACACTCATGAATGGCCTAATCATTTATTTATTTTTTATTTTTTATTTTTTTTGTCGGTCGTGGGGCTTGAACTCTGGGCCTGGGCGCTTGTCCCTCAGCTCTTCAGCTCAAGGCCAGCGCTCTACCACTTGAGCTACAGCGCCACTTCCGGTTTTCTGGTGGTTTATTGGAGATAGAAGTCTCACGGTCTCTACTGCCCGGGCTGGCTTAGAACCGCGATCCTCAGATCTCAGCCTCCTGAGTAGCTAGGATTACAGGCGTGAGCCACCAGCGCCCAGCTGGCCTAATCATTTATTATATGAAATAATCCCATGTAATATTAAAGGAGTTAGCAATACTACCATAAATTCTATAGGACAAGTGGTGTTGTATGTTACTATAACCTCAGAAGATGGACAGACAGCTGTCCTTAAACCTTATATTATGGAAATTAGAGTTAACATATTTGGTTGAGATATACAGGAATAATGGGGAACTCATATTCAATTTTAACATTTTTAGATGGAGCCCATAAAGATATTATGAAAATCTGAAGAACCTCTTTGGATTGAACAATGGGCTTTATCAAAAGAGAAATTAGATGTAGCTCACCAATTAGTTGAAGAATAGTTAACCGAAGGACATATTGAGCCGTCTATGTCACCATGGAATTCTCCAACATTTGTTATTAAAAAGAAGTAAGGGAAATGGAGATTGCTGTCTGATTTACAAGGAGTTAATTCATCCATGTACTCTATGGGGGCTTTACAACATGGTATACCATTGCCTGTCATGCTTCCTAAAAATTGGCCAAAAATGGTAATAGATTTACAAGATTGCTTTTTTTTTTTTTTTTACCATTCCTATACATGTAAAAAATTGTAAAAGATTTGTCTTTTCTTTACCACAAATAAGTTACCAAGACCTTCTTCAGTTCTTTCAGTTGAAGGTGTTGCCCCAAGGAATGGTGAACTCTCCAACCATGTGTCAGATATATGTTGATAAGGCCTTAAAACCTGTTAGACAAAAATGGCCTTACATTTATATTTCTCATTATATGGATGACATTTTTTTTGCAGGACCAAATATGGCAGAATTAGAAATTGTGTTACAGTTCTTACCCTGTATGTTTAAAGATTTTGGATTAATAATAGCACCTGAAAAAATACAAAAAAGATACAGTAGTAAAATATTTAGGATATGTTGTTTCTAGACAAATAATGGCACCTCAAAAAATATCTTTATGATGTTATCAATTACATATGTTAAATGATTTTCAAAATTTAGGAGGCGATATTAATTGGTTGCAACCAGCCCTAGGAATCCCTTCTTATCAATTACATAATATGTTTTCATTGTTACAAGGGGAGCTTGACTTACATATCAAAAGAACTTCAAGGAGGTTGAAAGAGAATTACAATTTGTAGCACAGAGAATGAAAGAAATGTTTTTACATCGAGTAACGCTGGATCAATCCATAAATTTTATACATTTTGGAATTACCCAACAGGAATTATAGGAGAAAATGAGCTACCATTAGAGTGGATTTATACTTTGCAAAGATTTACAAAAAAAATTATGCCTTATGAACAACAGATGGCAATTATTATTCAACAGACCAGGCAACGGGTATATACTCTATTGGGGTCTGGTTTATTTGAAATCATTTTTCCTTTACCAAAAGACCAAGTAGACTATTTGTTAAACATGTCTGAAATACTACAAACAGCATTAGTAAATTTTACTGTGCAATTTTCCTATCATTTTTCCAAAGGTAAATTGTGGGATTGATTGTGTAAACAACAATTTGTCATTAATAATATAATTACCAAGGACTCTATTCCCACAGCTCTTACCGTTTTTACAGATGTCTTCAAAACCAAGAGTGCTTATTGGATGACAAATACATGTTGGGTGCAAAGAACTACTTTAACATCACTTCAACAAAATTAACTTTTTGTTATTATTAAGGTGTTGCAAGATTTTGTGGGAGATATTAGTATTGTTACTGATGATGATTATGCTGTAGGTGTTGTGACTAATACAGTCACTGCTGTAAATAATATCATGTTGCAAATAAAACTTTTATCAAAGCATGAACAACTTGAAACTAAATCTACTAAATGGAGTGAGAAAAATCAAAACAAGAGCTGAAATTACCGAAATAAAGACTAAGACTACTATAAATAAATTTAGCAAAAACAAAAAGCTGTTCACCTGAAAAAACGCTGGCAAGATTAAAAGAAGAAGAGAGGAAATCAAAATCAATAAGATCACAGATTCCACGAGAAAAAGTATAACAAAAAACTGACATTCAATTCTAAAGAATTATTCCCAGAATCTAATCTCAGTAAGGGAGAAAAACTTAGCAGAAATGGATGAAATTTTACAGAAATACAAATTGCCCATACTGAACATAGAATACATCAATTAAAATAATCCAATAACGTACAATGAGATAGAGGAAACAATCAGAAGTTTTCAAACAATGAAAAGCCAAGGACCAAAGGAATATGATAAAACCTTTAAACTTGAACTAATACCCACACACCTCAAACTCTACAGAAAACAAACAACAAACAAACAAAAAAACAGAAGGAATTCTATGAAGCCAATATCACATTCTTCCCCAAACAGGCAAAGACCCAACAAAATAGAGAACTACAGAAAAATCTCCTTGATGAACATAGATGTAAATCTCCTCAAAAACATTAGCCAACAGAATTCAGAAACAAAAAAAATCATATATCATGATCAAGTAGACTTCATCCCAGAAATGATGGTATGGTTGAACATACGTAAATCAATAAATGTATTCCATCACACCAACAGATCCAAGCTCAAGAATGACATAATTATTTCCATTGACATAGAAAAGGCCTTGGATAAAATACAATATTCATTCATGTTAAAAGAACTTGAGAGCATAGGTATAGTTGAAACATTCTTTGAAACAGTAAAATCTATATATGAAAGAACAATAGCCAATATTATAATTAATGGGGAAAAACAACAAACAATTCTCCTAACATCAGGAAGAAGGCGAGGATGTTCACTCTCCCCCCTTCCCTTTATTACAGTTCTGGAATCCTTAGAGTAGTAAAGGAAGCAAAAGACACTAAAGGGATCTGCATAGAAAAGGTGGAATTGAAACTATCCCTTTTTGAAGATGACATGATAATATTCATCATTGGTCCCAAAAACTCCAGCCTCAAACTTTTAGAACTTGTAAACCCCTTTGGCAATGTAGCAGGATACAAAATTAACCCACAAGATCATTTGCTTTTCCGTACTCTTAAGAGCATACAAGCAGGCAGGGAAATCAAGGAAAGATTCCCATTCACAATAACCTCAAAAAAAAAATAAAATATTTAGGAATTAACCTAATCAGAGATGTAAAGAAACTATTTAATGAAAACTATAAAAACTTAAAGAAAGAAATCATAGAGGACTCCATGAAATGGAAAGATCTTCCATGATCTTAGAGAGGTAGATTTAATATGAGGAAAATGACCATACTGCCTAAACTAATATACAAATTCAATGGAATTCCCATTAAAATCCCAATGACATAATATATTAAACTTGAGAAAATGGTCCAAAAATTCATAGCCAAAACAATTCTATGCAGAAACCCAACAACACTGGAGAAATGATGATACGGTTCTCAAACTATACTATAGAGCCATGATAATAAAGAGTGCAACTTGATACTGGCAAAAAACAGGCCCGAAGTCCATTGGAATGGATTAGAAGATACAGAAATAAAACCACATTCTTACATTCTTACAGAAGCCAAAGACATGCAGTGAAGAACCTTAGCTTCTTCAACTACTGGTGCTGGGGAAACTTGGCAGCCACATGCAGAAAGCTAAAAATGGACCCTACATCAACTCAAAATGAATTGAAGAACTTAACAACAAATGTGAATTTCTGAAATTACTTCAGGACAGAGAAGGACAGACACGAAGTTATAGGCACAGGCAGGAATTTCCTGAACAGAATCACAGGGTCAAAACAAATTGAAGAGAGATTCCACAAATGGGATTACCTTAAAAAGTTTCTGCACGGCTAAAGACAGAACTTAAGCTGGAAAGACAGACAACTAATTGGGAAAACAATTTACCTATGATATATCCAGTATATACAGGGAACTCAAGAACATGATCCTTCCAAAAACTATCAAACCAATTTCTAAACGACCAAGGGAACTCAAGACAGACTTCTAGAAGAGATAAAAATAGCAAAGAAATACATGAGGAAATGTTCATCCTCCTTGTCTGTAAAGGAAATGCAAATAAGAACAACCCTGAGATATCTCCTTACCCAATCAGAATGGCCCACAGCCTAAATTCAGCCAATGACAAATGCTGAATGGAAGCAGAGAAAGAGGAACCCTACTGCACTGCTGTTGAGAATGTACACTAATACAAACACTTTGAAAACAGTACGGAGATACCTCTGAAAGCTAAATATAAACTTCCCCTGTGACCCAGCCATACCATGCCTCAGAATCTACTCTGAGCAATAGGAGGCAGTATACAGGGACACAGGCATCTCCACATTCATTGGCACACGGTTCACAATAGCCAAGATATAAAAAGAAACCCAGAATCCCCAGTGCAGGTGAATGTACCCAAAAATTATTTCACTTGTATACAATAAAATATTATACAGTCATTAGAAAGAAGAAAATAATGGAATTTGCAGGAAAATGCATGGAATTTAGAAAAAGTTATTTTGATGGAGGTAAGCCAAGAGTAAAGAGACAAATGGTATGATGTCCCTGATATGTGAATGTAAAATACAAAATGTATGGAGATATGACAAAGTAAACAGGTCCCTAGACCGAATGACCTCCACTCGTCTTGTTATATCATTACATAATGACCTAATTCTGCTAACCAAATATCTGGCATATATGTGCAATTCTGAGGGAAACAACAAGGAATACACCAAACCAGAGGTAAACTGGGAAGATCATAAAACAGAGGGGCCCATCAGCTGCACGGGACACTGATGAAAATGAACTGGACATATCATTGTGATATCACAAACTTGTAGCTACATTACAAACCCATTGTAACCTCATCATCACTTTGACAAAACTGTTGTGAAATTACATTGCTCTTCTGACATCACGATCACATTGTGACATCAAAATCCTACTATATCCTCTTAGCAACTTTGAAAAACCACGTGTACCCATGTCCTCATTAACAAAAGATAATTGAGATGACATGCTATTGTGATGTCACAAATCCCTTGTGACATCATCACCAGTGTAAAATCACATTGTCGTTATGACATCATCAGCTCAATGTGATATCACAAAAACAAAATGACATCATAGAATTAGGATATCACAATGTCATTGTGAGGTCATATACCCATTGTGAATGCCTATTCTGCAATTCCATTCTATTTCAAATGTAGCATGTTTGTTGATCTGTGAAACTCATTGTGATCTCATAAACATTGTGACATCAGAATCCCTTCTGACATCACATTTCCACTGGGACATCACTAACCCACTGAGACATCACAAACCTGTCCTGTCTTCAAATAATCTCTGATATGCTGTTATTTTGATATCTTAGGATCTTTCTGAGCTCATAATCTATTCTGGACCTCATATTTCAGATAGGACAAGTGACATCAGAAATCCACTGTGACATCATGACCATTGTGATATCACACTGCCAGACATTGTGACCATTCTATCACGTTATTACAATGAAAATCTGCAACAACACGTGTGTCTCCACATTTATAAGCTGTAACCACTGTTTTTGCTTCTTTCAATGTTATCTACTACTATTTGTTTCGTCTACCGACGTACGTAATTAGCTCAGTGTTTTCCCTGAACATCAGGGGACTCTAGTTCCTTTAACACTTGCTTAGTATCCTTAAACTCAGTCTGGAACTTGGAGACTTCTCCCTTTTTATCCTCCTCCTTTTCTCTCATGAAAGCTCCCTTTCCTGATCCTAATCTCCTTTTCAAACTCAAGTTGCAAGTGTGCTTCCAGAGTCACAGGAGAGTTCCTTTAGCTGTCCAACTGCTGCTCCTTTTCACAGCACCTTTGCTTTTCAGATTCACCTTGAAATTCTCAATGCTGCTATTGAGAGTTTTTTCATACTTTCACATTTTGCACTGGGACATGCTACTTCTGCATTACCTTTCCCATGAGGTTCCCAATAGTTTGTTAATACTTTTCTTTGCTAGTTTTCTTTCTTCGTTTTCACTTCAGTTTATTTTTGTGATAGATCTTTCAACTGTGTGTTTAGCTGTAATGTTTTGCTCTCCAATGCTCTTTCCCAGGCATTCACAATCAGAGCATGTGTGTATATTAGCTCTTTCTGAAAAGTAACAATTTTTCTTTTTTAATTTTAAATACATATTTTTATTTTTATTTCTCTAATTCTTTTTTTCCCCATGATTCACCCTAAACCTACTAATTTCTGGTCTGCTGAATACCTTTTTGATGTTGTTAGCCCAATAATCCATAGTAGTTTGTTGTTGAATTATATCGTATGTGTTGAAATAGATTGTATCTGCAGCCATTTTGACTGCATCAATCAATCTGCACAATTAAAGGGCTGTGGTTAATGTTTGCCTTAAAATAGTCCTAACACTAAATTGGTTCATAACAAGTGGGCAGAACAAGCCAGAGAAACACAAGAAAAATGGCAAGTCCAGGTGTCTCAAATCCCACTCATGATATCTGGTGACAGAACAGTTAATGAATAATCCAGAGAATTGCCCAGAAGTTCTAGAAACATTGGGAAACATGGTGAATAATAATATTGGTGAATAATAAGATAGAATGCCTGCAAAGGACTCTGTGTGAGCATGATAGGGAGAAAGAAGGGGCTGACCAAAGATTGACACAGTAACTTCGTAAGCATAATCAAGCTGACAAAAATTAATACAGGAATCTCCTGACCTTGAGGGAACTAATCAAAGAATAATACAGGAATTGCCTGTGCAGGCAGAGAATTGCCGAAGAGAAAGACAGGAATTGCCTGAGCATGAGGAAGCTAATCAAAGAAGAATACAGCAGTTGTGCAAGCTGGATGAGAATAGATAAAGTTCAATGTAGTCATTCATGAAATCCAAATTAAGGAATTAATGAAGCCCATTCAAAATTGAAAACAACGATCCATCAAAGAATTTGAAGGCGTAAAAGCAGACTAATTAGAAGGAAAGGAAGTAAAATGCAAAATAGAAAGTCTTGACTGTAGGTTAACCATGAAGAAGACTGAATCTTTAGGATTGAAGACAGCCTAGGTAACAGAGAGAAAAAACATACAACTATTCAAGACATATCCAAGACATATGATAGATGTATTGCATATTTTGAAAACACCTTCAGAAAGCCTAATCTGAGGAAAATGCGTGTAGAAAAGCACATAGAGACAGTAGTTAATGTTCTACGAAATTTATTTAAAAGAATCCTGGCAGAGAACTAACCTAACATGCAAAAACCTAGGCCCTTTAGAACCAGAAATAGATCAGACAAGAACAAGACCTACCACCAACAAAATATAATACACATAGGATCAATTTAGAGAAAGCAAAGAATCCTTAAAGCTGTCAGGGAGAAATATCAATCATTCAAAAAGGAAAAACAATTAGAATAACCGAAGATTTCTCAGCAGAGTCAAGCAAAGCAAGAAGAGCCTGAATGATATATGGCATGCTCTAAAGACAAACTATCAAGCAAGAATACTATACCCACCTAAACTCTCCTTTATAATGGAATAAAAGAAGGCAACCTTCCATAGCAAAGAAAAACTAAAACAATATATGGAACAAAACTAGCCCTACAAATATATTTAAGATGTCCTACACATAGAAAACCAACAAGAGCATTATAAAGGCCAAGAAACCACACCCAAACTGAGAATCAAAGAACGATAGGAAGAACTCAGCTGTCACATCCCCCAAGAATGTTAGCTACATGGCAGGAACTACCAAAGATCTATCAGTTCTAATGCTCAATATTAATGGACTAAACTCTCCAATTAACCGACATAGCCTTTCTAAATAAATTAAAAAGCTGCTTTCAGAATCAAAACGTGCCCATAAAAACAAAGATATTCTGAAATTGAAAGGCTGTAATAAAATCTAGCAAGTAAACAGTACCCATATACCAGTAGGAGTTGCAATCCAAATATCAGATAAAAAAGACTTCAAAATAAAATTAATTAGAAGAGATAAAAAAGTTCCCTACATACAAGTTATGGAATCTGTCCTTCAGGAAGATATTAAAATTCTAAACATCTATTGGACAAACAACAGAGAACCCAAATTTATTCAAGAAATCCTACTTTTCCTCAAATCTCACTTAGATCCAAAGACATTAATTGTTGGGGACTTTAAAACACCATTATTCCCTCTAGATAGATCAACTTGGCAAAACTTGAACAGAGAAATCACAGATCTAAACAACTGCATAGACCAACTACATTTAACAGACTAGATTTAACAGAATATTTCACCCAGTAATATCAGAATACACAGTCTTCTCAGCAGAACATGAAACATTTTCCAAAATAGAGCACATTTTAGTTCACAAAGCATACTTGTCCATATACCCAAACATTGAAATTATACCCTGCATTCTCTCATACCTAAGGGAATAAAATTAGAATTCAAAACCAAAACCCAGCAAAGAAAGTCTCTTTTAACACATGGAGGCTGAACAACACATAGCTGAATCACCAGTGGCCCATGTAAAAGATTAGAGAGGAAATTCAAATGTTCTTGTTATTCAACAAAAATGAACACACAAATTACAACTTCCTCTAGGAAACAGGAAAGGCATTACTCAGAGGCAAGTTTATAGCTCCGAGTTCCTTCATCAAAAATTTGGAGAGATGTGAAACCAACAGTTTAATGAGACATCTGAACCTCCTTGAAAAACAACAGCAAACTGAACTCCAATCCAGTAGATGGAAACAATTAAAATTACATCAAAATTGAGTGAATTAGAATCCAAAAAAATCACAGAAACAATCAACATGATTCTCTTCAGGGTTGCAAAACTGGTTCAATATATGCAAATCCATTATTACAAATTATCATTTCTGAAGAGCAAGGATAAGAAACAAATGATTTTCTCAATAGATGCAGAATTAATATTTGACAAATCCAACACCAGTTTTTGATGAAGACTTTGGAAAAATTAGGAATCCATGCAACATTCCTCAATATAATAAAGGCTATATAAGAAAAACCTACAGCAAGCATTTACCTAGATAATGTAAACTAAGGCCATTTCCTCTAAAACCAGGATTGAGTCAAGGATATCAACTCTCTCCACTTCTCTTCAATTTAGTATTAGAATGCCTTGCTACATCACTAAGATGATGCACTTATAAAGGCGGGAACGCAACAGAGAGAGATGAAGTAAAACTCTCCCTCTTTGGGGATGACATCATCTCATATTTAAGAATCTGACAGACTCTACTCACAAGTTATTTAAGCTGATCTGAAATTTTGGCAAAGTAGCAGTGCATAAAATTAACCCTCAGAAAGCAATGGCTTTTCTGTATGCCAACAATGAGAAGAGAGCTGCTGAAATCAGTAAAGCTACTCCTTTTGTAAAACCGTTACAAAAAATAATATACTTAGGATTTAACTTAACCAAAGAAGTGAAGGATATCTACAATGAAAACTTAAATTATTTGAAAAGCATATCAAAGGTGAACTTAGGAACTGGAAAACCTCCCATGCTCTTGGATTTGAAGGATCAACAGTGTAAATGACAATACTTCCCATGGCTATCTATAAATTCATTGCAAATCATCAATATTTAACTTCATTCTTCAATTAAGTAGAAGAAGCAATCCAAAAATATATATGGAACAATAAAAGACCCTGAATAGCAAAAACAATCCTTAAGAGAAAGAACTGTGCTGGAGGAACATCAATACCAAATTTTAAACTCTACTACAAACCTCTAGTAATCAAAATAGCTTGGTACTTGCACAAGAATAGACCTAAGTACCAATGGAATAAGAAATCCAAGAAATGAACCCAAAGACCAATAGCAGCTAATCTTTGATAAGGGAGCTAAAGGAATAGAATGAAAGACAGCCTCTTAAGTAAACGGTGCTGCCAAAATTAGTTAATCATCAGTCACCTCCAAGTGGATCAAAGACCTCAAAGTCAAAGTAGACACCCTGAAAACATCACAGCAAGCAATTGGAGAAACCCTAGGTCTCCCTGACAAAGAAACACCACAAATCAAAGAATAGATGGACAAATGGAATTGCATGAAGCTGCAGAGCTTTTGCATGGCAAAGTATAAATAGCTAGACAGATCAGAAGAAAGCCCACAGATTGGGAGAAGATCTTCACTAGCTATACAATGGACAGCAGCCTCATATATAAAATATATTTGAAACTTGAAAATGTCAATACTATAAGAACAAATCCTCCAAGAAACAACTGCCTAGGAGGGAGAGGAAGATGGCAGAGGAGAAGCTGGAGGCTAAACAAGCTCTTGCATAGAAAGCAGATTTAGGGTTCCAGTGAGCAGTCCTAGGCTAAAGAATCACACCAAGTTGTGCCATGTACAGAGTTTGGCCAGAGAGGGAAAATCCAGGCAAGGATACAGATAGGACCACTTTCTGTTAGCCCCAGCTGTGGAGGCAGTGGTGGCAGTGGCGGCAGCTGTAGCCTCCATAACTACAACAGAGACAGTTCAGGACAAAGCTGCCAGACACAGCAGGGTTGTGGATTCTACTCAAAACCAGCAAGAACTGAGGAGTAGCAGATATTCTCATCCTGCAGTGCACAGACCAGTGATGTCTCAGGAACCACGAATCTGGAGTGAATAGAACCCTGATATCCTCACTCCTTAGGAAGCAGAGGAGGAAAGGCCGCCACTCCCCCACCACGGAGAACGCCATCATTAATATTGACAATAGCCTAGCTGAGCATCTAGCTCCAACTCAGGCCTTAGAAGAAAAAAAAAGAGTCAGGTAACACGAAACTAACCTGACCTGCCAGTCTCAGCACCGCACAGGGGAAACTCGCTCTGCCCAGGAACATGCAGCTTTGCCTCTGGAGGAGTGACTTTATTCACTGGGTATCCAAAGCCAGAGACTGCCCCTCTCTACAGAAACATAGACAAACAATTGAAACTCAGTATACATACACCCTGAGATTTACACCAGGCTGGGCTCTGTGAGTGTCTCAGGAAATAGCCCCTCAGGAAAAAGCTGCTTGCTGAAAGGTCTCAACCCTACTCAGAACCTAGCCTCTTCGCAGCATTTCCAAACCAGAGAAAACAGCCATCTTCCTCTTTTGTGAAACTCAATGCAGATCTCCCTACCACTGAAGTAGCCTGGGAAAGGATCACAAAATCCTGGGTAAAGTAGAACATTTTTCTGCCTGCTCAAACAAACTGACTTAAGAAACCCATCAAGCCACAGGAAAACCATACACCACAAGCAGACCAGAGACCCTACCAAGAGACTGATTATAGACCTAGGGGAGATACACATTCTTCCCATTCCCTCCTCGCAAAAAATATATCAAAGAACTCTTTTTGTACCTTTTTAAAATTTAAATTAAGAAGTGTTTTCTATTAATCTGTTTTTTTCTTCAAAAGTTTTATTTTAGGTTATACACGGGTGTGCGCATACTTCTTTTTTTATTTTTATTTTTTTAACATTTGGGTCCTTCTTGATATTATATTCATGGTTTTCTCTTTCTTTTTTGGATGACTTAATTACTGTTTTGCTCATCTCGAGATATACAACCATCTTCGAAGACTAGAGGTTATCCTCCATTATTTTCATATTTAATGCAGAAATTTATTACTTTATTCACAAGCTCTTAGGCTTCACTACTTTAATAGAGTATTATCTTTTATACCTATATAATTAATAATAATAAATATAATTAATAACTACTTTTAAGAAATTTTATTTTTTAGTTTTTCATGTCTCCTCAGTGTTCCTCCCCTCCTCTCATCCTATCCTTTTCTTCCCTCAATATAATTACTTTAGACTTACATTAAATTTAAATTTTTGTTTTTCCTTTTTTTTTCTTTTTTAAAAATCTTCCTCCTATCACCTAGGTCTCCTTGGCGCAGGCAGAAATTTTCTTAATAGAGACCCGGAAACACAAAAAAATCAAAGAAAGTTTGGACAAATGGGATTGCATGAAGTTGCAGAGCTTCTGAATGGCAAAGGACATAGCTAGCAAGCTCAATAGAAAGCACACGGATTGGGAGAAGATCTTCACTAGCCATAAAACAGACAAGGGTCTCATATCTAAAATATACTTGGAACTCAAAAAATTAAACCACCCAACAAGAAATCCTCAAAGAAACAACTGCCCAATAAATAAGTGGGCTAATGACTTAAAGAGAAACTTCTCTGAAGAAGAAAGAAGGATGGCCAATAAACACATGAAGAAATGCTCAACTTCCCTAGCCATAAAAGAAATGCAAATCAAAACAACATTGAGATACCACCTCACTCCAGTTAGAATGGCAAAAATCAAGACCTCTAACAACAACCTATGCTGGAGGGGATGGAGACAGAAGGGTACCTTACTTCATTGTTGGTGGGAGTGTCAACTTGTTCAACCACTTTTGAAAGCAGTATGCAGGTTCCTCAAAAGACTTCAAATAGAGCTCCCCTATGACCCAGCAATCCGACTTTTGGGCATTTACCCAAATGTTTACAAACAAGATCACACTAAAACTACCAGCACAACTATGTTTATTGCAGCTTTATTTACCATAGCTAAGATAGAACCAACCCAGATGTCCCTCAGTAGATGAATGGATCAAGAAAATGTGGTATATATACACAATGGAATTCTATGCCTCCATAAGAAAGAATGACATTGCCCCATTTGGTAGGAAATGTAAAGGCTTGGAAAAATTTATGTTAAGTGAAGTAAGCCAAGCCCAAAGAAACATAGGTCCCATGGTTTCCCATATTTGCAATATCTCGTATATGTATGAGTCAAGCAGAAAAGGTCAGATAATGTGATGTTATGAAAATGAACCCTTAGATATGTATTTTAATAGTTTTTTCTTTCATGCATTTGTTTCTAGTGCATTTATAAGATTATTTTTTTGTTGCTTTGGATATCCCTCCACCACAGTATAACCTGTGCTTTCACTATATTTGATGTCGGTATAATTTGTGGAGGAGATGGGGAAAAACAAGTCGTTTAAGGATACAGGTGGACCTGTTGCAACAATGAGAAGTACAAGTTGTCATGTCGAAAACGAACTTTACAATTTTGGTGTGGGTGCGGGGTAGGGTTGGTTGGGGTGGTAAGGAGGGAGGCTGGGAAGGGATATGAAGGGTAAACAAAGGAGGAGGCTGCAATGCTTGATAAGAAATGTACTCATTATCTTGCCCATGTAATTGTAATTCCTCTGTACATTATGTTCACAAAAAATAAAATAAAAATAAAAAAGTACCTTTCTCCTCTCATACTGTCCAATCCATTTCTCTCTCTGGCATTAGTACTTGGTTAAATTCACTCTCCTTTTACCTCTCCACATCCCTCTAATCATATTTTTCTCCACTCTTCTCCCTTAACTTAATAATTTCTGGCTTGCTATATCCTTCTTTCCTCTTCTTAACCCATTAATTTATGGTTTTTTGACATTGAATAGATTGTGTGTATTGAACTAGATTTTATCAGCAGCCATTTTTACTGTGCAACTACAGGATTCTATTTGAAGCTTGCTTTAAAATAATGCTCTAACACATAATTGGTGTTATTTTCGTACCAAATGGGCAGAAAAAGTTGGGAAACACAAGAAAAATTGCAAGTTGGACATATCAACTCCTATTCTTGATAATCAGATGACAGAACAGTTACTAAATAATCCAGAGGAGAATTTTCAAAAAGTTCTACAAACACGATTGGTAAACATGTTGTATGAAATGATTGAAAACTTGCAAAGGACTCAGTGTAAGTGTAATAGGGAGCGAGAGGAGACAACCCAAAATTAATACAGGAATCTCATGCTTGTGAGGAAGCTACTCAAAGATTAATACAGGAATGGCATGATCAGGTTGAGAACAGTCACTTAGAAATACAGGAAATGCATGAGCAGTCTGAGAACAGTGAAAGAGAAACACAGGAAATGAGTGAGCAGTCTGAGGACAGTTAAAGAGAAAAACAGGGATTGTGTGAACATGAGAAATCTAATACAAGAGTAATACAGGAATTGGGACAGTGAGATGAGATTAATAGAGGCAATCATGGACCAGGAAAAAATTCAGGGAGACCAAAAGGGAATGCGGAATGGAGCACAAGAGAAGGAATCAACTAAGTGATTTCAGAATAAATACTGAACACCAAATTAAGGAAGTAAAGAATTTCACACAAGATCTAAGTCAAAGATGCAACAAAGAATTTGAAGCCATCAAAGCTCACCAATTAGAAGGAAAAGAAATAAAAAAAAAACAAGAACAAAAACAAATATAGCCTTGACCGTAGGTTAGACCGTGCTGAAAATCAAACCTCGGGAATTGAAGACAGCATAGCTATTGTAGAGAAAGAATATACAACTATCCAACACAAATCCAAGAAATATGATAGATCCATTCATTATTTGGAAGCCACTATCAGAAGGCCTAGTCTGTGGATAATGGTTGTAGAGGAGCACCTAGAGAGAGGTTAGTGGTCTAGGAAATTTATTTAAAAGGATCCTAGCAGAAAACTTCCCCAAAATGCAAAAGGATAGCCCCATTCAGACAGAAGAAGCTTTTAGAACCCCAAATAGAGCAGACCAGAACTGGACAGTATAATATGCACAAGATAAATTCAGACCAAGGAAAAGATCCTTTTTAATGTGACTAGGAAAAAAGATCAATCAACTATAAAGGGAAACCAATTAGAATCACATCAGATTTTTCAGCAAAGACAATTAAAGCAAGAAGAGCCAGGAATGACATATGCCATGCCTTAAACATAAACAACTATCAACCAAGAATACTGTACCCATGTAAACTCTCCTCCATAACAAAAGGTCAAATAAAAACTTGCAGAGCTTCTGCATGGCAAAGGACATAGCTAGCAAGATCAATAGAATGCCCACAGATTGGGAGAAGATCTTCACTAGCCATAAAAAGGACAAGGGTCTCATATCTAAATTATACCTGGAACTCAAAATGCTAAAGCCTACAACAACAAATCTTCAAAGAAACAACTGCCAATTAATAAAGAATTAAAGAGAAACTTCTCTGAAGAGGAAAAAAGGTTGGACAATAGGCATAGGAAGAAATGTTGACCCTCCCTAGCCATAAAAGAAATGCAAATCAACAAAAAAAATTGAGATACCACCTCATTTAGAATGGCTATAATAAATAACTCTAATAACAACAGATGCTTGAAGGGATGTGAACAAAAAGGAACCTCATGCATTGTTGGTGGGAATGTAAACTTGTTCAACCACTTTGGAAAGTAGTATGTAAGTTCCTCAAAAGACTCCACATAGAGCTTCCCTATGAGCCTGCATTCCCACTTTTGGACATTTACCCAAATGATCACAAACAAGACCATACTAAATCTACTTACACAGCTATGTTTATTACAGCATTATTTATCATAGCTAAGATATGGAACCAACTCAGATGCCCCTCAGTAGATGAACAGATAAAGAAAATGTGGTATATATACACAATGGAATTCTATGTCTCCGTCAGAAAGAATGACATTGCCCTACTTGTTAGGAAATGGAAAGACTTGGAAAAACTTACATTAAGTAAAGTAAGCCAGGAAGGAAGGAAATGTAGGTCCCATGGTTTGCCTTATTTGCAATAACTGGAATATGTTTGAGAGAAGCAGAAACGTTCAGATAATTCGCTGTTAGTTGAAATGACACTAATATAAGGAATCAAGTTTTTTTTTCTTGTTTTTGTTTCTAATATATTCATAAGATGAGTTCTTTTTGCTTTGTATGTCACTCCCCAATGGCATATCCCCTGTTTTCACTGTATTTGATGTTGATATAATTAGTGGAAGTGAAGGGAAAAGACAAATTGTTTAAATAGGGATACAGGTGGGCCTACTGCAACAATGACATGTACAAGACACTTAATTTGGTCAAAGCAATCATATGCTTAATGTCTTCTGGTTCTTCTGGTTCTTCTTCATGACCATTAGACACTGGACTACTGAAATTTACTAACTATTGAACCACAGCCCCAATCTTGAACTTTGATTCTCAAAAATCTCAATGATTCCTTTTCCTCTGCAATGCACAACTTCTCTACGAAGCAGTTTCCTGAATAATAATCCCTACTCTCCTTATAATATGAAGACACAGCAACACATATATGTGGGAAATATGTGGGAAATTCTCCTTAAGATCATTATATATTTTCAATCTGCATTGCATATTTGTAAAAAAGATTTGAAATTTGTTAATTCAGACTCCCATAATTTAAAAAAAACTTCGAAATTCGCTCAAAGATTGTCATGATGCATCATCCTCTAATTGTTTGGTATGATGGAGAAATTAATGCCTGGAGAATATGCAATTTGTTGAGTTCAAACGCTATACATTTCTACTATTATAAGTGACTCTAATCTGTGAAGTAGACAGAGATATCAATGTTTTTCATTTCACATGTGTCTAGCCTCAAAAATATTAGAGATGAATCCATTCTACCAGGTTGTTTGTCATATAACTGAGGAAATCACCATACATAAGACATGTGATTTGGAAGTATTTAGTTATGTTTTCCCTCAAAGCATTTTTCTATCTGCAGAACTTGCTGATATTTACCTGCCTGTCACAGTAGAGGAAGGGAAACTTGTACCCGTTTATTTTGGGAAATTATATTAAATGGTCTAGTTCACGTTATTTTAGGGAATCACAGAAGGTTTATTCACAAGAATAGAGAGAAAATGATAGTGTGATTTGTCTTGATATTGTCTCAAGTTTTAGATCTGCTTTTAATTATAACTTGAACTTTTCATATGGTAGATTGAAAGATAAAACAATGTGTAAATTATGGGCATTTTCTACATTGAAATGTCAGAATGCAAATAAATCAGTGCCCCTCAATGGATGTGTGCTCTCAGAAGATCACACAAGCTAACAGGTCTATCTGACTCAAAGCAATATTTATTTAACTAAAGTGAATATTATTCATAATAGTAAAAATATGTACTACCTAACAGGAACCGAGAGTAGAGTACATGAGAAATTAAATTCCAGAGTATTAGTCTTCGTCATGTTTTGAATCTACACTCTCCAAATAGGGATTTCTGAGTTATGGTATAATTCATAAGAGAAATAACAATGAAGATTTGTATTTCCCCCAACATATTGATTTTTTCTCTGGTATTTTTTATTTCCACAGGAGTGGATCCAGAGAGGTTATTGCAGTGTCCCTATGATAAAAATCACAAAATCAGATCATGCAGTTTCCCATACCATCTGGTGAAATGTAGAAAGATAATGTTTCATTGGAACATGTAGATATTCCATAATTTTTTAGCTCATGGATAAATTTGATTATTTTTAAGATAAATTGTTGAAAATATTTGTGAAACATGTGAGAGAAAGTGTGTGATAGAAATGTCATGGAGAGATATTTCTATTCCTTCTGAAATCTCCGCAGCACGCCATGGAAAGTAAGACAATGGAAGTCCAACTTCTGTACTTCTCCCGTTGTATTTCTAGATCTCCATTCAAAGCAGAACATAAGCAAAATGTTTTGTGTGGGTAATTATGTCAAACTGTGCATGCCATGTTTCACAAACTTTAGAGGTGGTTTCCTTTTCTTTCCCATTGCCTAATTGCCAAAATGTAAAGTAATGTCATTCTTCAACACTAAATCATTTTGTTAAGACACACATTGTATTATCATATGGCCTATAATTCATTTTGGATACTTTAGTTTTCAGACCATGCTCAACAACTGTTAACATTGAGATGTATTATGTCTCTTATCTATATTTATGGTATTGAGTACAAAATTGTTCTTTTATTTTGATCAAAAATTTTTCAATATTTGAAGTTTGACAGAATAGGGTTTTTTTTCTGAATGTAATACTTCTACAGTAATTTCCAGAGCTGCAAGGGAAACACAGCTTCTGCGTTGAGTTTGTAAAGAAGACATTTGATGAGCCTCCATTTTGGATATTTTCAAATATATTTTCAATAACCCTTTCTATGGGATTATAATTTGTAAATAAGTAATCCATATTTGAGTAAATAAAGGCCAAAATTGAGTAAATGTACTTTCTAAAGTTCATAATAAAATTTTATGAAGCCTGGCACTGATTCCTTCTATTGCAATTATATCAATCTGAGAGATTGAGATCTCTGTATTATTTTTTGATGCCAGCCCAGGAAGGAAAGACATTGAGAATCTTATCTCGACTATTAAATGACAACAGAGAAGAGGTGCTATGGCTAAAATTGCAGAAATCTATCCCTCTGCCAAAGGATGCACTAGCATATCTCCCATATCATAGTGTCAAGCCCCATGGAAGGCATCGTGTCCAAAGAAATCTAAAAAGAGAAAATTTGAATATTTTTTTCACATTTGACCTTTTGTTATACAGAATGATTCTCATATTGCTTCCAAATTTGCTACTTGTCCCTTCAACGCTTGCCATCTGGCTCTGTGAGATTAACTCAGTTAATATATTCCAACTTGTATAGACAAAACTTCTCTTGAAGATGATGTAGGCAAACCTGATATCTAAAACACAGTCCAAATCAATGTAGGCCAGTTGCTCCAGAATCTACTCTATGGTAGATTTCTCTTTGCTTGTAGTCAATATAACTTAGAACCAGAAACAAGGCAAGAGTACTGGGCTGGGAAGGAGGTTCAGTGATAGAGTGCTGACCTTGAATGCATGGGTTTGATTCCTCAGCACCACATAAGCAGAAAAATAATCCAGAAGTGGCGCTGTGGCTCAACTGTTAGAGTGCTAGCCTTGAACTGAAGAGCTGAGGGACAACGCCCAGGCCCAGAGTTCAGGCCCACGGCCAGAAGCACCCCCCCAAAAAAAAAAATTCAGAAAATACATGGCAGTATGTTTCCTCAGAGGAAGTCTGGGATAAAGGTCAAGAGTTTGTTGTATTTTTCTGAATTTTCCGTGATTGAATCTCAACTTATGTGGTGCTTATGTATGATTTGTTCCTTTAAGTGTGAAATTAAAATTCTTTGTTCAACTTGGTTTGTCTCCTATGCTAATATCAATACATATATGGAGAATTGCAATCCTACATGATCAAAAGCCATGTCAAACACAAATGTTTTTTTTTCTTTCTTGCTATTGCTTCTAACATATTTCTAAAATAATTTGTTCTTTTCAATGTTTATAATGCACCTAAATGTTTCTTGTAAGGTTCATAATGCTGTCAATCTTGGTATTGTTCTTTATATTGATAAGGTTAAAGGCAATTTAGTCTAACTCCTCAACCAATATGTATTCCTCTTGTTGGCAGAATCGTTAGAAGATTGTATCCCAAGTTTTGTTTGGGGCACAATCAAAACCTCTGGCAACAACAGGTAAAAAAAATGCTGTTTTCTTGTGATATATAACTTTCTGTAATAATTGAAGCTGGAGAAATAGGATGAATAACACACTTTCTGTTCTGCATAAATACATATTTTGCTCACTACAAACAAAGTTTTGGATTACTCCGTGACCTGGTGACTTGATGGTAAAACTGAAGTATAGTTTCACTAAGACCAACCCTAAGATATGTATTCAAATGGTTTTTTTTTCTTTCATGCTATTGTTTCTAAATCATTTATAAGATTGGTTCTTTGTTCCTTTGTATGTCCCTCCCCTGCAGTATAACCACTGCTTTCAGTATCGGTATAATTTTTGGAGTGGAAGGGGAAAAACAAATAGTTTAAATAGGGATACAGGTGGAACCAAGGCAACAATGAGATGTACAAGTCCTTATGTTGAAAACAAACTTTTCAACTTTCGTGCCGGGGGGCGAAGGGGCAGGGAGGATTGTCTGGGGGGATGGGGAGAGGATGAGAAGGGATGAGAAGGGGAAACAAAGGAGAAGGCTAAAATGCTTGATAAAAAATGTACTCATTATCTTGCCCATGTAATTGTAACTCCTCTGTAAAGTATTTTCACAATGAAACAAACAAACAAATAAGCAAAGAAATTCAATCAACCAAATTCATGAAGAACAGAATTACCTTATCTGAAAAATCTTCTCATTCGCTTACAATCAATTTCAATCAGTGAATGGATCCATAGAAGTTTTTTTTAACCAATACGTTCTCCCCCTTTTCATGGTTTCAGGATTCACTCATCTCATCAATTATGAAATTGTAAGTGGAAATACCTTCAACTGGTAATTGATCAATGTATACAATTGCATGAGGGTATCATGCCTACATTTTGAAATTGATTATTATTGTAAAAATAACTACCTGGTTTGAATGGTCTTCCTGCATTATTTGAGGAGATTCTTGAGATGACTTACAATTTGCACTTTGCAAACATATATATTAATAAAATGTACTTAAAGCTATTTTTAATAATCAATACATACATGGAGATCACATTTACCATTCCCGAATAAAGTATGAAAACACATTGGATATAGTATAGATAGGATAATCAAAATTAGATGTTTAACTACAAAAGGTATTGTAGCTTATTGAGTATTTATGAGATTGTTTAAAGAACTGTAATTGATCAAATAAACTTGTCCTTCTAGGGTCACAAAATATACTGTACTCTTGATTTTATAGATTTTCAGAGCAACCATCTCTTCCTGAAATGGTAAGGTGGCAAATAAAGGAACAAATGAACAGTAATTGGGCTTGCATGGAATTGTTCCTAAGCATTTATTACATACAGAATGATGTAATTTGTATTGTTTGCCAATAAGAGATATTATCCGTTTTATAAGTGAGAAAATGGATTCTAGATGTACTGATATAAAAAAAATCTTCTCTGATCAGTCCTGTTTAAAAAAAAAAAAACATGCGTGTTTAACTTAACACCAAATTGTATTTACATGAGCCTCTCATCACGGTCGCTCGTCATATATGCTTCCAGTGAAAAGGTAATAAGCATACTAGGAATTTGTATACAATTGCCTGCTGTATGTCAGACATTATAATGTTATGTGCAGGATGATTTGGCAGGTTTTATAGTGAAGAAAGTGCTAAGTGAGGCAGACTAATGGAAATAGACATGTTCACCCTTGCATCCGATGACAATTTTCTAACTCATGAATATTATAGAGAGGACAAAAACTCATACTGCTTTCACACTGAATGGATCAATTCAATATTTGATCAATAGAATTAAGAATATGCCATGGGAAATGATTTTGGGGGTCAAAAACCACATTTGAGGGCCATGTGATAATGTTATTAATTCTAGCATTTCTTGTGTTTGAACCATGAGGATCTTATTGTGGATTAATAAAGTCAAGGAGTATTTTCAGATTCATTTCTGGAATTCATCCACTCAGAATGGAATACTATAGAGCATTATCCCTAAGGAAAATCACGTTTGGACCTGCAGTGTGCATGAATGTCGGGAACAATGAAACAGAAAAATCATCAACACTGGATAACAGAGAAAAGAAACCTGGTACAAGTCGTTTAGGGACATGTAGGAGACTGAGATCTGAGGAATCGTTTTCAAAGCAGTCCAACAGGAACCTTTGTCACACTCTCATTGCCTCATAACTGGAAGTGGCATTGTAGATCAACTGGTAGAGCATTAGAATTTTAAAGAGCTCAGGGACTGTGAACAAGCCCAGAATTCAAGCCCAACGACCAGCAAGAACCAAATAAAGGACTGTAATGCAATATTCATCACTGGTATTTTGGTTTACTCACTGGTATTTCCAAAATCTCGGAAATACTTTCATCCAGATAGGAGCCAGTTAGATTTTATTCACTTCCTAGTTGTACTAACTTGCATTTTCTCTTTGCAATACAGAGTAGTGTTTCATGCAGTGATATTTCCTCAACTTCTTTTACTATTACCATTTAATATGATTCCAAGTATTACTATTCTGTTCCCTTATGATAATATGCCCTAATTTTGAATCATAGTTGTTCTGGCTTCTAAAATTGGATGATTCTTGAGATGCTGTGAATTGATGGGAGAATGTGTGAATATGTAGACAATGGTACTTCCTCATTTGTCTTTTAAAGTTTATCCAACCCTATTTTTGTCATTATATATATATGAGTAGATTTGGGTGTGTGACCTCATATTTCTGTTTCCTGTCCTGTCCATTTGGAGATGCAAATATTTGTGTATTGTGTATTTGTGTGTGTATGTGTGTGTGTGCAAACGAAATTGTGTTACAATTTTTCACTTGAAAACTGAGGATATTTTTTCTACCTTCAATTCTACGTTTTACTCAATCATGATAAACATTAATCACAGGTTGTCCAGGAATATTTTCCTTATATGTCTTCTTTGGTAATGAGAGGTGAATCCATAATTGGGCTATTGATAGTTAAACATATGACCCTGGGCTCAAACCCAGCCATGCATTCCAAAATTTGGTGTGCTTCTGCCATGGAATTCTCATAACCATATATATTTGAGAAAGTACTTTTAATGAAATAATATTAACCTGGTTAATGGAAATTTTCTATATTCATTTCAAAGTCCAATATTTCACTCTTCACACTGACAATTGACATGTGTATGTTTCTTAAAGGTTAGTTATTTTTCTGGACTGATGAATATATTTACTTCATACCAATTCACAACATGAATGTCACTTTTAAGGGAATTTTTTCTCTACATAATGATGGGAAAGCATTTTATTTTTCTTACATTTCTTGTCATTGTAACTGAAGATGTTTTCATGGTAACTCTTCATATTTTACTTGCCTACCATAGAGCATATATGCTTTTAAAGGATACATCTCATGAAATAAACACTCTTTGTGCTTTGTTTTTATTCATGCCTTCACAAATATTGAAATGGAGATAAAATATCATGTTTATTTAAATTCATCGCAATAACATTATATAGAAAATCCACTGTGGCTTTTCTATTCTATTCAACCATGTGAACACTTTCTTTTTATTTTCCTGGATCATGATACATTTATGAATATTTTAAAAGACAAATATTTCAGAACCGTTGCCAAGGCATAGCTGAGTCTGAATGGGGAATATTGGGAAAGACTTGAAGAACTGGAGGGACCATAATAATTGTAGTAGTGGATTGACTAGGGTTACACTTCAAATGTTCAACTAACTTTGAATGTGTTGAGACAGAGAGTGTCCAAGCATAATTTGTGAAATGGTTTGTATACAAATAATAAGTTTGAGTGGAAATGAAAGTGGAACAGCAAGCATGAATTTTTTTGAAAATAACTAATTATGCGCTCTTATTAATTTTTGAATATCTCTTGAACTATTAATGAAGTTCATGTTCATATGCAGAATACAGAAATATACACTCGGGTCTTTTCCAAAGAAAGTAAATAATATTTCTCTCTTATTTCTTGTAGGAATCATTGTTATTACACCGTGAATTGAAACCATTTCTCATAGTTTTAGTTAAATCTTACTTATATACATAAACATATATGTATGTTTGTTTATAATGACGTTCACTCAAGCAAATGAATTCATTTTGATTTCTTCTACCTATTCAACCGTACATTGAATCCATAAGTAAAATCAAGTGTTTATGTCTTTATTGGAATTCACCATGTCACTTTCCAAATAGACATGGTGAGGTTGGAGTATGGAAACGTCAATTATCAAATCTGAATTTGTTTCTTAACAGAGAACAAATCATACTTCATTTTTCACTGTCCTTAAATTTCATTATGGGTTTTAACATCCATTACATATATTGTTACAATTGTAGAGCATAATAAATACATAACAAATCATTAATGATATTAGACTTCTTATACAAACTTACAATTTTCTACTCTGTACTGAAAGACTGAAAATTTCTTACTATACAAGTGTCTCATCCATCTGAATAATTTCCATGTGTAATTTTATCTGAGCAAGGATTCTAAGTTCTTTCCAAAACCTGTGGCTAGGAAAAACCAGTTTCTTGTGTGTACAGAAAATATCATTCAAAATGTATTTTTTTGAGGAGGGAAAATGCAATTTGTGAAGATGGTATGATTTTGTGAAGAAAAAATATTTTTCAGGAAAGAGGATATTTATCTTCTGGAAATGTGTCAATATATTTCTAAAATATTTCAAGAAGAATAGACTGTAACTGTCGAGTATAACAAAAACACTTTCATGGAACCATATTTGATGACTATTTTCATTTTCAAATTGTTTGTAATTTGCTCCATGTATATTTGCCCTCACATATTTATAGTTGATTTGGCACTTTGGTCTATAACATTATTTTTTTATTGTGAAAATACTGTACAGAGGGGTTACAAATACATGGGCAACATAATGAGTACATTTCTTATCAAGCATTGTAGCCTCCTCCTTTTTTTCCCTTCCCATCCTTTCCCATCCCCCGTCACCCTTTCCACTCAAACCTCCTCCCTCTCACAAAAGTTGTAAAGTTTGTTTTCAACATAACAACTTGTACATCTCATTGTTGCAATGGGTCCACCAGTATCCCTATTTAAACAATTTTTTTTCCCTTCCTATCCACAAATTATACGGACATCAAATACAGTGTAAGCAAGGGTTATATCATGGGGGAGGGACCTACAAAGCAACAAAGGAATCATCTTATAAATGTGTTAGAAATAATCACATGAAAGAAAAAAAAACATTTGAATACATATCTTAGGGTTCATTTCCCTAATACAACATTCTTGATGAAAATGCAATAGTCTGAAGCATAGTTTAGGAAGATCCATATTATGAACACTTGTTGGTTGGTTTCCAATGCAATATAGTATCAATACAGTTGAATTACACGGGTACAGATGAGGAAATTTAATATTTTTATTATTGGTGGTGAAGTGGAAGAGTTTCTGTTTATGGGCATATGTGTGCCTAGTGTGTAATTCCAAATGTTTCTTGGTTTTCCTGAAGAAATAGTGAGGAGGAATGAATTCAATATTAATTTTTGAGGGATGGCTTGGAACCTGTAGACTCAGCGTAACTTGTGCCTTTTCTAGACTGTTCAGAATGAGAAGAGAACAGATCTATCAACACATGTCTGTATATAGACTGCAAACCAATCTGCATACATATCCATGTGTAAACTTAGGAAATTTAAAATAAGTGTATCAGTACTCTACTCTTCAATTCAACTTGACAAGTTGATGTACAAAGTTATTATAATTATGTGTGCAAGCCAGTGAATCACTTTGTTGTCTTATGTTACCCTATCTCTCATTTTTCTTACCTTTTATTTTGCTTCAAATATCCTTGGACCAAGAAGTAAATGATATTTCCAAGATAATATCTTGTGAGGAATGTTGTGGCACTTTCCTCCATCTCAATATGTTGTTGTGCCCCTTCTTTGTTCTATTCAGATTAAAGTTTATGCAATCCACAGGCTACCAAAATCAAATATAATGACAAGGGAGAATCCCTATAGAAAAGAATACAAAGTAAGAAAAAAGATATAGTTTTCCATCATATATTAAAAAAATAACAATGATAAATCTCCTGTTTCAGTGTGTTGGTGTTCATTTTGCTTACTCTAATCTTCTTGTTCATATGTCATAGCAATTAAGCTCTTTCAGCAGTCTTCTGGGATGAAACAGGACATATAACAATGAATACAAAAAGAGAAACCAGGGCACCTATATTTTAAATGTCACTTCTAAAGAAAAAAATATGGCCCTTCAATAGGAAGCAGGATAAATGCAGAAAAATTAAAAAGAAATAATCGATAATAAGTTTTTGTAATACTGTTTAAAGGACTATAAAAACTTAAAAGTTATATCACCCACCATCAGATCAAGTTCCAAATGAATCAAAGGTGTCAAGGAAATAGAAAATATTGTGAATGAAAGGAATACAGAAATGCTAGGGCTCATTAGAAGAGGTTGCAAATTTCTGATTACAGAGGCATAAATACATTAAGTCAAAGAAAAGCCAGAAAGAATTGATTGAACCTGCAGAGCTGCTTCATGACCAAGGATACATCTAGAAAGGTATATAAAGCCAGAAGACTGGGAGAAGATCTTCAGAAGACAAGAAATAGAAAATGGTCTAAGAGCTGAAATATAATGAAAATTCAACCAGCCAAAACTCCCTGCCCCCTAAAAAATCCAATCGATAATGACCCTCTATGGCAAGAAGTCTAATTATTTAAAGAGAGATTTCAGTGATGGGGAATTGAGAATGACTAAAGGAACTATGAAGAAGTGCTCAACAATGCAAATCAAGTCAACATCGAGATTGCAACGCATTCCATTACAATGTAAAAGTCACGTTAATTGCAACATTTTTTACCATAAGGAAAATAAGGAATCACCCCAGATGCCTGAGTGTCGATAAATGGATCAAGAAAATGTGGCATATATACACAATGGAATTCGATTTTCCACTAGAAAGAATGGCACAGTCCCATTTGTAACAAAATGGAAAGCGTTAAACAAAACAAAACAAAACAAAAACTGTGAATTGAAGGAGTGCAGACCCAAACAAACCAATTGTCCATGGTTTCTCTTATTTTTAAAATATGGTATATGTCCATTTTGGTCCTAAACGAGGATCACAATAACTTAATAATAATATACGTAAGACTGTAGAAGCTTGGGCTAAGCAAAATGAATTCTAGATACAAAATAAATTGGTTTTTCTTTCTTGATTATTTAAAAGGGAATCTGTGGAGCTGTTTCATTTTAGTTGCATTTTTTTCTCTTTACTTTCCTATGTTTTGTACAATGCTGTCATTGTATTTGGTTTTGGTACAGTGTGTATTTCTTTTAAGTTACTCAGAACTAGGCATGGGAAAGCGAATGTCAAAATATGAGACAAAGGAGAGAGAAACAAATTAAGAACAATCCCAACAAAATAAAACCTTGGAAATACACATTACATCTAGTGGGAAAAATTAGAGATTTTATGCTGAAGGACAGTGTGGGAAAAATAAAGTAAGAACGTATAATGAGAAAAGTACTTATTCACTGTCTTACATATGTAAACTATTCCCTCTGTACATCACCTTGACAAGATTCTATTTAAAAAACAGTATTGATATATACACCACAATTTTCATAAATTTACACATAGAAACTTAAGTCGATGGGTTTGTAGAACATACACACACTTGTGGAAATAGTTTTGTTCTCTTGACTTTCCTAAAACATAGGAAAGATACTGGTTTTCCTATCACCAGGTTGCAAGGCAAAGTTGACAAATGAATGTTGAAATCATTTTTGTTCAAATATTTCTGTATGAATCCCAATACTCATTTGAAATTGCAAACCTGGAGAAATCCTGAGGCTCAAATATGCTCAGATCAGAAACCCTTACAATTTCACATCTATCATAAATGTGAGCAAGATTCTCATATGTGAAATTTCCTCATTTGCAGTCAAATATTTCAACTTTTTTGATTACATAGGAATCCTAATGACTAATAAATATATTTTGGGCCGAAGAGAGCTTCCTAAAATATGTTTCAAAGACTATTTCATTTATCAGTAGGAATGCTGTGGACCAGGAATGCCAAATGAACCATAACATGGTTGTGGTGGGCCCATAAATATGAGGGGCAAATTACCCACAAGTTGAAAACAAACATTCATTGGATATGGTTTTGTGAACTGGTCTTGAATTATAATCCAAAGTTACAGAATAATCGTTCTTCAAAAGATTAGAAATGTACCAGAAAATTCTCAAATTACGCACATATTCTTTTCTGATAAATCACAGATTCTCTGTACAAAATATGGTATCTTCAAAAAATACACATTGCCCCCCAAAACAAAAAAAAATTGGTTGATATTGTATGTACCCCTTGCAAGAATCTTTTTTCCCTGCTAAAAGCAATGGGAAGAAGTCACAGAATTCTGCCACTTAGATAACACATGAAAAATATTGAGAAGATTTAGAATATTGTGACTTATGAAAAAAATGGAAAATTAGATGGTTTAACAAACCCATAAACTTTCCCTACACATTCTTGTGTTTGGAACACAGAAGTTGATCTGAAATGTTTATAAGTGACCAAATATAAGTACACTTTTCTTATAAATATTGTGATGGTTACACTTACATTTAGAATTTAGGAAACAGTACTTTCCTCAGTTATCTATCTTCACCCAGCAACCTGGGAATGCTAAGTAATGAGCACTTCCCTATGTCCAATATATCCCTGAAAGATGTGCTTTTATCTTCTATGCCCTTCAATTCCACATTTTGTTTCATTGACTGTTCTGGTATTAGACACAATTATTCATTATGTAAAATAGTCAAGATACTTAACCCCCCCAAAATCAGAAAAAAAAAGCTGATTGTTTTGTAATTATATTAAACATTTTTTAAATCATATCACTTCATAATTTTTGGTAAGTTGATACAATTCTTGAATCAATTCTTACTTTTTTATTTTTTGGTCCGGTCATGGGGCCTGAACTCTGGGCCTGGGCACTGTCCTTCAGCTCTTCAGCTCAAGGCTACTGCTCTACCACTTGAGCCACAGCGCCACTTCCGGCTTTTTTTTTTCTTTTTGCTTATGTGGTGCTGAGGAATTGAACCCAGGGCCTCTGGCATGCAAGGCATGCGCTCTACCACTGAGCCACCTTCCCAGCCCCTCAATTCTTACTTTTTTCATCACAGAATATACATAGCTTCACATTGTGTTTTGCAACAGTTTTTTTTTTATTATTTTATTTGGGGGAGGGGGTTATGGAGCCTGAACTCTGGGTCTGAGCACTGTCCTTCAAATCTATAGTTCAAGACTAGTTAGTGCTCTACCACTTCAGCCACAGAACCACTTCTGACTTTTTCTGCTTATTTGGTGCTGCACAATTGAACCCATGACCTCATACATGCAAGGCAAGCACTCTACAATTGAGCCTCAGACAAGTCCTATTTTCAGAACTTTGGGTCGATAGCAATCCCCGTGAATATATGTGCCAGTTATTTCCTGATTACAGAAAGTATATTAAGGTCTTTTGCACGAAAATATGTAAATATTGTATTGTTACCAGTGAATAGTAGTCTTCAATTCAGGAATTATTTTGAGCACCAAATAAATCGGGTTTTTATTGTAAGCACAGGAGAATCGTTTATTGCAAGCTCGAGCCTAGTCTCCCAACCTTCACGGATGCAGTGGGTCAGAGTTGAGAGCCCCAACTTATGGGATTGCAGGGTTTTTATCACAAGTAGAGCAAGGGCAGCGGGCCCCCAACTTAGCATTTACATCATTGGCTAACAATTGGGTAGCTAAGGGTTAGTAAGTTTTGTCACATTCTTATTGAATAGTACAATTGGTTATTCTTTACCAATTTTAGCAGACATTTAGTCAGCGTTTTATAACAGCCTTGTAACAGTCTCATTAGATAGGGCAGCGAGCTAAACCACAAAAAATATGCTGGCAATGCAACACTTGGGGTCTCAGGGCTCTGGGGACTTTCCACCTTCTCACTCATTGGCTGTTGCTAGGGGAACTTATCAGGTAGGGTGCAGGTGGGACATCTGTGATCATTTCGGAGACCTAAGCTCATATGCTGGAAATAGGCTATGTCTCAAATTCGACCTTTTATACACAAAATGGTGATTGTCTTGGTAGGGTTCTACATACCCCCCTTTTCTTGAAATTAGATAGGGGATCCAATCATGGACGCCTAATATTAAGTTCTATGTTAAATTTATCAATGGGTGTATGTTAAGGATTGTCTTAATATCTTTGTATCAGAGCACCAAATAAATCTTTACAAAATTTTATAATTTAAAGAAATTTCAAATAGACTTACATGCCCCAAACACAGGAATTCCCACTGACATTTAAACTAGAACTTTCAAGAAAATTGTTAGACAAGAATAGACTACTGCCATGGTTTTGACAGAATCATTCTATCACAGGTGATCACTGAGTAAATTGGTTAATGTAGAGTGAGGTTTTAGGTATTAGTATTTACTCATATTGCTGAAGGAACTTCAAAGAGAGAAGACATGCTGAATATTTTAAGAATGTGATTGGTCAAAAACTCTTGAAACTAGCAACATGAAAATGTATATTAGGTGTTGATATGGTGAGATTCATAAATTTTAGCAAAAAATTCCACATCCTGTTACAACTGTTGTCAAGTTACACCTCCACCCGCACAAACCAACAAAAATATGATACATAAAACTAAGTTGCTGAGAATTTCATTTAGCCAAGTACAAATCCCTCTCTTAACACTAAGTGTAAGTTACATCATTTTCTTGTTACTTAATGAATTATTACTTATAATTAAATTGATAAACTATACTTTTTTTGGTGGACACTGCACTATAATAAAAGTGTTTGTTTTTATTGTTGTTATTTGGATTCCTTTTTCTTCTTTTTCTTTAGGACGCTTTCATTTGTATGCTTCTAATTTCATGATGCTTGTCTTCTTATTTCAAAACAGAATATATTTGACAAGAATTTTTCGGGAGTAGTCATTCTGAATATCAATAAACATGAGGTAAACGTTATAATTCACTACGGTTTAATTGCTTTTCAATTTTCTGCTAAATCAATAGAATTCCATCCTTGAGAATAGAAAAAAAAAGATGATCATTCCTTAATATTTGTTCAACGTTGCATTTATGGAATAATGCAGTCTAATATCAACTTGTATATTCTCTTTAATCCTGGACATATTTTCTTTACCTTTCAGGAAAGGCTATTTTCCTTTGATAACCCAAAAAGAACAAAAATCTCAGAATGCAAAATTTGACATATGTGATAAAGCTACCTTTACTAAATAGAGTAATAGGGAATTTGGATATAATAAATAGTTCATTTTTGTTTTGTGTTGGTATTTTTTGTTCTTTTTTTAAAATGTTGTGAAAAGATGCTATAGAGCAGAGTTACATTTATGTCACTAATGGGTATATTTCTTGTGGAGCATTGTTACCATCCTTTATTTTTTTTTTTTTTCAACTAACATTTCCCTCCTCCATCTCCAATACTCTTTTTGCATCACAATGTAGTAAAAGTTCATTTCCAATGGAGTGTCCTGTGATTATCATTATTTGAATGGGTCATATTTTGTTTTTGTTTCAGGATTTTAATTTTCTCCTTCTTCTCTCAAATTAGAACAATTTATATAGAAAATAGGTACCAAAATCAAATTCAGTGACAGGAATATACCAAAGCAGAAAGAACATACAGTAGAAACAACAACAAAATTCATGTAATATATTAAAAACCAGAAAAACAAAGAAAAACAGCTTCTGTCCACATCTTTTTTGATTTCACGAAACATAGTTTTATATAGCATTACAATATCTATATCTATCTATCTATCTATCTATCTATCTATCTATCTATCTATCTATCTATCTATCTATCTATCTATCTATCTATCTATCTATCTACCTATCTATCTACCTATCTATCTACCTATATACCTACCTACCTATCTATCTACCTATCAACCTATCTACCTTTCTATCTATCTATCTATCTATCTATCTATCTATCTATCTATCTATCTATCTATCTATCTATCTATCTATCTATCTATCTATCTATCTATCTATCTATCTATCTATCTATCTATCTATCTATCTATCTATCTATCTATCTAATCTATCTATCTATCTATCTATCTATCTATCTATCTATCTATCTATCTATCTATCTATCTATCTATCTATCTATCTATCTATCTATCTATCTATCTATCTATCTATCTATCTAATCTATCTATCTATCTATCTATCTATCTATCTACCTACCTATCTACCTACCTATCTACCTACCTATCTATCTACCTATCCATCTACCTATCCATCTATCTATCTATCTATCTATCTATCTATCTATCTATCTATCTATCTATCTATCTATTTATCTATCTATCTATATATATATCTAATTTATCTATCTATTTCTCTCTATCTACCTACCTATCTATAATCTATCAATTTGATTCACTTTCTCCTCATCTGATATCATATACGTATGCCAATTATGGCAAATGATCCATTTGTGTTGATCATTTGGAAGGGACAATCCTAATAAGTATGAACACAAGAGACTCTAACCGGATTCTATAAATTCCTATACCAATCACATCTAGAAGAGATAAAACTAGTCTTGAGAAATATTCAGTAGATACTGCTCAGGTATAGTGAGATAAAATTATTACCTGTCCAGTTACAACTAAAAATTTTGTTGATGATTGCAAAATCATATTTTCACCATATTTTCATTAATTTTGCTATACATTTTTTCCTGTCCTTTTTAGAGGATTAAAATTGGAGACCTGGACTTGGTGTTCAAGACTAAAGGGCCACAAACAGTCTTTGATTAATAGATTATAGTCTGATATGAAATGTGGACTATATAATTATTGGCAGGAATTGAAATCCAATTATCTATATTAAACTTTCAATGTGTCATTTCAAATACACTTCGTTTTGATTAATTTCAGGAGATAGTTATGAGGGCCAATACTTAGCGATTTCCTATACTCTAGTAATAAATACATAAATAAGGAATTGAATGTTTTTTTGAATATTAACAGAATATGACAACAAAAAATGCAAGAAATATGAAGAAGGAAGTTAGTCAAGGAAAACTTTCTTTCTATGTCTTTCATAGAGCAAATGGGAAAATAAATATTATATATCATTTGCTTGAGATCAATGCATTCTTGGTTTTTCAAAATGGTACTTCATGAGAATTTTAGAAAAATGCTATTGATCATATTTTTTCTTATTTGTCAACGAAAACTTACAGCCTTCAAATATACAATTAGGATAAACGCTAAAACACTATTATCTGCACATTTTGAAAGTACTGATATGCCAGAAGCACATGCTAAACAAGTTCATGCCAATTTTAACAATTTTGCACATGAGTTGAAACAGTAATTACTAATTGTTTCCCACATAATGTATTTCATTGTTCATACAAACCGGTGGTGTTATGATTATCTTCTTTTCTGAAATTACAAATTGTTTTCAAATATATTGCCATGAACAAATAATACTGTGGAACTATTCCTGTTGCTAATTAGACTGGTTCTTCCAAGCTTATTTTATGAATTTCTACCTTGTGATAGAAACAGGAACTGTGTAGTTAGGGTATAGGTTAGATAATGTGAATACGGACAATGATCATCACATATGCTGGTTTTGAAAACAGGTTGTTTCTGGTGATGCTCATAATTAGTCATTAGTATTTTTCCTATTGAATAATATAAAATATTGGCTGCAACCTTTGCAGAAAAATTTAACCTGAGTACAATTGTTGAGCTTGATTCAAAACTAATATTTACTTGAATTCTGGAAAAGAGAGTTTATCGGTTACCCTAAGCAATTTCTGTTCCTATTGGATTGTGTAGAGACTATAGAAAGACCAAGGAATCAACATAAGGAGAAACGTTTCACAATGCATATTAAAATGGAAAAATGTGAGAATATATACATAGATTGACTATATCTGCCCTTACACACAGTGACCAACATAAGTCAAGAAACATCCATTTTTATATATTTCTACACGTTCCTATAAGTGTTCATGTCAGGAAAATGGAATCCTGTTTGTGGTGAGCAAAGCATTTTTTAATATTCACATATTATTATTCTGCATTTGGTTGTTGTCTAGGTTCAAAACACCTGAACAAAGTAATTAAAACCAGTATAGTCATTGAAACTTGGATGAACTCCTCAATTTCCAAAGTAACAAGATTTCTCTGTCATCAAACAATTCATAGATGTTTAACTCAGAAGACTTATTTGTGACAAACCATTTTTGAATAGTTTTTCAGTTTGGTCCATGACAATTCAACTCCAATAGTGCCATGAGCAAAGCGTTCATTAAATCGTTTTCTTTGTTACTTATTCTCTGTGCACCTTTTGCTCAATTACTGTTAGAACAAATTACAAATATTCATAAATCCTTGAATGCCATTCACTAGAATACAACTTCAGTGATTTTTTTTGGTTCTTCATGAGACACTATCCTATCAAATATTTTCCCAACATATAAGATGTGAGTGAATTATTAGTAATTGTAGCTATCAGTAGGCTCCTTTAATGAAGAAAACCAGTTGAATCCTACTCCATCTGTAAAATGTGCTTAGTGACTTCAAATGTAGTCTAATTTTATCTCTATTACTTCCATTGAAATTGTTGTTAACCAAAGTATCTTGTATGCAGTAGCTTACAATGCAGTAGCTTACACAACAGAGATAGTGAAAATGGGACTGACTACTAGAAGGAATTAGAATGAGGATCAAATTGCAGGCTGGTCAATAACAGGGAGAAATCAACTACTGATCAAATTATTGAATTTTAATACAGTTGAAATGAATTCTACTTCATTGAAGAATAAAGATGTTAGATGTTGTCCTTGTCTTTGACTTAATTGTCAGAAACACATGTTGGGCTGGAAGTCCAGAGATTCTGATTCTTACATGAGCTTGATTTGTCCTATCACAAGAATGGTGAACACATCCACAATAGACATAAAACCTCCTCTTTACTCCTGAGAAGCTTTCTGAAGGGAATCGTTTCTATCTACTTCAGAGAGGGTTCCTGCCCTGCTTCACCAGATATCAAGCACTCCTATAGCATCCTTTATCAGATCCTAAGTGTTCATGGTTTTTTTTTTTTTTTTTTTTTGCTCAGGGTTTTGGCCTGACTTTCCATTTAAAGACAAATAATGGTTTTTAATAGTTTTCTCCCTTTGTAGTTTTGTTAGAATTGTCTCAAACCATGTTCCATTGTTTGACACATAGCAATATGAAATTCTTCAGTTCTTCAGGTTCACCAAAGAGCAATTCCAAACAGGGAGATTTCACAATCCTCATTATCTGTTCCTTATATTTTAATAACAACTACTTATATTAGCAGTACTTTGTTCATATACACTAGATATTTAATGAATTAATGTGCCACTGAGTAATACATACTAGCAATTTGCTTAAGTCTCTCTACTCCCAAAGTCCCCTGAATATGACTACAAAATATTGGGTAGGAGGTTTTTTAAAAATATTACGTGGTATTTATGAAAACTATGGGTAGTGAATCTACCTAATACTAGAATAGTGACAAATACAATGGACCACCTTCTATATGTCATTACACATGATGATTTCACTTTTTAGAAATTTGAATATACTATTTTTAATAATACACAATTTGATTTCATGTTTTCTTTGTAGATCTGTCAATCAAGGCTTTAATTAAAAATTCTACAAAGAAGTTATCTTGTTTTGAAATATGCAAATTCTTCCTATTATGTGGAACTCAAATGCATAAAACTATATGTGTGTACAGAAACCCACACATTCAGTAATATTTCTTTATAGAGTACATGCTTTGGTATTTTGTGTTATATACTAACGTTAATATTTGTATGTATGTATGTATAAATACATATATATATATATATGTATATATATATACACACACACACACACACACATATCTATATATATGAGACATCCATTCTGGAATCTGGTCTTTTTCTTGCTTTGTTTATTTTATATTTTCAAGTAGTTGCTTTGAGAATCTTAGCCCATTTTATTAGTACTTTACATGAATATGTATCTAAGTTATGAATTAAAAAGACATATAGAAAAATGAAGCACATGAAGTAAAGAAGATGAATATTTTTGCCATAAGTCAAATATATTCTAAAAACATCTTATGAAATTATTTTAATAACATATTGCTAATTGGCATTCCTGTATACAAAAATCAACACTGTCATTCTGAGACAAATTCTACCCTTACAACAATATGGATAACTTTGTGTAATGATGGAGTCAGAGAATGAACATGAAAGTTTTATGTGTAAACAGCACTCAAACTTAACCCGAGACAATTTGCTTTAGTAAATTAGCAGCAGTAAGATTTATTTTTGTGATGTATTATGATCATTTTTCAGCATGCACCATTTATGAACATGAGAATTTTCCTACTGTTCAAATGATGCTGCCTGTTTGTTTACTAAAGATAGCATTTTCAAGATGTTCCTAGCTATCAGTAGGAAAATAACGAAATGAAGAAGGGAAGAAAATAGTAACAGTTAAAGATTGATTTATTGTGGTTTATGAACCACAGAAAGTATATTGCTGTCTAGGCAGAACTAACAAATAGGTCTTGAATATGAGGTCTGGGCATTTCACTTGTGGACCGCTCTTGGAATTGCAGTCCTGGGACTTTAACTCATATCTTGGGACCTGTACTTAGGGCCTGTGAGTAGAACTTGCTGCCTGGGTCTTGAACCAATGGCCTGGCCCTTGAACTCAGGATGGGCATTGACAGTAGTGCCTGGGCCTTGAATTTAACTCCTGGAAGTTGAAATTACTGGAACAGACTTAATCTTGGCTTGGGCCTTAAAGTCAGTGTCTGGGAGTTAAATTGGAGCACTGGACCTTGAAAACGGTGCCTAGGACTAGAACTGGGGTCCTAGGACTTGAATTCATATTTGGGCTTGAAACTTTGGCTCAGCCTTTAACTTACAGCTTTGGACCTTAACACGGGGCCTTGGAGTTGAACTGGGCCCCTGGACCTTGAACTCTGAGCGTACAATTTTAATTTGGGACCAGATATTTTTACTCATGGTCTTGGACTTGAACTCTTGGCTTGGCACTAAATTCAAGGCCATGCTCTGGCATTCAAAACACCCATTTGAACTGGGCTCCTGGCCCTTGAACTGGGCCCTGGGATTTGAACTTATTTTGGACCTGAAACTATAGGCCTGCACATTGAATTCACACACTGAACCTTTAGCTCACAGCTTGAGCCTTCATCTCAAAATGTGTTATTTGAATGGGGCCCTGCATCTTGAACTTCTGGTGGAAGTGGGAACCTGGGATTTAAACTCACAGCCTGAAACTTGAACACATGCCTGATCCTTGAAATCAGGAACTGGGGCGCGTTCCAGAAAGATGGCAGAGGAGAAGCTGGAGTCTAAATAACCTCTCACATAGAAAGCAGTGTTAGAGTTCCAGTGAACAGTCCTAAGCCAGAGAATTACACTTAGTGTGCCATCACAGGACAGAGAGTTAGGCCAGAGAGGGGAAACCCACCCCAGGAGACACATCTGAGCCCATGCCAACAGCCACCATGCCAGCGGCAGATGTGGCAGCAGCAGCAGCTGTGGTGGCGGTGGGCAAGCGTGGATTCTATTCAGCACCAGCAAGTACTGACAAGGAGCGGACATCTTCATCCTGCAGTTCGCAGACCAGAGACGACCCAGGAACCAAGACTTGGCATGAGTAGAAGCCTGACGTCCTCACTCCTTCTTAGGGAGCAGAAGAGGGAAGGCCACCCCTCCACCCCTCAGCACTGCAGATCTCCATCTTGGATACCAACAAAGCTGGTAGCTCCAACTCAGGCCTTGGAATAAAACGAGTCATTTAGCAGGTCACAAGAACTTAACGGAAGCATGACTTCCCAGACTCAGTTCCACCCAGGGAAAAGTCACCCAGCTCAGGCACCAGCCCTAGGAAGTGGCTTTCTTCACTGGGTAATCAGAGCCAGAGGCTGCCCCTCCCTCTGGCAGCCTCGACAATCAATTGAAAATCAGTAAACAGAAACTCTGAGAATGGCTCCAAGCCAGGCTCTGTGAGTTTTTCACAACCTACCCCGAAGGAAAAGCTACTGTCTGTTGAAAGACCTCAACTCTACCCAGAACCTAGCCTCATCACTACATTCCCCTCTTTTGTGATACTCAAAGCAGATCTGCCTCCCAATGCAGTAGCCTGGGAGGAGGATCGCCAAATCCTGGGTAAAGCAGAACATTTTTCTGCCTGTTCCAACAAACTGACTTAAGAAACCAACCAAGCCACAGGACTACAAGCAGACCAAAGACTCCAAAAAGAGGCTGGTTACGGACACAAGGGAGATACAGGATTTTTCCCACTCCTCCCAAAAAAATCAAAGAACTTTTTTGTTTTTTTTTCTTCTTCTTTTTATTTTTTATTTTTGGTACCTTATATATAAAAAAAAAATTTCTTCTTTCTTTTCTAAAACTTTTTTTAACCTTTAATTTTTGCCTTTTTTGAAAGAAAAATTGTTTTCCAGAAACTTTTTTTTCCTTTATAATTTTTATTTTAGGGATACGGAGTGTACGTTTTTCTTTCTTTTTAGGTTTTCTTTCTCTTTTTTATTAAATTATCTTTTTGTTTTTTGTTTAGCTCTACTGAACTTCTAATCTTTTTTTTCTTCCTTTCTTATCCTTTTCACCATCTCCTCTATTTCATTCTTCTTTATGTGACTTAAATCTTGTCCTGCACATCCTCAGATAAACCCGTAATTGACAATTAGACCCTATCCCCCCTATTGTGTACACACTTAATCCACAAATTTATTACTCAATTCAAAACCTCTAAGACTTACATCCCTCAATACCAGTACTACCTCTTTATACCTATATAATATTTTCAGTATTTTTATTTTTAAGTTTTTCACATCTCCTTTATATCCCTCCCCTTCTCTCAATAAATTCACATTCTTCTCTAAAGAGATTGTTATCGGTTCTACATAATTTTATTAACTTTTACTTTCCTATTTTTTCTGATGTCTTTTTTTCCCCTTTCTGTTTCTTCTTTTTTTCTCTGGCTCTACTTTCATCCTACCCAACCTATTTCCTGGTCTGACATTAGGACTTAGTTAACTCTCCCTGAGCCTCCCGACATCAATCTATTCCTAATTTTTACCCACATCTCTCCCTAACCCTAATAATTTCTGGTCTTCCAAATTCTTTGCGGTTCGTAGAACATTAACATATAGTTGTTTCATGTTGAATAGATGTATCTGTTGAACTAGATTTTATCTGTAGAGTATTGACTGTGCAAATTCAGACTTGGGTTGATGCTTGCCTTAAGATAGTGTTCTAGCACAAAACTGGACCTATTTAAATCTCAAATGGGTGGAGTAAGCCGGAAAAACACAAGAAAAATGGCAAATCCAGGTATCTCAATTCCTAATCTTGATAATCAGGGGAAAGAACAGATAATGAATAATCCAGAGGAGAATTCACAAATAGCTCTATAAACACTACTGGCAAACATGATAAATGAAAAGATTGAAAGCATACAAAGGACTCTGTATGAGCGTGCTAGAGAGAGAGAGGAAGCAATCCAAAAGTTTATACAGGAATATCATAAGCGTGAGGAAGCTATTCAAAAACTGATACAGGATTTGTGTCAGCAGCTGGAGAATACTCAAAGAGAAAGGCAGGAATGGCGTGAGCAGCCTGAGAACACTCAAAGAGAACTACAGGAATCCCACGAACAGGAGGAAGCTAATCAAAGAGTAACACAGGAATTGAGAGAGCAGGAAGAAAATACACAAAGATCACTAAAGGCATTCATGGAATCCATTAAAAAAGAGCTGAAGGTAGTCAGGGAAACCGCAAAGGGAATGCTAAATGGAACCCAACAGAAGGAATGGGAGTCCAAGGAAACCATAACAAATCAACTAAGTGATTTGAGAATAAACACTGAACATCAAATTAAGGAAGTAAAGAAGTTCATACAATATCTAAAACAAAGCTTCAACAAAGAATTTGAAGCCATCAAAGCTGACCAATTAGAAGGAAAAGAGATAAAAAAACAAAGTAGAAAGTCTTGACAGCAGGTTAGACCATGCAGAAGATCGAATCTCAGGGACTGAAGACAGCCTAGATATTACAGAGAAAGAACATACAACCATCCACAACAATTCCAAGAAATATGGTAGACCTATCCATCACTTGGAAGACACCATCAGAAGGCCTAATCTAAGGATAATGGGTGTAGAGGAGCACCTAGAAACAGAAGTTAATAGCCTAGGAAATTTGTTTAACAGGATCCTGGCAGAGAACTTCCCAAACATGCAAAAAAATAGGCCTATTCATATACAAAAAGCTTGTAGAACTCCAAACAGACCAGACCTGAATAGGAAATCCCACCATCACATTAAAATCCACACTGGATCAACTCAGACCAAGGAAAAGATCCTTAAAGCTGTCACCTATTAATCACCTATAAAGGGAAACCAATTAGAATCACCTCAGATTTCTCAGCAGAGACAATCAAAGCAAGAAGAGCCTGGAATGATGTATGCCATGCCCTAAAAACAAACAACTATCAACCAAGAATACTGTCCCCAGCTAAACTCTCCTTCATAACTGAAGGTCAAATAAAAACCTTCCATAGCAAAGAAAAATTGAAACAATACATCTTCACCAAATCAGCCCTACAAAAGATTCTTAAAGATGCCCTACACATAGAAAACCAACAAGACCACAATAAAGGCCAAGAAACTGCACCCAAACTGAGAATCCAAGAACCATAGGAAGAAGCAGTTTTCACAGCCACCAAGAAGGTGGATAACATGGCAGGAATTCCCAAATACCTCTCAGTCCTATCTCTTAACGTTAACGGACTGAACTCTCCAATTAAGCGACATAGACTGTCTAGTTGGATTAAAAAACAAGACCCTTCTCTCTGCTGCCTTCATGAGTCATATCTTGTCCATAAAAAAAAACACAATTTCAATGTTAAAGGCTGGAAGAAATCTACCAAGCAAACGGCCCCCATAAACAGGAGGGAGTAGCAATCTTAATATCAGTTAAAAAAGACTTCAAATTAAAATTCGTGAGAAGAGATAAAGAAGGTTGCTACATACTAATTAAGGGATCTCTCCTTCAGGAGGATATTACAATTCTAAATATCTACTTGCCAAAAAATGGAGCACCAAAATTTGTCTAAGAAACACTGCTTTCCCTCAAATCCCATATAAATCCAAAGAAATTAATTGTTGGGGATTTTAACACAACACTCTCCCCACTAGATAGATCAACTCGGCAAAAACTCAATAGAGAAACCGCAGATCTAAACAGCTGCATAGATCAACTAGATTTAACAGATATCTACCAAACATTTCACCCAGTAGCATCAGAATACAACTTTTTCTCAGCAGCACATGGATCATTTTCTAAAATAGACCACATTTTAGGCCACAAAGCAAACTTGTCTAAATTCAGAAACATTGAAGTTATACCCTGCATTCTCTCTGACCACAAGGGAATAAAATTAGAACTCAACACCAAAAGCCACCAAAGAAAATCTGGTATAACATGGAGGCTGAACAACACTCTGCTGAATCACGAGTGGGTCATGGAAGAGATAGAAAGGAAATTCAACTGTTCATTCTATTCAACAAAAATGAACACACAAATTACCAGCTCCTCTGGGACACAGCAAAACAGTACTCAGAGGCAAGTTTATAGCTCTGAGCTCCTGCATGAACAAATTGGAAAGATCTGACACATCTAAACCTCCTTGAAAAAGAGCAGCAAGATAAACCCCAATCCTGTAGACGGAAATAAATAATTAAAATTAAATCAGAAGTAAATGAATTAAAATCCAAAAAAAACTATAGAAAGAATCAACAAAACAAAGAGTTGGTTCTTCGAATAAATTAACAAAATTGACAGACCCTTAGCAAATCTTATCAAAAAAATAAGAGAACACAACCAAATAAATAAACTCAGAGATGAGAATGGAAACATCACCACGGAAACAACCAAGATTCACAACATTATAAGGGAATATTTCTCAAAACTTTATGCTAATAAGTTTGAGAACTTGACAGAAATGGACCTTTTCCTAGCAAATGTTGACATGCCAAAACTAAACCAAGATGAGTTAAACCAGCTTAACAGGTCCATATCAAGCCTTTAAATAGATACAGCAATAAGAGAGCTTGCAGCTAATGAAGTCCAGCACCAGTTGGATTTACATCAAAATTCTATAAAGCCTTCAAAGCAGAGCTCACACCAATAGTCCTCCAACTCTTCAATGAAATTGAAAGAGAAAGTTCACTACCGAACACATTCTATGAAGCTATCATAACCTTCATCCCAAAAACAGGCAGGGACTCATCAAAGAAAGAGTACAATAGAACCATTTCTTTGATGGAAATTGATGCAAAACTTCTCAACAAAATTTTGGCCAACCGACTTCAAAAATTCATGCAAAAAATCATACACTATGATCAAACAGGATTCATTTCAGGGATGCAAATCTGGTTCAATATACGCAAATCAATTAATATTACTCATCACATCAACAGGAGCAAGAATAAGAACCACATGGTTATCTCAATAGATGCAGATAAAGCATTCTACAAGATCCATCACCCCTTTATGATGAAGGTTTTGGAAAAATTAGGAATCTATGGAACATTCCTCAATACAGTAAAGGCTGTATATGACAAAAATACAGCCAGCATCATACTTAATGGTGAACAACTGGAGCCATTTCCTCTTAACTCAGGAACAAGACAAGGATGGCCACTCTCTCCACTTCTCTTCAATCTTGTATTAGAATGCCTAGCTACAGCAATAAGACAAGATGCAGACATAAATGGGATCCAAACAGGGAAAGAAGAAATAAAACTCTCCCTCTTTGCAGATAACATGATCTTGTATTTAAAGAATCCCATAGACTCCAGTCCCAAATCAGTCAAGCTGATTCAAAACTTTGGCAAAGTAGCAGGGTATAAAATTAACCCCCCCAAAATCAATGGCTTTTTTGTGTGCCAACAAATAAGAAAAGTGTGGCTGAAATTAGGAAAGCAACTCCATTTGCAATAGCCCCACAAATAATAAAATACCTAGGAATTAACTTAATCAAAGAAGTGAAGGACCTCTATGATGCAAACTTTAAAATCTTGATAAAGGAAATTAATACAGAACTTAGAAAATGGCAAAACCTCCCATGCTCCTGGATTGGAAAGAATAACATCGTGAAAATGGCAATACTTCCCAAGGCTATCTACAAATTCAACGAGATACCTATCAAAATTCCAACCTCATTCTTCAAGGAAATAGAAGAAGCAATCCAAAAATTCATATTGAATAATAAAAGACCCCGAATAACAAAAACGCTCCTCAATGGAAAGAACACTGCTGGAGGAATATCAATACCAAATTTCAAACTCTACTATAAAGCCATAGTAATCAAAGCAGTTTGGTATTGGCCTAAGAACAGACCTCAGGACCAGTGGAATATAATTGAAAACCCAGAAATGGACCTACAGACCTATAGCTATCTAATCTTCGATAAGGGAGCTAAAAAAATAGAATGGAAGAAAGACAGCCTCTTCAGTAAATGGTGCTGGCAAAACTGGTTAACTACATGTAGAAAACTAAAGCTAGACCTTATATATCACCCTGCACCAGATTCAACTCCAAATGGATCAAAGACCTCGGAGTCATAGCAGACACTCTGAAAACATTACAGGATGGAATAGGAGAAACCCTAAGTCTCCTTGGCTGAGGCCGAAATTTTCTGAATAAAGACCCGGAAACACAACAAATCAAAGAAAGGTTGGACAAATGGGATTGCTTGAAGTTGCAGAGTTTCTGTATGGCACAGGACATAATGAGCAAGATCAATAGAAAGCCCACGGATTGGGAGAAAATCTTCACTAGCCATACAACAGCCAAGGACCTCATATCTAAAATATACTTGGAACTCAAAAAATTAAATCCCCCAACAACAAATCCTCCAAAAAACAACTGCCCAATAAATAAGTGGGCTAAAGACTTACAGAGAAACTTCTCTGAAGAAGAAAGAAGGATGGCCAATAGACACATGAAGAAATGCTCAACATCCCTAGCCATAAAAGAAATGCAAATCAAAACAAAATTGCGATACCTCTTCATCCCAGTTAGAATGGCAAAAATCAAGAACTCTAACAACAACAGATGCTGGAGGGGATGTGGACAAAAGGAAACATTACTTCATTGTTGGTGGGAATGTAAACTTGTTCAACCACTTTGGAAAGCAGTTTCGAGGTTCCTCACTTCACATAGAGCTCCCCTATGACCCAGCCATCCCTCTTTTGGGCATTTACCCAAATGTATACAAACAAGACCATACTAAAGCTACCAGCACAACTATGTTTATTGCAGCTTTATTTACCATAGCTAAGATATGGAACCAACCCAGATGCCCCTCAGTAGATGAATGGATCAAGAAAATGTGGTATATATACACAATGGAATTCTATGCTTCCATCAGAAAGAATGACATTGCTCCATTTGTTAAGAAATGGAAAAACTTGGAAAAAATTATATTAAGTGAAATAAGCCAGGCCCAAAGAAACATAGGTCCCATGGTTTCCCTTATTTGCAATATCTAGTGTACGTATGAGTCAAGCGGAAAAGGTCAGATAATGTGATGTTAGGAAAATGAATCCTTAGATATGTATTTTAATGTGTTTTTCCTTTCATGCATTTGTTTCTAAAGCATTTATAAGATTATCTCTTTGTAGCTTTGTATGTCTCTCCCCACAGTATAAACCGTGCTTTCACTATATTTGATGTCAGTATAACTTGTGGAGGAGATGGGGAAAAACAAGTCGTTTAAGGATACAGGTGGACCTGTTGCAATGAGAAGTACAAGTTGTCATGTCGAAAACGAGTGTTAAAATATTGGTGGGGGTGGGGAGGAAGCGGGGAGGATTGGTTGGGAGGCTGGGAAGGGATGTGAAGGGTAAACAAAGGAGGAGGCTGCAATGTTTGATAAGAAATGTACGCATTAACTTGCCCATGTAATTGTAACCCCTCTGTACAGTGTGTTCACAAAAAAAAAAAGAAAGAAAAAGAAATGAGGAACTGGGACTTGGATTGTGGCCAGAACTTTAAACTGAGGACCTGTGACTTAAACATTTAGCCTAAGTCTTGAGCTCGGGGCCTAAGACTTGAATTCAAAACTTAGCCCTAGGCTTTGGAGTTGGGGCCTAGGTATTCAGCTTTCTGCCTGGCTTTGAATTTGGGCCAAGGACTTGAACTTTAAGCATGGAACCTAAACTCAGGGCCAGAGCATTGAACTTGGCATTAAGGACTTGAATAACCAGCTTAAGCCTTGATCTCAGGCCCTTAGCCTTCAGCTTTTGACCTGGTCCTTAAACTCAGGGACTGAGACTTGAATTCAGAAACTGGGACTGGAATCCTAGACTGAGCCTTGAAATTCTGACCTAGTCCTGGAATTAAGGGACTTAATTTTGAACTCATTGCCTGGGACTTGAGTTTGAACCATGAGCAATGAATTCGGGCCATGGGTCTTGAATTGTCAGCCTTGGACTTGCAATCAGGGTGTGAGACTTAAAGTCACATCCATGGTATTTAACTTGTGTTCTAGACATTGAACATAGGGCCTGGAATTTGGCCTTGGACCTTGAGAATTGAACTCAGGATTGGGACTGGACCTTGCATGTTGGGCCTTAAACTCACAAAATAGGACTTGGACCTTGACAGTGTATTCAGTGTCAGGGACTAGAACTTGCAGTATGCAATTAGAACATGGGGCCAGGGATGTTAACACAACCTAGGAAATGAATTGGTCCTGAACCTTGAACTTGGAGCTTGGTAGTTGAACTCAGACTTGGGACTGGATTGCCCTTGCTGGGCCTTGAACTCACAATCTGAGATTTGAATTAGGCCTTGCCTGGGCCTTGTACTCAGTGTTCAGGCCTTGAACTCACAGTATTCAATCTGAAAATGTGGCAGGGGATGTTAACAAAGCCTGGGACATGAACATGACCTTGTTTGTAAAATCAGGATCTGGAACTTCACCTCATGGCCTATTCTTAACTTCAGTGCCTGGGACTTGAACATACAGCCAGGGGCTTGAACTCATGGGGTGGTACTTGAAATGCTGCATGGACCTTGAACTTGCACCCTGGGATTTGAAATCCTGCCTGGGCTTAGAACTCACAACCCAGGCTTTGAACTGGGTGCCTGAGCCTTGAATTTGTGCCCTAGGAATAGAAATCATATTTGCGGCTGAAACTCTGGGCCTGGGCCTTGAACTCACAAGCTGGGTCTTGAAGTGACAGTATGGGCCTTTATCTCACAATCTGTGCTTTAATCCTAGATCTGGGCCTTGAACATCCAACCTGGGCCATGAATTCAATGCCTTTAACTGACAGTCTGTGATTTGATTTTATATCCCGGTTTTTGAACAGGGGTCCTGGACCGTTAACTCAGCAAGAAGGGGATAGTGGTGCTTCAGTTTGGGGCCTGGCCCTTCAATATCTTTCTTGGTCTGGGCCTTTGTCTCCTGGTCTGCTACTTAAACTGAAAGCCTAGGATTTGATGTCTGTGCCTGGACTTGAATTCAATGCTTTGGCATTTAATTTGTAATCTGGGCCTTGAACTGGGTACCTCAAACTTGAATTAGAATCTGGAACTTGAAGTCATAGACTGGGCCTGAAACTCTGGGTCTGGATTTTGAACTCAAAGATTTGGCCTTCAATTCACAGCTTGGGCCTTGATCCCACAATGTTGAACTATAAGAGGAAGAGGGAACCTGGGACTTCAACATGGGTCCTAGAACTTAAATTCACAGCCTGGGCCTTGACCCAGTCTTGGCACTTGAGTTTATGTCCTGGGCAGTAAACTCAGGACCTTGACCCAGAACTTATGTCCTGTGATTTAAACAGTGGCCATGGACCTTCAACTCAAGGACTGAGACTTGGACTCAGCACCTGTGACTTGAATTCTCAGCCTGGCATTTTTACTCATGGCCTGGTACTTGAATTCTCAGCCTGAGATTTGAATTCCTGGCCTGCAACTTGAACTGTTGGCTTGGGGTTTGAACTACTGCCCTGGCCATAAACTCTTAGCTGGGTTATTTAACTAAAAGCTTATTACTTGAATTAATAGAATGAACTTTTGGCCTGGACATTGAACTTAAAACCTGGGAATTAAACTCAGAGTCTGAGCCATGAACTCTCAGTGTGGCATTTGAATTGAGAACATGGATGTCTAAGTTGGGGCCTGTGATTTGAAATAAAGTCTGGGATTTTGAACTCAAAACCTAGGCCTCAAACTGGATGGTTGGACATTGAACTGTTTACCTGGGACTTCAACCCATAGCTGGGCCTAAAACTGGGCCTGGGACACAAACTCACAACTTGGACCTTGAAACTCAAACCTGGGCATGAACTCACAACCTGGGCCTTGAATTCAAAGCCTGGGACAGGAACTCATGGGCTGGTATTTTAACTGGGACCCACGTCCTTGAAATCTGGGTCTGAGGATTGAAATCAGGGCCTGGGCCTTGAACTTTGGGCCTTCAACTTGAAGTACAGAACTGGGAATATTATTCTGGAGTCCTCGGTTTTGCTCAGGCATGTGCGTCATCTGTACTAGGGACACCTGGCACTGTGAATGCGTATCCTCGGGTCTTTGTGTCTGTCAGTGCTGGCGATCCTGCTACTGCACATGTGGCATTGATAGTGAGGATTCTTAGTACTGTTAATGTGTATCTTGGAATCCTTGTGTCTGTTCATACCAGTGAATCTTCTGGGGCAAAAGGTGCTCTGAATTCACATGCCTGCTCTATAATCACTGGTGGTTTTACTAGGACACCCTATTGTGTCAAAATCCAAAGTTACGAATAGGATAAATGAATAAATTTTCTGATCTCTAAACACATAATTTTTCCTCAATATAATGAAATTTTTGAATATCTCTATGATGTGTTGACTCTATGATTTGTGACCAAGAGTAATTTCACTGGGACCCATCCAAAATGTCATCACCCAAACTACTTCAAATCAAAATTACTGTATCTGAATGTTGGCTTTATTCTTGTTCTGTATTTATATTTTTTCTATTTATTTTTTCTCATTCTCTTATAATCAATAATTATCAGGGAAGGAGAAGATGACAGTGATATGCACACAAATATTTTTATTCACATTTTCATGGTTTCAGGATTTATTCATCTCATCAATTCTGAAATTGTGAATAGGTGTATGTTTAACTGGTAATTAATCAATGTATTCACATGTGGGTGTGTACTATGTCTTCATTCTCAAATTGATTAAGTAGCTCTATATTAAATAAATGAATTTAGAGTGAATGTTAAACCACCTATACATATATGGATTTCTAATTTCACATTCCTGTATGAAATATGAAAACATTCAAAATTTTGAAGAGAGGAAAATCAAAATAAATGTATAACTTCAAAAGTTATTGTATCTCTGAGTGAGAGTATTTATGAGATTGCTTAAAGAATTGTAACTGGTGGGTTATACTTGTCCTTAGGTAGTCCCAGAATAGATTGCATTTTTGAATTTATGGAATATTAAAATAAGAATTCTCTCTTACTGACATGGCATGGAGCAAATACAGGAAAAATGAACAGTAATTGGGCTTGCCAGGTACTCTTCATAAGCATTTATTCCATTTGGAACCATGTAATTTGTGTTGCTTGCCAATATTGGCCCTCATCATTTTGTAAGTGAGACAATGGATTCTAGATACATTGATGTTTTCAAGTATTTCCGTTGTGGTCAGTACTGAAAAAAAAACAAGCTTATTCAACTTACTATCAAATTGTTTATATATAAGCTGGTCATAATGGCAGGGCCTCATGTATTCTATCACTGAAAAGGTAATAAGCATTTTAAAGGAAATGTATTTGATTGTCAGCTGTATGTCAAATATATTTCAATGTTGTCTGAAGGATGACTTGGCAGTTTAGAGAGCGAAGAAACTGCCACTTGAGGAGAGTAACACTATTGGAAAAATTCATCCTTACAAAGAATGACAATTTTCTTATTCATGAAGATTATAGAGAGTTCTAAATCACATACTGTTTTCAAAATATGCAGATCAATTCAGAATTTGATCAAGAGAATATGTTTATTCTTGTGGTTATCGCGATTAGCTTCCTTCTTCATGCAGAGGAAAATATACAGGACATGAGAAATGATTTTTGTGGTCGAAAACCACACTTGAGCCAGGCCAGGTGACAATGGTGTTAATTCAAGCGTCTCAACTGTTTTACACAGGAGGCTGTCATTACAATTCAATAAAGTTAAGGATTTTTCTCAGCTTCACTTAGCGAATGAAGCCCTCAAAATGAAATATTATAGAGTATTATCCTTGAGAAATATCATGGTTACTCATAGACCAAAAAATGACATCAATAACGTATGGATTACAGAGAAAGAAGCCTGATACAGGACAATTAGAAACCTGTAAGAGGCTGACATCTGAGGATCAGGTTTCATGGTAGCCCACCAGGAGCCTCTATGAGGCTCTAATCACTAATTCATCACCTGAGAATTGAAAGTGGAATTGTTGTTTCATTGGTAGAGCATTAGCCTTGATGAGAAAACTCCTGGGAGTTGAAGCCCAATGAAAACTCCAACAATAACCAGCGACAGAAATGGCATGCAATGTGTATAAATAATGCCCCATACTCATGGGTATTTTCAGAATCTTAGAATTAATTTAAATGAAATAAGGGTCATTTAGATTTTATTCACTCTCTATTTGGACCATCTTGCATTTTCTCTTTGAAACTCAGTCATGTTTGAGGAGCAGTGATATTTCTCTAAGTTCCTTGGTTGTTAGAACACTGAATGTAACTCCATAGTAATACTAATCCTGTTCCCTTACTCTAATATGTCTTAGTTATAAAAGCATAATTATTTTGGCTTTTAAAAGTAGATGAAACTAGCAAATGTAGAGATAGTGAGGAATATTGATTGTCATAAAATAGTAATTTTGTCCAGCCTGTAGTAAAAATAATTCCTTACCAAAGAAATTTTCTTCGAAAAAGGAATGCTATTGGGAAAAATGTTTTATTAGAGATAAAATTGACTGTAAAATATTTGTCTAACCTTGTAACAAAGAGATAAATGACAGCACAATTTTACAGTTAAATTTGTTCTTGAAATGCATGGTTGACAAATGAAAAACACGCCCTTCTAAAATAATCTTACTTCCATGAATGTATCCAGTTCAATCCAAAAGAAGAATTTCCCACATTATCTTCAAAAATTTTATAAACATGGTTATTCATTTTAGCTCGATATTTCTGAAAATTTTCATTTTCCTGAATCATTGATGTCTAGGTTTCTTCTTCAGAAGAAAGCAACATGAAATTTGGATGGAAATCTTTAATGCAAATATATTTGGAAATGATGTAAAATTTCTGCAGTATTGTTTCAACATCTGAGGGTGCCTCCTCCCACCATTTTATATTTGACTTTCATTCCAGGGACACAAAATTCCTACTGCTAAATGTAATAGCCTTTGAGCAGATTTTAGGAAAATATTCCTTGCGAAAGTATTTATTAGAGAATAGGATTCTTATATAATCAGTAGAGTTGAAGTATTTGACTACAAAAAAGGAAGTTTGGCATGTGAGTATTTCTGATAGGTGTTAAAATATGCGTGTTTCTAATTATGGGAATATTTGAGCAACAGGATTACTCTTCATTTGTAATTCCAAATGTTATTTGGATTGATAAATACATATTTGAAAAAATTCAATATCAATTTGTAAATGATGGCTTGAAATCTGGAGAAATATCGTAAACTGTGTCATTTCTATTCATGGTTGGCTGTAAAGATAAAAGAACTATGTCCATGTGTCTGTATATGGACTGCAAACTTATCAACATTAGCATCCAATGTACATTTATGAGAATTAAAAAGAGTGTATGTATGAATTCATCAATAAAGTCAATCTTATTGTCAAGGTGATGTACAGAGGGATTAGACTTTCATATGTAATGCAGTAAGTATTTACTGGTCATATGTTCATACCCACTCTCCCTTTTCCTCAAATTTTTTTTGTATTTCAATGTATCCCCTGTGTCGAGCCAGGAGTAATAGCATTATTTTGTTAGCAATGTTTGAATTACTACTTCAAGAGAAAGTATTGGCTACTAAAGAGAAAAACAAATAACACTTCAAGTTATATTTGGATTGTTTTTCAAATACAGTGACATTAGATAAAACATAGGAAATTAATGTTTAAAGCAAGTGAAAAAATAGCTTCACATTGTACTTTTAGAAAAACAACAACACATTTCAGAGGAAGATGAGGGAGGAGATGCTAAGGGCTAAGATCTGAGTTGAAACCAGGGAAAGGTCCAAGGCTAGACCTAGTGGTGTCATCATAGTACAGTTTAGTCAGAGAGAAAAAACTCAGAAAGCTTGGTGAATGAGACAGATTCAATAACATTCAGGTTTCCACAGCTGGAGCTGCCATATCAACAGAGAGAGCCTGGGATAAAATCCAAAACCATGTGCAAGCAGATTCTCTTCACCACTACCATGACCAGGAGTTGTAATCTTCTTCCTGCTGATCACAGACCATAGCAGACTGTGGAGGGCCCGGAAACCAAGTGAAAGGTGTGAGTTCCATATTTGGATTAGGACACAAAACACAAGATTAATCTTAATAATATTTAAAGACCACATAAGACATCCTAACTCCTTATAGAACAGTGGTGGGAAGGTAGCTCTTCTCAATCACTAGAGTAGATGTTAACAAAGACCAGGCCAGAGGAGTTAGTACATAATTCTGGATGTGTAAGAGGACAATAGGAGCCATTCAAAAGGTCAAAGGAACCTGATATGTGAGGTTTAACTCTACTCCCGGGGAAAGTTGCCCTTCCCAGGCAAAGGCCTCACAAATAAGTAAGCTCCAGGAAAAATAAAATATAAGAGAAATCATCCAATACAGGTCTTTCTCCTTTCCCCGGGAAAGCGTCTGCTTTGTCCTGCAAATCCTATTCCTATTATCAAAAATCAAGAAAACTGAGATTCTCTGCTTCTTTACCGATTCAGCTCAATCTGTTACCAATAATGCTAAACCAAAAAAAAAAAAAAAAATAGAAGGTTCAAGACAAAATATGGCTGACACTGGATGTATTATTTTTTTGATGATCAACCTTTCTGGGCTAATCAGCACTTGATTCTGTCTTTATTGTGTAAAGCCAAGAGTAATAGCATTATTTTGTTAGCAACACTAGAATTACTACTTCAAGAGAAAGTATTGGCTACTAAATAGAAAGAAAAATAACACCTCAAGTTAAATTTGTATGTATATTTGACACCTGAATTGGGTATATTTTTGATGCACTGTTTGGAAAATTTGAAAAACAAACTGGCATGAGATTTCCTGATTCTAATGATGCACTTTTATCTTTTTTATATTAGGAAGTAGAAATAATTTGAGATTTTCAGGTTCATGGATTTTGTTTTTTTCCCAAACTATCTCCATTACAATTAATCTTAAAATAGGACATTACATTAAAGTTGTGTCATGTTACATTCCCAAGAAGAATCAGAGTACATCTAATCCAATCACAATGATGTAGCTGTAACCTTTCAACTGAAAGGGCAACTTTAGAGGAAACATTTGATATTCAAAGAACAATCTGGAAATTTTTGATTTTGATGGTTATGATTCATAAATGATCCTGGTTTAATTATAAAGTTGGTTAAAGTTGCAATCAAATGAGAGAAGAACCAATATATTTGTTATTGCAAAGATATATATGTACATATATACATATGTATGTATGTATGTATATATACATATGCATATATATACATCATATATACATATATAGAGAGAGGTGGGGAGGAGTTACACTTACATGGCAAGGAAATGATTCCATTTTCTATCAAGCATTGTTAACTCTCCGTGTTTATCCCCGACCATCCCCCTGCAATTTCTCCTACTTCCCCCACCCGACAAAGTTGTAAAGTTCATTTTCAAGTTAGCGTCTTGTACATCTCATTGTTACATTGGGTCCTCCTATATCCTTATTTCAGCGTTTCTTTATTTCTCTTCCCTCCCAAATTAGAGCAGTGCTTCTTCAATCAATTTGTGTGCTCAGTTTTTGGTGAATTGATACATAGAATTGTAATATCTTCCAGAAGGAGAAAGGCCTTATTTAATATTTAGTGACTTCCTTTATCTCTTTTGGATAATTTTAATTTGAAATCCATTTTATTGTATACTAGGATTTCAACTTCATCCTGTTTATGTGGGCTATTTTTTAGGTAGATTTTATTCCATCCTTTCACTTTCAGAATGGTTATTCCTGTCATGAAACTCATCATCTTGGGACAGTACCATGAGGGTTCTTCCTATGCTTCTTGGATTCTCTGTGGGATGTTTCTTGCCCTTTATTGTGCCGTTGTGGTTTTCTGTGTTTAATACATATTTATCTAACTTTTATAGAGATGGTTTAATGAAGATATATTGTTTAAATTTTATTTCTTTGGGAAAGTTTTATTTGACCCATCATTAAGAACAAGAGGTTTTTTATGTACAGTATACTTGGTGGACGGTTGTTTGTCTTTATGGTGGCATACATCATTCCAAGCTCTTCTTTCTTTAATGATCTCTGCTGAGAAATCTGAAGTTAGTATTATGATTGTTGACCCGTTAAAAGTGATTGATCATTTCTCCTTCATGGCTGAATGGATCCTTTCCTTCTCTGAATTGATCCTGTGCAGAATATTATGTGACAGTGGAAAGGATGCAAAATTGGATCACCATATGGAACTCAATCAATGTAATACATCACTTAAAGAAGAACAAAGATAAGAACCACACGATTACCTCCAAAGTTGCAGAAACAGCATTTGGCATGTTCAACACCCCTTTATGAAGAAAGCAATGAAGAAAATATCCAGGGAACATTTCTCAATTCAAAAAAGGCTGTTTATAACAAACGTAATGCAAGCATTACACTTAATGCTGTAAAGTTAATGCAATTTCCTCTAAACATTGGAAGAAGAAAGCTATGTCCACTTTCTCCATTCCTCTTCTATATCGCATTAAAAGGGCTTGCTAGAGCAATTTGACAAGATGCAAATATAAAGGGAAAATGAAGTAAAATTCTCTCTCTTTGCAGATGAAATGATCTTGTATTTTTTTAATTTAATTTAATTTTTTTGTGAACATACTGTACAGAGGGGTTACAATTACATGGGCAGGATAATGCGTACATTTCTTATCAAATATTGCTGCCTCCTCCTTTTAATTACCCTTCATATCCCTACTCTACCTCCCCCCTACCTTCCCCACCCAATCCCCCCCCCCCCGCACCAACATTGTAAAGCTCATTTTCAACATGACCTTGTACTTCTCTTTGTAAAGCAGTATGGAGGTTCCTGAAAAGACTTCACATAGAGTTCCCCTATGACACAGCAATCCCACTTTTGGGCATTTACCCAAATGTTTACAAAAAAGACCACACTAAAGCTACCAGCACAACTATGTTTATTGCAGCATTATTTACCATAGCTAAGATATGGAACCAACCCAGATGCCCCTCAGTAGATGAATGGATCAAGAAAATGTGGTAGGTATACACAATGGAATTCTATGTCTCCATCAGAAAGAATGACACTGTCCCATTTGTTGGAAAATGAAAAACTTGGAAAAAATTATATTAAGTGAAGTAAGCCAGGCCCAAAGAAACATAGGTCCCATGATCTTGTATTTAAAGCACCCACTGACTCTACTCCCAAGTTAATCTAGCTGAGTAGAATCTTTGGTAAAGTAGCAAATTTTCCCTCAAAAATCAATGGCTTTCTTTAATGCCAATAATGAAAACAGCAGAGCTGAATTCAGGAAACAACTCTGCTTGTAATAGCCACAGAAAAAGTAAAATATCTAGGAATTAAAGAGATGAAAGATCCTTCTGATGAAAAGTTTCAAAACCTGAAAAGGTAATAAAAGGAGAACTACGGAAGTGGAAACACTTCCGACGTGCCTGGATTTGGAAGATTAACATCATGAAAATGACAATAATGCCAAAGACTCTCTACAACGTCAATGCCTATTCATTCCAACCTCATTCTTCAATGGAATAGAAGCCATCCAAAAATGCATATAGAAGAAGAAAAGATCCCAAGTCTCAAAAATAATATTTACCAGAAAAAAACTGCACTGGAGGAATTATAATACCAGACTCCAAACTCTATGACAAGTCCGTAGAAACAAAAGAGCTTAATAATGCCACAAGAACAGATTTGAAAACGAATAGGATGGAACCGAAGAAACAGAAATGAAACCAAAGAAGTATAGCCACCTAATCTTCGATAAGGGAGCCAAAACCATCAAATGGAAGATAGACATTCTCTTCAGTAAATATTGATGGTAAATTGTATAAACCTTGTAGAAAACTAAAATTAGATCCTTATCTATCACCTTACACATGAATCAACTACAAATGGAACAATGACCTCCAAGGTAAAGCAGAACCCTTGAAAACACTACAGGAAAGAACAAGAGAAACACCAGTTGCTAGGCACAGTCTAAAATATTCTTCATATAGACCCAGAAACAAAACAAATAAAAGAGAAGTTGGACTAATGACATTGCACCTAACTCTAGACCTTCTGCATGGCCAAGGACATAGCTAGCAAGATCAAGAGATAATCCAAAAATTAGGAGAACATCTTTAGTAGTAGCTACAAACCAAACAATGGACTCATATCTAAATTATACTTAGAACTCAAAAGATTAATTCCTCCAAAAACAAATCCTCAAAGAAACAATAAAAAGGAACTACGCTGAACATGAAGTAAGAATGTCCAATAGATATAGGAAGAAATACTGAACTTTGCTGGCATAAACAAAAAAAAACTGGCAAATCAAAATCATTTTGAGATTCCACATCACCACATTAGAATGTCTTGACCAAGTAAATTAATAACAGTTGGGGAGAGAATGTGGCCATCATTGGTGACAATGTAAACAGATTCAACCACTCTGGAAAGCAATATGTACATTTGTCAAAAGACTACACATAGAGATCCCCTATGATTCAGCAATCCCACTTAGGTGCATTTATCCAGTTGAAAACAAACAAGGCCCTACTACAGCTATCAGCACATCTATATTTGTTGCAGTACTATTCACTCTGACTATGATATGATAGTAAACATACTACCTTCAGTAGACAAGTGAATCAAGAAAATATGGTGTGTATGTGTGTGTGTTTGTGTGTATGTATGTATGTATCTATCTATCTATCTATGCATTCTATGCTTCCTACAGAAAGAACGACATGCCCATTTGTTAGGAAAATGAAAGAACTGGGGAAAAATTCATATTAAGTTAAGTAAGGTAGTCCCAAATAAATTTAGGTTCCATGCTTTCCCTTATTTGCAGTAATTAGTACCCATGTAGGATAATCATCACAGATGAGCTGAAAAGATAAAAGATTATGAACATATTTCTATAAAAGGTGTTGATTAGTGAAATGAATCCGAGGTATCCACTCAACAGTTCTGTGTTGTTATTGTTTTTAATTTATTATGTGTTTTTTTTTTGTTTCCCTTATTTGTTTTTCACCCTATGATATATCCCCCTTTGGCACCTGAAAGGATTTTTGTAAGCTGTATCTAGCATATACATTTGTCTAATCTAGGAAGGAGAAGGGGAATAGCAAACCACTGAACGAAGGATGTAGGATGACCTATTGCAACAATGGAACCACAGGAGAGTATATTGGAGAAGAATTTGACCTCTTCGAATACAGAAAAGGGTGTGGGGGAAGATTGTGGGAGTTGGATAAGGGAGGGACTGTGGGACAACCATAAAGGAAGAAGTAACAATGATTAACTAATAATGTACTATTGCCTTACTCATTTATCTGTAATTCCTGTGTACAGGATCTTTACAAGAAAATAAGATTTAGGAAAAGAATATATACTTAAGAACCAGTCCAATTCCGAAAAGGATGTTTTCAGTGCAATACAATCCAAAAATAAGTAATTTCAGAAAGAAAGATGTACATGACAGCAGAATCATGAACAATGAAAGACTTTATGGAAAAAGCAAGTAGTAATTAATTAACCCAGTTGTAAAATTGATTCCTAAATATTTTATGGCAAAGTATGCTATCATAAAATTTGGGTAGCATTTGCTTATGGCAAATGAATATTTTGAAAATTTGCATGTAATAGAGTTCTTAGAATTTCGCCTAAATGTATATTAGAAGATTGTAATTTATCTTTGACTCAAGGCAGATTATCTTTGACTCAAGGTAGAAAAAATAACCAAAACAATTATTCCAACATTCTCAAAAAGATCAACTTTGAAAAATAATTCTTCTTCTTCAGAGAAGCTTCTCTTTAAGTCTTTCGCCCACTTACTTATTGGGCAGTTGTTTCTTTGAGGATTTGTTGTTGGGTGGTTTAATTTTTTGAGTTCCAAGTATATTTTAGATATGAGACCCTTGTCCGTTGTATGGCTAGTAAAGATCTTCTCCCAGTCCGTGGGCTTTCTATTGATCTTGCTAGCTATGTCATTTGCCCTGCTGAAGCTCTGCAACCTTATACAATCCCATTTGTCCAACCTTTCTTTGATTTGTTGTGTTTCCAGGTCTCTATTCAGAAAATTTCGGCCTGAGCCAAGGAGACCCAGGGTTTCTCCTATTCCATCCTGTAATGTTTTCAGAGTGTCTGCTTTGAGTTCAAGGTCTTTGATCCATTTGGAGTTGATTCTGGTGCAGGGTGATATATAAGGATCTAGCTTTAGTTTTCTACATGTAGTTAACCAGTTTTGCCAGCACCATTTACTGAAGAGGCTGTCTGTCTTCCATTCTATTGTTTTAGCTCCCTTATCGAAGATTAGATGGCTATAAGTCTGTAGGTTCATTTCTGGGTTTTCAATTCTATTCCATTGGTCCTGAGGTCTGTTCTTATGCCAATACCAAGCTGTTTTGATTACTATGGCTTTATACTAGAGTTTGAATAGACACATGAAGAAATGTTCAACATCCCTAGCCATAAAAGAAATGCAAATCAAAACAACATTGAGATATCACCTCACTCCAGTTAGAACAGCAAAAATCAAGAACTCTAACAACAACAGATGCTGGAGGGGATGTGGACAGAAAGGAACCTTACTTCATTGTTGGTGGGAATGTAAACTTGTTCAACCACTTTGGAAAGCAGTATGGAGGTTCCTCAAAAGACTCCACATAGAGCTCCCCTATGACCCAGCAATCCCACTTTTGGGCATTTACCCTAATGTTTACAAAAAAGACCACACTAAAGCTACCAGCACAACTATGTTTATTGCAGCATTATTTACCATATCTAAGATATGGAACCAACCCAGATGCCCCTCAATAGATGAATGGATCAAGAAAATGTGGTATATATACACAATGGAATTCTATGCCTCCATCAGAAAGAATGACATTGCCCCATTTGTTAGGAAATGGAAAGGCTAGGAAAAAATTATATTAAGTGAAGTAAGCCAGGCCCAAAGAAACATAGGTCCCATGGTTTCCCTTATTTGCAATATCTAGTATAGGTATGAGTCAAGCGGAAAAAGTCAGAGAAGGTGATGTTAGGAAAACGAACCCTCAAATATGTATTTTAATGTTTTTGTTTCTTTCATGCATGTGTTTCTAACGCATTTATAAGATTATTTCTTGGTTGCTTTGTATGTCCCTCCCCCACAGTGTAACCCCTGCTTTCACTATATTTGATGTCAGTATAACATGTGGAGGAGATGGGGACAAACAAGTCGTTTAAGGATTCAGGTGGACCTGTTGCAACAATGAGAAGTACAAAATGTCATGTCAAAACCAGCTTTACAATGTCGGAGGGGGGAAGGGGGGGTATGATTGGGTGGGGGGGAGGGGGGAGGCTGGGAAGGGAGGTGAAGGGTAAACAAAGGAGGAGGCTGCAATGCTTGGTAAGAAATGTATGCATTATCCTGACCATGTAATTGTAACCCCTCTGTACAGTATGTTCTCAAATAAAATAAAATAAAATTTAAAAAAAAAAAAAAGAAAAATAATTCTTCCATTGATTTTAAGCAAAAGGACATCGTATATTTAGGTTGTGCATCACTCTCTGAAAAAGACAGAAAGTTAGAGAGCTGCTTTCCTTGATTCATTTCTTCTTAATAGTTCATGCCTTTTGTTTGTTGGCATATATTGTTAATATTACAGAAGCACTATATATATCCCTTCTTCAAGGAAATACTTTGTGGAAATCACAACATAATGACCCTGATGACTATCACTGGAAATTAAGCATAGCGAAGTACATTGGGAAGGAGTATTTGAACTTTTAATATCGATGTTTATGTTTGAAATCATGCCTATTGTTACATTGACGCATTCATCACCTCATACTACAATGAGTCAATCAAACAGTATTTGGGTTCTGTTAGTCAATTGATTTTGAGCCAAACAGACTTACACAAAAGTTCGGGTCTGCAAGTTTTAATTATCTCAAAATACAGGAAGGAAATGATATCAAAATCCCTGATATCAAAATATGTTAGATGAATGATCTCGCAATCTTAGACCAAATTACATGATGGTTGTATTTGGGAAGTTAATAATGTTAGGAGAGGTAACTATGCCTTAGTAGTATCACCTGAAATTATTTCTCACAGCAGTTTTATCTGTTGTTAGTTTGACTAGTATAGTCAATTTCAAAATCCTCTTCATGTCTTCTGTGTTCAGACTTATTTGTATTGTCCCTTACACATGATAACCATAAAACGGATTGGATCTTCAAAATATCTGATTAATCTGTATGTAGTAGTGGTAGCTTTATCACATATAACAATTTTGCGCTGTGAATTAATTGATCTCTTTAAGTTGTTTATAATGTTTACTGAAAAAATATTGAAAGTATGAGAATGATGTAAGAGACCATATATACAATATTCTTCTGGACGTTAGATTGTACTAATTCTTCAATGCTAAATCTAACACAGTGTGTTAAAGAACTATCAACGTTTTTTTCTGTTCTGAAGTATGGAATTCGACTAATTTAGGCAGAAAAGTGAAAAGCAAGTAAACTTTAATCAAATCTTAATGTTGACCTCATATTTATTGATAACCAAAATGCCTCCATCGCCTCTTGAAAATGTTGTCAAATGCATTCTGATTTGAAATGAGAGACACACCTCAGGAAATAAGAAGCATACAAGGGGATTTTAAATTGAAAGCGCCATAAGGCAAAAAGAATAGATGCAAGCCCCAAACCAAAACCAAAATCAAAATTAGATTCTTTCTTCTATCACATTGCAATGTCCATCCAAGAGAAGGGAGAGTTTATCAACATAATATTGGTGTAATTCATTCAAGGTACAAGAAAATGAAAGCAATAACTTAGAGATATATAGTTGAAAGTGGGATTCAAACTTAAGAGTACAAAGTTTTCATCAATTTTGCTTTGTACAACATTTCTTTGAGGGGGTGGGTATGTGTGTTAGATGGGGAAACTTTCCAAGATCTGAAACAGGCTGTGGAATATTTTCTAAAAATTTGGGATTTCAGAAATTTCACTAGATTATATAATTTTATGCACTTCTAGGTCCAAGAGGGATTTTAAGAAATCACAATCTTAAAATATTAAGCATATGTTTTTTTTTTTTAAGTTTTACTGTAAAGGTTCTGTACAGATGGATTCCAGTTACATGAATAAGGCAATGAGTACAGTACTTTGTGGTCAATTTTACAGTTTCACTTGTTGATGTCCCACTATCCCTTCCCACCTCAACTTCTTCACTCCTCTGCATACCCCTTTTGAAGAAGTAAAGTTCGTTTCTAATATACTGTCTTGTGGTTATCCTAGTTGCAATATGTCCTCCTGTTCCTTAATTCAGGCATTTATTACACCCCTTCCCTTCCCCAGATCAGATAAATATATATACAGGATGTATGGTACCAAAATCTAGTACAGTGCCAACAAGAGATATGCCATAGGGAAAAGATCAAACAAAGGAAACAACAATAAAATAAAATCACTGAGCACATTTAAAATAATAACTATAAAGACAGCTCTTTTGTCTTCATATTTTGGAGTTCATATCACTTAGCATTATTTTATATGATCATATGTGCATCAGTTTTGAGCTTTTCAGCTCATCTAATAAGTTTATATTATATGTATATTCTTATTGAAAATAAGGGAAACCATGGGACCTAAATGATTTTTATAAGTCTTTCCATTTTTTAACCAAAAGGACAGTGTCCTCCTGTCTGTTGGAAACATAGAATTGCTATCTCTATACATATGTACATACAAATGTATAGATTGGCCATACTTTTTGAGCCACTCATCTAACTCATCTATTGATGGTCATTGGGTTTGGTTGTATTTCTTATTTACTGTGAATAATACTGAAATAAATATAGTTGTGCTGGTACCTTCACAAAGGCCTTGCTAGTGATCAAGTAGTTAAGTGCTCAAAAGTAGGATTCCTGAATCATAGGAGAGCTCTATGCATAATATTTTGAGGAACCTTATACTGCTTTTTAGAACGTTTGAACAAGTTTACCATCCCACCAACAGTAAGGTAGGGTTCCTTTGGAGCCACATCTCCAGCCCAAGCATCTGTCATTATTAAACTATTTATTACAGCCATTCTAACTGGGATAAGGTGGAATATTAATATTGTTTTGATTTAGAATTTCTTTACAGTTAGAGAAATTGAGTATTATTTCAAATGTCTATTGATTAATCTCATTTCCTCTTCAGAGAGGTAATTTCGTTTTGGCCTTAAAGAAATTATGAAGATCAATTGTCTGACTCCCTGAAAACAAGAAGTGTGCCCTTTCAGAGAATTGTTCAGATTTATTGGATAAGAAATATAAAAATTTTCTGATCTTACTCATCATCTATTTATATATTAAAACTTAGTTTTATATAGGAGAAATATTTCAAAATAAAGAGTACTTTTTGGACTGGAGCATCTTTTCCAAAGGAATAGGACAAAAGAATATTTATATAGTTTCTGTGAAAAGGAACTTAACACATATTCTGTAATCAGGAAATAACTAACAAGATTAATCATAGTGGTTGCTAGAGATACCAGAGTCTGTAAATAGTACTTTACTAATGACACTAAAACTCTTTTGTGAAGGATTGTCCTTTGGCAGTTTAGTCATTCCATTTAAAATGTTCTGATTTATAAGAAGAGATTGTCACCTCATGTATGATTTTTCTGCAATTATATAGTCACATTCAACTCAAATTATTGCTTGTGTTTAGAAAGGAAGCAGGTCGCTTTTTAGTAATTGTATATTTTCTTTTTCATTTCAAATAAGTAAATGATTTCCAGATGAAAACTCTATTTCTTTTCTGACAGTTCTGTATTATTGTGACAGTCCCCAAATTTTGGGGCTAACATGTTCTCAACCATAATGTCCAGCAGAGATACAAATACTCATTTAAGTGCAGGATGAGATTTGAGTTCAGGCCCTAGGATAGCATATTTTATTTTGAATAAGATATAAGAGAGTACATGGAAGACACTAATCTATTTCCATTGAACAACGTATTAGAAAAAAATTAATTACAACAAATGGTTGTAAAGCCTAAAGCAGAAAATAAAATTATGCCACGTTTTGACATGTTTTGTTCACTTCAGATCAATTGCAATAATTCATGAAACAGGATGGATAGGATTTTAAGGATTTGCACTTGCAAGGAACAAAGGATTGAACAAATTATTTGGTGTATAAACATGACCGAAAAAGTTGTCATCATTGAAGAGAGATTTATGCATAATAAAACGCATAACTGAAGGAGCTCTATTTACTAAACTCAGTCATTCTAGGGGAAAGGACAATGCCATGTCCTTGACTACACCATCAGAGAAATAGTACATCCAGCATAGTAAAAGGCCGACGTTTTATAAGACTTGTGCTACAAATGAAGCTTACCAGTAACTTCCTTATTAGACTTTGGTTCCATCGAAATTAGTATATGTTTTGGTTTGATTCCATGGAACTAATTTGTGAACATTTTGAGGACACACAGCCAAATTGACAGAAAGAGTGGCTTGATTGTATGCAACCAATGTCTCATACAGAAAAAATATATTTGAGCATTTTATATTCTGATGAGTGAACTTTTATAATATTTCTAGATTATGGATAACAGCATTATTTAACTGAAAATTATTCTACAAAATTATCAATAATACACTGTAGCCCAGTAGACCTATGAAGATTCCTTTACCAGTATTATATCATTTACTGAAAATATACCATTGTCTTGCAACCTGATTAACAGCTAGGAAATATGACTTAACAAGTCCTGATGAAAGATATAAAGTAAAAGTACGAGAAAAGTGAGAAAATATTGAGGCTCCTATTGTGAGATTTCTACTTCAGTTCCATAGGTCAAAAATATCTTCACTTAAGTATGTAGTTGCTTGGAGTTATAATAAATACAGCAAAGTTTATAGGACAATTAATTTGTCAAAAGGTAAACCACTGAATTTTAGAGAATCAGAGAACAATGTATGTTATTTAGCTTGAAGACAGAATTGAAGAAAATAAACTAGTTCATGCTACAAGACTGAAAATAAACTGAACCTATCATTAAATATGACAATATGAATGAGTCTCACGAAAGAGAGCAAGTAACCTTACCCTCTGAAGAAAGAAAGCTTACATCAATCAGGTATGTCTACTGTTGTTGTCCCTTGCTTCCAGTGTGCCTTCGGGATGGGGATCTATGTATTTTATTATTTACATAACCATATTTTTTATTGTGAAAATGTGAAGTCTTTTGAGGAACCTCCATACTGCTTTCCAAAGTGGTTGAACAAGTTTACATTCCCACCAACAATGAAGTAAGGTTCCTTTCTGCCCACATCCCCTCTAGCATCTGTTGTTCTTAGAGTTCTTGATTTTTGCCGTTCTAACTGGAGTGAGGTGATATCTCAATGTTGTTTTGATTTGCATTTCTTTTATGGCTAGGGATGTTGAACGTTTCTTCCTGTGTCTATTGGCCATCCTTCTTTCTTCTTCAGAGAAGTTTCTCTTTAAGTCTTTCACCCACTTATTTATTGGGCAGTTGTTTCTTTGAGGATTTGTTGTTGGGGGGTTTAATTTTTTGAGTTCCAAGTATATTTTAGATATGAGACGCTTGTCCATTTTATGGCTAGTGAAGATTTTCTCCCATTCAGTGGGCTTTCTATTGATCTTGCTAGCTATGTCATTTGCCCTGCAGAAGCTCTGCAACTTTATGCAATCCCATTTGTCCAACAATTCTTTGATTTGTTGTGTTTCTGGGTCTCTCTTCAGAAAATTTCGGCCTCAGCCCAGGAGACCTAGGGTTTCTCTTATTCCATCCTGTAATGTTTTCAGAGTGTCTGCTATGACTCCGAGGTCTTTGATCCATTTGGAGTTGAATCTGGTGGAGGGTGAAATATAAGGATCTAGCTTTAGTTTTCTACATGTAGTTAACCAATTTTGCCAGCACCATTTACTGAAGAGGCTGTCTTTCTTCGATTATATTGTTTTAGCTCCCTTATCAAAGATTAGATGACTACAGGTCTGTAGGTTCATTTCTGGGTTTTCAATTCTATTCCATTGGACCTGAGGTCTTTTCTTATGCCAATACTAAGCTGTTTTGATTACTATGGCTTTATAATAGAGTTTGAAATTTGGTATTGATATTCCTCCAGCAGTGTTCTTTCCGTTGAGGAGCGTTTTTGCTATTCGGGGTCTTTTATTGTTCCATATGAATTTTGGATTGCCTCTTCTATTTCCTTGAAGAATGAGGTTGGAATTTTGATAGGTATTGCATTGAATTTTTAGATAGCCTTGGGAAGTATTGCCATTTTCACGATGTTAATCTTTCCAATCCAGGGCATGGGAGGTTTTGCCATTTTCTAAGTTCTGTTTTAATTTCCTTTTTGAAAATTTTAAATTTTTCATCGTAAAGGTCCTTCACTTCTTTGGTTAAGTTAATTCCTAGGTATTTTATTTTTTATGAGGCTATTACAAATGGAGTTGCTTTCCTAATTTCAGCCACACTTTTCTCATTGTTGTCACACAGAAAAGCCATTGATTTTTGGGAGTCCATTTTATAACCTGCTACTCTGCCAAAGCTTTGAATCAGCTTGAGTAATTTGGGAATGGAGTCTATGGGATCCTTTAAATACAAGATCATGTCATCTGCAAAGAGAGAGGGTTTTATTCCTTCTTTCCCTATTTGAATCCCCTTTATGTCTGCATCTTGTCTTATTGCTGTAGCTAGGCATTCTAATAAAAGATTGAAGAGAAGTGGAGAGAGTGGGCATCCTTGTCTTGTTCCTGAGTTAAGAGAAAATGGCTTTAGTTTTTCAACATTGAGTATAATGCTGGCTGTAGGTTTGTCATATACTGCCTTTATTGTATTGAGGAATGTTCCATGGATTCCTAATTTTTCCAAAACCTTCATCACAAAGGGGTGTTGGATGTTGTCGAATGCTTTTTCTGCATCTATTGAGATAACCATGTGGTTCTTATTCTTGCTCCTGTTGATTTGATGAATAACATTAATTGATTTCCGTATATTGAACCAGCTTTGCATCCCTGAAATGAATCCTGTTTGATCGTGGTGTATGTTTCTTTGGATGAATTGTTGGAGTCGTTTGGCCAAAATTTTGTTGAGAAGTTTTGCATCAATGTTCATCAAAGAAATGGGTCTATAGTTCTCTTTCTTTGATGAGTCCCTGCCTGGTTTTGGGATGAGGGTTATGATGGCTTCATAAAATGTGTTCGGTAGTGAGCTTTCTCTTTCAATTTCATTGAAGAGTTGGAGGAGTATTGGTCTGAGCTCTGCTTTGAAGGCCTTGTAAAATTCCGCTGTAAAACCATCTGGTCCTGGACTTTTCTTAACTGGGAGGTCTCTTATTGCTGTATCTATTTCAATGCTTGATATTGGCCTGTTAAGATAGTTTAACCCATCTTGGTTTAGTTTTGTCATGTCACTATTTGCTAGGAAAAGGTCCATTTCTGTCAAGTTCTCAAACTTATTAGCATAAAGTTTTGAGAAGTATTCCCTTATAATGTTCTGAATCTTGGTTGTTTCCGTGGTGATGTTTCCATTCTCATCTCTGAGTTTATAAATTTGGGTGTGTTCTCTTCTTTCTGATAAGATTTGCTAATTTTGTTAAGTTTTTCGAAGAACCAACTCTTTGTTTTGTTGATTCTTTCTATAGCTTTTTTGGATTCTAATTCATTTAATTCTGATTTAATTTTAATTATTTCTTTCTGTCTACTGGATTGGGGTTTATCTTGCTGCTCTTTTTCAAGGAGGTTTAGATGTGTCATTAAATTGTTAGTTTCAGATCTCTCCAATTTGTTGATGTAGGAGCTCAGAGCTATAAACTTGCCTCTGAGTACTGCCTTTGCTTTGTCCCAGATGAGCTGGTAATTTGTGTGTTCATTTTTGTTTAATAGCATGAACATTTGAGTTTGCTTTCTAATCTCATCCATGACACACTCCTGATTCAGCAGTGTGTTGTTCAGCCTCCATGTGATACCGGACTTTCTTTGGTGGCTTTTGGTGTTGAGTTCTAATTTTATTCCCTTGTGGTCAGAGAGAATGCAAGGTATAACTTCAATGTTTCTGAATTTAGACAAGTTTGCTTTGTGGCCTAGAATGTGGACTATTTTAGAAAATGTTCCATGTGCTGCTGAGAAAATCGTGTATTCTGATGCTGCTGGGTGAAATGTTCGGTAGATGTCTGTTAAGTCTAGTTGATCTATGCAGCTGTTTAGATCTGCGGTTTCTCTGTTGAGTTTTTGCCAAGTTGATCTATCTAGTTGGAGAATGGTTTGTTAAAATCCCCAACAATTAATGTCTTTGGATCTATATGGGATTTGAGGGAAAGCAGTGTTTCTTTGATAAATTTGGGTGCACCACTTTTTGGCGAATAGAAATTTAGAATTGTAATATCTTCCTGAAGGGGAGATACTTTAATTAGTATGTAGTGACCTTCTTTATCTCTTCTCACGAATTTTAATTTGAAGTCTATTTTATCTGATATTAGGATTGCAACTCCCACCTGTTTATGGGGGCCGTTTGCTTGGTAGATTTCTTACAGCCTTTAACATTGAAAATCTGTTTGTTTTTATGGGCAAGATGTGACTCCTGCAGGCAGCAGATAGAAAGCGTCTTGTTTTTTAATCCAACTATACAGTCTTTGTCGCTTAATTGGAGAGTTCAGTCCGTTAACGTTAAGAGATAGGACTGAGAGGTATTTGGGAGTTCCTGCCATGTTATCCACCTTCTTGGTGGCTGTGAAAACTGCTTCTTCCTATGGTTCTTGGATTCTCAGTTTGGGTGCAGTTTCTTGGCCTTTATTGTGGTCTTGTTGGTTTTCTATGTGTAGGACATCTTTAAGAATCTTTTGTAGGGCTGGTTTGGTGAAGATGAGTTGTTTCAATTTTTCTTTGCTATTGAAGGTTTTTTTTTGACCTTCAGTTATGAAGGAGAGTTTAGCTGGGTACAGTATTCTTGGTTGATAGTTGTTTGTTTTTAGGGCATGGCATACATCATTCCAGGCTCTTCTTGCTTTGATTGTCTCTGCTGAGAAATCTGAGGTGATTCTAATTGGTTTCCCTTTATAGGTGATTAACCTTTTCTCCTTGACAGCTTTAAGGATCTTTTCCTTGGTCTGAGTTGATCCTGTGTGGATTATAATGTGACGGTGGGATGTCCTATTCTGGTCTGGTCTATTTAGGGTTCTAAAAGCTTCTTGTATCTGAATAGGCCTATCTTTTGTATGTTTGGGAAGTTCTCTGCTAGGATCCTGTTAAACAAATTTCCTAGACCATTAACTTCTGTTTCTAGGTGCCCCTCTACACCCATTATCCTTAGATTTGGCCTTCTGATGGTGTCTTCCAGGTGTTAGATAGATCTATCATATTTCTTGGACTTGTCTTGGATGGTTGTATGTTCTTTCTCTATAATATCTAGGCTGTCCTCAATCCCTGAAATTCGATCTTCTGCATGGTCTAACCTGCTGTTAAGACTCTCTACTTTGTTTTTTATCTCTTTTCCTTCCATTTGGTCGGCTTTCGTGGCTTCAAATTCTTTGTTGAAGCTCTGTTTTAGGTCTTGTATGAATTTCTTTACTTCCTAAATTTGGGGTTCAGTGTTTGTTCTCAAATCACTTAGTTGATTGGTTATGGTTTCCTTGGACTCCCATTCCTTCTGTTGTGTTCCATTCAGCATTCCCTTTGTGGTCTCCTTGACTTCCTTCAGCTCTTTGTTAATGGATTCCATGAATGCCTTTAGTGATCTTTGTGTAATCTCTATCTGCTCTCTCAATTCCTGTATTACTCTTTGATTAGCTTCCTCCCATACGTGGGATTCCTGTAGTTCTCTTTGAGTGTTCTCATCTTGCTCACGCCATTCCTCCTTTTCTCTTTGAGTATTCTCAAGTTGCTCATGCAAATCCTGTATCAGTTTTCGAGTAGCTTCCTCACGCTTATGATATTCCTGTATAAACTTTTGGGATGCCTTCTCTCGCTCCCCATCACGCTCATACAGAGGCCTTTGTAAGTTGTCAAACTTTTCATTTATCATGTTTGCCAGCAGTGTTTGTAGAGCTATTTGGGAACTCTCCTCTGCATTATTCATTATCTTCTCTGTCCCCTGGTTATCAATGTTGGGACTTGAGATAACTGGATTTGCAATTTTTTCTTGTGTTTTTCCAGCTTACTCTGCCCATTTGAGATGAAAATAGCACCAGTTTTGTGCTAGAGCACTATCTTAAGGCAACCATCAACCAAAGTTTGCATTTGTACAGTCAATAGTCTACAGATACAATCTAGTTCAACAGATACATTTATTCAGCATCAAACAACTATATGTTAATGGGCTTTGAACCGCAGAGAAGAATTTGGAAAACCAGAACTTATTAGGGTTAGGGAGAGATATGGGTAAAAAATAGGAATAGATTTGTGTGGGGAGGCACAGGGACAGTTGACTATGTCCTAATCTCAATGCAGGAAATAGGTTGGGTAGGATGCAAGTAGAGAGAGAGAGAAAATGAAGAAATGGAAAGGGATATGGAAAGAAACCAGAAAAAAATAGAAACATAAAAATTAATATTATTATGGAGATTAAAAAACAATCTATTTAGAGAGGAATGTGAATATATTGGGAGAAACGGAGGGACATAGAGGAGATGTGAAAAACTTAAAAAAATGCTTAAAGTATTATATAGTATAAGGAGGTAGTACTGCCATTAAGGAATTTAAGTCTCAGAGGTTTTGAATTGAGTAATAAATTTGTGGATTAAGTGTGTACACAATGGTGGATAGGGTGTACTAGTTAACTACGGGTTTATCTGAGGATGTGCAGGACAAAAGTTAAATCACATAAAGAAGAACAAAAGAGAGGGAAAGGTAAAACGGATAAGAAAGGGAGAAAAAAAGATCAGAAGTTCAGTAGAGCTAAACAAAAAACAAAAAGATAATTAAAAAGAAAGAAAAAGAGAAAGAAGACAAGAAAAGAAAGGAAAACACACATTCACATATTCCTAAAATAAAAATTATAAGAGGAAAAAAAAAGTTAGTGGAAAACAATTTTTTTCAAAAAAGGCAAAAATTAAAGATTAATAAAAGCTTTAGAAAAGAAAAAAAAATATATATATATAAGGTACCAAAAAAAAGAAGAAGAAGAAGAAGAAAAAAAAAAGTTATTTGATTTTTTTTAAATTTTTTTTGGGAGGTGTGGGAAGAATCCTGTATCTCCCTTGTGTCCGCTCCTTGTCGGTTCTTGCTGGTGTTGAGTAGAATCTGCTCGCCCGCTGTGTCTGGCTCCTTTGTCTTGGATTCTCTATGGCTCAGATTTGGGTGTTCTGCGGTCACCAGGATCCTGCCACCCCCGCCGCCGTGGCAGCTGGCAAGCACTCCGACGTGTCTCCTTGCCTTGGCTTCCCCTCTCTTGCCTAACTCTCTGTCCTGTGATGGCACACTTGGTGTGATTCTCTGGCTTAGGACTGTTCACTGGAACTCTAAAACTGCTTTCTATGTGAGAGTTTGTTCAGATTCCAGCTTCTCCTCCGCCATCTTCCCGGAACTCCTCTCTCCAAATATTTTGTATTTAAATATTTTGTAGTTCCTAAAAATAAAAAGTTGAAAAATATTCAGATGCCAGCGGCTCTCATTTCTAATCATAACTACTCAGGAAGATGAGATTTGAGGATCTCAGTTTGAAGCCAGCCTGGGTAGAAAAGCCGATGAGATTTGTATCTCCAATTAACTCCTCAAAAACAACCAGAAGTTGAGCTTAAGATCAAGGGGCAGAACACTAGCCTTGAACAAAACGAGCTCAGTGACTGTGCACAGCCCCTGAATTGACATCTCTTGGCAGGCAAAAATCAAACAAACAAAAAACAGAAATCTAAAAATAGTCATAAAAAGTATTAAATATTTAATACAATCATATTTTAAGATCATTTTTGAATTTCTTATCACATACCATACTTTATGCTCATACCACCTAGATTATTCAAAAAGTTGTTAGTTTGTGAGAAATAAGATAATCCTGTGAAATATAAGGAGTTTTCAATATATATGAAATGTATTTTGTGTAAAGTAAATTTTATGGTACTTTTGTTTTGGAATCTTGGGAAGAAATAATAGAACTTTAGTAAACTATTCATGTAAGAAGTAGCCAAGTGTCTCAATGTTAACCTTGAATATGTAATCTAAAGTTTTAAGAAGGTTAAGACAGTGGATTAGGGGGATGTTATTAATTTGAAAATAGATAATAAATAAACATAAGAAGTCAAGGTCATGTATAGGACCAAGTCTTGGCAAAATATCCAGATTAACAAGTAATTAAGATGAAGTTGGAGACAGAGGCATGTAGAAGTCTGGCAAGAACAAAATACAAATAGGAGTGTGACTGTGCAGCCAGACTTAACAAATTGAACAGAGGACCCTTAGATCATAATCAAAATGAAAGTAGGAACACACTCATTAGGATCTACCAACCTATATGATAGAGAAAAGTTAGTGAGTGTAACAATTAGGGAAATAATGTAAAGGCATAACAAATCAACTCAGGATGATTGAAAACTCTAGACCAAAAGTGGGGGGATAGAAAAAAGAAAAGAAACTCCATTAAACTGATTGCTTACACATGTATATTTTATACTGTTTGTGAGGAATAAAGAGCAAGTGAAGATGAGCAGCGTAGTTATGTACTTTAATAAGAGGACTCATCAGCCCCTTACAATACTTTACACTTTGAAATTGACAAAATGCTTGCTGAAGCCAGGTCTCTCTTCTAATTTAGTAAATATGATAGTGGCAAGTCTTCTTTAGCAGGCATTTTGACTGTGTTTAGAACAGATGAAAATGAGTTATGAAATGATAAAACATATGAGAAAGTATATGTATTTGTTTCCATTTACTTACAATTAACAAATATCTGACCCAGTTTGAGAAAGTCAAATACATTAACATAGTGTGATCTCCAAAAACACAGATGTAAGTTGAGTTTCATACTAGTATTTACCCAATAACAGAGGAGTCCATGACTCTGAGTCCTCTTTTTAAATTTTTTTAGGAATTTTACTGTCTTCAGAATTGTTTCTTTGAATTCCACCTAATCTGTTTGAAACGTGCAGAATTCCCCATCCAATATGTAGAAAGTTTACAATGGCAGGTACATACATGGAGTCAATAATGCACAGCTCAGCTCCATTGTTCTGATAAGTGGGATTTAAATATGATTGTATTGGATTTAGTGTGATTGGCAGGTTTGATAAGGTGGATAATTTGTAAGAAGAGGAAAGCAGGAAATGGATAGTAAAAGGCCTGTGTCTGTGGTATCCCAATTCTGTTTTGCAGATGTTGTAAAAAATAATCAGAGCAAGGACAGAAATGTAGATTAAGGAAGTTTTGGGCAAAGGGACAAAGATAAATGTTAATGCCATTTGTTTATTTCCCCACTGAGGTACTATGAAATGGAATGTAGTGATTAAATGACATCACTTTTTTTTTTCCTTCAGAATATTGAGTTATATTCAACTTTATTAGAATAGTGGTTGATAGGAAACTTCAAATAATTTATAGTCATTTGATATTATGTTGAAAATGAACTTTATAAATTTCGTGAAGGGGGGTAAGTTGTGGAGTTGGGTGGGAAGGGATTCTAGGGGGAAAACAAAGAAGAAGGAAACAATGCTTGATAGGAAATGCACTCATTACCTTGCTCATATAACAGAAACCCCTCTATACAGTATTTTTACAATAAAGAAAATGAAAAACAGCTGATAAATAAGTTAAAAACAATCGCATTTATTAGCTTTTTTATTGTATTTTTTATTGTAAAAATATTGTACAGCTGGCCAATAAACTTTACAATCACTTTTCTGCTAGTCCCATTTTTTAAGTCTAATACTGTGTCTCATCATTTGACGTACAGGTTCTATGGTACTCCAAAATGCCATAGAAGCTTTCACAAGAAGTCCTGAGTAGCATCTGCCATTTCAAATTCTTCTTTTCCAGCATAATGTTGAAAATGAAATAATTTCAAGACTATCCCATCAGTTCCTTATGAAAATTTGCAAAGATATATTTTTAATAATAAGGAGAATTATGACAAATAGTAAGATGAATGAAATTGATTGAACTTTCATTTTATTTTTGGAAAATAGGTTTATATTTATGTAATCTGAATTTACAGAAAGGAATTGACAATATTATTGTGGAAAGATTTCATATCCGTCTCATGTCACCATGAAAACGAATAAAAAGTATACATTTTTATCATTTCTCTCTGATTTTACTTAATCTTTCCAATTAATCTAAGGATTTTATTGTACTTCCTTTGGAAAACGGAAAATTAATCTGACCTGACCTGATAATCCTCATATTATTCATCCATGCCAACATATTGAGCAATTAAGAAAACATCATAGTTCCTTATATGCTATCTATCAGCTTAGTAAGTTTTAAATAAAAGACTAATATTTATTATTTAGTTGTATCACAATGTTATGTGAATTTTAAATTAGATCTTAGTTATAACTCATACGCAATTTAACATTCTAAACTTGCTAAAAGTTAAAAGCCAATATTCGGATTTAAACATTAAAAATAATTCAATTATGGCTTTCAATAATAGCATTCCTTCCTTTTGATGTTGGGTTATAGATTTCCAGAAGCTTTTTTATTTTTGCTTATTTTTTTGTATCTAATGTCCTTGGCCTAAGGTTAAGTCAAACAGAGAAGGGCTCATGATACATGCATGAATATTCATTGGAACTTAAATTAAATAGAGATGCTGCTTTCTAAATTCCATCCTGAAATTGGTTCACTTTTTCTTCTGATATGATTACATCAAAAAAATCTCAAGCAAGGTGAATTTATTTATTTACTTTTTATTTTTTAATTGTCCAAATATCGTACAGAAGGTTTACAATTACATGAGCAAAGTAATGAGTATATTTCTTATCAAGCACTGTTTCCTATTTCTTTGTTTTCCCTTCCCTTCCCTTCCCATCTCCACCTCCCACCCCCTATAACCCGCCCCCCCCTTTGTATCCTCCAAAGTTGTAAAGTTCGTTTTTCGACATAACGTCTTGTACATCTTATTGTTGCAATGGGTCCAACTGTATCCCTATTTAAACAAATTGTTTTTTCCCTTTCCCTCCTCAAAATGTACCAATATCAAATACAGTGAAAATACGGGATATATCATGGGAGGAAGGACATTTATTTTCATTTAAGAAGAAAATATTGTTTGTTATTTCCAGTGGATACCTAATGAAACATGAAAATGATATTCACAACCGAGGGTATTAGAGAAAAATTTGCTTTTTGTTACTATTTGTGTTGTTTAAAGAATTTTTTATTGTAAAAATGCTGTAGAGAGGGGTTACCATTACATGAATGAATTAATGAGTATATTTATTTTCAAGAATTATTGCCTTCTCCATTGTTTCCCAATCCAATCCCTTCCCATTTACCCTTCCCATTTGCCCCTGTCTCCGCCCGTCCAATCAATATCTCTCCTCCTTCCTCCCTCCTTGCCAAAGTTATAAAGATCGTTTTTGGACATATCGTCTTGTACATTTCATTTTTGCAAAAGGTCCACCTGCATCCTATTTATACAGTTTGTTTACTCCCTTCCCTTCTCCAAATTATACTAATATCAAATACAGTGCAAACAAAGGTTACACACTGGGGGTGGGATATACAAAGGAATAAAAAGATCAGGAGGACCTTATAAATAGAAAAAATAGCAAGCAAGAAAAAAAAAACCATTTGTGTCCTTAATTTGGGCTTTATTTTGATTAATACCATCTTATCTGATCTTTTCGGCTTGTCTCTGACATATATGTTATCGCAAATAAGGGAAACCATGGGACTTATGTTTCTTTGGGCCTAGCTTACCACATTTAATATAATTTTTTCCAAGCAGAACATTTATTAATAAAGACCCAGAGACACAACAAATCTAAGAAAGGTTGGAAAAATGGGACTGACTGAAGTTGCAGAGCTTCTGCATGGCAAAGGACATAGTTAGCAAGATTAATAAAAAGCCCATGGATTGGGAGAAGAACTTTACTAGCCATACAATGGACACGGGTCTCATATCTACAATATACTTGGAACTCAAAATATTAAATTTCCAAAAACAAATCCTCAAAGAAACAACTTCCCAATAATAAGTGTGCTAAAGACTTACGGAGAAACTTCTCTGAACAGAACATGAGAATGGCCAATAGACACAGGGAGAAATGCTCAACCTCTCTTGCCATAAAAGAAATGCGAATCAAAACAACATTGAGATTCCACATCACCCCAGTTAAAATGGGTATAATCAAGAACTCTAATAACAACAGATGCTGGAAGGGATGTGGACAGAAGCAAACCCTACTGCACAGTTGATGGGAGTTTAAATTTGTTCAATCACTTTGGAAAATAGTATGGCACTTCCTCAAAAGATCTACATCGAGAATCCCTATGACCAAACAATCCCACATTTGGGCATTTACCCAATGATCACAAACAAGTCTATACTAAAGTTAGCAGCACAACTATGTTTATAGCAGCATTATTACCATAGCCAAGATAGGTAACCAGCCCACATGCCCCTCAGTAGATGAATGGATCAAGAAAATATTGTGCATAGACACAATAGAAGTCCATGCCTTGATTAGAAAGAATAATATTGCCCCATCTTTTTGAAAATGAAAAGACTATTTCTGATATTATATCAGACATCTCCATATAGAAGGAACACTCAATGCCATATCATATCTCTTAAGTATTAGAAAATTGTAACTAAAATTAACATTTATTCCCTATTTCTTTCTCTCTTCATATAAGCTTATGTTAGAACATTTGGTATTATTACTCCATTTTAGTAACTGCATACTCCACAATAATAAGATTATTTTATGCAATTAAAGTAACACTTAACAAACATCCACAAAGACAAAACTTGCCTTTTTCTACTATATATTAATTTGACTAATTTCAAATATCATATAAATATCTGATAGAGAATAAAATAAATTTTTGCTGTCAATAATTTATTTTCATCCTTGCCATAGCATCAGTTAGCAGTTTAATTATTTTACTATGTACTAATCTAATTTATGAAAATAGCATATAATTTGTCATTTTCCTTTTAGTGTATATTTTCCACTTATTAACTATTATAAATATACATACGATGAAAATTCATATAAAGAGTTTCTACTGAAACTCTTTTTTCTAAGGATTTTATTTTAGTGTCTTTTGTATTTTCTATTCTTTACCGTGTTCTTGAATTCCAGTAGTTTCTGTTAGCTTTAGTCTAGGATTTTGTCTGATTCTAATTTCTTAGAATATGAATTGTGCTATTTTATTATTTTTTATGTCAGTCATGGGTTTGAACTCTGAGCCTGGGTGCTGTCCCTCAACTTTTAAGTTTAAGGATAGTGTTTTTCCACTTGAGCCTTTTCCAGCTTTTTTTCTGCTTATATGCTGCCGAGGAATTGAACCCAGGACCTCATGCATGCAAGGACAGTACTCTTCCACTAAGCCACCTTCCTAGCTCCAAGTTATGGTATTTTCCTGGTTGCTCTAATATTCAAAATACAGAGTAACATAACCTAAATTCCTCTAAAAATAGCAGGGTACTATTCAAAGTTGCTGTCTCTAATTCATAAGAGAATATTCAAAGTTATTCTCTCATTTCCCTAACAAAATTGCTGTCATTCATTTCCCAGAATCATAACCTCTAATCATTTTATTCTCTTTTGCTATTATTACTTCTAATATCATTCTATGAATAATCTATAACTAACAGAAGGAGAATTCTTTATTTTGAAACCTAGAAAACACCTGAAATTAACTTTTCTTTGAGTGTAAAAAATATATTTTGGATCTCTCCCATTTCACTCTTAGTAAAGAAGATTCAACATTATCTGCAGAGCAAGTTCATTTGTAACAAATGGCTTTAGTTTTTTTTTTTATTGGAGACAATCTCTGTCTCTGTATCTCTCTCTGTTTCACTGTCCCTGTCTCTCTCTCTCTGTCTCTGTATCTCTCTCTAAATACATATATATGTATATGTATGTATGTATGTATATATATATATATATATATAAAATCACTGAATGAATATTTCTGGATTGATTGTGATTTCATTTCTTTCTCTTGTTTTACATTATAATCCCAACAGCTTTGTAAATAATCTCTCCATATTTTTGCCATTAAATATTTTACTATTTTAAAACGATTGGAAAACTTTCATGCATGATATATAAACAGACATTTCCTCTCATTTTACCTTACAGCTAATGTAACTGTTACATCAGTTCAGGTGAGTCTTCAGATAGAATTTGAAAACAAGGCATTGGTGTTTGCTCTTAATCTAAATAGTTAGGTGCACCTGTTGCAGTAGTTGAAATCTTTGGAGAACTCCAGGACTTTCGTAAACACCATAAATTTAGAAATTAACATAAAAAGCCTGTGTACTGCAAAATATCCACTCTCCCTGCTCTCAAAATCTCAATGACATTGACAATGTTGCCACACTCTCTCCTATTTACCACAGGAGAACTTTGGAATACTAGAGACTAAGAGTAGAGCTCAGTAGGCTTGTCCTTTTTCTCCACATATTAACTCCTCTGTCTACTTATACATGCACAACCAGACCGTTCCTTGGTTGAGAGCACAGAGGTTAAAAAAAAAAAAAAAAACTCTTGGACTGATTCTGTTCTGATGCTGTTACAAACCATTCATCTCTTCCTTTACCATATTTACATTTAAATATTATTCTCTGATTTATTATTTTCAAAGACATCCATTCATATTTTAGATTTCCTACACATCCTTTCTTTAAGTCGGGTGGTGATTTCTCTTGTGACTTACCATTTACATTTCTTTCTGTAGTCTTTGGAGTACCAAAAATAACTCCAGCTTGATTAACCTAGCTTCCTCTTAATGGGATCATGATAAACACATTTTTTCTTGAATAAATTCTTGTAGATGGCAGTTGCTCTCATATCCTTTTATTCTTATTAGTTTTTAAAAATGACTCATATTTTAGGAAGCTATATATGCCACTGTTCAATTCATTATTCTCTAGTTTTTATTGCGTCTAAATACAATAACAATAATTCACCCAAGTCCCGTAGAATACTTACAAATATTTCGGGGAAAAGGTTTAGAAGCCTCTTTCCTGGGCCAATGGTGAAATCATCGTCTGCTCCAAACTGTTGAGTAAGGTGAGCTTAATAGACCATTTCTTACAAGTGAACTGAAACAATTTTTTGGTTATTATTGTCATTAAATTATTTATTAGGTACCATGTGACATTTTATCGCGTTGTATTTCCCTCCCCCACGGTATAATCCGTTTTCACTGTATTAAATGATTATGTATTTTGGGGAAGGGAAGGGAAAAACAAAATAGGGTACAGGTTTACCTCTGACAACAATGAGATGTAGAAGACACTATGTTGAAAACGGATTTTACAATTTAGGCTTGGGACTTTGCGGGCAGTGTAGAGATGGGAGGGAAGGGATGGTAGGGGAAAAACAAAGGAGGAGGTAACAATGCTTGATAAGAAACGTACTCATTACCTTGCTCTTGTAACTGTTACCCCTCTGTACAGTGGTTACAAAATAAAAATTAATAAAATAAAGAATAAAAATTACACGAATATTTCTAGCGATTCCGGAGTGTGGAAATCTTAGGGTCACATTTCCTAGTTAGCTCAGGGGAAAGAGTCTGATAGACACCATCTCCAATTTAACAACAAAACCAGGGCTGGAGAGACAGTTCACTTAGCAAAACATTAGCCAATAAAGCAAGCAGAGTAGTAGGATGTCCTGAGTTATAATAGTAGTACCACCAAAATCAAGGAAATAATTCTCACTTTCTTTCTTTTGATTCTTTCCCAGTAATCATATTGAAACAGGTTTTACATTTTTGGGCTTTGTTTCAGTTCATATTTTAAGATGACTTACAATTCCGGAATACATTTTTTAATTTTCTGGGTATTATTAGCAATTCCATTTTTGGAATTTTAATGTAAAAATGATATACAATGTGTTTACAGATAGGTATGGAGTACATTACCTTCTGAACGGTATCATCCCCTTCCTCACTCTCCCCCACCTGACTTCTCCCCACGTCCCAGTTATATAGCTCATTTTTCACATATTTTTCCATTTGATTTTTGTTATGTTCATATTCTGTGTTTATACAATTTTAGTGAGAATGACTCAATTCCTCTACTTATATCTAACAAAAAATTGAAATGTATCTTAGTTATACTGATTTTTGGTGACTCTTTTATATTAACCAATATTTATAGAAAGAAATTTCATTGTAGTATTTACCTGCATTTATATAATATTCTTTGATAAAAAGCATCTTGGGTTACATCATTACGTTTCCATAAAACTGTATAGAATATTATGATCCCCATTCAATCTATTCCATTTGCTCACTCCTTCTCTGTAATCTTCACTGCAAAATACACTTTATTTAATGTATGTTATTTATTTAAGGTTCCAAACACACATATAAATATCTATGTGATAACATCAGTTTTTCTGCTAAATATAGAACACTTGACACGGTGACTTTCACAGTCAATTTTCTCCATTTTCCTGCAAATGACATAATTCTTGATGTATGAATAATAATCGACTGTGTAAATACACTACATTTTTTTTTATTATTTCATTGTTTGAATGGATCACCTAGTTTGATTGCATTGATTGACTGTGTAAATTACACTTTGAAACATCATATGTTCTATGTTTAGTTTAATGAGAAACTTCTATTGTGATTTCCATAGTGGATTTACTAATTTACATTGCTATAAATAGCATAGAGATTACTATTTTCTCAACATATTCAATATCACGTGTTTGGAGTTTTTGTTTGTTTTGTTTTATTGCTTTGAGGATAGTTATTCTGACGACAAAGACAGAATTTCAGTGTCTTTTGATTTGCATCTTTCTCTATAGGAAAGAATGTCAAATAGTTCTTCATATATTTGTCAACCATTTGAACTCCTTTGGAGAAATGACTACTTATTAAATTGGCTGGTTGTTTGGGTAAATCCTCATATTGCACCTATGGCACAACATAACCATATCATATTTTAGTCAGGCCACATTTATAATATTAATATGGTCATAAATATAGTTGTTCTGGTTGCTTTCACATGTTGCAGTTTTCTCTGACCACCCATATAATGGACAGTATTTACTGATAACAATCTTCAGGCAATCTATTTAACTGTAAAACTTCTTGTTTACTAACATTGCTGTACAATCATCCTAGCTGATCTCAATAATTAATTTTCCAAATTTATTCATATTAGTAACTCTATATAATAATTCTATGGGCAGACTCCCAATTGTCCTCCCATCTTTCATTTTCTTTCAGTGGATCACTCAGGTTCTACCTTGGTGTTTGCTTAACTTATCTTATCTGTCTCTTCTTCGAAAACCTGTTGATCCAATAACCATCATCTTTAACTGGGTTCCTTATAACTTGTTGATTTTTCAATAGACAAATCACAAGAGATTTTGGAGAGTGATAAATTGTGTTAATGAATTATGCACAAGGAATGAATTGTCTGATGAAATATGGAATACCAGGATGAATTTGCATTTCAGATGAACATACTTTTACTAAAAATTATATATTGTTTATCTGAAATGCTAATTTAAGTGGATATTTTGTGTTTATTCCAGGTATGCCTCTGATATTATTTTTGGCTGTCCTGAGGCTTGAACTCAGGGCAATGTCTCTCAGTCTGTGCTCATGACTAGCACTCTATCACTTGAGTCAAGGATCCACTTCTGGGTTTTTCTTTATAGTTTATTAGAGATGGGAGTGTCATGGACTTTCTTGCCTGAGCCTATTTCAAACCAAATGCTCAGATATCAGCATCCACAGAAGCTAGGATTAAAGGTGTGAGCCACTTGCACGCTCTATTAACATTTTTATTCCAATGTATAAGTTATGGTGAGGGTAGTTCGCACATTGATTTATTTAAGATAATCAGACTATTTTCCTCTGTGGCTCTCTAAACCCACTCACATTCCTGCTGAAACTGTTAGAGTTCCTTTTATCCACACTATGTCCAACATTTGTTAACTTCACTACTAAGGATATTGTATTCTATGCTGTTTAATTTTCTGTTTTAATAAGGTCTAAATAACCCATACATATTTTCAAAACTTAACATACTTATCCCATTTTTAAATACATTTTTATTCTAAAAATACTGGTACCGAGGTGTTAAAGTAATGTGATCAAGGCCATGAGCATATTTCCTATCAAATATTATTTAAAAAATCTCCTCCTTTGTTTTTATCGAATGCTCCCTTCCCACCAACCTCTTCAACTCCCCCCTCTCAGCTTAATTTGTAAAGTTTGTTTTTCAGCACAGTGTCTTGTACATCTCATTGTCACAATGGGTTAACCTGTATCCCCATTTTAGTATTTTGTTTTATCCTACTCTCCCAAATTAGAGAAGTGTATGTACAAAATACAGGGCACTGACATCAAATACCATGAAAACAGGGGTTATATTGTGTGGGAGGAACATACGAAACACGGAAAAAAATAACATGGTACTTTACAAATAGTGTAGGAACAATAGCAAGAAAGCAAAAAACTCACTTGTGTCCCTATGTTGGTTTTTTTTTTTTTATCTTAACATCATTTCAATAGTCATACATAAATAGCTTTAAAACTTTTCTGCTTGTGCCAGACATATATGGTTTATTGCATATATATAAATGAACGCAACAGGATCTATGTTTCCTTAGGCCTGGCTTACTTCACTTAATATAATTTTTCCATGTTTTTTCATTTTCTAACAAATGGGGCAATGTTATTCTTTCTGTTGGAGGCATAGAATTCCATTATATTTATATAATACATATAGAAATTATACATAACATAATATATATAATTTTATTTCATTATATATAATTCCATTATCCATATACGATATATATATACCATATTTTCTTGATCTTTTAATCTAGATTGCATCTGTATCTTAGCTATGGTAAATAATTCTGCAATAAACATGGTTGTGCTGGTAACTTTAGTAAGGATAGGAGAAACCCTAGTTTTACTAGGGACAGGCCGAAAGTTTCTCAATACAGATCAAGAAATACAACAAATCAAAGAAAGGTTGGACAAATCTGATAGTATGAGCAGCAGAGCTTCTGTATGGCAAAGGACATAGCAAGGAAGATCAATAGAAAGATCATGGATTGGGAGAAGATATTCCAAACATACATGGAACTCGAAAGATAAAATCCTCCAAGAACAAATCCTCAAAGGAACAACTGTCTGATAAGTGGGCGAAAGACATAAAGAGAAACTTCTCTGAAGAGGAAATAAGAATGCTCAATCAACACATGAAGAGATGCTCAACCTCTCTAACCATGAAAGAGATTCAAATGAAAAAAACATTGAGATTGCACCTAACATGGTGAGGGTGGCTATAATCAAGAGATCTAATAACAACCGTTGTTAGAGTGGATGTGGCCATAAGGGAACCCTCTTGCTTTGTTGGTGGCAATATAAACTTGTTCAGTCACTTTGGAGAGCTGTATGGAGGTTCCTCACCTACTCCACATAGAGCTCCACTACGACTCAGCAATCACACATTTTGGCATTTACCTAAATAATCACATACTTTTCCCATTTTGTGTTTGCAACTAAAACTCCAAACAACACTCCTACTTTCTCTTTTTCTGTACAATAAACTTTCTTTCAAAGTCTACCAAATTTTTCTACACAGCTTTGGTTCTTTTAGGTTCAAGAGTACAAGATTTGGTCTCTCTCACCTAAAACTAGAACTTTCATCTTAGAAATAAATTTTCATTGCACTTATCGTGGCACACACCTGTAATCTCAGCATTCGCTTAGTAAAGGTAAAACCATCCAAAGTTCAAGGTCAGCCAGAACTACATTTAAAAGGAAAAAATGAATTCTTTTTTCTCTATCTGCTTGCTTTTCCAAAGACTGCCAAGTGTACACTTGATTCATCTCACAAGAAAACATAAAAGACTAGCAGGATTTTCACCATAACTATTTAAAAACAAACCCTAGTATTAGTTTTTTTTTTTAATTTTATTTTATTTTATTTGAGAACATACTGTACAGAGGGGTTACAATTACATGGGCAGGATAATGCATACATTTCCTACCAAGCATTGCAGCCTCCTCCTTTGTTTACCCTTCACCTCCCTTCCCAGCCTCTCCCCTCCCCCCCCCACGCAACCATACCCTCCTTCCCCCCCCACCGACATTGTAAAGCTGGTTTTGACATGACATTTTGTACTTCTCATTGTTGCAACAGGTCCACCTGAATCCTTAAACGACTTGTTTGTCCCCGTCTCCTCCACATGTTATACTGACATCAAATATAGTGAAAGCGGGGGTTACACTGTGGGGGAGGGACATACAAAGCAACAAAGAAATAATATTATAAATGCGTTAGAAACACATGCATGAATGAAACAAAAACATTAAAATACATATTTGAGGGTTCGTTTTCCTAACATCACATTCTCTGACTTTTTCCGCTTGACTCATACCTATACTAGATATTGCAAATAAGGGAAACCATGGGACCTATGTTTCTTTGGGCCTGGCTTACTTCACTTAGTATAATTTTTTCCAAGCCTTTCCATTTCCTAACAAATGGGGCAATGTCATTCTTTCTGATGGAGGCATAGAATTCCATTGTGTATATATACCACATCTTCTTGATCCATTCATCTACTGAGGGGCATCTGGGTTGGTTCCATATCTTAGCTATGGTAAATAATGCTGCAATAAACATAGTTGTGCTGGTAGCTTTAGTGTGGCCTTGTTTGTGGTCATTTGGGTAAATGCCCAAAAGTGGGATTGCTGGGTCATTGGGGAGCTCTATATGGAGTCTTTTGAGGAACCTCCATACTGCTTTCCAAAGTGGTTGAACAAGTTTACATTCCCACCAACAATGAAGTAAGGTTCCTTTCTGTCCACATCCCCTCCAGCATCTGTTGTTGTTAGAGTTCTTGATTTTTGCTGTTCTAACTGGAGTGAGGTGATATCTCAATGTTGGTTTGATTTGCATTTCTTTTATGGCTAGGGATGTTGAACATTTCTTCATGTGTCTATTGGCCATCCTTCTTTCTTCTTCAGAGAAGCTTCTCTTTAGGTATTTCGCCCACTTACTTATTGGGCAGTTGTTTCTTTGAGGATTTGTTGTTGGGTGGTTTAATTTTTTGAGTTCCAAGTATATTTTAGATATGAGACCCTTGTCCTTTGTATGGCTAGTAAAGATCTTCTCCCAATCCGTGGGCTTTCTATTGATCTTGCTAGCTATGTCATTTGCCCTGCAGAAGCTCTGCAACCTTATACAATCCCATTTGTCCAACCTTTCTTTGATTTGTTGTGTTTCCGGGTCTCTATTCAGAAAATTTCGGCCTGAGCCAAGGAGACCCAGGGTTTCTCCTATTCCATCCTGTAATGTTTTCAGAGTGTCTGCTTAGAGTTCAAGGTCTTTGATCCATTTGGAGTTGATTCTGGTGCAGGGTGATATATAAGGATCTAGCTTTAGTTTTCTACATGTAGTTAACCAGTTTTGCCAGCACCATTTACTGAAGAGGCTGTCTGTCTTCCATTCTATTGTTTTAGCTCCCTTATCGAAATTAGATGGCTATAGGTCTGTAGGTTCATTTCTGGGTTTTCAATTCTATTCCATTGGTCCTGAGGTCTGTTCTTATGCCAATACCAAGCTGTTTTGATTACTATGGCTTTATAGTAGAGTTTGAAATTTGGTATTGATATTCCTCCAGCAGTGTTCTTTCCGTTGAGGAGCGTTTTTGCTATTCGGGGTCTTTTATTGTTCCATATGAATTTTTGGATTGCCTCTTCTATTTCCTTGAAGAATGAGGGTGGAATTTTGATAGGTATTGCGTTGAATTTGTAGATAGCCTTGGGAAGTATTGCCATTTTCACGATGTTAATCTTTCCAATCCAGGAGCATCGGAGGTTTTGCCATTTTTTAAGTTCTGTGTTGATTTCCTTTTTCAAGATTTTAAAGTTTTCATCATAGAGGTCCTTCACTTCTTTAGTTAAGTTAATTCCTAGGTATTTTATTTTTTGTGGGGCTATTACAAATGGAGTTGCTTTCCTAATTTCAGCCACACTTTTCTCATTGTTGGCATACAGAAAAGCCATGGATTTTGGGGGGTTAATTTTATAACCTGCTACTTTGCCAAAGTTTTGAATCAGCTTAAGTAATTTGGGAGTGGAGTCTATGGGATTCTTTAAATACAAGATTATGTCATCTGCAAAGAGGGAGAGTTTTATTTCTTCTTTCCCTATTTGGATCCCCTTTATGTCTGCATCTTGTCTTATTGCTGTAGCTAGGCATTCTAACACTAGATTGAAGAGAAGTGGAGAGAGTGGGCATCCTTGTCTTGTTCCTGACTTAAGAAGAAATGGCTTTAGTTTTTCACCATTGAGTATAATGCTGTCTGTAGGTTTGTCATATACAGCCTTTATTGTACTGAGGAATGTTCCATGGATTCCTAATTTTTCCAAAACCTTCATCATAAAGGGGTGTTGGATCTTGTCGAATGCTTTTTCTGCGTCTATTGAGATAACCATGTGGTTCTTATTCTTGCTCCTGTTGATGTGATGAATAATATTAATTGATTTGCGTATATTGAACCAGCTTTGCATCCCTGAAATGAATCCTGTTTAATCGAGGTGTATGATTTTTTGGATGAATTGTTGAAGTCGGTTGGCCAAAATTTTGTTGAGAAGTTTTGCATCAATGTTCATCAAAGAAATGGGTCTATAGTTCTCTTTCTTTGATGAGTCCCTGCCTGGTTTTGGGATGAGGGTTATGATGGCTTCATAAAATGTGTTCGGTAGTGAGCTTTCTCTTTCAATTTCATTGAAGAGTTGGAGGAGAATTGGTGTGAGCTCTGCTTTGAAGGCCTTGTAAAATTCCGCTGTAAAACCATCTGGCCCTGGACTTTTCTTAGCTGGGAGGTCTCTTATTGCTGTTTCTATTTCAATGCTTGATATGGGCCTGTTAAGATAGTTTAACTCATCTTGGTTTAGTTTTGGCATGTCAATATTTGCTAGGAAGAGGTCCATTTCTGTCAAGTTCTCAAACTTATTAGCATACAGTTTTGAGAAGTATTCCCTTATAATGTTATGAATCTTGGTTGTTTCCGTGGTTATGTGTCCATTCTCATCTCTGAGTTTATTAATTTGGGTGTGTTCTCTTCTTTTTCTGATAAGATTTGCTAAGGGTCTGTCAATTTTGTTAAGTTTTTCGAAGAACCAACTCTTTGTTTTGTGGATTCTTTCTATAGTTTTTTTGGATTCTAATTCATTTAATTCTGATTTAATTTTGATTATTTCTTTCCGTCTACTGGATTGGGGTTTATCTTGCTGCTCTTTTTCAAGGAGGTTTAGATGCGTCATTAAATTGCTAGTTTCAGATCTCTCCAATTTGTTGATGTAGGAGCTCAGAGCTATAAACTTGCCTCTGAGTACTGCCTTTGCTGTGTCCCAGAGGAGCTGGTAATTTGTGTGTTCATTTTTGTTGAATAGCATGAACATTTGAATTTCCTTTCTAATCTCTTGCATGACCCACTCATGATTCAGCAGTGTGTTGTTCAGCCTCCATGTGATACCGGACTTTCTTTGGTGGCTTTTGGTGTGGAGTTCTAATTTTATTCCCTTGTGGTCAGAGAGAATGCAAGGTATAACTGCAATGTTTCTGAATTTAGACAAGTTTGCTTTGTGGCCTAAAATGTGGTCTATTTTAGAAAACGTTCCATGTGCTGCTGAGAAAAACGTGTATTCTGATGCTGCTGGGTGAAATGGTCGGTAAATGTCTGTTAAGTCTAGTTGATCTATGCAGCTGTTTAGATCTGTGGTTTCTCTTTTGAGTTTTTGCCGAGTTGATCTATCTAGTGGGGAGAGTGGTGTGTTAAAATCCCCAACTATTAATGTCTTTCGATCTATATGGGATTTGAGGGAAAGTAGTGTTTCTTTGATAAATTTGGGTGCTCCATTGTTTGGTGAATAGATATTTAGAATTGTAATATCCTCCTGAAGGAGAGATCCTTTAATTAGTATGTAGTGACCTTCTTTATCTCTTTTCACGAATTTTAATTTGAAGTCTATTTTATCTGATATTAGGATTGCAACTCCCACCTGTTTATGGGGTCCGTTTGCTTGGTAGATTTTGTTCCAGCCTTTAACATTGAAAATGTGTTTGTTTTTACGGGCAAGATGTGACTCCTGCAGGCAGCAGATAGAAGGGTCTTGTTTTTTAATCCAACTAGACAGTCTATGTCGCTTAATTGGAGAGTTCAGTCCGTTAACATTAAGAGATAGGACTGAGAGGTATTTGGGAGTTCCTGCCATGTTATCTACCTTTTTGGGGGCTGCGAAAACTGGGTTCTTCCTATGGTTCTTGGATTCTCAGTTTGGGTGCAGTTTCTTGGCCTTTATTGCGGTCTTGTTGGTTTTCTATGTGTAGGACATCTTTAAGAATCTTTTGTAGGGCTGGTTTGGTGGAGATGTATTGTTTTATTTTTCTTTGCTATGAAAGGTTTTCATTTGGCCTTCGGTTATGAAGGAGAGTTTAGCTGGGTACAGTATTCTTGGTTGATAGTTGTTTGTTTTTAGGGCATGGCATACATCGTTCCAGGCTCTTCCTGCTTTGATTGTCTCTGCTGAGAAATCTGAGGTGATTCTAATTGGTTTCCCTTTATAAGTGATTACCCTTTTCTCCTTGACAGCTTTAAGGATCTTTTCCTTGTTCTGAGTTGATCCTGTGTGGATTATAATGTGGCGGTGGGATGTCCTATTCTGGTCTGGTCTATTTGGGGTTCTAAAGGCTTCTTGTATCTGGACAGGCCTATCTTTTTGCATGTTTGGGAAGTTCTCTGCTAGGATCCTGTTAAACAGATTTCCTAGACCATTAACTTCTGTTTCTAGGTGCTCCTCTACACCCATTATCCTTAGATTAGGCCTTCTGATGGTGTCTTCCAGGTGTTGGATAGATCTATCATATTTCTTGGACTTGTCTTGGATGGTTGTATTCTCTATAATATCTAGGCTGTCTTCAATCCCTGAGATTCGATCTTCTGCATGGTCTAACCTGCTGTCAAGACTCTCTACTTTGTTTTGTATCTCTTTTCCTTCTAGTTGGTCAGCTTTGATGGCTTCAAGTTCTTTGTTGAAGCTCGGTTTTAGGTCTTGTATTAATTTCTTTACTTCCTTAATTTGGTGTTCAGTGTTTGTCCTCAAATCACTTAGTTGATTGGTTATGGTTTCTTTGGGCTCCCATTCCTTCTGTTGGGTTCCATTCAGCATTCCCTTTGTGGTCTCCCTGACTTCCTTCAGCTCTTTGTTAATGGGTTCCATGAATGCCTTTAGTGATCTTTGTGTGTTCTCTACCTGGTCTCTCAATTCCTGAATCATCTTTGATTAGCTTCCTCCCGTTCGTGGGATTCCTGCAGATCTCTTTGAGTGTTCTCAGCCTGCTCACGCCATTCCTCCCTTTCTCTTTGAGTATTCTCAAGTTGTTCACGCAAATCCTGTATCAGTTTTTGAGTAGCTTCCTCACGCTTATGATATTCCTGTATAAACTTCTGGGATGCCTCCTCTCTCTCCCTGTCACGCTCATACAGAGTCCTTTGTACATTGTCAAACTTTTCTTTTATCATGTTTGCCAGCAGTGTTTGTAGAGCTGTTTGGGAACTCTCATCTGGATTATTCTTTATCTGTTCTAACCCCTGATTATCAAGATTGGGAATTGAGATACCCGAATTTGCCATTTTTCTTGTGTTTTTCCGGCTTACTCTGCCCATTTGAGATGAAGATAGCACAAGTTTTGTGCTAGAACACTATCTTAAGGCAACCATCAACCAAAGTTTGCATTTGTACAGTCAATAGTCTACAGATACAATCTAGTTCAACAGATACATCTATTCGACATCAAACAACTATATGTTAAAGGACTTCATAACGCAGAGAAGAATTTGGAAAACCAGAAATTATTAAGGTTAGGGAGAGATGTGGGTAAAAAATAGGAATAGATTGGTGTGGGGAGGCACAGAGAGAGTTAACTATGTCCTAATCACAGTGCAGGAAATAGGTGGGTAGGATGCAAGTAGAGAGAGAGAGAGAAAGAAGAAAGGGAAAGGGGAATGAAAAGAGACCAGAAAAAAAAATAGAAACGTTAAAATTAATGTTATTTTAGAGATTAAAAGACCATCTATTTATAGAGGAATATGAATATGTTGAGAGAAAGGGAGGGACATAGAGGAGATGTGGAAAACTTTAAAAAAATGCTTAAAATATTATATAGGTATAAAGAGGTAGTACTGCTATTAATGAATTTAAGTCTCAGAGGTTTTGAATTGAGTAATAAGTTTGTGGGTTAAATGTGTACACAATGGGGGGTAGGGTCTACTGGTTAACTATGGGTTTATCTGAGGATGTGCAGGACAAGAGTTAAGTCATATAAAGAAGAACAAAGAGGAAAAGATGGAAAGGATAGGAAAGTGAGAAGAAAAGATCAGAAGTTCAGTAGAGCTAGACAAAAAACAAAAAGATAATTAAGAATGAAAGAAAAAGAGAAAGAAGACAAGAAAAGAAAGGAAAACACACATTCACGTATTCCTAAAATAAAAATTATAAGAGGAGAAAAGAAAAAAAAAAAGTTAATGGAAAACAATTATTTTTTCAGAAGAGGCAAAAATTAAAGATTAATAAAAGTTTTAGAAAAGCAAAAAAAAAATTTTTATATATATAAGGTAACAAAAACCGAAGAAAAAAAAAACAAAACAAAACAAAAGAAAAAAAGAAAAGAAGAAGAAGAAAAAAAAAAAAAAGGTCTTTGATTTTTTTTTTTGGGGGGGGGGATGGGTGGGAAGAGTCCTGTATCTCCCTTTTGTCTGTAACCAGAGTGTGGTTGGAGTCTCTGGTCAGCTTGAGGTCCTGTGGCTTGATTGGTTTCTTAAGTCAGTTTGTTGGAACAGGCAGAAAAATGCTCTGCTTTACCCAAGATTTTGAGATTCCCCCTCCCAGGTTAGTTTACTGGGAGGGTGATCTGCTTTGAGAATCACAAAAGAGGGGGATGCAGTGATGAGGCTAGGTTCTGGGTTGAGTTGAGGCCTTTCAACAAACAGTAGCTTTTCCCTGGGGCTATTTTGTGAAAAAAAGTCACAGCACCCAGCCTGGAGCCATTCTCAGGGTTTCTGTTTTTCAATTGATTGTGGTGGCTGCTAGAGGGAGGGGCAGCCTCTGGCTCTGGTTACCCGGTGAGGAGAGCCACTCCAATGGCTGGTGCCTGAGCTGGGTGACTTTTCCCTGGATGGAACTGAGTCTGTGAGGTCACTTCGCCGTTAAGTTCTTGTGACCTGCTAAATGACTCGTTTTATTCCAAGGCCTGAGCTGGAGCTAGCCGCTCCTCCGAGCTTTGTTGGTATCCAAGATGGAGATCACCGGTGCTGGGTGGGGGGAGGGGTGGCCTTCCCTCCTCTGCTCCCTGGGAAGGAGTGAGGAAGTGGGGCTACTCATGCCAAGTCTTGGATCCTGGGTCGTCTCTGGTCTGCAAAGTGCAGGATGAAGTTGTCCGCTCCTTGTCGGTTCTTGCTGGTGTTGAGTAGAATCCGCTCGCCCGCTGCGTCTGGCTCCTTTGTCCCGGACTCTATGTGTGAGCGCTCAGGTATGGCCGCGGCTGCGGTCGCCACTGCGACCCTGCCACCGCAGCAGCAGCTGCTGGCAGACGCTCAGATGTGTCTGCTTGGCTTCCCCTCTCTTGGCTAACTCTCTGTCCTGTGATGGCACACTTGGTGTGATTCTCTGGCTTGGGACTGTTCACTGGAACTCTGAAACTGTTTTCTATGCAAGAGCTTGTTCAGATTCCAGCTTCTCCTCCGCCATCTTCCCGGAACCCCTGTTGTTAGGGTTCTTGATTTTTGCTGTTCTAACTGGAGTGAGGTGATATCTCAATGTTGGTTTGATTTGCATTTCTTTTATGGGTAGGGATGTTGAACATTTCTTCATGTGTCTATTGGCCATCCTTCTTTCTTCTTCAGAGAAGCTTCTCTTTAAGTCTTTCGCCCACTTACTTATTGGGCAGTTGTTTCTTTGAGGATTTGTTGTTGGGTGGTTTAATTTTTTGAGTTCCAAGTATATTTTAGATATGAAACCCTTGTCTGTTGTATGGCTAGTAAAGATCTTCTCCCAATCCGTGGGCTTTCTATTGATCTTGCTAGCTATGTCATTTGCCCTGCTGAAGCTCTGCAACCTTATGCAATCCCATTTGTCCAACCTTTCTTTGATTTGTTGTGTTTCCGGGTCTCTATTCAGAAAAATTCGGCCTGAGCCAAGGAGACCCAGTGTTTCTCTTATTCCATCCTGTAATGTTTTCAGAGTGTCTGCTTTGAGTTCAAGGTCTTTGATCCATTTGGAGTTGATTCTGGTGCAGGGTGATATATAAGGATCTAGCTTTAGTTTTCTACATGTAGTTAACCAGTTTTCCCAGCACCATTTACTGAAGAGGCTGTCTGTCTTCCATTCTATTGTTTTAGCTCCCTTATCGAAATTAGATGGCTATAGGTCTGTAGGTTCATTTCTGGGTTTTCAATTCTATTCCATTGGTCCTGAGGTCTGTTCTTATGCCAATACCAAGCTGTTTTGATTACTATGGCTTTATAGTAGAGTTTGAAATTTGGTATTGATATTCCTCCAGCAGTGTTCTTTCCGTTGAGGAGCGTTTTTGCTATTCGGGGTCTTTTATTGTTCCATATGAATTTTTGGATTGCCTCTTCTATTTCCTTGAAGAATGAGGGTGGAATTTTGATAGGTATTGCGTTGAATTTGTAGATAGCCTTGGGAAGTATTGCCATTTTCACGATGTTAATCTTTCCAATCCAGGAGCATCGGAGGTTTTGCCATTTTTTAAGTTCTGTGTTGATTTCCTTTTTCAAGATTTTAAAGTTTTCATCATAGAGGTCCTTCACTTCTTTAGTTAAGTTAATTCCTAGGTATTTTATTTTTTGTGGGGCTATTACAAATGGAGTTGCTTTCCTAATTTCAGCCACACTTTTCTCATTGTTGGCATACAGAAAAGCCATGGATTTTGGGGGGTTAATTTTATAACCTGCTACTTTGCCAAAGTTTTGAATCAGCTTAAGTAATTTGGGAGTGGAGTCTATGGGATTCTTTAAATACAAGATTATGTCATCTGCAAAGAGGGAGAGTTTTATTTCTTCTTTCCCTATTTGGATCCCCTTTATGTCTGCATCTTGTCTTATTGCTGTAGCTAGGCATTCTAACACTAGATTGAAGAGAAGTGGAGAGAGTGGGCATCCTTGTCTTGTTCCTGACTTAAGAAGAAATGGCTTTAGTTTTTCACCATTGAGTATAATGCTGTCTGTAGGTTTGTCATATACAGCCTTTATTGTACTGAGGAATGTTCCATGGATTCCTAATTTTTCCAAAACCTTCATCATAAAGGGGTGTTGGATCTTGTCGAATGCTTTTTCTGCGTCTATTGAGATAACCATGTGGTTCTTATTCTTGCTCCTGTTGATGTGATGAATAATATTAATTGATTTGCGTATATTGAACCAGCTTTGCATCCCTGAAATGAATCCTGTTTAATCGAGGTGTATGATTTTTTGGATGAATTGTTGAAGTCGGTTGGCCAAAATTTTGTTGAGAAGTTTTGCATCAATGTTCATCAAAGAAATGGGTCTATAGTTCTCTTTCTTTGATGAGTCCCTGCCTGGTTTTGGGATGAGGGTTATGATGGCTTCATAAAATGTGTTCGGTAGTGAGCTTTCTCTTTCAATTTCATTGAAGAGTTGGAGGAGAATTGGTGTGAGCTCTGCTTTGAAGGCCTTGTAAAATTCCGCTGTAAAACCATCTGGCCCTGGACTTTTCTTAGCTGGGAGGTCTCTTATTGCTGTTTCTATTTCAATGCTTGATATGGGCCTGTTAAGATAGTTTAACTCATCTTGGTTTAGTTTTGGCATGTCAATATTTGCTAGGAAGAGGTCCATTTCTGTCAAGTTCTCAAACTTATTAGCATACAGTTTTGAGAAGTATTCCCTTATAATGTTATGAATCTTGGTTGTTTCCGTGGTTATGTGTCCATTCTCATCTCTGAGTTTATTAATTTGGGTGTGTTCTCTTCTTTTTCTGATAAGATTTGCTAAGGGTCTGTCAATTTTGTTAAGTTTTTCGAAGAACCAACTCTTTGTTTTGTGGATTCTTTCTATAGTTTTTTTGGATTCTAATTCATTTAATTCTGATTTAATTTTGATTATTTCTTTCCGTCTACTGGATTGGGGTTTATCTTGCTGCTCTTTTTCAAGGAGGTTTAGATGCGTCATTAAATTGCTAGTTTCAGATCTCTCCAATTTGTTGATGTAGGAGCTCAGAGCTATAAACTTGCCTCTGAGTACTGCCTTTGCTGTGTCCCAGAGGAGCTGGTAATTTGTGTGTTCATTTTTGTTGAATAGCATGAACATTTGAATTTCCTTTCTAATCTCTTGCATGACCCACTCATGATTCAGCAGTGTGTTGTTCAGCCTCCATGTGATACCGGACTTTCTTTGGTGGCTTTTGGTGTGGAGTTCTAATTTTATTCCCTTGTGGTCAGAGAGAATGCAAGGTATAACTGCAATGTTTCTGAATTTAGACAAGTTTGCTTTGTGGCCTAAAATGTGGTCTATTTTAGAAAACGTTCCATGTGCTGCTGAGAAAAACGTGTATTCTGATGCTGCTGGGTGAAATGGTCGGTAAATGTCTGTTAAGTCTAGTTGATCTATGCAGCTGTTTAGATCTGTGGTTTCTCTTTTGAGTTTTTGCCGAGTTGATCTATCTAGTGGGGAGAGTGGTGTGTTAAAATCCCCAACTACTAATGTCTTTCGATCTATATGGGATTTGAGGGAAAGTAGTGTTTCTTTGATAAATTTGGGTGCTCCATTGTTTGGTGAATAGATATTTAGAATTGTAATATCCTCCTGAAGGAGAGATCCTTTAATTAGTATGTAGTGACCTTCTTTATCTCTTTTCACGAATTTTAATTTGAAGTCTATTTTATCTGATATTAGGATTGCAACTCCCGCCTGTTTATGGGGTCCGTTTGCTTGGTAGATTTTGTTCCAGCCTTTAACATTGAAAATGTGTTTGTTTTTACGGCAAGATGTGACTCCTGCAGGCAGCAGATAGAAGGGTCTTGTTTTTTAATCCAACTAGACAGTCTATGTCGCTTAATTGGAGAGTTCAGTCCGTTAATATTAAGAGATAGGACTGAGAGGTATTTGGGAGTTCCTTCCATGTTATCTCCCTTCTTGGGGGCTGCGAAAACTGGGTTTTTCCTATGGTTCTTGGATTCTCAGTTTGGGTGCAGTTTCTTGGCCTTTATTGCAGTCTTGTTGGTTTTCTATGTGTAGGACATCTTTAAGAATCTTTTGTAGGGCTGGTTTGGTGGAGATGTATTGTTTCAATTTTTCTTTGCTATGGAAGGTTTTTATTTGGCCTTCAGTTATGAAGGAGAGGTTAGCTGGGGACCATATTCTTGGTTGATAGTTGTTTGTTTTTAGTGCATGGCATACATCATTCCAGGCTCTTCTTGCTTTGATTGTCTCTGCTGAGAAATCTGAGGTGATTCTAATTGGTTTCCCTTTATAGGTGATTACCCTTTTCTCCTTGACAGCTTTAAGGATCTTTTCCTTGTTCTGAGTTGATCCTGTGTGGATTATAATGTGACGGTGGGATGTCCTATTCTGGTCTGGTCAATTTAGGGTTCTAAAGGCTTCTTGTATCTGGACAGGCCTATCTTTTTGCATGTTTGGGATGTTCTCTGCTAGGATCCTGTTAAACAAATTTCCTAGACCATTAACTTCTGTTTCTAGGTGCCCCTCTACACCCATTATCCTTAGATTAGGCCTTCTGATGGTGTCTTCCAGGTGTTGGATAGATCTATCATATTTCTTGACTTTTCTTGGATGGTTGTATGTTCTTTCTCTATAATATCTAGGCTGTCTTCAATCCCTGAGATTCGATCTTCTGCTCGGTCTAACCTGCTGTCAGACTCTCTACTTTGTTTTTTATCTCTTTTCCTTCTAGTTGGTCAGCTTTGATGGCTTCAAGTTCTTTGTTGAAGCTCGGTTTTAGGTCTTGTATGAATTTCTTTACTTCCTAATTTGGTGTTCAGTGTTTGTCCTCAAATCACTTAGTTGATTGGTTATGGTTTCTTTGGGCTCCCATTCCTTCTGTTGGGTTCCATTCAGCATTCCCTTTGTGGTCTCCCTGACTACCTTCAGCTCTTTGTTAATGGATTTCATGAATGCCTTTAGGGATCTTTGTGTGTTCTCTACCTGGTCTCTCAATTCCTGTATTACTCTTTGATTAGCTTCCTCCTGTTCGTGGGATTCCTGCAGATCTCTTTGAAACTCTAGTATTTGTAAATCCAAGCTTAAATATTCTGACATTAATCTTTTAACATTAACAAAAGCTAAACCATAAGCTCTTTCAAGGGTTATAACTCCTTCATCTTATTTCACAGATTTCCAGCCAATAATAAGGAAAAAAAATAATTCAAAATGGCATTCCTGATGTTACCTGAACTGTTCCAAACAGTTCAGCTCTCATGTAAATTAATTTAATCACTCAATGATATCATCATAAATCTTCCATTATTTCATTCTGTCCATTTTAATGGTGCAGTCATCTCAGAGTTTGCAGTAAAATGGTAGTGCCAGTTCAGTTCATGATAATTACAGACACAAATAAATAACCCAAGAATTTACTTAACAAGAAAACCTTTTATAGAATAGCCAGCTACTTTTTTAAAAGCCACATTATTTTGAAATAGATGCCACTCTAATGAATAAAGTTTTCAAGGGGATGAATACAAATACATTGACTTACATATGATAACAAGAATTTTCCTGTTGTTGACATAGAAGATAATTGTACAACTGCACAGCACATAAGTCATCAAAACCAGGACATCTTAAGAAAGAGAAAGAAAAAAGTGAGGTAGATTATTAAAATATTGGCTACTCTTTCAATGTGGTCAAATTGTATATGTTGAAGCAATACTTACCAATATAGATAAAGACCTGGAAAAATTATATCAACCCTGTGTGTATGCTTAACAATTTCTATGTTCATATCAATTTATTTGGACAATTCTTTCTTACACATAGTTTTGAAGTATTTGGTAGGACATGGTGCAATCCTGTTTCACCCTATACTTCCTCGGTTTCAAAAACAGAATTTTTTTTCTTACATTAATTAGTGAAGCATCGATCTTCCCATTTTTGTAATAGGAATAACCTATATGGCACCTTGCAATAACATTTACAATATGTCATACTTTTACCTAACTCCTGCCTACACTATTGTCTTCTTCAAATATAGTATGATAACAAGTAGGTTCTCTAATATCTGCAGAATTTGCAAATATTAATATCTCTTTTCAGAAGTCAGTCTTCTGAAACTTCTCACATTGCCCTTTTGAATTGCTATATTCACATAGACTTTTGGCATTAATATATTTATGAAAATATAGCTAATTGTATATTATTGAATATTTCTCTGTTATGATTTAATATTATGACTGGGAATATTTTACAAACATTTGCATTTTTCACACATCCTAAAGAGAGAAAAGCTCTTCTCTGATTAAACATAGAGGCAACATATACATGAAATACTTTTTGTTTTTGTATTGAAGTTTTTTCTATTGTATCACTTCAAAATTTTGCATACATTGTAAAACTTTAGTCAATTCATGTCAGTCTTCTCATCAAAATAATATATACCACTTCACACTTGGATGTGCAAAAGTTTGAGAAATTTGTAAAGGAATAGAGTAGTCATATGAAATCATGAATAAAGTACTTCCAAATTTAGTACTGTTCTATTGTATTGTTATATCACATTCTGACATAATTTTCCAAACTCTGTACTTCGTGACAGTACACTCAGGTTTATGAATGAGATGTATTATAAAAGTGTTATAAACCTTTTCAGAAGATTGTTTATTCACCATAAAGCTAACTTTGTAAAGGTAGACCTAAACCATAGAACTTACGCAATTAGTAGTGTTACAACAATATGGTAATAGCAAAGGTAACATCAGTATACAAAAGGTACTATGTTGGATATGATATTTACAACTTGGGTGGTGGGATATTGGAGTTTGAAAGAGAGAAAAATGAGGAAAGAAGTAACATGTATCACAAGAAGTTTATTCAGTCCCTTATTGATTTAATGATACCACCTTTGGATCTCACCTTGAGAATAAAATTGAAATTTAACAAAAGGTAGACCTAAATCATAGAACTGATGGAAAGTAGACTTTCACTTACAGAATTCACTTTTAACGTGATGAGAATTACAGCATCTATTAATAATTCATTTAATTATTATTTTGCAATTAGCTATCTTTTTGATATACAAGACAAAGACAACATAAAAGAATTTTAGACAAATAAGCCAAGTGGTATATTTTAAATTCTGTTTTCTTCACTAATACCTATGATATACTTGTTAGGTATTAAAATCAAATACAGTGACAACAGGGATCTGCAATAGGAGCAAGACAATGAAATAGACACAAAAACTCACATAGTATAGTATAAACAAGAAAAACACATACCAAAAACACCCTTATGCGAATATTTTGACTTAATTTCATTTGCCATCATAATTTATAGTTATATAAATACATACACATGCATTTAAATGTTTATAAAATATACATATGTACATGTATATGTATACATATACATATATATAAATATATACATTTGCATATGTACATGAACATATGCATATGTATATATTTTTGAGCTTTTATGTTCATCTGACAAGGTTGCCTTAAACATATACTAATTATTGAAAATAAATGATAAGCATTATCTTGATGGTGTACAAGTGACAATCCAAATAATTCTAACCAGAAGGACACAAGCAGGATTTGAAACTTACTTCACAAGTCCACTTAAAAGAGATAAAACTTGCCTCGAGAAATACATTCAGTATATGTTGTTCAGGCAAACTTACCTCATATAAAACTATTAGATGCCTAATTACAACCATATTGCAAGATCATTTATTTATGCCTTTTGATATCCTTTGTTTCCTGTTCTTTGGTGTTGATTAAAATTGAAGACCTAACCTTTGTTCAAATCACTTTGGTTCAAAACTAATTGACTAAAAATGGACATGAAAAGTGGTTGATTGATTCATTGTAGTAAGAGATAATGAATTTGAAACGATAATAAAAGGCAGAAATTCAAAATTAAGGATCTATATTAATAGCTCAAATTCTCTTCCTATTATTGTTTGTTACATTTAATTTTAGGTGAAAGTCATCTTGGCCAAGACTTTGAGATGTGCACTACCCTAGTAATAAAATGATGAAGAAGAGATGAAAACTACTCATTGAATATTGATAAAATAAGCCCAAAATCCATGAAATATGTAGAATAAAATGAGTCGAGGAACATTCTATATCTTTCTAACTCTTTGAAAGAGTGATGAAAGCACAAATATCCAATATCACTCTCCTTGAGATCAATGCAATATTGAGTTTTCAAAAATACTTCTTCAAGAAAATTTTAGAATAATGAATTTGACCATTTTTTCTTACTTGAGTCAAAGTTAAATTACAGTTTTCTATTATACAATTAGGATAAATGCTAAGTTCTATACTTCCTGCATATTTTGAATATACTGATGTTCCATAAGCAAACCCTGTCCAAGACCTTACCAATTATAGATATCAAGTTACAAATGAGTACAATCATTAAGTACTACTTGTGTTGCACACAAAATCTTGCATTGTTCACATAAACTGATGTATTTCCCTTTCTAAAACTACAATTTAGTTTTAGACGTTATTGTACATGAATAAATAGTACACTAGTCCCATTTCTGCTGCTAATTGAACTGGTTCTTTAGGCATATTTTATGAAGATCTACATTGTGAAAAAAATTGTAATATTGTATTTAGGATATAGGTTACGTATGCGAGTTCATAAGATGATCACCAGACATGCTAGTTTTGAAAACAGGTTGTTTCTGGTGATATTCATATTCAGCAGTTTTATTTTTCCTATTGAATAATAATAAAAAACTGAAATATTTGTATAAAACGTTGAAAATGACTACAATTATTGTGACTGATTCATTTGTAACTATTATTGAAATCCTGCTGAGTCTATAAGTAAACTGTACCATTTTTCTATTCATATTGCAGTATGTCTCAAGGAATCAATATCAGGAGAAACCTCTCACAAGGCATATTAAAATGGAAAAATAAGAGAATACAAAGAGATTGAGTGTGTCTGTAAGTTACACACAGTGACCAACATAAACTAAGAACAGATATTTTCTGACATATTCTTACATTTTTGCATAAGTGTTAATGGAAGGAAATGGAAGCCTGTTTGTGGTGGGTAGAGAAATTAGCCATGACTATGTTTTCAGGCTCCATGTTAGACTTTTTTCAGGCATAAAACACCTGTTTAAGGAACAGAAAGCCATTATAATCACTAAGAAATGGATATATTCTTGATTTTAGAAGCTCCAAATATTCCCTATTGCTAATCAGCTTATGGAAGTTTAACTCAGAAAACAGTGATTCCTTTTTATTCATTTTTTGACAGTTATTCAGATTGTTTCCTGTCATTCTGACTCTACTATTGCCACAAAGGAAATTTTTCATTAAATCTTTGTTACTCAGCCTGTGTGCACCATTTGACTGAGTGTTCTTCATACAAATTCCAAATGTTCTTAAATACATAAATATCATTGACTAGAATACAAATTCAGTGATTGTTTCCTGTTTCTTCATGAGTCAATCTGTTATATCAAGTTATATTTTCCCAACATATACAATGTACCCTATTTATTTCTAATTATCGCTATCAGTAGGCAACTTCTATGAAGAAAAACAGTGGAATTCTATGCCATCTTTCAAACACTGTGTCTAAATTTATCTCTCTTACTTGTTTGGAAAATAGTGTTAAGAAAAGTAACTTGTAGGTAGTAGCCTACTGGAACACTAGGAAAACAGAGAAAATATCACTTGATTAGAAGAAAGAATGAGAAGGAAGATCAGATTGCAGGCTGCTCAATAACAGGGAAAATTCCATCTAGTGTTCAAATGAACTGAATTTTAGTATAGTTGGAATGAATTTCAGATCATTTCACCATAAGAAGAAAGAATTGGATATTATGTTATACATTGACTCAATTGACTGGAGCACATGTGCTGAAATTTCTGGTATCTTGGTCCTTACCTGAGCTCACAAGAATGATGAACACACCCAAACTAGAGAGTTAGAGAATCTGATCATTGCTTCTGAGAAGCTTTCTGATTGGAATCATTTCCTGCTCAGCTTTGGTCATCTGATTAATTTCAGGAGATATCAAGTACGACCATACCATCCCTTCTTTTATCAGTACCTGTGTCCAAGTTATTTGGAGTATTCAGAAATTTTGTCAGATTCTCCATTTAAAGACTAAACAGAATTCTAAGTCTTCTCTCCGATGTCAGTATTGTTAAAAATGTCTCAAACCATATGCATAACAATATTGAAATGCTTCAGTTCCTTAGGATTCATAAAATAGTAATTCCAAACAGGCAGATTTGGAAACCCACAATAAGATGCCCTTATTATTGTAATACCAAACAGTTTTATTACCATTTTGTTGTTCATATACACTAGATATTTAATAAAGGAACTTGCCACTGAATAATGCATACTTCCAATGTCGAAATTTAATTATCCATACTCCCAAAGTTCCCTCAGTAAAACCTCAAAACCGTGGTAGAAGATTTAGATAAAAAAATTGCTTGGTATTTATGAAAAATAATGATGGGAAATGTACCTAATAAAGGAACAGTGACATATAATAGACAATAGCTTCTACATGTCAGTGTCTACTGATATATTTTACTCCCACTTTTAAAAAGTTGTATAATTAAATCGTATTTTTATTAATTCCTAATTGACTTTCATGTTCTACATAAACCTGTCAACTGAGGAATTACTGAAAAATTATCCAATTATTATTTATGTTCTAGGATATTGGTAATTCATTTATACAATTTTGATTAAATGTAATATCAATGCAAAAGCCTACATGTATATATAAATATATCTATCTATCTATCTATATATATATATAAATGAGACTTTCACTGATATATATCTATATATTCCATGTTTATTTCTTATATTATATAGTAATAGTAATATTTGTTTAATTAAATATACTATATGTACATAAAAAATCCTTCTGGGAAACTTTCTCTTTCCTGCTTTATTATTTAACATTTCACTTACTTGTTTTGAGAAATCATTGCCCGTTTCACTCTTACTTTGAATCAATATGAATGTAAGATGTTAATTAAGAAGATATACACAATGATAAAGCATATGTACAAGGAAGGCAAAGCAACATATGTGTCAGAAACTGGATAACTTCATAAAATGGCTCATATTGAAATTACCCTCTAGGGCTGGGATGTAGCTCAGTGGCGAAGCGCTTGCCTAGCAAGTGCAAAGTCCTGGGTTCGATCCCCAGTACCAAAAAAGAAAAGACAAAAAAAATACAGTTAAAAAAGAAATTACCCTCTAATAAACGTAAACATAAAACTTGAGTGATTTATGAAAAAATAATCACTGTCATTCTCATATAAAGTCTACCTTTAATAGAAAGTTGTCACCTTCGTGTCAGAATGGTGACCCAGAATGTTCATTAAAGTTTTATATAGAACCAACATACAAACATAACCCGAATCAATTTGAAATAGAAAATTTGCACTTGAAATGTTTATATTTGTGTTGTGTTTGCATCATTGTTCAGTAGTCACCATTCATGAACAAAAGCATTTTCTGAAAGCTCAAATAACACATCCTTTTTCTTTCCCTAAGAAACCATTTTCAAATTTTTCCTAGCTATCACTATGAAAAAAAGATAATAAAGAAGTGAAAAAAATATTTGGAGATTGATTTATTGCAGCTGTGTGGGACATAGAAAGATTGCAGAACAACTTAGAAGGAAGGAGCAGTTGATATCTAGATGAAAATGTGTGAAAACATTAAAATACCTAGGAGTTAACTAAAGAAGTGAGGGACTTCAAAGATGAAAACTTAAAAACCTGAAAAAGGAAATTAAATCCTGACTAAGGAAATGGAAAAAACAAAAACAAAAACAAAAAAACGTCCCATGCTCCTGTAGTCAGAGGTTTAACATCGTGAAAATGGCAATACTGCCAAAGGCTATCTACAAATTCAATGTGATACCTATCAATATCCCAACCTCATTCTTCAAGGAAATATAGAAAGTAATACAGAAATTGGTATGGAACAATGAAAGAATCCAAATAGCCAAAAGAACCCTTACCACAAAGAACAGCACTGGCACAATACCAATATTAAACTTCAAACTCCACTTCAAAGACATAGTAATCAAAAGAGGTTGGCACTGGCACAAGAACATATCTGAGGACCAATGGAATAGAACAAAGAATGCAACAATGGACTAGACAAAGTAATAAACCCTCCGTCCTATAGCCATCTAATCTTTGATAAGGGAGCCAAAAAAATAGAATGGAAGTAAAACACCCTCTTCAATAAATGGTGCTGGCCAAATTGGTTAAACCTCAGGGAAACCACTGCTATAACTTTAGATATCACCCTGCACCAGAATCAACTTCAAATAGATCAAAGACATAGAATTCAAAGAATACACCCTGAAAATATTACAGGAAGGAACAGGAGAAACTCTAGGGATACTTACCATGGGCCAAAATTTTCTTATTTTTAGTGGTAATTTTTTTTCTTTTAGTAATAAGATTTTTATTGTGAAAAATACTGTACAGGGGGGTTAGAGTTACACGAGCAAGGTAATGGGTAAGTTTCTTACGGAGCATTGAATGATAACACAGAAACACGAAAAATGAATGAAACTTTTGACAAGTGGGATCGCATGAAACTACATAGCTTCTGCAATGCAAACGACATAGCAAGCAAGATCTATAGAAATCCAACCGATTGAGAGAAGGTCTTCACTACCCATAAAACAGACAAAGATGTCATATCTAAAATATATTTCGAACTCAAACAATGAAATCCCCCAACAAACAATCCTCAAAGAAACAACTATCGATTAACAGGTGGGCTAAAGACTTAAAGAGAAAAGTCTCTGAAGAAGATGTAAGAATGGCCAATAGACATGTAAGAATCGGTCAAGTTCTGAAGAAGATATAAGAATGGCCAATATACATGTAAGAATCAGTCAAGTTCTCTAGCCATAAAATAATTGCAACCCCCAATGTCACTGTATTTGATTCCATTGTCCTGCAACATGTATGTATATTTTTTTGTAATTGAGGGGGCAAAAGAAAATAACAAAGTGATTAAATAAGTATATAGGATGATCCATTGTAACAACTAGATGTACAAGACACTACGTTGAAAAGGAACTTTAAAATTTGCAAAGGAGTTGAAGGGAGGAATTGGAGAGGGGAGGGAGTAAAAGGGTGTTTGGGAAAAGCAAATGAAGTGGAAAAAGATCGATATGAAATTAACTTTTTACCTCGCTTATAAAATTATAAGAGTTCTGTGTGGTCTCTTTTCAATAAAAATACATATTAAAAAAAAGAAATAAAAATAAAAACAGAGAAAAACAATAATGAGATTACACCTTACACACTTATAATCAAGTTTAATGAAGCATGTACTACCAACAGATGCTGGAGGAGATGTGGCAAAAAGGGAACACTACTACATTGTTGGTGGCAATATAAACGTGTTCAACCACTTTGCAAAGTATAGAGGTTCCTCAAAAACTACACAGAGAGCTCCCTTATTACCAAGCAATCCAACTTTTAATCATTTACCCAAATGATAACAAATAAGGCTGTACTAAAGCTACCAGCAGAAGTATGTTTATTGCAGCATTACTTACCATAGCTAAGATATGGAACCAACCCAAATGCCCCTCAGTAGATGAATTGATCAAGGAATATACATGAATTCTATATCGCTGTCAAAAATAATGACATGGTACCAATTGTTAGGAAATGGAAAGACTTAGAAAAAAATATATTAAGTGAAATGAATCAGACCCAAGAAACGTAAGTCCATGTTTTCCCTTATCTAAAATAAATAGCATAAGTTTAGGATAAGTAAAAGAGTTCTAAAGCTATGTACATTTCACCAAGTAAGCTGGTGCTAAATGAAATTAACCCCATAAAGTGATAGAAGTTTTTAACTTACTTACCTTTCTTTTTAATGTACTTAAAATTTACTATGTAATTTTAGTAGTTGCTGTTCTTTCTTTGTATGTTCTTCCCCCATGGGATGGAATAACTCCGATTGTCACTATATTTGCTTTTAGTATCTTGCATTTTGTATACACATTTTTCCATTTTGGGAAGGGGATTAGAAATATCAAAATGCTGGATGACCCATTTTAACAATGAGATGTATAATATACTATGTTGAAAACGAACCTTACAATATTGGGTGGGAGAGGGAACAGTTGGGGAGGTAGGGCGGATAGGGATGGTAAAGGAAAATCAAGGAAGGTTAACAATGCTCTAGAGAAATCGATTCATCATCTTGCTTATGTAATTGCAACCCCTCTGCAGAGTATCTAAAACACACACACACACACACAAGAAAATTGTGGGAAATGAATTCACAGTGTTTGACTACTGAGTGCTTATGAATTTCTTTTCCACAGAATTATAATCCAACAATGAAAAGTAAGAGAAAGTGAGATGTTGTCTCCCAGGTTCTGGCCAGCAGTAGGAATTTCTGTTTTCATATATGGAAAGAGGGCTGACTTTCCTCTGCTGGTTAATAAGAAATGAGGATTAATGTTTACATCATAGTAACTGTGTCCCCAATCAGAGAAGACTCTATACCGAAGTATTGCTTGTTGTAGAAAATTACGAGTGGAATATCATCCATCGTTGGGAGGAAGGGATACTGAACTTTTTGATGAATTCAGTTAACTTTATGAAACAGGTCACAGTTCCTTGCCGTCATTTCCTTCTTCCCCATCTAACATATACATACTATCTATTTGGCTCGTGACTGTCACTAGGATATTTCTATCTTAAAGGCTTCTTTTCTTTCTACAAATGACATCCTAAGTTATATTTACTAAAATTTTCTCCAAGTGGTCACTATTGTTCAAAAGTATTGATAAAAATATCAAAATACTTTACTTCACCACACTTAAGAAAATAGCAATTTCCATTCTGGTGATCTTGAAATTTACTTCTACTCCAGTCATTTTTATGTGGGTCCTGTGTTTAAATGTCTTCTGGCTCTGCTTCATGGCCTACTAAACACTGTTTTACTGAAATTGAATTCTTATTGAACAACAGCCCAGTCTCAAACTTTTACTCTCATGATTCACAATGATTCCTTTGCTTTGTGATATATGTCATCTTTAAGAAAGAGTTACCTGAATGATTCTTCCTACTGATCTTATAACCATAGTAGTAATCAAGATAAATCTAAAAGAATTGCAAATCCTTTCAGATGAGTGTTTATTTTAATAGGTGTTAGATATTTTTAAAGGGTTAATGGAATTGGTTAATTCGGACATCCAAAATTTAGAAAACTTTTTTCCAAATCCGTTCAAAAGTTGTCCTTTTACTTGTTGTTCCTTTACTGATTGTCCATGATGAAGAAAAAAAAACTTGAAAATTATGAAATTTGTTGAGTACAAAAGGTTTCATTTCTGTTGCTTGCTATATGTGACCCTAATCTGTGAAATACAGAAATCAATATACTTCAGTTCACATGTGTCTAGCTACAAAAACATTTAGAATTGAAGCCAGGCGCTGGTGGCTCACACCTGTAGTCCTAGCTGCTCAGGAGGCTGAGATCTGAGGATCATGGTTCAAAGCCAGCCCGGGCAGGAGAGACAGTGAGACTCCTATCTCCAATAAAACCATCAGAAAACCGGAAGTGGCACTGTAGCTCAAGTGTTAGAGTGCTCCCCTTGAGCTGAAGAGCTGAGGGACAGCGCCCAGGCCAAGAGTTCAAGCCCCACGGCCGACAAAAAAAAAAAAAAAAAAAAAAAGCTTTGGAATTGAATACATTCTACAGTTAGCTTTTTCTTTCATTAAAGAAATCACATTAAAGATATCTAATTTTGAAATATGTAATCACAATTTTTCTTGAAAAATTTCGCTCCCTATAGGACTTGTTGACATTTACTTTCCTGTCACAATGGAAGAAGGTACACATGTTTTATGAATTTATTTTCTTGGTCGAGTTCACCTTATTTTCTTCATTTTTGTTTCACAGAAATTATACTCACAGGAGCAGAAGTACAGGTTAGATAGCATTAGTCCTGATGGACTCTGAAATTTTAAACACGTGAGAGTACAACAGAAGCTAATTTGCACAGTAATACTGTGTCATTGTTTAATCTTCCTTCTCCTAATAGGGATTCCTAAGTTATTCTATAGGTCTAAAAGTGAACAACAGCAAAGATATGTATTTTCTGCAATATACTGATTTTCTCCTATACAGTTATTTTTTCCTATTTGGAGGAATCTGTTGATCATGAGATTTTATTGCAATGTCCCTATGATCAAAAGCTTAAAAATAGGTTTTGCTGGTTCTTATACCATCTTATACCATCGGGCGAAATGTAGAAAGGTAATGTTTCAGTGGAAAACGTTGGTACTACATAAAGTCTTCATTTCATGGATAAATTTTGGTATCTTTACAGGTAAATGTTGGAAAAGTATGTCGATTATGTGAGAGAGTGTGTGGGAAGTAATGTCATGGATCAGACATTTGTATATCCTCTGAAATCTCAGTAGAATTCAAAGGAAATTATGACATTGGAAGTTCAAATTGTGTACTTCTAGAGAAGAGCATAGGTGTGATGTTGTGTGTGGGACCATTATTTTAAACTGTGTTTGCCAGATTTCATTTAATTGGAGAAGGATTTTACTCACTATTACCTAATGTTGAAAATGTAAATTACTGATATTATTAAAGCTTATATTTTAATATGTTAAGACATCCACTCTATTATCATGTGACCTGAATTTAGCTTGAATCCTTTAGATTTCAGGCCATGGTTATAAACTAACTTTGAGGTACTCATTGCATTTTTTCTATATCTAGGGTAATGATTTAAGAAATGCTCTTAGTTTGATTTTAAAAAATAACGTCACAGTGGATGGATGTTAAGGAAAATGTGTGTGGAAATTTTTTTTTCTTAATTTAACATTACTATATTAAGTTCTAGAGCCGTAGGAGAGACAGTTTCTTCTGTTGTGTTTTGTAACAAAAACACCAGGGATGTTTTTAAATATCCTTTTCTATCACATTTTGCATACATTCATCAAATACATATAAACATTATTTGCATACACAGAGGCAAAAATTTTGAATATACTTATGTTTCACATGTATGATAAAAAAAATTTCATGGAGTTTCGCACTGGTTCTCCATGTATGAAATTATATCAGTGAAGGAGTTTGAGTCCGAGTATTATTTTTTGAAACAAGCCTGGACACAAGTTTCATAGAAACTCTTATATGAGCAATCAAATGAGAAAAAATTTCCTTGCCAGCCTACCAAGCCAACCATCAACCACTCAATCATCCCAACAACCAACCAAATAACCCACCATCCGACCAGTCGTCCAACCCATCTTTTCTGAGTGAGGTCAGATCTTTGCCAGAGGTCATCACAAACATAATTTTTCCTGGGATGCTATCCAAAACCGTACATCTCTGTGAATGCTTTCTATTTTTAGACTCTCTACTCCCTGAACCTCCCTGCATCCATCTTCCTCAGCGATTCTGATACTGGTGCAGGACTTCCTGCTGTCCCTGGGCTTCTATGGCTGAACTGGCTGCAGCATGGTGGTAAGCTTTTGCCCAATGCTCATCCAATGCTTGTCCATGCCCTCCTTGGGGTTGATGGAGGTAAAGGAAGAGGAAGAGGAAGAGGACTACAAGGAGGAAGAGAGCAGCTGCTCCCTGTCCCCTCTCTCCCTACACCTACCTGGGGCACGATGGATAACTCAAACGAGGCTCTGAACACACTGTGGAGGAAATAATCAACAAACGCTGACCACTAGTAGCCTATTTCCCTTTCCTCCGGCCAACCCTCAGGCCCAAAAATGTTTGGGGCTGGATCAAGCCCAGGGTAGCCTTGAACTGGCAATACAGAATAGCGTGGAGTTGAACATGGGACCCATTGCCTTTAAATTTCCTCACACAAGTACATGGCCAACATAAAAGTTATTTGCCAGCCACTAGGCCCGCCATCCCCAAGGTCAGAATCCAGACCCAGGAGGGAAACCAAGCCAGTTCAGACACCCCAGCTACGAGGGATGTGTGTAACATGGTCTCAACTCCTCCCTCATCCTTTATTTCCCTTAGTTCCAGCTTACCCTTCTTTTCCCCTTCTTCCTCCCTTCCTTCCTTTCTTTCTTTTTCTTTCCTCACTCTGATTTTTTATTCCCTTCTTCCTTTCCACTTACCTTCCTCCATTACTACCTTCCTTCTTCCATTCTCTTCCTCGTTCCTACGTTCCTTGTCCCTCGTTTCTTTCTTCCCTTTTTCCTTCCTGTCTTCCGTCTTCCTTTCCCTACTTCATCTCTTCCTTGCTGTCTACTTTCCTCCCTTCATCCCCTCTTTCCCCTCGCTTATCCATTCTTCCTTCTTCCTCCCATCCTTTCCTATTTCCTTCTTCCCTCCTTCCCTTCTACCTTCTTTTCTCTCTGCCCTCCTTTATCTCTGCCTTCCTGCTTTCCTTACATGCTCCCTCCCTTCCTTCCTTCTTCTCTCTTTCCATATACATTTCTTCCTTTGCCCCTTTCTATTCTCTTAATCCTTAGGCCCTTCCTTGCCTCCTTCCCTACTTCTTTGCCAACTCCATCTTCTTAGTCTAGTCTATACAGCCTTTCATCTTCTATTTTTCTATCCCCCTTCCCTTCTCTCTTCTTTCTATCATTCCTTGCTTCTCTTTTCCCTTATGGCCGCCTGTTCCCACCTTCATTGCCCCACTCACTCTCTCCCTTTGCCACCTTCATCCCTTCTTCTCTAACTACCATCTGCTATCACAATTCGCACAGCTTGGCTAAAGAAGGAACCTGCATGTTCCAAGCAAGAAGCAGATCCTTAGGAAAAGAGTTCCATCAAACAAAAAAAATCATGTTGAGGCCTTCCAACCCAGGGAGCAGCAGGACAAAGCAAAGGAGGGGAAGGAGAGGAAGAGAAGACAAATAGAAATGAAGAATTTAGGAGATTCTTTCACTTCACAAAGGGCCTGTCTCAGGAAACCATGGTCTTTCTTGATATTGAACAAAACAGGTAAACAACAACAAACAAAACAGCAACATAACAAGTCCTGTGGTGTAATTTTGGGAGCTTTAATCTTCCCACAGCAGGGCAGATGGGCCTCTGGACATGAGGAAGGTGAGGTGAATGTAGGAAAGGTCTGGGGTCAATATCAATCCCTCAAACCTTACGTGAAGGAAAAAGCAGCTGGCAAGGTAGAGAACACCTTATGCAAAGTGGGACCTGGTTCGTGAAACTTCACTCAACCCTCTGTGTGTGCATATATGTGCAACTCTATTCCTGTGTGCTTCATACTTTGGTCTTGCAATTAATTCTTTTTTTGCACAGTTATCCCTGTACCCTGTCCACCTATTTATCTCCGGACAATCTGGAAGGCCTGATAATGCCCTCTCCTCCCTTTCTATCGAAAGCCTACAAGTGTAGAGCCCCTCCCTCCACACACATTAAACGCTCCCTACCTCCCAGCCTAGCCCCCCACTTTCACATAAAGGGAAATATTTACATATAAAGCAGAAGCAAATAAGCCAAATATGAGAAATATGGAACCGGATGTATTGACTTCCCTTGTAGAAAAAAGTACATTTGTGATTCAAAAGCTAAAACTAAAACTAAAAATCTTTCTCCAGCCGTGGAAAAACAGTTGAGTCTCCAGTAGTTGAGCACCAGTATTGACCACAGAGAAGCTCAAGAACTTTGTCAAGTTTCCATATTCAAGGTTTAAGTCATTTGTTCAAAGCCCAGAACTGAGTTCAAGCCCCAGGCTCCTAGTTCAAGGCACAGGCTGTGAGTTCAATTTCTATGTCCCATATTCAGGGCCCAGGCTATAAATTCAAGGCCCAGAAATGAGTTCAAGTTTCTGGGCCAACATTCATGGCATAGACAGGTCAATGAACAGCTTGGAGTTCAAGACCCAGGCTGAGTTGAAGGCCTAGGAACCAATTTCAAAGCCCCAACTGTGAGTTCAATTTCCAGGCAATGAACTCAGGCAAGTATCCTGTTCAGCTCCCATTTCTCTATTTTTCAATCTCAGGTGACAAGTTCATGTCAGGACATGAATTCAAGTCCCAGGCTGTAAGGTTAAGGGTCACACCTGATTTCAATGCCCAGCTACGAGTTAAATGCCTAGGATCCAAGTTCAGTTCCTAAGCACTAGTTGTAGGAACAGGCTGTGAATTCTATTGCCAGGCCACGAACTCAAGTGCAGGCCTGCGTTCAAAGCCCACATTGTGAATTCAAGGCTCAGGCCCAGAGTTTCTGGCGCAGGATAGGAGATCAAATTCCAGCTCAAGAGTACAAGTCCTAGCCTTTGAGTTAAAGGACCAGGGTATTAGTTCCAATCTCAACCCCAATTTCAATTCCCAGGCCAGGAGTTTAACTTCAGATCTTAATGCTTTGGTTAGTCAGGTAGGGTAAGGTGAAAGGAAAGAATGAAATGATTTTGGATGGATGGTAGGAGATGGAGGTTAAATGAGAGTAGGAAGAAAGAAGGAAGTAGTATAGAAAGGGAGAAGAGAAAACTGAAAGCCAGGAAGGAAGGAATGAAGGAAGCAAGGAAGCAAGGCAGGGATGGAGGGATAGAGGAAGGGAGAAATACAGGGCAGGAGAGAGAAAGGTATAGAGGGCGGGAGGGAAAGAAAAGAGTGGGAGAAGAAGAGAAGAAGGAGAAAAGGAAAAATGGGAAGAAGTAGGGAAAGAAGGGAGAGTAGAAGGAGGGGAAAAGGGAGGATGAATAGTGAAAGGAAGAAGAGCAATATGATGAGGAGTGGGAAGAGAGAGGGAGGGTGAGGAGGTGGAGGAACTGGAGAAGAAGGATCTTTTCCAGTATTTAATGTAAGTATTAGTGTTGAATCAATCCAAAGAATTTTATTCATGTTCAAAGTTTGCTTCAAAGATTGGAGGGCATTGATTGTACGGAAAAAACGAAGGGAGAGGTAACGATGCTTGATAAGAAAGGTATTTATTAGCTTTCTCGTGTAATCGTAACCACTCTGTAAGTATTTTCACAAAAAACAAACATTGAGAAATTGTAGCCAACTTTTGATATTATTCAATAGGTAAATGTTGCTGTATAAATATGCACATCATCAAAAACAACCTGTTTTCAAAACCACCATGTCTGCTGATCATCTTCTGAATTCACATATCTATACTATACTCTAACTGCACTGTGCCATCTTTCTTTCACATGGTAGATCTTCAGAAAAAAAAGCTTGATGTACCAGTCCAATCAGAAACAGGGCTGTATTCAGTGTATTATGTGTTCATGTGCAATACTGTCTGAAAACAAATTCTATTTTCAGAAAGAAAGACAAGCATTACACCGGTTTGTGTGAACAATAAAAGATACTATGTGGAAAAGAAGTAATAATTAGTGATTGAACTCATGTGTAAAATTGTTGAAATTGATATGACCTTAGGTAGCTTGTGCTTACTGCACTTCCACACTTCGAAAATAGCTAATAGAGTTCTTAGCATTAATTACAGTTGTACACAAGTGATTGCTATTTTTCTTTGACTCAAGAAAAAATGAACAAGTGTATTTTTCTAAAATTTTCTTGGTTTTTTTCTGAAAGAGATTAAAAGATACAGTGTCTTCCATGACTGCCTTTCTTCTTCACAGTTCATGCATATTTTTGGTCAACTGGTTTTGAATAATGTTCAGAGTTCCCGTCATCTGAAAAGGACAGGAAATAAATGATATCCAAATATATGAAAATAAGGTGAAATGTATGATTTTGCAATTGTCAACCAAATTATAGGATGGTTGTAATTCAGCAGGTAATTATTTTATCTCACTAAGTCTTAAGATAGCTAATGAATGTATTTCTAGAGATAATTTTTGTCTCTTCTTAGTGTGAATTCTATAGTAATTATTAAAATTTAGTTTTTGTCCCTTGTGTTCAAATTTATTTTGAGTGTCCCTTCAATCCCATGAGTATAAAACTGACCATTTATTTGCTCTAATTAGCATGTATCTATGGTAATTTTATCAGATTAGTAGAAAAGCTCCAAAGCTCTATACTTTGGTAAAGAGAGAGATAGAGAGAGACAGACACAGAGAGAGAGAAAGAAAGAAAGAGAATACATTATTTTATAAAATGAAGCTCCTGGAAATGAAAATCAAAATAGCTTCAGAACCGTTTATCCTTATACTTCTGGATTTTAATATAGCATACAATTATTTTTGTCTCTACATCATGTTCTTCCTCCTGTTTTCACTGTATTTGATTTTGGTTCAATGTTGTATGTCTATTTTTGTAATGATGGGGTAGGAGAATAAAAATTCCTGATATAAAAATACAGGATGAGTAGGGAATACTAGGAAGATGGTAGGGGAGAAGCTGGAGGCTAAACAAGCTCTCAAATAGAAAGCAGTTTGGTGTTCCAGAGAAATACACCAAGTGTGCCATCACAGTACACAGAGTTTTGCCAGAGAGGGAAAATCCAGGCAAGAAGACAGTTCTGAGCACTTAGCAGTAGCTGCAAGTGTGGAGCTGGTGGCTTAAATGGCCGCCATATCTACAACGCAGACAGTCTGGGTCAAAGGCTCCAACCGGAGCAGGTAAGCATATTCTACTCAACACCAGCAAGAAGTGTCAAGGAGCAGATATCTTCATTCTGCAGAACCCAGACCCGAGACGATCAAGAAACCAAAATTATACCATGAGTAGATTCCTGACATCCTCACTCCTACTCAGGGAGTAGAGGAGTGAAGGCCACACCTCCCCCCCCCACTACTGGATATCTCCATCTTTGATACTGACAAAGGCCCATTGAGCAGCTAGCTCAAACTAAGGCCTTGGAAGAAAACAAAAAGTCATTTAGCAGGTCACAGGAACCTGACCTGACCTGCCAGGCTCAGGTCCACCCAGGAGAAAGTCACCCAGCCTATTCATATACAAGAAACTTTTAGAATCCATAATAGATCAGACCATAACAGGACATCCCACCATCAGAGTATAATCTGCACAGGATCAATTCAAACCAAGGAAAAGATCCTTAAAGCTGTCAAAGAGACAAGATAAATCACCTATAAAGGGAAACTAATTAGAATCACCTCAGATTTCTCACAAGAGACAAAGAAAGCAAGATGATCCTGGAATTATGTATGCTATGCCATAAAGACAAACAATTATCAACCAAGAATACCGTACTCAGTAAACTCTCCTTCATAACCCAAGGTCAAACAAAAAAAACTGCCATAGCAAAGAAAAAGTGAAAGAATATATCTCAACTAAAGCAGCCCTACAAAAGATACTTAAAGATGTCCTACACATAGAAAAACAATAAGACCACACTAAAGGCCAAGAAACCGCAACCAAACTGAGAATTCAAGAACCATAGGAAGAATCCAGTTGCCACAGGTCCCAAGGTAGTGGATAAAAAGGCTGGACATCCCAAATACCTCTCAATCCTATCTATCAACATTAACGGATTTAACTCTCCAATTAAGCGACATAAACTGACTAGTTGGATTAAAAACCAAATGCTCCTATCTGCTGTCTTCAGAAGTCACATCTTGCACATAAAACTATCACATTTTGAAAGTGAAAGGATGGAATAAAATCTACCAAGCCAATCACCCCTATAAACAAGCAGGAGTTGCAATCATAAAATCAGATATAATAGACTTCAAATTAAAATTAGTGAGAAGAGATAAAGAAAATTACTGCATAATAATTAAGGGATCTCCACCTCAGGAGGATATTATAATTCTAAATCTCCATTCACCAAACGGTGGAGCACCAAAATTTATACAAGAAACACTACTTTCCCTCAAATCTCACATAGATCTAAAGACATTAATTGTTGGGGACTTTTACACACCACTATTCCTACTAGGTAGGTCAACTCGGCAAAATCTCAACAGAGAAAATATAGATCTAAACAACAATATAGATCAACGAGTTTTAAAACCATGTACCGAATATTTCACTCAGCATCATCAAAATACACATTTTTCTCAGCAGCACATGCAACATTTTCCAAAATAAACCACGTTTTAGATCACAAAGCAAACGTTTACAACTTCAGAAAAATTGAAGTTATACCATGCATTCTCTGAGGCCACAAGGGAATAAAATTCAAACTCAACACAAAAGCCACCAAAGAAATTCCTGTAACACCTGTAGCCGAACAACACACTGTAGAATTACTAGTGGGTCATGGAAGAGATTAGAAAAGAAATTCAAAGCTTCACGATATTCAACAAATATAAACACACAAATTACCAGCTCCTCTGGACAGATCCAAGACCGTGCTCAGAGGCAAGTTTATAGGTCTGAGTTTCTACATCAACATATTGGAGAGATCTGAAACCAACAAATAAATGAGACATCTGAGCCTCTTTGAAAAAGAGCAGCAAGATAAACCCCAAAATTTTCCAAGAAAAGAAGGATTTAGGTTTTTTTTGTTTGTTTGTTTGTTTTTTGTTTTAATTCCTCATGTTTGGCAACCCATAGTGGTCTAGACTTCACTGGTCCACACCAGGTACTTGCTAGATAAAACTCTCAGATTAAAAAAAAAATCAGAATTAAATGAATTAGAATCCAAAATATATAGAATCAACAAAACAATTTCTTTGCAAAAATTAACAAAGTTGACAGATCATTAGCAAATCCTATCAGAAAAAGAAGAGAACACACCCAAATAAACTTAGAGATGAGAACAGAAAAATCAGAAAAGAAACATTCATAAATCAGAACAGTCTAAGGGAATACTTCTCAAAACTTTATGCTAATAAGTTTGAGACTTTGGCAGAAATGGACCTTTTCCTAGCAAATATCCACATAATGAAACAAAACCAAGATGATTCCCATATCAAGGATTGAAACTGAAACAACAATAAGAGACCTCTCAACTATGAAAAGCCCAGAACCAGATGGTCTTATAACAGAATTTTACCAGGCCTTAAATAAGAGCTCACAAAATACTCTTCCAAACTCTTCAAGGAAATTGAAAGAGAAAGTTCCCTAACAAACTCATTCTATGAAGCCATCATAACCCTCATCCCAAATGCAAGCAAGGATTCATAATAGAAAGAGAAGTATAGACCCATTTCTTTGATGAGTATTGATGCAAAACTTCTCAACAAAATTTTGGCCAATCGACTTCAACAATTCATCCAAAAAGAAAATACATCACGAAGAAACAGGATTCATTTCAGGCATGCAAAGCTGGTCCAATATATGCAAATCAATTAATATAATTCATCACATCAACAAGAGCAAGGATAATAACCACATGGTTATCTCAATAGATGCAGAAAAAGCATCTGACATGATCTAACACCTTTTTATGATGAAGATTCTGGAAAAATTAGGACTCCAGGGAGCATCCCTCAATACAATAAAGGCTGTATATGACAAACCTACAGCCTGTATTATACTCAATGGTGAAAAACTAAAGCCATTTACTCTTAACTCCGGAACAAGACAAGGAACTCCAGTCTCTCCACTTCTCTTCAATCTAGTATTAGAGTGCCTAGCTACAGCAATAAGACAAGAAGCAAACATAAAATTGTTCCAAATAGGGAAAGATGAAGTAGAACTCCCTCTCTTGACAAATGACATGATCTTGTATTTAAAGAATCCAACGGACTCTACTCCCAAATTACTCAAGATGATTCAAAACTTTGGCAAAGTACCAGGGTGTGAAATTAACCCTAAAAAATCAATGGCTTTTCTGGAGGCCAACAATGACAAAATCGTGGCTGAAATTAGGAAACTTCATTCATTATATGCACACAAAAAATAAAATACTTACGAATTAACTTAACCATAAAATGAAGTGCCTCTCTGATGACAAGTTTATAAACTTGAAAAAGGAAATCAAAACACAACTCAGAAAGTGGAAAAACCTCTCATTCTCCTGGATTGCAAGGATCAACATCGTGAAAATGGCAATATTTCCTAAGGCTATCTACAAATTCAATGCGATACCTATTAATATTACAACCTCATTCTTCAAGGAAATAGAAGAGGGAATCCAAAATTTCATATGGAACAATAAAAGACCCCAAAATAACGAAAATATACAGGGATATCAATACCATATTTCAAACCTTTCTACAAAGCTATAGGAAACCAAATAGCTTATTACTGGCACAAGAACAGAACTTAGGATCAATGGAATAGAATTGAAACCCGGAACTGAACCTACAGCCCTATAGCCAACAATCTTCGATAAGTGAGCTAAAAAAATAGAATGGAAGAAAGACAGCCTCTCTGGTAAATGGTGCTGGCAAATGGTTAATCACATAAGCTAGATCCTTATATATCACCCAGCACCCGAATCACCTCCAAATGCATCAAAGACCTGGGAGTCAAAGCAGATACTCTGAAAACATTACAGGATGGATGGAGAAATCCTAGGTCTCCTTGGCACAGACCGAAATTTTCTTAATAAAGACTCAGAAACACAAAAAATCAAAAAGGTTGGACAAATGGGATGCCATGAGCTTCTGCATGGCAAAGGACATAGCTTGCAAGATCAATAAAAAGCCCATGGATTGGGAGAAGATCTTCACTAAACATACAAGGATAGGGGTCTTATATCTAAAATATACCTGGAACTCAAAAATCTCAATCCCACAACAACAAATCCTCAAAGAAACAACTGCCCAATAAATAAGTGGGCTAAGGACTTAAAGAGAAACTTCTGTGAAGAGGAAAGAAGGATGACCAGAAGACACATGTAGAAATGCTCTACCTCCCTAGCCATAAAATAAATGCATATCAGAACAACATTGAGATACCACCTCACCCTAGTTAGAATGGCTATAATCAAGAACTCTAATAACAACAGATGCTTGAGGGGATGTGGACAGAAATGGACCTTACTGCATTGTTGGAGGAAGTGTAAACATGTTCAACCACTTTGGAAAGCAGTATAGACGTTCCTTAAAAGACTTCACATATGACACAGCAATCCCACTTTTGGGCATTTAACAAAGGATCACAAACAAGACCATACTGAAACTACCAGCATAACTATGTTTTTGCACCATTATTTACCATAGTTAAGATTTGGAACCAACCCAGATATCCCTAAGTAGATGAACGGATCAGGAAAATGGGTTATATATACACAATGGAATTCTATACCTCCATAAGAAACAATGAGATTGCCCCATTTGTAAGGAAATGGAAAGAATGGAAAGACGTGGAAAAAATTTTGTGAAGTGAAGTAAGCCAGGCCCAAAGAAACATGGGTCCAATAGTTTCCTTTAGTTCCAATAACTACTATATATCTGAGACAAACAGAAAATATCAGATATGGTGATGTTAGGTGAAATGAACCCTAAGATAAGAATTCAAATATTGTTTCTTTCTTGTGATTGTTTCTAACATATTTATAAGATGATTTTTTGTTATTTTGTATGTGCCACGCCCACTGTATAACCCCTGCTTTCACTTTATTTGATGTTGGTGTAATTTGTGGAGTGGAAGAGAAAAGACAAATCGTTCAAATATGGATACAGGTGGGCCCATTGCAACAATGAGAGTTACAAGTCATTATGTCGTAAATCGAACTTTACTAATTTAATCGGGAGCTGCAGTGGCAGGGGGGAAAATGTATGGGGGTGGGAGAGTGGGAGATGATAAGGGATGGGAAGGATAAACAAAGTAGCAGGCAACTATGCTTGATAAGAAATGTACTCCTTGCATGCGGTTCCAGGAAGATGGCAGAGAAGAAGCTGGAGGCTAAACAAGCTCTGGCATAGAAAGCAGTTTTAGAGTTCCAGTGAACAGTCCCAAGCCAGAGAATCACACCAAGTGTGCCATCACAGAAAAGAGAGTTAGGCCAGAGAGGGAAAATCCAGACAAGGAGACAGATCTGAGCGCTTGCCAGCAGCCGCTGCTGCGGTGGCAGCAGTGGTGGAGGTAGCCACAATTGCCATACCTGCAAAACAGAGAGTTTGGGAAGAAGGACCCAGATGCGGTGGGTGAGCAGATTCTACCCAACACCAGCAATAACCGGATATCTTCAAGAAGTGGACATCTTCATCCTGCAGTTTGCAGACCAGAGATGACCCGGGAACCAAGACTCGGTGTGAGTAGAATCCTGACATCCTCACTCCTTCTCAGGGAGCTGAGGAGGAAAGGACAACCCTCCTCCCTCCCCACCCCCAGTATCTGAGTTCTCCATGTTGAATACTGACAAAGCTCCGCAGAGCTGCTAGCTCCAACTCAGGCCTTGCAAGAAAACTAGAGTCATTTAGGAGGTCACAAGAACCTAAACTGACCTGCCAGACTCAGCTCCACCCTGGGAAAATTCACCCAGCTAGGGCACAAGCCCCAGAAGTGGCTTTCTTCACTGGGTATTCAGAGCCAGAGGTTGCCCCTCCCTTTAGCAGCCTGGACAATCAATTGAAATTCGGTAAACATAAACCCTGAGGTTGGCTCCAGGCTGGGCTCTGCGAGTTTTGCACAAACTAGAGCCAGGGAAAAGCTACTGTTTGCTGAAAAGCCTCAACTCTACCCAGAACCTAGCCTCATCACAGCATCTCCAAAATTGAGGAAAAAGCCATCTTCCTCTTTTGTGATTCTCAAAGCAGATCTCCCTCCCATTGAACTAGCCTGGGAACAGGATCACAAAATCCTGGGTTAAGCAGAGCATTTTTCTGCTTGTTTAAACAAACTGACTTAAGAAACCAATCAAGCCACAGAAAAATCAAACACCACAAGCAGACCAGAGACTCCAACAAGAGGCTGGTTACGGACAAAAAGGAGATGCAGGATTTTTCCCATCCCTCCCCAACATAAAAAATCAAAAAATTTTTTTCCTTTTTTTTGTACCTTTTATAAATTTTTTTCTAAAACTTTTTTTTTAATTTTTAATTTTTACATTTTTTGAAAAAAATTGTTTTCCAGTAACTTTTTTTTCCTCTTAAAATATTTATTTTAGGGGTATATGTGTGTTTGCGTTTTTTTTTTTTCTTTTTCAAAAAACACAATTTTTTTGTTTTTTGTGTAACACTATTAAACTTCTGATCTTTTTTTCTTTCTTTCTTTTCCTTTTCACCTTTTCTTCTCTTTCGGTCTTCTTTATGTGACTTAATTTTTGTTCTGAACATCCTCAGATAAACCCGTAGTTGATTATTAGACCTTATCCCCCATTGTGTACACACTTCATACTCAAATTTATTACTCAATTCAAAACCTCTTATACTCAAATTCATTAATAGCAGTACTACCTCTTTATAGCTATATGATATTTTAAGTATTTTTATTTTTAAGTTTTTCACATATCCTCTATATTCCTCCCCTTCTCTCACTATATCCAGGTTCTTCTCTGCATATTTTTTTCGATTTTACAGATATGTTCAATTATTACTTTTCTATATTTTCTGATCTCTTTTATTTCCCTTTCACTTTCTTCTTTTTTGCTCTCTCTCTACTTTCATCCTATCCAACCTATATCTTGCTTTGAGTTTAGTAGTTAGTTAACTCTCCCTGTGCCTTCCCACATTACTCTATTTCTATTTTTTACCCACATCTCTCCCTAAACCTAATAATTTCTGGTTTACCAAAATTCTTCTTTGTGGCCCATAGCCCATTATTATATAGTTGTTTGATGTTGAATAGATATATCTGTTGAACCAGATTGTATCTGCAGACTATTGACTGTGCAAATTCAGACTTTGGTTGATGCTTGCCTTAAGTTAGTGTGCTAGCACACAATGTGTTATTTTCATCCCAAATGGGCAGAATAAACCAGAAAAACACAAGAAAAATGGCAAGTCCGGGTATCTCAACTGCCATTCATGATAATCAGGGGACAGAACAGATAATGAATAATCCAGAGGAGAGTTCCCAAATAGCTCCACAAACACAGCTGGCAAACATGATAAATAAAAAGATTGAAAATATACAAAGGACTCTGTATGAGTGAGATAGGAGGCAATCCAAAGTTTTATAGAGGAATATCATGAACGTGAGGAAGCTACCCTAAAACTGATACAGGATTTGCATGCGCAGCTTGAGAATACTCAAAGAGAAAGGCAGCAATGGCTTGAGCATGCTGAGAACACGCTCAGAGAACTACAGGAATGGCATGAACGTGAGGAAGCTAAGCAAAGAGTAACACAGGAATTGAGCGAGCAGGATGAGAATACACAAAGTACACTAAAGTCATTCATGGAATCCATTAAAAAAGAGCTGAAGGAAGTCAGGGAGACCACAAAGGGAATGCTGAATGGAACCCAACAGAAGGAATGGGAGTCCAAGGAAACCATAACCAATCAACTAGGTGATTTGAGAATAAACATTGAACACTAAATTAAAGAAGTAAAGAAGTTCATACAAGATCTAAAATAAACCCTCAACAAAGAATTTGAAGCCATCAAATCTGACCAATTCGAAGGAAAAGAAATAAAAAACAAAGTAGAAAGACTTGACAGCAGGTTAGACCATGCAGAAGATCGAATCTCAGGGATTGAAGACAGCCTAGATATTATAGAGAAAGAACATACAACTATCCAAGACAATTCCAAGAAATATGATAGATCTATCCAACACTTGGAAGTCTCCATCAGAAGGCCTAATCTAAGGATAATGGGTGTAGAGGAGCCCCTAGAAACAGAAGTTAATGATCTAGGAATTTTGTTTAATAGGATCCTAACTGAGAACTTCCAAACATGCAAAAAGATAGGCCTATTCAGATACAAGAAGCTTTTAGAACTCCAAATAGACTAGACCAGAATAGGACATCCCAGCATGACTTTATAATCCAAACATGATCAACTCAGAACAAAGAAAAGATCCTTAAAACTGTCAAGGAGTAAAGATTAATCACCTATGAAGGGAAACCAATTAGAATCACCTCACATTTCTCAGCAGAGACAATCAAAGCAAGAAGAGCCTGGAATGATGTATACCATACCCTTAAAACAAACAACTATCAACCAAGAATACTGTACCCAGATAAACTCTGTTTCATAACTGATGGACAAATAAAAAACTTCCATATCAAAGAAAAATTAAAACAATACATCTCCACCAGCGCTACAAAAGATTCTTAAAGATGTCCTACATATAGAAAACCAACAAGACCACAATAAAGGCCAAGAAAAGGCACCCAAACTGAAAATCCAAGAACCATAGGATGAACCCAGTTTTCGCAGCCCCCAAGAAGGTGGATAACTTGGTAAGAACTCCCAAATACCTATCAGTCCTCTCTATCAACATTAACGGACTTAATTCTCCAAGTAAGCGAGATAGACTGTCTAGTTGGATTAAAAAATAAGATCCTTCTATCTGCTGCCTTCAGGAGTCACTTCTTGCCCGTAAATACAAACACAATTTCAATGTTAAAGGCTGGAACAAAATTTACTAAGCAAACGACCCCCATAAACTGGTGGGAGTTGCAATCAGATAAAATAGACTTCAAATTAAAATTCATGAGAAAAGATACAGAAGGTCGCCAAATACTAATTAAGGGATCTCTCCTACAGGATGATATTACAGTTTTAATATCCATTCGCCAAAAAACAGAGCACGCAAATTTATCCAAGAAACATTACTTTCCCTAAAATCCCACATAGATCAAAAGACATTAATTGATGGGGATTTTAACACACCACTCTCCCCACTAGATAGATCAACTCGGAAAAAACTCAACAGAGAAACCGCAGATCGAAACAAATGCATAGATGAACTAGATGTAAAAGATATCTACAAAACATTTCACCCAACAGCATCAGACTAAACGTTTTTCTCAGCAGCACATGGAACGTTTTCTAATATAGACCATATTTTAGGCCATAAAGCAAACTTGTCCAAATTCAGAAACATTGAAGTTATACCTTGCATTCTCTCAGGCCACAAGGGAATAAAATTAGACCTCAATACAAAAAGCCACCAAAGAAAGTCCGGTATCACATGGAGGCTGAACAACACATTGCTGAATCACGAGTGGGTCAAGGAAAAGATTAGAAAGTAAATTGAAATGTTCATGCTATTCAAAAAAATGAGCACACACATTACCAGCTCCTCTGGGACATAGCAAAGGCAGTACTCAGTGGCAAGTTTATAGCTCTAACTTCCTACATCAACATATTGTAGAGATTTGAAACCAACAATTTAATGAGACATCCTAACCTCCATGAAAAGGAGCAGCAAGATAAACCCCAATACAGTAAACGGAAAGAAATAATTAAAATTAAATCAAAATTAAATGAATTAGAATAAAAAATAACTATAAAAAGAATAAACAAATCAAAGAGTTATTTCCTCGAAAAACTTAAGAAAATTGACAGACCCTTAGCAAATCTTATCAGAAAAAGAAGGGAACACACCCAAATAAATAAACTCAGAGACGAGAATGGAAACATCATCACGAAAATAACCAAGATTCAGAACATTATAAGGGAATACTTCTCAAAACTTTATGCTAATAAGATTGAGAACATGGCAGAAATGGACCTTTTACTAGCAAATATTGACATACCAAAACTAAACCAAGATGAGTTAAACCATCTTAACAGGCTCATATAAAGCATTGAAATAGAAACTGCAATAAGAGACCTCCCAGCTAAGACAAGTCCAGAACCAGATGGTTTTACAGCGGAATTCTACAAGGGCTTTAAAGCAGAGCTCACACCAATACTCCTCCAACTCTTCAATGAAATTGAAAGAGAAAGTTCACTACCGAAAACAGTCTATGAAGCCATCATACACCTCATCCCAAAACCAAGCAGGGACTCATCAAAGAAAGAGAACTATAGGCCCATTTCTTTGATGAACATTGATGCAAAACTTCTCAACAAAATTTTGGCCAATCGACTTCAACAATTCATCCAAAAAATCATACACCACGATCGAACAGGATTCATTTCAGGTATGCAAAGCTGGTTCAATATATGCAAATCAATTAATATTACTCATCAAAGAAACAAGATCAAGGATAAGAACCCCATGGTTATCTCAATAGATGGAGAAAAGCATTCAACAAGATCCAACACCCCTTTATGATGAAGGTTTTGGAAAAATTAAGAATCCATGGAACATTCCTCTATACAATAAAGGCTGTATATGACAAACCTACAGCCAGCATTATACTTAATGGTGAACAACTAAAGTCATTTCCTCTTAACTCAGGAACAACACAAGGATGTCCAATCTCTCTGCTTCTGTTCAACTTAATATTAGAATGCCTAGCTACAGCAATAAGACAAGATGCAGACATAAAGGGGATCTAAAAAGGGAAAGAAGAAATAAAACACTCCCTCTTTGCAGATGACATGATCTTGTATTTAAAGAATCCCATAGACTCCACTCTCAAATTACTCAAGCTGATTCAAAACTTTGGCAAAGTAGCAGGGTATAAAATTAACCCTTAAAAATCAATGACTTTTCTATATGCCAACAATGAAAAAAGTGGGGCTGAAATTAGGAAAGCAACTCCAGTTGTAATAGCCCCTCAAACACACAGGAATTAACTTACTCAAAGAAGTGAAGAATATCTATGATGAAAACTTTAAAAACTTGAAAAAGGAAATCAAAACAGAAGTTCGAAAACGGGAAAAACGTCCATGCTCCTGGATTGGAAAGATTTACATCGTGAAAATGACAATGCTTCCCAAGGCTATCTACAAATTCAATGCGGTACCTATCAAAATTGCAACCTCATTCTTCAAGGAAATAGAAGAGGCAGTCCAAAAATTCATATGGAACAATAAAAGATCCCGAATATCAAAAACGCTCCTCAACGGAAAGAACACTGCTGGAGGAATATCAATACCAAATTTCAAACTTTACTATAAAGCTATAGTAATCAAAACAGCTTGGTACTGGCACAAGAAAAGACCTCAGGACCAATGGAATAGAATTGAAACCCAGAAATGAACCTAAAGACCTATCGGCTTCTAATCTTTGAATGGGAGTTTAAAAAATAGAATGGAAGAAAGACAGCCTCTTCAGTAAATTTTGGTGGCAAAATTGGTTAGCTACTTGTAGAAAACTAAAGCTAGATCCTTATATATCACCCTGCACCAGAATTAACTCCAAATGGATCAAAGACCTCGGAATCAAAGCAGACACTCTGAAAACATTACAGGATGGAATAGGAGAAACCCTAGGTCTCCTTGGAGCAGGCCGAAATATTCTTAATTGAGACCCAGAAACAACAAATCAAAGAAAGTTTGGACAAATGGGATTGCATGAAGTTACAGAGCTTCTGCATGGCAAAGGACATAGCTAGCAAGATCAATAGAAAGCCCACTGATTTGGAGAAGATCATCACTAGCCATACAATGGACAAGGGTCTCATATCTAAAATATACTTGGAACTTAAAAAAATTATATACCCCAACAAGAAATCCTCAAAGTAACAACTGCCCAATAAATAAGTGGGCTAATGACTTAAAGATTAACTTCTCTGAAGAAGAAATGATGGCCAATAGACACATGAAGAAATGCTCAACCTATCTCGCCATAAAAGAAATGCAAATCAAAACAACATTGAGATACCACCTCACCCCAGTTAGAATAGCTATAATGAAGAACTCTAATAACAACTATTAAAACAACAGATGCTGGAGGGGATGTGTACAGAATTGAACCATAATTCATTGTTGGTGGAAGTGTAAACTTGTTCAATCACTTTGGAAAGTAGTATGGATGTTCCTCAAAAGACTCCATAGAGAGCTCCCCTATGACCCAGAAGTCCTACTTCTGGGCATTCACCCAAATGTTTACAAACAAGACCACACTAAAGCTACCAGCACAACTGTATTTATTGCAGCATTATTTACCATAACTGAGATCTGGAACCAACCCAGATGCCCCTCAGTAGATGATTGGATCAAGAAAATGTGGTATATATACACAATGCAATTCTATGCCTCCATCAGAAAGAATGACATTACCCCCATTTGTTTGGAAATGGAAAGGCTTGGAAAAAATTATATTTAGTGAAGTAAGCCAAGCCCAAAGAAACATAGGTCTCATGATTTCCCTTATTTGCAATATCTAGTAAATGTCTGAGTCAAGCAGAAAAAGTCATATAAGGTGATGTTCGGAAAATGAACCGTAAGATACGTATTTTAAATGTTTTTTTTTTCTTTCATGCATTTGTTTCTAACGCAATTATAAGATTATTTCTTTGTTGCTTGGTATGTCCCTCCCCCACAGTAAAACCCCCGCTTTAACTGTATTTGATGTCGGTATAATTTGTGGAGGGGAAGGGGGAAAACAAGTCGTTTAAATAAGGATACAGGCGGACCTCTTGCAACAATGAGAAGTAAAAGTTGTCATGTCGAAAACGAACTTTACAACTTGCGGGGGTTGGGGAGGATTAGGTGGGGGGGAGGGAGGATGGAAAGGGATGGGAAGGGTAAACAAATGAGGAGGCTACAATGCTTGATAAGAAATGTACTCACTATCTTGCCTATGTAATTGTAACCCCTCTGTACAATATTTTCACAATAAAAAAATTAAAATTAAAAAAATATATATAATTTTTTCCAAGTCTTTCTGTTTCTTACCTAATGGGGTGGTCATTCATTCTGATGAAGGCATAAAATTCATATGTACATATATATAGATAGATAGATAGATAGATAGATAGATAGATAGATAGATAGATAGATAGATAGATAGATAGATAGATAGATAGATAGATACAGATATACATATATGCACATATATGTATAATATACATTCATATGTATATTTCATATATATATATGCCGCACTTTCTTGATCCATTCATTTACTGAATGACATCTGGCTTGGTTTCCTTTCTTAGCTATGGTCAATAATTCTATGATAAACATAGTTGTGTGGTAGGTATAGTATGGTCTTATTCGTGATCATTCTCAGAAGTGGGATTGATGGGTCATAGGGAGCTCTATGTGCAGTCTTTTCTTTTTTAAAATTTTTTATTGTAAAGATATTATAAAAAGGGTTACAGTTACATGAGAAAGGTAATGAGTACACTATCTATTGAGCATTGTTACCCCCTCCATTTTTTTTATCCCTACCAACCCTTCCCTCCCTAATTTCCCCGAGGTTCTTTTTTTTTTAAGTGTGATTAAGTGATTATATAATTTGCCAAATTTCACAGTATTGTGGAATAATGATGCTCATTTAAAGTCACAAGTTCATTCTAACTTTCCTGGAGCAATTTGTCTAACACAGTCTATAACATATAATGGTGTATACATATACACCATACATGTGATCAGCAGCATGGGGATATTTAGCAGTTGTTATAGAAGTTGTGCATTTCTTCATGTGTATATTGGCCTTTCTAATTTCCCCTTCAGTGAAGTTTCACTTCAAGTATTTGGCCTACTTCTTCACCAGGCAGTTGTTTCTTACGTTCTTTTTTAAAAAAATTTTATTGTGAAAATATCGCACAGAGGGGTTACAATTATATGGGCAAGGTAGTGAATAAATTTCTTATGAAGCATTGTTGCCTCCTCCATTGTTTCCCCTTAACATTCCTTCGCATCTGCACCCCGACCACAACTCCCCCATCCCCACCCTACCAAAGTTATAAAGTTCGTTTTTCCACATAACTAATTCTCATTGTTTCAAGGGGTCCACCTGTATTCCTATTGAAACGGTTTCTTTTTTCCCTTGCCCTACAAAAATTACACCAACAACAAATACAGTGAAAGCAGGAGTTATACCATGGGGGAGGGACATACAAAGCATCAAGGAAATAATATTATAAATATATTAGAAACAATCACAAGAAAGGAAAAAAATTGAATATTTATCTTGGGTTCATTTCACATAACATGAACTTTCTGAAATTTTCTGCTTGACTCAGAAATATACTACTTATTGCAAATAAGGGAAACCATGGAACCTGTTTCTGTGGGCCTGGTTTACATCACTTAATATAATTTTTTCCAATTCTTTCCATTTCCTAACTAATGAGGCAAGTCATTTTTTCTGATGAAGGCACAGAATTCCATTGTGTATATATACCGCATTTTCTTGATCCATTCATCTACGGAGGGGCATCTAGGTTGGTTTCCAATCTTGGCTATGGTAAATAATGCTCCAATAAACATAGTTGTGTTGGTGGATTTAGTACCAATTTTGTTTGTAATCAATATGGTAAATGACCAAAATTGGGATTGTTGAGTCATAGAGGAGCTGTACGTGAAGTCTTTTGAGCAACCTCCACAGTACTTTTGAAACAACTGCCAAATAAATAAGGACTAAAGACTTAAAGAGAAACTTCTCTGAAGAGCAAAGAAGGATGGCCAAAAAACAGGTGAAGAAATGCTCAACATCTCTAGCCATAAAAGAAATGCAAATCAAAACAACATTGAGATACCACCTCACCCGAGTTAGAATGTCTATAAACAAGAACTCTAACAACAACAAATGCTGGAGGGATTGTGGACAGAAGGAAACCCAACTCCATTGTTGGTGGGAACATAACCTTGTTCAACCACTTTGAAAGTCAGTTGTTTCTTTGAGGACATATTGTTGGAGGATTGATTTTTTGGAGTTCTAAATATATTTTAGATCCAAGACAATTGTCCATCAAATGGCTAGTAAAGATTTTCTCATAATCCATGTGCTTTCTATTGATCTTGCTATCTATGTCCTTTGCCATGCAGAGGCTTTGTGACTTCAATCACCATGAATTTATATGCATGAAATCTGATAAGAAATATGAGGGCTTTTTATGGCTGTAAGACACATTACTATATTGACATGATTTACTTCTAATTTTGGTAAGATATTTATTCAACCCCAAACTCAAGTGAACTGTTTTAAATACAAGGGCTGATAATTATTCTTTCCTCACAGTTGATTTTTGTGAAAGTAACCTTAATTTTCCTCTTTGATGCACCTTGTATTGAATTTAATATTTTTATATTAATGATGTCTCCTTTAAGATTTTAATCTATTGTCCTATCTGTTGATATCCTCTGTTATCCTTGAATGTGGCTAGTAATATGCAAATGCCTACTAAGAAAAATGAATCAACGTTGAATAATAATAATGGTTAGATATTAGCTTGATCAGGTGGCAAATGAATCTTTCTTACCCTAAAAGCTTAATATTATAGAGCAAAGAAACTTCTTGCATTAACATCAAGTTTGTCTGCAAATTTGAAACAACTTCCAGGAATAAAAGTATATAAATGAAAACTACACTGAGATTCCTACTACCTCCCGTTAAAAAAAGAAATATCAGAAGCTGGCACATATGTGACCAAATGGGAATGCTGCTAGTCTGTTGTATTAATGTAGACTAGATTTAACCACCTTGGAAAGCATTTTGGAGGTACCACATATATTAAAAACAGAGCTGTATCAATCAGCAATGCTATTCTTTTGCATTGACCCGAAGGATTGCATACTAGTATACAATAAACATACCAACATGACTATGAATATTGTTATAATTACTTAATATAGCTAATGAATGGAACAAACACTGGTAGATCAGTCCCCTTTGGACTACTGCATATAACCATTTCTTCAAATGTGTACATCCTGTAAATTCCATAAAGCTATTAGAGGCAAAATGGGTTGAGGTCGATAATGGGAATTAGGAAGATGTTAAAATGACCTGTAATTATTGCTCGAATTTGTCAGCAGTTTCTTATAAAAATTAATTGTTTCGTCTGTCATTGGGCTGAAATCTGGGCATTAGCACTATCCTTCAATAGTTCAGCTCAAGGCTAGTTCTCTACAAAGAATCAAACACAGAGTCTCATGCATAGTTGGCAAGAACTCTAATATTTAGCCACTTTCCCAGCCTAAAAAAATTTAGTCTTGACGCCAACCTATAATAATTTTACCAATGGTAAATTATGTTGTACACATTTTTAGTTTGATTTCACAACCTAGTATCTGATCAGAACATTTCAGCCATACACACACAAACACACACATACACACACACACACACACACACACACACACACACTCACATTGTCCCACTAAAAATTCACATTGAAAGAATGAAGATATAAGCAGCGTGTTACTAACATAAGTTACTCCAAGAAGGAATCCCACATTGAAATTTTTTTCATTCATTCCCCTTGAATTATTTACATTAAACTTATTCAACTATAGAAGACCAGTTATCACAGAAAAACACAGACAAATAACAAAACACGATACACTTTAATTACCTTTCATATATTGTAAAATTTAGACCTAATACATTTGTGCATGGTCTTAAATCAACCCCATTTTTATGTACTCCCAAACCAATGAAGACTGATGCTGATTTTGAAAAATTTTCCCATTGAAAGAATTTAGCATTAGGTTGTGGCTGGGTTTCACAGTAGTCATTGCGTAATTGGACAGTGTCTACATAACCATAAGAAAAAACAACTTGATTGCTTTCACTATTTTGAACATTAGATTATGTATGTACAAAGAACTTGATTTTAAAGTTTTCATACATCATCATAAAGGGGTGTTGGATCTTGTCAAATACTTTTTCTTCATCTATTGAGATAACCATGTGGTTCTTATCCTTGCTCCTGTTGTTGTGATGAGTAATATTAATTGATTTGCGTATATTGAACCTGCTTTGCATCCCTGAAATGAATCCTGTTCGATCGTGGTGTATGATTTTTTTTCATGGATTGTTGAAGTCAATTGGCCAAAATTTTGTTGACAAGGTTTGCATAAATGTTCATCAAAGAAATGGGTCTATAGTTCTCTTTTTTGATGAGTCCCTGCCTGGTTTTGGGGTGAGGATAATGATGGCTTCATAGAATGTATTCGGTAGTGAACTTTCTCTTTCAATTTTATTGAAGAGTTGGAGGAGTATTGGTGTGAGCTCTGCTTTGAAAGCCTTGTAGAATTCTGCTGTAAAACCATCTGGTCCTGGACTTTTCTTAGATGGGAGGTCTCTTAATCCTAACTTCATTTTTCAAGGAAATAGAAGAAGCAATCCAAAAATTCATATGGAACAATAAAAGACCCTGAAGAGAAAAACGATCCTCAATAGAAAGAACAGAGCTGGAGGAATATCAATACCAAATTTCAAAATCTACTATAATGCCATAGGAATAAAAACAGCTGGGTACTGGCCCAAGAACAGACCTCAGGACCAATGGGAATAGAATCTAAAACACAAAAATGAACCTACAGACTTATAGCCATCTCATCTTCGATAAGGGAGCTAAAAAATTAGAATGGAAGAAAGAGAGCCTCTTCAGTAAATGTTGCTAGCAAAATTGGTTAACTACTTGTAGAAAACTAAAGCTAGATCCTTACATATCATCTTGCACCAGAATCAACTCCAAATTGATCAAAGACCTCGAAGTCAAAGCAGACAACCTGAAAACATTACAGGATAGAATAGGAGAAACCCTAGGTCTCCTTGGCTCAGGCTGAAATTTTCCGAATAGAGACTCAGAAACACAACAAATCAAAGAAAAGTTGGACAAATGGGATTGCATGAAGTTGCAGAGCTTCTGCATGGCAAAGGACATAGCTAGCAAGATCTATAGAAAGCCCACGGATTGGGAAAATATTCTTCACTAGCCATCCAACTGACAAGGGTCTCATATCTTAAATATACCTGCAACTCAAAATATTAAATCCCCCAACAACAAATCTTTAAAGAAACAACTGCCCAATAAATAAGTGGGCTAAAGACTTAAAGAGAAACTTCTCTAAAGAGGAAAGAAGGATGGCCAATAGACACATGAAGAAATGCTCAACCTCCCTACCCATAAAAGAAATGCAAATCAAAACCACATTGAGATACCCCCTCACTCCAGTTAGAATGGCTAAAATTAAGAACTCTAAAATCAACAGATGCTGGAGAGGATGTAGATAGAAGGGAACCTTACTTCATTGTTGGTGGGAGTGTAAACTTGTTCAACCACTTTGATAAAGTAGTATGGAGGTTCCTCAAAAGTCTCCACATAGTGCTCCCCTATGACCCAGCAATCCCACTTTTGGGAATTTCTCAAATATTTACAAACAAGACCACACTAAAGCTACCAGCACGACTATGTATATTGCAGCTCTATTTACTATAGCTAAGATATGGAACCAACCCAAATACCCCTCAGTAGATGATTGGATCAAGAAAATGTGGTATATATACACAATGGAATTCTAGGCCTACATCAGAGAGAATGGCATTGTCCCAGTTGTTATGAAATGGAAAGACTTGGAAAAAATTATATTAAGTGAAGTAAGCCAGGCCCAAATAAACATACTTTCCATGGTTTTCCTCATTTGCAATATCTAGTATATGTCTGAGTCAAACAGAAAAGGTCAGATAAGGTGATGTTAGGGAAATGAACTCCAAGGTATGTATTCCAATATTTTATTTTTTCTTTCATGCGCTTGTTTCTAAGACATTTATAAGATTATTTCTTTGTTGATTTGTAAGTCCCTCTCCCACGGTATAACCCCTGCTTTCTCGGTTTTTGATGTGGTTATAATTTGTGGAATGGAAGGGAAAAAACAAATCGTTTAAATAGGGATACAGGTGGATCCATTGCAACAATGAGATGTACAAGTCTTTACATCGAAAAATGAATTTTACAACTTTGGTGTGGGGGGGAGAGCGTGCAACAGGGAGGGTTGTGTTGGGGGGCGGGGGCAGGATAGGAAGAGATGGGAAGGGAAAACAAAGGTGAAAACTACAATGCTTGATAAGAAATGTACTCATTATCTTGCCCATGCAATTGTAACCCCTCTGTACAGTATTTTCATAATAAAAAATAAAAATTAAAAAAATAAAATTATCATTCTATAGCCACTGTGCATCTGTCTGTATGGAATATGTAAATTCCATTTTTATCACATATCCTAATTATGTATTTTATTGTGTAACATATATTACAGAACATGAAGCATCCTCTTCACAGGCAAAACAATAAAATGAATGGAATATTGTTCACAATAAAGCAATCTGAATGCACTTTGATGATTTTCTTAACAATTCCTAACATAGTAAATATTCTTGCAAAGTGCATATATGAGTTTAACCAAGTCATAAATACTGCAGGTATTTGTGTCTTCAACAACTATTAAAGAATAATTATCTACATACTTACCTATAAAATCATATATATTCAGAGCAAATTGGATAGTTAGTAGATAAAATAAAAAACGATTCTTCTGATTCCATTCAGCATACAGTTATTTAAATTACATTTGAGTCAATAAAAATCAGGTTAAAACTATGGGTAAAGTTTGCAAATGGAGGAATTTTGACAAAGGAATTCAATTAAGGCCTAGTTACATGGTTGTTGTTTTTTTACTAAAAAAATGTCAAATGTATTTCTCTAGTTTGGAAATCAATAACCTGAATATTCATGGATTGATCTAAACGTACATGAAATTAGAAAATGACACTGGCAAATATAATCAAATACTTATGTGCTCTATTCAAATTATTAATCCATGAAAAGTTGATAATTGCCAAATGAGAAAATGAAGAGTAATCTTCAGACATTGTGTTCCTCAACAAATCCCCAGGGTTTCTATGATATAGTTCTTCTTTGAAATTTTTTTATCATATTTCAAAATTGAAAATAGTACACTCCTGTAAGGTGCTCATGTTTATCTTTTATATAGTAAAGCATAGACAGTATAAATACACAGTATTTTTTTTTCAAAAATATATGAACAGTACTACATTGATTCTAATTGGATAAAAGGATTGATCAGAGAAATCCAGAAAAATATTTCCATGTTACTTGGATATTATCATTGAGTAATGAGTAAATTTGAAAAGTGTAAAGAGTTTAAAATGTAGGAATATGTAGATCTTTCCTCTTGAAAATAGAAATTGTTCAACCAAGAATGAGAAGGATTTTCGGTATACTCATTGCCTTTAAAATCTTCTGGTTATAGTGATCATCACCCCACATAGATTATTATTTTTTAATTAGAGAAAAAGCATTCATTCCAAAAAGGTGCTGATTGTTCAGAAGGAAGAAGTTTATTGAGAATATTACACTTGTTAGTCATCTTATATAGTTTGTTTATTTTCTTCTCACCCAGGTACATGAGATCTAGATGAAAAATTCATTTCCGTTGCCTGTTGTGACAGTATTTCATTGTGTTCCCAAATTTTGGGGCTTAGGTATACCCAAACATAATTGCTATTTAAGATACAGATCTTGATTTTAGGTGCTGGATGAGGTCTGATTTCAGGCACTTTGCAGTCTTAATTTACTTTCTGCATGATATAAACAGGTGTATTGAAGAAACTAAACTATTATCATGAAACAGTAATTCAGTAATTACAAATAGTTGTAAAGCTTCAAGATGAAAATTTAAAAATGCCTCATTTAGACATGCTTTGTTCATTTGGTTAGAATTGCCAGGCTTCAAGTAATATGGTTATAGGATTTAAAGATTTTCACTTGTAAGAAAAAAAATTTTGAGCAAAATATTCAATAAGTGAACATGAGAGATAAAGGTGTCATCATTATTTAAAGTGAGATTTACATGAAACAAATTGTTTAAATAGAGATACAAGTGAACCTATTGCAAAAATGAGATTGTTGTACAAGAAGTTATGTCAAAAAATGACATTTACAACTTTGGTCCCCACGGTGGGGGACGGTGTTTGGGGGCAAGGGGGAAGCAGCAGGAGAGATGGGAAGGGATGGCAATGGGAAACAATGGAGGACGTAACAATGTTTGATAAGACAGGTACTCATGTCCTTGCTCATGCAATAATAACCCTCTGTACAGTATCTTCGCAATACAAAAAAGAATGGAAAACTAAAGGAGTTCTTTATACTAAACTCAGTCATCTTAAGAGAAAGGACACGCAATGTTACCAAGTGTTCACTACATGAGCAGGGAAATAATCATCAAGCATTGCAAAGGTCTAAAGGGGCTACTAATTGTAAGCCTTGTGCTAGAAATGAAGCTTAAATATACTTTCCTTATTAAACTTTTGTCCCATTGAACATAGTATATGCTTATTGGTTTGATTCCATGGAACTTAATGGTGAGCATTGAGAGGAAACAGCTAAATTTGCAGAAATGTCAACATGATTCTATGCAACCAATTTTCTCATATATAGAAATTGAACATTTTATATTTTGATGACTGCAGTTTGTTTCTATATTATGGATTACACATTAAATAATTGAAAATTACTCCACAAAATTCTGAATCACACACTGTAGAACTAAAAAGGCCCTTTTATCAGTATGATGTCATTTACCTAAACTATAGCACAGTCTTGTAGCTTGATTAACAAAAAGAAGTCCAACCTACCAAATTCTTATGAAAGATTTAAATATAAAGATTTAAAATATGAATGTGGAGAAATTGAGAGAATATTTAGATTCACTTTCAGAGATTTGAAATGTAGTTCCACAGGGAGAAAATATTTTAATTGTGTAGTTAGTTGCTTGGACAACTAACTATATAGGAAATAGAATAGGACACTGAACCTGTGAGAAGCTAAACCAGTGACTTTTGAGACCCTGAGGACAAAATATGTTATTTATGTATGCGTGGTTGGTGAAAAATATAAGCTAGTACATGCTATGAGAATGGAAATAAATCGAGCCTTTCTGATATGTGTCAAAGTATACAGCCAGCAGAGGAGGAAACCTTACCCTCTCGATAGATAAGGACTAACATCAAGTAGGGGTCTCAAGAGCAGTGGTCACTTGCTTGCATTGTGCCTTCAGGATGGGGCTATAGTTATTCTATTATTGATAGAAACATAATCTCTTTGTCATGATTACTCACTGTATTGGACATCATCCCACATTATGGCAAGTCAATACTTCCCTGCAGGTACAAATGATAAATGCGAAGTTCGCACAGCATGCTCTAATTTTTTCCTCTTTAGATTTTCTGAGAACTCTGTTATTGCTTAGTAGAATTGAACTCTTGGTGGCTTTCCTACCCTCTGTAAGTCACTTATAAAAAGATAGTTCTGTATATATCTATTTGATGTGTCTACCCTCTGTCTGATTTGAGTGATGCACAAATTGCCATTGCAGGTTTTATACTTTTTATGGCAGTTTTCATAAGAACAGGAAATCAGAAATTCATACATTATCAATTAGACCTAAAATTGTGTGCATATAGAGTAATAGAAGACTTTTCTTCATAATGACCCCTGAAATTGCTTGATTACCTACTGAAGGTATGTACTCATATGAAGAAGGTTTTATCACTAACATGCCATTTATCAAACACTTACCATGCTCTTCTGCCTGGACTATGAGGCAGCAGGAACAACTTCAGTTTCTTTTTAAAAAAATATTGTAAAAATAGTGTACAGAGGGGTTACAATTACATGAGTAAGGTAATGAGTACATTTCCTATTAAGCATTATCACCTCCTCCTTTTTTTTCCTACAATCCCTTCCCACCCCACCTCCTCAACTCCCTCACACCCCCAAATTGTAAACGTGTTTTTCATTATAAAATCTTATACATCTCATTGCTACAACACGTCAACCAGTATCCTGTTTCAGCTTTTTTTATTTCCCTTAATCCCACAAATTAGAAAAATGTGTATAAAAGACGCAGGGCACTGTCATCAGGGGTTATAACTTGTGGGAAGGACATACAAGGGAAACAAATCATATAAGACAGTTTAGAATCATAAAAGCAATTCAAGAAACTAGAAACAACTTATGTCCCTATCTAAGGATTCATTTCATTTATCATCTTCCTGTATGGTCATATGTATATAGCTTTTGGACATTTCTGTTCCTCCTCAATTTATACTATTTATTGTTAATAGAGGAAACAATGGGACCCATGTTTCTTAGGGCCTGGCTTACTTCACTTAATATAATATTTTCCAGAAAAACAAATCTTTTAAATAGGGATTCAGGTGGATCCATTTCAACAATGAGATATACAAGTCGTTATGTCGAAGATGAACTTTACGACTTTGGATGGGGGGGTGGGGAGGATTGGGTGGGGAAATAGGGGGCGGCTGGGAAGGAATGGGAAGGGGAAACAAAGGAGGAAGCTACAATGCTTGATAAGAAATGTACTCATTATGTTGCCCATGTAATTGTAACCGCTCTGTACAGTATTTTGACAATAAAAAAAGAAAAAAAAGAAAAAAAATAATATTTTCCAAGTCTTACCATTTCCTAAAAGAGTGAGGTGATGTCATTCTTTCTGATGGAGGCATTTAATTCATTTCTAAATGAGGGTTAGAAGGATAAATGTGGGGATAGTGAGGAATAGTGAATGTTGTGAATTAACAAGTTTTGTCATCGTGAAGAAAAGTAATTGTTTACAAAGTACTTTTCTTCAGAAAGGGAATATTAGATGAGAAAGATATTTCACTGCGTAGATAATAAATAGAGTGTAGAAACTGTCTAATCTTATTAACAACGGTTAAAAATGAAAAACACTGGATTTTAATGTAATCTCACTTAAATGAATTCTGTGCAAATGATAGACGATTTTCCTACAACATTTTCAATATTTTGTGAGCGTAGTTATTAATTTTAGACTGATAATGTTCCTTTTCCTTCCTCCTTTATGTCTGTGTTTCCTCTACAGGAGGAAGCAACATAAAAATGAAGTGAACATTTCAATACACATTTTCTTTTCAGAGATGCTGTGAAATTTTTTGGATGTTTTTTAAATACCTGTGGATAATTTTTAAGTTACTAACATCATGGTATTTTATTATTGAAGAGTAAGAACAGCTGAGCGCCAGTGGCTCAAGTCTGTAATCCTAAGTACTCAGGAAGATGAGATCTGATGATAAGTTTCAAAGTCAGCATTGGCAGGAAAGTCCATGAGATTTTTTTCTCCAAATGACCACCAGAAAGGTGAAAGTGTCAGTCTCTCTCAAGGGGCAGAGTGCAAGCCTGGAGCTAAAGTGTGCAGAGACAACATCCAACCTCACAGTACAAACTCCAAGACAGACAAAAAAAGGCAGAAGAGAAGCATTTGCAATATTTCTGTGTAATTTTGAAATTCTAGGAAGCATAGTATTTTACAGAAGTGTTTTAAATTACTCACTGTCTTATTATGAGATGACATTTTGCGGGAATTGTATATTTGGCAGAAGTGTTTCAAATTATTCACTGCCTTATGATGACATGACATTTTTGCAGGAATTGTATAGAGAGCTTTGCCAAAGTTCAGAATCCATCAATTCAAACTTTTCCTACAGAAACATCTCAATCTCATTACAAAGGGGTTTCCATGTAAGGGAGAATGTGTGATTTTGATATTAATGGCCGTTTCCTACATATACCTTCATTCTTAACAATATTATGTACTATCAAGACTCTTCCATGAATGTCTTACTGACAGTAGATATTTACCAATGTACAAAGGAATCTTTGGGAATATTGACATGCCATCACTGAATTTGGAATTAATTCTCTCCTGAGAATGCAAAAGTTATAACACTGTTTTGTACTGTAATGACAGGGACATGAGTTACAGGGAATGATCCAGGCAAATATAAAAGAATGTTCTTTTTTCTGATCTTAGGGTGAATCAAGAATCTTGACTATTTTACAAAATGAATAACTGTGCCTAATTGGAGAACATTCAATCAAACAAAATATGGGAATGAATTCCATACAAGGCATAAGCGAGTGTATCAGGGACACCTTTGACTTACCCTAGTGCCCATTAGCATGCCTAGGTTGTTGGGTGAAAAAAGAAACCTGAGGTAAGGACTGTTTCCTAACTTCTAAATGTAAGTTGACCCCTCACAATAGTTACTTTTGTCTGGGAATAATATATTCCATTTCACTTATTAATCATGTAGAATATAAGAAAAATATAAGAAAACTAAACTAATATGTGGTTCCTAATACAAACTTCCCAATAATTTATGTGTTCCAAAAAGAAGAATAGGTAGGAAAATTTTACTGATTTTTTTAAACCACTTAATTTTGCAACGTATTTGTCAAGGCACAAGATTCGAAATCATCTCAATATTTTTCATGTGTAATCTCATCTGCAGAAAAAATCTGTGAGTTCTTCCGATTTTCTGTGGCAGGGAAAAATAGATTCTTGCAGGATTACAACTAGCTGACATTTATTAGTTTTGGGGGACATTGTGCACTCTTTGAAGCTACCATATTTTGTACAGAGAACCTGTGATTTATTAGACAAGAATTTGTTCTGAGAAGATGAATCTGTAACTTATGATTTTGATTCAAGTTCAGTTCATGAAACCATATATCATGAATATTTGTTTTTGACTTGTGTATAAATTGTCCCTCATATTTACTCCCCCCCCACGATTTTTTAGTTCATTTTGCCTTCTTGGCCCACAACCTTCCTATTGCTAAATGGAATAAACTTTCAAGTATGTTTTAGGAAAGATCTCCCTTGCCAAGAAATATTTATTACTGATTAGATTCCTATGTGATCAAAAGAGATGAAGTATTTTACTAAAGATGAGGAAGTTTCACATCGGAGAACCTTGCTTACATTTATGATAGTTGTGAAAATGTGAAGGTTTCTGATTTGGAGCATGTTTGAGCATCAGTATCTCTTGGTTTGAAATTTCAAATGACTATTTGGATTCCTACAGAAATATTTGAAAAAAAATGATTTCAACATTAATTTGTCAATGTGGGCTTGAAAACTGGTGACCTAAGGAAACCTGTCTGCTTTTAGGAACGTCAAGAAATCAGACGTGTGTGTACTATTGACTTAATTATCTACAGGTATACTTATGAGAATTGAGAAGAGTGAATGAATCTCTACTCTTCTTTCTAATGGAATCTTGCCAAGGTGATCTACAGAGGGATTTGAACTACATATGTAAACAATGAATGAGTACTTGTCTCATAGGTTTTTACCCATTTTTCACTTTTACTGATTTTTGTCTAAAATCTCTATCCTCTCCTAACAGGTGTAATGTTTATTCCCTACATATAGATTTGTTGGGATTGTTCTTGTATGGTTCGCCCTTTATCCTTTGTCTCAGATTTTGTTGTTCCCTCCCTGTGCCTAATTCTCATTAACTTACATGACATAAGTGTGTACCACAATCAAATACAGTGACAACATTGTACAAAACATAGGAAAATAAAGGAAAAAGGCAAGTGAAGAGAAATACCTTCACATACTACATTTTAAAAAATCAAGAAAGAGAAACCAAATAATTTTTATTGCAGAGTTGAGATTGTTTAGCCTAATATTTTATGGTCATATGTATATTACAATTAAGCTATTAAGGACTAAAATGGACATATAGCTGTTTTTAGAAATAAGAGAAACGATGGAGCCTATGTTTGTTTTGGTCTGGCGCCCTTTAATTCATGTTTAAGTTTTTCCATTTCCTTACAAATGGCACTATGTCATAATTTCTAATGGAAAATATAATTCCATTGTGTTTATACCCCACATTTTCTGATCCATTAATCTGCTTTCAGGCATCTGGGATGGTTCCTGGTTTCCCTATGGAATGCACATAACATAGCCATTCTAATGGAATGTGGTAGAATTTCAGTATTGACTTTATTTGGATTGATTTTATTGTCACAGACATTCAGCATTTCTTCCTATATCCTTTGGTCATTCTCAGTTAGCCATCAGTGAAGTCTCTCTTTAAATATTTAGACTTCTTTTCATAGAGTGGGGTTATTGTTCAGGTTTTCTTTTTGCGGAGATATTTCACTTGTTGAATTTTGTTTATATTTCAGCTCTAAGATCCTTTTCTCTTTCTTGGCTAGTGAAGATCTTCTCCGAATCTTTCTGCTTTTTATTTACATACTTAGTTGTGTCCTTTCTTATTAAGAATTGGTACAAGTTCAACCAAAATAGTGGGTCTAACGTTTCTTTGACTTGAGGCATTTGTGCATCTGTACTGAGAAAGTTTCAACCTGTTCTACGAGACCTAATATTTCTCTATTGCTTCCATTCTGAGTATTTTCTTTAACAGTTTCCATTAGGAAACTGTTTTGACACAGGGTGATGTATAATCTAACTTTAAGCTTTTATAAGAATTTAATGAGTATTACAACACTATTTATTAAATATTGATTTTTCATTTTAAAGTATTTACCTTGCTTCTTTTTAAACTTACCTAATGAAGAGTCATAATTTTTTTCTTTAGAAGTGGCATTTAAAATATAGGTGCCCTACTTTCTCTTTTTGCCTTAATTGGTATATCTCCAGTTCCATCCAAAGAGGAATGCAAGAGCTTAATTGCTATGTATATGTGAACAAGAAGATTATGGTAATAAAAATGAACTCCCAGGAACATGAGGTTTATCATGGTTGGCATTTTCCTAAAAAAATACTAAGAAAAACTATTTATTTTTTGTTGGTTTTTGTCCTTTATTTTTCATAGGGTTTCTCCCTTCTTGTCACTATATTTGATTTGGTAGACTGTGGACTGTATAAACTTTAATCTGAATAGGGCAAAGAAGAGGAATCAAAAATTTAGAAATAGAGGACAAGGCTGAACCAATGTCACAAAATTTCTCACAAGACAACATGTTGGAAATGGTTTTACAGGGGGTGGGAGCGGGGCGATTTATGAAGCAGAATAAAGTGTAAGGAAAATGAGGGAAAAATTAACATGTTCAAAGAAAAACATTCATTGCCTTAGATACATAATTAAAATCACTTTGTACATCAGTATGACAATATGTTTAAAGAAAAAGATGAATATTGATACATTTATTTTAATTTTCATAAATTTACAAATGGATTCGTATGTAGATTGGTTTTCAGTCTATACACAGACATGTGTTGAATGATCTGTTCTCTTTAGCACCCTACTAGAAAAGTCTCAGTTCCCCTGAGTCTGAAGGTTCTAAACTATCCTTCAGGAATTAATGTTGAATTCATTCCTGCTCACAATTTCTGAAGGATAACCAGGAAACATTTGCAATTGTATACTAGGTGTACAAATAAGCCCATAAAAAGAAACTCTCCGATTTCAGCACCAATAATAAATATGAGGTACATTCTTACATCTTTAACTTCCTCATCTGTACCCAAAAGATTCAACAAAATTTATTACACAGGAGTCCTACCAACAATTTTACTAGGTGGATCTTCCTAAAATATGCTTCAAAAATTATTCCATTTTGCATCAAGAATATTTTGGACCACTATAAATATTTGGGGGCATATATATGTGTGGCAATTACACACAAATTACATATGAATATAGTCATTGAATATAGTCCCATAAAAGTGTGTTTGTTATACTCTACATATACAGTGCACTCTTTCTTGGAACATCATACAATACCAAAAGTTGCATATCCTCTTGCCCTAAAATTATCACATTTTTAGCACACAATCATGCTATCTTCCCAAATTGCAGTTTGGCACTTAAAATAATAAGTTTTGAATGCTATTTTGTGTACACATACATTAACCTGTTTTTTTTTTCTGCCAATGTTTTGGGAAGAACTCTCAGAATCCTTGTTTAGATGAGACTACATGTGGAAATGGAGATAAATGAGAAGCTTCCATAGTAAGAAATATACTTCAGAATGTTGGTTGAAAAATCCCTTTGAAATTTTAATGGACATTATATATGGGATTACATAATTGGTGTAAATTTGTATGAGAGGTCTAATATCATTACAGTTTTGTTATGTATTTATTAGGCTCTGAAATTATATCAATATATGAAATGGAAGATGATATTCACAGGCAAACTTAAGGACAGTGAATAAAGAAGTATGATTTGTTCTCTATTGGGAAACAAATGTAGATTTCGATTTGATTATTAAAGTTTCTATATTCCAACTTTACTGTGTCTATGTGGATAGTGACATGGTGAATTCCAGTAAGGACATAAACACCAGGCTTTGCTTCTGGATTCAAGGAAAGGGTGAATAGGGATTGAATAGGTAGTAGAAATTAAAATGAATTCATTTGTTTGAATGAGCATGAACAATATATTAATAAATGTAAGATGTAGATGAAAAAATGAGAAATGGTTTGACCTCATGGTTTGTTCATAGAATGATTCCTGCAAGGAAATAGAAAAATTATATTATTTTACTTTCTGTGGAAAACACTGGAATATGTATTTCTGAATTCTACACATCAACAAGAACTTCACTAGCAGTTCAAGCGATATTCAAAAACTAATAAGAGCACATCATCAATTATTTAAAAAAAAATCATGCTTACTCCCACTTCCATTTCTATTGAAATTAGTTCATTGTACACAAACCACACTAATTACACTTGGACACTCTCTGCCTCAACACATTCAAACTTCACTGAACAATTGAAGTGTGACCCTAGTCAATCTATTATTTCAGCGATTATTTTTCAGTTCTTAAAAATTTACTCTAATATCACCCTTTCAGGCTTCACCATGTCTTGGCCCAGTTTCTGACCTAGGTCTCTTGTAATATATATATATGGACGTATCATGCATCCAGGAAAATAGGAAGAAATACTTCACATTGTTGTACAGTAAAGAAAATCCATAGTGGTTTTACTATATAATGTTGTTTCAATGAACATAGGTCAACACTCCATTTCAATATTTGTGAATGGATGCATAAATGCAAACCACAAGGAGTGATTGTTTTATGGGATGTATCCTACCAAAGGAAACACGTTTTATGGTAGAAAAGTAAAATATGAAGGGATACCATGCAAATATCTTCAGGTACAATTACAAGAAATATTCCATGGCTCATACAAATAAACGGCTTTTCCATTCTTATGTGTGGACAAAACAAATGCTATTGTGAAGTCACAATTACATTGTGAAGTGGTATCAGGTAAATATATTCCGAAGTTCTGAAAAATAATTAACCTTTAAGACACATATGCATATCCTCTCTCAGTAGGAACACTGAAATATTGGACTTTGAAATGAGCATAGAAAATTTCCTTAACTTAGGGTAACATTCCTACATGAATACTGCTTTCTCAAATAGGTATGGTTATGAGAATTATTTGCCAGAGACATACCAACATTTGGAATATATCACTTGGATTAAGCCCAGGGTAAGAGGCTTGAATATCAGTGGACCAATCAAGGATTCAATACTTATTGCTAAAGAAGACACATTAAAAAAATCCGTGAAATCCTGATATTATTTTTTATCATGAGTGAGTAAAATCAAGAATTGAAGGCCAGAAAACTATCCTCACTTTTCAATTCCAAAAGGCATCCACTTATGGGTGTTGAAACAGAGTGGGAAAAAATGTACCCCATTTCAGTTTGTACACACTCAAACACAATATTTGCATCCATAAATGGACAGGAAAGAGAAATATCTGTTCATAAACACAAATCAGCTCACATATTTAACTATCTATCCATCTATCTATCATCTATCTATCTATCTATAAAATGGCAAAGCCAGGATTAGATAAATCTTGAAGAGACCAATCAATAAGTAACATGGTCTCCTACACTGTCACAGATTTTCTCATAAATTTACAGATTCTTTAGTATCATCTACTTTTTAGATGCCAGAAAATTATGATTCCATAAGTAAACTAATTAGCATAAGGGAAGAGAATTATTAGTCCCATTGGGTCATATTAAGTGTTCTAATAACCAATGAAGTAAGGACATAGGATTGGGAACCTGGCTCAGCAGTAGAGCACTTGCCTTGCATGAATGAGGCCCTAGGTTCGATTCTAATGCACAATATAAGCCAAAATAAAGCAAGACATGTCGATGTGGCTCAAGTGGTAGAGTCCTAGCCTTGAGCTGAAGAGCTGAGGGTCAGCGCCCAGGCCCAGAGTTCAGGCCCCATGATGCGATCCCCCCAAAAAAAAGTGAAGTAAGGAAATATCACTGCTCCATCAAACATTACTCTCTGAAATTCAGAGAAAAAATATATGATATTACCAAGAGCGGCTGAATAAAATCGCACTGGCTTTTATGTGGAAGGAAAAAAAATCAGATATTTTGGAAATAACTGTGACTATGGGACATTGTTGATGAATATTGCATTACATTGCATCTGTCTTTGGTTTTTGTTCTTGTTAGTGATTGGACTTGAACTTTGGGCTTGGGCACGGTCCCTGAGTTCTTCAGAGCTCTAAAGCTCTACCACATGAGCTACAGAGCCACTTCCAGTTTTGAGATGGTTACTTGGTGATGAGAGTGTGACAAATATTACTGAATTCTGAGGATCAGATCTCAGCCTCCTACAGGTCCCTAAGCAACCTGTATCAGGCTTTTTTTTTTCCTCTCTAATCCAGAGTGCACTGATTTTTGAGCTTGTCTGTTCCCAACATTCATGCACACTGACGGTCTATGAGTAACCATGGTTTTCCTTAAAGTAATGCTCTTGATAGTCTTTGATTTTGAGGGGATTGATTCCGGAAATGAATCAGAAAAAATCCTTCACTTCATTAATCTATGATTAGATCCTTATTTTTCAAACACATGAGATGCTACTATTAACATCTGGCCAGGCTCAAGTGTGGTTTTCTACCCCACAAATTGTTTTCCATAACATATTCCCTTACCTTTGCATGACAGAAGATGAGATACTCCCTAACCCAAAGAATAAATGTATTCTGTTGATCAAATTCTAAATTGGTCTGTTCAGATTGTAAATAGGATTAGTTTTAGTCCTTGCTATAGTCTTCATGAATTAGTAAATTGTCATCAGATGCAAGGGTGAATTTATCTATTATTATTACTCCTCCTCAACAATTTCTTTACTACATAAACTGCCAATACATCCTTCACATAATATTGTGATATGTTTGACATACAGCAGACATTTCAATACAATACTTAGTATGCTTAATCGCTTTGCATAGGAAGAATATATGAGGCCTGACCTTGATGACAGGCTCACATAAATTCACCTTGTTCTTATGTTGAATAAGCTTGTTGTTTTGTTTCTATACTGATAAGAGGAGAAAATTCTTAACATTATCAGTACATCTAGAATCTCTTGTCTCACTTATGAAAAGGAAGAGGTCTCATATTGTCAAGCAAGACAAATTACATGATTCCAAATTAAATAAATGCTCATGAAGAATTCCAGAAAAAAACAATTACTGTTCACTTTTTCTTTTATTTGCCCTCTTACCATGTCAGAGAGACTTAATGTTTTCAAATTCCATAAAATCAAAAATGTAATCTATTTTCTGACATGTTCATCCTAACAATTAAAATTCTTTAAACAATCTCATAAATACTCACTAAGAGATATCATATCTTTTGTAGTTACACATTAAATTTTGAATTTCCAATCTGTACCATAGCCAATGTGTATATATTCTATACAGGAATGTAAAATTTGAAATACATCTATGTATTAGCTGCTAAAAAACTCTAAATACATTTTACTATATGTATATTTGCAAAGTGCAATTTGTAAGTCATCTCAAGAATCTCCTCAAATAGCTTATACTAATTTGTGGAGAAAATTTAAATCAGTCATTCCTATATTTTTCATTAATGAACTTCAGAAGGTATACATGGTAACAAACCCATAAGTCAGTACATTTATCAATTACCAATTGAAGATACTGCCATTTACACTATCAGAATTGATATGACGAGTGAATCCTGATATCATGAAAATGGTTATAAAAAGATTCGCCCAACATAATACTGTTATCTATGGCTTCCCTGATTTAAATTGATTATAAGAGAATGAGAAGAACATTCAGATAAGGTAATTCTGATTTGAAATAATTTGGGTGTTTACATTTCTTATCGGTCCTAGGGAAACTATACTTCAATTTTGCCACCAATCATAGGTTCACCAGTTCAGAAAGCAATCAAAAAACCTCATTTTTAATGAGCAAAATATATGGGTATATAAAACAGAAAGTTTGTTATTCATTTATCTATTTCTTTACTGTGAATTTTAAGAGACAATAGTACATAAGGAATGCATTTTCTTTACCTGTTGTTGCCAGATGATTAGATTGTGCCCCAAACAAAACTTGGGCTAGAAACTTCCAAGGATTCTGCCAAAGGGAAAGTTACAGTCTTGATTGAAGTGCTAGATTAGATTGGCTCAAACTTATACATTGATAAAGACAAACAAGTTGTTGTTTTTTTTTTTTTTTTGATAAAGAAAAACAACAAGGTTGAAGGCCTGGAGAGCTTTCCAAGAAACTTTTAGCTGGATAATAAAGATTGAAAAGAATGATTTCTTAGCCATGTGCAAAACCATATCATTTAAATGTTTGACGTGGTTTTTAATCAGTTAATAATGCATATTTTCATATCTGTTATTGATATTAGCATACTAGGCAATCCAAATTGAACAAAGAATTTTTAACTTCACTCCTAAAGGAAGAAATCATACAACAGCACAAGGTAAGTTGAGATTCAATATTGGAAAATGCAGAAAATTCAACAAGTTTTTCCTTTATTCCAGTCTTCCTCAGAAGAAACATATTGCCATGTACCTTCAGAACGCTTGTATTGTTTCTCGTTCCATATAATGTTATCTACAAAGAAAAAAACTAGTATCACAGAAGGATACAGGTACAAATGGCCTTCATTGATCTGGGTTGTGTTTTAGTTATCAGGCTTACCTACATCATCTGCAAGAGAAGTTTTGTGCATACAAGTTGCAATATGTTCACTGAGTTGATCTCATGCAACCAGGTGGCGAGCATTAAAGGGACAAGTAGTCAATTTGGCAGCAATATCAGGATGATTCTGCATAACAAAAGTTCAAATATGAAGAAACATTTTCAAATTTTCTCTTTTTGGATTACTTTGGGCAATATATCGACCATGGAACTGACACCACGGTATTGGTTCTGTGCTATTACATTCTCTTTTTTAATACATATTTTTATTGAAAAGATACTGTACAGAGGGATTACAATTATGTGAATAAGGTAATGAGAACATTTATTATAAAGCATTGGTACTCCCTCCACTGTTTTTCCCCTATGATCTCTTCCCTCCCCTTCTCCCCAACTCCTCTCTTCTACCACTCCCACCCACACAGATAAAGTTGTAAAGTTATTTTTCAACATAATAACTGTAGATTTCATTCTTACAATGGGTCAACATGTATCCCAAAGCAGTATGGAGTTTCTTCAAAAGATTCCACATAGAGCTCCTCTGTGACGCAACAATCCCACTTTTGTGCTTTTTCCAAATGACCACATACAATATCATACTAAAGTTAGCACCATTATTTGTCATAGCTAAGATATGGAACCAACCCTGAAGTCCCTCAGTAGATGAATGGATTAAGGAAATGTGGTAAATATATACAAGATGGAATTCTATGCCTCCATCAGAAAAATGATATTGCTCAATTTGTTGGAAATGGAAAGACTCAGAAAAATTATATTAATTGAAGTAAACCAGGCCCAAAGAAACATAGGTCCATTGTTTACCTTATTTGAAATAACTAGTATATATTGAAGACAAGCAAAAATATTCAAAAGCTATGTATATAGGATCATAAAAAATGAATTTTACTGTTAAAGAGGGGGTTAAGGCAGGGGTCGATTGTAGTTGAGGAGATGGGAATGAGGGGATGATAGAGGAAAAATCAATGAGTAGGGAAATTGCTCAATGACTCCATCAGAAAGAATGACATTGCCCCATTTGTTAGGAAATGGAAAGACATGGAAAAAATTATATTAAGTGAAGTAAGCTAGGCCCAAAGAAACATAGTTCCCATGGTGTCTTTTTTTCCAATAACTAGTATATATCTGAGACAAGCACAAAAGCTCAGATAAGATGATGTTAAGAGCAAAGAACTCCTACATAAGGAGAGAAGTTTTCTTTTGTTTCTTTCTATTGTTTCTAATGTATCTATAAGGTTCCCCATTGTCAACGTCTAAGGTGTTGGGGTCCCTGGATAAGGGTCAAGAAATCAGGATACAGGGGATGCATAGTGAAAAAAACAATTGCCACTTCAGGCTGTTCTTTACTGTTAGTGGGAATTTAAAGGCAAGCAAGCATGATTCTTTGCCAAGATTTAGTCAGGAGACATTCACACAAAAAAATTTCAACAGATACATTTTTACTTAACTTATGAGACAATGTCTTTGTATATTATTATCTAAACTATTTTAGACCAAGCTCAAACCACTTCCCCAATCTCAGGAAAATGCTTGACTAGCTGATCATCTATGCTAAAGCAAGCAGAAAAGCTACTTCCTCAGTTCCCAGGAGTCTGTGACATGTGTTTTGGGATAGGGAGAGAGAATATGTTCCCTCTCTAGTCCGGCATTCCAAGAGCTTTCCAAATACACGAACACAGTCCTCAGATAATCCTGAGGCCGGAGCCTGCATCATTCTGACCCTTCAACATAAACCCTGAGTCTTCACACCCCATGATTTTTATTTATTTATTTTTTGAATGTCCCTTCCCCATGGTATAACTCCTGTATGTAGGAAGACCTGAGGAAGATGGTGGAAGAGAAGCTGGAGGATAAACAAGCTCTCTCATAGAATGCAGATTTAGTGTTCCAGTGAACAGTCCTAGGCTGGAGAAATACACCAACTGTGCTATTACAGAACAGAGAGTTTGGCAAGGAGGGAATTCTCAGCCAGGGACAGATCTGAGCCTTGCAGGTAGCTGCAGATTCAGTGGCTGCATTGCAGGAGGCAGCCGTGGCCACCATACCAACAAGAGAGTCTAAGATATAGGCATCAGATGCTGTAGGCCAGTGGATTCTACTCACCACTAGTAAGAACTTAAAAGGAGCAGAAATCTTCATCCTGAGGATCACAAACCAGAGACAGCCCAGAAACCAAGAGTATGGCAGGAGTACAACCATGACATCTGTTCTACTCATGGAGCAACTGTGAGAAGGCTGCCCTCCCCCAACCAGCGATCATCATATTTGATACTAACAAAGGCCCTACAAAGCATCTATCTCTAACTCAGGCCTTGGAAGAATACAAAAACAGCCATTTAGCAGGTCCCAAGAACCTGACCTGACCTGCCAGGCTCAGCTCCACCCAAGGAAAATCACTTTGTCCAGGCAGTGGGAGCTTTGTCCCTGGAGGCTTGTCTTGCTTCATTGGGTAAACAGAGCCAGAGCCTGCCCCTGCCCACAGCAGCTTAGACAAACAATTGAAACTCAGTAAACATCAACCCTGAGATGACTCCAATCTGGGCTCTGTGAGTTTTTCAGGAGCTAGTCTATCAGGGAAAAGCTACTGATTGCTGATAAGTCTCACCCCTACCCAAACCGTTGCCTTATCATATCAACTCCAAGCTAGAGGAAACATCGATATCCCTCTTTTGTGATACTCAAAACAGATCTCCCTCTCACTGAAATAGCCTCGGGGGGAGGATCACAAAATCCTGAGCAATGCAGAGCATTATTTGCCTACTCAAACAAACTGACAAGAAACCAATCAAACAATAGGGAAAGCAACCACCACAAGCAGACCAGAGACTCCAACAAGAGCCTTCATCCAGACAAACAGGAGATATAAGATTTTCCTCACCCCCAAAAAAATAAATCACAAAACTTTTTTGTCTACTTTGTTTTATTTTTATTTTCTTTAAAAATATTTTCCTTTTATTTTCTTTAAAATATTTTCTATCATGTTTAAATCTCATAATTTTTATTCTAGGTGTATATGTACTGTGCTATATTTTTGTAATCTCTTTTGATCTTATGGTCCTTTTTTGTTTTATTTTTCTATTTTTTGGAGTTTTTTTTATTCTTTTCTCACTTTTTTACATGACTTAATTGCTGTCCTGCTTATCCCCAGATATAGACCCTTAAGGTTTATAAGACCTAATCCCCCTTTGTGTTCATACTTAATCCAGGTATTACTCATTTCACAACCTCTTAGGCTTAATTTTTTAATTCGTATTACCTCTTTGTACCTATGTAACTTTCAATTATTCCAATATTAAGAATTTTTATTTTTTAATTTTTCATGTTCCTTTTTATTTCTTGCCTCCTCTCTTCCTGTACTTTTCCTCTATCAATATCATTTTCTCATAGTTACATAATTTGAACTGTTTCATTTCTTAGATTTATATTTTTGTTTTTCCATTTTTCTTGCTTTTTTATCTCCCTCCTATCATTCTGTCAAATCCATTTACCCTCTGAGATTAGGGCTTCTTTGACTTCATTCTCCTTTTACCTCTTTCCATACCTCTAATCCTATTTTTCCCCACAATTCTCCCTAAAACTAGTAATTTCTGGTTTGCTAAATCCCTCTCTGTTCTTCTTAGTTTTTTTTTTTTTAATTTTATTTTATTTTATTTGAGAACATACTGTACAGAGGGGTTACAATTACATGGGCAGGATAATGCATACATTTCTTACCAAGCATTGCAGCCTCCTCCTTTGTTTACCCTTCACCTCCCTTCCCAGCCTCCCCCCTCCCTCCCACCCAATCATACCCCCCCACCCACCCCCACCGACATTGTAAAGCTGGTTTTGACATGACATTTTGTACTTCTCGTTGCAACAGGTCCACCTGAATCCTTAAACGTCTTGTTTGTCCCCATCTCCTCCACATGTTATACTGACATGATGTTGAATAGATTGTATCTCTTGAATTAAATTGTATCCACAGCCATTTTGACTGTGCAACTACAGGACTTTGGTTGATACTTTCCTTAAGACTGCTCTAAAACAAAATTGTTGATATTTTCATACAAAATGGGCAGAAAAAGCAGGAAAAACACAAGGAAAATGGCAAGTCTGGGTAGCTCATCTCCCACCCATGATAAGCAGGTGACAAACTTTTAATGACTAATTCAGAGGAAAGATCCCAAAAATCTCTAAAAACAATACATGTAAATGTGGTGAATGAAAAGATTGAAAACCTGCAAAGGACTCTGTAAGATAAGGACCAAGAGGAGGAAAACCAGAGAATAATACAGGAATCTCCACAGTGTTAGAAAGCCACTCAAAGTTTAAAATAGAAATTGCATGAGCAGGGTGAGAACAGTCAAAGAGAAAGGCATTGTGTGAATAGTTGAGAACATCAAAGAGAAAGACAGGAATTGTGTGACCAGGCTGAGGACAACCAAAGAGAAACACAGGAAGGGTGAGCACGAGGAAGCTAATCAAAGACAAATACAGGAATTTGATGAGCAGGATAAGAATAGATGATCAATAGAATCATTCATGGAATCCATAGAGAGAAAGCTGAAGTAATCCAAGGAAACCACAAAGGGATTGCTGAATGGAGGCTTTCAGAAGGAAAGGGAGTAGAAGGAAACCATAACCAATCAACTAAGTCATTTGAGAATAAACACTGTACACAAAATTAAGAAAGTAAAGAAGTTCATAGAAGGTCAAAAATTAAACTATAACAAAGAATTGGAAGCCATCAATGTCGATAAATTCGAAGTAAAGACGATTAAAACAGAGTGCAAAAACTTGACAGTAGGTTAGACAATGCAGAAGAATGAATCTCTGGGATTGACGGCAGCCTAGATAACAGAGAGAAAAATGCACAACTAACCAAGACAAACCCAAGAAACATGATAGATCTTTTGCACGTTTGGAAGTCACCTGCAGAACGCTTAATGTGAGGATAATGGGGGTAGAGGAACACCGAGAGACAGAAGTTAATGACCTAAGGAATTTAATAGGAACCTAGAAGAGAACTTATATGACATGCAAAATGATAGGCCTGTTTAGATACACGAAGCTCTTAGAGCCCCAAATAGACCAGACCAGAACAGGATATTCCACTGTCATATTATAATCCATACAGGAGCAATTCAGACCAAGGAAAAATCCTTTAAGCTATCAAGTAGAAAATATCAATCACCTATATACGGACCCAATTAGCATAACCTCAGTTTTCTCAGCAGAGACAATTAAAGCAAGCAGATCCTGGAATGATGTGTGCCATGCCCTAAAATTAAACAACTATCAACCAAGAATACTGTAAACACTTCTTCATAACTGGTCAAATAAAAACTTTCCATAGCAAAGACATACTGAACCAATAAATCTCAACAAAACCAGCCATACAAAAGGTACTTAAAGATGTCCTACACATAGAAAACCAACAAGACCAAAATTAAGTCTAAAGAATGTGCACCCATACTCAGAATCTAAAAATCATGGGAAGAAGCCCGTTGTCACAGCCCCCAACAAGGTGGATAACATGACAGGACACCTTTCAGTCCTAACTCTCAATATCAATGGATTTAACTCTCCAATTAAGGGACATAGACTAACTAGTTGGGTTAAAAAGCAAGAATCTTATATCTGCTGCCTTCAGGAGTGACACCTTCCCATAAAAACAAAAAATTTTTGAAAGTAAAAGGCTGGAATAAAATCTACCAAGCAAAGAGCCCCCATAAACAGGCAGAAATTTCACTACTTACATCAGGTAAAATAGATTTCAAATTAAAATTAGTGAGAAGAGTTAAAGAAGGTTGCTACATACGAATTAAGGGAACTCTCCTTCAGGAGGATATTAAAATTCTAAATATTCGCCTAAAAACAGAGCACCCAAATTCATCCAAGAAAAATTACTTTCCCTCAAGTCTCGTATAAACCCAAAGACATTAATTCCTGGACTTTAACACACAATTATCCTCCCTAGATAAATCAACTTAGCAAAAACTCAACAGTGAAACTGCCGATCTAAAGATCTACATAGATCAACTAGATTTAAAACACATCTACTTAATATTTCACCCAGCAACACCAGATTCCACGTTTTTCTCAAGCACATGGGGCATTTTCAAATATACACCACATTTTAGGTCACAGGCAACATTGTCCAAATTCAGAAACATTGAAATTATGCCCTGCATTCTCTCAAACCACAAGAGAATAAATTAGACAATACCAAAAGCCACCAAAGAAAGTCCTGTAACACATCGATGCTGAAAAATACACTGTTGAATGACCAGTGGGTCACTGAAGAAATTAGAAAGGAAAGTCAAATATTCATGTATTCAATAAAACCTAACATACAAATTACCATCTCCACCGGGATAGAGCAAAGACAGTACTCTGAGGCAAGTTTATATCTCTGAGTATCTATATCAAAAATTGGGGAGATGTGAAAGCAACAATTTAATGAGACATCTGAGCCTCCTTAAAAAAGAGCAGCAAGATAAGCCCCAATCCAGTAGATGGAAAGAAATAATTGAAATTAAATCAGAATTAAATAAATTATAACTAAAAAATTTACATACATATATAGAATCAACAAAACAAATGGTTCTTCGGGAAAAAAAAAATTAACAAAATTGACAGAACCTTAGAAATCTTATCAGAAAAAGAAGAGAACTCAGCCAAATACATAAACTCAGAGATGAGAATGGAAACATCACCACAGAAACAACCAAAATTCAGAACATTATAAGGGAATACTTCTGAAACCTTTATGCTAATAAGTTTGAGATTTTGGCGGAAATAGACCAATTCCTAATAAACATGGACATACCTAAACTAAACCAAGATGAGTTAAACCATCTTAACAGGCACATATCAAGCATTGAAATAGAAACAGCAATAAGAGACCGCCCATCTTAAAAATTCCCAGGACTGAATGGATTTCCAGAGAAATTCTAAAAGGCCTTCAAAGCAGAGCTCACACAAATACTCCAATTCTTCAATGAATGTGAAGAGAAAGTACACTACCACTCTTTCTATAAAGCCATCATAATTCTCATCTCAAAACCAGGCTGGAACACATCAAAGAAAACGAACTATAGACCCAGGTTTTTGATGAACATTGATGCAAAATTTCTCAACAAAATTTTGCTCAATCAACTTCAACAATTCATTTAAAAAGTCATACACCACTATCAATCAGGATTCATTTCAGACAAGCATATCTGGTTCCATATGCGCAAATCATATAATGTAATTCATCACATCAACAAGATCAAGGATTAGAATCACATGGTTATCTCAATAGATCCAGAAACAGCATTTGACAAGATCCAAACTCCTTTATGTTGAAGGCTCTGGAAAATCTAGGAATCCATGGAACCTTCCTCAAAACAATAAAGGCTCATTTTTGTACTCAATGGTGAAAAATTGAATCATTTCGTCTAACTTCACGAAGGAGCCAAGGATGCCCACTTTCTCCACTTCTCTTCAATTTAATGCTAGATTGCATAGCTACAACAATAAGACAAGATGCAAATATAAAGGGGATTCAAATAGTATAAAATGAAGTAAAACTCTCCCTCTTTTCAGAGGACATTATATTATTTTCAAAAAACCCCATGCATTCTAGTCCCAAATTACTCACGCTGATTTAGAGTAGCAGGTTATAAAATAAACCTTCAAAATATCAATGAGTTTTTCTGTATGCCAACAATGAGAAGAGAGCACCTGAAATAACGAAAGCAACTCCATTAGTAATAGCCCCACAAAAAATGAAATACCTAGGAATTAATCAAAGAATTGAAGGCACTTCTTTCAAAGTCTGAAAAAGAAAATCAAAACAGGACTTGGAATGTGGAAAAACCTCCCATGTTCACGGGTTGGAAGGATCAACAGCATGGAAATGGCAATACTTCCCAAAGCTATCTGCAAATTCAATGCAATAGCTATCAATATTCCAACCCCATTCTACAAGGAAATAGAAGAAACAATCCAAAATTTTATACAGAACAATAAAATACCCTGATTAGCACAAACAAGTTTTAACAGAGAGAACAATGCTGGAGGAATACCAACACCAAATTTGAAACTCTACTAAAAAGACATAGTAATCAAAACAGCTTGATACTGGCACAAGAAGAGACCTCAGGACTAATTGAATAGAATTTAAAACCCAAAAATCAACCCACAGACCTATAGCCACATAATTTTGATAAGGGATCTAAATAAATTATAATGGAAGGATAACCTTTTCAGTAAATATTTCTGGAAAAATTGGTTAATCACCTGTAGAAAACTACAGGTAGATGCTTAAATATCACACTGCACCAAAATCAACTCCAAATGGATTAAAGACCTTGGAGTAAAAGCAGACACCCTGAGAACGTTACAGATTGTAATAGGAGAAACCTTTGGTCTCCTTGACCCAGACAGAAATTTTCTTAATAGAGACTCAGAAATACAACAAATCAAAGAAAATTTGAAAAATGGGATTGCATGAAGCTGCAGTGCTTCTGCAAGGCAAAGAACATACCTGGTATGATCAATTAGAAAACCCAAACATTGGGAAAAGTTCTTCACTAGCCATACAATAGATAAGGGTCTCATATATAAAATATACTTGAAATTGTAAAAATTAATTCCCCAACAACAAATCCTCAAAGAAACAACTGCCCAATAAATAAGTGGGCTAAAGCCAGAAAGAAAAACTTCTTTGTATGGGAAATAATAATGGCAAATAGTCACATGAAGATATGCTCAACCTCTCTAGCCATAAAAGAAATGAAAATCAAAGCAACATTGAGATTCCCACTCACCCATTAAAATGGCTATAATCAAGAACTCTAATAACAATAGATGCTTGAGCAGATGTGGCCAGAAGGGAATCCTACTGAATTCTTGATGAGAGTGTAATGTTGTTCAACCATTTTGGAAACTAGTATGGAGTTTCCTTTAAAGACTCCACACAGAGCCACCCTATGACCCAGCAATCCCACTTTTGGCATTTACCCACATGATCAAAAAAAAAAGACCATAGTAAAATTACAAGTACAACTATGTTTATTGCAGCATTATTTACCATAACTAAGATATGGAACCAACCCAGATGCCCCTCAATAGATTAATGGATCAAGAAAATGTGGTATATATACACAATGGAATTCTGTGCCTCCATCAGAATGAATTACATCGCCCCAATTGTTAGGGAATGGAAAAACTTGGAAAAAAAAATATATGAAGGGAAGTAAGCCAGGCCCAAAGAAACATAAGTCCTATCGTTTCCTTTATTCACAACAACTAGTATATATGTGGCACAAGCAGCAAAGGTCAAATAAGATGATGTTAAGCGAAATGAACCAAAGATAGAAACACAGGATGTTTTTTGTTTCCTTCCTTGATATTTTTTCTAACGTATTTTTAAGAGAGTATATGATCTTTTTGTATGTCCACACCCCATGGTATAACCCCTGTTTTCATTATATTTGATGCTTGTATAATTTGGGAAGGGGAAGAGAAATAACAAAATGCTTAACTAAGGATATAGATTGATCCATTGCAACAATTGTATGTACAAGACTGAAATAACCAATTTTACAATCTAGGCATGGCTAAGGATGGGGGTGAGGGTGTGTAGTTGAAGAGTTGGGGGGACAGGATGGTAGGGGAAAAACAAAGGAGGAGGCAATAATTTTAGATAAGAAATGTACTAATTAATTGTAACCCCTCTGTACAGTATGTTCACAATAAAAATTTATTTAAAAAATACCCTTTGTCAAAATTGAACTTTAAAATTTAAGCAGGGGGTAAGGGAGTGTAGTTCTGGAGACCGGGGAAGGGATGACAGGGGAAAGTTAAAGGAGGAGGGAACAATATTGTTAAGAAAAATACTCATTATCTTCCTCCTGTAACTGTAACCACTCTGTACAGTATTTTCACAATAAAAAACTTATTTTAAAAAAGATGTTAAATGAATAAACACAAAGACAGGGATTCGAATGGTTTTTTCTTTCTTGCTATAATTTTTAACGTATTTGTAATAAATTATATGATTTTTTTCCTTTGGTTTGTTCCTTCCCCATTATGTAAACCATATTTTCACTGCACTGATTCTACTGCAATGAATTGTGTATATACATTGACCTAATTTGGGTGAGGAAGAGAAAAAAAAAGGGCATCCTTTAGCACAGGGCTAGACTTCTACAATTTTAGCCACAGCACTACTTCTATTCTCATTTGATGGTGGAGATAAGAAGGTTTATGACTCTCCTGCCTGGATTGGCACTAAAAAAATAATACAGTGATCTCAACCCTTCTCTTTAATAAGGAAACAGTGCCAGTATCCATAATTGTATGTGGACCTGTAGAAACATACATACATGCTCAATTTGGCCTATGTTTACTCAAATATGTATTATTTATATACAATTGACCAATGCATAGATAAGGTGATTGAAAACATATTTAAAAATATCCAAAACCGAGGGTAATATCATGTGTCTTTTTTACTAACAAAATAGCATAAACTGTGCCTCTACTAAAGCTTTGGAACTTACTGTAGCAGTGTCACATGAAGAAAAATAGTAATTTTCTACCCATAGTACAGTGAATCTTCAAATGTTGTGAAGTTTTTTATTAAAATAAGAGCAATTTTGTAATAAATACCCTCTATATAGATAAGAGAAAATGCACCTCCCATGTATGTTTATAGCCGTGGCATGAAAAGTAAATTACCCAAACTGAATTCTAGGCCATATGATAATAGAGTGGGTGTTTTAACCAAATAATTTAATGTTTAAGAATACCATTGAATGACGTTTTGCTCAATAGGCAATGGGGAGGAAAAGGGAACCACCTCTAATGTTTGTGAAATATGGCACACACAGTTTGACGTAATTGTCCACACAAAACATCTTGCCTTTGTTCTGGTTTGAAAAGGGATCTAGAAACACGTGTCTACAAATAAAGTTGGACTATGATTGTGTTACTTTCCAGTACATGCTGCTGAGATATCAGAAGAAATACAAAAATCTCGCTATGACATTTATGCCCACAGTCTCTCTCATATTTTCACATACATTTCCCACAATTTATTCCCACAATACTCAAATTTATCCATGAACTAAAGAAATTATGGAATATCAACATTTTCCAATGAAACATTACCTCTTTACATTTCACAAGATGGTATGGGAACCTGCATGATCTGATTTTGTGAGTTTTATCATAGGGACACTGCAATAACCTCTCAGGAACAACAGATTCCTCTGAAAGAGAACAAATACTTCAGGAAAATCAATAAATGGGGGAACATGCAAGTCTTCAATGTTGTTTCCCATATTAAATCTATCTTAGCACACGTATCTCTATTTGGGGAATATAGATTCAAAATATGACAAAGGGTATTACTCTGGAATTTAAGTTATGATCTACTCTCAGTTCCTATTAGGTAATTCTTAATTTTTATTATTAAATATATTTATTATAGTCAAATTGATTTGAGTCAAATCGAACTCAGATTTTGTTTTTATCTTTTGAAAACATACATATATTGAGTGCCCCTGATTTAAATGCTTTTTTACATTTCAATCTAGAATGTACCCATAATTTACATTCTTTTCACCTTTCAATCTAGCACATCAAAAGTCAAAGTTATAATTATCAAAATGTCTAAAGTTTCAGATTCATCAAGATGAAGCATACTATCCTATTCTCTCGGTTCAAGTCAATATACTTTCTGTAATTCCAAACAAGAAAAAAATAGCATGAACTAGACCATTTAAAGTAATTTCCCATTAGAAATGCGTAAACATGTTTACCTTTTCCCATTTTGACAGACAGCTAAATATCAGCAAGTCCTGTGGATAAAAAAATTCTCTGAGAGAAAACATGACGAAATACTTCAAAACCACATTTCTTAAAAGTTGTGATTTCATCAGCAATATAAGAAACAACTTGATAGAACCTATTCATCTCTAATACTTTTTGTTGCTAGACATACTTGAATTGAAATATATTGATATCTATCTACTTCAAAAATTATGGTCACTCATAGCAAGTTGTAGAAATGTATAACTTTTAACTCAAAATATTTCATATATTTCAGGCATTTTTCTTCATCAGACCAAAACAGAGGATGATGTATTCTGACAACTTTTAAAGGAATGTGGAAAAAGTTTTCTAAATCACTGAAGTCTGAATTAACAAATTCCAAATTCCATTTTACAAATATCTAATACCCATTGAAAATATGCACTTATCTGAAGGAGAATTTGCTGTTCTCATAGATATAGCGTGATTCCTATTTAGATTAAAATATCAGTCTGGAGTGTTATTCAGGTAACTGCTTCCTAGAGAAGATATGTATTACAAAGCAAAGGAATCATTGAGAAAGTTTGAGATGTGTGCTGTCGTTCCATAGGGAGTAAATTTCAGTAGTACAGTGTCTAGTGGCCATGAAGCAGATCAAGAAGCCATTAAACCTATGACTACTTTGACACAGATGAAAGTGACGGGAATAAAAGTAAATTTTAAATCGCCAGAATGGAAATAGGTATTTTCTGAAGACTAAGAAGTAATGAATTTTCATTATATTACCAATGAAACAAGACAGCCTATTTGGAGAAAATTATGAGAACTACAACTGGTGTCAGCAAGAATTGTCCCAGTCACATATATGAGAGAAAAAGATGATTTCCATGTCTAAGACGTAAAAGTATGAAAAGAGGGCAAGGGACTATTACCTGTCTCCTTCAGTTAACTGGATTCACTAAAGAAGTCAGGACCTCTTCCTCCCCATGACAGACGTTGTCCCACTAGTAGGTTTTAAACAGCAACAGCTACTCCTGTATAATGACTTCTCTGCCTGGGGCCACCGTTATTGTGATTTATCTCATAAATTTCACTTCCGTTTTACCAACTGATGGAACTCAGCCATACTTCCGCATATGATAATGCAAATGCTGACTTCCGGCCTGAACCCGGAAGATAAAGTCACATTTCTCTTTGGTATGCATTGGTGGACTCCAATTCAGTATAATAGAAATGTGGGAGTATTCAATAGAACAATAATGTGAATGGATGTGTCACAAGTTTGATCTACACATCAACTACTGGTTCTATGTAAATTGTTCTGTCTAGATATCTGTACACTTACTATGGTCTATATAGCCACAATAAGTCATTCTTTACATAGTATTCTTTCCTTGTTCAGTTTCTTTACTCATCAATATGTTTATTAGGAGACAGTTTCACAAAAAACCCTTCTAGAACTTAATCACCTTTTGCCAAAAATGTTCCTTAGCCTTCCTTTTAGATATGATTGGTATTTTTATTTCACATTCTTTATTAAAATTCATGTAATGTAAGATCAATGTACTCTAGGATTTCTCAAAGCAAATAGTCACAAATATTAAATGAAAACAGCAAGAGAGAGTCAAGTTCACAGATAAATTTCTTCATTTATATACCATATATTTTTCTTATACAAATATTAATGTTGTTAAATAGTATAAAATAAACATATAAAAGCTGTACAAAAATACTTTTGGATGTCTGGCTTTAGGAATGCCTTTGCATTATTTAATCACCAATAATATAAACTACAGCAAATTTTCTGCACAATAACTTTTGATTATAAACTTGCAACTCAAGAATCTATTGACAGGTTCATGAAGGACACATGAAATTCAGTTAGATTTTAATAAAATATGAAGTTATTATGGCAAGTTTGGTAAGATGGATTGAAGTGTTTGTGATATATGAGGTGGAACATAACATATGTCACATTTTTAGCATTATGTAGTTTTCATATTATTATTTTTCATAAATACCAAGTAATTTTTTAAAAATATGCCAAAGATTTTTGTTGTACCCTAAGGAAACTTTGAGAATTATGTATTCTCAGTGGCAAGGTTCTTCAATAAATAACTAGTGTATATGAACAAACTATTGTAAATTAAACGATTTGATGATAGAATAACGAGGACAGGATGTTATTAAAGGTCTACAAATTTTTCTGTTTCGAATAGCTGAATTGATGCATTTCAGTACTTCTATTGGTAGAAACATATAATATGGTTTAAGATAATTGAAACAAGGCCAGACACTGGTGGTTTACACTTGTAATCCTAGCTATTCAGGAGGCTGAGATCTGGGGATCACGGTTCAAAGCCAGCCTGGGCAGGAAAGACCGTGAGACTCTTATCTCCAATAAAGCACTAGAAAACCGGAAGTGGTGTTGTGGTTCCAGAGGTAGAGTACTCACCATGAACTTTAAGTTATTTAGATTTGCAAGCGGTTACTTCATTCCTTGCTCGATTAACTTCATTGAGGAGAAAAGTACACTGCCCTCCATTAGCCCTATTTCAGTGTCTGAAATATAATACAGTTATTAATTTTTGCTGGGAATATTTTAGCGCAGGGATATTTATACTTCCCTAGATCAAACAGACCATTGAAACAAGTGCCATGTAAAGTACCTTCCAAGTATTTATAAAGAGTATGATCATAGTTCTGGTGAGTTAGATTCTAAGAAGACAGCACTAACACACTTCTATCAAAGCCTAGAACAATTCCAGTGAATTCTATGAAGAAAATCATAGCACTCAGAAATGGAATCTTCCCTTCAGTCTTTGCGCCAGAAGGGAGCATTTCAATTGAGATACCTGGCGCGATGATGAAGGATCCGAAATCCTCAACGTGAAATGATTACATTAAGTATGGAACCAAACAGAGGAGACATTAGAAGTGACCACTGAAAATGTTATGTCTATTTGATGGAAGAGCTTCCTGTTGTCTTTGATGGGTCCCCTTATCTTTAGCAGATACCTTAATGTGCACACAATTCTTTTCATTCTTCCCGTTTATGTTACTACTTTTATTCTTAGAAGTAAATATTACTCATATTCATAATTTTTCTGAATATCAGCTGTTGTCTTCCTACAGGTTCTTTGTTATGTCGAGTTTTCTAGGTTTAATTGAAAAGCCAAGACACTACTCTCTGAAGCATTTTTTTGTATCATGGAATGATAGCACCAATCATTAAATTCTGTCCGAATATTCTATCAACTCAGGAAATTTAAACTGTAGTCTTTGCTAGGATGCTCTTCAGGAATATTTCCTAGCAATTCTTTCTTTTTGGGGTGGTAGGGATAATCCAGTCGGGGGAACTGAACCCTGGGCTGGGTGATGTCCTTTAGCTCTTCTACTCAAGGCTAGTGCTCTACCACTTCAGCCACAGCAACACTTCCGGCTTTCTGTTTTTGTTTATGTGGTGCTGAGGAATCGAGCCCAGGGCCTCATGCATGCAAGTCAAGCGCTCTACCACTGAGCCACCTTCCCAGCTCCTCCTAGCAGTACTTAATAGAAAGCAGGTAAGTATTAAAATATACTTTGGAAAAACGGTATTTTCTGGTCCCATGAACTTTCCTGTGAAAATATATTTTCAGTAGCTTCCAGAGAATTTTCAGGCATAATTTTGAACTGTGATCCACAATGTATAAAAGCATTATGTAATTCAGTAAACAAAATACATATATTGAAATAAATTTTATACTAAATTTTGTTGTAAAATTCATCTTAATATTTCTGTGAATATGTCTGCCTTCATATACACAATACCACTGGATTAATTCTGTAAAATCTTCATATCTAAAATAGGACTTGAAGCAAATTTAGTTCTTTTATTCATGTACTATATCCTGACATAATATTGCCATTTTCTTCACATCAGTACCGGATATTTACAAGTTCTAAACTTAGGAAACATCATTTAATTACTCCTTGATATCTCAAAGCTTTAAACCTCATACTGAATATGACTTGCTGTTTAATTCTTCTGGAAGGGAAAATTTCAATATTCTAGAGATTTGTCTTGAGAGAATATTTGAAAATATTGAGGTCAAATCAATACTTTCTGTTTTGTCTCGATATACTGTTTAAACAATTGTTTTGCTTCTTAGTGATGAACTATGTAAATTTGTGTATGCTTAATAAGCCTTTGTATGTTCATGCCAATTTATTTGTGTCTCCTATGCATGTGTCTGAAACATTTGTTTTGACATGGTGCAGTCTTGTTACACCTTATACCTCCATACTTGAAAAAACAAAAATTTTGTTATACTAATTAGGGAATCATCTGTGGTCCCATTATTTTAAAGGGATTAACCTAATCACATATGGCACCTTGCAACACTATTTAAAACAAATTAGTTTTACCCTACACCATCCTACACTATTGCTCTCCTATCACCACAAAGTGCTCTATCATCTGCATGGTTGGTAAATATTGATGTCCCCCAACACTAGAGTTCTCAAGATACAAATATGATAAAGCAATTTTATGGGAGTCAGTCTTAGAATCTCCTACTATTGACATGTAGAATTGAACTATTCTCACAGACATGAGTCATTTATATAGTTATGAAAAGATAGCTAATTATTCCACATCATTCTGAATCTGTCCCTAAGAGCACTACCGTCTGTGACTGTTATTATTTTGCAAACATTTGCATATTTCACACATCCTAATGGAATCAAGACTATTCTGTGTTCGAACATAGGTGAAGTTTTATCTATGATACTTCTTTTGTAATTATACTGAAGATTATTTTTTACATCACTATGATATGTTGCATAAATGGCTATAATTTTTGTCAATTCATGTTAGTCTTTGCAACAGAACAAGGCATATTGCATGACATGGTGAAATACAAGAGTTTAGGAAAACAGCAACAGAGAAATGAATGGGTGATGAATTCATATAAAATCATGAATAAACTATTTCCAAATTTAGTAAATTTTATTGTATTTTTATATCACATACTGTGATGATTTTTGAATATCTGTAATTCCCGATAGTACATGGGATAATAAGTGAGATGTATTTCTAAAATTGTTAAAAAAATTGTGGAGATTATGCATTTGCCATGACATTAAATTTGAAAAAGTATACTGAAACTATAGAACTTCTGCAATGATTCACATAACAAGAAAATGGTAAGAAATGACAATGGAGAAACATATGTATTAGAAACATTAATATGAAAATATGCTAGATATAACCTGTAAAACTTGGGGAGGGGATTATGATTGGAAAGAGAGACATAAATGAGGAAAAGGGTAACATGTTCACCAAGAATTGTGCTTATTAGCTTTCTTGGTGTAACTATACAACCTCTCTACAACACTGTGACAGTAAAATTAAAATAAAAATAAAAGACCTAAGTCCTACAAAAGATGGGATGACTAGTGGTACATATTCCATAACAATTCCCTTTGAAACAGATGAGAATGATAATATCTATTAGTAATTCTTTGAGTACTACTGGTACCACTAGCTCCTTGTTGGATATACAAAACAAATAGAGGCCAAAAGAGTTTTAGGCTAATTACCCAAGCTATCTTTTAAATTCTGATATCTAGATCAATCCTGAATATCCTTGTTCGTTATTTCCACATTACAAGATGTATGTTAAGGTCGTTTGCTTAGGAAATATATAAATAGGATTTTGTCATAATCTTTTGCATAAAAACCTCTAGGCCATTTCTCATTTCCAAAACTGAGTTTTGCTAAATAAATGTGATGATTAGAATCAGAAAAGTTTTATTTCCCCCCCCATTCACTCTAAACAAGTTTTTGAAAGGGCATGCTTCTCATTTGCAGGGAGCCAGAAAATCATTCTTTGTAATTGCTTCACAGCAAAAATCAAGTTTCTTTCTTTCTCACAATAAGTTATTTCATCACTCATAGGAATTGTAATGTAAGGGTAACGAATCTTAAACAAAATTACTACAATATAAGTACGCTTTGCTGTACAGTAAAAATCATCTGCACTGGTTTAGATTTACCAGTGATTATATGATCATCTCTTTCACTTTACATATAAATTTTAATACTAAATAAATAATTAGAAAATTTGGTATCATATAAAACTGTTATAGAGATCTATATGCTCCATGCACAAGATGCACAATGACAATTGAATGAGCACTTTCAAGAAAATTTTTAGACATGAACACACTGCTGTACAGAGTTGTGACAGAATCATTCTGTAAGAGGTGATTATTGAGTAAAACGACTCAAGTAGTTATGAAAGATTTATTTTCCAGTACTTACTCGTATTGAAGGACCTACATGAAGAGGAAATATCTGCTGAACATTTTAAAACAGGATTGTTCAAAACTCCATTGGAACTAGCAATACAAAATACTCTACTCCATTGAAAAATTCATCAATTTTATAAAATATTCTGCAGCTTTCTTTTGTTTTCTTTTGATACTTCTGTATGTGAATTTAGATCCTCACATTTACTTGACAAGTTTTCTACCACTTTCCCTTAATAGGTATGTGTTCAGTCACGATTTCAGCCTCTTTTTTCCACGGGTTGTTTTTGAGGTAGATCTCACTTTATACTTTCCTATTTATTTTTGAGAGGATTCTGTTTTCTATTCAAGCACACACCTAGAGACTACAATTTTATATTTTATGGACATCCTTTTGTGGCTGGGATGACAGGCACAGGTCATCTCTTCCAGTTTCCCTTGGTCAAGACAGTGTTTCAAGGACATTTCTGTCTGGAAAGGCATTGAACTTTGATTCTTCCATTCTATGCCTTAAAAGAAACATGGATTATAGGTAACATTCAGGGGTATTCAGTTATAATTTTGGGGTAACAATCTCTTCATTTCATATGCCAGGTTCATTTAGAAGTTTTCCAGTAGCCCAGATGCACTTAAACCCAGTATTCTCCTCCCTAATTCCCAAAAGCTGGGATTATGGGTATCATCAATATGCCTTGTTTCTTAATATTTGTTGTTCTTATTTTAACTTTCACATAACATATATTTGTAAGCCATCATCATCTGGATCTGGATCTCCTTGCTTCTTTTCTTTATTCCTACCTAATTCTTCCCTTAATTGCGTCCGTCCTTCCTTCCTTTCTTCCTCCCTTCCGCCTCCTTTTTTCTTCCCTACCTCCCTCGCTCCCTCCTTCCTCCCTCCCTTCCTTCCTTCCTTGCTTCCTTCTTTCCTTCCTTCCTTCCTTCCTTTCCACCTTCTAACTTTTGATATACTCCAATCTGTCTCTGAACTTGCAAGCCTCCTGCCACAGCCTGTTTCAGCTAGTGGCAAGGTAACCCATTATACACACCACACTATACAAGAAAATCTGATGTACAAATAGAGTTGCTGAGTTTAATTAGCCAAGTAAAAATCCCTCTTTCAATTATATATATATATATATATATATATATATATACACATATATATTATAAAAAATCTGTACAGAGAGGTTACAGTTACATGATTAAGGTAATAAGCACACTTCCTATTGACCATTGTTACCTCCTCCTTGGTTTTTCCCATACAATTCTTTCCTCTCACCACTTGCACAACTCCTTCCTTCTCCCTGAAATTGGAAAGTCCCTTTCAACATAGTGTATTGTACATCTCATTGTTACAATGGATCAATATGTATCCTTATTGAAGCAAATTGTTATTTGCTTTCTCCGCCGCAAATTAGAAATATATATATATAAAGTTCCAGGGCCCCTGCATCAAATCCACTAAACACTGGACTTATATGCCAGGGGAAGAATATACAAAAGACAAAAATATCACATAATATATTATAAAGCTATTAGAAAATAGCAAGAAATATTTAACCATTTTTGTCCGTCTTTTGGGGTTCATTTCTTAACATCATCCTATATTGTCATCTGTACTTAGCTTTTGAGATTTTTTGCATGTCCTAGACATACTAGCTATTGAAAACAAAGGACACCATGGGACCTATGTTTCTTTGTTCCTGGTTTACTTAATTTAATATAATTTTTTCCCAAGAATTTCCATTTTCTAAGAAATGGAGCATTGCCATTCCTTCTAATGGAGGCAGTAATACATTGTACGTGTGTGTGTGTGTGTGTAACGTATATTATATATATATATACATATATATATACATATATATATATGTATATATATATATATATATCACATTTGCTTAATCGATTCATTTACTTAGGGGAATCTAGGTTGGTTCCATATCATAGGTATGGTAAATAGTACTGCGAGAACGTAATTTTGTATGCTTTAGTGTATCATTGTTTGTGCCCATTTGGTTAAATGCCCAAAAGTGTAATTGTAGGGTCCTAGGGGAACTCTATGTTTAATCTTTTGAGAAATCTCAATAATGTTTTCCTAAGTGGTTGTACAAGCTTACTCAAAACAATAATGCAATAAGATTCCCTTTGGCCACATCCCCTCCCATACCTGTTATTAGATTTTTTATTTTATTTTGAGAATAACTTACAGAAGAGTTACAATTACATGGGCAAGATAATGAGCACATTTCTTATCAAGTATTGTTGCCTCCTCTTTGTTTCCCCTTCCCAACACTTCACATACTCCTCCACTACCCCCACCAGATCCTGCCCCTCCACCAAAGTTGTAAAGTTTGTTTTTCTACATAACGACTTGCACATCTCATTGTTGTAATGGGTCCATCTGTATCCCTAGTTAAATAATTTTTCCCTTCCCCTCCACAAATGATACTAACATTAAATGCAGTGAAACCTTAGGTTATACCATGGGGGAGGGACATACAAAGCAACATAGAAATCATCTTATAAATATATTAGAAAGAATTGCATAAGAGGAAAGAAAATACAAGAAAAACATTTGAATACTTATCTTGGGGTTCATTCCTCCAACATCAACTTATCTGACCTTTTCTGCTTGACTCAGACATATACTAGTTATTGCAAATAAGGGAAACAATGGGACCTATGTTTCTTTGGGCCTGGCTTACATCATTTAATAAAATTTTTCAAAGTCTTTCCATTTCCTAACAAAAGAGGAAATGTCATTTTTTCTGATGGAGGCATAGAATTCCATTGTGTATATATACTATATTTTCTTGATCCATTCAAATACTGAGGGGCATCTTGTTGGTTCCATATATTAGCTATGGTAAGTAATGCTGCAATAAATATAGTTGTGTTTGGTAGAATTAGTATGGTCTAGTTTGTGATCATTTGCATAAGTGCCCAAAAGTGGGATTGCTTGGTCATAGGGGATCTCTATGTGGAGTCTTTTGAGAAACCTCCTTACTATTTTCCAAAGAGGTTGAACAAGTTTACACTCCCACCAAAAATGTAGTAAGGTTCCCATCTGGGCACATCCCCTCCAGCATCCGTAGTTATTTGAGTTCTTGATTATAGCCATTCTAATTGGGGTGAGGTGGTATCTCAAAGTTGTTTTGTTTTGCATTTCTTTTATGGCTAGAGAGGTTGAGCATTTCTTCATGTGTCTACTGGCCATCCTTCTTTCCTATTCAGAGAAGTTTCTCTTAAAGTCTTTAGCTCACTTATTTATTGGGCAGTTGCTTCTTTGAAGGTTTGTTTTTGGGGGATTTATTTTTTTAAGTTCCATTATATTTCAGATATGAGACCCTTGTCTGTTGTATGGCTAGTTAAAATCTTCTCCCAATCCGTGTGCTTTCTATTGATCTTGCAATCCCATACAATTTCATGCAATCCCATTTGTCCAAACTTTGATTTGTTGTATTTCTGGGTCTCTATTAAGAAAATTTCAGCCTGTGTCAAGGAGACCTAGGGTTTCTCTCTTCCATCCTGTAATGTTTTCAGAGTGACTGCTTTGACCCCGAGGTCTTTGATCCATTTGGAGTTGATTCTGGTGCAAGGGAATATATAAGGATTTACGTTTAGTGTTCTACAAGTAGTTAACCAATTTTGCCAGCACCATTTACTGAAGAGGTTGTCTGTCTTCGATTCTATTCTTGTAGCTCCCTTATTGAAGATTAGATGGGTATAAGTTCAGTTCTATTCCATTAGTCCTGAGGTCTGTTCTTGTGCCGTTACCAAGCTGTTTTGAATACTATGGCTTTATATTAGAGTTTGAAATTTGATATTGATCTTCCTCCAGCACTGTTCTTTCTGTTAAGGAACTCTTTTGCTATTCAGGGTCTTTTATTTTTCCATGTGAAGTTTTGCATTGCCTCTTCTATTTCCTTGAAAAATGAGGTTGGAATATTAATAGGATCACATTGAATGTGTAGATACCTTGGAAAATATTGCCATTTTCATGAAGTTATTCTTTCCAATCCAGGAGCATGGGAGTTTTCTTCAGTTTCTAAATTCTGTTTTGATTTTCTTTTTCAGGTTTTTAAAGTTTTCATCATAGAGGTCTTCACTTCTTTGTTTAAGTTAATTCCTAGGTATTTAATTTTTTGTGAGGCTATTACGAATGGAGTTGTTTTCCTAATTTCAACCACTCTTTTCTGAGGGCGTACAGAAAAGCTATTGATTTTTGAGGGTTAATTTTATACCCTGTTACTTTGCCAAAGTTTTGAATTGCCTTGAGTAATTTGGGAGCTGAGTCCATGGGATTCTTTAAGTACAAGATCATGTCATCTGCAAAGAGGGAGAGTTTTAATTCTTCTTTCCCACTTTGAATCCCCTTTATGTTTGTATATTGTGTTATTGCTGTAGCTAGGCATTCTAATACTACATTGAAGAGCAGTGTCAAGGGTGGGCATCCTTGTCTCATTACTGAGTTAAGTGGAAAGTGCTTTAAGTTTTCACCATTGAGAATAATGCTGACAGTAGTTTTTTCATATACAGCCTTTACTGTATTGAGGAAGGTTCCATAGATTTCTTGGTTATAGAAAGTCTATGTAGGATGAGATGAATTCTTAATTTTGTCTTGATTTGTATTTCTTTTATAGTTAGAGAAGTTGAGCATTTATTCCTCTGTCTATTGGACATTCTTATTTCTGTTTAAGAGATTCTTTTCTTTCAGACTTTACTGCACTTATTTATTGGGCAGTTGTTTCTTTCAGGATCCTCTTTTGGGGTTTTAATTTTCTGAATTCTAATATATTTCATTTATTTCTGTATTTTTAATTTGTTGGAAATAGGCTTAATCTCTGGGCTTGGACTCTATCTCTGTGCTTTTCAGCTCAAGGTGTGCTACTAGAGCCACAGGGCCACTGCTGATTTTTATACTGTTTTTTGAGATGAGAATCTCACAGACTTTCCTGCCCAGGCTGCCTTTGAGCTATAATCCTATAATCACAGCCTCTTAAGTAGCTAGGATTAAAGGCTGAGTCACCAACGCCTGGCTTTCAGACCCCTATCCGTTGTATAGGTTGTGAAGATCTTCCAGTTATTGGGCTTTCTATTGGTCTTTCTATGTCCTTGGCATTGCAGAAGCTCTGTAGTTTCATGTCCAAACTTCCTTTGAGGTTTTGAGTTACTGGGTTTTTATGAAAAAACTTTTCGGCCTGTGCCAAAGAGCCCTAGAGTTTCTCCTACTTCTTACTCCAATGTTTTCAGAGTGTTTGCTTTGATTTCGAGGTCTTTGACCATTTGCAGTTGTTTCTATTGCAGGGTGATATATGGGCAACTATCTTTAGCTCTCTATAGGTGATTAATCAACCTTGTCAGCACCATTTACAGAAGAGACTGTCTTTCTTCTATTTTTTTCTCCCTTAGGGAAATTTAGTTGGAAATAGATCTGTGAGTTTATTTCTGGGTCTTTAGGTCTATTGTATTGGCCTGAGGTTGGTCTTTGTGCCAGTACCACGCTGTTTCCCTTACTATGGTATTGTGCTAAAGTTTGAAATTTGGTGTTATTATTCCTCTAGCACTGTCGTTTCTTCTAAGGAGTGTTTTATTATTCCACATATGAATTTTTGGGTTGCTTCTTCTATTTCATTGAAGAATGAAGTGAAGTTGGAAAATTGAGCAGTATTGCATTTAACTTGTAGCAAGCCTTTGAGAATATTGTCATTTCACATTAACCTTCACCATCCTGGGGCATGGGAGGCTTTTTTCCACTTCCTTACTTCTGTTTAATTTTCTTTTTCAGTTTTTAAAGTGTTTATCATAGAGGTCCTTCACTTCTTTTAACTCAACACCTAGGTACTTTATTTTTATGGGGTTACTCAAAAGGAGTTTTTTTTACCCTGATTTCAGCTGAACTCTTCTCATTATTGCATATGGAAAGGTCATTGATTTTGAGGGTTAATTTTGTATCCTGCTACTTTGCCAAAATTTCTGATCAGCTCAAGTAATTTCTGAGTAGATACTAGAGAATTCTTTAAATACAAGATCACGTCATCTGGAAAGTATGAGAGTGTTTCCTCATCTATCCCTGCATAGATCCCTTTTATATTTGCATCTTTCTATGCCTTGTAATTAAAGAGAAGTGGAGCACATCCTTGTCTCATTTCTGAGTGTACAGGAAATGACTAAGTATAATGATTAAGTATAATCATCGCTGTAGATAATCATACACAGGCTTTATTATATTGAGGAATGTTCAATGAATTCCTAGTTTTTCCAGAATTTTCATTATAAAGAAGTGTTGGACTGTGTCAAATGCTTTTCTGCATCCATTGACATAATCCATTTGTTCTTATCTTTTCTCTTGTTATTGTGATGTATTACATTAATTATTTTGCATATATTGAACCAGCTTTGGATCCCTGAAATTAATCCTGTTGATAGTGGTGTATCATTAATTGTAGAAGCCGATTATCCAAAATTTTGTTGAGGAATTTGTCACCGATATTCATCAAAGTAATGTTTCTATATTTCTGTTTCTTTGATGAGTCCCTGCCTGGTTTGGGGATGAGGGTTTTGATGGTTTCATAGAGTTTGGCACTGAACTTTCGCTTTCAATTTCATTACACAGTTGGAGTATTCATGTGAGTTATATTTTGAAGGCATTGTAAATTCATCTGGTCCAGTGCTTTCCTTGGGTGGGAGGACTGTTATTGCTCTTTCTATTTCAATGCTTGTTATGAGTCGATTATGTTGGTTTAAATAAACTTGTTGAGTTGGGTCAGGACAATATTAGGTACAAATGTGTTCATTTCTTCCAGATTCCCAAACTTTTAGCATAAAGTTATAAGAAGTATTTCCTTATAATATTCTGAATCTTGGTTCTTTAAGTGTTGATGTTTCCATTTTCATCTCTGAATTTGTTTACATGACTGTATTCTCTTCTGTTTCTGATAAGATTTGCTAAGGTCTCAATTTTGTTAATTTTTTCAAAGAACTCTTTGCTCTCTTGATTCGTTCTAGGGTATTTTTAGACTTGAATTCATTTAATTCTAATTAAATTTAATAATTTCTTTCCATTTAGTGGAGTGGAGTTTAGCTTGTTGCTCTTTCTCAAAAAGCTTTACGTGCCTCATTAAATTGTTGATTTCAGGTCTCTTCAGTTTGTTGATGTAGAAACTCACAACTATAAACTTGCTTCTGACTAATGCCTTTGATGTATCCCAGAGGACCTTATGAATTTTGTGTTCATTTTTGTTAAATATCCTGAATATTGCATTTACTTTCTTATCACTACCATGACCCACTTGTGGTTCAAGAGTGTGTTGTTCTGCTTCCCTATTTCCTGCTTCCGTATTTTCTTTGGAGGTAATTGGTGTTGAATTCTCATTTTGTTCCCTTGTGGTCTGAGAGAATACAGGGCATAAATTCAATGTTTCCGAATTTGAACAAATTTGCTTTTTGACCTAAAATGTGGGCTATTATTGAGCATGTTCCATGTGCTGCTGAGAAGAATGTGTATTCTGGTGCTGCTGGGTGAATTGTGTGGTAGATATGTATTGTCTATTTGATCTATGCAGTTGTGTAGATATGAGGTTTCTCAGTTGACTTTTTGCTGGGATAATCTATCCAGTAGGTATTGTGATGTGCTAAATTCTCCAGGAATTAATGTCTTTGGATCTATATGAGACTTGAGGGAAAGTGAAGTTTCTCAGATGAATTTGGGTGCTCTGTTTTTTCGTGAAGAGATATTAATAATTGTAGTATCCCTCTGTAGGTTTGATTCATTAATTCTTTGTTACTTCTTGCTTATTTTAATTTGAAATCTATTTTATCTGCTATTTAGTATTGCAACTCTGTCCTTTTTATTCCAGTCTTTTACTTTCTGAATACGTTTTTTTTTTTATGGAAGGGAGTGTCTCTTGAAGGCAGCAGATAGAAGCATCTTGTTTTTTGATCTAACTAGACAATCAATGTTGCTTACTTGGACAGTTCAGTCCACTAATATTGACAATTAGAACTGGGAGGTTTTTGGTAGTTCCTGCCATGTTATTCATTGTCTTGTGACCTGTGCCAACTGGGGTCTTCTTATGATTTTTAGATCCTCTCTTTCGAAGCTATTTCATTCCTTTATCATGTTCTTATGGGATTTCTAGATGTGGGATATTTCAAGTATCGTTTGTAGGGCTGGATTGGTAGAGATATATTGTTTGAATGTTTCTTTTCAGTAGAAGATAGTTTATTTGAACTTTTCTTTGAAGGAGACTTAGTTAGATCCAGTATTCCTGGTTCATAGATGTTGGTTTGTAGGACATTGCATATATCATTCCAGACTCTTCTTGCTTTAGTTAACTCTGGCTAGAAATCTGAAGTTATTCTGATTGATTTCCCTTTATAGTGATTGATCTTTATTCTGTAACAGCTTTAAGGATCCTTTCTTGGGTCTCATTTGATCCTGATCCTGTGCATATTAAAATGTGATATCAGGATGTCCTGTTCTGGACCAGTCTCCATTTGTGGTTCTAAAAGCTTCTTGTATTAGATGGGCCCTATGTTTTAGCAAATTTGGAAAGTTCACTGTAAAAGTCCTGTTAAATAAACTTCCTTACCTTTCATTTCTTTTTATAAACATTTGTTTACACACATAAGCCATAAATAAGAACTTTTGATGCTGTCTTCTCAATATGAAATAGATCTATCACTTTTCTTGTATTTGTCTTCAATAGTTGTCATTTCGTTGTAATGTCTAGGCTCTTTCCATCCCAGAAATCCTGTCTTTTGCATTAGATAACATACTGAAAAGGCTTTTTCTTTTTATTTATTTATGTTTTAATTTTCTTTCCTTGTAAATGTTCAGATTTTGTCATTTGATTTCTCTGCTGGAGCATTGTTTAAGCTTTTTTTATTCCTTTATTTGAGTTTTAGTGTTCATTCTCCAATTCCTTAGTTCAGTTCTTATAGTTTCATTGGAGTTCCTTTCTTTCCATTGGACATCATTCAGCATTCCCTTTGTGGCCTCTATGGATTTCCCTTGCCTTCTGTTTGTAGATTACAGGAATGCCTCTATTAATCTTTGCTCATTCTCATCCTTCTCATGCAATTGCTGTATTTATTTGAAATACATTTATTAATATTTAGGTAGACACCACCCTCCCATAATTCCTGTGATAATCTTTGGGTAAGCCCATTATGCTCAGACACTGTCCAAGCTTTCATTCCTTTCATTCAGCATGCTTACCAGTAGTGTTTGTAGAGCATTTTTGGAACTCTTGTCTGGATTACGCATTTACACTTCTGTTGCTGATTATCATGAGGGGAGTTGAGTTCCTGGATAATATTTTTCTTGTGTTCCTCTGACTTGTTCTTCAACTTTGGGTTTGAAAAGCAAATCAATTCGGTGCTAGTACACTATTTTAAGGCAAGTATCAACCATAGACCTGTAGTTGCCCAGATTTTGTGATGCAGTCAATGTAAGTACATATATAATCTAGTTTAACACATACAATCTAGTTCAACAAAAAGCAAGCAAGCAAACAAACAAACCTGAATAAATTATCTAAGTGAAGAAGCAAGTCAAAGAAGGAATCAGAAGATCAGAAATTAATAGGTGTAGGGAAAATTGTGGTGAGAAATTAAGATTAGAGGAATGTGGGAGGGAAAAGGAATGAGGGATTCAGAGAGTGGAAAGCATATAAGGAAAGGAAGAGTAAAAGAAAAAAAGGAAACGATAAATAAAAAAAATAAAAATGAGACAGCTAAAAATTATATAAGTATAAAGTAATAATAGTACAATGAAAGAAGTTAAATCAGAGTTTGTGAATTGAGGGATTTATATCTGAATTAAGGATGAACACAATAAAGGATAATACCTAATAATAGAAGTTGCATACATACTTGTGGATGAATACAAAAGCAATTAAGTGCTGTAAAAATAAAACAAAACTCAAAAAGTCCAAAGGAGAAAAATATAGGAATAATTTTTAGGACACACACCTAAAATGAAAATGATGAAAAAAAAAAAAAAAAAAACAGTATTTTTTTTTAATTAGGTAGAAAGGAGTTACTAAATTTTTTCAGTGTACGGGGTAAAATGAGTGTACCCTGTGTTTGTAACCAGTCTCTTGTTGGAGTCTCTGTTTTCCTATTCTGTTTGAAAGTCTCATGGCTTGACTGGTTTCTTAAATCACTTGGAGCGTACACAAAGAAGCTCTGCCTAATAGTTCAATGGGAGGTAAGTCTGCTTTGATGATCACAATAGAGGGAGATTCCTGTTTCCTCTATTTTGGTGTTGCTCTGGTGGGGCTAAGTTGTGGGTAGGGTTGAGAACTTTCAACAGTCAGTAGCTTTTCCATAAGGGTCTAGCTCCTGACACCCTCACAGAGCCCACGTTGGAGCATTCTCAGGATTTTTGTTTCCTGAGTTTCAATTACCTTTCTTGTATGCCTTCTGATACCGAGTCTGTTGCCTATGCTACAAAGCTTAGTGGCATCCTCTGACTTTGTTTACCCAGTAAAAAAAGGCACTCTTCCATGGACTCATCTCCCTCTGCCTGGGGCAACTGAGCCATGTAATTGAATTTACTTTGACCTGTTGAATGGCTCCTACTGTCTTCTTCAAAAAGCTGAGTCATGTGCTGGCTACTCCGGTCTGGTCTTTGTCAGTATCAAAGATTGAGATCTTCTCCATTGATGCATGCAGGTCTATTTTCCCACCACTACTCCGTGAGGTGTTAGGAAGTTGTGGGGGTACACACATCTTTCCCTTGGTTTCAGAGTTGTCCTCAGTTGGCTACTGTCTGTGGTCAGTAGGATGAAGATTTTCACTTCTTGTTGGTTCTTGATGACAATGAGTAGAGTCCAGTCCTAGGTCACTTCTGGCACCATTTTCCTGGGCTCTCTCAATTGATATGTCGGCAGTGGTAGGAGCTACCACCACCACTGCACTGCAACTACTCAAATCTGGATATGAACACTTGGATATTTCATTTCTGGACAAAGTCTGTGTACTACGATGGCACACCTGGTATGACTCTGTAGACTTGGACTTTTCACTAGAAACCTTAACCTACTTTCTATGCAAAAGCTTGTTAATCCCCAGCTGATCATCCACCATTTTCCTCCAGACCTGTAATTTCATGATTTTTCTCCTCACTTTTAAAACCAGAATGTATTTGACAAGAATTTTTTTCTGACACTAATAAGTCATTGTAGATATCAATTAACATGTGATAAACATAAAAATTTTATTTCAGTTTAATTGCTGTTCACTTTTCTGCATGAATCAATGCAACTCCAGCCTTCACGCAAGAAAAAAGGTGAAAATTCTTTAACACAGTGTGTTTGATTTAGCATTTAGGAAGTATCACTGCCTAATTTCCAATGGCATAGTCTGTATATCGACCCTTACATCCTGCTCTCATTTTAGTACTTAAGGCAGCAAATAATTTTCAATGGAAAATTTTTATTATATGATAAAACTATCTCTACCATATACAGAGTTATCAGACATTTGTACACAATTGTCAGTTCTTATTGGTCATTTACTAAAAAGGAACAATCACATAAAACTTAGAGGAGAGAGGGACATGCTTTTATAACTTCCTACTTGAGTTATACTTGAAGGGTTAAAACTTGCCTCAAGAAACATGTTCAGCAGATCCTGCTGAGGCATAGTTACTGCATATAAATTTACTACCTGCCCAGATACAACCGTCATGCAATTTTCTTGAAGATTTTAAGTCAATAATTTTGATATATTTTCATGTATTTTTATATCATTTCTTTCCTGTATGTTGGATGAATAATATTGAAGACATGAATTTCACTTAAATATGTTTGATTCAAAACCAATTGACTAAAAGGACACAAATATTGCTTGACTGATTGATAGCAGTTTGAGGTAATGAATTCTACAGTGTAAAAACAGGCATGAATGTGAATTGAAAGATAATTACTAATAGTTCAAACTCTTCCTTCAAATATTCTTTGTTATGCTGAATTTCAGAAGACAGTTATCATGACCAATATTTTGAGATTTCCACCCATAGTAATGAAGGGATGAAGAATGAATGGTAATTGCCAACAAACAAAATACTCGAAATATGAAGAAGAAAAGGCATAAAGGAAGGCTCTGTAACTTTCTAATTCTTTCACACAGCAAAGGGAACGATAAACATTTGACATAATTTTAAGTTCAGTGTAATGATAGTTTTTTAAAAAATGCTTCTTCATGATAATTTTAGAATTATGTTTTTGATCTTTCTACCCTGTGTCAAAGACAAATTACGATCGTCTAATATACAATTAGGATAAATACAAAGAACTCTATTAATGCACATTTTGAAAGTACTGATGTGCCATAAGCACTTCCCAATCGATTTCCAATTAATCGATTTTACAAATGAGGGAAATCATCAATACTTGTGTTTTTCCCATAAAGTCTTTCATTGCTCATACATACCAGTGTTATGCAGTGTGTTATGCATAGCTTTTTTCAGAAAATGCAATTCATTTCTAGCATGTATTGCACAGGAAGGAATAATACACTGTAAACATTCAGGCTGCTGCATATACTGGTTAATAAATAAAAATTAGAAAGTATAATTGGAAAATAATATTGTATGACAAATAAAAACGGGGGATCTTGGAATATAAGTTAGACCTTTGAATTCAGAATGTAACCACAAGTGGGATTGCTGTGTCATAGGGGAGCTCTATGTGGAGATTTTGGAGGAACCTCCTTACTATTTTCCAAAGTGGTTGAACAAGTTTGCACTCCTACCAACAATGCATTATTGTTTCTTTCTGTCCACATCCCCACTAGCATCTGTTGTTATTAAATTTCTTCATCATAGACATTCTTACTGGGGTGAGGAGATATCTCAACCTTGTGTTGATTTGAATTTCTTTTATAGTTAGAGAGGTGAGCATTTCTTCATATGTCTATTGGCCATCCTTCTTTCCTCTTCAGAGAAGTTTCTCTTTAAGTGTTTAGCCCACTTATTTATTGGGCAGTTGTTTCTTGGAGGATTTGTAGTTGGGCTGTTTAATTTTTTGATTTACAGGTATATTTTAGATATAAGATCCTTGCCCGTTGTATTGCTAGTGAAAGAATAAGCTATTATTTCTACTAAAATCAATCCCAAGCTTTTATGCCATAATGTCATCTTAGCTCATCAATTTCCAAATTGTAAACTGCACCTTTAAATTCCCTTAACTCACATCATCAGTAGCTTATCACTGTTGTTAAAAAATACTACACCTCTGCTAATGTGATCACCTTCCAATTTTGAAAAGAATACTGCACTAACTTTGCTGCATCATTTTTCACCTGTGATATTCTTGAGATGAGAAAAATTGCAAAATATTTATAGCTATAGTTTTAAATATCTTAGATATTCTGGGGACTAAGATCTGAAGATTATGGTTCAAAACCCATCCAGGAAGGAAGATTTCTGAGACTCTTATCTCCAATAACTGCTCAGAAAAAGCTAGACCAAAGTGGCACTGCCATTCCTGTGGTAGATCATTAGAATTGAGCACAAAAAAACTCAAGGACAGCATCCAAGCCGAGCTGAAGCCGTAGGACCAAAAAAACCCACAAAAACAAAAATAAAAACAAACCCCATACCTAGCATTTTTCTTATTTTACATAGAGTCACGTAATTAAGGAAATTTCTTCCTGTGTTACATATTGGCAGAATAACCACAATTTCACACAAATACTCCCTTCAAACCATGTTATAACAACCCTGAAATATTACTCTTTTTCTAAATTTATAAATTAATATCCATGTGTTGGAAACTCTGTCTAGATTCTTCACATTATCAATTCTTACATGAACTATTTAAATTATCTATTAACTAAGTTTCAATTTCTCCTCTCTTGAAAGAATATTCTAGGCAAATAGCATGCCAGAATCATTTTTGAATTTGCAAATTAAATCTGCTACTTGAAAAGAATTTTGTAGTGTCCTATATAATATCCAATTACAAACAAAACCAAAATATTTATTCAAATCTATATTCTAATTTAGGAAGGTCTACAAAGTCCTACATTAGATGAACTTTGCTATTTCTCCAGGTTTCAGCTTCTGTAATCCATCATTTATATAAATACAACAGAAGAGTGCTTACGTTTTCTCAATTTGGTTGGTAACCACGACTGATATTACATCTACAAATATTCGCTAATGAAGAGAGCATTTAAAACACAAATGAGCACTACATATGAATTGCATTTCAATAGGAAACTTGACTTCCCAAAACATAATGACATAATTAACCCAAACTTCCAAATCTGTATCCCTTTCTTGTTGTTTGGTTTATTTTATTGAGACAAAATTATTCCACCTTTTCCAGGAAAGGTATCACTATGTAATAACAATCTCTAATCTCCTGTCTCAGACTGACTGCTAAAATTCCAGGCTTGTATTTCATTGCCCTGACATAGTATGTTGGTTTATTTAATCTAGGTACAGAGTAGCAATTCTGAACTTCTCCTATGATCTCATCCACTGGAATGACTGTTCAGGCTGCATGTATTATTTTCAAAGATGTTCTAACATTGGACACAGCATATGAATATTTTCAGATGCACTGGCAGTGGTCTCTGATTGATGTCTCCATGGATCTGATACCTTTAATAACTATTACTCGAATTTCTGACTATCTCTGCTCCCTACCTATGAATTATTCTCAAACTTTTTCAGGACAGTTCACATGAGGACTTTCTAGTATTAAAAATTATCAATTGATTCCAGTCTTACTCAGGATATATTTTCTACTGTTTTCTAAAATTTCTAAACATTGTGAGTTATACCATTTGTGTATGTGTGTTTGCACATATAAGGTCCCTCTGTGTGTATGTGTAGGTTTGTATTACATAAGCAAAAGGCTCAAGCTCTTATTAAGCAATCTTGCTCATAACTAGTATTCCATCACTTGAACCATTCTTCCAAAGTAGCTTTGGACTGGTTAATTATAGGTAGTGTTTCAAAAACTGTTCTGCCAACGCTGCCTTCAAACTGCATTTCCCGTCCGCCTTTACATACTTAGGTTTAATTTTTGCAGGAGGGTCAATTTTTAAACTGTGAGTGTGAAGTGTAAGTTGTAGCCATTGATTTTAAACCCCAGAATTCATACAAATAAAGATGTTCATACACATTACATATCCTGAGTGTACACTGTTCAAAAAGATATCTTAAACCGGGTGTCAGTGGCTCATGCTTGTAATCTTATCAATGCAAAAAGACTGACTTTTGAGAGTTGGAGTTCAAAGCCATCTCGGATAGAAAAGTCCTTGAGACTTGTTTTTGTTTTATTATTTTTTATTTTTGCTTTTGTTTTCCCTTGTCAGTCGTGGGGCTAGAACTCTGGGCTTAGACACTGCCCCTCAGCTCTTCAGTTTTAGGCATCACTCTACCACTTGAGCCTCAGTGCTACTTCCGGTTTTCTAAGTGGTTTATTGGAGATAAGGTTTTCACAGACTTTCCAGCCTGGACCGGCTTTGGACCCAGGCCCTCACTTTTCAGCCTCCTAAGTAGCTAGGATTGGAGGCATGAGCAACTCGTGCCCAGCTCCATGAGACTCTTATCTCCAATTAATCACAAGAAACCTGGAAGTAGCACTGTGACTCAAATGGTAGGACTTTGACCTTGAGCTGCAGAGCTGAGGGATAACATCTAAGCCCAGACTTCAGGCCCCAGAACCAACTAAAGAAAAGAAAAGGAAAGAGAAGAAAAGGAAAGGAAAGGAAAGGAAAAGAAAATAAAAGAAAGGAAAGGAAAAGAAAGGAAAGGAAAGGAAAGCAAATGTGGCCTTTGCCACCAACTCATTGCTAGTATAATCCCTGCTTTCTCAACATAGCCTTTTTTCCAGTTAAGTCCATGCTCTTATATCTGACTTGCTTTGGAACCAGAATTATTCTTCCTTCCTATTTTTTACCAATTTGTGTTATTAGAAACCATGATTTAGAGCCAGGAGATGAAAGAGGGTGGCTTCATCCTTCATTTTCCACTTAGTAATGCTTTCTCTATATCACTCCCATAGATGAACATACTGGCCCTGGCTTTACTGTTTCAATGTTGTCTTATTTATAGAGTATTCTATAGTGTCTTGAGCCCTTATACTTAGAGACAGTACTTCGCTTTCTTTTATTCCTCTTGTTCCCCTACTGTTAACTGATACACTTGGGAAATAATGCACAACACACACTCACACACACACACACACACACACACACACACACACACACATACACACACACACACACTTTTCTGAGAATCTTCTTCCTACTTAAAATTGGCCTTAATTTAGGGAGCACTTACAAAATTTGAACTCAATGTACTCCGGGTTAATGTTTTTATAAGCCATTTAAATTTCATATTTTCTCTGTACTAAGTTGTCTCTGAAACACATGTTATCTCATGTCCAAATATATCCTTGTGTTATTTTACTGAAGCAAGAAAACATTCATTGTATATTAACACCTTTAAAAGAGCAGCACCATAGATTTTTATTGGAAGTAACTAGAAGGAACTGTTACTGGAAGTGGAAAGTGATCAAGGAGAGGAATTGAACATAGAGGATGACAAAGTTAAAGATAATTTGTGCTCTCCTTTTTACTGCACAAGAAAAGAATCGAAGGCTTAAATGAAACTTTGTTCCTGACTTGTTCAACTATGTTCAATACACATATAAAATTGTCTGTAGCTCACTTATTTATTGGGCAGTTGTTTCTTTGAGGATTTGTTGTTGGGGGATTTAATTTTTTGAGTTCCAAGTACATTTTAGATATGAGACCTTTGTCCGTTGTATGGCTAGTGAAAATCTTCTCCCAATCTGTGGGCTTTCTATTGATATTGTTAGCTGTGTCCTTTGCCATGCAGAAGCTCTGCAACTTCATGCAATCCCATTTGTTCAACCTTTCTTTGATTTGTTGTGTTTCCAGGTCTCTATTAAGAAAATTTTGGCCTGAGCCAAGGAGGCCTAGGGTTTCTCCTATTCAATACTGTAATGTTTTCAGAGTGTCTGCTTTGACTCCAAGGTCTGTGATCCATTTGGAGTTGATTCTGGTGCAGGGTGATAAATAAGGATCTAGGTATAGTTTTCTACAAGTAGTTAACCAATTTTGCCAGCACCATTTACTGGAGAGGCTGTCTTTCTTCCATTCTATTATTTTAGCTCCCTTATCAAAGATTAGATGGGTATAGGTTTGTATGTTGATTTCTGGGTTTTGAATTCTATTCCCTTGGTCCTGAGGTCTGTTCTTATGCCAGTACCAAGCTGTTTTGATTACTATGGCTTTATAGAAAAGTACATGATATCCCTTATTTGCAATATCTAGTATATAAGCAGAAAAGGTCAGATAATGTGATGTTAGGAAAATGAACCCTTAGATACGTATTTAAATGTTTTTTTTCTTTCATACATTTGTTTCTAACTCAATTATAAGATTATTTCTTTGTTGCTTTGTATGTCCTTCCCCCACAGTATAAATCCTGCTTTCAGTATATTTGATGTCAGTACAACTTGTGGAGGATATGGGGAAAAATAAGTCGTTTACGGATACAGGTGGACCCGTTGCAACTATGAGAAGAACAAGTTGTCATATCAAAAATGAATTTTACAACTTTGGTGTGGGGGAGGGGATATTGGGTGAGTGGGCGTGGGGAGGCAGGGAAGGGATGTGAAGGGTAAACAAAGGAGGAGGCTGCAATGATTGATAAGAAATGTACTCATTATCTTGCCTATGTAATTGTAATCTATCTGTACAGTATGTTCACAAAAAATAAAAAATAAAAATTTAAAACAAAAACTTGTCTGTAATCTTCTAGTTGAGAATATTACAAAAGGAAACTTTATGCAATGTGAATGCCAAGATTGAAGAAAAGGAAATAACTTTGTTTTCAAAGTGTTCTAGTGCAGAGAAACAAAAACATGGATGTTTTAAAATGCCTTTTGGGTGGATATTTCACTGCTGAAACGAATCTCTTGTGGCAGAAATCAGTTATTAATTCCTATAGTCTGGCCCTGAGTTCTCCATAGCAACAAGGATTCCAAAAAAGCAGGATCCTGTGAATATAATCAGCAAAAGGAGACTCTTCTCAGACCAGTGCTGCTTTTAGAAGGGTCACAAAGATATATCTAGTGGGCTTATTTTTTTGTTTTTGTTTGATTGTTTAGTTTGTGGTGGTTCTGGGGCTTAAACTCAGACTCTGGACCATGTACCGGAAGAGTTGACTTCTCTGTCTACCTGTCCCCAAAGCTAGTACTCTACTGCTTGAGCCACAACTCCACTTATGGTTTTTTGGTTTTAATTACAAGTTTGAGTTTGACAGGCTCTCCATCCTGGGTTGGCTGTGAAATGAGATAATAACTAAGACAAGTGACATCAATTGTATCGAGAGTTCTGTTTTGAACTGAGAAATATTAGTAGAAATTTATTATAAAGCAAATATTTGATAATTTTTGAAAGAGAATATGTCCAGCAAAGAAGCCATAGCTTTAACTCAGCAAAAGTAGGTGCACTAAATTATTTATTTCTGCTTCAGAAGATTACTATTGACATCATAGTTTCTGTTGGGGATATGCAAAGTCATATTTTCTTTTTTAAATTTTTGGTCTTGGGGCTTGAACTCTGGTCCTGGGCATTATCCCTCAAATCTTCAGCTCAAGATGATTGTTCTATCTCTTTATGTACTTCACTGCTTCCAGTTTTCTGGTGCTTACTTAATTGAAGATAAGTTTCTCATGGACTTTCCTTCCCAGGGGGACTTCGAACCTCTATCCTCTCGTCTAAGCCTCCTGTTTAGCTAGGATTACAGACATGAGTCACTGGCACCCAGCTCATATTTGCATTTGTGTGCACTTAATGACACTATGTAGACAAATCACAGAAATTTGAATGAAATAATGACATTGCATCTATTCAGAATAATTGAAATAGAAATAAATATATCCTCTTTTTCCTTGTTACCTTAATGACTGATTAGCTATGGGACCCCTACATTATCATCCACTGCCTACTAGATAGTTGGACTTTATATCAGAAAATGTTCATAGACAAGTGGAGAAAGACTGAGATTTTTTAGAAAGCAAAGGAGATCGGGTATGAAATATCAGCATAGAAGGAGATATAACTTGGTACACAGAGGTCAAGATCTAGCGTAAGAGATTTAGAATGCTAAATGCAATGAGGAATAAACCTAGATAATTGAGACTAATTCTTCAATATCCAAAAATGGCTCCATCGAACAGTATCTTGTATATCTCACTTACTATCATTTATACCTTCCATCTGAAATTATTCCTTCTCTTTTGTCATAACTATTAACTACCCTCTGAGTTTTTGGTGCTGTGCATGACCAAAAACATTTCTAAATCTCACTGTGATTATCATTTTCATTGTAATTAGAAGTGATCACTCAAATACCTGGAATCTTTGGATTTCTAGGATTAATCTTCACCTATTATCTAAGCACATTCATGGCATTAATTGCCATGATCTAAAGAACAATACTTTTTTTTCAACAAAGTATCTTATTATAGGTAAGCACATGAATTAGGGACTCTTCTCAGGTATCAGTATGGAAGGAGTAATTATATATTCCACGTATGGGTTCTTTATTTTGCATTTACTAATTAAATGACCTTTTTCTGCCAGTCCTGGGGTTTGAATTCAAGGCTTATTTTCCCCCTCAAGGCTAGCAATCAACCACTTGTGGCACACCACCACTTCCAGTGTTTCTTTTTCTGTTTATGTGGTACTGAGGAATTGAACTCAGGGTTCCATGCATGCTAGGCAATCACTGTACCATGAAGCCACATTTCCAGAGCCCTAAATGACTTTCTTAAGATGGTATTACATTTTCATTCCATTACAGGGTATCACAATTTTGGCCTGGTGCTGAAAAGGAAGTAGAAAACAATACTAAGTCCACTCACATCACTAAGAAAGTACAGTTAAGACCTGCAGAACTCATAGAACTGTTGTATGTAGCATTATTATGTAAAAGGGCATAAACAGGCAGCTCCACATGGAGCGACATGTGATGGAAAGTATTGTTGATTGTATTATAATACTCTTCTTTTTTCTCTTTTTCTCAAGTGTTACATATCTTTGCAAATAACTGTATGACCTACATCAGCTTCCTGTAAGTGAGATTCCTGTCTAATCTGGAATGTCAAGATAGGTCATGTAACTTAAATCAGCTTACAAAATTGAACCATAAGCAAGCGCTGAAAAATTATTTCTAGAGGAAGATTTTTATCCCATTGTCTGTTTCTAACAGATGATTGTTTTTCCATATCTATAAAAGTAGCATATTTTGTGGCTCAAGTGGTAGAGTAATAGCCTTGTGCTGAAGGGCTGAGGGGCAGTGCCCAGGCTCAGAGTTCAAGCCCACGACCGGATGCAAAATAAAAAATAAATAAATAAATAAAAGTATCATATTTCCAAAGGGAGTCTTCCTTCAAATTATATTCTGGAAGACTAAAGCACGTGAAATAAAGGCAAAACTCAAATGCAGTCTCATATAACACAGCAAAAACTAAGCTAATATTAGAATATAATATTAAGATGTTAGTTTCTTACCATCCTTGTATACCTTCATAAGAATTGACTATAGAACACCAGAATTTAACAAATTCTAAACAAGAAGTAAACAAATAGATAAAATTTCCTGCTTGATGCTATTACATTTTTTCTATCAATACGCATTCTACATGTGGTCACTTACATGTGGGGTTATCTTTTCTATAGATGAGTTTAATCACTCTTGAGCATGATATCTAATATCCACAACAATATCCAGACATTGTGATTGAGATGTGGAGAAACATAATGCCTACATTTCTCCTTCATATTCACCTTCTCCTTTTTCTAATATGAATTTTCATCCTTTCTCCAAAATCTCCTATTAATAAAGAATGAATGACTCATTGTGGATATTAAGCAAAAGGCATCCATACAAGAATTTCGTTCTTTTAGAAATAGCTTAAATAAATCACAGTGGCTAATAGAAGAATAAAAATATGATTTTCTTTCCTTTGGTTTCCACAATAGTGTCTGAACATGACTCTAAATATCTAATAAACCATTTGCTTTGGCTAAGCTTTTAAAAGGAATAAATAGGAATTTTTTGTTTGCTTTTGAGAGACCTGAAATAATGTTGCAATAACATTGTGTGTTGAGAGGCTAAAATTTATCAGAATCTAAACATAATGAAAAATAGCTGATTTCAAGACAAATAGCTTGTAGGTACATTTTGAAGGTGACATATACAAAGAGACTTTTTTTTTCTTTTCCTCTCCGTACTGATTTAACTTCAATAAGCAGTTCAAATAATTCAAACAGTTACGTTTCTTTCAGAAATAGATTAGGCAAAAGAAAGGTAGAAAAAGAGAACAATTATTGGGTGAGGCATTCTTTAAAAATAGCAGTCAAATAAATATAAACTATATTACCAAAAATAGTAGTCGAATGCTCTTGAAAAGAGAAACTTTTTAAACAGAGTATATAAAAATTGACAGTGCCAGAATTGTTTCAGGAGCTGCTCTCTGGGATTTAAAGTTTCTAGGAGGTGACAATGTTTTAATCAGTATTACTTTCAGGGAATAATTTTAACTTTTATAGTTAGATTTCATTGAAGAAATACTTCGTTCAAATCTAATGTAAGTATAACAGGACATAGTAGAAAGAATGCTACATATTCATTGTGGTAGGCAGAAAAATACCTTCCCCAAACATATATTGTCCCCAAATATGTAATCCCTCAAATGTAGATTTGGGTTATTAGTAAAACAATCACCTTTCCTTACCCAAGGAATGCAAATTTGAATAATTATCACATGAAGGAACTATATGCAAATGGGTACTTAAATGTCCCAGATTTAGTTGGAAAGGGCAATGATTGGGGCCTAACCATAAGAAAAGTGTAAAGATGGTACATTTGAAAAAAAAAGGAAAAGGGAACATCCAGATTGTGAAATCGAAAATAAAGGAAAAGACAACAACCATATTGTGAAATTTCTGGAAAGTGGAACAGAAAGTAAATGCCTTGTAAAGATCGTTTTTCGACATTACGATTTGTGCATGTCACTGTTGCAATCGGTCTACCTGTATCCTTAGTTAAATAATTTGTTTTTGTTCTTCCCCTCCACAAATTATACCAACATCATCTTCAACTTTGGTAACGGGGTTACGACCAAGTGTGGGGACCTAGGGTGAGTATGGGAAGGGATGCGAAGGGGAAACAAAGAGGAGGCAACACTGCTTGATAAGAAATCTACTCGTTATCTTGCCCATGTAATTGTAACTCCTCTGTGTGTTATTCTCACAATTAAAAAATGAAAAGTAAATGCCTCTCCTAGAATCTCTGAAAATATTTCAGCTGTGTTTGTGGCGAGATTTTAATCTAGTGAAACTTCTTTTAGATATCTGTCCTTTAGAACTGTAAAATTATAAATATAGAAAACGTAATCCATTAAGCTTGAAGACATTTGTTACAGCAGTCTTGGTTTAGTAAACTAAACTCAACTACACAGTTTTCCTGATGCAACTACAGGGACACCACATATCCTAGTTTCTTAGAATAAGTAAAAATTGCCACCAGATTTATACACATGTATGATGTACATACTAAGGGCTTTGCATTAATGAAGTCTTGAAATTCTAAAGAATATCTAAATAAGCAGCACCCTATCTTTATTTTCACATTTGGGGATCACTAAGTACCAAAGACTAGGGTAGGAATATGGAAATTAAATCTGTCTCCTGATATTATATGTCATTTTAGGTGACAGTTCCTAAAATAAAAAAAGGTAAAACCAAAACAGAAATTCAATTTTTTATCCTTCCGACCCTTCCAACAGAAATGAGAGAATCCAGTAAAGATACAACAATTCCAAGATGTTATTAGATATTATAGGATCACCAGATGGAGAAAAGGAAGATAACAAAAATGGGCTCCCTGAAACAATGGGAAACAAAATCTACACCTACAGACTAATATTGCTAGAAAATAGTTTCCAATATGCTTTCTTTTATTTTTTAGTTTTCTTTACACCACAACTTTCCTTCCTAAGGAAATGATTCTTTTTTAATAAGCAAGTGTTTGCACCCTGCACCCAGCAACAAATAATGTTTCTAGATGTAAACAAGCATGATAGTAAGAGTAACCAAGACTACTTCTGTTGTTGTAGCTGATAAATAAGAATGATCTTGGGAAATAGTAAAAAAATACTGAACTTTTTCATATCTTTGCTCTCCTCCAACATGAGAAATCCCAGTCAAGATAGGTAAAACATTAATAAATGCTTTTTATATTTTGTTGTTTACATTAAAGCAAATACACTTTTCCTTTTTGTAAGCCTGATCTTTGAAAGAGTCACACCCTCACATTTATTTTATAGACAAAATTTTACTGCTGTGGTTTAGGTGCTTTCCTCCGTTTGGGTGTTGCTCTCTATTATGTTAACAACTACATAGTAAAACAATATAAATTTTTTATGCTTATGTTAAAATTTTCAAAGTCATACTGTCTTGAAATGTTTTCTTTTCACTTCTTCATTGCTAATTAAATTGTATTTGTTGTTCTTTAAATGATAACAAAAAAGTCATATTGTACCGTATATTGTCAGTGAAATCAGGTGGGTCTGTGATTGCTTTTTAATTGGTTTCAGGTATTTCCTTGGCTATTTTCATTATTGCCCTTATTCCAGTCTTCTAATCAGGAACGGGTTAAATAAAAAGATTAACCTAAGGAATAGGATGTTAGCGAAGATAAAAAAAAAATACATGTATAACTAAAGTGTTTCATCTCTTAAGAGACTGAAAGGCTCATAAGACATTTTGCTATTCCTGTTATGGTTAAGTTGTCTTCAATGTTTTAGATCTTAAACGAAGTGAAAAGCATGTAAAATATGGCAGTTGTTCCAAACAATGATTTTGGATTATACTTTCCTACTCCAATGAGATGAGTGACTACTGTCAATGAAAACCCTGACAAGGTTGGAGGGCATATCGATTTTAGCTTAGAAGGGTTAATGTTTGAAAGCCAAGGGAGATTCCTAAAACAGCACTGCCTATCACTTAACAATTATATTTATGGCATATAAACATATAAATGTGAATTGAGTGAGAATTGTTTGATTTACACAATTCACTGACAACTAAAACCAGAAAACACATTTCTAAATTTATATAAACTAATATATCTAGTGAGGATTTAATTTTTCTTAGAATATATATTTTAACATTGATGTCAAAATATTAGTTTATTTTTAATTTCTTAATTTTAATTTTTTTAGTCATGGGGCTTGAAATCTGCGACTGGATTCTCTCCCTCAGCTTTTCAGCTCAAGGCTAGTGCTCTACCACTTAAGTCACTGCCAGTGTTTTGGTGGTTCTTTGGAGATAAGAGTCCCATGGACTTTCCAGCCTGGGCCTTTCCAGATCTGAGCCCCTGTAGGAGGTAAGTTTACAAGCATTAGCCAATGGCCCCAGCTACATAATTATTTTTAACATAGTTATGAAGACTTTAGTGGTAGTCCCATACAATTATATGTTGTGTAATGATCAAACTATATCATATCCATTAGTTGCTTTAAGTGATATTACATTTTTAGGAGATTGCTCAAAAAACTTGTCTTTTGGATGTGTTGAAATATCTATTCTTAACTATAATCACTTTGCTTATTGTGGTATACAATTAATATATTTATTTTATTCATTGAAGTCTGCTAATTAAGGTATAAAACATGAATGTAAAGTGATAGAAAATCATGGTCCAATACTTGTTTTAAGAAAACAAATATACCTTTTGTTTCCAATTATATTTCTGTGGTACTGTGAAACATTAATTGGTTTAACAGCTAAAATTGATAACAGTTACATTATAACAAGTTGATTCAAACTTGTTTTTGAAATTGCATACTTAACCCAAATATAGGTCCACATTCTTCTACTACATAATTTAAATAACAGTAACAAAAGCTTGATGTTAGTGGCCTCTTGTGTAGAATCCTAGAAAATTAGGAGGATTAGACCTGAAGATTTTGGTTCAATGTCAGCCTAAACAAACAAAAATGTGAAAACATCTTCAATTATCCCGCAAGAAGAAAAATGTGAGGATATGGATCAAAGAATAGAGTGTCATTATTCATTAGCAAAAAAAAAAATCTAAGGAGACCTTGAAACACAGAGTTTAATGCCCACAAATGTGGCTCAGTGGTGTAGCTCTTCCCTTGCATGCATGAGGCCCTGGGTTCGATTTCTCAGCACCACATAAGCAGGAAGAAAAAAAAGCCAGAAGTGGCGATGTGGTTAAAGGAGTTGATCTCTAACCTTGAACTGAAGAGCTGAGGGAAATGGCCCAGGCCCAGTTCAGGCCATACAATTAGAACCCCCTCCCACTAAAGAAAAGTACTATGAACATCAGTAATCAAGCCAAAATAGTAGAAAGGATCATGAGAAATGTTTTGGAATATGGAAGATAAATTATTTCGCAGAATTTTCATTCAGCGGAGGGAAAAGTCAAAGTTTCATTTGTGCAATCTCATTGTACTGATTTGTGTTGAAACCTGGCTATTAGGTTACACAAGAATGAGTAGATTGGATTAACTGATATAGCAGAGATTGCTTGTGACTATGCATCATCCCATACTTCATAAATCTAAAATTGTGCTTCTTAATTTAAATGAAAGATCATGTTAGAGACTGTTCAGTCCACATAGACAGAGATCCTCAGTTTGAGGCTTCAGGCCAGTGATTTTGTTGATAAACACGCCTGATTTACTGCCCTCCCCTTGTGTAAGTATACCTTCCTTAGCTGGCGCCTAGCAAGGCTTCGAGCTTCACCCCCTGCCTTAATCTCTCCTTTCTCGTGCTTCAAATCATTTCACATGTTATCTATGTCTTACCATCAGTTATTTTCTTACTAATCCCCGCCGGAAAACACTTATGTTCATGCAAACCCACTATAAATATCCTAGTTATAAAAGCGAGTAAAGATTTAGCATTGGCCGAGGCTCTCATGTGTAGGTTTGCTCCCTAGTGAATCTGTGCTACACAATCACTTTTTTTTTCTCCACGGCTTTGGAGTCTAAACACTGGTTGATTTAGTTTGATGTAATCCCACTAATCCAGATTTACTTCGAGTTTTTGTGATTCAGGATTTTTGGAAGTTTTGACATATTAGGGGAAGCCCTCGTGCTTTCCCTAAAATTCTTATAATAATGTCAAGGCTGAAATTATCGTCTTTGTTCCATTAGGAATTTTCTGGTACAGCGGGATAATTAATATTCTAACACCAGTTTTCTGCGTAAAGCCAATTTCATCAACACAATTTTGGAAAAGTCTGTTTCTTCCATCCTGTGGTTTTGGTTCCCTTTTTATGTGCATACAGGAGTGAATTCATTTCTGGGTCTTCAGTTCTGTTTTATTGGTAGAATTCTGTGCTTCCATCAGAAAGAATAGCATTACCCCATTCCTGAGGAAATGGAAAGACTTGAAAAAAATATTAACTGAATAAGCTACAGCCCAAGAAATGTATACTGCATGGTTTTCCTCATTTGTAATAACTAGAATATGCTCATAAATCTACAACTTAATCCAATAGTTACTAAAAGACAAATACAATTGGGCATGATTAACTACAGCACTCTAAGCATTCACATGTTGAGAATAAGGAAAACTATACTTAGGAGAGGCTCACAATAGCTCAATAGCTATCTGCATATGACCATATAAAATCATAGTTATTGCAATGAACTCTAAGAATCAATCATACATGTAAAATACATATATAAATATATAATTTTTAAAGAGTTAATAAAAATAAGCAGATTCCATATAAATTCAAAAGCAAACTTCTATGTTTAATACATAAAATTGAGGAAACTTGTCAACACATGAACTAAAATACCTAGGGGAATTTGTGGGAGAGAAATGATGAAAGGTAGAATTGCTAACTATTGATGAATTCATTATCAATTTCCAAAACTATGCCAAGAGCTGGGTGGAAGCTTAGTTGTAGAATTATCTAATATGTACAAAGCCATGCGTTCAATTCCAAAGAAAGCCAAATAATCAGTTAATAAATAGTAACAATAAATAAAATAATTACTTTTAATAAATGCTTTCATATTAGAGAGGCCTGAATCCTCAAACAGTAAACAAAATAATATCAACTCGTACCCAATGACATGAATCTGCAAGAATGTAGAGGAAAGAGTTTGCCTTTTCTATTCTTTCTTTTCCTTTTCTGTTTCCTTCTTTCTTTCTTTCCTTTGTCATTACTGCTGTTTGAAGTTGCTAGGGCTCTGACTACTTTAGACTATTTTTCAGATGAGGTCTTACGTTTTGGCCAAGCCTCCCTTAATAATCTCTTACCTGTGGCTTCCACAAATGTGAGATAACAGGGAAATTAAATGAAATCTAGCTTTCTCTGTTGTTATAGTTTCTCACTATTTTTTGCCAGAACTGCCCTGGATCCCAGTCTTCTAAGTCTCTGCCTTCTAATTAGGAAGGCATGTTTCATCTCAAGCTTGGACCCAGACTATTTTTCTATGAAACATTCAATATGGACTTCTGTTTTCTAGATATCCTTAAATTCTATTGAAGTTACTCTGTATTTTTCTGATGTTAGCAGAAGAGCATAGAGAAATCCTTTGAATATTTTTTCCAGATTCTTTAAATGTTTATACTATGAGATCACAAAGAGGACATTAATATTTCACAAGTACCTATGCAGACTTCAGTTGTTTTATTTTGTGCACATATGAAGTCCTATATAATTTTGTATCAACTCTATATTTTCAGAAACTTTATTTTTCCCAAAAATAAGTCTCTCTCATGCTCCCCTTTTATAATTAAACCCATTTCTTTTCTTGGTTCCATCTAAAACTTATTTCGACCTGGTAACCGATAGCTTTTCTCCAACTTCTAGGTCATGCAATAAATAAGTTTTTAGGATTGCCTTCAAATCTATGATAGATTATTCTCAGTTTTATGCCTTAATGCAACTCGAGTTGCTTTTTGTTTCTGTTATTAGGGAATATAGCACAATTCACTTCCCATTCACCTGAAGAAAGCCTGAATTGATTTCCATTTCTCTGTCTAGAGGAAATAATGCTATATAAACCTGTTTATAAACCTGTTTTGGCCTTTTGCTGAATGTTACATTTTATTTATAAGAGAGAAAGCCTGAAGGGCTCAATTCCTGTGGTATACAGTGGTTGCATATTTCATATTCTAGGACCCTGTCAAACTGTTTTCAGAAGTGACATTCCTGCCAGCATCCACTTTTTCTGTTTCTTGCATTTAACATGGTCATTGTTATATTATGTGAAGTAATTATCATACATATTTTGTGATGTCATTTTATTTTTAATGTATATTTATTTGATCACTGACCATGTTGTTCTTGTAAATTACTGTACTATGAAGATTAAATGATAAAAATCGCAGATATTTTTTAAATTACTTTGACACAGGGATTGAGCTGAGAAAACTTCATAGAGGTATATTTGGTAGGAATTGATGAAACAGTTACAAATACACAGATGTGCCTACCAGCAAGTTGTAGATACAAGTGTGAGAATGTGGGGGAATATCTAAGTTGAGAAGAAAGGAAAAAACAAACTAAACTAAAATTCATCCTTTCAGAGATGCAGCCTTGATAGGTCAGGAGGCTATCATGGAAAATAAGACTACACATGAATGGAAGCTGCTAGGAAGAAAATGCAGTTATTAGAGTTAAAATGGAAACTTCCTGTCACAAAGAGTAAAAGCAAATAATGATTGAGGGAAGACAGAAGAATATGAGTCATGAAGTCTGGAGAAAAATTGAAAGTAGAAATATATTCCCAAATAACAACATACATTTTCTGGAAGACATTTCCATCTGAACTCTTTATATCATATCCTTTTAATACACAATCAACAGAGATACATTGCTTTTGTCTTCTCTCCCTCCCTCCCTCCTTCCTGTCTATTTTCGTTTCTTCATCTCTCTCGGCCTCTCTCTCTTTCTTTCTCTCTTTTTTCCTTCTTTTTTGTGTCTAAGGAGAACATGGTAGAAGGCCTGAGCTAAGCTATACTATAGTGCTTGTGGGGTGAGTTCTTTATGGTGGCTCAATCAAACACTTTTAAAATAGTTAAAGTTTTATATTTTTTACATTGTCTTATTTCTTTTCAATAATAGCATAACTAAGACAATTTTTAATATAAACTCATGATTTTGATATTTCACATAATACATTTACCATCACTTGACATTTCCATTCCGTGTAAGGAAAAAGTAAAAAATAAGTGACATGCCTTTCTGTCATCTCACAACTTTCCCTCATACGTTTCTACTAACCAGAAGATGCTTTTAAGTACTAACTCCAAAAATAAGGATGTTTGGTCCCAGAATCCTTCGGACATAAGTTTGAATTAGCCAGTGTTGATTTCCAAGGCAAGATATCCCAGCTACTGATTTCTTTCCTTCATCTTTACATTGACTGGGCTTCCTAATTTTTCATTTGCTGAATCACATATATAGACCGAATGCCGATTCTTCTTAGGAACTTTCATACAGTGAGAAAACTGAGAAGCCATATTTTGAGATGTTAAATCTCAGTCTCTATTAAAAGGCCAGTGATTGAATGGTGGACTAATATCTCAAAGACAAGCAGGAAGCAAATGTATTAACACTGAACCTTGAAGGATGGAGAGGAACAAAAGAACAAAAACAATACCATCAAACCAATTCAGGATCCAATTGGGAGCTGATTTGGGACTCCAGGGTGACCAGAGAATGCACAGAGCCAGGAACCAGGACACAGGACACAAACACAGATGCACATGGAATGACATAAAGGCACCTGAGCTGGTCCAGGTCAAGGAGCAGAGTCACAGGAAACTCCCAGTCCCAGGGACTGGGCCTGACAGGTTTAGTAACTATCATTCAGGTCCCAGCCCCTGCATCCAGATTTTCAAGATTGCACATCATGTAGGAGGTAAGGGCTTCTCCTTCCTTCACCATGAAGACAAGAAGCCAGACCCTCCCATCCACCACGTGGCCAAGATGTCTCTGGCCAGACCTACTCTCTCCACTTCAGAAGGAATTAATAAATTTGCATCTTTATTCTCAATCATACTACTTGTAATATTTAGTAAGCTTTTTGGTAACTTTATATGAGATAAACAAAAGTCATATTTGACTGATTTTTCTGTGTTTAGCACAGTAGTGTTTAAGTATGTCAATGTATCACATACTATCCTGTAGTTCATAATAAAACATTGTTGATATATAAATGCATTATAATACTGGCACCCTCATTTACCATCTTCCATATTACTTTTAAAAAGCTTGCTGGCTACAGAAAATGTTTTAAAAATGTACAGTTTCATGGTGTATATTTGCAAAATGCATTAAAAAGATACAAAGTTATTTGTGACAAAAACAGATTACATTAATTGAATCCTGAGTGTGATTTCTTTGTTGACAAAGAAGCATCTTATGGTGATTTACAGTAGGGATTCTGAAATTAAATCTTCAAATTCTGAATCCTACCACTTACTAGCTGGTATAAATTAGTCTACATGTCTGGATTTCAATTTATGTTTTCTGCAAAATGGTGTGCATAGTTTTAGCTGCTCATAGCAGGTTTGTTATAGAATCTGGAGGGTTTGGATTTCCAAAAGCAATATTTTGTTAGCTTTATAAAGGTGTCAGAGCAAACATAGATTATTATCTTTTAATAGTAATCCTAAATTTGAATTGAACAAATTTCTAATTTTCCCCAAAGTAGTAGACTCTCTCTACCACACCTTCTCAATTCTTTTCTTACTAGTGTCTGTGTCAATTTTTCCTCTATTATCTCACTTTTCTCTCTGTCTTTCTCTCTGTCTCTGTCTTTGTCCATACCACTTTGATCCATAACAGATTGAAAACAATAATCAGTTTATGGGATTTCGTAATAACTGTAAAGCATCTGAAAGTCCAGACTAATTTGGGATTAATTTTATTTTCAGGAACACTCAAACTCTGGTACAACCTGGATTTATAATTAAGAGTTACATTGATATAAATAATATCCTCTCTTATATCTAAAACAAGTCTATTCCTGTTTTTGGTTAATGTCTTGAGTATGTCATAACATAATTTCCAATTCTGGATTTTTTATTGTGTTGTTTCTTTTAGATAACCAGAGGTCTTTAACCTATTAAGGGCTTTTTTGTAAATTTATGAATGGAAATATCAAATTTGTAATCAATAAAAATTTTAATATCTTATGTTTACGTCTTCACTTCCCAAATTTGATGAATTTGGGCAGTATTGGAACTAATGAAATTAATAGAGGAAAGTTCAGACATGAATTAAGCTTCCCCATTCAAGAACAAGCAACCTTTTTGAAAGCTTGATTCAGCATTCTCTCATCAACCAATTTCCCTCTTTGTGTCTAAAAATTACTAGAGGAATTTCCTGAGTTATTTTAGACAGGGAAGGCAACAGCAGCAAGCTTACCAATAATTTTAAATGTGGTTTATATTAGGTGTCAGCAATAAGTAATTAATTGTTTATATATGCTAAGAAGCCTGTTAAGAAATAATATACGTGATCAAAGTTAGAACAGGAGATGATCAAGTCAGCTCCCAGACCAACACAGATTTTTCAATAATACCATATAAGGGCATAATTTTTTTGGGGGGAAGCATGTTTTACTCACAAAGTATCTACTATATTTTAAATAGGAAAGTGAAAATTTTTACTAAATTGGGAAGTTATTTCAAAAGTCATAATTTTTTGAATTATGTGAAAAAGATTTAAGCAAAGACTTAATCTATTCTGGACTTCTGTTGGTGAAGGTTCAAAGGAAAACTCAAGTAATTATATACATAGAGACAAGAACCCAAGACAAGTGGTTATTCTGGAATTGCATGATGTGAAAAGAGAAGAGAACAGAGTGCAGAGGCAATGAACTTTTTATAGAGGATACAGATTGTAAAATATCTAGGGATGGCAAGCCACATAGTCTCTTGCCTGCACTTCAGTCACAAACATTGTGGTGCTAAAGCAGCTATAGACAACCTGAAAGAGGATAAAACTGGGTATTGTTAAATGTATTAAAAGATACGATTCCCTATAGTTCACAATAATTAGTATTTTTCGGTTATTTGTCTATTTTTCCATCACTTAAAACCATAGAAAAATATTTTTAGCTCCAGATCAAAAACAATACAAAGATTATAGACTATTATTTGCAGATTCCTGGTCAAGAAAATTAACCTCTGAATAAAAGAATCCAAACAGGAAATGACAGGTGTTGTTTCTGAAAGAGGAAAAAAAACATTCAGAGCATTGTATAAAAAGTCATATTTTTTGAGCAAATTATCTCTGACAGTCATGGGATCTGGCTGCCAAGAATTAAAATCTACACTGATTGAGATATATAAGGTTTTATGAAACATAGCCCTTTCATTATTATACAAGCAATAGAATTTAGAGTTGCTTAAAAAAAAAGCCATCTCTTTCTACCCATGATTCTTACACTTGCCCAACCCTCCCAACCTAAAAAAACTTGATTTTAGTGTTTCTGCAAACCTAAGTTCTATTCTTGGCCCTCTCATTATTGCCAGTTAACTAGCTTTTTCCATCTCCGGTTACTGTTCCATGAAATAAAGGAATCTTCGTGAATCAAGAAAGACGTAAGAAAGCAAGTCTTTATATGAAAGCATTTAGCGAAATATGAAGAATTTGCATGTATTCAAATATCTTTTAAATTTCTCTCCTCAAAATGATTGCAATTTGATGTTCTATGTGGATTTCTGATAGTTGTCAATAGAATTATCTGTTTCCTAATTTCAGATTGGTGAAATAATATAGTCAATAGCACTATCAATGAGTATTTTCTGATAGAAGTATTGCTTGAGCTTTTATAAATATGCTTATATTGCATGGATTGTTGATGATCTGCAAATATGTCTGACAATTACCATGTATATCTCACGTGAATGCAAGGATGGGTTATACTTTCATTGGACTATCTGTCCATCTGCTGGGTTTCATTCAGCATACCTTTTCTGGCCTCAGATTCTTCCAGATTTCTGATTGTGGACTCCATGAATCTCTATTAATTTGTATTTATTCCCATCCCACCTGAACAATTCCTCAATTAATCTTTGATTAGCCTCATAATGCTCAAGAATTTTCCTATCACACTCAGGCCTTTTCCTATCACCTTTATACAGAGTCTTTTGCAGGTGTTCAATCTATTTATTTAGTATTTTTATTAGTTTTTATCACTTTTGTAGACCATTTGTGGAACTCCCCTTGGATTATTAACTGCTCTATTTCCTGATTATCATGAGTGGGAGTTGAGATACCTGGAGTTGCCATTTTTCTTGTGTTTCTCCACTTTTTCTTCTGCTTCAGGTATTAAAGCAAAACCAATACCGTTCAAGGACCCTATTTTATAGCAATCATCAATCAGAGTTCTCTAGTGGCACAGATTTTTTCAAACAGTCAAAATGAATACATGTATATTCAAGTTCAGTAGATACATCTAGTTCAACAACAAATAACTAGGGACTAAGAAAATCAAAGAAGGAGTCAGCAGAGCAGAAATTGATAGGTTTAGGATTAATTGTGTGAAGAAAATAAGATTAGGCGAATGTGGAGATGGAATGGGAGAGAGGGACTATAACCAAGATATATGCAAAGAGAGGCAAAGGATAGAAAGAAAGAAGAGAGACACAAAGAAAATGAAAAATAGAAAATTTAAAAGTGAAACAAAAAATTACAAAAATGAGTTAAGCAATAGCAAGAAAGGAAAACATGAGTCCTTACCTTGTTCATTTAATTGTAACCCCTCTGTATTTTACAATTAAAAAAATCTTATTAATAAAAACATAAATAAATAACGACATTGGAACATGAAAAAATTATGTAAGTATAAGTAAATAATACTACAGTTAAAGGAGTCACGGCTGATGGTTTGTGAATTGAGTAATTGATATCTGAATTAAGTACGCATACACAATGAAGGAAATGGTCTTATATAAGATGTGTTTTTGCCTTTGAATGAATAGAACAGAATTATGTAAAGCCAAAAAACAAAAAGTATCAATAGGAAATAAAGTAAAAAGAATTCAAAAGTTCAATAAAAATATTGAAAAAACTTGAAAGCAAATTAATTTTAAAATTTTAGGGGCTGGAAAGGTAGCTCAGTGGTAGAGCGCTTGCCTTTCATGCCTGAGGCCCTGGGTTCAATTTCTTAGCAACATATAAGCAAAGAGGAAAAAGCTGGAAGAGGCGCTGTGACTCAAGTGGTAGAGCGCTAGCCTTGAGCTGAAGAGCTGAGGAGAGCGCCCAGGCCCAGAGTTCAGGCCCCACTACTCAAACCCCCCCCCCCCAAAAAAAAAATCACATAGATATTTTTGGGGAGAAATTGTGTCTCTAAGAGTTCATGCCAGGTTTAGGATGTCACAATGTGCTTCTGATATAACAATGGCAATGTGATGTCACAATGGGTTTGTCATACCACAGTGATGATGCAGTGATAATATCTGTGAGGTCACAATGTATTTGTAGTATCAATAAGTATATGAATTCACATAGGGAAAATGAAGTTTTAAAATACATGTGTTGTCACAACTGTGATGAAGTCCTATGAGGTTTGTGATGTCACAATGTGATACAATGTTCATGAAATCTGGCAGTGTAATGTCACTGTGGTCATGACAGCTCAGTGGATTTCTGATATCACATAGGCAGCATTTCATAAAAGTTATGAAGAGAAACAGGTTTATGATGTCACAATGTGTTAGTTGTAACACATTTGCACTGTGATACCTCAATAGTTCTGATATCTCACTGCATTTCTGATATCAAAATTTATTTCTGATGTCACATTTGAAATAGAATGAAATCACAGAATAGGCATGCCCAATGTGTCTATGGCATCATAATGACACTGTGATGTGAGAATGCAATGATGTCACTGTAGTTTTTTTATGTCCAAATGAGCTGATTTTGTCATAACAAAAATGTGATGTTATACTGGTGATGATGACACAAATGGGTTGTAATGTTACCATGGCATGACATGACATCTCAATTATCATTAGATCACGAAGAGGATAATGATAAAGATAGGGATTGTGATGTCACAAAGGCAATGTGTTTTTCCAAAGAAGCTAACAGTTCATAGAAGGTTTGCAATGTCACAATGTGATGGTGAAAGCACAATGGCAATATGATTTCACAATGTGTTTGAAATGTTAGTGTGCTGATGCAATGGGGATATGAAAAAGAAATTGTGATGTGACAATGATTATGGGGACACAATGCATTTCTATCAATCAACATGGAAATGTGATATGGAATGAAATAACAGAATATGCATTCACAATGTGCCTATCACATCTCAACAAAAACATGATGTGATAATGCTGTCACTATAGTTCAGTGATGTCACAGTGACTTGTTGATAGCATATTAACAATTTGATGTCACTTTGGAGATGATGTCACAAAGGGTGTGTGATGATACATTTAAAAATGTGATCTTAAGTCTGGTCAAAATGAAGATATGGATACACAGACCATGAATTCACAAAGAAAATGTGTTTTTTCAAAAGTGCTAGGAGGTCACAATAAATTTGGTGTGTCACAATGTGATCATGATGTCACAATGTCAGTGTGATTTCACAGTGGGTTTGTGAATGATGATGAGCTCACGTTGGGTTAGTGATGTCTCCATGATTTTGTAATATCACATTGACATTTCCAATATCAATATCACAAGTAATGTTATAACAGAAACATTATAAGGCATAAAACAGGTAATCCGATTAGGAGCTGACAAAAATCCTAAGATATCACAGTGATTGCTTCTGAAGAAACAACAGATGACCTCCAGAGGAGGTCAGAGATAACATGACAGATAAATTCTCTAGGAGGACCCCGATCTCTTCCCAAGGAAGCCCAAATAACCTCTCGACAAGGTCCCAGATGGCATCTCAAGGAAGCCACAAATGACCTCCAGAAAAGGTCTGCAAAACAGGCTATCATGCTTACCAAGACTCAATACTAGAGGATTTCTAAATGAGTCTCAACTTTGTTGGTCCTTGGCAAACAAATACTCAAGGGAGACTTTCAGTTCTGAGGCCTGAGACACTTACCTATGAGGGGTTTCCTTGAGTCCAGGCCCATGGACATCTCACTGGAGCCTCCAAAAATAATAACCTCTAAAGCACAAAACAGTGCATAGAGGCACATTTAAGAGAATAAACAAATTTATTTGCACATAAAAGGCCCTGAGAATGCCTGATTGTGTGCTGGATATCCAGAGACAAAAGCAGCCTTGACCAGCAAACCTCTGACCTCCAATGGGCAGCCCTATCCTTTGTTTATTGGTCTGCAAATCACCACTCCCCACAATTATGGTCTCCAAATCTCCATACTTCCAAAGGCAAGGCTTTGTACTTTTCTCTTCCTCCCTCCTTCTCTACTGAATTGTCCTTCGTTCCAAGGTCTTTCCGTTTTTCCTATCGACCACTTCCTTCTTCTCCTTTGGACTTTCCACATTCCACAGGATTGCCCTTCTGCCCCAGTGGCCAGTTGCCATTTTTGCCCTACGGCTTTCTCTCTATTCCTCTCCTCCCAGGTCTTTCCCAGCCTGTTGTCTCCCCATGTTCTTTCTTCCAGGTATTTCCCGGCATTTACTCCTATTCAGTTGCAAGAACACATAGCCTGTACCCGTCCCAACACCAACCAGTCTGCTTTCTAAGATATTTCAAGGGTCACTTCTCAAACTGCCCGCTGCCCAATCACTACTTGATTGCTAAACATGTGGAGCTTGCTACCACACCCCCTCCAGCAGAATGCCCATCTACCTGTAACAACATGTCCTGCCCCCTCCAGACAGCTAGAGCCAAAGGCCGTGATGATTTTCAGTTTCTGCAGAATTTAGATACTCCCTTGGTTATAATAGTGGCCTCGTTTTGAACTAGAAGGTATTGAATTTGGACATGTCATTGTGATATTACAAACTTGTCATAAAAAGTTTGTAATAGCACTAGTTGTGACTATCCAATTAACACCTCACCAAAACTGACCTCATAAACCCATTTTTAAATCACATTGCCTTTGTGACACCACGACTAAATTGTGACACTCCAAACTTTATGTGACCTCTGAGCAACTTTGAAAAAAACACATTTTCTTTGTGATATCTTAGTAACTTTGTTTACTCATATATTCATGGTGAACTAAGGACATGCCATTGTAATATCACAAAACTTTTGTGACTTCAGCCATTGTAATATCACAAAACTTTTGTGACATCATTATCAGTGCCAAATAGTATTGTCATTATGACATCATCAACTCATTGTGACATCCTCAAACTGTAATGAGATCATGCCATTATGACATCTACTTGTCATTGTGAAATCATAGACTAATTGTGAATACCTATTCTGTAATTTCATTCTGTTTTAAATGTAATGCATATTGATTGATATTAGAAACCCATTGTGACCTTATAAACCTTGTGACATCAAAATCTTTTTGTGATATTACAAGCCATTGTGATATCACTAACACACTCTGATGTCATAAACCTGTCCTGTCCCAATATCTTTGTTGACAGGGTTCCATTATTATATCTGAGGCTTTTGTGAGCTCATAATCTGTTTTCAGCCTCATAATATTCCTGATATGTGATTTCAGAAATCCACTGTACCATCATGCCCACTGTGACTCCATACTGTTAGACATCATCACTGTGCCACCTAGTGCATCACACACTTGTTAGGACTTCATCACATTTGTAAAAAAACAGGTCGTTAGAGACATCACAGTCCATTTTTGAAGCCATATACTAATTGTGAATTAATGAAAATTGAGATCCAGAATGCCATTGTGACATCAGCACATTGTTACATCACAAACCTATTGTAACTTCATCACCATTAGGGCATTACCTACTCATTGTGACATAGAAAGGTTATTATAAAATGATATTTTGACAACTTGCCATCATGATATCACTGTCCCTGTGTGATTTCCTGAATTATGACCTTATGATCTTTTAGAAAATTTGCCATTGGAACTTCAAAGTCCTTCTGTGAACTTGTATCCTCATAGCAATTGAATTTGGACATGTAATTGTGATATTTCGAAGTTATTTGTGACATCACAAACCCATTGTGACATCACATTGCTGTTATGACATCATGATCCCATTGTGATATCCTAAACCTATTATGACCTTTTAGCACCAGTAAATACACAAATATCCTTTGTGATATCACAGTCTCTTTGCATATCCTTAGTCTAAATGTAAACTTGAAATGAGATTATACATTCCATTGTAAGCTCACCTTTCTTTGGGACAACACCATTTTGAGATCATATTGTCAGTTTTACACCATCAACTCATTTTTACATCACTAAAATAAAATGACATCATACATTAGGAATTTCTATTCTGTGAGTTCATTCCATTTCAAATGTGGCATTTGTGTTGAAATGAGAAACCCATTATGATTTCATAACCATTGTGAAATTACAATGCTTTGTGACATCATTTTGCCATTATGATATCACTGTGATATCACAAACCTGCCCTGTCCTCATAACTTTTGTGACATGCTGCCATTGTGATTTCTTATGCCATTTTTGAACTCATGGTCTGTTTTTGACCTTGTCATATGTTAGGTATGACATGATAGGAGAAATCCAAATTGACATTATGACCACTATAATATCACACTACCAGACATTTAGTCACATTATGACATCACAAACATGTTAGGACTTCCTCCCATTTGTGACAACACATGCCTTTGGGACATAACCATCCCTTTTGGAACACATGTACTCATTTAGAGTTAAGGATAATTGATATACACCATGCCATTGTGATATCACCAACTCATTGTGATCTCCCAAAATTATTGTGACAGTATCACCATTATGGATCACCAATTGTGTCATCAAAACATTTCTATGACATGATATTGTGACATCGTATTTCCATTAGGATATTATTGTCCTAATGTGTTTTCACAGTTCTATTTTGACTTCATAACATTTTAAAAAATCCATGGTCCTTGGACTTCAAATTCTTTCTATGAACTAGTATCCTCACTGTGAAACATTCTCAAATGATATCGGACATGAGATGATCATATTCCAAACTCATGGTGACATCACTCTCACATCGTGACCTCATTACTACTGTGACATTACAAACCCACTGTGACATCACATTGCCATTGTGATATTACTATCACGTTGTGATATTCCAAACCTAGATTTACCTCTTAGCACCTTCAAGAAAACTCAGAGCCTTTGTGACATCACAGTCCCTTTGTGTACAATATCCTGATGTGATCCTAGGACAATTTATATCAGACATGCCTTTTAACATCACATACACTTTGAGTCACCACCAGTGTGATATCACATTGTCATTATGAAACTATCAGCTTACAGAGATATCACCAAACTATAATGAATTCATAGCATCTTCACATCACATTATCATATTGATACCCATATTTCAGGCTTTACCTCTATAAATCCACTTCTCTAAATCAACCATGTGAGGTAACTTGCATAAACACCCTCTCCATGAGTTCAAGCTTTCCAGCATTTACCTGTTGGGAAATTTCTATGTACATTACATATGCTTATAAGACTGAGGACCAACTGTTTTAGGCATTGGCCTGGGACAATTTACCAGGGTGCCTGATAACCAGATAGAAACAGACAGAAGGCTTGAGGCTATAACCATTTTACAGAAATTTAGTGTCCACACTTGCACACTTGATATCACTATTTTTCCTCCTTCTTTCAATCGTAATGATTAGTAGCTGTAGACACTCCAGTGTGTTTAGAGTGGTCTCCCAAGCTACCTGATAATCTCAGTTGTTTCTCTGAACCTCAGGGATCTCTATTTTCTTTAACTCCTATTTAGTACTCTGACCTCAGTCTGGAAGTTGGAATCCTCTTCCCTTTTATCCTCCTCCTTTTCTTTGAAGCTAGCTTTCATGATCCCAATCTCCATGTCAAAGTCCTCCTTATCCTGCAAGTATTCTTCCAGGAGCACACAATTCCTTGAACTCTACAACTGCTGCTACTTCTCACAACACCTCTAATTGGTCTTCAGCTCCTACTTTAAGTTTGAAATGGTGCTATTAAGAGGGTTTTTTTCCTATCTCCAACTGTTCCATTGAGACCTGCTACTTCTGCATTATATTTTTGGTGAGATGGCAAAAGTCTCTTTGGCCTTTTCCTCTAATAGCTTCTACTTCTTTTCCCTTTATTGTATTTTGTGACAGACCTTTTAACTCTTTAACTGTTCTATTTTTCTGCCTAGTGCTCTTTCCCTTTCCTGGCCATTCCCCATCAGAGAATGCCTGTTCTTTAACGCTTTCTGAAGAATAACAATCTCTTTCTTGATTCTGATATTTTGCTGTTCAGTTTTCATGGCCTCTTCTTCTATGACATGACACCTCTAATCAGTCCCATCAGCTGCTCTTTCTTTTCTTTCTTTGTTGAATTTCAGCTCACATGCTTTATAGATTATAATTACTATGCACTTCATCCTAATACATTTTTGCATCATGTCCAGCTCCTTTCTCTGGGCCTTGATTTCCATGTAGAGTGTCAGGATATTCTCCTGCCCTATTTGTAGTCAGCAAGGATGGCCGCATTGCATCATGTGCCTCTTCAGCCTCTGATCTGTGGTACCCCTTTGTTCCTAAACTTGAGAAAGCTATATCAACAGAAATGTCTAACAATCTGTACAATACCTGCAGACTTTGCTACATGTTCTTAGTCTTATCCGCTGGCCTCCTGAGAAAAACTTCTCCCACTATTTCTTGCCTGGAGAGCTGGTCTGGTTAAAAAGGCATTGTGCTCCTAAATTTGAGCCCATTTGGAAAGAAACTTACTTGATGTGGCTAATAACATCATTGGCTATTAATGCTGCAGGGAAACAGCATTGGATCCATCATTCTCAAGTGGAACAATATCCAAAGAAGGCTGCACGATGTACAGTTCAGAGAAACTCAAAGATTCCATTTGGGAAAGATTTACCAAGTGTTAGTTACTGCTAACTTGTGTGTTTTTATAGTTTACTCATTATTTGTTATAATTGTATTTTAAATCTGTTGAGGGCAGGGGAGAGAAGGGAAAGTTTAGGATTTGTTCCAGAAGGAATAAATGATTTGATTGTACATGAAGACCAGTGGGGAATATACTAACCAGTGGGGTCCCAATGGTCACCACGGCCCAATAATCAGTGTATCCCCTTGGCTTGGTATGCTGGAGTGGACAAGGCTTTCCACCAAATGGGACAGAGCATGCTGCTGGAGTGGATAGGGTGTCAAGCCCGACATGGTGGGCTTTCACATAGTGACTGGGAAGTGTGCAGTTTGAGATGGTTTAAAATTATACTGCAGGATAGCCATTGATGTGACAGAGGGGTACAACCTATCTATAGGCTGTGTGTTCAGAACAATAGACCAGGAGAGAAAGAGAAGAAAGTCCTGGAAGGAAGATAGTCGTGAGACAGTAGGATGGGAAAGCCCTGGGAAGAGAAGGATTTGAGAGAGAGTAGGAAGGGAAGCATGAAAATTGACCACTAGGGTAGAGCAGGTCAATAGTGTGGAGGGTGGAGGGGACTGAAGAGAAGGAAGTGGTGGAAGGGGATAGGGAAAGAACTTGGAAGGTAGGAGAGGTGTGTAGAAAAGTTGGGAGGAAGGGAAAAGAAAAAAGACTTGCCCTTTGAAGTTTGGAGCTTAGGAGATTTCATTTTGGGGGGCTCTTGTTTTGCATTTGAACACATACATTCCAGGATCTTTTATTAGATTTCTTGATCATAGTCATTTTAACTGAGGTGATGTGGAATCTCAATGTTGTGTTGATTTGCATGTCTTTTGTGGCTAGATAAGTTGAACATTTCATCATATTTCCTCTTCAGAGAAGTCTCTCTTGAAGTCATTTTAAATAACTTTTTTTATTGTAAGAATACTGTATATATCTTAGCTATGGTATATAGTGCTGCAGTAAACATAGTTGTGCTGATAGATTTAGTATTGTCTTGATTGTGATCATTTGGGTAAATGACCAAAAGTGGGATTGCTGGGTCATAGAGGAGTTCTACGTGGAGTCTTTTTAGGAACCTCCATATTGTATTCCAAAGTAGATGCTCCTCAGTAGATAAATGGATCAAGAAAATGTGTTTTATATATATATATATATATATATATATATATATATATATATATATATATATATATATATATATATATATATATACAATGGAATTCAATGCCTCCATCAGAAAAAAATGACATTGCCCCATTTGCTAGGAAATGCAAAGACTTGGAAAAAATTATATTCAGTGAAATAAGCCAGGCCCAAAGAAAAATAGGTCCCATTGTTTCACATATTTGTAGTACCTAGTATATCTGAAACAAAGCAGAAAAGTTAAGACAAGTTGATGTTAGGCGAAATGAACCCCAAGATAAGGACCTAAATATTTTTTTTTCTTTCTTGCTATTGTTTCTAAAATATTTTATAGATATTTCTTTATTGCTTTGTTGGACCCTTGCAGATGGTATCACCCCTGTTTTCACTGTATTTGATGTTAGTATAATTTGTGGAGGGAAAGGGAAAAAAATTGTTTAAATTGGAATACACGTGGACCCATTGCAACAACGAGATGTACAAGATATGTTGCGAAATGAACTTTTCAACTTTGTCAGGGGGGTATGCGGCGTGAATGGGTATTGTGGGAGGAAATGGGAAGGGATAGTAAGGGGAAACAAAGAAGAATGCAACAATGCTTAAGTAGAAATGTACTCATGTCATTGCCCATGTAATTGTAACCCCTCTGTACGGTATTTTCACAATAAAAAAAGAATACTGTACAGAAGGGTAATAGATACCTGAGCAAGGTAATGAATACATTTCCTATCAAGCATTGTCTCTTCCTTTGTTTTTACCCTACCATCTCTTCTGCGTTCACAACTACATTCTCCCCCCCCCCCCCACACACACACCTATTGTAAAGTTCCTTTTTCAACAAAGTGTCTTGTAGATGTCATTGTTAAAATGGACAACCTGTATCCCTATATAAACTTTTTTTTCTCTTTCTCTCTCCAAGTTAGAGAAGTGTATATTTAAGATGCAAAGCACTATTATATAGAGTGAAAACAGGGATTATACTGTAGGGGAGGAATATACAAAGCAAAAAAAAAAAAAGAAACAAGTTATTTGCTATTACTAGTATATGTCTGGGCAAGCAGAAAAAGTCAAATGCTATGTACATATTGACCAAATAAGATGATGTTAAGTGAAATCCACACCAAGGTAGCGAAACAAGTGGTTTTTTCTTTCTTGCTATTGTTTCTCTTTAAGTCTTTATCCCATTTATTAGTGGGGCGGCTGTTTCTTTGAGAATTTGTTGGTGTTGGGTTCAATTTTGTGAGTTCTAATTATATTTTAGGTAAGAGACCCTTGTTTGTTGGATGGTTAATGAAGATTTTTTCCCAATCTTTGGGCTTTCCTTTGATCTTGGTAGCTATGTACTTTCTGCTGCAGAAGTATGCTGATGCACGAAATCCCTTGTGTCCAACCTTTTCTTTGAGTTTTTGTGTTTCTGGGTCTTTCTTCAGAAAAATTTGTCCATTGTCAAGGAACCCTAGAATAACTCCTATTCCTTCCACTAATGTTTCCATGTGTCTGCTTTCATAGTGAAGTCTTTGATCCATTTGGAGTCGATTCTGGTACAGGGTGATATATAAGAATTTAGGTTTAGTTTTTTTGTTTACTAAATTTGGAAAGCAGCATTTACAGAAGATGCTGTCTTTCATCCATTCCATTGTTTTAATTCCCTAACGTAAGTTTAGGCAGCTACAGTTCTGTGGGTTCATTTCTGGGTCTTAATTTCAATTCCATTGTACCTCAGGTCTATTCTTGTGCCAGGATAAAGCTGCTTTGATTACTATAGCTTTGTATTGGAATTTGAAAATTTGTATTGATATTCTCCCAGCACTATTCTTTCTGCTAAAGATTGCTTTTGTTATTCAGTGTTGCATGTGAATTTTGGGGTTGCTGCTTCTATTTTCTTGATGAATGAGGTTGAAATGTTGATAGGTATTGCATTAAATTTGTAGATAGCCCTTGGCAGAATTGTCAAATTATTGCTTTTCAAATCTCTCCAATATGTTGGTATATGGAATCAGCTATAAACTTGCATATGAGTACTACCTTTGCTGTGTCCCAGAGGAGCTGGTAATTTGTGTGTTCATTTTTGTTAACTATCATGAGCATTTGAATGTCCATTATAATGTGTTCCATAACCCACTTGTGGTTCAACAAGGTGTTGTTCAGCCTCCATGTTTTACAGGATTTTCTTGAGTGGCTTATGGTGTTGAATTCTCCTTTTATTCCCTTGTGGTTTGAGAGAATGCAGGGGATAATTTCAATGTCTCTGAATTGGAACAAATTTCCTTTGTGACCTAAAATGTGATCTATTTTGGAGAATGTTCCATGAGCTGCTGAGAAGAATATGTATTCAGATGCTGATGGGTGTTTTATTCTGTATATTTCTGTTAAGTCTAGTTGTTCTATGCAGTTCTTTATATCTGAGGTTTCTCTCTTGAGTTTTGCTATGATGTTGTATCTAGCTAGGATAGTGGTTATTTAAAGTCCCCAACAATTAATGTCTTTCAATCTATAAGAGATTTTAGGGCAAGTAGTGTCCCTTGGATTAATTTGGGTCCTCTGTTTTTTGGTGAACAGATATTTAAAATTGTAATATACCTCTGAAAGAGAAATCCCTTAATGAATATGTAATGATATTCTTTATCTCTTCTTGCTAATTTTAACTTGAAGTCCATTGTACCTGACATTTGGATTTCAACTCCCCCCTGTTTATGGTGGCTGTTCGCTTGCTAGACTTTACTCCAACCTTCCATTTTCACAAGACATTTGTTTTTGTGGACAAGGTATGTTTCTTGAAGGCAGATTTTGTATCCAAGTAGACATTCTATGTCGCTTAATTGGAGAATTAATTCCATTTAAAACTGAGAATTAGGACTGAGGTGTTTGGTAATTGCTGCCATGGTCTCCATCTTGTTTGGGGTTGTGCCCACTGGATTCTTCCTATGAACCTTAGACTCTCTGTTCTGGGCTGCTTCTTGGCTTTTATTGTGCTCTTGCTGGTTTTCTAGGTGTAAGATACATTTATATGCCTTTTATAATGCTATTTGGTGGAGATATACGGTTTCAGTGTTTATTTTTTCTGAAAGATTTTTATTTTTCCTGATTTTATGAAGGAGAATTTAACTGAGTGGAGTATTCTTAGTTGATAGTGGTTTGTCTTTAGGATGTGGCATGCATCATTCCAGGCCTATTTTTTGGGGTCCAGACATGGGGCCTGAACTCTGGGCCTCGGCACTCTTCCTTAGCTCTTCAGCTCAAGGCTAGCGCTCTAGCACTTGAGCCACAGAGCCACTCCTGGCTTTTACCTTTTGGCTTATGTGGTGCTGAGGAATCAAACCCAGGGCCTGAGCCACCTTCCCAGTCCATTCCAGGCTCTTTTACTTTCATTTGACTCTGCTGAGAATTCTGAAATTATTCTGATTGGTTTCCCTTTATAGGTGATTAATTTTTCTCCCTGAAAGCTTTAATCAGCCTTTCCTTTGTCTCAATTGATCCTGTGTGGATTACAATGTGACAGTGGGATGTTCTATTCTGGTCTGTTCTATCTGGTGTTCTAAAGTCTTCTTGTGTCTGAATGGACGTATCATTTCGCATGTTTGGGAAGTTCTCTGCTAGGATCCTGTTAAATAAATGTCCTAGATGTTTCACTTCTCTTAGCCTTCCTCTACAACCATTAGCCTTAAATTAGGCCTTTTGGTGGTCTCTTCTATTGAATAGGTCTATCATATTGCTTAGATTTGTACTTTTTTTTACAGTGTCAAGGCTGTCTTAGTCCCAGAGACTGGATCCCCTGCACAGACTAAGCTACTCTCAAGCTTTCTATTTTGTTCTTATTTCCTTTCCTTCTAATTGGCCAGATTTGATGGCTTCAGATTCTTTGTTGGAGCTTTGTTTTACGTCTTGTATGGACTTCTTTTTTTTGGGGGGGGTGGTCCGGTTGTGGGGCCTGAACTCTGGGCCTGGGCACTGTCCCTCAGCTCTTCAGCTCAAGGCTAGCGCTCTACCACTTGAGCCACAGTGCCACTTCCAGCTTTTTTTCTTTTTGCTTATGTGGTGCTGAGGAATCGAACCCAGGGCCTCAGGCATGCAAGGCAAGCACTCTACCACTGAACCACCTCCCTAGCCCCTTGTATGGACTTCTTTACCTTCTTAATATGGTTTTCTGTATGTATTCTAAAATCTCTTGATTGGTTATAAGTTAATTGGACAAAATTTCCTTTAATTGGGCTTCACCTAACATTTCCTTTGTAGCCTCTTGGTATTGCCCAAGCTTTCTGTTTATAGATTCCATTAATGCATCTATTAATCATTTTTTTCTCATCTTGCTCATGCAATTCCTCAATTACTCTTTGATCAGCCTCTCAGGCTCATTAATTCCTGTATTAATCTTTCCTTGGCCTCATCATGCTCTGGCCTTTCCCTATCACGTTCACACAGAGTCTTTTGCAGGTTTCAAACTTTTTATTCAACATATGTACCAGTAGTGTTTGTAGATGATTTTGGGAACTCTCCTCTAGATTATTATATTTATTTATTATATTATTTTTATTGTGAAAATACTATACAGAGGGGTTAAAATTACATAAGCAATCAATGAGTATATTTCTTATCAATCATTATTGCCTCCTCCTTCGTTTCATCTTCCCGTATCTTCCCATCCCACCACCTCTTTTACATTAATTTTGTAAAGTTTGTTTTTCAACATTAGGTCTTGTGCATCTCATTGTTGCAATGGGTCCACAGGTATCCCTATTTAAATAATTGGTTTTTCCCTTCCCCTGCACAAATACAATGAAAACAGGGCAATTCCTTGGGCGGGGGATGCAAATCAACAAATAAATCAAAAATATGTTAAAAAATTTTTGAGAGCTTGTCTTGTAAATTTGTTCAACCCATTTGGAAAGTAGTATCGGAGGTTCCTCCAAAGACTCTATATAGACCTCCCCTTGACCCAGCAATCCCACTTTTGGGTATTTACCTGAACAATCACAAACAAGACAAAGACCATATTAAAGCTACCAGCACAAATATATTTATTACAGCATTATTTATGATAACTAAGATATGGTACCATCTCAGACGCCCCTTAATAGATGAATTGATCAAGAAAATGTGGTATATAGACACAAAGTAATTCTTTGCCTCCTTCAGAAAGAATGCCATTGCTCCATTTGTTAGGAAATAGAAGAACTTGGAAAAAATTATAGTAAGTGAAGCAAGCCAGGCTCAAAGAAAAATAGGTCTCATTGTTTTCCTTATTTGCAATAACTAGTGTATGTCTGAAACAAGCAGAAACGGCCAGATAAGTTGATGTTAGGCGAAATGAACCCCAAAATAAGGACACCTACTCATTGTTAGTGGGAGTAGAGATACCTGGCCTAACCATTTTTCTTGTCTTTCTCCTCTGTGTTCTGCCAATTTTTGTATGAAGGCAAAACCAATACTGTGCTAGCACACTGTTTTAGGAAATCATCAACCTAATTTCTGTAGTTGCACAATTGTTTAACACAGTCAAAATAAGTACATATACAATCCAATTCATTAGATACAATCTAGTTCAACAACAAACAACTAGGGATACCTAGACTAAGAAAATCAAAGAAGAAGTCAGAAGACCAGGAATTAGTAAGTTCAGGGAGAATTGTGAGGAGAAAATAAAATTAGAGACATATGGGAATGGAAAGGGAGAGAGATAAAATAATACCTAAATGCTGAGAGAGGTAATGGATAGAAGGATAGGAGAAGGGAAAAACAGAAAAAGGAAAAAGGAAAAAGGAAAAAGGAAACATTTTTAAATGAAACACTTAAAAATGTATAAAGGAATAATACAACTAAGGCAGTTAATGATGAGTGTTTGTGAATTAAGTAATCAATACATTAATTCTTATGTGCACAATTAAGAATAAGGTCAAATAATTGAATATGGATATATATATGAAGATGAATTGAACAGCTATTAAATATAGCAAAGGAAGCACAAAAGTTCCAAGAGAAAAAAGTAAAAACAATAAAAAAATTAAAATAAAAATGATGAAAAATTGGAAAACAATTTTTAAAAAATTCTAAAAACAGATAGACAAAAGTGTTCTTCCATTTTTTTTTTCAGGCAGGATCTTCTATCTCCTCTAAGACCTTAACCAGTTTATTGGTGCTCTGGTTTGCTTACAGTGTTTGATTTTTCTGTGGCTTGATTTTTTTTCTTAAATCAGTGTGTTTCAGCAGGCAGAACAAATCTCTACCTTACTAGAGATTTTATAACACCTTCCCACATTAATTCAATGTGATGGTGATTTCCTTTGAATATCACAAAAGAGAGAGATGGCTGTTTCTTCTAGCTTGGAGTTGCTGTGATGGGGCTAGGCTCAGGGTAATGTTGAGGCCTGTCAGAATGTGTAGCTTTTCCCTGAGGGGCTAGCTCCTGAGACACTCATATATCCCAGCCTGGAGCCATTGTCAGGATTTATATTTAGTGTGTTTCCAATTTTTTTTCTTTTACTCTCAGGCAGCTAGGTCTGCTGACTGTGATACATGGTGGTAGGGTAGACTCTTACCCAGTGATGAAAGTCAGTCATCTACGGGGAGAGATTCCTCTGCCTGTAAAGTAAAACTTTCTCCTTGCCTGGATCTGAGCCTGGCATGTCAGGTTCCTTTGATCTGTTAAATGGCTCATACTGGTTTCTTCAAAGATCTTAGTATGTGGTGTTCTGCCATGTCTTTGTCAGTATCAAGGATGGAGTTCTTCTCTTGTGTTTGGGGAGTGTCTACTTTCCCACTCTTGCTCTTTGGAAAGGATTAAGGAAGTCTTACTTGTGTGGTAGTCATGCCTTTCTATGGTTTCTAGGCCATCTATGGTCTGCAAATATCTGTGGTGAGCAGGATGAAGATGTTTGCTCCATGTCAGTTTTTGCTGGTGGTGACTATAATCTATCTGCTCACAAACAACTTCTGGTGACTGTGTTCTGGGGTGTATTTGTTGATGAGGTGGCAATGGTAGCAGCTGATGTAGCTACTGCAAAGGACAATTTTGAGAGCTCAAGTCTGTCTCCGTACCCAAGCTGCATGTATTTTTCCCATCAGACCAAGTTCTCTTTACCTATTATGGCACGTCATGTGAGTCTAAAGTCTTGGACTTTGCACTGTAACAATAAAACTGGTTTCTATGAGAGATGTTGATTAAAACTATTAGGACCACTAAGCACTTGTAAAAAACAGATGTCCTTTGTGACACAATAGTCTCTAGTATACCCATATATTCATGGTGAATTACAGACAATTGAGATTCAATCTGCCATTGTAATATCAAAATCTTTTCTGACACCAACTGTGTCACATTGTCCTTATGATAGCATCAGATCATAGTGATATCACAAAACTTACAATCATGTCATACCCTATGACATCAACTTGCATTGTTACATCATAGACACATTGTAAATGCCTATTCTGCAATGTCATCCAATTTCAAATGTGGCATGTGTGTTATCAGAAACCCATTGTGAACAAATCCCATTGTGACATCATATTGCCATAATGATATCAGTAACCCACTGTGCCATCACAAACCTGTCTTCTCCACAAACTTTCTTTGCCATGTGATACTTTAGGCTAATAATTTGTTTTCAATTTGTGAGCTAATAATTTGTTTTCAAACATAATATTTCATATATGATATGTTAGAAAAGCCATCTTCTGTGATATCAAGGCCACTCTGACATCACACTGCCAGATGTCATGACCATTTTGTCACATAGTGAAATCACAAACCTACTAGCACTTCATCACATTTTTCACAATACATACTTTAGAGACATCACAGTTTTTCTGTGAACTCATATATTCATTATGGGTTAGTGAAAACTGTGATTCTGTAAACCATTTTGCTATCTATACCTCTTTGTGACATCTCAAACCTACTGTGATCTCATCACAGTAGGCATCAACAGCTAATGGTGACTTCAAAACATTATTATGACGTGATATTTCGACCACATTTTCATTGTGATATCACTGTCCCATAGTGTTTTCAGAACACTTTAATTGCTATAAGGGAAATCATCCCAGAAGCCTCATTTTGAAATATAGTATATTGTAATATTTATAATAGAGTTTACAGGTTGCAGGTAGCCAAGTGTTGCAAAGACCTACAGCAAGCAAATAAAAGTAAAACAGCTAGGAAACATGTTAAGAGAAACAAAAAACAAAAACCATGCGAACAATGGTATGGATAGCTTAATTGGGCTGCAATGATGACCGAAGCTGAGCCAGGGACAGGACACAGGACATGATCAGTGAGACAATTGGCATGACATAATGATGTCTAAGCTGGTCAGACCTAAGTAGGTCGGTGCAGAAATCAGATCATCACAAAATTCCCAGTCAAAGCAATTCAGTTATGTATCAGCCAAGTACCCACATCTGTCTCCAGGGATATTGTCATGCACATTACCTTGGAGTTAAGTGATAGGGAGGGGGTTTTCTTCCACCAGCATGAAAGCAAGATGCTAGACCCCACAATCAACCAGCACTGATGGCCAGCACTAACCTCCATACTTCATCATGACCTCCTAATATTTTAGATATCAAGCTCCTTCCTTGAATATTGTGCACATTGAATTAATTGTGAACTAGTAGCAACTGAAGTCGGACATATCATTGTGATATTACAAGCTCATTGTGACATCCCAAATCCATTCGGACCTCATCAGCACTGTGATATCTAATTGCTGATGTGACATCATGATCATATTGTGACTTGAAGTTCCTTCTGAGAACTACATGTTGGAGAATTCCAGAATTTATCTGTTTGCAACTTTCTATATACAAGTTTGTCAGGCAGCGCCCCCAGTGGTTTTCAAGATAGTTTTGGCAGTGGCTGGTGGAAAATTACCAGCATGTCAAATAACCAGATACAGACAGAAGGTTTGAGCATGTAATTCTTTTCACAAGATCAGTATCCACATTTGCACACTTGTTACCACTCTTTTTTGCTCCATTTTTTAATCTTAACAAGTAGTAGCTCTAGAAACACCACTGATTTTAGAGTGGTCTCCTGAGCTACCTGTTCAGCTCAGTTGTTTCTCTGCACCTACATGTTCTCTACTTTCTTTAACTCCTTTTTATTATTCTGGACCTGTTTGGAAGTTGGAGACTTCTTCCATTTATGCTCCTCCTTTTCACTCTTTATGCTAGCTTTTATGATTCCAATTTCCTTTTTAAATTCCTCCTGACCTTGCAAGTGTTTTGCCAGGGTCACAGGAAAGTTCCTTTGACTGTTCAACTGCTGCTCTTTCAGCAGCACCTTTGCTTGCTCTTCATCTCCTCCAATCAATTCTCAGTGGGGCTATTGATAGGTTTTTTTTTTTTTTTGACCTACATCTGTGTCATTGGGACATGCTCCTTCTGCATTACATTTATGGTGAGGATCTGCTCATTGTCTTTGAGTTTTCCTCTAGTAGCTCCTCTTTCTTGTTTTACACTTCCTTGTATTTTTATGACAAGTCTTTCAACTAATAACTCTTGTTTTTTTGTACCTAATGCTGTTTTTCCTGGGTATTCCCCATCAAAATATTAGTGTCCTTGACTCTTTCTATAGAGTAACATTCCGTACTTTGACCCATTCATAATTCTGCTCACTTTCTTGGCCTCTTCTTCAATGACACAGGAATTTTGGGTCTATTCTTCTAACTGGCCTTTCAGTTCTTCCTCTGGTGTTTTGAATTTTTGCTCACACCCTTCAAAGGTAAAAGCTTAATGCACTCTTGTATCGTGTCCAGTTCCTTTTACCTGGCCTTGATTTCACGTACAGTGTCAGGAACTTCTCCCTGCCTTGCTTGTCGTCAGCAAGGATGGAAGCATTGGTGTCCTTGTCCTCCTCAGCCTGTGACCTGTGGGCTCGACTTTTGCATCAGGCACACCTTGTCTGATGTACTTGGATTTCATTTGATTCTGCGTTTGTCTCAGTTTCATTTTGTGAATTTTTGTTCTTATTTTTAACTCTCATAATTTTATGATTTATGTCTTCAAATCTTATCTTCACATCTGATAATACTTTCTTTTCTCCACTGTGCTGTTTAATGCACTTTTAACCAATTAGTGGGTTTCGATTGGCATGTATTTGAGATTTAGAATATTTTTTAGCCTGTGTTTTCAAACAGAAATGTGTGAAATTTTTCTTCACCTCATTTTTTCTTAAGTTCAGTGGGCTGATTTTTAAGTTTATCATCATTGGATTTCAGAATTCCGAGCTCATTTGCCTTGTTCTCAGGAGAGAAACTGTGATTACAGTTTCCCAGTGGCAACTTGCCTACTTAACATGTCGTTTTTAATCCTTCTCTTCCTTGGAAATTCCTTTTTCCCTTGCTGTTTACTTCCAGTAAGCACACAGATCTAGTCCTAGAGGTTCCCTATTGACATTTGCAAATGAATTAAACTGTCTTCACCATGAGTCTCTTGATCGCTGTCCTGGTGCTGCTGTGTGAAACCCCTTCTTAGACTGTTTCTTCTTCCACTGTATAACCTGTTGGGCAACTGCTAACAACTCAGATAATACCTTTTCTCAAATCCTTCTAAATTGTGAAGGTTTTTACCTAATATCTGGGCCGAAGGTGTAGTGAAAGCCATTTTTAGGGCTCTTCAATTATCCTGGGCTTCAGAATCTATAGGCATATAGTTCCTATAGGCCTCTTGGAGGCTTTCTAGAAAAGCATTAGGGGATTCATTGGGGAAGTATAGTCTCATTCATCTTAATTAAATTAGTTGGCTTCCTAGCTGCTGCCCTTACCCTACTAACAGGCTTGCAATATTGCTAAGCACATCCTTACCCTGATTGCTGTTCTACTCCCAGCTTGGTTGAGTCTGGGGAAAGACTTGCTCCAATAGGAATGTGTCTTCAGTGGGGGAATGATCTGGTCCAAGCACCACCTTCAAGCCACTGTGCCGGATTTGCTCCCTTCCTCCCAGGTGGAAAGTACCTGTAAAAGTTGCCCTCAGTCATCCCAGTTGGGCTGATGTAAAGTGATGAGGCCATGGGCTTTTTCAGAAAAGGACAGATTTTGCTATTTCCCCTTATACATGACACTAATTGTAAAGGGAACATGTATTAGAAAGTTGGTTTGCCCACCATCTCCACAATGTGCCTGTAGTGTACCACCTCAGGCTGTTTCAAGAAACTAATTATGGTATGGAGGGACTGAACATCAGAGATGCTGATGGCACAGATTAAGAGGACGTGTCTTCTTCTGGGGGATCTTGTAACACCGGAAGGAAGATATTTCAGTTACAGGAACTTTAACATACTATACACCCATCTTGGAAAAAAAAGGAGTAAGCAGAGGTGTATACAGGAAACAGAACTATCAGCACACACAAATAGCCATAATCCCTAAACCCACATGTCCCATATCTCTCAGTGATGCCCTCTTGAGGAGGTATGAGATGACCGCTGGAGGAGATACCATAAGGGCTACTCATGAGAGCCTAGATGACCTTTGGAGAAGGTCCCAGATGGCCTTTCAAGGAGGCTACAAAAGACCAATCAAGGAGGTCTCAGATGGCTTTAAAGGACCTTCCAGATGACCTCTTGAAGTCTCCAGTTGACCTCCAGAAGAGGTCCCAGATACCCTCATGATGAGGTTCCAATTAATGTACTGAGGACATCTGAGATAACCTGTCGAGAAGGCCTCACATGATCCCTGGAAGAGGTCCCAGATGCCTCTCACTTAAGTGCCCAGATGACCAGTGGAGGAATTCCTAAATGGCCTCTTCAGGGACCCCAAATGACCTCCAGAGGAATTCCCAGGTAAACTATAGGAGAGGCCCCAAATAGCCTCTTGAAGAAGCCCCAAATTTCCACTGGAGTCAGTCCCAGATGTCCTACCAATTAAACCCCACACTGGAGGAAGACCTAGATGAGAACCTCGAGGAGGGCTAAGATAACCTCCTGATTAGATCACAGATGGCTTCAAAAGGAAGCCCAAGATGAACACTCAAGAAGGCCCCAGATGGCCTCTCAAGGATGGCCTATTGAGATTACCCAAAATGTCCTTCAGAGGAGGTCCAAATGGCCTATTGAGAATGCCAAAGATGAGTTCCAGAAGAGGTTTCAAAATCAGGCTGACTAGTTTGCCAAGACTCTTACTCCTATATGGGTCTGAAATAACTCTTGTTTTCTGTTTTCTTGGTGGTTTTTTTTTTTTTTTTTGTCTGGTCATGGGGCCTGAACTCTGGGCCTGGGCATTGTCCCTCAGCTTATCTGCTCAAGGCTAGCACTCTACCACTTGAGCCACAGTGCCACTTCTAGCTTTTTCTGCTTATGTGTTTTTGAGGAATGGAACCCAGGGCCTCAGGTGTGCAAGGCAAGCACTCTACCACTGAGTACCTTCCTAGCCATAAAAAGACTCATCTCTGTTGGTCCACAGGAAACAACAACTCTTGGGAGCTTTTCACCCCTGAGGTATGAGAAACTCACTACAAGGAGGTTTTCCCAGGGGCCAAGTCCCAGTTCCATCCATAAGGTTTATGTCTATGGGGCCTCCAAACTTACATCCTGTAAAGCATGAAATAATCCATCAAGGTACGATTAAGATAATAAAATTATTTACAATACAAAGGGGCCTGTTTTTATCTTGTCCTGGGCTGGATATTCAGGCCAAGAGCAGCACTGAACACCAAACCTCAGACATCCAATGGGCAGCAATGCCCTTTGTTAATTCATCTGCAAAGCACCAATACCAAAATTATGATCTCCAAAGCTCCAAACTTCAAAAGACAAGGTTTTTCTTTTCCCTTCCTCACTCCTTTACAGATCTATCCTTTCTTGCAGGTCTTTCCCTATTCCCCCTCCACCAGTTCCTTCTTCTTTTTAGGCCTCTCTCCTTTCCACAGGACTGTGCCCCATTGATGAGTTGCCATCCTTACCCTCCTGCTCTCACTCAATTTCCTCTCTTGTCAGGTCTTACCCATCTGCTGTCTCACCCCTTTCTTCCCTCCAGTTATTTCCCCTCTTTCTCTCCACATCGTTTGATATGAACACAGCCTATATAAGGGCTGTACATCTCCAGCACTCCAACAGATCTCTTGCCTAAGTTTTTAATTGTCACTTCTCAAACTGCACAATGCCCAATCCCTTCTTGACATATCTCTGTATGTTACATGACATCGCAACACCTTCAGAAGCATAAACCACCCTCTCCCATAGGCCAAGCCAGAGGGGCAAGATGATGATTAGGTCCCACAAATGATTGGGGCCCAGGTGCTTATTCCAGCATCCTCATTGATAACAAGTACCAATTGATATTTCAAACTCATTATGACATCACCAAAAAATTGTGACCTCATCATCAATATGAAATCAGTCATGCAGTTAGCCATGATCATATTGTGACATCAAAAACCAATTATGACCTTTTACAATCATTGAAAAAACACATGGCCTTTGTGACATCACAGTCGCTTTGTGTACCCCTATCCTCATTGTGTACTATGACAATTGAGATCAGACATGCCATGGTATTATCACAAAGCCTTTCTGAGATCATCACCAGTGTAACATCACATTGCTCATTGTGATATCACCAACCTCCCACGTCACCATAGCATTATTATTTCACATTGTCATTGTGATGTCATAGGCAGATTGTGAATGCCTATCCTCTGATTTCATTCTATTTCAAATGTGGACTCTGGGTTGATAGCAGAAACCCTTATGAGGCAGTAACCAGTGTGACAGCATATCATATTTGGTATATAGCTCCCATTGTGTTTTCAGAAAACTAATATAACTTCATTACATTTTTCAAAATCATAGCCTTTGTGACTTCAAGCTCCTTCTGTGAACCTTTATCCTTATTTCTAACTAAGAGCAATTGAAATGTAATATGTAATCAAAATTACTAATATTATGAAATCCCCTCATTACATCTGTGACAGCACAGTCCTATAGTGACATCACATTGCTGTTGTGACATCAAAATCAAATTGTGACAACTGAAATCTATTATGGCCTCTGAGCACCTTTGAAAAACAAATCATTTTGTGATATCACAGTCCCATTTTTTATCCATATTTTCATTGTGAACTAATGACTACTGCAACAGATAGGCCAGTGGAATACCACAAAACCATTATAACACCATAATTGTCATTTTGACACCATCGCCTTATTTTGGTATCACCGAAGTACAATGACATTAAATATTACGGCATCATATTGCCAGTGTGACATTATAGACATATTGTAAGTGCCTATGTTGTGATTTCTTTCTTTCAAATGAGGCATGTGGTTGATATCAGAAACCCATTTTGACTTCATAACCATTGTGACATGACAATCCTTTTTTGACCTCACATTTCCATTGTGATATCATTAACACATTATGACATCACAAATTGGTCCTGTCCTATTAATTTTTGTGACATTTTGCCATTTCGATATATTAGATTCTAGTTAAGTTCATAATCTGATTTTCATATGATAATATGTCAGGAATGTATGGTATCAGATATCCACTCTGACATCATGGCCGCTGTGACATCACACAGCTATATATCATTGACCACTGTGTTACATTGTGACATCACAAGCCTGTCAACTATTGTGACAACACTTATTCTTTGGAGACATCACAGTCCTTTGTGAACTCATAATCATTGTAAGTTAATGACAATTGATTTCCCCCATGCCATTGTAACATCATCAACCTATAGTGATATTACAAATCTATTGTGAGGTCCTCAACACTATGATATAACCAACTAATTTTGACATCAAACATAAGTATGGAAGGGGGGACCAAGATGGTGCCGAAACTGTAGGGAAACACCACAGCTCACTCCAAATAAAAAGAGAGAGTTCCAAAGTTCAATTTCTCCAAAAGACCCATGACTGAAAAGATGACCATCCAGATAAAAAGAGGTGCAATAAAAAGTAAAGGAAAAAAATTACAATGGGAAAAACATGAAGTCCTTTCCCCAACCATTGATGTCCTTGTAAATCTGTGCCAAAGCAGAACCCAGCCAAGAGCCCCCAGAACCACAGTAGGCTATCTGAAGAATGCTCACAAAGAACATACCCAAAGTGCTGGTGCCAGAATCAGTGATTGTTAAAAGAGGAACCTCAGAGCTTGGAACCTTCACAAAGAGCTTTCACTAAACCCTCATCGGTAGAGCATCCTTGCATAATCCTACCAAATTCCCTAGGCCTCACAACAGTGGTGGGGAGCCAAGAACTACAGGGGTCCATCCACAGAAGGCCAGTGCAGGAGATTCCCAGGTCCTTGTGCTGATATGGACATTGCAAATAGAGACAAAAACATCGGGGCTCAGAACATGCAGAAAGATCCTATTGGACACCTCTCTGGCAAAGTGGTTCGATGACATCCTGCCAAAACTCCTGGGACCCCAGAACCACAGTGACCCAGGAAGCCAATGCGAAAACACCCATGGTGCTTACCAGGACAGCATAAACAGAGTCAGAGATAGTGTAAAACAAAGGCCCTGAGCCACCACCATCACCCAGCCCAGACCACAATCATCTCAATACAATGCTAACCCTGGTAGCAACCTGCAATCTACAGTGCACTGAGACAATGATCTGTGCCAGCACCATTCGACAGCTCTCAACCACTTCTAGCTAAGTACCTTAACAGGAACAGCCTTATCCTATTCCAAGAGAGACCAGTGCTGGCAGTAATCTCCAGAGCTTGACCTATACCCTTGACCCTACAACATGGACTACAGGTTCCACTAAAAGTGTAGAGAGACCCCATCAGCCTTTGGAGCACATGTAGCCCACCAGCTTGAATAAAAGCAACCCAGAAAAGGAGGTTAATCACTCAAGCTGTGAAGAGCACGAATGGGCCACAGGAGCCAGCAGAAGAAAAAATCCAAACTGTGTACCCTGCGTGGGAAACCCAGCAGCATAGGTTGTACCTACGCCCACAGAGTGTGTCCCAGGCTGGTGACAGAAAGACAGGACCAGTCAGGGGGATGGGTGATTGAGCTACATAAACGAACTCTTCTGATTGAAGTCAGAGGCTGAACACAGGTTTCAGAAAAGGCTGGAAAGAAAGGCACAGCAGCCCGCAGGAACAAACCCATGACAGCAAAAGAACCGTGTGTGCTGGGAGCCCAAAACCAGAGCCTAACTTGTGTATCCCAGACTGGTTATGGAAAAACTCAGGCCACCAGCACCTAATTATAGTCAGGAATGGGCTGGAAAGATGGCTCAGTGGTAAAGTGCATGCCTTGCATGCATGAGGACCTGGTTCAATTCCTCAGCCCCACATAAGCAGAAAAAAGCAGATGTGGAAATGTGACTCAAGTGGTAGAGTGCTATCCTTGATCTGAAGATCTGAGGGACAACACCAAGGCCCACAGTTTAGGCCCTACAACAGACAAAAGAAAAGAACCACATGATTATCTCAATTGATGTGGAAAAGGCTTTTGATAAAATACAAATTTATTCATGATAAAGGCTCTGAAGAGAATAGTAGAGGAATTTTCTTAAAACTCTGTAAGCCATATATGAGAGAACAATAGCCAATATCATACTTAATGGGGAGATAATACAACAAATTCTCCTAAAATTAAGAACAAGGTAAATATGCCCACTGTAACCATTCCTCTTCAATATAGTCCTGGAATGCTGAGCCAGAGTCATAAGTTAAAAGAAAAGCTTTAAAGGGATCTGCATTGGGAAGGAAGAAGTAAAACTATCTTTTTGTGCAGATTAAATGATATTATATCTCAATGATCCTAAAACTGCCACCCCAAAACAGTTTATAAACCACTTTGACAAAGTAGCAGGATACAAAAACCCAAAAAATCAGTTCTCTGTATGTACACCAACAACAAATATGCTGAAAAGAAAATCAAGGAAATAATACTATTCACACAACGACCTCAAAAAATAAAATATTTTGGAATTAACCTAACCAAAGATGGAAAAGATCTATTTAAAGAAAAGTATAGAGACATAAAGATATCAGGACACCAGGAAATGGTGCCAAAATAATTCACGGCAAAAAAAGGGAGCATTCTCAATGCTGGACTTCAAACTCTACTGTAGAGCCATAATAACAAAGAAAATTTGGTATTGCATAAAAGAAAAAAAATGGAATAGATTAGAAGATCCAGAAATAAAACCACATGCTTATAATCATCTGATATTTGACAACTCAAAATCGATAAAAGACCATAACATCAATCCCGAAAATCTGAATCTACTGAAGCACAGGCTCAGAGAGACACTCGAATTTATAGGCACTTGCAGGAACTTCTTTAGCAGAGTCCCAGTGTCACAACAAATTGGGGAGAGACTCAACAAATAGGACTACTTTAAAACAAAACGATTCTGCACAGCTAAAGACATAGCAACCAAACTAGAAAAAAACAACTGGAAAAATATTAACCAGCAAAATATCAGACAAAGGCATATATCCAGTATATACACTAATCACTCCCAAACCTAATGAAGCAATTGCTAAATGGTCAAAGGAACTAAAAAGAGACTTCTCAGAAGAGATAAAAATGGCAAAGTAGCACATGCGGAAATGCTCTTCATCGGTGGCTGTAAAGGAAATGCAAATAAAAACAATCCCGAGATATCACCTTATTCCATTCAGGATGGTCTGCAGCCTAAAGGCTGAAGGGAGCCATTGACAAATGCAGAGAAAGGAACTCTTACATTGCTGCTGCGAATGGACACCAAACAACCACTTTGGAAAGCACTCTGGAGGTACCTCAGAAAACTAAACATAGACCTTCGCAATGACCCAGCCATACCACTCCTAGGCATCTATGCTGAACAACAGGAACCAGGATACAAGTACACATGCACTTCCATGTTTATTGCAGCAATGCTCACAATAGTCAAGATATGCAAACAACCCAGATGCCCTACTGGATAATCCTAATGGATAAATAGATCCAAAAATGGTGGTAACAATATACAATGGAATATTATGCAGCCATTAGAAAGGACAAAATTATGGCATTTGCAGGGATATGGATGGAACTAGAAAAATAATTTTGAGTGAGGTAAGCCAAAAGAGACAAATGGAAAACGATCTCCTTGATATGTAGATATTAAATACAACATGTAAAGAGATACAACAAAGTAAACAGGACTCGACAAACAAAGAACTTCCATTCATCTTGTTTCATTACAAATTAACCCAAAGCTACTGACCACATTTAAGGTATATATGCACACATCTGAGGGAAACTAAGAAGAGAACACAGAATCAGAGATAGATAGAGGAAAACACACCAGAAGGATGAATAAGCTGCATTGGACATTAATTAATGAAAATGAACTAAGCAACTCAAAGGCAATGATGGGAGAGAGGGAATGAGGGAGATAGAGGGAAAAGCTGACAGTAAGAAAAAGGAAAGAAATGTACATATCATTTGTTTATTTTTAATTAACTTATTTATTTATTTATTTATTGTGAACATACTGTACAGAGGGGTTACAATTACATGGGCAAGATAATGAGTACATTTCTTATCAAGAATTGCAGCCTCCTCCTTTGTTTACCCTTCATTCACATCTCTTCCCAGTCTCCCCCCTCTCCCTTGCTATCCTCTCCAACCTTACCAAAATTGTGAGGTTCATTTTCGAAATGACAACTTGTACTTCTAATTGCGGCAACGGGTCCACCTGTATCATCAAATGACTTATTTATCCCCATCTCCTCCATAAATTATACCGACATCAAATATAGTGAAAACAGGGGTAATACTGTAGGGGAGGGACATTCAAAGCAACAAATAAATAATCTTATAAATGCATTAGAAACAAATGCATGAAAGAAAAAAAAACATTTAAATACATATCTAAGTTTTCATTTTCCTAACATCACATTATCTGACCCTTCCTGCTTGACTCATACATATACTACATATTGCAAATAAGGGAAACCATGGGACCTATGTTTCTTTTGACTTGGCTTACTTCATTTAATATAATTTTTTCCAATCTTTCCATTTCCTAGCAAAGGGGCAATGTCATTGTTTCTGATGGAGGCATAGAATTCCATTGTGTATATATACGACATTTTTTTGATCCATTCATCTATTGAGGAGCATCTGGGTTGGTTCCATATCTTAGCTACAGTAAATAAAGCTGCAGTAAACATAATGGTGCTGTTAGCTTTAGTGTGATCTTGTTTGTAAATATTTGGGTAAATGCCCAAAAGTGGGATTGCTGGGTCATAGGGGAGATCTATGTGAAGACTTTTGAGGAACCTCCATAGTGCTTTCCAAAGTGGTTGAACAAGTTTACACTCCCACCAACAATGCAGTAAGGTTCCCTTCTGTCCACATCCCTTCCAGCATCTGTTGTTGTTAGAGTTCTTGATTTTTGCCATTCTAACTGGGGTGAGGTAGTATCTCAGTGTTGTTTTGACTTGCATTTCTTTTATGGCTAGGGAGGTTGAACATTTCTTCATGTGTCTATTGATCATCCCTCTTTCTTCTTCAGAGAAGTTTCTCTTTAAGTCTTTAGCCCACATATTTATTGGGCAGTTGTTTCTTTGAGGATTTGTTGTTGGGCGATATAATTTTTTGAGTTCCAACTATATTTTAGATAAGAGACCCTTGTCCGTTGTATGGCTAGTGAAGATCTTCTCCCAATCCGTGGGCTTTCTCTTGATCTTGCTAACTATGTCCTTTGCCATGCACAAGCTCTGCAACTTCATGCAATCCCATTTGTCCAATTTTTCTTTGATTTGTGGTGTTTCCAGGTCTGTATTAAGAAAATTTAGGCCTGTGCCAAGGAGACCTAGGGTTTCTCCTATTCCATCTTGTAATGTTTTCAGAGTGTCTGCTTTGACTCCGAGGTCTTTGATCCATTTGGAGTTGATTCTGGCGCAGGGTGATATATAAGGATCTAGCTTTAGTTTTCTACAAGTAGTTAACCAATTTTGCCAGGACCATTTACTGAAGAGGCTGTCTTTCTTCCATTCTATTTTTTAGCTCCCTTACCCAAGATTAGATGGCTATAGGTCTGGGTCATTTCTGGGTTTTCAATTCTATTCCGTTGGTCCTGAGGTCTATTGGTCAGTTCTTGTGCCAGTACCAAGCTGTTTTGATTACTATGGCTTTAGAGTACAGTTTGAAATTTGGTATTGATATTCCACCAGCAGTGTTCTTTCCGTTGAGGAGGGTTTTTGCTATTCTGGATCTTTTATTGTTCCATATGAATTTTTGGATTGCCTCTCCTATTTCCTTGAAGAATGGGATTGGAATTTTGATAGGTATGGCATTGAATTTGTAGATAGCATTGGGAAGTATTGCAATTTTCACGATGTTAATCTTTCCAATCCAGGAGAATGGGAGGTTTTGCCATTTTCTAAGTTCTGTATTGATTTCCTTTTTGAAGATTTTAAAGTTTTCATCATAGAGGTCCTTCACTTCTTTGGTTAAGTTAATTCCTAGGTAATTTATTTTTTGTGGGGCTATTACAAATGGAGTTGCTTTCCTAATTTCTGCCACACTTTTTTCATTGTTGGAATACAGAAAAGCCATTGATTTTTGGGAGTTAATAATATACCCTGCTACTTTGCCAAAGATTTGAATCAGCTTGAGTCATTTTGGAGTGGAGTCTATGGGATTCTTTTTTTTTAATTTTTATTTTTTTGTGAACATATTGTACAGAGGGATTACAATTACATGGGCAAGATAATGAGTACATTTCTTATCAAGCATTGCAGCGTCTTCCTTTGTTTACCCTTCACATCCCTTCCCAGCCTCCCCCCGTTTCCACATCCTATCCCCCCACCCCCGCACCAAAGCTGTAAAGTTCGTTTTTGACATGACAACTTGTACTTCTCATAGTTACATCCAGTCCACCTGTATCCTTAAACGACTTGTTTTTCCCTATCTCCTCCACAAATTATATCAATTTCAAATAGAGTGAAAGCAGGGGTTATACTGTGGGGGAGGGACATATAAAGCTACAAAGAAATAATCTTATAAATGAGTTCAAAACAAATGCATGAAATAAAATAATCTTTAAATACATATCTAAGTATTCATTTTTCTAACATCACTGTATCTGACCTTTCCTGCTTGACTCATACATATACTAGATATTGCAAATAAAGGAAACCATGGGATCTATGTTTTTTTGGGCTTCGCTTACTTCACTTAATATAATTTTTTCCAAGCCTTTCCATTTCCTAACAAATAGGGCGATGTCATTCTTTCTGATGGAGGCATAGAATTCCATTGTGTATATATACCACATTTTCTTGATCCATTCATCTACTGTGGGACTTCTGGGTTTGTTCCATATCTTAGCTATGGTAAATAATGCTGCAATAAACATAGTTGTGCTGTTAGCTTTAGTGTGGTCTTGTTTGTAAATATTTGAGTAAATGCCCAAAAGTGGGATTGCTGGATCATAGGGGACTCTATATGGAGTCTTTTCAGGAACCTCCATACAGCTTTCCAAAGTGGTTGACAAGTTTACACTCCCACCAACAATGCAGTAAAGTTCCCTTCTGTCCACAGCCCCTCCAGCATCTATTGTTGTTAGAGTTCTTGATTATAGGCATTCTAACTGGGATGAGGTGGTAACTCAATGTTGTTTTGATTTGCATTTCTTTTATGGCTAGGGATGTTGAGCATTTCTTCATGTGTCTATTGGCCATCCTTCTTTCTTCTTCAGAGAAATTTCTCTTCAAATCTTTAGCCCAATTATTTGTTGGGCAGTTGTTTCTTTGAGGATTTGTTGTTGGGCAATTTAATTTTTTGTGTACCAAGTATATTTTAGATATGAGATCCTTGTCAGTTGTATGGCTAGTGAAGATCTTCTCCCAATCTGTGGGCTTTCTCTTGATCTTGCTACCTATGTCTTTTGCCATGCAGAAGCTCCGAAACTTCATGCAATCCCATTTGTCTAACCTTTCTTTGATTTGTTGTGTTTTCGGACGTCTTTAAGAAAATTTTGGCCTGAGCCAAAGAGGCCTAGGGTTTCTTCTATTCCATCCTGTAATGTTTTCAGAGTGTCTGCTTTGACTCCGAGGTCTTTGATCCATTAGGAGTTGATTCTGGTGCAGGGTGATATATAAGGATCTAGTTTTAGTTTTCTACAAGTAGTTACCAATTTTGCCAGCACCATTTAATGAAGAAGCTCTCTTTCTTTTATTCTATTATTTTAGCTCCTTTATCGATGAGTAGTTTGCTATAGGTGTGTAGGTTCATTTTTCGGGTTTCAATTCTATTCCATTGGTCCTGAGGTCTGTTCTCATGCCAGTACCAAGCTCTTTTAATTACTATGGCTTTATAGAAGAGTTTGAAATTTGGTATTGATATTCCACCAGCAGTGTTCTTTCTGTTGAGGAGTGTTTTTGCTATTCATGGTCTTTTATTGTTCCATATGAATCTTTGGATTTCCTTTTCTATTTCCTTGAAGAATAAGTTCGGAATTTTGATAGGTATGGCATTGAATTTGTAGATTGTATTGGGAAGTATTGCATATTTCATGATGTTAATCTTTCCAAACCAGAAGCATAGGAGGTTTTGCTATTTTCTAAGTTCTGTTTCATTTCCTTTTTCAAGATTTTAAAGTTTTCATCATAGAGTTCCTTCATTTCTTTGGTTAAGTTAAATCCTAGTTATTTTATTTGAGAACATACTGTACAGAGGGGTTACAATTACATGGGCAGGAAAATGCATACATTTCTTACCAAGCATTGCAGCCTCCTCCTTTGTTTACCCTTCACCTCCCTTCCCAGCCTCCCCCCCTCCCCCCCACCCAATCATACCCCCCCTACCCCCCCCACCGACATTGTAAAGCTGGTTTTGACATGACATTTTGTACTTCTCATTGTTGCAACAGGTCCACCTTAATCCTTAAACGACTTGTTTGTCCCCGTCTCCTCCACATGTTATACTGACATCAAATATAGTGAAAGCGGGGGTTACACTGTGGGGGAGGGACATACAAAGCAACAAAGAAATAATATTATAAATGCGTTAGAAACACATGCATGAAAGTAACAAAAACATTAAAATACATATTTGAGGGTTCGTTTTCCTAACATCACATTCTCTGACTTTTTCCGCTTGACATACCTATACTAGATATTGCAAATAAGGGAAACCGTGGGACCTATGTTTCTTTGGGCCTGGCTTACTTCACTTAATATAATTTTTTCCAAGCCTTTCCATTTCCTAACAAATGGGGCAATGTCATTCTTTCTGATGGAGGCATAGAATTCCATTGTGTATATATACCACATCTTCTTGATCCATTCATCTACTGAGGGGCATCTGGGTTGGTTCCATATCTTAGCTATGGTAAATAATGATGCAATACACATAGTTGTGCTGGTAGCTTTAGTGTGGCCTTGTTTGTGATCATTTGGGTAAATGCCCAAAAGTGGGATTGATGGGTCATTGGGGAGCTCTATGTGGAGTCTTTGAGGAAACCTCCATACTGCTTTCCAAAGTGGTTGAACAAGTTTACATTCCCACCAACAATGAAGTAAGGTTCCTTTCTGTCCACATCCCCTCCAGTATCTGTTGTTGTTAGAGTTCTTGATTTTTGCTGTTCTAACTGGAGTGAGGTGATATCTCAATGTTGTTTTGATTTGCATTTCGTTTATGGCTAGGGATGTTGAACATTTCTTCATGTGTCTATTGGCCATCCTTCTTTCTTCTTCAGAGAAGCTTCTCTTTAAGTCTTTCGCCCACTTACTTATTGAGCAGTTGTTTCTTTGAGGATTTGTTGTTGGGTGGTTTAATTTTTTGAGTTCCAAGTATATTTTAGATATGAGACCCTTGTCCGTTGTATGGCTAGTAAAGATCTTCTCCCAATCCGTGGGCTTTCTATTGATCTTGCTAGCTATGTCATTTGCCCTGCAGAAGCTCTGCAACCTTATACAATCCCATTTGTCCAACCTTTCTTTGATTTGTTGTGTTTCCGGGTCTCTATTCAGAAAATTTCGGCCTGAGCCGAGGAGACCCAGGGTTTCTCCTATTCCATCCTGTAATGTTTTCAGAGTGTCTGCTTTGAGTTCAAGGTCTTTGATCCATTTGGAGTTGATTCTGGTGCAGGGTGATATATAAGGATCTAGCTTAGTTTTCTACATGTAGTTAACCAGTTTTGCCAGCACCATTTACTGAAGAGGCTGTCTGTCTTCCATTCTCTTGTTTTAGCTCCCTTATCGAAGATTAGATGGCTATAGGTCTGTAAGTTCATATCTGGGTTTTCTATTCTATTCCATTGGTCCTGAGGTCTGTTCTTATGCCAATACCAAGCTGTTTTGATTAATATGGCTTTATAGTAGAGTTTGAAGTTTGGTATTGATATTCCTCCAGCAGTGTTCTTTCCATTCAGGAGCGTTTTTGCTATTCGGGTCTTTTATTGTTCCATATGAATTTTTGGATTGCCTCTTCTATTTCCTTGAAGAATGAGGGTGGAATTTTGATAGGTATTGCGTTGAATTTGTAGATAGCCTTGGGAAGTATTGCCATTTTCATAATGTTAATCTTTCCAATCCAGGAGCATGGGAGGTTTTGCCATTTTTTAAGTTCTGTGTTGATTTCCTTTTTCAAGATTTTAAATTTTCATCATAGAGGTCCTTCACTTCTTTAGTTAAGTTAATTCCGAGGTATTTTATTTTTTGTGGGGCTATTACAAATGGAGTTGCTTTCCTAATTTCAGCCAAACTTTTCTCATTGTTGGCATACAGAAAAGCCATTGATTTATGGAGGTTAATTTTATAACCTGCTACTTTGCCAAAGTTTTGAATCAGCTTGAGTAATTTGGGAGTGGAGTCTATGGATTCTTTAAATACAAGATCATGTCATCTGCAAAGAGGGAGAGTTTTATTTCTTCTTTCCCTATTTGAATCCCCTTTATGTCTGCATCTTGTCTTATTGCTGTAGCTAGGCATTCTAATAATAGATTGAAGAGAAGTGGAGAGAGGGGGCAACCTTGTCTTGTTCCTGAGTTAAGAGGAAATGGCTTTAGTTTTTCACCATTGAGTATAATGCTGGCTGTAGGTTTGTCATATACAGCCTTTATTGTATTGAGGAATGTTCCATGGATTCCTAATTTTTCCAAAACCTTCATCAGGAAGGGGTGTTGGATCTTGTCGAATGCTTTTTCTGCGTCTATTGAGATAACCATGTGGTTCTTATTCTTGCTCCTGTTGATGTGATGAATAATATTAATTGATTTGCATATATTGAACCAGTTTTGCATCCCTGAAATGAATCCTGTTTGATCATGGTGTATGTTTTTTGGATGAATTGTTGAAGTCGGTTGGCCAAAATTTTGTTGAGAAGTTTTGCATCAATATTCATCAAAGAAATGGGTCTATAGTTCTCTTTCTTTGATGAGTCCCTGCCTGGTTTTGGGATGAGGGTTATGATGGCTTCATAGAATGTGTTCGGTAGTGAGCTTTCTCTTTCAATTTCATTGAATAGTTGGAGGAGAATTGGTGTGAGCTCTGCTTCGAAGGCCTTGTAAAATTCCGCTGTAAAACCATCTGGTCCTGGACTTTTCTTAGCTGGGAGGTCTCTTATTGCTGTTTCTATTTCAATGCTTGATATGGGCCTGTTAAGATAGTTTAACTCATCTTGGTTTAGTTTTGGCATGTCAATATTTGCTAGGAAGAGGTCCATTTCTGTCAAGTTCTCAAACTTATTAGCATGCAGTTTTGAGAAGTATTCCCTTATAATGTTCTGAATCTTGGTTGTTTCCGTGTTGATGTTTCCATTCTCATCTTTGAGTTTATTAATTTGGGTGTGTTCTCAACTTTTTCTGATAAGATTTGCTAAGGGTCTGTCAATTTTGTTAAGTTTTTCGAAGAACCAACTCTTTGTTTTGTTGATTCTTTCTATAGTTTTTTTGAATTCTAATTTATTTAATTCTGATTTAATTTTGATTATTTCTTTCTGTCTACTGGATTGGGGTTTATCTTGCTGCTCTTTTTCAAGGAGGTTTAGATGCGTCATTAAATTGCTAGTTTCAGATCTCTCCAATTTGTTGATGTAGGAGCTCAGAGCTATAAACTTGCCTCTGAGTACTGCCTTTGCTGTGTCTCAGAGGAGCTGGTATTTTGTGTGTTCATTTTTGTTGAATAGCATGAACATTTGAATATCCTTTCTAATCTCATCCATGACCCACTCATGATTCAGCAGTGTGTTATTCAGCCTCCATGTGATACTGGACATCCTTTGGTCGCTTTTGGTGTTGAGTTCTAATTTTATTCCCTTGTGGTCAGAGAGAATGCAAGGTATAACTTCAATGTTTCTGAATTTAGACAAGTTTGCTTTGTGGCCTAAAATGTGGTCTATTTTAGAAAACGTTCCATGTGCTGCTGAGAAAAACGTGTATTCTGATGCTGCTGGGTGAAATGGTCGGTAAATGTCTGTTAAGTCTAGTTGATCTATGCAGCTGTTTAGATCTGTGGTTTCTCTGTTGAGTTTTTGCCGAGTTGATCTATCTAGTGGGGAGAGTGGTGTGTTAAAATCCCCAACAATTAATGTCTTTGGATCTATATGGGATTTGAGGGAAAGTAGTGTTTCTTTGATAAATTTGGGTGCTCCATTGTTTGGTGAATAGATATTTAGAATTGTAATATCCTCCTGAAGGAGAGATCCTTTAATTAGTATGTAGTGACCTTCTTTATCTCTTTTCACGAATTTTAATTTGAAGTCTATTTTGTCTGATATTAGGATTGCAACTCCCGCCTGTTTATGCGGTCCGTTTTCTTGGCAGATTTTGTTCCAGCCTTTAACATTGAAAATGTGTTTGTTTTTACGGGCAAGATGTGACTCCTGCAGGCAGCAGATAGAAGGGTCTTGTTTTTTAATCCAACTAGACAGTCTATGTTGCTTAATTGGAGAGTTCAGTACGTTAACATTAAGAGATAGGACTGAGAGGTATTTGGGAGTTCCTGCCATGTTATCTACCTTCTTGGGGGCTGCGAAAACTGGGTTCTTCCTATGATTCTTGGATTCTCAGTTTGGGTGCAGTTTCTTGGCCTTTGTTGCGGTCTTGTTGGTTTTCTATGTGTAAGATATCTTTAAGAATCTTTTGTAGGGCTGGTTTGGTGGAGATGTATTGTTTCAATTTTTCTTTGCTATGGAAGGTTTTTATTTGGCCTTCGGTTATGAAGGAGAGTTTAGCTGGGTACAGTATTCTTGGTTAATAGTTGTTTGTTTTTAGGGCATGGCATACATCATTCCAGGCTCTTCTTGCTTTGATTGTCTCTGCTGAGAAATCTGAGGTGATTCTAATTGGTTTCCCTTTATAGGTGATTACCCTTTTCTCTCTGACAGCTTTAAGGATCTTTTCCTTGTTCTGAGTTGATCCTGTGTGGATTATAATGTGACGGTGGGATGTCCTATTCTGGTCTGGTCTATTTGGGTTTCTAAAGGCTTCTTGTATCTGGACAGTCCTATCTTTTTGCATGTTTGGGAAGTTCTCTGCTAGGATCCTGTTAAACAAATTTCCTAGACCATTAACTTCTGTTTCTAGGTGCTCCTCTACACCCATTATCCTTAGATTAGGCCTTCTGATGGTGTCTTCCAGGTGTTGGATAGATCTGTCATATTTCTTGGACTTGTCTTGGATGGTTGTATGTTCTTTCTCTATAATATCTAGGCTGTCTTCAATCCCTGAGATTCGATCTTCTGCATGGACTAACCTGCTGTCAAGACTCTCTACTTTGTTTTTTATCTCTTTTCCTTCTAGTTGGTCAGCTTTGATGGCTTCAAGTTCTTTGTTGAAGCTCGGTTTTAGGTCTTGTATGAATTTCTTTACTTCCTTAATTTGGTGTTCAGTGTTTGTCCTCAAATCACTTAGTTGATTGGTTATGGTTTCTTTGGGCTCCCATTCCTTCTGTTTGGTTCCATTCAGCATTCCCTTTGTGGTCTCCCTGACTTCCTTCAGCTCTTTGTTAATGGATTCCGTGAATGCATTTAGTGATCTTTGTGTGTTCTCTTCCTGGTCTCTCAATTCCTGTACTACTCTTTGATTAGCTTCCTCCCGTTTGTGGGATTCCTGCAGATCTCTTTGAGTGTTGTCAGCCTGCTCACGCCATTCCTCCCTTTCTCTTTGAGTATTCTCAAGTTGTTCACGCAAATCCTGTATCAGTTTTTGAGTAGCTTCCTCACGCTTATGATATTCCTGTATCAACTTCTGGGATGCCTCCTCTCTCTCCCTGTCACGCTCATACAGAGTCCTTTGTACATTGTCAAATTTTTCATTTATCATTTTTGCCAGCAGTGTTTGTAGAGCTGTTTGGGAACTCTCCTCTGGATTATTCATTATCTTTTCTAACCCCTGATTATCAAGATTGGGAATTGAGATACCCGAATTTGCCATTTTTCTTGTGTTTTTCCGGCTTACTCTGCCCATTTGAGATGAAGATAGCACCAGTTTTGTGCTAGAACACTATCTTAAGGCAACCATCAACCAAAGTTTGCATTTGTACAGTCAATAGTCTACAGATACAATCTAGTTCAACAGATACATCTATTCGACATCAAACAACTATATGTTAAAGGGCTTCGAACCTCAGAGAAGAATTTGGAAAACCAGAAATTATTAGGGTTAGGGAGAGATGTGGGTAAAAAATAGGAATAGAATGGTGTGGGGAGGCACAGGGAGAGTTAACTATGTCCTAATCACAATGCAGGAAATAGGTTAGGTAGGATGCAAGTAGAGAGAGAGAGAAAAAGAAAAAAGGGAAAGGGGAATGAAAAGAGACCCGAAAAAAAAATAGAAATGTAAAAATTAATATTATTTTAGAGATTAAAAGACCATCTATTTATAGAGGAATATGAATATGTTGAGAGAAAGGGAGGGACATAGAGGAGATGTGAAAAACTTTAAAAAAATGCTTAAAATATTATATAGGTATAAAGAGGTAGTACTGCTATTAATGAATTTAAGTCTCAGAGGTTTTGAATTGAGTAATAAGTTTGTGGATTAAGTGTGTACACAATGGGGGGTAGGGTCTACTGGTTAACTACGGGTTTATCTGAGGATGTGCAGGAAAAGAGTTAAGTCACATAAAGAAGAACAAAGAGGAAAAGATGGAAAGGATAGGAAAGTGAGAAGAAAAGATCAGAAGTTCAGTAGAGCTAGACAAAAAACAAAAAGATAATTAAGAATGAAAGAAAAAGAGAAAGAAGACAAGAAAAGAAAGGAAAACACACATTCACGTATTCCTAAAATAAAAATTATAAGAGGAGAAAAGAAAAAAAAAAGTTAATGGAAAACAATTATTTTTTCAGAAGAGGCAATAATTAAAGATTAATAAAAGTTTTAGAAAAGCAAAAAAAAATTTTTTTATATATATAAGGTAACAAAAAACAAAAAAAAAAACAAAACAAAAAAAAAGAGAAAAAGAAAAGAAGAAGAAGAAGAAAAAAAAAAAGGTCTTTGATTTTTTTGGGGGGGGGGCAGGGGTGGTAAGAGTCCTGTATCTCCCTTTTGTCTGTAACCGGAGTCTGGTTGGAGTCTCTGGTCAGCTTGAGGTCCTGTGGCTTGATTGGTTTCTTAAGTCAGTTTGTTGGAACAGGCAGAAAAATGCTCTACCCAAGATTTTGAGATTCCCCCTCCCAGGTTAGTTTACTGGGAGGGTGATCTGCTTTGAGAATCACAAAAGAGGGGGATGCAGTGATGAGGCTAGGTTCTGGGTAGAGTTGAGGCCTTTCAACAAACAGTAGCTTTTCCCTGGGGCTATTTTGTGAAAAAAAGTCACAGCACCCAGCCTGGAGCCATTCTCAGGGTTTCTGTTTTTCAATTGATTGTGGTGGCTGCTAGAGGGAGGGGCAGCCTCTGGCTCTGGTTACCCGGTGAGGAGAGCCACTCCAATGGCTGGTGCCTGAGCTGGGTGACTTTTCCCTGGATGGAACTGAGTCTGTGAGGTCACTTCGCCGTTAAGTTCTTGTGACCTGCTAAATGACTCGTTTTATTCCAAGGCCTGAGCTGGAGCTAGCCACTCCTCTCAGCTTTGTCGGTATCCAAGATGGAGATCACCGGTGCTGGGGGGGGGGAGGGGTGGCCTTCCCTCCTCTGCTCCCTGGGAAGGAGTGAGGAAGTGGGGCTTCTACTCATGCTGAGTCTTGGATCCTGGGTTGTCTCTGGTCTGCAAAGTGCAGGATGACGTTGTCCGCTCCTTGTCGGTTCTTGCTGGTGTTGAGTAGAATCCGCTCACCCGCTGTGTCTGGCTCCTTTGTCCCGGACTCTCTGTGTGAGCGCTCAGGTATGGCCGCGGCTGCGGTCGCCGCTGCGACCCTGCCGCCGCAGCAGCAGCTGCTGGCATGTGCTCAGATGTGTGTGCTTGGCTTCCCCTCTCTTGACTAACTCTCTGTCCTGTGATGGCACACTTGGTGTGATTCTCTGGCTTGGGACTGTTCACTGGAACTCTGAAACTGTTTTCTATGCAAGAGCTTGTTCAGATTCCAGCTTCTCCTCCGCCATCTTCCCGAAACTCCAGGTATTTTATTTTTGAGGGGCTATTACAAACGGAGTTACTTTCCTAATTTCAGCCACACTTTTCTCATTGTTGGCATACAGAAAAGGCATTGATTTTGGGGGGTTAATTTTATACCCTCCTACTTTGCCAAAGTTTTGAATGAGCTTGAGTAATTTGGGAGTGTAGTCTATGGGATTCTTTAAATACAAGATCATGTCACATGCAAAGAGGAAGAGTTTTATTTCTTCTTTCCCTATGTGGATCCCCGTTATGTTTGCATCTTGTCTTATTGCTGTAGCTAGGCATTCTAATACTAGATTGAAGAGAAGTGGAGAGTGTGGTCATCCTTGTCTTGTTCCTGAGTTAAGAGGAAATGACTTTAGTTTTTCACCATTATACATAATGCTGGCTGTATGTTTGTCATTTACAGTCTTTACTGTATTGAGAAATGTTCCATGGATTCCTATTTTTTCCAAAACCTTCATCATAAAGGGATGTTGGGTCTTTTCGAATGTTTTTTTCTGCATCTATTGAGATAACCATGTGGTTCTTATCATTGCTCCTGTTGATGTGTTGAATTATATTAATTGATTTGCGTATATTGAACCAGCTTTGAATCTCTGCAATGAATCCTGTTTGATCATGGTGTATCATTTTTTGGAATGAATTGTTGAAGTCAATTGGCGAAAATTTTGTTGAGAAATTTTGCATCAATGTTCATCAAAGTATTGGGTCTATAGTTGTCTTTCTTTGATGAGTCCCTGCCTGGTTTTGGGATGACGGTTATGATGGCTTCATAGAATGTGTTCGGTAGTGAGCTTTCTCTTTCAATTTCATTGAAGAGTTGGAGGAGTATTGGTGTGAGCTCCTCTGTGAAGGCCTTGAAGAATTCCGCTGTAAAACCATCTGTCCTGGACTTTTCTTAGCTGGGAGGTCTCTTATTGCTGTTTCTATTTCTATGCTTGATACGGGCCTGTTAAGATAGTTTAACTCATCTTGGTTTAGTTTTGGCATGTCAATATTTGCTAGGAAAAGGTACATTCCTGCCAAGTTCTCAAACTTATTAGCATAAAGTTTTGACAAGTATTCCCTTATAATGTTCTGAATCTTGGTTGTTTCTGTGGTGATGTTTCCATTCTCATCTCTGAGTTTATTAATTTGGGTGTGTTCTCTCCTTTTTCTGATAAGATTTGCTAAGGGTCTGTCAATTTTGTTAATTTTTTCGAAGAACCAACTCTTTGTTTTGTTGTTCCTTTTATAGTTTTTTTTGGATTCTAATTCATTTAATTCTGATTTAATTTTAATTATTTCTTTCCGTCAAATGGATTGGGATTTATCTTGCTGCTCTTTATCAAGGAGGTTCAGATGGATCATTAAATTGTTGGTTTAAGATCTCTCCAATTTGTTGATGTAGGAACTCAGAGCTATAAACATGCCTCTGTATACTGCCTTTCCTCTGTCTCAGAGGAGCTAGTCATTTGTGTACACACTTTTGTTGAATGGCAAGAACATTTTATTTTCTTCTAATCTCTTACATGACCCACTCGTGATTTATCAGTGTGTTGTTCAGCCTCCATGTGTTACTGGACTGTCTTTGGTGGGTTTTGGTGTTGATTTCTAATTTTATTCCCTTGTGGTCAGAGAGAATGCAATGTATAACTTCATGTTTCTGAATATGGAGAAGTTTGCTTTGTGGCCATAATGTGGTCTATTTTAGAACATGTTCCATGTGCTGCTGAGAAAAAACGTGTATTCTAATGCTGCTGGATGTAATATTTGGTAGATATCTGTTAAATCTAGTTGATCTATGCAGCTGTTTATATCTGTGGTTTCTCTGTTGAGTTTTTGCCGAGTTGATCTATCTAGTGGGGAGAGTGATGTGTTAAAATCCCCAACAATTAATGTCTTTAGATCTATGTGGGATTTGAAAGAAAGTGGTGTTTCTTGGATAAATGTGGGTGTTCCATTGTTTGGCAAATAGATATTTAGAATTGTAATATCCTCTTGAAGGAGCGATCCCTTAATTAGTATGTAGCAACCTTCTTTATCTCTTCTCAGGAATGGTGTCTTCCAAGTGTTGGATAGATCTATCATATTTCTTGGACTTGAATTGGATGGTTTTATGTTCTTTCTTTATAGTATCTAGGCTGTCTTCATTCCCCAAGATTCGATCTTCTGCCTGGTCTAACCTGCTGTCAATACTTTCTACTTTGTTTTTTATTTCTTTTCCTTTGAATTGGTCAGATTTGATGGCTTCAAATTCTTTGGTGAAGCTTTGTTTTAGAACTTGTATGAATTTCTTTACGTCCTTAATTTGGTGTTCAGTGTTTATTCTCAAATCACTTAGTTGATTGGTTATGGTTTCCTTGGACTCCCATTCCTTCTGTTGGGTTCCATTCAGCATTCCCTTTGTGGTCTCCCTGACTTCCTTCAGCTCTTTTTTAATGGATCCCATGAATGCCTTTAGTGATCTTTGTGTATTCTCATCCTGCTCTCTCAATTCATGTATTACTCTTTGCTTAGCTTCCTCCCATTCATGCCATTCCTATAGTTCTCCTTGAGAGTTCTCAGCCTGTTCACGCCATTCCTCCCTTCTCTTTGAGTATTCTCAAGCTGCACACGCAAATCCTGTATCAGTTTCTGAGTTGCTTCCTCACGCTCATGATATTCCTGTATAAACCTTTGGATTGCCTCCTCTCTTTCCCTCTCATGCTCATACAGAGTCCTTTGTAGGTTTTCAATCTTTTCCTGCATTGACCTTTTGTCTGCCTCCTCTCTCTCCCTATCACGTTCATACAGAGTTCTTGGTATGTTTTCCATCTTTTCTTTTATCATATTTGCCAAAAGTGTTTTTAGAGCAGTGTTTTAGAACTCTTCTCTGGATTATTCATTATCTGTTCTGTCCCCTGATTATCACGAACGGCAGTTGAGATTCCCGGACTTGCCATTTTTCTGTGGTTTCCTGGCTTACTTTGCCCATTTGGGAAGAAAATAACACCAGTTTTGTGCTAGAACACTAACTTAGGGCAAGCATCAACCAAAGTCTGAATTTGCACAGTCAATAGTCTGCAGATACAATCTAGTTCAATAGATACCTCTATTCAACATCAAACAACTGTATATTAATGGGCTATGAACCACAAAGAAGAATTTGGTTAACCAGACATTATTAGGGTTAGGGAGAGATGTGGGTAAAAAATAGGAATAGAGTGATGTGGGAAGGTGCAGGGAAAGTTAACTTAACTAAGTCCTAGTCTCAAAGCAGGAAATAGGTTGGATAGAATGAAACTAGAGAGAGAGAACAAGAAGAAAGAGAAAGGAAAAAAAGAGACCAGAAAAAATAGAAAAATAAAAATTAATAATTTGCAGACTCGAGAACAAAGAATGTGGATCTAAGGAGAGAAGGGGAGGGATATAAAGGAGATGTGAAAAACTTAAAGATAAAAATACTTAAAATATTATATAAGTATAAAGATGTAGTACTGCTATTAAGAATTTAAGTCTCAGTGGTTTTGAATTGAGTAATAAATTTGTGGTTAAGTGTGTACACAATGGGGGATAGGGTCTAGTGGTCAGCTACGGGTTTATCTAAGGATGACCAGAACAATAATTAAGTCCCATAAAGAAGAACAAAAGAGTGGAAAAGGTGAGAAGGCTCAGGAAGAAAGAAAAAAAAGATCAAAATTTTAGTTGAGCTAAGCAAAAAACAAAAAGAATTTTTAAAAAAAAAAAAGAAAAAAAAAAGAAAGAAAGAAAAATGCACACACGCATGTATCCCTAAAATAAAGATTATAAGGGGGAAAAAAAATTTACTAGAAAACAATTTTTTTCAAAAAAGGTAAAAATTAAAAATTAAAAAAGTTTTAGAAAAGAAAAAAATTTGTTTGTGTAAAAAAGAAGAAGAAGAAGAAGAAAAAAGTTCTTTGATATTTTGGGGAGGGTTGGGAAAAATCCTGTATCTCCCTTGTGTCTGTAATCAGCCTCTGGTTGGAGTCTCTGGTCTGCTTGTGGTCCTGTGGCTTGGTTGGTTTCTTAAGTCAGTTTGTTTGGACAGGCAGAAAAATGCTCTGCTTTACCCAGGATTTTGCAATCCTCCTTCCAAGTTAGTTCAATGGGAGGGGGCTCTGCTTTGAGTATCAAAAAAGAGGGAGATGGCTTTTTCCTCAAGTTTGGAGATGCTGTGATGAGGCTAGGTTCTGGGTAGAGTTGAGGCCTTTCAGCAAACAGTTCCGGGACAATGGCGGAGGAGAAGCTGGAGGATAAACAAGCTCTGGCATAGAAAGCAGTTTTAGAGTTCCAGTGAACAGACCTAACCCAGAGAATCACATCAAGTTTGCCATCACAAGACAGAAAGTTAGGCCAGAGAGGGAAAATCCAGACAAGGAGACAGATCTGAGCTCTTGCCAGCAGCTGCCGCTATGGCGGCAGCAGAGGCGGCAGCGACTGTACCCCCATACCTGAAACAGAGAGAGTCCAGGACAAAAGAGCCGAACGGATTCTACTCAACACCAGCAAGAACTGACAAGGAGCAAACATCTTCATCCTGCAGTTTGCAGACCAGAGACGACCCAGGAACCAAGTCTCAGTGTGAGTAGAAGCCTGACATCCTCACTCCTTCTCAGGGAGCAGAGGAGGTAAGGCCACTCCTTCCCCCTCCCCCCCCCCCAGTATCAGAGATCTCAATCTTGGATACTGACAAAAGCTCAGAGGAGCTCCTAGCTCCAACTCATCCCTTGGAATTAAAGGAGTCATTTAGCATGTCACAAGAACTTAAAGGCGTGACCTGCCAGACTCAGCTCCATGCAGGGAAAAGTCACACAGTTCGGGCGCCAGGCCTAGGAGTGGCTTTCTTCACTGGGTAATCAGAGCCAGAGGCTGCCCCTCCCTTTAGCAGCCTCAACATCAGAAAACAGAAACCCTGAGAGTGTCACCAGGCTGGGCTCTGTGAATTTCTCACAAACTAGCCCCCGGGAAAAGCTACTGTTTGCTGAAAGTCCTCAACTCTACCCAGAACCTAGCCTAATCACAGCATCTCAAATACATTCTGATTTAAAATACAAAACAAATATTATGAATTTAGAAGATTACATTGCTTTTTGGAAAGAAAAGTGGCCTAAGACAAAAAGAAAAAAATAAAAACAATAATATAGTAACAACAACAATACACTATTATTAGAGTGGAATGTTCATCCAAAAGTTGGTATCGTTTATCATGTTTAATATAAGCAGTAATTCATTCAAGTGACAATTAAATGAAAGAAAGTAACAGATACAGTGTTAAAATCGTGATTCATACTTGGCTAAAGAACTTCTCAGGAACTTTGTTTTATATACCATTCTTTTTTGGTAGTGTGTGTAGGTGGAAGTTGAACTTGCCTATAGTTGTATTGGGCTGTAAAATGTTTTCTAAAATTTATGAATTTCACCACATAGTATAAATATATATATTGCTAGGTTCAATAGAGGTTTTCGCAAATCACCTTATTAAAATATTTGACATGTGTTCTATTTGTAGCTCGTATTTTACTATGAGTAATTACTGCAATGTAAAGCGATCATACAACTTTCACCATTTACTCAGTGATCACTTGTGATAGAATAATTCTGTAAAAACCCTGGAAGTTTATTCATGTTTAAAACTTGCGTTGAAAGTTCTCGTTCCATTATCAGTGTACATTGAGAGTGGAGCATATGAAATTAAAATTGAGAGTGGAGCATATGTATGCATATGAAATTTATGTACAACTTCAAAATTTTTAATGGGTAATTTGGTACTAAATAATAATACATAAATGGAAGAATACTAGTCACTGTTAACAAAACTATATTATTATAATGTGTAAAAGACATTACCATAACTTCTGTAATCAGGAAATAACTGATAAGGATATTCACAGAGATTGTTATAGATACAACAATTCTAAAAATAACAGTTGTTTAATTAGCCTAAAATTTTTTTTTATTCTGTTCATTTTGTATATGCAAAAAGAAGCTAATTGCAAAATTAGAATTCAAAGAACTGGTATATATATATTTATAATCATCTGTATCAAAGTGTGAAGACGTGATATGTAACACTAGAGTTTCGATCAATTCTATTATTTACATCGATTTTTTCATTATTAGTTAAATTTTATTGTCATAGTGACCTAAGTTGGGGTATAGATACACAAGTAATGAGTCCAATCCTTGTTAAAATTGTTAACCCCTTTCTCTTTACAGATCCTACCCAACACATTGGATCCCCCGTTTTCATTTGTCATAGAATATTATTTTCATACTAGTTTGCATAAGTTCAATGTTTTAGGTCTAACTTTTCACACTAGTATCATGGTGAACACACAAGCCTCCACAGAGTTTTACAAAACTTTTGGAAATACATCACATTGATAAAACCGAGTGTATTTTCAGGAATTACAGTCTTTCAAAAATCAGGATATGATGAAGAAATACAATACAACTTTACTAGCTCTGGAAGTACTTTATTTATGATTATATGTGACTACTGTACTCATTTGCTCATTTCCTAAGCTCTTGCACATCACAGTGTGAAGCGATCTGTGTACTTGGATGACAATATTAACATGAATTCATCAAGAAATTTATCAATATTCAAAAAATTTTGAAGTGATATGATCCAAAGTCTTTAACAGAATAACAACAGATGTGTCATGCATAACGATGCCCCTATGTTTAATCTTTATACATGTGAAACATGCAAATTTTTAAAGTATTAACTTCACATACATAGTGATAATAGGGAGAGATATTGAACGATGTAGAATTAGTTTTATTTTCATAAATATATTAATATCTGTCGATGTGAGTATTGCAATTGGATAGTGAAACACTAGGAGTTTCTAAAGTCTGGCTCTTGTTAAAAATTGTTTTTAACTTACCTGTATCATCAGAACTCTGGTGAAAGGGAATATCAATATGTGTAAGCTCTCTATGTGTTAGAAAATTAATAGTTATTCTAATTTCATGATAAGAAGTGAGGACTATAGGCAGAAGTCATGCAAATAATAATTTACTTTAAACTTTATGGCAAGCTGCCAAATTGCATATATGTACGTTTGGGTTGATCACATTAAAATAATGGGAACATTCATGCTTCCCAAATTAATGTAACAAAAATTTTGTTTTTACATCCAAGGAGGCATAAGTTGAAACAAGATTGCACCATGTCCAACCAAATGCTTCAGAAATATGCATGAGAGAATTACATGAAGAAACTGAAACATAGAAAGGTTTGAATATAGGGGGCTGGGAAGTTGGCTCAGTGGTAGAGCGCTTGCCTTGCATGCCTGAGGCTCTGGGTTCGATTCCTCAGCACCACATAAGCAAAAAGAAAAAAGCAGGAGTTGTCACTGTGGCTCAAATGGTCGAGCACTAGCCTTGAGCTGAAGAGCTGAGGGACAAGGCACAGGACCAGAGTTCAGTCCCCACGACTAGACCCAACATCCCCCCAAAAAAGAAAGGATTGAATATATACACATTAACACAGTAAACACGTTGTCAGCAATTTTGTTTTGTAAGACATTTCTTTGAAGGGGTGTTGGATGCGTGTTGGGTGGGGCAACAGGCTGTGGAATAGTTTATAAAATTTGTGATTTCACAAATTTCACCAGGCAGTATAATTTTATGTACTTCTAGGTCCAACAGGGGAAAAAAACTCAATCTTAAAATACTCATCCTATGTAGTTTTTAAAAAAGTTTTATTGTAAAGTTGCTGTACAGAGGAATTCCATTTACATGAATAAGGCTATGAGAACAGTACTTTTTGACCAACTTTACACTTTCACTTGTTGATGGCCCACTATCCCTTCCCAACTCAACTTCTTCACTCCTCCGTATACCCCTTCCGAAGTTGTAATGTTCATTTCTAATATACTGTCTTGTGGTTATCCTACTTGCAATGTGTCTTTATTTCAGGGATTTATTACACCCTTTCCCTTCCCAGATCAGACAAATATATATGCAAGATGCATGGTACCAAAATTGAGTACAGTGTCAACAGGGAATATGCCATAGGAAACAACAATAAAATAAAATCACGAAGCATATTTAAAACAATAACTATAAAGAGAGATCTCTTGTCTTCATATACTGGAATTGATTTCAATTAGCATTATTTTATATGATCATATATACATCACTTTTGATCTTTTCAGTTCATTTAATAAGATTATCTTATACGTATATTGTTATTGCAAATAAGGGACATCATGGGACCTAAATTCTTTGGGACTGTGTTACACAACTTAATATTATTTTTCCAAGTCATTCCATCTCCTAACCAAAGGGACAGTGTCATGCTTTCTGTTGGAAACATAGAATTGCTATCTCTATCCATATGTACATACAAATGTTTATATTTACCATAATTTTGATATATTCATCTAACTCATTTATTGAGGGTCATTGGGGTTGGTTCTATATCTTAGTTATTGTGAATATTGCTGCAATAATAAAATTGTGCTCGTATCTTTACGAAGGCCCTGTTAGTGATCATGTAGTTAAATATCCAAAATTAGGATTGCTGAATCATACGAGAGCTCTATGCATAATCTTTTAAGGAACATGTATACTGATTTTCAGAATGTTTGAACAAGTTTACTCTCTCACAAACAGTGTGGTATGATTCCTTTGGAGCCACATCTTCACCCCAAGCATCTGTCATTATTAGACTATTTATTATAGCCATTCTAATTTGTAAAAAGTAGAATATTAATACTGTTTTTATTTACAGTTCTTTTATGGCCAGAGAAGTTGAGCATATCTTCAAGTGTCTATTGACTACTCTCATTTGCTCTTCACAGAAGTAATTTCATTTTAGCATTAAAGTAATTATGAAGACCAATTTTGTGACTCCCTGAAAATAAGAAGTGTACCCATTCAGAGAATTGTTCAGATTTATTGCATAATAAATATAAAACTTTTCGGATCTTATTCATCATCTATTTATATCTTAAAAATTTGTTTTGCAAAGGAGAAATGTTTCAAATCAACAGAACCTTTTGGACTGGAGCATCTTTTCGAAAGGAATATGACAAAACAATATTTATATATTTTCTGTAAAAAATAACACACATTTTGTAATATGGAAATAACTAACAAGGTCAATCATAGGGGTTGCTATGGATACCAGAATTTTTAAATAGCACTTGTCTAATTACATTAAAACTCTTTTCTGACATTGTCATTTTGTGGTCTAGACATTCTATTTAAGATATGTGATTAATAAGAAGAGATTATTACCTCATGTATGATTTTTATGCAAGTATTTAGTCACAGTTCAATCCAAATTATTGCTTGTATTTAGGAAGGAAGAAGTTCGCTTTTTAGTCATTGTATATTTTCTTTTTCATTTCAAATAAATAAAAGAGTTCCAAATGAAAACAGTATTTCTGTTGCCTGTTGTGAGAGTACTTGAATGGGTCCACAAATTTTGGGGCTAATATATTCTTAATCATAATTACTAGGAGAGATACAGATATTCATTTTATGTGCAAGATAAGATTTGAGTTCAGGCCCTAGGACAGCATATTTTACTTTGTGCCAGGTATAAGGAAGTCTGTTGAAGAGAATAATCCATTTCCATAAAACAATTAATGAATTAGAAAAAAATTACATCAATAGTTGTGCAGCCTCAAGGAGAAAGTAATTATGCCACTCTTTGACATGTTTTGTTCACTTCAGTTCAATTGCCATAATTCAAGCAACAGGATAGATAGGATTTTAAAGATTTGCACTTAAAAGGAAGAAAGGATTGACCAAATTATTTGGTGTATAAACATGATAAAAAAAGTGTCATATTTGAAGATAGAATGCAAAACTGAAGGAGCTCTATTTACTAAACTCAGTCATTCTAAGAGAAAAGACAATGCCATGTTACCAAGAAATGTTGACTACCCCATCAGAGAGATAATACATCTAGCATAGTAAAGGACGACGTTATTATAGGATTCGTGCTACAAATGAAGCTCACCTGAACTTCCTAGCTAGACTTTGGTTCCATCAAAATTAATATATGCTTATTGGTTTGATTCCATGGGACACATTCATGAATATTTTGAGGACACACAATGAAACTGACAGAAAGATCGGGTTGATTCTATACAACCAATGTCTCATACAGAAAAAAAAATACATGAGCATTTTACATTCTGATGAATGAACTTTGTAGAATATTTCTAGATTATGGATATCAGTATTAAATAATTGAAAATTAGCACAAAGTTATCAATAAGCCACTGTGGCCCAGTAGACCTATAAACTATAAAGATTCCTTTACCAGTTTCATGTCATTTACTGAAAATATACTATGGTCTTGCAACTTGGTTAACAGCTAGTAAATATGACTTAACAAGTACATGTGAAAGATTTAAAATAAAAATATGAGAAAAGTGAAGAAATATTGAGGCTAATATTGCAAGATTTCAACTTCAGTTGCATAGGTAGAAAATAACTTAACAACTATGTAGTTGCTTTTGTAGTTGCTAGGAGTTATAATAAATACACTAAAGTTTAGGACAATTAACGTGTCAAAAGCCAAACCACTAAATTTTAGAGAAACAAAGGAAAATATATGTTATTTAGACCTAAGAGAAAAGTGAAGAAAATAAACTAGTACATGCTACAAGACTGAAAATGATCTGAACCTATAATATATGTGACAAAATAAACCAGTTTCACCAACGAGAGCAAACACCTTACCCTCTGAAGAAAGAAGCCTACATTAAGAAGCTATGTCAACTGCTGTTGTCCCTTGCTTCCAGTGTGCCTTCGGGATGGGGATCTATGTATTCTATTGTTTATATAACCATAATTTTTTTTTATTTTGAAAATACAGAGGGAGGAGTTAAAATTACATTGGCAGGTAAATGAGTACATTTCTTATCAAGCATTGTTGCCTCCTGTCTTTCCTATTCCCATCCCTGCCAATCTCTATCACCATAACCATAATTTCTTTGTCAACATTACTGTTTATTGAACACCACCCCACATTATGGCATGGGAATGGCTTCCAGAAAGAACTAATTTCAAAAGCGAAGATACCACAGCACGCCCTCACTTTTCCCTTTTAGACATCCTGAGAATTGTGCTGTGGTTCAGTAGAATTTAACTCTGGGTGGAATTCTTACCCTTTTTAACTCACATATAAAAAATCCTACTGCTTATATTTAGTTGCCCTTGCCTACCCATCATCTAGGTTCGATTGGTACACTCGTTTCATGTGAACTTGTCATTCTTTTTGATACCAGTGTTCATATAAATAGAAATCATACATCTGGACATTATATATTAGGTTTCAATCAGGGTGATTTTAGGGCAGTAGAAGAATCTTCCTCAAATGACCTTTCAATATTCACGACTGCCTATTGAAGAAATGCTCTCATATGAAGAAGCCTTTACCACTATCATGTCATTTATCCAAATCTTACCATATCAACAGGCATTATTTCAGAGTTTGTTAAGGAGGTTTTGATGGATGAATGTGGAGATATTGAGAGATAGTAAAACTTGTGAATTAGTAAATTTTCCAGACGCTGTGAGTAAAAGTACATGCTTACAAGAAATTATCTTCAAAAACAGAATATTAGTTCAGAAATATTTTACTGTGTACAAAGGAAACTGTACACAGTAGAAAGTGTGTCTAACCTAATAAAAAAGAGGCAAATGATACCATACTTTTAGAGGTAAATATCTGTTCTTTTAATGCAATCGTTAAAAAAGAAAATCACTGGCTTCGAAAACAATCTTACTTCCATGAATGAATCCGACTCAATACAAAGGAAGAATTTTCTACATGATTTTTACTCTATGGATTTCTGAAGATTTTCATTTCCCTTCCTAAATGATATCTGAGTTTGCTCTTACGTGGAAGCAACATGAAAGTTGGAAGGAAAACTTCCATGAGAATCTTCTCTTTGGAAATGATGCAAAATTACTTCAATATTCTTTAAATACTTCAGCATGATTTTAAATTTTCTATTTGGTAATTATATTTTCAAAGTAAGGAGAGCCAAGTGTTGGTGGCTTGTGGTGTTTGCCTGTAATCCTAGCTACTCTGGAGGCTGAGATCTGATTATTGGGATTCAAAGCCAGCCTGAGCAGGAAAGTACATGGGAGTCTTGTGTCCAAATGACCCCCAAAACCAAATAACCGAAAGTGGCCCTGTGACTCAACTGGCAAAGTTCAAGCTTTGACCTGAAGAGGAAAGGGACAGCCTCCAAACCCAGAATACAAACCCTATTACAGGCATGTTACTAATAAAAATAGCAACAACAAAGCATTCACCATATTTCCCTGTAACATTGAAAGTCTACAAACCTTGTATTAGGCATAAATGCTTCAACATACTCACTGGCTTATGATGAGAAGCCATTTCTTGACGGCATTATATAGTTATACCAAGTTAGAGTTCAAAATCAATCAATTCAAAATTTTCCTTAAAAAATTTCCAAAGACATATCACAGATTTGTTTCCCTATGAAGGAGAATGTGTGTAATCAGTGTCCTTTGCCTACATATAACTAGATTTTAACCAGTTTGCTATATATTGTCAAGAGAAATTCATGATTCACTTACTGACAACAGATATTTACTATAGCACAAATAAATCTTTGTGAATATTGAGACTCGCAGATGGAGTAGGAAAAATCTCTCTCTTCTGAAAATACTAAGTACACATTACTTAGCAGGCCTAGGTTGCTCAAGGAAAGAAGAAAACTGAGGAAAAGGCTATTTCTAAGTGGAAGTGGACCCATGGAAAAAGGTACATTTGCCTGTGAATAATATCTTCCTTATTATTTATTATTTCTGCAGAGCATAATAAAATATGAGAAAAATACAGTGATGTTTTATCCCTCATATAAATTTCCTATCAATAACTATGTTCCAAATAGAAGAATAGATAGGAAAATTTTTTGGGTTGTGTAAATCAAATAATTTTGTAACGTATTTTTCAAACTAGAAGAGGCTAATATATCTCAATATTTTTCATGTGTTATCTAATTTGCAGAAGCATTCTGTGACTTTTTCACAAGGCCTGTGGCATGGCAAAAAATAGTCTCTTTCACGTATCCCTCAAATATCATCCAATATTTATTAGTTTGGCTGGTAAATATACACATTAGTTAGACATCACAGTTTTGCACAGAGAATCTGCCATTTATAAGGCCAGAACACATGCATCATTTCAGAATTTCCCGTTATATTTCTGAAATGTTCAAAGAAGATTTAGCTGTAATTTTTGACTATAATTTGTAACACTTTATGAAACCATATCCAATGAATCTAATGTTGTTTTCAACTTGTGTGTAATTTGCCACACATATTTAAGTCACGAAATGACATTGTATAGCTGATTTTAGATTCCTTGTCTAAATAAAATAGTTTTTGCAGGATATTTTACAAAAATACACTTTGCAAAAACTACATTAGAGGTCTTGATTCCAATATAATAAGTAGAGTTGAAGTATTTGACTACAGAAAAGGAAGTTTCACAACTGAGAATCTTGCTCATATTTAGGATAGGTGTGGAAAGCTGAGGCTTTCAAATTTTGGACATATTTGGGCACCATGATTTCTCCCATTTTATAATTTCATTCATTGTGAAGAATTCGACATAAATATCTGAAAAAAATGATTTCAACATTGATTTATAAATGATGGCTTGGAACCTGGAGACTGAGGAAAACCTGTGTCTTTCGATTGATGTAGGGATGTAAAGAAAAGAGAACTATATCCACAGGTCAGTATACGTTCTACAAACCCATCAACATAATATCATTGTTAAAAACATACTTTCAGAGAGTTTATTTATGAATTGTCTTCTTATTTATAGAATCTTATTATCAATGTGCTGCATAGAGGGATTAGTTACATTTAAAAGACCGTGAGTACATTTCTGGTCATATGTTCTTACTCACTCTTCATTTCCTCATTTTTTTTTCTGCCTCAAATCTCCATCCGCTCCCACAAGGTATAAAGTTTATTACAAGAGGTTGTTTTGTGAGGATTGCAGTTGCATTGATAAATCTTGGTCCTTGGTCTGAGATATTGTTACTTTTTTTACCTTCCCTAACTTACATTAATGTACATGTAATATACCAGATAAGAAAATCAAATACTGTGACAACCCTGGATACGTCATGGGAAAATAAAGGAAAAACACAAGGAAAAGCTTCACATAGTATATTTTAAAAAGAATCAACAAGGAGATACCTATTGTTCCTATATCTTTGAGTTCTTTTTGCTTAGCCTAATCTTCCCTAAATATATATATGTATATATATACATATATATACACACATATATATGGATATATATACACTATTAATAAATATGAGTAACATTCTCACATCCTTAAATTCCTTACCTGTACCCAAATAATTCAAAACATTTGATTGTTTAGGAATTCTACCAATAATTTTGGATATGTTGGATTTATGTAAAATATGCTTCAAAGTCTATTCCAATTTTCATTAGGATTATTGTGGACCACAGTGCCAAAACAACTATTAATATGTGGGGGCATTTATATGTGAGGCAAATTACACACAACAGTAAACAAAGATAGAATCATCTAATATAGTTTCCTGAAAGTGTCTTTTGTTACACTTGACAGTTAGAGTACACTCTTCTTTCACCATTACAGATTACATACTGAGAAGTTGTTAAACAATGCATATCCTCTTACTCTACAAATATCAGATTCTCAGCAGAAAACTATGCTGTCTACACAAAGTGCATGTTTTCCAAAAATACTTTTTGATAATATTTTGTTTCTACATACAAAACCTGTTATTTCCCTGTCAGCAGTGTAGCAAAGAAGTCAGTGTCCTTCGACAGATGAGGTTACACATGAAAATTATTGAGATGGGTGAGAAACTTGCTTAGTATGAAATATATTTCAGAACTTTTGGTTAAAACAAACCATCAAAATTTGCATGGCCATACTTTATGGAACAAATAAGTTGATGTAAAATTTGTTAGGAATCCAATATCATTGCACTTTTGTTACACATTTATTACGCTCTACAAGAATAAGAAGAAATGAAATGGAATATGATATTCACAGGAAGACTACTACAATGATATATGTAGTGTGATTTGTTCTCTATAGGGAAATATAAGCACATTTCGATTTGATGATTGAGGTTCCTATACTCCAAACATACTAAATGTATATGGAAAAGGAAATGGTGAATTCCAATAAAGATATAAAACATGAGTTTATTTCTGAATTCAAAGAAAACCATGTATAACATAATAAAATCAGATAGGTTCGTTTGGCAGTAGAAATAAAAATAAATTCATTTGGTTTAGCCAGTGTCACAATGTATTTATTAATGTAAGATATAATTGAAGTGATGACAAATACTTTGAACTCATGTTGTGTCGCCTGAATGGTTCCTGTAAAGAAATAAGAGGAAACGATAATATATTTATGTATATATATTGGAAAAGGTGTGGAACTATATTTCTGAATTCTGCCTATGATCAACAAGAAACTTTACTGGTTGTCCAAGAGATAATAAAAAATTAATAACAGCTATTGCAAGTAATTTTGAAGAAATTTCATTCCTGCTTTGACTTTCTCCTCCATTGAACCTTGCTGATTGTCTACACACCTTCTGACAAATTATGCTTGGACACTCTCACCACATTAAATGCATTGAACCTTTGAAATCTTACCCTAGTCACTCTATTAATTTAAGGATAATGGCCCAATTATTCAAACCTTAATGTCTTACACAATATTCATGGATATCTATCTATCTATCTATCTATTTATCTATCTATCTATCTATCTATCTAACTAACTATCTATAGATATATGTATATATCTATAGATATTTATCAATATATATCTATATATAGAAATATATATATACATATATATACCTATATATACGTATATCTATGTATACATAGATATACATATATAACTATAGATATACCTATATATAGGTATATAGATATATAGCTATATATATCCAGGAAAATAAAAAAGGTATTTGTCACGTTGTTATTTAGAAAGAAAAACTATAACGGATTTACTACATGTTATTGTTATTAACTTAATACAACATAGTTTTAATCTCCATTTTAGTTTGTGAAAGGATGCATCAAAGCAAGGGACAACAATTGATTATGTCATTAGAGGTATCCTACTAAAGGATACATGCATAATGTAATGCATGAAAAAGGCTTGAAGGGATAGGTACAATTAAGAGGAATGTGTCATGGCCTTTATGTGCATAAGCTGCAACAAAAACCTGCTTATCCATTCTTAAGTGTGGACAAAACAAATGCCATAATGATGTGACGATTACATTATGAAGTGATTTCTAGTCAATATGTTCAGGGATCAGGAAATAAAATTAACAATTAAGATACATGCATGTCACTCTCTGTATAAACACTGAAATATTGGGTTTTGATAGCAACATTGAAAAGATTACCATTAACGTAGGTCGCATTTCTTTGTTAATACTACTTTCACAAAGATACATGCCTTGGAGACTTCTGTTCAATAGGCCTACCAACATTGGGAATACATGACTGAGATCAAGCCCAGCGTAAAAGGCTTGAATACAAATGGCACCATCATGGTACCAATCCTCCTGACCAAGGAAAAAAACATCTAAGAAATAAAATCCAGCAAAACCTGTGATAAAAAATTATCAAAATTGAACTAAATCAGGAATTTAAGAAAGGAAAAATCACCTCAATTTTGAATCGAAAAACATAGTAATGTGCTCTGACGCACTGTATGGATGTTGAAACAGAGTAGGGAAAAATCGTAACATAATTTCAATTTGTTCACACACACACAAACAATTATTGCCTCCACAAATTGACCGATAACAGAAATATATGATTAGACATACAAAACTGCTCACATATGTATAATGATAAAGATATGGTTTGCAAAATATTAGCCAAATATTAGAGACAAATCAGGAAAGAATAGAGTGTGCCACAATTATCTAATCAATTCACAAGTTCACTAGTACCATCCTCTTCTTAGAAGACAGAATATTATGATTTCATAAGTAAGACATATTAGCAAAAGAGATCAGGATTCATATCACCATGGGGTCTTATTAAGTGATTTAACAACTTTTGGAATTAGGGAAATATCACATATCACATTACTCTGCAGATGTCAAAGAGAAAATGCAAGAAGTTCCATATAGGAAGTGAATAACATCTTAAAGGCTCTTTTGTGGGCAGAAATAATTGAGACACTTTTTCTAAAGTAAGTATACCAGTGAGTATTGTGCATTGTTGATGAACGTTACATTAGTTTTGTGTCTATTTTTCCAGTTGTTTTGGTCATTGGCCTAAATCTCAGAGGTTGATGCAGTCCCTAAGTTCTTCATCTGAAGGATAATTCTCTACCACTTGACCAACAGGGCCACTTTGAATTCTGAGGTTCTTAATTGACCATGAGAGACTCATAGAGACTCCTGCAGGGCTTCCTTGAAAACTGATCCTCAGATCTCAGCCTCCTGACTTAGTAGGATTGCAGGCTTTTTTTTTCTGTTTTTCCTTGGTGTGTTTATAGATTTTTTGTGTTTGTTTTGTAGGACTTTCATCCACACCACAGTTCTATGATGTATCTATGATTTTTCTCAAGGATAAGACTCTATAGTGTTGAATTTTGTGGGGATTCATTCTAGAAATGAATTTCAGAGAAAAACCTCCAGTTTATGAATCTGTATGGAGATCATCATAGGTTAAATGCCTGAGATACTAGAATTACCATCAAGATCATCTGGCCTGGCTCAAGTGGGATTTTTAAACTCAAAAATCCCATGTCCTATTCATTTTCTTCTGCATGGAGGTTGAGAAACTCCTAACCACAAGGATAAACATATAATATTGATTGAATTTTGTATTGACCTTATAATTTGAAAGCAGTGAGTATTATTCTTCTGTATAATCTTCATGAATGAGAAAATTAGTTATAGGATGGAAAGGTGACGTTCCTATCCCCATTAATCCTCCTCAGAAAGCACATTCGTCATTATATAAATGGCAAATTCATCATTCACCTAGCATTGAAATACTTTTGACATGAAACAGAGAATTGAATTTACTATTTCTAGTATGTATATTACTTTTCAGGGATAGTATACATGAAGCCCATTGCAAAGACAGGCTAACATAAGTACATCATAGTCTGAAGTAGAAAAAGCTTGTGGTTTTCAGCATTGATCTGAAAAGAAAATAATTGAATGAACAATAAATGAATTTAGAATGGGTTGTCTTGCTCAGAAGAAAGTCGAGGGTAATATTGACAAGCAACACAAATTTCATGATTACAAATGGAGTAAATGCTTACAAGAAATTCCTAGGAAGTCCAATTTGCTGTTCATTGTTGTTGTATTTGCCATCTTCCTATTTCAGTAAGAGAGATTTTGTTTGGTCATTCCATTAACTAAAAAGTACAATTAATTTTGTGAGCCTAGATGGACAAGTTCATTATTGCAATTACAATCCTTTGAATAATTTCCTAAGTACTCTGAGATGCAGTAACTTTTGCAGTTTTATATCTTCTTTTGATTTTTCTATCTTCATCTAATTAAATGCATTTCATATCTTATTCAGAAATGTGTAATTTGAAATCTATGTATGTATAGCTGGTTAAAAATAAACTCTAAATGCATTTCATTAATAGATATATTCAAGGATTTATTTCACCAAATATTTTGTTTTTGTCTGTGTGGGGCTTGAATTCTGGGCTAGGGCACTGTCCCTATTCTCTTCAACGCAAGGCGAGCACTGTATCACTTGATCCATATCACCACATCCGGTTTTCTAGTGTTAATTGGAGGTCAGAATCTCACAGATATTCCTCCCCAAGCTGTCTTTGAACCGTGATCCTCAGTTCTCAGAGTCCTGAGTAGGTAGGATTACAGGCAGGAGCCAACAGCGCCTGGCTTCATCACATATTTTTATAAAAATGCCATGATAGAATTCAGCCAACTAGTTATATGTGCAATATTTCATTAATCACTTTAAGAATGATGGTACCATTGATTAATTACCAGGAAAAATTCTTCAATTCACATTTCACTATTTATGAGATGAGTGAATGTGAAATGATGAAATGGGCATAAACATTTTTATCCAAAATAACAGTGTCATTTATTCCTTCACAGAATTGAAATTGAGAATAAGAGAATGAGAACATTCAGATAAGATAATTCTAATTTGACATATTTTGGGTGAGGAAGTTTCTTATTTTTACCTAGTGAAGCCACACCAATCAGAGTGTTGCTAGGTCAGAAAGCAATTCCAAACCTCCTTCGTACTGGGCAAAATATATGGGTATGTAGACCAGAAAGTTGGAAAACAGCATTTTCTTTACATGTTGCCAGAGGTTTGATTGTGTCCCCAACAAAACTTAGGACAGGATGTTCCAAAGATTTTGACAAAGGAAGAAATACATGCTTGGTTGAGGTGCTAGATTAGAGTTGCACTAACCTTATGGATTAAAAAAAAAACAGGAAGATTGACCAATGTAAGAGTGATACAGGAGTTTGTGTTCAGTGCTTGTGCATAGTTTTCTGTGGGCTACTCTTCTGAGAATTTGGCCCTACCACCTCTTACAGCTTTTTATTTGCTAATGGAGATAAGAGTCTCTGTGACTCTTAAGCCCTGGCTGGTGACAAAATCTCTTACACAGATCTTAAACTCTTGCATTGATACAATATCTAACATGAAGAACAAGTGCTAGGCTCTATACACGTATTTTATCAAAGTTTAAAAACTTGCATGTATTCGAAAATTTGGCCTCCGTTTACTAAAATATTGAATCCTCATACATAATTGATCAATGAATACAAAGTATGCTTGAAAGGATATTTGAATCATACGGAATGTCTGGTCATCGTATCTGTCTTCTTCACAAAATATAAAAGCAGAACTATATGTCCAACAGCACGAAAACTTACATTGGATTAAGTTAGGAGACATTAAATTTTCTATCCACAATTCTGTCCACCTTCAAATATTGTGAAGTTTTCCATCAAACTAAGAGGAACAATTTTGTTATCAGTACCCTGTATAGAGAAAAGGGACACATTCAATCTCTTCATATTATCAGTTTATTACCACGGCAAGAAAGTTAAAAGATTCAAGCTGAATTCCAGGTCACATAATAATACAGTGGAGGTCTTAATATATTAATTTAACATTTAAGAATACAATTAATTTACATTCTGGCCATTAGGTAATAGTGAGTAAAAAGAAACCACGTCTAGTGTTTGGGAAATATGGCACACACAGTGTGACATAATTACCCATACAAAATATCTTGCCTATGCTCTTCTTAGAATAAAACTCTAGAAATACAACTAGTTGGAATTCTACTGCCATATTTTCCAATATATGCTGCTGAGATTCCAAAAGAAATACAAAAATCTGTCCATGACTTTTCTGCCCAAACCACTGTCACATCATTTGAATATATTTCCAAAAATTTACCTTAGCAACAATACAGAAATTAATCATGAATAACAGAAGTTTTGTACTGCCACATTTTCTAAGGAAACATAGGTTTCTGTATGTCACCATAGGTATGGCAACTTGCACTATATGATCTTGTGATTTTTATCATAGAGACACTGCATAACCTCTCAGGATCCATAGAATTCTCAAAAAATACCTCTAGAACAAGCAATATACTTGGGAAAACATAAATCTTTACTGTTCTTCCTTTATGATCTATACATTACCTTATGAATCCCTCTTGGGAGAATGAAAATACAAAATGTGAGAGTATTACTGTGGAAAATACCTTCTGAAATATTCCCTATTCTCATTAGATAGTTCGTTTTAGTATTATGAAAAAAATATTCTAGTTAAAGAATTTCTTATTTTCATGCACCGTTACTTTCGGAGATGATATATCCATTGAAGTTCTGCTTTCTTACATTTCAATCTAGAAAGCGTCCATAATTTACTTGCTTGCTTACATCTCAATCTAGCATATCTAAACTCAGAGGCTAGGAAGTAGCTCAGTAGAAGTGGGATTAACTTGCATGAGGCTATGGGTTCCATTCCTCAGCAACCCGTGTATAAATTTCGGAAGTGCCACTAAGGCTCAAATAGTTCAGCATGAGCTATGAGGTGTCGAGCAGAGAGACAGCACCAGTCCCAGATTTGAGGACTGAAAAACATATACCACCACCACCACCAGAACAACAGCAACAAGTACTCCTGTCAATATGAAATAAGATAAACAAGACCAGTTGAAATAATTTCTCAAAACAAAGATGGAAATAGGTGTACTTCTTTTCGTTGTGACAGGCAGGGAATTGTCAGCATTCCTGTTTGGAGAAAAACTTTCTTAGAGAAAAGATTATTAAATATTTCAAAATTAGACATCTTAAATTTTGTGATTTTTCCAATGAAAGGAAAAGCAGCCATGTAGAACATATTAATCTCTAACTTTTTTTTTGTACCTAGACACACTGAATTGAAATACATTGACTTCTCTAATTCACAGGTTAGGGTAATTTATAGAAACTTATAAATGCATCTTTGAGTGTATGGAGATTTCAATATTGACACTGGGTTTGTGTAATATTCAGTGGAAGTTGCTTTGTTGAAATATCCCATGCATATGAATAAAGTATGGGATATCACATTAATGAGATATCACATTCATAAGGAGAGGGAAAGGTGGGTTGTCATATTTCCCTTATTAGTATTACTGAGGAGTTGAAGCACACAATAATGCTCTGGGAAGAAAAAGCAGACATGTTTTGAGACAATTTTAACAAGACCAACATGGGAGTGAAGAATTAGAAGGCCATGAATTGTCTATAAATGGAAAAACTGACAACATCTCAGTCTTACAAAGAACTTGGACACTTAGGTACTGAAAAAAAGAGAGGATGTTATGGGAGTGTTTGATGTCTCAAGAAGTTAATCAGACACACCAAAGCAGAGCTGGCATCCTGTCTGAAGTATACAGAAATGATGGCCATCAGAAGGCTTCTCAGAAGCAATGATCAGTTCTTGTGTGGAAGTGATCATCATTTCTTTGATTGCACAAATAGAGCTCTTGTAACAATCATGATCTTAGGACTTTCAGCCAAACTTTTGCTTCTCTCAATTAAGTCAAACTGGAGGACAGTATCCAATTACCTATATTTAAATGAACTATATTTCATTTCAATTTTACTAAAATTCAGTACATTTGATCCCTAGATGGTATTCCCTGTTACTGAACAACATGCAACTTCATCCTTATTCCTATCCTTCCTGATAAACCACTGGTGTTTTCTATTTCTTGCATTGTTTTCCAGTATTCTATGACATGCAAATGACTTTTGTTAACAACATTTTTCAATACAACTAATAGAGATAAATAGAGATACCAGGTTTGAAAGAATTAAGCACATTGGCCAGATACTTCGATTGTTTTTCTTCATAGTTGCTGCCTAATGACAACGACAACTACAAATAGTGCACATTGTATGCATTGGAAAATTAGCACTTGATATGACAGGGTGAGTCATGAAGAAACAGAAGAAAATCACTGAGTTATATTCTAGACAGTGACCTTCAATGATTTATGAACATTTAAAATATGTGCTAAGAAAATTTGAGCAAAATGTGCACACAGGCTTAGTGACAGAATAATTGATGAAATGAACCTTTGCTTTTGTGGAAATAATAGAGTAAAAAGGACAGGAAACTAGCTGTATATGCCTGAAAATGGATTCTCACCAATCAGTTTTCTGAAGTAAGTGTCGATTTGCAATAGAAAATTCATGATCTCTCAAAAACCTATTAGTACATATATTTCTCAGCAATTATACTGTCTTTCAGTGTCTTGTCCATTAGTTTGTTCCTGGTAAAAATCCTAGAACTGTGAGAAAATGTTATTTTTAATTGCTCTACTTACCACATCCAAGATTCTATTTTCAAGACATAAACACTTATGGAAAAATTTAAAATTGAAACCAAAGATATGTTCCTTTATTTGTGTTCGTCGCTGTCTGGAACGTAGAAATAATCAATCTCTTTATATAGTCACCTATTTCCATTTTAATATGCATGTGACAGGTTTCTCCTTTCATTTTTCCTTAAGGCTCATATAAAGTCTACATAATACAGCAGGTATGGAAAATGCTTAGGACTAGTCCTAGTTTCTTCTTGTCTAGGATTTCATGTAAATATTAGTGTTGACTTAAACTCAAGAATTGTAATCATGTTCAAATATTTCTGCAAAATTGCACCCAATATTTTATAGAATTCAATAGGAAAAATACCACTGCCTATATATGCACATTCTCATAAACAACGTGATTTCAAAACGATCGTATCTGGTGGTCGCGTTCTGAATTCAAAGGTCTAACATATTCCAATTATACTTCCCAACTTTCTTTCACACGTTAGATCTTCATAAATTTTACTTATTAACCAGTATATGCAGCAGCCTGAATGTTCACAGTGTATTATTCCTTCCTGTGCAATACAGGCTAGAAATGAATTGCATTTTCCGAAAAAAGATATGCATAATAATGGTATGTATGAGCAATGAAAGTCTTTATGGGAAAAACAAAGTATTGATGATTTCCCTCATTTGTAAAATCAAATAATTGGAAATCGAATGGGAAGTGCTTATGGCACATCAGTACTTTCAAAATGTGTATTAATAGAGTTCTTTGTATTTATCCTTATTGTATATTAGAAGATCGTAATTTGTCTCTGACACATGGTAGAAAGATCAAAAACATAATTCTAAAATTATCATGAAGAAACATTTTTTAAAAAACTATCATTACACTGATCTTAAACTTATGTCAAGGGGAGTTCTGGGAAGATGGCGGAGGAGAAGCTGGAATCTGAACAAGCTCTCGCATAGAAAGCAGTTTTAGAGTTCCAGTGAACAGTCCTAAGCCAGAGAATCACACCAAGTGTGCCATCACTGGACAGAGAGTTAGGCAAGAGAGGGGTAGCCAAGGCAAAGAAACACATCTGAGTGCTTGCCAACAGCCGCCGCGGTGGCGGCCGTGGCCATACCTGAGCCACAGAGAGTCCGGGACAAAGGAGCCAGACACAGGGGGCAAGCAGATTCTACTCAACACCAGCAAGAACCAACAAGGAGCAGATATCTTTATCCTGCAGTCTGCAGACCAGAGACGACCCAGGAACCAAGACTCGGCGTGAGTAGAAGCCTGACGTCCTCACTCCTTCTCAGGGAGCAGAGGAGGGAAGGCCACACCTCCCCCCCAGTACCGGAGATCTCCATCTTGGATACCTTCAAAGCTCAGAGGAGCTGCTAGCTCCAACTCAGGACTTGGAATAAAACGAGTCATTTAGCAGGTCACAAGAATTTAACGGCGAAGTGACGTGCCAGACTCAGCTCCATCCAGGGAAGACTCACCCAGCTCAGGCGCCAGCCATAGGAGTGGCTTTCCCCACTGGGTAACCAGAGCCAGAGGCTGCTCCTCCCTCTAGTAGCCTCCACAATCAATTGAAAAACAGAAACCCTGAGAATGGCTCCAGGCTGGGCTCTGTGAGTTTTTCACAAAATAGCTCCAGGGAAAAGCTACTGTTTGCTGAAAGTCCTCAACTCTACCCAGAACCTAGCCTCATCACTGCATCCCCCTCCTTTATGATTCTCAAAGCAGACCTGCTTCCCATTAAACTAACCTGGGGAGGGTCTCAAAATCTTGGGTAAAGCATAACATTTTTCTGCCTGTTCAAACAAACTGACTTCAGAAGCCACCGGACCTCAAGCAGACCAGAGACTCCAACAAAAGGCTGGTTACAGACACAAGGGAGATACAGGATTCTTCCCACCCCTATCCTCCCCCCCCCCCACCAAAAAAAAAAAAAAGACCTTTTTTTTCTTCTTCTTCTTCTCATTTTTTTTTTGGTACCTTATATATATATAATTTTTTTTCTTTTCTAAAACTTTTATTAATCTTTAATTTTTGCCTTTTTTGAAAAAATATTGTTTTCCAGTAATTTTTTTTCCTCTTATAATTTTTATTTTAGGAATACAAAAATGTGCGGTTTCCTTTATTTTCTTGTCTTCTTTCTCTTTTTCTTTCTATTTTAATTATCTTTTTGTTTTTTGTTAAGCTCTACTGAACTTCTGGTCTTTTTTTCTCCCTTTCTTATCCTTTTCACCTTTTCCTCTCTTTTGTTCTTCTTTATGTGACTTAACTCTTGTCCTGCACATCCTCAGATAAACCCATAGTTAACTAGTAGACCCTATCCCCCATTGTGTACACACTTAATCCACAAATTTATTACTCAATTCAAAACCTCTGAGACTTAAATCCATTAATAGCAGTACTGCCTCTTTATACCTATATAATATTTTAAGCATATTTTTTAAGGTTTTCAAATCTCCTCTATGTCCATGCCCTTCTCCCAATATATGCACATTCCTCTCTAAATAGATTGTCTTTTAATCTCCATAATAATATTAATTTTTACATTTCTATTTTTATCTGGTCTCTTTCCATTTCCCTTTCCCTTTCTTCTTTTTCGCTCTCTCTCTACTTGCATCCTACCCAACCTATTTCCTGCATTGAGATTAGGAAATAGTTAACTCTCCCTGTGCCTCCCCACACCAATCTATTCCTATTTTTTACCCACAACTCTCCCTAACCCTAATAATTTCTGGTTTTCCAAATTCTTCTCTGGGGTTCAAAGCCCATTAACATATAGTTGTTTGATGCTGAATAGATGTATCTGTTGAACTAGATTGTATCTGTAGACTATTGACTGTACAAATGCAAACTTTGGTTGATGGTTGCCTTAAGATAGTGTTCTAGCACAAAACTGGTGCTATTTTCATCTCAAATGGGCAGAGTAAGCTGGAAACACACAAGAAAAATGGCAAATCCAGGTATCTCAATTCCCAATCTTGATAACCAGGGGACAGAACAGATCATGAATAATGCAGAGGAGAGTTCCCAAATAGCTCTACAAACACTGCTGGCAAACATGATAAATGAAAAGTTTGACAATTTACAAAGGACTCTGTATGAGCATGAGAGGGAGAGAGAGGAGGCATCCCAAAAGTTTATACAGGAATATCATAAGCGTGAGGAAGCTACTCAAAAACTGATACAGGATTTGCATGAGCAACTTAAGAATACTCAAAGAGAAAGGGAGGAATGGCGTGAGTAGGCTGAGAACACTCAAAGAGAACTGCAGGAATCCCACGAACGGGAGGAAGCTGATCAAAGAGTAACACAGGAATTGAGAGAGCAGATAGAGAATACAAAAAGATCACTAAAGGCATTCATGGAATCCATTAACAAAGAGCTGAAGGAGGTCAGGGAGACCACAAAGGGAATGCTGAATGGAACTCAACTGAAGGAATGGGAATCCAAAGAAACCATAACCTATCAACTAAGTGATTTGAGAACAAACACTGAACACCAAATTTAGGAAGTAAAGAAATTCATACAAGACCTAAAACATGATGAAGGTTTTGGAAAAATTAGGAATCCATGGAACATTCCTCAATACAATAAAGGCTGTATATGATAAACCTAGAGCCAGCATTATACTCAATGTTGAAAAACTGAAGCCATTTCCTCTTAACTCAGGAACAAGACAAGGATGACCACTCTCTCCACTTCTCTTCAATCTAGTATTAGAATGCCTAACTACAGCAATAAGACAAGATGCAGACATAAAGGGGATCCAAATATGGAAAAAGAAATAAAACTCTCCCTCTTTGCAGATGACATGATCTTGTATTTAAAGAATCCCATAGACTCCACTCCCAAATTACTCAACCTGATTCCAAACTTTGGCAAAGTAGCAGGTTTTAAAATTAACCCCCCAAAATCAATGGCTTTTCTGTATGCCAACAATGAGAAAAGTGTGGCTGAAATTAGGAAAGCAACTCCATTTGTAATAGCCCCACAAAGAATAAAATACCTAGGAATTAACTTAACCAAAGAAGTGAAGGACCTCTATGATGAAAACTTTAAAATCTTGAAACAGGAAATCAACACACTGTGTTAAAGAATTTTCACCTTTTTTCTTGTGTGAAGGCTGGAGTTGCATTGATTCATGCAGAAAAGTGAACAGCAATTAAACTGAAATAAAATTTTAATGTTTATCACATGTTAATTGATATCTACAATGACTTATTAGTGTCAGAAAAAAAATTCTTGTCAAATACATTCTGGTTTTAAAAGTGAGGAGAAAAATCATGAAATTACAGGTCTGGAGGAAAATGGTGGATGATCAGCTGGGGATTAACAAGCTTTTGCATAGAAAGTAGGTTAAGGTTTCTAGTGAAAAGTCCAAGTCTACAGAGTCATACCAGGTGTGCCATCGTAGTACACAGACTTTGTCCAGAAATGAAATACCCAAGTACTCATATCCAGATTTGAGTAGTTGCAGTGCGGTGGTGGTGGTAGCTCCTACCACTGCCAACATATCAATTGAGAGAGCCCAGGAAAATGGTGCCAGAAGTGACCTAGGACTAGACTCTACTCATTTTCATCAAGAACCAACAAGAAGTGAAAATCTTCATCCTACTGACCACAGACAGTAGCCAACTGAGGACAACTCTGAAACCAAGGGAAAGATGTGTGTACCCCCACAACTTCCTAACACCTCACGGAGTAGTGGTGGGAAAATAGACCTGCATGCATCAATGGAGAAGATCTCAATCTTTGATACTGACAAAGACCAGACCGGAGTAGCCAGCACATGACTCAGCTTTTTGAAGAAGACAGTAGGAGCCATTCAACAGGTCAAAGTAAATTCAATTACATGGCTCAGTTGCCCCAGGCAGAGGGAGATGAGTCCATGGAAGAGTGACTTTCTTTACTGGGTAAAAAAAAATCAGAGGATGCCACTAAGCTTTGTAGCATAGGCAACAGACTCGGTATCAGAAGGCATACAACAAAGGTAATTGAAACTCAGGAAACAAAAATCTTGAGAATGGCTCCAACCTGTGCTCTGTGAGAGTGTCAGGAGCTAGACCCTATGGAAAAGCTACTGATTGTTGAAAGTTCTCAACCCTACCCACAACTTAGCCCCACCAGAACAACACCAAAATAGAGGAAATAAGAATCTCCCTCTATTGTGATCTTCAAAGCAGACTTACCTCCCATTGAATTATTCTCGAAGGAGGGTCATAAGGTCTCTGAGAAGGCAGAGCTTCTTTGTGTACGCTCGAAGTGATTTAAGAAACCAGTCAAGCCATGAGACTTTCAAACAGAATAGGAAAACAGAGACTCCAACAAGAGTCCAACAAACACAGGGTACACACATTTTACCCCGTACACTGAAAAAATTCAGTAACTCCTTTCTACCTAATTAAAAAAAAATACTGTTTTCTTTTTTTTTTTTTCATCTTTTTTATTTTAGGAGTGTGTCCTAAAATTTTTTTCTATATTTTTCTCTTTTGGACTTTCTGAGTTTTGTTTTATTTTTACAGCACTTAATTGCTTTTTTATTCATCCACAAGTATGTATGCAACTTCTATTATTAGGTATTATCCTTTATTGTGTTCATCCTTAATTCAGAAATAAATCCCTCAATTCACAAACTGTGATTTAACTTCTTTCATTATACTATTATTACTTTATAATTAGATAATTTTTAGCTGTCTCATTTTTATTTTTTTATTTTTGGTTTCCTTTTTTTCTTTTACTCTTCTTTCTTTATATGCTTTCTGCTCTCTGAATCCCTCACTCCTTTTCCCTCCCACATTCCTCTAATCTTAATTTTTCACCACAATTCTCCCTACACCTATTAACTTCTGATCTGCTGACTCCTTCTTTGATTTGCTTCTTGACTTAGATAATTTATTCAGGTTAGTTTGTTTATTTGCTTGTTTTTTGTTGAATTAGATTGTATGTGTTGAACTAGATTATATGTATACTTACATTGACTGCAGCACAAAATCGGGGTTACCACAGGTCTATGGTTGATACTTGCCTTAAAATAGTGTACTAGCACCGAATTAATATTCTTTTCATACCCAAAGTTGAAGAACGAGTCAGAGGAACACAAGAAATATATCATCCAGGAACTCAATTCCCCTCATGATAATCAGCAACAGAAGTGTAAATGAGTAATCCAGACAAGAGTTCCAAAAATGCTCTACAAACACTACTGGTAAACATGCTGAATGAAAAGAATGAAAGCTTGGACAGGATCTGAGCATAATGAGCTTACCCAAAGATTATCACAGGAATTATGGGAGCGTGATGTCTACCTAAATACAGGAATTGCATGAGAAGGATGAGAATAAGCAAAGATTAATAGAGGCATTCCTGGAATCTACAAACAGAAGGCAAGGGAAACCCATAGATGCCACAAAGGGAATGCTGAATGATGTCCAATAGAAGGAAAGAAAGTCCAATGAAACTATAAGAACTGAACTAAGGAATTGGAGAATGAACATTAAAACTCAAATCAAGGAATAATAAAAGCTTAAACAATGCTCCAGCAAAGAAATTAAATGACAGATTCTGAACATTTACAAGGAAAGATAATTTAAAAAATTAATAAAGAAAAAGAAAAAGCCTTTTCAGTAGGTTAGCTAATGCAAAAGAGCAGATTTCTGGTATGGAAAGAGCCTAGCCATTACAAGAAATGACAACTATTCAAGACAAATCCAAGAAAAGTGAAAGATCTATTTCATATTGAGAAGACAACATTAAAAGGTCTTATTTATGGCTTATGTGTATAAAAATTGTTTGTAAACAGTGAAAGGTCGAGCACCTTTATTTAACAGGACTTTTACAGTGAACTTCCCAAATTTGCTAAAAGATAGGGCCATTCTAATACAAGTATCTTTTACAACCACAAATAGAGACTGGTCCAGAACAGATTATCCTGATATCACATTTTAATATGCACAGGATCAAATGAGACCCAGGAAAGGATCCTTAAAGTTGTTACAGTATAAAGGTCAATCACTACAAAGGGAAAACAATCAGAATAACTTCAGATTTCTAGCTAGAGTTAATTAAAGTAAGAACAGTCTGGAATGATATATGCAATGTCCTACAAACCAACAACTATGAACCAGGAATACTGTATCCAATTAAGTCTCCTTCAAAGAAAAAGTCAAATAAACTATCTTCCACTGAAAAGAAACATTCAAACAATATATCTCTACCAATCCAACCCTACAAACGATACTTGAAATATTCCAGATCTAGAAATCCAATGAGAACATGATAAAGGAATGAAATAGCTTCGAAAGAGAGAATCTAAAAATCATAAGAAGACCCCAGTTGGCACAGGTCACAAGACAATGAATAACATGGCAGGAACTACCAAAAACCTCCCAGTTCTCATTCTCAATATTAGTGGACTGAACTGTCCAAGTAAGCAACGTTGATTGTCTAGTTAGATCAAAAAACAAGATGCTTCTATCTTTTGCCTTCAAGAGACACTCCCGTCCACAAAAACAAACGTATTCAGAAAATAAAAGACTGGAATAAAAAGGACAGAGTTGCAATATTAAATAGCAGATAAATAGATTTCAATTAAAATAAGCAAGAAGTGACAAAAATAATGAATCAACCCATCGGAGGGATACTACAATTCTTAATATCTCTTCACGAAAAAACAGAGCACCCAAATTTATCTGAGAAACTCTACTTTCCCTCAAGTCTCATATAGATCCAAAGACATTAATTCCTGGAGAATTTAACACATCACAATCCATACTGGATAGATCATCCCAGCAAAAATTCAACTGAGAAAACTCATATCTACACAACTGCATAGATCAAATAGACAATACACATCTACCACACAATTCACCCAGCAGCACCAGAATACACATTCTTCTCAGCACCACATGGAACATGCTCAATAAGGGCCCACATTTTAGGTCACAAAGCAAATTTGTTCAAATTCAGAAGCATTGAATTTATGCTCTGCATTCTCTCAGACCACAAGGGAACAAAATTAGAAATCAACACCAAATACCTCCAAAGAAAATACTGTAACACATGGAACAATACACTGTTGAACCACAAGTGGGTCATGGTAGAGATAAGAAAGTAAATTCAAATATTCAGGATATTTAACAAAAATGAAGACAAAAAATCATAAGGTCCTCTGGGATACATCAAAGGCATTAGTCAGAAGCAAGTTTATAGCTGTGAGTTTCTACATCAACAAACTGGAGAGACCTGAAATCAACAATTTAACGAGGCATGTAAAGCTTTTTGAAAAAGAGCAACAAGCTAAACCCCAATCCACTAGATGGAAAGAAATTATTAAATTTAATTAGAATTAAATGAATTAAAGTCCAAAAATACCCTAGAAATAATCAAGACAGGAAAGAGTTGGTTCTTTGAAAAAATTAAAAAAATTGAGACCCTTAGCAAATCTTATCAGAAACAGAAGAGAATACAGTCATGTAAACAAATTCAGAGATGAAATTAGAAACATCAACACATGAAGAACCAAGATTCAGAACATTATAAGGAAATACTTCTTATGACTTTATGCTAAAAGTTTGGGAATCTGGAAGAAATGAACACATTTGTACCTAATATTGACCTGACCCAACTCAACAAGTTTATTTACACCAACATAACCAACTCATAAGGATTGAAATAGAAAGAGCAATAACAGTCCTCCCACCCAAGGAAAGCACTGGACCAGATGAATTTACAATGCCTTCAAAATATAACTCTCATGAATACTCCAACAGTGTAATGAAATTGAAAGTGAAAGTTCAGTGCCAAACTCTATGAAACCATCAAAACCCTCATCCCCAAACCAGGCATGGACTCATCAAAGAAACAGAAATATAGAACCATTACTTTGATGACTATCAGTGACAAATTCCTCAACAAAACTTTGGACAATCGGCTTCTACAATTCAGCAAAGAATGATACACAACTATCAACAGGATTTCAGGGATCCAAAGCTGGTTCAATATATGCAAAGTAATTAATGTAGTACATCACAATAACAAGAGAAAGGTAAGAACAAATGGATTATGTCAATGGATGCAGAAAAGCATTTGACACAGTCCAACACTTCTTTATGATGAAAGTTCTGGAAAAACTAGGAATTCATTGAACATTCCTCAATAAAATAAAGCCTGTGAATGATTACCTACAGCGATGATTATACTAAATAACAAAAAGATAGTCATTTCCTGTACACTCAGAAATGAGACAAGGATGTCCTTCGCTTCTCTTTAATTACAAGGCATAGAAAGATGCAAATATAAAAGGGATCTATGCAGGGAAAAATGAGGAAACACTCTCATTCTTTCCAGATGATATGATCTTGTATTTAAAGAATTCTCTAGTATCTATTCAGAAATTACTTCAGCTGATCAGAAATTTTGGCAATGTAGCAGGATACAAAATTCACCTTCAAAATCAATGACCTTTCTATATGCAAACAATGAGAAGAGTCCAGCTGAAATCAGGGTAAAAAAAAAACTCCTTTTGAGTAGCCCTATAAAAATAAAGTACCTAGATGTTGAGTTAAATGAAGAAGTGAAGGACCTCTACGATGAAAACTTTATAAACTAAAAAAGAATATTAAACAGAAGTAAGGAAGTGGTAAAAAGCCTCCCATGCTCCAGGATTGTGAAGGTTACTGTGATATGACAATGCTCTCAAAGGCTAGCTACAAGTTAAATGCAGTACTGATCAATGTTCCAACTTCACTTCATACTTCAATGAAATAGAAGAAGCAACCCAAAAATTCGTATGTGGAATGATAAAAGACTCTGAATAGCAAAAACACTCCTTAGAAGAAACAACAGTGCTAGAGGAATAATCACACCAAATGTCAAACTTTACCAAAATGCCATAGTAATGAAAACAGCTTGGTACTGGCACAAGAACCAACCTAGGGCCAATAAAATAGACCTAAAGACCCAGAAATGTACTCACAGATCTATATAGCCAACTAAATTTCCTTAAGGCAGAAAAAAAATAGAATGGAAGAAAGACAGTCTCTTCTGTAAATGGTGCTGACAAAGTTGATTAAAGATCTGTAGAAAACTAAAGACAGATGCCCATATCCTGCAATAGAAACAACTGCAAATGGTCAAAGACCTCGAAGTCAAAGCAAACACTCTGAAAACATTGGAGTAAGAAGTAGGAGAAACTCTAGGGCTCTTTGGCATAGGCCGAAATGTTTTTTAATAAAAACCCAGTAACTCAAAATCTCGAAGAAAGTTTGGACATGAAACTACAGAGCTTCTGCAATGCTAAGGACATAGAAAGACCAACAGAAAGTGCACTTAATGAAAGATCTTCACTAGCTATACAACGGACAGGGGTCTCAAAGCCAGGAGTCCTTGATTCAGCATTTAATCCTAGTTACTTAGGAAGCTGTGATTTTAGGATCACAGCTCAAAGCAAACCTGAACAGGAAAGTCTGTGAGATTCCCATCTCAAAAACCAGTATAAAAATCGGCAGTGGCCCTGTGGCTCATGTAGCCCACCTTGAGCTGAAAGGCGCAGAGATAGAGTCCAAACCCAGAGATTAAACCTTTTGACGACAAATTAAAAAATACAGAAATAAATGAAATATATAAGAATTCAAAAAATTAAAACCCCAACAGAAGATCCTCAAAGAAACAACTGTCCAATAAATAAGTGGAGTAAAGTCTGAAAGAGAAGAATCACTTAAACAGAAATAAGAATGTCCAATAGACAGAGGAATAAATGCTCAACATCTCTAACTATAAAAGAAATACAAATCAAGACAAAATTAAGAATCCACCTCATCCTACATAGACTTTCTATAACCAAGAAATCTATGGAACCTTCCTCAACACAGTAAAGGCTGTATATGACAAAACTACAGCCAGCATTATAGTCAATGGTGAAAACTTAAAGCCCTTCCCGTTTAACTCAGTAATGACACAAGGATGCCCACCCTTGACACTGCTCTTCAATGTAGTATTAGAATGCCTAGCTACAGCAATAACACAATATACAAACATAAAGGGGATCCAAAGAGGGAAAGAAGAATAAAAAATCTCCCTCTTTGCAGATGACATGATCTTGTATTTAAAGAATCCCATGGACTCAGCTCCCAAATTACTCAAGCTGATTCAAAACTTTGGCAAAGTAGCAAGGTATAAAATTAACCCTCAAATATCAATGGCTTTTCTGTATGCCGACAATGAGAAAAGAGTGGTTGAAATTAGGAAAACAACTCCATTCGTAATAGCCTCACAAAAAATTAAATACCTAGGAATTAACTTAAACAAAGAAGTGAAGGACCTCTATGATGAAAACTTTAAAAACCTGAAAAAGGAAATCAAAACAGAACTTAGAAAGTGGAGAAAAGGCCCATGCTCCTGGATTGGAGATTAACATCGTGAAAACGACAATACTTCCCAAGGCTATCTAAAAATTCATTGTGATACTATCAATATTCCCACCTCATTTTTCAAGGAAATAGAAGAGGCAATGCAAAACTTCACATGGAAAAATAAAAGACCCCGAATAGCAAAAGAGTTCCTTTACAGAAAGAACAGTGCTGGAGGAATGTCAATATCAAATTTCAAACTCTAATATAAAGTCATAATAATCAAAACCAATTGGTACTGGCACAAGAACAGACCTCAGGACCACTGGAATAGAATTGAAACCCAGACATGAACCTACAAACTTATAGTCATCTAATCTTCAATAAGGGACCTAAAAAAATAGAATCGAAGAAAGACAACCTCTTCAGTAAATGGTGCTGGCAAAATTGGTTAACTACTTGTAGAAAACTAGCCCTAAATCCTTATATATCCCCTTGCACCAGAATCAACTCCAGATGGATCAAAATCTTCGGGATCAAAGCAGTCACTCTGAAAACATTACAAGATGGAATAGGAGAAACCCTAGGTCTCCTTGACACAGGCTGAAAATTTCTTAATAGAGACCCAGAAATACAACAAAGGAAACAAAGTTTGGACAAATGGGATGGCATGAAATTGCATGGGATTGTACGATCAATAGAAAGCCCCACGGATTGGGAGAAGAACTTCACTAGCCATTCAACAGACAAGGGTCTCATATCTAAAATATAATGGAACTTAAAAAAATAAATCCCCCAAAAACAAACCTTCAAAGAAACAACTGCCCAATAAATTAGTGCGCTAAAGACTTAAAGAGAAACTTCTCTGAAGAGGAAAGAAGGATGGCCAGTAGACACATGAAGAAATGCTCAACCTCTTTAGCCATAAAAGAAATGCAAAACAAAACAACATTGAGAAACCACCTCACCCCAATTAGAATGGCTATAATCAAGAACTCTAATAACAACAGATGCTGAGGGAATGTGGGCAGAAGTGAACCTTACTACATTGCTGGTGTGAGTGTAAACTTGTTCAAACACTTTGGAAAGCTTTATGTAGGTTTCTTAAAAGACTCCACATAGAGCTCCCCTATGATCCAGCAATCCCTCTTTTGGGCATTTATCCAAATGATCCCAAACAAGACCATACTAAAGCTACCAACACAACGATGTTTATTGCAGCATTATTTGCCATAGCTAATATATGGAACCAACCAGATGCCCCTGAGTAGATGAATGGATCAAGAAAATGTGGTATTTTTATATAATAGAATTCTATGCCTCCATCAGAAAATGACATTTCCCCATTTGTTAGGAAATGGAAAGACTTTGAAAAAATTTTATTAAGTGAAGTAAGCCAGGCTCAATGAAAACATACGTCCCATGGTATCCCTTATTTGCAATAACTAGTATATGTCTGAGTCAAGCAGAAAAGGTCATATAAGTTGATGTTAGAGGAATGAACCCCAAGATAAGTATTCAAATGGTTTTTTTGTATTTTCTTTCCTCTTATGCAATTTTTCTAATATATTCATTAGATGATTTGTATGTTTCTTTGTATGTCCCTCCCTGATGTTATAACCTATGGTTTCACTGCATTTAATGTCAGTATCATTTGTGGAGGGGAAGGGAAAAAAGAAATTATTTAATTAGGGTTGCAGATGGACCCATTACAAAAATGAGATGTACAAGTTGTTATGTCGAAAAACAAACTTTACAACTTTGGTGGAGAGGGAGGATCGAGTGGGGGGAGTGGGGGAGTATGTGAAGGGATGGGAAAGGGAAACAAAGAGGAGCCAATAATATTCTATGAGAAATGTACTTGTTTTCTTGCCCACATAATTGTAACTCTTCTGTAAGTAATTCTAAAAATCAAATCAAATCTAATAACAACAGGTGCGGTAGGGGATGTGGCCAAAAGGAAATACTACTGCATTATTATTTTTAGTAAGCTTGTACAACCACTTAGGAAAACATTATTGAGATTTCTCAAAAGATTAAACATAGAGTTCCCCTTGGACCTGCAATCACACTTTTGGGCATTTAACCAAATGTGCACAAACAATGATATACTAAAGCTTACAAAATTATGTTATCACAGTAATATTTACCATACCTAAGATATGGAACCAACCTAGATTCCCCTAAGTAAATGAATCGATCAAGCAAATGTGATATATATATATATATATATATATATATATATATATATATTATATATTACACACAGACACACAGACACACACACACACTCACAATGTATTTCTGCCTCCATTAGAAGGAATGCCAATGCTCCATTTCTTAGAAGATGGAAATTCTTGGGAAAAAAATTATATTAAATTAAGTAAGCCAGGAACAAAGAAACATAGGTCCCATGGTGTCCTTTGTTTTCAATAGCCAGTATGTCTAGGACATGCAAAAAATCTCAAAAGGTAAGTATATATGACAATTAAGGATGCTGTTAAGAAATGAACCCCAAAAGAGGGGCAAAAGTGCTTATATTTTTCTTGCTATTTTCTAATAGATTTATAATATACTTTGTGATTTTTTTTGTGTCTTTTGTATATTCTTCCTCTGTCGTATATGTCTAGTTTTCAGTGAATTTGATGCAGGTGCCCTGCAATTTGTATATATATATATATATATGTATATATATATATATGTATATATATATATGTATGTATGTATGTATATATATTTCTAATTTGGGGAGGAGAAAGCAAATAACAAATTGCTTCAATAAGGATACATATTGATCCATTCTAACAATGAGATGTTCAATTCACTATGTTGAAAGGGACTTGCCAACTTCAGGGAGAAGGAAGGTGTTGTGCAAGTGGTGGGGGGAAGGAATTGTATGGGAAAAACTAAGGAGGAGGAAATAACGGTCAATAGGAAGTGTACTTATTACCTTACTCATGTAAATATAACCTCTCTGTACAGATTTTTTATAATATATATATATATGTATATATATATATATACATATATATATATGTATATATATAATTGAAAGAGGGATTTGTACTTGGTTAATCATACTCAGCAACTCTATTTGTACATCAAATTTTTTCGTATAGTGTGTGATGGCTTACCTTGCCACTAGCTGAAACAGGCTGTGGCAGGAGGCTTGCAAGTTCAGAGACAGACTGGAGTATATCAAAAGTTAGAAGGAGGGAAGGAAGGAAGGAAGGAAGGAAGGAAGGAAGAAGAAAGGAGGGAAGGGAGGGAGGGACGGAGGGAGAGATGAATGGATTGAGGGAGAGAGGAAAAAGGGGGAGGGATGGAGGAAGGAAAGAAAGAAGGAAGGACGGTCGCAATTAAGGGAGGAATTAGGTAGGAAGAAAGGAAAGGAGCAAGGAGATCCAGATCCAGATGATGATGGCGTACAAATATATGTTATGTGAAAGTTAAAATAACAACAAATATTAAGAAACAAGGCACAGTGGTGATTCCTATAATCCCAGCTTTTGGGAATTAGGCAGGAGAATACTGGGTTTAAGTGAATCTGGGCTACAATATAAAATTGTAGTCTCTAGGTGTGTACTTGAATAGCAAACAGAATCCTCTCTAAAAATAAGTAGGGAAGTATAGAGTTAGATCTACCTCAAAAACAACCAGTGGAAAAAGAAGCTGAAGACGTGACTGAACACATACCTATTAAGGGAAAGTGGTAGAGAACTTGTCCAGTAAATGTGAGAATCTAAATTCACATACAGAAGCATCAAAAGAAAACAAAAGAAAGCTGAAACAGGCTGCAGAATATTTTATAAAATTGATGAATTTCTCAATGGAGTAGAATTTTTTGTATTGCTAGTTCCAATGGAATTTTGAACAATCCTGTTTTAAAATGTTCATCAGACGTTTCCTCTTCATGTAGGTCCTCCAATACGAGTAAGTACTGGAAAATAAATCTTTCATACCTACTTGAGTCACTTTACTCAATAATCACCTCTTGGAATGATTCTGTCACAACTCGGTACAGTAGTGTGTTCATGTCTAAAAATTTTCTTGAAAGTGCTCACTCAATTGTCATTGTGCATTTTGTGCATGGAGCTTATAGATCTCTATAACAGTTCTATATGATACCAAATTTTCTAATGATTTATTTAGTATTAAAATTTATATGTGACGTGAAAAATATAATCATATAATCACTGGTAAATCTAAACAAGTGGAGTTGATTTTTACTCTACAGCAAATCATATATATATTGCAGTAATTTTATTGAAGATTGTTTACCCTTACATTACAATTCCTATGAACAATGCATTAACTTATTGTGAGAAAAAAGAAATTTATTTTTGCTGTGAAGTAATTACAAAGAACGATTTTCTGGCTCCCTACAAATGAGAAGCATGCCCTTTCAAAAATTTGTTTAGATTGAATGGGAGGGAAGAATAAAACTTTTCTGATTCTAATCATCATATTTATTTACTAAAACTCAGTTTTGGAAATGAGAAATGGCCTAGAGGTTTTTATGCAAAAGAATAAGACAAATTCCTATTTATATATTTCCTAAGCAAACGACCTTAACATACATCTTGTAATGGGGAAATAACGAACAAGGATATTCAGGATTGATCTAGATATCAGAATTTAAAAGATAGCTTGGCTAATTAGCCTAAAACTCTTTTGGTCTCTATTTGTTTTGTATATCCAACAAGGAGCTAGTGGCACCAGTAGTACTCAAAGAATTACTAATAGATATTATCATTCTCATCTGTTACAAAGGGAATTGTTATGGAATATGTACCACTAGTCATCCCATCTTTAGTAGGATTTAGGTCTTTTATTTTTATTTTAATTTTATTGTCACGGTGTTGTACAGAGGGTGTATAGTTACATAAGAAAGCTGATGAGCACAATTCTTGGTGAACATGTTTCCCCTTTCCTCATTTATGTCTCTCTTTCCAATTATAATCCCCTCCCCAAGTTGTACAGGTCATATCCAGCATATTTTTGGGTTAGTGTTTCTAGTACATATGTTTCTCCATTGTCATTTCTTACCATTTTCTTTTTATGTAAATCATTGCAGAAGTTCTATAGTTTCAGTCTACTTTTTCTTCTTTTTTTTTCTTTTTTTTTCTTTTATTTATTTATTTATTTTTTAATTTATTTTATTTTATTTGAGAACATACTGTACAGAGGGGTTACAATTACATGGGCAGGAAAATGCATACATTTCTTACCAAGCATTGCAGCCTCCTCCTTTGTTTACCCTTCACCTCTCTTCCGAGCCTCCCCCCTCCCCCCCCACCCAATCATACCCCCCTCCCCCCCCCCCCACCGACATTGTAAAGCTGGTTTTGACATGACATTTTGTACTTCTCATTGTTGCAACAGGTCCACCAAATATGTATTTTAATGTTTTTGTTACTTTCATGCATGTGTTTCTAACGCATTTATAATATTATTTCTTTGTTGCTTTGTATGTCCCTCCCCCACAGTGTAACCCCCGCTTTCACTATATTTGATGTCACTATAACATGTGGAGGAGACGGGGACAAACAAGTCGTTTAAGGATTCAGTCTACTTTTTCAAATGTAATGTCATGGCAAATGCATAATCTCCACAATTTTTTGTAACACTTTTAGAAATACATCTCACTTATTAACCCATGTACTATTGGGAATTACAGATATTCAAAAATCATCACAGTACGTGATATAAAAATACAATAAAATTTACTCAATTTGGAAATAGTTTATTCATGATTTTGTATGAGTTCATCACCCATTCTGTTCTCTCGCTGTTTTCCAAAACTCTTGCATTTCACAGTGTCATGCAATATGTCTTGTTCTGTTGAGAAGACTAACATGAATTGACAAAAATTATAGCCATTTATGCAACATATCATAGTTATGTAATAAAAAATCTTCAGTACAATTACAAAAGAAGTGTCATAGATAAAACTTCACCTATGTTCAAACACAGAATAGTCTTGATTCTATTAGGATGTGTGAAATATGCAAATGTTTGCAACATAATAACAGTCACAGAAGGTAGTGCTCTTAGGGACAGATTCAGAATGATGTGGAATAATTAGCTATCTTTTCATAACTATATAAATGACTCATGTCTGTTAGAATAGTTCAATTCTACATGTCAATAGTAGGAGAATCTAAAGACTGACTCCCATAAAATTGCTTTATCATATCTGTATCTTGAGAACTCCATTGTTGGGGGACATCAATATTTACCATCTGTGCAGATGATAGAGCACGTTGTGGTTATCGAAATTAGGTAATAGGAGAGCAATAGTTTAGGATGGTGTAGGGTAAAACTAATTTGTTTTAAATAGTATTGCAAGGTGTAGTATGACATTAGGTTAATCCCTTTAAAATAATGGGACCACTGATGATTCCCGAATTAATATAACAAAATTTTTGTTTTTCCAAGTATTGAGGTATAAGTTGGAACAAGACTGCACCACATCAAAACAAATATTTCAGACACATGCATATGAGAACAAATAAATTCGCATGAACATACAAAGGCTTATTAAGCATACACATATTTACACAGTTCCTCACTAATAAGCAAAACAATTGTTTAAACAGTATATCAAAACAAAACAGAAAGTATTGATTTGACCTCAATATTTTCAAATGTTCTCTCAAGACAAATCTCTATAATATTTAAATTTTCCCTCCCAGAAGAATTAAACAGCAATTCATATTCAGTATGAGGTTTAAAGCTCTGAGATATCATGGAGTAATTAAATGGTGTTGCCTAAGTTTATAACCTGTAAATATCCTATATTGATGTGAAGAAAATTTCAGTATTATCTCAGGATATAGTACATGAGTAATAGTACTAAATTTGCTTTAAGTCCTATTTTAGATATGAAGAATTTACAGAATTCACAGTGACTAGTGTTTCCGGAATTAATCCAGTGGTATTGTGTATATGAAAGATATGCAGACAAATTCACAGAAATATTAAGATGGCATTTACAACAAAATTTAGTATAAAATTGATTTCAATATATGTATTTTGTTTACTGAATTTCATAATGCTCTTATACATTGTGCATCACAGTTCAAAATTATGCCTGAAAATTCTCTGGAAGCAACTGAATATATATTTTCACAGGAAAGTTCATGGGACCGGATAATACCGTTTTTCCAAAGTATATTTTAATACTTAGCTGCCTTCTATTAAGTACTACTAGGAGGGGTTGGGAAGGTGGCTCAGTGGTGGAGTGCTTGCCTTGCATGCATGAGGCCCTGGGTTCGATTCCTCAGCACCACATAAGTAAAAAGAAAAAGCTGGAAGTGGTGCTGTGGCTGAAGATCTGAGGGACAGAGCCCAGGCCCAGAGTAGGCAGAGGGAAGAAAGCACAAGATTAGGATCTTCTTGCTTTAATTGTCTCTGCTGAGAAATCTGAGGTTATGCTAATTGGGTCCCTATATAGGTGATTGATAATATCTACTTGATAAGCTTAAAGGATCTTTTCCTTGGTCTGAATTGCTCCTGTATGGATTATAATATGACAGTGGAATATCCTGTTCTGGTCTGGTTTAATTGGGGCTCTAACAGCTTGTTGTATCTAAATAGGCCTATCATTTTGCATGTTATATAAGTTCTCTTTTAGGTTCCTATTAAATAAATTCCTTACACCATTAACATCTGTCTCTCTGTGTTCCTCTACCTCCATTATCCTCACATTAAGCCTTCTGAAGGTGACTTTCAAACATGGAAAAGATCTATCTTCTTTTTTGTGTTTGCCTTGGTTAGTTGTGCGTTTTTCTCTCTGTTATCTAGGCTGTCTTCAATCCCTGAGATTCATTCTTCTGCCTGCTAGTACTGTCGAGTTTTTGCACTGTTTTAATCATCTTTTCTTCGAATTTATCGACTTTGATGGCTTCCAATTCTTTGTTGTAGTTTAATTTTTCATCATCTATAAAGTTCTTTATCTTCTTAATTTTGTGTACAGTGTTTATTCTCAAATGACTTAGTTGATTGGTTATGGTATCCTTGTACTCCCTTTCCTTCTGATGGCCTCCATTCAGCAATCCCTTGTGGTCTCCCTGGATTCCTTCAGCTTTCTCTTTATGGATTACATGAATGTCTCTATTGATCATCTATTCTAAATCTGCTCATCAAATTCCTGTATTTGTCTTTGATTAGCTTCCTCAATCTCACACTTCCTGTGTTTCTCTTTGGATATTCTCAGCCTGGTCACACAATTCCTGTCATTCTCTTTGATGTTCTCAACTATTCACACAATGCCTTTCTCTTTGACTGTTCTCACCCTGCTCATTCAATTCCTGTTGACTGTTCTCAGCCTGCTCATTCAATTCCTGTTTTAAACTTTGAGTGGCTTTCTATCACTGTGGAGATTCCTGTATTATTCTCTGGTTTTCCTCCTCTTGGTCCTTATCTTACCGAGTCCTTTGCAGGTTTTCAATCTTTTCATTCACCACATTTACATGTATTGTTTTTAGAGCTATTTGGGATCTCTCCTCTGAACTATTCATTAAAAGTTTGCCACCTGCTTATCATGAGTGGGAGATGAGATACCCAGACTTGCCATTTTTCTTGTGTTTTTCCTGCCATTTCTGCCCATTTTGTATGAAAATAACAACAACTTTGCTTTAGAGCAGTCTTAAAGGAAGCATTAACCAAAGTCCTGTAGTTGCACAGTAAAAATGGCTGTAGATACAATCAAGTTCAAGAGATACAATCTATTCAACATCAAGCAACTGTGGGATAAAGAACTAAGAAGAACACAGAGAGGGATTTAGCAAACCAGAAATTACTAGTTTTAGGGAGAATTGTGGGGAAAAATAGGATTAGAGGTATGGAAAGAGGTAAAAGGAGAATGAAGTCAAAGAAGCCCTAATCTCAGAGGGGAAATGGATTTGACAGAATGATAGGAGGAAGATAAAAAAGCAAGAAAAATGGAAAAACAAAAATATAAATCTAAGAAATGAAACAATTCAAATTATGTAACTATGAAGAAATGATATTGATAGAGGGAAAGTATAGGATGGGAGGAGGCAAGAAATAAAAAGAACATGAAAATTAAATAATAAAAATTCTTAAAATTAGAATAATTGAAAGTTACATAGGTACAAAGAGGTAATGCGACTTAAAAAATTAAGCCTAAGAGGTTGTGAAATGAGTAATACTTTCCTGTATTAAGTATGTACACAATGGGGGATTAGATCTTATAAACCATTAGGGGTGTATATCTTGGGATAGGCAGAACAGCAATTAAGTCATGTAAAAAGGAGAGAGAAAAGAATGAAAAGCAAAAAAAGAAAGAAAAAGAAAACAAAAAAGGACCATAAGATCAAAGGAGATTACAAAAATATAGCACCTAAACATATACACCTAAAATAAAAATTATGAGATTTAAAAATAATAGAAAATATTTTTAAAGAAAATAAAAATAAAACAAAGTAGACAAAAATGTTTTGTGATTTATTTTTTGGGGAGAGAGGAAAGTCTTGTATCGCCTGTTTGTCTGGATGAAGGCTCTTGTTGAAGTTTCTGGTCTGCTCGTGGTGTTTGCGTTTCCTGTTGTTTGATTAGTTTCTTGTCAGTTTGTTTGAAGGCAAAAAATTCTGCGCATTACTCAGGATTTTGTGATCTCCCCCCCCCTCCCCCCAGCCCAAGCTAGTTCAGTGAGAGGGAGATCTGCTTTGAGTATCACTAAAGAGGGAAATGGATGCTTCCTCTAGCTTGGAGTTGATATGATAAGGCAACGGTTTGGGTAGGGGTGAGACTTATCAGCAATGATTACCTCTTCCGTGAGACACTAGCTCCTGAAAAACTCACAGAGCCTAGGTTGGAGTCATCTCAGGGTTGATGTTTGCTGAGTTTCAATTGTTTGTCTAAGCTGCTGTGGGCAGGGCAGGCTCTGGCTCTGTTTACCTAATGAAGCAACACAAGCCTCCAGGGACGAAGTTCCCTCTGCCTGGGCAAAGTGATTTTCCCTGGGTGGAGCTGAGACTGGCATTCAGGTCAGGTTCTTGGGACCGCCTAAATGGCTGTTTTTGTATTCTTCCTAGGCCTGAGTTGGAGCTAGATGGTTTGTAGGGCCTTTGTCAGTATCAAATATAATGATCTCTGGGTGGGGGAGGGGCAACCTTCTCACAGGTGTTCCATGAGGAGTAAAGATGTCACTCCTGCCACACTCTTGGTTTCTGGGCCGTCTCTGGTCTGCGATCCTCAGGTTGAAGATTTCTGCTCTTTTTCAGTTCTTACTAGTGGTGAGTAGAATCCACTGGCCCACAGCATCTGATGCTTCTATCCCAGACTCTCTCTGTTGGTATGGTGGCCACAGCTGCCCCTTCCACTGCAGCCACTGAAGCTGCAGCTACCTGCAAGGCTCATATCTGTCCCTGGCTGGGCTTTCCTTCTCTTGTCAAACTCTCTGTACTGTAATATCACTCTTGGTGTGTTTCTCCAGCCTAGGACTGTTCACTGGAACACTAAAATTGCATTCTATGAGAGAGCTTGTTTATCCTCAAGCTTCTCTTCCACCATCTTCCTCAGGTCTTCCTAGGTACAGGAGTTATACCATGGGGAAGAGACATTCAAAAAATAAATAAATAAAAATCATTGGGTGTGAAGACTCAGGGTTTATGTTGAAGGGTCAGAATGATGCAAGCTCCGGCCTCAGGATTATCTGAGGACTGTGTTCCTGTATGTGGAAAGCACTTGGGAAGCCAGGCTAGAGAGGGAACATGTTCTCTCTCCCTATGCCAAAACACATGCATTTTCCTGAGATTGGGGAAGTGGTTTAAGCTTGGTCTAAAATAGTTTAGATAATAATATACAAAGAAATTTTCTCATAGGTTAAGTAAAAATGTATCTGTTGAAATTTTTTTGTGTGAATGTCTCCTGACTAAATCTTGGCAAAGAATCATGCTTGCTTGTCTTTAAATTCCCACTAACAATAAAGAACAGCCTGCAGTGGCAATTGCTGTTTCACTATGCATCCCCTGTGTCCTGATTTCGGGACCCTTACCCAGGGACCCCAACATTTTAGACATTGACAATGGGGAACCTTACATATACATTAGAAACAATCACAAGAAAAAAAAAAAAAAAACTTCTGTCCTTATGTAGGGGTTCTTTGCTCTTAACATCATCTTACCTGAGCTTTTGTGCTTGTCTCAGACATTTACTAGTTATTGGAAAAAAAGAAACCTTGGGAACTATGTTTCTTTCTGCCTAGCTTATTTCACTTAATATAATTTTTTCCAAGTCTTTCCATTTCCTAACAAATGGGCAATGTCATTCTTTCTGATGGAGTCATTGAGCAATTTCTCTCCTCTTTTATTTTTCCTCTACCATCCCCTCATTCCCATCTCCTCAACTACAATCGACCCCTGCCTTAACCCCCTCTTTAGCAGTAAAATTCATTTTTAATGATCCTATATACATCGCTTTTGAACAGTTCCGCTTGTCTTAAATATATACTAGTTATTTCAAATAAGGGAAACAATGGACCTATGTTTCTTTGGACTTGGTTTACTTCAATTAATATAATTTTTTCTGAGTCTTTCCATTTCCAACAAATTGAGCAATATCCTTCTTTCTGATGGAGTCATAGAATTCCATCTTGTATATATTTACCACATTTCCTTATCCATTCATCTACTGAGGGACTTCTGGGTTGGTTCCATATCTTAGCTATGACAAATAATGGTGCTAACTTTAGTATGATATTGTATGTGATCATTTGGAAAAAGCACGAAAATGGAATTGTTGTGTAACAGAGGAGCTCTATGTGGAATCTTTTGAGGAAACTCCATACTGCTTTGGGATACTGGTTGACCCACTGTAAGAATGAAATCTACAAGATATTATGTTGAAAAAGAACTTTACAACTTTATCTGTGAGGGCGGGATTGGTAGAAGAGAGGAGTTGGGGAGATGGGGAGGGAAGAAATCATAGGGGAAAAACAGTGGGGGGAGTACCAATGCTCTATAAGAAATGTCCTCATTACCTTATTCACATAATTGTAATCCCTCTGTACAGTATTTTTATTTTCAATAAAATATATGTATTAAAAAAGAGGATGTAATATCACAGTACCTATACCGTGGTGACAGGTCCATGGTAGTTATACTGTCCAAAGTAAACCAAAAAGAGAAAATTTGAAAATGTTTCTTCATATTTAAACTTTTGTTATGCAGAATCATCCTGATATTGCTGCCAAATTGACTACGTGTCCCTTTAATGCTCGCCACCTGGTTGCATGAGATCAACTCAGTGAACATATTGCAACTTGTATGCACAAAACTTCTCTTGAAGATGATGTAGGTAAGCCTGATAACTAAAACAGAATCCAGATCAATGAAGGCCATTTGCACCTGTATCCTTCTGTGATACTAGTTTTTTTTTTGATTGTAGATAACATCATATGGAACAAGAAACAATACAAGAGTTCTGAAAGTACATGGCAATATGTTTCCTCTGAGGAAGACTGAGATAAAGGTAAAAACTCGTTGAATTTCCTATATATTCTATTATTGAATCTCAACTTACCTTGGGCCGTTGTATGATTTCTTCCTTTAGGAGTGAAGTTAAAAATTCTTTGTCCAACTTGGATTGTCTTGTATGCTAATATCAATAACATATATGAAAATATGCAGTATTAACTGATTAAAAACCACTTCAAACATTTAAATGATATGGTTTTGCATATGGCTAAGAACTCATACTTTTCAATCTTTATTATCCAGCTAAAAGTTACTTGGAAAGCTCTTGAGGCCTTCAACCTTGTTCTTTTTCTATATGAAAAACAAAAACAAAAACAAAAAAAACCTTGTTGTTTTTCTTTATCAATGTATAAGTTTGAGCCAATCTAATCTAGCACCTCAATCAAGAATGTAACTTTCCATTTGGCAGAATCCTTGTAAGACCCTAGCCCAAGTTTTTTTGGGGGCACAATCAAATCATCTGACAACAACAGGTAAAGAAAATGCTTTCCTTATGATGTACTATTGTCTCTTAAAATTCACAGTAAAGAAATAGATAAATGAATAGCAAACTTTCTGTTCTATATACCCATATATTTTGCTCACTAAAAACGAAGTTTTCGATTGCTTTTTAACTGGTGAGCCTATGATTGGTGGCAAAAGTGAAGTATAGTTTCTCTAGGACTGATAAGAAATGTAAACACCCAAATTACTTCAAATCAGAATTACCTCGTCTGAATGTTCTTCTCATTCTCTTATAATCAATTTAAATCAGGGAAGCCATAGATAACAGTATTATGTTGGGCGAATCTTTTTATAACCATTTTCATGATATCAGGATTCACTCGTCACATCAATTCTGATAGTGTAAATGGCAGTATCTTCAATTGGTAATTGATAAATGTACTGACTTATGGGTTTGTTACCATGTATACCTCCTGAAATTCATTAACGAATAATATAGGAATGACTGATTTAAATTTTCTCCACGAATTAGTATAAGCTATTTGAGGAGATTCTTGAGATGATTTACAAATTGCACTTTGCAAATATACATATAGTAAAATGTATTTAGAGTTTTTTAGCAGCCAATACATACATGGATTTCAAATTTTACATTCCTGCGTATAGTATATATACACATTGGATATGGTATAGATTGGAAATTCAAAATTAAATATGTAACTACAAAAGATATGCTATCTATTAGTATTTATGAGATTGTTTAAAGAATTTTAATTGCTAGAATGAACTTGTCAGAAAATAGATTACATTTTTGAATTTATGGAATTTGAAAACATGGTAATATGGCAAATAAAAGAAAAAGTGAACAGTAATTGTTTTTTCCTGGAATTCTTCATGAACATTTATTTAATTTGGAAGCATGTAATTTGTCTTGCTTGCTAATATGAAACCTCTTCCTTTTTATAAGTGAGACAAGAGATTCTAGATGTATTGATAATGCTAAGAGTTTTCTTCTCTGATCAATATAGAAGATAACGACAAGCTTATTCAACATAAGACCAAAGTGAATTTATGTGAGCCTGTCATCATGGTCAGGCCTCATATATTCTTCCTATGCAAAGGGATTAAGCATACTAAGTATTTGTATTGAAATGTCTGCTGTATGTCAAACATATTATAATATTATGTGAAGGATGAATTGGCAGTTTATATAGTGAAGAAATTGTTGAGGAAGAATAATAGTAATTGATAAATTCACCCTTGCATTTGTTGACAATTTTCTAATTCATGAAGATTATAGCAAGGACTAAAACTAATCCTATTTACAAACTGAACACATCAATTTAGAATTTGTTAAACAGAATACATTTATTCTTTGGGTTAGGGAGTTTCTCATCCTCTGTCATGCAAAGGTAAGGCAATATGTTATGGAAAACAATTTGTGGGGTAGAAAACCACACTTGATCCTGGCCAGGTGTTAATTCTAGCATCTCACGTGTTTGAAAAATAAGGATCTAATCATAGAGTAATGAAGTGAAGGATTTGTTCAGATTCATTTCTGGATATAATCCCATCAAAATCAAAGACTCTCCAGACGATTATCTTTAAGGAAAACAATGGTTACTCGTAGACCTGCAGTGTGCATGAATGTTGGGAACAGACAAGCTCAAAAATCATAAGCACTCTTTGGATAACAGAGAAAAAAAAAGCCTGATACAGGTTGCTTAGGGACCTGTAGGAGGCTGAGATCTGATCTTCAGAACTCAGTAATATTTGTCACACTCTCATCACCAAGTAACCATCTCAAGACTGGAAGTGGCTCTGTAGCTCATGTGGTACAGCATTAGAGCGCTGAAGGGCTCAGGGACCGTGCCCAAGCCCAAACTTCAAGTCCAATGACTAACAAAAACAAAAACCAAAGACAGGAATGTAATGCAATATTCATCAACAATGCCCCATACTCACTGGTATTTCCAAAATCTCTGATTTTTTTTCCCTTCCACATAAGAGCCAGTTAGATTTTATTCAGCCCCAATTCGTAATATCATGTATTTTCTCTCTGAATTTCAGAGAGCAATGTTTGGTGGAGCAGTGATATTTCCTTACTTCACCTTTTTTTTTTTTTTTTTTGCTGGGGTCCCGTCGTGGGGCCTGAATTCTCGGCCTGGGCACTGTCCCTCAGGTATTCAGCTCAAGGCTAGCTACTACTTGAGCCACAGCACCACGTCTGGCTTTTCTTTTTGCTTATATGGTGCTGAGGAATCGAACTCAGGGCCTCATTCATGCAAGGCAAGTGCTCTACCACTAGGCCAGGTTCCCAACCCTGTTTCATTTCTTCATTGGTTATTAGAACACTTAATGTGACCCAATGGAATTACTAATTCTCTTCCCTTATGCTAATTTGTTTACTTATGGAATCATAATTTTCTGGCATCTAAAAACTAGATGATACTAAAGAATCTGTAAATTCATGGGAAAATCTGTGACAGTGTAGGAGACCACGTTACTTATTGATTGGTCTCTTCAAGATTTATCTAATCCTAGCTTTGCCATTTTGTAGATAGATAGATAGATAGATAGATAGATAGATATGTGATCTGATTTGTGTTTGTGAACAGATATTTCTGTTACCTGTCCATTTATGGATGCAAATATTGTGTTTGAGTGTGTACAAACTGAAATGGGGTACATTTTTTCCCCACTCTGTTTCAAACACCCATAAGTGGATGATTTTGGGAATTGAAAAGTGAGAATAGATTTCCGGCCTTCAATTCTTGATTTTACTCACTCATGATAAAAATTAATCTCAGGATTTCACGGATTTTTTAATGTGTCTTCTTTGGCAATTAGTATTGAATCCTTGATTGGTCCACTGATATTCAAGCCTCTTACCTTGGGCTTGATCCAAGTGCTACATTCCAAATGTTGGTATGTCTCTGGCAAATAATTCTCATAACCATACCTATCTGAGAAAGCAGTGTTCATGTAGGAATGTTTTTCTATGCTCATTTCAAAGTCCAATATTTCAGTGTTCCTACTGAGAGAGGATATGCATATGTGTCTTAAAGGTTAATTATTTTTCAGAAGTTCGGAATATATTTACATGATACCACTTCACAATGTAATTGTGACTTCACAATAGCATTTGTTTTGTCCACACATAAGAATGGAAAAGCCGTTTATTTGTATGAGCCATGGAATATTTCTTGTAATTGTACCTGAAGGTATTTGCATGATATCCCTTCATATTTTACTTGTCTACCATAAAGCATGTATCCTTGGTAGGATACATCCCATAAAACAATCACTCTTTGTGGTTTGCTTTTATGCATCCGTTCACAAATATTGAAATGGAGTGTTGAATTAAGTTCATTCTAATAACATTATATAGTAAAACTACTATGGATTTTCTTTATTGTACAACCAAGTGAAGTATTTCTTCCTATTTTCCTGGATGCATGATACGTCCATATATACATTACAAGAGACCTAGTTCAGAAACTGGGCCAAGATATGGCAAAGCCTGAAAGGGTGACATTAGAGTAAATTTTTAAGAACTGAAAAATAATCGCTGAAATAATAGATTGACTAGGGTCACACTTCAATTGTTGAGTGCAGTTTGAATGTGATGAGGCAGAGAGTAGCCAAGTGTGATTAGTGTGGTTTGTATACAATGAACAAATTTCAATAGAAATGGAAGTGGAAGTAACATGATTTTTTTTTGAAAATAACTGATGACATGCTCTTATTAGTTTTTGAATATCGCTTGAACTGCTAATGAAGTTCTTGTTCATGTGCAGAATTCAGAAATACATGTTCCAGTGTTTTCCACAGAAAGTAAAGTAATATATTTTTTCTATTTCTTTGCAGGAATCATTCTATGAACAAACCATGAGGTCAAACCATTTCTCATTTTTTCATCTACATCTTACATTTATTAATATATTGTTCATGCTCATTCAACCAAATTAAATCATTTTAATTTCTACTATCTATTCAATCCCTATTCACCCTTCCTTGAATCCAGAAGCAAAGCGTGGTGTTTGTGTCCTTACTGGAATTCACCATGTCACTATCCACATAGACACAGTAAAGTTGGAATATAGAAACTTTAATAATCAAATCGAAATCTACATTTCTTTCCCAATAGAGAACAAATCATAATACTTTATTCACTGTCCTTAAGTTTGCCTGTGAATATCATCTTCCATTTCATACATTGATATAATTTCAGAGCCTAATAAATACATAACAAAACTGTAATGATATTAGACCTCTCATACAAATTTACACCGATTATGTATTCCCATGTAGAATGGCCATTAACATTTCAAAGGGATTTTTCAACCAACATTCTGAAGTATAGCTCTTACTATAAAAGCTTCTCATCTATCTCAATCATTTCCACATGTAATCTCATCTAAACAAGGATTCTGAGAGTAATTCCCAAAACATGTGGCAGAAAAAAATGTATGTGTACACAAAATGACATTCAAAACTTATTCTTTTGAGGGGCCAAACTACAATTTGTGAAGATAGCATGATTGTGTGCTAAAAATGTGATAATTTTAGGGGAAGAGGATATGCATCTTTTGGTATTGTATGATGTTCCAAGAAAGAGTGGACTGTATATGTATAGTATAACAAACACACTTTTGCGGGACCATATTCAATGACTATCCTCATATGTAATTTGTGTGTAATTGCCACAAATATATATGCCCCCAAATATTTATAGTAGTCCAAAATATTCTTGATGCAAAATGGAATAATTTTTGATGCATATTTTTGGAAGATCCACCTAGTAAAATTGTTGGTAGGACTCCTGTGTAATAAATTTAGATGAATCTTTTGGGTACAGATGAAGAAGTTAAAGATATAAAAATGTGCCTCATATTTATTAGTGTTGTTGAAATGGGAGAGTTTCTGATTATTGGCTTATTTGTGCACCTAGTATATAATTGCAAATGTTTCCTGGTTATTCTTCAGAAATTGTGAGCAGGAATTAATTCAACATTAATTTGTGAAGGATAGTTTAGAACCTTCAGACTCAGGGGAACTGACTCTTTTCTAGTAGGGAGCTGAAGAAAACAGATTGTTCAACACATGTCTGTGTATAGACTGAAAAGCAATCTACATACGAATTCATGTGTAAACTTAGAATATTAAAATAAATGAATCAATACTCTTCTTTTGCTTTAAACATATTGTCAGTGTTATGTACAATTTGATTATAATTATGTATCTAAGGCAGTGAATTGTTTTCTTTTAACATGTTACTTTTTCCCTCATTTTCCTTACAGTTTATTCTGCTTCAAAAATCGCCCCCCCTCCAGCCTGCTGTAAAAGCCATTTCCAACATCTTCTCTTGTGAGCAATTTTGTGGCATTGGTTCACCCCTTGTGTTCTATCTCTAAATTTTTGATTCGTCTTCTTTGCCCTATTCAGATTAAAGTTTATACTGTCCACACTCTACCGAAATCAAATATAGTGACAAGAAGGGGAAACCCTATGAAAAATAAAAGACAAAAACCAACAAAAAAAGAAATAGTTTTTCTTTGTATTTTTTTAAGAAAATGCCAACCATGATAAACCTCATGTTTCTTGGAGTTCATTTTCCTTACCCTAATCTTGTTCATATATACATAGCAATTAAGCTCTTGCATTCCTGTTTGGATGAAACTAGATATATACCAATTAAGACAAAAAGAGAACGTAGGACACCTATATTTTAAATGCCACTTCTAAAGAAAAAAATGACTGTTCATTAGATAAGTTTAAAAAGAAGCAGGGTAAATGCTTTAAAATGAAAAATCAATATTTAATAAATAGTGTTGTAATACTCATTAAATTCTTATAAGAGCTTAAAGTTAGATTATACATCACCCTGTGTCAAAACACTTTTCTAATGGATCAGAACTCGAGGTTAAAGACAATACGCAGAATGGAAGGATAAAGAAACATAGGTCTCGTAGAACAGGTTGAAACTTTCTCAGTACAGATGCACAAATGCATCAAGTCAAAGAAACGTTAGACCCACTATATTGCTTGAACTTGTACCGATTCTTTTTCAGAAAGGACATAACTAAGTAGGTAAATAAAAAGCGGAAATATTGGGAGAAGATCTTCACTAGCCAAGTAAGAGAAAAGGATCTAAGAGCTGAAATATAAACAAAATTCAACAAGTGAAATATCCCCGCAAAAAGAAAACCTGAACAATAACCCCACTCTATGAAAAGAAGTCTAAATATTTAAAGAGAGACTTTACTGATGGCTAATTGAGAATGGCCGAAGGATATAGGAAGAAATACGGAATGTCTGTGACAATAAAATCAAGCCAAATATAGTCAATACTGAAATTCCACCACATTCCATTAGAATAGCAAAGTTATGTGCATTCCATAGGGAAAACCAGGAACCAACCCAGATGCCTGAGAGCAGATTAATGGATCAGAAAATGTGGGGTATAAACACAATGGAATTATATTTTCCATTAGAAATTATGACATAGTGCTATTTGTAAGCAAATGGAAAAACTTAAACATGAATTAAAGGGCGCCAGACCAAAACAAACATAGGCTCCATCGTTTCTCTTCTTTCTACAAACTGGTATATGTACATTGTAGTCCTAGGATAGTATCACAATAGCTTAATAGTAATATACATATGACCATAAAATATTAAGCTACACAATCTCAACTCTGCAACAAAAATTAGTTGGTTTCTCTTTCTTGATTTTTTTAAAATGTAGTATGTGAATGTATTTCTCTTCACTTGCCTTTTTTCTTTATTTTCCTATGTTTTGTACAATGTTGTCACTGTATTTGATTCCTATGTTTTGTACAATTTTGTCACTATATTTCATGTAAGTTAATGAGAATTAGGCACAGGGAGGGAACAATAAAATCTGAGACAAAGGAAAAAGGGCGAACCATACAAGAACAATCCCAACAAATCCATATGTAGGGAATAAACATAACACCTGGTGGGAGAGGATAGAGATTTTAGGCAAAAAACAGTAAAAATGAAAAGTGGGTAAAAACCTATGATGAGACAAGTACTCATTCCTTGTTTACATATGTAGTTCAAATCCCTCTGTACATCATCTTGACAAAATTCCATTAAAAAGAAGAGTATTGATTCATCCACTCTTCTCAATTCTCATAAGTTTACCAGTAGATAATTAAGTCAATAGTCTGATTCCTTGACGTTCCTAAAAGCAGACAGGTTTCCCATAGGTCACCAGGTTTCAAGCCCACATTGATAAATTAATGTTGAAATCATTTTTTTTCAAATATTTCGGTAGAAATCCAAATGATTATTTGGAATTGACTATTTGAAATTGCAAACCAAGAAATACTGATGCTCAAATATGCTCCAAAATAGAAGCCTTCACATTTTCACAACTATCATAAATGTAAGCAAGAATCCCCGCTGTGAAACTTCCTCATCTGTAGTCAAATACTTCATCTTTTTGATTACATAGGAATCTAACCAGTAATAAATATTTTTTGGCAAGGGAGATCTTCCTAAAATATACTTGAAAGATTATTCCATATAGCAATAGGAATGTTGTAGGCCAAAAATGACAAATGAACTAAAAAATGGTGGGGGGCATAAATATGAGGTGCAATTTATACACAAGTCGAAAACAAATATTCATGATATATGGTTTCATGAACTGATCTTGAATTAAAATCATAAGTTACAGATTCATCTTCTCAGAACAAATTCTTGTCTAATAAATCACAGGTTCTCTGTACAAAATATGGTAGCTTCAAAGAGTGCACTTTGTCCCCCAAAACTAATAAATGTCAGCTGTTTGTACTCCTGCAAGAATCTATTTTTCCCTGCCACAGAAAATCGGAAGAACTCACAGATTTCTTCTGCAGATGAGATTACACATGAAAAATATTGAGATGATTTCGAATCTTGTGCCTTGACAAATACGTTGCAAAATTAGGTGGTTTAAAAAATCGGTAAGATTTTCCTACCCATTCTTCTTTTTGGAACACAGAAATTATTGGGAAATTTGTATTAGGAACGACATATTATTTTAGTTTTCTTATATTCTTCTTATAGTCTACATTATTAATAAGTGAAATGGAACATATTATTCCCAGACAAAAGTAACTATTTTGAGGGGTCAACTTACATTTGGAAGTTAGGAAACAGTTCTTACCTCAGATTTCTTCCTTCACCCAACAACCTAGGCATGCTAATGGGCACTAGGGTAAGTAAAAGGTGTCCCTGATAGACTCACTTATGGCTTGTATGCCCTACATTCCCATATTTTGTTTGATTGAATGTTCTCCAATTAGGCACAATTATTCATTTTGTAAAATAACCAAGATTCTTGATTCACCCTAAGATCAGAAAAAAGCTGATTCTTTTATATTTGCCTGGACAATTCCCTGTAACTCAGGTCCCTGTCATTACAGTACAAAACAGTGTTATAACTTTGCATTCTCAGGAGAGAATTAATTCCAAATTCAGTGATGGCGTGTCAATATTCCCAAAGATTCTTTTGTAAATTGGTAAACATCTGCTGTCAGTATGACATTGATTGAAGAGTCTTGATGGTACATAATACTTCGTTAAGCATGAAGGTATATGTAGGAAACGGCCATTAATATCAATATCACACATTCTCCCTTACATAGAAAACCCTTTGTAATAAGATTGAGATGTTTTTGAAGGAAAATTTTGAGTTGATAGATTCTGAACTTTGGCAAAGCTCTCTATACTATTCCTGCAAAAAAGTTATGTCATCATAAGGCAGTGAATAATTTGAAACACTTCTGCCAAATATATTATACAATTCCTGCAAAAATGTCATCACATAATAAGACAGTGAGTAATCTAACACACTTCTGTCAAATACTATGCTTCCTAGACCTTCAAAATTACGCAGAAATATTGCAAATGCTTCTCCTCTGGCTTTTTTTTTTGCCTGTCTTGGAGTTTGTACTGTGAGGTTGGGAATTGTCTCTGCACACTTTAGCTCCAAGCTTGCGCTCTGCCCCTTGAGAGAGACTGACACTTTCACTTTTCTGGTGGTCATTTGGAGAAAAAAAATCTCATGGACCTTCCTGCCAATGCTCACTTTGAAACTTATCATCAGATCTCACCTTCCTGAGTACTTAGGATTACAAATCTTAGCCACTTGCACTCAGCTGTTCTTACTCTTCTCTAATAAAATACCATAATATTAGTAACTTAAAAATTATCCACAGGTATTTAAACAACATCGAAGAAATTTGACAGCATCTCTGAAAAGAAAATGTGCATTGAAATGTTCCACTTCATTTTTATCTTGCTTCCTCCTGTAGAGGAAACACAGACATAAAGGAGGAAGGAAAAGGAAAATTATCAGACATATAGATGTAATATTAATAACTGCATTCACAAAATTTTGAAAATGTTGTAGGAAAATCATCTTTCCTTTGCACAGAATTCATTTATGTGAGATTACATTAAAACCCAGTGTTTTTCATTTTTAACCGTTGTTTATAAGATTAGAGACAGTTTCTACACTCTATTTATTATCTACACAGTGAAATATCTTTCTCATCTAATATTCCCTTTCTGGAGAAAATTACTTTGTAAACAATTACTTTTATTCAAGACGACAAAACTTGTTAATTCACAACATTCCCTATTCCTCACTATCCCCACATTTATCCTTCTAACCCTCATTTAGAAATGAATTCAATGCCTCCTTCAGAAAGAATGACATCACCCCACTCTTTTAGGAAATGGTAAGACTTGGAAAAAATTATGTTTCTTTTTTTTCTTTTTTATTGTGAAAATACTGTACAGAGGGGTTATAATTACATGGGCAAGATAATGAGCACATTTCTTATCAAGCATTGTAGCCTCCTCCTTTGTTTCCCCTTCCCATCCCTTCCCAGCCTCCCCCTATTTCCCCACCCAATCCTTCCCGTCCCCTCCCCACCAAAGTTGTAAAGTTCATTTTCGACATACGACTTGTACATCTCATTGTAGCAATTGGTTCACCTGTATCCATATTTAAACGACTTGTTTTTCTGGAAAATATTATATTAAGTGAAGTAAGCCAGGCCCTAAGAAACAAAAGTCCCATGATTTTCCCTATTTACAACAAATAATATAAATCTAGGAGGAGCAGAAAAGTCCAAAAGCTGTATACATATGATCATACAGGAAGATGATAAATGAAATGAATCCCTAGATAGGTACATCAGTTGTTTCTAGTTTCTTGAATTGCTTTTAATGATTCTAAACTGTCCTATATGATTTGTTTCCCTTGTATGTTCTTCTCCCAAGTTATAACCCCTGATGACAGTGCCCTGCGTCTTTTATATACATTTTTCTAATTTGGGGAGTTAACGGAAATAAAAAATGCTGAAACAGTATACTGGTTGACGAGTTGTAGCAATGAGATGTATAAGATATTATAATGAAAAACACCTTTACAATTTGGGGGTGTGAGGGAGTTGAGGAGGTGGGGTGGGAAGGAGTTGTAGGGAAAAACAAAGGAGGAGGTGATAATGCTTAATAGGAAATGTACTCATTACCTTATTCATGTAATTGTAACCCCTCTGTACAGTATTTTTATAATATTTGTTTAAAAGAAACTGAAGTTGTTCCTGTTGCCTCATATTCCAGGCAAAACGGCATGGTAAGTTTTTGAAAAATGGCATGATAGTGTTAAAATCTTCTTCATATGAATTCATGTCTTCAGTAGGTATTCAAGCAATTTCAGGGGTCATTATGAAGAAAAGTCTTCTATTACGCTATATGCACATAATTTTAGGTCTAATTTATAATGTATGAATTTCTGATTTCCGGTTCTTATGAAAACTGCCATAAAAAAGTATAAAACCTGCACTGGCAATTAGTGCACGACTCAAACCAGACAGGGGGTAGACACATCAAATAGATATAAGCAGAAGTGAGTTACAGAGGGTAGGAAAGCCACCAAGAGTTCAATTCTACTGAGCAATAGCAGAGTTCTCAGGAAATCTAAAGAGGAAAAAATAGAGCATGCTGTGCAAACTTCGCTTTTATCCTTTGTACTTGCAGAGAAGCATTGACTTGCCATAAGGTGGGATGATGTTCAATAAAGTGAGTAATCCTGACAAAGAGATTATGATTGTATCAATAATAGAATAACTATAGCCCTATCCTGAAGGCACACTGCAAGCAAGTGACCACTGCTCTTGAGACCCCTACTTGATGTTATTCCTTATCTATCGAGAGGGTAACATTTCCTCTCTGCTGGCTGTATACTTTGACACACATCAGAAAGGCTCGATTTATTTTCATTCTCATAGCATGTACTAGCTTATATTTTTCACCAACCACTGATACATAAATAACGCATTTTGTCCTCAGTGTCTCTAAAGTCACTGGTTTAGCTTTTCACAGGTTCAGTGTCCTAATCTATTTCCTACATATTACTGTATGTCCAAGCAACTAATTACACAATTAAAATGTTTTCTCCCTGTGGAACTACATTTCAAATCTCTGAAAGTGAATCTAAATATTAGCTTACTTTCCCCACATTTATACATTAAATCTTTCATAAGAATTTTGTAAGTTGGACTTGTTGTTGTTAATCAAGTTACAACAATGTGCTATAGTTTGCGTAAATGACATTATACTGGTAAAAGGGCCTTTATAGTCTACAGTGTGTGATTCAGAATTTTGTGGAGTAATTTTTATTTATTTAATGTGTAATCCATAATCTAGAAACAAACTTCAGTCATTAAAATATAAAATGTTCAATTTCTCTATATGAGAAAATTGGTTGCAAAGTATCATGTTGACATTTCTGCAAATTTAGCTGTTTCCTCTCAATGCTCACCATTGAGTTCCATGGAATCAAACCAATAGGCATATACTATGTTCAATGGAACAAAAGCTTAATAAGGAAAGTATATTTAAGCTTCATTTCTAGCACAAGGCCTACAATTAATAGCCACTTTAGACCTTTGTAATGCTTGATGATTATTTCCCTGCTCATGTAGTCAACACTTGGTAACATTGCGTGTTCTTTCTCTTAAGATGACTGAGTTTAGTATAAAGAGCTCCTTTAGATTTTCATTCTTTTTTGTATTGCGAAGATACTGCACAGAAGGGTTATTATTACAAGAGCAAGGCAATGAGTACATTTCTTATCAAACATTGTTGCGTCCTCCTTGATTTCACATTGCCATCCCTTCCCATCTCTCTTCCTGCTTCTCCCTTGCCCCCAAACACCGTCCCCCACAGCGGGGGCCAAAGTTGTGAATGTCATTTTCGACATAACATCTTGTACAACAATCTCATTTTTGTAATGTATCCACCTGTATCTATATTTTAAAAATTTGTTTCATGCATAAATCTCACTTTAAATAATGATGACACATTTATCTGTCATGTTCACTTATTGAATATTTTGCTCAAAAATTTTTTTCGTACAAGTGAAAACCTTTAAATCCTATAACCATATTACTTGAAGCCTGGCAATTCTAACCAAATGAACAAAGCATGTCTAAAAGAGGCATTTTTAAATTTTCATCTTGAAGCTTTACAACTATTTGTAATTACTGAATCACAGTAATAGTTTAGTTTTTTCAATACACCTGTTTATATCTTGCAGAAAGTAAATTAAGACTACAAAGTGCCTGAAATCAGACCTCATCTAGTACCTAAAATCAAGATCTGTATCTTAAATAGCAATTATGTTTGGGTATACTGTAGCCCCAAAATTTGGGAACACAAGGAAATACTGTCACAACAGGCAACGGAAATGCATTTTTCATCTAGATCTAATGTACCTGGGTGAGAAGAAAAAAACAAACTATATAAAATGACAAACAAGTGTAATATTCTCAATAAACTTCTTCCTTCCTAACAATCAGCACTTTTTTGGAATGAATGCTGATTCTCTAATTAAAGAAAAATAATCTATGTGGGGTGATAATCACTATAACCATAAGATTTTAAAGGCAATTTGTATACTGAAAATCCTTCTCATTCTTGGTGGAACAATTTCTATTTTCAAGAGGGAATATCTACATATTCCTACATTTTAAACTCTTTACACTTTTCAAATTTACCCATCAACTCAATGATAATATTCAAGTAAACATGGAAATATTTTTCTGGATTTCTCTGATCAATCCTTTTATCCAATTAGAATCAATGAAATATTGTTCATATATTTTTGAAAAAACTTACTGTGTATTTATAGTAAATGTCTATGCTTTACTATATAAAAGGTAAAATAATAGTATTGAATGAAAACTATACACAAGAACATGACCACCTTATAGGAGTATACTATTTTCCATTTTGTAATATGATAAAAAAAAATTCAAAGGGGAACTACATCATAGAAACCCTAGGAACGTGTTGAGGAACACAATGTTTGAAGATTACTCTTCATTTTCTCATTTGGCAATTATCAACTTTTCATGGATTAATAATATGAATAGAGCACATACTTATTTGAGTGTATTTGCCAGTGTCATTTTTTAATTTCTTGTACCTTTAGATCAATCCATGACTATTCAGGTTATTATCAAACTAGAGAAATATATTTGAAATTATATCATTTTAAAAAAATGTAACTAGGCCTTAATTGAATTCCTGTGTCAAAATTCCTCCATTTGACACAGGCTCTCTTTCTTCCTTTCTATTTTTTTAGCTCCCTTATCAAAGATGAGATGGCTAAAGGTCTGTAGATTCATTTCTGTGTTTTCAATTCTATTCCATTGGTCCTGAGGTCTGTTCTTGTATCAGTACCAAGCTGTTTTGATTATTATGGCTTTATAGTAGAGTTTGAAATTTTTTATTGATATTCCTCCAGCACTGTTCTTTCTGTTATGGATCATTTTGGCTCTTCAGGGTCTTTTATTATTCCATATGAATTTTTGGATTGCCTCTTCTATTTCCTTGAAAAATGAGGTTGGGAATTAGGGACCTCCCATCTAAGACAAGTCCAGGACCAGATGGTTTTATAGCGGAATTCTACAAGGCCTTCAAAGCAGAGCTCACACCAATACTCCTCCATCTCTTCAATGAAATTGAAAGAGAAAGTTCACTACCTAACACATTCTTTGAAGCCATTATAATCCTCATCGCAAAACCAGGCGGGGACTCATCAAAGAAAGAGAACTATAGACCCATTTCTTTGATGAACATTGATGCAAAATTTCTCAACAAATTTTGGCCAATCAACTTCAACAACTCATCCAAAAAATCATAAACCACGATCAAACAGGATTCATTTCAGAGATGCAAAGCAGGTTCAATATATGCAAATCAATTAATATAATTTATGACATCAACAGGAGCAAGGATAAGAACCATATAGTTATGTCAATAGATGCAGAAAAAACATTTCACAAGATCCAACACCCCTTTATGATGAAGTGCGAAAATTTTAAAATCAAGTTCTTTGTACATACATAATCTAATGTTCAAAATAATGAAAGTAATCAAGTTTTTTTTCTTATGGTTGTGTATACACAGTCCAATTGTACAATGACTACTGTTAAACCCAGTCACAACCTAATTCCAAATTCTTTCAACGGGAAAATTTTTCAAAATCAGCATCAGTCTTATTTTGTTTGGGAGTACATAAAGATGGGGTTAATTCAAGTATATGCACAAATGTATTAGGTCTAAATTTTACAATATATCAAATGTAATCATCTGGGATAACTGGTCTTCTATAGTTGAATAAGTTTAATGTAAATAATTCAAGGAACAGGACAACATCAGGGAATGAATGAAAAAATTTTGAAACTGGGATTCCTTTCTGCTGTAACTTATGTTAGTAACATGCTGCTTATATCTTCATTCTTTCAGTGTGAATTATTTGTGGGACAATGTGAGTGTGTGTGTGTGTGTGTGTGTGTGTGTGTGTGTGTGTGTGTGTGTATGTGTGTGTGTGTATGTGTGTGTATATGGCTGAAATGCTCTGATAAGATACTAGGTTGTGAAATCAAACTAAAAAATGTGTTCAACATTATTTATCATTTGGTAAAATTAATATAGGTTTAAGTGAAGACTAAATATTTTTGGGCTGGGAAAGTGGCTAAATATTAGAGTTCTTGCCAAGTATGCATGAGACTCTGGTTTTGATTCCTTGTAGAGAGTTAGCCTTGAGCTGAAGTATTGAAGGACAGTGCTAATGCCCAGATTTCAGCCCAATGGCAGACAAAACAATTAATTTTTTATAAGAAGGAAAAAGCTGAAAAATTCGAGCAATAATTACAAGTCTTTTTTAACATCTTCCTAATTAACCTATCGACTTCAACCCATTTTGCCTCTAATAGCTTTATGGAATTTACAGGATGTACACATTTCAAGAAATGGTTATAAGCAGTAGGCCAAAGGGTACTGATCTACCAGTGTTTGTTCCATTCATTAGCTATATTAAGTAATTATAACAATATTCATAGTCATGTTGGTATGTTTATTGTATACTAGTATGCAATCTTTCGGGTCAATGCAAAGGAATAGGAGTGCTGATTGATATAGGAGCTCTGTTTTCAATATATTAGGAACCTCCAAAATGCTTTGCAAGGTGGTTGAATCTAGTCTACATTAATACAACAGACTAGCAGCATTCCCATTTGGTCACATATGTGCCAGCTTCGGATATGATTTCTTTTTTTAACGGGAGGTAGTAGGAATCTCAGTGTAGTTTTCATTTGCATTCTTTTATTCCTGGAAGTTGTTTCAAATTTGCAGTCAAACTTGATGTTAATGCAAGGAAGTTCCTTTGCTCTATATTATCAATCTTTTAGGGTAAGAAAGATTCATTTGCTACCTGAGCAAGCGAATATCTAAGCATTATTATTATCAACATTGATTCTATTTTCCTTAGTAGGCATTTGCATATTACTAGCTACATTCAAGGATAACAGACGATATTAACAGATAGGAAAATAAATTAAAATCTTAAAAGAAACATCATTAATACAAAAATATTAAATTCAATACAAGGTGCATCAAAGAGGACAAACTAAGATTACATTCACAAAAATCAACTGTGAGGAAAGATTAATTATCAGCCATTGTATTCAAAAGAGTTCACTTGAGTTTGGGGTTGAATAAATATCTTACCAAAATTAAAAGTAAATCATGTCAATGTAGGAATGTGTCTTACAGCCATAAAAAGCCCTCATATTTCTTATCAGATTTCATGCATATAAATTCATGGTGACTGTAGTCACAAAGCTTCTGCGTGGCAAAGTACATAGATAGCAAGATCAATAGAAAGCCCACGGATTGTGAGAAAATCTTTACTAGTCATTTGATGGACAAGGGTCTCGGATCTAAAATATACTTAGAACTCAAAAAACTCAATCCTCCAACGACAAGTCTTCAAAGAAACAACTTACTTTCAAAATGGTTGAACAAGGTTACATTTCCACCAACAATGGAGTTGGATTTCCTTCTGTCCACAACTCCTCCAGCATTTGTTGTTATTAGAGTTCTTGTTTATAGACATTCTATCTGGGGTGAGGTGGTATCTCAATGTTGTTTTGATTTGTATTTCTTTTATGGCTAGAGATGTTGAGCATTTCTTCACGTGTTTATTGCCCATCCTTCTTTGCTCTTCAGAGAAGTTTCCCTTTAAGTCTTTATCCCAGTTATTTACTTGGCAGTTGTTTCAAAAGTAGTGTGGAGGATGCTCAAAAGACTTCACAAACAGCTCCTCTATGACTCAGCAATCCCACTTTTGGTCATTTACCATAATGATTACAAACAAAACCATACTAAATCCACCAGCACAGCTATGTATATTGCAGCATTATTTGCCATAGCCAAGATTGGAAACCAACCTAGATGCCCCTCCATAGATGAATGGATCAAGAAAAAGTGATTTATATATACACAATGGAATTCTATGCCTTCATCAGAAAGAATGACATTGCCCCATTTGTTAAAATTGGAAAGTCTTGGAAAAAATTATATTAAGTGACGTAAGCCAGGCCCAAAGAAACAGGTTCCATGGTTTCCCTTATTTGCAATAACTAGTATATATCTGAGACAAGCAAAAAAGTTTATATAAGTTCATGTTAGGTGAAATGAACCCAAGATAAATGTTCAAATTTTTTTCTTTCTTGCGATTGTTTCTAATATATTTATAACATTATTTCCTTGTTGCTTTGTATGTCCCTCCCCCATGGTATAACCCCTGCTTTCACTGTATTTGTTGTTGGTGTAATTTTTGTAGGGCAAGGGAAAAAAGAAACCGTTTCAATAGGGATACAGATGGACCCATTGTAACAATGAGGATTAGTTATGTTGAAAAACGAACTTTACAACTTTGGTAGGGTGGGGGTGGGGGAATTGTGGTTGGGGGCAGATGGGAAGGGATGTTAAGGGGAAACAATGGAGGAGGCAACAATGCTTTAATAAGAAATGTACTCTTTACCTTGCCCATGTAATTGTAAACCCTCTGTACGATATTTTCACAATAAAAATTAGAAAAAAAAAAGAATTAAAGAAACAACTGCCTGGTCAAGAAGTAGGCCAAATACTTGAAGTGAAACTTCACTGAAGGGGAAATTAGAAAGGCCAATATACACGTGAAGAAATGCACAACTTCTATAACAACTACTAAATATCCCCATGCTGCTGATCACATGTATGGTATATATGTATACACAGTTATATATTATAGACTGTGTTAGACAATTTGCTCCAGGAAAGTTAGAATGAACTTGTGACTTTAAATGAGCATCATTATACCACAATACTGTGAAATTTAGGAAATTATATAATCACTTAATCACAATTAAAAAAAAAACCTCGGGGAAGGTAGGGAGGGAAGGTAGGGGGAAAACAATGGAGGGTGTAACAATGCTCAATAGGTAATGTACTCATTACTTTCTCATGTAACTATAACCCTCTATATAGTACCTTTACACTAAAAAATTAAAAAAAGAGAAAAGACTGCACATAGAGACCCATCAATCCCACTTTTGAGACTTTACCCAAGTGATCACGAATAAGACCATACTATACCGATCACACAACTATGTTTATCACAGAATTATTTACCAAAGCTAAGATAGGAAACCAAGCCAGATGTCACTCAGTAAATGAATGGATCAAGAAAGTGTGGCATATATACATATGTAATATACATATATATGTATGTATATATATATATATATATATATATGTATATATGAATTTTATACCTTCATCAGAAAGAATGACCACCACATTAGGTAGGAAACAGAAAGACTTGGAAAAATTATATTAAGTGAAGAAAATCAGGCCCAAGGAAACATTGGTCACATGGTTTCCTTTATTTGGAATAACTAGTATAAATTTAGGACAATCAAAAAGGTCAGAAGCTAAATATGTATAGACATAGAGAGAGAGAGAGACACACACACACATATATATCTGATATATATATATATATTTATGATATATATAAACATATATAAATAGAGATATATGATGCTGTTAAGAGAAATGAACCTGAAGATAGGAACACGTGCTGTTGTTTTTAATGTATTTAAAATGTAGTATGTGCTTTTTTGTTTCTTTGGTATGTTCCCCCCACACACACACTCAGACAATATAACCCTTCTTTTCACTGTATATAATTCAAGTGTCCTCTCTGTTGTAGATATATATTTCTAATTTGGGGAGGGGAAGGGAAAAAAAAAACAGAATGCTTAAATTGTTATACAGGCTGAACCAGTGTAACAAGGAGCTGTCGAAGGCCCCATGTTGAAAATTAACTTTACAACTTTAGTGTGGGTAATAGTTGGGGAGGTGGGGAAGGAAGCAATGGTAGGAGAGAAAAAAAAAAGGAGGAGGCAATAATGCTCGATAAAAATGTACTAATTACCTTACTCATATAACTGTCACTCCTTGTACAGTATTTTTACAGTATTCATGTTAATGATAAGCATAGCACTTTTGATATACTCTGTAGTTATTTGCATTTCGATTTTGGCCAGAGATATTAAATATTTCCGCATGCATCTATTGGTCATTTTTCTTTCATACCCATAAGAATCTCTTGGGATAATTTAGACAACATAAATGGGGTGGTTGTTTCTTAATGAATTTTTTTAAGATTTTTTATTTTAAAAATACTGTACAGAGGGGTTTCAGTTACATGAACAAGGTAATGAATACATTTCCTATCAAGCATTGTTCCCTCCTTCTTTGTTTTTCCCCTACCATTCCTTCCTCACACATTCACAAGTAAATCCCTCCTCATCAAGCCTAAATTGTAAAAATTGTTTTTCAACAGTCTTGTACATCTCATTCATACAATGGGCCAACTTGTATTCCTCTTTAATCATTCTCTTTTTTTTTTCCTTTCCCTCCCCAAATTAGAGAAGATCCAGGGCACCCACATCAAATACAGTGAAAACGTGGATAATAATGTGGGCAGGAACATAAAAAAACAACAAAAAAATCACATGGTACTTTATGAATGTGTTAGAAACACTAGTAAGTAAGAAAAAACCACTTGTGTCCCTATCTTGGAGTTCATTTCACTTAACATCATTTTATCTTGTCAAATGTACATAGCTTTTGACCATTTTTGCTTGTCCCAGACATGCACTATTTATTGCAAATAAAGGAAACCATGGGACCTATGTTTCTTGGGTTCTGGCCTACTTCACTGAATATAATTTTTCCCTTGCCTTTCAATTTCCTAACAAATGTTTTCTGATGGAGGCGGCATAGAATTCCATTGTGTGTGTGTGTGTGTGTGTGTGTGTGTGTGTGTGTGTGTGTGTGTGTGTACCACATTTCCTGATCCATTCATCTACTGAGGAGGATCTGTGTGGATTTCAATTCTTATCTATAAGATAAGAATTTTCAATTCTTATCTATAGTAAATAATGCTGCTTTAACCAACGTTGTTCTGGTAGGATTAGTATGGTCTTGTTTGAGATCATGTGCTGGGTCATAGGGCAATTCTATTCGGAGTTTTAGGAATCCTCCATACTGCTTTCAAAAGTGGTTAGACAAGTTTATACTCCCACCTACAGTAGAGTAAAATTTCCTTTTGCCACAACCCTTCCAGCATTTGTTGTTTTTAAAGTTCTTGATTATAGCCATTCCAATTGGGATGAGGTGGAATCTCAATGTTGTTTGTTTAAATTTCTTTTATGGCTATAGAAGATGGTCATTGTTATCTCCTCTTCAGAGAAGTGTCTCTTGTGTCTTTAGCCCACTTATTTATCAGGCAGTTTTCTCTCGGCTGATTTGTGAATTTGTTATTGAGGAAATTTAATTTTGTGAGCTCTGTCACCCTTGTATGTTGTATAGTTAGAATTCAATAGATTGTCTCCCAAATGGTGGGTTTATTACGCATATTTCTCTTGCTACCTCTGAATATTGCCATGCAAAATTCTACAGTTGAACACAATCCCTTATATTCAGCCCTCCTTTGATTCATTGTGAATGGATTGTTATGTAGTAAATTTTGACCTGATTACGCAGTCCAATACGCCATCTTCTAATCCATACTATCATATTTCATGATACATAAACCTACTTTGAAGCCTTTGTTTCATTTGGACTTGGCTCCAACTTAAATTGAAATATAAAGTTCTACTTTAAATTATTCATACATGTATACCTGTTTTTATCTGCACCATATTGAGAAGAGTTTCTCTTTCCTCTATCTGATAATTTTGGCACCCTTATCAAAATTTAGGTAGCCATAAATCTCTGGGATGAATTTCTGTGTCTTTAATGCTATTCCATTGGTCTTTAGGCCTGTTTAGGTGCCAATTCTCATTTTATATATGTATGTATGTATATGTCTGTAGACACACATCTGTGTATATATGTGCATATGTTTGTATATCTCTGTATTGCATGTGTGTGAGTGAGTTTGTGTGTATTTTGAGGTTTTCTGTGTGTTTTATAATAGAGTTTGCAGTGGAGTATTGATATTCTTGATATGAATTTCCTGCTAAGGGTTGCTTTCTGTTTCGTGTACATTTCTATGTGATTTTTTATTACTTCTTCTCTTCCATTAAATGATGTATTAGGGATGTTGATCAGTACTGCTTTGAATTTGGAGGTAGTAGCTTTTGAGAATTTCCAAATTTCTCAATGTCAATACTTCAAATACAGGAGCGTGTGTGGTTTTCTCATGTTATTAAATATGCTTGAATTTCTATTTTCAGATGATTGATGTGTACCTCACAGAGGTCCTTCACTTCCCTGCTTATCTGAAATCGTAGGTATTTTCTTTTGGAGGTTATCACAAAAGAAGTTTTTTTTTGTGCTTTAAGCTTCATTCTTCTCATTTTGGGCATACTGAAATGATTTATGTGAGTTCAGTGTAAACTCTGTTACTTTGACAAAAGATTACAACAGCCAAAGGATTGTGATTGTAGTCTATAATTCTTTCAATAGAGAATCAAGTTATCTGCAAAGAAGTAGAGATTCATTTCTTCTTTCCCTATTTGGATCCCATTTTTTTCCTTTGATATATATATATATTCATATTCATATATAAACTAATAAATATGTATATATAGTGAAAATATCATAGAGCGGGTTACAATTACATGAGCAAGCTAATGAGTACATTTCTTATCAAGCTTTGTTGCCTCTTTCTTTATTTCCCCTTACCATCCCTATCCACCCATTCCCCCCATCCCCACTCAAAGTTGTGAAGTTCTTTTTCGAACATAATGTCTTATACATCTCATTGTTGCAATGGGTTTACCTGTATCTCTATTTAAATAATTTGTTTTTTCCCTTCCTCTCCCCAAATTAAACCAGTATTAGTTCAGTTAGGAATTCCTATTGTGAAATGAAAAGCTCTAGGGAGCAGGGATTTATTCTCTCATTCCTAATTGTGGAAATGTATTTTCCTTTCATCATTAAGTGTAAGGGAAGAGTCAGATTGTCATAGAGAGTCTTTATTATATCGAGGAATATTTCATAGGTTTCTTTTTTCTCCATAATTGTCATAATAAGGTTTCATGGGATCTTATCAAATGCCTTTTGACAGCTATGTGCATGATCCTGTGATTCGTGTGCTTCTTCCTACTGATATACTGAATTACAAGGGTGTACTTGCATATGTTGAAGCAATTTTCCCCACTGGTATGATTCCTCTTTGGTCAGAGTTTGTGGGTTATTTTTATTAGTTCTTCATGTCAGTTCTATAGAAATTTATTGAGAAAGTTTGCACTGAAGTTCAAGCAAGAAATGTTTCTACAGTTCTTTTACTCACGAATCCATATGAGGTGTTTGGTTAAGCAGTATACTGGCATCATACAGCAAGTTCATTGTGTAAGTTCACTATCTGTTTCAAGGAAGATTTTAAGAGGATTATAGTGGGTTTTCCTTTGAAGGAATTCCAGAAATGGCCTGTAGACCCTTTTTGTCTAGGGCTTTATTTTGCTAGCTTTTCACAATATTTTCTTATCTTCTTCTGTATCTTGACTGTGTCATGAGGTTATATACCTCATCTCTGGTTTCACTCATTTGGGTACATTCTCTGTCTCTGTCCCTCTTCTCTCAGACTTCCTCTGCTTTCAGATTTGCTAAGGGTTTATCAGTTTTTTTAATTTTTTCCACCTAACCTACTGCTGGCTTATTCAGTCCTTGTTATCATTTGATGATTGTCATTTTTAATTCCATTTTAATTAGAAGCAGTTCGGTCCATGTATTCCCGTGGTGTATTTATTTCCCCTTCCACGTCTATTTAGTTTAAACCAGAGAAGTTGTGGAGATAGAAACAAAGATCATTCTAAGATTTATTTTGATGACTTGTCAATAAACTTTATTATGTTTTACTATTACTTATAGTAAGCGAAAATTCTACATAAGAACTGTGGCCTTCCAAATCATGCAGTCATTTCTTTTGCCATCACTCTCTGAATGGTGCTGCAATTCTATACATTAACTAATTGACAGATTTTTCTAAATTCACCATAGAGGAATTTCAAAATTGTTTGGTCCTAGAAATAAATGGGATGTATGCTGTCATATTACAAAACAAGATATTCATATTTCTCCACTGTAAAGGGTCTAGTTACTTCCATGAAGCATTACAATTTAGAAGGATTCTGCAAATTGAAATAGAGTTCCATTATCAACATTTTAACTTCTATGAATTCAAAATACACTGAAAATTCTCTGCAGTTAACCCTAATATAATTCTTGCAATTTTTCAATCAATCATGAGAATAAAGAAAGATATAGACAGAATGGTGACCTCCAACTGACAATTTCTCCTACCTAGGAATACACATTTCCAATAGAGTTTCAGATTTTATTGGCTACTTCTCAATCTGCAACATTTTTTCTCTTCTTGATGAAGGAGTTACATATTCTAGTCAAAAAATTTAGGCTCAAACTTTTAGATGTGTTCCTAAAGTTTCATGAAACTATACAAAGAATGCCATGTATTTTTATATACATCAATAGGTGATATTAATTTTCTTTATTATTACATTTTAATATTACTTCAGAATAAGGCACTTCAGACAATGATCTGCATTAATAACTTTAAAGAACGTTCACATCATTTCATATGAAAAAATATGGTTTAGTATAACAGAGTACTGATCAATTCACATTTAAGGATATATCTCCAAGATAAAAATTATAATGAGCAATATAATGATATGTAGGTATTGAGAGCATACCTCGATGGATGCATAGTTGAAAAAAGGAATATATTTATATATTAGTTCTTGAAGTAAATTAGGTCTTTATTGGCGAGAAGAATGACATATATGCAGTGTGAAATATGTTAATAATAACATATGCTTGCCAAATTTCATCCAGCTATTGTCATTTATATGTTGCCAGAATTGAAGACATGGTTTTTCTTTTTTCCCTTCTATTCCAGCCACAATAGAGAATTTGAGGATTTCAAGCATCATCCAGAGTACTTAAAACTTGAGGCCCAATTGTTCAGTGTCACAGTTGGTTGGCAAGTTTCATGAAAAGACCAGTATTCCGATTTTCTTTCTCCACACACATTTTAGGATTCTAAACCATACTAGTCCAGCTTATTTTTATTTTTTTGTTGTGACAAATGCTATAACATAACTGTAAATTTTTCTCCTCTAATTTTATTTCTATACAAAAAGTGGAAGAGAATAATGGGGTGTTACATGTGTATAGCAATAAATAATCCAAGGAAAGGTGTAATGTCTGCTAGAAGAATCTTGGACAATACAGAAAATTCAAACAAGGCACACATCTCCTTAAAATAGCACAGTTGCCATGAAATTTATTGAATAAAAGAATAGTGACGATAATGTACACCTAGTCAGGTTATTTTATGTTTCAGTTGACTGAAGCACAAGTTGATCTGAGATTTTTGAGGTCATGAAAAAGAAATGGCCAGTCTTTTCCCTATCACAATGACAAAGACAAAACTCAAGGGACATAGTCAAAAAGGCTATAAAAGGTTGTAAACCAGGCAATGAGGATGTTTTCTTCCTTCTTCTGGGAGGATCCTGCTTTACTTTAAGTGATATCAATGAAAATGTATCATTTGTGCACCTTCCAAAAACTATTTCTAAAGGTTATTTGGTTCTTGGTTGTTTCTACTTTAACAAAGAATGATATATTCTTCTATTTCCACTTTCCCATGTGTGTTTTGATGGCAGTTTCTAAAGATTGCAGGTTTTGTCCTATATGTACAGCAACACCACAATGCTTCTGTTTCTATCAGTTTAGAAAATTGCCTTCTCAAACTCGTATAAATGGAAATGTTACTAAGATTCATGTTATAATTTTGAAAACAAGATGTTCATATGTCTTCTCTTGTGAAATTCAGTCACTTCACTTGCATATTAAGAAGTTTGTAACCATTTAAAAGAATGTTCCAACAACAGCTTTTGATTGTCAATATTCCCAAATTTTACTTTTCCTTCATTGAAGAATCTGCTTTAAGATATTCTTGTGTGCTTTACGCTGGTGTCTCATGCCTGTAATTCTAGCTAATAAGGAGGCTGAGATCTGAGAATCCCGATACAAAGCGAACTCGAGCAGGAAAGTCCCTGAGGTTTTTATCTCCAATATACCACTCAGAAAAACAGCAATTAGTGCAGTGTCTCAAGTGGTAGAGAGATAATCTTGAACTGAAGAACTGAGGGACAGCATTCAGGCCCAGACTTCAAGACCATGACATACAAAAAAAAAAAAAAAAAAAGAAGCCTTGTGTAAAATTTTGTAGCTGAGTCCTGGTGGTCAGGCCTCCAATCCTAGTTACTCAGGAGGATGATGGGTTAAAGCCACTATGGCATGAGAGTTTTATTTCGAATGAAATACCAGATCACAGGAAGCATCACATTGGTTCAAAACAATAGAGTGTTGGACTTGTGTAAAAAGACCTTAGAGATATTGAAGGGCCCTGAGGTCAAGCGCAATGATCTATACAAGCCTATCTGTTATGTATCAGAATGTTCCAGTTGCAAAAAAAGGAAATTTCTAAAAATGATATTATTGCTAATGATTATTACACATCAGTAAACATTTTACAAATAGTTTCACACAATTGAATATAATTGTGAATTGTTTTCTTCTTTCATTTTTTTTACCAAGAAAAGTTCCAAAAATATGAGCAATACATTCTAGGCCTGCCAAGTTATAAGGACTAACTGCTACGATATATCTATATTTGACACCTATATTGAGTACTTCCCTCTGTCATGCTCTTAGTCATCAGTCGTTTGGTGAAAAACCCAGAGGATGGGGTGTTACATTACATCAGAACTTCGCATCACTTTCCCATCACATTATTTCGTTAATTTTTTTGAGAACATTTTAAATCAAAAGGTGTTATATCATATAACTCCATGTCACATTCTTTTTTCTTTCTTCTTTTGTTTTGTTGAGGGAGGAGGCTTGAACTCTGGGCGTGGATGCTGTCCTTGCACTGTTCAGCTCAAAGCAAGTGCTTTATCACTTTAGCCACAATGCCACTTGTGGATTTTTACTGGTTTGTTGGAGATAAGTGTCTCACAGAATGCCTGTCAGGAGTGGCTTTGGACATTGATCCTCAGATCTCAGCCTCCTTAGTAGCTAAGATTACAAGTATGAGCCACCAGCATCAAGTTCCATTTCACATTTTAAGGTATAGGATTTACATACTTTTTGAATATAATTAATTCTACATCATTCTATATCTTTCCTTATACCTACATAATGTGACTGTGGTTATTTTACAAACATTGCACACTTCTTAAGGGAAACCAACTAATTCTCTGTTTAAATACAGGGGCACCATTATTCATGACAGGCCTTTTTCAATTATATTCAAGATTTTTTTATCATATCATTTGACAACTTTTTGTAAATTGATATATGTCTTGAATCAATTAATTTTAATCTCCTCATCATAGAATGTAGTCTCTTCATCACACTGTGATTTGCAAGAATTTTTTGTCAGTTGTGGTCTGAGCCCTGTCCCTCACATTTTCAGGTCAAGGCTAGTCCTCTACTACTTCACTCACAATACCACTTCTACATTTTTCTGCTTATGTCGTGCTGAGCAATCGAACCTAAGGCCTCATGCATGTAAGTCAAAAACTCTATCAATGTGGCACTTTCCAGCCAAGACAACTGCTATTTTCAGAATTCTGGTATCTATAATAATCCGTATGAATATACATGCCTGTTATTTCCAGATTACAGAATGTATGTTAGAGTCTTTTGCACAGAAAATATATAAATGAGGTGTTGTTACCAGTGAATAGTATTCTCCAATTCATGTATTGATTTTACTGCCAAATAAATCACAAAATCTGATATTCTCTAGAAATTTTAAAAGGATATAAATGCTCCAAACACAGGAATATACCCTGACAATGGAATGAGAACTTTCAAGAAAACTTTTAGACAAGAATCGACTAATGCCAGGGTTTTGACAGAATCATTCTATCACAGGTGATCACTGAGTAAAATTATTAAAGTAGTATGAACTCTTAAGTTTGCAGTAGGTACTGCTATTGAAGAAGGACCTACAAAGAGAAAGAACACGTGCTGAATATTTTAAGAATGTGATTTGTCACTTCATTGAACCCAGCAATATGTAATATTATACAACCAGTTGATATGGTGAAATTCATAAATTTTAAGAAATATTCCACAGCATGTTGAAACTATTGGCAAGATACACCTACACACACAGACACAAGCTCACACACACACACACACACACACACACACACACACACACACACACACACACACACACACACGACCCCTGAAAAATGTTGTCCATGTGATTCATGCCTGGACAAGAGCCTAACACAGAATCAGAAAATGTCAACAGTAATATTGTTTTGCTCAGCACAAACAAGCTTTCATTTTCATGATCTGACCACACTTATGGAAATGCATAGAAATATACAGAAAATGATTTACTTTTTGGTTTGTGTTGGCCATTGTCTGGAAGGGCAGAATTACTCAATCTCTTTATGTTCTCACATTTTTCAATTTTAATATGCCATGTGATAGTTTTCTTCTTTGTTGATTCCTTGATACTTCCACAGCCTCTACACCATCCAATATGTATAGAAAATCTTTAGGGTTATCCATAGACTCTGGGCCTAGGCCTTGAATTAAGGTCTGGGAAATGAATTCCTTGCCTGAGCTTTGAACTTGGCACCTAGGACTTCAATTTTCTGCCTGGCTTTGAATTTAGTATTAGGACTTGAACTTTCAGCATGGGACTTGAACTCAGGTCTGAACCTTGTACTCAGTGCCTGGGACTTGAATGGTCAGCTTAGCCTTTAACTCAAGACCGGATCCTTGAACTTTTGACCTGGTCTTTGAACTCATGGGCCAACATAAGATCTCAGCACATGGTAATTAAGTTGCAGCATGAGCATTGAACTTGGTACTTGAGCCTTAAACTATCAGCCTGGGTCTTGAATTTGGGCCTGGAATTTAAAGTCAATACCCTGACATTTAATTTGGGGCCCGGGCCTTGAAATTGGGACCTCAAATTTGAATTTGAGCTTGGGAGTTGAACTAAGGCTTGAGTCTGATACTCACAAATTGAGCCTTGAATTCACAACATGGGACTTGAACTGGGGTCCTAGACCTTGTACTCAGTGTTGGGCCTTGAATTCACAGGGTTCAATTTTGAAATGGGGCCAGGGATGTTAACATAGGCTGGGACATGAAGTTTGCCTGCAAGTTGTTCTTCGAATTTGGGAGTTGAACTCAAACTTGGGGCTGGAACTGACATGCTGAGTCTTGAACTCACAAACTGGGATTTGAACTAGTCCCTGGACCTTGACCTTACTGTCCAGGCCTTGAACTTAAAATGAGTAAGTTGAACATGGAGCCGGGGATATTAATAAGCATGGGAAATGAACTTGGCCTGGGGTTTGAACTCAGGATCTGGGACTTAGCCTCAGGGTTCAGGCTTAAATGCACAGCCTGTAACTGGAACTCACAGGCTAGGACTTGAACTCATGGAGTGATATGTGAAATGTTGCCCTGGATCTTGAAATCTGAGCATGGTGTTGGAATTCACAACCTGAGCTTTGAATTCACAACCCAGGTCCTGAACTGAGTGCCTAGAACATCAAGTTGGAGCCTGGGAATAGAACTTTTATAACGGTCTAAAACGTTGGACATGGGCCTTGAACTCACAAACGGCCTTGCATTCACACCCTGGGCCTTCAACACAGAGCCTGTGACTTAAATGACAGGCTTGGGCCTTCACCTTACAGCCTGTTCTAATCTTATTTCCTGGTTCTTGATCTGCATCCCTGGACTTTGAATTTGACAAGAAGTGGGTACTGAGATTTCATTTTGGTGTCTAGACTTTGAACTCATAGTATGGGCCTTAATCTCATGGTCTGAGCCTTGAACTGAAAGCCTGGGATTTGGTATCTGGGCCTGGGCCTTGAATTCAATACCTTGCCCTTCAATTTGTAACAGGGGTGATAAACTTTGTGTCTCAGCCTTGAATTGGGACCTGGAACTTGAACTCATACTCTGAGCCTGAAGCATTGGGCCTGGGTCTTGAACTCACAGAATAGTTGTTGAACTCACATCTTGGGCCTTCATCCCAAAATGTTGAACTACAGGAGGTAGGGGGGACGTGGGTCTCCAATATGGGGACTAGGACGTAAACTCACAACACAGGCCTTAAACTTTCACACGGGCTTTTAAGTCAATGCCTGGGAATTTCATTGCACCCTGAGCCTTGAACTAGGGGCCTGGGCCTTAAATTTTCATCTTCACACTGGAATTGGGTCATAGGTCTTGAACTCAGGGCCTGGGACTTGAATTTGCAGCTTCTATTTTGAAGTCGTGACCTGGGCTTTGAACTGTCAGACTGAGATTTGAATTTGGGGCCTCAAACTTGACCGCTCAGCATAGGGCTTCAGTTCAGGGCTTGGGCCTTGAACTCAGTGCCTAGGAGTTGAACTGTTGGTCTGGGCATTGAATTATCACCCTGAGACTTTAATTCCAGGCTTAGGAATGGAATCCTGTCTTTGGCATTAAACTCAGGACCTGGGCCCTGATCTCATGACCTGGACTGCAAACAGTGAGCCATGGATGTTCAACTCAAGGGCTGGCTCTTGAAATCAGGACCTGCGATGTGAATTCTTAGCCTGGAATTTTACTCATGATCTGCTACTTGAAGTCTTGGCCTGGATTTGAACTGCTGGGATTTGAACTCATTGCCTGTGACTTGAATTCATGACTTAAGCCTTAAACTCAGTACCTAGGCCTGAAGCTGTGCTCCTGGGACCTGAATTCATAATCTCATCCGAACATGTTGGACTTGGGTATTCTACTCCTGGACTGTGCCTAAAACACACAACCTGGGCCTTGAATTCATGGACTGGTACTTGAACTGGGGCCCTGGATCTTGAAATCAGTGGGAAAGGGGGCATTGAGACTTCAAATGGGGATGGGGCTTTTAGCTGATAAGCTGGACCTTAAACTCATATGCCCTGGTATCAACTTCTGGGCCGGGAACTCAATGTTTGGGGTTTAAATTCAGGGTCTGGGTATTGAACTTGTGTCTTGAGCCTTTAGCTTGGGGTTTGGACCTTGAATTCAAAGCCTCGAACTTAAATTCAGAAACTGAGCCATTAACTCTCAGTCTGGCATTTTTAGGTGGGCCCTGGACCTAGAATGCAAGGCCTGTGATTTAAACTCAGGGCTTGGAATTTGCTCTCAAAACCCCGGCCTCGAACTGCTGTTTAGTCCTTGACCTGTTTTCCTGGAACTTGAAATAATAGCTGGGCCTGAAACACTGGGCATTAAGTCACAGCCTAGATCTTGAACTCATAGCATGGGGAATTAACTCATGGGCTGGTAGTTTAAATGGGGCCCAGGGTCTTATAATAAGAGACTAAGGGTTGAAATCATAGTCTGGGCCTTGATCTCAGGGTCTGCAATTTGATGTGTAGATCTGGCATTTAACTCTGCAGTCCTTGGGTTCTTAGCTTGGGCAGGCCTGCTCAGGCCTAAGCGTCCTTCTATACTGTGGGCTCCTGGCACTGTGCTTGCTTATCCTGGGATCCTTTGTTCTGTAAGTGCTGTTTATACTGCTACTGCACTTGCAGCATGGGTATGGAGGGCTCTAAGTACAGTGTATGTGTATCCTAAAATGCTTGTGTTTGTTAGTACGAGTGAACCTGCTGACATCTAAGATTCTCTGGATGCACATTCATGCCGTTTAATCATGTGCTCTTTTGCTATGAACCACTATTGTCTGTCAATATCAAAAGAAATAGGATAAGTGAATAACAAACTTTCTCTTCTCCAAACCCATAAAATTTCCTCACTACAATGTAAGTTTTACACATGAGGCTGTCATTATAAATCAATAAAGTCAAGGATTTTCCTCAGCTTCATTTAAGGAATGAAGCCCTCAAAATGAAATACTATAGAGCATTATCCCTGTGGAAAATCATGGTTGCTCGTAGACTTCCAGTAGGCATGAAAGTTGGGGACAAACTAGCAAAAAAATGCTATCAACACAGTATGTACAACAGAGAAAAGCCTGACACGGGTCATTTAGAAGCCTGTAGGAGGCTAATATCTGAGGATCAGGTTTTATGGCAGCACACCAGGAGCCTCTAGGAGGTTCTCATCACTCATTCATCACCTCAGAATTCGAAGTGGAATTGTTGTTCAATTGGCAGATGATACGCCTTGAGGGGAATAGGTCTGGGCTTGCACTCAAGACCAGAGTTCAAGCCTAATGACGACCACCACCAACAAGCAGAGAAACAAATGTAAATCAATATTAATCAATAATGTCCCAAACTCACGGTATTACCAAAACGTGAATTATTTTCACCGAATAAAAGACCATTTCATTTTTATTTACTCTCTATTTGGACCATCTTGCATTTTCTCTTTGAAATACAGAAAGTAATGTTTGATGGGAAGGTGGTATTTCCCTAACTACCTCTGTAGCTAGAACTGAATATGATTCCATGGTAATATGAATCCTGTTTTCTTATGCTTTCTATATCTAAGAGAATCATATTTTTTTTTGGCTTCTCAAAAGTGGATGGTACTAGAGAACTTGAGAATTAATGAGAAAATCTGTGGCAATATAGGAGTCCATGTTACTGCCTTATTTGTATCAAAGATTTAATCAACAATACTTTATCATTATATATATGTGAGCAGATTTGTATGTATAATCAGGTATTTTTGTTGCCTTGTCCATTTGTAGATGCAAATCTTTGTGTGTGTTTGTGTGCGTGTGTGTATGTGTGTGTGTGTACAACTTGGAAGGTCACAATTATTCCCTACTCTATTTCAGCACCCATAAAATGAAGCAGGGCAAATTACTATGATTTTTGGAAATTAAAATGAGGAGATTTTGCCTGCCTGCAATTCTTGATTTTATTCAATCATGATAAACATTAATCATAGTTTTTTTCCAGGATTTTTTTTCTTATATTTCTTCCTTGGTAATGAAGATTGAAACCATTGGTTTCAACCTCTTACCCTGGCCTTGATCGCAGCCAAGTATTACAAATATTGGTGTATCTCTGGCATAGAATTCTCTGTCAAACATATTTGAGAAAATAATCTTACAAAGAAATGCTAATGGCAATCTTTTCAATATTCATAGCAAAGTCCAATATTTCCATGTTCATACTGGCAGGTGACATGCGTATATTCCTTAAATATTAAGTATTTTTCTGGCCTGATGTACATATTTGCCTGATAACACTTCATAATGTGATTGTCAATTCACAATGAAATTTATTGTCTAAGAAAAATAATGAAAAAAGTTTATTGTTTTAACAATAGCACATTACTTTTAATAGTATGTGCAGGTATTGGAAGGGTCCTGAGTTCAATCCAAATTACCTTTACATAAATCTATCTGGTATGTATCAGAAGAGGCCAGTTGCAAAAAGAGAATTTGGGGAAAAAATGTCATTATGGCTCGTGACTATTACACATCAGTAAGCATTTCACAGTTTCAGACGATTTCAAATAAGCATGAGAATTGTTTTCTTCTTTCAGCTGTTATCAAAAATGGTCTACAAAATAATACATTCTAGGCATGGAAAATTGTAAGAACTAACTGCCACTTTCTATCTCTTTTTGTTTGATTCAATATAAAATAAACACCTATACTGAGGCCTCCCTTCTGTCTTTGGTGCAGAAGGCAGTTTTTCACTTGACATAGGCTGATTTGCTGATGAAAGACCTGAGATCATGAAAAGGAAAATGATTATATCAGAACAACAGTAATTAGCACTCCACATCTAGAAGACAGTGGATGTGACCGGTGACAATACCATGTCTCTTTGATGGAAGTGCTTCCTGCTATATTTGCTGTGTCTATTTATCTTTCACACACACCATTTTCTGGCAATCATGTGGGACATAAACTGGAAGACAAGAAAGTAGGACACAAGTCACAGTAATGAAGGAAAAATCAATTAGGGTTGAAACTGACAAAGGATTCACAATCACCTAATTTGTGAAAAACTACATAATTGCAAAAAAAACTACTTAATAACATAATAGTCATTGGCAATTCTGACAAAGGAAATATATTTCAAGTATAAACATGATATGAGAGACAACACCCCATATAATTTTATGTTAACTAAATATTGGAAAAGAAATGCCGTTTTACATTATCTATATTATTTTTGAATTGAGTTATTTATCCATTCAATTGATATCTTGTGTGGGAATGTGTAATGATTAACTGTATGTCCTCCAATAGGATCAACTTTTCATGCAGTCAATAGGAATTATATTCACTTTTTCGCTGTACACGTTATGTGCATCTGACCTAAAAAGAACAAAATATATGAGTGGATACAAAATCACCAGCTACATTTATTTTCATATAAAGGTAAATTTAATTAGGGAAATTTATTCAAACTTGTAAGAGTTGTTTAATTTGAGGCAGCACCCCATTTGCTGAATCTGAAATAAAATATCTCTGAATTTCCTAGAGAGAAAATCCCTAAAGGCTGTTTGCTTGGGGATCATATATGTATGTCATTAAATTTTCCAAAGATAAACATAGGCAACATCATTTAATGTGATTCCATGATAATTCAAATATTTTACCTGCTGCCAAAAATAATTGGCAGCTTAAATTATAATATTTTAGGGTGGAAGAAAACAATAGTCCAGATAGTTGTGTTGAGAGAACATGAGAAAATATAAAGACCAAATTAATGCTTTCTGTTTTTTTTATCAAATTTTTTAAAAATCATTGATTTGCTTCTTTGTGATAAATTGTGTTAATGTGTACATATTAATTCCTTTTTTTTTTGAGGGGGGTGGGGTCCAGTCGTGGGGCTTGGCCCTTTGCCCTGTCGCTCAGCTCTTTAGCTCAAGGCTAGTGCTCGACCATTTGAGCCACAGTGACAACTCCAGCTTTTTTCTTTTTGCTTATGTGGTGCTGAGAAATCGAACCCAGAGCCTCAGGCATGCAAAGCAAGCGCTCTACCACTGAGCCAACTTCTCAGCCTTCTATATTCAAACCTTTCTATGTGTCAGTTTCTTGATGTAATTCTTCATGCATATTTCTGAAGCCTTTGGTTGGACATGGTGCAATCTTGTTTCAACTTATGCCTCCTTGGTTGTAAAAACAGAATTTTTGTTACATTAATTTGGGAAGCATGAATGTTCCCGTTATTTTAATGTGATCCACCCAAACGTAATATATGCAATTTGGCACCTTGCCATAAAGTTTAGAATAAATCATTATTTGCATGACTTCTGCCTATAGTCCTCAATTATTATCATGAAATTAGAATAACTATTATTTTCTCTAACACATAGAGAGCTTACACATATTGATATTCCCTTTCACCAGAGTTCTGATGATACAGGTAAGTTAAAAACAATTTTTAACAAGAGCCATTCTTTAGAAACTCCTAATGTTTCACTGTCCAGTTGCAATACTCTCATAGACAGATATTAATATATTTATGAAAATAAAACTAATTCTACACCGTTCTATCTCTCCCCATTATCACTATGTATGTGACACTAATACTTTAAAAATTTACATATTTCACTTGTATAATGATTAAACATAGGGGCATCGTTATGCATGACACATCTGTTGTTATTCTGTTAAAGACTTTGGATCATATCACTGCAAAATTTTTTGAATATTGATATAATTTTTGATGAATTCATCTTAGTATTCTCATCCATGTACACAGATCGCTTCACATTGTGACGTGCAAGAGCTTAGGAAATGAGCAAATGAGTACAGTAGTCACATAAAATCATGAATAAAGTACTTCCAAAGTTAGTAAAGTTGTATTGTATTCCTTCATCACATCCTCATTTTTGAAAGACTGTAAATCCTGAGAATACACTCGGTTTTATCAATGTGATGTATTTATAAAACTCTGTGGAGGCTTGTGTGTTCACCATGATGCTAGTGTAAAAAGTTCGAACTGAAACATTGAACTTATGCAATGACTGCTGTGAAAAAATATTGTATGACAAACAAAAACTGGGGATCCTGTGTAACAGCAATACTCACAAGCAAATGTGTTGAATAGGATCTGTCCAACATTAGGGATTAATGGGAAAGAGAGAGAAAAATGAGAAAGGGGATAACAATTTCAACAAGGATTGGACTCATTACATGTGTAACTATACCCCAACTTACGTCACTATGACAGTAAAATTTAAATAAGAAAGAAAAAATCAATGTAAATAATGGAATTGATGGAAACACTAGTGTTATATATCACATCTTCACACTTTGATACAGCTGATTATAACAAAATACGTAGATATATATCAGTTCTTTGAATTCCAATTTTGCAATTAGCTTCTTTTGGAATATACAAAATGAAGAGGAAAAAAAATTTAGGCTAATTAAACAACTTATTTTTAGAATTGTTGTATCTATAACAATCTCTATGAATATCCTTATCAGTTATTTCCTGATTAGAGAAGTTATGGTAAGGTCTTTTACACATATAAAAATATGGTTTTCTTAACAGTGAATTGTATTCTTCCATTTACGTATTATTCTTTAGTACCAAATTACCCATTAAAAAATTTGAAGTTGTACAGAAATTTCATATGCATAAGTATGCTCCACTCTCAATGCACACTGATAATGAACCTAGAACTTTCAACTCAAGTTTTAAACATGAATAAACTGCCAGGGTTTGACAGGTGATCCCTGAGTAAATGGTGAAGTTGTATGATCGCTTTAGATTGCAGTAATTACTTGTAGTAAAATACGAGCTACAAATAGAACACATGTCAAATATTTTAATAAGGTGATTTGTGAATACCTTTATTGAATCTAGCAATATATATACATATATATATATTTATATTATGTGGTGAAATTCATAAATTTTAGAAAACATTTTACAGCCCAATACAACTATGAGCAAGTTCAACTTTCATCCACACACACCACGAAAAAAGAATGGTATATAAAAAAAGTTCCTGAGACGTTCTTTAACCAAGTATGAATCACAATTTTAACACTATATCTCAGTTACTTTCTTTCATTTTATTGTCACTTGAATGAATTACTGCTTATATTAAAGATGATAAAATATACCAATTTGGGATGAACATTCCACTCTAATAAAAATGTGTTGTTGTTGTTAGTATTTTTATTGAGTTTATTTTTTTTTCTTTTTGTCTTAGTCCACTTTTGTTTCCAAACAACAATGTAATCTTCTCAATTCATAACATTTGTTTTGTATTTCACATTAGAATGTATTCGACAAGAAATTTTCAGGGGATTAAGTCATTCTGAATATTAATACAGGGGTAGTTAACATTATATTTGACTTAATTGCTTTTCACTTTTCTTCATAAATCAAATTCCACCCTTGAGAATGTAGAGAAAAGATCATCATTCTTTAACACAGTTTTGTCAACTTAGCATTTAGTAAGTAATAGAGTATAATTTCAAACAGTATCTTTATGTCAAATTTACTTCCTGCTCATATTTTCAGTATCCTTCAGGAAATGCTAATTTCCTTGGGGAACATAAAAGAACAAAAATCTCACAAAGCAATGATAGTCACATGTGATAAAGCTACTTCAATCTCATTCAGATAATAAGGCATTTGAAAACCATAATCAATTTGTTTTTTGTTTTCTGTTGCTATTTTTTTCCTTGTATTTTTAAAATCATTTACTTCAAAAGATGCTTTATAGAAAAACTACATTCATGTCAGTCAAGCACTATCATCCCTTCTTTATTTTTTTATTCTATAATTTACTTCATCCACCTTCACAACCCTTCCTCCACCCCAAAGCTGCAAATTTATTTTCCATATAGTGTCATGTGAATATCTTTATTACAATGGGTCAGGGGTTACAATTACATGGGAAAGGTAATGACTACATTTCTTATCAAACATAGTTGCCTTCTCCTTTCTTTCCACTTCCCATTTCCCCCGCTAATCCTCACAGACACCCCCCAACACAGCACCCCATCCCGACCAAAGAAGAAAATAAAGTTCAATTTTGCACAATGGCTTGTACCTCTCATAGATGCAAAAGGTCCAGATGTATCCCTATTTAATTGATTTGTTTCTTCCCTTCCTCTCTACAAATTATACCAAATACAGGGAGAAGAAGGGTTATTATACGGAGGGGAGCGAAATACAAAGCAGCAAAGAAATCATCTTATAAATATGTTAGAAACAATTACATGAAAGAAAAAAAAATATTTGAATGCTTACTTTGGGGTTCATTTCACCTAATATCAACTCATCTGAACTTTTCTGCTTGTCTCAAACATACACTAGGGAAACTAAGGGACCTATGTTTCTTTGGGCCTGGCTTACTTCACTTAATATACTTTTTTCCAAGTCTTTACATTTCCTAACAAATGGTGAAATGTCATTCTTTCTGATGGAGGCATAGAAATCCATTGTGTTTATACACCACATTTTCTTGACCCATTCATCCACTGAGGGGCATCTGGGATGATTCCATATCTTAGCTATGGTATATAATGCTGGAATAAACATAGTTGTGCTGGTAGCTTTAGTAGAGTCTTGTTAGTGATCATTTGGGTGAATGCCCAAAAGTGGGATTGCTGGGTCAAAGGGAAGCTCTATGTGGAGTCTTTTAGGAAGCTCCATACTACCTTCCAAAGTGGTTGAACAAGTTTACACGCCCACCAACAATGTAGTAATTTTCCCTTCTCTCCACATCCTCTCCAGCATCTGTTGTTATTAGAGTTGTTGATTATAGCCATTCTAACTGGGATGAGGTGGTATCTCAATGTTTTCATTTGCATTTCTTTTATGGGTAGGGAGGTTGAGCATTTCTTCATGTGTCTATTGGCCATCCTTCTTTCCTCTTCAGAGAAGTTTCTCTTATTTATTGGACAGTTGTTTCCTTGAAGATTTGTTGTTGGGGGATTTAATTTTTTTAGTTACAGATATATTTTACAAATGAGACTCTTGTCCATTTTATGGTCAGTGAAGATCTTCTCCCAATCCGTGTACTTTCTATTGACCTTGTAAGCTATGTCCTTTACCATGCAGATGCTCTGTAATTTCATGCAATCCCATTTGGCCAACCTTTCTTTGATTTGCTGTGTTTCTGATTCACTATTAAGAAATTTTCAGCCTTTGCCGAGGAGACGTAAGGTTTCTCCTATTCCATTCTGTAATGCTTTCAGAGTGTCTGTTTGACCCCGAGGTCTTTTATTATTTTTTTGGGGGGGGTCCGGTCGTGGGGCCTGAACTCTGGCCTGGGTGCTGTCCCTCAGCTCTTCAGCTCAAGGCTAACGCTCTACCACTTGAGCCATAGCTCCACTTGCGGCTTTTTTCTTTTTGCTTATGTGGTGCTGAGGAATCGAACCCAGGGCCTCAGGCATGCTAGGCAAGCGCTCTACCACTGAGCCACCTTCCCAGCCCAGACTGCGAGGTCTTTGGTCCATTTGGATTTGATTCTGGTGCAGGGTGATATATAAGAATCTAGCTTTAGTTTTCTACAAGTAGTTAACCAATTTTGCCAGCACCATTGACTGAAGAGGCTGTCTTTCTTCCATTCTGTTTTTTTTTTTTTAAGCTCCCTTTTAGAAGTCTAGTTGGCTATAGGTTTGTAGGTTCATTTCTTGGCTTTCAAGTCTATTCGATTGGTCCTGAGGTCTATTCTTGTGCCAGTAATAAGCTGTGTTGATTACTATGGCTTTGTAGTAGAGTTTGAAATTTGGTATTGATATTCTTCCAACATAGTTTTTTATGTTGAGGATCGTTTTTGCTATTCAGAGTCTTTTATTGTTACATATTTATTTTTGCATTGCCTCTTCTATTTCCTTGAAGAATGAAGTTGTATTATTGATAAGTATCGTACTGAATTTGTAGATAGCCTCGAGAAGTATTGCCATTTTCACAATGGTGATCCTTCCAATGCAGGTGCATGGGGGGGTTTTGCCACTTTCTAAATTCTATTGATTTCCTTTTTCAGGTTTGTAAGATTTCATCATAGAGGTCCTTCATTTCTTTGGTTAAGTTGAATCCTAGGTATTTTATTTTTTGTTGAACCATTATAAATAGAGTTTCCAGACTTCAGGCACATTTTTCTCATGGTTGGCATACAGAAAAGCCATTGATTTTTGAGGGCTAATGTCATATATTGCCATTTAAGAAAATTTTGAATCTGCTTGCTTGAGTAATATGGGAGTGGAGACCCTTGGATTGTTTAAATACAAAATCATGTCATCTGCAAAGAGGGAGAATTTTAGTTCATCTTTCCTTATTTGGAAACCTTTTATGTTCACATATTTTCTTATTGCTGTGATAGGCATTCTAATACTAGATTGAAGAGAAGTGGAAAGAGAGGACATCCTTGTCTTGTTTCTGAGTTAAGAGGAAATGGGTTTAGTTGTTCACCTCTGAGTATAATCCTTGCAGCAGTTTTGTCATATATAGCTTTTATTTTATTGAGGAATGTTCCCTGGATTCCTAATTTTTCCAGAACCTTCATTATAAAAGGTGATGGATCTTGTCAAATTTATTTTTCTGAATCTATTGAGATAACCATGTGATTCTTATCCTTGGTCTTGTTGATGTGATGAAATATATTAACTGATTTGCATATATTGAACCAGATTTGCATCCCTGAAATGAATTCTGTTTGATTGTGGTATATGATTTTTTGGATGACTTGTTAAAGTTGATTGGCCAAAATTTTGTTGAGAAGTTTTGCATCAATGCTCAACAAAGATTTGCTAAGGGTCTGTCAATTTTGTTAATTTTTTCAAGAACCAACTCTTTGTTTTGTTGATTCTTTCTATAGTTTTTTTTGGATTCTAATTCATTTAATTCTGGATTGGGGTTTATCTTGCTGCTCTTTTTCAAGGAGGTTTACATGTGTCATTAAATTGTTGTTTTTAGATCTCTCCAATTTGTTGTTGTAGGAGCTCTGAGCTATAAACTTGCCTCTGAGTACTGCTTTTGCTGTGTCCCAGAGGAGCTGGTAATTTGTGTGTTCATTTTGTTGAATAGCATGAACATTTGAATATCCTTTCTAATCTCTTCCATGACCCACTCGTGATTCAGCAGTGTGTTGTTCAGCCTCCATGTGATACCAGACTTTCTTCGGTGGCTTTTGGTGTTGAGTTCTAATTTTATTCCCTTGTGGACAGAGAAAATGCAAGGTATAATTTCAATGTTTCTGAATTTGGACAAGTTTGCTTTGTGGCCACAATGTGGTCTATTTTAGAACATGTTCCATGTGCTGCTGAGAAAAACGTGTATTTTGATGCTGCTGGATGTAATATTTGGTAGATGTCTGTTAAATCTAGTTGATCTATGCAGCTGTTTAGATCTGTGGTTTCCCTGTTGAGTTTTTGCCGAGTTGACCTATCTAGGGGGGAGAGTGATGTGTTAAAATCCCCAACAATTAATGTCTTTAGATCAATGTGGGATTTGAGGGAAAGTAGTGTTTCTTGGATAAATGTGGGTGCTCCATTGTTTGGCAAATAGATATTTAGAATTGTAATATCCTCTTGAAGGAGAGATCCTTGAATTAGTATGTAGCTACCTTCTTTATCTCTTCTCAGGAATGGTGTCTTCCAAGTGTTGGATAGATCTATCATATTTCTTGGACTTGAATTGGATGGTTGTATGTTCTTTCTCTATAATATCTAGGTTGTCTTCAAACCCCAAGATTCGATCTTCTGCCTGGTCGAACCTGCTGTCAATACTTTCTACTTTGTTTTTTATTTCTTTTCCTTTGAATTGGTCAGATTTGATGGCTTCAAATTCTTTGGTGAAGCTTTGTTCTAGAACTTGTATAAATTTCTTTACGTCCTTAATTTGGTGTTCAGTGTTTATTCTCAAATCACTTAGTTGATTGGTTATGGTTTCCTGGGACTCCCATTCCTTCCGTTAGGTTCCATTCAGCATTCTCTTTGTGGTCTCCCTGACACTAAAGCTACCAGCACAACTGTGTTTATTGCAGCATTATTTACTATAGCTAAGATCTTGAACTAACCCAGATGCCCCTCAGTAGATGAATGGATCAAGAAAATGTGGTATATATGCACAATGGAATTCTATGCCTCCATCAGAAAGAATGACATTGCACCATTTGTTAGGAAATGGAAAGACTTGGAAAAAATTATATTAAGCGAAGTAAGCCAGGCCCAAAGAAACATAGGCCCCATGATTTCCCTTATTTGCAATACCTAGTATATGTATGAGTCAAGCGGAAAAGTTCAGATAATGTGATGTTAGGAAAATGAACCCTTAGATATGTATTTTAATGTTTTTTTTTCTTTCATGCATGTGTTTCTAACGCATTTATAATATTATTTCTTTGTTGCTTTGTATGTCCCTCCCCCACAGTATAACCCATGCTTTCACTATATTTGATGTCAGTATAACTTGTGGAGGAGATGGGGAAAAACAAGTCGTTTAAGGATACAGGTGGACCTGTTGCAACAATGAGAAGTACAAGTTGTCATGTCCAAAACGAGCTTTACAACATCGGTGCGGGGTGGGGCTGGGGGAGAAGGATTGGGCGGGGAAGGGGGGAGGCTGGGAAGGGATGTGAAGGGTAAACAAAGGAAGAGGCTGCAATGCTTGGTAAGAAATGTACACATTATCCTGCCCATGTAATTGTAACCCCTCTGTACAGTATGTTCACAAATAAATTAAAATAAATTAAAAATAAAAAAAATGTTCAACAAATAAATGGGTCAATAGTTCTCTTTCTTTGATGACTCCCTACCTGGTTTTGGGATGAGGTTTATGATGGCTTCATAGAATGTTTTCGGTAGTGAACTTTCTCTTTCAATTTCACTGGAGAGTTGGAAGAGTATTGGTGTGAGCTCTGCTTTGAAGGCCTTGTAGAATTCTGCTGTAAAATCATCTGGTCCTGGACTTTTCTTACCTGGGAGGTCTCTTATTGATGTTTCTATTTGAATGCTTGATATAGGCCTGTTAAGATGGTTTTTAACTCATCCCAGTTTAGTTTTGGCAGGTCAATATTTGCTAAGAAAAGGCCCATTTCTGCCAAGTTCTCAAACTTATTAGCATAAAGTTTTGAGAAGTATTCCCTTATAATGTTCTGAATCTTGCTTGTTTCTGTGGTGATGTTTCCATTCTCATCTCTGAGTTTATTTATTTGGGCGTTCTCTTCTTTTTCTGATAAGATTTGCTAAGAATCTGTCAATTTTGTTAATTTTTCCAAAGAACCAACTCTTGTTTTTTTTGATTATTTCTGTGTATTTTTTTAAATTCTACTTCATGTAATTTTGGTTGATTTTAAATTATTTCTTTCTGGGTATTTGATTGGGGTTTATTTTTCTCCTTTTTTTCAAGGAGATTCAGATGTCTCATTAAATTGTTGGTTTCAGATCTCTGAAATTTGTTGATGTAGGAACTCAGAGCGTTAAACTTGCCTCTGAAAACTGCCTTTGTTGTGTCCAGGAGGAGCTGATAATTTGTGTGTTCAATCTTATTGAATATCATGAACAGTTGAATTTGTTTCTAATCTATTATTAGAGTCAGCAGTGTGTTATTCAGCCTTTATATGTTGCAAGACTTTCTTTGCTGGCTTTTTCTCTTGAGTTCGAACTTTATTTCATTGTGGTGTGAGACAATGCAAGGAATAACTTCAATGTTTCTTAATTTGGACAAGATTGCTTTGTGACCTAAAATGTGGTATATTTTGGAAAATGTTCCATGTGCTGTTGAGAAACACATGTTTTTTGATGCTGCTGGGTGACATATTTGTTAGAAGTCCGTTAAATTACTTGATATATGCAGTTGTTTAGATCTGCGGTTTTTGTGTTTAGTTTTTGCAGAGTTGATCTAGATAGTGGGGATACTGGTGTGTTAAAGTCCCCAACAATTAATGTCTTTGGATCTGCGTGAGGTTTGAGGCAACATCGTGTTTCTTGTATAAATTTCAGTGCGCCATTGTTTGGCAAATACGAATATAGAATTGTAATATTCTCCTTAAGGACAGATCCCTTAATTCGTTTGTAGAGACCTTCTTTATCTCTTCTCACTAATTTTAATTTGAAGTCTATTTTATCTGATATTAGGATTGCAACTGCTGCCTGTTTATGGGGGCGATTTGCTTGATTGATTTTGTTCTTACCTTTCACTTTCAAATGTGTTTGTTTTGATGGGCAAGTTGTGACTCGTGAATGCAGCAGATAGAAGGATCTGGTTTTTAATCCAACTAGACAGTCTATGTCGTTTAATTGGAGAGTTAAGTCTATTTATATTGAGAGATAGGATTGAGAGGTATTTGGAAGATCCAGTCATTTTATCCACCTTCTTGGGGCTGTGGCAACTGGCTTCTTCCTATGGTTCTTGGATTCTCAGTTTGAGTGTTATTTCTAGGCCTTTATTGTGGTATTGTTGGTTTTCGGTGTGTAGGACATCTGTATATCTTTTGTAGGATGTTTGCTTGAGATATGAGGTTTCAGTTTTTCTTTGCTATGGAAGGTTTTTATTTTAATTTTGGTTTTGAAGGAGAGTTTGGCTGGGTACATTATCCTTTGTTTATAGTTGTTTGTCTGTAGGGCATTCTATATATCATTCCAGGCACTTAATTGTCTCTGCTGAGAAATGTGAGGTGATTATAATTGGTTTCCCTTTCTATGTGATTGATCTTTTCTCACTGATATCTTTAAGCATCTTTTCCTTGGTCTGAATTGACCTTTATAATGTGACAGTGGGATGTCCTCTTCTGGTCTGGTCTCTTTGGGTTCCCTAAAGCTTCTTTTATCTGAATAGGCCTATCTTTTTCATGTTTGGGAAGTTCTCTACTAGGATCCTGCTAAACAAACTTCCTAGACCATTGACTTCGGTCTCTAGGTGCTCCTCTACCCCAATTATCCTCAGATAATGCCTTCTGATGGTGTCTTCCAAATGTTGAATAGATCTACCATATTTCTTTGAATTGTCTTGGATAGCGGTATGTTCTTCCTCTATAATATCTATACTGTCTTCAATCCCCAAGATTTGATCTTCTACATGGTCTAACCTACTGTCAAGACTTTATAATTTGTTTTTTTTTTTAATTTCTTTTCCTCCTAATTGATCAGCTTTAATGGCTTCATTTTTTTGTCACTTTTTTTTAGATCTTTTGTGAACTTCCATACTTCCTTAATTAGTTGTTCAATTTTTATTCAAAAATCACTTAGTTGATTGGTTATGGTTTCCTTGGACTCCCATTTCTTCTGTCGGGCTCCATTAGCATTCCCTTTGTGGTCTCCCTGAATTCTTTCATGTCTATTTATGGATCCGATGAATGCCTCTATTGATCTTTGCCTATTCTCATCCTGCTCTTGCAGATCCTGTATTATTCTTTGATTAGCTTCCTCATGTTTACCCAATTCCTGTAGTTCTCCTTGACTGTTCTCAGCCTGCTGACGCCATTCCTGACTTTCTCTATGTCTGTTCTCAGGCTGCTCACGTATTTCTGGTCTATCTCTTTGTTCTCAGACTGCTCACGCAATGCCTTTAGTTCTCTTTGAGTCTTCTAAACCTCCTCACACAGTTCCTGTATTAAACTTTGAGAAACTTCCTCACACTCATGATATTCCTGTATTGACCTTTAGTTTGCCTCCTCTCTCTCCCTATCACGCTCAAATGGAGTCCTTTATAGGTTTTCAATCTTTTCATTCACCATGTTTACCATTAGTGTTTGTAGAACTTTTTGGGAACTCTCCTCTGGGTTATTCATTATCTGTTCTGTCCCCTGATTATCATGAGTTGGAGTTGAGATACCCTTACTTGCCATTTTTCTTGTGTTTTTCCAGCTTGTTCTGTCCTTTTGGTATGAAACTAATACCAGTTTTTGCTAGCAAACTATTTTAAGGCAAGTTTCAACCAAAGTCCTGTAGTTACACAGTTAAAGGGCTGCAGATACAATCTAGTTCAACAGATACCAATCTATTCAACATCAGACAACTATGTATTAATGGGATAAGAACAACAAAGAAGAATTTAGCAAGCCAGAAATTATTAAGTTAGGGAGAAATCGGAAAAATAAGATTAGAGGGATGTGGAAAGGTAAAAGGAGAGTGAAATTAACCAAACCTAATCTCAAAGAGAGAAATGGATTGGACAGAATAATAGAGAGAGAAGAAAAGAGACAAGAAAAAAATGGAAAAACAAAAATTTAAATTTAAAAAGTGAAACAAAAATTATCTGTGTTTAAAGATGAAATTGAGAAAAGACCAGGGATTGGATGAGAGTAGGGGAGGGATAGAAAGAGACATTAATGTCTAAAAAAAATAAAATTCTTAAAAAAATGGTACTGGGGTGGTTCTTGTGCCAGTACCAAGCTGTTTTGATTACTATGTCTTTACAGAAGAGTTTGAAGTTTGGTATAGATATTCCTCCAGGACTGTTTTTTCTGTTTAGGATATTTATTTGCTATTTGGGGGGCATTTATTATTCTATATAAATCGCTAAATGAACATAAAAACTTATAGCCATCTAAACTTCAATAAGGAAGCTAAAAAATAGAATGGAAGAAAGCCAGCCTCTTCAGTAAATTGTGCTGGCAAAATTAATTAACTAATTTTAGAAAAATAAAGCTAGATTCTTATGCATCACCCTGCATCAGAATCAACTCCAAATGGATGAAAGACCTCAAAGTCACAGCAGACACACTGAAAACATTACAGAATGGAATAGAAGAAACCCTAGGTCTCCTTGGCACAGGCCAAAATTTTCTTAAAAGAGACCCAGAAATACAACAAATCAAAGAAAGTTGGACTAATCGGATTGCATGAAATTTCAGAGCTTCTGCATGGCAAAAGACATAGCTAGAAAGATCAATAGAAAGCCCACGGATTCGGAGAAGATCTTCACTAGCCATAAAACAAACAACGGTCTCATATTTAAACTATACGTGGAACCCAAAAAATTAAAACCTCCCAACAACAAATCTTCAAAGAAACAACTGGCCAAAAAATAATTTGTCTAAAGACTTAAAGAGAAACTTCTCTGAAGATGAAAGAAGGATGGCCCATAGACACATGAAGAAATGCTCAGGCTCTCTAGCCATAAAAGAAATGCAAATCAAAACAACCAGTTAGAATGGCTAAAATCAAGAACTCTAAGAACAACAGCGGCTGGAGGGGATTTGGCAAAAAAGGAACTTACTGTATTGTTGGTGGGATCGTAAACTTGTTCAACCACTTTGGTAAGCAGTAATGAATTTCCTCAAAAGAAACATAGAGCTCCCCATGATGTAGCAATCCCACTTTTGGATATTTACCCAAATGTTCACAAACAAGACTACAGTAAATCTACCAGCACAACTATGTTCATTGCAGCTTTATTAACCAGAGCTAAGATATGGAAGCAATCGAGATGCCCCTCAGTAGATGACCAAGTAAATATTTCACATGTACCTAAATTAAGGGGGACATATTATATTGGTCTCTTTTTAACCTGGAAGCTATAGATTATGTTTGTTTGTTTTTTATACTCTAATTAGGGACAATGATCTGTTGTCAGTTATTTTCTTCTCCTTCCCTTCTTTTGCCCTTTCATGTACATGATTTTTATTTAAAGAGACATAGTTGAGCTTTCATTTCTAAATTCTTAAATATTATATGAACTTTATCCTTCTGGCAGCCTCCTATATCTTTCTCAAGTGAATATTTTATTACTTCAATTTTAATCCTTTATTATGTTGGATATCTTCCTGTGTAATTCAGTGCAACATACACATTAGAATCGTTCAGATATCTCAATGCTTCTACCACTACATAATCCTATCTTACTTAGAAATCATGTTTTTAGAATGTCTGTGAAGTTGGCATCTGTCATTTTTGAATGTTCCTAAGTGATACTTTCATGTAAGCATCTTTAAAATTCATCTGCCTCTCAATGGATGAATCGAGAAAATGTGGTATATATATTCACAGTGGAATTCTATGCTTCCATCAGAAAGAATGATATCGCACCATTCATAAGGAAATGGAAAAACATGGAAAAATCCTATTGAATAAAACAAGCAAGACACAAAGAAACAGATTGCATGGTTTTCCTCATTTGTATTAATTAGGAAATGTCTAAGAGAGTCTAGCAGATGAGCAGAATGGCTCCATATCTATGTATTTATGATGCAATAAGATGATGCTGAGCAAAATGATCTCCAAGATAGGTTAACCAAGGTGTTTCTTTGCAGTTGTTTTTGGTGTAATATGTGATTGCGTGTGTGTGTGTGTGTGTGTGTGTGTGTGTGTGTGTGTGTGTGTGTGCTTTGCCCCTTTGTTTTATCCTCTGCTGTATTTGATTTTGGTACACTGTGTATGGTATATACATTGATCTTACTTAGAGAAGGGAAGAAGAACGACAAAATTGTGAAAAAAGGAAAAAGGGGAAAGCAATGCAATTACAATATTCAGAAGACAATATGTTGGAAATTTACTGTAGAAATTGTGAGGAGTCTTAGGGTGAAGGAAAAGTGTGAAAAATGAGGATGGGGGTAACAAATTCAAAAAGTTATGTATTAACAAACTTTCTTACTATAATCCCTCTGTACATCACCTTGACAATAAAATCAAAATTAAAAAATTAGTTACATCAAATATAACTTCACTCTATTGGTTTAGTAAATATTATTCTAAGTGTATTACCTATTAAAAATTAATACTATTTGCCATCTAATTTGACTTAATCACCCCTTCTTTATCAGAGGCTCATCAACTTGAATTGTATCAAACTTTAAAATATTTTCACATTTGACTTTATTTTGAAAAAAAGGATTATTTTAGTATTGTCTCATTGTAAACCAGAAAACAGTTTAATTCTTTGGAAATTCATAACTTCAAAAAGTAGATACGTTGTTAAGAGGACAGAATATAAGTTTTCTTCAAAATTCCTTTATCTACTAACTACTTATTTTCAAATTCTCCACATTCCATACCAGAAAGATACAAAACATCACCGGTTTGCATGTTATGTAATTCTGCAATAGATGCTGTTTCCCATCAGGTGTTACATATTGAGAAATCGATGGAAAAAATAGCCACATTCTGATAGAGGATAAAACTCTGAAACATCTGTAATAATTCCTCAAGAGTAAGCTCTTGTTCATTAGAATAAGCTATTATTTATCTTTTTTTATTGTGAAAATGCCATACATAGGAATTACAATCATATGAGAAAAATAACGAGTACATTTCTTTTCCAGCATTGTTGACTCCTCCTTTGTTTCTCCTTCCCATCCCTTACATTACCCCTCCCTCGCCATCCTACTCGATAATACCCCCCCTCCAAAGTTGTAAAGTTCATTTTTGGAAATAACGACTTGTACATTTCATTGTTGAAATAGGTCCACCATTATCCCTATGTAAACGAATTGTTTTTTCCCTTCCCCTCCACAAATTATGCCAACATCAAATAAAGTGAAACAGGGGTTATACCATGGGGAAGGGACATACAAAGCAACAAAGAAATCATCTTAAAAACATGTTAGAAACAATTGGATGAAAGAAAAAAGATTGAATACTCATTTGGGGTTCATTTCCTTAACATCAACTTATCTGACCTTTTCTGCTTTACTCAGACATACACTGGCTATTGCAAATAAGGGAAACCATGAGATCTATCTTTCTTTGGGCCTGGCTCACTTCTCTTAACATAATTTTTTCCAAGTCTTTCCATTTCCTAACAAATGGGGTAATGCCATTCTTCCTGATGGAGGCATAGAATTCCATTGTGTATATATATAGCGTATTTTCTTGATCCATTCACCTACTGAGGGGCATCTGGGTTGGTTCCAGATCTTAGCTATGATATATAATGCTACAATAAACATAGCTGTGCTGGGAACTTTAGTATGGTCTTGTTTGTGATCATTTGGGTAAATGCCCACAAGTGGGATTGCTAGGTCATAGGGGAGATTTATGTGGAGATTTTTGAGGTACCTCCTTACTATATTCCCAAGTGGTTGAACATGTTTACATTCCCACCAACAATGCATTATGGTTCCCTTCAGTCCATATCCCCACTAGCATCTGTTGTTATTAGGTTTCTTAATCATAGACATTCTTACTGGTGTGAGGTTATATCTCAATGTTGTTTTGATTTGAATTTCTTTTATAGTTAGGTGAGCATTTCTTCATATGTTTATTGGCCGTCTTCCGTTCCTCTTTAGAAAAGTTTCTCTTTCAGTCTTTAGCCTGCTTATTTATTGGGCAGTTGTTTATTTGAGGATATGTTGTTGGGCGATTTAATACTTTGAGTTACAGGTATATTTTAGATATATGATCCTTGCTCGTTGTATGGCTAGTGATAGAATAATCTATTATTTCTATGAAAATCAATCCCAAGCTTTTATGCCATAATGTCATCTTAGCTCATCAATTTCCAACTTGTAAGCTGCACCTTTAAATTCCCTTAATTCACATCATTACTAGCTGATCACTATTGTTAAAAAGTACTACACGTCTGCTAATGTGATGACCTTCCAATTATGGAAAGAATACTGCACTAACTTTGATGCATCATTTTTCCGCTGTGATATACTTAAGATGAGAACAATTGCAAAATATTATTTATATTTATAGTTTTAAATACCTTAGATATTCAGGGAACTAAGATCTGAAATTTATGGCTCGAAGCCCACCAAGGAAGGAAGTTTTGTGAGACTCTTCTCCAATAACTGCTCAGAAAAAGCTAGACCAAAGTGACACTGCCATTCCTGTAGTAGATCATTAGAATTGAGCACAAAAACACTCAAGGACAACGTTCAAGCCGAGCTGAAGCCTTAGGACCAAACAAATCACAAAAACAAAAATAAACACAAACCCCATAACTAGCATTTTTTTTATTGTGCATACAGTCACGTAATTTAGGAAATTTCTTCCTGTGTTACATATTCCCTTCATACCATGTTATAACAAACCCTGAAATATTACTCTTTTTCTAAATTTATAAAATAATATCCATGTGTTGGAAACTCCGTCTAGATTCTTCACATTATCAATTCTTACATGAACTATTTAAATTATCTATTAACTCAGTTCTAATTTCTTCTCTCTTGAAAGAATATTCTAGGCAAACAGCATGCCAGAATCATTTTTGAATTTGTAAATTAAATCTGCTACTTAAAAAGAATTTTGTAGTGTCCTATATAATACCCAATTACAAACAAAACCAAAATATTTATTCAAATATATATTCTAATTTAGGAAGGTCTACAAAGTCCTACATTAGATGAACTTTGCTATTTCTCCAGGCTTCAGCTTCTGTAATCCATCATTTATTGAAATACAACAGAAGGGTGCTTACGTTTTCCCAATTTGGTTGGTAACCACGAGCGATATTACATCTACAAATATTCACTAATGAAGATTTCATTTAAAACACAAATTAGAATTACATATGAATTGCATTTCAATAGGAAACTTGACTTCCCAAAACATAATGACAAAATTAACCCAAACTTCCAACTCTGTATCCGTTTCTTGTTGTTTGATTTATTTTATTGAGACAAAATTATACTACCTTTTCCAGGGAAGGTATCACTATGGAATTCCAATCTCTAATCTCCTGTCTCAGACTGACTGCTAGAATTCCAGGCTTGTATTACATTGCCCTGCCATACTTTGTTGTTATTTAATCTAGATACCGAGTAGCAATTCTGAACTTCTTCTATGATCTAATGCACTAGAATGACTGTTCAGGCTGTATGTTTTATTTTCAAAGATGTTTTAACATTGGACACAGCATATGAATATTTTCAGAGACACCGGCAGTTTTGATTCCTCCATGGATCAGATACCTTTAATAACCATTACTCGAATTTCTGACTATCTCTGCTACCTACCTATGTAATATTCTCAAACTTTTGGAGGACAATTCACATGAGGACTTTCTAGTATTAAAAATTATCAATTGAGGGCTGGGAAGGTGGCTAAGTGGTAGAGCGCTTGCCTTGCAATGCATGAGGCCCTGAGTTTGATTCCCCAGCACCACATAAGCAAAAAAAAAAAAGCCGGAAGTGGCACTGTGGCTCAAGTGGTAGAGCGCTAGCCTTGAGCTGAAGAGCTGAGGGACAGCACCCAGGCCCAGAGTTCAGGCCCCACAACCGGACCCCCCCCAAAAAATTATCAATTGATTCCAGTCTTACTCAGGATATATTTCCTACTGTTTTCTAACATTTCTACACATTCTGAGTTGTATCATTTGTGTATGTGTGTTTGCACATATAAGGTCCCTCTGTGTGTATGTGTAGGTTTGTATTTCGTAAGAAAAAGCCTCAAGCTCTTATTAAGAAATCTTGCTCATGACTAGTATTCCATCACTTGAGCATTCTTCCAAAGCAGCTTTTGACTGCTTAATAGTAGGTAGTGTCTCAAAGACTGTTCTGACAAAGCTGCCTACAAACTGCATTTCCCATTCCCATTTACATACTTATGTTTAATTTTTCCAGGAGTATCATTTTTTAAACTATGATGGGAAGTGTAAGTTGTAGCCCCTAATTTTAAACTCCAGAATTCATACAAATAAAGATGTTCATACACATTACATATCCTGAATGTACACTGTTCAAAATGAGATCTTAAACCGGGTGTCCGTGGCTCATGCTTGTAATCCTATCTACACAAAAGACTGAGTTTTGAGAATTGGAGTTCAAAGCCATCTCAGATAGAAAGATTCTTGAGACTTGTTTTTTTTATTTTTTTATTTTTTTGTTTTTTATTTTTGCTTTTGTTTTCCCTTGGTTAGTCGTGGGGCTAAAACTCTGGGCTTGGGCACTGCCCCTCAGCTCTTCAGTTTGAGGCATCACTCTACCACTTGAGCCTCAGTGCTACTTCCGGTTTTCTAAGTGGTTTATTGGAGATAAGAGTTTCACAGACATTCCTGCCGGGACGGGCTTTGTACCAAGATCTTCACTTCTCAGCCTCCTAAGTAGATAGGATTGGAGGTGGGAGCCACTGCTGCCCAGCTCCATAAGACTATTATCTCCAATTAATCACAAGAAACCTGAGAGTGGCACTGTGGCTCAAATGGTAGGACTTTGGCCTTGAGCTGCAGAGCTGAAGGACAACATCTAAGCCCAGACTCCAAGCCCCAGAACCAACAAAACGAAAGGAAAGGAAAGAGAAGCAAAGGAAAGGAAAGGAAAGGAACAGAAAGGAAAGGAAAGGAAATGATCTTTGCCACCAACTCATTGCTAGTATAATCCCTGCTTTCTCAATATGGCCTTTTTTCTAGTTAAGTCCATGCTCTTATATCTGACATGATTTGGAACTAGAATTATTCTTCCTACTTTTTACCAATTTGTGTGATTAGCAACCATGGTTTAGAGCCAGGAGATGAAAGAGGGTGGCTTCATCCTTCATGTTCCACTTAGTAATGCTTTCTCTATATCACTCCCATAGATGAACATACTGGCCTTGGCTTAACTGTTTCAATGTTATGTTATGTATAGAGTCTTCTATAGTGTATTTAACCCTTATACTTAAATACAGTACTTCTCTTTCTTTTATTCCTCTTGTTCCTCTACTGTTAACTCATGTACACTTGGGAAATAATGCACAACACACACACACACACACACACACACACACACACACAATTTTCTGAGAATCTTCTTCCTATTTAAAATTGGCCTTAATTTATGGAGCACTTCCAAAATTTGAACTCAATGTACTCCTGGTTAATGTTTTTATAAGCCATTTAAATTTCATATTTTCTCTTTACTAAGTTGTCTCTGAAACACATGTTATCTCATGTCCAAATATATCCTTGTGCTATTTCAATGAAGCAAGAAAACATTCAATGTATATTAATACCTTTTAAAAGAGCAGCACCATAGATTCTTATTGGAATTAACTGGAAGGAACTGTTACTGGAAGTGGAAACTGATCAAGGAGAGGAATTGAACATAGAGGATGACAAAGTTTAAGGAAATTTGTGCTCTCCTTTTAATGTACAAGAAAAAAATCGAAGGCTTAAAGGAAACTTTGACGAGCTTTACAATGTCGGTGTGGGGGTAGAGGGGGGAAGGATTGGGTGGGAGGGAGGGGAGAGGTTGGGAAGGGAGGTGAAGGGTAAACAAAGGAGGAGGCTGCAATGCTTGGTAAGAAATGTATGCATTATCCTGCCCATTTAATTGTAACCCCTCTGTACAGTATGGTCTCAAATAAAATAAAATTAAATTTAAAAAAAATCGAAGGCTTAAAGGAAACTTTGTTCCTGTCTTGTTCAAGTGTGTTCATTACTCATATAAAACTTGTCTGAAAACTTCTAGTTGAGAGTATTACAAAAGGAAACTATGCAATTTGAAGGCCAACATCGAAAAAAGGAAATAACTTTGTTTTCAAAGTGTTCTACTGCAGAGAAACAAAATCATGGAGGTTTTAAAGTGCCTTTTGGGTGGATATTTCACTCCTGAAATGATTCTCTTGTGGCAGGAATCAGTTATTAATTCCTATTGTCCGGCCCTGGATTCTCCATAGCAACAAGGATTACAAAAAAGCAGGAACCAGTGAATATAATTCGCACAAGCAGAATGTTCTCAGACCAATGCTGCTTTAAGAAGGGTCACAAAGATACATCTGGTGGGTTTCTTGTTTTTGTTTTTGTTTCATTGTTTAGTTTGTGCTGGTTCTGGGGCTTAAACTCAGACTCTGGACCCTGGCCCGGAAGAGTTGACTTCTCTGTCCACCTGCCCCCAAAGCTAGTACTCTACTGCTTGAACCACAACTCCACTTAAGGTATTTTTGGTTTAATTACAAGTGTAAGTTTGACAGGCTCTCCATCCCGGGTTAAAATGTGAAATGAGATACTAACTAAGACAAGTGACACGAATTGTATCAAGAGTTCTGTTTTGAACTGATAAATATTAGTAGACATTTATTATAAAACTAATATTTGACAATTTTTGAAAGAGAATATGTCCAGCAAAGAAGCCATAGCTTTAACTCAGCAAAAGTAGGTGCACTAAATTATTTATTTCTGCTTGGGAAGATAACTATTGACATCACAATTTCTTTTGGGGATACCCAAAGTCATATTTTCTTTTTTAAATTTTTGGCCTTGGGGCTTGAACTCTGGTCCTGGGCATTATTCCTCAAATCTTCAGCTCAAGATGATTGCTCTATCACTTTATGTACCTCACTGCATCCAGTTTTCTGATACTTACTTAATTGAAGATAAGATTCTCATGGACATTTCTTCCCAGGGGGACTTTGAACCTCTATCCTCTGGTCTCAGCCCCCTGATTAGCTAGGATTACAGACTTGAGTCACTGGCACCCAGCTCATATTTGCATTTGTGTGCACTTAATGACACTATGTAGACAAATCATGGAAATTTGAATGAAATAATGACATTGCATCTATTCAGAATAATTGAAATAGCAATAAATATGTCCTCTTTTTCGGTGTTACCTTAATGACTGATTAGCTATGGGACCCTTACATTATCATCCTCTGCCTACTAGATAGGTGGACTTTATATCAGAAAATGTTCATAGAGAAATAGAGAAAGACTGAGACTCTTAGAAAGCAAAAGTAATTGGGTATGAAAGATCAGCATAGAAGGAGATATAAATTGGTACACAGAGGTTAAGAACTAGTGTAAGAGATTTAGAATGCTAAATGCAATGAGGAATAAGCCTAGATAAAAAGACTAATTCTTCAATATCCAAAAATGGCTCCATGGAACAGTTTCTGGTACACCTTACTTACTATCATTTATTCCTTTCATCTGGAATTATTCCTTCTCTTTTGTCATAACTATTAACTACCCTCTGAGTTTTTGGTGCTGTGGTGACCAAAAAGATTTCTAAATCTCACTGTGATTAACCATTTCATTGTAATTAGAAGTGACCAATCAAAAACCTGGAATCTTTGGATTTCTAGGATTAATCTTCACCTATTATCTAAGCACATTCCTGGCATTAATTGCCATGACCTAATGAACAATACTTTTTTTTCAACACAGTATCCTAATATAGTAAAGCACATGAATTAGGGACTCTTGTCAACTATCAGTATGGATGGAGCAACTATATATTCTACATATGGGTTCTTTATTTTGCATTTACTAATTAAATGACCTTTTTCTGCCAGTCCTGGGGTTTGAATTCAAGGTTTTTTTCCCCCTCAAGGCTAGCAATCAACCACTTGTGGCACAGCACCATTTCCACTGTTTCTTTTTCTGTTTATGTGTACTGAGGAATTGAACTCAGGCTTCCATGCATGCTAGGCAACCACTGTACCATGAAGCCACATTTCCAGAACCCTAAATGAATGTCTTAAGATGGTATTACATTTTCATTCCATTACACTGTATCACAGTTTTGTCCAGGTGCTGAAAAGGAAGTAGAAAACAATACTAAGTTCAGTCACATCACTAAGAAAATACAGTTAAGACCTGCAGCACTCATAGAACCGTTGCATGCAGCATTATTATGTAAAACAGCATAAACAGGCAGCTCCAACATCCAAACCATTCTGCTTCCACTTTCAAGGCCAAGAGCCAAATATCTAAGCCTTTTTTTTGGTTGTGCGTGTTTTCTAGGAAGGAAGAAGGAGGAGGTTGAAGGCCATAGTGGAGAAATATATGTATTAGCTTACTCTCCACTTATTTTGCATTTTAAACAGTGATACTGATTAATTCCTACTTTTATCTAATTGACTATGCTCTCTGCACAAGACGCAGATAAATGTAGAAGTTTATTCTTGAGGACAGTCACATATTGTTAACAAAATATATTCATATAAAAAGAAAAGGTACTACATTACAAAGTATAAAGTTTTTCTCCTAGTATTGAAAAGATTGCTGCAGTTTTCTTTGAGATGTTATGAACTCAGTATCACAATATTCTCTAATTCCTGTAACACCTAAGGCATGAAAACATGATTTGAAATTCTAATAGTTTTATAAACAAAGGTACATAATAGCTTCCTTCCTTCAGAGACGAGTGATGGAAAGTATTGTTGATTGTTTTATAATACTCTTCTTTTTTCTCTTTTTCTCAAGTGTTACATATCTTTGCAAATAACTGTATGACCTACATCAGCTTCCTGTAAGTGAGATTTCCCTCTAATCTGGAATGTCAAGATAGGTCATGTGACTTACTTCAGCTTACAAAATTGAATCAAAAGCAAGCGCTGAAAAACTATTTCTAGAGGAAGATTTTTATCCCATTGCCTGTTCCTAACAGATGATTGTTTTTCCATACCTATAAAAGTAGTATGTTATTTGGCTCAAGTGGTAGAGTGCTAGCCTTGAGCTGAAGAACTGAGGGGTAGCGCCCAGGCTCAGATTTCAGGTCCATGACCGGAACCAAAATAAAATTATAAAAATAACTAAATAAATGTAGCATATTTCCGAAGGGAGTCTTCCTTCAAATTATATTCTGGAAGACTAAAGCATGTGAAATGCAGGTAAAACTCAAATGCAGCCTCATATAGCACAGCAAAAACTAAGCTAATATTAGAACATAATATTAAGATGTTAGTTTCTTACAATCCTTGTATACCTTCATAAGAATTGACTATAGAACACCAGAATTTAACAAGTTCTAAAGAAGTAAATAGAATTTCCTGCTTGATGCTATTTCATGTGTTCTATCAATAAGTATTCTCCATGTGGTCACTTGCATGTGGGGTTATCTTTTCTATAGATGAGTTTCATTACTCTTGAGCATGATATCTAATATCCACAATCATTATCCAGACATTGTGATTGAGATGTGGAGAAACAAAAAGCCTACATGTCTAATTCATATTCACCTTCTCCTTTTTCTAATATGAATTATCATCCTTTCTCCAAAATCTCCTATTAATAAAAAATGAATGATTCATTGTGGATATTAAGCAAAAGGCATCAAAGCAAGAATTTCATTCTTTCAGAAATTGCTTAAATAAATCACAGTGGCTCATAGAAGAATAAAAACCTGATTTTCTTTCCTTCTCTGGTTTACACCATATTGTCTGAATATGACCCTAAATATCTAATAAACCATTTGCTGTGGCTAAGCTTTTAAAAGGAATAAATAGGAATTTTTTGTTTGCTTTTGAGAGACCTGAACTAATGTTGCAATAACATTGTGTGTTTAGAGGCTAAATTTTATCAGGATCTAAACATAATGAAAAATAGATGATTTTAAGATAAATAGCTTGTAGGTATATTTTGACATATACAAAGAGAGACATTTTTTTCTTTTCCTTTACATACTGATTCAACTTCAATAAGCAGTTCAAACAATTCCAATAATTATGTTTCTTTCAGAAATATATTAGGCACAAGAAAGGTAGATGGAGAGATAAAGTATTGGGTGATGCATTCTTTAAAAATAGCAGTCAAATAAAGATAAACCATATTACCAAAAATAGCAGTCAAATGCTCTTGAAAAGAGAAACTTTTTAAACAGAGTGTATAAAAAGTGACAGTGCCAGAATTGTTTCTGGAGCTGCTATCTAGGATTTAAAGTTTCTAGGAGGTGACAATGATTTAACCAGTATTATTTTAAGGGAATAATTTTAATTTTTTTAGTTAGATTTCATTGAAGGAATACGTTGTTCAATGAAAGTATAACAGGACATAGTAGAAAGAATGCTACACATACATTGTGGTAGACAGAAAAATACCATCCCAAAACATCTATTGTCCCCAAATATGTAATCCCTCAAATGTAGATTTGGGTTATTAGTAAAACAATCACCTTTCCTTACCCAAGGAATGCAAATTTGAATAATTATCACATGAAGGAACTATATGCAAATGGGTACTTAAATGTCCCAGATTTAGTTGGAAAGGGCAATGATTGGGGCCTAACCATCAGAAAGTTGTAAAGATGGTACATTTGAAAATGAAGGAAAACAGAACAACCAGATTGTGAAATCGAAAATAAAGGAAAAGACAACGACCATATTGTGAAATTTCTGGAAAATGGAATAGAAAGTAAATGCCTTGTAATGATCGTTTTTCATTATGACTTTACATGTCATTTTTGCAATCGGTCCACCTGTATCCCTTGTTAAATGACTTGTTTTGCCCTTCCCCTCCACAAATTATAACAACATCAACTACAACTTTGGTGTCAGGGTTACGACCGAGTGTGGGGACATACGGAGAGTATGGGAAGGGATGGGAAAGGGAAACAAAGAGGAGGCAACACTGCTTGATAAGAAATCTACTCGTTATCTTGCCCATGTAATTGTAACTCCTCTGTATGGTATTCTCACAATTAAAAAAAAAGAAAAGAAAAAAAAAAACTAAATGCCTTTTCCCTTAGAATCATCTGAAAATATTTCAGCTCTGTTTGTGGCTAGATTTTAATCTAGTGAGACTTCTTTTAGGTATCTGTCCTTTAGAACTGTAAAATTATAAATATAGAAAACGCAATCCATTAAGCTTGAAGACATTTGTTACAGCAGTCTTGGTTTAAAAACTCAACTACACAGTTTTCCTGATGCAACTACAGGGACAACACATATCCTAGTTTCTTAGAATAAGTACAAATTGCCACCAGTTTTGGACACATGTATGATGTACATAATAAGGGCTTTGTATTAATGAAGTCTTGAAATTCTAAAGAATATCTAAATAAGCAGCTCCCTATCTTTATTTTCACATTTGAGGATCACTAAGTACCAAAGACTAGGGTAGGAATATGGAAATGAAATCTGTCTCCTGATATTATATGTCATTTTGAGTGACAGTTCCTAAAATAATAATAATAAAAAAAGGTAAAACGAAAACTGAAATTCAATTTTTTATTCTTCCGGCCCTTCCAACAGAAATGAGAGAATCCAGTAAAGATACAACAATTCCAAGATGTTATTACATATAGGATCACCAGATGGAGAAAAGGAAGATACCAAAAATGGGCCCCCTGAAACAATGGGAAACAAAATCTACACCTACAGACTGATATTGCTAGAAAATAGTTTCCAGTATGCTGTCTTTTATTTTTTGGTTTCTTTACACCACAACTTTCCTTCCTAAGGAAATGACTCTTTTTTTAATATGCAAGTGTTTTCACTCTGTACCCCAGCAACAAATAATGTTTCTAGATGTAAACAAGCATGAGTAACCAAGCCTATTTCCGTTGCTATAGCTGATAAATAAGAATGATCTTGGGAAAAAGTAAAAAAAAAAACAAAAAACAAAAAAAACTAAACTTTTTCATATCTTTTCTCTTCTCAAACATGAGAAATCCTAGTCAAGATATGAATAACATTAATAAATCATTTTTATATTTTGTTGTTTACATTAAAGCAAATACACTTTTCCTCTTTGTAAGCCTGATCTTTGAAGGAGTCACATCCTCACATTTTATTTATTTTACTGCTGTGCTTTAGGTGCTTACCTCCCTTTGAGTGTTGCTCTCTATTATGTTGGAAACTACATAGAAAAACGAGATAAATTTATTATGCTTATGTTAAAATTTTCAAAGTCATACAGTCTTCAAATGTTTTCTTTCACTTCTTCACTGCTGATTAAATTTATTTGTTGTTCTTTAAATGATAACAAAAAAGTCACATTTTACCGTATATTGTCAGTGAAATCAGGTGGGTCTGTGATTGCTTTTTAATTGGTTTCAAGTATTTCCTTGGCTATTTTCATTATTTCCTTTGTTCCAGTCTTCTAATCAGGAACATGTTAAATAAAAAGATGATCCTAAGGAATAGGATATTAGCGAGGATAAAAAATACATGTATAACTAAAGAGTTTCAGCTCTTAAGAGATTGAAAGGCTCAGAAGACATTTTGCAATTACTGACATGATTAAGATGACTACAATGTTTTAGATGTTAAACGAAGTGAAAAGCATGTGTGACAGTTGTTCCAAACAATGATTTTGGCTTATACTTTCCTACTCCAATGAGATGAGTGACTACTGTCAATGAAAACCCTGACAAGGCAGGAGGGCATATCGATTTTAGCTTAGAATGGTTAATGTTAGGAAGCCAAAGGAGATTCCTAAAACAGCACTGCCTATCACTTAACAATTATACTTATGGCATATAAACATATAAATGTGAATTGAGTGAGAATTGTTTGATTTACACAATTCACTGACAACTAAAACCAGAAAACACATCTCTACATTTATATAAACTAGTATATCTAGTGAGAATTTAAATTTTTTTAGAATATATATTTTAACATTCATGTCAAAATATTAGTTTATTTTTAATTGTTTAATTTTAATTTTTTTTAGTCATGGGGCTTGAAATCTGTGACTGGATGCTTTCCCTCAGTTTTTCAGCTCAAGGCTAGTGCTCTATCACTTAAGCCACTGCCAGGTTTTTGGTGGTTCATTGGAGATAAGGGTTTCATGGACTTTCCAGCCTGGACCTTTCCAGATCTGAGCCTCTATAGTAGCTAAGTTTACAAGCATTAGCCAACGGCCCCTAGCTACTAATTATTTTTAACATAGTTATGAAGACTTTAGTGGTAGTCCCATACATTTATATATTGTGTAATGATCAAACTATATCATATCCATTAGTTGCTTTAAGTAACATTAAATTTTTAGGAGACTGCTCTAAAAACTTGTCTTTTGGATATGTTGAAATATCTATTCTTAACTATAATCACTTTGCTTATTGTGGTATGCAATTAATCATTTATTTTATTCATTGAAGTCTGCTAATTAAGGTATAAAACATGAATGTAAAGTGATAGAAATTCATGGTCCAATACTTGTTTTAAAACAAATATACCTTTTGTTTTCAATGATATTTCTGTGGGTATGTGAAACATTAATTGGTTTAACAGTTAAAATTGATAACAGTTACATTATAACAAGTTGATTCAAACTGGTTTTTGAAAATTACATACTTAACACAAATATAATTCCACATTCTTCTACTACATAATTTAAAGAACAGTAACACAAAGCTGGATGTTAGTGGCCTCTTGTGTAGAATCCTAGAAAATCAGGAGGATAAGACCTGAAGATTTTGGTTCAATGTCAGCCTAAAGAGACAAAAATGTGAAAACATCTTCAATTATCCCGCAAGAAGAAGAATGTGAGGATATGGCTCAAAGAATAGAGTGTCATCATTCATTAACAAAAACTTCTAAGGAGACTATGAAACACAGAGTTTAAGCTCCAAAAATGTGGCTCAGTGGTTTAGCACTTGCCTTGCATGCATGAGGCCCTGGGTTCGATTTCTCAGCACCACATAAGCAGGAAGAAAAAAAGCCAGAAGTGGCGATGTGGTTAAAGGGGTAGAGCTCTAGCCTTGAGCTGAAGAACTGAAGGAAATGGCCCAGGCCCAGTTCAGGCCATACAATTAGAACCCCCTCCCACCAAAAAAAAGTACTATGAATATCAGTAATGAAGCCAAAATAGTAGAAAAGATCATGAGAAATGTTTTGTAAATATATGGAAGATAAATTATTTCACAGAATTTTCATTCAGCGGAGAGAAAAGTCAATGCTTCATTTGTACAATCTCATTGTACTGGTTTGTGTTTAAACCTGGCTATTAGGTTACACATGAATGAGTTGATTGGAATAGCTGACATAGCAGATATTGCCTGTGACTATCCACCATCCCATACTGCATAATAAAATCGTGCTTCTTAATTTAAATGAAACATCCTGTTAGAGACTGTTTAGTCCACAGAGACTGAGGTCCTTATTTGGAGGCTTCAGACCAGTGCTTTTGTTGATAAACACGCCTGATTTACTGCCCTTCCCTTGTGTAACTATACCTTCCTTAGCTGGCAACTAGCAAGGCTTTGAGCTACACCCGCTGCCTTAATCTCTCTTTCTCGTGCTTCAAATCATTTCACATATTATCTATGTCTTACCATCAGTTATTTTCTTATTAATCCCCACGGGAAAAATCTTATGTTCATGTAAACCCACTATAAATATCCTAGTTATAAAAGCAAGTAAAGGTTTAGCATTGGCCGAGGCTCTCATATGTAGGTTTGCTCCCTAGTAAATCTGTGCTACACAATCACTTTTTTTCTCCATCGCTTTAGGTTCCTAAAAAGACATCACATAGGGCTCCCCTATGACCCAGCAATCCCACCTTTGGGCATTTATCCAAAAGTTTACAAACAAGACCACACTAAAGCTCCCAGAACAACTATGTTTATTGCAGCATTATTTACCATAGCTAAGATCTGGAACCAATCCGAATGCCCCTCAGTAGATGAATGGATCAAGAAAATGTGGTATATATACACAATGGAATTCTATGCCTCCATCAGAAAGAATGACATTGCCCCATTTGTTAGGAAATGGAAAGTCTTGGAAAAAATTATATTAAGTGAAGTAAGCCAAGCACAAAGAAACATAGGTTCCATGATTTCCCTTATTTGCAATATCTAGTATATGTATGAGTCAAGCAGAAAAGGTCAGATAAGGTGATGTTAGGAAAATGAACCCTAAGATATGTATTTTAAATGTTTTTTTTCTTTCATGCACTTGTTTCTAATGCAATTATAAGATTATTTCTTTGTTACTTTGTCCCTCCACCACAGGATAACCCCTGCTTTCACTGTATTTGATGTCAGTATAATTTGTTGAGGGGAAGGGGAAAAACATGTCGTTTAATTAAGGATTCATGTGGACCTGTTGCAACAATGAGAAGTAAAAGTTGTCATGTTGAAAACGAACAATAAAACTTGGGTGGGGGGAGGATTGGATGGGGAGTGAGGGAGGATGGGAAGGGATGGGAAGGGTAAACAAAGTAGGAGGCTACAATGCTTGATAAGAAATGTACTCACGGGCTGGGAAGGTGACTCAATGGTAGAGTGCTTGCCTTGCATGCTCAAGGCCCTGAGTTCGATTCCTCAGCTCCACATAAGCAAAAAGAAAAAAGCCAGAAGTGGCGCTGTGGCTCAAGTGGTAGAGCGCTAGCCTTGAGCTGAAAGGCTGAGGGACAGCGCCCAGGACCAGAGTTCAGGCCCCACTACCAGACCCTCCCTCCCCCCAGAAAAAGAAATGTACTCACTATCTTGCCCATGTAATTGTAACCCATCTGTACAGTATTTTCACAATAAAAATATTAAAATTAAAATAAAAAAAAGAAAGAATATAGGTGAGCAAAGTAAGAACAAGATCAAGTCAGCTCCCAGAGCAACACATTTTTCAACATTACCATATAAGGGCATAATTATTTTGGGAATGTTTTACTTACAATGTAGCTACTATATTTTAAATAGGAAAGTGAGTGTTCGCTTCAGCAACACATATACTAAAATTGGAACGATACAGAGAAGATTAGCATGGCCCCTGCGCATGGATGACATGCAAATTCGTGAAGCGTTCCATATTTTTCTGGAACAAAATCTACCAAGCAAACGGACCCATAAACAGGCGGGAGTTGCAATCTTAATATCAGATAAAATAGACTTCAAATTAAAATTCGTGAGAAGAGATAAAGAAGGCCGCTACATACTAATTAAAGGATCTCTCCTTCAGGAGGATATTACAATTCTAAATATCTATTCGCCAAACAATGGAGCACCCAAATTTATCAAAGAAACACTACTTTCCCTCAAATCCCATATAGATCCAAAGACATTAATTGTTGGGGATTTTAACACACCACTCTCCCCACTAGATAGATCAACTCGGCAAAAACTCAACAGAGAAACCACAGATCTAAACAGCTGCATAGATCAACTAGACTTAACAGACATCTACCGAACATTTCACCCAGCAGCATCAGAATACACGTTTTTCTCAGCAGCACATGGAACGTTTTCTAAAATAGACTACATTTTAGGCCACAAAGCAAACTTGTCTAAATTCAGAAACATTGAAGTTATACCTTGCATTCTCTCTGACCACAAGGGAATAAAATTAGAACTCAACACCAAAAGCCACCAAAGAAAGTCCAGTATCACATGGAGGCTGAACAACACACTGCTGAATCAAGAGTGGGTCATGGAAGAGATTAGAAAGGAAATTCAAATGTTCATGCTATTCAACATAAATGAACACACAAATTACCAGCTCCTCTGGGACACAGCAAAGGCAGTACTCAGAGGCAAGTTTATAGCTCTGAGCTCCTACATCAACAAATTGGAGAAATCTGAAACTAGAAATTTAATGACACATCTAAACCTCCTTGAAAAAGAGCAGCAAGATAAACCCCAATCCAGTAGACGGAAAGAAATAATCAAAATTAAATCAGAATTAAATTAATTAGAATCCAAAAAAACTATAGAAAGAATCAACAAAACAAAGAGTTGGTTCTTCGAAAAACATAACAAAATTGACAGACCCTTAGCAAATCTTATCAGAAAAAGAAGAGAACACACACAAATTAATAAACTCAGAGATGAGAATGGAAACATCACCATGGAAACAACCAAGATTCAGAACATTATAAGGGAATACTTCTCAAAACTTTATGCTAATAAGTTTGAGAACTTGACAGAAATGAACCTTTTCCTAGCAAATATTGACATGCCAAAACTAAACCAATATGAGTTAAACCAGGTTAACAGGCCCATATCAAACATTGAAATAGAAACAGCAATAAGAGACCTCCCAGCTAAGAAAAGTCCAGGACCAGATGGTTTTACAGCGGAATTTTACAAGGCCTTCAAAGCAGAGCTCACACCAATACTCCTCCAACTCTTCAATGAAATTGAAAGAGAAAGCTCACTACCAAACACATTCTATGAAACCGGGCAGGGACTCATCAAAGAAAGAGACCTATAGAACCATTTCTTTGATGAACATTGATGCAAAACTTCTCAACAAAATTTTGGCCAATCGACTTCAACAATTCATCCAAAAAATCATACACCACGATCAAACAGGATTCTTTTCAGGGATGCAAAGCTGGTTCAATATACGCAAATCAATTAATATTATTCATTACATCAACAGGAGCAAGAATAAGAACCACATGGTTATCTCAATAGATGCAGAAAAAGCATTCGACAAGATCCAACACCCCTTTTTGATGAAGGTTTTTGAAAAATTAGGAATCCATGGAACATTCCTCAATACAATAAAGGCTGTATATGACAAACCTACAGCCAGCATTATACTCAATGGTGAAAAACTAAAGCCATTTCCTCTTAACTCAGGAACAAGACAAGGATGCCCACTCTCTCCACTTCTCTTCAATCTAGTATTAGAATGCCTAGCTACAGCAATAAGACAAGATGCAGACATAAAGGGGATCCAAATAGGGAAAGAAGAAATAAAACTCTCCCTCTTTGCAGATGACATGATCTTGTATTTAAAGAATCCCATAGACTCCACTCCCAAATTACTCAAGCTGATTCAAAACTTTGGCAAAGTAGCAGGTTATAAAATTAACTCCCAAAAATCAATGGCTTTTCTGTATGCCAACAATGAGAAAAGTGTGGCTGAAATTAGGAAAGCAACTCCATTTGTAATAGCCCCACAAAAAATAAAATACCGCGGAATTAACTTGACTAAAGAAGTGAAGGACCTCTATGATGAAAACTTTAAAATCTTGAAAAAGGAAATCAACACAGAACTTAAAAAATGGCAAAACCTCCCATGCTCCTGGATTGGAAAGATTAACATCGTGAAAATGGCAATACTTCCCAAGGCTATCTACAAATTCAACGCAATACCTATCAAAATTCCACCCTCATTCTTCAAGGAAATAGAAGAGGCAATCCAAAAATTCATATGGAACAATAAAGGAACCCGAATAGCAAAAACGCTCCTGAACGGAAAGAACACTGCTGGAGGAATATCAATACCAAACTTCAAACTCTACTATAAAGCCATAGTAATCAAAACAACTTGGTATTGGCAAAAGAACAGACCTCAGGACCAATGGAATAGAATAGAAAACCCAGAAATGAACTTACAGACCTATAGCCATCTAATCTTCGATAAGGGAGCTAAAACAATAGAATGGAAGAAAGACAACCTCTTCAGTAAATGGTGCTGGCAAAATTGGTTAACTACATGTAGAAAACTTAAGCTAGATCCTTATATATCACCCTGCACCAGAATCAACTCCAAATGGATCAAAGACCTTGAACTCAAAGCAGACACTCTGAAAACATTACAGGATGGAATAGGAGAAACCCTGGGTCTCTTTGGCTCAGGCCGAAATTTCCTGAATAGAGACCCGGAAACACAACAAATCAAAGAAAGGCTGGACAAATGGGATTGCATAAAGTTGCAGAGCTTCTGCAGGGCAAATGACATAGCTAGCAAGATCAATAGAAAGCCCACGGATTGGGAGAAGATCTTTACTAGCCATACAACGGACAAGGGTTTCATATCTAAAATATACTTGGAACTCAAAAAATTAAACCCCCCAACAACAAATCCTCAAAGAAACAACTGCCCAATAAATAAGTGGGCGAAAGACTTAAAGAGAAACTTCTCTGAAGAAGAAAGAAGGATGGCCAATAGACACATGAAGAAATGTTCAACATCCCTAGCCATAAAAGAAATGCAAATCAAAACAACATTGAGATATCACCTCACTCCAGTTAGAACAGCAAAAATCAAGAACTCTAACAACAACAGATGCTGGAGGGGATGTGGACAGAAAGGAACCTTACTTCATTGTTGGTGGGAATGTAAACTTGTTCAACCACTTTGGAAAGCAGTATGGAGGTTCCTCAAAAGACTCCACATAGATCTCCCCTATGACCCAGCAATCCCACTTTTGGGCATTTACCCTAATGTTTACAAACAAGACCACACTAAAGCTACCAGCACAACTATGTTTATTGTAGCATTATAGCTAAGATATGGAACCAACCCAGATGCCCCTCAGTAGATGAATGGATCAAGAAAATGTGGTATATATACACAATGGAATTCTATGCCTCCATCAGAAAGAATGACATTGCCACATTTGGTAGGAAATGGAAAAACTTGGAAAAAATTATATTAAATGAAGTAAGCCAGGCCCAAAGACACGTAGGTCCCATGGTTTCCCTTATTTGTTTTTTTTTTTTTTAATTTTATTTTATTTTATTTGAGAACATACTGTACAGAGGGGTTACAATTACATGGGCAGAATAATGCATACATTTCTTACCAAGCATTGCAGCCTCCTCCTTTGTTTACCCTTCACCTCCCTTCCCAGCCTCCCCCCTCCCTCCCACCCAATCATACCCCCCTCCCCACCCCACCGACATTGTAAAGCTGGTTTTGACATGACTTTTTGTACTTCTCATTGTTGCAACAGGTCCACCTGAATCCTTAAACGACTTGTTTGTCCCCATCTCCTCCACATGTTATACTGACATCAAATAAAGTGAAAGCGGGGGTTACACTGTGGGGGAGGGACATACAAAGCAACAAAGAAATAATCTTATAAATGCGTTAGAAAAAATGCATGAAAGAAACAAAAACATTAAAATACATATTTGAGGTTTCGTTTTCCTAACATCACATTATCTGACTTTTTCTGCTTGACTCATACCTATACTAGATATTGCAAATAAGGGAAACCATGGGACCTATGTTTCTTTGGGCCTGGCTTACTTCACTTAATATAATTTTTTCCAAGCCTTTCCATTTCCTAACAAATGGGGAAATGTCATTCTTTCTGATGGAGGCATAGAATTCCATTGTGTATATGTACCACATCTTCTTGATCCATTCATCTACTGAGGGGCATCTGGGTTGGTTCCATGTCTTAGCTATGGTAAATAATGCTGCAATAAACATAGTTGTGCTGGTAGCTTTAGTGTGGCCTTGTTTGTGATCATTTGGGTAAATGCCCAAAAGTGGGATTGCTGGGTCATTGGGGAGCTCTATGTGGAGTCTTTTGAGGAACCTCCATACTACATGTAGAAAACTAAAGCTAGATCCTTACATATCACCCTGCACCAGAATCAACTCCAAATGGATCAAAGACCTTGAACTCAAAGCAGACACTCTGAAAACATTACAGGATGGAATAGGAGAAACCCTGGGTCTCTTTGGCTCAGGCCGAAATTTTCTGAATAGAGACCCGGAAACACAACAAATCAAAGAAAGGCTGGACAAATGGGATTGAATAAAGTTGCAGAGCTTCTGCAGGGCAAATGACATAGCTAGCAAGATCAATAGAAAGCCCACGGACTGGGAGAAGATCTTTACTAGCCATACAACGGACAAGGGTCTCATATCTAAAATATACTTGGAACTCAAAAAATTAAACCACCCAACAACAAATCCTCAAAGAAACAACTGCCCAATAATTAAGTGGGCGAAAGACTTAAAGAGAAGCTTCTCTGAAGAAGAAAGAAGGATGGCCAATAGACACATGAAGAAATGTTCAACATCCCTAGCCATAAAAGAAATGCAAATCAAAACAACATTGAGATATCACCTCACTCCAGTTAGAACAGCAAAAATCAAGAACTCTAACAACAACAGATGCTGGAGGGGATGTGAACAGAAAGGAACCTTACTTCATTGTTGGTGGGAATGTAAACTTGTTCAACCACTTTGGTTTCCCTTATTTGTAATATCTAGTATATGTATGAGTCAAGCGGAAAAAGTCAGATAATGTGATGTCAGGAAAATGAACCCTTAGATGTGTATTTTAATCTTTTTTTCTTTCATGCATGTGTTTCTAACACATTTATAAGATTATCTCTTTGTTGCTTTGTATGTCCCTCCCCCACAGTATAACCCTTGCTTTCACTATATTTGATGTCAGTATAACTTGTGGAGGAGATGGGGAAAAACCAGTTGTTTAAGGATACAGGTGGACCTGTTGTAACAATGAGAAGTACAAGTTATCATGTCCAAAACGAACTTTACAACGTTGGTGCGGGGGGGGGGGGGGGGGGGCTGGGGGGGAGGAAGGAGAAGGATTGGGATTAGGGGGGGAGGGAGGAGGCTGGGTAGGGATGTGAAGGGTAAACAAAGGAGGAGGCTGCAATGCTTGGTAAGAAATGTACACATTATCCTGCCCATGTAACTGTAACTCCTCTGTACAGTATGTTCACAAATAAAATTAAATTAAATTAAAAAAAAAATAAATAGGAAAGTGAATAATTTTTTACTAAATTGGGAAGTTATTCCAAAATCATAATTTCTTGAATTATGTGAAAAAATTTAAGTAAAGACTTGATTGATTCTGGACTTCTGTTGGTGAAGGTTCAAAGCGAAAACTCAAGTAATTATATACATAGAGACAAGAACCCAAGTCAAGTGGTTATTCTGGAATTGCATGATGTGAAAAGAGAAGAGAACAGTGTGCAGAGGCGAGGTAATGAACTTTTTATAGAGGATGCAGATTGTAAAAAAATCTAGGGATGGCAGGCCACATAGTCTCTTACCTGCACCTCAGTCTCGAACATTGTGGTGCTAAAGCAGCTACAGACAACCTGAAAGAGATAAAGCTGGGCATGGTAAAATATAATAAAAGGTACAGATTCCCTATAGTTTACAATAATTAATACTTTCGGTTATTTGTCTGTTTTTTCCATCACTTAAAACCGTAGAAAAATATTCTTAGCTCCAGATCAAAGCACGATATAAAGATCATAGACTACTATTTGCAGATTCCTGGTCAAGAAAATTAACCTCTGAATAAAAGAATCCAAACAGGAAATGACAGGTGTTGTTTCTGAAAGAGGAAAAAGAATACCCAGAGCATTGCATAAAAAGACATATATTTTTAGATAATTATCTCTGACATTCATGGGAGCTGGCTGCCAAGAGTTAAAATCTACATTGATTGAAATGTATAAGGTTTTATGAAACATAGCTCTTTCATTATTATACAAGCAATAAAATTTAGAGTTGCTTAAAAAATAGAAGCCACCACTTTCTACCCATGATTCTTACACTTGTCCACCACTCCCAACGTAAAAAACTTCATTTTAATGGTTCTACAAACCTAAGTTCTATTCTTGGCCCTCTCATGATTGCCAGTTAACTAGCTTTTTCCATCTCAGGTTACTGTTCCATGAAAAAAAGGAATCTTGGTGAATCAAGAAAGACGTGAGAGAGCAAGCCTTTATATGAAAGCATTTAGCAGAATATGCAGAATATGCACTTATTCAAATACCTTTTAAATTTCTCTCTTCAAAATGATTGCAATTTGATGTTCTTTGTGGATTTCTGATAGTTGTCAATAGACTTCTGTTTCCTAATTTGAGATTTGGTGAAATACTATAGTCAATAGCACTATCAGTGAGTATTTTCTAATAGAAGTATTGCTTGAGCTTTTATAAATATGCTTATATTGCATGGATTGTTGATGATCTGCAAATATGTCTGACAATTACCATGTATATCTCACGTGAATGCAAGGAAGGGTTATACTTTCATTGGACTATATCTCCATCTGCTGGGTTTCATTCAGCATACGTTTTCTGGCCTCGGATTCTTCCAGATTTCTGATTGTGGACTCCATGAATGCTCTATTAATTTGTATTTATTCCCATCCCTTCTGAACAATTCCTCAATTAATCTTTGATTAGCCTCATCATGCTCATAAATTTTCCTATCACACTCATGCCTTTTCCTATCACCTTTAAACAGTCTTTTGCAGTTATTCACTGTTTTTATTTAGCATTTTTATTAGTTTTCATCAGTGTTTTAGACCATTTGTGGAACTCCCCTTGGATTATTAACTGCTCTATTGCCTGATTATCATGAGTGGGAGTTCAGATACCTGGAGTTGCCTTTTTTCTTGTGTTTCTCCACTTTTTCTTCCTCTTCGGGTATTAAAGCAAAACTAATACCGTTCAAGGACACTATTTTATGGAAATCGTCAATCAGAGTTTTCTAGTGGCACAGATTTTTTGAAACAGTCAAAATGAATACATTTATATTCAAGTCCAGTAGATACATCTAGTTCAACAACAAATAACTAGGACTAAGAAAATCAAAGAAGGAATCAGTAGACCAGAAATTGATAGATTTAGGGAGAATTGTTTGAAGAAAATAAGATTAGATGCACATGGAGTTGGAATGGGAGAGAGGGACTATAACCAAGATTCATGCAGAGAGAGGCAAAGGATAGAAAGAAAGAAGAGGGATACAGACAAAGGAAAATGAAAACATAAAAAATTTAAAAGTGAAATAAAAAATTATATAAATTGTTAAACAATAGCAGGAACGGAAAACATAGGAGTCCTTAATTTGTTCATGTAATTGTAACCCCTCTCTATTTTCACAATTAAAAATATCTTATTTAAAAAATAATATCATTGCAACATGAAAAAATTATGTAAGTATAAGCAAATAATTCTACAGTTAAAGGAGTCATGGCTGGGGGTTTGTGAATTGAGTAATTGATACCTGAATTAAGCATTCGTACACAATGAAGGAAATGGTCTTATATAAGATGTGTGTTTACTTGGGAATTAATAGAACAGAAATTATGTAAAGCCAAAAAACAAAAAGTACCAATAGGAAATAAAGTAAAAAGAACTCAAAAGTTCAATAAAAATGATGAAAAAACTTGAAAGCAATTTAATTTTAAAAAATCACATAGATCTTTTTGGAGAGATATTGTGTTTCTAAGAGGTCATACCAGGTTTAGGATGTCACAATGTGCTTCTGATATAACAATGGCAATGTGATGTCACAATAGGTTTGTCATACCACAGTGATGATGCAGTGACAAAGTCTGTGAGGTATTTGTAGTATCAATAAGTATATGAATTCACATTGGGACCATGATTTCTTAAAATATATGTGTTGTCACAACAGTGATGAAGTCCTATGAGGTTTGTGATGTCACCATGTGATACAATGGTCATGAAATCAGGCAGTGTAATGTCAGTGTGGTCATAACATCTCAGTGGATTTCTGATATCACATAGGCAGCATGTCATAAAAGTTATGAGGAGAGACAGGTTTGTGATGTCACAGTGTGTTAGTTGTCACACATTTGCACTGTGATATCACAATAGTTTTGATGTCTCACTGCATTTCTGATATCAAAACACATGCCACATTTGAAATAGAATGAAATCACAGAATAGGCATGCCCCATGTGTCTATGGCATCATAATGACACTGTGATGTGAGAATGAAATGATGTCACTGTATTTTTTTGATGTTCCAATGAGCTGATTTTGTCATAGCATAAATGTAATGTTATACTGGTGATGATGACAAAAATGGGTTCTGATATTACCATGGCATGACATCACATCTCAATTATCATTAGATCACAAAGAGGATAATGATAAAGACAGGAATTGCGATGTCACAAAGGCAATGTGTTTTTTTTCAAAGAAGCTAACAGTTCACAGGAGGTTTGCAATGTCACAATGTGATTGTGAAAGCACAATGGCAACGTGATTTCACAATGGGTTTGAAATGTTACGGTGCTGATGCAATGGGGATATAAAAAAAAATTGTGATGTGACACTGATTATGGGGATACAAGACGTTTCTGCTATCAACCCATATGGAAATGTGAAATGGAATGAAATCACAGAATATGAATTCACAATGTGCCTATCACATCCCAACAAAAATGATGTGATAATGCTGTCACAATAGTTCAGTGATGTCACAATGACCTGTTGATAGCATATTAATTTGATGTCACTCTGGAGATGATGTCACAAAGGGTTTGTGATGATACATTTAAAAATATGATCTTAAGTCCGGTCAAAATGAAGATATGGATACACAGACCATGAAGTCACAAAGACCATGTGTTTTATCAAAAGTGCAAGGATATCAAAATAAGTTTGATGTGTCACAATGTGATCATGATGTCACAATGCCAGCGTGATTTCACAGTGGGTTTGTGAATGACTGTGAGCTCACATTGTGTTAGTGATGTCTCCATGAGTTTGTAATATCACAATGACATTTCCAATATCAGTATCACAAGCAATGTTATAACTGAATCATTATAAGGCATAAAACACATAATCCGATTATGAGCTGACAAAAGTCCTAAAATATCATAGTGATGGGTTCTCAAGGAAGCACCAGATGAACTCCAGAGGAAGTCAGAGAGAACTATGACAGATAAATTCTCTAGGAGGACCCTGATCGCTTCCCAAGGAAGCCCAAATGACCTCTCAAGGTGGTCCCAGATGGCATCTCAAGGAAGCCACAAATGACCTCCAGAAAAGGTCTGCAACAGGCTATCATGCTTACCAAGACACAACACTAGAGGATTTCTAAATGAGTCTCAACTTTGTTGGTCCTTGGGAAACAAACACTCAAGGGAGACCTTCAGTTCTGAGGCCTGAGAAACTTACCTAAGAGGGGTTTCCTTGAGTCCAGGCCCATGGCCATCTCACTGGAGCCTCCAAAAATAATAACCTCTAAAGCACAAAACAGTGTATAGAGGCACATTTAAGAGAATAAGCAAATTTATTTACACAAAAAGGGCCTGAGAATGCCTGATTGTGTGCTGGATATCCAGAGACAAAAGCAGCCTTGACCAATAAACCTCTGATCTCCAATGGGCAGCCTCACCCTTTGTTTATTGATCTGCAAATCACCACCCCCCACAAATATGATCTCCAAATCTCCATACTTCCAAAGGCAAGGCTTTTGACTTTTATCTTCCTCCTCCTTCTATACTGACTTGTCCTTCCTTCCAAGGTCTTGCCCTTTTTCCTATCTACCACTTCCTTCTTCTCTTTAGGACTTTCCACATTCCACAGGATTGCCCTTCTGCCCCAGTGGCCAGTGGCCATTTTTGCCCTATGTCTTTCCTTCAATTCCTCTCCTCCCAGGTCTTTCCACTCCTGCTGTCCCCATGTCCTTCGTTCCAGGTATTGCCCCGCATTTACTCCTATTCAGTTGCTCAGAAAACATAGCCTGTAACTCCACTCAACATCAACCAGTATCCTTTCTAAGATATTTCAAGGGTCACTTCCCAAACTGCCCACTGCCCAATCACTACTTGATTGCTAAACATGTGGAGCTTGATATCCCACCCCCTCCAGCAGAATGCCCATATTGTTGTAACATGCCCTGCGCCCTCCAGACAGCTAGAGCAAAGGGCCATGATGATTTTCAGTTTCTGTATAATTTACATACTCCCTTGGTTATCATGGTGGCCTCGTTTTGAACTAGAAGGTATTGAATTTGGACATGTCACTGTAATATTACAAACTTGTCATAAAAAGTTTGTAATAGCACTAGTTGTGACTAACCCATTAACAACTCACCAAAAATGACCTCATAAACCCATTTTGAAATCACATTTCCTTAGTGACACTCCTAAATTGTGACACTCCAAACTTTATATGACCTCTGAGCAACTTTGAAAAACACATGTTTTTGTGATATGTTAGTAACTTTGTTTACTGATAAATTCATGGTGAACTAAGGACATGTCATTGTAATATCACAAAACTTTTGTGACATCATTATCAGTGCCAAATAGCATTGTCATTATGATATCATCAACTCATTGTGACATCATCAAACTGTAATGAGATCATACCTTTTTGACATCTAGTTGTCATTGTGAGATGATAGACTAATTGTGAATACCTATTCTGTAATTTCCTCTTGTTTTAAATTTAATGCATATTGGTTGATATTATAAACCCATTGTTACCTCATAACCATTGTGACATCAAAATCTATTTGTGATATTACAAGCCATTGTGATATCACTAACACACTCTGATGTCATAAACCTGTCCTGTCCCCATATCATTGTTGACATGTTTGCATTATGATATCTTAGGCCTTTGTGAGTTCATAATCTGTTTTCAGCCTCATAATATGCCTGATATGATATGTGATTTCAGAAATCCACTGTAACATCATGCCAACTGTGATTCCACACTCTCAGACATCATCACTGTGCAACATAGTGCATCACACATTTTTTAGGACTTCATCACATTTCTAACAAAACATGTCTTTAGAGACATCAGAGTCCATTTTTGAAGCCATATACTAATTGTGAATTAATGAAAATTGAGATCCAGAATGCCATTGTGACATCAACACATTGTAACATCACAAACTTATTGTAACTTCATCACCATTACGGCATTACCAACTCATTGTGACATAAAAACATTATTATGAAATGATATTTTGACAACTTGCCATCATGATATCACTGTCCCTTTGTGATTTCATGAATTATGACCTTATAATCTTTTAGAAAATTCGCCATTGGGACTTCAAGGTCCTTCTGTGAACTTGTATTCTTACAGCAATTGAATGTGGATATGGAACTATGATATTTCAAAGTTATTTGTAACATCACAAATGCATTGTGACATCACATTGCTGTTATGACATCATGATCCCATTGTGATACCCTAAACCTATTATGACCTATTAGCACATGTAAATACACAAATATCCTTTGTGACATCACAGTCTCTTTGCATATCTTTAGGCTAAATGTAAACTTAAAATGAGATTATACATTCCATTGTAAGCTCACCTTTCCTTTGTGACAACACCATTTTGAGATCATATTGTCATTTTTATACCATCAACTCATTGTTACATCATTAAACTAAAATGATATCATACATTAGAAAATTCTATTCTGTAAGTTCATTCCATTTCAAATGTAGCATGTGTGTTGAAATGAGAAACCTATTATGATTTCATAACCATTGTGAAATTACAATGCTTTGTGACATCATTTTGCCATTATGATATCACTGTGATATCACAAACCTGCCATATCCTCAAAACTTATGTGACATGCTGCCATTGTGATTTCTTATGCCATTTTTGAACTCGATCTGTTTTTGACATTGTCATATGTTAGGTATGACGTGATAGGTGAAATCCACAGTGACATTATGACCACTATGATATCACACTGTCAGACATTATGACCATTTTGTCACATTGTGACATCAAAAACCTGTTAGGACTTCCTCCCATTTGTGACAACACAGGCCTTTTGGACATAACCATCCCTTTTTGAACACATGTACTCATTTAGAGTTGAGGATAATTGATATACACCATGCAATTGTGACATCACCAACTCATTGTGATCTCCCAAAATTATTGTGACAAAATCATCATTATGGATTACCAATTGTGTCATGAAAACATTTCTATGACATGATTTTATGACATCACATTTCCACTAAGATATTATTGTCCTAATGTGTTTTCACAATTCTATTTTGACTTCATAACATTTTACAAAATCCATGGTCCTTGGACTTCAAGCTCTTTCTATGAACTAGTATCCTCATTGTGAAACATTCTCAAATGATATCGGACATGAGATGATCATATTCCAAACTCATAGTGACATCACTCTCACATCGTGACCTCATTACCATTGTGACATTACAAACCCACTATGACATCACATTGCCATTGTGATAAAATTATTAATTTGTGAGATCCCAAACCTAGTTTTACCTCTTAGCACCTTCGCCACAACTCAGAGCCTTTCTGGCATCACAGTACCTTTGTGTACCATATCCTGATGTGATCCTAGAACAATTTATATCAGACATGCTTTTTCACATCACATACACTTTGGGTCATCAGCAATGTGACATCACATTGTCATTATGAAACTATCAGCTTACAGTGATATCATCAAACTATAATGAATTCATAGCATCTTGACATCACATTATCATATTGATACCCATAATTCAGGCTTTACCTCTATGAATCCACTTCTTCAAATTAACCATGTGAGGTAACTTGCATAAACACTCTCTCCATGTGTTCAAAATTTCCAGCATTTACTTGTTGGGAAATTTCTATGTACATTACATATATATGTAAGGCTGAGGACCAACTGTTTTAGGCATTGGCCTGGGACAATTTACCAGGGTTCCTGATAACCAGATATAAACAGACAGAAGGCTTGAGCCTATAACCATTTTACAGAAATTTAGTGTCCACACTTGCACACTTGATATCATTATTTTTCCTCCTTCTTTCAATCATAATGATTAGTAGCTATAGACACTCCACTATGTTTAGAGTGGTCTCCTGAGCTACCTGATAATCTCAGTTGTTTCTCTAAACCTCAGAGATCTCTATTTTCTTTAACTCTTATTTAGTACTCTGACCTCAGTCTGGAACTTGGAATCCTCTTCCCTTTTATCCTCCTTCTTTTCTTTGAAGCTAGCTTTCATGATCCCAATCTCCATGTCAAAGTCCTCCTTATCCTGCAAGTATTCTTCCAGGAGCACACAATTCCTTGAACTCTACAAGTGCTGCTACTTCTCACAACACCTCTGGTCTTCAGCTCCTCCTTTAAGTTTGTAATGGTGCTATTAAGAGGGGTTTTTTTCCACATCCCACAATTCCATTGACATCTGCTACTTCTGCAGTATATTTTTGGTGCGATCTCAAAAGTTTCTTTGGCCTTTTCCTCTAATAGCTTCTATTTCTTTTCCCTATAGTGTATTTTGTGACAGAACTTTTAACTGTTCAACTGTTCTGTTTTTCTGCGTAATGCTCTTTCTCTTTCCTGGGCATTCCCCATCAGAACATGCCTGTCCTTTAACTCTTTCTGAAGAATAACAACCTCTTTCTTGATTCTGATATTTTGCTGTTCAGTTTTCATGGCCTCTTCTTCTATTACATGGCACCTCTAGTCAGCCACATCAGCTGCTCTTTCTATTCTTTCTTTGTTGAATTTCAGCTCACATGATTCATAGATTATAATTACTATGCACTTGATCCTAATACATTTTTGCATCATGTCCAGCTCCTTTCTCTGGGCCTTGATTTCCATGGAGAGTGTCAGGATATTCTCCTGCCCTATTTGTAGCCAGCAAGAATGGCAGTATTGCATCCTGTGCCTTCTTCAGCCTCTGATCTTTGTTCCTAAACTTGGGAAAGGTATATCAACAGAAATGTCTAACCACAATCTGTACAGTCCCTGCAGTCTTTGCAACATGTACTTTGGCTTATCCGCTGGCCTCCTGAGAAAAACTCCACCCACTCTTTCTTGCCTGGAGAGCTGGTCTATTTAAAAAGTCCTCGTGCTCCTAGATTAGAGCCCATTTGGAAAGAAACTTACTTGGTGTTGCTACTTACATCATCGGCTATTAAGGTTGCAGGAAAACAGCACTGGATCCATCATTCTCAAGTGGAACAATATCCAGAGAAGGCTGCACTATGTACAATTCAGAGAAACTCAAAGAATCAATACGGGAAAGATTTACCAAGGGTTAGTTAGTGCTAACTAGTGTGTTTTTATGGTTTACTCATTATTTGTTATAATTGTATTTTAAATCTGTTGAGGGCAGGGGAGAGAAGGGAAAGTTTAGGATTTGTTCCAGAAGGAATCAATGATTTGATTGTACATGAAAACCAGTGGGGGATATTCTAACCAGTGGGGTCCCAATGGTCATCACGGCCCAATCGTCAGTATAGCCTCTTGGCTTGATATGCTGGGGTGGACAAGGCTTTCCACCAAATAGGACAGAGCATGCTGCTGGAGGGGATAGTGTGTCAAGCCCGACATGGTGTGCTGTCACGTAGTGAGTAGGCTGTGTGCAGTTTGAGATTGTTTAAAACTGTACAGCAAGAGAGCCATTGATGTGACAAAGGGGCACAACCTATCTATAGGGTATGTGTTCAGAACAATAGACCAAGAGAAAAAGAGGAGAAAGTCCTGTAGGGAAGAGAGTCGTGAGACAGTACGATGGGAAAGCCCTGGGAGGAAACGGAGTTGAGAGAGAGTAAGAGGGGAACCATGACAATTGGCCACTAGGGAAGAGCAGGTCAATCGTGTGGAGTGTGGAGGGGCCTGAAGAGAAGGAAGTGGTGGAAGGGGAAATGGGAAAACCTGGAAGATAGGAGAGGTGTGTAGAAAAGGTGGGAGAAAGGGAAAAGAAATAAGCCTTGCCCTTTGAAGTTTGGAGTTTTGGAGATTTTAATTTGGGTGGCTCTTGTTTTGCAGACCAATTAATAAAGGAAGGGCTGTCCATTGGTGGTCTGAGGTGGTCGAGGCTGCTCATGTCTCTGGGTATTTAGTCCAGTACAAAGTGGCTGCAGGTCCTTTTCTATTGTAAATATATTTGTTATCTTAAATGTTTCTCGAAGGATTGTCTTGAATTTATGGGTCATAATGTACAAGTTCATATGGAGCTTAAAGTCCCAAAGCCTATGAATTTTCTGAAATGTTATAGAGTCATAATGGTTGTGAAAACCCAATGGAACAGAAATATCACAATGGCAATATGGTATGTCATGATTATATAATGTTGTCACAATTATTTGTTGATGTCATAATGTTGACGATGTCACAAGAATTTTGTGATGAACGTATGAGTTTTCTAACTGCCAATGATTATATGGGCTCAGAAAGGGATTGTGAGGTCTCCAAAAGCATGTGTTGGCAGGAATGTGATGAATTCCTAAAAGGTTATGATGGTCAAAATGTGGCAAACTGGTCATGACCACTGACAATGTTATGTCACAAATTTCATGATGTCACAGTGTTTTTATAATATCACATGTCATAAATATTATGTGCTTGAAAACAGAATATGAGCTCACAAAAAGCCTAAGTATCACACTGGCAGCATTTCAAAAGTTATGACATTTCATTATATACTTCCTTGTAAAGCTACTGTCCAAAGAGATTTATTCTATTCAATTTATTTATTTATTTATTTATTTATTTTTACTGTGAAAATTCTGTATACAGGAGTTACAATTACGTGGGCAAGGTAATGAGTATCTTTCTTTTCAAGCATTGTTGCTTCCTCCTTTGTTTCAACTTCCCATCCTTCCCACTTCTCATCCCCACTACCTCACTGTGCTCACCTGCCTCACTTATCCATTCCCCACCCCCCACCCGGACCCCCCAAAGTCGTAAAGTTCATTTTCAACATAACATCTTGCACATCTCATTGCAATGTTTCCACCCCTATTCCTATTTAAATATTTTTTTCCTTTCTCCTCCATAAAGTGTATACCAACAACAAATAAAAAGAAAACAGGGGTGATTTCATGAGGGAGGGACATTCAAAGTAAAAAGAAATCATCTTAAAAATGTGTTAGAAACAATCGCAAAAAAGAAAAAAAAAAACATTTGGGTCCTTATCTTGCACTTCATTTCACCTAACATCAACTTATTTGACCGTTTCTGCTTCTCTTAGAAATGTACTAGTTATTGCACATAAGTGAAACCATGGGACCTATGTTTTTTGGCCCTGGCTTACTTTATTTTATATAATTTATTCTAAGTCTTTCTATATCCTAACAAAAGGGGCATTGACATTCATTCTAGACCCAAAAAAACAATAAACCAAAGATGATTGTTACATGAATAAAGTAATGAGTACACTGTCTATCAAGAATTATTAGTAAAATACATGATGTATACATATATACCTATATATTATATATATTATATGTATATAAACCTATATAATAAATATTATATATATAAATATATATTCATGTATATATAGGTATATACACGTATATACCTATATATTATGTATTATATATATGTATTATATGTATATATATGTATTATATATAATATATATAATATACTATATATAATTATTATTATATATTATTATTATATATATTATATATTATTACATATAATATAATTATATATATAAATATATATATATATTTAAAAATAAAAATAAATATATATATAATATAAAATAAATAAATAAATAAATAAATATATATATAAATATAAATAAATAAATATATATATTATATATATTATATTATTATGTTATATATAATATATATAATACATAATATATAGATATATAATAATCGTATAATGTATATAATAATATTATATAGGTATATACATGTATATACTAATAATATAATGTATATAATAAGGAGAGACATTTGGATTTCAACTCCCACCTGTTTATGGTGGCTGTTCGCTTGCTAGACTTTACTCTGATCCATTTGAAGTTGATTCTCGTGCAGGGTGATATATAAGGATCTAGCTTTAGTTTGCTACAAGTAGTTAACCAATTTTGCCAGCACCATTTACTGAAGAGGCTGTCTTTCTTCCATTCTATTTTTTAGCTCCCTTATCCAAGATTAGATGGCTTAGGTCTGTAGGTTCATTTCTGGGTTTTCAGTTCTATTCCATTGGTCCTGAGGTTTGCTCTTGTGCCAGTACCATGCTGTTTTGATTACTATGGCTTTATTGTAGAGGTTGAAATTTGATATTGATATTCCACCAGCAGTGTTCTTTCCGTTGAGGAGCGTTTTTGCTATTCGGGGTCTTTTATTGTTCCATATGAATTTTTGGATTGCCTCTTCTATTTCCTTGAAGAATGAGGTTGGAATTTTGGTAAGTATTTCATTGAATTTGTAGATAGCCTTGGGAAGTAGTGCCATTTTCAAGATGTTATTCTTTCCAATCCAGGATCATGGGAGTATTTGACATTTTCTAAGTTCTGTTTTGATTTCCTTTTTCAAGTTTTTAAAGTTTTCATCACAGAGGTCCTTCAGTTCTTTGGTTAAGTTAATTTCTAGGTATTTTATTTTTTGTGCGGCTATTACAAATGGAGTTGCTTCCCTAATTTCAGCCACACTTTTTTTATTGTTAGAATAGAGAAAATCCATTGATTTTGGGGAGTTAATTTTATACATGCTACTTTGCCATAGTTTTGAATCAGGTTGAGTAATTTGGGAGTGGAGTCTATGGGGTTCTTTAAATACAAGATCATGTCGTCTACAAAAAGGGAGAGTTTTATTTCTTCTTTCCTATTTATATCCTCTTTATGTCTCATCTTGTCTTACTGCTGTAGCTAGGCATTCTAATACTAGATTGAAGAGAAGTGGAGAGAGTGGACATCCTTGCCTTTTTCCTGAGTTAAGAGGAAATGGCTTTAGTTTTTGACCATTAAGTATAATGCTGGCTGTAGGTTTGTCATATACAGCCTTTATTGTATTGAGGAATGTTCCATGGATTCCTAATTTTTCCAAGACCTTCATCATAAAGGTGTGTTGGATCTTTCGAATGCTTTATCTGCATCTATTGAGATAACCATGTGGTTCTTATTCTTGCTCCTGTTGATGTGATGGATTATATTAATTGATTTGTGTATATTGAATCAGCTTTGCATCCCTGAAATGAATCCTGTTTGATCGTGGAGTATAATTTTTTGGATGAATTGTTGAAGTCAGTTGGCCAAAATTTTGTTTAGAAGTTTTGCATCAAAGTTCCTCAAAGAAATGGGTCTATAGTTCTCTTTCTTTGATGATTCCCTGCCTGGTTTTGGGATGAGGGTTATGATGGCTTCATAGAATGTGTTCGGTAGTGAGCTTTCTCTTTCAATTTTATTGAAGAGTTGGAGGAGTATTGGTGTGAGCTCTGCTTTGAAGGCCTTGTAGAATTCCGCTGTAAAACCATCTGGTCCTGGACTTTTCTTAGCTGGGAGGTCTCTTATTGCTGTTTCTATTTCAATGCTTGATATGGGCCTGTTAACCTGGTTTAACTCATCTTGGTTTAGTTTTGGCATGTCAATATTTGCTAGAAAAAGTCCATTTCTGTGCATTTCTTAAACTTATTAGCATAAAGTTTTGAGAAGTATTTCCTTATAATGTTCTCAATCTTGGTTGTTTCTGCGGTGATGTTTCCATTCTCATCTCTGAGTTTATTTATTTGTCTGTGTTCTCTTTTTTTTCTGATAAGAAAGTGAAGGTTTTTTTTGGGGGGGGGTCTGGTCATGGGGGGTGAACTCTAGGCCTGGGTGCTGTCCTTCAGCTCTTCATCTCAAGGCTAGTGCTCTACCACTTGAGCCACAGCACCTCTTCCTGCTATTTTTCTTTTTGCTTAGTGGTGGTGAGGAATTGAACCCAGGGCCTCATGCATACAAGCCTAGCGCTCTACCACTGAGCCAACTTCCCAGCCCTGTAATTGAAGTTTAAAAAAAATACCTTGTAGGAGAAGAAGATGACAAACAGCCAGAGGAGAAGTACAGCAACTTGACACCGGGTCAGAGCAGTTTAGGTCTGTAGAAATTACAGAGAACTGAAGCAATTAAGGAAGTTGTGGAAAGGAAAAAGGGAAAGACCTGGGAAGGACAAATCTGTAGAGAAGGAGAGAGGAAGGTTAAAGAAAATTTTCATACCTTTAGATAACATAATTTTGGGGGTGAGTGGTTTGCAGACCAATTAACAAAGGGAGAGCCTGCCCATTGGAGGTCTGAGGTTTGGTGGTCCAGGCTCTCTTGGCTCTGGGTATCCAGTCCAGGACAAGGTTTCAGGCTCCTTTCTAGTGTAGATAATTTTGTTCATCTTAAATGTGCCTTGGTTGATTGTCCCGTGTTTAGAGGTAATAATTTTTGGATGTCGCTGCAAGATAATCTATCTGAATGTCATTGGGTCTTGGCCACAGGAAAACTCTGCTTACAGGTGAGTGTTTTGACTCTCAGGGTTCACAGCCTCCTTCATATCTTTGTTTTCTGAGGTCAAGTGTGGACATGAATCATGTATGATTCTTGGGGTGTGTCCAGGGCAAGCTTACCAGATTGTTTTGGGGAACCGCCCTGGAGGTCATCAGGGGTTTCCTTGGTTAGCCCTCTTGGACCTCCTTGGGAGGTCATATGGTACTTCCTTGAGAAGCCACCTGCTCTGGGGTGATCTAGATTTTTTAAGAAGGCCTCCATGATGGACTTGACAGGTCATCTGAGATCACCTCTGGAGGTCATTTGGGTTATTTTCTGGAGTTCATATGGGGCTTCCTCATGAGGCCTCTTCCAAAGATCATCTGGGGCTTCCTCCATAGGTCATCTGGGACCTCTTCAAGGGGTCATCTCAGGTCTCCTCAAGAGGCCATTGGGGACCTCCTTCAGAGATCATCTTGGGTCTCCTCAGTAGGTCATATGAATATTCCTCCACAGATCATCTGCAATCTCAAATGGGAACTCTTGAGAGATTTGGGAAATGTTGGTTAAGGGTCTGTGGCAATTCATCTCTGTATGCTTACTATCTATGTGTGTTTTCTATGTCCTATCAACACCTCTGATTACACTTTATTCTAGGATGGGAGAAAAATGTCCTCAAGTTCTAGTAACTAAAAACTCTTGTTTGTGTTACAGGATCCCCCAGAGGAAGACCCTATTCTGTGCCATCAGCACCTCTGATATTAAGTCCTCCCCACAGCAGAAATCCTCCCTTGTATAAGCCTTAGGTGCTACATGGTGGTACATTCCCCTTATTAACCTTGAGAGAGGCACATGGGGGAAATGGTGGGTAGGCCCCCCTTTCTAATATTTGTTCCCTTTATAAGTTGTGACCTATAACTAGAAACATCAAAAGCTGTCCTTTTCTGAAAAACCCAAGGGACTCATCTCTTTAGTAGAGATAGTATTTTTCACACATCAGCCCATCTGTAATGATTGTCAGCAACTATGTTTTTGTTTATGTTTTGTTTTTGTTGGTCAAGGGGCATGTACTCTGGACTTGGGCACTATCTCTACACTCTTCAGCTCATAGCTAGTGTTCTACTGCTTGAGATACAATGCCACTTCTGTTTTTCTAGTGGTTTATTGGAGATGAGTCTCAGGGATATTCCTGCCTGTGGTGGCTTTGATCTGTGATCCTCAGATCTCAGCCTCTGGAGTAGCTAGGTTTACAGGTGTGAGCCATCATCTCGCGGCCATTGTCAGTAACTTTTACAGCTGCTTTTCAAGAGGAAAGGGAACAAATCTGGCTCAATGCCTCTAAGGTGGTCCTTACACCATCTGGTTGCTTCAATCATTACCCAGTCCATTTGCAGCGAGTACTTTGCCAGTCTTGCCCAAGCTGGGATGACAAAACAATTGAGATAAAAGGCATATACCAATTAACACCACACTTTGTAAGCAGGGATACAGTGGTCTAGTCCTAGAGGTTCCCTCTTGCCATTTGCAAATGAATTCTACTCTCATTACCGAGAGTTTCTTGAACCATGTCCTGCTGCTGCTTCCAAAATTCAAACCCCCTGCTTAGTCTGTTCTTTTTCTTGGTTATTTCTTTTATCAAACACCCACTGGGTAACCTCTACAAACTCAACAGCTTTCCCTGCAAATCTTTTGTTTTGAAAAGTTCTTTTAATTCTGGTGTTAACTGGGTAAAAAAGGCCATAATTAGGACTCTTCCAATTTTCTGGGCCTCAGGATCTACAGACATATGCCTCCCCCAGGCCTCTACCAGCTGTTCCAGAAGAGCATTAGGGAACTCACTGGGGAGCTGTACAGTCTCACTCACCTTAGATTAATGAATTGGCTTCTTAGTCACTGTCCATATCCTGATAAAAGTATCTGGTACAAATTGGTAAGTACTTCCTTACCTCGATTGCTGTTGTAGTCCCAGCTTGGATTAGTCAAGAGAAAGATTTATGCCAAGTGGACTAGGTCATCAGTGGGGGAATCATCAGATCCAAGGACTGCCTTCAAGGCAATGTGACAGATTCTTTCCCTTTGCCTTTTACAGGTAAAAAATACCTGTAAAATTTGCTGACAATCATCCCAGGTGGGCTGGCATGTGAAAAATACTATCTCTAATAAGAAGATGATCACTGGGATTTTTTAGAAAAGGACACATTTTGTTGTTTCCAGTTATACAGCTCACTATTTATAAAGGAAAAATTCTTAGAAAAGGGGCCTGGCCACCATCTTCACCATGAACCTGTCTCAAGGATAATAAGGGGACTGTAACACATTGTAGAACCTAAGGATGGTTCAAGGAACCACTGTTGGTTTGGGAGGTTGTTAACATTGGAGGTGCTGGTGGATTGATCAGAACTAGAGGGAGAGTAAACCTGTTGGTCTTACTCTGGGAGATCCTGTAATACAGGGGGAGAAGATTTTTCAGTAAGAGAAATTTAGGATAGTGTTCTCCAATCCTGGAAAAAAGGAATAAACAAGGGTGTATATATAGGACATAGAACTATCAGCAAACACACAGAAAAAAAGCCACAAAATCCGTGTGTCCCAAATCTCTCAAAGAGGAAGAATAAGATGGCCCTGCGATGAGGCCTTTGGTGACCTCTCAATGAGGTCCCAGATGGCTTTTCAAAGAAGCCCCAAATGACCACCTGAGTAGTCCCAGATGGCTTCTCGAGGAAGGCCAAGAAGACCTCTGGAGGTGATCCCAGATGGCAATTCAAGGACACCCTGATGAGCTCAGGAGTATGTCCCAGATAGCTTTTCAAGAAACAGGAGATAACTTCCGGACTAGCTATCAGAGGGCTGATTGAGGAACCCCAGATGATCTCTGTAGGAGAACCCAGATGACCCAGAGATCCCTGGTGACCTCTTAAGGGATGACCTCCAGTGTAGGTCTCACACAGCTTCCAAAGAAGGTCCAAAATAACCTCTGAAGAAGGTCCCAGATGACCTCTCAAGGAGAATCAGCTGGACTCGCAAAGAAGACCCAGATTACTTTCTCAGTAGGTCCCAAATCTCTTCTAAAAGAGGTCCAAGATGACCTCCAGAGAAGGTTCCAGATAGCCTCCTCAGGAGCCCACAGATGAGCCCTGAAAGAGGCCCCAGTTGACCTCCATAATAAATCGAAAAGACTTTTGAGGAGGTCCCAAATGGCTTCCTTTGGAAGCTCCACATGACCTCCAGAGGTCCAAGATGGATTCTCAAAACATCCTCACATGATCTCGGAAAGAGATCCCAAATGGCTTCCAAATGAGGTCCCAAATACAGGCTGTCAAGCTCGTCTAGGCTCACCGCAATGGAGTTCCTCTATTACTCTTTTCCAAATGGGTCCTCAGGAAATAATCACTTGAGGGAGACTCTCAACCCTGAGGGCTGAAACACTCACATATGAGGGGGTTTTCCAGGGCTCCGATTCCCAATGCTATGCAGATGGATTACTTCACTGGAACATCCAAAAATTACGACCTCTAAAGCATAAGAAAATCTATCAATGCATATTTAAGATAAAAATATTGATATTAGAATGGGGCCTGTGACTACCTTGTCTTGGGCTGGATACCCAGAGCCCAGTGCAGCCTGGGCCAGTATGGTATCATCAACTAATTGTGACATCAAAACATTGTTATGACATGATATTGTGACATCACATAGCCATTGTGATAGCATTGTCTCATTGTGTTTTCACAAACCTATTATGACCTTATAACATTTTAAAAAATTCATGGGCTTAGGAAATTCAATCTCTTTGTCGAACTTGTAACCTCCTTCTGAAGTGGTAACAACTGGAATTGGACATGTTATTGTGATATTACAAACTCTTTGTGACATATCAAACCCATCATGGCACCATCAACACTGTAACATACCAATCCATTTGTTACATTACATTGCCATTTTGACAACTTGACCACATTGTGACATCCCAATGCTTCTATGACACCTTAGCAACTTTGAAAATACACATGGACTTTGTAACATCACCGTAATTTGAAGCACCCATAACCTTATTGTGAATGAAGGAAAATTTGGATTAGATATGCCATTATATCAGAAACCCTTTGTGATATCATCTCCTCTGTGACATCTCATTATCCTTATGAAATCATCAGAGCATGTGACATCACAAAAAGACAATGACATCATAGCATTATGACATCACATTGACATTGGGCTATCAGAGACACATTGTGAATACCTATTCTGTGATTTCCTTCTATTTCAAATGTGGCATGCCAGTTGACACTAGAAACCCATTATCACCTCATAACCATTGTGACACCAAAATCCCTTTGTGACATAACATTGTTATTGTGATATCATAAAATAATAATCCTGTCCTGTCTTCATAACTTTTGTGGTATGTTGCCATTGTGATATCTTAGGCATTTTGTGAGCTCGTAATCTGTTTATGAACAAGGAATATTTCAGGTATGACATGTGATGTCAGAAATGCACTGTGACATCATGACTATTATGACACTACACTGCCATCTGTCATGATCATCATTTCACATTGCTACATCACAAACCTGTTAGGACATCATAACATTTGTGACAATATATCCCTTTGGAAATGTCACAGTCTCTTTATGAACTCATATACTCATTGTGAATTAATGACAATAGACATCTTGATTGCTATTTTTACATCGTGAACCCATTGTGACATCACAAATATATTGTGATGTCATTAATACTAAGGCCTCACAATATAACAAACATAAAATATTATGATATGATTTTGTAACATCACTTTCCTGTTGTGATATTACAGTCCCTCCCTGTTTTCAAAAACAGTATGACTTCATAACTTTTTAGAAAATTCATGGTCTTTGGGACTTCAAGCTCCTTCCTTGAACTTGTATTCTAATTATGAGCTATTAGAAATTGAAATGGGACTTGTGATATTACAAACATGTTGTGACAGCACAAGCTCATTGTGACCCCATCATCACTGTGCCATCACATTCCCATTATGGCTACATGATTATACTGTGATCTCCCAAACCTTTTATGACCTTTACAGTACTTTAAAAAAACATGGCCTTTCTGACATCACATTCCCTTTGTCTACCCGTATCCTCATTAAATACTGGCAATTGAGATCAGACATGCCATTCATTGTAAGATCACACACTTTTGTGCTATCATCAACACTGTGACATCACATTATTGTTATGACACAATCAACTCAGTATCACACCACAAAAAATGACATTACCTTATTATGACATTACATAAATCACGTGACGGCATAGACATTGGAAATACCTATTCTGTGATTTCATTTTTTTTTAATATGGCATGTGTGCAGATACCAAAAATCAATTGTGAACTTATGACTTTTATGCTGTCCTAGTGGCTTTTGATACTGATATCCACATTGTGAACAATTGACCATTGATATCACAGATGATATTGCAACATCACCAAAATTTTGTGACATCATCCCCCAATGTGACATCACATTGGAATTTTGACCCCATCAGCTCTTTGTAACATCACAAAACAACAATGATATCATAGCATTATGATGACACATTGAGACTGTGATGTCATATGCTCATTATGAATGGATATTCTATGATTTCATCCTATTTCAAATGTGGCATGTGGGCTAATATCAGACCCCATTTGTAACCTCATAAATATTTTGACATCATAATTCCTTTGGAATATCACAATGCTATTGTAATGTCACTAACTCACGCTGACAGCATAAGCCTTTCCTGTCCTCATAACTTTTGCACATACTGTAATTAACATATGATAGTCCCTTTGTGAGCTCAAAACCTGTTGCAACATGTCAGGTATGATATCAGAAATCCACTGTGACATCAGATAATGCACAATGGTACAGTGATATAAAAATGCCAAAGTATCACAAAATGATATCCTAATAATGTTTGTTGTCAAAAATTAGTTGGTAATGCCATAATGTTGAGGAGACCATAAAAGTTTGTGTGGCCACAATAGGTTGGTGATGTCACAATGCCATGTAGTATTGTCGTATCTCAATTTTCATTACCAAAGAGCATTTCATTTCTTTTTTTTTTTTTGGGTCCAGTCGTGGGGCCTGAACTCTGTGCCTGGGCGCTGTCCCTCAGCTGTTCAGCTCAAGGCTAGTGCTCTTCCACTTGAGCCACAGCGCCACTTCCGGCTTTTTTCTTTTTGCTTATATGGTGCTCAGAATCGAACCCAGGGCCACAGGCACGCAAGGCAAGAGCTCTACCACTGAGCCACCTTCCCAGCCCGAGTATTTCATTTCAAAGTGGAACTATGATGACTCCCAAGTCATGTGTTGGCATAAATGTGATGAAATATGAGTAGGTTTTGATATCACATTGTGACACATTGATCATGATATCTCTCAATGTGATGTCATATAGTTATGATATCACAGAGGATTTGTGATATCACATATCAGAAATATTATTAGTTCAAAAACATGTTATGATCTCACAAAGGGCCAAACATATAACAATGGCAGCATGTCACAAAAATTATGAGGACAGGACAGATTTGTGGGTTGGTGATACCACAATGGTGATATTATGTCACAAAGGAATTTTGATGTCACACTGTTTATTAGGTCCTAAAGGGTTTCTCCTATCAATCCACATGCCACATGTGAAATAGAATTAAATCACAGTAATCACAATTACAATGCTATGACATCATTATAGTTTACTGATATCACAATAATCTGATGATGTAATATCACAATGTGATGTCATAGTGATGATGAGGTCAAAAACGTCCTGTGATAATAGAATGGAATGTCTGATCTCAATAGTCACTAACTCACAATGAGGAAATGGATACACAAAGGGACTCTGATGTCACAAAGTCCATGTGTTTATTCAAAGGTGGTGAGATCATATTGTTTGGGATATCCAAAAGTGATCCTGATTTCATAATGGCAATGTCATGTCACAATGGGTTTGTGACAAAGCATTTTTGATGTCTCTACAAGTTTGAAATACCACAATGGCGTGTTCCATTTCAATTGCTATTTGTTCTCAATGAGGATGAGTTCACAGAAGGAGCTTGAATTCCCAAAGTTCATAAATTTTCTCCAGTTATGGGTCCTAATAGCACAATGGGATGGTATTATCACAATTGCAATATGACATCACAATATTGTCATAATAATGTATTGATGTCACAACTTGTTGGTGATGTCATAGGGGGATGAAGTCACAATACATTCGTGATGTCACAATGGGTTTATGAAGTCAAACTTGCATGTCATGTCTCAATTTTCATAAATTCACGAGGTGTTTTTGATTTCACACAAGGTCTGTGATATGCCAAAATGTATGTGTTGTCACTAGTATGATGAAGTACTAACAGATTTATGATGTCACTATGTGACATACATCTAACAGTGTAATATCCTAATAATTAAGATGTCACAGTGAATTTCTGCTATCACATACCATATCTGAAACATGAGGTTGGAAAGAGATTCTGAGCTCACACACTGCCTAAGGTATCACAAAAGCAGCATATCACAAACATGTCAGGATTAGTTTGTGATGTTACAGTGGGTTAGTAATATCACAACAGCAATGTGAAATCACAAAGGGATTGTGATGTCATAATGGTTATGAGTTCACAATGGGTTTCTGATAACATATATGCCACATTTGATATAGAATTAAATCAGAGAATAGGCATTCACAATGAGTCTATATTGTATCAATCAAAATGTGACGTCAAAATGCTATGATATCATAGTTTGTTGATATCCCAAATAGCTGATGGTGTCATTACGAACATGGCAAAGTGATGTCATAAATGTTGTGAGGTCACATGGGTTTCTGATATCAACATATATGTCACAATTGAAATAGAATGAAATTACACAATAGGCATTCATGATATACCTATGAATTCACAATGACAATGTGACATCATAGTGCTATGATATCATTGTAGTTTTGGGGTGTCACAATGAGCTGATGATGTCCTAACAACAATGTGATGTCACACTGGTGATGAGAAATTTTGAGGATGAAAACACGTTACTACCTCATAAAAGGCATATATCACAATGATAGCATTGCACAAACTTTTTGAGCACAAGACAGGATTGTGATATAACAATGGGCTAATGGTGTAACATACCAATGTTGATGTCACAATGGTTAGGAGGTCACATGTGTTTTGGATAATAACCCTTATGCCACATTTGATATACAATTTAATCACAGAATAAGCATTCACAATGTGTCTATTTCATGAAATTGCCAATGTGATGTCATAATGCAATGATGTCATTGTAGTATGGTGATATCACAATGAGCCAATGGTTTCATGATGACAATGTGATGTCACAATAGTTGAATTTTCACAAAGTGTTTGTGATTTCTCCATGGCAAGTCAGATCTCAATTATTACTTCACTATAAAGGCTGTGATGTGACAAAGGCTATGTGATTTATCAAAGGATCTAAGAGATAATAAAACGTTTGAGATTATTGAATGTGATCATGATGTCACAAAGTCAATGTAATGTTAAAAAAAAAGCTTTGGGATATCACAGTAGTGTTGATATCACATGATATAGTTATGTCACAACAAATATCTAATATCACAAACACAATGTTCAAATTCAATTGCTAGTAGTAATCAATGAGGATAAGTGTTCACAGAAGCTTGAAGTCCCACATGCCATGAATTTTCTAAAATATGATGTGGTCGTAATATTTTTTATAAAAAAAACAATGGAACAATTATATCACAATGGTGATATGACGTGACAATTATATAATATGACATATTATGACAATAATACGTAATAATACAGTTTTGATGTCACAATTGGTTCATAATTCCATGATGGCTATCATGTCACATCACAAATATTTGCAATGTGACTAGGGACATATAATGGGTTTTTGATATCAATACACATGGCACATTTGAAATAGAATGAAATTACAAAACAGGCATTCACAATGCATCTATGACTTCATAATGAAAATGTGATGTCAAAATGCTTTGACACTATGATACTATGGTGCATTATGTAATGTTATGTCACCGAGGGTTTTGATGTCACTGTGATGAGATCACAATGGATTTGTCATCTCATAACGAGTTTGTAATATCACAATGACAAGAACACTCTTAATTCCTAATTGTTCACAATGAGGATACTAGGTCATAAAAGGAACTTAAAGTCTAAAAGGCCATGAATTTTCTAAAAAGTTTCGAGGTCATAGTAGTGTTGTAAAACCACAATAATATATTGATATCACAATGGAAATGTGATGTCACAATATTATGTCATAATATTGCTTTAAGATCACAACTGGTAGGTGATGTCATAATGGTGATGTTGTCACAATAGGTTTTTGATTTCACAATGGGTGGTGATGTCAAAATGCCATGCTGTATCTTATATTAATTCTCAATAAGTATATGACTTCACAAATGAAATGTGATGAATACAAAATGCATTTTTGTCAGAATTCTTTTGAAATCCTACTAATTTTCTGATGTCACCATTTGAAACAATGGTCATGACTTCTGGCAGTGTGATATCACAGTGGTCATGTTGCAGTAAATTTCTGATATCATATGTCATACCAGAAAGATTATGAGGTAAAAGAAGTTTATGCGCTCACAATGGTCCTAAGATATGTCAATGGTAATATGTCAGAAAAGTTATGGCGAACATTTTGTGATATCACAGTGGGTTAGTGATATCACAATGGCAATGTGTATTCCAAGAGAGATTTTGATGTCAAATATTCGTGAGGTGACAATGAGGGTCTGTTATCAACCCTCATGCCACATTTGAAATTGAATGAAATCATAGAATAGGCATTCACAAAGTGTCTGTGATGTCACAGTGACAATGTGATATAATGATGTTATGGTGTCATTGTATTTTGGTGATGTCACAATGAGCTGATGTGGTCATAATGACAATGTGATATCACACTGATGATGTCACAAAGTATTTGGGATGTTACAAGGGCATGTCTGATCTCAATTGTTATTTTTCATCATGAGGATATGGCTACACAAATGGATTGTGATGTCACAAAGATTCTACGTGGTCATAATAGGTTTGGGGTTTCACAATGTGATCATATTGTCACAAAAGCAATGTGATATCATAATTTGTTATGTCCAAGTGGCAATGTGGTCACAATGGGTTAGTGATCCTGTAATAACCAGCAGGTCCCAAGTAATTCTTGGGCCCCAATAATTTTTGTGTCCCTGTGGACCTGCCTTCCAGTGAGAGCCAGGCATGCTCTCAAAGGGGGAGGGGCATGCTGCTGGATTGGGTGAGGTATCAAGCCCCACATGGTATGCTGTCAAGAAGGGATTGGGCAGTGTGTAGTTTGGTTAGAGATGGTTGAAAACTGCTGGGAGGAAACCCTTTGGATTGGGGGAGTGGTAGAGGCAATATCTAGGCCCAATGTTCAGGGTAACAGAAAGGGAAAGGGGGGAAAAACCTGGAAGCAAGTGGTGAAACAGCAGGAGGGGAAAGACGGGAAGAGAGGAATTTTAGGGATAGCAGTAGGGGAAGGACAGCAACTGGCCTCTGGAGGTGATCTGTTGCTTCCTTAAGTGTCCATTTAGGACCTCCTCTGGAGAACTTCTTGGACATCGTTTAGAGGACATCTGGGACCTATTCTGGAGGTCATATGGGTCCTCCTTTAGAGGTCATCTAGAGCCTCATTGAGAGACTATTTAGGACTCCCTCCAGAGGTAATCTAGGGAATTCACTAAGAAGATATCTGGGACCTTTGAGAAGTCATCTTGGGCCTCTTCTGAGGACATCTGGGACCTCCTCTGGAGGTCATCTGTGTCTCCTCTGAAAGTCATCTAGGGCTTCCTTGTGAAGTCATCAGGGTCCTCCTTTGGAGAACATATAGGGCACCCTCACAAAGCGTCTGGGACATCCTCTGGAGGTAATTTGCTGCTTTCTCAAGAGAGTATATAGGACTTACTCGAGAGTCCATTGGGACCTCATCTGGAGGTCAATTGGGGCCTCAATAAAAGGCCATCAGTGACCCTTAATGAGGTCATCTGGCGCCTCATCGTGAGTCCATCTGAGAACACCTATTATGGCCATCTTGGGCTACCTGGGTAAGCAGTCAGGGGCCTCCTCCAGATGTCGTCTGGGGCTTCCTTTAGAAACCATTTGGAACCTCTTCTGGAGGTAATCTGGCCTACCTTGAGAAACAATTTGGGTCTTTCTCAAGAGGGTCATTAGGGACCTCAACAGGCCTCTGGCAAGTCCTCCAGAGGTCATCTGGGGCTAGCTTGGAAGCTATTGGGGAACTCATCTGGAGATCATCAGGGGCTTCCTCAAGAGGCCATCTCTGGCCTCCTTTGGAGATCATCTAATGTTTCCTCCTCATGAGTTTATCTTTACCCCCTCTGGAGGCCATCTGGGTCTTCCTCTAGAGGTATTATTGGGCCCCCTCAAGAGGCTATCTAGGACATCCTCTGGAGGTCATCTGGGGCTTCGTTGGGAAATCTTCTGGGGCCTCTTTGAGAGGTCATTTGGGCATCCTCCATAGGTCTTCTAGGACATCCTTAAGAAATCAACTTTGAGAGATGTGGCTATCGATCTATGTGTGTTTGTTCATAGTTCTATATCCTGTATACTCCTTTATTGCAGGATGGGAGAACAATATCCAAAGTTCTAACTAAAAAATCTTTTCTCTTGTGCCATAGGATCTCCCAGAGGTAGACAACTGGAGTAATCTCCCTCATATTCTGTGCCATCAACACCTCTGATGTTCAGTACTCACCATACCAGAAGTTATACAAACATCCTCAGGTAGTTCACGGTTGTATGGTCTGCTTATTACCCTTGAAACAGGCACATGGGGGAGATTGTGGTCCAGTCCTCTTTCTAATATATGCTTCCTTTACAACTAGTGATCTGTGTGGATGGAAAGACAAAAATGCACCCTTTTCTGAAAAATTCCAAGGGCTCCTTTCCTTATTAGAGACAGTATTTTTCACACACCAGTCTAGCTGAGATGATTGTCAGCAAGTTTTATAGGTGCTTTTCACCTGGGAGGAAATGGAGTGAACCTGGCACAGTGCTTTGACATTGGTCCTTGGACCAGATGGTCCCCCCACTGTTGACCTAGTCCATTTAAAGCAAGTCTTTTCCCAGATTAAACCAAGCTAGGACTACAATATTGATTGAGGTAAGGAAGTACTTCCCAAGTATCACCAGAATCTGTTTGCAGGGATCCAGGCAGTGACTAGGAAGCAAACTCATTGATCTAAATTGAGCAGTATTGTACTACTCCCCAATTAATTCCCTGATACTTTTCTGGAACAGCACCTGGAGGCCTATAGGACCTATAGCATATAGATCCTGTTGCCTCAGAGATTGGAAGAGCCCTAAATATGTCCTTCGTTACCCAGCTGGCACCCAGAAGGAAGCTTCAATATTAGCTTTTGAGGAAAATATGAGTGGGTATCTGTTGCTGAGAGAGTGTTTGATAACACAGATACCCTCGAAGAAAACCAGTCTAAGAAGGGGACAGGGATCAAGAAACCCGTGGCAAAGACAGCATAATTCATATGCAAATGAAAGTATGGAAACTCTAGGAGTAGATCAGTGTGATTATTGCAAGAAAAATGGGAAAAGGAATCTCCAAGGAGGACAAAGAGACAATGATAGGTTAAGTAAGCATGTTGGCCTATTGGATACTGTGTTCATATCTCTGGAAAAACATGAGGAGATTCAGGCTCTAAAATACATCTGTATTCAACTAAATATTTAGCTCTGAACTTCACAACAAATGAGGCATAGAAAAAAATTACACATTTCTGTCTGAAACAGGATTTAAAAAGACTGAATCTCCAATACCTACCACTCAAAACGCAAGAGCTTAAAAACACATTGAACAGCAAGCTGGAGAAAACCAAGAATTACGGAATGTGAATAAATGTTTTTAAGACATAAATCAGGAAGTTGTGAGTCAAAAGTGAGAACAAAATCCTTAAAATGAATCTGGAAAACATTCAAATTAATTCCAAGTACATTAATCTCGGTGAGCATTAGGCAAAGATGGGGACCAGAGTTCAGATGTTGAAGGAGGAACAGGATGCCACTACTACTGTCACCATGGTTTTGTGATATCAAAATAGGTGCCACATATGAAATAGAATGAAATCAAAGAATAGGAATTCACAATGTGTATATGAGGTCAAATTGACATTGTGATGTCCTAATGAAATATCATTTTTGTGATTTCACAATGAGCTGATAATGTCATAAGAACATTGTGATGTCACTCTGGTGATGTCACAAAGGGTTTGTGATGTTAAAATGGCATGTCTGAACTCAAATGTCATTAAAACAGGATATGGTACACAAATGACTGTGATCTCACAAAGACCATGTGTTTCTTCAGAGCAACTCAGAGGTCTTAATAGTTTTGGGAAGTCACAACATGATCATGATGTCACAGTGGCAAGGTGATGTTAAAATTAGTTGGTGATGGGGCTGGGAAAGTGGCTCAGTGGTAGAGTGGTTGCCTTGCGTGCATGAGGCCTGGGTTCGATTCCCCAGTACCCCATAAACAAAAAGAAAAAACCTGGAAGTGGCGCTGTGGCTCAAGTGGTAGAGTGCTAGCCTTGAGCTGAAGAGCTAAAGGACACCCAGGCCCAGAGTTCAGGCCCCATGACCGGACCCCCCCAATAATTAGCTGCTGATGCCATACTGGTGATGTGGTTACCATATGTTTGTGATGTCATAGTGTGTTAGCAATGTCAGAGCAAGTATGTAATATCACAATATGTCCAATTTCAATTGCTACTAATTCTAAATGAGGATATGTGTTCACAGAAGGAGATGGAAGTCCCAAAGTGCATCAATTGTCTTACATGTCATGAGATCTTACTAGGTTTGTGAAAACATGATGGGACAGTGATATAAAATGTTAGTATGATCCTGAAGCCACATTGGCCATGTTATGTCACAATGCATTGGTGATGTCACAATGGTGATGAGTTTACATGGGATGATTACAGTCACAATGGGTTCGTGATGTCACAATGAGTTTGTAATATCACAATGACCTGTCCAGTTTGGATTCCTACTAGTTTACAATGCGGTTACAAGTTCAAAGAAGGAGTTGAAACTTCCAAATCTCATGAATTTTCTAAAATGTTAGGTGTTTATAATTTTTTTGTGAAAACACAATGGAACCGAGATATCACAATGGCAATGAATTGTTAGAATATCAGGTCATAAAAAGGTTTTGTTATCAAAATTAGTTGGTAATGCCATAAGGATCAAGAGGTCACAATAGCTTAGAAATGTCACAATGGGTTGGTGATCTCACAATGGCATGCTAGACCTCTACTGTCATTATTTTATAAGGAGTATATGAGTTCATAAAGGGACTATGATGTCTCTAAAGACATGTGTTACTTCATCACAAACGTGATGAAGTCCTAACAGGTTTGTTATGTCACAATGTGACAGAAAAAAATTGACTGAGATGTCAGAAAAGCCATGTATTTTTGCAAAGGTGCTAAGACGGCAGAATAGGTTGGGTTGTCACCATGTGATTGTGCTGTCAAAATGGCAATATGCTGTCACAGTGGTTTTGTGGTGTCACTGTTGTGATGAAGTAACAATGGGTTTGTGAACTTACAAGTTTATAATATCATACTCATATTTCCTATCTCAGTAGTTATTTGTTCACAAGGATGCAAGTTCACAGAAGTAGCTTCAAGTCCCAGTACATGAATTTCCTAAACTGTTTTATGAAAACATAATGTGACAGGGATATCACAATAGCAATGTGATGTCACAATATTATATAATTATGTTTTTATATCACAATTAGGTGGTGATACCATACTGGTAATGAAGTCATAATAGGTTTATGATTTCACAATGGTTGTGTGATGTTACAATGGCATTCCAGGTTTAAATTGTCACTAATTCACAATAAATATATGAGTTCACACAAGGACTGTGATGTCTCCCAAGGAATGTCTTGTCAGAAATGTGATGAAATCCTACCAGGTTTATGATGTCACAATGTGAAATAATTGTCATGACATTTAGAAGTAATATCACAATAATCCTGAAATCACAGTAGATTTCTGATATCACATGTAGTACCTGAAATGTTCTGAGTTTGAAAACTGTATCACAAAAGGCCTAAGATATCACAATGGCAGCATGTTACATAATTTGTGAGTAGAGGGCAGGTTTGTGATATAGAATCAACCCAGATGCCCTTCAGTAGATGAATGCATCAAGAAAATGTGGTATATATTTACAATAGAATTCTATGCCCCATCAGACATAATGAAATCACCCCCTTTGTTAGAAAATGGAAAGATGTCACACATTGTTGGTAATGCCATATTAGTGTTGAGATCCCAATAGGTGTGTGATGTCACAATGGTTTTGTGATGTCACAATGACATGCTACATCTCAATAGTCATTAACTCATACTGAGTATATGAGTTCACAAAGGAGTTAAGCCTAGAAAGGCATCTACTGTCACAAATGTTTGAAGTCCTAAGATATCAGGCCTGTGATGTCATCTTTGGTTAGTTATATCACAATGGCAAAGTGATGTCATAAAGAAAGTGTGATGTCACCATCAGATTATAATAACAAACTACCTGCCATTTTGAATTTACATGAAATCACAGAATAGGAATTTTCACTGTGATTATGATGTCTCAAAGATAAGGTGATGTCATAATGTTATGATGTCATTGTAGTTTTGTGATGTCACAATGAGCTGCTTCATACTGAAACAAGTACATTGTGACCTGACATTCCATTGTACCATCAGAATCACATTGTGACATCTCAAACCTATTATGTCCTCTTAGCACCTTTGAAAAAGCATATGCTTTTTTGAAATCACAGTATATTTGTGTGCCAATATTTTGAATAACAATTTTATGCATGCCACTGTAACATCACAACCACTTTTTGACATCATCACCACCATGACATCACACTGTCATTATGACACCATCAGCTCATTGTGATTTCATAAACCACAAAAACAGCATAGCATTATGACTTCATATTGTCATTGGGATGTCATAGACACATTGTGAATTCCTATTATGTTATTCATTCTATTTCAAATGTGTCATATGTGTTATTAAAAACCTATTGTGACCTCATAACTATTCACTACCAGTGAGCCATCACTTTGTGGCATCAAAATATTATTATGGTATGATATTGTAAATCCCATTTGTGTTTTGATATCACTGTCCCATTTTCTCAATTCTATTATGACCTCATAAGATATTAGAAAATTCATGGCCTTTGGGACTTCAAGGTCCTTCTGTGAACTCCTAGCCTCAGTGTGAACTATTAGCCATTGTTTTTAGACATGTGATTGTGATATTACAAACTCCTCACATTATTGGCACATTGTGACAGCGTATTCCATTGTGACATCACAATCATATTGGGACATCCCAAAGGTCTTATGATCTCTTAAGTTGTTTGATAAAACACCTGATCTGTATTACATCACAGTCCCTTTCTGTACACATATCCTCATAGTAATCTAATGACAATGGAAACCCGAGATGCCATTGTAACACCACCAGCCCTTTGTAACATCATCACCAGTGTGATGTCATATTGACCTTCTGATATGATCAGCTCATTGTGACATTATAAAAAGAGAATATCATAGCATTATGACATCACATGGCCCTGGTGACATCATAGTCACATTGTGAATACCTATTCAATGATTTACTTCTATTTAAATTGTGGCATGTGAGTTGATATCATAAACACATTGGGATCTCCTAAGCATTGTGACATCACAATCCAATTGTGACATCACATTGCCATTATGCTATCATTAACTCACTGTAACATCACAAACCTGTTCTATTCTCATAACATTTTTGTGTCTCAATCATGGTGCTGGAATGCTGTGCTTCAGTGCTGTCCCTCAGATCTTCAGCTCAAGGCCACCATTCTACCTCTTGACCAGAAACACTACTTCCATTTTTTGGTGGTTTATTGGAAATATCAATCTCAAAGACTTTTCTGCCCATGCTGGCTTTGAAGCACAATCCTAAGAACTCAGCATCCTGACTAGTTCGGATTAGAGGCAGGAGCCACTGGCTGCTCCTAAGTTTTGTGACAAATCCATTGCTACATCACAAACTATTGTGACCTCATCACCAATATGGATCACCAATTAATATGACATCAAAACATTAATATTACATGATATTTTGTTATCACATTGCCGCTGTGATATCACAGTTCCACTGTGTTTTAACAAATGACCTTAGAAAATTGATGACTGGGAATTCAAGCTCCTTCTCTGAACTCATATCGTTTTTGTGTACTAGTAGCTATTGAAATCGAATGTAATTGTCACATGTAGAACTTGTGAAATCACTATCCAATAGTGACCTAGTCACTACAATGACATAAAAAAACCCATTGTGACATCACATTGCATTGTGACATCATGATCTCATTATGACAGCCAACTCTTGTTATGTCCTCAGTACCTGTGAAAGAACACAAGGTTTTTGTGACATCACAGTCCATTTGAGTAACCACATTATCATCGTGAACTAAGACAGTTGAGAGAAGATTTGCCATTTTAACATCACAAAATCTTAATGACATGACTAGTGTGACATCACATTGCCATTGTGATATCACATTGCCATTGTGTTTTCAGAAACCTATTATTATATCATAATGTTTTAGAAAATGCATGTACATTGGGAATGGAAGCTCCTTTTGTGAATTTGTATCCACATTGTGATCTAGTAGCAATTGAAATTGTACATGTCATTGTGTTATTACAAACTCATTTTTACTTTGCAAACACATTGTGGCATCATCAATTGTGACTTCACAAATCTATTAAATTATCACATTGCCATTGTGACATCAACATCAAAATGAGACATACCAAACCTATTATTAAAATAACATTGAAAAGAACATTGCCTTTGTGCCATCAGAGGCCCTTCATGTACCTGGTTAAACTCCGTTATGAACTAATGGCAATTGAGATCCAGCATGCCATTGTGACATAACAAACATATTGTAATTTCATCACCAGCATAGCATCACCAACTAATAGTGACATCATAAAATTATTATGTCACAATATTTTGGCATCACATTGCCTTTGCTTTTCACAAACGTATTATGATATCATACATTTTAGACAATTCTTGATCTTTAGGACTTCAAGCTCCGTGAACTTGTATCCTAATTCTGAACTAATAGCAATTGAAATTGGACAGGTCATTCTGCTATTTCATACTCTTGTGATCTCACTCACCCATTATGACCTCATCACCACTCTGAGATCACAAACCCATTATGATATCATAATACTGATGTGACAACATGATCAAATTCTGACATCCCAAAACAATCATGACTTCATTGCAACTTTGGGAAAAAAATGTCTTTTGTGACATCACAGTGCCTAGTATTTGCCTATCCTCATTGTGACTAAAGGACAATTGAGATCGGACAACCCATTGTAATGTCAAACCCTTTGTGACACAATCGCCAGTGAGACATCATATTGTACTTATGAAATGATCACCATATTGTGACACACAAAACTACAATAACATCATAATACTATGGCATCACTCTGTCATTATGATGTAATAGACACATTATGAATAGCTAATCTGTGATTTCATTTTATTTCAAATCTGGCATGGGGCTTGATATCAGAAACCCATTGTGACCACATAACCATTGAGACATCAAAATCTCTTTGTTACATTACATTGCCATTGTGATATCACTAAGACATTGTGATATCACAAGTCTATTCTGCCCTCAGAACTTTTGTGACATTTTGCCATTTTGACATCTTAGAACTTTTGTGAGCTTATAATCTGTTTTTGATCTCATCATACTTTAGGTATGATATTTGATATCAGAAATCCTCTGTGACCTCCTGACCATGGTGACATTACAGTGCCAAACATCATGAATATTGTGTCACATTGTGAATTCACAAAACTTTTATGACTTCATGTCCTTTCTGACAACACATGACTGTAAACAACACAGTCCCTTTGTCAACTTATATGCTGATGGTAATTTAATGACTAATGAGAACTGGCATAATATGAATGACCAACAATATTCATTGGATGTTATCACCAGTATGGTCTCAACAAATAATTGTAACATAAAAACAAGACTATGATATGATGTAGTGAAATCACATTGACATTGTGATACCACTGATCTATTGTGTTTTCACAAACCTGGAAAGAGCTCATAACATTTCAGAAAACTTATGGACTTTGTGGCTTCAAGCTCCTGTGAACTCATAAGTAATGTGAATTAGTAGCAATTGAGTTTCAGCATGTGTTTGTGATATTACCAACTTGTGTCCCGACAAACTGATTTTGACTTCATTATGGTATCTGTGACATCACAGTCTTGTTCTGTGTCCATATCCTCATTGTAAACTAATGACAATTCAGATCAGATCTGCCACTATAACATCCCAAAAACTTTGTGACATCATCACCACTCTGATATCGCATTGTAGTTATGATACCATCAGCTCCTTGTGACAACACAAATGACAATGAGATCATAGAATTATGACATTACAATATCAATGATGTCTTAAAAACGTTGTTAATGCCTACTCTGAGATTTCATTCTGTTTCAAATGTTGCATGTGGGTTGGTATCAGAAACCAACTGCGACCTCATAAATGTCATCATCAACTAATTTTGACAACAAAACTTTATTATGACATGATATTGTGACATCACATAGCAAGTGTGATATCACTGTCCCATTGGTCTTTGCAAAACCTATAATGACCACATAAAATATTAGAAATTTCATGTCCTTTAGGAGTTCAAGTTCCTTCTGTGAACTCATATCCTCATTGTGAACTAGTAATATTTGAAATACATGTATGACATGAGATCAGAAATCCATTGTGACATCATCACTATTGTTACATCACAATGACAGATGTCATGATCATTGTGTCCCATTGTGACATCATAAACCTGTGAGGACTTCATCACATTTGTGCAATACATGTGTTTTGAGACATCACAGTCCCTGTGGGAACTCATATACTCATTATGAGTTAATGACAACTGGGATCTGACATGCCATTGTGACATCAACAACTGATAGTGACATCACAAAATTATTGTGACCTCATGACCAGCATGAAATCAACAAATAATTTAATCAATACATGGTATTGTGACATCACATTGCCCTCATGATATCAGAACCCCATTGTGTTTCCAGAAGCCTATTGTGAGCTCATAATATTTTAGAAAACTCAAAGTAACTGGGCACTGGTGGCTCAGGAGGTTATAATCTTGGCTACTCAGGAGGCTGAGATATGAGGATCATGGTTCAAAGCCAGCATGGGCAGAAATATCCATGAAAAGCTTATCTCTAATAAACCACCAGAAAACAAGAAGTGGCACTGTAGCTCAAGCAGTAGAGCACTAGCCTTCAGCTGAAGAGCTGATAGTGCTGAGTCCCAAAGTTCAAGCCCAATGACTAACAAAAAATAGAAAAGAAAATGAATATTCTTTGGGACTGCAAGCTCCTTTTGTGAACTTGTATCATCATTATGAACTAGTAGCAATTGAAAATAAATATGTGCTTGTGATATTACAATCTCATTGTGTTATCCCTAACCAGTGTGACTTAATCACCAAAGTGACATGAGAAACTCATCCTGACATCACATTTTGTTTGTGACATCATGATCACATTGTTACATCCCAAACCTATTATGACCTCTTAACACCTTTGAAAAACCAACTCACAATTTTGACATCACAGTCCCACTTCTTTCTGAAAATAGGCATAAAAAAGGCTCTGAGTCTCCAGTAAGTGGAGTCAAAATACACCAAGAGGTTAAAAGCACATTGAAGAGAACATTGGAGAAATCTGAGAGAATTATCAGACATGAAAAATAGATTTCAAAAAAATAAAAAAGGAATATGTAAAACTAAAAAAATGAGAAAAATCCTCAAAATGAACATAGAAAACATTCAGTTTGAAATGAAAGCCGAGACCCACTAACCTGGGTGAGAATGAGGCAAAGTTGGAGACCACATGTCTGAGGCTGAAAAATTCACTGGATGCCAATACTGCCATCCTTGCTGAATACAAGCTAGCCCAGGAGGAGAACCCAATGCTATATGTGGAAATCAAGGCCCATTAAAAGGATATGGACATGATACAAGAATGTATTAGGCTGAAGTACAGATGGATTATAAGCTTTGAAGTGTGTGAGTGGAAATTAAAAGCAACAGAAAAAGAACTGATAGTGTAGTTAGTGAAACAGACACAGAAGTGTCATGTCTTAGAATAGGAGGCCAAAAAAGTAAGTAGAAAAATATCAGGCTCAAGAAAGACGTTGTTCTCTTCAGAAAGAGATAAAGGACACACATTCTCTGATAGAGAATGACTGCGAAAGGGAAAAAGTATTAGGCAGAAAAACAGAAGAGTTAAACAGTTGAATGATCTGTCAAAAAATACACAGAAGTGAAAAACAAGAAAAAGAAGCTACTAGAGGAAAAAGACAAAGAGAGCAACAAGATCCTCACCAATAATGTAAAGAGAACCATTGTGGAGCAATGGAACAAGTGGAGCAAGGAAACAAATCCACTCAATAACACCACTGAGAACTTTAAGGAGGAGTGCATAGCAAGCAAAGGTGCTGTGAGAAGGAGCAGCAGTTAGACAGTAAAAGAATTCTTCTGTGACACTTGCTGAACACTTTTAGGTTAAGGAAGACTCTGAGAAGGTGGTTTGGATCGTGAATGCAAGGAGAAGGATAAAACGGAAGAAGTCTCCAAGCTGCAGACTGAGGTTCAGAGTACTATCCAGAAGTTAAAGAAACTAGAGACCACAAGGCTGGTCAAGTAGCTCAGGAGACCACTCTAAAATCAGTGGGGTCTCTAGAGATATTAGTCATTAAGATTAAAGGAAGAAGTCAAAACAGTGGTAATAAGCTTGCAAATGTGGTGACTCAACTTGTGAAAAATGGTTACAAGCATTTTGTTGTTTATATCTAGTTATTGGGCACCCTGATAAGTTGTCCCGTGTCACTTCCTAAAACTGCCTTGAAAACCAATAGACCCTCAGCCTGACAAGCTTACATGATGTATATGAAAGTTGTCAACTGCTAAATGCCAAAGAGCTTGAAGATATAGTGAGGGCTTATGTGAAGAACTTCACCTAATGAATTTTGGGAAGTGGACTTCACAGAGAGAAAGTCTGGAATGTATGGTTTTAGGTATCCGTTAGTGGTAGTGGACACTTTTCCAAGCTGGACTGAGGCATTCCTGACAAAAACTGAAACCAGTCAGGTAACAGCCAAAAATTTATTCCATGAACCTATTTCCTCAATTTGATTTACTGACAGCACTGGGGTCCTACAATGGGCAGGACTTCACAGCCCAGGTTGCTCAATTAGCTAAGTCCCTAGGGATAAATTGGAAATTACATTGTATTATTGACCTCAGAGTTCATGACTGGTAGAAATTTAAGGAAACTTTAAATTAATTACAGAGACTAGCCATGACTGGGTAAACAGGCTACCGTTGGCTCTCTTTGAGCAGGAATCACCCCATATTTAAAGAATTCACTTCCTTTCAAATAATTTATGGTAGATCACAGCCTTTGGCTCCTAAATTTCGGAAAGCTATAGTAACATAAATGTCTAACCACAATCTTGTATAGACCCTGCAGGTTTTGCAAGAAATTCATTTATGTCCCTCTACTTTGGTAGCTAAGGCTTATCCTGAGTAAAACTCCAACAACCCTTTCTTGCCTGGACAGCTGGTTTGGGTTAAAAGCTATTGTGCTCCTGAATTGGAACCCATGTGTCAAGGACCTTACTTGATTGTGGTAACTAAACCGCTGCTTATTAAATATGCATGGAAACAGCATATTTCACTATCAAGTGAAACAGGCAGCTGAACAATATCCAGAGAAGACTGCAAGATGGACAGTTCAAGAGACTCAGGATCTGTTATGGAAAACAATAAACATGTGGTAATTATTCTTAGGTAGTGTGTTTCTATGGTTTCCTCCATGTGATCTGTTAAATTTACATTTAAAGTCAGTTCAATGCAGGGAGAGAAGGGAGACATAGGTTTTGGTCTAGAATGATTCAAGGATTTGATTGGACATGAAAACCAGTGGAGATAATAACCAGTGGGGACCCAATAATTGATGGGACCTGAGAATCAGCATACCCCCTTTGCAAACACATCTAAACGACATGATATCATAATGGTATGATGCTATTGTAATTTGGTGAGGTTACAATTAGCAGATGGTGTCATAAAAAACTATGATGACACATTAGAGATGATGAAAGAAGGGGATTTTGATGTTAATACGGCATGTGTGATCTCATTTGACATTAGCTCAAAATAAGGATATGAGTACACACAGGGACTGTGATGCCAGAAAGGCCATGTCTTTTTACAAAGGTGCTAAGTGTTCATGAGTTTTGGAATGTCACAATGTGGTCTTGATGTCAGAACACCAATATAATATCACAATTGATTTGTCATGTTACAATGGTGATGAGGTGACAATGGGTGTGTGATGTCACAATGAGTTTGTAATATGGCAATCGCATTGCAATTGCTACTAGTTCATAATGAAGATATGAGGTCACAGGAATTTAAAGTCCCGAAGACATTTGAATTTTGTAAAATGTTATCAGGTCAAAATATGTTTGTGAAAACACAACGGTATAGTGAAATCACAGTTTAAACATGATGTTACATCATGTCATAAGAATATTTTGATTTCACAATGAGTTGGTGATGACACACTGATGATCAGGACACAATAGGTATGTGATGTCACAATGGATTGGTGGTGTGACAATCACATGACAGATCACAATTTTCATTACCTCACAATGAGTATATGAGTTCCCAATGTGACGTTGATGTCTCAAAAGGCATGTTTTGTCATAAATATGATACAGTTTTAACAGCTTTGTGCTGTCAAAATATGACACAAAGGTCAGGTGTCTGTAAGAGTATGTCACAGTAACCTTATGTCACAGTGGATTTCTGATATCACATATCAATCCTGACATATTATGAGGTGGAAAACAGACTATGAGCTCACAAAGAGCCTAAGATATCACATAGGCAGTATTCATTGTCTTTGGGACTTCAAGCTCCTTCTGTGAATTCCTATCATCATTGTGAACTAGTAGCTATTGAAAATGGACATGAGGTTATGATATTAAAAACTTGTTATAAAGTCACAAACCCATTTGTCCTCACTACATTTTGACATCTCAAACCCATTGCACATCACATTGCCATTGAGACATCAGAACCACATTATGACATCCCAATCCTATAATGGCTTATTACCTTTATAAAAACATGTAGCCATTGTCACATCACATTTAATCATTGACTCGATATCCTCATTGTGAACTAATGAGAGTTGAGATCAGACATGCCATTGTAACAATACAAAACATTTTTTTTGACATCATTACCAGTGGGACTTCACATTGTCCTTTTCACACCATCTTGTTAGCTACATCCTTTTCCCTACAGAAACACTGCAATTTCATGCAATCCCATTTGTCCATTCTTAGATTTGTTTGTTTATGGGACTTCATTAAAAAAAATTCAGCCTGTGCCAAGGAGCCCTAGAGTTTCTGCTATTCCTTCCTGTAATGTCATGCAATCCCATTTGTCTAAACTATCTTTGATTTGTTGCATTTGTGGATCTTTATTAAGAAAATTTTGGCCTGTGCCTATGAGCCCTAGATTTTTTCTTCTATTCCTTCCTGTAATGTTTCTAAGGTGTCCTCTTTGACTTTGAGGTCTTTGATCCATTTACAGTTTAGTTTGGTGCAAGGTGATATATGTGGATCAATCTTCATTTTTCTGCGTAGTTTACCAATATTGCAAGCAATGTTTACTGAAGAGGATGCTTTTTCCATTCTATATTTTTTGCTCTGTTATTGAGCATTATGTGTTTCTAGGACCGTGGGTTCATTTGTGGATCTTCAGTTTGGTTACATTGATACTCAGGCCTGTTTTTGTGCCAGTACCAAGTTGTATTAATTACTATGGCTTTGTAGTAGAGTGTGAAGTTTTGTTTTGATATTATTCCAGTAATTTTCTCTCTGCTAAGAATTATTTTTTGCTATTTGGGGTCTTTTGTTCCTTATAAGATTTTGGGTGCTTCTTCTATTTCATTTTATAATGAGGTTGGAATAAAGATGGGTATTGCATTGAAATTGTAGATAGACTTTGGCATTATTGCTATTTTCATGATGTTAATCCAACAAAGACAGGATCATGGTAAATATTTCCATTTCCTCAGATATGCTTTAATTTCCTTTTTCAGATATCAAAAGTTTTTATCTTAGAGGTCTTTCACTTGTTTAAGTTATTTTAGTTTTTTAGTTTTGTGTGGCTATTATAAAAGCAGTTGCTTTCCTATTTCAGCCTTGTCTTTCTTTGTATTGGCATAAAGAAAAGAGATTCATTTTTGAGGTTTACTTTATATCCTCCTGCTTTGCCAAAGTTATGGATCCGCTCCAGTAACTTGAGTGTGGAGTCCATGGAGTTCTCTCTATACCAGATCATGTCATCTGCAAAGAGAGGTGAGTTTTACTTTATCTTTCCTTTGGGTTCTCCTTTTCTTTTCATCTTGTCTTATTGCTCTAGCGAGGCACTCTAATTCTAAATTGAAGAGAAGTGGAGAGAGTGGACATTCTTGTCTCATTCCTCAATTTAGAAGAAATGGCTTTAGCTTTGCACCATTAAGTATAAGGGTGGCTCTAGGTTTGTCATACACATCCTTTAGTACATTGAGGAATGTTGCATGGATTCATTGATTTTTGAGAGCTTTCACAATAAAGGGAGATTGTATGTGGGTAAATGCTTTTCTTCATGTGGTTATTACCCTGGCTATTGCTGACATGGTTAATTGTATGGATTGATTTGCAAATATTGAACCAGCTTAGTGTCCCTGAAATGAATCATGTTTGATCACAGTTTATGTGTGTGTGTGTGTGTGTGTGTGTGAGTGTGTGTGTGTGTGTGTGTTTTGCTGTTTTTGAATTCAATTGGTCGAAAATTTTTTTGAGAAATTTTGCATCGATGTTTATCAAAGATAAAGGTCTCTTTCTTTGATGAGTTCCTCCTTGGTTTTGGAATAAGGATTATTACAGCTTCAAAGAAATTCTTAGGTAGTGAACTTTCACTATCAATTTCATTGAAGATTTGGAAAAGTATTGGGGTGAATTCTGCTTTGAATGCCTTGTGTAGTCCACATGTAAATCCAACTGGTTTTGCACTTTTTTTGGGTTGGAGGTCTCTTATTGCTCTTTTATTTTGATGCTTGATATGATTCCGTTAGTTGCTTTAAATCATCTTAGTTTAGTTTGGGCATTACAAAATTTGCTAAAAAAATCAACCATTTCATTCTGATTCTCGAACTTATTAGCATGAGGGTTTGAGAAGAATTATCTTAGAACATTTGGAATCTTGTTTTTGTTGTTGTTGTTGTTGTTGTTGTTGTTTTCCTGTGGTGATGTTTCCATTGTCATCTGAGTTTGTTTATTTGGGTGTGTTCCCTTTTTCTGTTATAAGATTTGCTAAGACTGTCAATTTTGTTATTTTTCCCCTAAAACCAACTGTTTTTTTTGATGATTCTATGTTTATTTTGGGACCTGATTCATTTAATTCTGATTTAATTTTGATTATCTCTACTTCTCTTTAATTACAAAGCATAGAAAGATGCAAATATAAAAGGTATCTATGCAGGGATAAATGAGGAAACAATCTCATTCTTTACAGATGACATAATCTTGTATTTAAAGAATTCTCTAGTATCTACTCAGAAATTACTTGAGCTGATCAAAAATTTTGGCAAAGTAGCAGGATACAAAATTAACCCTCAAAATCAATGACTTTTCCAAATGCAAACAATGAGAAGAGTCCAGCTGAAATCAGGGTAAAAAAATCCTTTTGAGTGGCTCCATAAAAATAAAGTACCTAGGTGTTAAATGAATTGAAGGACCTCTATGATAAACACTTTAAAAACTGAAAAAGAAAATTAAACAGAAGTAAGGAAGTGGAAAAATGCCTCCCATGCCCCAGAATTGTGACAGTTAATGTGAAATGACAATACTCTCAAAGGCTAGCTACAAGTTAAATGCAATACTGCTCAAAGTTCCAACTTCACCTCATTCTTGATTGAAATAGAAGCAACCCAAAAATTCACATGGAATAATAAAAGACTCTGAATAGCAAAAATACTCCTTAGAAGAAAAAGCAGTGCTAGAGGAATAATAACACCAAATTTCAAACTTTATCATAATGCCGTAGTAATGAAAACAGCGTGGTACTGGCACAAAGACCAACCTTAGGCCAATACAATAGACCTAAAGACCCAGAAATGAACTCACAGATCTATATAACCAACTAAATTTCCCTAAGGGAGAAAAAAAATAGAATAGAAGAAAGACAGTCTCTTCTGTAAATGGTGCTGTTGATTAATCACCTGTAGAGAGTTAAAGATAGATGCCCATATATCACCCTGCAATAGAAACAACAGCAAATGGTCAAAGACCTCGAAGTCAAAGCAAACACTCTGAAAACATTGGAGTAAGAACTAGGAGAAACTCTAGGGATCTTTGCCACAGGCAGAAATGTTTTTTTAATAAAAACCCAGTAACTCAAAACCTCAAAGGAAGTTTGGATATGAAACTACAGAGCTTCTGCAACGCCAAGGACATAGAAAGACCAATAGAAAGCCCACGAACTGGAAGATTTTCACTAGATGTACAACGGACAGGGGCCTCAGAGCCAGGCTTCTGTGACTCAGCCTTTAATCCTAGCTACCTACGAGGCTGTGATTTTAGGATCACAGCTCAAAGCCAGCCTGGACAGGAAAGTCTGTGAGATTCTCATCTCAAAAAACAGTATAAAAATCTGCTGTGGCCCTGTGGCTCATGTAGCCCACCTTGAGCTGAAAAACGCAGAGATAGATTCCAAGCTCAGAGATTAAGACTCTTGACGACAAATTAAAAAATACAGAAATAAATGAAATATATTAGAATTCAAAAAATTGAAACCCCAACAGAAGATCTTCAAAGAAACAACTGCCCAATAAATAAGTGGAGTAAAGTCTGAAAGAGAAGAATCTCTTAAACAGAAATAAGAATGTCCAATAGACAGAGGAATAAATGCTCAACTTCTCTAACTATAAAAGAAATACAAATCAAGACAAAATTAATAATTCACCTCATCCTACATAGACTTTCTATAACCAAGAAATCTATGGAACCTTCCTCAATATAGTAAAGACTGTATATGAAAAAACTACAGCCAGCATTATTTTCAATGGTGAAAACTTAAAGCCCTTCCCGCTTAACTCAGTAATGACACAAGGATGCCCACCCTCGACACTGCTCTTCAATGTAGTATTAGAATGCCTAGCTACAGCAATAACACAATATACAAACATAAAGGGGATCCAAAGAGGGAAAGAAGAATTAAAACTCTCCCTCTTTGCAGATGGCATGATCTTGTATTTAAAGAATCCCATGGACTCAGCTCCCAAATTACTCAAAGCGATTCAAAACTTTGGCAAAGTAGCAGGGTATAAAATTAACCCTCAAAAATCAATGGCTTTTCTGTATGCCGACAATGAGAAAAGAGTGGTTGAAATTAGGAAAGCAACTCCATTCGTAATAGCCTCAAAAAAATAAAATACCTAGGAATTAACTTATCCAAAGAAGTATAGTACCTCTAGGATGAAAAGTTTAAAAAACCTGAAAAAGGAAATTAAAATAGAACTTAGAAAGTGGAGAAAACTCCCATGCTCCTGGATTGGAAAGATTAACATCGTGAAAATGGCAATACTTTCCAAAGTATCTACACATTCAATGTGATCCTATTAATATTCCAACCTCATTTTTCAAGGAAATAGAAGAGGCAATGCAGAACTTCACATGGAAAAATAAAAGACCCGAATAGCAAAAGAGTTCCTTAACAGAAAGAACAGTGCTGGAGGAAGATCAATATCAAATTTCATACTCTAGTATAAAGCCATAGTATTCAAAACAGCGTGGTAATGGCACAAGAACAGACCTCAAGAACAATGGAATAGAATTGAACTTATAGCCATCTAATCTTCAATGAGGGAGCTAAAAGAATAGAATCGAAGACAGACAACCTCTTCAGTAAATGGTGCTGGCAAAATTGGTTAACTACTTGTAGAAAACTAAACCTAAATCCTTATATATTGCCTTGCACCAGAATCAATTCCAAATGGATCAAAGACCTCGGGGTCAAAACAGACACTCTGAAAACTTTACAGGATGGAATAGGAGAAACCCTAGGTCTCCTTGACACAGGCTGAAATTTTCTTAATAGAGACGCAGACATACAACAAATCAAACAAAGTTTGGACAAATGGGATTGCATGAAATTGCATGCGATTGCAAGATCAATAGAAAGCCCAGGTACTAGGAGAAGATTTTCACTAGCCACACAACAGACAAGAGTCTCATATCTAAAATATAATAAAACTTAAAAAAATAAATCCCCCAAAAACAAACCTTCAAAGAAGAGAGTGCCCAATAAACAAGTGGGCAAAATACTTAAAGAGAAACTTCTCTGAATAGGAAAGAAGGATGGCCAGTAGACACGTGAAGAAATGCTCAACCTCTCTAGCCATAAAAGAAATGCAAAACAAAACAACATTGAGATACTACCTCACCCCAATTAGAATGGCTATAGTCAAGAACTCAAATAACAACAGATGCTGGAGGGAATGTGGCCAGAAGGGAACCTTACTACATTGTTGGTGGGAGTGTAAACTTGTTCAACCACTTTGGAAAGCTGTATGGAGGTTTTTCAAAAGACTCCACATAGAGCTCCCCTATGACCCAGCAATGCCATTTTTGGGCATTTATCCAAATGATCACAAACTAGACCATACTAAAGCTACCAACACAACTATGTTTATTGCAGCAATATTTACCATAGCTAATATATGGAACCCACCAGATGCCCCTCAGTAGATGAATGGATCAAGAAAATGTAGTATATATACACAATGGAATTCTATGCTTCCATCAGAAAAAATGACATTTCCCCATTTGTTAGGAAATGGAAAGACTTTGAAAAAATTTTATTAAGTGATGTAAGCCAGGCCCAAAGAAACATAGGTCCCATGGTTTCCCTTATTTGCAATAACTAGTATATGACTGTCAAGCAGAAAAGGTCAGATAAGTTGATGTTAGAAGAATGAACCCCAAGATAAATATTCAAGATAAAATACAATATTCAATATTGTATTTTCTTGTATTTTCTTTCCTCTTATGCAATTCTTTCTAATATGTTTATAAGATGATTTCTATGTTGCTTGGTATGTCCTTCCCCCATGTTATAACCTATGGTTTCATTGCATTTAATGTCAGTATTATTTGTGGAGGGGAAGGGAAAAAATTATTTAACTATGGATACAAATGGACCCATAACAACAGTGAGATGTACAAGTCATTATGTTGAAAAACAAAATTTAAAACTTTGGTGGATGGGAAGGTTCGGGTGGGGGTAGTGGGGGAGTATGTGAAGGGATGGGAAGGGGAAACAAAGAGGAGGCAACGATACTTAATAAGAAATGTGCTCGTTATCTTGCCCATGTAATTGTAACTCTTCTGTAAGTTATTCTCAAAATAAAGTAAAAAAATCTAATAACAGGGAGAGGATGTGGCCAAAAGGGAATCCTATTGCATTATTGTTTTGAGTAAGCTTGTACAACCACTTAGGAACACATTATTGACATTTCTCAAAAGATTAAACATAGAGTTGCCCTAGGACCCTGCAATCACACTTTTGGTCATTTAACCAAATGCGCACAAAGAGTGATAGACTAAATCTTACAAAATTATGTTATTGCAGTACTATTTACCATACCTAAGATATGGAACCAACCTAGATTCCCCTAAGTAAATGAGTCGATCAAGCAAATGTGATATATATATATATGTATATATATATATAATATACATTACACACACACACACACACACAAACACACACTCACAATGTATTTCTGCCTTCATTAGAAGGAACGGCAATGCTCCATTTCTTCGAAAATGGAAACTCTTGGGAAAAATTATATTAAATTAAGTAAACCAGGAACAAAGAAACATAAGTCCCATGGTGTCCTTTGTTTTCAATAGCCAGTATGTCTAGGATATGCAAAAAATCTCAGAAGCTAAGTACATGTGACAATATAGGATAATGTTAAGAAATGAACCCCAAAAGAGGGATAAAAGTCCATATATTTTTCTTGCTATTTTCTAATAGATTCTTAATATACTATGTGATTTTTTGTGTCTTTTGTATATTCTTCCCCTGGCGTATAAGTCCAGTTTTCAATGAATTTGATGCAGGTGCCCTGCAACTTTATATATATATATATATTTCTAATTTGGGGCGGAGAAAGCAAATAACAACTTGCTTCAATAAGGATACATATTGATCCATTGTAACAATGAGATGTACAATACACTATGTTGAAAGGGACTTTCCAATTTCAGGGAGAAGGAAGGAGTTGTGCAAGTGGGGGGGGGGAAGGAATTGTAGGGGAAAAACAAAGGAGGAGGTAACAACGGTCAATAGGAAGTCTCATTATTACCTTATTCATGTAACTGTAACCTCTTTATACAGATTTTTTATAATATATATTATATAATTGAAAGAGGGTTTTGTACTTGGCTAATCATACTCAGCAACTCTATTTGTACATCAGATTTTAATGTATAGTGTGGTGTGTGTGATGGGTTACCTTGCCACTAGCTGAAACAGGCTATGGCAGGAGGCTTGCAAGTTCCGAGACAGACTGGAGTATATCAAAAATTAGAAGGAGGAAAGTAAGGAAGAAAGGAAGGAAGGAAAGAAGGAAGGAAGGAAGGAAGGGAGGAAGGAAAAAAGAAAGGAAGGAAGGGAGGAAGGAAGGGAGGGAGGGAGGGAGGGAGGAAAGAAAGGAGGAGGAAGGGAGGAATTAAGAGTCGTAATTAAGGGAGGAATTTGGTAGGAAGAAAGAAAAGAAGCAAGTAGATCCAGATCCAAATGATGATGGCTTACAAATATATGTTATGTGAAAGTTAAAATAACAACAACAAATATAAAGAAATGAGGCATAGTGATGATACCTATAATCCCAGCTTTTGGGAATTAGGCAGGAGAATACCTGGTTTAAGTGAATCTGGGCTACTGGAAAAGTTCAAGATGAACCTGGCATATGAAATGAAGAGATTGTTACCCCAAAGTTATTACTGAATACCCCTGACTGTTACCTATAATCCAAGTTTCTTTGACGGCATAGAATGGAAGAATCAAAGTTCAATGCCTTTCCAGACAGAAATGTCCTTGAAACACTGTCTTGACCAAGGGAAACTGGAAGTGATGACCTGTGCCTGTCATCCCAGCCACAAAAGGATGCCCATAAAATATAAAATTGTAGTCTCTAGGTGTGTGCTTGAATAGCAAACATAATCCTCTCAAAAATAAGTAGAAAAGTATAGAGTGAGATCTACCTCAAAAACAACCAGTGGAAAAAGAGGCTGAAGTCATGACTGAACACATACCTATTAAGGGAAAGTGGTAGAGAACTTGTCAAGTAAATGTGAGGATCTAAATTCACATACAGAAGTATCAAAAGAAAGCAAAAGAAAGCTGAAACAGGCTGCAGAATATTTTATAAAATTGATGAATTTCTCAATGGAGTAGCATATTTTGTATTGCTAGTTCCAATGGAGTTTTGAACAATCATGTTTTAAAATGTTCAGCAGATGTTTGCTCTTCATGTAGGTCCTTCAATAGGAGTAAGTACTGGAAATTAAATCTTTCATACCTACTTGAGTCACTTTACTCAATAATCACCTCTAAGAGAATGATTCTGTCACAACTCTGTACAGCAGTGTGTTCATGTCTAAAAATTTTCTTGAAAGTGCTCAATCAATTGTCATTGTTCATCTTGTGCATGGAGCATATAGATCTCTATAACAGTTCTATATGATACCAAATTTTCTAATGATTTTTTTAGTATTAAAATTTATATGTAAAGTGAAAGAGATGATCACATAATCACTGGTAAATCTAAACCAGTGCAGATGATTTTTACTGTACAGCAAAGCATACATATATTGCAGTAATTTTGTTTAAGATTCGTTATCCTTACATTACAATTCCTATGAATGATGAAATAACTTATTGTGAGAAAAAAAGAAACTTGATTTTTGCTGTGAAGCAATTACAAAGAATGATTTTCTGGCTCCCTGCAAATGAGAAGCATGCCCTTTCAAAAACTTGTTTAGATTGAATGGGAGGGAAAAATAAAACTTTTCTGAATTTAATCATCACATTTATTTACTAAAACTCAGTTTTGCAAATGAGAAATGGCCTAGAGGTTTTTATGTAAAGATTATGACAAAATCCTATTTATATATTTCCTAAGCAAACGACCTTAACATATATCTTGTAATGGGGAAAAAGTGAACAAGGATATTCAGGATTGATCTAGATATCAGAATTTAAAAGATAGCTTGGCTAATTAGCCTAAAACTCTTTTGGTCTCAGTTTGTTTTGTATATCCAACAAGGAGCTAGTGGCACCAGTAGTACTCAAAGAATTACTAATAGGTATTATCATTCTCATCTGTTTCAAAGGGAATTGTTATGGAATATGTACCACTAGTCATCCCATCTTTAGTAGGATTTAGATCTTTTATTTTTATTTTAATTTTATTGTCACAGTATTTTAGAGAGGGTGTATAGTTACATAAGAAAGCTAATGAGCACAATTCTTGGTGAACATGTTACTCCTTTCCTCATATATGTCTCTGTTTCCAATCATAATCCCCTCCCCAAGTTTTACAGGTTATATCCAACATATTTTCGTGTTAATGTTTCTAATACATATGTTTCTCCATTGTCATTTCTTACCATTTTCTTGTTATGTGAATCATTGCAGAAGTTCAATAGTTTCAGTATACTTTTTCAAATGTAATGTCATGGCAAATGCATAATCTCCACAATTTTTTGTAACACTTTTAGAAACACATCTCACTTATTAACCTATGTACTTTCGAAAATTACAGATATTCAAAGATCATCACAGGATGTGATATAAAAATACAATAAAATTTACTAAATTTAGAAATAGTTTATTCAAAGAGGGTTCCGGGAAGATCACGGAGGAGAAGCTGGAGTCCAAGTAAGCTCTTGCATAGAAAGCAGTATTAGAGTTCCAGTGAACAGTCCTAAGCCAGAGAATTACACCAAATATGCCATCACAGGACAGAGAGTTAGGTCAGATAGGGGAAACCCAGGCAAGGAGACACTTCTTAGCTCTTGCCAGCAGCCGCCGTGGCGGCAGCAGCTGTGGTGGTGGCTGGTGAGCCCAGGAGCCAAACCTGAGCCACAGAGATTCTGGGAAGAAGGAGGCAGATGCAGCGGGCGAGCGGATTCTACTCAACACCTGCAAGAACCGACAAGGAGCAGACATCTTCATCCTGCAGTTCACTGACCCAGGAACCAAGACTCAGCATGAGTAGAAGCCTGACATCCTCACTCCTTCTCAGGGAGCAGCAGAGGGAGGGCCACTCCTCCCCCTCCCAGCACCAGAGATCTCCATCTTGGATACCGACAAAGCTCAGAGGAGCTGCTAGCTCCAACTCAGGCCTTGGAATAAAAGGAGTCATTTAGCAGGTCACAAGAACTTAATGGCAGCGTGACCTGACAGACTCGGTTCCACCCAGGGATAAGTCACCCAGCTCGGGCGTCAGCCCTAGGATGTGGCTTTCTTCACTGGGTAATCAGAGCCAGAGAGTGCCCCTCCCTCTAGCAGCCTTGACAATCAATTGAAAATCAGTAAACAGAAACCCTGAGAAAGGCTCCAGGCCCAGCTCTGTGAGTTTTTCACAAACTAGCCCCCACAAAAGCTATTGTCTGTTGAAAGGCCTCAACTCTACCCAGAACCTAGCCTCATCACTGCATTCCCCTCTTTTGTGATACTCAAAGCAATACTGCCTCCCAATGAACTAGCCTGGGAGGAGGATCGCCAAATCCTGGGTAAAGCAGAGCATTTTTCTGCCTGTTTTAACAAACTGACATAAGAAACCAACCAAGCCACAGGACCACAAGCAGACCAAAGACTCCAACAAGAGGCTCATTACGGACACAAGGGAGATACAAGATTTTCCCCACTCCTCCCAAAAAAATCCAACAACTTTTTTTTTTCTTCCTCTTCTTCTTCTTTTTTTTTATTTTTTATTTTTGGTACCTTATATAAATTTTTTTTTCTTTTCTAAAACTGTTTTTAATCTTTAATTTTAGCCTTTTTCTAAAAAAAAGTTGTTTTCCACAAACTTTTTTTTCATTTATAATTTTTATTTTAGGGATACATGAGTGTGTGTTTTTCTTTCTTTTTTGGTTTTCTTTCTCTTTTTTTTCTTTTTTAATTATCTTTTTGTTTTCTTTTTTCTCTACTGAACTTCTCGTCTTTTTTTCTTCCTTTCTTATCCTTTTCACCTTCTCCTCTCTTTCGTTCTTTTTAATGTGACTTAATTCTTGTCCTGCACATCTCAGATAAACCCGTAGTTGACTATTAGACCCTATCCCCCATTGTGTACACACTTAATCCACAAATTTATTACTCAATTCAAAACCTCTAAGACTTAAATTCCTAACTAGCAGTACTACCTCTTTATACCTATATAATAGTTTAAGCATTTTTATTTTTAAGTTTTTCACATCTCCTTTATATCCCTCCCCTTCTCTTAATAAATTCACCTTCTACTCCAGATTATTATGGAATCTACTTAATTTACTTAATTTTTACTCTTCTATTTTTTCTGTTCTCTTTTCTTTTCCTTTCCCTTCCTTCTTTTTTTCTCTCTCTCTACTTTCATCCTACCCAACCTATTTCCTGCTTTGAGATTAAGACTTATTTAACTCTCCCTGAGCCTCCACACATCAATCTATTCCTATTGTTTACCCACAACTCTCCCTAACCCTAATAATTTTTGGTCTTCCAAATTCTTCTTTGCAGTTCATAGCCCATTAACATATAGTTGTTTGATGTTGAATAGATGTATCTGTTGAACTAGATGGTATCTGTAGAATATAGACTGTGCAAATTCAGATTTTGGTTGATGCTTGCCTTAAGATAGTGTTCTAGCACAAAACTGGTGCTATTTTCATCTCAAATGGGCAGAGTAAGCCAGAAAAACACAAGAAAATGGCAAATCCGGGTATCTCAATTCCCAATCTTGATAATCAGGGGACAGAGCAGATAATAATCCAGAGGAGAATTCCCAAATAGCTCTACAAACACTGCTGACAAACATGATAAATGAAAAGATTGAAAGCATACAAAGAATCTGTATGAGCATGATAGGGAGAGAGAGGAGGCAATCCAAAAGTTTATACAGGAATATCATAAGTGTGATACAGGATATGCATGAGCAGCTTGAGAATACTCAAAGAGAAAGGCAGGAATGGCGTGAGCAGGCTGAGAATACTCAAAGAGAACTACAGGAATCCCACGAACGGGAGGAAGCTAATCAGAGTAATACAGGAATTGAGAGAGCAGGAAGAGAATACACAAAGATCATTAAAGGCGTTCATGGAATCCATTAACAAAGAGCTGAAAAAAGTCAGGGAGATCACAAAGGGAATGCTGAATGGAACCCAACAGAAGGAATGGGAGTCCAAGGAAACCATAACCAATCAACTAAGTGATTTGAGAATAAACACTGAACACCAAATTAAGGAAGTAAAGAAGTTCATACAAGATCTAAAACAAAGCTTCAACAAAGAATTTGAAGCCATCAAAGCGGACCAATTAGAAGGAAAAGAAATAAAAAACAATGTAGAAAGTCTTGACAGCAGTTTAGACCATGCAAAAGATTGAATCTCAAGGATTGAAGACAGCCTAGATATTATAGAGAAAGAACATACAACCATCCAAGACAAGTCCAAGAAATATGATAGATTTATCCAACACTTGGAAGACACCATCAGAAAGCCTAATCTAAGGATAATGGGTGTAGAGGAGCGTCTAGAATCAGAAGTTAATGGCGTAGGAAATTTGTTTAACAGGATCCTAGCAGAGAACTTCCCAAACATGCAAAAAGATAGGCCTATTCAGATACAAGTATCTTTTAGAACTCCAAACAGACCAGACCAGAAAAGGACATCCAACCATCACATTATAATCCACACAGGATCAACTCAGAACAAGGAAAAGATCCTTAAAGCTGTCAAGGAGAAAAGGGTAATCACCTATAAAGGGAAACCAATTAGAATCACCTCAGATTTCTCAGCAGAGACAATCAAAGCAAGAAGAGGCGGGAATGATGTATGCCATGCCCTAAAAACAAACAACTATCAACCAGGAATACTGTACCCAGCTAAACTCTCCTTCATAACTGAAGGCCAAATAAAAACCTTCCATAGAAAAGAAAAATTGAAACAATATATCTCCACGAAACCAGCACTACAAAAGATTCTTAAAGATGTCCTACACATAGAAAACCAACAAGACCGCAATAAAGGCCAAGAAACTGCACCCAAACTGAGAATCCAAGAACCATAGGAAGAATCCAATTTTTGCAGCCCCCAAGAAGGTGGATAACATGGCAGGAACTCCCAAATACCTCTCAGTCCTATCTCTTAACGTTAACGGACTGAACTCTCCAATTAAGCGACATAGACTGTCTAGTTGGATTAAAAAACAAGACCTTCTATCTGCTGCCTTCAGGAGTCACAACTTTTGTCCGTAAAAACAAACACATTTTCAATATTAAAGGCTGGAACAAAATCTACCAAGCAAACGGCCCCCATAAACAGGCGGGAGTTTCAATCCTAATAACAGATAAAATAGACTTCAAATTAAAATTTGTGAGAAGAGATAAAGAAGGTCACTACATACTAATTTAGGGATCTCTCCTTCAGGAGGATATTACAATTCAAAGTATCTACTCGCCAAACAATGGAGCATCCAAATTTATCCAAGAAACATTACTTTCCCTCAAATCCCAAATAAATCCAAAAACATTAATTGTTGGGGATTTTAACACACCACTCTCCCCACTAGATAGATCAACTCAGTAAAAACTCAACAGAGAAACCACAGATCGAAACAAATGCATAGATCAACTAGATTTAACCAAACATTTCACCCAGCAGCATCAGAATACACGGTTTTCTCAGCAACACATGGAACATTTTCTAAAATAGACCACATTTTAGACCACAAAGCAAACTTGTCTAAATTCAGAAACATTGAGGTTATACCTTGCATTTTCTCTGACCACAAGGGAATAAAATTAGGACTCAACACCAAAAGCCACCAAAGAAAGTCCGGTATCATATGGAGGCTGAACAACACACTACTGAATCACCAGTGGGTCATAGAAGAGATTAAAAAGGAAATTCAAATGTTCATGCTATTCAACAAAAATGAACACACAAATTACCAGCTCCTCTGGAACATAGCAAAGGAAGTACTTAGAGGCAAGTTGCATCTCTGAGCTCCTACATCAACAAATTGGAGAGATCTGAAACCAACAATTTAATGACACATCTAAACCTCCTTGAAAAATAGCAGCAAGATAAACCCCAGTCCAGTAGACGGAAAGAAATAATTAAAATTATATCAGTATTAAATGAATTAGAATCCAAAAAATCTATAGAAAGGATCAACAAAACAAAGAGTTGATTATTCGAAAAAATTAACAAAATTGACAGACCCTTAGCAAATCTTATCAAAAAAGAAGAGAACACACCCAAATAAATAAACTCAGAGATGAGAATGGAAATATCACGACAGAAACAACCAAGATTCAGAACATTATAAGAGAATATTTCTCAAAACTTTATGCTAATAAGTTTGAGAACTTGACAGAAATGGGCCTTTTCCTAGCAAATATTAACATGCCAAAACTAAACCAAGATGAGTTAAATCAGCTTAACAGGCCCATATCAAGCATTGAAATAGAAATGGCAATAAGAGACCTTCCAGCTAAGGAAAGTCCAGGGCCAGATGGTTTTACAGCGGAATTTTACAAGGCCTTCAAATCAGAGCTCACACCAAATACTCCTCCAACTCTTCAATGAAATTGAAAGAGAAAGTTCACTACCGAACATATTCTATGAAGCCATCATAACCCTCATCCCAAAACCAGGCAGGGACTCATCAGAGAAACATAACTATAGACCCATTTCTTTGATGAACATTGATGCAAAACTTCTCAACAAATTTTGGCCAACCGACTTCAACAATTCATCCAAAAAATCATACACCACGATCAAACAGGATTTATTTCAGGGATGCAAAGCTGTTTCAATGTACACAAATCAAATAATATTATTCATCACATCAACAGGAGCAAGAATAAGAACCACATGGTTATCTCAATAGATGCAGAAAAAGCATTCGACAAGATCCAACACCCCTTTATGATGAAGGTTTTGGGAAAATTAGGAATCCATGGAATATTCCTCAATACAATAAAGGCTGTATATGACAAACCTACAGCCAGCATTATACTTAATGGTGAAAAACTAAAGCCATTTCTTCTTAACTCAGGAAGAAGACAAGGATGTCCACTCTCTCCACTTCTCTTCAATCTAGTATTAGAATGCCTAGCTACAGCAATAAGACAAGATGCAGACATAAAGGGGATCCAAATAGGGAAAGAAGAAATAAAACTCTCCCTCTTTGCAGATGACATGATCTTGTATTTAAAGAATCCCATAGACTCCACTCCCAAATTACTCAAGCTGATTCAAAACTTTGGCAAAGTAGCAGGTTATAAAATTAACCCCCCAAAATAAATGGCTTTTCTGTATGCCAACAATGAGAAAAGTGTGGCTGAAATTAGGAAAGCAACTCCATTTGTAATAGCCCCACAAAAAATAAAATACCTAGGAATTAACTTAACCAAAGAATTGAAGGACCTCTATGATGAAAACTTTAAAATCTTGAAAAAGTAAATTAAAACAGAACTTAGAAAATAGGAAAACCTCCCATGCTCCTGGATTGGAAAGATTAACATCGTGAAAATGGCAATACTTCCCAAGGCTATCTACAAATTCAACGCAATACCTATCAAAATTCCACCCTCATTCTTCAAGGAAATAGAAGAGGCAATCCAAATTTCATATGGAACAATAAAATACCCCGAATAACAAAAAGGCTTCATAACGGAAAGGACAGTGCTGGAGGAATATCAATACCAAACTTCAAACTCTACTATAAAGCCATAGTAATCAAAACAGCTTGGTATTGGCCTAAGAACAGACCTCAGGACCAATCGAATAGAATTGAAAACCCAGAAATGAACCTATAGCCATCTAATCTTCAATAAAGGAGCTAAAACAATAGAATGGAAGACAGCCTCTTCAGTAAATGGTGCTGGCAAAAGTGATTAACTACATGTAGAAAACTAAAGCTAGATCCTTATATATCACTCTGCACCAGAATCAACTCCAAATGGATCAAAGACCTCGAAGTCAAAGAAGACACTCTGAAAACATTACAGGATGGAATAGAAGAAACCCTAGGTCTCCTTGGCTAAGGCTGAAATATTCTGAATATAGACCCGGAAACACAACAAATCAAAGAAAGGTTGGACAAATGGGATTGCATAAAGTTGCAGAGCTTCTGCATGGCAAAGGACATAGCTAGCAAGATCAATAGAAAGCCCACGGATTGGGAGAAGAACTTCACTACCCATACAACAGACAAGGGTCTCATATCTAAAATATACATGGAAATCAAAAAATTAAATCCCCCAACAACAAATCCTCAAAGAAACAACTGCCCAATAAATAAGTGGGCAAAGACTTAAAGAGAAACTTCTCTGAAGAAGAAAGAAGGATGGCCAATAGACACATGAAGAAATGCTCAACATCCCTAGCCATGAAAGAAATGCAAATCAAAACAACATTGAGATACCACTTCACTCCAGTTAGAATGGGAAAAATCAAGAACTCTAACAACAACAGATGCTGGAGGGGATGAGGATAGAAGGGAACCTTAGTTCATTGTTGGTGGGAATGTAAACTTGTTCAACCACTTTGGAAAGCAATATGGAGGTTCCTCAAATGAATTCAGATAAAGCTCCCTATGACCCAGCAATCCCACTTTTGGGCATTTACCAAATGTTTACAAAGAAGACCACATTAAAGCTACCAGCACAAATATGTTTATTGTAGCATTATTTACCATAGCTAAGATATGGAACCAGCCCAGAGGCCCCTCAGTCGATGAATGGATCAAGAAAATGTCGTATATATACACAATGGAATTCTATGCGTCCATCAGAAAGAATGACATTGTCCCATTTGTTAGGAAATGGAAATACTTGGAAAAAAAATTATATTAAGTGAAGTAAGCCAGGCCGAAAGAAACATAGGTCCCATGGTTTCCCTTATTTGTAATATCTAGTATATATATGAGTCAAATGGAAAAGGACAGATAATGTGATGTTAGGAAAATGAATCCTTAGATATGTATTTTAATGTTTTTTTCCTTTCATGCATTTGTTTCTAATGCATACATAAGATTATCTTTTTTGTAGCTTTGTATGTCCCTCCCCCTCAGTATAACCCCTGCTTTCACTATATTTGATGTCAGTATAACTTGTAGAGGAGATGGGGAAAAACAAGTCGTTTAAGGATACAGGTAGGCCTGTTGCAACAATTAGAAGTAAAGTTGTCATTTCAAAAACAAGCTTTACACTGTTGGTGGGTGGAGGTGGAAAGCAGGGAGGATTCTGTGGGGGAGTAGGAAGGGGGGCTGAGAAGGGATGTGAAGGGTAAACAAAGGAACAGGCTGCAATGCTTGTTAAGAAATGTACTCATTATCTTGCCCATGTAATTGTAACCCCTCTGTACAATATGTTCACAAAAAATACGAAATAGTTTATTCATGATTTTATATGAATTCATCACCCATTCTGTTCTCTGTTGCTGTTTTCCTAAACTCTTGCATTTCAGCATGTCATGAAATATGCCTTGTTCTGTTGCGAAGAATAATTTGAATTGACAAAAATTATAGCCGTATATGCAACATATCATAGTGATGTAATAAATAATCTTCAGTACAATTATAAAAGAATTGTCATAGATAAAACTTCACCTATGTTCAAACTCAGAATAGTCTTGATTCCATTAGGATGTGTGAAATATGCAAATGTTTGCAACATAATAACAGTCACAGAAAGTAGTGCTCTTAGGGACAGATTCATAATGATGTCGAATAATTAGCTCTCTTTTCATAACTATATAAATGATTCATGTCTGTGGGAATAGTTCAATTCTACATGTCAATTGTAGGAGATTCTAAAGACTGACTCCCATAAAATTGCTTTATCATATCTGTATCTTGAGAACTCTAGTGTTGGGGGGCATCAATGTTTCCAACCATGCAGATGATAGAGCACTTTGTGGTTATCCAAATTAGGTGATAGGAGAGTAATAGTGTAGGATGGTGTAGGGTAAAACTAATTTATTTTAAATAGTATTGGAAGCTGCCGTACGTGGTTAGGTTAATCCCTTTAAAATAATGGGACCACTGATGATTCCCTAATTAGTATAACAAATTTTTTGTATTTTTCAAGTATGCACATATAAGGTGGAACAAGACTGCACCACGTCAAAACAAATTTTTCAGACACATGCATAAAAGACATAAATAAATTGGCATGAACATACAAAGGCTTATTAAGCATACACATATTTACACAGTTCATCACTAAGAAGCAAAACAATTGCTTAAACAGTATATCAAAACAAAACAGAAAGTATTGATTTGACCTCAATATTTTCAAATATTCTCTCAAGACAAATCTCTAGAATATTGAAATTTTCCCTTCCAGAAGAATTAAACAGCAAGTCATATTCACAATGAGGTTTAAAGATTTGAGATATCATGGAGTAATTAAATGGTGTTTCCTAAGTTTATAACTTGTAAATATCCTGTATTGATGTGAAGAAAATTGCAATATTATGTCAGGATATAGTACATGAGTAAATGTACTAAATTTGCTTCAAGTCCTATTTTAGATATGAAGCTTTTACAGAATTCACAGTAACTAGTTTTTCCGGAATTAATCCAGTGGTATTGTGTATATGAAGGATATGCAGACAAATTCACAGAAATATTAAGATGGTATTTACAACAAAATTTAGTATAAAATTTATTTGAACATATGTATTTTATTTACTGTATTTCATAATGCCTTTATACATTGTGGATCACGGTTCAAAATTATGCCTGAAAATTCTCTGGAAGCTACTGAAAATATATTTTCACAGGAAAGTTCATGGGACCGGATAATATCGTTTTTCCAAAGTATATTTTAATACTTACCTGCTTTGTGTTAAGTACTGCTAGGAGGGGTTGGAGAGGTGGCTCAGTGGTAGATCGCTTGACTTTCATGCATGAGGCCCTGGGTTCGATTCCTCAGCAATATATAAGCAAGAACAAAAAGCCGGAAGTGGTGCTGTGGCTGAAGTGGTAGAGCACTAGCCTTGAGCAGAAGAGCTAAAGGACATCACCTAGGCCCTGAGTTCAGTTCCAATGACCGGATTATGCCTCCCACCCCAAAAAGAAAGAATTGCTAGGAAATATTCCTGAAGAGCATCCTAGCAAAGACTACAGTTTAAATTTCCTGAGTTGATAGAATATTCGGACAGAATTTAATGATTGGTGCTATCATTCCATGATACAAAAAAATGCTTCAGAGAGTAGTGTCTTGGCTTTTCAATTAAACCTAGAAAACTCGACATAACAAAGAACCTGTAGGAAGACAACAGCTGATATTCAGAAAAATTATGAATATGAGTAATATTTACTTCTAAGAATAAAAGTAGTAACATAAACGGGAAGAATGAAAAGAATTGTGTGCACATTAAGGTATCTGCTAAAGATAAGGAGACCCATCAAAGATAACAGGAAACTCTTCCATCAAATAGACATATCATTTTCAGTGGTCACTTCTAATGTCTCCTCTGTTTGGTTCCATACTTAATGTGATCATTTCAACTTGAGGATTTCGGGTCCTTCATCATCGCGCCAGGTGTCTCAATTGAAATGCTCCCTTCTGGCACAAAGACTGAAGGGAAGATTCCATTTCTGAATGGTATGATTTTCATCATAGAATTCACTAGAATTGTGCTAGGCTTTGATAGAAGTATGCTGCTGGTGTCTTCTTAGCATCTAACTCACCAGAACTATGATCGTACTTTCCATAAATACATAGAAGTTACTTTACATAGAATGCACTAGTTTCAATGGTCTGTTTGATCTAGGGAAGTATATATATATCCCATATATATCCCTGCGTTAAAATATTCCCAGCCAAAAAATAATAACTGCATTATATTTCAGCCACTGAAATAGGGCTAATGGAGGGCAGTGTACTTTTCTTCTCAATGAAGTTTATCCAGCAAGGAATGAAGTAACTGCTTGCAAATCTAAATACCTTAAAACTCATGGTGAGTACTCTACCACTAGAACCACAACACCACTTCTGGTTTGCTAGTGCTTTATTGGAGATAAGAGTCTCACGATCTTTCCTGCCCAGGCTGGCTTTGAACCGTGATCCCCAGATGTCAGCCTCCTGAATAGCTTGGATTACATGTGTGAACCACCAGTGTCCGGCCTTGTTTCAATTATCTTAAACCATATTATATTTTTCTACCAATAGAAATACTGAAATGCATCAATTCAGCTATTCGAAACAGAAAAAATTGTAGACTAATAACATCCTGTCCTCATTATTCTATCATCAAATAGTTTAACTTACAATAGTTTGTTCATATACACTAGTTATTTATTGAAGAACCTTGCCACCGAGAATACACAATTCTAAAAGTTTCCTTAGGGTACAACAAAATTCTTTGGCATATTTTTAAAAAATTACTTGGTATTTATGAAAAATAATGATATGAAATCTACATAATGCTAAAAATGTGACATATGTTATGTACCACCTCATATATCACAAACACTTCAATTCATCTTATTAAACTTGCCATAATAACTTCATATTTTATTAAAATCTAACTGAATTTCATGTGTCCTACATGAACCTGTCAATAGATTCTTGAGTTGCAAGTTCTATAATCAAAAGTTATAGTGCAGGAAATTTGCATGTAGTTTATATTATTGGTGATTAAATAATGCAAAGGCATTCCTAAAGCCAGACATCCAAAAGTATTTTTGTACAGCTTTTATATGTTTATTTTGTACTATTTAATTATATTAATATTTATATAAGTAAAAAGATATGGTATATAAATGAAGAAATTCATCTGTGAACTTATCTCTCTTGTTTTCATTTAATATTTGTGACTATTTGCTTTGAGAAATCCTGGAGTACATTAATCCTACATTACATGAATATTAATAAAAAATGTGAATTAAAAATACCAACCATATCTATAAGGAAGGCTAAGGAACATTTTTGGCAGAAGGTGATTAAGTTCTAGAAGGGTTTTTTGTGAAACTGTCTCCTAATAAACATATTGATGAGTAAAGAAACTAAACAAGGAAAGAATACTATGTAAAGAATGACTTATTGTGGCTATATAGACCATAGTAAGTGTACAGATGTCTAGACAGAACAATTTACATAGTACCAGTAGTTGATGTGTAGATCAAATGTGTGACACATCCATTCACATTATTGTCCTACTCAATACTCCCACATTTCTATTATACTGAATTGGAGTCCACCAATGCATATCAAAGAGAAATGTGACTTTATCTTCCAGGTTCAGGCCGGATGTCAGCACTTGCGTTATCATATGTGGAATATGGCTGGCTTCCATCAGTTGGTAAAACGGAAGTGAAATTTATGAGAAATATCACAATAATGGTGGCCCCAGGCAGAGAAGTCATTATACAGGAGTAGCTGTTGCTGTTTAAAACCTACTAGTGCGACATCATCTGTCATGGGGAGGAAGAGATCCTGACTTCTTTGGTGAATCCAGTTAACTGAAGGAGACAGGTAACAGTCCCTTGCCCTCTTTTCATACTTTCATGTCTTAGACATGGAAACCATCTTTTTCTCGCATATATGTGACTGCGACAATTTTGCTGACACCAGTTGTACTTCTTATAATTTTCTCCAAATAGGCAGGATTGTTTCATTGGTAATATAATGAAAATTCATTACTTCCTTCAAAAAATACCTATTTCCATTCTGGCGATTTAAAATTTTCTTTTATTCCTGTCACTTTTATGTGTGTCAAAGTAGTCATAGGTTTAATGACTTCTGGCTCTGCTTCATGGCCACTAGACACTGTACTACTGAAATTTACTCCCTATTGAACGACAGCACCCATCTCAAACTTTGACTCTAACGTTTCCCACTGATTCCTTTGCTTTGTAATACATATCTTCTCTAAGAAGCAGTTACCTGAATAATACTCCATACTGACCTTATAATCTGAATAGGAATCATGTTACATCTACGAGAACAGCAAATCCTCCTTCAGATAGGTGCATATTTTCAAGGAGTATTAGATATTTTTAAAATGGAATTTGGAATTTGTAAATTCAGACATCAGTAATTTAGAAAACTTTTTCCACATTCGTTTAAAAGTTGTCAGGATACATCATTCTCTGTTTTGGTCTGATGAAGAAAAATGCCTGAAATATATGAAATATTTTGAGTTGAAAGTTATATATTCCTACAGCTTCCTAAAAGTAACCATAATTTTTTTTTAGTAGACAGATATCAATATATTTCAATTCAAGTGTGTCAGGCAACAAAAAGTATTAGAGATAAATAGGTTCTATCAAGTTGTTTCTCATATCACTGATAAAAATCACAACATTTAAGAAATATGGTTTTGAAGTATTTTGTCATGTTTTCTCTCAGAGAATTTTTTTATCAGCAGCACTTGCTGATATTTAGCTGTCTGTCAAAATGGAAAAAGGTAAACATGTTTACTCATTTGTTATGGGAAATTAGTTTAAATGGTCTAATTCATGTTATTTTTTTTCTTGTTTGGAATTACAGAAAGTACATTGACAGGAACCGAGAGAATAGGATAGTAGGATTCATCTTGATGGAATCTGAAACTTTAGACATTTTGATAATTATAAATTTGACTTTTGATGTGCTAGATTGAAAAGTGAAAAGAATGTAAATTATGGGTACATTCTAGATTGAAATGTAAGAAAGCATTTAAATCAGGGGCACTCAATATATGTATGCTTTCAAAAGATAAAAACAAAATCTGAGTTTGATTTGACTAAAATCAATAATATTTAAGTATAATAAATATATTTAACAATAAAAATTAAGAATTACCTAATAGGAACTGAGAGTACATCATAACTTAAATTCCAGAGTAATACCCGTTGTCAAATTTTGAGTCTATATTCCCCAAATAGAGATTCGTGAGCTAAGGTAGAGTTAATATGGGAAACAACAGTGAAGTCTTGCATGTTCCCCCATATATTGATTTTCCCAAAGTATTTGTTCTCTTTCAGAGGAATCTGTGGATCCTGAGAGGTTATTGCAGTGTCCCTATGATAAAACTCACAAAATCAGATCATGAATGTTCCCATACCATCATGTGAAATGTAAAGAGGTAATGTTTCATTGGAACACGTTTATATTCCATAATTTCTTTAGTTAATGGACAAATTTGAATATTGTTTTTGTAATACATTGTGGGAAATGTATGTGAAAATATGAGAGAGACTGTGGGTATGAATGTCATAGTGAGATTTTTGTATTTCTTCTGATATCTCAGCAGCATGTAATGGAAAGTAAGACAATCGTAGTCCAACTTTATTTGTAGACACATGTTTCTAGATCCCTATTCAAACCAGAACAAAGGCAAGATGTTTTGTGTGAGCAATTATGTCAAACTGTGTGTGCCATATTTCAAGAATATTAGAGGTGGTTCCCTTTTCCTCCCCATTGCCTAATGGCCAAAATGTAAGTCAATGGTATTCTTAAACATTAAATTATTTGGTTAAAACACATACTCTATTATCATATGGCCTAGAATTCAGTTTGGGTAATTTACTTTGCATGCCACAGTTATAAACATAACATGGGAGATGCATTGTCGCTTTTCTATATAGAGGGTATTTATTACAAAATTGCTCTTATTTTCATCAAAAACTTCACAATATTTGAAGATTCACTGTACTATGGGTAGAAAAGTTCCATTTTTCTTCAAGTGACACTGCTACAATAAGTTCCAAAGCTTTAGTAGAGGCATAGTTTCTGGTATTTTGTTTGTAAAAAAGACACATGAGATGACCCTCGGTTTTGGGTATTTTCAAATATGTTTTCAATCACCCTATCTATGCATTGGTCAATTGTATATAAATAATATATATTTGAGTAAACTTCGGCTACATTGAGCATATATGTATGTTTCTACAGGCCCATATGCGATTTATGGATACTGGCACTGTTTCCTCATTAAAGAGAAGGGTTTGAGATCACTGTATCATTTTTTAAGGCCAATCCAGGCAGGAGAGTCATAAACATTCTTATCTCCACTATCAAATGAGAAGAGAAGAAGTGTTGTGGCTAAAATTGTAGAAGTCTAGCCCTGTGCTAAAGGATGCCCTTGTTTTTTCTCTTCCTCACCCATATTGGGTGAATGTATATACACAATTCATTGCACTAGAATCAAATGCAGAGAAAATAGGGTTTACACCATGGGGAAGGAACAAACCAAAGGGAAAAAAATCACATAATTTATTACAAATACATCAAAAATTATAGCAAGAAAGAAAAAAACACTCGAATCCCTATCTTTGTGTTTATTCATTTAACATCTTTTTAAAATAAGTTTTTTATTGTGAAAATACTGTACAGAGTGGTTACAGTTACAGGAGGAAGATAATGAGTATTTTTCTTAACAACATTGTTGCCTCCTCCTTTAACTTTCCCCTGCCATCCCTTCCCCGTTCTCCAGAACTGCACTCCTCTACCCCCTTCTTAAATTATAAAGTTCATTTTTGACATAGCATATTTTATATAAGTATCAAATACAATGAAAACAGGGGTTATACCATGGACATACAAAGAAAAAAATCCACATACTCCCTTAAAATTACGTTAGAAAAAATAGCAAGGAAGAAAACAAAAAACACCCTGTGTCCCTATCTTGGGTTCATTTCGCTTAACATCATCTTATTTGATCTTTGCTGCTTGTGCCACATATATACTACTTGTTGCTAATAAAGGAAACTATGGGATCTATGTTTCTTTGGGCCCAGCTTACTTCCCTTCATATAATTTTTTTCCAAGTTTTTCCATTTCCTAACAAATGGGGCGATGTAATTCTTTCTGATGGAGGCACAGAATTCCATTGTGTATATATACCACATTTTCTTGATCCATTCATCTATTGAGGGGCATCTGGGTTGGTTCCATATTGTCGTTATGTTAAATAATGCTGCAATATACATAGTTGTACTTGTAATTTTACTGTGTTCTTTTTTTTTTGATCATGTGGGTAAATGCCAAAAGTGGGATTGCTGGGTCATAGGGTGGCTCTGTGTGGAGTCTTTAAAGGAAACTTCATTACTAGTTTCCAAAATGGTTGAACATCATTACACTCGCACCAAGAATGCAGTAGGATTCCCTTCTGGCCACATCCCCTCAAGCATCTGTTGTTATTAGAGTTCTGGATTATAGCCATTGTGATGAGTGAGGGGGAATCTCAATGTTGCTTTGATTTTCATTTCTTTTATGGCTAGAGAGGTTGAGCATATCTTCATGTGTCTATTTGCCATTATTATTTCCCATACAAAGAAGTTGTTCTTTCTGGCTTTATTCCACTTATTTATTGGGCAGTTGTTTCTTTGAGGATTTGTTGTTGGGGAATAAATTTTTACAATTTCAAGTATATTTTATATATGAGACCCTTATCTATTGTATGGCTAGTGAAGATCTTTTCCCAATGTTTGGGCTTTCTAATTGATCTTGCCAGGTATGTTCTTTGCCTTGCAGAAGCACTGCAGCTTCATGCAATCCCATATTTCAATTTTTCTTTGATTTGTTGTATTTCTGAGTCTCTATTACAACCTGTAATGTTCTCAGGGTGTCTGCTTTTACTCCAAGGTCTTTAATCCATTTGGAGTTGATTTTGGTGCAGTGTGATATTTAAGGATATAGTTGTAGTTTTCTACAGGTGATTAACCAATTTTTCCAGAAATATTTACTGAAAATGTTATCCCTCCATTATAGTTTATTTAGATCCCTTATCAAAGATTATTTGGCTATAGGTCTGTGGGTTGATTTTTGGGTTTTAAATCCTATTCAATTGGTCCTGAGGTCTCTTCTTGTTCCAGTATCAAGATGTTTTGATTACTATGTCTTTTTAGTAGAGTTTCAAATTTGGTATTGGTATTCCTCCAGCCTTGTTCTCTCTGTTAAGACTTGTTTGTGCTAATCAGGGTCTTTTATTTTGGATTGTTTCTTCTATTTCCTTGAAGAATGGGGTTGGAATATTGATAGCTATCGCATTGAATTTGCAGATAGCTTTGGGAAGTATTGCCATTTCCACGATGTTGATCCTTCCAACCCGTGAACATGGGAGGTTTTTCCACATTCCAAGTCCTGTTTTGATTTTCTTTTTCAGACTTTGAAAGAAGTTCCTTCAATTCTTTGATTAATTCCTAGGTATTTTATTTTTTGTGGGGCTATTACTAATGGAGTTGCTTGCCTTATTTCAGCTGCTCTCTTCTCATTGTTGGCACACAGAAAACATTGATATTTCCAAGGTTAATTTTATAACCTGCTACTCTAAATCAGCGTGAGTAATTTGGGAGTGGAATCCATGAGGTTTTTTAAAAATTAGATAATATCCTCTGCAAAAAGGGAGAGTTTTACTTCATTTTATACTATTTGAATCCCTTTTATATTTGCATCTTGTCTTATTGCTGTAGCTCTGCAATCTAGTATTAAATTGAAGAGAAGTGGAGAAAGTGGGCATCTTTGGCTCCTTCCTGAAGTTAGAGGAAATGACTTCAATTTTTCACCAGTGAGTACAAAAATGAGCCTTTCTTGTTTTGAGGAAGGTTCCATGGATTCATAGTTTTTCCAGAGCCTTCAACATAAAGGAGTTTGGATCTTTTCAAATGCTGTTTCTGGATCGATTGAGATAACCATGTGATTCTAATCCTTGGTCTTGTTGATGTGATGAATTATATTAATCGATTTGCATATATAGAACCAGATATGCTTCTCTGAAATGAATCCTGATTGATAGTGGTGTATGATTTATTAAATGAATTGTTCAAGTGGATTGAGCAAAATTTTGTTGAGAAATTTTGCATCGATGTTCATCAAAAACATGGGTCCATAGTTCTCTTTCTTTGATGAGTTCCAGTCTGGTTTTGGGAATGAGACTTATGATGGCTTTATAGAAAGAGTGTAGTGTACTTTCTCTTCATATTCATTGAAGAATTGGAGGAGTATTGGTGTGAGCTCTGCTTTGAAGGCCTTTTAGAATTCCTCTGGAAATCCATTCAGTCCTGGGATTTTCTTAGATGGGAGGTCTCTTATTGTTCTTTCTATTTCAATGCTTGATATATGCCTGTTAAGATGGTTTAACTCATCTTGGTTTAGTTTGGGTATGTCGATGTTTATTAGGAATAGGTCTATTTCTACCAAAATCTCCAAATTATTAGCATAAAGGTTTCAAAAGTATTCCCTTATAAAGTTCTGAATCTTAGTTGTTTCTGTGGTGATGTTTCCATTCTCATCTCTGAGTTTATGTATTTGGCTGAGTTCTCTTCTTTTTCTGATAAGATTTGCTAAGGTTATGTCAATTTTGTTAATTTTTTTCCCCGAAGAACCATTTGTTTTGTTGATTCTATATATGTATGTAAATTTTTTAGTTATAATTTATTTAATTCTGATTTAATTTCAATTATTTCTTTCAATCTATTGGATTGTGGCTTATCATGCTGCTCTTTTTCAAGGAGACTCAGATGTCTCATTAAATTGTTTGTTTCACATATCCCCAATTTTTAATATAGAAACTCAGAGCTATAACTTGCCTCTGAGTACTGTCTTTGCTCTATCCCGGTGGAGATGGTAATTTGTACGTTAGGTTTTATTGAATACATGAATATTTGATTTTCCTTTCTAATTTCTTCAGTGACCCACTGGTCATTCAACAGTGTATTTTTCAGCATCGATGTCTTACAGGACTTTCTTTGGTGGCTTTTGGTATTGAGGTCTAATTTATTCCTTTGTGGTTTGAGAGAATGCAGCGCATAATTTCAATGTTTCTGAATTTGCACAAGGTTGCCTGTGACCTAAAATGTGGTCTATATTTGAAAACGCCCCATGTGCTTGAGAAAAACGTGGATTCTGGTGTTGCTGGGTGAAATATTAAGTAGATGTCTTTTAAATCTAGTTGATCTATGCAGGTCTTTAGATCGGCAGTTACCCTGTTGAGTTTTTGCTAAGTTGATTTATCTAGGAGGGATAATTGTGTTAAAGTCCAGGAATTAATGGCTTTGGGTTTATATGAGACTTAAGGGAAAGTGGTCTTTCTTGGATAAATTTGGGTGCTCTGTTTTTAGGCGAATATTTAGACTTTTAATATCCTCCTGAAGGAAAAATCCCTTAATTTGTATGCAGCAACCTTCTTTATCTCTTCTCATTAATTTTAATTTGAAGTCTATTTTACCTGATGTAAGTAGTTAAATTTCTGCCTCTTTATGGGTGCTCTTTGCTTGGTAAATTTTATTCCAGCCTTTTACTTTCAAAATACGTTTGTTTTTATGGGAAGGTGTGACTCCTGAAGGCAGCAAATACAAGATTCTTGCTTTTTAACCCAACTAGTTAGTCTATGTCCCTTAATTGGAGAGTTAAGTCCATTGATATTGAGATTAGGACTGAAAGGTGTTTGGTAGTTCCTGTCATGTTATCCATCTTCTTGGGGGCTGTGACAAATTGGCTTCTTCCTATGATTTTTAGATTCTGAGTATGGGTGCACATTCTTTAGACTTAATTTTGGTCTTGTTGGTTTTCTATGTTTAGGACATCTTTAAGTATCTTTTGTATGGCTGGTTTGGTTGAGATTTATTGGTTCAGTTTGTTTTTGCTATGGAAGGTTTTTATTTGACCTTCAGTTATGAAGAAGTGTTTACAGTATTCTTGATTGTTATTTGTTTAATTTTAGGGCATGGCACACATCATTCCAGGATCTTCTTGCTTTAATTGTCTCTGCTGCGAAATCTGAGGTTATGCTAATTGGGTCCCTATATAGGGAATAGATATTTTCTACTTGATAGCTTAAAGGATCTTTTCCTTGGTCTGAATTGCTCCTGTATGGATTATAATATGACAGTAGAATATCCTGTTCTTGTCTGGTCTGTTTGGGGCTCTAAGAGCTTCATGTATCTAAATAGGCCTATCATTTTGCATGTTATATAAGTTCTCTTCTAGGTTCCTATTAAATTCCTTAGGCCATTAACTCTGTCTCTCGGTGTTCCTCTACCCCCATTATCCTCACATTAAGCCTTATGCAGGTGACTTCCAAACGTGCAAAAGATCTATCATGTTTCTTGGGTTTGTCTTGGTTAGTTCTGCATTTTTCTCTCTGTTATCTAGGCTGTCTTCAATCCCAGAGATTCATTCTTCTGCATTGTCTAACCTACTGTCAAGTTTTTGAACTGTTTTAATCATCTTTTCTTCGAATTTATTGACTTTGATTGCTTCCAATTCTTTGTTGTAGTTTAATTTTTGATCTTCTATGAACTTCTTTACTTTCTTAATTTTGTGTACAGTGTTTATTCTCAAATAACTTAGTTGATTGGTTATGGTTTCCTTGTACTCCCTTTCCTTCTGATGGCCTCCATTCAGCAATCCCTTTGTGGTCTCCCTGGATTCCTTCAGCTTTCTCTTTATGGATTCCATGAATGATCCTATTGATCATCTATTCTTATCCTGCTCATCAATTTCCTTTATTTGTCTTTGATTAGCTTCCTCGTGCTCACACTTCCTGTGTTTCTCTTTGGGTGTCCTCAGCCTGGTCACACAATTCCTGTCTTTCTCTTTGATGTTCTCAACTATTCACACAATGCCTTTCTCTTTGACTGTTCTCATCCTGCTCATTCAATTCCTGTTTTAAAATTTGAGTGGCTTTCTATCACTGTGGAGATTCCTGTATTATTCTCTGGTTTTCCTCCTCTTGGTCCTTATCTTTCCGAGTCCTTTGCAGGTTTTCAATTTTTTCATTCACCACATTTACATGTATTGTTTTTAGAGCTTTTTGGGATCTCTCCTCTGAACTATTCATTAAAAGTTTGCCACCTGCTTATCATGAGTGGGAGATAAGATACCCAGACTTGCCATTTTTCTTGTGTTTTTCCTGCCATTTCTTCCCATTTTGTATGAAAATAACAACAATTTTGCTTTAGAGCAGTCTTAAAGAAAGCATTAACCAAAGTCCTGTAGTTGCACAGTAAAAATGGCTGTAGATACAATCAAGTTCAAGAAATACAATCTATTCAACATCAAACAACTGTGAGATAAAGAACTAAGAAGAACACAGAGGGATTTAGCAAACCAGAAATTACTAGTTTTAGGGAGAATTGTGGGAAAAAATAGGATTAGAGGTATGGAGAGTGGTAAAAGGAGAGTGAAGTCTAAGAAGCCTTAATCTCAGAGGGGAAATGGATTTGACAGAATGATAGGAGGGAGACAAAAAAGCAAGAAATATGGAAAACAAAAATATAAATCTAAGAAATGAAACAGTTCAAATTATGTAACTATGAGGAAATGATATTGATAGAGGAAAAGTACAGGAAGAGAGGAGGCAAGAAATAAAAAGGAACATGAAAAATTAAAAAAAAATTCTTAAAATTGGAATAATTGAAATTTACATAGATAGAAAGAGGTAATACGACTTAAAAATTAAACCTAAGAGGTTGTGACATGATTAATACATTCCTGAATTAAGTATGTACACAATGGGGGATTAGATCTTATAAAGGATTAACGGTATATATCTGGGGATAAGCAGAACAGCAATTAAGTCATGTAAAAAAGAGAGAAAAGAATAAAAAAACCAAAAAATAGAAAAATAAAACAAAAAAGGACCATAAGATCAAATGAGATTACATAAAAATAGCACACTACATATACACCTAAAATAAAAATTATGAGATTTAAAAATGATAGAAAATATTTTTAAAGAAAATAAAAATAAAACAAAGTTTTGTGATTTATTTTTTTGGGGGGGAGGAAAATCTTGTATCTCCTGTTTGTCTGGAAGAAGGCTCTTGTTGTAGTCTCTGGTCTGCTTGTGGTGTTTGCTTTTCCTGTTGCTTGATTGGTTTCTTGTCAGTTTGTTTGAGCAGGCAAAAAATGCTCTGCATTGCTCAGGATTTTGTGATATCCACCCCCCCTCCGGCTATTTCTGTGGCAGGGAGATCTACTTTGAGTATCACAGAATAGTGAAATGGCTGTTTCCTCTAGCTTGGAGTTGATATGATAAGGCAAGTGTGTGGGTAGGGGTGAGACTTATAAGCAATCAGTAGCTCTTCCCTGAGAGACTAGCTCCTGAAAATCTCACAGAGCTCAGGTTGGAGTCATCTCAGGGTTGATGTTTATTCTGTTTCAATTGTTTGTCTAAGCTGCTGTGGGCAGGATTAGGCTCTGGCTCTGTTTACCCAATGAAGCAAGACAAGCCTCCAGGGACGAAGTTCCCTCTGCCTGGGCAAAGTGACTTTCCCTGGGTGGAGCTGAGCCTGGCAGGTCAGGTCAGGTTCTTGGGACCTGCTAAATGGCTGTTTTTATATTGTTCCAAGGCCTGAGTTGGAGCTAGATGGTTTATAGGACCTTTGTCAGTATCAAATATGATGATCTCTGGTTGGGGGAGGGCAGCCTTCTCACAGGTGCTCCATGAGGAGTACAGATGTCATGGTTGTACTCCTGCCACACTCTTGGTTTCTGGGCCGTCTCTGGTCTGTGATCCTCAGGATGAAGATTTCTGCTCCTTTTCAGTTCTTACTGGTGGTGAGTAGAATCCACTGGCTCACAGCATCTGAAGCCTATATTCCAGACTCTCTCTGTTGGTATGGTGTCCACTGCTGCCTCCTGCAATGCAGCCAGTGAAGCTGAGCTACCTGAAAGGCTCCGATCTGTCCGTGGCTGGGATTTCCCTCTTGCCAAACTCTCTGTACAGTAATAGCACACTTGGTGTATTTCTCCAGCCTAGGACTGTTCACTGGAACACTAAATCTGCATTCTATGAGAGAGCTTGTTTATCCTCCAGCTTCTCTTCCACCATCTTCCTCAGGTCTTCCTTCATACAAGAGTTATACCATGGGGAAGGGACATTCAAAAAATAAATAAATAAAAATCATGGGGTGTGAAGACTCAGGGTTTATGTTGAAGGGTCAGAATGATGCAGGCTCCGGCCTCAGGATTATCTGAGGACTGTGTTCGTGTATGTGGAAAGCTCTTGGAATGCCGGGCTAGAGAGGGAATATGTTCTCTCTCCCTATTCCAAAACACATGTCATAGACTCCTGGGAGCTGAGGAAGTAGCTCTTCTGTTGCTTTAGCATAAATGATCAGCTAGTCAAGCATTTTCCTGAGATTATGGAAGTGGTTTGAGCTTGCTCTAAAATAGTTTAGACAATAATGTACAAAGAAATTTTCCTATAGGTTAAGTAAAAATGTATCTGTTGAAATTTTTTTGTGTGAATGTCTCCTGACTAAATCTTGGCAAAGAATCATGCTTGCTTGCCTTTAAATTCCGACTAACAATAAAGAATAGCCTGCAGTGGCAATTGCTGTTTTCACTATGCATCCCCTGTGTCCTGATTTCGGGACCCTTACCCAGGGACCCCAACACCTTAGATGTTGACGATGGGGAACCTTATAGATACATTAATAACAATTGCAAGAAATAAACAAACAAACGTCTGTCTTTATGTAGGAGTTCTTTGCTCTTAACATCATCTTATCTGAGCTTTTGTGCTTGTTTCAGATATATACTAGTTATTGGAATAAAAGAAACCATGGGAACTCTCTTTCTTTGGGCCTAGCTTACTTCACTTAATATAATATTTTCCAAGTCTTTCCATTTCCTAACAAATAGGGCAATGTCATTCTTTCTAATGGAGTCATTGAGCAATTTCCCTCCTCTTTTATTGTTCCTCTACCATCCCCTCATTCCCATCTACACAACTACAATCGACCACTGCCTTAACCCCCTCTTTAACAGTAAAATTCATTTTTTATGATCCTATGTACATCGCTTTTGAAAATTTCTGCTTGTCTTAAATATATACTAGTTATTTCAAATAAGGGAAACAATGGACCTATGTTTCTTTAGGCCTGGTTTACTTCAATTAATATAATTTTTCTGAGTCTTTCCATTTCCAACAAATTCAGCAATATCATTCTTTCTGATGGAGGCATAGAATTCCATCTTGTATATATTTACCACATTTACTTAATGCATTCACCTACTGAGGGACTTTGGGGTTGGTTCCATATCTTAGCTATGACAAAAAATGGTGCTAACTTTAGTATGGTCTTGTATGCGATCATTTGGAAAAAGCACAAAATTGGGATTGTTCGGTCACAGAGGAGCTCTCCGTGGAATCTTTTGAGGAAACTCCATACTGCTTTTAGATACAGGTTGACCCAATTGTAAGAATGAAATCCACAAGCTATTATGTTGAAAAAGAACTTTACAACTTTATCTGTGTTGACGGGAGTGGTAGAAGAGAGGAGTTGGGGAAATGGGGAGGGAAGAGATCATAGGGGAAAAACAGTGGAGGGAGTACCAATGCTTTATAATAAATGTTCTCATTACTTTATTCACATCATTGTAATCGCTCTGTACAGTACTTTTATTTTCAATAAAAAATATGTATTAAAAAAGAGGATGTAATAGCACAGTACCTATCCCGTGGTGTCAGTTCCATGATCGATATACTGCCCAAAGTAATCTAAAAAGAGAAAATTTGTAAATGTTTCTTCATATTTGAACTTTTGTTATACAGAATCATCCTGATATTGCTGCCAAATTGACTACTTGTCCCTTTAATGCTCGCCACCTGGTTGCATGAGATCAACTCAGTGAACATATTGCAACTTGTATGCACAAAACTTCTCTTGAAGATGATGTAGGTAAGCCTGATAACCAAAACACAATCCAGATCAATGAAGGTCATTTGCACCTATATCCTACTGTGATACTACTTTTTTCTTTGATTGTAGATAACATCATATGGAACGAGAAACAATACAAGAGTTCTGAAGGTACATGGCAATATGTTTCCTCTGAGGAAGACTGGGATAAAGGAAAAACTTGTTGAATTTTCTGCATTTTCCATTATTGAATCGCAACTTACCTTATGCTGTTGTATGATTTCTTCCTTTAGGAGTGAAGTTAAGAATTCTTTGTTCAACTTGGATTGTCTTGTAAGCTAATATCAATAACAGATATGAAAATATGCATTATTAACTGATTAAAAACCACGTCAAACATTTAAATGATATGGTTTTGCACATAGCTAAGAACTCATACTTTTCAATCTTTATTATCCAGCTAAAAGTTTCTTGGAAAGCTCTCCAGGCCTTCAACCTTGTTGTTTTTCTTTATCAGAAAAACAAGCTGTTGTTTTTCTTTATAAATGTATAAATTTGAGCCAATCTAATCCAGCACCTCAATCAAGAATGTAACTTTCCCTTTGGCAGAATCCTTGGAAGATCCTAGCCCAAGTTTCATTTGGGGCACAATCAAATAATCTGGCAACAACAGGTAAAGAAAATGCTTTCCTTATGATGTACTATTGTCACTTAAAATTCACAATAAAGAAATAGATAAATGAATAACAAACTTTCTGTTCTATATACCCATATATTTTGCTCACTAAATCGAGGTTTTTCGATTGCTTTCTGAATTGGTGAACCTATGATTGGTGGCAAAATTGAAGTATAGTTTCCCTAGGGCCGATAAGAAATGTAAACACCCAAATTACTTCAAATAAGAATTACCTTATCTGAATGTTCTTCGCATTCTCTTATAATCAATTTAAATCAGGGAAGCCAGAGATAACACTAGTATGTTGGACCAACCTTTTTATAACCATTTTCATGATATCAGGATTCACTTGTCACATCAATTCTGATAATGTAAATGGCAGTATCTTCAATTGGTAATTGATAAATATACTGACTTATGGGTTTGTTACCATGTATACCTTCTGAAATTCATTAATGAATAATATAGGAATGACTGATTTAAATTTTCTCCACGAATTAGTATAAACTATTTGAGGAGATTCTTGAGATGATTTACAAATTGCACTTTGCAAATATACATATAGTAAAATATATTTAGAGATTTTTTAGCAGCCAATACATACATGTATTTCAAATTTTACAATCCTGTATAAAGTATATACACATTGGATATGGTATAGTTTGGAAATTCAAAATTAAATGTGTTACTACAAAAGATATGATATCTCTTAGTGAGTATTTATGTGATTGTTTAAAGAATTTTAATTGCTAGAATGAACTTGTCAGAAAATAGATTACATTTTTGATTTTATGGAATTTGAAAATATTAAGTCTCTCTGACATGGTAAGATGGCAAATAAAAGAAAAAGTGAGGGCTGGGAAGGTGGCTTAGTGGTAGAGCTCTTGCCTTGCATGCCTGAGGCCCAGGGTTCGATTCCTCAGCACCACATACGAAAATAGCAGAAAGTGGCACTGTGACTCAAGTGGTAGTGCACTAGCCTTGAGCTGAAGAGCTGAGAGTAACATTTCCTCCTCTGTTGGCTGTATACTTTGACACACATCAGAAAGGCTCGATTTATTTTCATTCTTCTAGCATGTACTAGCTTATATTTTTCACCAACCACTCATACATAAATAACGCATTTTATCCTCAGTGTCTCTAAAGTCACTGGTTTAGCTTCTCACAGGTTCAGTGTCCTATTCTATTTCCTATATATTACTGTATGTCCAAGCAACTAACTACACAAATAAAATGTTTTCTCCCTGTGGAAATACATTTCAAATCTCTGAAAGTGAATCTAAATAATCACTCACTTTCCCCACATTTATACATTAAATCTTTCATAATAATTTGATAAGTTGGACTTCTTGTTGTTAATCAAGTTACAAGACTGCTATAGTTTACTTAAATGACATCATACTGGTAAAAGGGCCTTTATAAGTCTACAGTGTGTGATTCAGAATTTTGTGGAGTAATTTTCATTTATTTAATGTGTAATCCATAATGTAGAAACAAACTTCAGTCATCAAAATATAAAATGTTCAATTTCTATATATGAGAAAATTGGTTGCATAGAATCATGTTGACATTTCTGCAAATTTAGCTGTTTCCTCTCAATGCTCACCATTGAGTTCCATGGAATCAAACCAATAAGCATATACTATATTCAATGGAACAAAAGTTTAATAAGGAAAGTATATTTAAGCTTCATTTCTAGCACAAGGCCTACAATTATTAGCCCCTTTAGACCTTTCCAATGCTTGATGATTATTTCCCTGCTCATGTAATCAACACTTGGTAACATTGCAGTGTCCTTTCTCTTAAGATGACTGAGTTTAGTATAAAGAGCTCCTTTAGTTTTCCATTTTTTTATTGCGAAGATACTGTATAGAAGGGTTATTATTACATGAGCAAGGCAATGAGCACATTTCTTACCAAACATTTTTGCGTCCTCCTTTGTTTCCCATTGGCATCCCTTCCTGTCTCTCCTCCTGCTTCCCTCTTTCCCCCAAACACCGTTTCACACCGTGGGGGCCAAAGTTGTATATGTCGTTTTTCGACATAACGTCTTGTACGACAATCTCATTTTTGCAATGGGTCCACCTGTATCTCTATTTAAACAATTTGGTTCGTGCATAAATCTCCCTTTAAATAATGATGACACCTTTATCTGTCATATTCACTTATTGAACATTTTGTTCAATAATTTTATTCTTACAAGTGAAAATCTTTAAATCCTATCACCATAGGATTTAAATTCTAACCAAATGAACAAAGCATGTCTAAAAGAGGCATTTTTAAATTTTCATCTTGAAACTTTACAGCTATTTGCAATTACTGAATCGCTGTTTCATGGTAATAGTTTAGTTTCTTCAATACACCTGTTTATATCTTGCTTAAAGTAAATTAAGACTTCCAAGTGCTTGAAATCAAACGACATTTAGCACCTAAAATCAGTATCTGTATCTTAAATAGCAATTATGTTTGGGTATACTGTAGCCCCAAAATTTGAGAACACAATGAAATACTGTCACAACAGGCAACGGAAATGCATTTTTCATCTGTATCTCATGTACCCGGGTGAGAAGAAAATAAACAAACTATATAAAATGACTAACAAGTGTAATATTCTCATTAAACTTCTTCCTTTCTTACAATCAGCACCTTTTTGGAATGAACGCTGATTCTCTAATTAAAGAAAAATAATCTATGTGGGGTGATGATCACTATAACCAGAAGATTTTAAAGGCAATGGGTATACTGAAAATCCTTCTCATTCTTGGTGGAACAATTTCTATTTTCAAGAGGGAATATCTACATATTCCTACATTTTAAACTCTTTACACTTTTCAAAATTACCCATCAACTCAATGATAACATCCAAGTAAACATGGAAATATTTTTCTGGATTTCTCTGATCAATCCTTTTATCCAATTAGAATCAATGAAATATTGTTCATATATTTTTGAAAAAAAATTACTGTGTATTTATAATAAATGTCTATGCTTTACTATATAAAGAGATGAAAGAATAGTTTTGAATGAAAACTATTCACATGAACATTAGCACCTTACAGGAGTATACTATTTTTAATTTGGTAATATGATTTAAAAAAATCAAAGGGGAACTATATCATAGAAACCGGGGACTTGTTGAGGAACACAATGTCTGAAGATTACTCTTCATTTTCTCATTTGGCAATTATCAACTTTTCATGGATTAATAATTTGAATAGAGCACATACTTATTTGAGTATATTTGCCAGTGACATTTTCTAATTTCATGTACCTTTAGATCAATCCTTGAATATTCAGGTTAATTTTCCAAACTAGAGAAATACATTTGACATTATTTTATTAAAAAAAAAAAAAAAACACATGTAAGTAGACCTTAATTGAATTCCTTTGTCAAAATGCTTCCATTTGAAAACTTTACCCATAATTTTAACCTGATTTTTTTTTTTTTTTGTCGGTCGTGGGGCTTGAACTCTGGGCCTGGGTGCTGTCCCTCAGCTCTTCAGCTCAAGGCGAGCGCTCTACCACTTGAGCTACAGTGCCACTTCCGGTTTTCTGGTGGTTTATTGGAGATAGGAGTCTCATGGTCTCTCCTGCCCGGGCTGGCTTTGAACCGTGATCCTCAGTTCTCAGCCTCCTGAGTAGCTAGGATTACAGGCGTGAGCTACCAGCGCCGGCTTTAACCTGATTTTTATTGACTCAAATGTAATTTAAATACTGAATGGAATCAGAAGAGTCTTTTTTTATTTTCTCTACTAACTCTATCCAATTTGCTATGAATATATATGATTTTATATGTAAGTATGTAGATAATTATTCTTTAATAGTTGTTGATGACATAAACACCTGCAGATACTTCTGACTTGGTTAAATTCATATATTCACTTTGCAAGAATATTTACTATGTTAGGAATTGTTAAGAAAATCATCAAAATGCATTCATGATTGCTTTATTGTAAACAATATTCCATTCATTTTATTGTTTTGCCTGTAAAGATGATGCTTCAATTTCTGTAATACATGTTATACTATAAAATACCAAATTAGGATATTTGATAAAAACGGAATTTCACATATTCCATACAGAGAGATTCACAGTGTTTATAGTATGATAATTTTATTTTTTGTAATTTTTATTTTTTTATTGTGAAAATACTGTACAGAGGAGTTACAATTACATGGGCAAGATAATGACTACATTTCTTATCAAGCATTGCAGTCTCCTCCTTTGTTTCCCTTTCCCAACCCTTCCCATGCTGCCCCTGCCCCCCAACCCAATCCTCCCTATTACACGCCCTCCCTCCCACACCAAAGTTTTAAAGTTCATTTTTCGATGTAACTAGTTGTACATCTCATTGTTGCAATGGATCCACCTGTATCCCTATTTAAACGATTTGTTTTTTTCCCTTCCACTCCACAAATTATAACGACACCAAATGGAGTGAAAGCAGGGGTTATACTGTGGGAGAGGGACATACAAAGCAACAAAGAAATAATCTTATAAATCTGTTAGAAACAATTGCATGAAAGAAAAAAAAACAAAACATTGGAATACATTTCTTAGGGTTCATTTCCCGAATATCAACTTTTCTGACCTTTTCTGTTTGACTCAGACATGTACTAGATATTGCAAATAAGGGAAACCATGGAATCTACGTTTCTTGGGGTCTGGCTTACTTTACTTAATATAATTTTTTTTAAATTTTATTTTATTTTTTTTGTGAACATACTGTACAGAGGGGTTACAATTACATGGGCAGGATAATGCGTACATTTCTTATCATGCATTGCAGCCTCCTCCTTTGTTTACCATTCACATCCCTTCCCAACCTCCCCCTACCACTCCCCTACCAAATCCTCCCCCTCTCCTCCCCCCCCCCCCCCCCCCCGCAACAACGTTGTAAAGCTCGTTTTCGACATGACCTTGTACTTCTCATTGTTCCAACAGGTCCTCCTTTATCCTTAAACGACTTGTTTTTTACTATCTCCTCCACAAGTTATACTGACATCAAATATGGTGAAAGCAGGGGTTATACTGTAGGGGAGGGACATACAAAGCAACAAAGAGATAATCTTATAAATGCATTAGAAACAAATGCATGAAATAAAAAAGCATTAAAATACATATATAAGGGTTCATTTTCATAACATCACATTATCTGACCTTTTCCGCTTGACTCATACATATACTAGATATTGCAAATAAGGGAATCCATGAAACCTATGTTTCTTTGGGCCTGGCTTACTTCACTTAATATAATTTTTTCCAAGTTTTTCCATTTTCTAAAAAATGGGGCAGTGTCAGTCTTTTGATGGAGGCGTAGAATTCCATTGTGTATATATACCACATTTGCTTGATCTAATAATCAACTGAGGGGTATTTCGGTTGGTACCATATCTTAGCTATAGTAAATTGTGCTGCAATAAACATAGTAGTGCTGGTAGCTTTAGTGTGGTCTTGTTTGTAAACATTTGGGTAAATGACCAAAAGTTGGATTGCTGGGTCATATGGGAGCTCTATGTGGAGTCTTTTGAGAAACCTCCATACTACCATCCAAAGTGGTTGAACTAGTTTACACTCCCACCAACAATGAAGTAAGGTTGCCTTCTATCTACATCCACTCCAGCATCTGTTGTTTTTAGAGTTTTTGATTTTAGCCATTCTAACTGGAGTGAGGGGGTATCTCAATGTTGTTTTGATTTGCATTTATTTTATGGCTAGGGAGGTTGAGCATTACTTCCTGTATCTATTGGCCATCCTTCTTTCCTCTTCAGAGAAGTTTCTCTTCAAGTCTTTAGCCCACTTATTTATTGGCCAGTTGTTTCTTTGAGGATTTCTTGTTGGGGGATTTAATTTTTTGAGTTTCAGGTATATATAAGATATGAGACCCTTGTCCTTTGTATGGCTATTGAAGATCTTCTCCCATTCAGTGGGCTTTCTATTGATCTTGCTAGCTATGTCCTTTGCCATGAAGAAGCTCTGCAGCTTCATACATCCCATTGGTTCAACTTTTCTTTGATTTGTTGTGTTTCTGAGTCTCTATTAAGAAATTTTCGGCCAGTGCCAAGGAGACCCAGCATTTCTCCTAATCCATCCTGTAATGTTTTCAGATTTTCTGCTTTGACTCTGAGGTCTTTGATCCATTTAGAGTTGATTCTGGTTCAAGGTGATATATAAGGATCTAGTTTTAGTTTTCTACAAGTAGTTAACCTATTTTGCCAGCACCATTTGCTGAAGAGGCTCTCTTTCTTTCACTCTATTTTTTAGCTCCCTTATCAAAGATGAGATGGCTGTAGGTCTATATGTTCATTTCTGTGTTTTCAAGTCTATTCCATTGGTCCTGAGGTTTGTTCTTGTGCCAGTACCAAGCTGTTTCGGTTACTATGGCTTTATAGTAGAGTTTGAAATTTGGTATTGATATTCCTCCAGCACTCTTCTCTCTGTTGAGGATCATTTTTGCTCTTCAGGGTCTTTTATTGTTCCTTATGAATGTTTATATTGCCTCTTCTATTTCCTTGAAAAATGAGGTTGGCAATAAGAGACCTCCCATCTAAGAAAAGTCCAGGACCAGATGGTTTTACAGCAGAATTCTACAAAGCCTTCAAAGCAGAGCTCACACCAATACTCCTCCAACTCTTCAATGGAATTTAAAAAGAAAGTTCACTACCGAACACATTCTATGAAGCTATCATAATCCTCATCCCAAAACCAGGCAGGGACTCATCAAAGTAAGAGAACTATAGATCATTCCGTTGATGAACATTGATGCAAAACTTCTCAACACAATTTTGGCCAATTGACTTCAACAATCCATCCAAAAACTCATACACCATGATCGAACAGGATTCATTTCAGGGATGCAAAGCAGGTACAATATATGCAAATCAATTAATATAATTCATCACATCAACCGGAGCAAAGATAAGAACCACATGGTTATCTCAATAGATGCAGAAAAAGCATTTGACAAGAGCCAACACCCATTTATGATGAAGTAGAACAATTTTAAAATCAAGTTCTTTGTACGTACATAATCTAATATTCAAAATAATGAAAGCAATCAAGTATTTTTTTTCTTATGGTTGTGTATACCATAATTACACAATTACATAAATACACAATTACACAATGACTACTGTTAAACGCAGCCACAACTTAATTTCAAATTCTTTCAATGGGAAAAATTTTCAAAATCAGCATCAGTCTTCATTGGTTTGGGAGTACATAAGATGGGGTTGATTCAAGTATATGCACAAATGTATTTGGTCTAAATTTTACAATATATCAAAAGTAATTAAAGTGTATCGTGTTTTGTTATTTGTCTGTGTTCATCTGTGATAACTGGTCTTCTATAGTTGAATAAGTTTAATGTAAATAATTCAAAGCACAAGATGATATGAGGGAATGAATGAAAAAATTTTCAAACTGGGATTCCTTCCTGGAGTAACTTACGTTAGTAACATGCTGCTTATATCTTCATTTTTTCAGTGTGAATTTTTGGTGGGAAAATGTGAGTGAGTGTGTGTGTGTGTTTATGGCTGAAATGTTCTGATCAGATACTAGGTTGTGAAATCAAACTAAAAAATGTGTACAACATAATTTATCATTTGGTAAAATTATTATAGGTTTGAGTGAAGACTAATTTTTTTTAGGCTGGGAAAATGGCTAAATATTAGAGTTCTTGCCAAGTATGCATAAGACTCTGTGTTTGATTGCTTGTAGACAGCTATCCTTGAGCTGAAGTATTGAAGGACAGTGCTAATGTACAGATTTCAGCCCAATGACAGACAAAACAATTAATTTTTATAAGAAGGAAAAAGCTGACAAATTCGACCAATAATTATAAGTCTTTTTAACATCTTCCTAGTTACCATTATCGACTTCAACCCATTTGGCCTCTAATAGCTTTCTGGAATTTACAGGATGTACAAATTTCAAGAAATGGTTATATGCAGTAGGCCAAAGGGGACTGATCTGCCAGTGTTTGTTCCATTCATTAGCTATATTAATTAATTATAACAATATTCATAGTCATGTTGGTATGTTTATTGTATACTAGTATGCAATCCTTCGGGTCAATGCAAAGGAATAGGATTGCTGACTGATACAGGAGCTCTGTTTTTAATATATGAGTAACCTCCAAAATGATTTCCAAGGTTTTGGAATCTAGTCTACATTAATACAACAGACTAGCAGCATTCCCATTTGGTCACATATGTGCCAGCTTCTGATATGATTTCTTTTTTTAACGGGAGGTAGTAGGATTCTCAGTGTAGTTTCCATTTGCATTCTTTTATTCCTGGAAGTTGTTTCAAATTTGCAGTCAAACTTGATGTTAATGCAAGGAAGTTCCTTTGCTCTATATTATCAATCTTTTAGGGTAAGAAAGATTCATTTGCTACCTGTGCAAGCTAATATCTAACCATTACTATTGTCAACATTGATTCTTTTTTCCTTAGTAGGCATTTGCATATTACTAGCCACATTCAAGGATAACAGACAATATCAACAGATAGGAAAATGGATTAAAATCTTAAAAGAGACATCATTAATATAAAAATATTAAATTCAATACAAGGTGCATCAAAGAGGCCAAATTAAGCTTACATTCACAAAAATCAACTGTGAGGAAAAACTAATTATCAGCCATTATATTCAAAACAGTTCACCTGAGTATGGGGTTGAATAAATATCTTACCAAAATTAAAAGTAAACCATGTCAATATAGTAATGTGTCTTAACAGCCATAAAAAAAACCCTCATATTTCTTATCAGATTTCATGCCTATAAATTCATGGTGATTGAAGTCACAAAGCTTATGCATGGCAAAGGACATAGATAGCAAGATCAATAGAAAGCCCAAGGATTGTGAGAAAATCATTACTAGCCATTTGATGAACAAGGGTCTCGGATATAAAATATACTTAGAACTCAAAAAACTCAATCCTCCAACAACAAGTCCTCAAAGAAACACCTGACTTTCAAAGTGGTTGAACAAGGTTACATTCCCCCCAACAATGGAGTTGGGTTTCCTTCTGTCCACAATCCCTCCAGCATTTGTTGTTATTAGAGTTCTTGTTTATAGACATTCTAACTGAGGTGAGGTAATACCTCAATGTTTTGATTTGCATTTCTTTTCTGGCTAGAGATGTTGAGCATTTCTTCACGTGTTTTTGCCCATCCTTCTTTGCTCCTCAGAGAAGTTTCTCTTTAAGTCTTTATCCCAGTTATTTACTTGGCAGTTGTTTCAAAAGTAGTGTGGAGTATGCTCAAAAGACTTCACATACAGCTCCTCTATGACTCAGCAATCTCACCTTTGGTCATTTACCATAATGATTACAAACAAAACCATAGTAAATCCACCAGCACAACTATGTTTATGCAGCATTATTTACCATAGCCAAGATTGGAAACCAACCTAGATGCCCCTTCGTAGATGAATGGATCAAGAAAATGTGGTATATATACAAAATGGAATTCTATGCCTTCATCAGAAAGAATGACATTGCCTCATTTGTTAGGAAATGGAAAGACTTGGAAAAAATTATATCAAGTGATGTAAGCCAGGCCCAAAGAAACAGGTTCCATGGTTTCCCTTATTTGCAATAACTAGTATATGTCTGAGACAAGCAGAAAAGTTCAGATAAGTTCATGTTAGGTGAAATGAACCCAAGATAAATGTTCATTTTTTTTTCTTTCTTGCAATTGTTTCTAGTATATTTATAACATTATTTCCTTGTTGCTTTGTATGTCCCTCCCCCATGGTATTTGCCTGCTTTCCCTGTATTTGTTGTTGGAGTAATTAGTGTAGGGCAAGGGAGAAAAGAAACCGTTTCAATAGGGTGGACCCAATGAAACAATGAGAATTAGTTATGTTGAAAAACGAACTTTATAACTTTGGTAGGGTGGGGGTCGGGGAATTGTGGTCGGGGGGCAGATGGGAAAGGATGTTAAGGGGAAACAATGGAGGAGGCAACAATGCTTCATAAGAAATGTACTCATTACTTTGCCCATGTAATTGTAACCCCTCTGTATTGTATTTTCACAATAAAAATTTTAAAAAAAAGAAGGAAACAAACAACTACCTCGTCAAGAAGTAGGCCAAATACTTGAATTGAAACTTCACTGAAGGGGAAATTAGAAAGGCCAATATACACGTGAAGAAATGTAAAACTTCTATAAAAACGACTAAATATCTCCATGCTGCTGATCACATGTATGGTGTATCTGTAGACACTGTTATATGTTATAGACTGTGATAGACAATTTGCTCCAGGAAAGTTAGAATGAACTTGTGACTTTAAATGAACATCATTATTCCACAATACTGTGAAATTTGGGACATTATGTAATCACATAATCACAATTGAAAAAATAAGAACCTCGGGGAAGTTAGGGAGGGAAGGGTTGGTAGAGGTGAAACAATGAAGGGTTAACAATGCTCAATAAGTAGTGTACTCATTACCTTTCTCATGTAACTCTAACCCTCTGTATAGTATCTTTACAATAAAAAATTAAAAAAAGAAAGAGTGCACATAGAGCTCCGCTATGACCCATCAATCCCACTTTTGAGAATTTACCCAAATGTTCACATATAAGATTATACAATACCTACCACACATCTATGTTTATCATAGAATTATTTACCAAAGCTAAGATAGGCAACCAAGCCAGATGTCACTCAGTAAATGAATGGATCAAGAAAGTGTGGCATATATACATATGTAATATACATATATATGAATATTATACATATATGTACATATATGTATATGTGTATATGTATATGCATATATGAATTTTATGCCTTCATCAGAAAGAATGACCACCCCATCAGGTAGGAAACAGAAAGATTTGGAAAAAAATTATATTAAGTGAAGTAAGTCAGGACCAGAGAAACATTGGTCACATGGTTTCTTTATTTGGAATAACTAGTATAAATTTAGGACAAGCAAAAAGTACAATATAGTAGAATTTCCTTTTGCCACAACCCTTCCAGCATTTGTTGTTATTAAAGTTGATGATTATAGCCATTCCAATTGGGATGAGGTGGAATCTCAATGTTTTTTTTTTTTTTAATTTCTTTTATGACAATAGAGGTTGAACATTTCTTCATGTCTGTACTGGTCATTGTTATTTCCTCTTCAGAGAAGTGTCTCTTGTGTCTTTATCCCATTTATTTATCAGCTAGTTTTCTTTCTGAGGATTTGTGAATTTGTTATTGAGGAAATTTAATTTTGTGAGCTCTGTCACCCATGCATGTTGTATAGTTAGAGTTCAATAGATTGTCTCCCAAATGGTGGGTTTATTACACATATTTCTCTTGCTACCTCTGAATATTGCCATGCAAAATTCGCCACAATCCCTTGTATTCAGCCCTCCTTTGATTCGTTGTGATTGGATTGTTATGTAGTAAATTTTGACCTGATTACGCAGTTCAATGCATCATCCCCTAATCCATACTATCATATTTCATGATACATAAACCTACTTTGAGGCCTTTGTTTCATTTGGACTTGGCTCCAACTTAAATTGAAATATAAAGTTCTACTTTAAATTATTCATACATGTATACCTGTTTTTATCTGCACCTTATTGAGAAGAGTTTCCCTTTCCTCTATCTGATGCTTTTGGCACCATTATCAAAATTTAGGTGGCCATAAATCTCTGGGATGATTTCTGTGTCTTTAATGTTATTCCATTGGTCTTTAGGCCTGTTTATGTGCCAATTCTAATTTTATATATGTATGTATGTATTTGTCTGTATACACACATCTGTGTATATGTGTGTATATGTTTGCATATATCTGTATTGTATGTGTGTGAGTGAGTTTGTGTGTATTTTGAGCTTTTTCTCTGTGTTTAATAATAGAGTTTGCAGTGGAGTATTGATATTCTTGTTATGAATTCACTGCTAAGGGTTGCTTTCTGGTTCGTCGACATTTCTGTATGACTTTTTGATTACTTTTTCTCTTCTATGAAATTATGTTTTAGGGATGTTTATCAGTACTGCTTTGAATTTGGAGGTAGTAGCTTTTGATTATTTCCCAAATTTCTCAATGTCAATACTTCAAATACAGGAGCGTGTGTGGTTTTCACATGTTATTAAGTATGCTTGATTTCTATTTTCACATGATTGATGTGTACCTCACAGAAGTCCTTCACTTCCCTCCTTACGTGAAGTCGTAGATATTTTCTTTAGGAGGCTATCACAAAAGAAGTTTTTTTTGTGGTTTAAGCTTCATTCTTCTCATTCCGGGCATACTGAAATGATTTATTTGAGTTCATTGTAAACTCTGTTACTTTGCCAAAAGATTAGAACAGCCAAATGATTGTGATTGCAGTCTATAAGTCTTTCAATAGAGAATCAAGTTATCTGCAAAGAAGTAGAGATTCATTTCTTCTTTCCCTATTTGGATCCCATTTTTTTTCCTTTGATATATATATATATATATATATATATATGTATATGTATATATACATATATATTCATATATAAACAATTTGAATATGTATATATACTGAAAATATCATAGAGAGGGGTTACAATTACATGAGCAATCTAATGAGTATATTTCTTATCAAGCATTGTAGCCTCCTCCTTTGTTTCCTCTTACCATCCCTATCCTCTCATTCCCCCCACCCCCACTCAAAGTTGTGAAGTTCCTTTTCGAACATAATGTCTTATACATCTCATTGTTGCAATGGGTTCAGCTGTATCTGTATTTAAATAATTTATATTTTCCCTTCCTCTTCCCAAATTATACCAGTATTAGTTCAGTTAGGAATTCCTATTGTATACTGAAAAGCTTTAGGGAGCAGGGATTCATTCTCTCAATCCTAATTGTGGAAATGTTTTTCCTTTCACCATTAAGTGTAAGGGAACAGTCAGATTGTCATAGAGAGTCTTTATTATATCCAGGAATATTTCATAGGATTTTTTCTCCATAATTGTCATAATAAAGTTTCATAGGATCTTATCAAATGCCTTTTGACAGCTATATGCATGATCCTGTTATTCGTGTGCTTCTTCCTACTGATGTACTGAATTACATGGTTTGACTTGCATGTGTTGAAGCAACTATCCCCTCTGGTATGATTCCCCTTTGGTCAGAGTTTGTGGGTTATCTTTATTAGATATTCATGTCAGTTCTATGGAAATTTATTGAGGAAGTTTGCACTGATGTTCAAGCAAGAAATTTTTCTACAGTTCTATTATTGACGATTCCATATGAGGTGCTCGGTTAAGCAGTATACTGGCATCATACAGCAAGTTCATTGTGTAAGTTCACTATCTGTTTCAAGGAAGATTTTAAGAGGATTATAGTGGGTTTTCCTTTGGAGTTCCAGAAATGGCCTGTAAACCCTTTTTGTCGAGGGCTTTATTTTACTAGCTTTTTGCAATATTCTCTTATCCTCTTCTGTATCTTGACTCTGTCATCAGGTTATATATCTCGTCTCTGGTTTCATTCATTTGGGTACATTCTCTCTCTCTGTCCCTCTTCTCTCAGCCTCCCTCTGCTTTCAGATTTGCTAAGGGTTTATCAGTTTTTTTAATTTTTTCCACCTAACCTACTGCTGGCTTATTCAGTCCTTGTTATCATTTTGACGTTTGTCATTTTTAATTCCATTTTAATTATAAACACTTTGGTCCATGTATTCCCGTGGTGTATTTATTTCCCCTTCCACGTCTATTTAGTTTAAACCAGAGAAGTTGTGGAGATAGAAACAAAGATCATTCTAAGATTTATTTTGATGACTTGTCAGTAAACTTCATTATGTTTTGCTATTACATATAGTAAGCGAACATTCTACAGAAGAACTGTGGCCTTCCAAATCATGCAGTCATTTCTTTTGCCATCACTCTCTGAACGGTGCTGCAATTGTCCAATTGATAATTGATACATTAACTAATTGACAGATTTTTCTAAATTCACCATAGAGGAATTTCAAAATTGTTTGGTACTAGAAATAGCTGGGATATATGCTGTCATATTACAAAACAAGATATTCATATTTCTCCTTGGTAAAGGGTCCAGTTACTTCCATGAAGCATTACAATTTAGAAGGTTTCTGCAAATTGAAATAGAGTTACATTATCAACATTTTAACTTCTATGAATTCAAAATACACTTAATGTTTTTGATGAAAATTCTCTGTAATTAACCCAAATATAATTCTTGCAATTTCTCAATCAATCATGGGAAGAAAGAAAGATATAGACAGAATGGTTGCCTCCAACTGACAAATTCTACTACCTAGGAATACACATTCCCAATAGGGTTTCAGATTTTATTGTTACTTTTCAATCTGTAACAGTTTTTCTCTTCTTGATGAAGGAGTTACATATTCTAGTCAAAAAATTTAGGTTCAAAATATTAGATGTGGTTCTAGAGTTTCATGAAACTATACAAAGAATGCCATATATTTTTATATACATCAATAGGTGATGTTATTTTTCTTTATTATTACATTTTAATATTACTTCAAAATAAGGCACTTCAGACAATGATCTGCATTAATAACTCTAAAGAACGTTCACATCATTTCACATGAAAAAATATGGTTTAGTATAACCGAGTACTGATCAATACACATTCAAGGATATAACTCCAAGATACAAATTATAATGAACAATAAAATGATATGTAGGTATTGAGAGCATACCTCGATGGATGCATAGTGGAAAAAAAGAATATATTTATATATTAGTTCTTGAAGTAAATTAAGTCTTTACTGGCAAGAAGAGTGACATATATGCAGTGTGAAATATGTTAATAATAATATATGCTTGCCAAATTTCATCCAGCTATTGTCATTTATATGTTGCCAGAATTGAAGACATGGTTTTTCTTTTTTCCCTTCTATTCCAGCCACAATAGAGAATTTGAGGATTTCAAGCATCATCCAGAGTACTTAAAACTTGAGGCCCAATTGTTCTGTGTCACAGTTGGTTGGCAAGTTTCATGAAAAGACCAGTATTCTGATTTTCTGTCTCCACACACACTTTAGGATTTTAAACCATACTAGTCAAGATTATTTTTATTTTTTTGCTGTGACAAATGCAATAACTTAACTGTAAATTTTTCTCCTCTGATTTTATTTCTATACAAAAAGTGGAAAAGAATAATGGGGTGTTACGTGTGCATAGCAATAAATAATCCAAGGAAATTTATTAATATCTGGTAGGAGAATTGTGAAAAATACAGAAAATTCAAACAAGGCACACATCTCCTTAAAATAGCAGAGTTTCCATGAAATTCATTGAATAAAAGAATAGTGACCATAATGTACACCTAGTCAGATTGTTTTATGTTTCAGTTGACTGAAGCGCAAGTTGATCTGAGATTTCTGAGGTCATGAAAAGGAAATGGCCAGTCTTTTCCCTATCACATTGAAAAAGACAAAACACAAGGGACATAGTCAAAAGGCTACAAATGGTTGTAAACCAGGCAATGAGGATGTTTTCTTCCTTCTTCTGGGAGGATCCTGCTTTACTTTAGGTGATATCAATGAAAATGTATCATTTGTGCACCTTCCAAATACTATTTCTAAAGGTCATTTGGTTCTTGGTTGTATCTACCTTAACAAAGAATGATATTATTCTTCTATTTCCACTTTCCCATGTGTGTTTTGATGGCAGTTTCTAAAAATAGCAGGTTTTGTCCTATATGTACAGCAACACCACAATGCTTCTGTTTCTATCAGTTTAGAAAATTGTCTTCTCAAACTCGTATAAATGGAAATGTTACTAAGATTCATGTTATAATTTTGAAAACAAGATGTTCATATGTCTTCTTTTGTGAAATTCAGTCACTTCACTTGCATATTAAGAAGTTTGTAACCATTTAAAAGAATATTCCAATGACAACTCTTGATTGTCAATATTCCCAAATTTTACTTTTCCTTCATTGAAGAATCTGCTTTAAGATATTCTTGTGTGTTGAACGCCGGTGTCTCATGCCTGTAATTCTAGCTAATAAGGAGGCTGAGATCTGAGGATCCCGGTACAAAGCGAGCTTGAGTAGGAAAGGCCCTGAGGTTTTTATCTCCAATATACCACTCAGAAAAACGGCAATTGGTGCAGTGTCTCAAGTGGTAGAGAGATAATCTTGAACTGAAAAACTGAGGGACAGCATTCAGGCTCAGACTTCAAGCCCATGACATACAAAAAAAATAAATAAAAGAAGTCTTGTGTAAAATTTTGTAGCTGAGTCCTGGTGGTCACGCCTCCAATCCTAGCTACTCAGGAGAATGGTGGGTTAAAGCCACTATGGCAGGAGGGTGTTATTTCGAATGAAATACCAGATCACAGGAAGCATCACATTGGTTCAAAACAATAGAGTGTTGGACTTGAGTAAAAAGACCTTAGAGATATGGAAGGGTCCTGAGGTCAAGCGCAATGATATTTAAAAGCCTATCTGTTATGTATCAGAATTTGCCAGTTGCAAAATATGAAATTTCAAAAAATGACATTATTGCTAATGACTATTACACATCAGTAAACATTTTACACATAGTTTCACACAATTTGAATATAATTGTGAATTGTTTTCTTCTTTCATTAGTTATCAAGAAAAGTTCCAAAAATATGAGCAATACATTCTAGGCCTGCCAAGTTATAAGGACTAACTGCTACTATATATCTTTATTTGACATCTATATTGAGTACTTCCCTCTGTCTTGTGCTTAGTCATCAGTTGTTTAGAGAAAACCAAGAGGATGGGGTGTTAGCATTACATCAGAACTTCACATCACTTTCCCTTCACATTATTTTGTTAATTTTTTGAGAACATCTTAAATCAAAAGCTGTTATATCATATAACTCCATGTCATATTCTTTTTTCTTTCTTCCTTTGTTTTGTTGAGGGAGGGGGTGTTGAACTCTGGGCTTGGATGCTGTTCTTGCACTCTTCAGCTCAAAGCAAGAGCTTTATCACTTAAGCCACAATGCCACTTGTGCATTTTTACTGGTTTGTTGGAGATATGTGTCTCACAGAATGTCCTGTTAGGACTGGCTTTGGACCTTGATTCTCAGATCTCAGCCTCCTTAGTAGCTAGGATTACAAGCATGAGCCACCAGCATTTAGTTCCATGTCACATTTTAAGGTATAGGATTTACATATTTTTTAAATATAATTAATTCTACATCATTCTATATCTTTCTTTATACCTACATACTGTGACTATGATTGTTTTACAAACAGTGCACACTTCTTAAGGGAAACAAACTAATTCTCTGTTTAAACACAGGGGCACCATTATTCATGACAGGCCGTTTTCAGTTATATTCAAGATTTTTTTTATCGTATCACTTGACATTTTTTGTACGTTGATATATGTCTTGAATCAATTAATTGTAATCTACTCATCATAGAATAAAATCTCCTCATCACACTGTGATTTGGAAGACTATTTTTTTGTCAGTTGTGGTCTCAGCATTGTCCCCCACCTTTTCAAGTCAAGTCTAGTCCTCTCCTACTTCACTCACAGTACCACTTCTATATTTTTCTGCTTATGTGGGGCTGAGCAATCCAGATTACAGAATGTATGTTAGTCTTTTGCACAGAAAATATATAAATGAAGCGTTGTTACCAGTGAATAGTATTCTCCAATTCATGTATAGTTTTTTAGTACCAAATAAATAACAAAATCTAATATTCTCCAGAAATTTTAAAAGTATATATATGCTCCAAACACAGGAATGTGCCATGACAACGGAATGAGAACTTTCAAGAAAACTTTTAGACAAGAATCGAATACTGCCAGAGTTTTGAGAGAATCATTCTATTATAGGTAATCTCTGAGCAAAATTATTAAAGTAGTATGAACTCTTAAGTTTGCAGTAGTTACTCCTATTGAAGAAGGACCTACAAAGAGAAAGAACACATGCTGAATATTTTAAGAATATGATTTGTCACTTCATTGAACCCACCAATATGTAAAATTATACAATGTGTTGATATGGTGAAATTCATAAATTTTTAGAAATGTTCCACAGCATATTAAAACTATTGGCAAGTTATACCTACACACACACACACACACACACACACACACACAAGCTCACACACACACTCACACACACACACACACACACACACACACACACACACACACACACACACGACCCCCGAAAAATGTTGTCCATGTGATTCATGCCTGGACAAGAGCCTAACACAGAATCAGAAAATGTAAACAGAAATAATTTTTCTGCTCAGCAAAAACAAACTCATTTTCGTGAACTGCCCACTTACAGGAATGCACAGAAATTTATAGAAAATGATTTACTTCTTGGTTTGTGTTGGCCTATGTCTGTAAGGGCAGAATTACTCAATCTCTTTATGTTCTCACATTTTCCAATTTTAATATGCCATGTGATAGTTTTCTCCTTTGTTGATTCCTTGATCCTTCCACAGCCTCTACACCATCCAATAAGAATAGAAAATCCTTAGGGTTATCCATAGACTCTGGACCTAGGCCTTGAATTCAGGTCTTGGAAATGAATTGCTTGCCTGAGCTTTGAACTTGGCACCTAGGACTTCAATTTTCTGCCTGGCTTTGAATTTAGTATTACAACTTGAAGTTTCAGCATGGGACTTGAACTCAGGGTCTGAACATTGTACTCAGCCTGGGACTTGAATGGTCAGCCTTAGCCTTTAACTCAGGACCAGATTCTTGAACTTTTGACCTGGTCCTTGAACTCATGGGCCAAGATATGAACTCAGCACCTTTGAATTAAATTGCAGCATGAGCATTGAACTTGATATTTGGCCTTAAACTATCATCCTGGGTCTTGAATTTGAGCCTGGAATTTAAAGTCAATACCCTGACATTTAATTTGTGGCCAGGGCCTTGAAATTGGGACCTCAAATTTGAATTTGAGCTTGGGAGTTGAACTAAGGCTTGAGTCTGGTACTCACAAATTGGGCCTTGAATTCACAACCTGGGACTTGAACTGGGGTCCTAGACCTTCTACTCAGTGTTGGGCCTTGAATTTGCAGGGTTCAATTTTGAAATGAGGCCAGGGATGTTAACACAGCCTGGGACATGAAGTTTGCCCGGAAGTTGTTCTTCGAATTTGGGAATTGAACTCAAACTAGGGGTTGGGATTGGCATGCTAAGTCTTGAACTCACAAACTGGGATTTGAACTAGTCCTTGGACCTTGACCTTAATGTCCAGGCCTTGAACTTACAGTGTGTAAGTTGAACATGGAGCCGGGGATATTAAAAAGCTTGGGACATGAACTTGGCCTGGGGTTTGAACTCAGGATCTGGGAATTAACCTCAGGATTCAGGCTTAAATGCAGAGCCTGTAACTGGAACTCACAGCCTAAGGCTTGAACTCATGGAGTGATATGTGAAATGTTGCCCTGGGTCTTGAAATCTGAGCATGGTGTTGGAATTCACAGCCTGGGCTTTGAATTCACAACCAGGTCCTGAACTGAGTGCCTAGAACATGAAGTTGGAGCATGTGAAAAGAACTCATATAAAGGTCTAAAACTTTGGGCATGGGTCTTGAACTCACAAATTGGGCCTTGCACTCAAACCTTGGGCCTTGAACTCACAGCCTGTGACTTAAATGACTGGCCTGGATCTTCAACACACATCCTGGCCTTAACCTTATTTCCTGGTTGTTGATCTGGGTCCGTGGACTTTGAACTCGACAAGAAGTGGGTACTGAGATTTCATTTTGGGGTCTAGACTTTGAACTCATAGTCTGGGCCTAAATTTCATGGTCTGAGCCTTAAACTGAAAGCCTGGGATTTGATATCTGGGCCTGGGCGTTGAATTCAATATAATGCCCTTCAATTTGTAACAGGGGTGATAAACTGTGTGTTTCAGCCTTGAATTGGGACCTTGAACTCGAACTCATACTCTGGGCCTGAAGCACTGGGCCTGGGTCTTGAACTCACAGAATGCTCCTTGAACTCACAGCTTGGAACTTCATCCCAAAATGTTGAACTACAGGAGGTAGGGGGGTCCTGGGACTCCAACATAGGGACTATGACTTAAACTCACAGCATGGGCCTTAAACTTGCACACGGGCTTTAAAGTCCATGCCTGGGAATTTCATTGCATCCTGAGCCTTGAACTTGGGGCCTGGGCCTTGAACTTTCATTTTCACACTGGAATTGGGTCATAGGTCTTGAAGTCAGGGCCTGGGACTTGAATTTGCAGCTTCTATTTTGAAGTCCTGGCCTGGGCTTTGAACTGACAGATTTAGACTTGAATTTGGGGCCTGAAACTTGACCTCTCAGCATAGGGCTTCAATTCAGGGCTTGGGCCTTGAACTCAGTGCCTCGAAGTTTAACTGTTGGTCTGGGCATTGAATTATAACCCTGAGACTTTAATTCCAGGCTTAGGAATGGAATCCTGTCTTTGGCATTAAACTCAGGACCTGGGCCCTGATCTCATGACCTGGAATTCAAACAGTGGGCCATGGACGTTCAACTTAAGGACTGGCCCTTGAAATCAGGACCTGTGAAGTGAATTCTTAGCCGGGAATTTACTCATGATCTGCTACTTGAAATCTGGGCCTGGGATTTGAATTGCTGGTATTCGAACTCATTGCCTGTGACTTGAATTCATGACTTAAGCCTTAAACTCAGTACCACGGCCTTAAGCTGTGTTCCTTGGACCTGAATTCATAATCTCATCCGAACATGTTGGACTTGGGAATTCTACTCCGGGACTGTGCCTAAAACACACAACCTGGGCCTTGAATTCATGGACTGGTACTTGAACTGGGGCCCTGGATCTTGAAATCAGTGGGAAAGGGGACACTGAGACATCAAATTGGGGATGGGGCTTTTAGCTGATAAGCTGGACCTTAAACTCATGTGCCCTGGTATCAACTTCTGGGCCTGGAAATCAATGTTTGGGGTTTAAATTCAGGGTCTGGGTATTGAACTTGTGTCCTGAACCCTTAGCTTGGGGCTTGGACCTTGAATTCAAAGCCTCGAACTTAAACTCAGAAACTGAGCCATTAACTCTCAGTCTGGCATTTTTACATGGATGCTGGACCTAGAATTCAGGGCCTGTGATTTAAACTCAGGGCTTGGAATTTGCTCTCAAAACCCCGGCCTCGAACTGCTGTTTAGTCCTTGAACTGTTTTCCTGGAAATTGAAATAATAGCTGGGCCTGAAACTCTGGGCCTTAAGTCACAGCCTAGGCCTTGAACTCAGCATGGGGCATGAACTCATGGGCTGGTAGTTTAACTGGGGCCGAGGATCTTGTAATAAGGGACTAAGGGTTGAAATCATAGTCTGGATCTTGATCTCAGGGCCTGCAACTTGATGTGTAGATCTGGCATTTTAACTCTTCAGTCCTTAGGTTCTTAGCTTGGGTAGGCCTGCTCAGGTATAAGCGTCCTCTATACTGTGGGCTGTTGGCACTGTGCTTGCTTATCCTGGGATCTTTGTGCTGTCAATGCTCTTTATCCTGCTACTTCACTTGCAGCATCAGTATTGAGTGCTCTAAGTAGAGTGTATGTGCACCCTGAAATGCTTGGGTTTGTTAGTTAAGTGAACCTGATGATTTGTAAGATACTCTGGATGCACATTCATGCCCTTTAATCATGTGCTCTTTTGCTATGACACATTAACACAGTTCATCACAAAGAAGCAAATCAATTGTTTGTATGTGTATGTGTATGTGTGTGTACAACTTGGAAGGTCACAATGCAACAAAAATACCTGATTACACATACAAATCTGTTCACATATATATAATGATAGATTATTGTTGAGTAAATCTTTGAGACAAATCAGCAAGTAACATGGGCCCCTATATTGCCACAGATTTTCTCAAGTTCTCAAGTACCATCCACTTTTGAGAAGCCAGAAAAAAATATATGTGTTGAGAGAACATGAGAAAATATAAAGACCAAATTAAAGTTTTCTGTTTCCTCCTATTTCTTTATAGGAACTATTCAGGCAACACAACATGAGTTCAAAGCATTTGTCATCATTTCAATTATATCTTACATTAATAAATACATTGTGACACTGGCTAAACCAAATGAATTTATTTTTATTTCTACTGCCAATTGACCCTATCTGATTTTATTAGGTTATACATGGTTTTCTTTGAATGCAGAAATAGATTCACGTTTTATATCTTTATTGGAATTCACCATGTCCTTTTCCATATACATGTAGTAAGTTTGGAGTATAGAAACCTCAATCATCAAGTAGAAATGTGTATATGTTTCCCTATAGATAACAAATCACACTACATAAACCATTGTACTAGTCTTCCTGTGAATATCATATTCCATTTCATTTCTTCTTATACTTGTAGAATATAATAAATGTGTCACAATAGTGTAATGATATTGGATTCCTAAGAAATTTTACATCAACTTATTTGTTAAATAAAGTATGGCCATGCAAATTTTGATGGTTTGTTTCAACCAAGGATTCTGAAATATATTTCATACTAAGCAAGTTTCTCATCCATCCCAATAATTTCCATGTGTAACCTCATCTGTCGAAAGACACTGATTTCTTTGCTACACTGCTGGCAGGGAAATAACAGGTTTTGTATGTAGAAACAAAATATTATCAAAAAGTATTTTTGGAAAACATGCACTTTGTGAAGACAGCATAGTTTTCTGCTGAGAATCTGATATTTGTAGAGTAAGAAGATATGCATCGTTTAATAACTTCTCAGTATGTAATCTGTAATGTTGAAAGAAGAGGGTACTGTAACTGTCAAATATAACAAAAGACACTTTCAGGAAACTATATTAGATGATTCTATCTTTGTTTAATGTTGTGTGTAATTTGCCTTACATATAAATGCCCCCACATATTAATAGTTGATTTGGCACTGTGGTCCACAATAATCCTAATGAAAATTGGAATAGATTTTTGAAGCGTATTTTACATAAATTCAACATATCCAAAATTATTTGTAGAATTCCTCTGCAATCAAATGTTTTGAATTAATTGGGAACAGGTGAGGAAGTTAAGGATGTGAGAATGCTACTCATATTTATTAATAGTGTTAAAATAGGAGAGTTTCTGATGATGGACATATTAGTGCAGCAGGTTCATCGTAGTTTGTAATTTCAAATAGTTTTGGATTTCCTGCAGGATTTAAATTAATATTAACTTGTAAAGGATGTTTGGGAACAAGTAGACTCATGGAAATCCTCTTTTCTAATCATGTAGGGATGTAAGGTGTAAAAATCAATCTACCTACATATCCATGTGTGAACTTATAAAACATAGGATAAGGGTAAGTATCAATACTCTCCTTTTTAGTTTAATCTTATTTTAAGTTGATGTAACAAATGATTATTATTATGTATATAACGCAGTGAGTTGAATTTTTTTGTCACAAGTTATAATATTCCTCATTTTTCTGCCTCAAATCCCTGCTCAGACGTCAATTTCATTTCCTATATATTGTCTTGTGAGGAAAATTGTGTCATTGGTTCACTCAATGTCCTCTGTCTCAAGATATTTTGTTCCTGTTCCCTGCCAAAATTTGATTAACGTGTGTACAATCCACAGGCTAAAGAAATCAAATACTTTGACATAAAGGGAGAGACCATAGGAAAATAAAGGAAAAAGTCAAGAAAACAACAAACAGCTTTTCATAGTATTGTAAGGAATACATCCAACATTGATAATATTTTCTTTCTATAATCTTGGAGATCGTTTTGCTTAGCCTAGTCTTCTATGCACATATATCCATAGCTATTAAACTATTGCAACGTTAAGCTATTGCAGTCCTCTTCCAAGGTGAAACTGGATATATACCAATAATTACAATAAGGAAAACCATGGTACCTACATTTGAAATGACACTTCTAGAGGAAAATTTATACGACATCCCTAGATCAGCTGAAAATAAACAGAAAAAGTGCAGACATGTGAAGAAGCAATATTCAATTAACAATACTGACAAAATTGGTGAAACACCAATTAAAAAAAGATAGGTAATTATATATCACCATATACCATAATCAATACCAAATAAATCAAGGTCGTGGGGGTCAAGGAAGATAGGCTGAGATTATTAGTGGAAATAATAGGAGGAATATTATGGTTCCTTGAAACAGGATGATACTTTGTTATTATAGACACATGAATGCAAGTCAAATAAATGGGGTTTTGTGAATCTGGATAGCTTCTGCATGATGAAAGACATAGCTAAGCAGGTAAATAGAAATCCAAAAGACTGGAAAAAATATTTTCACTAACCATGAAACAGAAAAGAGTCATAGAGCAGAAATGCAATAAAAATTTAAAAAGTTAAATCCCATTCCCCAATTCCAAACAATATACCACCCTATAAGAAGGCTAAATTATAAAGAGAGACTTCACTGATGTGGAACTGAGAAGGGCCAAAGGATCTATGAAGAAATGATCAACATCTCTGACAATAAAATCAATGCATATAAAGTCAACATTGAAATTCCACCACATCCTATTAGAATGCAAAGTAATGTTCATTGCAGCATTATATACCATGGGAAAATATGGAAACACCCCCAGATACTTGACAGTAGATTAATGGATCAAAAAAATGTGGGATGAATGTACAATGGAATTATAAGTTTGCATGGGGGGAAATGACATCATTTAATTGATAAGGAAATGAAAAGACTTGGAAAAAATCATGTGAAATAAAGTAGCTCAGACCCAAACAAACATAGGCTCCATGGTTTCCCTTATTTGTAAAACTTCGTATTTGTTCTATTTAGACATTGTGGATATAGTTCTCTTTTCTTTACATCCCTATAGCTGAAGAAAGACACAGGTTTTCCTCAGTCTCCAGGTTCCAAGCCATCATTTATAAATCGATGTTGAAATCATTTTTTCAGATATTTATGTCGAATTCTTCACAATGAATGAAATTATAAAATAGGAGAAATCTTGGTGCCTAAATATGTCCAAAATTAGAAATCCTCAGCTTTCCACACCTATCCTAAATATGAGCAAGATTCTCACTTTTGAAACTTCCTTTTCTGTGGTCAAATACTTCAAGTTTTCTGATTAAATTGGAATCCAGACCTCTAATGTAGTTTTTGCAAAGTATATTTTTGTGAAATATCCTGCAAAACTATTTTATTTAGAGTAGGAATGTTGTAGTCGAGGAATGTAAAATCAGCTAAACAATGACATTTCGTGACTTAAATATGCGTGGCAAATTACAAACAAGTTGAAAACAACATTAGATTCACTGGATATGGTTTCATGAAGTGTCATAAATTATAGTCAAAAATTACAGCTTAATATTCTTTGAACATTTCAGAAATATAACGGGAAATTCTGAAATGATGTACGTGTTCTTGCCTTATAAATGGCAGATTGTCTGTTCAAAATATAGTGTCTAACTAATGTGTACATTTACCTTCCAAACTAATAAATATTGGCTGATATTTGAGGGATACATGAAAGAGACTATTTTTTGCCATGCCACAGGCCTTGCGAAAAAGTCACAGAACTCTACTGCAAATTAGATAGCACATGAAAAATATTGATATATTAGCCTCTTCTAGTTTGAAAAATACGTTGCAAAATTACTTGATTTACAAAACCCATGAAATTTTCCTACCTATTCTTCTGTTTGGAACATAGAAGTTGATAGGAAATTTATATGAGGGATAAAACATCACTATAATTTTTCTCATATTTTATTATGTTCTGCAGAAATAATAAATAATAAGGAAGATATTATTCCAAGGCAAATGTACCTTTTTCGATGGGTCCACTTACACTTTAGAAATAGCCTTTTACTCAGTTTTCTTTTTTCTTTGAGCAACCTAGGCCTGCTAAGTAATGTGTACTTAGTATTTTCAGAAGAGAGAGAATTTCCTAGTCCATCTGCGAGTCTCAATATTCAAAAGATTTCTTTGTGCTATAGTAAATATCTTTTGTCAGTAAGTCATTCATGGAAGTCTCGATAATATCTAGCAAACTGGTAAGAATCTAGGTATATGTAGGCAAAGGATATTGATCTCACACATGCTCCTTTATAGGGAAAAAATTCTGTCATATGTCTTTGGAAATTTTTGAAGGAAAATTTTGAATTGATTGATTTTGAACTCTAACTTGGCATAACTATATAATGCTGTCAAGAAATGGCTTCTCATCATAAGCCAGTGAGTATGTTGAAGCATTTATGCCTAATACAAGGTTTGTAGACTTTCAATATTACAGAGACATATGGTGAACGCTTTGTTCTTGCTATTTTTATTCGTAACATGCCTCTCATAGAGTTTATATTCTGGGTTTGGAGGCTGTCCCTTTCCTCTTCAGGTCAAAGCCTGAATTTTGCCAGTTGAGTCACATGGGACTTTCAGTTATTTATTTTTGGGGGTCATTTGGACATAAGACTCCTATGTACTTTCCTGCTCAGGCTGGTTTTGAATCACAATCCTCAGATCTCAGCCTCCTGAGTAGCTAGATTTACAGGCAAACGCCACCAGCCACCAACACTTGGCTCTTCTTACTTTGAAAATATAATACCAAATAGAAAATTTAAAATCATGCTGAAGTATTTAAATAACATTGAATTAATTTTGCATCATTTCCAAAGAGAAGATTTTCATGGAAGTTTTCCTTCCAACTTTCATGTTCCTTCCACCTGAAGAGCAAACCCAGATATCAGTTAGGAAGGGAAATGAAAATTTTCAGAAATCCATAGAGCAAAAAATCATGTAGAAAATTCTTCCTTTGTGTTGAAACGAATTCATTCATGGAAGTAAGATTGTTTCCGAAGCCAGTGATTTTCTTTTTTAACGATTGCATTAAAAGAACAGATTTAACTCTACAAGTATGGTTTCATTTGCCTCTTTTTTAATAAGGTTAGACACACTTTCTACTGTGTACAGTTTCCTTTGTACACAGTAAAATATTTCTGAACTAATGTTCTGTTTTTGAGGATAATTTCTTGTAAGCATGTACTTTTACTAACGGCATCTGGAAAAACTTACTAATTCACAAGTTTTACTATCTCTCAATATCTCCACATTCATCCATCAAACCCTCCTTAACAAACTCTGAAGTAATGCCTGTTGATATGGTAAGATTTGGATAATGACATGATAGTGGTAAAGGCTTCTTCATATGAGAGGATTTCTTCAATAGGCAGTCGTGAATATTGAAAGGTCACTTGAGGAAGGTTCTTCTACTGCCCTAGAATCACCCTGATTGGAACCTAATATATAATGTCCAGATTTATGATTTCTCTTTATATGAACACTGGTATCAAAAAGAATGAAAATTCACATGAAACGAGTGTACCAATCGAGCCTAGATGATGGGTAGGCAAGGGCAAATAAATATAAGCAGTAGGATATTTTTATATGTGAGTTAAAAAGGGTAAGAATTCCACCCAGAGTTCAATTCTACTGAACCACAGCACAAGTCTCAGGAAGTCTGAAAGGGCAAAAATAGGGTGTGCTGTGGTATCTTCGCTTTTGAAATTAGTTCTTTCTGGGAGCAATTCACATCCCATAATGTGGGGTGGTGTTCAATAAACTGAGTAACCTTGACGAAGAAATTATGGTTATGTGGACAGAGATTGGAAGGGATGGGAATGGGAAGGAAAGGAGGCAACAATGATTGATAAGAAATGTACTCATTAACTTGCCAATGTAATTGTAACCCCTCCGTCTGGTATTTTCAAAATGAAAAAAAGAAATTATGGTTATATAAATAATAGAATACATAGATCCCCATCCCAAAGGCACACTGGAAACAGCAGTTGACATACCTTCTTAATGTAGGCTTCTTTCTTCAGAGGGTAAGGTGTTTGCTCTCCTTCGTGAAACTGGTTTATATTGCCACATATATGATAGGTTCTGTTTATTTTCAACTTTGTAGCATGTACTAGTATATTTTCTTCACTTCACTCTTAGCTCTAAATAACATACATTTTCCTTCGTTTCTCTAAATTTTAGTGGTTTGGTTTTGACAAATTAATTGTCCTAAACTTTACTGTATTTATTATAACTCCAAACAACTACATAAGCATCTACATACTTGTTAAGATATTTTCTGCCTATGCAACTGAAGTTGAAATCTTGCCAAATGAGCCTCAATATTTCCTCCCAAATTTTAGAAAATCTTTCACAGCCTGTTGCCCCACTCAACACGCATTCCCCCACCACTTCAAAGAAATGTACAAAGCAAAATGGCTGACAAGTTGTTTACTGTGTTAATATGTTTATATTCAATCCTTTCTTTTTTGTGTGGGGTGTGGGGTCCAGTCGTGGGGCCTGAACTCTGGCCCTGTGCCCTGTCCCTCAGCTCTTCAGCTCAAGGCTAGTGGTCGAAAATTTGAGCCACAGGGATAACTGGCTTTTTTATTTTTGTTTATGTGGTGCTGAAGAATCGAACCCAGAGACTCAGGCATGCAAGGCAAGCACTCTACCACTGAGCCAACTTCCCAGCCCCCTATATTCAAACCTTTCTATGTGTCAGTTTCTTCATGTAATTCTCTTATGCATATTTCTGAAGAATTTGATTGGACATGGTGCAATCTTCTTTCTACTTATGCCTCCTTGGTTGTAAAAACAAAATTTTTGTTACATTAATTTGGGAAGCAAGAATGTTCCCGTTATTTTAATGTGATCAACCCAAACGTACATATATGCAATTTGGCACCTTGCCAAAAAGTTTAATGTAAATAGTTATTTGCATGACTTCTTCCTATACTTCTCACTTCTTATCATGCAATTAGAATAACTAATAATTTCTCCAACACATAGAGAGCTTACACATATTGATATTCCCTTTCACCAGAGTTCTGAAGATACAAGTAAGTTAAAAACAATTTTTAACAAGAGCCATTCTTTAGAAACTCCTAATGTTTCACTGTCCAATTGCAATACTCACATCGACAGATATTAATATATTTATGAAAATAAAACTAATTCTACAACATTCTATATCTCTCCCAACTATCACTATGTGTGCAACGTTAATACTTTAAAAAATTGCATGTTTCACATGTATAATGATTAAACATAGGGGCATCGTTATGCATGACACATGTGTTTTTATTATGTTAAAGACTATGGATCATATCACTTCAAAATTTTTTGAATATTGCTATAATTCTTGATGAAGTCATCTTAGTATTCTCATCCAAGTACACAGATCGCTTCACACTATGATGTGCTAGAGCTTAGGAAATGAGCAAATGAGTACAGTAGTCACATAAAATCATGAATAAACTACTTCCAAAGGTAGTAAAGTTGTATTGTGTTTCTTCATCACATCCTGATTTTTGAGTCTGTAAATCCTGAGAATACACTCAGTTTTATCAATGTGATGTATTTCCAAAAGTTTTGTAAAACTCTGTGAAGGCTAGTGTGTTCACCATGATACTAGTGTGAAAAGTTAGACCTAAAACATTGAACTTATGCAATGACTAGAGTGAAAATAATATTGTATAACAAATAAAAACGGGGGATCCTGTGTAACAGCAGTACTCACAAGAAAATGTGTTGCATAGGAACTGTACAACATTAGGGGTAAATGGGAAAGAGAGAGAAAAATGATAAAGGGGGTAACAATTTCAACAAGTATTGGACTCATTACTTGTGTAACTATACCCCAACTTAGGTCACTAGGACAATAAAATTTAAATAAAAAAGAAAAAATCGATGTAAATAATAGAATTGATGGAAAACTAGTGTTGCATATCACATCTTCACACTTTGATACAGATGATTATATATATATATATATATATATATATATATATATATCAGTTCTTAGAATTCTAATTTTGCAATTAGCTTCTTTTTGCATATACAAAATGAACAGAGGAAAAAAGAATTTTAGGCTAATTAAACAACTTATTTTTAGAATTGTTGTTTCTATAACAATCTCTATGACTATCCTTATCAGTTATTTCCTGATTACAGAAGTTATGGTAAGGTCTTTTACACATATAAAAATATGGTTTTGTTAACAGTGAATAGTATTCTTCCATTTATGTATTATTCTTTAGTACTAAATTACCCAAATTAAAAAATTTGAAGTTGTACAGAAATTTCATATGAATATATATGCTCCACTCTCAATACACACTGATAATGGAATGAGAACTTTCAATGCAAGTTTTAAACATGAATAAACTGCCAGGGTTTTGACAGAATTATTCTATCACAGGTGATCACTGAGTAAATGGTGAAAGTTGTATGATCGCTTTAGATTGCAGTAATTACTCGGAGTAAAATATGAGCTATAAATAGAACACATGTCAAATATTTTAATAAGGTGATTTGTGAAAACCTCTATTGAACCTAGCAAAATATATATTTATACTACGTGGTGAAATTCATAAATTTTAGAAAACATTTTACAGCCCAATACAACTATGGGCAAGTTCAACTTCCACCCACACACAAAACCAAAAAAAATGGTATATAAATTCAAGTTCCTGAGAAGTTCTTTAGCCAAGTATGAATCACGATTTTAACACTACATAACAGTTACTTTCTTTCATTTTATTGTCAATTGAATGAATTATAAATCCCGAAATGAACATAAAGATTTATAGCCATCTTATCTTCAATAAGGAAGCTAAAAAATAGAATAGAAGAAAGACAGCTTCTTCAGTAAATGGTGCAGGCAAAAATAGTTAACTACTTGTAGAAAATTAAAGATAGATTCTTATACATCACCCTGCATCAGAATCAACTCCAAATTGATTAAAGACCTCAGAGTCAAAGCAGACAGTCTGAAAACATTACAGAATGGAATAGGAGAGACCCTAGGTCTCCTTGGCACAGGCCAAAATTTTCTTAATAGAGACCCAGAAATGCAACAAATCAAGGAAAGTTGGACAAATGGGATTGCATGAAATTGCAGAGCTTCTGCATGGCAAAAGACATAGCTAGCAAGATAAATAGAAAGCCCAGGGATTCGGAGAAGATCTTCACTAGCCATAAAACAAACAACGGTCTCATATCTAAAATATACTTGCAATCCAAAAAATTAAAACCCTCCAAAAACAAATCTTCAAAGAAACAACTGCCCAACAAATAAGTGGTCTAAAGACTTAAAGAGAAAGTTCTCTGAAGAGGAAAGAAGGATGGCCAATAGACACATGATGAAATGCTCAACCTCTCTAGCCATAAAAGAAATGCAAATCAATACAACCAGTTAGAATGGCTAAAATCAAGAACTCTAAGAACAAGAGCGGCTGGAGGGGATTGGAGAGAAGGGAACTTTACTGCATTGTTGATGGGATTGTAAACTTATTCAACCACTTTGGAAAGCAGTATGGAGTTTCCTCAAAAGACACATAGAGCTCTCCTATGATGCAGCAATCCCACTTTTGGATATTTACCCAAATGTCCACAAACAAGACCACACTAAATCTACCAGCACAACTATGTTCATCGCAGCTTTATTTAACAGAGCTAAGATATGGAACGAACCCTGATGCCCCTCAGTAGATGACTGAATCAATAAAATGTGCTACATATACACAATGGAATTCTAATGACTTTTATGCTATTGCTCCATTCATTAGGAAATGGAAAGATTTGGAAAAAATGCTTTTATGTCTTCGTTTATTTTATAGTTTATGTATTCATTTATTTTGGGAAAACCAAGTAAATATTTCATATATACCTAAATTAAGGGGGACATATTATATTGATCTCTTTTTAACCTGGAAGCTATTGATTAGATTTGTTTGTTTTTTATACTCTAATTAGGAACAATGATCTTGCTGTCAGTTATTTTCTTCCCCTCCTACTCCTTTGCCCTGTCATGTACATAATTTTAATTTAAAGAGACATAGTTGAGCTTTCATTTCTAAATTCTTCAATATTATATGAACTTTATCCTTCCAGTAGCCTCCTAAATCTTTCTCAAGTGAATATTTTATCACTTCAATTTTTATCCTATATTATATTGGATATCTTCTTGTGTAATTCAGTGCAATGTATAGATTCGAATCATTCAGATATCTGAATGCTTCTACCACCACATAATCCTATCTTACTTAGAAATCATGTTTTTAGAATGTCTGTGAAATTGGCCTCTGTCATTTTTGTAGGTTCCTAAGTGATATTTTCACGTAACCATCTTTAAAACTCATCTGCTTCTCAATGGATGAATCAAGAAAATGTGGTATATATATTCACAGTGGAATTCTATGCTTCCATCAGAAAGAATGATATCGCAACATTCATAAGGAAATGGAAAGACATGGAAAAATCTTATTGAATAAAACAAGCAAGACACAAAGTAACAGATTGCATGGTTTTCCTCATTTGTATTAATTAGGAAATGTCTAAGAGAGTCTAGCAGATGAGCAGAATGGCTCTATACCTATGTATATATGATGCAATAAGATGATGCTGAGCAAAATAAACTCCAAGTTAGGTTAACCGAGGCTTTCTTTCTTTGCAGTTGTTTTTGGTGTAATATGTGATTGCGTGCATGTGTGTGTGTGTGTGTGTTTTCCCCCCTTGCTTTATCCTCTGCTGTATTTGATTTTGGTACACTGTGTATGGTATATACATTGATCTTAATTAGAGAAGGGAAGAAGAACAACAAAATCGTGAAAAAAGGAAAAAGGGGAAAGCAATGAAATAACAATATTCAGAAGACAATATGTTGGAAATTTACTGTAGAAATTGAGAAGGGTCTTAGAGTGAAGGAGAAGTGTGAAAAATGAGGATTGGGGTAACAAATTTAAAAAGTTATGTATTCACAAACTTTCTTACTGTAACCCCTCTGTACATCACCTTGACAATAAAATTAAAGTTAAAAAATTAAGTACATAAAATATAATTTCACTCTATTGGTTTAGTAAATATTATTCTAAGTTTATTACCTATTAAAAATTAATACTATTTGTCATCTAATTTGACTTAATCACCCCTTCTTTATCAGAGGCTCATTAACTTGGATTGTATCAAACTATACAATATTTTCACAATATTTTCACATTTAACATTATTTTGAAAAAAAAAAGATTATTTTAGTATTGTCTCATTGTTAACCAGAAAACAGTTTAATTCTTTGGAAATTCATAACTTTAAAAAGTAGATATGTTGTTAAGAGGTCAGAATGTAAGTTTTCTTCAAAATTCCTTTAACTACTAACTACTTATTTTCAAATTCTCCACATTTCATAACAGAGAGATTCAAAACTTCACCTGTTTGCATGTTATGTAATTCTGCAATAGATGCTGTTTCCCATCAGGTGTTACATTTTGAAAAATCGATGGAAAAATAGGCAGATTCTGGTAGAGGATATAACTCTGAAACATCTGTAATAATTCCTCAACAGTAAGTACTTGTTGATTAGAATAAGCTATTATTTATCTTTTTTTTTAATTGTGAAAATAACATACATAGGAGTTACAATTACATGGGAAAAATAACAAGTACATTTCTTATCCAACATTGTTGCCTCCTCCTGTGTTTCTCCTTCCCATCCCATCCCATTTACCCCCCCCCCCCACCGCCACACAACTCGATCATCCCCCCCACCAAAGATGTAAAGTTCGTTTTTGGAAATAAGAACTTGTACATTTCATTGTTGCAATAGGTCCACCAGTACCCTACGTAAACGAATTGTTTTTTCCCTTCCCATCCACAAATTATGCCAACGTCAAATAAAGTGAAAGCAGGGGGTATACAATGGGGGAGGGACATACAAAGCAACAAAGAAATCATCATAAAAACATGTTAGAGACAATTGGATGAAAGTAAAAAGATTGAATACTTATTTTGGGGTTCATTTCCCTAACATCATCTTATCTGACCTTTTTTGCTTTACTCAGATATACACTGGTTATTGCAAATAAGGAAAACCATGAGACCGATCTTTCTTTGGGCCTGGCTCACTTCTCTTAACATAATTTTTCCAAGTCTTTCCATTTCCTAACAAATGGGGTAATGCCATTCTTTCTGATGGAGGCATAGAATTCCATTGTGTGTGTGTGTGTGTGTGTGTGTGTGTGTGTGTGTGTGTGTGTGTGTATCATATTTATATATATATGTATGTATATATATCATATATATATATGTATATATATATATATATATATATATATATATATATCATATTCTCTTGATCCATTCAGCTACTGAGGGGCATCTGGGTTGGTTCCATATCTTAGCTATGGTATATAATGCTACAATAAACATAGTTGTGCTGGAAGCTTTAGTATGATCTTGTTTGTGATCATTTGGGTAAATGCCCAAATTGCTGGGTCATAGGGGAGCTCTATGTGGATATTTTTGAGGAACCTCCTTACTATTTTCCAAAGTGTTTGAACAAGTTTACACTCCCACCAACAATGCATTATGGTTTCCTTCTGTCCACATCCCCACTAGCATCTGTTGTTATTACATTTCTTAACTATAATCATTCTTACTGGGGTGAGGTGATATCTCAATGTTGTTTTGATTAGAATTTCTTTTATAGTTAGAGAGGTGAGCATTTCTTCATATGTCTATTGGCCATCCGTCTTTCCTCTTCAGAGTAGTTTCTATTTCAGTCTTTAGCCCGCTTATTTATTGGGCAGTTGTTTGACGATTTGTTATTGGGAGGTTTAATTTCTTGAGTTACAGGTATATTTTAGATATAAGATCCTTGCCGGTTGTATGGCTAGTGAAAATATAAGCTATTATTCCTATGAAAATCAATCCCAAGCTTTTATGCCATAATGTCATCTTAGTTCATCAGTTTCCAACTTGTAAGCTGCACCTTTAAATTCCCTTAAATCACATCATTACTATCTTATCACTGTTGTTAAAAAATACTACACCTCTGCTAATGTAATATCCTTCCAATTATGGAAAGAATACTGCACGAACTTTGCTGCATCATCTTTCCCCTGTGGTATTCTTGAGATGAGAACAATTGCAAAGTATTATTTATATCTATAGTTTTAAATATCTTAGATATTCTGGGGACTAAGATCTGAAGATTATGGTTCAAAGACCACCCAAGAAGGAAATTTTCTGAGACTCTTATCTCCAATAATTGCTCAGAAAAAGCTAGACCAAAGTGGCACTGCCATTCCAGTGGTAGATCATTAGAATTGAGCACAAAAAGACTTAAGGACAACGTCCGGGCTGAGCTCAAGCCTTAGGACCAAACAAATCACAAAAACAAAAATAAAAACAAACCCCATAGCTAGCATTTTTCTTATTGTATATAGAGTCACATAATTAAGGAAATTTCTTCCTGTGTTACATATTGGCAGAAGAACCACGATTTCACACAAATATCCCTTCAAAACATGTTTTAAAAAACCCTGAAATATTACTCTTTTTCTAAATTTATAAATTAATATCCATGTGTTAGAAACTGTCTACATTCTTCACATTATCAATTCTTACATGAACTATTTAAATTATCTATTAACTCAGTTCTAATTTCTCCTCTCTTGAAAGAATATTCTAGGCAAACAGCATGCCAGAATCATTTTTGAGTTTGTAAATTAAATCTGCTACTTAAAAAGAATTTTGTAGTGTCCTATATAATACCCAATTACAAACAAAACCAAAATATTTATTCAAATATATATTCTAATTTAGGAAGGTCTATAAAATCCTACGTTAGATGAACTTTGCTATTTCTCTGGCTTCAGCTTCTGTAATCCATCATTTATTGAAATACAACAGAAGGGTGCTTAGTTTTTCCCAATTTGTTTGGTAACCATGAGCGATATTACATCTACAAATATTCGCTAATGAAGAGAGCATTTAAAACACAAATGAGGATTACATATGAAATGCATTTCAATTGGAAATTTGACTTCCAAAAACACAATGACAAAATTAACCCAAACTTCCAACTCTGTATCCCTTTCTTGTTGTTTGGTTTATTTTATTGAGACAAAATTATACTACCTTTTCCAGGAGACTGACTGCTAGAATTCTAGGCTTGTATTACATTGCTCTGCCATAGTATGTTGGTTTATTTAATCTAGGTACAGAGTAGCAATTCTGAACTTCTCCTATGATCTTATCCACTAGAATGACTGTTCAGGCTGTATGTATTATTTTCAAATATGTTCTAACATTGGACACAGCATATGAATATTTTCAGATGCACTGGCAGTGGTCTCTGATTGATTCCTCTATGGATCTGATACCTTTAATAACCATTACTCGAATTTTTAACTATCTCTGCTCCCTACCTATGTAATATTCTCCAACTTTTTGGAGGACAGTTCACATGAGGGCTTTCTAGTATTAAAAATCATCAATTGATTCCAGTCTTACTCAGGACATATTTTCTACTGTTTTCTAAAATTTCTACACATTCTCAGTTGTATCATTTGTGTATGTGTGTTTGCACATATAAGTTCCTCTGTGTGTTTGTGTAGGTTTGCATTATGTAAGCAAAAGCCTCAAGCTCTTATTAAGCAATCTTGCTCATGACTAGTATTCCATCACTTGAATCATTCTTCCAAAGCAGCTTTGGACTGGTTAATTATAGGTAGTGTCTCAAAGATTGTTCTGCCAACGCTACCTGCAAACTGCATTTCCCATCCCTCTTTACAGACTTAGGATTAATTTTTCCAGGAGTATCAATTTTTAAACTGTGAGTGTGAAGTGTAAGTTGTAGCCCCTGATTTTATACCCCAGAATTCATACAAATAAAGATGTTCATACACATTGAAATATCCTGAATGTGTACTGTTCAAAATGAGATCTTAAACCCAGTGTCAGTGGCTCATGCTTATAATCCTATCTAAGCAAAAGACTGAGTTTTGAGAATTGGAGTTCAAAGCCATCTCGGAGAGAAACGTCCTTGAGACTTGTTTTTTTTTTTTGTTGTTGTTGTTTTGTTTTTCATTTTTGTTTTCCCTTGGTCTGTTGTGGGGCTAGAACTCTGGGCTTGGGCACTGCCCCTCAGTGCTTCAGTTTGAGGCACCACTCTACCACTTGAGCCTCAGTGCTACTTCTGGTTTTCTAAGTGGTTTATTGGAGATATGAGTTTCACAGACTTACCTGCCCGGACCAGCTTTGGAAGGAGATCCTCACTTCTTATCCTCCTACGAAGCTAGGATTGGAGGCATGAGCAACCGGTGCCCAACTCCATGAGATTCCTATCTCCAATTAATCGCAAGAAACCTGGAAGAAGCACTGTGGCTCAAATGGTAGGACTTTCACCTTGAGCTGCAGAGCTGAGGGACAACATCTAAGCCCAGACTTCAGGACCCAGAACCAACAAAAGAAAGGAAAAGGAAAGAGAAGGAAAGGAAAGGAAAGGAAAGGAAAGGAAAGATGGTCTTTGCCACCAACTCATTGCGAGTATAATCCCTGCTTTCTCAATATGGCCTTTTTTTCCAGTTAAGTCCATGCTTTTATATCTGACTTGCTTTGGAACCAGAATTATTGTTCCTTCCTATTTTTTACCAACTTGTGTGATTAGCAACCATGATTTAGAGCCAGGAGATGAAAGAGGGTGGCTTCATCCTTCATGTTCCACTTAGTAATGCTTTCTCTATACCACTCCCATAGATGAACATAATGGCCTTGGCGTTTATATTTCAATTTTGTCTTATTTATAGAGTCTTCTATAATGTATTGACCCCTTATGCTTAATGACAGTACTTCTTTTTCTTTCATTCCTTTTGTTCCCCTGCCGTTAACTCATGTACACTTAGGAAATAATGCACAACACACACACTCTCTCTCTCACACACACACACAATTTTCTGAGAAACTTCTTCCTACTTAAAATTGGCCTTAATTTACGGAGCACTTACAAAATTTGAACTCAATGTACTCCTGGTTAATGTTTTTATAAGCCATTTAAATTTCATATTTTCTCTTTACTAACTTGTCTCTGAAACACATGTTATCTCATGTCCAAATATATCCTTGTGCTATTTCAGTGAAGCAAGAAAACATTCATTGTATAATAATACCTTTAAAAGAGCAGCACCATAGATTCTTATTGGAAGTAACTGGAAGGAACTGTTACTGGAAGTGGAAATTAATCAAGGAGAGGAATTGAACACAGAGGATGACAAAGTTCAAGGTAATTTGTGCTCTACTTTTTACTGTACACGGAAAGAATCGAAGGCTTAAAGGAAACTTTGTTCTTGACTTGTTCGAGTGTGTTCATTACTCATATAAAACTTCTCTGTAAACCTCTAGTTGAGAGTATTACAAAAGGAAACTTTCCACAATTTGAAGGCCGACATCGAAAAAAGGAAATAACTTTGCTTTCAAAGTGTTCTACTGCAGAAAAACAAAAACATGGAGGTTTTAAAGTGCCTTTTGGGTGGATATCTCACTCCTGAAATTATTCTCTTGTGGCAGGAATTAGTTATTAATTCCTATAGTCTGGCCTTGGGTTCTCCATAGCAACAAGGATTCCAAAAATGCAGGATTCAGTGAATATAATTAGCAAAATGAGACTCTTCTCAGACTAGTGCTGCTTTAAGAAGGGTCACAAAGGTATATCTGGTGGGTTTCTTGTTTTGGTTTTTGTTTCATTGTTTAGTTTGTGCTGGTTCTGAGGCTTAAATTCAGACTCTGGACCCTGTCCCAGACTCTGTCCACCTGCCCCCAAAGCTAATACTCTACTGCTTGATCCACAACTCCACATAAGGTTTTTGGTTTTAATTACAAGTATGAGTTTGACAGGATTTCCATCCTGGGTTGGCTGTGAAATGAGATAATAACTAAGACAAGTGACACCAATTGTAACAAAAGTTCTGTTTTGAACTGAGAAATATTAGTAGAAACTTATTATAAAACTAATATCTGACAATTTTTGAAAGAGAATATGTCCAGCAAAGAAGCCATAGCTTTAACTCAGCAAAAGTACGTGCACTAAATTATTTTTTTTTACCTCTTGGGAAGATTACTATTGACATCATAGTTTCTCTTGGGGATTCCCAAAGTCATATTTTCTTCTTTAAATTTTTGGTCTTGAGGCTTGAACTCTGTTCCTGGGCATTATCCCTCAAATCTTCAGCTCAAGATGATTGCTCTATCACTTTATGTACCTCACTGCTTCCAGTTTTCTGGTGTTTATTTAATTGAAGATAAGATTCTCATGGACTTTCCTTCACAGGAGGACGTTAAACCTCCATCCTCTGGTCTCACCCTCCTCATTAGCTAGGATTATAGACATGAGTAACTGGCACCCAGCTCATATTTGCATTTGTGTGCACTTAATGACACTATGTAGACAAATCATGGAAATTTGAATGAAATAATGACATTGCATCTATTCAGAATAATTGAAATAGCAATAAATGTCCTCTTTTTGGTGTTACCTTAATGACTGATTAGCTCTGGGACCCTTACATTATCATCCTCTGCCTACAAGATAGGTGGACTTTATATCAGAAAATGTTCATAGACAAATAGAGAAAGACGAGATTTTTAGAAAGCAAAAGAGATCGGGTATGAAAGATCAACATAGAAGGAGATATAACTTGGTACACAGAGGTTAAGCACTAGCGTAGTAAGAGATTTAGATTGCTAAATGCAATGAAGAATAAGCCTAGATAAATAAGACTAATTCTTCAATATCCAAAAATGGCTCCATGGAACAGTTTCTGATATACCTCACTTAATATCAATTATTCCTTCCATCTGGAATTATGTCATAACTAGTAACTACCCTCTGCGTTTTTGATGCTGTGTCTGACCAAAAATATTTCTAAATCTCACTGCGATTAACCTTTTCATTGTAATTAGAAGTGACCACTCAAAAACCTGGAATCTTTGGATTTCTAGGATTAATCTTCACCTATTATCTAAGCATATTCCTGGCATTAATTGCCATGACCTAATGAACAATACTTTTTTTTTAAACAGTATCTTAATATAGGTAAGCACATGAATTAGGGACTCTTGTCAGTTATCACTATGGATGGAGTAATTATATATTCCAAGTATGAGTTCTTTATTTTTCATTTATGAATTCAATGACCTTTTTCTGCCAGTCCTGGGGTTTGAATTCAAGGCTTTTTTCCTCCTCAAGTCTAGCAATCTACCACTTGAGCCACAGCACCTCTTCCAGTGTTTCTTTTTCTGTATATGTGTTACTGAGGAATTGAACTCAGGGTTCCATGCATGCTAGGCCATCACTGTACCATGAAGCCACATTTCCAGAGCCCTAAGTGACTTTCTTAAGATGGTATTACATTTTCTTTCCTTTACACGGTATCACAATTTTGGCCAGGTGCTAAAAAGGAAGTAGAAAACAATACTAAGTCCAGTAAGGCTGACATTCTTGTCACATCACTGAGAAAGTACAGTTAAGATCTGCAGGATTCATAGAACTGTTGCATGTAGCATTATTATGTAAAACAGCATAAACAGGCAGCTCCAACATCCATACCATTCTGCTTCCATATTCAAGGTCAAGGGCCAAATACCTAAGCTTTTTTTTTTTTTTTTGGTCGGCTGTGGGGCTTGAACTATGGGCCTGGGCACTGTCCCTCAGCTCTTCAGCTCAAGGCGAGCACTCTACCACTTGAGCTACAGCGCCACTTCCGGGTTTCTGGTGGTTTTATTGGAGATAGGAGTCTCACAGTCTCTCCTGCCTGGGCTGGCTTTGAACCGCGATCCTCACATCTCAGCCTCCTGAGTAGCTAGGATTACAAGCGTGAGCCACCAGCGCCCGGCTAGCTTTTTTTTTTTTTTTTTTGGTTGAGAGTGTTTTCTAGGAAGGAAGGAGGAAGAGGTGGAAGGCGATAGTGGAAAAATATGTGTATTTGCTTACTCTCCACTTATTTCACATTTTAAAAAGTGCTACTGATTAACTCCCATTTTTATCTAATTGACTATGCTCTCTGCACAAGACGCAGATGAATGTAGAAATTTATTCTTGTGGATAGTCACATATAGTTGACAAAATATATTTATATGAAAAGAAAAGATAGTACATTACAAAGTATAAAGTTCTTCTAGTATTGAAAAGATTTCTCCAGTTTTCTTTAAGATTTTTATGAACTCAGTATCACAATATGCTCTACTTCCTGTAACATCCAAGGCATGAAAACATGATTTGAAAGTCTAATAGTTTTATAAACAAAGGTACATAATAGCTTCCTTCCTGCAGAGACATGTGATGGAAAGTATTGTTGATTGTATTATAATACTCTTCTTTATTCTTTTTTTTTCTCAAGTGTGACATATCTGTGCAAATAACTTCATGACCTACATCAGCTTCCTGTAAGTGAGATTTCCCTCTAATCTGGAATGTCAAGATAGGTCATGTGACTTACTTCAGCTTACAAATGTGAACCAGAACAAGAGCTGAAAAACTATTTCTAGAGGAAGATTTTTATCACACTGTCTGTTCCTAATGGATGAATTTTTCCCCATATCTATAAAAGTAGCATATTTTGTGGCTCAAATGGTAGAGTGCTAGCCTTGAGCTGAAGAGCTGAGGGGCAGCTCCCAGTCTCAGAGTTCAGGCCCACGACGGGACCCAAAGTAATAAAAATAAATAAATAAATAAAAGTAGCATATTTCCAGAGGGAATCTTCAAACAAATTATATTCTGGAAGACTAAAGCATGTGAAATATTGGCAAAACTCTAATGCAGCCTCATATAACACAGCGAAACAAAGCTAATAGTAGAACATATATTAAGATGTTAGTTTCTTACCATCCTTTTATACCATCATAAGAATTGACTATAGAACACCAGAATTTAACAAATTTTAACAAGAAGTAAAAAATATAGATGAAATTTCCTGCTTGATGTATTATATTTTTTCTCTATTTGCTTTCGCTAAGCTTTTTAAAAGGAATAATTAGGAATTTTTTGTTTGCTTTTGAGAGATCTGAAATAATGTTGCAATAACATTGTGTGTTGAGTGGCTAAATTTTATCAGAATCTAAACATAATGAAAAATAGATGATTTTAAGATAAATAGCTTGTAGGTATATTTTGAATGTGACATAAACAAAGAGACACTTTTTTCTTTTCCTCTCCATACTGATTCAACTTCAATAAGCAGTTCAAATAATTCAAAAAATTATGTTTCTTTCAGAAATAGATTAGGTACAAGAAAGGTAGAAAAAGAGAACAAGTATTGGGTGATGCATTCTTTAAAAGTAACAGTCAAATAAATATAAATCATATTACCAAAATAGCAGTCAAATGCTCTTGAAAAGAGAAACTTTTTAAACAGAATGTATAAAAAGTGACAGTGCCAGAATTGTTTCAGGATCTGCTCTCTGGGATTTAATGTTACTAGGAGATGACAATGTTTTAATCAGTATTACTTTCAGGGAATAATTTTAATTTTTTTACTTAGATTTCATTGAAGAAATACGATGTTCAATTCTAATGAAAGTATATCATGACATAGTAGAAAGAATGCTACACATTCATTGTGGTAGGCAGAAAAATACCTTCCCAAAACATCTATTGTCCCCAAATATGTAATCCCTCAAATGAAGATTTGGGTTATCAGTAAAATAATCACCTTTCCTTACCCAAGGAATGCAAATTTGAATAATTATCACATGGAGAAACTATACTCAAATAGGTACTTAAATGTCCCAGATTTAGTTGGAAAGGGCAATGATTGGGGCCTAACCATCAGAAAGGTGTTAAGATGGTACATTTGAAAAAAAACGAAAAGACAACAAAAGGAAAACACAACAACCATATTGTGAAATTTCTGGAAAGTGGAACAGAAAGTAAATGCCTTGTAAAGTTCGTTTTTCAACATTACTACTTGTACATGCCATTGTTGCAATCGGTCCACTTGTATCCCTAGTTAAATGATTTATTTTTGCCCTTTCCCTCCACAAACTATACCAATATCAACCACAACTTTGGTGTCGGGGTTAGGACCGAGTTTGGGGCGTAGGGAGATATGGGAAGGAATAGGAAGGGGAAACAAAGAGGAGGCAACAATGCTTCATAAGAAATCTACTTGTTATCTCCTCTGTATGGTATTCTCACAATTAAAAAAAAAAAGAAAAAAAAGTAAATGCCTTTTCCCCTAGAAAAATCTGAAAATACTTCAGCTCTGTTTATGGCTAGATTTTAATCTAGTGACACTGCTCTTAGATATCTGTCCATTAGAACTGTAAAATTATAAATATGGATTATGCAATCCATTAACCTTGAAGAAATTTGTTACAGCAGTCTTGGTTTAGTAAACTAAAATCAACTACACAGTTTCCTGATGCTACTACAGGGACACCACATATCCTAGTTACTGAAAATAAGTAAAAATTGACACCAGTTTTGTACACATGTATGATGTACATACTAAGGGCTTAGCATTAATGAAGTCTTGAAATTCTGAAGAATATCTAAATAAGCAGTTCCCTATCTTTATTTTCACGTTTGGGGATCACTAAGTACCAAAGAGTAGGGTAGGATTGTGGAAATGAAATCTGTCTCCTGATACTATATGTCATTTTGAGTAACAGTTCCTAAAATAATAAAAAGAAAAAAAGGTAAAACCAAAACAGAAATTCAATTTTTTATCCTTCCAGCCATTCCAAAAGAAATGAGAGAATCCAGTAAAGATACAACAATTCCAAGATGTTATTAGATATTATAGGATCACCAGATGGAGAAAAGGAAGATACCAAAAATGGGCCCCCTGAAACAATGGGAAACAATCTACATCTACAGACTGATATTGCTGGAACATATTTTCCAGTATGCTGCCTTTAATTTTTTAGGTTTTTTCACAACAAAACTTTCCTTCCTAAGGAAATGACTCTTTATTAATATGCAACTATATCATATCCATTAGTTGCTTTAAGTAACATTGCATTTTTAGGAAACTACTCAAAAACGTGTCTTTTGGCTGCACTGAAATATCTATTCTTAACTATAGTCACTTTGCTTATTTTGATATAAAATTAATATAACTATTTTATTCACTGAAGTCTGCAAATTAAGGTATAAAGTATGAATGTAAAGTGACAGAAATTCATGGTCCAACACTTGTTTTAAGAAAACAAATATACCCTTTGTTTTCAATTATATTTCTGTGGGATTGTGAAACATTAATTGATTTAACAGTTAAAATTGATAACAGTTACATTATAACAAGTGTATTCAAACTTGTTTTTGAAAATTACATACTTAACACAAATATAATTCCACATTCTTCTACTACATAATTTAAAGAACAGTAACTCAAAGCTTGATGTTAGTGGCCTCTTGTGTAGAATCCTAGAAAATCAGGAGAATAAGATCTGAAGATTTTGGTTCAATGTCAGCCTAAAGAGACAAAAATGTGAAAACATCTTCAATTATCCCGCAAGAAAAAGAATGTGAGGATATGGCTCAAAGAATAGAGTGTCATAATTCATTAGCAAAAAAAAAAATCTAAGGAGACCATGAAACACTGAGTTTAAGCCCCACAAATGTGGCTCAGTGGTAGAGCACTTGCCTTGCATGCATGAGGCCCTGGGTTCGATTTCTCAGCACCACATAAGCAGAAAGAAAAAGAAAAAAGGCAGAAGTGGTGATGTGGTTAAAGGGGTAGAGCTCTAGCCTTGAGCTGAAGTGTTGAGGGACATTGCTCAGGCCCAGTTCACGCCCCACGATTGGACCCCCCCCCCCAAGAAAAGTACTATGAACATCAGTAATGAAGCCAAAATAGTAGAAAAGATCATGAGAAATGTTTTGTAAATATATAGAAGATAACTTATTTCGCAAAATTTTCATTCATCGGAGGGAAAAGTCAATGTTTCATTTGTACAATTTCATTGTACTGGTTTTTGTTGAAACCTGGCTGTTAGGTTACACAGGAATGAGTAGATTGGATTAGCTGACATTGCAGAGTTTGCCTGTGACAATGCACCATCCCATACTGCAAAAATCTAAAATTGTGCTTCTTAATTTAAATGAAACATTATGTTAGAGACTGTTCAGGCCACATAGATAGAGGTCATTTTCAGCCTTCAGACCAGTGCTTTTTTGATAAACATGCCTGATTTACTGCCCTTCCCTTGTGTAACTATACTTTCCTTAGGCTGGCACCTAGCAAGGCTTTGAGCTTCACCCTTAATCTCTCCTTTCTCGTACTTCAAATCATTTCACATGTTATCTATGTCTTACCATCAGTTATTTTCTTACTAATCCCCACCGGAAAACTCTTATGTTCATTTAAACCCACTATAAATATCCTACTTATAAAAGCGAGTGAAGGTTGAGCATTGGCCAAGGCTCTCATGTGTATGTTTGCTCCCTAGTAAATCTGTGCTACACAATCACTTTTTTTTTCTCCATGGCTTTAGAGTATAAACGCTGATTGACTTGGTTTGATGTAATCCCATTTATCCAGAATTACTTTGAGATTTGTGATATGGATTTTTGGAAGTTTTAACATGTTAGGGGAAGCCCTCGTGCTTCCCCTAACAATTCCTGTAATATTATCAAGGCTGAAGTTAAGGTCTTTGATCCATTTGGGATTTTCTGGTGCAGGGGGATGTTTAAGGTTCTAACACCAGTTTTCTGCATAAAGCCAATTTCACCAACACAATTTCTGAGGAGGCTGTTTCGTCCATCCTGTGTTTTAGGCTCCCTTTTCAAAGATTATATACATTACAGGAGTGAATACATTTCTGGGTCTTCAGTTCTGTTTTATTGGTAGAATTCTGTTCTTCCATCAGAAAGAATGACATTACCCCATTCCTGAGGAAATGGAAAGACTTGAAAAAATATTAACTTAATAAGCCATAGCCAAAGAAATGTATATTTCATGGTTTTCCTAATTTGTATAAGGAAATAATACTACAGTTAAAGGAGTCATGGCTGAGGGTTTGTGAATTGAATAATTGATATCTGAATTAAACATGCATACGTAATTAAGGAAATGGTCTTATATAAGATGTATGTTTGCTTGGGAATGAATAGAACAGCAATTATGTAAAGCCAAAAAAACAAAAAGTGCCAATAGGAAATAAAGCAAAAAGAATTCAAAAGTTCAATAACAATGATGAAAAAACTTGAAAGCAATTTAATTTTAAAAAATCACATAAATCTTCTTGGGGAGATTTTGTGTCTCTAAGAGGACATACCTGGTTTAGGATGTCACAATGTGCTTCTGATATAACAATGGCAATGTGCTGTCACAATGGGTTTGTCATACCACAGTGATGATGCAGTGACAATGTCTGTGAGGCCACAATGTATTTGTAGTATCAATAAATACATGAATTCACATAGGGACCATGATGTTTTAAAATATATGTGTTGTCACAACTGTGATGATGTCCTATGAGGATTGTGATGTCACCATGTGATACAACGATCATGAAATCTGGCAGTGTAATGTCAGTGTGGTCATGACATCTCAGTGGATTTCTGATATCACATAGGCAGCATGTCATAAAAGTTATGAGGAGAGACAGGTTTGTGATGTCACAATGTGTTAGTTGTAACATATTTGCACTGTGATACCAAAATAGTTGTGATGTCACACTGCATTTCTGATATCAAAACACATGCCACATTTGAAATAGAATGAAATCACAGAATAGGCATGCCCAATATGTCATTGCCATCATAATGACACTCTGATGTGAGAATGCCATGATGTCACTGTAGTTTTTTCATGTCCCAATTAACTGATTTTGTCATAACAAAAATGTGATGTTATACTGGTGATGAAGACACAAATGGGTTGTGATGTTACCATGGCATGACATGACATCTCAATTATCAGTAGATTATAAAGAGGATAATGATAAAGATAGGGATTGTGATGTCACAAAGGCAATGTGTTTTTTCAAAGAAGCTAAGAGTTCATAGTATGTTAGCAATGTCACAATGTGATTGTGAAAGCACAATGGTAATGTGATTTCACAATGTGTTTGAAATATTACAGTGGTGATGTAATGGGGATATCAAAAAGAAATTGTGATGTGACAATGATTAAGGAGACACAATGCGTTTCTGTTATCAACCCACATGGAAATGTGAAATGGAATGGTATCACAGAATATGCATTCACAATGTGCCTATCACATCCCAACAAAAATATGATGTGATAATGCTATCACAATAATTCAGTGATGTCACAATAACCTGTTGATAGCATATTAACAATTTGATATCACTCTGGAGATGATATCACAAAGGGTTTGTAATGTTACCTTTTAAAATGTGATCTTAAGCCTGGTCAAAATGAAGATATGGATACACAGATCATGAAGTCACAAAGACCATGTGTTTTTTCAAAAGTGCAAGGAGGTCAAAATAAGCTTGGTGTGTCACAATGTGATCATGATGTCACAATGTCAGTGTGATTTCACAGTGGGTTTGTGAATGACGGTGAGCTCACATTGGGTTAGTGATGTCTCCATGAGTTTGTAATATCACAATGACATTTCCAATATCAATATCAAGCAATGTTATAACTGAAACATTATAAGGCGTAAAACAGATAATCTGAATATGAGCTGAGAAAAGTCCTAAGATATCACAGTGATGGCTTCTCAAGGAAGCACCAGATGACCTCCAGAAGAGGTGGGAGATGACATGACAGATAAATTCTCTAGGAGGACCCCGATCGCTTCTCAAGGAAGCCCAAATGACCTCTCGATGAGGTCCCAGATATCATCTAAAGGAAGCCACAAATTATTTCCAGAAAGGTCCGCAAACCAGGCTCTCATGCTTACCAAGACTCAACACTAAAGGATTTCTAAATGACTATCAACTTTGTTGGTCTTTGGGAAACAAACACTGAAGGGAGACTTTCAGTTCTGAGGCCTGAGAAACTCACCTAAGAGGGGTTTCCTTGAATCCAAGCCCACGGCCATCTCACTGGAGCCTCCAAAAATAATAACCTCTAAAGCACAAAACAGTGCATAGAGGCACATTTAAGAAAATAAACGAATTTATTTACACAAAAAAGGGCCTGAGAATGCCTGATTGTGTGCTGGATATCCAGAGACAAAATCAGCCTTGACCAACAAACCTCTGACCTTCAATGGGCAGCCCCACCCTTTGTTTATTGGTCTGCAATTCACCACCCCCCACAATTATGATCTCCAAATCTCCATACTTCAAAAGGCAAGGCTTTTTACTTTTCTCTTCCTCCCTCCTTCTCTACTAACTTGTCCTTACTTCCAAGGTCTTTATGTTTTTCCTATCTACCACTTCCTTCTTCTCTTTAGGACTTTCCACATTCCACAGGATTGCCCTTCTGCCCCAGTGGCCAGTTGCCAATTTTGCCCTAAGGCTTTCCTTCAATTCCTCTCCTCTCAGGTCTTTTCCCTCCTGCTGTCTCCCCATGTCCTTCCTTCCAGGTATTTCCCCGCATTTACTCCTATTCAGTTGCTCAGAACACATAGTCTGTACCCCTACCCAACACCAACCAGTCTCCTTTCTAAGATATTTCAATGGTCACTTCCCAAACTTCCCACTGCCCAATCACTACTTGATTGCTAAACATGTGGAGCTTGATATCCCACCCCCTCCAGCAGAATGCCCATCTGCCTGTAGCAACATATCTTGCCCCCTCCAGACAGCTAGAGCAAAGGGTCATGATGATTTTCAGTGTCTGCAGAATTTAGATACTCCCTTGTTTATCATGGTGGCCTCATTTTGGACATGTCATTGTGATATTACAAACTTGTCATAAAAAGTTTGTAATATCACTAGTTGTGACTAACCCATTAACACCTCACCAAAACTGTCCTCATAAACCCATTTTGAAATCACATTGCCTTTGTGACACCTCAACTAAATTGTGACACTCCAAACTTTATATGACCTCAGCAACATTGAAAAGAACACACGTACTTTGTGATATCTTAGTAACTTTGTTTACACATATATTCATGGTGAACTAAGGACATGCCATTGTAATATCACAAAACTTTTGGGATATCATTATCAGTGCCAAATAGCATTGTCATTATGACATCATCAACTCATTGTGACATGGTCAAACTGTAATGAGATCATACCATTAGGACATGTAGCTGTCATAGTGAGATCATAGACTAATTGTGATGACCTATTCTGTAATTTCATTCTGTTTTAAATGTAATGCATATTGGTTGATATTAGAAACCCATTGTGACCTCATAACCATTGTGACATCAAAATCTCTTTGTGATATTACAAGCCATTGTGAGATCACTAACACACTGTGATGTCATAAACCTATCCTGTCCCCATATCTTTTTTGACATGGTTCCATTAGAATATCTTAGGCCTTCGTGAGCTCATACTCTGTGTTCAGGGTCATAAAATTCCTGATATGATATTTGATTTCAGAAATCCACTGTAACATCATTCCCACTGTGACTCCACACTATCAGACATCATCACTGTGCCACCTAGTGCATCACACACTTGTTAGGATTTCATCACATTTGTAACAAAACATGTTTATAGAGACATCAGAGTCCATTTTTGAACCCATATACTAATTGTGAATTAATGAAAATTGAGATCCAGAATGCTATTGTGACATCTACACATTTTTACATCACAAACCTATTTTAACTTCATCACCATTAGGGCAATACCAACTCATTGTGACATAAAAACATTATTATAAAATGATATTTTGACAACTTGCCATCATGATATCACTGTCCCTTTGTGATTTCATGAATTATGACCATATAATCTTTTAGAAAATTCGCCATTGAGACTTCAAGATCCTTTTGTGAACTTGTATCCTCATAGCAATTGAATGTGGAGATGTAATTGTCATATTTCCGAGTTATTTGTGACATCACAAACCCATTGTGACATCACATTGCTGTTATGACATCATGATCCCATTGTGATTCCCTAAACCTATTATGACCTATTAGCACATGTAAATACAGAACCTATTATGACCTATTAGCACATGTAAATACACAAATATCCTTTGTGACATCACAGTCTCTTTGCATATCCTTAGTCTAAATGTAAACTATTGAAATGAGATTATACATTCCATTGTAAGATCACCTTTCCTTCGTGACAACACCATTTTGAGATCATATTTTCATTTTTACACCATCAACTCATTGTTACATCACTAAACTAAAATGACATCATACACTAGGAATTCCTATTCTGTGAGTTCATTCCATTTCAAATGTGGCATGTGTGTTGAAATGAGAAACCCATTATGCTTTCAAACCATTGTGAAATTACAATGCTTTGTGACATCATTTTGCCATTATAATATCACTGTGATATCATAAACCTGCCCTGTCCTCATAAATTATATGACATGCTGCCATTGTGATTTCTTATGCCATTTTTGAACTCATGCTCTGTTTTTGACCTTGTCATATGTTTGGTATAATGTGATAAGTGAAGTCCACAGTGACATTATGACCAATGTGATATCCCATTGCCAGACATTATGACCATATTGTCACATTATAACATCACAAACCAGTTAGGATTTCCTCCCAATTGATATACACCATCCCATTGTGACATCACCAACTCATTGTGATCTCCCAAAATTACTGTGACAGTATCACCATTATGGATCACCAATTGTGTCATCAAAACTTTTCTATGACATGATATTGTGACATCACATTTCCATTAGGATATTATTGTCCTAATTTGTTTTCACAATTCTATTTTGACTTCATAACATTTTACAAAATTCATGGTCCTTGGACTTCAAGCTCTTTCTATGAACTAGTATCCTAATTGTGAAACATTCTCAAATGATATCGGACATGAGATGATCATATTCCAAACTCATGGTGACATTACTCTCACATCGTGACCTCATTACCATTGTGACCTTACATATCCACTATGACATCACATTGCCATTGTGATATCACTATCACGTTGTGATATCCCAAACCTAGTTTTACCTCTTAGCACCTTCGACACAACTCAGAGACTTTGTGACATCACAGTCCCTTTGTGTACCATATCCTGATGTGATCTTAGGACAATTTATATCATACCTTATATCATGCCTTTTAACATCATATACACTTTGGGTCATCACCAGTGTGACATCACATTGTCATTATGAAACTATCAGCTTACAGTGATATCATCAAACTATAATGAATTCATAGCATCTTGACATCACATTATCATATTGATACCCATAATTCAGGCTTTACCTCTATGAATCCACTTCTTCAAATTAACCATGTGAGGTAACTTGCATAAACAGTCTCTCCATGAGTTCAAGCTTTCCAGCATTTACCTGTTGGGAGATTTCTACATACATTACATATGCTTGTAAGGCTGAGGACCAACTGTTTTAGGCATTGGCCTGGGACAATTTACAAGGATGCCTGATAACCAGATATAAACAGACATAAGGCTTGAGCCTATAACCATTTTACAGAAATTTGGTGTCCACACTTGCACACTTGATATCATTATTTTTCCTTCTTTCAATCATAATGATTAGTAGCTGTAGACACTCCACTGTGTTTAGAATGGTCTCCCGAGCTACCTGATAATCTCAGTTGTTTCTCTGAACCTCAGGGATCTCTATTTTCTTTAAATCTTATTTAGTACTCTGACCTCAGTCTGGAACTTGGAATCCTCTTCCCTTTTATCCTCCTCCTTTTCTTTGAAGCTAGATTTCATGATTCCAATCTCCATGTCAAAGTCCTCCTTATCCTGCAAGTGTTCATCCAGGAGCACACAATTCCTTCCACTCTCCAACTGCTGCTCCTTCTCACAACACCTCTAACTGGTCTTCAACTCCTTCTTTAAATTTGAAATGGTGCTATTAAGAGGGTTTTTTTTTTCCACCTACCCCATTTCCATTGAGACCTGCTACTTCTGCATTATATTTTTGGTGAGCTCTCAAAAGTCTCTTTGGCCGTTTCCTCTAATAGCTTCTATTACTTTTCCCTTTAGTGTATTTTGTGACAGACCTTTTAACTGTTTAACTGCTCTGTTTTTCTGCCTAATGCTCTTTCCCTTTCCTGGGCATTCCCCATCAGAGAATGCCTGTCCTTTAACACTTTCTGAAGAATAACAATCTCTTTCTTGATTCTGATATTTTGCTGTTTAGTTTTCATGGCCTCTTCTTCTATGACATGGCACTTCTAGTCAGCCCCATCAGCTGCTCTTTCTATTCTTTCTTTGTTGAATTTCTGTTCACATGCTTCATAGCTTATAATTACTGTTCACTTCATCCTAATACATTGTTGCCTCATGTCCAGCTCCTTTCTCTGGGCCTTGATTTCCATGGAGAGTGTCAGGATATTCTCCTGCCCTACTTTGTAGTCAGCAAGAATGGCAGCATTGCATCATGTGCCTTCTTCAGCCTCTGAACTTTGTTCCTAAACTTGGGAAAGCTATATCAACAGAAATGTCTAACCAAAATCTGTACAGTCCCTGCAGTCTTTGTAACATGTTCTTTGGCTTATCCGCTTGCCTCCAGAGAAAAACTCCACCCACTCTTTCTTTCCTGGAGAGCTGGTCTGGGTAAAAAGTCATCGTGCTCCTAAATTTGAGCCCATTTGGAAAGAAACTAACTTGGTGTGGCTAATTACATCATCGACTATTAACGCTGCAGGGAAACAGCACTGGATCCTTCATTCTCAAGTGGAACACTATCCAGAGAAGGCTGCACGATGTACAGTTCAGAGAAACTCAAAGAATCCATTCGAGAAAGATTTATCAAGTGTTAGTTAGTGCTAACTAGTGTGTTATTATGGTTTACTCTTTATTATTTGTTATAATTGTATTTTAAATCTGTTGAGGGCAGGGGAGAGAAGGGAAAGTTTAGGATTTGTTCCAGAAGGAATCCATTATTTGATTGTACATGAAAACCAGTGGAGATATATTAACCAGTGGTGCCCTAATAGTCATCACGGCCCAATAATCAGAGTAGCCCCTGGCTTGATATGCTGGAGTGGACAAGGCTTTCACCAAATGGGACAGAGCATGCTGCTGGAGGGGATAGTGTGTCAAGCCCGACACAGTGAGCTGTCACATAGTGACTGGGCAGTGTGCAGTTTGAGATGGTTTAAAATTGTACGGCAGGAGAGCCATTGATGTGACAGAGGGTTAAAACCTATCTATAGGCTGTGTGTTCAGAACAATAGACCAGGAGAGAAAGAAGAGACAGTCCTGGAGGGAAGATAGTGGTGAGACAGTACGATGGTAACGCCCTGGGAGGAGTTAGAGTTGAAAGAGAGTAGGAGGGGAAGCATGACAATTGGGCACCCAGATACAGCAAGTCAATCCTGTGGAGGGTGGAGGGGATTGAAGAGAAGGAAGTGGTGTAAGGGGAAAGGAGAAGAACCTGGAAGATAGGAGAGGTGTGTAGAAAAGTTGGGAGGAAGGGAAAAGAATAAAACCTTGCCCTTTGAAGTTTGGAGCTTTGGAGCTTTTAATTTGGGTGTCTCTTGTTTTGCAGACCAATTAATAAAAGACAGGGATGCCCATTGTTAGTCTGAGGTGGTCGCGGCTGCTCATGTCTCTGTGTATCTAGCCCAGTACAAGGTAGCTGCAGGTCCTTTTCAATTGTAAATAAATTTGTTTGTTATCTTAATTGTGTCTCCAAGGATTGTCTTGATTTTATGGATCATAACATACAAGTTCATATGGAGCTTAAAATCCCAAAGCCTATGAATTTTCTAAAATATTATAAAGTCATAATGTTTGTGAAAACCCAATGGAACAGAAATATCACAATGGCAATATGGTATGTCATGATTATGTAATATTGTCACAATTATTTGTTGATGACATAATGTTGACGATGTCAGAAGGATTTTGTGATGTCCCTATGGGTTGTCTAACTGCCAATGATTATATGAGTTCAGAAAGTGATTTTGAGGTCTCCAAAGGCATGTGTTGGCAGGAATGTGATGAATTCCTTACAAGCTTATGGTAGTCAAAATGTGACAAAGTTGTCATAACCTCTGACAATGTTATGTCACAATTTTCATGAAGTCATAGTGTTTTCATAATATAACATGTCATAAATATTACGTGCTTGAAAACAGAATATGACCTCACAAAGGGCAGCATTTCAAAAGTTATGATGAGGGGACATGCTAGTGATGTCATACTGGTGATGAGGTCACTATAGGTTTCTGATGTTGCAATACAAGGTGAGTTGTCCTTTATCCACAATGAGGATATAAGTAAATAAAGGGATTTTGATGTCACAAAGGAGACCTTGCGTTTTCTTCAATGATTCTGAGAGGTCATATCAGGTTGGGATGTCTCAATGTGATAATCATGTTACAACAGCAATGTGATGTCACAATGTTTTTGTGATGTCACAGTGGTTAGGACATCAGGAATACGATAATGATGTCACCACACTTGTAATATTTTAATCATAGGTCTGATTTCAATTGCTACTGTTTTACAATGAGGATCTGCTTTCAAGGAAGGAGTCAGTTTTCTAACATGTGTTGGAGTTAAAATAGGTTTGTGAAAACAAAATGGGACAATGATATCAAAAAGAAAATGTGATGTCACCATACCATGACATAATGTTTTGATGTCATAAATAGTTGTTAATGCCATAATTGTGATGAGGTCACAGCAGGTTTATGAGGTCTCAATTGGATTTTGAAATCAAAATGTCATGGTGGATCTCTATTCTCATTTATTCTAAATAAATACATAAGTTCAAAAAGGGATTGGAATATCTCCAGATGCAGGTCTCAACACAAATGTGATAAAGGTCAAAGCGATTTATGATGTTGCCATGTGACGCAATGTTCATAACATCTGGCATTGTGATGTTACAGCAGTCATGTTGTCACAGTGGTTTTCTGTGACATGTCATACATGAAATATTAGGAAGTCAAAAACAGATAATGATCTCACAAATGGCCTAAGATATCACAAAGGAAACATTTTACCAAAATTATGAGAACAGGAGTTTGTGATGTCCCAATGGATTATTGATACCACAATGGTAATGCAGTCACAATGGGTTTCTGATAACAAAACACACGTCACATTTGAAATAAAAGGATTTCATATGATACACATCCATATTGCATGTATGTTGTAACAATGCATATGTAATATCATAATACTACTATGAAATTGTAGTATTGTGAGGCCAAAATGAGCTGCTGGTGTCATACCAGGAATGTGATATCCAAATAGTGATGATGTAACAAGGGATTTGTGGTATTACCATGGCATATCTGATCTCAATTGTCACTAGTTCACAATGAGAATATGGGTAGAAAAAGGGATTGGGATGTCACAATGGACTTGTGTTTATTCCAAGGAACTAAGAAATATTCATATGCTAAGAAGTAATCATGACATGATATTGTGAAATCAAATTGTCACAGTGATATTACTGTCGCATGGAATTTTCACAAACCTATAATCGTCACAATGTGATCATGATTTCAAAATGGCAATGTAACATCATAATGGGTTTGTTATATGAGCGGGGTGATTAGGTCAAATTGTGTTTGGGATTAAAAAAGTGAGATTGAAATAACACAAGTACTTCTTCAATTTTATTTGCTCCTACTACAGGAGTACAGGAGTTCAAGGAAAGAGATGGGAGTCACCAAGGCCAGAAATTTTCTAAAATATTATGAGAACATACTAGGTTTGTGAAAACACAATGGTCAGTTATATCATAATGGCAATGTGATGTAAAAATATGATGTAATAATGTTTTAATGTCACAATTAGTTGGTGTTGCCCCAAGCATGTTGAAATCACAATACATTTGTGAAGCCACAATTGGTTGGTGATGTCAAAATGGAATGCCAAAACTCAATTGTCATTAATGCAAAAATGTTCACAAAAGGGCTGTGATGTCTCCCAAGTCATGGGTTGTAAGCAGAGTTATGAAGTCCTAACTTATTTCATTATATACTTCATTGTAAAGATACTGTCCAAAGAGATTTATTGTATTTATTTATTTTTACTGTGAAAATTCTGTACACAGGATTTACAATTACATGGGCAAGGTAATGAGTACCTTTCTTATCAAGCATTGTTGCTTCCTCTTTGTTTCAACTTCGCATCCCTTCCCACCATGGGAAACCATGGGATCTATGTTTTTGGTCCTGGCTTACTTTAAATAATTTATTCTAACTCTTTCTCTTTCCTAACAAATGGGGCATTGACATTCTTTCCAGACCCCCAAAAACAATAAACGAAAGATGTTTCAGTTACATGAGTAAAATAATGAGTACACTGTCTATTAAGAATTATTACTATAATATATAATACATACATATAAACCTGTATATTATATATGTGATATGTATATAAACCTATATAATAAATGTTATATATATAAATATATATACCTGCATATATATATAGGTATATACATGTATGTACCTATATAGTAAGTATTTTATAGGTATGTATGTAATATGTTATATAGAATTCATAAATATGTAATGTAATACATGAAATATATAGTATATATAACATGTATATATAGATATATACATAATATGAATACATATAATATGTATATATACATATATTACATAAGTCATATATAATATATAGGTGTATATACAGATAATATTTCGGTATATATGTTAATATAAAGGAATATATACAGAGATATACCTGTAAAATTCAGGTAAATACAAGCAGATATGTATATATAGGTACATATATTATATATAAATATACAGAATATATTACATGTTATATATTAAATGTAATATATGTTATATAAATATAAAAATATATGAAATATTTATAATTAATATATATACCTACAAATACATAACATACATATTATATATAATATATATACTTATATATTATATGTATACATCCATACATATACCTATATAATACATTAAATTTTACATATATTATATATTACATTATTATGTATTACGTATATTAACATCTATAAATATGTATATGTATATGAATGATAGTATTTTTATTATGCGTTTTATATAATATAGTTGATATATTTTATGTTATAATATTAGTTATAATGATATATTATATACTACATATTGTATATATAAATATATGTATATATACGAATATTGTATATATTATATATACAAATATATAGAAATATATAACATACACTATACATACTTATATAATACATATACAATATATACAGTGTATGAATATATACACATATCTAATATATAAATAATGTATTTAATATACATATATATGCATCTATATACATAAATATACATATACACATATATATGAATATATTATAAACATGTATATGTATATACATGTTTATACATTTGTAATAGATATTCAATAAAATATATTCTCCCTCTCTCTATATCTATCTATCACTTTTTTTTATCAGTTCATCTACTGAGCTTTTGGGGGTGAATAATGCTGTGATAAACATTCTTATGCTGATAGCTGTTTTATGGCCTCGTTTGTGATCATTTGTGCCAATGGCAAAACATGGGATTGCTGGATGATGCGTGAACTCTATGCATTGTCCTTTGGGTAGCTTCCATACTCCTATCAAAGGTGGTTGAACAAGTTAATGCTCCCACCAAAAATGAACTAGGGTATACATTTGACCACATCCATTCCAGGATCTTTTATTAGATTTCTTGATCATACTCATTTTAACTTAGGTGATGTGGAATCTCAATGTTGTGTTGATTTACATGTCTTTTGTGGCTAGAGAAGTTGAGCATTTCTTCATGTGTCTGTTGGCCATTCTTATTTCCTCTTCAGAGAAGTCTCTCTTGAAGTCTTTTTAAATTAGTTCTTGTTTTTATTGTAAGAATACTGTATATATCTTAGCTATAGTAAATAATGCTGCAGTAAACCTAGTTGTGCTGGTAGATTTAGTATTGTCTTGATTGTGATCATTTTGGTAAATGCCCAAAAGTGGGATTGCTGCATCATAGAGGAGTTCTACATGGAGTCTTTTGAGTAAACTCGGTACTGTATTCCAAAGGAGATGCTTCTCAGTAGATGAATGGATCAAGGAAATGTGGTATATATATACAATGGAATTCACTACCTCCATTAGAAAAAAATGACATTGCCCCATTTGTTAGGAAACGCAAAGTCTTGGAAAAAATTATATTAAGTGAAGTAAGCCAGGCCCCAAAAAAATAGGTCCCATTGTTTCCCATATTTGTAGTACCTAGTATATCTGAAACAAGCAGAAACGTTAAGACAAGTTGATGTTAGGCGAAATGAACCTCAAGATAAGGACCTATTTTTTTTTTCTTGCTTGCTATTGTTTTTAACATATTTTATAGATAATTCTTTGTTGTTTTGTTGTCCCTTGTAGACGGTATCACCCATGTTTTCACTGTATTTGATGTTTGTATAATATGTGGAGTGGAAGGGAAAAACAAAATGTTTAAATTGGAATACACGTGGACCCATTACAACAACGAGATGTACAAGATATTATGTCGAAAAACGAACTTTTCAACTTTGTCAGGGGGGTATGCGGAGTGAATGGGTATTGTGGGAGGAAATGGGAACGGATAGTAAGGGGAAACAAGAAGAATGCAACAATGATTAAGTAGAAATGCACTCATTTCATTGCCAATGTAATTGTAACCCCTCTGTACGGTATTTTCACAATAAAAAAAGAATGCTGTACAGAGGGGTAACAGTTACCTGAGCAAGGTAATCAGTACATTTCCTATCAAGCATTGCCTCTTCCTTTGTTTTTCCCCTAGCATCCCTTCGCCTCCACAAATACATTCCCCCCCCCCCCCACACACACCTATTGTAAAGTTCCTTTTTCAACAAAGTGTCTTGTAGGTGTCATTGTTACAATGGGCAACCTGTATCCCTATATAAACTTTTTTTTCTCTTTCTCTCCCCAAATTAGAGAAGTGTATATACAAGATGCAGGGCACCGACATTATATACAGTGAAAACAGAGGTTATATTGTAGGGGAGGAACATACAAAGCAAAAAAAAAAAAAAAAAAAAGAAACAAGTTATTTGCTATAACTAGTATATGTGTGGGCAAGCAGAAAAAGTCAAATGCTATGTACATATTGACCAGATAAGATGATGTTAAGTTAAGTCAACACCAAGGTAGCGAAACAAGTGGTTTTTTCTTTCTTGCTATTGTTTCTCTGAAAGTCTTTAACCCATTTATTAGTGGGGAGGCTGTTTCTTTGAGAATTTGTTGGTGTTGGGTTCAATTTTGTGAGTTCTAATTCTATTTTACGTAAGAGACCCTTGTCTGTTGGATGGGTAATGAAGATTTGTTCCCAATCTCTGGGATTTCCTTTGATCTTGGTAGCTATGTACTTTTCCCTACAGAAGCATGCCGCTGCACGAAATCCCTTTTGTCCAACCTTTTCTTTGAGTTTTTGTGTTTCTGGGTCTTTCTTCAGAAAAATTTGTCCATTGTCAAGGAACCCTAGAATAACTCCTATTCCTTCTTCTAATGTTTCCATGTGTCTGCTTTCATAGTGAAGTCTTTGATCCATTTGGAGTTGATTCTGGTACAGGGTGATGTATAAGAATTTAGGTTCAGTTTTTTTGTTTACTATTTTTGGAAAGCAGCATTTACAGAAGAGACTGTCTTTCATCTATTCTATTGTTTTAGCTCCCTAATATAAGTTTAGGCAGCTACAGGTCTGTGCGTTCATTTCTGGGTCTTCAGTTCGATTCCATTGTACCTCTTCTATTCTTGTGCCAGGAAAAAGCTGCTTTGATTACTATAGCTTTGTATTGGAATTTGAAATTTTGTATTGATATTCTCCCAGCACTGTTCTTTCTGGGAAAGATTGCTTTTGATATTCAGTGTTGCATGTGAATTTGGGGGGTTGCTTCTTCTATTTCATTGATGAATGAGGTTGAAATGTTGATAGGTATTGCCTTAAATTTGTAGATAGCCCTTGGCAGAATTGTCAAATTATTGGTTTTCAAATCTCTCCAATTTGTTGGTATATGGATTCAGCTATAAACTTGCATATGAGTACTACCTTTGCTGTGTCCCAGAGGAGTTGGTAATTCGTGTGTTCATTTTTTGTTAAATATCATGATCAGTTGAATGTCCATTCTAATGTGTTCCATGACCCACTGGTGGTTCAACAAGGTGTTGTTCAGCCTCCATGTGTTACAGGAATTTCTTGGGTGGCTATTAGTGATGAATTCTGCTTTTATTCCCTTCTGGTTTGAGAGAATGCAGGGGATAATTTCAATGTCTTTCAATTTGGACAAATTTTCTTTTTTTAAATATTAATTTTTATTTTTTTTGTGAACACACAGTACAGAGCGGTTACAATTACATGGGCAAGATAATGAGTACATTTCTTATTAAGCACTGCAGCCTCCTAGTTTGTTTACATTTCACATCCCTTTCCTGCCTCCCACCGCCCACCCACCAATCTCCGTCACGACCCCCCTCCCCACACACCAAAGTTGTAAAGTTCTTTTTCGACATGACAACTTGTACTTCTCATAATTGCAACGGGTCCACTTGTATCCTTAAACGACTTGATTTCCCCATCTCCTCCACAAATTATGCTGACATTAAATATAATGAAAGCAGGGATTATACTGTGGGGGAGGGACATACAAAGCAACAAAGTAATAATCGTATAAATGGGTTAGAAACAAATGCATGAAAGAAAGAAAAAACATTTAAATACATATCTAAAGGTTCATTTTCCTAAAATCACATTATCTGACCTTTTCTGTTTGACTCATACATATACTAGATATTGCAAATAAGGGAAACTATGGGACCTATATTTCTTTGGGCTTGGCTTACTTCACTTAATATAATTTTTTCCAAACCTTTCCATTTCCTAACAAATGGGGAAATGTCATTCTTTCTGATAGAGGCATAGAATTCCATTGTGTATATATACCACAATTTCTTGATCCATTCATCTACTGAGGGGCATCTGGGTTGGTTCCAGATTTTAGCTATGGTAAATAATGCTGCAATAAACATAGTTGGACTGGTAGCTTTAGTGTGGTCTTATTTGTGACATTTGGGTAAATGCCCAAAAGTGGGATTGCTGGGTCATAGGGGAGCTCAATGTGAAGTCTTTTCAGGAACCTCCATACTGCTTTCCAAAGTAGTTGAACATGTTTTCACTCCCACCAACAACGAAATAAGGTTCCCTTTTGTCCACATCCCCTACAGCATCTGTTGTTGTTAGCGTTCTTGATTATAGCCATTCTAACTGGGGTGAGGTGGTATCTCAATGTTACTTTGATTTGCATTTCTTTTATAGCTAGGGAGGTTGAGCATTTCTTCAAGTGTCTATTGGCCATCATTCCTTCTTCTTCAGAGAAGTTTCTCTTCAAGTCTTTAGCCCACATATATACTGGACAGTTGTTTCTTTGAGGATTTGTTGGAGGATTTAATTTTTTGAGTTCCAAGTATATTTTAGATATGAGACCCTCGTCCATTGTATGGCTAGTGAAGATCTTCTCCCTATCCGTGGGCTTTCTATTGATCTTGCTAGCTATGTCCTTTGCCATGCAGGAGCTCTGCAACTTCATGCAATCCCATTTGTCCAACCCTTCTTTGATTTGTTGTGTTCCCGGGTCTCTGTTAAGCAAATTTCGGCCTGAGCCAAGGAGATGTAGGGTTTCTCCTATTCCATCCTGTAATGTTTTCAGAGTGTCTGCTTTGACTCCGAGGTCTTGGATGCATTTGGAGTTGATTCTGATACAGGGTGATATATAAGGATCTAAATTTAGTTTTCTACAAGTAGTTAAGGAATTTTGCCAGCACCATTTACTAAAGAGGCTGTCTTTCTTTCATTCTATTATTTTAGCTCCCTTATCGCAGATTAAATGGCTATAGGTCTGTAGGTTCATTACTGGCTTTTCAATTCTATTCCATTGGTCCTGAGATCTGTTCTTATGCCAGTACCAAGCTGTTTTGATTACTATGGCTTTATAGTAGAGGTTGAAATTTGGTATTGATATTCCTCCAGCACTATCCTTTCCGTTGAGGAGTCTTTTTGCTATTCGGGGTCTTTTATTGTTCCATATGAATTTTTGGATTGCCTCTTCTATTTCCTTGAAGAATGAGGTTGGAATTTTGATAGGTATCCCGTTAAATTTTTAGATAGCCTTGGGAAGTATTGTCATTTTCACGATGTTAATCTTTCCAATTCAGGAGCATAGGGTTTTTGCCATTTTTTAAATTCTGTGTTGATTTCCTTTTTCAAGATTTTAAAGTATTCATCATAGAAGTCCTTCACTTCTTTGGTTAATTTAATTCTTAGGTATTTTGTTTTTTGAGGGGCTATTACAAATGGAGATACTTTCCTAATTTCAGGCACACTTTTCTCATTGTTACCATACCAAAAAGCCATTGATTTTGGGGGGTTAATATTATACCCTGATACTTTGCCAAAATTTTGAATCAGCTTTTGTAATTTTGGAGTGGAGTCTATGGGATTCTTTAAATAAAAGATCATGTCATCTGCAAAAAGGGAGAGTTTTATTTCTTCTTTCCCTATTTGGATCCCCTTTATGTTTGCATCTTGTCTTATTGCTGTAGCTAGGCATTCTAATACTAGATTGAAGCGAAGTGGAGAGAGTGGACATACTAAACCAAGATGAGTTAAACCAGCTTAACTGGCCCATATCAAGCATTGAAATAGAAACAGCAATGAGACCTCTCAGCTAAGAAAAGTCCAGGACCAGATGGTTTTACAGTGGAATTCTACAAGGCTTTCAAAGCACAGCTCACACCAATACTCTTCCAACTCTTCAATGAAATTGAAAGGGAAAGCTCACTACCGAACACACTCTATGAAGCCATCATAACCCTCATCCCAAAACCAGACAGGGACTCATCAAAGAAAGAGAACTATAGACCCATTTCTTTGATAAATATTCATGCAAACTTGTCAACAAAATTTTGGCCAATCGACTTCAACATATTTATGCAAAAAATCATAGACCACAATCAAACAGGATTCATTTCAGGGATTCAAAGCTGGTTCAATATACGCAAATCAATTAATATTATTCATTACATCATCCGGAGCAATGATAAGAACCACATGGATATCTCAATAGATCCAGAAAAAGCATTCGACAAGATCCAATACCCCTTTATTATGAAGATTTTGGAAAAATTGGGAATCCATGGAACATTCCTCAATACAATAAAGGCTGTATATTACAAAACTACAGCCAGCCTTATACTTAATTTTGACAAATTTTCTTTGTGACCTAAAATGTGATCTATTTTGGAGAATGTTCCATGAGCTACTGAGAAGAATATGTATTCAGATGCTGATGGGTGTTATATTCTGTACATGTCTGTTAAATCTAGTTGATCTATGCTGTTCTTTATATCTGAGGTTTCTCTCTTGAATTTTGCTGTGTTGTTGTATCCAGCTAGGATAGTGGTGATTTAAAGTCCCCAACAATTAATGTCTTTCAATCTATAAGAGATTTTAGGGCAAGTAGTGTTCCTTGGATTAAGTTGGGTTCGCTGTTTTTTGGTGAACAGAATATTTAAAAATGTAATACACTTCTGAAGGAGAGATACCTTAATGAATATGTAATGATATTCTTTATCTATTCTTGCTAATTTTAACTTGAAGTCCATTGTACCTGACATTTGGATTTCAACTCCCACCTTTTTATGGTGGCTGTTCGCTTGCTAAACTTTACTCCAGCCTTCCATTTTCACAAGACGTTTGTTTCTGTGGACAAGGTATGTTTCTTGAAGTCAGATCTTTTTATCCAAGTAGACATTCTATGTCCCTTAATTGGAGAGTTGATTCCATTTAAAACTGAGAATTAGGATTGAGGTGTTTGGTAACTGCTGCCATGTTATCCATCTTGTTTTGGGCTGTGCCCACTGGATTCTTCCTATGATCTTTAGACTCTGTTCGGGGGCTACTTCTTGTCTTTTATTGTGCTCTTGCTAGTTTTCTATGTGTAGGATATATTTACATGTCTTTTATAATGCTATTTGGTGGAGATATGTGGTTTCAGTGTTTGTTTTTTCTGAAAGATTTTTATTTGTCCTGAGAATTGAAGGAGAATTTAGCTGAGTGGAGTATTCTTATTTGATAGTTGTTTGTCTTTAGGATGGGGCATGCGTCATTCCAGGTACTTTTTTTGGGGGGGTGTCCAGTCGAGGGGCCTGAACTCTGGGCCTGGGCGCTGTCCCTCAGCTTTTCAGCTCAAGGCTAGCGCTCTACCACTTGAGCCACAGAGCCACTTCCAGCTTTTTTCTTTTTGATTATGTGGTGCTGAGGAATCAAACCCAGGGCCTGAGCCACCTTCCCAGCCCATTCCAGACCCTTTTACTTTAGTTGACTCTGCTGAATATTCTGAAATTATTCTGATGGTTTCCCTTTATAGGTGATTAAATTTTCTCCCTGAAAGTTTTAATCAGCCTTTCCTTTCTCTCAATTGATCCTGTGTGGATTACAATGTAACAGTGGGATGTTCTATTGTGGTCTGTTCTATCTGGTGTTCTAAAGTCTTCTTGTGTCTGAATGGACCAATTATTTCGCATGTTTGGGAAGTTCTCTGCTAGGATCCTGTTAAATACATGTCCTAGAAGTTTCACTTTTCTTAGCCTTCCTCTACAACCATTAGCCTTAAATTAGACCTTTTGGTGGTCTCTTCTAACTATTGAATAGATCTATCATATTTCTTAGATTTGTACTTTTTTTTTTATAGTGTCAAGGCTGTCTTCAGAGACTGGATCCCCTGCACAGACTAAGTTACTCTCAAGGCTTTCTATTTTGTTCTTATTTCCTTTCCTTCTAATTGGTCAGATTTGATGGCTTCAGATTCTTAGTTGGAGCTTTGTTTCACGTCTTGTATGGACTTCTTTACCTTCTTAATATGGTTTTCACTATGTATTCTAAAATCTCTTGATTGGTTATAAGTTAATTGGACAAACTTTCCTTTCATTGGGCTTCACCCAGCATTTCCTTTGTAGCCTCTAGGGATTGCACAAGCTTTCTGTTTATGGATTCCATTACTGCATCTATTAATCAATTTATTTCTCATCTTGTTCATGCAATTCCTCAATTACTCTTTGATCAGCTTCTCAGGCTCATTAATTCCTCTATTAATCTTTCCTTGGCCTCATTATGCTCTTGAATTTCCCTATCACCACTTTCACACAGAGACTTTTGCAGGCTTTCAAACATTTCATTCAACATATGTACCAGTAGTGTTTGTAGAGGATTTTGGGAACTCTCCTCCGGATTATTATATTTATTTATTAAATTATTTTTATTGTGAAAATTCTATGCAGGGGGGTTACAATTACATAAGCAATTAATGAGTATATTTCTTATCAATCATTATTGCCTCCTCCTTTGTTTCATCTTCCCATATCTTCCCATCCCACCACCACTTCTGCACTAATGTTGTAAAGTTCGTTTTTCGACATTAGGTCTCGTACATCTCATTGTTGCAATGGGTCCATCTCTATCGCTGTTTAAACAATTGGTTTTTCCCTTCCCGTGCACAAATACAATGAAAACTGGTGTTATTCCTTGGGGGGGGAGGCATGCAAATCAACAAAAAAACCAAAAATATGTTAGAAAAATTATTTGAGAGCTTGTCTTGTAAATTTGTTCAACCAATTTGGAAAGTAGTATTGGAGGTTCCTCAAAAGACTCCAGATAGACCTCCCCTTGGCCCAGCAATCCCACTTTTGGGCATTTACCTGAACAATCACAAACAAGACCAAGACCATATTAAAGCTACCAGCACAACTATTTTTATTACAGCATTATTTATGATAACTAAGATATGGAACCATTTCAGATGCCCCTAATAGATGAATGGATCAAGAAAATGTGGTATATAGACACAAAGGATTTCTGTGTCTCCCTCAGAAAGAATGTCATTGTTCCATTTGTTAGGAAATACAAGAACTTGAAATAAATTATATTAATTGAAGCAAGCCAGCCTCAAAGAAAAATAGGTCTTATGGTTTTCCTTATTTGCAATAAGTAGTATATGTCTGAAACAAGCAGAAGCAGTCAGACAAGTTGGTGTTAGGCGAAATGAAGCCCAAGATAAGGACTCCCACTCATTGTTAGTGGGAGTAGGGATAACTGGCCACACCATTTTTCTTGTCTTTCTCCACCGTATTCTGCCAATTTTTTTTCTATCAATCATCACATTTTTTTTCATTTTATTTTATTTTATTTTATTGTGAACATACTGTACAGAGGGGTTACAGTTACATGGGCAGGATAATGTGTACATTTCTTATCAAGCATTGCAGCCTCCTCCTTTGTTTACTCTTCACATCCCTTTCCAGCCTCTTCACTCACCACCCACCCTATCCTTCCCCCGCACCAAAGTTGTAAAGCTTGTTTTCGACATGACAACTTGTACTTTTCATTGTTGCAACAGGTCCACCTGTATCCTTAAACGACTTGTTTTTCCCCATCTCCTCCACAAGTTATACTGACATCAAATGTATTGAAAGCAAGGGTTATACTGTTGGGGAGGGACATACAAAGCGACTAAGAAATAATCTTATAAATGCGTTAGAAACAAATGCATGAAAGAAAAAAAAACAATAAAATACATACCTAAGTGTTCATTTTCCTAACATCACATTATCTGACTTTTTCCACTTGACTCATACATACACTAGATATTGCAAATAAGGGAAACCATGGGACCTATGTTTCTTTGGGCCTGGCTTACTTCACTTAATATAATTTTTTTCCAAGTCTTTCCATTTCCTAACAAATGGGGCAATGCCATTCTTTCTGATGGAGGCATAAAATTCCATTGTGTATATAGATCACATTTTCTTGATCGATTCATCTACTGAGGGGCATCTGGGTTGGATCCAGATCTTAACTATGGTAAATAATGCTGCAATAAACATAGTTGTGTTGGTAGCTTTAGTGTGGTCTTGTTTGTAAACATTTGGGTAAATGCCCAAAAGTGGGATTGCTGGGTCATAGGAGAGCTCTTGCTAGCACACTGTTTTAGAAAATCATCAACCTAAGCTCTGTAGTTGCACAAATTGTTTAACACAGTCAAAATAAGTACATATACAGTCCAGTTCACTAGATACAATCTACAACAAACAACTAGAGATACATAGACTAAGAAATTCAAAGAAGAAGACAGAAGTCCAGAAATTAGTAAGTTCAGGGAGAATTGTGAGGAGAAAATAAAATTAGAGGTATATGGGAATGGACAAGGAGAGATAACATAATACCTAAATTTTGAGAGAGTTAATGGATAGAAGGAAAGGAGAAGGGAGATACAGAAAAAAGGAAAAAAAGAAACATTTTTAAATGAAACACTTAAAAATGTATAAAGGAATAATACAACTAAGGGAGTTAATGATGAGTGTTTGTGAATTAAGTAATCAATACACTAATTAGTATGTGCATAATTAAGAATAAGGTCAATAATTGAATATGGATATATATTGGAAGATGAATTGAACAGCTATTAAATATAGCAAAGGAAGCACAAAAGTACCAAGAGAAAAAAGTAAAAATAATAAAATAAATAAAATAAAAATGATGAAAAATTAGAAAACAATTTTTTTTATTTTAAAATCAGATAGACAGGGGCTGGGAAGGTGGCTCAGTATTAGAGAGCTTGCCTTGCATGCCTGAGGCCCTGGGTTCAATTCCTCAGCACCACATGAGCAAAAAAAAAAAAAAAGCCAGAAGTGGCTCAGTGGGTCAAGTGGTAGAGCACTAGCCTTGAGCTAAGAGCTGAGGGACAGTGCCCAGGCCCAGAGTTCAGGTCCCACGACCGGACCCCAACAACAACAACAACAACAACAACAACAACAAAACAGATAGACAAAAGTGTTCTTCCGTTTTTGTTTTTTTTTTTTTTTTCCAGGCAGATCTTCTATCTCCCCTGAGACCTTAACCAGTATATTGGTGCACTGGTTTGCTTACAGTGTTTGATTTTTCCTGTGACTTCATTGGTTTCTTAAATCAATATGTTTCAGCAGGCAGAACAATGCTCTTCCTTACTAGAGATTTTATAACACCTTCCCAGGTTAATTCCATGTGATGGTGATTTCCTTTGAGTATCACAAAACAGAGAGGTGGCTGTTTCTTCTAGCTTGGAGTTGCTCTGGTGGGGCTAGGCTTAGGATAATGTTGAGGCCTGTCAGAATGTGTAGCTTTTCCCTGAGGGGCTAGCTCCTGAGACACTCATATACCCAGCCTGGAGCCATTGTCAGGATTTATATTTACTGAGTTTCCAATTTTTTCTTTTACTCTCAGGCAGTTAGGACTGCTGAATGTGCTACATTGTGGTGGGGTAGCCTCTTACCCAGTGATGAAAGTCAGTCATCTATGGGCAGAGATTCCTCTGCCTGGAAAGTAAAACTTTCTCCTTGCCTGGATCTGAGCCTGGCATGTCAGGTTCCTTTGATCTGTTAAATGGCTCAGACTGGTTTCTTCAAAGGTCTTAGTATGGGGTGTTCTGCCATGTCTTTATTAGTATCAAGGAGGGAGTTCTCCTCTTGTGGTTGGGGAGTATCTATTTTCCCACTCTTGCTCTGTGGAAATGATTAAGGAAGTCTTGCTTGTGTGGTACTCACGCCTTTCCATGGGTTTCCAGGCCATATATGGTCTGCAAATGTCTGTGGTGAGCATGATGAAGATGTTTGCTCCTTGTCAGTTTTTGCTGGTGGTGATTATAATCTGCTCACACACCACTTCTGGTGACGTGTTCTGGGCTGTATTTGTTGATGAGGTGGCAATGGTAGCAGCTGCTGTAGCTACTGCTAAGGACAATTTTGAGAGCTCAAGTCTGTCTCCATAACCAAGTTGCATGTCTTTTTCCAATCTGAACAAGCTCTCTTTACTATTATGGCAAATCATGTCAGTCTAAAATCTTGGACTTTGCACTGGAACAATAAAACTGGTTTCTATGAGATATGTTGATTAGAACTATTAGGACCGCTAAGCACTTTTAAAAAACACATATCCTTTGTGACACAATAGTCTCTAGTATACCCATATATTCATTGGGAATTACAGACAATTGAGATTCAACCTGCCATTGTAACATCAAAACCTTTTGTGAAACCAACTGTGTCACATTGTCCTTACGATAGCATCAGATCATTCTGATATCACAAAACTTCCAATCATATCATACCCTATGACATCACATTGCATTGTGACATCATAGACACATTGTAAATACCTATTCTGCAATGTCATCCTATTTCAAATGTGGCATGTGTATTATCAGAAAGCCATTGTGAACTAATCACCATTGTGACATCACATTTCCAAAATGATATCAGTAACCCACTGTGCCATCAAAAACCTGTCTTCTCCACAAACTTTCTTTGCCATGTGGCAAATTTTAGGTTAATAATTTGTTTTCAATTTGTGAGCTAATTATTTGTTTTCAAAAATAATATTTCAGACATGACATGTTATAAAAGACATCTTTTTTGATATCAAGGCCACTCTGACATCACACTGCCAGATGTCATGACCATTCTGTCACATAGTGAAATCAGAAACCTGCTAGCACTTCATCACATTTTTCACAATACATACTTTAGAGACATCACAGTTCTTTTGTGAACTCATATATTCATTATGAGTTAGTGAAAATTGTGATCCTGTATATCATTTTGCTATGCATACCTCTTTCTGACATCTCAAACCTACTGAGATCTCATCACAGTAGGCATAAACAGCTAATGATGAGTTCAAAACATTATTATGACATGTTATTTTGACGACATTTTCAATGTGATATCACTGTCCCATAGTGTTTTCAGAACACTTTAATTGCTGTAATGAAATCATCCCAGAAGCCTCATTTTGAAACATAGTATATTGTAATATTTATAATAGATTTTACACGTTGCAGGTAGCCAATTGTTACAAAGACCTACAGCAAGCAAATAAAAGTAACACAGCTAGGAAACATGGTAAAGAGAAAAAACAAACAAAAACCATGCAACAACGGTATGGATAGCTTAATTGGGCTGCAATGATGACCGAAGCAGAGCCAGGAGAGAGGACACAGGACATGATCAGTGAGACAATTGGAATGACATAATGATGTCTAAGCTGGTTCAGACTTAAGTAGGTCGGTGCAGAGGTCAGATCATCAGGAAATGCCTAATCCAAGCAAATTCAGTTACCTATCAGCCAAGTACCCACACCTGTCTCCAGGGATATGGTCATGCACATTACCTTGGAGTTAGGTGATAGGCAGGGGGTTTTCTTAACCCAGCATGAAAGCAAGATGCTAGATCCCACAACCAACCATGTGGCCAATAAGGTGATGTCCAGAACTGACCTCCATACTTCATGACCTCATTACATTTTAGATATCAAGCTCCTTCCTTGAATATTGTGAACATTGAATTCATTGTGAACTAGTAGCATCTGAAGTCGGACATATCATTGTGATATTACAAGCTCATTGTGACATCCCTAATCCATTGGGTCCTCATCAGCACTGTGATATCTAATTGCTGATGTGATATCATGATCATATTGTGACTTGAAGTTCCTTTTGAGAACTACATGTTGGAGCTTTGCAGAATTTGCCTGTTGGCAACTTTCTATATACACGTTTGTCAGGCAGCGGCCCCAGTGGTTTTCAAGATAGTTTTGGCAGTGGTTGGTGGAAAATTACCAGCATGTCTAACCAGATACAGACAGAAGGTTTGAGCATGTAATTCTTTTCACAAGATCAGTATCAACATTTACACTCTTGTTAGCATTCTTTTTTGCTCCTTTCTTTAATCTTAACAAGTAGTAGCTCTAGAAACACCACTGATTTTAGAGTGGTCTCCTGAGCTACCTGATCATCTCAGTTGTTTCCCTGCACCTACGTGTTCTCTAGTTTGTTTAATTCCTTTTTATTATTCTGAACCTGTTTGGAGGTTGGAGACTTCTTCTATTTATCCTCCTCCTTTTCACTCTTTAAAGCTTGTTTTTATGATCCCAATCTCCTTTTTAAATTCCTCCTGACCTTGCAAATGTTCTGCCAGAGTCACAGGAAAGTTCCTTTGACTGTTCAACTGGTGCTCTTTCAGCAGTACATTTGCTTGCTCTTCATGTCCTCCGTTTAATTCTCAGTGGTGCTATTGAGAGGGTTTTTTTCACCTCCATCTGTTTCATTGGGACATGCTACATTTTTTAAATAATTTTTTTATTTTAATTTTTTTGTGAACATACTGCACAGAGCGGTTACAATTACAAGGGCAAGATAATGAGTACATTTCTTATCAAGCATTGAAGCTTCCTCCTTTGTTTACCCATCACATCCCTTCCCAGCCTCTCCCTGCTCCCCTACCCAATTGTAACCCCCCTACCCCCGGACCAAAGTTGTAAACTTTGTTTTCGACCTGACAACTTGTACTTCTCATGGGACATGTTACTTCTGCATTACATTTATGGTGAGGATCTTCTCATTGTCTTTGTGTTTTCTTCTAGTAGCTCCTCTTTCTTGTTATACACTTCCTTGTATTTTTATGACAAGCCTTTCAACTGTTTAACTGTTGTTTTTTTGTGCCTAATGCTGTTTTTCAGGGTATTCCCCATCAAAACATTAGTGTCCTTGACTCTTTCTAAAGAGTAACAATCCGTATTTTGACCCATTTATTATTCTGATTACTTTTCTTAGCCTCTTCTTCAATGACACAGGAATTTTGGGTCTATTCTTCTAACTGACGTTTCAGTTCTTCCTCTGGTGCTTTGAATTTTTGCTCATACCCTTCAAAGGTAAAAGCTGAATGCACTCTTTTATCATGACCAGCTCCTTTTACCTGGCCTTGATTTCACGTACAGTGTCAGGATCTTCTCCCTGCCTTGCTTGTAGTCAGCAAGGATGGAAGCATTGGTGTCCTTGTCCTTCTCAGCCTGTGACCTCTGGGTTGACCTTTGCACCAGGCACACCTTGTCTGATGTACTTGGATTTCATTTAATTCTGCAGTTTTCTCAGTTTCATTTTGTGAATTTTTGTTCTTATTTTTGACTCTCACAATTTTATGATTTATGTCTTCAAATCTTTTCTTCACATCTGATAATTCTTTCTTTTCTCCATTGTGCTGTTTAATTCACTTTTTACCTATTTGTGGGTTTTGATTGGCATGTATTTGAGATTTAGAATATTTTGCAGCCTGTGTTTTCAAAATGTGTAAAAATTTTCATCACCACATTTTTTCTTCAGTGGGCTGATTTTTATGTTTAGCACAATTGTATTTCCCGAGCTCATTTGCCTTGTTCTCAGGAGAGAAACTGTGATTACAGTTTCCCAGTGGCAATCTGCTTACTTAACATTTCATTTCTAATCCTTCTCTTCCTTGAAAATTCCTTTTTCCCTTGCTGTTTACTTCCAGTAAGCACACAGATCTAGTCCTAGAGGTTCCCTATGGATATTTGCAAATGAATTAAACTCTCTTCACCAAGAGTCTCTTGATCCCTGTCCTGGTGCTGCTATGTGAAACCCCTTCTTAGACTGTTTTTTCTTCCACTGTATAACTGTTATGTAACACCTGTTGGGCAATTGCTACCAACTCAGATAATACCTTTCCTCAAATCCTTCTAAATTGGAAGGTTTTTTCCTAACATCTGGACCCACGGTATAGTGAAAGCCATATTTCGGGCTCTTCAATTATCCTGGACCTCAGGATCTTTTGGCATATAGTTCCTATAGGCCTCTTGGAGGCTTTCTAGAAAAGCATTAGGGGATTCATTGGGGGACTATAGTCTCATTCATCTTAATTAAAATAGTTGGCTTCCTAGCCACTGCCCTTACCCTGCTAACAGGCTTGCAATATTGCTAAGCACATCTTTACCTTGATCGCTGTTCTACTCCCAGCTTGGTTGAGTCTGGGGAAAGACTTGCTCCAATGACAAGACCACCTTCAAGCCATTGTGCCGGATTCTCTCCCTTCCTCCCAGGTGGAAAGCAGCTGTAAAAGTTGCCCTAAGTCATCCCATATGGGCTGATGTAAAGAGATGAGGCCCTGAGCTATTTCAGAAATGGACGGATCTTGCTATTTCCCCTTATACATGACACTAATTGTAAAGGGAACATGTCTTAGAAAGTTGATTTGCCCACCATTTCTCCAATGTGCTTGTTGTGTACCACCTCAGGCTGGTTCAAGAAACTAATTCTATTTTGGAGGGACTGAACATCAGAGATGCTGATGGCACAGATTAGGAGGACATGTCTTCTTCTGGGGGATCCTGTAACACCAGAAGGACAATATTTCAGTTACAGGAACTTTAACATATTGTGCTCCCATCCTGGAAAAAAAAAGGAGTAAGCAAAGGTGTATACAGGAAACAGAACTATCAGCACACACAAATAGCCATAAACCCTAAACCCACATGTGCCATATCTCTCAGTGATGCCCTCTTGAGGAGATATGAGATGACCTCTGGAGGAGATACCATAAGGGCTACTCATGAGAGCCTAGATGACCTCTGGAGAAGGTCCCAGATGGCCTTTCAAGGAGGCTACAAAAGACCACTCAAGGGGGTCTCAGATGGCTTTAAAGGACCTTCCAGGTGACCTCTTGAAATCTCCAGTTGATCTCCAGAGGAGGTTCCAGATGGTCTCATGATTAAGTTCCAATTAATGTACTGAGTACATCTGAGATGACTTGTTGAGAAGGCCTAACATGACCATTGGAAGAGGTCCCAGATGCCTTCTCACTTAAGTGCCCAGATGATCAGTGGAGGAATTCGCAATTGTCCTCTTCAGGGACCCCAAATGACCTCCAGAGGAATTCTCAGGTAAACTATAGGAGAGGCTCGAAATAGCTTCTCGAAGAAGCCCCAAATTTGCACTGGAGTCAGTCCCAGATGTCCTACAAATAAAACCCAAGACAGGAGGAAGACCTAGATGAGGACCTCGAGGAGGGCTAAGATAACCTCCAGATTAGGTCACAGATGGCTTCTAAAGGAAGCCCAAGATGAACCCTCAAGAAGGTCCCAGATGGCCTCTTGAGATTACCCAAAATATCCTTCAGAGGAGGTCCAAATGGCCTCTTGAGAATGCCACAGATGAGCTCCAGAAGAGGTTTCAAATCAGGCTGACAAGTTTGCCTCTCACTCCTACATGGTTCTGAAATAACTCGTTTTCTGATTTTTGGTGTGTTTGTTTGTTTGTTTTTTGGCTGGTCATGGGGTCTGAACTCTGGGTCTGGGCCCTGTCCCTCAGCTCATCTGCTCAAGGCTAGTTCTCTACCACTTGAGCCACAGTGTGACTTCTAGCTTTTTATGCTTATGTGGTTTGAGGAATGGAACCCAGCGCCTCAGGCATGCAAGGCAAGCACTCTACCACTGAGTACCTTCCTAGCCCTGAAATGACTCTTATCCCTGTTGGTCCACAGGAAACAACAACTCTAGGGAGGCTTTCACCCCTGAGGGATGAGAAACTCACATACAAGGAGGTTTTCCCTGGGGCCAGTTCCATCCATATGGATTATCTCAGTGAGGCCTCCAAAATTTAACTCATGTAAAGCATGAAATAATCCATCAAGATACGATTAAGATAATAAAATTATTTACACTACAAAGGGGCCTGTTTTTATCTTGTCCTGGGCTGGATATTCAGGCCAAGAGCAGCATTGGACACCAAACCTCAGACATCCAATGGGCAGCAATGCCCTTTGTTAATTCATCTGCAAACCACCAATACCAAACTTATGATCTCCAAAGCTCCAAACTTCAAAAGACAAGGTTTTTCTATTCCCTTGCTTATTCCATTACAGATCTGTCCTTTCTTCCAGGTCTTTCCCTATTCATCTTCCACCAATTCCTTCTTCTTTTTAGGTCTCTCTACTTTCCACAGGAATATGCCCCATAGATGAATTGCCATCGTTACCCTCCTGCTCTCACTCAACTTCCTCTCTTGTCAGGTCTTGCCCTCCTGCTATCCTTCTTCTATCCAGTTATTTCCACTCTTTCTCTCCCCTTTGCTATGAACACTGCCTCTATAAGGACTGTACACCTCCAGCACTCCAACAAATCTCATGCCTAAGTTTTCAATTGTCACTTCCAAACTGTACAATGCCCAATCACTTCTTGACATATCTCTGTGAGTTACATGACAGCTCAACCCCTTTAGAAGCATAAACCACCCTCTCACATAGGCCAGGCCATAGGGGAAAGATGATGATTAGGTCCCACAAATGATTGGGGCCCAGGGGCTTATTCCAGCATCCTCATTGATAACAAGTATCAATTGAAATTGGTATTATAAACGCATTATGACAGCACCAAACAATTGTGACCTCATCATCAATATGACATCACTCATGCATTTATCCACGATCACATTGTGACATCACAAACCTATTATGACCTCTTACAATCATTGAAAAAACACATGGTCTTTGTGACATCACAGTCCCTTTGTGTACCCCTATCCTCATTGTGTACTAGGACAATTTTGATCAGCCATGCCATTGTATCATCACAAAGCCTTTCTGAGTTTATCACCAGTGTAACATCACATTGCACATTGTGACATCACCAACCTACCATGTCACCATAGCATTATTACTTCACATTGTCATTGAGATGTCATAGGCAGATTGTGAATGCCTATTCTCTGATTTCATTCTACTTCAAATCTGGACTCTGGGTTGATAGCAGTAACCCTAATGATGCAGTAACCAGTGTGACAGCATATCATATTTGGTATATTACTCCCATTGTGTTTTCAAAAAACTAATATAACTTCATTACATTTTTCAAAATCATGGCCTTTGTGACTTCAAGCTACTTCTGTGAAGCCCTAATCTTATTTCTAAGACCAATTGAAATGGAATATGTAATCAATATTACTAATATTATGAAATCACCTCATTACATCTGTGACAGCACAGTCCTATAGTGACATCAAAATCAAATTGGGACATCTCAAACCTATTTTGGCATCTGAGCACCTTTGAAAAAACACATCATTTTTGTGATATCACAGTCCCATTGTTATCCATATTTTCATTGTGAACTAATGACTATTGCAACAGATAGGCCAGTATAATACCACAAACAATTATGACACCATAATTGTCATTTTGACACTATCACCTTATTTTGATATCACAAAAGTACAATGACATTAACTATTACGGCATCATATAGCCAATGTGACATGATAGACACATTGTGAATGCCTATGTTGTGATTTTTTTCTTTCAAATGAGGCATGTGGTTGATATTAGAAACCCAGTTTGACTTCATAACCATTGTGATATGACAATCCCTTTGTGACCTCACATTGCCATTGTGATATCATTAACCCATTATGACATCACAAATTGGTCCTGTCCTATTAATTTTTGTGGCATGTTGCCATTATGACATCTTAGATTCTAGGTAAGTTCATGATCTGTTTTTCACATGATAATATTTCAGGAATGTATGGTATCAGATATCCACTCTGACATCATGGCCACTGTGACATCACACAGCTAGATGTCATTGACCACATTGTTACATTTGACATCACAAGCCTGTCAACTATTGTGACAACACATACCTTTAGAGACATCACAGTCCTTTGAGAACTCATAATCATTGTAAGTTAATGACAATTGAGATCAACCATGCTATTTTGACATCATCAACCATTGTGATATTAGAAATCTATTGTGAGCTCCTCAACACTATGGTATAACCAACTAATTTTTACATCAAACATAAATAGGGAAGGGGGTACCAAGATGGTGCCAAAACAGTAGGGAAACACCACAGCTCTCTCCAAACAAACAGAATTCCAAGGCTCAATTTCCCCAAAAGACCCATGACTGAAAAGATGACCACCCAGATAAAAAGAGGTGCAATAAAAAGTAAAGGAAAAATATTACAATGGGAAAAACACGAAGACCCTTCCCCAACCATTGATGTCCTTGTAAATCTGTGCCAAACCAGAACCCAGCCCAGAGCCCCCAGAACCACAGTAGGCTATCTGAAGAATGCCCACGAAGAACATAGGCAAAGTGCTGGTGCCAGAATCAGTGATTGTTAAAAGAGGAACCTCAGAGCTTGGAACCTTCACAAAGAGCTTTCACCAACCCCTCATCTGTAGAGCAAACTTGCATAATCCTACCAAATTCCCCACGCCTCACATCAGTGGTGGGAAGCCAAGAACTACAAGGGTCCATCCACGGCAGGCCAGTGCAGTAGGCTCCCAGGTGCCTGTGCTGATATGGACATTGCAAATAGAGACAAAATCATCGGAGCTCAGAACGTGCAGAAAGATCCTATTGGACACCTCTCTGGCAAAGTGGTTCGATGCCATCCTGCCAAAACTCCTGGGCCCCCAGAACCACAGTGACCCATAGGAAGCCAATGCAAAAACACCCATGGTGCTTACCAGGACCGCATAAACAGAGTCAGAGATGGTGTAAAACACAGGCGCTGAGCCATCACCATCACCCAGCCCAGACCACAATCATCTCAATACAATGCTAATACTGGTAGCAACCTGCAATCTACAGTGCACAGAGACAATGATCTGTGCCAGGACCATTCCACAGTTCTCAAACAGTTCTAGCTAAGTACCCCAATAGGAACAGACTTACCCCTTTCCAAGAAAAACAAGTGCTGGCAGTAACCTCCAGAGCTTGACCCATATCCTTCTCCCTACAACGTGGACTACAGGTTCCACTAAAACTGTGCAAGGACCCCATCAGCCTTTGGAGAACATCTAGCCCACCAGGCTTGAAAAAAAGCAACCCATTAAGTGAGCTTAAACGCTCAAGCTGGGAAGAGGACCAACAGGCCACAGGAGCCAGAAGAAGAAGAAATCCAAACTGTGTACCCTGCGTGGGAAGCCCAGCAGCACAGGTCTCACCTAAGCCCAAAGAGTGTGTCCCAGGATGGTGATAGAAAGACAGGACCAGGCAGAGGATGGGTGAGTGAGCTACATAAATGATCTCTCCTGTTTGAAGTCAGAGGCTGAGCACAGGATTCAGAAGAGGCTGTAAAGAAAGGAACAGCAGCGCTCAGGAACCAACCAAGGACAGCAAAAGATCTGTGTGTGTGCAGGGATCCCAACACCGGAGCCTGACTTCTGTATCCCAGACTGGTTATTTAACAACTCAGGCCACCAGCACCTAATTATACTCAGGAATGGGCTGGAAAGATGGCTCAGTGGTAACGTGCATGCCTTGCATTCATGAGGACCTGGTTCAATTCCTCACCACCACATAAGCAGAAAAAACCAGATGTGGAAATGTGGCTCAAGTGGTAGAGTGCTATCCTTGATCTGAAGTTCTGAGGGACAACACCAAGGTCCACAGTTTAGGCCCTAAAACAGACAAAAGAAAAGAGGCACATGATTATCTCCATTGATATGGAAAAGTCTTTTAATAAAATACAAATTTATTCATGTTAAAGGCTCTGAAGAGAATAGTAGAGGAATTTTCTTAAAACTCTGTAAGCCATATATGAGAGAGCAAAAGCCAATATTATAAATAATGGGGAGATACAACAATAAATTCTCCTAAAATTAAGAACAAGGCAAATATGCCCACTCTAACCACTCCTCTTCAATACAGTCCTGGAATGCTTAGCCAGAGTAATAAGGCAAGAAAAAGAATTTAAAGGGATCTGCATTGGGAAGGAAGAAGTTAAACTATCCTTTTTTGCAGATGAAATGATATTATACCTCAATGATTCTAATAACTCCACCCCAAAACAGTTTATAAACCATTTTGGCAAAATAGCAGAATACAAATATCCACAAAAATCAGTTCTCTGTAACGTACACCAACAACAAATAAGCTGAAAATAAAATCAAGGAAATAACACCATTCACACAGTGACCTCAAAAAATAATATATTTTGGAATTAACCTAACCAAAGATGGAAAGGATGTATTTAAAGAAAAGCATAAAAACATAAAGATATCAGGACACTAGGAAAGGTTGCCAAAAAAATTCTAGAAAAAAAAGGGAGGGTTCTCTATTCTGGACTTCAAACTCTACTATAGAGCCATAATAACGAAGACAATTTGGTAATTTATAAAAGAAAAAAAAATGGTATAGATTAGAAGATCCATGCTTACAATCATCTGATATTTGACAACTCAAAATCGATAAAAACCCATAACATCAATCACGAAAATCTGAATCTACTGAAGCACAGACTAAGAGAGACACTTGAATGTATAGGCAGAGGCAGGAACTTCTTTAGCAGAGTTCCAGGATCACAACAAATTGGGGAGAGACTCAACAAATGGGACTACTTTAAAACAAAATGATTCTGCACAGGTAAAGACATAGCAACCAAACTAGAAAGAACCAATTGGGAAAAATATTTACCAGCAATATATCAGACAAAGGCCTATATCCAGTATATACACTAATCTCTCCCAAACCTAGTGAACCAATTACTAAATGGTCAAAGGAACTAAAAAGAGAATTCTCAGAAAAGATAAAAATGGCAAAGAAGCACATGAGGAAATGCTATTCATCCGTGGCTGTAAAGGAAATGCACATAAAAACAATCCTGAGATCTCACCTTATTCTATTCAACATGGACTGCTTCCTAAGGTCAGACAAAAACAAAGGCTGGAGGGAGCCATTGACAAATGCACAGAAAGGAACTCTATTGCATTGCTTCTGGGAATGGGCACTAACACAACTTTGGAAAGCAATATGGAGGTACCTCAGAAAACTAAACATAGACCTTCCCAATGTCCCAGCCATACCACTCCTAGGCATCTATGCTGAACAACAGGAACCAGGATACAAGTACACATGCACTTTCATGTTTATTGCAGCACTGCACACAATGGTCAAGATATGCAAACAACCCAGATGCCCTACTGGATGATCCTAATGGATAAATAGATCCAAAAATGGTGGCACCAATATACAATGGAATATTATGCAGCCATTAGAAAGGACAAAATAGTGGCATTTGCAGGGATATGGATGGAAGTAGAAAAATAATTTTGAGTGAGGTAAGCCAAAAGAGACAAATGGAAAACGATATATGTGGATATTAAATATAACATGTAAAGAGATACAACAAAGTAAACAGGACTCGACAAACAAAGAACTTCCAGTCACCTTGTTTCATTACAAAATAACCCAAAGTTACTGACCACATTGAAGGTATATATGCACACATCTGAGGGAAACTAAAAAGAGGACACAGAATCAGAGATAGATAGAGGAAAACACACCAGAAGGATGCATCAGCTGCATTGGACATTAATGAAAATGAACTAAGCCACTCAAGGGCAGTGATTGGAGGGATGGAATGAGGGAGCTAGAAGGAAAAGCTGACAGTAAGCAATAGGAAAGAAATATACATATCACTTGTTATGGAACAAATTGCTTTATTCTCTAAGCTGATATAATTCCCAAACTATGGACCACAATTTGCTTCATGAGTCTTAGAATGTGCTTGAGAATTTAACTATCACTATCTCACAATTCTATGAAATTTGTGAAATTTAGGTCAATCACAATAAATATTTTAAAGAAAATTATATACATGATATGGTGGCATCACATGGCCATAGTGATAACACTATCCCATTGTGTTTTCCCAAATGAGGCATTATCTCATAATATTTTAGAAAATTCATGGTCTTTGGGATTCCAGTCTCTTCCTGTGAACTTATATCCTCACTGTAAACTAGTCGCAATAGAACTTGGACATGTTATTGTGGTATTGCAAACTTGTACTGACATTACAAACCCATTGTGGCCTCATTACCATTGTGACATCAAAAACCTATTGTGCTATCACCATCACATTGTACCATCCCAAACCTGCTATGACCTATTAGCACATTTGACAAGGCACTTGGCTTTTCTGACATCACAGAAATTTTGTTTACCCATATCTTTTTTTTTCTGGTCATGGGGTTTGAACTCTGGGCCTGCGTGCTATCCTTGAGATTTTCAGCTCAATGCAAGTGCTCTACCACTTGAGCTACAGCACCAATTCCACATTTCTGGTGGCTTTTTGCAGATAAGAGACTCATGGATTTGCTGACCAGGCTGGCTTTGAGCCGCGATCCCCAGATCTTAGCCTCCTGAGTAGCTAGGATGACAAGTGTAAGCTAATAGCACCCAACTCCTTCCCATACCTTATTGTGACCAAACGACACTGCAGATCAGACATGCAATTATAACATAAAATTTTTTTAACATCCTCCAAATCGTGATATCCCATTGTCCTTATGTCAGCATCAACTCATTGTGATATCACAAATCTGCAATGGCATCATAGCATTATGACAACACATTGTCATTGTGAAGTCATAGACACTTGTTGAATGCCAATTCTGTGCTTTCATTCTATTTCAATAAGGCATGTAGGTTCATATTAGAAACCCATTGCAATCTCATAACAATTTTGAAATCACATTGCCATTTTGATATAAACCCACTGTGCTATCACAAATCTGTCCTCTCCTCATAACCTTTGTGATATGCTGCCATTGTGATAAATTAGGCCCTTTGTGAGCTCATAATCTGTTTTTGAAATCATATTTCACAAATAATATCTGACATAAAAAATACACTGTGATCTCATGACCACTGTGACATCACCTTTTCAAACACCTTGACCATATTTTCACATTGTTACATCAGAAACCTGTTTGGAATCTTCATGCTTGTTATAACTTATGCCTTCAGAGACAACACAGTCTCTTTGTGAACTCATCTACTCATTATGGATTAATGAAAATTGAAATCCAAAATGTCATTTTGATATTTTCAATCCATTGCGATATTGTAAACTTATTGTGACCCTATCAGCAGAATGGCATCAACAACTACATGTGTCATCAAAATATTATTATGATTTGATATAGTGATATCATATTGCCATTATGATATCATTGTTCCATTGTGTTTTCCACAACCTAATATGATCAGAAATCATTTGAGAGAATTCATGGCCTTTGGGACTTCAAACTCCTTCTGTGAACTTGTATACTCATTGTGAACTAGTAGCACTTCTCATTGGATATGTCATGTGATATTACAAACACCTGACATCACTAACCAGTTTTGACCTCATCACATCTGTGACATCACAAAACCATTGTGACATCCCACACTGATTATGGTCACATTAGCCCCTTTGAAAAACACATGACCTCTGTGACATCACAGTCCCTTTGTGTACCAATATTCTCCTGAACTAAGGGTAGGACGTTTGTGATGTCACAGTGTGTTAATGATATTACAGTGGCAATATTGGGTCAGAAATGCATTGTGATGTAACAATGCTTGTGAGGACACAGGCCACATTTGAAATAGAATGAAATTATTGAATACACATTCTCAATGTCTCTATGATGTCACAATGGCATGGCATTGTGATGTCACACTGGTGTTTATATCACAAAGATTTTGTGATATTGAATGGCATATCTGCTATCAATTGTCATTTGTTCACAATGAGGATATGGGTACACAACGGGACTGTAAGCTCAAAAGGGCCATATTTTTTCAAAAGTATTATGAGATCATAATAGTTTTGGAATGTCATGATGTTATCATGATGTCTCAATGGCAATGTGATGACACATTGGATTTTTGATGTCACAGGTGATGAGATCACAGAGTTTATGATGTCAAGATTATGTAATATCACAATCATATGTCCAATATCAATTAATATTAATTCATAGTGATTTACAATTTCACAGAAGGACCTTCAATTCCTATAGGCTATGAATTTTTCTAGGTTTCTGAAAACACAGTGGCAAAGTGAAATCACAATTTGATTTCAAAGTATCATGTCATAATAATGTTGTGTTGTCACAATTTGTTGGTGATGCCACAATGGTGATGAAGTCACAATAGGTTTGTGATGTCACAATAGGTTTGTGATGTCACAGTGGCATGCCAAATCTCAATTATCATTAACTCAGAATGAGTTATGAGTTCACAGTGGGATTGTGATGTATTCAAAGGCATGTGTTTTCATAAATTTCTGCATTCCTAACAAGTTTGTGATGTTACCATGTGACACATTGGTCATGACATCTGCCAGTCTGATGTCACCATGGTCCTTATGTTCCACTGAATATCTTATACAGTAAGTCATACTTGAAAAATTATGATTTTGAAAAGAGATTCTGAGCTCACACAGGGCCTTAGATATCACAAAAGCAGCATGTCCAAAACGTACAGGATAAGTTTATGATGTTACAGGGTGGTAGCGATGTGAAGTAATGTAACAATGTGATTGTAATGTAATAATGGTTATGAAGTCATAATTTGTTTCTGATATCACATTTAAAATAGAGTGCAATCCCATAAAAGAATTCACAATGTGATATCATAATGCTATGATGATATTGTCATTTTCTGATGTCACAGTGAACTGTGGTACTATAGAAACAATGGGATGTCACAATGCTGCTGATGTCCCAAAGGGTTTTTGATGTTACAATGGTAATGAGTACACATGCTTTTCAGATTTAAAAGGCATACCAGCTTTTAAATAGAATAGAATCACAAAATGTGCACTCACAATGCATCTATGATGTCATAATTACAATGTTATGCTATAAGGGTATGTTGTCATTGTAGTTTTGTGATGTCACAATGAGCTGATGTCATAACAACAATGTGATATCACACTGGGGAAATTGGCAAAAAACTGTGATATTCAATGACATGTCTAATCTCAGCTGTCCGTTCACAATGATATGGGCTCACAAAGTGACTGCGGTGTTACAAAGGCCATGTGATATTTCAAAGGTGCTAAGAGTATATAGTAGGTTTTGAGTGTCACAATGTGATCATGACGTGTCAATGGAAATATGATATCACAATGGGTTTGTGATTTCACAGTGGTACTGAAGTCATAACGGGTGTGTGGTGTTACAAGGAGCTTGCAATAGCACAGCCATGGGCCCAATTTCAATTGCTAGTATTTCACATTGAGGGTAGAGGTTCATAAAAGGAACATGACTCCCCAGTCCATGAATTATCTAAAATGTTATGAGGTTGCAATAAGTTTATGAAAACATAAAGTAACAGTGATATTACCAAGGCAACATACTGTCATAATATCATATCCTAATAATGTTTTGATGTCAAAATTAGTTGGTGATACCATACTGGTGATGAGATCACAATAGGGTTGTGATCTGATAATAGATTGGTGATATTACAGTTGCATGCCAGATTTCAAATATCATTTATTCACAATGAGAGAATGTGTTCACAAAGGGAGTGTGATGGTTCCAAATGCATGTATTGTCACAGATGTGATGAACTCCAAACAGGCTTGTGATGTCACATTAGTACAAATTTTCATAATGTCTGGAAGTGTGATGCCAGAGTGGTCATGTTGTCACAGTGCATTTTTAATATCACATGCTTCATCTGAAATATGAGCTCAGAAGGGACCTAAGATATCAGAATGCATCATATCATAAAATTTATGACAGGACACTTTGGATATCACAGTGGGTTAGAAATACTACAATAGCAATGTGACATCTGATATGAACCCACATGGCATATTTGAAATATATTGAAATAACAGGATAGGCCTTTCAGAATGTGTCAATGATGTCACAACAATAATTTGATGTCATAATATTTTGATGTTATTGCAGATTTGTGATGTCACAGTGATCTGATGGTGTCATAATGACAATGTTCTGTCACACTAGTGACAAAGTCACAAGGTGTTTGTGATGTTAAAATGTCATGTCTGATCTCAATTGTCATTAGTTACAATGAGGATATGGTCCACAAAGGGACTGTGATGTCACAAAGACCATGATATTTAAAAATAGGCCTGAGATGTCACAATGTGATCATGATGTCAAAACGGCAATGTGAAGTCTCATTATGTTTGTGCTGTCACAGGGTGATGAGGAAACAATAGGTTAGTGATGGGACAACGAGTTTGTATTATCATGGTAATGTCCAATTTCAATTGCTACTAATTCACAGTGAGGATAGACGTTCACAGAGAGAGCTTTACAGGAGAGGAATTATCTTAAGCATTATGAGGTCATAATAGGTTTGTGAAAACACTATAAAGCAGTGCTAACAAAATGGCAATGTGATTTCAAAATATCTTGTCCTAATAATGTAATGGTGTCACAAATATTTGATGATTCTATCATGATGAGGAGGTGACAATAGGTTTATGATGTCCCAATGAGTTTGTGATGTCACATTGTGACACAATGGTTACAATGTCTAGCAGTGATATCACCATAGTCTTGCTATCCCAATGTTTTTCTTTTATCACATGTCATATCTGAAGTACTATGAGGTTGAAAACAAATTAAGAGCTCACAAAGGACCTACAGTATTGCAATGATTATATTTCACAAAATTTATTAGGACATAATGACTTGTACATCTCATTGTTGCAATGGGTCTACCTGTATCCCAATTTAAACAATTTGTTTTTTTTCCCTTCCCCTCCACAAATTATTCTGACATCAAATACAGTGAAAGCAGGGGTTATACCATTGGGGAGGGACATACAAAGCAACAAAGAAGTCATCTATATATATGTTAGAAACAATCACATGAGAGGAAAAAAAATATTTGATTACTTATCTTGGGGTTCATTTCATCTATCATCAACTTATCCGAACTTTTCTGCTTGTCTTAGACATATACTAGTTATTGCAAATAAGAGAAAACATGGAACTTGGTCAGGGTGGGGTGGGGCGACATAAAGGGTAGTATGGGGATGGCGATGGCAGGAGATGGAAAGGGATAGGAAGAGGAAAAAAGGAGGAGGCAAAAATATTTGTTAAGAAATGTACTTATCATCTTGCCCATGGAATGTAACCCCTCTGTATGATATTTTCATAATAAAAAAATACAAAATAAATAAATTTATGACAAGAGGCTTGTGATTATTGATATCTCTATGGCAATGTGATGTCACACAGGAATTGTAATGTCAGAGTGGGCTGATAGTGTCATAACAGAAATATGATGTCACACTGGAGATTAGATAACAAATAGTCTGTGATGTTCCAGTGGCATGTCTGACCTCAATTGTCATTAGGATGAGGATTATGTACACAAAGTCACTGTGATGCCACATTTGTTTTGAGGTCAGCATGGGTTTCTTATATCAACCCACATGCAACATGTGCAATAGAATGTAATCACAGAATAGGCATCATTTGAAGAAGCTTGGAATTATGAAATTGAGCATGAGATTAAAGGAGGAGGATAAAACAGAAGATGTCTCCAAGCTTAACTGAGGTTCAGAGTAGTAACCATGACTTAAAGAAACTAGAGACCCTGAAGTTCAGGACAAAAGGAAACTGATCAACTAGCAGGGGCAACCACTCTAAAAGCAGTGGGGTCTCTAGAGCTGCTGTTCATTAAGATTAAAGGAAGAAGACAAAACAGTGGTAACAAGAGTGCAAATGTTAGAGACTAAACTTATGAAAAATGGATACAGGCTCAAGCCTTCTGACTGTTTATACCCGGATATTTTGGCACTCTAGTAAAATTGCCCTGGACCACTGCCTAAATCTGTGTTTAAAACCAGTGGGGCCTCAGCCTGACAAGCCTATGTAATGTATGTAGAAAATTGCCAATAGGTAAATACTGGAAATCTGGAATAGGTGGAGAAATCTCTTAGGCAAGGATCCTCACCTGATGAATTTTGGGAAATGGACTTCACATGGAGAGCAGAGGTATAAGTATCTTTCAGTTTTAGTGGACACTTTTTCAGGCTGGGCAGAAGCATTGCACACAAAAACCAAAAACACTCAGGTAAGAGCTATAAAATTACTCCATGAAATAAATCCTCGATTTGGTTTACCATTAGCAATGGCCCAGCATTCATGGCCCAATTATTCAATTATTAGCTCACGTACTAGGAATAAATTGGAAGTTGCATTGTAGTTATTGATCTCAGAGTTCATGGCAGATAGAAAGAATGAATATGACCTTAAAAAAACTTAAATTAATTACAGAGACTGGCCATGACTGGCTAAGCCTCCACCCTATTGCTCTCTTTCAAAAAAGATACACACATTATGTTAAAGGATTCACTCCTTTCAAAATAATTTATTATAGAACACCCTCTTTGGTTTCTAACCTTGGTAAATTATATTAGCAAAAATGTTTAACCACAATCTTATACAGTCCCTGAAGGCTTTGCAACATGTTCTTGGAGGTGTCTCTCCTTTGGTAGCTGAGGCCCACTGGCCTCCTGAGAAAAACTCGACCAATTCAATTTTGTCTGCCTAGCTGATGTGGGTAAAAAGGCAACATGCTTCTGAACTGGAAAACAAGTGGCAAGGACCTTACTTAGTGGTGCTAACCACACCATTGGCTATTAATGTTGCAGAAAAACAGCTTTGAGTCCATCATTCTCAAATGGAAGCAACAGTGGGACAGTATCCCGGGAAGGCTACAAGATGGAATGTTCAGACACACTCAGAGGATCTGTTAAAGATAAGAATTACCAAGTGTTAATTGGTGTTAACTACTGTCTTTCTATGGTTTACTCCTTGTTTTATGTGAAATTTCATTTCAAGCCTGTCCGATATAGGGATGAGAAGGGAATGTTTAGCATTTGGTCAAGAAGGGATAAAGGATTTTATTGGATATGGAAATCATTGGTGAATATAATAACAAGCAGTGGCTCTATAAATAACATGATCCCATGGCCATGGACAGCACGGGGCAAGCCACTGAAAGGGACTGGACATGCTGCTGTAGGGGTTGAGGTATCATGCCCCACATGTGAGCTATCAAGACATGATTGAGCAATGGAAGTTTGGGACATGATGGTTGAAAACTGTTAGGCAGGAGACCCTTTGAAGTGATGGAGGGGTACAGTCTATATATAACCTGCATATTCAGAGCAACAGAAGGGTAAAAAAAGAGGGGAAACACCTAGAAAGAATTGCAGAGACAGGAGAAGGGGAAAAAACTTAGGAAGAGAGGAATTTGAGGGAGAACAGGAGGGCAAAGATGGCAACTGGTTACCAGGATAAAACAGGATAGACCTGTGAAGAATGGAGAGGCCTGAAGAGAAGAAGGAAGTAGTGAGGGAAAAACCTGGAAAGAAGGACAGGTCTGTAGAAAAGGACAGAGGAAGGGAAATGTACAAAGCCTTGCCCTTGGAAGTTCATAAATTTTGGGATGGTGGTTTGCAGACAACAAAGCTTGAGGCCATCCATGGCAGCTCTGAAGTTTGGTGGTCAGTGCAGCTCTTGGCTCACTCTGGGTATCCAGCCCAGAACAAGTTATTTGAAGGACCCATTCTAGTAAATAATTTTGTTTATTGTCTTAAATAAGTCTCAATGGATTGTCTTCTGCTTCATAGGTCATAATTATACATGTTTACAGAAGGAGCTAGAAGTCCCAAAGGCCATCAATTATCTAAAATGTCATGAGCTCATGATAGATTTGTGAAAAACCAATGGGACAGATATCCAATGGGACAGAAAAACCATTATGACAGATATCATAATGGCAATGTGATGCCACAATAACCATTTCATAATAATGTTTGGTTGTAACAATTAGTTGGGGTTGTCATAAGGGTGCTGAGGTCACAATATTTTTGTGATGTCACAATCGGTTGGCGATGTCAGAGTGGTATGCCAAACCTCCACCTTTAACTCCTCATGAGGATATGAGTTCGGAAAAAGATTTTGAGGTCTGCATAGTCGTGTGTTCGCACATATGTGAAGTCCTAAAAGTTTTGTGATGTCACAATGTGACACAATGGTCATGATATCTTGAGTGTGAGGTCACAATTATAAGTTCACAGTATATTTCCACAGCACATATCAAACCTAAAATATGAGATCTAAAACAGATTATAAGCATGTCACAAATGTTTTGAGGACAGGAATGGCTTTCAATGTCACAGCAGGTTAGTGATATCACAATGTCAATGTGATGTCACAATATCATATCATAATGATTTGGTGTCACAATTAGTTGATAAGTCCATACTGGTGATGAGGTCTCAATAGGTCTGTGATGCCACAATACATTGGAGATATTACAATGGCATGCCAGATCTCAATTTTCCTTGACTCACAATAAAACAATTCTGTCATTTCAATGCCTTTGTGACATAACATTACTATTGTGATATCATCTACACATTGTGACATCACAATCCTGTCCTGTTCTCATAACATTTGTAGCATGCTGCCATTGTGATAACTTAGGGCTTTTAAAAACTCATAATGTGTTTTTGGTCTCATAAGATTTCAGATATGTGATATCAGAAATGACTGTGACATCATGACCACTGTAACATCACACTACCAGACATCATGACCATTGTGTTTTGTTGTGATTACAATTCTTTTAAGACTTTATCACATTTGTGAGAACTCATTTTTTGATACATCACAGTCCTTATTTGAACTCAATACTCACAGTGTATTAATGATATTTGTGGTCTGGCAGACCATTTTGCCATCACCAACCCATCTCAAACCTATTACCTCCTCACAAGAATGGCATCACCAATTAATTGAGACAGCAAAACTATATTATGACCTATTATTTTGATATCACATTGCCATTGTGCTATCACTGTTCCATTGTTTTCTTTTTCACAAACCTATTATGTTCTGATAACTTTTTAGAAAATTCACGGCCTTTTGAACATCAAGCTCCATCTATGAACTCCTATCCTCATTGTGAACTAGAATCAATTGAAATTGTACATATAATTGTGGTATTACAAACTCATTGTGAAGTCACAAATCACTTGGGACCTCAACACCACTGTGACATCACTAGCCCATTTTAACATCACATTGCCTTTGTGACATAATGACCACATTGTGACATCTGAAACATTAAATGACCACTTAGCACATGTGAAAAATCACATGTCCTTTGTGTAACACAGTCCCATGGTTACACAGTCCCATTGTGTAATCATATCATCCTTGTGAACTAAGGACACAAGATCAGACATGCCATTTTACCATCACATACCCTTTGTGACATCATCATTATGTGACATCACATTGTCATTATGACAGCTCATTACAGCATCACCAAATTACTATAACTTCATAGCATTATGACATCACATTGCCTTTGTGATGTTATCGACACTTAGTGAAAGCCTGTTCTGTGATGGCATTCTATTTCAAATGTAGCTTATGTGGATATTGGAACCCATTTTGACCTCATTATCTTTGTAACATCACATACACTTCATGACATCCTCCAGTGTGACATCATATACTCATGACACCATAATCTCATTATGACATCACTGAACTACATCATAACATTATGACATCACATTTCCACGATGACATCAGAGTCACCTTGTAAATGTCTACTCCATGATTTCATTCTATTTAAAATGTGGCATGTATGTGGATATCAGAAACCTAAAGACAATTCATAACCATTGAGATATCACATTGCCATTTGATATCACTAAAACATTGTGATATCACAAACTTGTCCTGTCCATATAACTTTTGTGACATGCTGCCATTGTGATATCTTAGGCCATTAAGAGCTCATACTCTGGATATGTGATTGCGATATTACAATCTGGTTTGACAACACTAACACAATGTGACCTCATCACCACTGTGACAACACAAATCCATTTTGAAATCACATTGGAATTGCAACTTCACCATCACATTGTCTCATCCCAAACCTCTAATGGCCTCTCAGCACATGTGAAAAAACAAGAGGTCTTTGTAACATCACATTTTGTATACCTATGTCCTTTTTTGTGAAGTAATGACAATTGAGATAAAACAAATGCCATTGTTACATCAAAAACCCTCTTTGATGTCATTACCAATATGACATCACATTGTCATTTTGACATTATCAGTTTATTGTGACATCACAAAACTGCAATGACACAAGAGCATTAATGCCATCACATTGTTAATTTTCTCATCATAGTTCCATTTTGAATGAGTATACTGTGATTTAATTCTATTTCAAATGTGGCCAGTGTGTTGATATCAGAAAACATTGTCTCATAATTGCCACTGTAACATCACAATTCATATGTGATATCATATTTCCATTGTGATATAAATAATCCAGTGTGAAATCTCAAATTATTCTGTTCCCATAAACTTTAGTCACATACTGCCACTGAGATATCTTACTCCCTTTGTTAGTTCATAACGTGTTTTTAAACTCATATTTCAGATATGATTGTGATATCAGAAATATGATGTGGAATCATGATCACACTGCCAGATGTCATGATAATTGTATCACATTGTGACATCACAAACCTGATAGGACTTAATCAATTTTGTTATAAAACATGCCTTTGGAGAAAAAAAAAAAAAACACTTCCATTGAGATCTCTTGTACTTATGAGCTATTGACAATTGAGATCTGGCCTGCTATGGTGACCTCATCAACTAATCATGATATCAAAACATTATTAATGACATGACGTTGTGGCATCACAATGCCATAGTGATACCATTGTCTCTGTGTTTTCAAAAACCTCTTATTACCTCCTAATATTTTAGATAATTCATAGCATTTAAGACAAGTTCCTTCTGGAACTGGTATCATCATTGTGAAGTACCAGCAATTGAAATTGGACTTGTTCTTGTGATATAACAACACATTGTGACAATACAAATCCATTGTGACCTCATCACAGCTATTACATCAAAAACCCATTGAGACATCACATTGCCATTATGACATCATGAAATCATGTGATATCCCAAATCTATTATGACCTCTTAGAAACTCTGAAAAAAATACAGTCCTTTTTGTACCCATATCCTCATTGTGAACTAATGAAAATAGAGATCAGATCTGCCATTTTAACATCATATGCCTTTTCTGATATCGTTTCCAGTGTTGCATCACATTGTTGTCATGACACCATCAAAGCAATGTGACATCACAAAACTAAAATAACACAATAGCATTATGACATCACATTGCCATTGTGACTTTGAAGACACAATCTGAAAGCCTATTTGCTGTTTCATTCTATTTCAGATGTGGTATGTGAGTTCATATCAGAAACCCACTGGGATCTAATAACCATAATGACATGAAATACCTTTGTGACCTTATAATTGCCATTGTGATATGACTAAACCCACTCAGCTATCACAAACAGGTCCTATCCTCATAAGTATTGTGACATCCTGCTATTGTGATAACTTAGTCCCTTTGTGAATTCATAATCTCTTTCTGACTTCATATTTCAGGTATGATATGTGATATAAAAAATCCACTGTAACTTCATGACCATTGTGACATCACATTGCCCTAGTGACATCACGTTGATAAAATAACATCCAAAACCTATTTTAGCCTCTTAGCCCTTTTGAAACAAAGGTAGCCTTTCTGACATTACAACCTCTTTGTGTACAAATACCATCATTGTGAGGTAATGACAACTCAGATTACATATTTCCATTGTAACCTCACAAAACTTTTGTGACATAATCACCAGTGTAACATCCCATTGTCATTAAGCTTATTATGACATCACAAAACTACAATGACCTCATAGCATTATGAAATCACATTGTCATTGTGAAATCATAGACACATTGTGAGTTCCTATTCTATGATTTCATTCTATTTACATTGAAGCATTTGAGTTGATATCAGTAATCCATTGTGACCCTTAACTATTGTGACATTATAAAGGCCTTGTGACATCACACTTACATAGTGATATCACTAACTCGCTGTGTCATCACAAACCCCTCCGGTCTTGATAACTTTTGTGACATAATGCTACCGTGATATCTTGTACCCCTTGTGGGCTCATAATCTGTTTTCAACTTCATAATATTCCACATATGACATGTAATAAGAGAAATCCATTTTCACTTTGTAAACATTGTGATATCACAGTGCCTTTGGGGACATCACAGTCCCTTTGTGAATGCATACATTCAGAGAGAGTTAATGACAATTGATATCCACCATGCCATTGTTGTACCAACAAGCCATTGTGACATCACAAACCTATTGTCACCTCATCACCAGTATGATATCTCTAAGTCAATGTGACATCATAAATATTATTCTGACGTGATATTGTGACATCACACTGCAATTGTGATATCACTGTTCCATTGGGTTTTCACAAATGTAATATGACCTCATAACAATTTGGAACATGTATGGCCTTTGGGACTTCAAGCTCTTTGTTGAACTTGTAAACTTATAACCCATAAAGGACAAGACATTCAATTGAGGTATATTTATGATAATAAACAAAGTTATTTATACTAGAAAGGGACCTACATCTTCCTTGTTCAAGGCTGGATACCAAGAACCAACATCAGTTTCAACTACTAAACCTCAGGCAACCAATGGGCAGCCCAGCACTTTGTTAAATGGTCTGTAAATCAACAACCCCAAAATTATGTTCTCCAAAGTTCCAAAGTTCAAAGGGGAAGGCTTTGTCCTTTTCCCTTCCTCTCTCCTTCTCTACAATCTGCCCTTTCTTTCAGGTCTTTCCCTTTTCCCCTTCCACCACTTCTTCCTTCTCTTCAGGCCTCTTCAATCTCCAAAGGCCTGCTCTGCACTGCCCCAGTGGCCAGTTTCTGACCTTCCCCTCCTGCTCTCCCTGAAGTTCCTCTCTTCCCAGGTTTCCCCTCTGCTGTCTCACCACTTCTTTCCTTCCAGGATTTTCTCCTTTCTCTCCTCTTCCATGGCTCTGGACAGACAACTTATCTGTATCCCTCCCCCACTCCAAAGGGTCTACTGCCTCATAGTTTTCAACCATCATTTCCAAAACTGTCCACTGTCCAGTACCTTCTTGATAGATGCCTTCCAGCATCATGACACACCCCATTCAGCACCATGCACCCTATCCACTCCAGCAGACTGGACGTGGGAACACACTGATTAGCAGACCTGCTGATTTTTGGAGCCCCCTGGTTATTATATTCTCCATTAATTTATATGTCTAATCAAATCCTTGATTCCTTCTGGAACTAATCCTAAACCTTGCTTCTCTCCCCCCACACATACTATAGAATTAGTACACAAATTCATACACAAATTAATACACAAAATTATCAGAAAATGAGAAAAATATAGAAATATACTACTTAACACAAATTAATAATTGGTAGTTGTATCCTAAGTAGATCGTCTGAGTGTGTCAGAACAGTCCATCCTGCAGCCTTCTTTGGAGATTGGTCCATTGACTGTGTCACCCTGCCTGAAAAAGTGAACATTATTACTAACAGTAATACTAACATAATACTAACAGTAATACCCATACTTTCCCTCATTGAAGTCCAATTCCAAAAATTCACAGATTGAGGTTTCTCACATAAGTGTAAGTGCCATCTCCAGATGTTTCAGCATTCCAGCATTTACTTCATGGAAATTTTCTATATATGTTATATAAGATAGTAAGGCCGAGACCCCAGGGGTTTTCAAGAAAGATTTAGACAGTGGCCCAGGACAATTTACAAGAGCCCCAAATAATCAGATATATACAAGCAAAAGGCTTAAGCCTGTAAACAATTTTCTGAAATTCACTCTCCACATTTGCACATTGTTTTTGCTTCTTCCATTAATTTTAATGACTAGTAGCTCTAAACACCCCACTGCTTTTACAGTGCTCTCATGAACTACCTAATCAGCTTAGTTGTTTTCATGAACTTCAGGGCCTTTAGATTCTAAGTTCTCAAAGGTACTACTGAGAGGTTTTTTTTTTTTTTCACCTCTACCTGTTTCATTGGGACATTCTGTCTCTGCATTACATTTATGGTGAGAATCTCAAAAGTCTGGTTTGAATTTTCTTCTAGTAGCTTCTCTGTCTTATTTTTCACTTCATTGTATTTTTGTGGCAGATTTTTAAACTATTTGTTTAGCTCTTGTGGTTTTTTGCCTAATGCTCTTTCCCTTTCCCAGGAATATCCTATGAAAGTAACATCTCTTGAGCCTGATATATTTCTGTTTACTTTTTTTGGTCTCCTCTTCAATGCAAGGCACTTTGTGCCTGTTTCACTAACTCCTCTTTCAGTTCTTTCTCTGTTGCTTTGAATTTCAGCTCACACTCTCTTCAATGTTCATAATCAGCATGTACTGAAGCCTAAAACCTCCTTATAACATGTCCAGCTCCTTTTTCTGGGCCTTAATTTCTGCATCCTGCACCAGAATCTCCTCCTGGCCAAGCTTCTAGTCAGCAAGGATGGCAGTGTTGGACTCTTGTCTCTCCTTCAGGTCTGACCTGTGGTCTCCATATGTGCCTCATTCCCACACTCGCAGATATACTTGAATTTTAGTTGATTCTGAGTGTTTTTCTTGGTTCATTTTTGATACGTTATTCTGTTTGACTCACAAGTTACTGAGTTATGACTTCAAAACTATTCTTTACGGGGCTGGGAAGGTGGCTCAGTGTTAGAGCACTTGCCTTGCATACCTTGAGGCCCTGGGTTCGATTCCTCAGCACCACATAAGCAAAAAGAGAAAAGCCCGAAGTGGCGCTGTGGCTCAAGTGGTAGAGTGCTAGCCTTGAGCTGAAGAGCTGAGGGACAGCACCCAGGCCCAGAGTTCAGGACCCATGACCGGACCAAAAAAAAGAAAAAACAAACAAAAGAAAACTATTATTTACATCAAAAAAAATGTCTCTTACATATTTTGTTCAATGCAGTATTAAGCTCTTGGTGTTTTTTTTTTTTTTCTGTTACATATTGGAGATTCAGAGTCTTCTTAAGCCTGTGTTTTCAGGTATGTGTGTGAATATTTTCTTCACCACATTTGTTTTTAAGTACAGCGGGCTGAATTATAAGTTGAACACAGTTGGATTTCAGAGCCCCGAGCTCCTTTCATGATTCCTAAGAGATCTGAATGCACTTTCCAGGTGGCTAACATTCTTACATCACCTGTCATTTTCTACCTTTCCCCTCCTTTGGAATTTCCTTTTCCAATGTCTGTTATGCTACCAATAAGCACACTAATGTAGCCCTATATGTTCCCTACTGCCATTTGCAAATAAATTATACTGTCTTTGCTGATGGTTTTTTGATCCATATCCAGGTGCTGCTAACATAACTCCAACCCCTTTCTTAGGCTGTTTTTTCTCCCAGGTTATCTCTGATATCAAATACCTGCTGGGCAAATTCTACAACCTCAGATAAAAACTTTTCCCTCAAAACTTTCTAGCTTTTGAAGCTTTCTCCCAATAGGTGGGCCTGACTGTGAAAAGAAGTTTATATTTAAGGCTCTTCGATTCTCAGGGACCTCAGCATCTTTAAGCATATTGTTCCTATATGTCTCTAGGAACCATTCCAAAAAAGGAATCGGGGACTCACGGGGAGCTGTACAGTCTCACTTACCTTAGTTAAATGAGAAATGGGTTGGCTTCCTAGCTGCTGCTGCTATTCCTACTAACAGAGTCTGGCAATAATTGTAAGTGGCTCCTTACTTCGATCACTGTTGTAATCATAGCCTGGGCAATTCTGGGGAAAGACTTGCTCCAGACTCGGTCTTTTGTCAGGGAACTATCTCATCCAAGGGTCCCTTTCAAGGCACTGCTCTGGATTTTCTCCCTTTCCTCCCATGTGTACAACATATGTAAATGTTGCTAACACCAGGGGAAATGATCTTCATTCACGAGAATTGTAAGATATTTTTCTCCCATCCTCAAAAAAAGGAGTAAACAGATAGAACTATCAACAATCACACATAAACCAATAGTCACAGACACTTAACACACATGTCCCACATTTATCAAAGATGCACTCTCAAGGAACTGCCAGATGACCTCTGGAGGAAGTCCCAGATAGCCTCTTCAAGAGGACACAGATGGACTCTCAAAAAGGTACCAGATGGCTTTCCGTGGAAGCACCAAATGACCTTGAGATGAGGCCCCAGATGACCTTTGGGGTAGGTCCCAGATGAACCTCTTGAGAGAGTCCCAGATTACCAGCGGAGAAGGTCCCAGATGGCGTCTCAGGGAAGTCATCACTGACCTCTGGAGGTAAGCCAGTTGACTCCAGGAGTAATTCCAATATAGTCTCTCATGGAGGCCCCATATGACCTCCAGAATAGGTCCCAGATAGCCTTTGGAGGAGGCCCCAGATGACTTCTCAAGGACTACTGGATGAGTTCTCATTGAAGCTCCAGATGAGCTCTGGAGGCGATCACAAATGGTCCCTCAGGAAAGTAAGAGATGATCTCCACTGGCAATCCCAGATAGATTCTCAAGGAAGTCCCATATGACCCCTGAGGGAGGTCCCAGCTGGTTTCTTCAGAGGTACCAGATGACTTCACAAAGAGGTCTCAGATGGCTACTCAAGGAAGTCCTAGATGACCTCTTAAGGAAGTCTCCTATGGTTGCTCTGAGATCACATCCAAAGAGGTTCAAGATTCCTTTTCAAGGAAGACCTGGATGACTTCTGAAGGATATCTCAGATGAGAAAGCCCTAGATGACATCTTGAGGAGGTACATAGGCTTCCAAAGGTAATCCCAGATGACTTCCAAAAGGAGCCCCCCCAAATATGCTGGAAAGCTTGCCCAGACTTAACCCTAGAGAGTTCTAAATACCTCTTGTCTTTGTTGGTCCTCAGCAAACAAACACTCGAAGGAGGCTCTAACCCTTGAGGGCTGAGACCCTCACCTATGAGGAAAGTAGCCTGCAAATACCTTTCCCTGGGCTGGATGCCCAGATCCAAGCGCAGCCTCGACCATCAAACTTCAGACCACACTTTGTTAATTGGTCTGCAAACCACCAACTTCAAAATTTATTATCTCTAAAGCTCCAAACTTCAAAAGGCAAGGCTTTTTTCTATTTCCATTCCTCCCTCCTTCTGCACAACATTTCCTTCCTTCAAGGAATTTCTCTTTTTCTTTCCCCTACTTCCTTCTTCTCTTCAGGGCACTTCACTCTCCACTAGCCTGTCCTGATGCAGTCCGGTGGCCAGTTGACATCCTTACTTTCCTTTAATTTTCCTCTCCTCCATGTTTTTCCTCCCTGCTGTCTCATCACATCCTTCTTTCCAGGTCATTCCTCTCTTTCTCTCTCCTTCTTTGCTCCAAACATACTGCCTATGTATAGAGGGGACCTCTCACTCTCACACTCCAATGACCCCTAACAATTTTCAACTATTACATCCCAAAGTACATACTTCCCAAAGACTTCTTGACAGTACATTATGTGGTGCTTCTCACCCCACTCCCAATAGGAGCAAACACACCAAATTTTAATGGCATTTGCCCCTCCTCCAGCTGGAGAACAGATATGTTATTGTAACATCACAAAACCTTTGGGACCTCATCAACACTGTGACTTCACATTGTTGATATGACATCATCAGCTTATAGTGGCATCCCAAACTACAATGGCAACATAGCATTATGAAATCATATTGTCATTGTGATTTCATAGACACAATGATAATGTCTATTCTGTGATAATATTCTATGTCAACTGTGGCAGGTGGATTGATATCAGAAATGAATTGACACCACATAATCATTGTGACATCATGATCACTTTGTTAGATCACATTGCCATTGTGATATCACTTATCCACTCTGATATCACATACTTCTCATCATCATATGGTTTGTGATATGCTGCCATTGTGATATCTTGGGCCCATTGTGAGCTCATAATCTGTTTTCCACCTCATAATATTTAAGGTAAAAAATGTGATATCAGAAATCCACTATTAAACCATAACCAATGTGACATCAGACTATCAGAGGTCATGACCATTTTGTCACATTGTGAAATCACAAAGCTATGAGGAGTTCATCACATTTGTGGCAACATGGAACTTTGGAGAAATCAAAGTCCCTTTGTGTACTCATATACTCATTGTAAATTAATAATACTTGAGACTCCCACATGCATTTGTAACATCACCAAACCAATTGAGATATCTCAATCCTATTGACCTCATCACCAGTATGGCATCACCAAATAATTATGACATCAAAACATTATTATTATGTGATATTCTGCATCACATTGCCATAGTGATGTCACTGCCCATTTATGTTTTCACAAACCTATAATGATCTCATAATATTTTCCAGAATTGTTGGAGTTTGGGTGTTCAAGCTCTTTCTGTGAACTTGCATTCTCATTTTGAAATAATAACAATTGAAACTGACCATTCCATTATTGCAATCTTTTTGTGACATCTCAAAATCATTGTCACCACATCTTCATTGTGACATCACAAAATGATTGTGATGTCAAATGCTACAGTGATATCACAATGACCTTTTGACACCCCAAAACTATTATGACCTCTTAGATTCTTTGAAAACACATGGCCTTGGTGACATTACAGTCCCTATATATACCTGTATACTCATTGTGGACTAATGACAATTGTTTTGAAACAGTCCAGTATAACATCAAAAGCACTAGGTGACATCATCACCAGAATGTCATCACATTCTTATTATGATACCAACAGCTCATTGTTACATCACAAAGTATAATGGCATCATAGAATCATGACATCTCATTGCCATTGGGATATCATATACACACTGTGAATGCATATTCTATGATTTCACAGTATTTTATATGAGTTATATAGATTATCAGAAACCCAGTGTGACCTCATAACTATTGGGACATCACAATGAGGTTGTGACATCACATTGCCAATGTGAAAACCATAACCCACGGTGACAACAAAAACCTGTCCCATACTTAGTTCACGATGAGAATATGGGTACACAAAGGGACTATGATATCACAGAGGCCATTTGGATTTCAAAGACGTTGAGGTGTTAATTGATTTGGGATATCAAAAGTGATCATGGTGTCACAATGGCAATGTGATTTCACAATGGGTTGGTGATGCCACAGCACTGATGAGGTCACAATGGTTTTATGATTTCACAATGAGTTTGTAATATCACAAAATGTATGTCCTATTTCAATCGCTACTAGTTTAAATGACGTCACAATTTAAACAAATGTGCATGAAGTCACAAAGGCCATGAATTGTTGTGATGTCACAATATGACACATGGTCATGATATCTGACAGAGTTATGGCATAATGATCATGATTTCACATGTCATACCTGAAATATATTCACATATCATACCTGAAATGTTATATTCAAAAACAGAGTATGAACTAAAAAGGTAGCCCAATGACTTCATGTGAGGAGGACAGGAGAGATTTATGATGTCACACACTGGATAATTTTTCAAGGGCAATGTGATTTAACAAAGGGATTATGGTGTCATAATGAGTTTCTGATATCAAAACTCATGCCACATTTGAACTAGAAGGAAATAAAAGAATAGGCATTCAGAATGTGTCTATATGTCACGATCACAATATGATTTAATAATGCTTTGATGTCATAGATTTTTGTATCACAAAGTGCTGATGGTATAATGACAATATGATATCATACTGGCGATGATTTCCCAAAGGGTTTGTGATGTTTCAGAGGCATATCTGATCTCAACTGTCATTAGTTCACAATGATGATATGGGTAAACTAAAGGACTGTTTGCCACAAAGGCAATGTGGCTTTTCATAATAGGTGTGAGATATCACAATGTAGTCATGATGTCACAACAGAAATGTGATGTTGCAATGGGTTTGTGATAATGTGTTCAAAATGGACTTATGATTTCATGAGTTTGTAATATGAAAACCACATGTCCAATTTCAGTTCTCCTAGTAAACAATGAAGACAGAGGTGCACATGTCCCAAAGGCCATGAATTTTCTAAAATATAAGGAGGGTATAATAGGTTTGTGAAAATGGAATAGGACAGTGATATCACATTGGCAATGTGATTGGAAAATATGTCATAATATTGTTTGTTGGGCTGGGCAAGTGGCTCAGTGGTAGAATGCTTGCCTTGCATGCATGAGGCCCTGGGTTTGATTCTTCATCACCACATAAACAGAAAAAAACAGAAGTGGCTCTGTGGCTCAGGTGGTAGAGTGCTAACCATGAGCTGAAGAGCTCAGGGACAGTATCCAGGCATAGAGTTCAAGTCCTATGACTGACCAAAAAAAACCCACTGTCATCACAAATAACTAGTGATTCCATACTAGTGTTGAGGTTACAATAGGTATAGAAATAAAAATGGGTTGGCCAGGTCACAATGACACGCCAGACCTCAATTGTGATTCATTCAAAATGAGTAAATGAGTTCAAAAGGAGACTATGTTGTGAAGACTCTGAGTCTGTGATAGAGGGGCAGGCACTGGACTCAGGATTATCTGAGGATGGTGTTTATGTATGTGGAAAGCTTTTGGCATATGGGGCTAGAGAGGGAACATTTTCTTTCTCCCTATCTCAAAGCACATGTCACAGACTCCTGGTAGCTGTGGAAGTAGCTCTTCTGCATACTTAAGCATAGAACAGCAGCTAGTCAAGCATTTTCCTGAGTAAGAGCAAGTGGATTGAGCTTGCTCTAAAATAGTTTAGATAAAAATATACAAAGGCATTGTCTCATAGTTTAAGCAAAATTGTATCGGTTGAAATTCTTTGTGTGAATATATCCAGACTAAATCTTGGCAAAGATAATGCTTGCTTGTCTTTAAATACCCACAAGGAATAAAGCTCAGCATGCAGTGGCAATTGCTGTTTGCACTCTGCATCTTCTGTGTCCTAGTGATTTCCCGACCCTTACGCAGGGACCCCAACAACTTAGACGATGACAATTACTGACTGAACAGGGACCTTGCAGTGTTGAATTCAGGAAGGGATATTCAGGTAAGTATTTTTAATTACAGGGTGATGGGACAAGTTTGGTACTTACATATGCTAAAACATTTACTTGCTGCCTATGGTGTAACTATTTCTTCTTCTGACATAGAAAGGTGTATTAATATATTTGGGGAATGGAATCCTTGATTCCCTGAGGAAGGGACATTAGATGTTGAGAACTGGAAACGAGTGAAGTATAATGTAGAAAGAGCTGTTCAAGAAGGGGAAAGGATTCCTATTAGATTTTGGTTTGTTTGGGTTATTTTACATACCCTTCTGAAAGCTTTAAATGAGGAAAGATTATTAGCAGATTTTAAGAAATAGGCCGCCCCTTCTATTGTAGATTTACAATTGAACTCTGAGATTAAGGATGCAATAGATAAGGATGCATTGCAATTAATGGAGAAAAAACAAGAGGAAAAAAGGCCGAAAAGGAACAAATGAAAGCCTAAATAGAATGTCAGAGCAAATTGAGTTGATTTTATCAAGATTACAGCATATCGAGTTAGAAATTAGCAGACTGAAAGGAGCATCTTAGAAAGTGAAAGTAAAACAGCCTTTGGCTCCTCTGCTTGTTTATGCAATTTTTCCGGATTCACTCCCTCACAAAACAAAGGGCTCAGACAGTGAGTCCGATGATGAAATGCCTATTATTTCTTATTCTGTAATTCAACCACTCCCTATGAATGTTATAGCTCAACCAGCCAGATATGAGTGTGTGCTGTTGATGATATTGGTAAACTTAAGAAAGCAGTGATTTTGTATGGTCTTCAGTCTCATTACGTTAAGAAATTGCTTGATGGGTTTGCCAAACATTACAATAATTTTCCTTGCAAGGTTTGTAAGATGCTTTGTAGAGCCTTGCTTAAGGAGCCTGAATACCTACAATGGAAAATGTGGTTTACTTTGTTATGTACAGAAAGGGCTAGACAAAACGCACAGAACAATACTCCACGTCTGCAGGTCATAACCTTTCCCATCTTGAGTGGAACAGAACAACAGAACAATATACAGATGCTCATATGCAAATGAACTCTTCTGAAGAGATCCCTCAGCAGTTACCAGACATAGATATTGAGGCATGGGAGAGGATTAGGCCAGTAGGAGAGCATTATGGCTCCTGTACTAAAGTAATTCAAAAACCTAATGAACCCTATTTTGAATTTTTATCATGATTGAAATTACCTTGGAATGTACCGTTGTGGGAAAGGCTGCACGGCAAAACCTGTTGTGCATGCTGGCTTATGAGAAGGCTAATGAGGACTGTAGACAACCCTTATTGCTTATTTAAGAATCTGGGGATGTAAATACATGTTTAAGGGTGTGTAAAGACATTACACCCAAATCCCGGCGTATGCAGTTATTTGCTGAAACTATGGCCACTACCTGGCATGCTTTAAAAACCAAAGCCTCTAAAATGTTTTGGATGTGGTCATATGGGACACACAAAGAACAATTGTGAAAAGGCTACTGATGTTAACAAGAGAAACCAGTAATTTCACTAAAAAAGGACAGCACTGGGCAAGAGAGTGTAGATAAAAAATAGACAAGAATGGAATTCTTATAAAATATGCTTACCCTATGCAGGGAAACTCTCCATCGGGCCGGCCCCGGGGCCCAAGATTGGACAGCCAATCATTTTCTCCCTTGTCCTTGTCACAGCTCACAGCGCTGCAATGGACATGCCAGCCTTATAAGATTTTACTTTGAAAGTTGGTGATAGGCCACAAAAAATTCCTACCAGAATTTAAGGGCCTTTACCTGATGGAACATTTGGCCTATTGACCGGTAGATCCACTCTTAATGCAGGAGTTTTAGTACAGTTAGGAATTATCGATGCTGACTATATTGGAGAAATAAAAATTTTCATGTCAGCTGCTGCAGGTATTTCCTTTAAAAAGGGTGAACGAATTGCTCAAATTTTGTTATTACCATATATATCTATTTGAAAGTCATTTACAGCCTGTTTTGGGGGGTTTGGAAATACTAACCAACAAAATGTGTTTCGGACTTTTCCTGTTACTAAAGTGCAGCCTAAGATTAAAATTAATATTCAGGGAAAGATATTGACAGGACTAATAGATACCAGCTCAGATGTTACTATTATCAACACTCATGAATGTCCTAATCATTTATTATAGGAAATAATCCCGTGTAATATTAAAGGAGTTAGCAATACTCCCATAAATTCTATAGGACAAGTGGTGTTGTATGTGACTATAATCTCAGAAGATGAACAGACAGCTGTCCTTAAACCTTATATTATGGAAATTATAGTTAACATAATTGGTAGAGATGTACAGGAACAATGAGGAGCTCATATTCAATTTTAACATTTGTAGATGGAGCCCATAAAGGTATTATGGAAAACTGAGGAACATCTTTGGATTGAACAATGGGCTTTATCAAAAGAGAAATTAGATGCAGCTCACCAATTAGTGAAGAACAGTTAACCAAAGGACATATTGAGCCATCTGTCATCATGGAATTCTCCAAAATTTGTTATTAAAAAGAAGTTAGGGAAATGGGGATTGCTGTCTGATTTACAAGGAATTAATGCATCCATGTATCCTATGGGGGCTTTATTGCCTGTCATGCTTCCTAAAAATTGGCCAAAAATAGTAATAAGCGTTACAAGATTGCTTTTTCTTTTTACATTCCTCTACATGTAAAAGATTGTAAAAGATTTGCCTTTTCTTTACCACAAATAAGTTATCAATCCCTTCGTCAGTGCTTCCAATGGAAGGTCTTGCCCCAAGGAATGGTGAACACTCCAACCAAGTTTCAGATATATGTTGATAACATCTTAAAACCTGTTAAACAAAAATGGCCTCACATTTCTATTTCTCAGTATATGGATGACATTTTATTTGCAGGAGCAAATATGGCAGAATTAGAAATGATGTTACAGTGCTTACCTTGTATGTTTAAAGATTTTGAATTAATAATAGCACCTGAAAAATACAAAAAGATACAGTAGTTAAATATATAGGGTATGTTGCTTCTAGACAAACAGTGGCACCTCAAAAAATATCTTTATGATGTGATCAATTACATACATTAAATGATTTTCAAAATTTAGCAGGAGATATTAATTGGATGCAACTGGCACTAGGAATCCCTACTTAACAATTACATAATTAGTTTTCATTGTTACAAGGGAAGCCTGATTTACATAGCAAAAGAACTTCAAGGAGGCTGAAAGAGAATTACAATTTGTAGAACAGAGAATGAAAGAAATGTTTTTACAACGAGTAACGCTGGATCAATCCATAAATTTCATAGGTTTTGGAAATAAACAACAGGAATTATAGGACAAAATGAGCTACCATTAGAGTGGACTTATACGTTGCTTAGATTTACAAAAATTATTATGCCTTGGCAATTATTATTCAACAGGCCAGGCAACGGGTATATACTCTATTGGGGTATGATTTATTTGAAATGATTTTTCCTTTACCAAAAGACCAAGTAGACTATTTGTTAAACATGTCTGAAATGCTATAAATAGCATTAGTAAATTTTACTGTGCAATTTTCCTATCATTCTCCCAAAGGTAAATTGTGGGATCGATTGCGTAAACAACAATTTGTCATTAATGATATAATTACCAAGGACTCTATTCCCACCGCTCTTACCGTTTTTACAGATGTCTGTTAAAGAAGAGTGCTTATTGGACGACAAATACATATTGGGGGCAAAGAACTACTTTAACGTCAATTCAACATAATGAACTTTTTGTTATTATTAAGGTGTTGCAAGATTTTGTGGGAGATATTAATATTGTTACTGATTCTGCCTATGCTGTAGGAGTTGTGACTAATAGAATCACTGCTGTTACATATTCATCTAAACCCCAGGTAAACAATTTAAATGAACAATTACAAGCATTACTACAACAATGTAATGCCAAAATGTTTGTAACTCATATTAGGGCTCACTCTTCGTTTCCTGGGTACCTTGTGTATGGCAATAATCAGGTTGATAAATTAGTTTTTCTTCTGCTGAACAGAATCACACTCATTTATATACAAATGCTGGCCTTTTACATATGCATTATAAAATACCTTATTTTCAAGCTAAACAAATTATTTAAAAATGTCCTATTTGCAGACCAATGCATCTGAGAGTTTTATCTGCTGGAGTAAATCCTCGAGCATTACAACCTATCAAACTTTGGCGAATAAATATTGCCCATGTACAAGCCTTTGGCCATTTTTCCTTTGTATATGTTACAATAGATACTTATTCCAAATTTGTTTGGGCTTCTGCCCTTATGGGAGAAACTGTTAGCTATATAATATAACACTTATTGGAACCTTTTCCATCAAGGAAGTAGCTGCCAAAATAAAGACTGATAATGGTCCAGCCTATAAACGTATCAAATTTGAAAGATTTTGTGAACTTTATGAAGTGATACATATTACAGGAACAGAATATAACCCCCAAGGACACACCATTAATGAACGAGTTCATGCACACTAAAACTACAAATTTTTTTTAAAAATTTAAGAAGTGGAAAAGTTTGGACAAAGATATGGATATTTTGTGGTTTTCCATGTAAAATCCTGAAATAATTTTACATCAGGCTCATTATGTTCTTAACTTTTTAAACTTATCACAAGGAGATATTTTAACTAGAGCTGAGGGCCATTTTGAACAAATATTAGGAAAACCTTATTTAAAAGGTCCAGTATGGATTAAGATTACATTGGATGCGGAATGACAACCAGGAACATTATTGCATAAGGGGCGAGGATATGGTTTTTTGTTTACACAGGATGGCAGACAATACTGGTTTCATGCACGATGAATGCAGACACGGCCCAATGAGGACAGCCTCGTATCCTACAAGGAATCGGGCACCAGTTGAGGAAGAAGAAATGCCCCGTGCAGGCCATGGCTCACTAAGCTTTGGGACGAGGTCGCCATCAGTGTCAGTGGGCTGCCCTACTGCCCAACTCGGGATAGGTTAAAAAGTTGACTGGAGAAGGACAAAAGATGTTACAACGCACTAGTATAGCTGTCACGGCTGAGAACTTGTTCCTGGCCATGTGCGCCCTTCTTTCTGTAAACTCTGCCCATTCAAATGTAAGTTATTGGGCCTTTGTTCCTAACACTCATTTATTGGAACCCGTTGTTTGGGGAGACATTGATATAACTGTCAATACCTTTCCTGCTGTTTCATCTCCTCCTTGGAATAATTTGACATTTAACTATAAGGATGATGGTAGCTTATGAAACTTTACTTACTATACTCATTCCTTGCCTGTTTGTCTGGGGCCTCCTCTGTGTTTAGTTATGAATTGGCAACATTGGGTCTGGGAAAGGCACTTCCAATTTTAGAACACAGCTGCAGCGATTACCTAGTTGGCCCACTAATAGTACTGGGAAAGCATAACCTTGGATGGCAAGTTATCCCTATCTATGGGCCCTGATTTTACTGATATTGATTTAAAATATCAGGCTTTTGTGTGACAAGAGTGTAGATGAACATTTGGAGCAATGTTCAATAATTATATTAATTGGGGACCTTTTGGATGTTCAGAATGGAATATTACTCGATGTGATTTATCTAATGTTACTAGAATGCCTGATGCCATTAATCGATCACTTACCAGAGCTCGATTGATGGCCTGGGGAGATGGAGGCATTGCAGATGATCAATGGGCTTTCATGGCTGCACCCACTGCTGTTTAGACTCATTTTTGGAAGGTCGCAGCAGCGCTGAAACACGTGATGCTATCAAATGGATCGTTTTCGGGACCGGCGAACACTTATAATTTTACTTTGTACAAATCTTATGATGTAACTGCTTGTGTACCTCTGCCTTATGTATTTTTAGTAGGAAATTTTACATTTTTCCTACGCTTTCTTGTTTTAATTGTCGCCTGTATTCTTGCGTTAATTCCTCTCGATCTTAAAGACAGTGATAGTATTATGATTTTTCAACAAAGAACTCGTATTTGGCTGCCTGTTAAATTAGGAAGAGAATGGTCCCCAAATCCCCTGGATATTGGTGTTAATCAATTTTTTTAACAAATTGCGTATGATTGGAGCCATTGTAGCTGTGATTTTAAGCTTAATTGCTATTACCACTGTTGCTGCAGTGTCTAGAATTGCCCTACATACTTCCTTACAAACTAAACACTGTGGAAGATTGGCACCGGGATTCACATGAATTGTGGATTTCACTGGTAGAAATTGATGCTCGGTTACAAACACAGATTAATGTTCTTAAAATATTGGTGGGATGGTTAGAAAAAAGTTATTGGTTGTGGAAAAACAGTTATTATTGAAATGTGATTGGAATTCTATTACCTTTTGCAATACTAAAGTAAATTATAATGAATCTATATGTGATTGGAATGTAATACAGCAGTATATATTTGGAAATTCTACTGCTGCTCAATTGATTGCTGTTACAATGTAATGTACATGATATTTTTGGTAAACAATTTGTAAATGTTGATGCTTCTAATATTGCTGATGCATTTATTAAACAGTTGGAAGGGTTGGAACCGAAAGAAATACTACAAAACATTTCACATACTGCTAGTGGTATGGGAATTATGATTGTTATTGTTTTGTTTATACTAGAACTGTTATGTTTGATTTTTAGAAAACCAATGCAAGCTTCTATGATAACCCTGTGGAAAGTTTTACTTTTAAAACAAAAGAAAAAAGGAAATTGTGAAGACTCGGTGTCTGTGTTGGAGGGGCAAAATGATGCCGACTCCAGCCTCAGTATTATCTGAGGATTGTGTTTGTGTATGTGGGAAGGTCTTGGCATGCCAGAATAGAGAGGGAATATGTTCCCTCTCCCTATCTAAAGGACTTGTCACAGACTCCTGGGAGCTGAGGAAGTAGCTCTTCTGCTTACTTAAGCATAGATGAACAGTTAGTCACATAGATGAACAGCTAGTCAAGCATTTTCCTGAGTACAAGGAAGTGGTTTGACCTTGCTCTAAAATAGTTTAGATAAAAATATACAAAGATATTGTCTCATAGTTTAAGCAAAATTGTATCTGTTGAAATTTTTTTTGTGAATGTCTCCTGACTAAATCTTGGCAAAGATAATACTTGCTTGTCTTTAAATACACACAAGGAATAAAGCACAGCATGCAGTGGCAATTGCTGTTTGCACTCAGCATACTCTGTGTCCTGGTGATTTCATGAACCTTACCCAGGGATCCCAATGCTTCAGTCATTGACACTATATATCCCAACGCATGTGTTGTCACAAATGTCATGAAGTCCTAACAGGTATTTGATATCAGATTGTGACAAATTGGTCAAGATGTCTGCCAATGTGATGTCACTATGATAAAGAAGTCACAGTGGATTTCTAATATCACATGTCATATCTGCAATATTAAAGGGATGATAGATTATGAGCTCACAAAAATATCAACCTGTTACACTTATTAGTAAATGTCAGGCTTGTGATGTAATAATGAGTTATTTTATCACAATGGAAATGTAATATCACAATGGTTATGAAGTGACAATTGGTATCTGATATCAACTAAAATGCCACATTTGAATTAAGATGAAATCACAGTGTAGGCATTCAAAATGTCCCTATGATGTCACAATGATGATGTAATGTCAAAGTGCTATAATGCCAATGTAGTTTGCTGACATCACAATGAGCTCATGGTGTCATAAACATGATGAGATATTATACTGGTGATGATATCACAAGGGTTTTGTGATGTTAAATTGGCACATCTGCTCTCAATTTTCTGTTCACAATGAGAATATGATTTCAAAATGGGACTGTGATGTCTCCAAAGCATGTGTTGTCAAAAATGTAATGAAGTCCCTCAGCATTGTAATGTCGCAATGAGACACGTTGATCATGACCTCTGGCAGTTTGATGTCACAATGCTTATGATGTTCCAGTGGATTTCTGATATCACATGTCATACCTTAAACAATATGAGGTTTAAAGGAGATTATGAGTTCACAAATGGCCCAAGATACCACAATAGCAGCATGGCATAATAGTTATGAGGAAAGAGTGATTTTGATGTCACAGAGGGTTAGTTATATCACAATGACAATGTGATGTCACAAAAGGATTTGGAAATCACAATGCGAATGGAGAACCAAGTCTTGATTTGTTAATTCTTTCTGTGTTTATTTTTTGGATTCTAATTCATTTAATTCTGATTTAATTTTCTTTATTTCTTACTGTCTACTGGATTGGGGTTTATCTTTTTGCTCTTTTGCAAAGAGGTTCAGATATCTCATTAAATTGTTGTGTTCAGATCTCTACAAGTTGTTGATGTAGGAACTCAGAGCTATAAACTTACCTCTGGGTACTGCCATTTCTGTGTCCCAGAGGAGCTAGTAAATTGTGTGTTCTTTTTGGTGAATATCATGAACATTTGAATATCATTTCTAATCTCTTCCATGACCCACTGGTGAATCAAAAGTGTGTTGTTCACCTACCATGTTTTACAGGACTTTCTTTGCTGGCTTTTGGTGTTGAGTTCTAATTTTATTCCCTTGTGGTCTGAGAGAATGCAAGGTATATATTCAATGTTTCTGAATTTGGATGTTTGCATTGTGACCTAAATTGTGGTCTATTTTGGAAAATATTCCATGTGCTGCTGAGAAAAACGTGTATTCTGATGCTTCTGGGTGAAATTTCGATAGATGTATGTTAAATCTATTTGATCTATGTAGTAGATGTAGGGTTTCTCTGTTGAATTTTTGCTGAGTTCAGCTCTCTATCTAGTGGCGATAGTGGTTTATTAAAGTGCCCAACAATTAATGTGTTTGGATCTAAGTGAGATTTGAGGGAAAGCAGAGTTTCGTGGATAAATTTGGGTGCCCCATTGTTTGGCGAATAGGCACTTAGAATTTTAATATCTTCCTGAAGGAGAGAACCCTTAATTAGTATGTAGCGACCTTCTTTATTTCTTCTCACTAATTTTAATTTGAAGTCTATTTATCTGATATTAGGATTGCAACTCACACCTCTTTTTTGTGGGGGGGGTCCTTTACTTGGTAGATTTTATTCCAGTGTGTCACTTTTAAAATGTGTTTGTTTTTATGGGAAATATGTGTCTCTTGAAGGCAGCAGATAGAAGGACCTTGGTTTTTAATCCAAGTAGACAGTCTATGTCACTTAATTGGAGAGTTAAGTTCCTTAATGTTGAGACTTATGACTGAACGACTTTTGGTCGTTCCTGCCATATGAACCTTCTTGGGGGCTGTGACAACTGGCTTCTTCATATGGTTCTTGGATTTTCCATTTGTGTGCTGTTTCTTGGCCTTTATTCTGGTCTTGTTGCTTTTCTCTGTATAGGACATCTTTAAGTATCTTTTATAGGTCTGGTTTGATGGAGATATTAGTGTTTCAGTTTTTCTTTGCTATGGAAGGTTTTTCTTTGACCTTTAGTTATAAAGAAGAATATAGCTGGGTACAATATTCTTGGTTGATAGTTGTTTGTCATTAGGGCATGGCATAGATTATTCCAGACTCTTCTTGCTTTGTCTCTCCTGAAAAATCTGAGGTGATTCTAATTCATTTCCCTTTAGAGGTGATTGACCTTTCCTCCCTGACAGTCACAGTTGATTTCAGTGTCACATATCATACCAGAAATATTATGAGTTCCAAAACAGATTATGATCTCACAGAGACCTAAGGTATCAAAATTGCAGCAAGTCACAAAATTTAAGAGGACAGGACAGGTTTGTGATGTCACAGCGTTTGAGTGATGTCACTTTTGAAATATGCTATCACTATCATTATGAGAATATTATAGTTTTCATATATCAACCAACATGCTACATTTGAAATAGAATGAACTCACACAATAGGCCTTCATACTGTTTCTATGATAGCATGATGACAATGTGCTGTCATAATTCTATGATGTCATTTTAATTTTGTGATATCACAATGAGCTGATTTTGTCAAAATGAGTGTGATGTCATACTGGTAATAATATTGCAAAGGCCTTGTGATGTTAAAATAGTATGTCTGATCACAATTGACATTAGTTCACAAAGGTATAGTGATGTCACAAAGCCATATCCATTTTCAAAGGTGCCAAGAGCTCATGCTATATTTGGAGTATTAGAATGTGAATGTGATGTCACAACGGCAATGTGATTTCACCTGTTTGAGATGTCACAGTGGTTATGAGGTCAAAATAGTTCCGTTATGCCATGGCAAATTTGAAATATAGGAATCACATATCCAATTTCAAGTGTTACTACTACACAATTTGGCTAGGAGTTGACAGAAGGAGCTTTATGTCCCAAAGGCCATGAATTTTCTAAAATGTTATGAAATTACAATAGGTTTGTGAAAAACAATAGGACAGTGATTTCACAATGGCAATGTGGTGTCACAAAGTGATTGTGATGTCATAATGGTTATGAGGCCACAATGTGATTCTGGTATCAACTCACATGACACATGTGAAGTAGAATTACATCACAGAATAGGCATTCACAATGTGTCTATAACATCACAATGATAATGTGATGTAATTATATTATTGTATTTTGAGATGTCTTTATGAGCTAAGGGTATCTTAATGACAATGTGCTGTCATACTGATGATTACATCAGAAAGGGTTTGTGATGTTACAATGGTGTCTGATCTCAATTTTCCTTAGTTCACAATGAGGATATGAGTACACAAAGGTATCACAAAGGCATGTCCAATATGATCATGATGTAATAATGGGAATGTGGTGTCACAATGGGTGTTTGATGTCACAGGGGTGATGAGAACACAATGGATTTGTGATTTTAAGGTATACTATGTAGGTAGGTTTCTGTAGGTACCTGATGAAGAAAATGTGCTAGTCAGGGAAAATAACAAACTGTTTCCCTCACTCTGCATGGTGGAGAGCCATGGCAGTAAAAGGAGTCCTACTATTGGACATGGGATTATCTTGGCCAGGTAAAGGAAGAAGGGGTACCAGGCAACAAAAAGATGTGGCCACATATGGTCAGATGGGAGGCATGATCTGGTGCGACCCAGGATGTGACCTAAAAAGAGGGCAAGGTGGACTACTTCCAGGTGTTCCAGCTACCTATGTAACAGAAAATGGACAGACATTTATCCAAGAGTTAAGCAAGTGTCTGCACAGGGGACTGGATGGCCTTGGGCAGACCTTACATTCCAGCCTTTTGATAATTATGAAAAAGGGTAGAGATTCTCTCTGGCTAGTACCTGCTGGCTAGAGGCATTGACATCAGGGGTAAAATGCTGAAATGTGGTCCACTCCGGAAGAAGGCAGCAGCTGTCCTTTGGTGGTAGTCCTTCAATGAAGTCTGGGTGAAGTCAAGTTTCATGCGGCCAGTAAAGGACTGACCCCAAAAAAAACAACTACTAGAGAGCAAAAGGCAAGTGGAAGAGTTTGGGGCAGGAAATGAAATATTGGCTAAAATGGCTACTTTATATCTCCTGCATTCTATTCTGTACTGAAGTTGGCAGAAATGTTGCTGTCTACTTCTGACATATGGCAACTAGGTAGAGGAGAGCATCAATTATATAGATATTCCTTCTCTCATTTCCCTCCCCACATTCCTCTAATATTTTCTCCTTACAATTCTCCATAAACCTATTAATTTCTTGTCTGATGACTTAGCTTTTATTTTCTTAGTCCATGGAACCCTAGTTGCTTTTGTTGAACTAGGTTGTATCAGTCAAATTAGATTATGTCTCTTTTCATTTTGATTGCATCAATCTGTGCAACTAGAGGGCTCTTTATTATGCCTGACTCAAAATAGTGCTCTAGAACTGAATGGGCATTACAAGCCAGAGAACCAAAAGTAAAATGGCAACTCCCAAACATGGTAATCAGGCAAAAGAGCAGTTAATGAATAATCCAGAGGAGAGTTCCCAAATTCTCTAGAAATATTACTGGTAAGCTAGCTGAGTGAAGATTGAATGTCTGCAAAGGACTCAGTATATGCATGATAGGGATATGCATCAGCATGATGAGACTAACCAAAAATTAATTCAAGAATTTCATGAGCATTAGAAGGCCAATGATAGATAAATAAAGGAATTGGTGAGTGAGAGGTTAAAAACAAAAAACAAAAAAATAATGGAGATAATCATGGAACACACAAACAGGAAGCTGCAGGAATGTATAGAGGCCACACATAGAATGCTGATTGAAGCCAACTGAAGGAAAGGCAGTCCTAAAATCTATAACCAATCAACTAAGGGATTTGAGCATTAACTCTGAAAAGAAATTGAGGAGTTAAAGAAATCTATAGAATACCTAAAACAAAGCTTCAAAGAGGAATTTGACGCCATCTAATCTGACCAATTAGAATGAAAGGAAAGAAAAAAAAGTTGAAAGCATTGACAGTAGATTAGCCTATGAAGAAGATCCAATCTCTGTGGTTAAACACAGTCTAGACATGAGAGAAAGAACAGACAAGTATTCAAGACAAATCGAAGAAATAAGATAGATTTATTCAACATTTATAAGACACTACCAGAAAACCTAATTTAAAGCTGAGGGTTATAAAAGAGGGACTAGAGACAGAAGTGAAAGTTTTGGGAAATTTAACAGGATCCTAGCAGAGAACTTCCCAAACATTCAAAAAGATAGACCAATTGAGATACAAGAAGCCATTATCACTCCAAAGAGATCAGAGTAGAACAGGACATGCCACCATCACATTGTAATCCCAAAAAGATCAATGGAAAGAAAGGAAAGGATCCTTAAAGCTGTCCGAAGAAAAAGTCAATAACTTATAAAAGGAAACCTATCAGAAAAACTTTCGCATGCTCAGCAGAAACAATGAAAGACAAAAGAGTCTGGAATTATGTTTGTCATGCCCTAAAGATAATGATCAACTAGGAACACTGTACCCAGCTAAATTTTTCTTCATAACAGACCAAATAAAACCCTTCCACAGCAAAGAAAAATTGAACCAATATATCTCTACAAAACCAGCCCTACAAAAGTTTTTGAAGAAATGTCCTAGACATTAAAAACCAACAAGACAAAAATTAAGGCCTAACAATAGCCCCTACACAAACAACACAAGAATTATAGGTAGTTGCCAATTGGTAAAACCCCCAGGAACATGGTTAACATGGCAGAAACTGCCAAAATACTTCTGTCTTTACTCGCAAAATTCCTGAATTTTATTTTTCAATAAAGGGACATAGATTTTCTACTTGGCTCTAAAAGGAAGATCCTTCTATCTACTGCATTCAAGAGACAGATCTTGCCCCCCAAAACCAAATACATCCTGAAAGTTTGGAATAATTTCTACCAAGCAAACAGTCCCTATAAACCGGTGTGAGTTGCAATTGTAATATCAGATAAAGTAGACTTTAAATTAAAGTTAATGAGAAGAAATAAAGAATATCATTACATGCTAATTAAGAGATCTCTAATTCAGGAGAATATTACAAGTTTAAATATCTATTCACCAAAAACGGAGCACACATATTTATTCTGGAAACATTACTTTCCGTAAAATATAACATAAATCCAAAGATATTAAATGTTGTAGAATTTAACACAACATTATCCTTGCTAGATAGATCAACCCAGGAAAAACTCAAGAAATCTCACACCTAAAAAACTAAATAGATCATGTAGGCTTGACATCTACTGAATATTTCACCCACAAGGATCAGAATACACTCTTCACAGCAGCACATGGAACATTCTCCATAATAAACCACATGTGCAAGTTCAGAAACATTGAAATTATCCCCTGCATAATAAAAGTGTAATTCAATGCCAAAAGCCAACAAAGAAGTGCTCTATCACAGGGCTGAGAAGGTGGCTCAGTGGTAGAGAGCTTGCTTTGCATGCATGAGGCCCTGGGTTTGATTCCTCAGTACCACGTAAGAAGAAAAAATATCCAGAAGTGACACTGTGGCTCAAATGGTAGAGTGCTAGCCTTGAGCTTAAGAGCTGAGGGACAGCGCCCAGGCCCAGAATTCAGACCGTACAACAGGACCCAAAAAAATAAAAAAAATAAAAAAAAAAAAGAAATCCTTTATCACATGGAGGCAGAACAACACACAATTGAACCACCAGTGTGTCTTGGAATTCATTAGGAAGGAACCTCAGATATTCATGATATTTAATAAAATGAACACACAAATTACTAGCTCCTCTGGGACACAGCAATGGCAGGTTATAGCTCTGAGTTCCAATTACAACAAATTGGAGATATCTGAAACCAAAATTTAATGAGATACCAAACCTTTTTGAAAAAGTGCAATAACCTAAATCCCAATCCAGTATACAGAAAAAATAATCAAAATTAAATCAGAATTAAATGAATGAGATTACAAAATAAACATAGAAAAAATCATCAAAAAACAGATGGTTCTAGGGAAAAAAATAACAAATTTACAGTCTTTGCAAATCTTACAACAGAAAAAGAGAACACACCCAAATAAACAAACTCAGATGTCAATGGAACCATCACCACAGGAAAGCAACAACAACAACAACAACAAAGAACAAGATTCAGAACATTCTAAGGAAATACTTCTCAAACCTTTATGCTAATAAGTTCGAGAATCAGAAGGAAAAGGTTGATTTTTTAGCAAATTTCGTAATGCCCAAACTAAACCAAGATGATTTAAAGCAACTAATGGGATCATATCAAGCATCAAAATAGAAAGAGCAATAAGAGAACTCCAAACCAAGAAAGGTCGAGAACCAGATGGATTTACATGTGGACTACACAAGGTATTCAAAGCAGAATTCTCCCCAATACTTTTCCAACTCTTCAGTGAAATTGATAGTGAAAGTTCACTACCTAAGAATTTCCTTTAAGCTGTAATAACCCTTATTCTAAAACGAAGGAGGAACTCATCAAAGAAAGAGACCGTTTTCTTTGATAAATATGGATGCAAAATTTCTCAAAAAACTTTGGCACAATCGACTTCAAAAACAGAAAAAAAAACAAAACAAAAACAAAAACACATACATCATGATCAAACAGGATTCATTTCAGGTATACTAAGCTGATTCAATATTTGCAAGTCAATCCATACAATGAACCATGTCAACAATAGCCAGGATAAGAACCACATGATTATCTCAATAGATATAGAAAAGCATTTACCCACATACAACCTCCCTTTATTATGTAAGCTCTCAAAAATCAAGGAATGCATGAAACATTCCTCAATATAATAAAGGATGTGTATGACAAACCTAGAGCCAGCGTTATACTTAAATGTCTAAAGCCATTTCTTCTAAATTGAGGAATGAGACAAGAATGTCCACTCTCTCCACTTCTTCAATTTAGAATTAGAGTGCCTGGCTAGAGCAATAAGACAAGATGAAAAGAAAAGGTAATCCCAAAGGAAAGATAAAGTAAAGCTCACCTATCTTTGCAGATGACATTCCAGGTATAGAGAGAACTCTTTGGACTCCACACTCAAGTTATTGTAGCTGATCCATAACTTTAGCAAAGCAGGAGGATATAAAATTAAACCTCAAAAATGAATGGTTTTTCTGTATGCCAATAAAAAGAAAGACAAGGCTGAAATCAGGAAAGCAACTGCTTTTATAATAGCCACACAAAACTAAAAAACTAAAATAACTTAAAGAAGTGAAAGACCTCTATGATAAAAACTTTTGAAACCTGAAAAAGGAAATTAAAGCAGAACTGAGAAAGTGGAAGTATCTACCATGATCCTGTCTTGGTAGGATTAACATCATGAAAATGGCAATTATGGCAAAGTCTATCTACAGTTTCAATACAATACCCATCAATATTCCAACCTGATTCTAAAATGAAATAGAAGAAGCAACCCTAAACCTTATATGGAACAAAAGACACCAAATAGCAAAAAATAATTCTTAGCAGAGAGAAAATTACTGGAATAATATCAAAACAAACCTTCACACTGTACTACAAAGTCATAGTAATTAATAAAACTTGGTACTGGCACAAAAATAGGCCTGAGTATCAACGTAATCAAACGGATGTTCCACAAATGAACCCATTCTCAATAATAGAGCAAAAAATTATAGAATGGAAGAAAGTCATCCTCTTCAGTAAACAGTGCTTGCAATATTGGTAAACCACGCAGAAAAATGAACATTGATCCACATATATCACCTTGCACCAGACTCAACTGTAAATGGATCAAAGACCTTAAATTCAAAGCAGACAACTTGGAAACATTAAAGGAAGGAATAGGAGAAAATAATCTAGGGCTCGTAGGCACAGGCCAAAATTTTCTTAATAAAGACCCATAAATGCAACAAATCAAAGATAGTTTGGACAAATGGGATTGCATGACATTACAGGAAGGAATAGAAGAAACTCTAGGGCTCCTTAGCACAGTCTGAAATTTTCTTAATGAAGTCCCATAAACAAACAAATCTAAGAATGGACAAATGGGATTGCATGAAATTGCAGTGTTTCTGCAGGGAAAAGGATATAGCTAGCCAGATGGTGTGAAAAGGACAATGTGATGTCCCACTGGTAATGATGTCAAAAATGTTTTGTGTTGTTACAATGTCATGTCTGATCTCAACTGTCATTAGTTCACAATGAGGATATCGGTTCAATGTGTAAATGTGATGCCACAATGGCTACATGTTTTTATAAAGGTAATAAGAAGCCATCACAGGATTGGGATGTCATAATGTGGTTCTGATGTCTCAAAGGCAATGTGATGTGCAATGGGTTTGTGATGTCAAAGTTTAGTGAGGTCACAATGGGTTTGTGACTTTACAACGAGTTTGAAGTATCACAATCTCGTATCCATTTTCTATAGCTACTAGTTCACAATGATGATATGAATTCAAAGGAGCTTGAAGTCCCAAAGACAATGAATACTGCCAATGTGATATCTTAGGCTCTTTGTGAGCTCATAGTCTGTTTCCACCTCATAATATGCCAGGAATGATATGTGATATCAGAAATCCACTGTTACATAAGGATCACTGTGACATACTCTTACAGACACCTGACCTTTGTGTCATATTTTGACAGCACAAATCTGTTAAAACTGCATCCTATTTATGACAAAACATGCCTTTTGAGACATCAACGTCACATTGAGAACTCATACTCCTTGTGAGGTAATGAAAATTGAGATTCGTCATGTGATTGTGACACCACCAATCCATTGTGTCATCACGTACCTATTGTGTCCTGATCACCAGTGTGTCATCACCAACTCATTGTGAAATCAAAATATTCTTATGACATGATGTAACATCATATTTAAACTGTGATTTCACTATACCATTGTTTTCACAAACATATTTTGATCTGATAACATTTTACAAAATTCATGGTCTTTGGAACTTTAAATTCCTGTGACTTCATATCTTCATTTTAAACCAGTAGCAATTGCAATGCGATTGCCATATTACAAACTCATTGTGACATCACACACCCATTGCCACCTCATCACCATTGTAGCATGACAAACCAATTGTGATATTATATTGCTGTTCTGACGTCAAGGTCACATTGTGACATTCCAAAACTCATGAACTCTTACCACCTTTTAAAAAGACATGTCCTTTCCGGCATCACAGTCGCTGTGTACCCATATCATTATTTTGAGCTAATGTCAAATGAGATCACACATCCAGTTTTAACATCACAAACCCTTTATTCCATCATCTCTAATGTGTCATCATAGTTTTTTTTTATGACACCATCTGCTAATTGTAACCTCACCAAATTACAATAGCATCATACCATTATGATATCATGTCATTTAGATGTGTTTGCAAAGGGGCCATGCTGATTCTCAGGTCCCATCAATTATTGGGTCCCCACTGGTTATGACAATCTCCACTGGTTTTCATGTCCAATCAAATCCTTGAATCATTCTAGGCCAAAACCTAAGCGTCCATTCTTCTCCTGCATTGAACTGACTTGAAAAGCAAATTTCACAGATAACATGGAGGAAACCATAGAAACACACTAGCTAAGAATAATTAACACTTGGTAAGTGTTATCCTTAACAGATCCTGAATGTCTTGAACTGTCCATCTTGCAGTCTTCTCTGGATATTGGTCCGCTGCCTGCTTCACATGATAGTGATGGATCCAATGATGTTTACATGCATATTTAATAGTCAGTGGTTTAGTTACAACAATCGAGTAAGGTCCTTGACACAAGGGTTCCAATTCAGGAGCAAAATAGCTTTTAACCCACACCATCTGTCCAAGCAAGAAAGGGTTGGTGGAGTTTTAGTCAGGATAGGCCTTAGCTACCAAAGTAGAGGGACATAAATGAACTTCTTGCAAAACCTGCAGGGACTATACAAGATTATGGTTAGACATGTATGTTACTATTGCTTTCCCAAATTTAGGAGCCAAAGGCTTTTATCTACTATAAATTATTTGAAAGGGAGTGAATTCTTTAAATATGGGGCGATTCCTGCTCAAAGAGAGCCAATGGTAGCCTGTTTACCCAGTCCTGGCTAGTCTCTGTAATTAATTTAAAGTTTCCTTAAATTTCTACCAGTCATGAACTCTGAGGTCAATAATACAATGTAATTTCCAATTTATCCCTAGGGCCTTAGCTAATTGAGCAACCTGGGCTGTGAAATCTTGCCCATTTTAGGACCCCCACTGCTGTCAGTAAATCAAATTGAGGAAATAGGTTCATGGAATAAATTTTTGGCTGTTACTTGTCTGGTTTCAGTTTTTGTCAGGAATGCCTCAGCCCAGCTTAAAAGTGTCCACTACCACTAACAGGTACCTAAAACCATACATTCCAGACTTTCTCTCTGTGAAGTCCACTTCCCAAAATTCATCAGGTGAAGTTCTTCACATAAGCTTTCACTATATCTTCAAGCTATCTAGTATTTACCAGTCGACAACTTTCTATATACATCACGTAAGCTTGTCAGGGTGAGGATCCATTGGTTTTCAAGACAGTTTTAGGAAGTGACATGGGACAATTTATCAGAGTGCCCAATAACTAGATATAAACAGACAAAAGGCTTGTAACCATTTTTCACAAGTTGAGTCACCACATTTGCAAGTTGTTTTGACTTTTTCCTTTAATCTTAATGACTAATATCTCTAGAGACCCCACTGATTTTAGAGTGGTCTCCTGAGCTACCTGACCAGCTCAGTTGTTGCTATTATCCTTGGAGTCTCTTGTTTCTTTAACTTCTGGTTAGTACTCTAAACCTCAGTCTGCACCTTGGAGACTTCTTCCATTTTAAACTTCTCCTTGCTTTAATGATCCCAATCTCCTTCTCAAAGTCTTCCTTAACCTAAAAGTGTTCTGCAAGGGTCACAGCAGAATTCCTTTACCATCCAATTGCTTCTCGTTCTCACAGCACCTTTGCTTGCTCTGCAGCTCCTCCTTAAAGTTCTCTGTGGTGTTATTCAGTGGATTTGTTTCCTTGCTCCACTTGTTCCATTGCTCCCCAATGCTTCTCCTTATATTTTTGGTGAGGATCTTGTTGCTTTCTTTGTCATTTTCCTCTATTAGCTTCTTTTCCTTGTTTTACACTTCGGTGTATTTTTGTGACAGATGATTCAACTCTTTAACTCTTCTATTTTTCTGCCTAATTCTCTTTCTCTTTCACAGTCATTCCCTATCCAAGTATGTGTGCCCTTTATCTCTTTTGGAAGAGAACAATCTCTTTCTTGAGCCTGCTATTTTTCTATTTACTTTTTTGGCCTCCTATTCTAGGACATGACAGTTCTGTGTCTGCTTCACTAACTATGAACTATCAGTTCATTTTTCTGTTGGTTTGAATTTCAGCTCACACACTTCAAAGCTTATAATCCATCTCTACTTCAGCCTAATACATTCTTGTATCATGTCCATATCCTTTTAATGGGCCTTGATTTCCACATATAGCATCAGGTTCTCCTCCTGGGCTGGCTTGTATTCAGCAAGGATGGCAGCATTGGCATCCAGTGCATCTTTCAGCCTCAGACATGAGGTCTCCAACTTTGCCTCATTCTCACCCAGGTTAGCAGGTCTTGGATTTCATTTCAAACTGAATGTTTTCTAGGTTCATTTTGAGCATTTTTCTCATTTTTTTTTTACTTTTACATGTTTCTTTTTTATTTTTTGAAATCTAATTTTCATGTCTGATAATTCTCTCTCAGATTTCTCCAGTGTGCTCTTCAAACTGCTTTTAACCTCTTGGTGTATGTTGACTCCACCCATTGGAGACTCAGAGCCTTTTTTAAGCCTGTTTTCAGACAGAAGTGGCACTGTGATGTCAAAAATGTGAGTTGTTTTCAAAGGTTTTAAGAGGTCATAATAGGTTTGGGATGTAACAATGTAATCATGATGTCACAAACAGCAATGTGATGTCAGGAGGAGTTTCTCATGTCACTTTGGTGATTAGGTCACAATGGTTAGGGATATCACAATGAGTTTGAAATATCACAAGCACATATTTATTTTCAATTGCTACTAGTTTAAAATGATGATACAAGTTCACAAAAGAAGCTTAGAGTCCCAAAGAATATGCATTTTATTTTCTAGTTTTTGTTAGTCATTGGCCTTGAACTTTGGGGCTCAGCACTGTCTATCAGCTCTTCAGCTGAAGGATAACATTCTACTGCTTATGCTACAGTGCCACTTCTTGTTTTCTGGTGGTTTATTAGAGATAAGCGTTTCATTGGAATTTCTGCCCATGCTGGCTTTGAACCATGATCCTCAGATCTCAGCCTCCTGAGTAGCCAAGATTACAATCTCCTGAGCCACCAGTGCCCAGTTACTTTGAATTTTCTAAAACATTATGAGGTCACAATAGGCTTCTTTAAACACAATGCAGTTCTCATATCATGAGGGCAATGTGATGTCACAATACCAGGTATTGATTAAATTATTTGTTGATATCATCCTGGTCATGAGGTCACAATAATTTTGTAAGTCACTATCAGTTGTTGATGTCACAATGGCATGTCAGATCCCAGTTGTTATTAACTCATAATGAGTATATGAGTTCCCACAGGGACTATGATGTCTCAAAACTCATGTGTTGCACAAATGTGATAAAGTCCTCACAGGTTTTTGATGTCACAATGGGACACAATGATCATGACATCTGTCATTATGATGTAACAATGGTGATGATGTCACAATGGATTTCTGATCTCACGTCATACATGTATTTCAATTATTATTAGTTCACAATGAGGATATGAGTGCACAGAAGGAACGTGAAGCCCAAAAGGACATGAAATTTCTAAAATATTTTGTGGTGATTATAGGTTTTGCAAAGCCCAATGGGACAGTGATATCACACTTGCAATGTGAGTCACAACATCATGTCATAATAAAGTTTTGATGTCAAAATTAGTTGATGATGACATTTATGAGGTCACAGTTGGTTTCCAACCCACATGCAACATTTGAAACAGAATGAAATCTCAGAGCAGGCATTCACAATGTTTTTAAGACATCACTGATATTGTAATGTCATAATTCTATGATGTCATTGTCATTTGTGTTGTCACAAGGAGCTGATGGTATCATAACTACAATGCAAAGTCACAGTGGTGATGATGTCACAAAGTTTTTGGGATGTTATAATGGCAGCTCTGATCTCAATTTTCATTAGTTTACAATGAGGATATGGACACAGAACAAGACTGTGATGTCTTGTGACATCATAGATAACATAATGAAGTCAAAATCAGTTTGTCAGGACATAACAAGTTGGTAATATCACAAACACATGCTCAAACTCAATTGCTATTAATTCACATTATTTATGAGTTCACAGGAGCTTGAAGCCACAAAGTCCATAAGTTTTCTGAAATGTTATGAGGTCTTTCCAGGTTTGTGAAAACACAATATATCAGTGATTTCACAATGTCAATGTGATTTCACTACATCATGTCATAGTCTTGTTTTTATGTTACAATTATTTGGTGAGACTATATTGGTGATAACATCCAATGAATTTTGTTGGTCATTCATAATATTATGACAGTTCTCATTAGTCATTAAATTACCATCAGTATATGAGTTGACAAAGGGACTGTGTTGTCTACTGTAATGTGTTGTCAGAAAGGAGATGGAGTAATAAAAGTTTTGTGAATTCCCAATGTGACACAATATTCATGATGTTTGGCACTGTAATGTCACCATGGTCATGAGGATTTCTGATATCAAATATCATACCTATATGATGAGATCAAAAACAGATTATAAGCTCACAAAAGTCCTAAGATGTCAGATTGGCAGAATGTCACAAAAGTTCTGAGGACAGAATAGGCTTGTGATGTCACAATGTCTTAGTGATATCACAATGGCAATGTAATGTAACAAAGAGAGTTTGATGTCTCAATGGTTATGTGGTCACAATGGGTTTCTGATATCAAGCCCCATGTCAGATTTGAAATAAAATAAAATAAAATCACAGATTAGGTATTCATAATGTGTCTATTACATCATAATGACAGAGTGATGCCATAGTATTATGATGTAATTGTAGTTATGTGTGTCTCAATATGCATTTCATAAATACAATATGATGTCTCACTGGCGATTGTGTCATAAAGGGTTTGACATCAAAATAGGCTGTCCGATCTCAATTGTCCTTTCGTCACAATGAAGATAGGCATATATATAAGGCACTGTGATGTCACAAAAGACATTTTTTTCCAAAGTTGCAATGAAGCCATGATGGTTTTGGAATGTCAGAATGTGATCATGTTGTCACATCAGTATTATGATATCATAACGGGTTTGTGATGTCAGAGTGGTGATGAGGTCATAATGGGTGAGTGAGATCACAAGAGTATGAAATAGCCCAATGACCTGTCCAATTTCAATTTCTATTAGTTCAGAATTAGGATACAAGTACACTGAAGGAGCTTGAAGTCCTAAAGATCAAGAATTGTCTAAAATGTACAATATCATAATACGTTTGTGAAAAACAAAGGCAATGTGATGCCAAAATATTGTGACATAATAATTTTATTATGTCACTATTAGTTGGTGATGCCATGCTGGTGATGAAATCACAATATGTTTGTTATGTCATAATGGCATGCTGGATCTCAATTGCCATTAGTTCATAACGGGTTTAACCAGGTACATGAAGGGCCTCTGATGGCACAAAGGCAATGTTATTTTCAATGTTATTTTCATAATAGGTTTGGTATGTCACATTTTGATGTTGATGTCACAATGGCAATATGTTATCTTAATAGATTTGTGAAGTCACAATTTATGATGCCACAACGTATTTGCAAAGTAAAAATGAGTTTGTAATAACACAATAACATGTACAATTTCAATTGTTACTAGATCATAATGTGGATACAAATTCACAAAAGGAGCTTCCAGTCCCAATGTACATGGATTTTGTAAAACATTATGATATAATAATAGGTTTCTGAAAACACAATGGCAATATAATAACACAACGGTAATGTAATATCAGAATGCCATCTTATCCTAATGTTTTATCGTCACTATTGGTGTTGGGTTCACGATAATTTTCTGATATCAAAATGGTTTGGGTTGTTACAATGGCATGGGGATATCAATTTTCATTAACTCACAGTGAATATGTAAGTTCACAAAGGAACTGTGATGAACCCACAGGCATGTGTTGTCACAAATGTGATAAAGTCCTAACAGGTTTGTGATGCCACAAAGTGACACAATGGTCATGATATCTGGCAGTTTGATGTCACAATGCTCATTGTATCACAGTGGATTTCCATATCTCATGTTAAACCTGAAATATTATGAGGTTGAAAACAGATTATGACTTCAAAAAGGGCTAAGTTACCACAAAATCATCATGTCACAAAGTTAAGAAGATAGCACAGATTTATGATGTCAAGTGGGTTAGAGTTACTACCATGGCAATATGATTTCACAGTGTTTATGAGGTCCCAGTGGTTTTCTGCCATCCACATGGCACATTTGAAAAGCAATGAAATCAGAGAATAGGCACTCAAGATATGTCCATAATAGCACAATGACAATGTAATGTCATAATCCTATGATATAATTGTACTTTGGTGATGTCATAATAAGTTATTGGTATCATAATGACAATGTGATGTCACACTAGTCATGTCATTAAGATTTTGTGATGTTAAATGGCAAATCTTCTCTCAACTTTCTTTAGTTCACAATGATAATGTGGTTACCCAAATGGACTGTGATGTCAAAAAAGACTTGTGTTCTTTCACAGGTACTGAGGACATAACAAGAGTTGGATGTCATAATGTGAACACGATGTCAAAAAAGCAATGTGATGTCACAAAGGGTTTTTTATGTCTTGCAATGACTAGGTCACTATTGAATAGTGATTTCACAAGTTCTACATATGACAATCACATATTCTATTTCAATTGCTACTAGTACACAAAAACGATATGAGTTCAGAGAAGGAGCTTGAATTCCCAAAGTAATCAATTTTCTAAGGTCAGTTGTTAAAACACAATGGAACTGTGATATCACAGTGGCAATGTGATAACAAAATATCATGTAATATTAATGTTTTGATGTCATAATTAATTGGTGATTCCATATTGGTGATGAGGTCACAATAGTTTGTGATGTAGCAATAGATTTGTCTCAAAGCTTAAGAGCAGCCAGTGGCTCCTGCCTCTAATCCTAACTAGTCAGGATGCTGAGTTCTTAGGATTGTGCTTCAAAGCCAGCATGGGCAGGAAAGTCTTTGAGATTGTCATTTCCAATAAACCACCAAAAAATGGAAGTAGTGCTTCTGGTCAAGAGGTAGTTAGCCTTGAGCTGAAGATCTGAGGGACAGCACTGAGGCCCAGAATTCCAGCACCATAATTGAGACACAAAAAAGTTAAGAGAACAGGCAGGTTTGTGATGTTACAGTGAGTTAATGATAGCATAATTGCAATATGATGTCACAATTGGATTGTGAAGTCACAGTGGTTAGGAGATCCCAATGTGGTTATGATATCAACTCACATGCCACAATTTAAATAGAAATAAATCATTGAATAGCTATTCACAATGTGACTATGATGTCACAATGGCCATGTGATGTTATAATGCTATTCTCTTTTTATAATGTCACAATTAGCTGATCATGTCAGAAGGTCAATATGACATCACACTGGTGATGATGTGACAAAGGGCTGGTGGTGTTACAATGGCATCTCTGATTTCCATTGTTATTAGATTAAAATGAGGATATGTGTACAGAAAGGGACTGTGATGTAATAAAGATCATGTGTTTTTCCAAAGAACCTAAGAGATCATAAGAGCTTTGGGATGTCCAAAATGATTGTGATATCACAATGGAATATGCTATCACAATGTGCCAATAATGTGAGAAGGAATTTGTAATATCACAATCACATGTCTAAAAACAATGGCTAATAGTTCACACTGAGGCCATGAGTTCCCAGAAGGACCTTGAAGTCCCAAAGGCCATGAATTTTCTAATATGTTATGAGGTCATAATAGAATTGAGAAAATGGGACAGTGATATCAAAACACAAATGGGATTTACAATATCATACCATAATAATATTTTGATGCCACAAAGTGATGTCTCACTGGTGATGAATAGTTATGAGGTCACAATAGGTTTATGATAACACATATGCCACATTTGAAATAGAATGAATTACATAATAGGAATGCACAATGTGTCTATGACATCCCAAAGACAATGGGAAGTTATAATGCTATGCTTTCTTTGTGGTTTGTGAAATCACAATGAGCTGATGGTGTCATAATGACAGTGGGATGTCACGGTGGTGATGATGTCACAAAGTGGTTGTGACATTACAGAGGCATGCATAAAAATGTTATTCAAAATGTTGGCACACAATTATACTGTGATGTCAAAAAAGCACATGCTTTTTTAAAGGTGCTAAAAGGACATAATAGGTTAGTGATGGTATAATGGAATGTCATGTAACAATATACTTGTTTCAGCATGAAACAGCTCATTGTGACATCACAAAAATACAATGAAATCATAACATTATGACATCACGTTATCTTTGAGACATCATAATCACATTGATAATTCCTATTCTGTGATTTCATGTTATTTCAAAATGGCAGGTAGTTTGATATTATAAACTGATTGTGACAACACACTTTCTTCATGACATCACTTTGCCATTGTGATATAACTAACCAAAGGTGACATCACAGGCCTGATATCTTAGGTCTTCAAACATTTGTGACAGCACATGCCTTTCTAGGCTTCACAGTCCTTTGTGAACTCATATATTCATTGTGAGTAAATGACTATTGAGATGTAGCATGTCATTGTGACAACACTAAATCATTGTGACATGACACACCTATTGGAATCTCAACACTAATATGGCATTACCAACAATATGTGACATCTTTCCATTTTCTAACAAAGGGGGTGATTTCATTATGTCTAATGGGACATAAAATTCTATTGTAAATATATACCATATTTTCTTGATGCATTCATCTACTGAAGGACATCTGGGTTGATTCTATATCACAAACCTGCCTTCTACTCACAAATTATGTAACATCCTGCCATTGTGATATCTTAGGCCTTTTGTGAGACAGTTTTCCACCTCAGAACATTTCAAGTTCTACATGTGATATCAGAAATCTACTATGATTTCAGGATCATTGTGATATTACTTCTAGATGTCATGACAATTGTTTCACATTGTGACCTCATAAACCTGTTAGGATTTCATCACATTTCTGACAAGACATTCCTTTGGAGACATCACAGTCCTTGTGTGAACTCATATACTTATTGTGAATTAGTGACAATTTAAACCTGGAATGCAATTGTAACATCACACACCCATTGTGAAATCATAAACTTATTATTACTTCATTACCAGTATGGTATCATCACCTAATTTTGACATAAAATGATTAATACATAATATCATGACATCACAATCCTATTGTAATATCACTGTCACATTATGTTTTCATAAAACTAGAATTATGTCATAACAGTTTAGGAAATTCATGTACACGCACTTGAAGCTACTTCTGTGAACTTGCATCCTCATGAACAAGTAACAACTGAGATAGGAAATATGAATAAGATATTATAAATTTGTAACATCACAAACCCATTGTTACCTCATCACAATGGTGACACCACAAAACCACTGTGACAGCATAGTGCCATTTTGACAGCACGATCACATGGTGACAACCCAACCTATTCTGCTGTCTTAGCACCTTTGAAAAAACACATGGCTTTTCTGACATCTTAGTCACTCTTTTCTGTCACATTGTGACATCACAAACCTGTTAGGACTATATCACGTTCGTGATGAATCAACACATGGCTTAAGAGACATCAAAGTCCCTTTGTGAACTCATATACTCCTTATAAATTAATGACAATAGAGATCTGGCATGTCATTGTGAGATCACCAACCCATTGTGACATTATTAACTTATTGTGACCTCTTCATCCTTATGGCATTACCAACTAATTGTGATAACTAAACCTTTTTATGACCTGATATTCTAACAATTCATTGCCATTTTGATATCTCGGTTCCATTGTGTTTTCACAAAAAATTATAAACATCTAACATTTTAGAAAATTCGTGGGATTTGGAAATTTCAACTCCTTCTTTGAACTTGTAACCTCATTGTAAATTAGTAGGATTCCAAACTGGACAGGTCATTGTGATATTACAAACTCATTGTGACATCACGAACCCATTGTGACTGTATCATCCCATGTAAACTCATCAACATTGTGACATCAAAAATACATTGTGACATAACATGTCCAATGTGACTTCATGATCATACTAACATTATATATCACTGTCCCATCATGTTTTCACAAACCTAGTAAGATCTGACATGTTCAACAATTGATGCACTTTGGCACTTCCATCTTCTTCTGTGAACTCATATCCTCATTTAGAATTAGTAGCAATTGAAATTGGACATGTCGTTGTGATATTACAAACTTGCTCTGACATTGCTAACACACTATGACATCACAAACATATTGTAACCACATCGCCAGTATGGCATTTGCAGCTAATTTTTTTTTGGGTGGGGGTCCGGTCATGGGGCCTGAACTCTGGGCCTGGGTGCTGTCCTTTAGCTCTTCAGCTCAAGTCTAGCACTCTACCACTTGAGCCACAGCGCCACTTCCAGCTTTTATCTTTTTGTTTATTGGGTGCTGGGGAATCGAACCCAGGGCCTCATGCATGCAAGGCAAGCACTCTATCACTGAGCCACCTTCCCAGCCCCATCACCAACTAATTTTAACATCACATTGCCACTGTGACATCATGATCATGTTGAGACTTCCAGAAACTATTAGGACCTCTGAATTGCTCTGAAGAAACACATGGTCTTTGTGAGATCACAGTTATTTGTGTACCATATCCTTGTTTTAATGACAATTGAGTTCAGACATGCCATTGTAATATCACAAATCCTTTGTGACATCACCAGTGTGACATCACAATGGACTTATGACACCATCAGCTCATTGTGAAATCACAAAAATGAAATTTCATTAGGACATCACAATGTCAATGTGACCTCATATACACATTATGAATTCCTATTCTGTGATTTCATTCTATTTCATATGTGATATGTATTTTGATATCACAAAATCATGGTGACAGTAGTAGTAGCATCCTGTTCCTCCTTCAGCTTCTGAACTTTGGTCCCCATCTTTGCATAATGCTCACCGAGGTTGATGTACTTGGAATTAATTTGAATGTTTTCCAGGTTCATTTTGAGGATTTTGATCTCACTTTTGACTCTCACAACTTCCTGATTTATGCCTTAAAAAACATTTATTCACATTCCATAATTCCTGCTTTTCTCTAGCATGCTATTCAATGTGTTTTTAACCTTTTGCATTTTGAGTGGTAGGTATTGGAGATCCAGTCTTATTAAATCCTGTTTCCGACAGAAATGTGTAATTTTTTTCTTTTCCTCATTTGTTGTGAAGTTCAGAGTTAAACTTTTAGTTGAATACAGGTGGATTTCAGAACCGAAGCTCCTCATGTTTTTCCAGAGATATGAACACAGTATCCAATAGGCTAATATGCTTACTACTTAACCTGTCCTTGTCTCTTTGTCAATTGAGATATGACAATACTACATGCCATTGTGACATCACGAACCCATTGTGGCCACACAAACTTTTGTGATCTCCTCAACATTATGGCATTGCCAACTAATTTTTGACAACAAACATTATTAGGATATAATTTTGTGATACTTTGGCATTGTTATATCACTAACCATTGTGTCATTATCATGTCACAGTGGATATCTGATATCATACCTGACATGTTGGAACAGGTTATGAGTTCACAATGGGACTATCATATGTTGATTACAGTATATCCAAAAGTTATGAGGACAGGAAAGGCTTATGATGTCAGTGTGAGTTAGTGACATTACAATATTATTGTGATATTCCAAAGGAATTATGATGTCAAAATATTATGAGGTTACAAACAGGGTGTGATATTAACCCACATGCCACATTTGAAATAGAATGAAATCATAGAATATCCATTCATAATGAGCATAAGACATCACAATCTTAATGTGACATCATAATGCTATGATATCATTGCTATTTTGTGATGTCACAAAGAGCTGATGGGGTCACAATTCCAATGTGATGTCACACTGGGGGATGATGTCACAAAAGCTTGGTGATGTTGTAATATCATCTGTGATATCAATTGTCAATTGTTCACAATGTGGATATTGGTATCAAAAGGGACTATGACAGCATAAAATTCATGAGTTCACAATTGATTTCTGGTATCTGCACACATGCCATATTCAAAAAAATGAAATCATAGAATAGGTAATTCCAATGTCTATGCCGTCACGTGAATTATGTAATGTCATAATAATGTAGTGTCATTTTTTGTAGTGTGATACTGAGCTGATTGTGTCATAACAATGATGTGATGTCACAGTGTTGATGAGAGCACAAAAGTTTGTGATTTTACAATGAATGGCAGGTCTGATCTCAGTATTTAATGAGGATATTGGTACACAAAGGGAATGTGATGTCAGAAAGGCCATTTTTTTTAAAGTACTGCAAAGGTCATAATAGGTTTGGGAGGTCACAATATAATCATGTAGTCACAATGGGAATGTGATGGCACAGTAGTGATGTGGTCACAATGAGTTTGTGCTGTCACAACATGTTTGTAATATCATAACATGTCCCATTTCAATTTCTAATAGTTCATAAAGAGAGTACAAGTTCAAAGAAGGAGCTTGAAGTCGCAAACACCATGATTTTTCTAAAAAGTTATGAAGTCATGCTGTTTAAGAAAACAGGGAGGGACTGTAATATCACAATAGCAAAGTGTTGTTACAGAATCATATCATAATGTTTTATGTTTCAGTTATATTGTGAGGCCTTAGTATTAATGATGTCACAATACATTTGTGATGTCACAATGGGTTCACGATGTAAAAATAGCAATCTCGATCTCTATTGTCATTAATTCACAATGAGTATATGAGTTCTTAAAGAGACGTGACATTTCCAAAGGGATATATTGTCACAAATGTTATGATGTCCTAACAGGTTTGTGATGTAGCAATGTGAAATGATGATCATGACAGATGGCAGTGTAGTGTCATAATAGTCATGATGTCACAGTGCATTTCTGACATCATATCTCATCCTGAAATATTATTTGTTCACAAAGAGATTATGAACTCACATAATGCCTAAGATATCACAATGGCAACATACCACAAAAGTAATGAAGACAGGACAGGATTATTATTTAACAATTATGATATCACAATAACAATGTTATGTCACAAAGGGATTTTGGTGTCACAATGGTTATGAGGTGATAATGGGTTTCTAGTGTCAACTGGCATGCCACATTTGAAATAGAAGGAAATCACAGAATAGGTATTCACAATGTGTCTCTGATAGCCCAATGTCAATGTGATGTCATAATGCTATGATGTCATTGTCTTTTTGTGATGTCACATGCTCTGATGATTTCATAAGGATAATGAGATGTCACAGAGGAGATGATATCACAAAGGGTTTATGATATAATGGCATATCTAATCCAAATTTTCCTTCATTCACAATAAGGTTATGGGTGCTTCAAAGTACGGTGATGTTACAAAGTCCATGTGTATTTTCAAAGTTGCTAAGGTGTCATAGAAGGATTCGGATGTCACAATGTGGTCATGCTTTCACAATGGCAATGTAATGTTACAAATGGATTGGTATGTTATATTGGTGATGGTGCCATGATAGGTTTGATATGTCACAAAGAGTTTGTAATATCACAATAACGTGTCCAATTCCAGTTGTTACCACTTCAGAATGAGGTTACAAGTTCGCCAAGGAGATTGAACTTCCTGAGCTCATGAATTTTTAAAAATGTTATAAGGTCATAATAGGTTTGTGAAAACACAATGAGACAGTGATATCACAATGGTTATATGATGTCACAATATCATGTCATAACAATGTTTTGATGTCACAATTAGTTGGTGATACCATACTGGTCCAGGCTGCACTTGGCTCTGGGTATGCAGCCCAAGACAAGGTGGTCACAGGCACCATTCTAGTGTAAATATTTTTATCTTAAATATGCCTTGATAAATTGTCTTATGCTTTAGAAATCATAATTGTTGGATGTCCCAGTGAAGTAATCCCTCTGCATAGCATTGATAATTGGAGCTCTGGAAAACCCCTTCATAGTTGAGTGTTTCAGCCTTCAGGGGTGAGAGTCTCCCTCAAGTAATAGTTTCCTGAGGACTCATTTGGAAAAGTGTAATAGAGGAACTCCATTATGGTGAGCCTACACAAGCTTGACAGCCTGTATTTGGGACCTCCTTTGGAAGACATGTGGGATCTCTTTCTGAGATCATGTGGGGATTTTTTGAGAAGCCATCTTGGACTTCTGGAGGTAGTGTGGAGCTTCCAAAAGAGGCCATTTGGGACCTCCTCAAAAGACTTTTCGATTTACTGTGGAGGTTATCTGGGGCCTCTTTCAGGGCTCATCTGTGGGCTCCTCAGGAGGCCATCTGGGACCTTCTCTGGAGGTCATCTTGGGCCTTCTTTGGAAGCTGTGTGAGACCTACACTGCAGGTCATCCCTTAAGAGGTCACCAGGGACCTCTGGGTCATCTGGGTCCTCCTACAGTGGTCATCTGGGGTTCCTCAATCAGCCATCTGATAGCTACTGCAGAGATTATCTGGTGTTTCTTGAGAAGCTATCTGGAACATACTCCTGAGCTCATCAGGGTGTCCTTGAATTGACATCTGGGACGATCTCCAGAGATGTTCTGGGCCTTCCTCAAGAGGCTATCTTGCCTCCTCAGGTGGTCATTTGGGGCTTCTTTGAAAAGCCATCTGGGACCTCATTGAGAGGTCACCAGAGGCCTCATCGCAAGGCCATCTCATTCTTCCTCCAGAGGTCATCTTTGAGAGATTTGGGACACACGGATTTTTTTCTGTGTGTTTGCTGATAGTTCTATGTCCTATATATACACCCTTGTTTATTCCTTTTTTCCAGGATTGGAGAACAATAATCAATTTTCTTACTGAAAAATCTTCTCCTCCTGTATTACAGGATCTCCCAGAGTAAGACCAACAGGTTTACTCTCCTACTAGTTTTGATCAATCCATCAGCACCTCCAAAGTTAAGAACCTCCCAAACCAACAGTGGTTCCTTGAAACATCCTTAGGTGCTACAATGTGTTACAGTCCCCTTATTACCTTTGAGATGGGTTCATGGAGGAGATGGTGGCCAGGCTCCTTTTCTAAGAATGTTCATTTAACAAATAGTGAGCTGTGTAAATGGAAACAAAATGTGTCTTTTTCTAAAAAATCCCACTGGTCATTTTCTTATTAGAGATAGTATTTTTCACATGCCAGCCCACCTGGGATGATTGTCAGCAAATTTTACAGGTGCTTTTTACCTGTAAAAGGGAAAGGGAAATAATCTGTCACATTGCCTTGAAGGCAGACCTTGGATCTGATGATTCCCCACTGATGACCTAGGCCACTTGGCATTAGTCTTTTCTTTGACTAATCCAAGCTGGGGCTATAACAGCAATCGAGGTAACCCATTTTGACCTCATAACCATTGTGATATCACATTGCATTTGTGACTTCACATAGCCATGGTGATATCACTATCACAATGTAACATCATAAACCAGTCTTGTTCTCATAACATTGTAGCATGCTATAATCATGGTATCTTAGACCTTTTGTGAGCTCATAGCCTCTTTCAAAGCTAATAATATTTCAGGTATGGCATGTCATATTAGAAATCAACTGTGACATCATGACCACAGTGCCATCACAGTTCCTGACATCATGACATTTGTGTCACAATGGGACCTCAAAAAACTGTTAGGACATCATCACATTTTGTGTTTCAAGACATCCTATTCCCTTTGTGAACTCATATAATCATTTTGATTTAATGATCATTGAGATTTGGTGTGTCTCTGTGACATCATAAAACCATTACAACATCACAAATCTACTATGACCACATCACAAATTTTGCATCACCAACTAATTGTGACATCAAAATATTATTTTGGAAGGAGGACCCAGATGGCAACAGAACAGTTGTGAATCATAACAGCTCTCTCCAACCAAAGAGAGTTCAAGTTCCAATTGTTTACATAGCAAAATGATGAATACCCAGAGAAAAACAGGAGGTTTAAAAAACAAAAGGATAATATTTCAGAACAGAAAAGCATGAAGACCTCCCTTCACCCTTGATAAACTGTGGCCTGTCCCAGTCTGGAGCTGCCAGAGTCCCCAAAGCAACTGTGGATAATCTACAGAATGCCAGTGCAACAGACTCCCAAAGTGGTGACCCCGGAGATTATAAACAGAGAATCCTTGTAGGGGAGTGCAAACAGAGACAGAATTATTGGTCCAGAGCACGTGCACCAAGACCCTTCCCCCATTCCCTGCTGATGGCAAAATTACATGACATGCTTTAGCATGGTCCAGTCTAGAGTGACCAGCCCTGTACAATTCCACCAAAGCCATCGGGCCTCACAGCTGTGTAGTGAAATCCCCGAAATACAGAGGTCTATCCACAGAATGCCAGTATAGAAGACTCCCAAGATGCCAGTGCGAACTCAGAAAGTGCAGAGATAAAACCTGTGAGTTCAGTACCTTCATGTAGACCCTACCCACTCCTTGACAGCAGATCAGCTTCTCACCTTCCTACCAAAGCCCACCAACACCGAGAACTAGAGTGTTCCATGCTATCACAAAACAAGCCTATGGAACTGACCTGGACAGCATAAACAGAGGCAGAGATAGTGTAAAAAACAGACCCTGAGCCAACACCACCATCTGGCCCAGTTCACAATTATTTCAATGGATCTCAGAATACGGTAGCAAACAGTGTCCTACAGCACACAGAAACAGATAGACCACAGCACTACTGAAGAGGTCCCAACCTGCTCCTTGATTAGTGAGCACACCACAGGGACAGCCTTTTCGCCAAGGGAGACCAGTGCTGGTGGTAACTCCCAAACTTGATCCAGATCTCACTGCCTACCACCTAGCCTACAGGCCCTATTAAACTGGGAAATGTGCAATCTTCCCATTAGCTTGTGTAGTACAACCAGCCCACCAAGCTTGACCAAGTGTGCCCTGGGGAGGAAGCGTAAAACCTCAAGCCAGGAACAGCACCTATGGGCGACAACAGTCAGCAGAAGAAATCTGAATTTCATAGTCAAAGTGGGAAATCCAGCATAACAGGTCCCACTTGAGCCCAAATAGTTTGTCACAGTCTGGGGAACAGGAGCCAGGGCCAGGACTTGGGAAAGGGTTCTTGAGCCACACAACCCACCAGTCGTGATTGAAGTGAAATGCTGAATACATGCCTCAGAAGAGGGTGGAAAGAAGGGAAAATCCACCCCTAGGAACCATTCCTGTGATGGCAAAAAACCTGTGTATCCAGGGAGATAGAACTAGAAGCACAAATCTCACCAGTAGCTGGCCTATATATCAAGGGCGGGGGATTGGACAGCTTAAGGTACTAGCACATTATTACAATCAGGAATTCCTAGAGGACTCCAGCAACTGGAGCCAAGAGCATCCATAGGACAGAGCAGGAGCAGTATAGGCTGCTTAGTCCTTGGTTGAAGATGGGAAATGCCTGTGATCTCCAGAAGACAACTGAGAGTCCTATGTGCATCAGATTATAATCAGTATGTTGGCCTCTCTCCTAACAGAACTGAGACCAGGTAAAGACTCAGCCAACTCAAGGCTGAGAGTGATCTTCCTCAATTGGTCCAGGAATTCACCAAGAAACAAGCAAAGTCAGCCAACGATTGACCAAATCAGTCAGAGTTTGCAATTGTGCTCCAATAATCTGAAACCTCATTCAAAACTCACAGCAAAAAATTACAAAATTCATCAAGAGCCAAGATAGAAAGCCAAACCTAGATACCAACAGACACCTAGAAAAGAGCCCCAGTAAAAACAAAACAGAAATGGAAGACAAAAGGTACATCCAAGAGACTTTAGAGATAATGTTCAATTATTAAAACAAGACATAGATCAGAAATTTGAAGAACAAAGAAATGAATTATCAAACAATATGCAGGATTTTCAAACAGGAAATGCATACAAAATTAGCTGCAGTACTCTGAGAACCAACATAATAAAGACAAAGAAGAACAAGACATATTAAGTCAGAGAACAATTCAAGAAGAAGATAGTAACCTCATCAACTTATACTTCTCAAACCTTGATGCACCCAAGTATGTTTGTTAAAGACTCTCAGAATTACAGAATAAAATAAATCCAAATACAATAATACTAGGACATGTTAATTCTCCACTCTCACCAAAGGACAGATCTACCAATGACAGGATTGACAAAAAAGCATCTGAATTCAATGATGCCATATCTCAAGCAGAATTAATTGTCATCAATGATGTATTCCACCCTACAACAATCCAGTACTCATGGAACTTTCTTCAAAATAGACTATATCATAGTTCATAGAAAGGCTTTAAGCAAGTAAATGTGGATGGATGTATTCCCCTGTAATCTGTTTGGCTACAGTGGAATCAAGCTAGTTCTCAATATTAAAGCAAACCATAGAATTAATGTAATACATGGAAATTGAACAAATACTTCTGAGCAACATCTGTGGAGCAGGAGAAATTAAAGAAAAAAGTAAAAGTTCCTAAAATTCAATGAAAATGAATACAAATCACTAAGAAAAGTGTGGCGCATGGCAAAAGAAGAGTTGAGGGGCAAAATCTTCCTCTCAGTGAATACATCGAAAAAGTAGAGACAGAGAAAGTAAATGATGTCATGTTGCAAATAAAACTTTTATCAAAGCATGAACAAATTGACTCTAAAGTTACTAAATGGAGTGAGAAAAATCAAAAGAAGAGCTGAAATTAACGAAAAAGAGACTAAGAAAACTATAAATAAATTTAGCAAAAACAAAAAGCATTTCACCTGAAAAAACGCTGGCAAGATTAAAAGAAGAAGCGAGGAAATCAAAATCAATAAGATCACAGATTCCACGAGAAAAAGTATAACAAATAACTGACATTCAATTCTGAAGAATTATTTCCAGAATCTAAACTCATAAAGGAGCAAAAACTTAGCAGAAATAGATGCAATTTTACAGAAATACAAATTGTCCATTCTCAACATAGAAGAAATACATCAATTAAAATAATCCAATAACTTACAATGAAATAGAGGAAAAAATCAGATGTCTTCTAATAAGGAAAAACCAAGGACCAAAGGAATACGATAAACCCTTTAAACAGGAACTAATACCCACACATCTCAACTCTTCAGAAAACAAAACAAAACAAAACAGAAGGAATTCTATGACGCAAATATCACATTCATCCCCAAACCAGGCAAAGACACAACAAAATAGAGAACTACAGAAAAATCTCCTCGATAAGCATAGATTAAATCTCCTCAAAAACATTAGCCAACAGAATTCAGAAACATATAAAAAATCATATATCATTATCGAGTAGACTTCATTCCAGAAATGATGATATGGTTGAACAAACGTAAATCAATAAATGTATTACATCACACCAACGGATCCAAGCTCAAGAACGACATAATTATTTCCATTGACATAGAAAAGGCCTTGGATAAAACACAATATTCATTCATGTTAAAAGATCTTGAGAGCATCGGTATAGTTGAAAAATTCTTTGAAACAGTAAAATCTATATATGACAGACCAATAGCCAATATTATATTTAATGGGGAAAAACAACCAACAATTCTCCTAAAATCAGGAAGAAGGCGAGGATGCTCACTCTCCCCACTTCTCTTTATTACAGTTCTGGAATCCTTAGCGTAGTAAAGCAAGCAAAAGACACTAAAGGGATCTGAATAGAAAAGGAGGAATTGAAACTATCCCTTTTTGCAGATGACATGATAATATTCCTCAATGGTCCCAAAAATCCAGTCTCAAACTTTTAGAACCTCAAAATCACTTTGGCAATGTGGCTGAATACAAAATTAATCCACAAGATCATTTGCCTTTCTGTACTCTAATAACATATAAGCAGGAAGGGAAATCAAGTAAAGATCCCCATTCACAATAACCTCAAAAAAATAAAATATTTAGGAATTAACCTAACCAGATCTGTAAAGAAACTATTTAATGAAAACCATAAAAACTTAAAGAAAGAAATCATAGAGGAGTCAAGGAAATGGAAAGATCTTCCATCTTTTTAGATAGGTAGATTTAATATGAGGAAAATGACTATACTACCTAAATTAATATACAAATTCAATGCAATTCCCATTAAAATCCCAATGATGTATTATATTAAACTCGAGAAAGCAGTCCAAAAATTCATAGCCAAAACCATTCTATACAGAAACCCCAACAACACCGAAGGAATGATGATACGGTTCTCAAATTATACTATAGAGCCATGATAATAAAGAGAGCAACTTGGTACTGGCAAAAAACAGGTCCCAAGTCCATTGGAATGGATTAGAAGCTCCAGAAATAAAACCACATTCTTACAGTCAGCTGATATTAGACAAAGAAGCCAAAGACATTCAGTGAAGAACCATAGCTTCATCTACTACTGGTACTGGAGAAACGGCATCCACATGCAGAAAGCTAAAAATGGACCCTGCATCAACTCAAAATGAATTGAATACCTTAACAAGTGTGAATTTCTGAAATTACATCAGAACAGAGAAGGACAGACACGAAGTTATAGGCACAGGCAGGAATTTCCTGTACAGAGTCACAGGGTCAAAATATTTTGAAGAGAGATTCCACAAATGGGACTACTTAAAAAAGTTTCTGCATGGCTAAATACATAGAACTCAAACTGGACAGACAGACAGCTAATTGGGAAAACAATTTACCTATGATATATCGAGTATATACAGGGAACTCAACAACATGATCCTTCCAAAAACTAACAAACCAATTTCTAAATGACCAAGGGAACTCAAGACAGACTTCTAGAAGAGATAAAAATACCAAAGAAATACATGAGGAAATGTTCATCCTCCTTGTCTGTAAAGGAAATGAGAATAAGAACAACCCTGAGATATCACCTTACCCAATCAGAATGGTCCACTGCCTAAATTCAGCCAATGACAAATGCTGGAATGGAAGCAGAGAAAGAGGAACCCTACTGCACTGCTGTTGGTAATGTACACTAATACAAACACTTTGAAACAGTATGGAGATACCTCTGAAAGCTAAATATAAACTTCCCCTATGACCCAGCCATACCAGGCCTCAGAATCTACCCTGAGCAATAAGAAGCAGTACACAAGGACACATACATCTCCACATTCATTGGCGCATGGTTCACAATAACCAAGGTATAAAAAGAACCCCAGAATCCCCAATGGAGGTGAATGGACCCAAAATTTATTTTACTTGTATAGAATAGAATATTATACAGTCATTAGAAAGTAGAAAATAATGGAATTTGCTGGAAAATGCATGGAATTTAGAAAAAGTTATTTTGATGGAGGTAGGCCAAGAGTAAAAACACAGGTGGTATGATGTCCAGGATATGTGAATGAAAAATACAAAATGTACGGAGATATGACAAATAAACAGGTCCCTAGAACCAATGACCTCCACTCTTCTTGTTATATCGTTACATAATGACCTAATTCTGCTAAGCAAATATCTGGCATATATGTGCAATTCTGAGGGAAACAACAAGGAATACACCAAATCAGAGGTAAACTAGGAAGATCATACAACAGAGGGGCCAATCAGCTGCACTGGACACTGATGAAAATGAACTGAACATGTCATTGTGATATCACAAACTTTTAGCTACATTACAAACCCATTGTAACCTCATCACTGTGACAAAACTATTATGAAATTGCATTGCTGTTCTGACATCATGATCACATTGTGACATCCCAATCCTACTGTAACCTCTTAGCAACTTTGAAAAACCACATGTGTACCCATGTCCTCCTTAACAAAAGACAATTGAGATGACATGCTATTGTAATGTCACAAATCCCTTGTGACATCATCACCAGTGTAAAATTACATTGTAATTATGACACCATCAGTTCAATGTGATATCACAAAAACACAATGACATCAGAATTAGGATATCACAATGTCATTGTGAGGTCATAGACCCATTGTGAATGCCTATTCTGCAATTCCATTCTATTTCAAATGTGGCATATTTGTTGATCTGTGAAACTCATTTGTGATCTCATAAACATTGTGACATCACAATCCCTTCTGACATCACATTTCCACTGGGACATCACTAACCCACTGAGACATCACAAACATGTCCTGTCTTCAAATCATCTCTGATATGCTGTTATTTTGATATCTTAGGATCTTTCTGAGCTCATATTCTGTTCTGGACCTCATATTTCAGGTATGATATGACATCAAAAACCCCGCGGTGACATCATGACCATTGTGATATCACACTGCCAGATATTGTGACCATTATATCACGTTATTACATTGAAATTCTGCTAAAACACATGTGTCTCCACATTTATACCTTGTTACCACTGTTTTTGCTTCTTTCAATGTTATCTACTAGTTTTAGTGTGGTCTACCCACCTACGTAATTAGCTCGTTGGTTTCCCTGAACATCAGGCAACTCTAGTTCTTTTAACACCTGCTTAGTATCCTTAAGCTCAGTCTGGAACATTGGAGACTTCTCCGTTTTTATCCTCCTCCTTTTCTCTCATGAAAGCTTCCTTTCCCTTGATGTTCTTAGCCCAATAATCCATAGTAATTTGATGTTAAATTAGATTGTATGTGTTGAAAATAGATTGCATCTGTAGTCATTTTGACTGCATCAATCAATCTGTACAACTAAAGATCTGTGCTTGATGCTTGCCTTAAAATAGTCCTAGCAATAAATTGGTTCATATCAAGTGGGCAGAAAAAGCCATACAAACATAAGAAAAATGGCAAGTCCACGTGTCTCAACTCCCACTCCTGATATCTGGTGACAGAACAGTTAATGAGCAATCCAGAGAATTGCCCAGAAGTTCTAGAAACATTGGGAAACATGGTGAATAATAAGATTGGTGAATAATAAGATAGAATGCCTGCAAAGGACTCAGTGTGAGCATGCTGGGGAGCAAGAAGAGGCTAACAAAAGATTGACACAGTAACTTTGTGAGCATATTCAAGCTGACAAAAATTAATACAGGAACCTCTTGATCTTGAGGGAGCTAATCAAAGAATAATACAGGAATTGCCTGAGCAGGCAGAGAATAGCCAAAGAGAAAGACAGGAATTGCCTGAGCATGAGGAAGCTAATCAAAGAGGAATACAGGAATTGTGCAAGCTGGATGAGAATAGACAAAGTTCAATGGAGTCATTCATGAAATCCAAATTAAGGAATTAATGAAGTCCATTCAAAATCGAAAACCAAGCTCCAACAAAGAATTTGAAGTCATAAAAGCAGACTAATTAGAAGGGAAAGAAATAAAACGCAAAATATAAATTCTTGACAGTAGGTTAACCATGCAGAAGACTGAATCTTTAGGATTGAAGACAGCCTAGATAACACAGAGAAAGAACCTACAACTATACAAGACATATACAAGACATATTATAGATCTATCGCATATTTTGGGAACACCTTCAGAAAGCCTAATGTGAGGAAAATGTATGTAGAAGAGCACATAGAGACAGTAGTTAATGTTCTACAAAATATATTTAACAGGATTCTGGCAGAGAACTAACCTAACATGCAAAAACCTAGGCTTTTTAGAACGCAAATTGATCAGACAAGAACAGACCTACCATCAACACAGTATAATACACGTAGAATCAATTCAGAGAAAGAAAGAATCCTTAAAGCTGTCAGGAAGAAATATCACTCATTCAAAAAGGAAAAACAATTAGAATAACTGAATATTTCTCAGCAGAGTCAAGCAAAGAAAGAAGAGCCTGGAATGATATATGGCATACTCTAAAAACAAACTATCAAGCAAGAATACTGTACCCACCTAAACTCTCCTTTATAATGGAATAAAAAAAAGCAATCTTCCATAGCAAACAAAAACTTAATCAATATATGGAACAAAACTAGCCCTACAAAAGATACTTAAGATGTCCTACACATAGAAAACCAACAAGAGCATTATAAAGGCCAAGAAACCACACCCAAACTGAGAATCAAAGAACCTTAGGACGAACCCAGTTGTCACATCCCCCAAGAATGGGAGCTACATGGCAGGAACGACCAAAGATCATCAGTTTTAATGCTCAATATTAATGGACTAAACTCGCCAATTAACCTACATAGTCTTTCTAGATGGATTAAAAAGCAAGATCCTTCTATCTGCTGCTTTCAAAATCACAACTTGCCCATGAAAACGACGATAATCTGAAATTGAAAGGCTGTAATAAAATCTAGAGAGTAAACGGTATCCATAGACCAGTAGGAGTTGCAATCTAAATATCAGATAAGAAAAGACTTCAAAATAAATTTAATGAGAAGAGATAAAAAATGGTCCCTACATGCAAGTCATGGGATCTCTCCTTTAGGAGGATACTAAAATTCTAAACATTTATTCGCCAAACAACAGAGAACCCAAATTTATTCAAGAAACCCTACTTTTCCTCAAATCTCACTTAGATCGAAAGGCATTAATTGTTGGGGACTTTAGCACATCATTGTCCCCTCGAGATAGATCCACACCATTATCCCCTCTAGAGCACAGTGTGCTCTATTTTGAAAAATGTTTCATGTTCTCTGAGAAGACTGTGTATTCTGATGTTGCTGGGTGAAATATTCTGTTAAATCTAGTTTGTTAAATGTAGTTGGTCTATGCAGTTGTTTAGATCTGTGGTTTCTCTGTTTAATTTTTGCCAAGTTGATCTATCTAGAGGGGATAATGGTGAGATTTGATCCTAGCAGAGAACTTCCCCAAAATCCAAAAGGATAGGCCCATCAGATACAAGAAGCTTTTAGAACCCCAAATAGAGCAGTAAATAGACCGGGAAAGAATTCAGTGAGACCAAAAGGGAATGCAGAATGGAGCACAACAGAAGGAATCAACTAAGTGATTTCAGAATAAACACTGAACACCAAATTAAGGAAGTAAAGAATTTCGCACAAGATCTAAATCAAAGATCCAACAAAGAATTGGAAGCCATCAAAGCTCACTAATTGGAACGGAAAGAAATTAAAAAAACAAAAAAACAAAAGAAAACATAGCCATGACAGTAGGTTAGACGATGCAAAACCTCAAACCTCGTGTATTGAAGACAGCATAGCTATTGTACAGAAAGAATATACAACTATCCAAGACAAATCCAAGAAATATGATAAATCCATTAATATTGACAAAAGCCTAGCTGAGCATCTAGCTCCAACTCAGGCCTTCGAAGAAAACAAGAGTCAGGACACAAGAACCTAACCTGAGGTGCCAGGCTCAGCACCACACAGGGGAAAGTCACTCTTCCCAGGAACATGTAGCTTTGCCCCTGGAAGAGTAAGTTTATTCACTGGGTATACAAAGCCCGATACTGCCCCTCTCTACAGAAGCATAGATTAAAAAAATGAAACTCAGTAAACATAAACCCTGAGATTTACACCAGGCTGGACTCTGTGAGTGTCTCAGGAAATAGCCCCTCAGGAAAAAGCTGTTTGCTGAAAGAACCTAGCCTTTTCACAGCATTTCCAAACTAGAGGAAACAGCCATCTTCCTCTTTTGTGAAACTCAATACAGATCTCTCAAGCACTGAAGTAGCCTTGGATGAGGATCACAAAATTCTGGGTAAAGCAGAGCATTTTTTCTGCTTGCTCAAACAAACTGACTTAAGAAACCCATCAAGCCACAGGAAAACCAAACACCACAAGCAGAAGAGACTGCTTATGGACCTAGGGGAGATACACGATATTCCCATGCCCTCCCCGCAAAAAATATATCAAAGAACTCGTTTTGAACCATTTTGAAATTCAAATTAAGAAGTGTTTTCTATTAATCTGTTTTTCTCCTTCAAAATTTTATTTTAGGTTATATATGGGTGTGTGCGTACTTCTTTTTTATTTTTTTGACATTTGGGTCCTTCTTTTCATTCTTTCCATGTTTTTCTCTTTCTTTCTTTTTTGGATGACTTAATTACTGTTTTGCTCATTTTGAGATATACACCCATCTTCAAATATTAGAGCTTATCCTCCATTGATTACATATTTAATGCAGAAATTTATTACTTGATTCACAAGCTCTCAGGCTTCACTACTTTGATAGTGTATTCTCTTTTTATAACTACATAATTAATAATGATCAATATCATTAATAACTACTTTTAAGAAATTTTATTTTTTAGTTTTTCATGTGTCCTTAGTGTCCCTCTCCTCCTCTCATCCTATCCTTTTCTTCCCTCAATATAATTACTTTAGACTTACATTATTTTACATATTTTACTTTTTAAATTTAAATTTTTGTTTTTCCATTATTTTCTTTTTTAAAAATCTTTCTCCTATCATACTGTCCAATCCATTTCCCTCTCTGGCATTAGGACTTTGTTAAATTCACTCTCATTTTACCTCTCCACCCCTCTAATCTTATTCCCCCCCCCCCCCCCCGCACTTCTCCCATAACCTAATAATTTCTGGCTTGTTAAATCCTTCTTTCCTCTTCTTAGCCCATTAATCCATAGTTGTTTGACATTGAATAGATTGTGTCTATTGAATTAGATTTTATTTGCAGCCATTTTTACTGTGCAATTACAGGATTCTGGTTGAAGCTTGCTTTAAAATAATGCTCTATCACAAAATTGGTGTTATTTTCATACCAAATGGGCAGAAAAAGCTGGAGAAACACAAGAAAAATTCCAAGTTGGGTATATCATCTCCTATTCTTGATAGTCATGTGACAGAACAGTTAATAAATAATCCAGAGGAGAGTTTCCAAAAAGTTCTACAAACATAATTGGTAAACATGTTGTATGAAAAGATTGAAAACCTGCAAAGGACTCAGTGTCAGTATAATAGGGAGCAAGAGGAGACACCCAAAATTAATACAGGAATTTCATGCTTGTGAGGAAGCTACTAAAAGATTAATACAGGAATGGCATGATCAGGTTGAGAACAGTCAAAGACAAACAGGAAATGAGTGAGCAGGCTGAGGACAGTTAAAGAGAAAAACAGGAATTGTGTGAACATGAGAAATCTAATAAAATAGTAATACAGGAATTGGGAGAGTGGGATGAGATTAATAGAGGCAATCATGGACGCATAAATAGACCAGGAAAGAATTCAGTGAGACCAAAAGGGAATGCAGAATGGAGCACAACAGAAGGAATCAACTAAGTGATTTCAGAATAAACGCTGAACACCAAATTAAGGAAGTAAAGAATTTCAAACAAGATCTAAATTAAAGATCCAACAAAGAATTTGAAGACATCAAAGCTCACTAATTGGAAGGAAAAGAAATTAAAAAAAAAAAAAAAGAAAACATAGCCATGACAGTAGATTACACCATGCAAAACCTCAAACCTCGTGTATTGAAGACAGCATAGCTATTGTACAGAAAGAATATACAACTATCCAAGACAAATCCAAGAAATATGATAAATCCATTCAATATTTGGAAGCCACTATCAGAAGGCCTAGTCTGTGGATAATGGTTGTAGAGGAGCACCTCGAGAGAGGTTAGTGGTCAAGAAATATATTTAAAAGGATCCTAGCAGAGAACTTCCCCAAAATGCAAAAGGATAGGCCCATCAGATACAAGAAGCTTTTAGAACCCCAAATAGAAGAGGCCAGAACTGGATCTCCCACCATCACATTATAATATGCACAAGATCAATTCAGACCAAGGAAAAGATTCTTTTTATAGGGTCTAGGAGAAAAGATCAATCAACCATAAAGGGAAACCAATTACAATCACCTCAGATTTTTCAGCATAGACAATTAATGCAAGAAGAGCCTGGAATGATATATGCTATGCCTTAAACATAAACAACTATCAACCAAGAATACTGTACCCAAGTAAATTCTCCTCCATAACAAAAGGTCAAATAAAAAAATTCCAGAGCTTCTGCATGGCAAAGGACATAGCTAGCAAAATCCATAGAATGCCCACAGATAGGGAGAAGATCTTCACTAGCCATAAAATGGACAAGAGTCTCATATCTAAATTATACCTGGAACTCAAAATGCTAAAGCCTACAACAACAAATCTTCAAAGAAACAACTGCCAATTAATAAAGTATTAAAGAGAAACTTCTCTGAAGAGGAAAGAAGGTTGGACAATAGGCATAGGAAGAAATGTTGAGCCTCCCCAGCCATAGAAGAAATGCAAATGAACAACAAAAAAAAAATTGAGATACCACCTCAGTCCAGTTACAATTGCTATAATAAATAACTCTAATAACAACAGATGCTTGAGAGGATGTGAACAAAAAGTAACCTTATGCATTGTTGGTGGAAATATGAACTTGTTCAACAACTTTAGAAAGTAGTATGTAGGTTCCTCAAAAGACTCCAAATAGGGTTTCCCTATGACCCAGCAATCCCACTTTTGGGTATTTACCTAAATGATCACAAACAAGACCATACAAAATCTATCTGCACAACTATGTTTCTTGCAGCATTATTTATCATAGCTAAGATATGGAACCAACTCAGATGCTCCTCAGTAGATGAACGGATTAAGAAAATGTGGTATATATACACAATGGAATTCTATGTCTCAATCAGAAAGAATGACATTGTCCCACTTGTTAGGAAATGGAAAGACTTGGAAAAACTTATATCAAGTGAAGTAAGCCAGGCCCAAAGAAACGTAGGTCCCATGGTTTACCTTATTTGCAATAACTGGTGTATGTTTGATAGAAGCAGAAACGTTCATATAAGTTGCTGTTAGTTGAAATGACACCAATATAAGGACTCAAGTGTTTTTTTCTTGTTTTTGTTTCTAATATATTAATGAGTTTTTTTGCTTTGTATGTCACTCCCAAATGGCATTTTCCCTTGTTTTCACTGTATTTGATGTTGGTATAAATAGTGGAAGTGAAGGGAAAAAACAAATTGTTTAAATAGGGATGCAGGTGGACCTACTGCAACAATGACATGTACAAGACACTTTTAATTTGGTCAAAGCAATCATATGCTAAATGTCTTCTGGTTCTTCTTGATGGCTATTAGACACTGGACTACTGAAATTTACTATTAAACCACAGCCCCAATCTTGAACTTTGATTCTCAAAAATCTCAATGATTCCTTTCCTCTGCAATGCACAACTTCTCTACGAAGCAGTTTCCTGAATAATAATCCCTACTCACCTTATAATATGAAGACACAGCAAGACATATATGTAAGAGTGGGAAATTCTCCTTAAGATCATTATATATTTTCAATCTGTATTGCACATTTGTGAAAAGGATTTGAAATTTGTTAATTCAGACTCCCATAATTTAAAAAAACGTCCAAATTCGCTCAAAAATTATCATGATGAATCATCCTCTAATTGTTTGGTATGATGGAGAAATTAATGCATGGAAAATATGTAATTTGTTGAGTTCAAAAGCTATACATTTCTACTTTTATAAGTGACACTAATTTGTGAAGTAGACAGAGATATCAATGTTTTTCATTTCACGTGTGTCTAGCCTCAAAAAGTATTAGAGATGAATCCATTCTATCAAGTTGTTTGTCATTTAACTGAGGAAATCACCATACATAAGACATGTGATTTTGAAGTATTTAGTTATGTTTTCCCTCAGAGAATTTTTCTATCTTGAGAACTTGCTGATATTTACCTGGCTGTCACAGTAGAGGAAGGGAGACATGTGTACTCATTAATTTTGGGAAATTATTTTAAATGGTCTAGTTCACGTTTTTTAGGGAATCACAGAAGGTTTATTCACAGGAATAGAGAAAATGATAGTGGGATTTGTCTTGATATTATCTCAAGTTTTAGACCTACTGGTAATTACAACTTGAACTTTTCATATGGTAGATTGAAAGATAAAACAGTGTGTAAATTATGGGAATTTTGAACATTGAAATGTAAGAATACAAATAAATCAGTGCCCCTCAATGGATGTGTGCTCTCAGAAGATAACACAAGCTAACAGTTACATCTGACTCAAAGCAACATTTATTTAACTAAAGTGAATATTATTCATAATAGTGAAAATATGTACTACCTAATAGGAGCTGAGAGTAGAGTACATGAGAAATTAAATTCCAGAGTATTACTCTTCCTCATATTTTGAATCTACACTCTCCAAATAGGGATTTCTGAATTATGGTATAATTCATAAGAGAAATAACAAGGAAGATTTGTATTTCCCCCAACATATTGATTTTTCCTGAGGTAATTTTTATTTCCACAGGAATTTGTGGATCCAGAGAGGTTATTGCAGTGTCCATATGATAAAAACCACAAAATCAGATCATGCAGTTTCCTATACCATCTGGTGGAATGTAGAAAGGTAATGTTTCATTGGAACATGTAGATATTCCATAATATTTTAGTTCATGGATAAATTTGATTATTTTTAAGATAAATTGTTGGAAATATTTGTGAAACATGTGAGAGAATGTGTGTGGCAGAAATGTCATGGAGAGATATTTGTATTCCTTCTGAAATCTCCTCAGCATGCAATGGAAAGTAAGACAATGGAAGTCCATATTCTGTACTTCTCCAGTTGTATTTCTAGATCTCCATTCAAAGCAGAACATAAGCAAAATGTTTTGTGTGGGTAATTATGTCAAATTGTGTATACCATGTTTCACTAATTTTAGAGGTGGTTTCCTTTTCTTTCCCATTTTCTAATTGCAAAAATGTAAAGTAATGTCATTCTTCAACACTAAAACATTTTGTCAAGACACGCACTGTATTATCATATGGCCTATAATTCATTTTGGATACTTTACTTTTCAGACCGTGCTCAACAACTTTTAACATGGGAGATGTATTATGTCTCTTATCTATATTTAGGGTATTGAGTACAAAATTGTTCTTTTATTTTGATCAAAAATTTCACAATATTTGAAGTTTGACAGAATAGGGTTTTTTTTTTTTTTCTGAATGTAACACTACTACAGTAATTTCCAGAGCTGCAAGGGAAACACAGCTTCTGTGTTGAGTTTGTAAAGAAGACATTTGATGAGCCTCCATTTTGGATATTTTCAAATATATTTTCAATAACCCTTTCTATGGGTTTATAAATTGTGCATAAGTAATCCATATTTGAGTAAATAAAGGCCAAAATTGAATAAATTACGTTTCTAAAGTTCGTAATAAAATTTTATGAAGCCTGGCACTGATTCCTTCTATTACAATCATATCAATCAATACAGAGATTGAGATCTCTTTATTATTTTTTGATGCCAGCCCAGGACGGGAAGTCATTGAGAATCTTATCTCGACTATCAAATGACAACAGAGAGAAGAGGTGCCATGGCTAAAATTGCAGAAATCTAGCCCTCTGCCAAAGGATACACTAGCATAGCTCCCATATCGTGGTGTCAAGGCCCATGGAAGGCATAGTGCCCAACGAAATTTAAAAGGAGAAAATTTGAATACTTTTTTTCACATTTGAACTTTTGTTACACAGAAGCATTCTCATATTGGTTCCAAATTTGCTACTTGTCCCTTCAATGCTTGCCATGTGGTTCTGTGAGATTAACTCAGTTAATATATTACAACTTGTATAGACAAAACTCTTGAAGATGATGTAGGCAAACCTGATATCTAAAACACAATCCAAATCAATGTAGACCAGTTGCTCCAGAATCTACTCTGATGGTAGATTTCTCTTTGGTTGTAGTCAACATAACTAAGAACCAGAAACAAGGCAAGAGTACTGGGCTGGGAAGGAGGTTCAGTGATAGAGTGCTGGCCTTGCATGGGTTCTATTCCTCAGCACCACATAAGCAGAAAAATAATCTGGAAGTGGCGCTATGGCTCAAGTGTTAGAGCGCTGGCCTTGAACTGAAGAGCTGAGGGACAGCGCCCAGGCTCAGAGTTCAGGCCCACGACCAGAATCCCCTCCCCCCCCCCAAAAAAAAAAGAGTTCTGAAAATACATAGCAGTATGTTATCTCAGAAGAAGTCTGGGATAAAGGTAAAGAGTTTGTTGTATTTTTCTGAATTTTCCGTGATTGAATCTCAACTTATGTGGTGCTTATGTATGATTTGTTTCTTTAAGTGTGAAATTAAAATTCTTTGTTCAACTTGGTTTGTCTCCTATGCTAATATCAATAGATATATGGAGATATGCAGTCCTACATGATCAAAAGCCATGTCAAACAAATATGTTTTTTTTTTCTTTCTTGCTATTGCTTCTAACATACTTCTAAAATAATTTGTTCTTTTCAATGTTTATAATCCATCTAAATGTTTCTTGTAAGGTTCATAATGCTGTCAATGTTGTTATTGTTCTTTATATTGATAAGTTAAAAGCAATTTAGTCTAACTCCTCAACCAAGTATGTATTCCTCTGGTTGGCAGTATCATTAGAAGATTGTATCCCAAGTTTTGTTTGGGGCACAATCAAAACCTCTGGCAACAACAGGTAAAGAAAATGTGGTTTTCTTATGATATATAACTTTCTGTAATAATTGAAGTTAAAGAAATATGATGAATGAATAACACAATTTCTATTCTGCATAAACATATATTTTGCTCACTACAAACGAAATTTTGGATTACTCTTTGACCTGGTGACTTGATGGTAAAACCGAAGTATAGGTTCACTAAGACCAACCTAAGATATATATTCAAATGGTTTTATTTCTTTCATGCGATTGTTTCTAACACATTTATAAGATTATTTCTTTGTTGCTTTGTATGTCCTACCCCAAAGTATAACCCCTGCTTTCACTGTATTTGATGTCGGTATAATTTGTGGAGCGGAAGGGGATAAACAAATCATCTAAATAAGGATACATGTGGACCCATTGCAACAATGAGATGTACAAGTCCTTATGTCGAAAACGAACTTTACAACTTTCGTGCGGGGGGTGGGGAGCAGGGAAGATTGGGTAAGGTGATGGGGGGAGGAAGAGAAGGGATGGAAAGGGGAAAGAAAGGAGGAGGCTACAATGCTTGATAAGAAATGTACTCATTATCTTGCCCATGTAATTGTAACTCCTTTGTACAGTATTTTCACAATAAAACAAACAAACAAACAACAAAAAAAGAAATTCAATCAACCAAATTACTGAAGATCAGAATTACCTTATCTAAAATATCTTCTCATTCACTTACAATCAATTTAATCAGGGAATGCATCCATAGCAGTTTTTTTAACAATTACTTTCTCCCCCTTTTCATGGTTTCAGGATTAACTCATCTCATCAATTATGAAATTGTAAGTGGGAATACCTTCAACTGGTAATTGATCAATGTATACAATTGCGTGGGGGTATCGTCTACATTTTGAAATTGATCATTATTGTAAAAATAACTACCTGATTTGAATTGTCTTCCTGCATTATTTGAGGAGATTCTTGAGATGACTTACAATTTGTACTTTGCAAACATATATATTAATAAAATGTATTTAGAGCTATTTTTCATCATCAATACATACATGGATATCACATTCACCATTCCCGTATAAAGTATAAAAACACATTGGATATGGTATAGACAGGATAATCAAAATTAGATGTGTAACTACAAAAGGTATTGTAGCTTATTGACTATTTATGAGATTTTTTAAAGAACTGTAATTTTTAGAATAAACTTGTCCTTCCATGGTCACAAAATATATTGTACTGTTGATTTTATAGATTATCAGAACAACTATCTCTTCCTGAAATGGTAACGTGGCAAATAAAGGAACAAATGAACAGTAATTGGACTTGCATGGAATTGTTCCCACGCATTTATTACATGTAGAATGATATAATTTGTGTTGCTTGCCAATAAGAGATATTTTCCTTTTTGTAAGTGAGACAATGTATTCTAGATGTACTGATAGTATAAAAAAAATCTTCTCTGATCAGTTCCGTTTAAAAAAAAATGCGTGTTTATATTAAGACCAAATTGTATTTATATGTGCCTCTCATCACGGTCGGGCCTCATATATGCTTCCTGTGAAAAGGTAATAAGCATACTAGGAATTTGTATTCAATTGCCTGCTGTATGTCAGACATTACAATGTTATGTGCAGGATCATTTGGCAGGTTTTATAGTGAAGAAAGTGTTAACTGCGGCAGACTAATGGGAATAGACATGTTCACGCTTGCATCAGATGACAATTTTCTAACTCATGAATACTATAGAGAAGACGAAAACTGAGACTGCTTTCACACTGAATGGATCAATTCAACATGTGATCAATAGAATTAAGAATATGCCATGGGAAATGATTTTTGGGGTCAAAAACCACATTTGAGGGCTTGGTGATAATGTTATTAATTCTAGCATTTCATGTGTTTGAACCATGAGGCTCATATTATGGATTAATGAAGTCAAGGAGTATTTTCAGATTCATTTCTGGAATTCATCCTCTCAGAATGGAATACTATAGAGCATTATCCCTAAGGAAAATCACGTTTGGACCTGCAGTGTGCATGAATGTCCGGAAGAATGAAACAGAAAAATCATCAACACTCTGGATAACAGAGAAAAGAAGCCTGGTACAAGTCATTTAGGGACATGTAGGAGGACCAGAATTCAAGCCCAACGACCAGCAAGAACCAAATAAATGTCTGTAATGCAATATTCTCACTGGTATTTTGGTTTACTCGCTGGTATTTCCAAAATCTCGGAAATACATTCATCTAGATAGGAGCCAGTTAGATTTTATTCACTTCCTAGTTGTACTAACTTGCATTTTCTCTTTGCAATTCAGAGTAGTGCTTCCTGCAGTGATATTTCCTCAACTTCTTTTGTTATTACCATTTAATATGATTACAAGTATTACTAATCTGTTCCCTTATAATAATATGTTCTATTTATGAATCATAATTTTTCTGGCTTCTAAAATTGGATGATACTTGAGAACCTGTGAATTGATGGGAGAATGTGTGAATATGTAGACAATGTTACTTCCTCATTTGTCTTTTAAAGTTTATCCAACCCTATTTTGTCATTATATATATGTGAGTAGGTTTGCGTGTGTGATCTCATAATTCTGTTTCCTGTCCTGTCCATTTGGAGATGCATATATTTGTGTGTGTGTGTATTTGTGTGTGTATGTGTGTGTGTATGCAAACAAAATTGTGTTACAATATTTCGCTTGAAACCTGAGGATATTTTTTTCTATCTTCAATTCTAGATTTTACTCAATCATGATAAATATTAATCACAGGTTGTCCAGGAATATTTTCCTTATATGTCTTGTTTGGTAATGAGAAGTGAATCCATAATTGGGCTATTGATAGTTAAACATCTGACCCTGGGCTCAAACCCAGCCATGCAATCCAAAACTTGGTGTGCTTCTGGCATGGAATTCTCATAACCATATATATTTGAGAAAGTATTTTTAATGAAATATATTAACCTGGTTAAGGGAAATTTTCTATATTCATTTCAAAGTCCAATATTTCACTCTTCACACTGACAAATGACATGTGTATGTTTCTTAAAGGTTAGTTATTTTTCTGGACTGATGAATATATTTACTTCATACCAATTCACAATGTGAATGTCACTTTTAAGGGAGTTTTTTTCTCCACACATAATAATGGGAAAGTATTTGATTTTTATTACATTTCTTGCAATTGTAACTCAAGGTATTTTCATGGTATCCCTTCATATTTCACTTGCCTACCATACAGCATATATCATTTTAAAGTATACATCTCATGAAATAATCACTCTTTGTGCTTTGTTTTTATGCATGCCTTCACAAATATTGAAATGGAGATAAAAATATCATGTTTATTTAAATTCATCGCAATAACATTATCTAGAAAATCCACTGTGGCTTTTCTATTCTATTCAACCATGTGAACACTTTCTTCTTATTTTCCTGGATCATGATACATTCATGAATATTTTAAAAGAGACATATTTCAGAACCATGGCCAAGGCATATCTGAGGCTGAATGGGGAATATTGGGAAAGATTTGAAGAACTGGACCGTAATAATTGTAGTAATGGATTGACTAGGGTAACACTTCAAATGTTCAACTAACTTTGAATGTGTTGAGACAGAGAGTGTCCAAGCATAATTTGTGAAATGGTTTGTATAAAAAGAATAAGTTTGAATGGAAATGGAAGTGAAACAGCAAGCATGAAACTTTTTGAAAATAACTGATGATGTGCTCTTATTAATTTTTGAATATCTCTTGAACTACTAATGAAGTTCATGTTCATATGCAGAATACAGAAATATACACTCGGGTCTTTTCCAAAGAAAGTAAATAATATTTTTCGCAGAAATCATTGTTATCACACCCTGAATTCAAATCGTTTCTCATAGTTTTAGCTACATCTTACTTATATACATAAACATTTATGTATGCAGGTATATAGTGACATTCACTCAAGCAAATGAATTCATTTTGATTTCTTCTACCCACTCACCAGTACATTGAATTCATAAGTAAACTCAGGTGTTTATGTTTTCATTGGAATTCACCATGTCACTTTCCACATAGACATAGTAAGGTTGGAGTATGGAAACATCAATCATCAAATCTGCATTTGTTTCTCAACAGAGAACAAATCATACTTCATTTTTCAGTCCTTAAATTTCCTTATGGGTATCATCTTCCATTACATATATTGTTACAATTGTAGAGCATAATAAATACATAATAAAACCTTAATGATATTAGACTTCTTATACAAACTTACAATATTCTATTCTGTACTGAAAGACTGAAAATTTCTTACTATACAAGTATATCATCCATCTAAATAATTTCCATGTGTAATTTTATCTGAGCAAGGATTCTAGTATTTCTTTCCAAAACCTGTGGCAAGGAAAAACCAGGTTCTTGTGTGTACACAAAATATCATTCAAAATGTATTCTTTTGAGGAGGGAAATGCAATTTGTGAAGATGGTATGATTTTGTGAAGAAAATATATATTTCAGGCAAGAGGATATTTATCTTCTGGAAATGTGTCAATATATTTCTAAAATGTTTGAGGAAGAGTGGACTGTAACTGTCGAGGTTAACAAATACACTTTCGTTTTTGACATAACGACTTGGACATCTCATTGTTGCAATGGGTCCACCAGTATCCCTATTTAAACAAATTTTTTCCCTTCCCATCCACAAATTATACCAACATTAAATACAGTGTAAGCAAGCGTTATATCATGGGGGATGGACCTACAAAGCAACAAAGGAATCATCTTATAAATGTGATAGAAATAATCATATGAAAGAAAAAAAAAACTTTTGAATACATATCTTAGGGTTCATTTCCCTAATACGACATTCTTCTTGAAAATGCAATAGTCTGAAGCAGAGTTTAGGAAAATCCACCTTATGAACACTTGTTGGTTTGCTTCTTATGCAATATAGTATCAATACAGTTGTATTACATGGGCACTGATGATGAAAATTAATATTTTTATTATTGGTGGTGAACTGCAAGAGTTTCTCTTTATGGTCATATGTGGACCTAGTGTGTAATTTCAAATGTTTCTTGGTTTTCCTGAAGAAATAGTGAGGAGGAATGAATTCAATATTAATTTTTGAGGGATGGCTTGGAACCTGTAGACTCAGAGTAACTTGTGCCTTTTCTAGACTGTTCAGAATGAGAAGAGAACAGATCTATCAACACATGTCTGTATATAGACTGCAAACAAATCTGCATACATATTCATGTGTAAACTTAGGAAATTTAAAATAAGTGTATCAATACTCTACTCTTCAAGTCAACTTGTCAAGTTGATGTACAAGTTATAATTATGTACGCAAGCCAGTGAATCACATTCTTGTCTTATGTTTTCTTATCTCTCATTTTTCTTAAATTTTATTCTGCTTCAAATATCCTTGGACACAGCAGTAAATGACATTTCCAAGATATTATCTTGTGAGGAATGTTGTGGCACTTTCTTCCATCTCAATATGTTGTTGTGCCCCGTCTTTGTTCTATTCAGATTAAAGTTTATGCAATACACAGGCTACTAAAATCAAATATAATGACAAGGGAGTATCCCTATTAAAAAAAAAGAATACAAAGTAAGAAAAAAGAAATAATTTTTCATCATATATTAAAAAAATAACAATGATAAACCTCTTGTTTCAGTATGTTGGTGTTCATTTTGCTTACCCTAATCTTCTTGTTCATATGTCATAGCAATTAAGCTCTTTCAGTACTCTTCTAGGATGAAACAGGACATATAACAATGAATACAAGAGGAGAAACCAGGGCACCTATATTTCAAATGTCACTTCTAAAGAAAAAATTATGGCCCTTCACTAGGAAGCAGGATAAATGCAGAAAAATTAAAAAGAAATAATCAATAATGTTTTTGTAATACTGTTTAAAGGCCTATAAAAACTTAAAAGTTATATCACCCTCCATCAGATCAAGTTCCAAATGAATCAAAGATGTCGAGGTAATGGAAAGTATTGTGAATGAAAGGAATACAGAAATACTAGGGCTCATTAGAAGACATTGCAACTTTCTGATTACAGAGGCATAAATACATTAAGTCAAATAAAAGCCAGACAAAATTGATTGAACCTGCAGAGCTGCTTCATGACCAAGGAAATATCTAGAAAGTATATAATACCAGAACTGGGAGAAGATCTTCAGAAGACAAGAAATTGAAAATAGTCTTAAAGCTGAAATATAATGAAAATTCAACCAGCCAAAGCTCCCTGCCCCCTAAAAAAATCCAATCGTTAATGACCCTCTATGGCAAGAAGTCTAAATATTTAGAGAGAGATTCCTGTGATGGGGAATTGAGAATGACTAAAGGAACTATGAAGAAGTGTTCAACAATGCAAATCAAGTCAACATCGAGATTGCAACGCATTCCATTAGAATGTAAAAGTCACTTTAATTGCAACATTATTTACCATAGGGAAAATAAAGAATCACCCCAGATGCCTGATTGTCGATAAATGGATCAAGAAAATGTGGCATATATACACAATGGAATTCGATTTTCCACTAGAAAGAATGGCACAGTCCCATTTGTAACGAAATGGAAAGAGTTAAACAAAACAAAACAAAACAAAACAAGAACTGTGAATTGAAGGAGTGCAGACCCAAACAAACCTACCTATCGACCATGGTTTCCCTTATTTGTAAAATATTGTATTTTGTTCCTAAAGGAGGATCACAATACCTTAAAATAATGTACACCACACTATAGAAGATTAGGCTAAGCAAAATGAATTCTAGATACAAAATAAATTGGTTTTTCTTTCTTGATTTTTTAAAAAGGAATCTGTGGAGCCGTTTCTTTTTAGTTGAATATTTTTCCTTTACATTCCTATGCTTTGTACAATGCTGTCATTGTATTTGGTTTTGATACACTGTGTATTGCATTTAAGTTAATCAGAATTAGGCATGGGAAAGGGAAAGTAAAATATGAGACAAAGGAGAGAGAAACAAATTAAGAAAAATCCCAACAAAATAATACCTTGGAAATACACATTACATCTAGTGGGAAAAAATGGAGATTTTATGCTGAAGAACAGTGTAGGAAAAATAAAGTAAGAACATATAATGAGAAAAGTACTTATTCACTATCTTACATATGCAAACTATTCTCTCTGTACATCACCTTGACAAGATTCTATTTAAAAAACAGTATTGATATATATATCACAATTTTCATAAATTTACACATAGAAACTTAAGTCGATGGGTTTGTAGTACATACACACACTTGTAGAAATAGTTTTGTTCTCTTGACTTTCCTAAAACATAGAAAAGATACAGATTTCCCTGTCACCATGTTGCAAGGCAAAGTTGACAAATGAATGTTGAAATAATTTTTGTTCAAATATTTCTGTATGAATAACCATATTCATTTAAATTGCAAACCAGGAGAAATCCTGAGGCTCAAATATGCTCAGATCAGAAACCCTTACAATTTAACATCTATCATAAATGTGAGCAAGAATCTCACATGGGAAATTTGCTCATCTGCAGTCAAATATTTCAACTTTTTTGATTACATAGGAATCCTAACCACTAATAAATAATTTTTGGCCAGAGAGATCTTCCTAAAATATATTTCAAAGGCTATTCCATTTATCAGTAGAAATGCTGTGGACCAAGAATGCCAAATGAACCATAGCATGGTTGTGGTGGGCCCATAAATATGAGGGGCAAATTACCCACAATTTGAAAACAAACATTCATTGGATATGGTTTTGTGAAGTGGTCTTGAATTATAATCCAAAGTTACAGATTAATCTTTCTTCAAAAGATTAGAAATGTACCAGAAAATTCTCAAATTATGCACGTATTCTTATCTGATAAATTACAGATACTCTGTACAAAATATGGTATCTTCAAAAAGTACACATTGCCCCCGGCCAAAACCAAAAAAAAATTTGGTTGATATTGTATGTACCCTTGCAAGAATCTTTTTTCCCTGCTATAAGCAATGGGAAGAAGTCACAGATTTCTGCAATTTACATAACACATGAAAAATATTGAGAAGATTTAGAATATTGTGACTTGTGAAAAACATTGCAAAATTAGATGGTTTAACAAACCCATAAACTTTACTTACCCTTTCTTATGTTTGGAACAAAGAGGTTGATCTGAAATTTTTGATATTTTTTATTTTTTTAATTTAATTTTATTTTTTTGAACATACTGTACAGAGGGGTTACAATTATATGGGCAGGATAATGCATACATTTCTTACCAAGATTTGCAGCCTCTTCCTTTGTTTACCCTTCACATTCCTTCCCTACCTACTCCCTACGTTCCCACCACCCAATCCTCCCCCCTCTTCCCCTCCCCCCCCCCCCCCCCACCAACCTTGTAAAGTTCGTTTTCCACGTGACCTTGTACTTCCATTGTTGCAACAGGTCCACCTGTATCCTTAAACGACTTTTTTTTCCCCATCTCCTCCAAAAGTCATACTGACATCAAATATAGTGAAAGCAGTGGTTATAATGTGGGGGAGAGACATACAAAGCAACAAAGAGATAATCTTATAAATGCATTACAAACAAATGCATGAAATAAAAAAGCATTAAAATACATATCTAAGGGTTCAATTTCCTAACATCACATTATCTGACCTTTTCCTCTTGATTCACACATATACTAGATATTGCAAATAAGGGAAATCATGGGAATGGGACCTATGTTTCTTTGGGCCTGGCTTACTTCACTTAATATAATGGTTTCCAAGTTTTTCCATTTCCTAACAAATGGAGTAGTGTCATTCTTTCTGATGGAGGCATAGAATTCCATTTTGTATATATACCACATTTTCTTGGTCCTTTAATCTACTGAGGGGCATCTGGGTTGTTTCCATATCTTAGCTATGGTAAATAATGCTGCAATAAGTATAGTTGTGCTGGTCGCTTTAGTGTGGTCTTGTTTGTAAACATTTGGGTAAATGTCCAAAAGTGGGATTGCAGGGTCATAGGGGAGCTCTATGTGAAGTCGTTGAACAAGTTTACACTCCCAAAAACAATGAAGTAAGGTTCCCTTCTGTCCACATCCCCTCCAGCATCTGTTGTTCTTAGAGTTCTTGATTATAGCCATTCTAACTGGGGTGAGGTGGTAACTCAATGTTGCTTTGATTTGCATTTCTTTTATGGCTAGGAAGGTTGAGCATTTCTTCATATGTCTATTGGCCATCCTTCTTTCTTCTTCAGAGAACATTCTCTTTAAGTCTTTAGCCCACTTATTTATTGGGCAGTTGTTTCTTTGAGGATTTCTTGTTGGGGGATTTAATTTTTTGAGTTCCAAGTATATTTTAGATATGAGACCCTTGTCCATTGTATGGCTAATGAAGATCTTCTCCCAATCTGTGGGCTTTCTATTGATCTTGCTAGGTATGTCGTTTGCGCTGCAGAAGCTCTGCAAATTCATGCAATCCCATTTGTCCAACCTTTCTTTGATTTGTTGTTTCCGAGTCTCTATTTAGAAAATTTCGGCCTGAGCCAAGGAGACCTAGGGTTTCTCCTATTCCATCCTGTAATGTTTTCAGAGTGTCTTCTTTGACTTCGAGGTCTTTGATCTATTTGGAGTTGATTCTGGTGCAGGGTGATATATAAGGATCTACGTTTAGTTTTCTACAGGTAGTTAACCAATTTTGCCAGCACCATTTACTGAAGAGGCTGTCTTCCTTCCATTCTATTGTTTTAGCTCCCTAATCGAAGATTAGATGGCTATAGGTCTGTGTGATCCTTTCTGGATTTTCAATTCTATTCCATTGGTCCTGAGGTCTGTTTTTATGCCAATACCAGGCTGTTTTGATTACTATGGTTTTATAGTAGAGTTTGAAATTTGGTATTGATATTCCTCCAGCAGTGTTCTTTCCGTTGAGGAGCGTTTTTGCTATTCGGGGTCTTTTATTGTTCCATATCTATTTTGGGATTGCCTCTTCTATTTCCTTGAAGTATGAGGTTGGAATTTTGATAGGTATTGCGTTGAATTTGTAGATAGCCTTGGGAAGTATTGCCATTTTCACGATGTTAATCTTTCCAATCCAGGAGCATGGGATATTTTGCCATTTTCTAAGTTCTGTTTTGATTTCCTTTTTAAAGATTTTAAAGTTTTCATCATAGAGGTCCTTCACTTCTTTGGTTAAGTTAACTCCTAGGTATTTTATTTTTTGAGGGGCTATTACAAATGGAGTTGCTTTCCTAATTTCAGCCACACTTTTCTCACTGTTGGGAAAAAATGGAGGAGGCAACAATTCTGCATAAGGAATATATTCATTACCTTGCTCGTGTAATTGTAACCCCATCTGTACGTTATTTTCACAATAAAAATAAATGAAAAATCATCAATACTTGTGACATCATCTCCACCCTGTCATCTCATTTTCACATATAACACCATCAGTTCATTATGACATAACCAAAATTCAATACATCATAGCATTGTCATTGTCTTGTCTTTGGGATATGGACACATTATAAATGACTATTCTATGATTTCATTCCATTTAAAATGTGGCTTGTAGGTCTCTAGCGAAAACCCTGGGTGACTGCATAACCATTGTGACATAACCATCCCTTTGTGAGAACACATTGACATTGTGATATCACTAACCCACTGTGACCTCACCAACCTGTCCTCTCCTCATAAATTGTGTGATATGCTGCCATTGTGATATGCACCTTGTGAAATGATTATGTTTTTGACCTCAAATTTTTCAAGTATGACATATGATATCAGAAATACACATTGACTTCAAGATCCCCATGGCATCCCACTGCTAGACTTCATGACTACTGTGTCACATTGTGATGTCAAAACCCGTTAGGACTTCATCATATTTGTGACAACACATGCATTTGGAGACATCACAGTCTCTTTTGAGCTCGAATACTCATTGTGAGTCAATGAGAATTTAGATCTGCAATTCCATTATGACATCATCAGCCCATTGTTATATTCCAGAACTCTAATGTCTTTATCATCACTATGGCATAGCCAACTATGTATTTGAAATATTATCATGAGGAGATATAGTCACATCATATTGACATTGTTATATCACGTCACATTGGTTTTTAAACCTATTATACAATACAACATTTTAGAAAAGTCATGGCATTTGGGATTTACACTCCTTCTCTGAACTCCTATCCTCATTTTGAACTAGAAGCATTGCAATTGTACATGTGATTGTGATATTACAAACTTGTTGTGATTTCACAAACCCCAAGGGACATCATTACCACTGTGTTATCACAAACCCATTGTGATATCACATTGCTGTTGTGATATCATGATCACATTGAGACATCACCAAACTCTTATGAACTTTCAGCTTCTTTCAAAAAACAAATTGCCTTTCTGACATAACAATCTCTCTGATTACCCACATCCTCATTGTGACCTCACAACAATTAAGATCAGACACGTCTTATAACATCACAAACACTTTTTGACATCATCACCAGTATGATACCACATTGTCATTAGGACACCATCCACTCATAAGTGACATAACCAAACTACATTTGCATCATAGGATTGTGACATCTCATTGATATTGTGACTACATAGACACATTGTGCATGCCTATTCTGTGATTTCATTCTATCAAATATGTCATGGGACTTGATGTCAAATGCCATTGTGGCATTTGGGTTGATGCCAGAAGCGCATTTTGATCTCATTAATATTGTAAAGTCACAATCTCTTTGTGATATCACATTGCCATGTTGATATCACTAACCTGAGACTTCAGAAACCTGTCCTCATAACTTTTGTGACATGCGGCCATTATGCCATCTTAGGCCCTTTGTGAACTCATAATCAGTTTTTGACCTTATAATACTTCAGGTAAGATATGTCATAGAAATACACTGACATCATGACAACTGATTCATCAAACTGCCAGATGTCATGGCCTTTGTTGCACATTTTGAGTTCATAATAATGTTAGGACATCACAATATTGTGACAACACATGCCTTTGGAGATATCACAGTTCTTTTGTGAACTCATAGTCATTATGAGTAAATGAAAATTGAGATCCAAAATGCCATTGTTATGTTAAACCCCATTTTGACATCACAAAACTATTGTGACCTTATCTCCATTATGGCATCACTAACTAAGATTACGGCAACAAAACAAGATTATGATGTGATTCTGTGCCATGCATTGCTGTTATAACACTATCACATTGTCACTTCCCAGACCTATTATGACCTTTTAGCAATTTGAAAAAACACATGGCCTTTGTGTCATCACACTCTTTGTGTGATGTCTCCTATATCTTCATTGTGAGCTAATGACAATTGTGATCAGACATGCCATTGTAATATCACAAACACTTTGTGGCATCATCACTTGTGACATCAAATTGTCTTTGTGAGACCATCCTTTCATGAGACACCAGCAAAATACAATGACATGAAAGCATTATGTTTTCACATTGTCATTGTGATATCATACACACGTTGTTAATGCCTATGCATTGGTTTCATTTTATATCAAATTTGGCATGTGGGTTCACATCAGAAACCCATGTGACATCATAATTATTGTGACTTTACAATCACTCTGTGAAATCACATGGACATTGCAATATCACTAACTCACTGTGACATCAAAATCTGTCCTGTTCTCATGTGCTGCCAGTTATATCTAAGTCTATTTGTGAGCTCATAATTTGTTGTTGACTTCATAATATATCAGATATAACATGTGATATCAGAAATCCACTGTAATATCATGACCATTGTCAGTCAGCATGAACCTGTGTCACATTGTGACATGAGCACATTGTTAGGAATTTTTGGATTTGTGACAACACATGTCCAAGGAAATACCTCAGTCTGTGTGAATTCATATACTTATTGTGAATGAATGACCTTTGATATCAGTAATGCCATTCTGACAAACCCGTGCATGTGACATCAGAAATTTATTTTGACCTTATCATCAATATGTTATCACCACCTAATTGCAACAAAAGTACCTTAGTATGACGGGGTATTTTGAAATCATAATGACATTGTGATATCTCAATTCCATTGTTTCACAACCTATTATGACCCCACAATAATTTAGAATGTTCATGTATTTTGAGTACTAGAGCTTCTTCTGAGATCTCACAACCTCATTGTGAACTAGTACAAATGAAAGTGAACATGTAGTTGTTATAGTTGTTATATTACAAACTTGTTGTGACATCACTAACCCTTTGTGATCTTATTACCATTGTGACATCACAAACCCATTTGATATCACATTGCCCTTATTACTTCATGATTACATTGGGATATTCAAAACTTATTAGGACCTCTAAGCACCTTTAAAAAGAGTGCATGGTCTTTGTGACATCACAATCCCTTTGTGTACCCATCTGGACATTGTGAACTAATGGCAATTGAGATCAGACATGTCTGTAACATCGTAAACACTTATGATGGCATGTTATTGTCATTATGACAGCATCAGCTCATTGTAACATCTCGAAATACAATAATATCATAACATTATAACATCACATGGTCATTATGAAGTCAAAGAAACATTATGAATGCATATCATGTATTTTCATTCGATTTCCCATAGGATATATGAGTTGATATCAGAAACCTATTCTCATCACACAACCATTGTGACATCATAAACCCCTTGTGATATCACATTGCCATTGTGATATCACAAACCCACTGTGACATGACTACACTCTAGTCCTCATAACTTTAGTGGCCATTGTGATTTCTTAGGACTTTTGTGAGCTCATAATCTGTTCTGGACCTCTTAATATTTCATATATGACATATGATTCATAAATGAACTGTGATATTATGACCTCCCTGACATCCCATTGCCAGATTTCATGACCATTGTGTCACAGTATGATATTGTATCACAGGTTTGTAACATCAAAAAACAGGACTTCATTAAATTTGTTACAACACATCTGTGTAGACATCATAGTTTCTGTGAACTCATATACTCATTGTGAGTTAATGATTGTTATGTTTCAGCATTCCATTGTGACACCACCAATTTATAGTGACATCACAAACCTATTATGACCTCTTCACCATTATGGCATCATGAAATAGTTTTGACATTAAAATATTATTATCACATGATATTGTTACTTAAGATTGCCATTATGATATCATTGTCTCATATTTTCACAAACATAGTATGACTTCATAACATTTTAAGAAATTCCTTTCCGGACCTCTATGATGAAAACTTTAAAATCTTGAAAAAGGAAATCAAAACAGAACTTAAAAAATGGCAAAACCTCCCATGCTCCTGGATTGGAAAGATTAACATCGTGAAAATGTCAATACTTCCCAAGGTTATCTACAAATTCAATGCAATACCTATCAAAATTCCACCCTCATTCTTCAAGGAAATAGAAGAGGCAATCCAAAAATTCATATGGAACAATAAAAGACCCCGAATAGCAAAAACGCTCCTCAATGGAAAGAACACTGCTGGAGGAATATCAATACCAAATTTCAAACTCTACTATAAAGCCATAGTAATCAAAACAGCTTGGTATTGGCATAAGAACAGACCTCAGGACCAATGGAATAGAATTGAAAACCCAGAAATGAACCTACAGACCTATAGCCATCTAATCTTCGATAAGGGAGCTAAAACAATAGAATGGAAGACAGACAGCCTCTTCAGTAAATGGTGCTGGCAAAACTGGTTAACTATATGTAGAAAACTACACCTAGATCCTTATATATCACCCTGCACCAGAATCAACTCCAAATGGGTCAAAGACCTTGAAGTCAAAGAAGACACTCTGAAAACATTACAGGATGGAATAGGAGAAACCCTGGGTCTCCTTGGCTCAGGCCGAAATTTTCTGAATAGAGACCCGGAAACACAACAAATCAAAGAAAGGTTGGACAAATGTGATTGCATAAGGTTGCAGAGCTTCTGCAGGGCAAATGACATAGCTAGCAAGATCAATAGATAGCCCATGGATTGGGAGAAGATCTTTACTAGCCATACAACGGACAAGGGTCTCATATCTAAAATATACTTGGAACTCAAAAAATTAAAACACCCAACGACAAATCCTCAAAGAAACAACTGCCCAATAAATAAGTGGGTGAAAGACTTAAAGAGAAGCTTCTCTGAAGAAGAAAGAAGGATGGCCAATAGACACATGAAGAAATGTTCAACATCCCTAGCCATAAAAGAAATGCAAATCAAAACAACATTGAGATATCACCTCACTCCAGTTAGAACGGCAAAAATCAAGAACTCTAACAACAACAGATGCTGGAGGGGATGTGGACAGAAAGGAACCTTACTTCATTGTTGGTGGGAATGTAAACTTGTTCAACCACTTTGGAAAGCAGTATGGAGGTTCCTCAAAAGACTTCACATAGAACTCCCCTATGACCCAGCAATCCCACTTTTGGGCATTTACCCTAATGTTTACAAAAAAGACCACACTAAAGCTACCAGCACAACTATGTTTATTGCAGCATTATTTACCATAGCTAAGATATGGAACCAACCCAGAGGCCCCTCAGTAGATGAATGGATCAAGAAAATGTGGTATATATACACAATGGAATTCTATGCCTCCATCAGAAAGAATGACATTGCCCCATTTGTTAGGAAATGGAAAGGCTTGGAAAAAATTATATTAAGTGAAGTAAGCCAGGCCCAAAGAAACATAGGTCCCATGGTTTCCCTTATTTGCAATATCTAGTATAGGTATGAGTCAAGCGGAAAAAGTCAGAGAATGTGATGTTAGGAAAACGAACCCTCAAATATGTATTTTAATGTTTTTGTTTCTTTCATGCATGTGTTTCTAACGCATTTATAAGATTATTCCTTTGTTGCTTTGTATGTCCCTCCCCCACAGTGTAACCCCTGCTTTCACTATATTTGATGTCAGTATAACATGCGGAGGAGACGGGGACAAACAAGTCGTTTAAGGATTCAGGTGGACCTGTTGCAACAATGAGAAGTACAAAATGTCATGTCAAAAACGAGCTTTACAATGTCGGTGTGGGGGGGGAGGGGAGTATTGTTAGGTGGGGGGGAGGGGAAGGCTGGGAAGGGAGGTGAAGGGTAAACAAAGGAGGAGGCTGCAATGCTTGGTAAGAAATGTATGCATTATCCGGCCCATGTAATTGTAACCCCTCTGTACAGTATGTTCTCAAATAAAATAAAATTAAATTAAAAAAAAAAAGAAAAGAAATTCCTTTCCTTCGGGTCTTCATGCTCCCTCTGTGAACTCATATCCTCATTGTAAAATAGTAACATTTGAAATTGAAGATGTCACTGTGATATAATTACTCATAGTGATATCCCAAAAACTTTGTTACCTCAACACCACTGTAAGATCACAAACTGACATCAGATTGCAGTTGTGACATCATGATCACATGTTATCTCAAATATATGATCTCTTAGCATCTTTTAAAAAATACATGTCCTTTGTGGCTTTGTGACATCACAATCCCTATTTATATCCTCATTGTGAAATAATGACAATTGAGCCCACACATGCCATTGTAAATTCCCAAGTACTTTGTGACATCATGTATACTGTGACATCTTATTTTTATGATGACACCATCAGCTCATTGTGACGTCATAAAACTGCAATGGAAGTATAACATTATGACATCACATAGTCATTTTGATATTATAGATTCATTGACAATGTCTATTGTATGATTTCATTCTATTTCAAATGTGGCATATGTATTGATATCAGAAACCCATTGTGACCTCATAACCATTGTGACATCACAATCCATTTCTGACTTCATATAGCCATGGTGATAGCACTACCACAGTGTAATATCATAAACTGGTCCTGTTGTCATAATTTGTGGCATGCTATAATCATGATATCTTAGGCCTTTTGTGAGCTCATAACCTCTTTTCAAGCTCATAATATTTCAGGTGTGGCATGTGATATGAGAAATCAACTGTGACATCATGACCACAGTGCCATCATACTTCCTGACATCATGACCATTGTGTCACATTAGGACCTCAGAAAATTGTTAGGACATCATCACATTTTGTGTTTTGAGACATCCTATTTCCTTTGTAAACTCATATAGTCATTTTGATTTAATGATAATTGAGTTTTGGCGTATATCTGTGACATCATAAAACCATTACAACATCACAAATCTACTGTGACCTCATCACGAATATTGCGTCACCAACTAATTGTGACATCAAAACATTATTATGGAAGGAGAACCCAGATGGCATCAGAACTGTTGTGAATCTCCACAGTTCTCTCCAATCGAATAGAGTTCAAGTTCGAACTGTTTACATAGCAAAATGATGAATACCCAGAGAAAAACAGGAGGTGTAAAAAACAAAAGGATAATATTTCAGAACAGAAATGCATGAAGACCTTCCTTCACCCTCGATAAACTGTGGCTTGGACCATTCTGGAGCTGCCAGAGTCCCCAAAACAACCGTGGATAACTGCAGAATGCCAGTGCAGCAGACTCCCAAAGTGGTGACCCCGGTGAATATAAACAGAATCCTTGTACTTTGGAACCGGAACAAAGTCCCTTGGCACACCCCTCATTAGCAGAGAAGCTCCCCACCATCCCACTAAGTCAATTGGCATGACAGCCATGGGGAGAAGCCCGATAAACATGGGTCTGACCAAAGAACACCAGTGCAGAGGACTCCTACGGTGCCAGTGCTAACCCAGAGAGTGCAAACACAGACAGAATTGTTGGTCCAGAGCATGTGCACCAAGACCCTTCCCCCATTCCCTGCTGATGGCACAACTACATGCCATGCTTTAGCAGGTCCAGTCTAGAGTGACGAGGGACCCCAGAGCAACAGTGGGTAGTGTGCAGAGTGCCAGTGCAGCAGATTTTCAAGGTGCCTGTCACAGAACTGATGATTTCAATCAGAGCAATCATGCAGCTTAGAAATTGTACAAAGACCTTAACTCGTCATCAGTGAAGCAGCCCTGCGCAATTCCACCAAAGCCATCGAGCCCCACAGCTATGTAGTGAAACCCCAGAAATACAGAGGTCTATCCACAGAGTGTCAGTGCAGAAGACTCCCAAGATGCCAGTGTGAACTCAAACAGTGCAGAGAAAGAAACCTTGGAGTTCAGAACCTGCATGAAGACCCTACCCCTTCGTTGCCAGCAGATCAGATTCTCATCTCCCCACCAAAGCCCAACTACCCCCAGAACTAGAGTGTTCCATGCTATCACAAAACAAGCCTATGGCACTGACCTGGACAGCATAAACAGAGGCAGAGATGGTGTAAAACACAGACCCTGAGCCACCACCACCATCTGGCCCAGTCACAATTATCTCAATGGATCTCAGAATACGGTAGCAAACAGTGTCCTACCGCACACAGAAACAGATAGACCACAGCAGTACTGAAGAGCTCCCAATCTGCTCCTGGATAAATGAGCACACCATAGGGACAGCCTTTTCCCCAAGGGAGACCAGTGCTGGTGGTAACCCCCAAACTTGATCCAGATCCCACTGCCTACCACCTATACTACAGGCCCTAATAAAAATGGAAAATGTGCAATCTTCCCATTAGCTTGTGTAGTACAACCAGCCCACCAAACTTGACCAAGGGTGCCCTTTGTAGGAAGCATAAAGGTTCAAGCCAGGAAGAGCACCTATGGGGAAAACAGTCAGCAGAAGAAATCCGAACTGCATAGTCAAAGCAGGAAATCCAGCATAACAGGTCCCACCTGAGCCCAAATAGTGTGTCACAGTCCGGGGTCCAGGACCCAGGGCCAGGACTTGGGAAAGGGTTCTTGAGCCACACAACCCACCAGTCATGATTGAAGTGAAAAGCTGAATACATGCCTCAGAAGAGGGTGGAAAGAAGGAAAAATCCACCCCTAGGAACCATTCCTGTGATGGCAAAAAACCTGAGTATGCAGGGAGATAGAACCAGAAGCACAAATCTCACCAGTAGCTGGCCTATATATCAAGGGCGGGGGATTGGACAGCTTAGGGTAATAGCACAGTATTACAATAAGGAATTCCTAGAGGACTCCAGCAACTGCAGCCAAGAGCACCCATAGGACAGAGCAGGAGCATTGTAGGCTGCTTTGTCCTTGGTTGAAGATGGGAATTGCCTGTGATCTCCAGAAGACAACTGAGAGTCCTATGTGCATCAGATTATAATCTGTAGGTTGGCCTCTCTCCTAACAGAACTGAGACTAGGTAAAGACTCAGCCAACTCAAGGCTGAGAGTGATCTTCCTCAACTGGTCCAGGAATCAACCAAGAACCAAGAAAGTCAGCCAGCTATTGACCAAAGCAGTCAGAGTTTGCAATTGTGCTCCAATAATCCCTGAAACCTCATGCAAAACTCACAGCAAAAAATTACAAAATGCATCAAGAGCCAAGATAGAAAGCCAAACCCAGAAACCAACAGACACACAGGAAAGAGCCCCAGTGAAAGCAAAACAGAAATGGAAGACAAAATGTACATCCAAGAGATTTTAGAGATAATGATCAATTATTAAAGCAAGACAAAGATCAGAAATTTGAAGAATAAAAAAATGAATTATGAAATGATATACAGGATTTTCAATCAGGAGATTCATTCAAAATTAGCTGCAGTACTCTGAGGACCAACATAATAAAGACAAAGAAGAGAACAATTCAAGAAGAAGATAGTAACCTCATCAACTTATACTCCTCACACCTTGATGCACCCAAGTATGTTTGTTATTACTCTCAGACATACAGAATAAAATAATCCAAATACAATAATACTGGGACATGTTAATATTCCACTCTCACCAAAGGACAGATCTACCAATGACAGGATTGTCAAAGAAGCATCTGAATTCAATGATGCCATATCTCAAGCAGAATTAATTGGCGTCAATGATGTTTTCCATGCTACAACAATCCAGTACACATTCTTCTCAGCAGCCCATGGAACTTTCTCCAAAATAGACTATATCATAGTTCATAGAAAGGCTTTAAGCAAGTAAATGTGGATGGATGTATTCCCCTGTAATCTGTTTGGCTACAGTGGAATCAAGCTAGTTCTCAATATCAAAGCACACCATAGAATTAATGAAATACATGGAAATTGAACAAATACTTCTGAGCAACACCTGTGGAACAGGAGAAATTAAAGAAAAAAGTAAAAGTTTCTAAAATTCAATGAAAATGAATACAAATCACAAAGAAATCTGTGGGGCATGGCAAAAGAAGAGTTGAGGGGCAAAATCTTCCTCTCAGTGCATACATTGAAAAAGTAGAGACAGAGGAAATAAATAATGTCATGTTGCAAATAAAACTTTTATCAAAGCATGAACAAATTGACTCTAAAGTTACTAAATGGAGTGAGAAAAATCAAAAGAAGAGCTGAAATTAACGAAAAAGAGACTAAGAAAGTATAAATAAATTTAGCAAAAACAAAAAGCATTTCACCTGAAAAAACGCTGGCAAGATTAAAAGAAGAAGCGAGGAAATCAAAATCAATAAGATCACAGATTCCACGAGAAAAAGTATAACAAATAACTGACATTCAATTCTGAAGAATTATTTCCAGAATCTAAACTCAGTAAGGGAGAAAAACTTAGCAGAAATGGATGAAATTTTACAGAAATATAAATAGCCAATACTGAACATAGAAGAAATACATCAATTCAAATAATCCAATAACTTACAATGAGATAGAGGAAACAATCAGAAGTCTTCAAAAAAGGAAACGCCAAGGACCATATGAATATGATAAAACCTTTAAACATGAACTAATACCCAGGCACCTCAAACTCTTCAGAAAACAAACAAACAACAACAACAACAAAAAAAAAACAGAAGGAATTCTATGTAGTCAATATCACATGCCTCCCCAAACCAGGCGAAGACCCAACAAAATAGAGAACTACAGAAAAATCTCCTTGTTGAATGTAGATGTAAATCTCCTCAAAAACATTAGCCAACAGAATCCAGAAACATATAAAAAATCATATATCATGATCAAATAGACTTCATTCCAGAAATGATGGTATGGTTGAACATACGTAAATCAATAAATGTATCCCATCACACCAACAGATCCAATCTCAAGAATGACATAATTATTTCCATTGACACAGAAAAGGCCTTGGATAAAATACAATATTCATTGATGTTAAAAGATCTTGAGATCATAGCTATAGTTAAAACATTCTTTGAAACAGTAAAATCTATATATGACAGACCAATAACCAATATTATATTTAATGGGGAAAAACAACAAACAATTCTCCTAAAATAAGGAAGAAGACGAGAATGCGCACTCTCAACACTTCTCATTATTACAGTTCTGGAATCCTTAGAGCAGTAAAGCAAGCAAAAGACACTAAAGGTATCTGCATAGAAAAGGAGGAATTGAAACTATCCCTTTTTGCAGATGACATGATAATATTCCTCATTGGTCCCAAAAATTCCAGCCTCAAACTTTTAGAACTTGTAATCCACTTTGGTAATGTAGCAGGATACAAAATTAACCCGCAAGATCATTTGTCTTTCTATACTCTAAGAACATACAAGCAGGAAGGGAAATCAAGGAAAGATCCCCATTCACAATAACCTCAAAAAAACCATAAAATATTTAGCAATTAACCTAACCAGAGATGTAAAGAAACTATTTAATGAAAACGATAAAAACTTAAAGAAAGAAATCACAGAGGAATGCAAGAAATGGAAAGATCTTCCATGTTCTTCGATAGGCAGATATAATATGAGGAAAATGACCATACTGCCTAAATTAATATACAAATTCAATGCAATTCCCATTAAAATCCCAATGACGTATTATATTAAACTCGACAAAACAGTCCAAAAATTCATAGCCAAAACCATTCTATGCAGAAACCCCAAGACTGAGATATGATAATACAGTTCTCAAACTATACTATAGAGCCATGATAATAAAGAGAGCACGTTCGTACTGGCAAAAAAACAGTCCCCAAGTCCATTGGAATGGATTAGGTTATCCAAAAATAAAACCACATTCTTACAGTCAGCTGATATTACACAAAGAAGCCAAAGACATGCAGTGAAGAACCATAGCTTCTTCAACTACTGGTGCTGGGGAAACTTGGCAGCCACATGCAGAAAGCTAAAAATGGACCCTACATCAACTCAAAATGAATCGAAGACCTTAACAACATATGTGAATTTCTGAGATTACTTCAGGACAGAGGACAGACACGAAGTTACAGGCACAGGCAGGAATTTCCTGAAGAGAGTCACAGGGTCAAAACAAATTGAAGAATGATTCCACAAATAGTACTACCTTAAAAAATTTCCGCACTGCTAAAGACATAGAACTTAAAAGGGAAAGAAAGACAACTAATTGAGAAAACAATTTACCCATGATATATCCAGTATATACAGGGAACTCAAGAACATAATCCTTCCAAAAACTAACAAACCAATTTCTAAATGACCAAGGGAACTCAAGACAGACTTCTAGAAGAGATAAAAATAGCAAAGAAATACATGAGGAAATGTTCATCCTCCTTGCCTGTATAGGAAATGCAAATAAGAACAACTCTGAGATATCACCTTACCCAATCAGAATGGTCCACTGCCTAAATTCAGCCAATGACAAATGCTGGAATGGAAGCAGAGAAAGAGCAACCCTACTGCACTGCTGTTGGGAATGTACATTAATGTAAACACTTTGAAAACAGTACGGAGATACCTCTGAAAGCTAAATATAAACTTCCCGTATGACCCAGCCACACCATGTCTCAGAATCTACCCTGAGCAATAAGAAGCAGTATACAGGGACACATGCATCTCCACATTCATTGGTGCACGGTTCACAATAGCCAAGATATAAAAAGAACCCCAGAAACCCCAGTGCAGGTGAATGGACCAAAAAATTATTTCACTTGTATAGAGTAGAATATTATACAGTCATTAGAAAGAAGAAAATAATGGAATTTGGTGGAAAATGCAGGGAATTTAGAAAAAGGAGGTAAGCCAAGAGTAAACACACAGATGGTATGATGTCCCTGATATGTGAATGTAAAATACAAAATGTATGGAGTTATGACAGATCCCCAGAACCAATGACCTCCACTCGTCTTGTTATATCGTTACATAATGACCTAATTCTGGTGACCAAATATATGGCATATATTTGCAATTCTGAGGGAAACTAGGAGGAATACACCAAATCAGAGGAAAACTGGGAAGACCATACAACAGAGGGGCCCATCAGCTGCACTGGACACTGATGAAAATGAACTGAACATGTCATTGTGATATCACAAACTTTTAGCTACATTACAAACCCATTGTAACCTCATCATCACTGTGACAAAACTATTGTGAAATTGCATTGCTGTTCTGACATCATTATCATATTGTGACATCCTAATCCTACTATAACCTCTTAGCAACTTTGAAAAACCACGTGTACCCATGTCCTCATTAACAAAAGACAATTGAGATGACATGCTATTGTAATGTCACAAATCCCTTGTGACATCATCACCAGTGTAAAATCATATTGACATTATAAGACCATCATTTCAATGTGATATCAAAAAAACACAATGACATCAGAATTAGGATATCACAATGTCATTGTGAGGTCATAGACCAATTGTGAATGCCGATTCTGCAATTCCATTCTATTTCAAATGTGGCATATTTGTTGATCTGTGAAACTCATTTGTGATCTCATAAACATTGTGACATCACAATCCCTTCTGACATCATATTTCCACTGGGACATCACTAACCCACTGAGACATCCCAAAACTTTCCTGTCTTCAAATCATCTCTGATATACTGTTATTTTGATATGTTAGGATCTTTCTGAGCTCATAATCTGTTCTGGACCATATATTTCAGGTATGACAAGTGACATCAGAAATCCACTGTGACATCATGACCATTGTGATATCACACTGCCAGACATTGTGACCAGTATATCACGTTATTACATTGAAATTCTGCTACAACACATGTTTTGCCACATGTATACCCTGTTACCAATGTTTTTGCTTCTTTCAATGTTATCTACTAGTTTTAGTGTGGTCTACCCACCTTCGAAATTAGCTTAGTGTTTTCCCTGAACATCAGGGGACTCTAGTTCCTTTAACACGTGCTTAGTATCCGTAAGCTCAGTCTGGAACTTGGAGACTGCTCCCTTTTTATCCTCCTCCCTTTCTCTCATGAAAGCTCCCTTTCATGATTCTAATCTCCTTTTCAAACTCCCCAAGTTGCAAGTGTGCTTCCAGAGTCACAGGAGAGTTCCTTTGGCTGTCCAACTGCTGCTCCATTTCACAGCACCTTTGCTTTTAAGCTTCACTTTGAAATTCTCAACCTTCACATTATGCACTGGGACATGCTACTTCGGCATTACCTTTCCCATGAGGCAAGTCCAGATGTCTCACCTTCCACTCATGATATCTGTTTACAGAACTGTTAATGAATAATCCAGAGAATTGCCCAGAAGTCCTAGAAACATTGGTAAACATGGTTAATAATAAGATTGGTGAATAATAAGATAGAATGCCTGCAAAGACTCAGTGTGAGCATGATAGGGAGCAAGAAGAGGCTAACCAAAGATTGACACAGTAACTTCGAGAGCATATTCAAGCTGACAAAAAATTAATACAGGAACCTCTTGATCTTGAGGGAGCTAAACAAAGAGTAATACAGGAATTGTCTGAGCAGGCAGAGAATAGCCAAAGAGAAAGACAGGAATTGCCTGAGCATGGGGAAGCTAATCAAAGAGGAATACGGGAATTGTGCAAGCTGGATGAGAATAGACAAAGTTCAATGGAGTCATTCATGAAATCCAAATTAAAGAATAAATGAAGTCCATTCAAAATCGAAAACAAAGCTCCAACAAAGAATTTGAAGTCATAAAAGCAGATTAATTAGAAGGAAAGGAAATAAAACATGATATAGAAATTCTTGACAGTAGGTTCACCATGCAGAAGACTGAATCTTTAGCAGTGAAGACAGCCTAGGTAACACAGAGAAAGAACATACAACTATACAAGACATATCCAAGACATATGATAGGTCTATTGCATATTTTGAAAACACCTTCAGAAAGCCTAATCTGAGGAAAATGCGTGTGGAAGAGCACATAGAGACAGTAGTTAACGTTCTACGAATTTTATTTATCAGAATCCTGGCAAAGAACTAACCTAAGATGCAAAAACCTATGCCTTTTAGAACCCCAAATAGAGCAGACGAGAACAGGATTTACCACCAACACATTATAATATATATAGGATCAATTCAGAGAAAGCAAAGAATCCTTAAATCTGTCAGGGAGAAATATCAATCATTCAAAAAAGGAAAAACAATTAGAATAACCGAAGATTTCTCAGCTGAGTCAAGCAGAGCAAGAAGAGCCTGGAATGATATATGGCATGCTCTAAAGACAAACTATCAAGCAAGAATACTGTACCCACCTAAACTCTCCTTTATATTGGAATAAAAATAAAGCGACCTTCCATAGCAAAGAAAAAGTCAAAAAATATATGGATCAAAACTAGCCCTACAAAATATACTTAAGATGTCCTACAGATAGAAAACCAACAAGAGCATTATAAAGGCCAAGAAACCACACCCAAACTGAGAATCAAAGAACCATAGGAAGAACACAGCTGTCTCATCCCCCAAGAATGTGAGCTACGTGGCAGGAACTACCACAGATCTACCAGTTCTAACCCTCAATATTAATGGACTAAACTCAACAATTAACCGACATAGCCTTTCTAGATGCATTAAAAAGCAAGATCCTTCTATCTGCTGCTTTCAAAATCACAAGATGCCATAAAAACAAAGATATTACCGAACATTTCACCCAGCAGCATCAGAATACACGTTTTTCTCAGCAGCACATGGAACGTTTTCTAAAATAGACCACATTTTAGGCCACAAAGCAAACTTGTCTAAATTCAGAAACATTGAAGTTATACCTTACATTCTCTCTGACCACAAGAGAATAAAATTAGAACTCAACACCAAAAGCCACCAAAGAAAGTCCGGTATCACATGGAGGCTGAACAACACACTGCTGAATCAAGAGTGGGTCATGGAAGAGATTAGAAAGGAAATTCAAATGTTCATGCTATTCAACAAAAATGAACACACAAATTACCAGCTCCTCTGGGACACAGCAAAGGCAGTACTCAGAGGCACGTTTATAGCTCTGAGCTCCTACATCAACAAATTGGAGAGAGCTGAAACTAGCAATTTAATGACACATCTAAACCTCCTTGAAAAAGAGCAGCAAGATAAACCCCAATCCAGTAGACGGAAAGAAATAATCAAAATTAAATCAGAATTAAATGAATTAGAATCCAAAAAAACTACAGAAAGAATCAACAAAACAAAGAGTTGGTTCTTCGAAAAACTTAACAAAATTGACAGACCCTTAGCAAATCTTATCAGAAAAAGAAGAGAACACACCCAAATTAATAAACTCAAAGATGAGAATGGAAACATCACCACGGAAACAACCAAGATTCAGAACATTATAAGGGAATACTTCTCAAAACTTTATGCTAATAAGTTTGAGAACTTGACAGAAATGGACCTTTTCCTAGCAAATATTGACATGCCAAAACTAAACCAAGATGAGTTAAACCAGCTTAACAGGCCCATATCAAGCATTGAAATAGAAACAGCAATAAGAGACCTCCCAGCTAAGAAAAGTCCAGGACCAGATGGTTTTACAGCGGAATTTTACAAGGCCTTCAAAGCAGAGCTCACACCAATACTCCTCCAACTCTTCAATGAAATTGAAAGAGAAAGCTCACTACCGAACACATTCTATGAAGCCATCATAAACCTCATCCCAAAACCAGGCAGGGACTCATCAAAGAAAGAGAACTATAGACCCATTTCTTTGATGAACATTGATGCAAAACTTCTCAACAAAATTTTGGCCAATCGACTTCAACAATTCATCCAAAAAATCATACACCACGATCAAACAGGATTCATTTCAGGGATGCAAAGCTGGTTCAATATACGCAAATCAATTAATATTATTCATCACATCAACAGGAGCAAGAATAAGAACCACATGGTTATCTCAATAGACGCAGGAAAAGCATTCGACAAGATCCAATAACCCTTTATGATGAAGGTTTTGGAAAAATTAGGAATCCATGGAACATTCCTCAATACAATAAAGGCTATATATGACAAACCTACAGCCAGCATTATACTCAATGGTGAAAAACAAAAGCCATTTCCTCTTAATTCAGGAACAAGACAAGGATGCCCACTCTCTCCACTTCTCTTCAATCTAGTATTAGAATGCCTAGCTACAGCAATAATACAAGATGCAGACATAAAGGGGATCCAAATAGGGAAAGAAGAAATAAAACTCTCTCTCTTTGCAGATGACATGATCTTGTATTTAAAGAATCCCATAGACTACACTCCCAAATTACTCAAGCTGATTCAAAACTTCGGCAAAGTAGCAGGTTATAAAATTAACCCCCAAAAATTAATGGCTTTTCTGTATGCCAACAATGAGAAAAGTGTGGCTGAAATTAGGAAAGAAACTCCATTTGTAATAGCCCCACAAAAAATAAAATACTTAGGAATTAACTTAACTAAAGAAGTGAAGGACCTCTATGATGAAAACTTTAAAATCTTGAAAAAGGAAATCAACACAGAACTTAAAAAATGGCAAAACCTCCCATGCTCCTGGATTGGAAAGATTAACATCGTGAAAATGGCAATACTTCCCAAGGTTATCTACAAATTCAACGCAATAGGTATCCAAATTCCACCCTCATTCTTCAAGGAAATAGAAGAAGGAATCCAAAAATTCATATGGAACAATAAAAGACCCGAATAGCAAAAACGCTCCTGAATGGAAAGAACACTGCTGGAGGAATATCAATACCAAACTTCAAACTCTACTATAAAGCCATAGTAATCAAAACAGCTTGGTATTGGCATAAGAACAGACCTCAGGACCAATGGAATAGAATTGAAAACCCAGAAATGAACCTACAGACCTATAGCCATCTAAGCTTCGATAAGGGAGCTAAAACAATAGAATGGAAGAAAGACAACCTCTTCAGTAAATGGTGCTGGTAAAATTGGTTAACTACATGTAGAAAACTTAAGCTAGATCCTTATATATCACCCTGCACCAGAATCAACTCCAAATGGATCAAAGACCTTGAACTCAAAGCAGGCACTCTGAAAACCTTACAGGATGGAATAGGAGAAACCCTCGGTCTCCTTGGCTCAGGCCGAAATTTTCTGAATAGAGACCCGGAAACACAACAAATCAAAGAAAGGTTGGAGAAATGGGATTGTATAAAGTTACAGAGCTTCTGCAGGGCAAATGACATAGCTAGCAAGATCAATAGAAAGCCCATGGATTCTGAGAAGGTCTTTACTAGCCATACAACGGACAAGGGTCTCATATCTAAAATATACTTGGAACTCAAAAAATTAAAGCCCCCAACAACAAATCCTCAAAGAAACAACTGCCCAATAAATAAGTAGGCGAAAGACTTAAAGAGAAACTTCTCTGAAGAAGAAAGAAGGATGGCCAATAGAGACATGAAGAAATGTTCAACATCCCTAGCCATAAAAGAAATGCAAATCAAAACAACATTGAGATATCACCTCACCCCAGTTAGAACAGCAAAAATCAAGAACTCTAACAACAACAGATGCTGGAGGGGACGTGGACAGAAAGGAATCTTACTTCATTGTTGGTGGGAATGTAAACTTGTTCAACCACTTTGGAAAGCAGTATGGAGGTTCCTCAAAAGACTTCACATAGAGCTCCCCTATGACCCTGCAATCCCACTTTTGGGCATTTACCAAAATGTTTACAAACCAGACCACACTAAAGCTACCAGCACAACTATGTTTATTGCAGCATTATTTACCATAGCTAAGATATGGAACCAACCCAGATGCCCCTCAGTAGATGAATGGATCAAGAAAATGTGGTATATATACACAATGAATTCTATGCCTCCATCAGAAAGAATGACATTGCCCAATTTGTAAGGAAATGGAAAAACTTGGAAAAAATTATATTAAGTGAAGTAAGCCAGGCCCAAAGAAACATAGGTCCCATGGTTTCCCTTATTTGTAATATCTAGTATATGTATGAGTCAAGTGGAAAAGTTCAGATAATGTGATGTCAGGAAAATGAACCCTTAGATGTGTATTTTAATGTTTTTTTTTCTTTCATGCATGTGTTTCTAACACATTTATAAGATTATCTCTTTGTTGCTTTGTATGTCCCTCCCCCACAGTATAACCCCTGCTTTCACTATATTTGATGTCAGTATAACTTGTGGAGGAGATGGGGAAAAACCAGTTGTTTAAGGATACAGGTGGACGTGTTGCAACAATGAGAAGTACAAGTTGTCATGTCCAAAACGAGCTTTACAAAGTTGGTGCGGGGGGGGGAGGAAGGGGTTATGACGGGGGAAGGAGAAGGATTGGAAATAGGTGGGAGGGAGGATGCTGGGAAGGGATGTGAAGGGTAAACAAAGGAGGAGGCTGCAATGCTTGGTAAGAAATGTACGCATTATCCTGCCCATGTAACTGTAACTCCTCTGTACAGTATGTTCAAAAATAAAATTAAATTTAAATTAAAAAAAACAAACAAAGATATTCTGAAATTGAAAGTTGTAATAAAATTTAGCGAGTAAACTGTACCCATATACGAGTAGGAGTTGCAATCCAAATATCAGATAAAAAAGACTTCAAAATTAAATTAATGAGAAGAGATAAAAAAGTTTCCGACATACAAGTTATGGAACCTCTCCTACAGGAGGATATTAAAATTCTAAACATCTATTCGCCAAACAACGGAGAACCCAAATTTATTCAAGAAACCCTACTTTTCCTCAAATCTCACTTAGATCCAAAGACATTAATTGTTGGGGACTTTAACACAACATTATCCCCTCTAGATAGATCAACTTGGCAAAAATTAAACAGAGAAACCACAGATCTAAACAACTGCATAGACCAACTACATTTAACAGACTAGATTTAACAGAAAATTTCACTCAGCAACATCAGAATACACAGTCTTCTCACCAGGAAATGAAACTTTTTCCAAAATAGAGCATATTTTAGGTCACATAGCAAAATTGTCCATATTCACAAACATTGAAATTATGCCCTGCATTCTCTCATACCTAGGGGAATATAATTAGAATTCAATACCAAAACCCAGCAAAGAAAGTTTCTTTTAACACACGGAGGCTGAACAACACATGGCTGAATCACCAGTGGCCCATGTAAAAGATTAGAGAGGAAATTTAAATGTTCATGTTATTCAACAAAAATGAACACACAAATTAACAATTCCTCTGGGACACAGGAAAGGCATTACTCAGAGGCAAGTTTATAGCTCTGAGATCCTTCATCAACACTTTGGAGAGATGTGAAACCAACAATTTAATGAGACATCTGAACCTCCTTGCAAAACAAAAGCAAACTAAACTCCAATCCAGTAGATGGAAACAATTAAAATTACATCAAAATTGAGTGAATTAGAATCCAAAAAAATCACAGAAACAATCAGCAACAGGATTCACTTCAGGGATGCAAAGCTGGTTCAATATATGCAAATCAATTATTACAAATTATCACTTCTGAAGATCAAGGCTAAGTACCAAATGATTTTCTCAATAGATGCAGAATTAATGTTTGACAAGATCCAACACCACTTTATGATGAAGGCTTTGGAAAAATTTGGAATCCAAGCAACATTCGTCACTATAATAAAGGCTATATAAGACAAAGCTATAGCAAGCATTTACCTAGATGGTGTAAACTAAAGACATTTCCTCTAAAACCAGGATTGAGTCAAGGATGTCAACTCTCTTCACTTCTCATCAATTTAGTATTAGAATGCCTTGCTACATCAATAAGAAGATGCACATATAAAGGGGAACCAAACATTGACAGATGAGTAAAACTCTCCCTCTTTGTGGATGACATGATGTCATATTTAAGAATCTCACGGAATCTACTCACAAGGTCTTTAAAGTGGTCTGAAATTTCGGCAAAGTAGCAGTGCATAAAATTAACCCTCAGAAAGCACTGGCTTTTCTGTATGCCAGCAATGAGAAGAGAGCTGCTGAAATCAGTAAAGCTACTCCTTTTGTAATACCGTTACAAAAAATAATATACTTAGGAGTTACTTTAACCAAAGAAGTGAAGTATCTGTACGATGAAAACTTAAATTATTTGAAAAGCATATCAAAGTTGATCTTAGGAAGTGGAAAACCTCCCATGCTATTGGATTTGAGGGATCAACAGTGAAAATGACAATACTTCCCATGGTTATCTATAAATTCATTGCAAATCATCAATATTTAACTTCATTCTTCAATGAAGTAGAAGAAGCAATCCAAAGATTTATATGGAACACTAAATGACCCTGAATAGCAAAAACAATCCTTAAGAGAAAGAACTGTGCTGGACAACATCAATACCAAATTTTAAACTCTACAACAAATTTATAGTAAGCAAAATATCTTGGTAGTTGCACAAGAACAGACCTAAGGACCAATGGAATAAGAAATCCAAGAAATGAACCCAAAGACCAATAGCAGCGAATCTTTGATAAGGGAGCTAAAAGAATAGAATCAAAGACAGCCTCTTCAGTAAATGGTGCTGGCAAAATTGGTTTATCAACAGAATCACCTCCAAGTGGATCAAAGACCTCAAAGTCAAAGCAGACACCCTGAAATCATCACAGCAAGCAATTGGAATAACCCTAGGTCTCCTTGACACAGAAACACCACAAATCAATGAAATGATGCACAAATGGAATTGCATGAAGCTGCAGAGCTTTTGCATGGCAAAGTATACTTAGCTGGCAAGATCAAATAAAGCCCACAGATTGGGAGAAGATCTTCTCTAGCTGTACAATGGACAACAGCCTCATATATAAAATATATTTGAAACTTGAAAATGTCAATTCTATAAGAACAAATCCTCAAAGAAACAACTGCCTAGGAGGGAGAGGAAGATGGCAGAGGAGAAGCTGGAGGCTAAAGAAGCTCTTGCATAGAAAGCAGATTTAGTGTTCCAGTGAGCAGTCCTAGGCTAAAGAATCACACCAAGTTGTGCCATCACAGTACAGAGTTTGGCCAGAGAGGGAAAATCCACGCAAGGATACAGATAGGACCACTTGCCGTTAGCCTAAGCTGTGGAGGCAGTGGTGGCAGTGGCGTCAGCTGTAGCCTCCATACCTACAACAGAGAGAGTTCAGGACAAAGGTGCCAGACACAGCAGGGTTGTGGACTCTACTCAACACCACAAGAACTGAGGAGTAGCAGATATTTTCATCCCACAGTTCACAGACCAGAGATGTCCCAAGAACCACAAATATGGAGTGATAGAACCGTGACATGCTCACTCCTCAGGAAGCAGAGGAAGGAAGGCTGCCCCTCCCCCACCACGGAGAAGATCATCATTAATATTGACCAAAGCCTAGCTGGGCATCTAGCTCCAACTCAGGCCTTAGAAGAAAACAAGAGTCAGGTCACAAGAACCTAACCTGACCTGCCAGTCTCAGCACCACACAGGGGAAAGTCACTCTTCCCAGGAACATGTAGCTTTGCCCCTGGAGGAGTGACTTTATTCACTGGGTATACAAAGCCAGAGACTGCCCCTCTCTACACAAGCATAGACTAACAATTGAAACTCAGTAAACATAAACCCTGAGATTTACACCAGGCTGGGCTCTGTGAGTGTCTCAGGAAATAGCCCCTCAGGAAAAGCTGTTTGCTGAAAGGCCCCAAGACTACTCAGAACCTAGCCTCACAACATTTCCAAACTAGGGGAAACAGCCATCTTCCTCTTTTGTGAAATTCAATACAGATATCCCTACCACTGAAGTAGCCTGGGAAGAGGATCACAAAATCTTGGTTGAAGCAGAGCATTTTTCTGCCTGCTCAAACAAACTGACTTAAGAAATCCATCAAGCCACAGGAAAACCAAACACGACAAGCAGACCAAGACCCTACCAAGAGACTGCTTATGGACCTACGGGAGATACACGATGTTCCCATACCCTCCCCACCAAAAATATATCAAAGAACTAATTTTGTACCTTTTCAAAATTTAAATTAGGAAGTGTTTTCTATTAATATGTTTTTTTCTTTCCAAAGTTTTATTTTAGGTTATATATGGGTGTGTGTGTACTTCTTTTATTTATTTTTATTTTTTGGCATTTGGGTCCTTCTTTTCATTCTTTTCATGTTTTTCTCTTTCTTTTTTGGATGACTTAATAACTATTTTGCTGATCTCGAGATATACACCCAACTTTGAATATTAGAACTTATCCTCCATTGCTTTCATATTTAATGCAGAAATTTATTACTTGATTCAGAAGCTCTTAGGCTTCACTACTTTAATAGAGTATTTTTACACCTATATAATTAATAATGATTAATAAAATTAATAACTACTTTTAAGAAATTTTATTTTTTAGTGTTTCATGTCTCCTTAGTGTCCCTCTCCTCCCCTCTCATTATATCCTTTTCTTCCCTCAATATAATTACTGTAGCTTACATTATTTTACGTGTTTCACTTTTTAAATTTAAATTTTTGTTTTTCCATTTTTTTTCTTTTTTAAAATCTTTCTCCTATCACCCTAGGTCTCCTTGGCGCAGGCTGACATTTTCTTAATAGAGACACCCAAACACAACAAACCAAAGAAAGGTTGGAGAAATGATATTGCATGAAGTTGCAGAGCTTCTGCATAGCAAAAGACATAGATAGCAAGATCAATAGAAAGCCCACAGATTGGGAGAAGTTCTTCACTAGCCATACAACAGACAAGGGTCTCATATCTAAAATATAATTGGAACTCAAAAAACTAAATCCCCGAACAACAAACCCTCAAAGAAACAACTGCCCAATAAATAAGTGGGCTAATGACTTAAAGAGAAGCTTGTCTGAAGAAGAAAGAAGGATGGGCAATAGACACATGAAGAAATGCTCAACATCCATAGCCATAAAAGAAATGCAAACCAAAACAACAGTGAGATATCACCTCACTCCAGTTAGAATGGCAAAATCAAGAACTCTAACAACAACAGATGCTGGAGGGGATGTGGACAGAAGGGAACTTATTTCATTGTTAGTGGGAGTATAAACTTGTCCAACCACTTTGGACAATAGTATGGAGGTTCCTCAAATGACTTCACATAGAGCTCCCCTATGAACCTGAAATCCCACTTTTGGGCATTTATCCAAATGTTTACAAACAAGACCACACTAAAGCTACCAGCACAGCTATGTTTATTGCAGCATTATTTACCATAACTAAGATATGGAACCAACCCAGATGCCCCTCAGTAGAGGAATGGATCAAGAAAATGTGGTATATATAGACAATGAATTTTATGCCTCCATCAGAAAGAATGACATTGCCCCATTTGTTAGGAAATGGAAAGACTTGGAAAAAATTATATTAAGTGAAGTAAGCCAAGCCTAAAGAAACATAGGTCCTATGATTTCCCTTATTTGTAATATCTAATTTAAGTATGAGTCAAGCAGGAAAGTTCAGATAGTGTCATTTTAGGGAAATGAACCCTTAGATATGTATTTTATTATTTTTTTTCTTTCATGCATTTGTTTCTAACACATTTATAAGATTATTTCTTACTGCTTTGTATGTCCCTCCCCCACAGTATAACCCCTGCTTTCATTATATTTGATGTCGGTTTAATTTGTGGAGGAGATGGGGATAAACATGTCGTTTAATGATACAGGTGGACCTGTTGTAAGAATGAGAATTACAAGCTGTCATGACGAAAACGAACTTTACAACTTTGGTGCAGGGGGGGTTGGCGGGGGAAGGATTGGGAGGGGTGAGGGGGGGAGACTGGGAAGGGATGTGAAGGGTAAACAAAGGAAGAGGCTGCAATTCTCGATAAGAAATGTACTCATTAACTTGCCCATGTAATTGTAACCCCTCTGTAGAGTATGTTCACAAAAAATTAAAATTAAAAAAAAAAAATCTTTCTCTTATAATACTGTCCTATCCATTTCCCTCTCTCGCATTAGGATTTGGTTAAATTCACTCTCCATTTACATCTCCATATCCCTCTAATTCTATTTTTCTCCACCCTTCTCCCTTAACCTAATAATTTCTGGATAGCTAAATCCTTCTTTCCTCTTCTTAGTCCATTAATCTGTAGTTGTTTGACATTGAATAGTTTGTGTCCATTGAACTAGATTTTATCTGCAGCCATTTTTACTGTGCAACTACAGAATTCCGGTTGAAGCTTGCTTTAAAATAATGCTCTAACACAAAATTGGTGTTATTTTCATACCAAATGCGCAGAAAAAGCTGGAGAAACACAAGAAAAATTGCAAGTTGGGTATATCAACTCCTATTCTTGATAATCAGGTGACAGAACAGTTAATAAATAATCCAGAGGAGAGTTTCCAAAAAGTTCTACAAACAAGATTAATAAATATGTTGTATGGAAAGATTGAAAACCTGCAAAGGACACAGTGTGAGTGTAATAGGGAACGAGAGGAGACAACCCAAAATTAATACAGGAATCTCATGCTTGTGAGGAAGCTACTCAAAGATAAATACAGGAATGGCATCATCAGGTTGAGAACAGTCAAAGAGAAATATAGGAAATGCATGAGCAGTCTGAGAACATTCAAAGAGAAACACAGAAAATGAGTGAGCAGGCTGAGGACAGTTAAAGAGAAAAACAGGAATGGTGTGAACATGAGAAATGTAATACAAGAGTAATACAGGAATTGGGAGAGTGGGATGAGATTAATAGAGGCAATCATGGACAGGTAAACAGACCATGAAAGAATTCTGGAAGACCAAAACGGAATGCAGAATGGAGCACAACAGTAGGAATCAACTAAGTGATTTCAGAATAAACACTGAACACAAAATTAAGGAAGTAAAGAATTTCACACAAGATCTAAATTAAAGATCCAACAAAGAATTTGAACCCATCAAAGCTCACCAATTAGAAGGAAATGAAATATAAAAACAGAAAAAAACATAGCCTTGACAGTAGGTTAGACCATGCAGAAAATCAAACCTCAGGACTGAAGACAGCATAGCTATTGTAGAGAAAGAATATACAATTATCCAAGACAAATCCAAGAAATATGATAGATCCATTCAATATTTGGAAGCCACTATCAGAAGGCCTAGTCTGTGGATAATGGATGTAGAGGAGCACCTAGAGAGAAGTTAGTGGTCCAGGAAATTTATTTAAAAGGATCCTAGCAGAGATCTTCCCCAAAATGCAAAAGGATAGGCCCATCAGATACGAGAAGCTTTTAGAACCCCAAATAGAGCAGACCAGAACTGGACCTCCCACCATCACATTATAATATGCACAAGATCAATTCAGACCAAGGAAAAGATCATTTTAATGTGTGTAGGAGAAAAGATGAATCAACTATAAAGGGAAACCAATTAGAATCATCTCAGATTTTTCAGCAGAGACAATTAAAGCAAGAAGAGCCTGGAATGATATATGCTATGCCTTAAACATAATCAATTATGAACCAAGAATACGGTACCCAAGTAAACTCTCCTTCATAACAAAAGGTCAAATAAAAACTTGCCGAGCTTCTGCATGGCAAAGGACATAGCTAGCAAGATCCATAGAATGCCCACAGATTGGGAGAAGATCTTCACTAACCATAAAATGGACAAGGGTCTCATATCTAAATTATACCTGGAACTTAAAATGCTAAAGCCTACAACAAATCTTCAAAGAAACTACTGCCAATTAATAAAGTGCTAAAGAGAAACTTCTCTGAAGAGGAAAGAAGGTTGGACAATAGGCATAGGAAGAAACGTTGAGCCTCCCTAGCCATAAAAGAAATGCAAATCAACACACAAAAAAACATTGAGATATCACCTCAGTCCATTTAGAATGGCTATAATAAAGAACTCTAATAACAACAGATGCTTGAGGGGATGTGAACAAAAAGGAACCTTATGCATTGTTGGTGGGAATGTAAACTTGTTCAACCACTTTGGAAAGTAGTATGTAGATTCCTGAAAAAACTTCACATGGAGTTTCCCTATGACCCAACAATCCCACTTTTGGGCATTTACCCAAATGATCACCAACAAGACCATACTAAATCTCCCTGCACAACTATGTTTATTGGAGCATTATTTATCATAGCTAAGATATGGAACCAATCAGATGCCCCTCAGTAGATGAACGGATCAAGAAAATGTGGTATATATACACAATGGAATTCTATGTCTCCATCAGGAAGAATGACATTGCCCCACTTGTTAGGAAATGGAAAGACTTGGAAAAACTTATATTAAGTGAAGTAAGCCAGGCCCAAAGAAACGTAGGTGATTCCAATTGGTTTCCCTTTATAGGTGATTAATCTTTTCTCCTTGACAGCTTTAAGGATGTTTTCCTTGGTCTGAGTTTATCCAGTGTGGATTATAATGTGACAGTGGGATGTCCTATTCTGGTCTGGTCTCTTTGGGGTTCTAAAGGCTTCTTGTATCTGAATAGGCCTATATTTTTGCATGTTTGGGAGTTCTCTGCTAGGATCCTGTTGGACAAATTTCCTAGACCATTAACTTCTGTTTCTAGGTGCTCCTCTACACCCATTATCCTTAGATTAGGCCTTCTGACGGTGTCTTCCAAGTGTTGGATAGATCTATCATATTTCTTGGACTTGTCTTGGATGGTTGTATGTTCTTTGCCTATAATATCTAGGCTGTCTTCAATCCCTGAGATTCGATCTTCTGCATGGTCTAAACTGGTGTCAAGACTTTCTACTTCGTTTTTTTTATGTCTTTTCCTATGAATTGGTCAGCTTTGATGGCTTCAAATTCTTTGTTGAAGCTTTGTTTTAGAATTTGTATAAACTTCTTTACTTCCTTAATTTGGTGTTCAGTGTTTATTCTCAAATCACTTAGTTGATTGGTTATGGTTTCCTTGGACTCCCATTCCTTCTGTTGGGTTCCATTCAGCATTCCCTTTGTGGTCTCCCTGACTTCCATCAGCTCTTTGTTAATGGATTCCATGAATGCCTTTAGTGATCTTTGTGTATTCTCTTCCTGCTCTCTCAATTCCTGTATTACTCTTTGATTAGCTTCCTCCCGTTCATGGGATTCCTGTAGTTCTCTTTGAGTGTTCTCAGCCTGCTCACGCCATTCCTGCCTTTCTCTTTGAGTATTCTCAAGCTGCTCACACAAATCCTGTATCAGTTTTTGAGTAGCTTCCTCACTCTTATGATATTCCTGTATAAACTTTTGGATTGCCTCCTCTCTCTCCCTATCACGCTCATACAGATTCCTTTGTATGTTTTCCATCTTTTCATTTATCATATTTGCCAGCAGTGTTTGTAGAACTATTTGTGAGCTCTCCTCTGGATTATTCATTTTCTGTGCTGTCCCCTGATTATCAAGATTGGGAATTGAGATACCCAGAAATTGCCATTTTTCTTGTGTTTTTCTGGCTTACTCTGCCCACTTCAGATGAAAATAGCACCAGTTTTGTGCTAGATCACTATCTTAAGGCAAGTATCAACCCAAGTCTGAATTTGCACAGTCAATAGTCTACAGATACAATCTAGTTCAACAGATACATCTATACAACATCAAACAAGTATATGTTAATGGGCTACGAACCACAAAGAAGAATATGGAAACCCAGAAATTATTAGGGTTATGGAGAGATGTGGCTAAAAAATAGGAATAGATTGATGTGGGGAGGCACAGGGAGAGTTAACTAAGTCCTAATCTCAAAGCAGGAAATAGGTTGGGTAGGATGAAAGTAGAGGGAGAGAAAAAAGGAAGAAAGGGAAAGGAAAAGAAAAGAGACCAGAAAAAAATAGAAAAGTAAAAATTAATAATATTATATAGAGTCAAAACCAATCTATTTAGAGAAGAACGTGAATATATTGAGAGAAGGGGAGGGATATAAAGGAGATGTGAAAAACTTAAAAACAAAAATGCTTAAACTATTATATAGGTATAAAGAGGTAGTACTGCTATTGAGGAATTTATGTCTCAGAGGTTTTGAACTGGGTAATAAATTTGTGGATTGTATGTACACAATGGGGGATAGGGTCTAATATTCAACTGCAGGTTTATCTGAGGATGTGCAGGACAACAATTAAGTCACATAAAGAAGAAAGAAAGACAGGAAAAGGTGAAAAGGATAAGAAAGGAAGAAAAACAGATCAGACGTTCAGTAGAGCTAAACAAAAAACAAAAAGAATTAAAAAAGAAAAAAGAGAGAAAGAAAACAGAAAAAGAAAGAAAAACGCACACTCACGTATCCCTAAAATAAAAATTATAAGAGGAAAAAAAAAAGTTACTGGAAAACAATTATTTTTCAAAAATGGCTAAAATTAAACATTTAAAAAAGTTTTAGAAAAAAAAAATTTTATATAAGTACTAAAAAAAAAAAAAAAAAGAAAAGAAAAAGAAGTTCTTTGATTTTTTGGGGAGTGTTGGGAAAAATCCTGGATCTCCTTTGTGTCCATAACCAGCCTCTTCTTGGAGTTTCTGGTCTGCTTGTGGTCCTGTAGCTTGGTTGGTTTCTAAAGTCAGTTCGTTCGAACTGGCAGAAAAATCCTCTGCTTTACACAGGATTTTGCAATCCTCCTCCCAGGGTAGTTCAATGGGAGGCAGATCTGCTTTGAGTATCACCAAAGAGGGGGATGCAATGATGAGGTGAGGTTCTGGGTATAGTTGAGGCCTTTCAACAAACAGTAGCTTTTCCTGGAGGCTAGTTTGTGAAAAGCTCACAGAGCCCAGCCTGGAGCCATTCTCCGGGTTTCTGTTTACTGAATTTCAATTGATTGTTGAGGCTGCAAGAGGAAGGGGCAGCCTCTGGCTGTGATTACCCAGTGAAGAAAGCCACATCCTAGGGCTGGCACCCTAGCTGGGTGACTTTTGCCTGGGTGGATCAGAGTCTGGCAGGTTACGCTGCCATTAAGTTCTTGTGACCTGCTAAATGACTCATTTTATTCCAAGGCTTGAGTTGGAGCTAGTAGCTCCACTGAGCTTTGTCAGTATCCAAGATGGAGCTCTCCGGTACTGGGGGGGAAGGGGTGGCCTTCCCTCCTCTGCTTCCTGAGAAGGAATGAGGATGTCAGGCTTCTACTCACACCAAGTCTTGGTTCCTGGGTCGTCTCTGGTCTGCGAACTGCAGGATGAAGAAGTCTACTCCTTGTCCGTTCTTGCTGGTGTTGAGTAGAATCTGCTTGCCTGGTGCTTCTGGCCCCTTTGTCAGGACTCTCTGTGGCTCAGGTATGGCTGCGGCCTCGGCCGCCGCAGACACCACTGCTGCCCCTGCGGCGGCAGAAGGAAATAGCTCAGATGTGTCTCCTTGCCTGGATTTTTCCCTCTCTGGCCTGACTCTCTGTCCTGTGATGGCACACTTGGTGTGATTCTCTGGCTTAGGACTGTTCACTGGAACTCTAAAACTGCTTTCTATGCGAGAGCTTGTTTAGATTCCAGCTTCTCCCCCGCCATCTTCCTGGAACTCCAATCTGAAATTTTTGTAAGGGACCAAATATAAGTATACTTTTCTCATATTTTTATTATATTCTACAGCAACAACTTGTGAAATGGAACATATTATTCCAGGAAAAACATAAATATTGTGATGGTTCCACTTACATTTAGAATTGAGGATACAGTACTTTCCTCAGTTATCTTTCTTCACCCAACAAACTGGGAATGCTAAGTAATGAGCAATTCCCAATGTCCAATGTGTCCCTGAAAGATTGCTTTTGGTCTTCTATGCCCTTCAGTTCCACATTTTATTTCATTGACTGTACTGGCATTAGGCACAATTATTTATTATGTAAAGTAGTCAAGATACTTAACTCCCTCAAAATCAGAAAAAAGCTGATTCTTTTCTATTTGCCTTGAAATTTTTCTGTAACTCTTGTCCCTGTCATTGCAGGACAAAACAGTCATATAACTTTTGCATTCTCTGGAGAGACATAATTCCAAATCCCTTGTTGGTGTCTCATTATTATCAAATATTCCAATGTACATTGGTTCATATCTGCTGTCAGTAAGTCGTTCATGGAAAATTCTTGATAGTACATAGCACACTAGTAAGAATTAAGATATATGTAGGAACTGGCTATTAATATCATACATTCTTCTCATATGGAAACCCCCATTGTAAAATGTGAGATTCTTTTTGAAGGAAAATTTTGAATGGAATGATTCTTTGTAATTTTGCAAAGATCTGTAAAATTCTTTCAAAAACTGCCATCTCATCATAAGGCAGTGAGTATTTTGAAGCACTTCTGCCAAACATTAAGTTTGTAGACCTTCAATTTTACACAGAAATACTGTGAATGTTTCTTCCTTTTTTTGTTTGTGGTAGAGTTTGAACTCTGGGCTTGGGCTTGTTCCCTGAACACTGCAGCTCAAATCTTGCGCTCTGCCACTTGAAAGAGACTGCCATTTTTGGTTTTGTAGTGGTTATTTGGAGACAAAATTCTCACTGACATTCCGGCCCATGCTGGCTTTGAAACTCGTTCCTCAGGATTTTTCCTTTTACTCTCAGTTCTAAACAATACTCATATTCAGAGATTTTCTGAATATCAGTAGTTGTCTTCCTCCAAGTTCATTCTTTTGTCATATTCTCCAGTTTTGATTGAAATGCCAGAATACTATACAATGAATTGAAATGTTGTTCTTATCACATAATTGTAGAACTGTTCTCTAAATTTCTGGCCAATATTCCATTAACTCTCCAAATTTAAACCTTTGTCTTTGCTAGGAAACTTTTAGAATTGTTTCCTAAAAGTTAATAATAGCCCACAGATAAGTATCAAAGTATACTTTCAAAAAATGACATTATCCAGGAACAGAAACTATATGACTATACATTTTCAGTAGCTTCCTGGGAATTTTTCCTCATAATTCAACCTGTGATCCACAAAATAGAAATGCTCTACAAAATTCACTAAACAAAATATACATTTTTAAAATAAAATTTTATTAAAAATTTAGGGAAAAACAAATCGTTTATATAGGGATACAGGTGGATCCATTGTAACAATGAGATGTACAAGTCATTATGTAGAAAATGAATTTTACAACATTGGTTGGGGGCAGGAGAATTGGATGGAGGGGAGGGGGGGATGCCAATGGATGGGAAGGGGAAAAAAAGCAGGAGGCTGCAATGCTTGATAAGAAATGTACTCATTATCTTGCCCATGTATTTGTAACCCCTCTACACAGTATTTTGAAAATAAAAAATAAAGGAAATTTTTTTTTATTAAATTCATCTAAATAGTCCTGAGAATTGGGCTGTTTATCCTCCAAATGCTATGCACCAAGTACTAGTACAGAATTAATTCCAGAATCATTCCTAACATTTAATTTCAAAATGTATTTTAAATAAATATTGAGAAATCTTTCTATCTAAAATAGGACTTCAAATGAATTTAGTAGTTAGCCAGATGTGTCATATCTGAGATAACATTTCCATTTTTTCACATCAACATAGTTTCTAAACATGGACCTAGGGGAGACATTGCAATGCCTTTGATTTGAAGGAAACAGGAAAGTATTTGAATATATTCTGCAATAGTCAGATCTACCTAGCTTGTAGATATACAACACTGTATATCTGGTTATAAAATCACAAGCTCTGTTTCTTTTCAGATGAAGGTTGATTTACTTATGCAAATATATTCAAACTTCTAAAAGTTGATCAATTTGAGACAGCACTCCATCTGCTGAATCTGAAATACTCTCCATTTTCTCTTTGAATTTCCTCGAGAGAAAATCCCCAAAGGCAGTTTGCTAAGGAAATATGATTTCCCGATTATAAATTTAGACAAAACCGTTTAATATGACCTAATGATAATTCAAATATTTTAACCTCATTTTGAAAATAATTCTTAGCTCAAATTATAGTTCTTTTAGGAGGGAAGTATACAATAGTCTAGACATTTGTGTAAAGACAACTTGTGGAAATATAGTGGCCAAATGAACTTTCCATTTTTTTCTACAAAGTATTGATTTATTTCTTTGTGTCAAACTATGTTAATGTGTGTGTACTCATCACTTGCTATGTTCTTGTGAGTTTCTTCCTATAATTTTCTCTTATACATGTTTCTGAAGTATTTGATTTGATCTGGTGCAATCTTGTTTCAACTTATGCCTCCTCAGTTGCAACAACAAAATTTTTCTTACATTATTTAGGGAAGCAGAGATTTCCCATGCTTTTAATAGGATTAACCAAAGCATAAATTTATACAATATGGCACCTTGAAATAATATTTGAAATAAAACATTTTTTATGTTTCCTGCCTAAAATTCTCTCTTATCACTCATTTAGGATAACCACTAAGTTCTCTAACGTTTACAGGATTTAAAAAATATAGATGTTCCCTTTCAGTACAGGTCTGAAGATACAGATATGTGAAAAATAGTTTTAAACAGGATTCAGCCTTTATTAACTCCTCACATTTTGCTGTTGTGCAATATTGACATTTAACATTCATAAATTTATGAAATATAATTAATTACACATAATTCTATAGCTTTCCCTAATATTACTACATACTGTGACTGTTATTACTTTACAAACATTGCACAATGCTTAAGGGAAACAAAGCGATTCTCAGTTTAAATATAGGGCAGAAATACGCATGGCATGCCTTTTGTAATTATATTGTAGATTTTTAAAATCATATCACTTCATAATTTTTTGTAAATTGATACAGTTCTTGAATCAGTTCTTAGTTTTTTCATCACAGAATATACTTAGTTTCACGTTGTGCTGTGCAAGAGATATTTTTAAAATTTTATTTAGGGGGAGGGAGTTATGGGGCCTGAACTCTGGGTCTGAGCACCGTCCTTCAAATCTATAGTCCAAGAATAGTGCTCCACCACTTCAGCCACAGAACCACTTCTGACTTTTTCTGTTATTCGGTGCTGCGCATTGAAATCCATGACCTCATACCTGCAAGGCAAGCACTCTAAAACTGAGCCAACCTCCCAGCCTCAGACAAGTTCTATTTTCAGAATTTTGGATCTATAACAATCCCCATGAATATATGTGCCAGTTATTTCCTAATTACAGAATTTATATTAAGGTCTTTTGCACGAAAATATATAAATATTGTATTGTTTCCAGTGAATAGTATTCTACAATTCAGGAATTATTTTTTAGCACCAAATAAATCTTTTTTTTTTTTTTTAAAGCACAGGAGAATCGTTTATTGCAAGCTCGAACCTAGTCTCCCAACCTTCACAGATGCAGTGGGTCAGAGTTGAGAAGCCCAACTTATGGGATGTCGGGGTTTTTATCACAATAAAGCAAGGTCAGGGAGCCCCCAACTTAGCAGTTACATCATTGCCTAACAATTGGGTAGCTTAGGGTTAGTAAGTTTTGTCACATTCTTATTGGTTAGTACAATTGGTTTTTCTTTACCAATTTTAGCAGACATTTAGTTAGCATTTTATAACAGTCTTGTAACAGTCTCATTAGATAGGGCAGCAAGCTAAACCACAAAAAATATGCTGGCATTGTAACACTAGGGGTCTCAGGGTCTCAGTCTCTGGGGCTTTCAACCTTCCCACTCATTGGCTGTTGCTAGGGGAACTTATAAGGTAGGGTGAAGGTGGGACATCTGTGCTCATTTCGGAGACCTAAGCTCATATGCTGGAAATAGGCCATGTCTCAAATTGGACCTTTTATGCACAAAATGGTGATTGTCTTGGTAGGGTTCTAATACCCCCCTTTTCTTGAAATTAGATAAGGGATCCAATCATGGACCCCTTATATTAAGTTCTATGTTAACTTTATCAATGGGTGTATGTTAAGGATTGTCTTAATGTCATTGTTTCAGAGCACCAAATAAATGTTTACAAAATTTTATATTTTACAGAAATTTCAAATGGATATATATGCCCCAAACACAGGAATTCCTACTGACATTTGAACTAGAACTTTCAAGAAAACTTTTAGACAAGAATAGACTACTGCCATGGTTTTGACAGAATCATTCTATCACAGGTGATCACTGAGTAAATTGGTTAATGTAGAGTGAGGTTTAAGATTTTAGTATTTTCTCATATTGCTGAAGGAACTTCAAAGAGAGAAGAAATGTTGAATATTTTAAGAATGTTATTTGTCAAAAACTATTGAAACTAGCAACATGAAAATGTATATTAGGTGTTGATATGGTGAGATTCATAAATTTTAGGAAAAAATTCCACATCATGTTACAACTGTAGTCAAGTTACTCCTCCATTCGAACAAACCAACAAAATATGATACACAAAACTAAGTTGCTGAGAATTTCATTTAGCCGAGTTCAAATCCCACATTTAACACTAACTGTAAGTTACATCATTTTCTTGTTACTTAATGAATTACTACTTATAATTAAATTGATAAACTATACCTTCTTTTGGCTGGACATTGCACTATAATAAAAATGTGTGTTTTTATTGTTGTTTAGTTTCCTTTTTCTTCTTTTTCTTTAGGACGCTTTCATTTGTATGCTTCTAATTTCATGATGCTGGTCTTCCTATTTCTAAGCAGAATATATTTGACAAGAATTTTTTGGGAGTAGTCATTCTGAATATCAATAAACATGAGGTAAACGTTATATTTCACTTCTGTTTAATTGCTTTTCAATTTTCTGCTAAATCAATAGAATTCCACCCTTTAGAATAGAAAAAAAGATGATCATTCCTTAATACAGTTTGTTCAACATAGCATTTAGGGAATAATGCAGTCTAACATCAACTGGTATATTTTCTTAAATCCTGGTCATATTTTCTGTACCTTTCAGGACAGGCTATTTTCCTTTGATAATTCAAAAAGAACAAAAATCTCACAATGCAAAAATTTCATATGTGATAAAACTACCTCTACGAAATAGAATAATAGGGAATTTGGATTCCATAAATAGTTCATCTTTGTTTTGTGTTGGTATTTTTTGTTCTTTTTTAAAAAATGTTGTGAAAAGATGCTATAGAGCAGAGTTACATTTATGTCACTAATGGCTATATTCTCTGTGGAGCATTGTTACCCATCCTTTGTTGTTTTTTTTTTTTTCCACTAACATGTCTCTCCTCCATCTCCAATATTCTTTTTCCATCAAAATGTGGTAAAGTTCATTTCCAAAGGAGAGTCCTGAGAGTATCATTATTTGAATGGGTCATATTTTGTTCTTGTTTCAAGATTTAAATTTTCTCCTTCTCCTTGCAAATTAGACCAATTTATAGAAATAGGTACCAAAATCTAATGCAGTGCCAGGAATATACCAAAGGAGAAAGAACACACAGTAGAAACAACAACAAAATTCATGTAATATATTAAAATCAAGAAAAACAAAGAAAAACAGCTTCTGTTCATATCTTTTTTTGATTTCATGTAACATAGTTTTATATAGTATTATAATAACTATATACCTCTATCTATCTGTCTATCTATCTATCTATCTATCTATCTATCTATCTATCTATCTATCTATCTATCTATCTATCTACCTATCTATCTACCTATCTATCTGTCTATCTATTTCTCTCTATCTACTTATCTATCTATAATCTGTCAATCTGATTCACTTTCTGCTCATCTGGTATCATATACATATGCCAATTATTGCAAATGATTCATTTGTGTTGATCATTTGGAAGGGACAGTCCTAATAAATATGAAGACAAGAGACTCAAATGGGATTCTATAAATTTCTGTACCAATTACATCTAGAAGAGATAAAACTGGTGTTGAGAAATATTCATAGATACTGCTCAGGTATAGTGAGATAAAATTATTACCTGTCCAGTTAGAACTAAAAATTTTGTTGACGATTGCAAAATCATATGTTTCACTGTATTTTCATTAATTTTGCTATACATTTTTTCCTGTCCTTTTTAGATGATTAAAATTGGAGACTTGGACTTGGTGTTGAAGACCTAAAGGGACACAGTCTTTGCTAAATGGATTGTAGTCTGACATGAAATATGGACTATATAATTATTTGCAGGAATTGAAATGCAATGATCTATATTAAACTTTCAATGTGTCATTTCAAATACACTTCGTTTGATTAATTTCAGGAGATAGTTATGAGGGCAAATACTTAGCGATTTCCAGTACTCTAGTAATAAATACATAAAGAAGAAATGGAATCTCCTTTTTGAATATTAACAAAAATATGCCAACAAACAAAATGCATGAAATATGAAGAAGGAATTTAGTCAAGGGAAGCATTCTTTCTATGTCTTTCATAGAGCAAATAGGAAAATAAATATTATATATCATTTGCTTGAGATCAATGCATTCTTGGTTTTTCAAAATGTTGCTTCATGAGAATTTTAGAAAAAATGCTATTGATCATATTTTTTCTTACTTTTCAACGAAAAATTACAATTAGGATAAACGCTAAAACACTATTATCTGCACATTTTGAAAGTACTGATGAGCCAGAAGCACATGCTTCCCAAGTTCATGTCAATTTTAACTATTTTGCACATGAGTTAAAACACTAATTACTAATTGTTTCCCACATAATGTATTTCATTTTTCATACAAACCGATGTTATGATTATCTTTTATTCTCAATTCCAAATTGTTTTCAAATAGTATTTGCCACGAATAAATTATACTGTGAAACTATTCCTGTTGCTAATTAGACTGGTTCTTCAAAGCTTTTTTTATGAATTTCTACCTTGTGATAGAAACAGGAACTGTGAAGTTAGGGTATAGTTTAGATATGTGAATACCGATGATGATCATCACATATGCTGGTTTTGAAAACAGGTTGTTTCTGGTGATGTGCATATTTAAGTCATCAGTATTTTTCCTATTGAATAATATAAAATATTGGCTGCAATCTTTGCAGAAAAATTTAACATGAGTACAATTGTTGAGCTTGATTCAAAACTAATACTTACTTGAATCCTGCAAAAGAGAGTTTATGGGTTACCCTAAGCAATTTGTATTCCTATTGGATTGTGTAGAGACTATAGAAAGACCAAGGAATCAACATAAGCAGAAACGTTTCACAATGCATATTAAAATGGAAAAATGTGAGTATATATACATAGATTGACTATATCTTCCCTTTCAGACAGTGACCAACATAAGTCAAAAAACATCCATTTTTATAAATTTCTACACGTTTCTCTAACTGTTCATGTCAGGAAAATGGAAGCCTGTTTGTGGTGAGCAAAGCATTTTTTAATATTCACATTTTCTTATTCTGTATTTGGTTGTTGTGTAGGTTCAAAACACCCGAACAAAGTAATTAAAGCCAGTATTGCCATTGAAACTTGGATGAACTCCTCAATTTCAGAAGTAACATTATTGATTTCTCTGTCATCAAACAATTCATAGATGTTTAACTCAGAAGACTTATTTGTGACAAATCATTTTTGAATAGTTTTTCAGTTTGGTCCATGACATTTCAATTCCAATAGTGCCATGAAGCAAAGCCCTCATTGAATTGTTTTCTTTGTTACTTATCCTGTGTGCACCTTTTGCTCGATTAGTTAGAACAAATTGCAAATATTCATGAATCCCTGAAAGCCATTCACTAGAATACAACTTCAGAGATTCTTTTTGGTTCTTCATGAGATACTGTCCTATCAAATATTTTCCCAACATATACAATGTGCATGAATTATTAGTAATTGTAGCTATCAGTAGGCTCCTTTAATGAAGAAAACCAGTTGAAGCCTACTCCATCTGTAAAATGTGCTTAGTGATTTCAAATGTAGCCTAATTTTATCTCTATTACTTCCATTAAAATTGGTGTTAACCAAAGTATCTTGTATGCAGTAGCTTACAAGGCAGTAGCATATACAACAGAGATAGTGAAAACGGGACTGAATTGTAGAAGGAATTAGAGTGAGGATCAAATTTCATGCTGGTCAATAACAGTGAGAAATCATCTACTGATCAAATTACTGAATTTTAATACAGTTGAAATGAATTCTACTTCATTGAAGAATATAAGATGTTGGAAGTTGTCCTAGACTTTGTCTTAATGGTCAGAAACATATGTTGGGCTGGAAGTCCAGAGATCCTGATTCTTACATGAGCTTGATTTGTCTTATCACAAGAATGATGAATACATCCTCAATAGACACAAAACCTCATATTTACTCCTGAGAAGCCTTCTGAAGGGGATCACTTCTATCTACTTCAGAGAGGGTTCCTGCCCTGCTTCACCAGATATCAAGCATTCCTATACCATCCTTTATCAGATCCTAAGTGTTCATGTTTTTGTTTTTGTTCAGGGATTTGTCCTGACTTCCATTTAAAGACAAATAATGGTTTTTAATAGTTTTCTCCCTTTGCGGTTTTGTTAGAATTGTCTCAAATCATGTTCCATTGTTTGACACATAGCAATATTGAAATTCTTCAGTTCCTCAGGTTCACCAAACAGGGAGATTTGACAATGCACATTATCCCTTCCTTATATTTTAATAACAACTACTTATGTTTGCAGTACATTGTTCAGATACACTGAATATTTAATGAAGGAATGTTCCACTGAGTAATGCATAGTAGCAATTTGCTTAAGACTCTCTACTCACAAAGTCCCCTGAATATGACTACAAAATATTGGGTAGGAGGTTTTTTAAAAAATTATTTGGTATTTATGAAAACTATGGGTATTGAATCTTCCTAATATTAGAATAGTGACAAAACAACGAACCACTTTCTATATGTCATTACACATGTTGATTTCATTTTTTAGAACTTTGAATATACTATTTTTAATAATACACAGTTTGATTTCATGTTTTCTGGATAGATCTGTCAACCAAGGCTTTAATTGAAAATTCTACAAAGAAGTTATATTCTTTTGAAATATGCAAATTCTTCCTATTATGTGGAACACAAATACATAAAACTATATGTGTGTACATAAACCCACACATTCAGTAATATTTCTTTAGTGAGTAAATGCTTTGTTTTTTTGTGTTATATACTAACGTTAATATTTGTATCCACTCTCGGATCTGGTCTTTTTCTTGCTCTGTTTATTTTATATTTGCAAGTAGTTGCTTTGAGAAATCTTAGCCTATTTTACTAGTACTATACTTGAATATGTATCTAAGGTATGAATTAAAAAGACATACAGAAAGATGAAGTACATGAAGTAAAGTGGATGAATATTTTTGCCATGACAAATGTATTCTTAAAATATCTTATGAAACTACTTTTTAATAACATATTACTAATTCGCATTCCTGTATATAAAAATAAACACTGTCATTCTGAGACAAACGCAACCCTTACAACAATATGGATAACTTTGTGTAATGATGGAGTCAGAGACTGAACATGAAAGTTTTATGTATAAACAGCACTCAAATTTAACCCGAGACAATTTACTTCAGTAAATTAGCAGCAGTAAGATTTATATTTGTGATGTATTATGATCATTTTTCAGCATGCACCATTTATGAACATGAGAATTTTCCTAATGTTCAAATGATGCTGCCTGTTTGTTTACTAAAGATAGCATTTTAAAGATGTTCCTAGCTATCAGTAGGAAAATAAAAAAATGAAGGAGGGAAGAAAATAGTAACAGTTAATGATTGATTTATTGTGGCTTATGAACCACAGAAAGTATATTGCTGTCTAGGCAGAACTAACAAATAGGTCTTGAATATGAGGGTTGGACATTTAACTTGTGGACAGCTCTTTGAATTGCGGTCCTGGGACTTTAACTCATGTCTTGGGACCTGTACTCAGGGCCTGGGAGTAGAACTTGCTCCCTGGGTCTCGAACCAATGGCCTTGCCCTTGATCTCAGGATGGGCATTGACAGTAGTGCCTGGGCCTTGAATTTAACTCCTGGAAGTTGAAATTACTGCAGCAGACATAATCTTGGCTTGGGCCTTGAACTGGAGCACTGGACCTTGAAAACGGTGCCTAAGACTTGAACTGGGGTCCTAGGACTTGAATTCATATTTGGGCTTGAAACTTTGTCTCACCCTTGAACTTACATCTTTGGACCTGAACACGGGGCCTGGAAGTTGAACTGGGCTCTTGGACCTTGAACTCTGAGCCTACAATTTTAATGTGGGACCAGATATTTTTACTCATGGTCTTGGACTTGAACTCTTGGCCTGGGACTAAATTCAAGGCCATGGCCTGGCATTCAAAACACCCATTTGAACTGGGATCCTGGGCCTTGACCTGGGCCCTGGGATTTGTACTTATTTGTGGACCTGAAACTATAGGCCTGCACATTGAATTCACACACTGAACCTTTAGCTCACAGCTTGAGCCTTCGTCTTAAAATGTGTTATTTGAATGGGGCCCTGAACATTGAACTTCTAGTGGAATTGGGAACCTGGGATGTAAACTCATAGCCTGAAACTTGAACACATGCCTGATCCTTGAAATCAGGAACTGGGACTTGGATTGTGGCCAGAACTTTAAACTCAGGACCTGTGACTTAAACTTTTAGCCTAAGTCTTGATCTCGGGGCCTAAGACTTGAATTCAAAACTTGGGAATTGAATTCACAGCCTAGACTTTGGAGTTGGGGCCTAGTTATTCAGCTTTCTGCCTGGCTTTGAATTTGGGCCAAGGACTTGAAATTTCAGCATGGAATCTAATCTGAGGGCCAGAGCCTTGAACTTGGCATCCAGGACTTGAATAACCACCTTAAGCCTTGAACTCTGGCCCTTAGCCTTCAGCTTTTGACCTGGTCCTTAAACTCAGGGACTGAGACTTGAATTCAGAAACTGGGACTGGAATCCCAGACTGAGCCTTGAAATTCTGACCTAGTCCTGGAATTCAGGGACTTAGTCTTGAACTCAGTTCCTGGGACTTGAGTTTGAACGATGAGCAATGCATGGGTCTTGAATTGTCAGCCTGGAACTTGCAATCAAGGTATGAGAGTTAAAGTCACATCCATGGCATTTAACTTGTGTCCTAGGCATTGAACATGGGGCCTGGAATTTGACCTTGGACCTTAAGAATTGAATTCAGGATTGGGACTGGAAATTGCATATTGGGCCTTGAACTCACAAAATAGGACTTGGACCTTGACAGTGTACTCAGTGTCAGGGACTTGAAGTTGCAGTAAGCAATTAGAACATGGGGCCAGGGATGTTAACTCAGCCTAGGAAATGAATTGGTCCTGAACCTTGAACTTGGAGCTTGGTAGTTGAACTCAGGCTTGGGACTGGAAGTCCCTTGCTGGGCCTTGAACTCACAACCTGGGACTTGAATTAGACCTTACCTGGACTTTGTACTCAGTGTTCAGGCCTTGAACTCACAGTGTGCAATCCGAACATGAGGCAAGGGATGTTAACAAAGCCTGGGACATGAACATGACCTGGGTTGTAAAATCAGGATCTGGAACTTTGCGTCATGGCCTATCCTTAACTTCAGTGCCTTGGACTTGAACATACAGCCAGGGGCTTGAACTCATGGGGTGGTACTTGAAATGCTGCATGGACCTTGAACTTTTACCCTGGGATTTGAAATCCTGCCTGGGCTTTGAACTCACAACCTGGGTCTTGAAGTGACAGTCTGGGCCTTTATCTCACAATCTGTGCTGTAATCCTAGGTCTGGGCCTTGAACATCCAACCTGGGCCATGAATTCATTGCCTTTAACCTGACAGTCTGTGATTTGATTTTATATCCTGGTTTTTGAACTGGGGTCCTGGATCTTTAATTCAGCAAGAAGGGGATAGTGGTGCTTCAGTTTGGGATCTGGCCCTTCAACTCATAGTCTGGGCCTTAGTCTCCTGGTCTGCTACTTAAACTTAAAGCCTAGAATTTGATGTCTGTGCCTAGGTCTTGAATTCAATGCTTTGGCATTTAATTTGAAATCTGGGCCTTGAACTGGGTACCTCAAACTTGAATTGGAATCTGGAACTTGAACTCATAGGCTGGGCCTGAAACTCTGGGTCTGGGTTTTGAACTCAAAGACTTGGCCTTCAACTCACAGCTTGGGTCTTGATCCCACAATGTTGAACTATAAGAGGAAGAGGGAACCTGGGACTTCAACATGGGTCCTAGAACTTAAATTCACAGCCTGGGCCTTGACACAGTCTTGGCACTTGAGTTTATGTCCTGGGCAGTAAACTCGGGACCTAGACCCAGAACTTATGACCTGTGATTTAAACAGTGGCCATGGACCTTCACCTCAAGGACTGAGACTTGGACTCAGCAACTGTGACTTGAATTTTCAGCCTGGCATTTTTACTCATGGCCTGGTACTTGAATTCTCAGCCTGGGATTTGAATTCCTGGCCTGCAAGTTGAACTTTTGGCTTGGGATTTGAACTATTGTCCTGGCCATAAACTCTTAGCTGGGCTATTTAACTCAAAGCTTATTACTTGAACTCATAGCCTGAACTTCTGGCCTGGGCATTGAAATTAAAACCTGGGAATTAAACTCAGAGACTGAGCCATGAACTCTCATTGTGACATTTGAATTGAGCACATGGACCTCTAAGTTGGGGCCTGTGATTTGAACTAAAGTCTTGGACTTTGAACTCAAAACCTAGGCCTCAAAGTGGATGGTTGGACATTGAACTGTTTACCTCAGACTTCAACCCATAGCTGGGCCTAAAACTGGGCCAGGGACCTAAACTCACAACCTGGGTCTTGAAACTGAAACCTGGGCATGAACTCACAACCTGGGCCTTGAACTCAAAGCCTGGGACATGAACTCATGTTCATGTTAACTGGGATCCAAGTCCTTGAAATCTGGGTCTGAGGATTGAAATCAGGGCTTGTCCTTGAACTTTGGGCCTTAACTTGAAGTACAGAACTTGGAATTTTACTCTGGAACCTTCGGTTCTATTCAGGTATATGCGTCATCTGTACTAAGGGCACTTGGCACTGTGAATGCTTTTCCTCGGGTCATTGTGTCTGTCAGTATTGGTGATCCTGCTACTGCACATGTAGCATTGATAGTGAGGACTCCCAGTACTGTTAATGTGTGTTTTGGAATCCTTGTGTCTGTTCATACCAGTGAACCTTCTGGGGCACCAGGGGCTCTGGATTCACATGCCTGCTCTATAATCACCTGTGGTTTTACTAGGACACCCTATTGTGTCAAAATCAAAAGGTAAGAATAGGATAAATGAATAAACTTTCTGGTCTCCAAACCCATAAATTTTCCTCACTATAATGTAAGATTTGAATTTCTCTATGACCTGTTGAACCTATGATTCGTGACAAACTTGAAGTGTAATTTCAAAGGGACCAATACAAAATGTCATCACCCAAACTACTTCAAAACAGAATTAATGTATCTGAATGTTGGCTTCATTCTTGTTCCGTGGTTATATTTTTCTTTTCTTGATTTTTTCTCGTTCTATTATAATCAATTTCAATCAGGGAAGGAGTAGATGACAGTGATATGTCACACAAATATTTTTATTCCCTCATCATTTCAGGATTCATTCATCTCATCAATTCTGAAATTGTGAATGGAAGTATGTTTCACTCGTAATTAATCAATGTATTCACATGTGTGTGTGTACTATGTCTTCAATCTGAAATTGAGTACCTCTATATTAAGCAGCTCTATATTAAATAAATGAATTTAGAGTGAATGTTAAACCACCTATACATATATGGATTTCTAATTTCACATTCATGTATGAAATATGAAAACGGTCAATATTTTGAAGATAGGAAAATCAAAATAAATGTATACCTACAAAAGTTATTGTATCTCTGAGTGAGAGTATTTATAAGATAAATAATTGTAACTGGTAAGATATACTTTTCCTTATGTAGTCACAGAATAGATTGTGTTTTTGAATTTATGGAATATTAAAATAAGAATTCTCTCTTACTTACATGGCATGGAGCAAATACAGGAAAAATGAACAGTAATTGGGCCTACCAGGTACTCTTCATAAGCATATTCCATTTGGAATCATGTGATTTGTGTTGCTTGCTAATATTGGCCCTCATCATTTTGTAAGTGAGACAATAGATTCTAGATACGTTGATGTTTTCAAGTACTTCCTTTGTGGTAAGTACTGAAATAAATCAAGCTTATTCAACGTACTATCAAATGGTTAATATAATTTGGTCATAATGGCGGTGCCTCAAGTATTCTATACCTGAAAAGGTAATAAGCGTTTTAAAGAAAATGTATATGATTGTCAGCTGTATGTCAAATATTTTTCAATGTTTGAAGGATGACTTGGCAGTTTAGAGAGTGAAGAAACTGCTTCTTGAGGAGACGAACACTATTGGAAAAATTCATCCTTACAAAGAATGACAATTTTCTTATTCATGAAGGTTATAGAGAGTTCTAAATCACATACTGTTTTCAAAATATGCAGATCAATTCAGTATTTGATCAACAGAATATGTTTATTCTTGTGATTATCGCGATAAGTATCCTTTTTCATGCAGAGGAAAATGTACAGGACATGGGAAATGATTTTTGTGGTCGAAAACCACACTTGAGCCAGGCCAGGTGACAATGGTGTTAATTCAAGCATCTCAAGTGTTTTACACATGAGGCTGTCATTACAAATCGATAAAGTCAAGATTTTTCTCAGCTTCATTTAGGGAATGAAGCCCTCAAAATGGAATATTATAGAGTATGATCCTTGAGAAAAATCATGGTAACACATAGACCAAAAAATGCCATCAATACAGTATGGATAACATAGAAATAAACCTGATACAGGAAAATTAGAAACCTGTAGGAGGCTGACATATGAGAAATCGGTTTCATGGTAACCCACCAGGAACCTCTATGAGGCTCTCATTACTAATTCATCACCTGGGAACTCGAAGCGGAATTGTTGTTTTATTGGTAGAGCATTACCCTTGATGAGAACAGGCCTGAGATTTGAAGCCCAATGAAAACCTCCAACAAAAACCAGAGACAGAAATGGCATGCAATGTGCATAAATAATGCCTCATACTCATGAGTATTTCCAGAATCTTTGAATTAATTTAAATGAAATAAGGGTCATTTAGCTTTTATTCACTGTCTATTTGGACCATCTTGCATTTTCTCTTTGAAACTCAGTCATGTTTGAGGGGCAGTGATATTTCTCTAAGTTCCTTAGTTATTAGAACACTGAATGTAACTCCATCGTAGTACTTACTAATCCTGTTCCCTTAATCTAATATGTCTTAGTTATAAAAGCATAATTATTTTGGCTTTTAAAGGTAGTTGAAACTAGCAATCTGTGAATTGATAAAGGAATCTATGACAATGTAGGATACCAGGTTACTGGCTGATGTCAATTAAGGTTTTAATCAACTCTGACTTTGTAATTATACACCTGTGAAAAGATTTCTGTTCATGATCAGATATGTTTATTACCTATCCATTTGTAGATCCTATGTGTCTGTTTCTGTGTGTGGGTGTGGGTGTATGTGTACAAACTGAAATGATGTCACAATTTTTCCCTCTGCTGTTCAGCACCCATAAGGTGAAGCAGAGCACATTACTATGATTTTTGGAATTTAAAACTCAGGAGACTTGCCCACCTTCTATATTGATTTTACTCAATCATGATAAACTTTAATCACAGGTTGTACCATATATTTTTTGTATTGCTTCTTTGGTAATGAGGATTGAATCCATGATTGGGTCATGGCTTTCAAGCCTCTTACCTTGTGCTCAGTCCCAGGCAAGGGCTCCAAGTGATGGTGTGCCTCTGGCATAGAATTCTCAAGGTCATACACATTTGAGAAAATATTCTTAACAATGAAATGATAATGTAAGTTAATGACAATCGTTTCCATGTTCATAAAGTCCAATATTTCCATGTTCATACTGACAGGTGACATTTACATATTCTTTTGCCTGGAGAAGATATTTACGTGATAACACTTCACAATGTGACTGTCACTTCACAATGGTATTTGTTTTGTCCGCATATGAGAATGTAAAAAGATTTTATTTATTTGAGTTATGTCACATTGCTTGTAATTGAACCTGAAAGTATTTGCATACTATCCCTTTATATTTTGCTTGCCTAACTTTAAGCATGTAGATTTGGTAGGATACATCTCATGAAATAATCACTCTGTGTGCTTTGTTTTTAGGCATTCCTTCACAAATATTGAAATGGAGATCAAACTATCATGTTGATTTGTGTTCATTGCAATAAAATTATACAGTATATCCATTTTAGATTTTCTTTCCAGTACAACCATTGAAGGATTCCTTCTAATTTTCGTGGATGCATAACATATTCATCAATAGTTCTTAAGAGACATATTTTAGAACTTGTGCCAATAAATAACTGAGCCTGAATGAAAAATTTAGAGTAAGGTTTGAAGAACTGGACGATAATAATTAAAGAAATAGATTGACTACTGTCACAGTTCAAATGTTCAACAAACTTTGAATGGGTTGAGAAACAGTGTCAAAGAGTAATTTAGAGAATTTGTGTAAACCGTGACAAAGTTTTAATGGAACTAAAAGTGAAAAGAAGCATGAAACTTTTGATAAGAAGTGCTGTTATTTGTTTCTGCGTTTTTCTCCAACCGCTACTCAATTTCCTTGTTCTTTATAGGCAGAATACAGAAATATATCTTTGGGTCTTTTTCACAGAAAGAAAAATAATATTGCTTTCTCTTACTACTTTGCAGGAATAGTCAGTGAACAAAACATGAGTTGAAACCATTTCTCAATACTTTACCTACATTTTAAATTTATAAATACATTATGAAGCTCTATCAATGAAATAAATTCGTTTTGATTTCTAATACCTATCCAAACTTTCAAATTTCATTAGAGTACATATTGTTTTCCTTAAACCCAGAATTAAACCCAGGTATTTATATTTATTGCAACTCACCATGTCAGTTTCCACATAGATTTGGTAAGGTAGGAGTATGGAAACGTCCATTATTAAGTCCAAATGTGCATGCTTCCCTAAAGAGAACAAGTCGTACTTAATTTTTCGCTTTCCTCAAGTTTTCATGTGAATATCAACTTCCATTTCATTTATTGTACTAATTGTAAAGCCCAATAAATCTTTAACAAAAGTTTAGTGACACATTATCCCTTACATTAATCTTACATCAATTCCATATAATGGCATGAAAATTTAGACGGGATTTTTCAGTCAAAATTCTGAAGTGTACGTTTTACTATACAAGATGCTCATCGATCTCAATGATTTTCATGTGATATCTCACCTGAAGGACACTGTGAGTACTTTCCAAAGCCTGTGGCAAGGAAAAAACAAGTGTACAACATGCGTTTGGTGAAGATAGGATACGTTTGCGCATAGAATGTGGTATTTATAGGGCAAGAGGATATGCATCTTTAGTAATTTCACAATATATATTTACAATGTCCCAAGAAAAGTGGGCTGTGACTGTTGAGTACAACACAAGGCACTTTCATGAAACCATATTCAATGACTTTATCTTCATTGTCACCTTGCCACATGCATATATGGCCCCCACATATTTGTAGTTAATTTAGCACTGTCGTCCACATAATTCCTGATGTAAAATGGAGTACTCTTTGATGTATATTTTAGGAAAATCCACCTAGACTAAAATTGTTGGGGGGATTTCTATGAAATCAGTGCATTTGAATTATTTGAGGACAGATGAGGGACTTAAAAATTTGAGAATTTGGCTTATAATTATTGGTGTTGAAATCGGAGAATTTCTGATTATGGTCACATTTGTTCACCTATTGTGTAATTGGAAATATATATTGGTTTTCTGTAGAAATAGAGAGCAAGAATGAATTCCGCATTAATTTCTGAAGGATAGATTGGAACCTGTATACTCAGGGAAGCCTGTGCCTTTTCTGTTTCCGTAGGCAAGTAAAGAGACCCAAACTATCAACACATGTCTATATAAGGAATACAATATATATATATATATATATATATATATATATATATATATATAATCAATGAGTAAACTTAAGCAAATCAAGAGAAGTGTATGTAACACCACCCTTCTTTTTTAGTTAAATCTTATTGTAAATGTAATGTATAAAGTGATTATTATGTATGTAAGGCAATGAAGCCTTTTCTTGTCATATTTTGCCATAACCCTCATTTTTCCTACACTTATTTTGCCTCAAATCTCCCTTTACTTAATTGTAAGTGTGTCTTCCAACATGTTGGCCTCTGAGGAATATTGTAGCATTGGTTAATTCTGTGACCTCTATCTCAAGATTTTGTTGTTCCCCTTCCATGACCTATTTAGATTAATGTGCATACAACCACAGGCTACCAAAATCAAATAGAGCTGCAGCAAGGAAGAAACCCTATGTTAAATAAAATTAAAAATCCAAGAAAAACAGAGATAGTTCTTTACAGTATTTTAAGACAAATACCAAAAATGAAGGACTTCTTGTTTCCATAATTTGCAGTTTATTTTGCTTAACCTAATCTTGTATGTTTATATGTGCATAGCTGTTAAACCATTACAATCTTCTATTAGACTGAACCAGGATATATACCCTGGTACCTAGAATGTAAGTGTCACTAGTAACAAAAAAAGGTAACTTCATTTGGCAAGTTCAAACTTAATCAGGGAATATGCTGAAAAATGAATAAGCTATATTCTATAACCAATTCTGGCAAAATTGGTTAAATAGCTATAAAAATAATGTTACATACTTATATATCACCTTCTGTCATCATCAATTCCACGTGAATTAAAGATCTGAAGTTAAAGGAAAATATTCTGACGGGAAGGAATATGAGAAATCCTAGGCCTCCTTAGTAGACTTTGAAACTTTCTTAATATAAATGCCTAAATGCATCAAGTAAAAGAAGGTTATACAAATGGCAATGCTTGAACCTGCAGGGCTTCTTCATGACAAGGGCCTAGTTAAGTAGGAAAATAGAAAGCAAAAAGATAGCAAGTAGTTCTTTACTAGCTATGAACAGAAAACATTCTTATCTGAAATATATTGAAAATTCAAAAAGTTGATTTCCCCAAAAAACTTCCAAATTATAAAGCCACCATATGATAAGAAGGGTAAATATTTAGAGTGAGATTTCATTGATGAGAAATTGAGAATGCCCAAAAGACATATGTAGAAATTCTCAACAGCTCTGGCAATAAAATCAATGCAAATCATGTCACCATTGAGATTTCACCACATCCCTTTAGAATGGAAAAGTCATGTTCATTGCAGCATTATTTACCATAGGAAAAACAAGGATCCACCACAGATGCCTGAGAATAGATTAATGAATCAAGAAAATATGGTTTATATTCACAATCTATTCCTATGTTTCTAAAATAAAGAATGACATAATCCCAATGTTAAGGTCATGGAAAGAATTGGAAACAATCATATGAATTGAAGGGGCTAGAACAAAAGAAATATAAAATAAGTGGTTTCTCTTATTGCAAAAATTGGTATACGTCCACGTTAGTCTCAGAAAAGTATCACAATAACTTAATTGCAATATACATATGACTATAGAAGATTAGGCTAAGCAAAATGAACTCCAAGCTACAGAAACCATAGCCTTATCTTTTTTGCTTTTTAAAAAAATATACTATGAGAAGCTACTCCTTTTTACTTGTGTTTTTCTTTATTTTCCCATTTTTATACATTTTTTAATTGTGAAAGTACTGTCCAGAAGGGTTACAGTTACATGAGCAAGGTAAGTCCATTTCTTATCATGTAGTCATGGTATTTGATTTTGGTACACTGTGTATTACATTTAAGTTAATGAGAGTCAGAAATGGGAAGAGGAGCATCAAAATCTGAGTCAAAGGCCAAAGAGCAAACCAAGAAAAAACAACAATGACAAAACAACACGTTGGAAATAAATTTATAACTATTGTGAGTGGATGGAGATTTGAGGCAGAAGAAAAGTATGGGAGAAATGATCATTGGGTAATAACATATGACCAGAAATGTACTCACTGGGTGATACAAATGTAATTCTAATCCCTCTGTCTATCACCTTGAAAATAAGATTCCGTTAAAAAGAAGAAGAGTATTGGTACATACATTCTCATAAATTTCCACATAGTCACATATATTGATGGGTTTGTAGTACATGTGCAGACATGTGGAAATGGTTCTCTTTACATTCCTAAAGACATAGAATTCCCTATGTCACCAGGTTCCAATTTTTGTTCAAATATTTCTTTTTTTACCTACATATTGATTATTTTTTTTATTGTGAAAATACCGTACTGAGGCAAGGTAATGAGTATATTTCTTACCAAGCATTGCTGCCTCCTCCTTTGTTTCCCCTTACCATCCCTTCCCAACTCCCATGCCTCAACCTCCCCTTCCCCCTGCCCATTCCACTTGTCCCACCCTCACTCCCGTTCCAATGTTGTAAAGTTCGTTTTTCAATCTCACACCTTCTCCATCATAAGAAACACATGTGTAATATGTGTTTGAGAATTTTTGAAGACAATTTTTGAATATTGATTCTGAATTTTGTAATTTGGCAAAGCTCTCTATATAATTCCATCGAAAAATGGTACCTCTTCTTGAGGGAGTAAGAATTTGCAGTACTTCTGACATTGACTAGAACTTTCAATATTACACAGAAATGTTTTAAGCATTTCTCTTCCTTAATTTTTTTTGTTTGTCTATCATGGGGTATATACTGTGGGAAAGAAGGAAGATGTGAAGGATAAAAGAACAAAGGAGTGAAGGAAGGGAAGAAAAAGAAGGAAGGGAAGAAAGACAGGGAAGAAGGAGGGAATGAAGCGAGGGAGAAAGGAAAGAAGGTAGGAAAGCCGAGAAGAAGGCAGGGTAGGAGGAGGGAAGTCAGGAAGGAAGAAGGTAATGAAAGGAAGGAGGAAAAAAGGAAGGAAGGAAGGAAGGAAGGAAGGAAGGAAGGAAGGAAGGAAGGAAGGAAGGAAGAAAGGAAGGAAGGAAGGAAAGAAGGAAGGAAGGAAGGATGGAAGAAGGAAGGGAAAGAAAGAGAAAATTTCAAGGGAGGGAGTCAAGTGGGAAGGAAGGAGGGAATGAAAAAAGAGAGTGAGGAAGGAAGAATAAAGAAAGAAAGGGAGAAAAAGGTAAAAAGAAGAGTAAGCTGGAAGTAAGGAAGAATGAAATTAAGGAAGGAGGGAGGAATTGTGATTTTGGCATAGTGTGGAGGAAGCACTTTGGTTCACACCTGGGTTGTCTGATCTTACTTGGTTTCCTTCCTGGGTTTCCGTGGCCATGTGGAGGTCCAGTGAATGAAATCTGACGATGTGTTTGTGTGTGTACGGGGGGGGTAGGGAGGGGATTGAGAACACCTTGCCTGGGAAATGCCTGTAATCCAGCCTTATATATGTGGTGAAATTTAAGTGCTTAAGGATCACATGTTCGATTCTAGGCTGTTCTGCTTTGCCAGGTCACAGCCAGCCAATGTTTGATCCAGCCCCACAAACTTTCTGTTCCAGAAGGTGGGCAGGAATAAATTCACACAAATGACGAGGAGAGGGAAGGGGAAACAGAGGCTGTGGGTGATCAGCATTATTCGGTTATCTTTCTCAGAATGTTTTCAGGGCTTCCTCGGCTTTATCTCCAGAGCTCCAGATAGGAGTTGGGGGTGTCTGTGGAGGATAAGAGACAGGAGGCAGCTGCCTCCCTCCACCGCATCCTCCTTTTCCTTCTAAACCTTTACCTTCATCAACCCGAAGGTGGCCATGGACTCCCACTGGATTACCATCTCTGAAAGGCATAGGCCATGGTTCAATCAAACCTGTCATAGGAAGACACTCAGTGACAGCAGGAAGCCATACGCCAAGATTAGGATACTCTGGGTGAGAGCTGATGGAGAAAGCTGGAGGTGGGTGTAGAGAGGGAAGAGATACCTGGCAGTCACAAGAATGGAGCACGGCTTTGGGTCCTATCACAGGAAAGTTTCTGTTTATGATGACCTCTGGTGCAGATCTTACTTCACTCAGAAAAGATTAGTTGGTTGACTGATCCTTGCAGTGGGTTATTTGGTTGATTGTTGGGTTGGTGGGTGACTTGGTAGGTTGGTTAATTTGCCAGAGCAATTCTTCATTTCTCACTTGATAGTTCATATCACAGTCTCTATGAACCTGGTGTCCAGGCTCATGTGAAAAAATAATATTCATATATCAAACTGCTGGATTGATATGATTTCATACATGAGGAAACAATGCGAGGCTCCATGAATTTTTTATTAAACTTTGGAAACATAAATATACTCAAAATTTCTGCCTCTGTTTATGCAAATAATGTTTACTTCCATATAAAAGATGAATGTTTACAAAGGGTGATAGAAAAGGATATTGAAAACATTCCAAATGGAGGGTCATCACAGGTCACTTGTTTACAAAACACAAGAGCAGAAACTGTTTCTCCTATAGCTCTAGAACTTACTGTAGCAGTGTTAAATTAGGAAAAATCTAATTTTCTACCTACCATTGTGTCAACCTTCAAATATTGTGAGGTTTTTCATCAAAGTAAGAGCAATTTTGCAATCAATACCCTAGATAGCAAAAGAGAAACAATGAATTTCTCTATGTTATAAATTTATACCTGCGGCTTGAAATCTAAAGGATTGAAGCTGAATTCAGATTGTAGGATAATAGAGTGGATGTCTTAACATATTAAAATTTAACCTTCCATAATGTCAGGAATTTACATGTTTGCCACTAAGCAATGGTGAGTGAAAGGAAACCACCTCCAATATTATTGAAATCTGGTAAAAACAGTGTATTGTCCAACAAAAAACATCTTTCCCATGCTCTGCTTTAGAAACACACAAGTTTAACTTCAACTGTCGTAGTTTCCACAAAATTCTTCAGTTTTCAGAAGAAATAGAAAAGTTACATGACATTACTTCCCACATACTCTCATGTCATTTATAACATTTTCCAACATTTACCTTAAAAGATATACCCAAGTGTTTTCATGAACTGATAACTTTATGTGGTACCAATATATTCTACTGAAACATTAACTTTCTCCATTTCCCCAGATAGTATGGGAATCTGCACAATCTAAGACTCTGATTTTTATCATTGGGACACTGCAATAAACTCTCAGGACCCCCAGATTCCTCTGAAAATGAAAAAAAAATGTACTGGAGAAAAGAAATATACAGTAGAAAATAGAAAACTTTGTCGTTATTACTTTAAGATCTGTAAAATAACTTAGGAATCCCTATTAGGAGAATGAAGATTCAAAATATGATGAAGTTTTATGGAAATTACCTTCTGATGTATCTCACTTCCCTATACGTAGTTCTTACTTTTTTTCTTTATTAAAATATTCATTCCAGTTAAACAATTAATGTTTGAGTCAACTGGCATTGTTTCCCTGTGTTGTCTTCTGAGAGAATACAACATGAATGGTTCATGATTTGCCAGCATTTTTATAATTCAATGAAGAAAAAGCCCCAAATTTACTTGTTTTCTTGCATCTCAATCTGGCATACATAATGTCAAAGTTATATTTATCATCATGTCTAAAATTTCAGAGTCCATAAAGAGCAATGTTGTCTGTCCTGTTCTGTTGCTCCTGTGAATATAACTTCTGTGATTCAAAAAAGAAGAAAATAAGGTGAACTCGACCAGGCAAATAATTTCTAAAAATATGTGTATTTTCTTCTATTGAGAGTAAGTAAATGCCTGCAAGTCCGGTGGGAGAAAAAAAACACAGAGAAAAATCATGACTAAATATTTCTTTTTTTTTTTTTGTCGGTCGTGGGGCCTGAACTCTGGGCCTGGGCGCTGTCCCTCAGCTCTTCAGCTCAAGGCGAGCGCTCTACCACTTCAGCTACAGCACCACTTCCGGTTTTCTGGTGGTTTATTGGAGATAGGAGTCTCACGGTCTTTCCTGCCCGGGCTGGCTTTGAACCGCCATCCTCAGATCTCAGCCTCCTGAGTAGCTAGGATTACAGGCGTGAGCCACCAGCGCCCGGCAACTAAATATTTCAAAATCAGATGACATATATGAAATTAATTCTTTAGTGAAATGTAAACAAATAGGTAGAACATATTTATCTCTAAATCTTTTTGTAGCTAGACACACATGCACTGAAATACATTGATTTCTCTATTTCACAGATTAGAATCACTTGCAGAAAGCAATAGAAATATATAACTTTTGAGTGCAACATAATCCAGGATTTTCAGGTGTTTGTTTTCTCCATCATAGGCAACCAGTAAAGGAAATTATGTCATGACAACTTTTAAGCGAATTTGGAAAAGCCTTCCTAAATTATAGATGTCTGAATTAATCAATACCATACACCCTTTTAAAATATCAAACACCTATAAAAATATACACTCATCTGAAAGAGGATTTGCCATTCTTCTATATCTATATTGATACCTGCTAGGATTATAAACTCGGTAGGGAGAATTATTCACATAACTGTTTCTTAGACAAAATATGTACCACAAAGCAAAGGAATCATGAGAGTTAAAGTTTGAAATTGGGACTGTTATTAAATAATTGGTAAATTACAGTAGAACAGTGTCTAGTTGACCATGAAGGAGAGCCAGAAGACATTTAAACACAGGACTCACAAAAATGTCATTGGAATAGAAGTAAATTTGAAGATTGCAGGAATGAAAAGTGCTATTTTCTTTTTTTTTATTTTTATTTATTTTATTTTATTTGTGAACATACTGTACAGAGGGGTTACAAATACATGGGCACGATAATGCATACATTTCTTACGAAATATTGCAGCCTCCTTTGTTGACCCTTCACCTCCCTTCCCAGCCTCCCCCTTCCCCCCACCCAATCCTTCCCCTCCTCTCCCCCAACCGACATTGTAAAGCTCGTTTCTGACATGACAATTTGTACTTCTCATTGTTGCAACAGGTCCACCTGAATCATTAAACGACTTGTTTTTCCCCATCTCCTCCACAAGTTATACTGACCTCAAATATATTGAAAGCGGGGGTTATACTGTGGGGGAGGGATACAAAGCAACAAAAAAAAATCTTATAAATGCGTTAGAAACACATGCATGATAGAAAAATAACATTAAAATACCTATCTAAGGGTTCATTTTCCTAACATCACATTATCTGACTTTTTCCGCTTGAATCATACATATACTAGATATTGCAAATAAAGGAAACCATGGGACCTGTGTTTCTTTGGACCTGGCTTACTTCACTTAATAATTTTTTCCAAGTTTTTCCATTTCCTAACAAATGGGGCAATGTTATTCTTTCTGATGGAGGCATAGAATTCCATTGTGTATATATACCACATTTTCTTGATTCATTCATCTACTGAAGGTTCATCCGGGTTGGTTGCATATCTTAGCTATGGTAAATAATGCTGCAATAAACATTGTTGTACTGTTAGCTTTAGTGTGGTCTTGTTTGTAAACATTTGGGTAAATGCCCAAAAGTGGGATTGCTGGGTCATAGGGGAGCTCTATGTGAAGTCTTTTGAGGAACCTCCATACTGCTTTCCAAAGTGGTTGAACAAGTTTACACTCCCACCAACAATGAAATAACGTTCCCTTCTGTCCACATCCCCTCCAGCATCTGTTGTTGTTAGAGTTCTTGATTTTTGCCATTCTAACTGGAGTGAGGTGGTAACTCAATGTTGCTTTGATGTGCATTTCTTTTATGGCTAGGGATGTTGAGCATTTCATCATGTGTCTATTGTCCATCCTTATTTCTTCTTCAGAGAAGTTTCTCTTTAAGTCTTTCGCCCAGTTATTTATTGCGCAGTTGTTTCTTTAAAGATTTGTTGTTGGGGGATTTCATTTTTTGAGTTCCAAGTATATTTTAGATATGACACCCTTGTCCGTTGTATGGCTAGTAAAGATCTTCTCCCAATCCGTGGGCTTTCTATTGATCTTGCTAGCTATGTCGTTTTCCATGCAGAAGCTCTGCAACTTCATGCAATCGCATTTGTCCAACCTTTCTTTGATTTGTTGTGTTTCCGGGTCTCTATTCAGAAAATTTCGGCCTGAGCCAAGGAGTCCTAGGGTTTCTCCTATTCCATCCTGTAATGTTTTCAGAGTGTCTGCTTTGACTTCGAGGTCTTTGATCCATTTGGAGTTGAATCTGGTGCAGGGTGATATATAAGGATCTAACTTTAGTTTTCTACATGTAATTAACCAATTTTTCCAGCACCATTTACTGAAGAGGCTGTCTTTCTTCCATTCTATTGTTTTAGCTCCCTTATCGAAGATTAGATGGCTATAGGTCTGTGGGTTCATTTCTGGGTTTTCAATTCTATTCCATTGGTCCTGAGGTCTGTTTTTATGCCAATACCAAGCTGTTTTGATTACTATGGCTTTATAGTAGAGTTTGAAATTTGGTATTGATATTCCTCCAGCAGTGTTCTTTCCGTTGAGGAGTGTTTTTGCTATTCGGGGTCTTTTGTTGTTCCATATGAATTTTTTTGATTGCCTCTTCTATTTCCTAGAAGAATGAGGTTGGAATTTTGGTAGGTATTGTGTTGAATTTGTAGATAGCCTTGGGAAGTATTGCCATTTTCACGATGTTAATATTTCCAATCCAGGAGCATGGGAGGTTTTGCCATTTTTTAAGTTCTGTGTTGATTTCCTTTTTCAAGATTTTAAAGTTTTCATCATAGAGGTCCTTCAATTCTTTGGTTAAGTTAATTCCTAGGTATTTTATTTTTTGTGGGGCTATTACAAATGGATTTGCCTTCCTAATTTCAGCCACACTTTTCTCATTGTTGGCATACAGAAAAGCCATTGATTTTGGGGGGTTAATTTTATAACCTGCTACTTTGCCAAAGTTTTGAATCAGCTTGAGTAATTTGGGAGTGGAGTCTATGGGATTCTTTAAATACAAGATCATGTCATCTGCAAAGAGGGAGAGTTTTATTTCTTCTTTCCCTATTTGGATCCCCTTTATGTCTGCATCTTGTCTTATTGCTGTAGCTAGGCATTCTTATACTAGATTGAAGAGAAGTGGAGAGAGTGGACATCCTTGTATTGTTCCTGAGTTAACAGGAAATGGCTTTAGTTTTTAACCATTAAGTATAATGCTGGCTGTAGGTTTGTTATATACAGCCTTTATTGTATTGAGGAATGTTCCATGGATTCCTAATTTTACCAAAACCTTCATCATGAAGGGGTGTTGGATCTTGTCGAATGCTTTTTCTGCATCCATTGATATAACCATGTGGTTCTTATTCTTGCTCCTGTTGATGTGATGAATAATATTAATTGATTTGCGTATATTGAACCAGCTTTGCATCCCTGAAATGAATCCTGTTTGATCGTGGTGTGTGATTTTTTGGATGAATTGTTGAAGTCGATTGGCCAGAATTTTGTTGAGAAGTTTTGCATCAATGTTCATCAAAGAAATGGGTCTATAGTTCTCTTTCTTTGATGAGTCTCTGCCTGGTTTTGGGATGAGGGTTATGATGGCTTCATAGAATGTGTTCGGTAGTGAACTTTCTCTTTCAAATTCATTGAAGAGTTGGAGGAGTATTGGTGTGAGCTCTGCTATGAAGGCCTGGTAAAATTCCGCTGTAGAACCATCTGGTCCTGGACTTTTCTTAGCTGGGACGTCTCTTATTGCTGTTTCTATTTCAATGCTTGATATGGGCCTGTTAAGATGGTTTAACTCATCTTGGTTTAGTTTTGGCATGTCAATATTTGCTAGGAAAATGTCCATTTCTGTCAAGTTCTCAAACGTATTAGCATAAAGTTTTGAGAAATATTCCCTTATAATGTTCTGAATCTTGGTTGTTTCCATGGTGATGTTTCCATTCTCATCTTTGAGTTTATTAATTTGGGTGTGTTCTCTTCTTTTTCTGGTAAGATTTGCTAAGGGTCTGTGAATTTTGTTAAGTTTTTCAAACAACCAACTCTTTGTTTTGTTGATTCTTTCCATAGTTTTTTTGGATTCTACTTCATTTAATTCTGATTTAATTTTAATTATTTCTTTCTGTCTACTGGATTGGGGTTTATCTTGCTGCTCTTTTTCAAGGACGTTTAGATATGTCATGAAATTGTTAGTTTCAGGTCTCTCCAATTTGTTGATGTAGGAGCTCAGAGCTATAAACTTGCCTCTAAGTACTGCCTTTTCTGTGTCTCAGAGGAGCTGGTAATTTGTGTGTTCATTTTTGTTGAATAGCATGAACATTTGAATTTCCTTTCTAATCTCTTCCATGACCCACTCATGATTCAGCAGTGTTTTGTCCAGCCTCCATGTGATACCAGACTTTCTTTGGTTGCTTTTGGTGTTGAGTTCCAATTTTATTCCCTTGTGGTCTGAGAGAATTCAATGTTTCTTAATTTGCACAAGTTTTCTTTGTGGCCTAAAATGTGGTCTATTTTAGAAAACGTTCCATGTGCTGTTGAGAAAACGTGTATTCTGATGCTGCTGGGTGAAATGTTCAGTAGATGTCTGTTAAGTCTAGTTGATCTATGCAACTGTTTATATCTTCAGTCTCTCTGTTGAATTTTTGCCCAGTTGATCTATCTAGTGGGGTGAGTGGTGTGTTAAAATCCCCAACAATTAATGTCTTTGGATCTACATGGGATTTGAGGGAAAGTAGTGTTTCTTTGATAAATTTGGGTGCTCCATTGTTTGGCGAATAGATATTTAGAATTTTAATATCCTCCTGAAGGAGAGATCCTTTAAATGCTATTTTCTGAAGTGTGGTGATGTAAAGTATTTTGATTCTTCTATCCATTGAACAAAAGTGCCTACTTGGAGAAACTTTTGTAAGTACACCTTGCAATGTCATTTGTCGAAAGAAAAAAAGTCATTCAGAGGAAAATGCCCCATTGACGTCCAATAGCCAAATCGATATGGAACAAGGAATTGAGAGCAAGGAACTGTTACCTGTCTTCTAAAGTTAACTGGATTCATCAAACAAGTTCAGAATCCATTCCTCTGTACAATGGAAGATATCCCATTCTTAGGATTTCTACAGCCATCCATACTTCTGTGTAGAGTCTTTTCTGGGTGGGTGACAGTTACTGTGATGTAGCCAATAATCCTCACATCTTTTTAACAAACTGAGGAAATTCAACCCTATTATCCTATATGAAAATAGAAATGCCTCTGCCAGCGTGACACGAGGAGGCAATATCTCATTTTCTCTTATATGCATTGTTGGATTATAATTCTGTGGAAGAAAAATGCTCTCAGTATTCAAATACTGTGAAATGATTTCCGTCACTTTTCAAGTATGTGTGTGAGTGTCTATGTGTGAGAGAGTATGGGTGTGGGTTCTGTGTTTTAAAGATACTCTAAAGAGAGGTGACAGTTACATGAGCAAGATAATGACTCCATTTCTTAAGGAGCATTTTTACCCTCCTTGATTTTTTCCTACCATGCCTTTCCTCGCAACCTCTCCAACTCATCCTTCCCCCATGCAATGTGTTAAAGTTTGTTTTCAACTTTATATTTTGTATATTTCATTGTTACAATTGGTCAACTTGTATCCTTATTTAAGCATTTTGTTTTTTTCCTTTGCCTCCCCGAATTATATGCAAGATTCACAACACCCACATCAAAAACATTGAGAACAGGGGTTCTACCATGGGCAAGGAATATACAAATGAAATTACATGGTACTTTATAAATACCTTAGGATAAATAGAAAGAAAGGAAAAAGATATTTTTGTCCCTATCTTGGGATTCATTTCACTTATCATCATCTTATATGATCGTATGTACAAAGATTTTGGCCTTTTCTGCTTGTCCTACACATTTACTACTTATTGCAAATAAGGGAAACCATGGGAACTATGTTCTTTTGGGATTGGCTTACTCACAATAAATTTTTCCAAGTCTCTATTCTATAACAAATGGGGAATGCCATTCTTTATTATGGAAGCATAGAATTCCATTTTTTATGTATATACCACATTTTCCTCGTCCATTCATCTACTGAGGAGCCTCTGTGTTGCCTCAATATCTTAGCTATGGTAAATAATGCTTCAATGAACAGTTGTGCTGCTAATCTCTACATGGCCTTGTTTGTGATCGTTTGAAGAAATGAGCAAATTGGGATTGTGGATCATTTGGGAGCTCTATGTGGAGTCTTTTCAGGAAACTCCATACTGCTTTCCAAAGTGGTTGAACAACTTTTCACTCCCACCAACAATACAGTAGGGTTACCTTCTGGCCACATCACATCCGTCATCTGTTATTATTAGAGATATTGATTATAACAATTGTAAATTGAGTGAGATTGAATCTCAATGTTGTTTGGATCTTCATTTCTTGTATGGCTATAAAGGTTGAGCTTTTCTTCTTGTGTCTATTGGCCATTCTTATTTCCTCATCATAGATTTTTCTCTTTAAGTGTTTAGCTCATTTATCTATTGGGCAGTGTTTTCTTTGAAGATTGGTTGGGGGATTTAATTTTTGCATTCCAAGTATAATTTAGATATGAGACCCTTATATGTTTTATGGGTTGTAAAGGTCTTCTCCGAATCTGCAGGCTTTATATTGATCTTGCTAGCTATGTCTTTTGCCGTAGAGAAGCCCCACAGATTCATGTCATCACATTATTTGTTTTTTTTGAGTTTCTGGGTCTGTATTAATAAAATTTTAACTTATGTCAAAGAGACCTAGGGATTCTCCTATTATTTTGGTAAGGTTTTCAGTGTGTCTGCTTCGACTCTGAGGTCTTTGACTAATTTAGAGTTGATTCTGGTGCAAGGTGATAAATAAGTATCTAGCTTTAGTTTTCTGTGGATCATTAACCAATTTTGCCAGCAACATTTACTGAAGAGGCTGCCTTTCTTCCACTCTATTTTTAGATCCCTTATGGAGGATTAGATGGCATAGGTCTGTGGGTTCATTTCTGGGTTTTCAGTTCTATTCAATTGGTATTTAAGCCTGTTGTTGTGCCATTACCATGGTGTTTGATTTTTTGGCTTTGCAGTGGAGTTTGAAATTTAGTATTGGTATTCCTCTAGCACTGTTCTTTCTGATAAGGATCGTTTATGCTATTCAGGGTATCTTATTGTTCCATACGAATTTTTTGATTGTTTCTTCTATAACATTAAAGAATGAGGTTGAAATATTGATAGTTATCTCATTGGATTTGTACATTGCATTGGAAATATTGCCATTTTAACATTGACCTCTCCAATCCAGGAACATGGCAGTTTTTTCCACTTCTTAAATTTTGCTTTGATTTCCTTTTTCAGGTTTTTAAAGATTTCATCATAGAGGTACTTCACTTCTTTAGTTAAGATAACACCTATATATTTTAATTTTTGTGGGGCTATTACAAAATTGTTGCTTTCCTGGTTTCAACTCTACTCTTTTCATTGTTGGAATACAGAAATGCGACTGTGTTTTGAAGGTTATTTTATCACCTGCTACTTTGCCAAATTAGCTCATGTAATTTGGGAGTGAGTCCATGGGATTCTTTAAATATATGATCATGTCATTTGCAAAGAGGGAGAGTTTTACTTTCACTTTTCCTTTTTGAATCCCCTTTATGTTTGCATTGAATTGCCAATACATGCATGAAGACATATGGCCAAAGAGAAATGTCAAAAACTCCAGTGTACATCCAATGATTTCTTCCTAGCATCTGCATGAATTTTTATTAATAAAAGAAATAGCAAGGAAATTTGGGATTGTATTAAGGGTAAAAGACAATTTGTATAGTGATAAATCTAAATTGTCATGATAACTCTCTTTGAATTTTGTAAAATATTTGTTCAAACCAAAATTCTAATGCAGTTCTTTGCATGTAATGTGTGATAGTTATTCCACTCTCACAGTGGATTTTTTAGTGAGTACAAATTCATTTTCCTATTTGATGTATCTTTTCAATTTTACATAATTGATATTGATATAGTTTCTTTAAAGGTCTATTAGGCTCTCTGTTGATACATTTTGTTATCCTTGAATGTGACTATGAAATATTCAAATATATCCTATGGAAAAAAGTTCAATTCAGCTAATAATCAGAGTTAGATATTGGATTGGACATGTAGCAAATGCATCATGCTTAACCTATAAGATTGTTAATAAGGAAAAAATGAAATTCCTTGCACAAACCTCAAATTAGTCTGCAAATTTCAAACCATTTCCATCAAAAAATATGTAAGTTAGAACTCCAATGAGATTGCTACTTACTCTAGTTTCAGTGGGATATATTAAGAAAAGAAATCATATCACAAGGTGGGAATAATATTAGCCTGATGTATGAATGTAAACAAGGTTCAAACATCTTGGAAAGCTCTTAACAATTTCTTCAAATATTAAAAAGTGAACTCCTCCTTTATCTGAATTTATTCACTTGCATTTACCCAAAAGTTTATAATTAAGAATACAATTCACATACCAACAGGACTATGATCATTTTACCATTATTTACCGTACCCTGTGGTATAAATTCATTTTGGCATAGTACCTATAACCACATCAAAAATGTTCACATCTTGTATTTTGAATAAAACTCTTGGAGATTAAATGGAATTCTATAGATAAAGTTGTTAATACTGTAGTATTTCAGCTTTTTCCTCCTTAGAAAATCTATTCCTACTGAGAGCTGGTTTCTCAAGCTTGTAAACCTAGGTACTCAGGAGGTTGAGATCTGAAAATCACAGATGAAGGCCAGATTGTTATCTCCAATAATCCACTCAAAAACCTTATTGTGCTCAATCAAATGATTGTGATCAATCATTTGATTCTCCTTGAGCTGAAGAATACAGGGACAGCACCCAAGTGTGTGTGTGTGTGTGTGTTTGTGTGTGTGTGTGTAGACAGTTATATATATGTGTGTGTGTGTATATATATATATATATAATATATATATATATATTCTTCTATTCAACATACAAAAGGAATTATTCCATATTCACCTATTTCAGTTAGATTTCAGAACCTAATTTCTGATGAGAACATTTTAGTCATACACACACACACACACACACACACACACACACACACACACACATACACACACACACAGAGTTAACACCCCAAAAATAAACATTAAAGAATGAATGATGATCTGGCTTGTCACTAAACCAAGTTGCTTAACCAGGACAGAATCCCATTTTGAAGAGTTTTTATTCACTCACTCACATTTTCTTTTGCCTTGAAGTATTTACCTGAAACTCATTCAACTCGAAAAAACACTGTTATTGTGGATGAAAATTGAACAAATATGACAAAAACCCACACATGTTAATTCCATTTGAAATGCTGGAAAATTTAGATGTCATATAATTGGAATTCACTTGAAGTCTTAGAATAATATTTTATTCCAAAACCAGTGTATTTTGATGCCAAATTTACAACTTTCCATTTGAAAGTACTTGATTTTAGGTCGTGGCTTTCTTTCAAAGTATGTCTTAGTGAAATTTGTTATTGCAGATTAGGATTACAAACATTTGCCTTTGCTCACTCTTTGGTATACTTGAATAATAATGTACACAATACTTTCATTTGAAAATTACCATACAACTGCTACATTGCATCTTTCGGCATGAGACATATACATCCTTTCAAAATTTCAATGAGTTATTGAATATACTAATAATTTATTTCATACTATACTATACTATACACAATACACACAAAATGAAGCATCCTTATCACGGACAAAACTATGACAAAAAATGAAAACACTGAAGTGAAATTACCATATAGCAAAGTATGCTTACATTTCAATGATTTGACAATTCCTAACATGGATGATTTTGACAAAGTCACAAATATCTGCAAGTGTTGGTGACTTCAACAAGTAATTATATATCGTTATCTGTACAATTACATGATAATTCATATACATTCGTAATAAATTGGCTAGAGGTAATCAAGAAAATGAAAAAAAGATACACTGATTGCATACACCACATACTAATTCATTTCAACTGCAATTCAGGCAATGAGATACACTTTAAAATCATCAATACATTCCCAAATGGATTATCACATGAATCCGGTTACATTTATGTGTAAAATAATCTTAAATACATGTGTCTAGTTTGGAAATGTTTAGCAACAATATTCATGGGAAGATTGAAAGATACCTGAAAATTGAAAATGGCACTGATGAATATCCTCAAGTCATGATGTGCTCTGAAGTCCTCACAGATTGATGAAAAGTTGCTAATTTCCAAGCAAGAAAATGAAGAGTAATCATGACTTTCTCAAGAATTTGCAATGGGGTTGTCTATATGATACATGCTTGTAAGGGTTACATTGTTTCTATGATATAGTTCTACTTAGAATCTGTATACCAATAACAAAACTGAAAATAGTATATTTATTTTTATATTATTATTCATGTTTTTGGTTGAGAAATTACCATACAAAGGGGTTACAATTACATGAGCAAAATAATGAATACATTCCTTATCAAGCATTGTTAACTCCTCCTTTTTTGCCCCTTACCATACCTGCCTTCACATCACCACCCACCCCCGCCCCACCAAAGTTATAAAGTTCATTTTGCAGCACAGAATCTTGTATATTTCATTGTTGCGATCAGTCCACCTGTATCCCTATTTAAAGAATTTGTTTTTTTCTCTTCCCCTCCACAAATTATACCAACATCAAATACAGTGAAAGCAGCAGTTAAATCGTGTGTGTATGGGGGGGAGACACACAAAGCAACAAAAAATCATCTTGTAAATATGTTAGAAACTACAGAAAGAAAGAAAAACCATTTAAGTCCTTGTCATGGTGTTGATTTCGACAACCATCAATTTATCTGACCTTTTCTGCTTGTCACAGACATATACTAGTTACTGAAAATAAGGAAAACTATGTGACCACTATTTCCTTGGGCCTGACTTACTTCACTTAATATAAATCCCCCAACGACAAATCCTCAAAGAAACAACTACCCAATAAATATGTGGGTAATGACTTACATAGAAATTTATCTGAAGAGACAAGAAAGATGGCCAATAGACACATGAAGAAATGCTCAAACTCTTCTTGCCATAAAATACAAATGAAAACAACACTGAGATACCATCTCACTCCAGTAAGAATGGCTATAATCAAGAATAATAACAAAAGATGCTTCAGGGAATGTAGACATAAGGGAACCCTACTTCATTGTTGGTGGGAGTGGAAAATTGTTTAACAAGTTTGGAAAGTAGTATGGAGTTCCTCAAAAGGCTCCACATAGAGCTCCCCTATGACACAGCAATATTGCTTTTGGGCATTTACCCAAATGATCACAAACAAGACCATACTAAAGCTGCCAGCACAACTCCGTTTATTACCGCATTATTGATCATAGCTAAGATATAGAACCAACCCAGATGACGCATACTAGATGAATGAATTAAGAAAATGTAGTATATATACCCAATGGAATTCTATGCCTCCTTCAGAAAGAATGGAAAGGCTTGGAAAAATCGATATTTCCTTAAGGTGAACATGTTCACGTGCATATTTTGTCATTCAATGCAATTATTTTAACATTTATATTGAAAAACAGTGAATAATGTAATGTGAAATACACACCAATTAATTTTTAACTTTTTTTGTTTTTATTTTTACAGAAATATAGTGTAGAGAGGGGTTGCAGTTAAATTAGTAAAGTATAAGTTCATTTACTGGAGTATTGTTGCCTCCTCCTTTGTGTTTCCCCTGCCAAAACTTCCTTCTCCACTGCACTTATTCTTCCCTCCACTCACCAAGTTTTAAAGTTTATTTTCAAAACAGTGTCTTGTATACTTCATTGTTACAATGGGCCAAACTGTATCCTTGTTTCAGCATTTTGCTATAACGCTTTACCTCCCCAAACAAGGTGCAGGGCACCAACGTCAAATACAGTGAAATGAGTTTATACCGTGGGGAAAGAACATACAAGAGAAAAAAAAAAAATTCACGCAGTGTGTTTTAGATACGTTGAAACAATAGTAAGAAAGAAAACAGTATTTGGCCCTATGTTGGAGTACATTTCAGTTAACATCAACTTTTCTGGTTATATGTGCTTAGATTTTCATCTACTCTGCTTGTTCTTGACTTATACTAGTTCTTGCAAATAAGGGACATCATGCGACGTATATTTTTTGCACCTGGCTTACTTCAATTAATATTTTTTTAATTGAAATTTTTATTTTTTGTGAACATACTGTACAGAGGGGTTACAATTACATGGACAAGATAATGAGTACATTTCTTATCAAACATTGCGGCTCCTCACTTAATATTTTTTTTTGCAAATTTTTCCATTCTTTATGATTCTTTGTGATTTAGGCATAGAATTCATATATATATATATATATATATATGAATATACATATACATGTATATATATACACATATATATGCAATGGAATAAAATGCCTTTTCCAAATTTAATATGAACCATATGTCTGTAATTTTATTAAAATAAAGTATTGATCAGAGAAATGCACAAAATATATCTACACGTGCTTATATATGCACATTCCATCTTCAGCATAAATTGAATGAATACATTTTTAAACTGTTGTAGATTTTAAAATGAAGGAATATATCATTATACCCTCTCAAAAATAGAAATTGTTGAAACAAGAATGCCAAGGATATTAGATCTACTTTTTATGTTTAAAATCTTCTGGTGATAAATAATGAATCTCACCCCATATATATTGTTTTTCTTAAATTTCAGAGTCCAAATCGAATCCAATAAAGTGCTTGTAGTTAGGAAGGAAGTATTTTATTTTGAATAGTATGCTATATAACCATTGTACATGGTTTGTTTATTTTTGGTTCGCATAGTTCTGAAAATTTTCTCATATTTTGAATGTCAAGCCCATATTCGGCCATTTAAAAAATCTTAGCATGCTCGTTCCCCTGGCCTAAGAGAAATTACTTCAGAGTCTCTTACGGATTATTAGAAGGATAAATGTAGAGATAGTGAGGGATATTGGATGTCATAAAATAGCAATTTTGTCCAGCCTGGAGTAAAGGTAATTCCTTACCAAAGAAATTTTCTTCAAAAAAGGAATGCTATTGGGAAATGTGTTTCATTAAATATAAAATTGACTGTAAAATATTTGTCTAACCTTATAACAAAGAGATAAATGACAGCACAATTTTACAGTTAAATTTGTTCTTGAAATGCATTGTTGACAAATGAAAAACACAGCCTTCTAAAATAATCTTACTTCCGTGAATGTATCCAGTTCAATTCAAAAGAAGAATTTCCCACATAATCTTCAAAAATTTTATGAACATGGTTATTCGTTTTAGCTCTATATCTCTGAAAATTTCCATTTTCCTGAATCATTGATATCTGGGTTTCCTCTTCAGGAAGAAGCAACATGAAATTTGGATGGAAGTTTTTAATGCAAATATCTTTGGAAATGATGTAAAATTTCTACAGTATTGTTTCAACATCTGAGGGTGCCTCCTCCCACCATTTTATATTTGACTTTCATTCCAGGGACACAAAATTCCTACTGTTGAATGTAATGGCCTTTGAAGCACATTTTAGGAAGATATTCCTTCCCAGAGTATTTATTAGAGAACAGAATTCTTATATAATCAGTAGAGTTGAAGTATTTGACTACAAAAAAGGAAGTTTGGCATGTGAGGATATTGCTCACATTTCTGATAGATGTTAAAATATGAGGGTTTCTCATTATGGGAATATTTGAGCAACAAGATTACTCTTTGGATTGATACAGACATATTTGAAAAAAAATCAACATTAATTTGTAAATGATGGCTTGAAATCTGGAGAGATAGCATAAACTGTGTCATTTCTATTCATGTTTGTCTGTAAAGAGAAAAGAACTATGTCCATGTGTCTGTATATGGACTGCAAAATTATCGGCATAAGTATCCAATGTACATTTATGAGAATTAAAAAGAGTGTATGTATTAACTCATCAATAAAGTCAATCTTAATGTCAAGGTGATGTATAGAGGGATTAGACTTTCTTACGTGAGGCAGTAAGTACTTTACTGCTCATATGTTCATACGCACTCTTCATTTTCCTCCAATTTTACTTGTATTTCAATGTATCCTTTCCCATATGGTATAAAGTTTACTTCGAACATGTTGTTTTCTGAGGCTTGTTGTTGGATTGGTTTTCAAATACAGTGACAACATTGGATAAAACATAGGAAATTAATATATTAATCAAGTGAAAAAATAGCTTCATATAGTACGTTTAGAAAAGCAGCAACACATTTCAAAGGAAGATGAGGGAGGAGAAGCTAGGGGCTAACATCTGAGTTGAAACCAGTGAAAGGTCCAAGGGTAGACCTAGTGGTGTCATCATAGTACAGTTTAGTCAGAGAAAAAAAAAACTCAGAAGGCTTGGTGAATGAGACAGATTCAATAACACTCAGGTGTTTACAGATGGAGCTGCCAAATCAACAGTTAAGCAGATTCTATTCACCACCACCATGAACTGACAAGGAGTTGTAATCTTCTTCCTGCTAATCACAGAACATAGCAGACTGTGGAGGGCCCAGAAACAAAGGGAAGGGTGTGAGTACCACATTGGGAGTAGGACACAAAACACAAGATTAATATTAATAATATTTAAAGACCACACAAGACATCCTAACTCCTTATAGAACAGTGGTGGGAAGGTAGCCCTTCTCAATCACTAGAGTAGATATTAACAAAGACCAGGCCAGAGGAGCTAGCACATAATTCTGGATGTGGAAGACAATAGGAGCCATTCAAAGGCTCAAAGGAAACTTATATGTGAGGCTTAACTCTACTCCCGGGGAAAGATGCCCTTCCCAGGCAAAGGCATTGCAAATAAGTAAGTTCTAGGAAAAATAAAATATAAGAGAAATCATCCAATACAGGTCTTTCTGCTTTCCCTGCTGTCCTGCTAATCCTATTCCTATTATCAAGAATCAAGAAAACTGAGATTCTGTGCTTCTTTACCGATTCAGCTCAATCTGTTACCAATAATGCTAAACAACAACAACAAAAAAAATAGAAGGTTCAAGACAAGATGTGGCAGACACTGGATGTATTATTTTTTTGGTGATCAACCTCACTGGGCTAATCAGCACTTGATTCTGTCTTTATTGTGTAAGGCCAGGAGCAATAGTATCATTTTGTTAGCAACACTTGAATTACTACTTCAAGACAAAGTAGTGGCTTCTGAAGAGAAAAAAATAACACATCAAGATATATTTGTATCTATATTTAACACCTGAATTGGGTATATTTTTGATGCACTGTTTGGAAAATTTGAAAAACAAACTGACATGAGATTTCCTGATTCTAATGATGAACTTTTATCTTTTTTATATTAGGAAGTAGAAATAATTTGAGATTTTCAGGTTCATGGATTTTTTCCCCCCAAACTATCTCCATTACAATTAATCTTAAAATTGGATATTACATTAAAGTTGTGTCATGTTACAGTCCCTAGAAGGATCACAGTACATATAATCCAATCCCAATGATGTAGCTTAACCCTTCAACTGAAAGGGCAACTTAGGGGATTCATTTGATATTCAAAGAACAATCTGGAAATACTTGATTTTGATGGTTATGATTCATAAATGATCCTGGTTTATTTATAAAATTGGTTTAAGTTGCAATCAAATGAGAGAAGAACCAATATATTTGTTAGTGCAAAGATATATATGTACATATATACATATGTATGTATGTATGTATATATACATATGCATATATATACCTACATATATAGAGAGAGGGGGAGGGGTTACACTTACATGGCAAGGAAATGATTCCATTTTCTATCAAGCATTGTTAACCCCCCGTGTTTATCCCCAAACCATCCCCCTCCAATTTCTCCCTCTTCCCCCACCGGACAAAGTTGTAAAGTTCATTTTCAGGTTAGCATCTTGTACATCTCATTGTTACATTGGGTCCTCCTATATCCTTATTTCAGCGTTTCTTAATTTCTCTTCCCTCCCCAAATTAGAGCACTGCTTCTTCAATCAATTTGTGTCCTCAGTATTCATGAATTGATACTTAGAATTGTAATATCTTCGAGAAGGACAAATGCCTTTATTAATATTTAGTGATTTTCTTTATCTCTTTTGGATAATTTTAATTTGAAATCCATTTTATTGGATACTAGGATCTCAACTTCATCCTGTTTATATGGGCTATTTTCTTGGTAGATTTTATTCCATCCTTTCACTTTCAGAATGATTGTTCCTGTCATGAAAATCATCATCTTGGGACAGTAATATCAGGGTTCTTCCTATGCTTCTTGGATTTTCTGTGGGATGTTTCTTGCCCTTTATTGTGCCATTGTGGTTTTTTGTATATAATACACACTTAATTAACTTTTATAGAGATGGTTTAGTTGAGATACATTGTTTAAATTTTATTTCTTCGGGAAGGTTTTTATTTGACCCATCATTAAGAAAAAGAGGTTTCATAGGTACAGTATACTTGGTGGGCAGTTGATTGTGTTTATGGTGGCATATATCATTGCAGGCTCTTCTTTCTTTAATGATCTCTGTTGAGAAATCTGAAGTTAGTATTATGATTGTTGACCCATTAAAGGTGATTGATCATTTCTCCTTCATGGCTTTAAGGATCCTTTCCTTGCTCTGAATTGATCATGTGCAGAATATTATGTGACAGTGGAAAGGAAGCAAAATTGGATCACCATATGAAACTCAATCAATGTAATACATCACATAAAGAAGAACAAGATAAGAAACACACGATTACCTCCAAAGATGCAGAAACAGCATTTGGCATGTTAACTCCCATTTATGAAGACAGCAATGGAGAAACTATCCAGGGAACATTTCTCAATTCAAAAAAAGGTTGTTTATAACAAACCTAAAACTAGCATTACACTTAATGGTGTAAAGTTAATGCCATTTCCTCTAAACTCTGGAAGAAGTAAGGGATGTCCACATTATCCATTCCTTTTCTATATCACATTAGAAGGACTTGCTAGAGCAATTTGACAAGATGCAAATATAAAGGGAAGATGAAGTAAAATTCTCCCTCTCTGCAGATGATATGATCTTATATTTAAAGCACCCAGTGACTCCACTCCCAAGTTACTCTAGCTGAGTAGAATCTTTAGTAAAGTAGCAAATTTTCCCTCAAAAATCAATGGCTTTCATTAATTCCAATAATGAAAACAGCAGAACTGAAATCAGAAAACAACTCCGCTTGTAATAGCCACAGAAAAAGTATAATATCTAGGAATTAAAGAGATGAAGGATCCTTATGAAAAAGTTTCAAAACCTGAAAAAGGAAATTAAAGGAGAATTAGGGAAATGGAAACACTTCCCATGCTCCTGGATTTGGAAGATTAACATCGTGAAAATGACAATAATGCCAAAGACTATCTACAAATTTAATGCCTATTCTTTCCAACCTCATTCTTCAATAGAATAGAAGCCATCCAAAAATGCATATAGAAGAAGAAAAGATCCCCAGTCTTTACCAGAGAAAACAGCACTGGAAGAATTATAATACCAGGCTCCAAACTCTATGACAAGTCTGTAGAAACAAAAGAGCTTAATGCTACCACAAGAACAGATTTGAAGACGGATGGAATGGAACCGAAGAATCAGAAATGAAACCACAGAACTGTAGCCACCTAATCTTCGATAAGGAAGCCAAAACCATTAAATGGAAGATAGACATCCTCTTCAGTAAATATTGATGGAAAATTGTATAAACATTGTAGAAAACTAAAATTAGATCCTTATCTATCACGTTGCACCTGAATCAACTACAAATGGAACAATGACCTCCAAGGTAAAGCAGAACCCTTGAAAACACTACAGAAAAGAACAAGAGAAACACCAGCTCCTTGGCACAGTCTAAAATATTCTTAATATAGACCCAGAAACACAACATATAAAAGAGAAATTGTACTAATGACATTGCACCTAACTCTAGAGCTTCTCCATGGCCAAAGACATAGCTAGCAAGATCAAGAGATAATCCAAAAATTAGGAGAACTTCTTTAGTAGTAGCTTCAAACCAAGCAATGGCCTCATATCTAAATTATACTTAGAACTCAAAAGGTTAATTCCTCCAAAAACAAATCCTCAAAGAAACAATATAAAGGAACTACTCTGAAGATGAAGTAAGAATGTCCAATAGATACAGGAAGAAATACTGAACTTTGCTGGCATAAACAAAAAAAAAACTGGCAAATCAAAATAATATTGAAATTCCACCTCACCACATTAGAATGTCTTGACCAAGAAAATTAATAACAGTTGCGGAAGAGTATGTGTCCCTCATTGGTGACAGTGTAAACTATTTCAACCACTTGGGAAAGCAATATGCACATTTGTCAAAAGACTACACATAGAGATCTCCTATGATTCAGCAATCCCACTTAGGCACATTTATTCTGTTGAAAACAAGCAAGGCCAAACTACAGCTACCAGCACATCTGTATTTGTTGCAGTACTATTCACCCTGCCTAAGATATGTTAGCAAACATAATACCTTCAGTAGACAAGTGGATCAAGAAAATATGGTGTGTGTGTGTGTGTGTGTGTGTGTGTGTGTGTGTGTACATATATATTTATGTATGTATGAATGCATTCTATGCTTCCTACAGAAAGAACGACATGCCCGTTTATTAGGAAATTGAAGGAACTGGGGAAAAATTCATATTAAGTTAAGTAAGGTAGTCCCAAATAAATTTAGGTTCAATGGTTTCCCTTATTTGCAGTAATTAGTACCCATATAGGATAATCATTTGAGATAAGCTGAAAAGATCAAAGATTATGAACATATTTCTATATAAGACGTTGATTAGTGAAATGAATCCAAGATATCAACAGTTCTGTGTTGTTATTGTTTTTTTAATTTATTATGTGCTTTTTTTGTTTCCCTTATTTGTTTTTCACCCTATGATATATCCCCCTTTGGCACCTGAAAGGATTTTTGGAAGCTGTATCTAGTATATACATTTGTCTAATCTAGGAAGGAGAAGGGGAATAACAAAGCACTGAAAAAAGGATGTAGGATGACCTATTGCAACAATGCACCACAGGAGAGTATATTGGAGAAGAATTTGACCTCTTCGAATGCAGGAAATTATGGGTGGGAAGAGTGTAGGAGTTGGAGAAGAGAGGGACTGTGAGACAACCATAAAGGAAGAGGTAACAATGATTAACTAATAATATAGTATTGCTTTACACATATATCTGTAATTCCTGTGTACAAGAACTTTACAAGAAAATAAGATTTAGAAAAAGAAAATATAATTAAGAACCAGTCCAATTCCCAAAAGGAGGTTTTCAGTGCAACACAATCAAAAAATAAGTAATTTCAGAAAGAAAGATGTACATGACAGCAGATTCAAGAACAATGAAAGACTTTATGGAAAAATCAAGTAGTAATTGATTAACCCCGTTGTAAAATTTATTTCTAAATATTTTATGGAAATGTATGCTATCATAAAATTTGGGTAGCATTTGCTTATGGCAAATCAATATTTTGAAAATATGCAGGTAATAGAGTTCTTAGAATTTCCCCTAAATATATATTAGAAGATTGTAGTTTATCTTTGACTCAAGGTAGAAAAAATAACGAAAAGAATTATTCCAACATTCTCAAAAAGACCAACTGTGAAAAATAATTATTCCATTGATTTTAAGCAAAAGGATATCGTAAATTTAGGTTGTGCATCACTCTCTGAAAAAGACAGAAAGGTAGAGAGCTGCTTTCCTTGACTCCTCTCTTCTTAAAAGTTCATGCCTTTTGTTTGTTGGCATATATTGTTAATATTACAGCAGCAATATTCCTTCTTCAAGGAAATACTTTGCGGAAATCACAACATAATGACCCTCATGACTATCACTGGAAATTAAGCATAGCGAAGTACATTGGGAAGTAGTATTTGAACTTATAATATCGATGTTTATGTGTGAAATCATGCCTGTCATTACATTGATGCATTCATTATCTCAAACTAAAATGAATCAATCAAACAATATTTGGGTTCTGTTAGTCAATTGATTTTGATCCAAACAGACTTACACAAAATTCGGGTCTTCAACTTTTAATCATCCCAAAATACAAGAAAGAAATTATATCAAAATACCTGAAAATACGTTAGATGAATGATCTCTCAATCTTCGACCAAATAACATGATGGTTGTATTTGGGAAGTTTATAATGTTAGGAGAGATAACTAGGCCTTAGAAGTATCACCTGAAAGTGTTTCTCACAGCAGTTATAACTGTTGTTAATTTGACTAGCATAGTAAATTTCAAAATCCTCTTCATGTCTTCTGTGTTCAGACTTCTTTGTTTTGTCCCTTACGAATGATAACCATAAAATGGATTGGATCTTCAAAATATCTGATTAATCTGTATGTGGTACAGGTAGCTTTATCACATATAACAATTTTGCGATATGAATTATTTGATCTCTTTAAGTTCTTTATACCGTTTACTGAAAAAATATTGAAAGTATGAGCATGATGTAAGAGACCATATTTACTATATTTTTGTGGACGTTAGATTGTCTAATTCTTCAATGCTAAAACAAACACAGCATGTTAAATAACTATCAACGTTTTTTCTTTTCTCAAGTATGGAATTCGATTGATTTAGGCAGAAAAGTGAAAAGCAATTGAACTTTAATCAAATCTTAATGTTGATTTCATATTTATTGATACCCAAAATGCCTCCATTGCCTCCTGAAACTGTTGTCAAATGCATTCTGTTTTGAAATGTGAAGACACACGTCAGGAAATAAGAAGCAAATAAGGTGATGTTAAACTGAAAGCACCCTAAGGCAAAAAGTATAGACGCAAGCCCCAAACCATAACCAAAATCAAAATTAGATTCTTTTCTTCTATCACATTGCAATGTCCATCCAAGAGAAGCGAGAGTTTATCAACATTAATATTGGTGTAATTCATTCAAGGGACAAGAAAATTAAAGCAAGTAACTTAGAGATATATAGTTGAAAGAGAGATTCATATTTACGAGTACAAGTTTTCATCAATTTTGCTTTGTACATTTCTTTGAGGGGGTGGGCATGCGTGTTAGATGAGGAAAGTTTCCAAAATCTGAATCAGGTTGTGGAATATTTTCTAAAATTTGGGATTTCAGAAATTTCACCAGATGATATAGTTTTATGCACGTCTAGCACCAAGAGGGATTTTAAGAAAGCTCAATCTTAAAATATTCAGCATATGTGTTTTTTTTAAAGTTTTACTCTAAAGGTTCTGTACAGGGGGATTCCAGTTACATGATTAAGGTAATGAGTACAGTTCTTTTTGGTCAATTTTACAGTTTCACTTGTTGATGTCCCACTATCCCTTCCCACCTCAACTTCTTCACACCTCTGCATACCCCTTCTGAAGAAGTAAAGTTCATTCCTAATATACTGTCTTGTGGTTATTCTAGTTGCAATATGTCATGCTGTTCCTTAATTCAGGCATTTATTACACCCCTTCCCTTCCCCAGATCAGACAAATATATATACAGAATGTATGGTACCAAAATTTAGTACAGTGTCAACAGGAGATATGCCATAGGGAAAAGATCAAACAAAGGAGACAACAATAAAATAAAATCTCCGAGCACATTTAAAACAATAACTATAAAGATAGTTCTTTTGTCTTCATATTTTAGAGTTCATGTCACTTAGCATTATTTTATATGATCATATGTGCATCAGTTTTGAGCTTTTCAGCTCATCTAATAAGATTATATTATATGTATGTTATTATTGCAAATAAGGAAAACCATGAGACCTAAATTTCTTTGGGACTGGGTAACACAACTTAATATGATTTTTACAAGTGTTTCCATTTCTTAACCAAAGGGACACTGTCCTCCTGTCTGTTGGAAACATAGAATTGCCATCTCTATACATATGTACATACAAATGTATATATTTGCATATTTTTTGATCCACTCATCTAACTCATCTATTGAAGGTCATTGGGGTTGGTGTTATTTCTTAGATATTGGTAATAATACTGAAACAAATATAGTTGTGCTGGTAGCTTTACAAAGGCCTTGTTAGTGATCAAGTAATTAAGTGCCCAAAAGTAGGATTGCTGAATCATAGGAGAGCTCTATGCATAATGTTTTGAGGAAATTTATACTGCTTTTCAGAATGTTTGAACAAGTTTATCATCCCACCAACAGTACGGTAGGGTTCCTTTGGAGCCACATTTCCAGCCCAAGCCTCTGTCATTATTAGATTATTTATTATAGCCATTCTAACTGGGATAAGGTGGAATATTAATATTGTTTTGATTTAGAATTTCTTTATGGCTAGAGAAATTGAGCATTACTTCAAGTATCTATTGACTAATCTCATTTCCTCTTCAGAGAGGTAATTTCGTTTTGCCCTTAAAGAAATTATGAAGACCAATTGCCTGACTCCCTGAAACCAAGAAGTGTGCCCTTTCACGGTAAAACCCCTGTTTTCCCTGTATTTGATGTTGGTATAATTTTGGAAGGGGAAGGGAAAAAAAATTGTTCAAATATTTCTGTAGAAATTCCAGTACTCATGTGAAATTGCAAACCAGGAAATTCCTGGTGATGAAATATGCCCCAAATAGGAAACCCTCCTATGTTCACACCTTCACATTTTCATAAATGTGAGCAAGCTTCTCACATGTGAAACTTCCTCTTCTGTATTGTAATACTTCAACTCTATTGAATACATAGAAAACCTAACTACTAAAAATATTTGGGCAAGGTAGTTCTTCCTAAAATATGCTTCGAAGCTATTCCATTAAGCAATAGCAATGCTGTGGACCATAAATAGAAAAACATTCATAAAATTGTGGTGGTGGGTCATCTAAATATGAGGGACTTATGATATAAAAGGTGAAAACAAAGTTAGATTCATCGGATATGGTTTCATAATCTAGCCTTCAATTATATCCAAAGTGACAGATAAATCTTTTTGAACATTTTAGCAATATACAGGAAAATTCTCAAATGGTGCTGTATTCTTTTCTGATAAATGTCACATTCTTTGTATAAAATTAGCTATCTTCCTAAATTGAACATTGTCCCCCAAAACTAATAAAAGTTGGGTGGTAGGTTATGGACAAATGTAAATATGTTCTTTATCTCTGCCACTGGCATTGGGAAGAAGTCACACTCTGCTCTTTGTAAAACAGAAGTTGTTGGGAAATTTGCATGAGGTTATATTATCATTATACATATATTTTATTATGTTGTACAGCAGTCAAAAATGAAATGGACCATATTATTCCCATGGAAATGTAACAATTTTGAGGGGTGTATGTATGATTAGAAATTAGGAAAAAGTCCTTTCTTCAGGTTACTTTCTTCATCCAAAACTTGGCTCTGTCCAAGTTACCCTGAGAGACCTGCTTTTAGGTCCCATAACCTTCAATCCCACATTTTGTTTTCATGACTGTTCTCCAATTAGACACAATTGTTGATTGGATATATTACTCAAGATTCTTGACTCCCCATAACATCTGAAAAAAGCAGATACCTTTCTATATGACTTGGAAATTCTCTTTAAGTCTGTCATTTTCATTGCAGGACAAATGGTCATATAATTTTTGTGTTCTGAGAAGAAACAGAATTCCAGATTCCTTGTTGGTGTCTCAATATTCTCAGATTCCTTTCTACATTGATAAATATCTGCTGTCATTAACTCATTCATGGAAGACTCTTGATAGTACATACAACAATTATAAGAATTTAGGTATATATAGGAAAGGAACAACCTCACAACTTCTCCATCATAAGAAAAACGTGTAATATGTGTTTGAGAATTTTTGAATATTGATTCTGAAATTTTTAATTTGGCAAAGCTCTCTATATAATTCCATCGAAAAATGGCACCTCATCATGAGGCAGTAAGAATTTACAGTACTTCTGACAAAGACTAGAACTTTCAATATTACACAGAAATGTTTTAAGCGTTTCTTTTTCTTATATTTTTTTTTGTTTGTCTATCATGGGGTTTATATTGGGGGAAGAAGGAAGATGTGAAGGAAAACGAACAAAGGAGGGAAGGAAGGGAAGAAAAAGAAGGAAGGGAAGAAAGACAGGGAAAAAGGAGGGAATGAAGTGAGGGAGGAAGGAAAGAAGATAGGAAAGCCGCGAAGAAGGCAGGGTGGGAGGAGGGAAGTCAGGAAGGAAGAAGGTAATGAAAGGAAGGAGGAAAAAAGGAAGGAAGAAAGGAAGGAATGAAGGAAGTAAGGAATGAAGGAAGGAAGGAAGGAAGAAGGAAGGGAAAGAAAGAGAAAGTTTCAAGGAAGGGAGTCAAGTGGGAAGGAAGGAGGGAATGAAAAACGAGAGTGAGGAAGGAAGAATAAAGAAAGAAAGGGAGGAAAAGGTAAAAAGAAGAGTAAGCTGGAAGTAAGGAAGAATGAAATTAAGGAGGAGGGAGGAATTGTGATTTTGGCATAGTGTGGAGGAAGCTCTTTGGTTCAAACCTGGGTTGTCTGACCTTACTTTGTTTCCTTCCTGGGTTTCCGTGGCCATGTGGAGGTCCAGTGACTGAAACCTGACGATGTGTTTGTGTGTGTCCGGGGGGTAGGGTGGGGGTTGAGAGCACCTTGCCTGGGAAATGCCTGTAATTCAGCCCTATATATGTGGTGAAATTTAAGTGCTTAAGGATCACATGTTCGATTCTAGGCTGTTAAGCTTTGCCAGTTCACAGCCAGCCAATGCTTGATCCAGCCCCACAAACTTTCTGTTCCAGAAGGTGGGCGGGAATAAATTCACATAAATGACGAGGAGAGGGAATTGAAAACAGAGGCTGTGGGTGATCAGCATTATTCGCTTATCTTCCTCAGAATGTTTTCAGGGCTTCTTCTGCTTTATCCCCAGAGCTCCAGATAGGAGTTGGGGGCGTCTGTGGGGGGTAAGAGACAGGGAGCAGCTGCCTCCCTCCTCTGCATCCTCCTGTTCCTTCTAAACCTTTACCTCATCAACCTGAAGGTGGCCATGGACTCCCACTGGATTCCCATCTCGGAAAGGCATAGGCCATGGGTAAGTCAAATCTGTCATAAGAAGACAGTAAGTGAGAGCAGGAAGCCCTACGCCAGGATTAGGATACTCTGGGTGAGAGCTGATGGAGAAAGCTGGAGGTGGGTGTAGAGAGGGAAGAGATACCTGGCAGTCACAAGAATGGAGCACGGCTTTGTGTCCCATCGCAGGAGAGATTCTGTTTGTGATGACCCCTGGTGCAGATCTTACTTCACTCACAAAAGATTAGTTGGTTGACTTATCCTTGCAGTGGGTTATTTGGTTCATTGTTGGGTAGGTGGGTGACTTGGTAGGTTGGTTAATTTGCCAGAGCAATTCTTCTTTTCCCACTTGATCGTTCATATCACAGTCTCTATGAACCTGGTGTCTAGGCTCATGTGAAAAATGATATTCATATATTAAACTGCTGGATTGATATGATTTCATACATGAGGAAACAATGCGAGGCTCCATGAATTTTTTATTAAACTTTGGAAACATAAATATACTCAAAATTTCTGCCTCTGTTTATGCAAATAATGTTTACTTACATATAAATGATGAATGTATACAAAGGGTGATAGAAAAGGATATTGAAAACATCCCAAATGGAGGGTCATCACAGATGACTTGTTTACAAAACACAAGAGCAGAAACTGTTTCTCCTATATCTCTAGAACTTACTGTAGCAGTGTTAAATTAGGAAAAATCTAATTTTCTATTGACAATTGTGTCAACCTTCAAATATTGTGAGATTTTTCATCAAAATAAGAGCAATTTTGCAATCAATACCCTAGATACCGAAAGAGAAACAATGAATCTCTCCATGTTATAAGTTTATAACCGCGGCTTGAAATCTAAAGGATTGAAGCTGAATTCAGATTGTAGGATAATAGAGTGGATGTCTTAACATATTAAAATTTAACCTTCCATAATGTCAGGAATTTACATGTTTGCCACTAAGCAATGGTGAGTGAAAGGAAACCACCTCCAATATTATTGAAATCTGGTAAAAACAGTATATTGTCAACAAAAAACATCTTTCCCATGCTCTGCTTTAGAAACACACAAGTTTAACTTCAACTGTCATAGTTTCCACAAAATTCTGCAGTTTGCAGAAGAAATAGAAAAGTCTCTACATGACATTACTTCCCACATACTCTTTCATGTCATTTATAACATTTTCCAACATTTACCTTAAAAGATATACCCAAGTGTATTCATGAACTGATAACTTTATGTGGTACCAATATATTCTACTGAAACATTAACTTTCTCCATTTCCCCAGATGGTATGGGAATCTGCACAATCTAAGACTCTGATTTTTATCATTGGGACACTGCAATAAACTCTCAGGACCCCCAGGTTCTTCTGAAAATGAAAAAATTGTACTGGAGAAAAGAAATATACAGTGGAAAATAGAAATCTTTGTCGTTATTCCTTTAAGATCTGTAAAATAACTTACGAATCCCTATTAGGAGAATGAAGATTCAAAATATGATGAAGTTTTATGGAAATTACCTTCTGATATATCTCACTTCCCTATAGGTAGTTCTTAATTTTTTTTCTTTATTAAAATATTCATTCCAGTTAAATAATTAATGTTTGAGTCAACTGGCATTGTTACCCTGTGTTGTCTTCTGAGAGTATACAGCATGCAGGGTTCATGATTTACCAGCATTTTTATAATTCAATGAAGAAAAAGCCCCAAATTTACTTGTTTTCTTGCATCTCAATCTGGCATACATAATGTCAAAGTTATATTTATCATCATGTCTAAAATTTCAGAGTCCATAAAGAGCAATGTTACCTATCCTGTTCTGTTGCTGTGAATATAACTTCTGTGATTCAAAAAAGAAGAAAATAAGGTGAACATGACCAGGCTAATAATTTCTAAAAAGTATGTGTATGAGAGGTAAGTAACTGTCTGCAAGTCCGGTGGGAGAAAAATACACAGAGAAAAATCATGACTAAATATTTCAAAATCAGATGACATATATTAAATTACTTCTTTAGTGAAATGTAAAGCAAATAGGTAGAACATATTTATCTCTAAATCTTTTTGTAGCTAGACACACATGCACTGAAATACATTGATTTTTCTGTCTATTTCACAGATTAGGATCACGTGTAGTAAGCAATAGAAATATATAACTTTTGAGTGCAACACATTCCTTAATTTTCAGGTATTTGTTTTCTCCATCATAGGCAAGCAGTAAAGAAAATTATGTCGTGACAACTTTTAAGCGAATTTGAAAAAGACTTCCTAAATTATAGATGTCTGAATTAATCAATTCCATAAACCCTTTTAAAATATCAAACACCTATAAAAATAAACACTCACCTGAAAGAGGATTTGCCATTCCTCTATATCTATATTGATTCCTGCTAGGATTATACGATCAGTAGGGATAATTATTCAAATAACTGTTTCTTAGAGAAATTATGTACCACAAAGCAAAGGAATCATGAGAGTCAAAGTTTGAAATTGGGACTGTTGTTCAATAATTAGTAAATTACAGTAGAACAGTGTCTAGTTGACCAAGAAGTAGAGCCAGAAGACATTTAAACACAGGACTCACAAAAATGTCATGGGAATAGAAGTAAATTTGAAGATCGCCAGAATGAAAAGTGCTATTGATGTATGGTGAAGTAAAGTATTTTGATTCTTCTATCCATTGAACAAAAGTGCCAACTTGGAGAAACTTTTGAAAGTACATCTTGCAATGTCATTTGTAGAAAGAAAACAAGCCATTCAGAGGAAAATGTCCCAGTGAAGACCAAGAGCCAAATAGATATGGAAGAAAGAAATGAGAGCAAGGAACTGTTACCTGTCTTCTAAAGTTAACTGGATTCACCAAACTAGTTCAGTATCCATTCCTCCGTACAATGGAAGACATCCGATTCTTCGGATTTCTACAGCAATCCATACTTCTGTGTAGAGTCTTTTCTGGGTGGGTCACAGTTACTGTGATGTAGCCAATAATCCTCACCTCTTTTTAACAAACTGAGGAAATTCAATCCTATTTTGCTATATGAAAATAGAAATGCCTCTATCATTTTCTCTTATATGCATTGTTGGATGATAATTCTGTGGAAGAGCAATGCTCTCAGTAGTCAAATACTGTGAATTGATTTCCCACACTTTTCAAGTATGTGTGTGTGTGTCTATGTGTGAGAGAGAGTGTGCGTGTGGTTTTCGTGTTTTAAAGATACTGTAAAGAGAGTGACAGTTACATGAGCAAGATAATGATTCCATTTCCTATCGAGCATTTTTACCCTCTTGATTTTTTCCTACCATGACTTTCCTCCCTACCACTCCAACTCATCTCTCTCCCATGCAATGTGTTAAAGTTTGTTTTCAACATAGTATTTTGAAGATTTCATTGTTACAATTGGTCAACTTGTATCCTTATTTAAGCATTTTGTTTTTTCCCTTTCCCTCCCCGAATTGTAGTAGTTTATATGCAAGATTCATGACACCCACATCAAATACATTGAGAACAGGGGTTCTACCATGTGCAAGGAACATACAAATGAACAAAAAGTAATTACATTGTACATTATAAATACATTAGGATCAACAGAAAGAAAGAAAAAAGATATTTTGTGTCCCTACCTTGGGGTTCATTTCACTTAACATCATCTTATATGATCATATGTAAAAAGATTTTGGCCTTTTCTGCTTGTCCTACACATGTATTACTTATTGCAAATAAGGGAAACAATGGGAACTATGTTTCTTCGGGACTGGCTTACTCCCTTAATACATTTTTTCCAAGTCTCTATTTTATAACAAATGGGGCAATGGCATTCTTTATGATGGAGGCATAGAATTCCATTTTTTATGTATGTACCACATTTTCCTGGTCCATTCATCTACTGAGGGGCCTGTGTGTTGCCTCAATATCTTAGCTATGGTAAGTAATGGTTCAATAAACATTGTTGTGCTGCTAATCTGTACATGGCCTTGTTTGTGATCATTTGCAGAAATGAGCAAATTGGGATTGTGGATCATTTGGGAGCTCTATGTGGAGTCTTTTCAGGAAACTCCATACTGCTTTCCAAAGTGATTGAAAAACTTTTCACTCCCACCAACAATACAATAGGTGTACCTTCTGGCCACATCACGTCCTTCATCTGTTATTATTAGAGTTATTGATTATAACAATTCAAAATTGAGTGAGATTGAATCTCAATGTTGTTTGGACCTTCATTTCTTATATGGTTATAAAGCTTGAGCTCTTCTTCTTGTGTCTATTGGCCATTCTTATTTCCTCATCCTAGATTTTTCTCTTTAAGTGTTTAGCGCAATTATCTATTGGGCAGTGTTTTCTTTGAAGATTGGTTGAGGGATTTAATTTTTTGCATTCCAAGTATAATTTAGATATGAGACCCTTATATGTTTTATGGGTAGTAAAGGTCTTCTCCGAATCTGCGGGCTTTATATTGATCTTGCTAGCTATGCCTTTTGCCATAGAGAAGCCCCAGAGATTCATGCCATCACATTGTAACTTTATTTGTTTTTTGAGTTTCTGGGTCTGTATTAATAAATATTTAGGTTGTGCCAAGGAGATCTAGGGATTCTCCTATTATTTTGGTAAGGTTTTCAGTGTGTCTGCTTCAATCCTGAGGTCTTTGATCAATTTAGAGTCGATTGTGGTGCAAGGTGATATATAAGGATCTAGTTTTAGTTTTCTGTGGATGATTAACCGATTTTGTTAGCACCATTTACTGAAGAGGCTGCCTTTCTTCCACTCTATTTTTAGATCCCTTATGGAGGATTAGATAGCATAGGTCTGTGGGTTCATTTCTGGGTTTTCAGTTCTATTCAATTGGTATTTAAGCCTGTTGTTGTGCCATTACCATGGTGTTTGATTTTATGGCTTTGCAGTGGAGTTTGAAATTTAGTATTGGTATTCCTCTAGCACTGTTCTTTCTGATAAGGATCGTTTATGCTATTCAGGGTATCTTATTGTTCCATACGAATTTTTTGATTGTTTCTTCTATACCATTAAAGAATGAGGTTGAAATATTGATAGTTATCTCATTGGATTTGTACATTGCATTGGAAGTATTGCCATTTTAACATTGATCTTTCCAATCAGGAACATGGCAGTTTTTTCCACTTCCTAAATATTGCTTTGATTTCCTTTTTCAGGTTTTTAAAGTTTTCATCATAGAGGTCCTTCACTTCTTTAGTTAAGATAACACCTATATATTTTAATTTTTGTGGGGCTATTACAAAATTGTTGCTTTCCTGGTTTCAGCTCTACTCTTTTCATTGTTGGAATACAGAAAAGCCATTGATTTTTGAAGGTTAATTTTATAACCTACTACTTTGCCGAATTAGCTCGTGTAATTTGGGAGTGGAGTCAATGGGATTCTTTAAATAGATGATCATGTCATTTGCAAAGAGGGAGAGTTTTACTTCCACTTTTCCTTTTTGGATCCCCTTTATATTTTCATTGAATTGCCAATACATGAGTGAAGATATATGGCCAAAGAGAAATGTCAAAAACACCAGTGTACACCCAATGATTTCTTCCTAGCATCTGCATGAATTTTTATAAATAAAAGAAATATCAAGAAAAATGGGATTGTATTAAGGGTATAAGACAATTTGGTATAGTGATAAATCTAAATTGTCATGATAACTTTCTTTGAATTTTGTACGATATTTGTTCAAACGAAAATTCTAATGCAGGTCTTTGCATATAATGTGTGATAGTTATTCTACCCTCACAGTGGAATTTTTAGTGAGTACAAATTCATTTTCCTATTTGATGTATCTTTTCAATTTTACATAATTGATATTGATATAGTTTCTTTAAAGGTCTATTAGGCTCTCAGTTGATACATTTTGTTATCCTTGAATGTGACTATGAAATATTCAAATATATCTATGAAAAATCGTTCAATTTAGCTAATAATCAGAGATAGATATTGGATTGGACATGTAGCAAATGCATCATGCTTAACCTACAAGATTGTTAATAAGGAAAAAAATGAAATTCCTTGTACAAACCTCAAATTAGTCTGCAAATTTCAAACCATATCCATCAAAAAATAATGTAAATTAGAACTCCAATGAGATTGCTACTTACTACAATTTCAGTGGGACATATTAAGAAAAGAAATCATATCACAAGGTGGGAATAATAGTAGCCTGATGTATGAATATAAACAAGGTTCAAAGATCTTGGAAAGTTCTATACAATTTCTTCAAATATTAAAAAGAGAACTCCTCCTATATCTGAAATCCATTCACTTGCATTTACCCAAAAGTTCATAATTAAGGATACAATTCACATACCAACATGAGTATGATCATTTTATCATTACTTTCCATACCCTGTTGGATAAATACATTTTGGAATACTACCTATAACCACATCACAAAAGGTTCACATCTTGTATTTTGAATAAAACTCTATGAGATTAAATGGAATTCTATAAAGTGGTTAATACTGTATTTTTTTCAGCTTTTTTCCTTCTTAGAATATCTATTCCTGTTGGGAACTGGTTTCTAAAGCTTGTAATAATCCTATGTACTCAGGAGGCTGAGATCTGACAGTCACAGATGAAGGCCAGACTGTTATCTCCAATAATCCACTCGAAAACCAGTTAGTGCTGTGGCTCAATCATTAGATTCTCCTTGAGATGTAGAATGTAGGGACAGCACCCAACTGTGTGTGTGTGTGTGTGTGTGTGTGTGTGTGTAGTCATTTATATATATGTATATGTATATATATATATATTCTTCTATTCTACATATAAAAAGAACTATACCAATGTTCACATATTTCAGTAAGATTTCAGAACCTGATTTCTTTTTTTTTAATATTATTTTATTTTTTTGTGAACATAATGTACAGAGGGGTTATAAGTACATGGGCAGGATAATGCGTACATTTCTTATCAAGCATTGCAGCCTCCTCCTTTGTTTACCCTTCACATCCCTTCCCAGCCTCCCCCCAAAACCCCCCACCAAATATTCCTCCTCCCCCCCACACCCGCACCAACCCAGATGCCCCTCAGTAGATGAATGGATCAAAAAAATGTGGTATATATACACAATGGAATTCTATGCCTCCATCAGAAAGAATGACACTGCCCCATTTGTTAGGAAATGGAAAAACTTGGAAAAAATTATATTAAGTAAAGTAAGCCAGGCCCAAAGAAACATAGGTCCCATGGTTTCCCTTATTTGCAATATCTAGTATATATATGAGTCAAGCATAAAAGGTCAGATAAGGTGATGTTAGGAAAATGAACCCTTAGATATATATTTTAATGTTTTTTTCTATCATGCATGTGTTTCTAACGCATTTATAAGATTATCTCTTTGTTGCTTTGTATGTCCCTCTCCCACAGTATAACACCTGTTTCAACTATATTTGATGTCTGTATATCTTGTGGAGGAGAGGGTAAAAAACAAGTCGTTTAAGGATACAGGTGGACCTGTTGCAACAATGAGAAGTACAAGTTGTCATGTCGAAAATGAGCTTCACAATGACAGAACCTGATTTCTGATGAGAACATGTTACTCATACACACACACACACACACACACACACACACACACACACACACACACACACACATACACACACACATATTGTTAACACCCCAAAAATAAACATTAAAGAATGAATGATGATCTGGCTTGTCACTAAACCAAGTTGCTTAACCAGGACAGAATCCCACTTTGAAGAGTTTTTTATTCACTCACTCACATTTTTTTTGCCTTGAATTATTTACCCAAAACTCATTCAACTCGAAGAAAACACTGTTATTGTGGATGAAAATTGAACATATAAGACAAAAACCCACACATGTTAATTCCATTTGAGGTGGTGGAAAATTTAGATATCATACAATTTGACATTCACTTGAAGCCTTAGAATAATATTTTATTCCCAAACCAGTGTATTTTGATGCCAAATTTACAACCTTCCCTTTGAAAGTACTTGGATTTAGGTCTTGGCTTTCTTTCAAAGTATGTCTTACTGAAATTTGTCATTGCAGATTAGCATTACAAATATTTACCTTTGCTCACCCTTTTGTATACTTGAATATTAATGTACACAATACTTTCGTTTGAAAATTACCATACAACTGCTACATTGCATCTTTCGGCATGAGACATATACATCCTTTGAAAATTTCAAAGAGTTATTGAATATACTAATTATTTATTTCATACTATACACAATACACACAAAATGAAGCATCATTTTCATTGACAAAACTATGAGAAAAAATGAAAACCCTGAAGTGGAATTACCATATAGCAAAGTATGCTTACATTTCAATGATTTGAAAATTCCTAACATTAAAATACACATCAAAAGTGAAATGGATGGTTTTGACAAAGTCACAAATATCTGCAGGTGTTGGTGACTTCAACAACTAAATAAATATCGTTATCTGTACAATTACATGGTAATTCATATACATTCGTAATAAATTGGCTAGAGGTAATTAAGAAAATGAAAAAAAGATACACTGATTGCATTCACCATATACTAATTCATTTCAACTGCATTTCAGGCAATGAGAAACACTTTAAAATCATGGGTACATTCCCAAATGGATTAGTACATGAATCCAGTTACATTTATGTGTAAAATAATCTTAAATACATTTGTCTACTTTGGAAATGTTTAGCAACAATATTCATGGGAAGACTGAAAGATACCTGAAAATTGAAAATGGCACTGATGAATATCCTCAAGTCATGATGTGCTCTGAAGTCCTCATAGATTGATGAAAAGGTGCTAATTGCCAACAAGAAAATGAAGAGTAATCATAATATGCTGTCTTTCCCAACAATTTGCAAGGGGGTTGTCTATATGATACATTCTCGTAAGGCTTACATTGTTTCTATGATATAGTTCTACTTAGAATCTGTATACCAATTACAAAACTGAAAATAGTATATTTCTTTTTATATTATTATTCATGTTTTTCATTGCGAAAATACCGTACAAAGGGGTTACAATTACATGAGCAAAATAATGAATACATTTCTTATCAAGCATTGTTACCTCCTCCTTTTTTGCCCCTTACCATACCTGCCTTCACTTCACCACCCACCCCCACCACACCAAAGTTGTAAAGTTCATTTTACAACACAGATTCTTGTATATTTCATTGTGGCAATCGGTCCAACTGTATTCCTATTTAAAGAATTTGGTTTTTTTCCTTCCGCTTCACAAATTATACCAACATCAAATACAGTGAAAACAGCAGTTATATCGTGGGGGGAGGGGGGAGGTGGACACACAAAGCAACAAAAAAAATCATCATATAAATATGTTAGAAACAACAGAAAGAAAGAAAAACAATTTAAGTCCTTGTCTTGGGGTTGATTTCGCCAAGCATCAATTTATCTGAACTTTTCTGCTTCTCATAGACATATACTAGTTGTTGAAAATAAGGGAAACTATGGGACCACTGTTTCCTTGGGCCTGACTTACTTCACTTAATATAAATCCCCCAACGACAAATCCTCAAAGACACAACTGCCAATAAATATATGGGCTAATGAATTACATAGAAATTTATCTGAAGAGACAAGAAGGATGGCCAATAGACATATGAAGAAATGCTCAAACTCTTCTTGTCATAAAATAAATACAAATCAAAACCATACTGAGATACCATCTCACTCCAGTAAGAATGGCTATAATCAAGAATTCTAACAAGAGATGCTTCAGGAAATGTAGACATAATGGAACCCTACTTCATTGTTGGAGGCAGTGGAAACTCGTTCAACAAGTTTGGAAAGTAGTATAGAGTTCCTCAAAAAGCTCCACATAGAGCTCCCCTATGACACAACAATATCGCTTTTGGGCATTTACTCAAATGATCACAAACAAGACCATACTAAAGCTACCAGCACAACTACGTTTATTACAGCATTATTGATCATAGCTAAGATATAGAACCAACCCAGATGATGCACAGTAGATGAATGAATTAAGAAAATGTAGTATATATACCCAATGGAATTCTATGCCTCCTTCAGAAATAATGGAAAGGCTTGGAAAAATCGATATTTCCTTAAGGTGATCATGTTCACGTGTATATTTTGTCTTTCAATGCAATTATTTTAACATCTATATGGAAAAACAGTGAATAAAGTAATGTGAAATACACATTAATTCTTTTCAAACTTTTTTTCTGTTTTTTACAGAAAAATAGTGTACAGGGAGGTTGCAGTTAAATTAGTAAAGTATAAGTCCATTTCCTGGAGTATTGTTACCTCCTCCTTTGTGTTTCCCCTGCCAAAACTTCCTTCTCCACCGCCCTTATTCTTCCCTCCTCTCCCCAAGTTTTAAAGTTTATTTTCAAAACAGTGTCTTGTATACTTCATTGTTACAATGGGTCAATCTGTATCCTTGTTTCAGCATTTTGTTATAACACTTTCCCTCCCCAAACAAGGTGCAGGGCACCAACGTCAAATACAATGAAAAGAGTTTATACCGTGGGGAAAGAACATACAAGAGAAATTTAAAAAATCACACAATGTATTTTAGATACATTGAAAACAATAGTAAGAAAGAAAACAGTATTTGGCCCTGTGTTGAGGTATATTTCAATTCACAACAACTTAATTTGTGCATAGATTTTCATCTTCCCTCTTGTCCATGTATAGTATATGTATATTCATATATATATATATATATATATATGTATATATATATATGTATATATATATATATATATATATATGAATTCTATGCCTACATCATAATCACATCACCCCCATTTGTTAGAAAATGGGATAAAATCCAACACCATGTGCAAGCAGATTCTATTCACCACACCATGAACTGACAAGGAGTTGTAATCTTCTTTCTGATGATCACAGATCATAACAGACTGTGGAGGACCCGGAAACCAAGGGAAAGTATGAGTACCACATTGGGAGTAGGACACAAAACACAAGATTAATCTTAATAATATTTAAAGACCACACAAGACATCCTAACTCCTTATAGAACAGTGGTGGGAAGGTAGCCCTTCTCAATCACTAGAGAAGATATTAACAAAGACCAGGCCAGAGGGGCTAGCACCTAATTCTGGATGTGTAAGAGGACAATAGGAGCCATTTAAAAGGTCAAAGGAAACTGATATGTGAGGCTTAACTCTACTCCCGGGGAAAGTTGCCCTTCCCAGGCAAAGGCCTTGCAAATAAGTAAGTTCCACGAAAAATAAAATATAAGAGAAATCATCCAATACAGGTCTTTCTGCTTTACCTGCTGTCCTGCAAATCCTATTCCTATTATCAAGAATGAAGAAAACTGAGATTCTGTGCTTCTTTACCGATTCAGCTCAATCTGTTACTAAATGCTAGACAACAACAACAACAAAAAGAAGGTTCAAGACAAGATGTGGCTGACACTGCATGTATTATTTTTTTGGTGATCAACCTTACTGGGCTAATCAGCCCTTGATTCTATCTTTATTGTGTAAAGCCAGGAGTAATAGCATTATTTTGTTAGCAACACATGAATTACTACTTCAAGACAAAGTATTGGCTTCTAAAGAGAAAAAAAAATAAACACCTCAAGTTATATTTGTATCTATATATGACACGAGAATTGGGTATATTTTTGATGCACTCTTTGGAAAATTTGAAAAACAAACTGGCATGGGATTTCCTAATTCTAATGATGCACTTTTATCTTTTTTATATAAGGAAGTAGAAATAATTTGAGATTTTCAGGTTCATGGATTTTGTTTTTTCCCAAACTATCTCCATTACAATTAATCTTAAAATTGGATATTACATTAAAGTTGTGTCATGTTACAGTCCCTAGAAAGATCAGAGTATATCTAATCCAGTCACGATGATGTATCTGTAACCTTTCAACTGAAAGGACAACTTTAGGGGATATATTTGATATTCAAAGAACAATCTGGAAATATTTGATTTTGATGGTTATGATTCAGAAATGATCCTGGTTTATTTATAAAATTGGTTGGTTTAAGTTGCAATCAAATGAGAGAAGAACCAATATATTTGTTATTGCAAAGATATATATGTACATATATACATATGTTTGTATGTATATATATACATATGTATATATATACATACCTACATACATATATAGAGAGAGATGGGGAGGAGTTACACTTAAATGGCAAGGAAATGATTCCATTTTCTATTAAGCATTGTTAACCCTCCGTCTTTATCCCCTACCATCCCCCTCCACTTTCTCCCTGTTCCCCCAACCGACAAAGTTGTAAAGTTCATTTTCAGGTTAGCATCTTGTACATCTCATTGTTACATTGGGTCCTCCTATATCCTTATTTCTGCATTTCTTTATTTCTCTTCCTTCCCCAAATTAGTGCAGTGCTTCTTCAATGAATTTGTGTCCTCAGTTTTTGGTGAATTTATACTTAGAATTGTATTTGGCCCTGTGTTGGGGTATATTTCACTTAACATTAACTTATCTGGTTATATGTGCATATATTTTCATCTTCTCTGCTTGTCCTTGACTTATACTAGTTATTGCAAATAAGGGAAATCATGGGACCTATATTCTTTTGTGCCTGACTTACTTCATTTAAAATAATTTTTTGCAAGTTTTTCCATTGTCTCCCAGAAGGAGAAATGCCTTAATTAATATTTAGTGATTTTCTTTATCTCTTTTGGATAATTTTAATTTGAAATCCATTTTATTGGATACTAGGATCTCAACTTCATCCTGTTTATGTGGGCTTTTTCTTGGTAGATTTTATTCCATCCTTTCACTTTCAGAATTGCTGTTCCTGTCATGAAAATCATCATCTTGGGACAGTGACATCAGGGTTCTTCCTATGCTTTTTGGATTCTCTGTGGGAGGTTTCTTGCCCTTTATTGTGCCATTGTGGTTTTCTGTGTTTAATACATATTTAATTAACTTTTATAGAGATGGCTTAGTGGAGATATATTGTTTAAATTGTATTTCTTGGGGAAGGTTTTTATTTGACCCATCATTAAGAAAAAGAGGTTTTCTAGGTACAGTATACTTGGTGGACAGTTGTTTGTTTTTATGGTGGCATATGTCATTCCAGGCTCTTCTTTCTTTAATGATTTCTGCTGAGAAAACTGAAGTTAGTATTATGATTGTTACCCATTAAAGGTGATTGATCATTTCTCTTTCATGGCTTTAAGGATCCTTTCCTTGCTCTGAATTGATCCTGTGCAGAATATTATGTGACAGTGGAAAGGATGCAAAATTGGATCACCATATGAAACTCAATCAATGTAATACATCACATAAAGAAGAACAAGATAAGAAACACACGATTACCTCCAAAGATCCAGAAACAGAATTTGGCATGTCCAACTCCCCCTTATGAAGAAAGCAATGGAGAAACTATCCAGGGAACATTTCTCAATTCAAAAAAAGGTTGTTTATAACAAACCTAAAACAAGCATTACACTTAATGGTGTAAAGTTAATGCCATTTCCTCTAAACTCTGGAAGAAAAAAGGGATGTCCACTTTGTCTATTCCTCTTCTATATCGAATTAGAAGGGCTTGCTATAACAATTTGACAAGATGCAAATATAAAGGGAAGATGAAGTAAAATTCTCCCTCTTTGCAGATGAAATGATCTTGTACCCACTGACTCCACTCCCAAGTTACTCTGGCTGAGTAGAATCTTTAGTAAAGTAGCAAATTTTCCCTCAAAAAACAATGGCTTTCATTAATTCCAATAATGAAAACAGCAGAACTGAAATCAGGAAACAACTCTGCTTGTAATAGCCACAGAAAAAGTAAAATATCTAGGAATTAAAGAGATGAAGGATCATTATGATGAAAAGTTTCAAAACCTGACAAGGAAATTAAAGGAGAACTAAGGAAATGGAAACACTTCCCATGCTCCCGGATTTGGAAGATTAACATCGTGAAAATGACAATAATGCCAAAGACTATCTACAAATTTAATGCCTATTCATTCCAACCTCATTCTTCAATAGAATAGAAGCCATCCAAAAATGCATATAGAAGAAGAAAAGATCCCAAGTCTCAAAAATAATATTTAGCAGACAAAACAGCACTGGAAGAATTATAATACCAGGCCCCAAACTCTATGACAAGTCTGTAGAAACAAAAGAGCTCAATGCTACCACAAGAACAGATTTGCAGACGGATGGAATGGAACCGAAGAATCAGAAATGAAACCACAGAACTGTAGCCACCTAATCTTCGATAAGGGAGCCAAAACCATCAAATGGAAGATAGACATTCTCTTCAGTAAATATTGATGGAAAAATGTATAAACATTGTAGAAAACTAAAATTAGATCCTTATCTATCACGTTGCACCCGAATCAACTACAAATGGAACAATGACCTCCAAGGTAAAGCAGAACCCTTGAAAACACTACAGAAAAGAACAAGAGAAACACCAGCTCCTTGGCACAGTCTAAAATATTCTTAATATAGACCCAGAAACACAACAAATAAAAGAGAAGTTGTACTAATGACATTGCACCTAACTCTAGAGCTTCTGCATGGCCAAAGACATAGCTAGCAAGATCAAGAGATAATCCAAAAATTAGGAGAACTTCTTTAGTAGTAGCTACAAACCAAGCAACAGCCTCATATCTAAATTATACTTAGAACTCAAAAGGTTAATTCCTCCAAAAACAAATCCTCAAAGAAACAATATAAAGGAACTACTCTGAAGATGAAGTAAGAATGTCCAATAGATACAGGAAGAAATACTGAACTTTGCTGGCATAAACAAAAAAAAACTGGCAAATCAAAATATTATTGAAATTCCACCTCACCACAGTAGAATGTCTTGACCAAGAAAATTAATAACAGTTGCCGAAGAGTATGTGTCCATCATTGGTGACAGTGTAAACTATTTCAACCACTCGGGAAAGCAATATGCACATTTGTCAAAAGACTACACATAGAGATCCCCTATGACTCAGCAATCCCACTTAGGCACATTTATCCAGTTGAAAACAAACAAGGCCATACTACAGCTACCAGCACATCTGTATTTGTTGCAGTACTATTCACCCTGCCTAAGATATGATAGCAAACATAATACCTTCAGTAGACAAGTGGATCAAGAAAATATGGTGTGTGTGTTTGTGTGTGTGTGTGTGTGTGTGTGAATACATACATATATATATATATATACATATATATATATATATATATATTCTATGCTTCCTACAGAAAGAATGGCATACCCAATTCTTAGGTAATTTCTTAGGAGAAAAATTCATATTAAGTTAATTAGGTTAGTCCGAAAATAATTTCCCTTATGTTCAGTAATTAATACCCCCATAGTATAATCATCTCAGATGAACTGAAAAGATCAAAGATTATGAACATATTTCTATATAATATGTTGAATAGTGAAATGAATCCAAGATATTGACTCAACAGTTCTGTGTTGTTATCTTTTTTTTAATTTATTATGTGCTTTTTTGTTTCCCTTATTTGTTTTTCACCCTATGATATATCCCCCTTTGGCACCTGAAAGGATTTTTGTAAGCTGTATCTAGCATATACATTTGTCTAATCTAGGAAGGAGAAGGGGAATAATAAAGCACTGAAAAAAGGATGTAGGATGACCTATTGCAACAATGCACCACAGAAGATTATACTGGAGAAGAATTTGACTTCTTCGAATGCAGGAAAGGGTGGGTGGGAAGAGTGTAGGAGTTGGAGAAGGGAGGGACTGTGAGACAACCATAAAGGAAGAGGTAACAATGATTAACTAATAATGTAGTATTGCTTTACTCATGTATCAGTAATTCCTGTGTACAGGATCTTTACAAGAAAATAAGATTTAGAAAAAGAAATTATACTTAAGAACCAGTCCAATTCCCAAAAGTAGGTTTTCAGTGCAACACAATCAAAAAATAAGTAATTTCAGAAAGAAAGATGTACATGACGGCAGATTCATGAACAATGAAAGACTTTATGGAAAAACCAAGTAGTAATTAATTAACCCAGTTGTAAAATTGATTCCTAAATATTTTATGGGAATGTATGCTATCATAAAATTTGGGTAGCATTTGCTTATGGCAAATCAATATTTTGAAAATATGCAGGTAATAGAGTTCTTAGCATTTCCCCTAAATGTATATTAGAAGATTGTAATTTATCTTTTACTCAAGGTAGAAAAAATAACCAAAACAATTATTCCAATATTCTCAAAAAGACCAACTTTGAAAAATAGTTATTAAATTGATTTTAAGCAAAAGGATATCGTATATTTAGTTTGTGCATCACTCTCTGAAAAAGACAGAAAGGTAGAGAGCTGCTTTCCTTGACTCCTTTCTTCTTAATAGTTCATGCCTTTTGTTTGTTGGCATATATTGTTAATATTACAGAAGCAATATATATATATATATATATATATATATACATATATATATATATTCCTTCTTCAAGGAAATACTTTGTGGAAATCACAAAATAATGACCCTGATGACTATCAGTGGAAATTAAGCATAGCGAAGTACATTGGGAACAAGTATTTGAACTTTTAATATCGATGTTTATTTTTGAAATCATGCCTGTTATTACATTGAGGCATTCATCACCTCATACTACAATGAATCAATCAAACAATATTTGGGTTCTGTTAGTCAATTGATTTTGATCCAAACAGACTTACACAAAATTCGGGTCTTCAAGTTTTAATCATCCCAAAATACAAGAAAGTAATGATATCAAAATACCTGAAAATATGTTATATGAATGATCTCACAATATTCGACCAAATTACATGATGGTTGTATTTGGAAAGTTTATAATGTTAGGAGAGGTAACTATGCTTTAGAAGTATCACCTGAAAGTGCTTCTCACGGCAGTTTCAACTTTTGTTAATTTGAGTAGTATAGTAAATTACAAAATCCTCTTCATGTCTTCTGTGTTCAGACTTATTTGTTTTGTCCAAAGAATAGGACAAAACAATATTTATATAGTTTCTGTGAAAAAGAATTTAACACAAATTCTGTAATCAGGAAATAATAACAAAGTTAATCATAGGGGTTGCTATAGATATCATAATTTGTCAATAGTATTTTACTAATCACCCTACAACTCTTTTGTGAAGGACTGTCCTTTCGCAGTTTTGTCATCCCATTTAAAACGTTCTGATTCATAAGAAGAGATTATCACCTCATGTATGATTTTTTCTGCAATTATATAGTCATATTCAATTCAAATCATTGCTTGTGTTTAGAAAGGAAACAGTGTGTTTTTAGTCGTATATTTTCTTTTTCATTACAAATAAGTAAATGATTTCCAGATGAAAACAGTATTTCTGTTGTGACAGTTCTGTATTGTTGTGACAGTACGTGATTTTGTCCCCAAATTTTGGGGCTAACATGTTCTCAACCATAATGTCCAGGAGAGATACAAATACTCATTTAAGTGCAAGATGAGATTTGAGTTCAGGCCCTAGGATAGTGTATTTTACTTTGAGCAAGATATAAATGAGTAAATGGAAGACACTAATATATTTCCATAAAACAACATATTAGAAAAAAAATAATAATTACTACATATGGTTGTAAAGCCTCAAGGAGAAAATAAAATTATGCCACTTTTTGACATGTTTTGTTCACTTCAGTTCAACTGCAATAATTCATGAAACAGGATGGATAGGATTTTAAGGACTTGCACTTGCAAGGAAGAAAGGATTGAGCAAATTATTTGGTGTATAAACATAACCGGAAAAAGTTGTCATCATTGAAGAGAGATTTATGCATGATAAAATGCAAAACTGAAGTAGCTCTATTTACTAAACTCAGTCATTCTAGGGGAAAGGACAATGCCATGTTACCAAGAAATGTTGACTACACCATCAGAGTGATAGTACATCCAGCATAGTAAAAGGCCTACGTTTTATAGGACTTGTGCTACAAATGAAGCTTACCTGTAACTTCCTCATTAGACTTTGTTTCCATCGAAATTAGTATATGCTTATTGGTTTGATTCCATGGAACTAATTTGCGAATACTTTGAAGACACACAGCCAAATTGACAGAAAGATCGTCTTGATTGGATGCAACTAATGTCTCATACAGAAAAAAAAATTTGAACATTTTATATTCTGATGACTGAAATTTATATAATATTTCTAGATTATGGATAACAGCATTAATTAATTGAAAATTATTCCACAAAATTATCAATAATCCACTGTGGCCCAGTAGAACTATGAAGATTCCTTTACCAGTATCATGTCACTTACTGAAAATATAACATGGTCTTGCAACTTGATTAACAGCTAGGAAATATGACTTAACAAGTCCTGATGAAAGATGTAAAGTAAAAGTATGAGGAAAGTGAGAAAATATTGAGGCTCATTTTGTGAGATTTCTACTTCAGTTCCATAGGTAGAAAATATCTTCACTTAAGTATGTAGTTGCTGGGAGTTATAATAAATACAACAAAGTTTATAGGACAATTAATTTGTCAAAAGCTGAACCACTGAATTTTAGAGAATCAGAGAACAATGTATGTTATTTAGATTGAAGACAGAATTGAAGAAAATAAACTAGTACATGCTACAAGACTGAAAATAAACTGAACCTATCATTAAATGTGACAATATGAATGAGTCTCACGAAGGAGAGCAAGTAACCTTACCCTCTGAAGAAAGAAAGCTTACATCAATCAGGTATGTCTACTGTTGTTGTCCCTTGCTTCCAGTGTGCCTTCGGGATGGGGATCTATGTATTTTATTATTTACATAACCATATTTTTTATTGTGAAAATGCCATACATAGGGGTTACAATTACATGGGCAAGATAATGAGTATATTTCTTATGAAGCATTGTTGCCACCTCCGTTTTTCCCCTTCCCTTCCCTTCCCTTGTCCCTATCCCCCATAACCATAATTTCTTTGTCAACATTACTCAGTTTATTGAACACCACCCCACAGGTTGGCTCCCAGAAAGAACAAATTTTGAAAGCGAAGATACCACAGCATGCCCTAACTTTTCCCTTTTAGACTTCCTGAGAATTGTGTTATGGTTCAGTAGAATTGAACTCTGGGTGGAATTTTTACCCTTTTTAACTCACATATAAAAATGTCCTACTGCTTATGTCTATTTGCTCTTGCCTACCCATCATCTAGGTTCGATTGGTACACTCGTTTCATGTCCACTTTTCATTCTTTGTGATACTAGTGTTCATATGAATAGAAATCATAAATTTGGACATTATATATTAGGTTTCAGTCAGGGTAATTATAGAGCAGTAGAAGAACCTTTCCCGACTGCCTATTGAAGACATGTACTCTTATGAAGAAGCCTTTACCACTATCATATCAATTATCCAATTCTTATCATACCAGCAGGCATTACTTCAGAGTTTGTTAAGGAGGATTTGAAGTATTAATGTGGAGATAGTGAGAGATAGTAAAACTTGTGATAGAGTAAGTTTTGTCTAGCTGCCATGAATAAAAGTAAATGCTTATAAAAAATTATCTTCAAAAACAGAATATTAGTTAAGACATATTTTACAGTGTCACAGAGCCCAGCCTGGAGCCTTTCTCAGGATTTATATTTACTGAATTTCAATTGATTTTCTAGGCTATTGTAAGGGGTGTCAGCCTCTGTTTACCCAGTAGAAAGCCACTCCTGGGGGTGCATTTTCTTCTGTCTGGGCTGGGTGACTTTTTCCTGGGTAGAGTTGAGCCTGGAAGGTCTGGGCTGATTCCTGTGATGTGCTAACCGACACTCCTGTTTATTGCCAAGGCCTAAATTGGTGCTAGCAGCTCAGCCAGGCCATTTTCACTATCAAAAATGGAGATCTCCAGTAGTGTGGTGAGGGATGGGTGGTCATCCCTCTTCTGCTCCCTAAGAAAGAGTGAGGAGGTCAAGCTTCTACTCATACCTCCGGAGTGTTGGTTCGTGGGTCTTCTCTGGTCTGCAATCTGCAGGATGAAGATATCTGCTCCTTTTCGGTTCTTGCTGGTGTTGAGTAGAATTCGCTTGCCTGCCACCTCTGGCACTTTGTCCCGTACTCTCTTTGTTGCAGGTATGGTGGCTATGGCCACTTCCAACACCCCTGAGGCTACAGGCAAGTGCTCAGATCTATCTCCTTGCCTGGATTTTCCTCTCTGGCAAAAAGCTCTGTACTGTTATAGCACACTTGGTGTAATTATCAGGCCTAGGATTGTTCACTGGAACACTAAAACTGCTTTTTATGCGAGAACTTGTTTAGCCTCCAGCGTCTCCTCCCCCATCTTCCTAACACTTCTCCAAATATTTTGTAATTAAATTTTTTATTGTTCCTAAAAATAAAATAGGTTGAAAAATATTCAATTGCCAGTGCCTCTCACCTATAATCATAGATACTCAGGAAGCTGAGATTTGAGGATCTCAGTTTGAAGCCAGCCTGGGTAGAAAAGTCGATGAGATTCGTATCTCCAATTAACTCCTCAAAAACATCCAGAAGTTGTGCTTAAGTTCAAGTGGCAGAACACTAGCCTTAAACAAAACGGGCTCAGAGACTGTGCGCAGGCCCTGAATTGACATCTCTTGGCAGGCAAAAATCAAACAAACAAAAAACAAAAGAAATCTAAAAATAGTCATAAAAATTATTATATATTTAATAAAATCATATTTTAAAATATTTTTGAATTTCTTATCACATACCGGACATTATGCTCATACCACCCAGATTACTCAAAAAGATGTTAGTTTGTGAGAAATAAGGTAATCCTGTGAAATATAAGGAGTTTTCAATATATATGAAATGTATTTCTTGTAAAGTAAATTTTATGGTACATTTGTTTTGGAATCTTTTGGGAAGAAATAATAAAATATTAGTAAACTATTCATGTAAGAAGCAGCCAAGTGCCTCGATGTTAGCCTTGAATATGTAACCTAAAGTTTTAAGAAGGTTAAGACAGGGGACTAGGGGCATGTTATTAGTTTGAAAATAGATAATATATGTAAGAAGTCAAGGTCATGTATTGGACCAAGTCTTGGCAAAATATCCAGATTGACAAGTAATTAAGATGAAGTAGGAGACAGGCATGCAGAAGTCTGGCAAGAACATAATATAAATAGGAGTGTGACTCTGTAGCCAGACTTAACAAGTTGAAGAGAGGTCCCTTAGATCATAATCAAAATGAGAGAAGGAACACACTCATTAGGATCTATCAACCTACATGATAGAGAAAAGTTAGTGAGTGTAAAAATTAGGGAAAGAATGAAAAGGCACAACAAATCAACTCAGGATGATTGAAACTCTAGACCAAAAGTGGGGGGACAGAAAAAGGAAAGGAAACTCCATTAAACTGATTGCTTACACATGTGTATTTTATACTGTTTGTGAGGAATAAAGAGAAAGTGAAGATGAGCAGCATAGTTATGTATTTTAATAAGAGGACTCATCAGCCCCTTACAATATTTTACATTTTGAAATTGACAAAATGCTTGCTGAAGCCAGGTCTCTCTTTTAATTTAGTAAATATCAGATAGTGGCAAGTCTTCTTTAGCAGACATTTTGACCGTGTTTAGAACAGATGAAAATGAGTTATGAAATGATAAAACATATGAGAAAGTATATGTATTTGTTTCCATTTACTTACAATTAACAAATGTCTGACCCAGTTTGAGAAAGTCAAATACATTAACATAGTGTGATCTCCAAAAGCACAGATGCAAGTTGAGTTTCATACTAGTATTTACCTAGTAACAGAGGAGTCCATGACTCAGAGTTCTCTTTTTAAAATTTTTAAGAATTTCATTGTCTTCAGAATTGTTTCTTTGAATTCCACTTAATCTGTTTGAAACGTGCAGAATTCCCCATCCAATATGTAGAAAGTTTACAATGGCAGGTACATACATGGAGTCAATAATGCACAGCTCAGCTCCATTGTTCTGATAAGTGCGATTTAAATGTGATTATCTTGGATTTAGTGTGATTGTGGTTGGCAGGTTTGATAAGGTGGATAATTTGTAAGAAGAGGAAAGCAGGAAATGGATAGTAAAAGGACAAGCTGATATATATATACATCCCTACTATAGTGTCTGTTGTATCCCAATTCTGTTTTGCAGATGTTGTAAAAAATAATCAAGCAAGGACAGAAATGTAGGGTAAGGAAGTTTTGGGCAAAGGGACAAAGATAAATGGTAATGCCATTTGTTTATTTCCCCACTGAGGTACTATGAAATGGAATGTATGATTAAATGATTAAATGACATCACTTTTTTCCTTCAGAATACTGAGTTATATTCAACTCATTAGAATAGTGGTTGACAGGAAATTTCAAATAATTTATAGTCATTTGATATTATGTTGAAAATGAACTTTACAAATTTCATGAAGTGGGGTAAGTTGTGGAGTTGGGTGGGAAGGGATTGTAGGAGAAAAACAAAGAAGGCAACAATGCTTGATAGGAAATGTACTGATTACCTTACTCACGTAACAGAAACCACTCTGTACAGTATTTTTACAATTAAAAAAAAAATGAAAAACAACTGATAAATAAGTTAGAAACAATCGCATTTGTTAGCTGTTTTTTCATTTTTTTTTTATTGTAAAAATAGTGTACAGCTAGCCAATAAACTTTACAATCACTTTTCTGCTACTTCCAATTTTTAAGTATAATACTATGTCTCATCATTTGATGTACACGTTCTGTGGTACTCCAAAATTCCATAGAATCGTTCACAAGAAGTTCTAAGCAGCATCTGCTATTTCAAATTCTTCTTTTCCAGCATAATGTTGAAAATGATATAATTTCAAGACTATCCCATCAGTTCCTTATGAAAAATTGCAGAGATATATTTTTAATAATAAGGAGAATTATGGCAAATAGTAAGATGAATGAAATTGATTGAACATACATTTTATTATAGGAAAACTGGTTTATAATTATGTAATCTGAATTTACAGAAAGGAATTGACAATATTATTGTGGCAGGATTTCACATCCTCTCATGTCACCATGAAAATGACTCAAAAGTATACATTTTTATCATTTTATCTCTGATTTTACTTAATCTTTCCAATTAATCTAAGGATTTTATTGTACCTCCTTTAGAAAAAGGAAAATTAATCTGACCTGACCTGATAATCCTCATATTATTCACCCATGGCCAACATATTGAGCAATTAAGAAAACATCATAGTTTCTTATTTGCTATCTACCAGCTTAGTAAGTTTTTAATAAAATACTAATATTTATTATTTAGTTGTATCACAATGTTATGTGAATTTGTAATTAGATCTTAGTTATAACTCATATGCAATTTAACATTCTAAAGTTGCTAAAATTTAAAAGCCAATATTCGGATGTAAACATGAAAAATAATTCACTTATGGCTTTCCATAATAGCATTCCTTCCCTTTGGTGTTGGGTTATAGATTTTCAGAAGCTTTCTTATTTTTACTTATTTTTTTGTGTCTAATGTCCTTGGCCTAAGGTTATGTCATACAGAGAAGGGCTCATGATACATGCATGAATCTTTAAATTAAATAGAGATTCTGCTTTCTAAGTTTCATCCTGAATGTGGTTCACTTTTTCTTCTGATATGATGACATCAAAATAGTCTCAAGCAAGGTGAATTTATTTACTTTTTATTTTTAAATTGTCCAAATACCATACAGAAGGTTTACAATTACATGAGCAAAGTAATGAGTATATTTCTTATCAAGGACTGTTTCCTCTTCCTGTTTTTTTTTCCTTCCCTTCCCTTCCCATCTCCACCTCCCATCCCATAAAACCCTGCCTCTGCTTTGTATCCTCCAAAGTTTTAAAGTTGTAAAGTTCATTTTTCGACATAACGTATTGTACATCTTATTGTTGCAAAAGGTCTACCTGCATCCTATTTAAATAGTTTGTTTAATCCCTTCCTCTCCCCAAAATATACTAATATCAAATACAGTGCAAACAAAGGTTACACACTGTGGGAGGGACATACAAAGGAATAAAAAGATCACGAGGACCTTATAAATAGAAAAAATTGTAAGAAAGAAAAAAACACTTGTGTACTTAATTTGGGGTATATTTTGACTAATATCATCTTATCAGATCTTTTCTGCTTGTCTCTGACATATATGTTATTGCAAATAAGTGAAACCATTGGACCTATGTTTCTTTGGGCCTAGATTACTTCACTTAATATAATTTTTTTCCAAGCAGAACATTTATTAATAGAGACCCAGAGACACAACAAATCAAAGAAAGGTTGGAAAAAATGGACTGCATGAAGTTGCAGAGCTTCTGTATGACAAAGGACATAGTTAGCAAGATTAATAAAAAGCCCATGGATTGGGAGAAAAACTTCACTAGCCATACAATGGATTCGGGTCTCATACCTACAATATACCTGGAACTCAAAATATTAAATTCCCATAAACAAATCCTCAAAGAAACAACTTCCCAATAATAAGTGTGCTAAATACTTACGGAGAAACTTCTCTGAACAGGAAATGAGAATGGCCAATAGACACAGGAAAAATGTTCAACCTCTCTTGCCATGAAAGAAATGCAAATCAAAACAACATTGAGATTCCACCTCACCCCAGTTAAAATGGATATAATCAAGAACTCTAATAACAACAGATACTGGAAGAGATGTGGAAAGAAGCAACCCCTACTGCACTGTTGATGGGAGTGTAAATTTGTTCAATCACTTTGAAAAGTAGTATAGCACTTTCTCAAAAGATCCACATCGAGATTCCCTATGACCAAACAATCCCACATTTGGGCATTTACCCAATGATCACAAACAAGTCTATACTAAAGATAGCAGCACAACTATGTTTATAGCAGCATTATTACCATAGCTAAGATAGGTAACCAGCCCACATGCCCCTCAGTAGATGAGTGGATCAAGAAAATATTGTACATAGACACAATGGAAGTCTATGCCTTCCTTAGAAAGAATAACATTGCCCCACTTTATGAAAATGAAATGATTATTTCTGATATTATATCAGACATTTCCATACAGAAGGAACACTCAATGCCATATCACATCTCTGAAGTATTAAAATATTGTAACTAAAATTAACATTTATTCCCTATTGCTTTCTCTCTTCATATAAGCTTATGTTAGAACAGTTGGTATTATTACATCCATTTTAGTAACTGCATACTCCACAATAATAAAATTATCTCATCCAATTAAAATAACACTTTCTCAAAAATCATCCACATAGACAAAACTTGCATTTTTCTACCATATATTAGTTTGACTAATTTCAAATTTCATATAAATGTCTGATAGAGAATAAAAGTAATTTTTTGCTCTCAATAATTTATTTTCATCGCTGCCATTGCATCAGTTAGCAGTGTAATTATTTTACTATGTACTAATCTAATTTATGAAAATAGCATATCGCTTGTCATTTTTCTTTTGGTGTATATTTTCCACTTATTAACTATTATAAGTATTCATACTATGAGAATTCATATAAAGAGTTTCAGTAGAAACTCTTTTTTCTAAGCATTTTATTTTAGTGTCTTTTGTATTTTCTATTCTTTACTGTGTTCTTGAATTCCAGTAGTTTCTGTTAGCTTTACTCTAATATTTTCTCTAATTCTAATTTCTTAGAATATGAATTGTGCTTAAAGAAAATAGTGTGAACTCAACCAAGAATCTAAATTCTTAAAACATGTGTACCTTCTTCAAATGTGACAAGGAAGTAAATGTCAAAAGTCCTACAGGGAGTGAAATTTTTGAAGAAAAATTGAGATTACATATTTCAAAATTAAATATATTAAATGTGATTTCATTAATGAAAGGAAAAGCTAACAGTAGTATGTGTTCAATTCTAAATCTTTTTGAAGCTAGACACATGTGAACTGAAATATATTGATTTCTGTATTTCACAGATTAGGGTCACATATAGCAAGCAGCAGAAATTAAACCTTTTGTACTCAACAAATTTCATAATTTTCAAGCTTTTTTTTCTTCATCATGGACAACCAGTAAAGGAACAACGAGTAAAAGGACAACTTTTGAACGAATTTGGAAAATAAATCTAAATTATGGATGTCCGAATTAACCAATTCCATGAACCCTTTAAAAATATCAAACACCTATTAAAATATACACTCATCTGAAAATAATTCTTTTATATCTATCTTGCTTACTACTATGATTATAAGACCAGTAGAAAGAATCATTCAGGTAACTGTTTCTTAGAGATGATATATAATCACAAAGCAAAGGAAGCATTGTGAATCATGAGAATCAAAGTTTGTGACTGGGGCTGTTGTTCAATAAGAATTAAATTTCAGTAGAACAGTGCTTAGTAGGCCATGAAGCAGAGCCAGAAGACATGTAAACATAGCACCCACATAAAAGTGACAGGAGTAGAAGTAAAATTCAAGATCACCAAAATGGAAATTGCTATTTTCTGAAGTGTGGTGAAGTAAAGTATTTTGATACTTTTATCAGTACTTGTAAAAAATAGTGCCCACTTGGAGAAAATTTTAGTAAATATAACTTGGAATGTCATTTGTAGAAAGAAAACAAGCCATTAAGAGAGAAATGTCCCAGTGACAGTCACGAGCCAAATAGATAGTATGTATATGTTAGATGGAGAAGAAGGAAATGAGGGCAGGGAACTGTGACCTGTTTCATAAAGTTAACTGAATTCACCAAAAAGTTCAGGATCCCTTCCTCCCAATGATGGATGATATCCCATTCATAATTTTCTACAACAATGAATACTTCGGTGTAGAGTCTTCTTTGGTTGGGGACACAGTTACTGTGATATAACCATTAATCCTCATTTCTTTTTAACCAGCGGAGGAAAGTCAGCCCTATTTCCATATATGAAAACAGAAATGGCTACTGCTGGCCAGAGCCCGGGAGACAATATCTCACTTTCTCTTACTTTTCATTGTTGGATTATAATTCTGTGGAAGAGAAATGCATGAGCACTCAGTAGTCAAACACTGTGAATTCATTTCCCACACTTTTCTTGTGTGTGTGTGTGTGTGTGTGTGTGTGTGTGTGTGTGTGTGTGTCTTTTAGATACTCTGCAGAGGGGTTGCAATTACATGAGCAAGATGAATCCATTTCTCTAGAGCATTGTTAACATTCCTTGATTTTTCCCTTACCATCCCTATCTGTCCTACCTCCCCAACTGTTCCTTCCCCCACCCAATGTTGTAAGGTGCGTTTTCAATCTAATATATTATACATCTCATTGTTAAAATGGGTCATCCAGCATTTTGATATTTCTAATCTCCTTCCCAAATTAGAAAAATGTGTATACAAAATGCAAGACATTAAAAGCAAATATAGTGAAAATCGGAGTTATTCCATTTCATGGGGGAAGAACATACAAAGAAAGAACAGCAACTACTAAAATTTCATAGTAAATTCTAAGTACATTAAAAAGAAGAGTAAGAAAGTTTAAAACTTGTATCTCTTTATGGATTAATTTCATTTAGCATCAGCTTACCTGGTGAAATGTACATAGCTTTAGAACTCTTTTACTTACCCTAAACATATGCTATTTATTTTAGATAAGGGAAAACATGGACTTATGTTTCTTTGAGTCTGATTCATTTCACTTCATATATTGTCTTCTAAGTCTTTCCATTTCCTAACAAATGGTACCATGTCATTCTTCTTGATAGAGATATAGAATTCATGTGTAGTCCTTGATCAATTAATCTACTGAGGGGTTTTGGGTTGGTTCCATATCTTAGCTATGGTAAGTAACGCTGCAATAAACATACTTGTGCTGGTAGCTTTAGTACAGCCTTATTTGTTATCATTTGGGTAAATGATTAAAAGTTGGATTACTTGGTAATAAGGGAGCTCTCTGTGTAGTTTTGAGGAACCTCTATACTTTGCAAAGTGGTTGAACAAGTTTACATTGCCATCAACAATGCAGTAGGGTTCCCTTTTTGCCACATCCCCTTCATCATCAGTTGGTAGTACATTCTTCATTATATTTGATTATTACTGTGTAAGGTGTAATCTCAATATTGTTTTTCTGTTTTTATTTTTATTTCTGTATTTTAAATATGTATTTTTATTGAAAAAAGACTACACAGAACGCTTATAATTTTATAAACAATGTAAGAAGTTCATTTCATATCAAACTTTTTCCCCCTTCATTTGCTTTTCCCTACAACCCGTTTACTCCCTCCCCTCTCCAATTCCTCCCTTCAACTCCTTTGCAAATTTTAAAGTTCCTTTTCAACGTAGTGTCTTGTACATCTAGTTGTTACAATGGGTCATCCTATATACTTATTTCATCATTTTGTTATTTTGCTTCCCCCCCCCGAATTACAAAAAAAAAATGTATATACATATTGCAGGACAATGGAATCAAATACAGTGACATCGGGGGTTGCAATTATTTTATGGCTAGAGAACTTGACCGATTCTTACATGTCTATTGGCCATTCTTATTTCTTCTTCAGAAACGTTTCTCTTTAAGTCTTTAGCCCACTTGTTAATCGATGATTGTTTCTTTGAGGATTTTTTGTTGGGGGATTTAATTTTTTGAGTTCGAAATATATTTTAGATATGACATCCTTGTCCGTTTTATGGGTGGTGAAGGTCTTCTCTCAATCGGTTGGATTTCTATAGCTCTTGCTTGCTATGCCCTTTGCCTTGCAGAAGCTATGGGGTTTCATGCGATCCCACTTGTCAAAAGTTTCATTGATTTGTTGTGTTTCTGTGTTATCATGCAATGCTTGATAAGAAATTTATCCATTACCTTGCTCATGTAACTGTAATCCCCATGTACAGTATTTTTCACAATAAAAAGCTTATTACTAAAAGAAAAAAATTACCACTAAAAAATAAGAAAATTTTGGCCCATGATAAGTAAGTAGCCCTAGAGTTTCTCCTGTTCCTTCCTGTAATATTTTCAGGGTATCTTCTTTGACTTCTATGTCTTTGATCTATTTGGAGTTGATTCTGGTGCAGGGTGATATCTAAAGTTGTAGCAGTAGTTTTCCTTAGGTTTAACCAATTTGGCCAGAACCATTTATTGAAGAGGCTGTGTTTCTTCCATTCTATTTTTTTGGCTCTCTTATCAAAGATTAGATGGTTATAGGACGGTGGGTTTATTACTCTGTCTAGTCCATTGTTCCATCCTTTGTTCTACTCTTTGGTCCTCAGATATGTTCTTGTGCCAGTGCCAAGCTCCTTTGATTACTATGTCTTTGAAGTGGAGTTTGAAGTTTGGTATTGGTATTGTTCCAGTGCTATTCTTTGTGGTAAGCGTTCTTTTGGCCATTTGTATTCTTTCATTGTTCCATAACAATTTCTGCATTAATTTTTCTATTTCCCTGAAAAATGAGGTTGGGATATTGATAGTTATCACATTGAATTTGTAGATAGCCTTTGGCAGTACTGCTATTTTCACGATGTTAAACCTCTGAATTCAAGAGCATGGGCCGTTTTTGATTTTTGTTTTATTTTTTCCATTTCCGTAGTTAGGATTTAATTTCCTTTTGCAGGTTTTTAAAGTTTTCATCATTGAGGTCCCTCACGCCTTTAGTTAACTCCTACGTATTTTAATTTTTCACACATTTTCATCTAGATATCAACTGCTACTTCTTTCTAAGTTGTTCTGCAATCTTTCTATTTCCCACACAGCTGCAGTAAATCAATCTTTAAATATTATTTTCCTGGGGTGGGAAGGTGTCTCAGTAGTAGAGCACTTGCCTTGCATGCCTGAGGCCCTGGGTTTGATTCCTCAGTACCACATAAGCAAAAACGAAAACAGGTGGAATTGGCGCTGTGGCTCAAGTGGTAGAGTGCTAGCCTTAAGCTAAAGAGCTGAGGGACAGCATTCAGGCCCAGAGTTCAGGCCCCACGACTGGACCAAAAAAAATATTATTTTCTTCACTTCTTTAGTATCTTTTTTTCATAGTGATAGCTAGGAAAAATTTGAAATTTTTTTCTTAGGGAAAGAAACAGGCTGTGTTATCTGAGATTTCAGAAAATGCTTGTGTTCATGAATGGTAACTACTGAACAATGATGCAAACACAACACAAATATACACATTTCAAATACAAATTTTCTATTTCAAATTGATTTGGGTTACGTTTGTATGCTGGTTCTATATAAAACTTTAATGAACATTCTGGGTCACCATTCTGACACGAAGGTGACAACTTTTTACTAAAGATAGACTTTGTATGACAATTACTGATTATTTTTTCATAAATCTGTCATTTTATGTTTAGGTTTATTGGAGGGTAATTTTAATATGAGCCATTTTTAGAAGTTATCCGTTTCTGACACATATGTTGCTTTGCCTGCCTTGCAGATATGTTTTATTTTTGTGTATATCTTCTTAATTCACATCTTATTACATATTGATTTAAAGAAACAGCGATACCAGAAAAGATTTCTCAAAACAAGTACTAGCAAATGTTAAATAAAATAAGCAGGAAAGAGAAAGTTTCCCAGAAGCATTTTTTATGTACATATAGTATATTTTATTAAACAATTATTAATGTTACTATATAATATAAGAAATAAACATGGAATATATAGAGATATATCAATTAATGTGTCATATATATATATATATACACATATAGGCTTTTGCATTGATATTACATTTAATCAAAATTGTATAAATGACTTACCGATATCCTGGAATATAAATAATAATTGGATAATTTTTCAGTAATGCTTCAGTTGACAGGTTTATGTAGAAAATGAAAGTCAATTAGGAATTAATAAAAATACGATTTATTACACAACTTTTTAAAAGTGGGAGTAAAATATATCAGTAGACACTGACATGTAGAAGCTATTGTCTTTTATATGTCACTGTTCTGGTATTAGGTACATTTCCTATCATTATTTTTCATAAATACCTAGCAATTTTTTTTAATCTAAATCTACTACCATGGTTTTGTGGTTATACTGAGGGAACTTTGGGAGTATGGGTAATTGAATATCGACATTGGAAGTATGCAAAAAATTCAGTGGCAAGTTCCTTTATTAAATATCTAGTGTATATGAACAACAAAATGGTAATAAAACTGTTTGGTGTTACAATAATAAGGGTATCTTATTTTAGATTTCCAAATCTGCCTGTTTGGAATTACTATTTTATGAATCCTAAGGAACTGAAGCATTTCAATATTGTTATGCATATGGTTTGAGATGATTTTAACAAGACTGACATGGGAGAGAAGACTTAGAAGTCTGTTTAGTCTTTAAATGGAAAATCTGACAAAATTTCTGAACAATCCAAATAACTTGGACACAGGGTACTGTTAAAAGAAGGGATGGTATGGTCGTACTTGATATCTCCTGAAATTAATCAGATGCACCAAAGCTGAGCAGGAAATGATTCCAATCAGAAAGCTTCTCAGAAGCAATGATCAGATTTTCTAACTCTCTAGTTTGGGTGTGTTCATCATTCTTGTGAGCTCAGGTAAGAACCAAGATACCAGAAATTTGAGCACCTGTGCTCCAGTCAATTGAGTCAATGTATAACATAATATCCAATTCCTTCTTCTTATGGTGAAATGATCTGAAATTCATTTCAACTGCACTAAAATTCAGTTCATTTGAGCAATAGATGGAATTTTCCCTGTTATTGAACAGCCTGCAATCTGATCTTCATTCTCATTCTTTCTTCTAATCCAGTGATATTTTCACTGTCTTCCTTGGTGTTCTATTAGGCTACTACCTACAAGTTACTTTTCTTAACACTATTTTCCAAACAAGTAAGAGAGATAAATTTAGACACAATGTTTGAAAGATGGAGTAGAATTCCACTGTTTTTCTGCATAGAAATTGCCTACTAATAGAGACAATTAGAAATAATTAGGGCACATTTTATATGTTGGGAAAATATAACTTCATAAGACAGATTGACTCATGAAGAAACAGGAAACAATCACTGAATTTGTATTCTAGTCAATGACATTGATGTATTATTTGTATGAAGAACATTCAGTCAAATGGTGCACACAGGCTCAGTAACAAAGATTTAATGAAAAATTTCCTTTGTGGCAATACTAGAGTCAGAATGACAGGAAACAATCTGAATAACTGTCACAAAATGAATACAAAGAAATCACCGTTTTCTGAGGTAAATATGCATAAGCTGACTAGCAATAGGGATTATTTGGAGCTTCTAAAATCAAGAATATATCAATTTCTTAGTGATTATACTGGCTTTCCATTCCTTAAACAGGTGTTTTATGCCTGCCAATCAGTCTAACATGGAATCTGAAAACATAATCATGGATAATTTCCCTACCCACCACAAACAGGCTTCCATTTCCTTCCATTAACTCTCATCCAAAAATGTAGGAATATGTCAGAAAATATCTGCTCTTAGTTAATGTTGGCAACTGTGTGTAACTTGCAGAAACACTCAATCTCTTTATATTCTCTTGTTCTTCCATTTTAATATGCCTTGTGAGAGGTTTTTCCTTATTTTGATTCCTTGAGACATACTGCAATATGAATAGAAAAATGGTACAATTTACTTATAGACTCTGCAGGATTTCAATAATTGTTACAACTGAATCAGTCTCAAGAATTGTAGTCATTTTCAACGTTTTATGCATGTATTTCACTTTTTTATTATTATTCAATAGGAAAAATAAAACTGCTGAATATGAATATCACCAGAAACAACCTGTTTTCAAAACTAGCATGTCTGGTGATCATCTTATGAACTCGCATATGTGACCTATATCCTAAATAAAATATTCCAATTTTTTTCACAATGTAGATCTTCATAAAATGTGCCTAAAGAACCAGTCAATTCGCAGCAGAACTAAAAATTAACTAAATTGTAGTTTTAGACAGGAAAATACACCAGTTTATAGAACAATGCAAGATTTTATGTGCAACACAACTAGTACTTAATGATTGTACTCATTTGTAAATTGATATCTATAATTGGTAAGGTCTTGCACAGGGTTTGCTTATGGCACATCAGTACATTCAAAATATGCAGGAAGTATAGATCTTAGCATTTATCCTAATTGTATAATAAAATACTGTAATTTAACTTTGACTCAAGTAAGAAAAAATGGTCAAATCCATTATTCTAAAATTCTCTTAAAGAAATATTTTTTAAAACTCAACATTGCATTGATCTCAAGGAAAATGATATTGGATAGTTGTGTTTTCATCACTCTTTCTAAGAGTTAGAAAGATATAGAATGTTCCTCGACTCATTTTCTTCTACATTTCATGCATTTTTGTTGGCTTATTTTATTAATATTCAATAAGTAGTTTTCATCTCTTCTTCGTCGTTTTATTACTAGGGTAGTGGACATCTCAAAGTATTGGCCAAGATGACTGTCACCTAAAATTAAATATAACAAACAAAAAATAATAGAAACAGAATTTGAGCTATTAATATAGATCCTTAATTTTGAATTTCTGCCTTTTATTATCGTGTCAAATTCATTATCTCATACTACAATGAATCAGTCAAACATTTTTCATGTCCATTTAGTCAATTAGTTTTGAACCAAACTGATTTGAACAAAGGTTAAGTTCTTCAATTTTATTCAACACCAAAGAACAGGAAACAAAGGATATCCAAAGGCATAAATAAATGATCTTGCAATCTTCACCCAACTAACATAATGGTTGTAATTAAGCATCTAATAGTTTTATATGAGGTAATTTTGCCTGAACAATGTATACTGAATGTATTTCTCGAGGCAGGTTTTAACTCTTTTCAATGGACTTGTGAAGTAAGTTTCAAATCCTGCTTGTGTCCTTCTGTTCTGAATTATTTGGATTGTCACTTGTACACCATCAAGATAATGCTTATCATTTATTTTCAATATTTAGTATATGTTTAAGGTAAGATTGCCAGATGAACATAAAAGCTCAAAAATATATACATATACATATGTACATATATATGTACATATGCATATGTATATATGTATATACGTGTATATGTATACATGTATATTACATATGTATATGTGCATATGTATGTGTATATAAGCATTTAAATGCATGTGTATGCATATATATAACTATAAATTATGATGGCAAATGAAATAAGTCAAAATATTCGCATAAGTGTTTTTTTGGTATGTGTTTTTCTTGTTTATACTATACTATGTGAGTTTTTGTTTCTATTTCATTGTCTTCCTCCTATTGAAGTTCTCTGTTTTCACTGTATTTGATTTTAATACCTAACAAATATGTCATAGGTATTAGTGAAGAAAACAGAATTTAAAATATACCACTTGGCTTATTTCTGTAAAATTCTTTTATGTTGTCTTTGTCTTGTATATCAAAAAGATAGCTAATTGCAAAATAACAATTAAATGAATTATTAATAGATGCTGTCTTTCTCATCACGTTGTAAGTGAATTATGTAAGTGAAACGACTTTCCATCAGTTCTATGATTTAGGTCTACCTTTTGTTAAATTTCAGTGTTATTCTCAAGGTGAGATCCAAAGGTGGCATCAATAAATCAATAAGGGACTGACTAAAATTCTTGTAATACATGTTACTTCTTTCCTCATTGCTCTATCTTTCAATCTCCAATATCCCACCACTCAAGTTCTAAATATCATATCCAACATATTACCTTTTGTATACTGATGTTATATATGCTGTTACCATATTATGTAACACTACTAATTGCATAAGTTCTATGGTTTAGGTCTACCTTTACAAAGTTAGCCTTATCTTGAATAAACAATCTTCTGAAAAGGTTTACAACACTTTTATAATACATCTCATTCATAAACCTGAATGTACTGTCAGGAAGTACAGAGTTTGGAAAATTATGTCAGAATGTGATATAAAAATATAATAGAACATTAGTAAACTTGGAAGTACTTTATTCATGATTTTATATGTCTACTCTACTCCTTTACACATTTCTCAAACTTTTGCACATCCAAGTGTGAAGTGGTATGTATTATTTTGATGAGAAGACAGACATGAATTGACTGAAGTTATACAATGCATGCAAAATTTTGAAGTGATACAATAGAAAAATTTTCAATACAATTACAAAAGATATTTCCTGTATATGTTGCCTCTATGTTTAATCAGAGAAAGCCTTTTTTCCCTTTAGATTGAGTGAAAAATGCAACTGTTTGTAAAATAGTCCCTGACATAATATTAATCATAACAGAGAAGATATTCAATGCTATACAATTAGCTATATTTTCATAAATATATGAATGCCAAATCTCTATGTGAATATAGCAATTTAACAGGGCAATATGAGAAGTCTCAGAAGCCTGACTTCTGAAAAGAGATACCAATATTTTCAAATTCTGCAGATATTAGAGACCATACTGGTTATCTTAGTATATTTGAAGAAGACATTAGTGTAGACAGGAGTTAGGTAAAAGTATGACTTATTGTAAATGTTATTGCAAGATGCCATGTAGGTTATTTCTACTACAAAAATGGGAAGATCGATGCTTCCCTAATTAATGTAAGAAAAAAAATTCTGTTTTTGAAACCGAGGAAGTATAGGGTGAAACAGGATTGCACCATGTCCTACCAAATAGTTCAAAACTATGTGTAAGAAAGAATTGTCCAAATAAATTGATATGAACATAGAAATTGTTAAGCATACACATAGGATTAATATAATTTTTCCAGGTTTTTATCTATGTTGGTAAGTATTGCTTCAACATATGCAATTTGACCACATTGAAAGAGTAGCAAATATTTTAATAATCTACCTCACTTTTTTCTTTCTTTTTCTTAACATGTCCTGGTTTTGATGACTTATGTGCTGTGCAGTTGTACAATTATCTTCTATTGTTAACAACAGGAAAATTATTGTTATCATATTTAAATCAATGTATTTGTATTCATTCCCTTGAAAACTTTAGTCATTTGAGTGGCATCTATTTCAAAATAATATGATTTTTAAAAAAGTAGCTGGCAATTCTATAAAAGATTTTCTTGTTAAGTAAATTTTAGGGTTATTTATTTGTGTCTGTAAGTATCATGAACTGAACTGACACTACCATTTTACTGCAAACTCTGAGATGAATACAGCATTAAAATTGACAGAATGAAAATAATGGAAGAATTGTGATGATATCATTGAGTTATTCAATTAGTTTACATGAGAGCCGAACTGTTTTGAACTTCTAGTAGTAACATCAGGAATAACATTTTGAATTTTTTTTTCTTATTATCGGCTGGAAATTTGTGAAATAAGATGAAGGAGTTACAACCCTTCAAAGAGCTAATGGTTTAGCTTTTGTTACTGTTAAAAGATTAAATGTCAGAATATTTAAGCTTGGATGTACAAATACTAGAGTTTGTTTTCCAATAGTCATGGTGAAAACGCTGCTAGTCTTTTATGTTTTCCTGTGGGATGAATCAAGTGCACACTTGGCAGTCTTTGGAAAAGCAAGCACTTAGAGAAAAAAGAATTCATTTTTCCTTTTTACACGTAGTTCAGGGTGGCCTTGAACTTTGGATGATTTTACCTTTACTAAGCGAATGCTGAGATTACAGGTGTGTGCCACCATAAGTAGAATGAAAATTTATTTCCAGGATGAAAGTTCTAGTTTTAGGTGAAAGAGACCAAATCTTGTACTTTTGCACCTAAAAGAACCGAAGCTCTGTAGGAAAATTTGGTAGACTTTGAAAGAAAGCTTATTGTTCAGAAAAAGAGAAAGTAGGAGTGTTGTTTGTAGTGTTAGTTGCAAACACAAAAAGGGGAAAATATGTGATTATTTAGGTAAATGCCAAAAGTTGGGATTGCTGAGTCGTAGTGGAGCTCTATGTGGAGTAGGTGAGGAACCTCCATCCAGCTCTCCAAAGTGGTTGAGCAAGTTTTTATTGCCACCAACAAAGCAATAGGATTCCCTTCTGGCCCCATCCACTCTAACAACTGTTGTTATTAGATCTCTTGATTACAGCCACCCTCGCCATGTTAGCTGCAATCTCAATGTTGTTTTCATTTGAATCTCTTTCATTGCTAGAGAGGTTGAGCATCTCTTCATGTATCGATTGAGCATTCTTATTTCCTCTTCAGAGAAGTCTCTCTTTATGTCTTTAGCCCACTTATCAAACAGTTGTTCCTTTGAGGATTTGTTCTTGGAGGATTTTATCTTTTGAGTTCCATGTATATTTGGAATATCTTCTCCCAATCCATGACCTTTCTATTGATCTTCCTTTTATGTCTTTGCCATGCAGAAGCTCTGCTGCTCATACTATCAGATTTGTCCAACCTGTCTTTGATTTGTTGTATTTCTTGATCTGTATTGAGAAACTTTCAGCCTGTCCTTAGTAAAACTAGGATTTCTCCTATCCTTACTAGAGCTACCAGCACAACTATGTTTATTGCAGAATTATTTACCATAGCTAAGATACAAATACAATCTAGATGACAGGATCAAGAAAATATGGTATATATATAATATATGGATAACGGTATAATATATAATTAAATAAAATTATATATATTATATCAATGTAAGAACTACCCTCAGCATAACATATGCATTGGAATGAAAATGTTAATAGAGCGTGCAAGTGGCTCACACCTTTAATCCTAGCTTCTCTGGATGCTGATATCTTAGGATTTGGTTTGAAATAGGCTCAGGGAAGAAAGTCCATGACACTCCCATCTGCAATAAACTATAAAGAAAAACCTAGACGAGGATCCTTGACTCAAGTGATAGAGTCCTAGTCGTGAGCACAGACTCAGAGACATTACCCTGAATTCAAGCCTCAGGACAGCCAAAAAGAATAGCAGAGGCATACTGGAATAAACACAAAATATCCACTTAAATTGTCATTTCAGATAAACAATATATAATTTTTAGTAAAAGTGTGTTCATCTGAAATGCAAATTCATCCTTGTATTCCATATTTCATCAGACAATTCATTCCTTGTGCATAATTCATTAACACAATCTATCACTTTCCAAAATCTCTTGTGATTTGTCTACTGAAAAATCAAAAAGTTATAAGGAACCCAGTTAAAGATGATGGTTGTTGGATCAACAGAGTTTAGAAGAAGAGACAGATAAGACAAGCTAAGCAAACACCAAGTTAGAACCTGGATGATCCACTGAAAGAAAATGAAGGATGGGAAGATAATTGGTAGCCTGCACATAGAATTATTATATAGAGTTACTAATATGAATAAATTTGGAAAATTAATAATTGAGTTCAGCAAGGATGATTTTAAAGCAATGTTAGTAAACAAGAAATTTTACAATTAAATAGATTGCCTGTAGATTTTTATCAGTAAATACTGTCCATTATATATATGGTCGGAGAACACTGGAACATGTGAAAGCAACCAGAACAACTATATTTATGACCACATTAATATTACAAATGTGGCCTGAATAAAATATGATCTGGTTATGTTGTGACACAGGTGCAATATGAGGATTTACCCAAACAACCAAACAATTTAATAAGTGGTCATTTCTCCAAAGGAGTACAAATGGTTGACAAATATATAAAGAAATATTTGATAAATAATGCTGCAATAACATAGTTCTGCTGGTAGCTTTAGTGTGGTCTTGTTTGTAAACATTTGGGTAAATGCCCAAAAGTGGGATTGCTGGGTCATAGGGGAGCTCTATGTGAAGTCTTCTGAGGAACCTCCATACTGCTTTCCAAAGTAGTTGAACAAATTTACATTCCCACCAACAATGAAGTAAGGTTCCCTTCTGTTCACATCCCATCCAGCATCTGTTGTTGTTAGAGTTCTTGATTTTTGCCATTCTAACTGGAGTGAGGTGGTATCTCAATGTTTATTACAGCATTATTTACCATAGCTAAGATATGGAACCAACCCAGACACCACTCAGTAGATGAATGGATCAAGAAAATGTGGTATATATACACAATGGAATTCTATGCCTTCATCAGAAAGAATGACATTGCCTCATTTTTTAGGAAATAGAAAAACTTGGAAAAAATCATATTAAGTGAAGTAAGCCAGGCCCAAAGAGAGATAGGTCCCATGGTTTCCCTTACTTGCAATATCTAGTATATGTATGAGTAAAGCGGAAAAGGTCAGATAATGTGATGTTAGGAAAATGAACCCTTAGATATGTATTTTAATGTTTTTTTTTCTTTCATACATTTTTCTCTAACACATTTATAAGATTATTTCTTTGTTGCTTTGTATGTCCCTCCCCCACAGTATAACCCCTGCTTTCACTATATTTGATGTCAGTATAACTTGTGAAGGAGATGGGGAAAAACAAGTCGTTTAAGGATACACGTGGACCTGTTGCAACAATGAGAAGTACAAGTTGTCATGTCTAAAACGAGCTTTACAACATTGGTGCCAGGGGGGAGGGAAGGGAGGAAGGGAGGCTTGGGTGGGGTTATGGGGGAGGGAGGCTGGGAAGGAATGTGAAGGGTAAACAAAGGAGGAGGCTGCAATGCTTGATAAGAAATGTATGCATTATCCTGCCCATGTAATTCTAACCCCTCTGTACAGTATGTTCACAAAAAAATAAATAAATAAAAAAAAGAACTATTTGACATCCTTTCCTAGAGAAAAACGCAAATCAAAAGACACTGAAATTCTGTGTCTTTGTCGTCAGAATAACTATCCTCAAAGCAATTAAAGAAAACAAACAAAAACTCCAAACATGTGATATTGAAGATGTTGGGAAAATAGTTAGCGCTATGCTATTTATAGCAATGTAAATTAGTAAATCCACTATGGAAATCAAAATGGAAGTTTCTTATTAAAATAAACATAGAACATGTGATCTATTAAAGCGAAATTTACACAGTCAATCAATGCAACCAAACTTGGTGATCCATTCAAACAATGAAATAATCAAAAAATTGACTGTGTATGTACACAGTCAATTATTATTATTCATATATCAAGAATTATGTCATTTGCAGGAAAATGGAGAACATTGAAAGTCACCGTGTCAAGTGTTCTATATTTAGCAGAAAGATTGATATAATCACATAGATTTTATATTTGCGTCTGGAACCTTAAAAATTAACATACATTAAATAGAGTATTTTTCAGTGAAGATTACAGAGAAGGAGTGAGCAAATGGAGTATATTGAATAGGGATCATAAAATTCTATACAGTTTTATGGAAACGTAATGATGTAACCCAAGATGTTTTCATCAAAAAATATTATATAAGTTCAGGTAAATACTACAATGAAATTTCTTTATATTAATATTGGTTAATATAAAAGAGTCACCAAAAATCAATATAACTAAGATACATTTCAGTTTTTTGTTAGATATAAATAGAGGAATTGATTCATTCTAGCTAAAACTGTATATGAATGAAAAAACACAGAATATGAATATAACAAGAAATCCAATGGAAAAATATGTTAAAATGAACTATATAACTGGGACGTGGAGAGGAGTCAGGTGGGGAAGAGTGAGGAAGGGGATGATACCTATCTCCAAACACTTTGTATATCATTTTTACAATAAAATTTCGAAAAAGCAATTGATAATAATAACCAGAAATTTTGAAAATGTATTCTGGAATTTTAAGTCATCTTAAAATATGAACCGAAACAAAGACCAAAAATGTAAAACGTATTTTGATATGATTACTGGGAAAGAATCAAAAGAAAGAAAGTGAGAATTTTTTCCTTAATTTTGGTGGTACGATTATTATAACTCAGGACTTCCTACTCTCTCTGCTTGCTTTATTGGTTAATGCTTTGTTAAGTGAACATCTCTCCAGCCCTGGTTTTGTTGTTAAATTGGAGATAGAGTCTATCTGACTCTTCCCACTGAGCTAGCTTGGAAATGAAACCCTAAGCTTTCCACACTCCGGAATAACTAGAAATATTCGTGTAATTTTTATTTAAATAACTTTTTTTTATTTTGTAACTACTGTACAGAGGGGTAACAGTTACAAGAGCAAGGTAATGAGTACGTTTCTTATCAAGCCTTGTTACCTCCTCCTTTGTTTTTCCCCTACCATCCCTTCCCTCCCATCTCCACAACTACACTCCCCCCAAAGTCCCCAGCCTAAATTGTCAAATCCGTTTTTCAACATAGTGTCTTCTACATCTCATTGTTTTCAGAGGTCATCCTGTACGCAATTTTGTTTTTCCCTTCCCTTCCCCCAAATATATCATCATTTAATACAGTGAAAACGGATTATACCATGGGGGAGGGAAATACAAACAGATAAAAAAAAAAAACACATGCTACATAATAAATATTTAAATGACATTAATAACCAAAAAATTGTTTCAATTCACTTGTAAGAAATGGTCTATGCTCACCTTACTCAACAGTTTGGAGTAGGCGATGATTTCACCATTGGCCCAGGAAAGAGGCTTCTAAACCTTTTCCCCGAAATATTTGTAAGTATTCTAGAGGACTTGGGTGATTTATTATTCTTGTATTTAGATGCAATAAAAACTAGAGAATTATGAATTGAACAGTGGCATATATAGCTTCCTAAAATATGAGTCATTTTAAAAAACTAATAAGAATAAAAGTATATGAGAGCAACTGCCATCTGCAAGAATTAGTTCAAGAAAAAATGTGTTTATCATGATCCCATTAAGAGGAAGCTAGGTTAATCAAGTTGGAGTTATTTTTGGTACTCCGAATAGTACAGAAATAGATGCAAATGGTAAATCACAAGAGAAACCACCACCCGACTTATAGAAAGGATGTATAGGAAATCTAAAATATGAGTGGACGTCTTTGAAAATAATATATCAGAGAATAATATTTAACTGTAAATATGGTAAAGGAAGAGATGAATGGTTTGTAACAGCATCAGAACAGTATCAGTCCAAGAGTACTTTTTTTACCTCTGTGCTCACAACCAAGGAACGGTCTGGTTGTGCATGTATAGGTAGACAGAGGAGTTAATATGTGGAGAAAAAGGGCAAGCCTTCTGAGCTCTACACTTGGTCTCTAGTATTCCAAAGTTCTGTTGTGATAAATAGGAGAGAGTGGGGTAATATTGTCAATGTCAATGAGATTTTTAGAATAGAGACAGTTGATATTTTGCAGTACACAGGCTTTCTATTTTAATTTCTAAATTTATGGTGTATACGAAGGTCCTGGAGTTCTCCAGCGATTTCAGCTACTGCAACAGGTGCACCTAGCTATTTAGATTAAGATCATAAACCAAAGCCTTGTTTTCAAATTCTATCTGAAGACTCACCTGAACTGATGTAACAGTTATATTAGCTGTAAAGTAAAATGAGAGGAAATATCTGTTTATATATCATGCATGGAAGTCTTCCTACACTTTTAAAATAGCAAAATATTTAATGGCAAAAAATGGAGAGATTATTTACAAAGCTGTTGGGATTATAATGTAAAACAAGAGAAAGAAATTAAATCACAATCAATCAAGAAATTTTCATTCAGTGATTTTATATATATATATATATATATATGTATATACATATATATATATATATTTAGAGAGAGAGAGAGACAGACAGACAGAGAGAGACAGAGACAGTGAAACAGAGAGAGATAGAGACAGACATTGTCTCTAATTAAAAAAAAAACTGAAGCCATTTGTTACAAATGAACATGCTGTGCTGATAATGTTGAATCTTCTTTACAAAGAGGGAAATGGGAGAGTTCCAAAATATATTTTTTACACTCAAAAATTTAATTTCAGGTGTTTTCCATATATCAAAATAAAGTATTCTCCTTCTGTTAGTTATAGATTATTGATAGAATGTTATTTAAAGTAATAATAGCAAAAGAGAATAAAATGAGTAGAGGTCATGATTCAGGGAAATGAATGACAGCAATTTTGTTAGGGAAATGAGAGAATAACTGGGAATATTCTCTTATGAATTAGAGACAGCAACTTTGAATAGTATCCTGTTATTTTTAGAGGAATTTAGGTTAAGTTACTCTGTACTTTGAATATTAGAGCAACCAGGAAAATACCATAATTTGGAGCTCGGAAGGTGGCTTAGTGGAAGAGTGCTTTTTTTGCATGCATGAGGTCCTGGGTTCAATTCCTCAGCAGCATATAAGCAGAAAAAAAAGCTGGAAAGGGCTCAAATGGGAAAACAATAACCTTGAACTGAAAAGTTGAGAGACAGCACCCAGGCCCAGAGTTCAGACCCATGACTGACATAAAAAATAATAATAAAATAGCACAAATCATATTCTAAGAAATTAGAATCAGACAAAATCTTAGACTAAAGCTAACAGAAACTACTGGAATTCAAGAACACAGTAAAGAATAGAAAATACAAAAGACACTAAAATAAAATGCTTAGAAAAAAGAGTTTCTACTGAAACTCTTTATATGAATTCTCATAGTATGAATACTTATAATAGTTAATAAGTGGAAAATATACACCAAAAGAAAAATGACAAACGATATGCTATTTTCATAAATTAGATTAGTACATAGTAAAATAATTAAACTGCTAAATGATGCATTGGCAAGGATGAAAATAAATTATTGACAGCAAATAATTACTTTTATTCTGTATCAGACATTTATATGAAATTTGAATTTAGACAAAGTAATATATAGTAGAAAAATGCAAGTTTTGTCTTTGTGAATGATTGTTGAGAAAGTGTTAATTGCATAAAATAATCTTATTATTGTGGAGTATGCAGTTACTAAAATGGATGTAATAATACCAACTGTTCTAATCTATGCTTATATGAAGAGAGAAAGCAATAGGGAATACATGTTAATTTTAGTTACAATTTTCTAATACTTCAGAGATGCAATATGGCATTGAGTGTTCCTTCTGTATGGAAATGTCTGATATAATATCAGAAATAATCATTTCATTTTCATAAAGTGGGGCAATGTTATTCTTTCTAATGAAGGCATAGACTTCCATTGTGTCTATGTACAATATTTTCTTGATCCACTCATCTACTGAGGGGCATGTGGGCTGGTTACCTATCTTAGCTATGGTAATAATGCTGCTATAAACATAGATGTGCTGCTATCTTTAGTATAGACTTATTTGTGATCATTGGGTAAATGCCCAAATGTGGGATTGTTTGGTCATAGGGGATCTCGATGTGGATCTTTTGAGGAATTGCCATACTACTTTCCAAAGTGATTGAACAAATTTACACTCCCATCAACAGTGCAGTAGGGTTTGCTTCTTTCCACATCTGTTCCAGTATCTGTTGTTATTAGAGTTCTTGATTATACCCATTTTAACTGGGGTGAGGTGGAATCTCAATGTTGTTTTGATTTGCATTTCTTTTATGGCAAGAGAAGTTGAGCATTTCTTCCTGTATCTCTTGGCCATTTTCATTTCCTGTTCAGAGAAGTTTCTCCGTAAGTCTTTAGCACACTTATTATTGGGAAGATGTTTCTTTGGGGATTAGTTTTTGAGAATTTAATATTTTGATTTCCAGGTATACTGTATGTATGAGACCCGTGTCCATTGTATGGCAAGTAAAGTTCTTCTCCCAATCCATGGGCTTTTTATTAATCTTGCTAACTATGTCCTTTGCCATGAAAAAGCTCTGCAATTTCATGCAGTCCCATTTTTCCAACCTTTCTTTGATTTGTTGTGTCTCTGGGTTTCTATTAATAAATGTTCTACTTGGAAAAATTTATATTAAGTGAAGTAAGCCAGGCCCAAAGAAACATAGTTCCCATGGTTTCGCTTATTTGCAATAACGTATATGTCAGAGACAAGCAGAAAAGATCAGATAAGATGATATTAATTAAATAAAGCCCAAATTAAGGACACAAGTGTTTTTTTTTTTTCTTGCTTGCTACTTTTTTTCTATTTATAAAGTCCTCGTGATCTTTCTATTCCTTTGTATGTCCCTCCCCCGGTGTGTAACCTTTGTTTGCACTGTATTTGATATTAGTATAATTTGGGGAGGGGAAGGTTGTAAACAAACTGTTTAAATAGGATGCTGGTGGACCTTTTGCAACAATGAGATGTACAAGACCATATGTCCAAAAACGATTTTTATAATTTAGGCAAGGGGAGAGGAAGGAGGGGAGAGATGGATTGGATGGACGGGGATGGGAGCAGGGTAAATGGGAAGGGACTGGATTGGGAAACAAAGGACGAGGCAATAATTCTTGAAAAGAAATATACTCATTAATTCATTCATGTAATTGTAACCCTTCTCTACAGCATTTTTACAATAAAAAATTGTTTAAACAACACAAATAGTAACGAAAAGCAAATTTTTCTCTAATACCCCGGTTGTGAATATCATTTTCATGTTTCATGAGGTGGCCACTGGTAATAACACAGTATATTTTCTTTTTAAATGAAAATAAATGCCCTTCTCCCCACGGTATATCTAGTATTTTCACTGTATTTGATGTTGGAATAATTTGGGGACTGAAAGGAAAAAAAAAACAATTTGTTTAAATAGGGATAATGTTAGACACATTGCAACAATAAGATGTACAAGATGTTATGTCGAAAAACGAACTTTACCACTTTACAACATTGGAAGATACCAAGGGGGGGCAGGGTTGTAGGGGGTGGGAGGTGGAGATGGGAAGGGAAGGGAAGGGAAAACAAAGGAGGAGGAAACAGTGCTTGTTAAGAAATATACTCATTACTTTGCTCATGTAATTGTAAACCTTCTGTACGGTTTTGGACAATTTAAAAATAAAACGTAAATAAATAAATTCACCTTGCTTGAGACTTTTTTGATGTTATCATATCAGAAGAAAAACTGAACCACTTTCAGGATGAAACTTAGAAAGCATCATCTCTATTTAAGTTCCAATGAATATTCATGCATGTATCATGAGAATCTTCTATGTTTGACTTAAACTTAGGCCAAGGACATTGGCAACACACACAAAAAAATAAGCAAAAATAAGAAAGATTCTGAAAATCTATAACCCAACATCAAAAGGAAGGAATGCTATTATGGAAAGCCATAAGTGAATTATTTTTAATGTTTACATCCGAATATTGGCTTTTAAATTTTAGCAAGTTTAGAATGTTAAATTGCATATGAGTTATAACTAAGATCTAATTAAAAATTAACATAATATTGTGATACAACTAAATAATAAGTATTAGTCTTTTATTAAAAACTTACTAAGCTGGTAGATATGAAATAAGAAACTATGATGTTTTCTTAATTGCTCAATATGTTGGCCATGGGTAATAATATGAGGATTATCAGATCAGGTCAGATTAATTTTCCTTTTTCCAAAGGAGGTACAATAAAATCCTTAGATTAATTGGAAAGATTAAGCAAAATCAGAGATAAAATGATAAAAATGTATACTTTTGAGTCCTTTTTAATGGTTACATGAGACAGATGTGAAATCTTGCCACAATTATATTGTCAATTCCTTTCTGTAAATTCAGATTACATAAATATAAACCAATTTTCCTATAATAAAATGTAAGCTCAATCAATTTCATTCATCTTACTATTTGCCATAATTCTCCTTATTATTATAAATATATCTTTGCAATTTTTCATAAGGAACTGATGGGAGAGTCTTGAAATTATTTCATTTTCAACGCTAGGCTGGGAAAGAAGAATTTGAAATGGCAAATGCTACTGAGGATTTCTTGTGAAAGATTCTATGGCATTTTGGAATACCATAGAACCTGTACATAAAATGATGAGACACAGAATTAGACTTAAAAAGTGGAAGTAGAAGAAAAGTGATTGTAAAGTTTATTGGCCAGCTGTACAATAATTTTACAATAAAAATACAAAAAAACAGCTAATAAATGCGATTGTTTCTAACTTATTTATCAGCTTTTTTCATTGTTTTTTATTGTAAAAATACTGTACAGAGGGGTTTCTGTTGTATGAGCAAAATAATGAGTACATTTCCTATCAAGCATTTTTGCCTTCTTCTTTGTTTTCCCTTACAATCCCTTCCCACCCAACTCCACAACTTACCCCTTTCACGAAATTTGTAAAGTTCATTTTCAACATAATATCAAATGACTATAAATTATTTGAAATTTCCTGTCAACCACTATTCTAATAAAAGTTGAATATAACTCAATATTCTGAAGGAAAAAAAGTGATGTCATTTAATCACTACATTCCATTTCATAATACCTCAGTGGGGAAAAAAACAAATGGCGACAATCCTTCACAAAAGAGTTTTGTGTAACTAGTAAAGTACTATTTACAGATTCTGGTATCTATAGCAACCCCTGTGATTAACCTTGTTAGTTATTTCCTCATTACAGAATATGTGTTAAGTTTTTTTTCACAGAAACTAGATAAATATTGTTTGTCCTATTCCTTTGGAAAAGATGCTCCAGTCCAAAAAGTACTCTTTGTTTTGAAACATTTCTCCTATGTAAAACTAAGTTTTAATATATAAATAGATGATGAGTAAGATCAGAAAAGTTTTATATTTCTTATCCAATAAATCTGAACAATTCTCTGAAAGGGCACACTTCTTGGTTTCAGGGAGTCAGGCAATTGGTCTTCATAATTTCTTTAAGGGCAAAACGAAATTACCTCTCTGAAGAGGAAATGAGATTAGTCAATAGATACTTGAAGTAATGCTCAATTTCTCTAGCCATAAAGAAATTCTAAATCAAAACAATATTAATATTCCACCTTATCCCAGTTAGAATGGCTATAATAAATAATCTAATAATGACAGAGGCTTGGGCTGGAAATGTGGCTCCAAAGGAACCCTACCGTACTGTTGGTGGGATGATAAACTTGTTCAAACATTCTGAAAAGCAGTATAAATTTCCTCAAAACATTATGCATAGAGCTCTCCTATGATTCAGCAATCCTACTTTTGGGCACTTAATTACTTGATCACTAACAAGGCCTTTGTAAAGCTACCAGCACAACTATATTTGTTTCAGTATTATTACCAATATCTAAGAAATAACACCAACCCCAATGACCTTCAATAGATGAGTTAGATGAGTGGATCAAAAAATATGCAAATATATACATTTGTATGTACATATGTATAGAGATGGCAATTCTATGTTTCCAACAGACAGGAGGACAGTGTCCCTTTGGTTAAGAAATGGAAACACTTGTAAAAATCATATTAAGTTGTGTTACCCAGTCCCAAAGAAATTTAGGTCTCATGGTTTTCCTTATTTGCAATAATAACATACATATAATATAATCTTATTAGATGAGCTGAAAAGCTCAAAACTGATGCACATATGATCATATAAAATAATGCTAAGTGACATGAACTCTAAAATATGAAGACAAAAGAACTATCTTTATAGTTATTGTTTTAAATGTGCTCGGAGATTTTATTTTATTGTTGTCTCCTTTGTTTGATCTTTTCCCTATGGCATATCTCCTGTTGACACTGTACTAAATTTTGGTACCATACATTCTGTATATATATTTGTCTGATCTGGGGAAGGGAAGGGGTGTAATAAATGCCTGAATTAAGGAACAGCATGACATATTGCAACTAGAATAACCACAAGACAGTATATTAGGAATGAACTTTACTTCTTCAGAAGGGGTATGCAGAGGTGTGAAGAAGTTGAGGTGGGAAGGGATAGTGGGACATCAACAAGTGAAACTGTAAAATTGACCAAAAAGAACTGTACTCATTACCTTAATCATGTAACTGGAATCCCCCTGTACAGAACCTTTAGAGTAAAACTTTAAAAAAAAACACATATGCTGAATATTTTAAGATTGAGCTTTCTTAAAATCCCTCTTGGTCCTAGACGTGCATAAAACTATATCATCTGGTGAAATTTCTGAAATCCCAAATTTTAGAAAATATTCCACAACCTGATTCAGATTTTGGAAACTTTCCTCATCTAACACGCATGCCCACCCCCTCAAAGAAATGTACAAAGCAAAATTGATGAAAACTTGTACTCGTAAATATGAATCTCTCTTTCAACTATATATCTCTAAGTTACTTGCTTTAATTTTCTTGTCCCTTGAATGAATTACACCAATATTAATGTTGATAAACTCTCGCTTCTCTTGGATGGACATTGCAATGTGATAGAAGAAAAGAATCTAATTTTGATTTTGGTTATGGTTTGGGGCTTGCGTCTATACTTTTTGCCTTAGGGTGCTTTCAGTTTAACATCACCTTATTTGCTTCTTATTTCCTGACGTGTGTCTTCACATTTCAAAACAGAATGCATTTGACAACAGTTTCAGGAGGCAATGGAGGCATTTTGGGTATCAATAAATATGAAATCAACATTAAGATTTGATTAAAGTTCAATTGCTTTTCACTTTTCTGCCTAAATCAATCGAATTCCATACTTGAGAAAAGAAAAAACGTTGATAGTTATTTAACATGCTGTGTTTGTTTTAGCATTGAAGAATTAGACAATCTAACGTCCACAAAAATATAGTAAATATGGTCTCTTACATCATGCTCATACTTTCAATATTTTTTCAGTAAACGGTATAAAGAACTTAAAGAGATCAAATAATTCATATCGCAAAATTGTTATATGTGATAAAGCTACCTGTACCACATACAGATTAATCAGATATTTTGAAGATCCAATCCATTTTATGGTTATCATTCGTAAGGGACAAAACAAAGAAGTCTGAACACAGAAGACATGAAGAGGATTTTGAAATTTACTATGCTAGTCAAATTAACAACAGTTATAACTGCTGTGAGAAACACTTTCAGGTGATACTTCTAAGGCCTAGTTATCTCTCCTAACATTATAAACTTCCCAAATACAACCATCATGTTATTTGGTCGAAGATTGAGAGATCATTCATCTAACGTATTTTCAGGTATTTTGATATAATTTCTTTCTTGTATTTTGGGATGATTAAAAGTTGAAGACCCGAATTTTGTGTAAGTCTGTTTGGATCAAAATCAATTGACTAACAGAACCCAAATATTGTTTGATTGATTCATTTTAGTTTGAGATAATGAATGCATCAATGTAATGACAGGCATGATTTCACACATAAACATCGATATTATAAGTTCAAATACTACTTCCCAATGTACTTCGCTATGCTTAATTTCCAGTGATAGTCATGAGGGTCATTATGTTGTGATTTCCGCAAAGTATTTCCTTGAAGAAGGAATATTGCTGCTGTAATATTAACAATATATGCCAACAAACAAAAGGCATGAACTTTTAAGAAGAGAGGAGTCAAGGAAAGCAGCTCTCTACCTTTCTGTCTTTTTCAGAGAGTGATGCACAACCTAAATTTACGATATCCTTTTGCTTAAAATCAATGGAATAATTATTTTTCACAGTTGGTCTTTTTGAGAATGTTGGAATAATTCTTTTCGTTATTTTTTCTACCTTGAGTCAAAGATAAACTACAATCTTCTAATATATACTTAGGGGAAATGCTAAGAACTCTATTACCTGCATATTTTCAAAATATTGTTTTGCCATAAGCAAATGCTACCCAAATTTTATGATAGCATACATTTCCATAAAATATTTAGAAATAAATTTTACAACGGGGTTAATCAATTACTACTTGATTTTTCCATAAAGTCTTTCATTGTTCTTGAATCTGCTGTCATGTACATCTTTCTTTCTGAAATTACTTATTTTTTGATTGTGTTGCACTGAAAACCTCCTTTTGGGAATTGGACTGGTTCTTAATTATATTTTCTTTTTCTAAATCTTATTTTCTTGTAAAGTTCTTGTACACAGGAATTACAGATATATGTGTAAAGCAATACTATATTATTAGTTAATCATTGTTACCTCTTCCTTTATGGTTGTCTCACAGTCCCTCTCTTCTCCAACTCCTACACTCTTCCCACCCATAATTTCCTGCATTCGAAGAGGTCAAATTCTTCTCCAATATACTCTCCTGTGGTGCATTGTTGCAATAGGTCATCCTACATCCTTTTTTCAGTGCTTTGTTATTCCCCTTCTCCTTCCTAGATTAGACAAATGTATATACTAGATACAGCTTCCAAAAATCCTTTCAGGTGCCAAAGGGGGATATATCATAGGGTGAAAAACAAATAAGGGAAACAAAAAAAGCACATAATAAATTAAAAAAACAATAACAACACAGAACTGTTGATATCTTGGATTCATTTCACTAATCAACGTCTTATATAGAAATATGTTCATAATCTTTGATCTTTTCAGCTTATCTCAAATGATTATCCTATATGGGTACTAATTACTGCAAATAAGGGAAACCATTGAACCTAAATTTATTTGGGACTACCTTACTTAACTTAATATGAATTTTTCCCCAGTTCCTTCAATTTCCTAATAAACGGGCATGTCGTTCTTTCTGTAGGAAGCATAGAATGCATTCATACATACATAAATATATATGTACACACACACACACACACACACACACACACACACACACCATATTTTCTTGATCCACTTGTCTACTGAAGGTATTATGTTTGCTAACATATCTTAGGCAGGGTGAATAGTACTGCAACAAATACAGATGTGCTGGTAGCTGTAGTTTGGCCTTGCTTGTTTTCAACAGAATAAATGTGCCTAAGTGGGATTGCTGAATCATAGGAGATCTCTATGTGTAGTCTTTTGACAAATGTGCATATTGCTTTCCCAAGTGGTTGAAATAGTTTACACTGTGACCAATGATGGACACATACTCTTCCGCAACTGTTATTAATTTTCTTGGTCAAGACATTCTAATGTGGTGAGGTGGAATTTCAATATTATTTTGATTTGCCAGTTTTTTTTTTTGTTGTTGTTTATGCCAGCAAAGTTCAGTATTTCTTCCTGTATCTATTGGACATTCTTACTTCATCTTCAGAGTAGTTCCTTTATATTGTTTCTTTGAGGATTTGTTTTTGGAGGAATTAACCTTTTGAGTTCTAAGTATAATTTAGATATGAGGCCATTGCTTGGTTTGAAGCTACTACTAAAGAAGTTCTCCTAATTTTTGGATTATCTCTTGATCTTGCTAGCTATGTCTTTGGCCATGCAGAAGCTCTAGAGTTAGGTGCAATGTCATTAGTACAATTTCTCTTTTATATGTTGTGTTTCTGGGTCTATATTAAGAATATTTTAGACTGTGCCAAGGAGCTGGTGTTTCTCTTGTTCTTTTCTGTAGTGTTTTCAAGGGTTCTGCTTTACCTTGGAGGTCATTGTTCCATTTGTAGTTGATTCAGGTGCAACGTGATAGATAAGGATCTAATTTTAGTTTTCTACAATGTTTATACAATTTTCCATCAATATTTACTGAAGAGGATGTCTATCTTCCATTTGATGGTTTTGGCTTCCTTATCGAAGATTAGGTGGCTACAGTTCTGTGGTTTCATTTCTAATTCTTCGGTTCCATTCCATCCGTCTTCAAATCTGTTCTTGTGGTAGCATTAAGCTCTTTTGTTTCTACAGACTTGTCATAGAGTTTGGAGCCTGGTATTATAATTCTTCCAGTGCTGTTTTCTCTGGTAAAGAATTGGGATCTTTTCTTCTTCTATATGCATTTTTGGATGGCTTCTATTCTATTGAAGAATGAGGTTGGAAAGAATAGGCATTAAATTTGTAGATAGTCTTTGGCATTATTGTCATTTTCACGATGTTAATCTTCCAAATCCAGGAGCATGGGAAGTATTTCCATTTCCCTAATTCTCTTTAATTTCCTTTTTCAGGTTTTGAAACTTTTTCATAAGGATCCTTCATCTCTTTAATTCCTAGATATTATACTTTTTCTGTGGCTATTACAAGCAGAGTTGTTTCCTGATTTCAGTTCTGCTGTTTTCATTATTGGAATTAATGAAAGCCATTGATTTTTGAGGGAAAATTTGCTACTTTAGTAAAGATTTTACTCAGCTAGAGTAACTTGGGAGTGGAGTCACTGGGTGCTTTAAATACAAGATCATATCATCTGCAGAGAGGGAGAATTTTACTTCATCTTCCCTTTATATTTGCATCTTGTCAAATTGCTCTAGCAAGTCCTTCTAATGTGATATAGAAAAGGAATGGATAATGTGGACATCCCTTACTTCTTCCAGAGTTTAGAGGAAATGGCATTAACTTTACACCATTAAGTGTAATGCTAGTTTTAGGTTTGTTATAAACAACCTTTTTTTGAATTGAGAAATGTTCCCTGGATAGTTTCTCCATTGCTGTCTTCATAAAGGGGAGTTAACATGCCAAATGCTGTTTCTGCATCTTTGGAGGTAATCGTGTGTTTCTTATCTTGTTCTTCTTTATGTGATGTATTACATTGATTGAGTTCCATATGGTGATCCAATTTTGCTTCCTTTCCACTGTCACATAATATTCTGCACATGATCAATTCAGAGCAAGGAAAGGATCCTTAAAGCCATGAAGGAGAAATGATCAATCAACTTTAATGGGTCAACAATCATAATACTAACTTCAGATTTCTCAACAGAGATCATTAAAGAAAGAAGAGCCTGCAATGATATATGCCACCATAAACACAATCAACTGCCCACCAAGTATACTGTACCTATGAAACCTCTTTTTCTTAATTATGGATCAAATAAAAACCTTCCCCAAGAAATAAAATTTAAACAATGTATCTCCACTAAACCATCTCTATAAAAGTTAATTAAATGTGTATTATACACAAAAAAACACAATGGCACAATAAAGGGCAAGAAACATCCCACAGAAAATCCAAGAAGCATAGGAAGAACCCTGATGTTACTGTCCCAAGATGATGATTTTCATGACAGGAACAATCATTCTGAAAGTGAAAGGATGGAATAAAATCTACCAAGAAAATAGCCCACATAAACAGGATGAAGTTGAGATCCTAGTATCCAATAAAATGGATTTCAAATTAAAATTATCCAAAAGAGATAAAGAAAATCACTAAATATTAATAAAGGCATTTGTCCTTCTCGAAGATATTACAATTCTAAGTATCAATTCATGAATACTGAGGACACAAATTGATTGAAGAAGCAGTGCTCTAATTTGGGGAGGGAAGAGAAATAAAGAAACGCTGAAATAAGAATATAGGAGGACCCAATGTAACAATGAGATGTACAAGATGCTAACCTGAAAATGAACTTTACAACTTTGTCCGGTGGGGGAAGAGGGAGAAATTGGAGGGGGATGGTTTGGGGATAAACACGGAGGGTTAACAATGCTTGATAGAAAATGGAATCATTTCCTTGCCATGTAAGTGTAACCCCTCCCCCTCTCTCTATATATGTATGTATATATATGCATATGTATATATACATACATACATACATATGTATATATGTACATATATATCTTTGCACTAACAAATATATTGGTTCTTCTCTCATTTGATTGCAACTTAAACCAATTTTATAAATAAACCAGGATCATTTATGAATCATAACCATCAAAATCAAGTATTTCCAGATTGTTCTTTGAATATAAAATGAATCCCCTAAGTTGCCCTTTCAGTTGAAGGGTTAAGCTACATCATTGGGATTGGATTATATGTACTGTGATCCTTCTAGGGACTGTAACATGACACAACTTTAATGTAATATCCAATTTTAAGATTAATTGTAATGGAGATTGTTTGGGGGGGAAAATCCATGAACCTGAAAATCTCAAATTATTTCTACTTCCTAATATAAAAAAGATAAAAGTTCATCATTAGAATCAGGAAATCTCATGTCAGTTTGTTTTTCAAATTTTCCAAACAGTGCATCAAAAATATACCCAATTCAGGTGTTAAATATAGATACAAATATATCTTGATGTGTTATTTTTTTTCTCTTCAGAAGCCACTACTTTGTCTTGAAGTAGTAATTCAAGTGTTGCTAACAAAATGATACTATTGCTCCAGGCCTTACACAATAAAGACAGAATCAAGTGCTGATTAGCCCAGTGAGGTTGATCACCAAAAAAATAATACATCCAGTGTCTGCCACATCTTGTCTTGAACTTTCTATTTTTTTTGTTGTTGTTGTTTAGCATTATTGGTAACAGATTGAGCTGAATCGGTAAAGAAGCACAGAATCTCAGTTTTCTTGATTCTTGATAATAGGAATAGGATTAGCAGGACAGCAGGGAAAGCAGAAAGACCTGTATTGGATGATTTCTCTTATATTTTATTTTTCCTAGAACTTACTTATTTGCAATGCCTTTGCCTGGGAAGGGCATCTTTCCCCGGGAGTAGAGTTAAGCCTCACATATAAGTTTCCTTTGAGCCTTTGAATGGCTCCTATTGTCCTCTTCCACATCCAGAATTATGTGCTAGCTCCTCTGGCCTGGTCTTTGTTAATATCTACTCTAGTGATTGAGAAGGGCTACCTTCCCACCACTGTTCTATAAGGAGTTAGGATGTCTTGTGTGGTCTTTAAATATTATTAATATTAATCTTGTGTTTTGTGTCCTACTCCCAATGTGGTACTCACACCCTTCCCTTTGTTTCTGGGCCCTCCACAGTCTGCTATGTTCTGTGATTAGCAGGAAGAAGATTACAACTCCTTGTCAGTTCATGGTGGTGGTGAATAGAATCTGCTTGACTGTTGATTTGGCAGCTCCATCTGTAAACACCTGAGTGTTATTGAATCTGTCTCATTCACCAAGCCTTCTGAGTTTTTTTTTCTCTGACTAAACTGTACTATGATGACACCACTAGGTCTACCCTTGGACCTTTCACTGGTTTCAACTCAGATGTTAGCCCCTAGCTTCTCCTCCCTCATCTTCCTTTGAAATGTGTTGCTGCTTTTCTAAACGTACTATATGAAGCTATTTTTTCACTTGATTAATATATTAATTTCCTATGTTTTATCCAATGTTGTCACTGTATTTGAAAACCAATCCAACAACAAGCCTCAGAAAACAACATGATCGAAGTAAACTTTATACCATATGGGAAAGGATACATTGAAATACAAGTAAAATTGGAGGAAAATGAAGAGTGCGTATGAACATATGAGCAGTAAAGTACTTACTGCCTCACGTAAGAAAGTCTAATCCCTCTATACATCACCTTGACATTAAGATTGACTTTATTGATGAGTTAATACATACACTCTTTTTAATTCTCATAAATGTACATTGGATACTTATGCCGATAATTTTGCAGTCCATATACAGACACATGGACATAGTTCTTTTCTCTTTACAGACAAACATGAATAGAAATGACACAGTTTATGCTATCTCTCCAGATTTCAAGCCATCATTTACAAATTAATGTTGATTTTTTTTCAAATATGTCTGTATCAATCCAAAGAGTAATCTTGTTGCTCAAATATTCCCATAATGAGAAACCCTCATATTTTAACATCTATCAGAAATGTGAGCAATATCCTCACATGCCAAACTTCCTTTTTTGTAGTCAAATACTTCAACTCTACTGATTATATAAGAATTCTGTTCTCTAATAAATACTCTGGGAAGGAATATCTTCCTAAAATGTGCTTCAAAGGCCATTACATTCAACAGTAGGAATTTTGTGTCCCTGGAATGAAAGTCAAATATAAAATGGTGGGAGGAGGCACCCTCAGATGTTGAAACAATACTGTAGAAATTTTACATCATTTCCAAAGATATTTGCATTAAAAACTTCCATCCAAATTTCATGTTGCTTCTTCCTGAAGAGGAAACCCAGATATCAATGATTCAGGAAAATGGAAATTTTCAGAGATATAGAGCTAAAACGAATAACCATGTTCATAAAATTTTTGAAGATTATGTGGGAAATTCTTCTTTTGAATTGAACTGGATACATTCACGGAAGTAAGATTATTTTAGAAGGCTGTGTTTTTCATTTGTCAACAATGCATTTCAAGAACAAATTTAACTGTAAAATTGTGCTGTCATTTATCTCTTTGTTATAAGGTTAGACAAATATTTTACAGTCAATTTTATATTTAATGAAACACATTTCCCAATAGCATTCCTTTTTTGAAGAAAATTTCTTTGGTAAGGAATTACCTTTACTCCAGGCTGGACAAAATTGCTATTTTATGACATCCAATATCCCTCACTATCTCTACATTTATCCTTCTAATAATCCGTAAGAGACTCTGAAGTAATTTCTCTTAGGCCAGGGGAACGAGCATGCTAAGATTTTTTAAATGGCCGAATATGGGCTTGACATTCAAAATATGAGAAAATTTTCAGAACTATGCGAACCAAAAATAAACAAATCATGTACAATGGTTATATAGCATACTATTCAAAATAAAATACTTCCTTCCTAACTACAAGCACTTTATTGGATTCGATTTGGACTCTGAAATTTAAGAAAAACAATATATATGGGGTGAGATTCATTATTTATCACCAGAAGATTTTAAACATAAAAAGTAGATCTAATATCCTTGGCATTCTTGTTTCAACAATTTCTATTTTTGAGAGGGTATAATGATATATTCCTTCATTTTAAAATCTACAACAGTTTAAAAATGTATTCATTCAATTTATGCTGAAGATGGAATGTGCATATATAAGCACGTGTAGATATATTTTGTGCATTTCTCTGATCAATACTTTATTTTAATAAAATTACAGACATATGGTTCATATTAAATTTGGAAAAGGCATTTTATTCCATTGCATATATATGTGTATATATATACATGTATATGTATATTCATATATATATATATATATATATATATATATATATATGAATTCTATGCCTAAATCACAGAGAATCATAAAGAATGGAAAAATTTGCAAAAAAAAATATTAAGTGAGGAGCCGCAATGTTTGATAAGAAATGTACTCATTATCTTGTCCATGTAATTGTAACCCCTCTGTACAGTATGTTCACAAAAAATAAAAATTTCAATTAAAAAAATATTAATTGAAGTAAGCCAGGTGCAAAAAATATACGTCGCATGATGTCCCTTATTTGCAAGAACTAGTATAAGTCAAGAACAAGCAGAGTAGATGAAAATCTAAGCACATATAACCAGAAAAGTTGATGTTAACTGAAATGTACTCCAACATAGGGCCAAATACTGTTTTCTTTCTTACTATTGTTTCAACGTATCTAAAACACACTGCGTGAATTTTTTTTTTTTCTCTTGTATGTTCTTTCCCCACGGTATAAACTCATTTCACTGTATTTGACGTTGGTGCCCTGCACCTTGTTTGGGGAGGTAAAGCGTTATAGCAAAATGCTGAAACAAGGATACAGTTTGGCCCATTGTAACAATGAAGTATACAAGACACTGTTTTGAAAATAAACTTTAAAACTTGGTGAGTGGAGGGAAGAATAAGTGCAGTGGAGAAGGAAGTTTTGGCAGGGGAAACACAAAGGAGGAGGCAACAATACTCCAGTAAATGAACTTATACTTTACTAATTTAACTGCAACCCCTCTCTACACTATATTTCTGTAAAAATAAAAACAAAAAAAGTTAAAAATTAATTGGTGTGTATTTCACATTACATTATTCACTGTTTTTCAATATAAATGTTAAAATAATTGCATTGAATGACAAAATATGCACGTGAACATGTTCACCTTAAGGAAATATCGATTTTTCCAAGCCTTTCCATTCTTTCTGAAGGAGGCATAGAATTCCATTGGGTATATATACTACATTTTCTTAATTCATTCATCTAGTATGCGTCATCTGGGTTGGTTCTATATCTTAGCTATGATCAATAATGCGGTAATAAACGGAGTTGTGCTGGCAGCTTTAGTATGGTCTTGTTTGTGATCATTTGGGTAAATGCCCAAAAGCAATATTGCTGTGTCATAGGGGAGCTCTATGTGGAGCCTTTTGAGGAACTCCATACTACTTTCCAAACTTGTTAAACAATTTTCCACTCCCACCAACAATGAAGTAGGGTTCCCTTATGTCTACATTCCCTGAAGCATCTTTTGTTATTATTCTTG